>NC_046328.1:28118726-30618726 GCF_009819535.1 Lacerta agilis | reverse complement strand
ACTTCTGGAAGATTTCTTAGGCGGATGTTGCCCTCTCTTTGATGTAGTTGCAGAAACGCAAGAGACTCTTCCACAGACCTCTGTCGTGTTCCAATATTCTCTATCTGTTCCAAATCTAAGTTATCCAATTTTTCCTCCACCTTTTTTATTTTTTCCTTGACCACTTTAATTTCCTCTGAGTCCTTTTTCAAGGTGGTCACCTCTTGCCCAATCCTATTGATCTCTTCTCTGTTCTTCTTTACATTCTCCTCAATTTGCCCAATTGATTTTTCTAGGGTCTGCGTAGAATTTTTAATATCAGCTTTTATATCCGCTTGAAGTTTTTCTATCGCTGAATTCACTGCTGTATTTCCTGATGAGACTTGATCTTGTGTTTGCTTCAGCCCATCAGTAACGCTTTTCAATCCTGCTGCAATTTCTGCCACACTAGCAACCAATTTCTCCATTTGTTCCTGTAGAGTTAGGGAAACAGAGCCTTTTCTTTTCTCAGAGCCAGTTCCTTTAGATCTAGTTTCCATTCCCTGTGGGCTCTGCAACTGTAATCTCAAGGTCACTCCAGTTGCTGTGGTAACAATCTCAGACATTCACAGTAGAAGGCCAACAGTCCCAAAAGTAAACACCAGGTGGCCAGCAGATCAGTTCTGAGAACAAAGAGACTGCTGAGCCAGGAGCCCACACCAGTCCCAAAAGTCCAACTTTTAGGCAAAGAGTTTAAATTCCAAAGTATAAATTCCTTAAAGCCAAGAAGGGTCCACTTTCATGTAGCCCAAGTCAGTAACAGTTCTTGGCTTGCAGTGTTACCGCCAAAGTCTATAGAGTAGCTTGTATCTGGTTACAAAGAAGTCAAAATGTCTCCACTGGTAAACAGTCACTGAGACACCAACAAAGAAAAAATGGCAACAATATATCACAGCCCGCTACTGACCCGGAATCCTAATCCAGAGGGTGAGGGGCGTCTTCTTTTGCCATATCAACTGTTTTTAAGTCTTAAAACAAACTTTAAGCAACTTTTAAACCACTTTTAAGAAGTTTGGCAGAGTTCGCAAAACTTTTCCGTTAGTCGCGGCTTTGATCTTTTAGCGCTACCAAGCTCGCGCAAACAGTACAAAGGGAACAGGCTTCCTTTTGCAGTTTCCTCTGCAAGCAGTGCTCTTTAAACTTGTAAAAATAATCCAGTTCTTTAACTTACAGAGTTTCTTTGGAGATTTCTATGCAGGAAGTGCCGGGTGCTCGAGTCTGGCGGGATCGCTGCTTTGATCCTCCGCAGGCAGACGCTTCTTCAGTCCCGTGCCGGCGCTCCGCTCGCCCGATTTTCCCCCTTACGAGGGTCAATCGGGAACGGAGACGGCACGTCTGGGACCCACGAAGCTCAGGTCCACGGGACGCTCTTCCCGTGGCTTTAAGGGACCCGTGGCGCAGGCACGGAAGTCCCTAAAGCCTAGCGGAGGACGGAGCCGTCGGACTCCCGTCCGCCATTGACCGGCACCTAACCGGAAGTCCAATCTTCACTGTTCATGTGCCATCCTGACATCGCTGGCACTGTCCAATCACCACCTGGGTTCTTTTTGGGGGGGGGGAGGGGGGGAGCTCCAAAAGTGAAATTCCCTACCTGGCCAGCAGGTGGCAAACAACAGGCAACAAACCCAGGTACAGATCAGTGAAGCTGCACAACACAGAGAGCTGATGCCACCAGAATCAGGCACCTGCTGATGCCCCTCACCCCAGCAAAGAGCCCACTGGTCCTGCCCCTCCTCTTCAGAACTGCCACCTGCTTGCTTACCTGCCCTCTCGCTCGGACCCAGACAACAGTGCAAGCAACAGATGCCCCAGTCTGCTTGCTCAAAAGAAGTCAGAGCCTTCAGAATCTCAGCTTTTGTTAACATGCAAAGTTTCTAGTCCCTATGGCTGAAAAGATGCACTGTACTTTTAGTTTTGTGGGCAAATACTGGGTAGAAGCCAGAGAGGTGGGCAAGTAAGATTTCCAAGCAATCAGCAGGTGCCCTGTGTTGCCCCTGACCCCCAATAAGCTAGACATCATAACCTCACATACAAAAACTAATTTATAAAAAGGCACAGAATTCAGGTGGGAAATTTGCCCCCTTCAATGCAGCCCTTGGTCATGTGAGAAGGCATCAGGGAGAAGCAGCTCCCAAGTGAGGCTGGGGTGGCATGTGAAGGGCAATCACACACCTTTTGAAAAACCACTTACGGCCCCAGTAACTTTGCAGTATTAATAATTTTATTATTTGTGTCCCAGCCACTCCAAGCAGCTTCCAACAAAAGCATAATAAAACATCAAACATTAAAACCTTCCATACACAGGGCCTCCCTTCAGATGTCTTCTAAAAGCTGTATAGTTATTTATCTCCTTGACATCTGATGGATGTTCCACAGTAAGGGTGCCACTACTGAGAAGGCCCTCTGCCTGGTTTCCTGTAACCTCACTTCTCGCAGTGAAGGAACCACCAGAAGGCCCTTAGAGCTGGACCTCAGTGTCCCGGCTGAACGATGGGGGTGGAAACGCTCCTTCAGGTATACAGGGCTGAGGCCGTTTAGGGCTTTAAAGGTCAAGTCGTAAGGTGGGGTTGCTGATTCAAGGTAGCAGAACCGAGTGAGCCGTCCTTGGATTCCCGACCTCCCGCTGCCCCAGCAACCCAAGTGAGCTCCACTACCCCCAGCACATCTACATACCAGCCCGCACTCCAGGGCCTGCTCGGGCAAGAGGAAAGCAGCAAAGTCAGTGAGCAACTGCGGCCACTCCCTTAGCAGGTTCCGCAGTCCCGCATAGAGGTCGACAGCCGTCTGCTTCTGGGCATTGCTCTCGAACTCGTAGATGATGTGCAGGAACTCTTCGTACTTGCCGGGGACGTTCCGCAAGGCCTCGCGCACCTGCGGAGGAAGACACCGGCGTTAGCTCAAACGGAGCGTGGGGAGAAACGCCCCTCGTGCGCAGAGCAAGCCCCAAATCCCAAAGCAACCACACAAGCCCACAGGCTTCATTGCAGAGCTAGGCATCCGCCGCTCCCAAAGGAAGCAGTGAAGGCCACCAAATGGATGGCTTTAGAAGAGGAATGGGCAAATTTGTGGAGGAGCATAAAGCTACCAATGGCTGCCAGCCCTGATGGCTACGATTTTCCTCCACTGCTGGAGGCAGTATGCGTCTTTCGCTGGGAATCCCCCATTCAGAGAAGCAAGAGGCGCCATCAAGGATGTGGTCCAGCCAGGAGAAAGCACTTGAAGAAAGCTGCAGAGGGCTATGAAGAGGTTTGGCCTGGAAAGAGAGCTATCAGGGGCCACATCTGGTCTGCAGGATTGAGGTTCCCCGGTCTACAGGACCTAAGCACTCTCTGGTTTGGTGAACATCTGGAACTCTCTCCCAATTTAAGGTCGCTTGCAACTCTGCGTCCCAACTTAGCAGTTGGTGAGGGGGCCCCTCCTTACCCTGCTCAGGTAAGCCTGGGCAAAGGCCAAGTCCTTCTGCTCCCGCAAGGGGTCCCTCTCCAGAATGTCTTCGTCGTAGAGGAGCAGCAGCTTGGAGGTGTCTTTGCTGGCACGAGCCCGGCCTCTCTTCGCTCGCGCTCGGTGGGAGCCGCGGCTTTTGCCCGGTGCTTTGGTGCTCTCTCCTGGAAAAACACAGAAAGCGATCCGACCGCAGTCCATGGAAGAGGCTGGGTGTCCCACCTTTCCAGGGTTGCCAGAGCTGCCTTCTGCATGGCAGATCTTGCATCAAGCACACCGGGGGGGGGGGAGAGACCAAGTGACCCTCCAGGCTACGACCCCCTCCCATGGCAGGAAGAAGCAGAACGAAAAGGAGCAAATACATCTTAATGCGCGAAATGACTGAATGGAGGAAGCAAAACTCGAGTCATACTGTCTTGTGAGATTTTGCTTTTAATATTGCGCTTTGATGCTGTAACCTGCTCTGAGACCTTAGGATGCAAGGCAGAATAATGATACTGACAACAACAACTTATTATTATTATTATTATTATTATTATTATTATTATTATTATTATTATTATTATTGGAATCCCTCAGTCCTGATTCTCTCTAAGAGATCCAGGCAGATAGCCAAGGGGGATTTATTTATGACTCAATCTCTCTCTCTCTCTCTCTCTCACACACACACACACACACACACACACACTCTTTTCAACTTGTATTGGGGCAGGGCCATAGTTCAATGGTAGAGCATCTGCTATGCATGCAGAACATTCCCAGGATCGGTCCCCAATGGCATCTCCAGGTAGGGCTGGGAGAGACTCTCTGCCTGAAACCCTGGAGAGCCGCTGCCAGCCAGTGTAGACAACACTGAGCTAGAGGACCAATGGTTTGCCTTGGCAGAAGCCAACCTGCTCTGTTCCTACGTGTCCCAAGGAGACGGGGCCAGGTCCCCTCCCCAATTCTGCTGCCTGCGACTCACCTGGGGCGTCCCTGCTGGGCTCTACCTCCGGGGCAGGGCAAGTGAGGGCAAGAGACTCTGCCGGCCCGTCTCTGGGATCTGCGACCTCGTCGGCCATTTCATCCTCTTTCTGCAAGCTTTCCAAGTTCTCCCCTTCCCCTTCCCCTTCCCCTTCCCCTTCCCCTTCCCCTTCCTCTTCCTCTTCTTCCTCCTCCTCCTCCGGCTCAGAGTTCTCCTCCTGGGAATTCTCCTCCTCGGATTCGCCCTCCTGGCTCAGGCGCCTCTCAGAGGCCAGCCACGTCAACTTCTCCATCGTTTCCTGTAGCGGACAAGGACCAAAGCATCTTGTCAGCTCTCCGACATAATTCCCGCCTCATCTGCCCCACCCTGTGCCAGAAGCAGCGTGGTCCATTCTAGCTATGAAGCTGGAACTCAGCTGGGGCAGGCAGTGACTCCTAGTGAAGAAGAAGCTTGCCGAACGGCTAGAGGTGGCTCCTTACTGCCCCAGCAGGTTCAGCCTGCTCTTAGCCAACCCCCACCTCCTTACTAATAGCCAATCTAGGGGGAGGCGTTGGCTGTCAGCCTCCTCCCCTTACCGCTGCCCTTGTAGAATTCAGCTAGGAGGAGGGGAACAAAACTAGTACCAGTCAGCTCTGCCTGTCGCTGGCGCCACCTACTGTTTGGCTCCCCACCTTCCGCCCCAACTGGCACCAGCTACCACTAGAGGATACCTCCACCCATCCATTGGCCCTGCTCTGCCTCTGATTGTCTCTGGCGCCACCTGCTGTTGGGCTCCCTTCCTTCTGCCCTGCCACCCCAATGTGTGAGACTCGCCACTCAGGCTACTCTGTCTCTTCATTTTATTTTATTTCATTTCCTAATTGCTTCCCACAGAACACCCCAAATACATTTGACAATAAAACAACATATAGAGAAAGAATTTCAAATTCTACATTCACTGCCCTTTCTGCTTTTGCATGTGCCCCACCCACCAATGACCTGCGGCCCTCAAAAGGCTGCCCAGAAGAGAATGCGGCCCTCAAGTTGAAAAGGGCTCCCTGCCCCTGTTCTAATGGTTTGGGGCAAGAGAAAGGAAGGGAAAGGAACAGCGAAATGTATATCCCACAACCATAAGAACTAGAAGCTGTTGAATAGTTTGTTTAAATGTTAGGGTTCGTTATTGTTTCACAGGATGCATACCACTTTAAAAGCCAGGGTGCATATCCTGGCCTAGTTTTTACAGCTGTGTAGCAGGTGCTGTGTCAGCAATTGTGAATGGTATATAATGTGCCGTATGTACCTTACTCTGCCCTCTGGTGGGTGGGTGGACGGGTGACGATTATAGACACTATGTAAGATGTATGTTAGAGGAGTTTTGTTATTAAATCATGCAAAGTTCTCTTTGCGTCTCTTCAGTGTTTCCATCTGTGTGGTCTACTCTGCATGCACTCTGTGGCAAGTTTCAAATGCTCAATAGAAGCTTGGTACATTCATGTGTAAAGGTAAAGGTAAAGGGACCCCTGACCGTTAGGTCCAGTTGCGGAAGACTCTGGGGTTGTGGCGCTCATCTCGCTCTATAGGCAGAGGGAGCCGGCGTACAGCTTCCGGGTCATGTGGCCGGCATGACTAAGCTGCTTCTGGCGAACCAGAGCAGCGCACGGAAACGCTGTTTACCTTCCCGCCGGAGCGGTACCTATTTATCTACTTGCACTTTGACGTGCTTTCGAACTGCCAGGTTGGCAGGAACATTCATGTGTACCTCTGCTTATCTGACACAAATACCGGAAAAATGAAAATCTAGAATCAAGATACACTGAAATCCACATCACACAGCAGATTCTATGCTTCTCCATAGGTGGAATAGGGCATCCGAGAAGAGGCCATACCCCGTCCACTCGCTCTCGCAAGAAGCCCCATGGAAAAGAAAGCAGGCCTGGGGCAATTCCCCCTTCTCTTCGGCCCTGGTACCGCCACAGAAAGCATGTCTCTCCCCACCCTCTTTCCCCACAGTCGTTTTTGTTTTGTCCCCCCACCACCGGACAAAACAGCTCTACCTGCAGCTCTGGTACAGAGAGGACCGACTCCTCTGAGGCGGATGACATTTCCTCATCTTCCTCATCTTGAGTGTAATCATCAAAGTCCTCTTCCTCCTCCTCCTCCAGCCCCTCTTTCTCGCCTGCCGACGTCTCCTGCTTGGCGGGAATCCCCCCAATGGCACAGCAACCTGCGGTGGGCAGATCCTTCTCCAAGGCAGTGCCAGAATCGGACCCCCCAGCAGCAGAGTTGCAGGCGTTCTCAGGAGAACTGCTGCTGCTGCTGTTTTCCACTGCGCCGGCTACGCTCTGCAGGCCGTCGCCTTGGCCTCTCTCCTCGTTCTGGCGGGAGCCCGGCTTGCCGTGTGTTTCCTTCTGCTCAGTGGCACCCTCCGGTGTCTGCTCCACATCCAGCTCCTGCCCCAGTTCCAACAACAGTTCCTCTCTGACAGGGCTGCCTGCGGAGCTCAGCTCCTCTGGAACAGGGGATGCCACTCGAGGGAGGTCTCTGGGTTTTTCTGTTTCAACCTTCACAATCTCCCCCATCTCGGGCAAAGAGGAGAAGGGCCCCGGGGCCCCCAGATCAGCAGGCTTCCCTTCACTTGGCTCCCGGCACCCTTCGACGGGAGTCTCTCCTGGGACGCTACGGTCAGGATCGGACGACCACCGGCCGCTGTCTTCACTGACGGAGACCACTGGCGACGGCTCTTGCGGCTCCGGGGATGCGATTCCACCGGCAGGCAGGTTAGCGAACGCTGAATCCTTGGCGGACGTGGGGACAGGGGAGCCGGTGGCATTGGACGTCACCACCAGTGACGGTGCTGGAGGGGTTACTAGAGGCTGGCTCAATGGGCACGGGAAAGGGTTGGGGTTGACCAGCAAGGTGGTGATGGGGATGGGCTGAGCAGCGCTGCCTGCGGCGCTCGCCGCTAACGGGCGCAGGACGTTGCAGCCATTGCCGATGCCGACCACTTTCACGGCACCAGCCGGGACAGTGAAGATGACCGGGGCCGGGTGCAGGAGGGGAGCGGGCTTGAACAGGGGGGCGGCTTTGGGGCTCTTCTTCTTCTGGTAGCCCCTGGGGGCACTGGGCTTCCGGACCCTCGTCGCAGGCAGCGCTGGGGGGATCATCTTGGTCTGGAAGGCAACCGGCAGGGAGGAGACCAAGTCCTGGGGCAGAGTGGTAGCCAAACAGGTCCTGGAGCCGGAATGGGGTGGAGCGGAGAGCACCCCCTGGAGGTCAAAGCCGGCACCGCTCCCTGAGGCCGGCAGCAGGCTCAAGTGCTGAATCCCCCCTGGCAAGGGCTGCACTAGCGGAGCAGGCTGTATCAGGCGTGGGGCGCGCCCTGCAGGCTTGCTGGGAGGGGCTTCCGGCTGAGGCTGCCGGGCGGCCACCTTCAGGTAGTGGTTGGTGCCGGCGGGGAGCAGGCAAAGGCCTGGCCGGACAGGGAGGGGCTTGGCAGCCGCCGGTCTCTGCCACCTCCAGGCCTTCCGGCATAAGCGGCTGTTAAGGGGCCTCAGGGTCAGCTGCAAACCCTCGGGCATGCGCAGGGGGTATTTCTCATCTCTCGCAGTCTCCGCGGGATCCCTCCCCACTTTATCCAGGTCAGGATCGGAGCAGGGGAAGCTGGACACAGCTCCAGCGCTTTGCTCCAGCGCCTCTTGGATGGATGGCAAGCTGGCCTGGAGGAAGAAACAACAAGAAAGGGCCAGGGAAGGGGAAAGAGACAAAGCAGAATTATGCCTAAAGCAGAGCGATCGTTAAATACACAGGATGGAGGATTGGAGGAGGGCTTTTCTGAACCTCAAGAGCAGTTGAGGGGTTACAAGAAGCTGCCTTACACCAAGTCAGGCCATTGGGCCCATGTAGCTCAGCTCTATTACTGTGGTCTTCAGCACTTATTGTGGCAGCGAGTTCCAAGGGGTGAATTATGCATTGTGGGGACCCAGATCTCATCCTGAGCCCAGCATATTAGTATATACAGGGAAGTATATGTCTACACTGATTAGCAGTGGCTCTCCAGGACTTTTGGCATGGACCCGTTTCCCGGCCTTACATGGAGATGCTGGGAATTAAATCTCAAGACTTTCTGCAAGATGATCAAGGATCTGGAAACCAGGCCTTAGGAGGAACGGTTGAGGGAGCTGGGTATGTTCAGCCTGGGAAAGAGGAGACTGAGAGGAGGTAGGATAGCCTTCTTCAAATATCTTAAGGGCTGCCCCATGGAAGAGTGAGCTAGCTTGATTACTCCTGCTCCAGAGGGTAGGACTCGAACCAATGGCTTCAAGTTACAAGAAAGGAGATTCCAACGAAACAGCAGAAATAACTTTCTGGCGGCAAGAGCGGTTCCAACAGTGGAACAGACTGCCTTGGAAGGTGGTGGATTCTCCTTCCTTGGAGGTTTTTAAGCAGAGGTTGGATGGCCATCTGTCTTGTATTATCTAGTGGAGATTCCTGCGTTGCAGGGAGCTGGACTACATGTCACTCGGGTCCCTTTCAACTCCACGGTTCTGTGATTCTATATATGCAATGCATGTGCTTGGCCACTGAGCTATGGTCCTTCCCCTGGAAATAAAGTAAGCTTCCAGTCCTCATGGTGCTGGATAAAATGCAGGCTTGAACAGGAAGATAAAGAAAATGCCTTACACCAAATCAAACCATTGCTCCATTTAGCATGGAACTGTCCTTACATGGACTGGCAATGAATACGGAGGGTCTAGGCTAAGAAAGCGGTCAGGACCGAAAGTTATTTTGTTCAACCCCTTCAGAAGCCTCCTTATACTGTCAGAGATGGGGAAGCTGTTTCCTTCCAAACGCTGTGGCCAATAGTCAAGGATGATGGGAGGAAGAGCCCAGCAACCTCCAGAGGGCCACAGCTTCCCCATCTTCAGTCGACACTGATTGTCTTTCCCAGCCCATACTCAGAGAGGGGCTGAACCTAGGACTTAGAATAACAGAATCTTAAGTAAATACTTACGATTTTTATGATATTGTGTTGGTATAATATTTTATAAGGTATGAATAAGAAGTAATAGGAGCAGCAGTTTTATGGAACTAAGAGAAAGAAAAGGATATAAGAAATTAAGATTTGTAATATGAGGTTGTATTTTTATTTAGAAGTTATATGACATAAAATTTTGAGATAAAGATCAAGAAGGATAGCGAATGAATAGTTAAAATAACTAGAAATGTTACTAAAGTAAATTAGAATTGAACGCAGGAGAGAGAACGGGGGAAGTCCCCTTAACAAGATTTGGAACTAGATTATAATCAATAGTTGGTGTGTTCCTGTTTGTGAGGTATGTATCTGTTTTCTTTTATTTAGTTGATGTTGTGTGTAATATTTGTTTTTTGTGATTGTTATTATTTGTTGTTGTTTTTTGCTTGGTTGTTTTTGTTTTTGTTTTTTGGATGTGGAAAACCAATAAATTTTTGTCAAAAAAAAAAATAGAATAACAGAATCTTAAGAGTTGGAAGGGGGCCCAAGGGTCATCTAGTCCAACCCCCTGCAATGCAGGAATCTCAGCTAAAGCATCCAAAACACCGAACGACTTCCTGTGTGGGAAGCAGATGCTCTGCCACTGAGCTTCGGCCCCGACCTCAAAGGAGGAAATACCTTCAACCAGAAGGGCAAACGATGCTCCTCTTGTTCCACGGGGGGTTTCCATTCACCAGGCTGGATCTCGTCACAAAGCTTCGGCAGGCTAGGCAATTGCTTCGTCGTCTTATAGTACTGAGAATCGAAGAGAGGGAGAAACAAGTCAAGTTCTGGACTCCCTGCACCAGTATGGCTCTCTCTAATCCTGGGGTGAAGAACCTGTTAGGCCCTCCGGATGGTGCTGGACTCCCATCAGCCCCAGCCAACATTGCCAACGGTCAGGGACAATGAAGTCCAGCAACACCTGGGGGGCTGCAGGCTCCCCACCCCTGTCTTATCCCAATCATATCCCAACCTATCAGGGATTACATATTCAATGCACCTACAGAGCTGTGAAGCAAGGATGGGGAGCCCATGGCCACCCAGATGTTGCTGGAATCGGCAACATCTGGATGTTGCTGGACTAGGAGCATCCAGATGATGCTCCTAGTCAACCGTCAGAGATGATGGGAGTTGTAGTTCAGCAACATCTGGAGGGCCGCAGCCTTTACTTCCACTGGGGCAGGGTGCAAAGGAAAGGAAGGAGTTCAGCTATAAATTATTATTATTAATATTATTATTAATAATAATAATAATAATAATAATAATAATAATAATACCCTGCCCATCTGGCTGGGTTTCCCCAGCCACTCTGGGCAGTTTCCAACAAAATATTAAAATACAATAATGTATTTTCCCAAACTACAGCTGTTTTAGGACTACAATTCCCATCATCACTGACTACTGGTCCTGCTAGCTAGGGGTGATGGGAGTTGTAGTCCAAAAATAGCTGCAGGCACCCAAGTTTGGGAAAACCCTGGGCTAGCCTTCCGTCCCTGTCCCCTGGCTCCAGCTACGCCTACTCCTTGAGAGCCCAAGTAAGGTTGGGGCCGAGCATTTATACACGCACCCCAACCCTTTCAGCTTAAGCTGAGATCCAGCATCCTTGGAGACCCCCCCAAACTGCAACCCAAGCCCAGCCCAGCTGGTCATCTTCCTGGGACTGCAGCCGGCGAGGCCAGCTCAGTTCCACCGAACGCGCGAGGAAGAGTTGCCGACTCCACAGCAGAGAGTAAATCACCTGGCGCCCCACTCACTTTGAGGATGTTGTCGGGGACCCGGGTCATATTGAGGTTCTTGATCCGCACTGTCAGCTGGTGGGCTGTCTTGGTCATCAGGAGGTACCTGCTGATCAGAGGTTTGAGGAACTCCGTCCCTTCAAAGTGCTTCAGTCCCAAGGCTAACAAACTGGCGGGGATGGGGGAGAGAAGACAGAGGGGAAACCCAGTCAGGCCGTGTGTTGAACCACCCGACTCTGGATGGGGGTTGCAGCTCCCATCACCCCTGATCATTGGCCATGCCGGCTGGGAGTTTCGGAATTCCCAACAACATCTGAAGACCACCGTGGTGGCTGAGCCTGGAATAAAGACGGGTCCTCCGATTCCCAGGAGGCCTTCCCTGCCTCCAAGCTGCCACAACCACTCGCCCCACAGATCTAAGCACCTACTTGTCTTCCCCTTTCGTGAAGATAATCTTGTCCCGGGGCAACTTGGCCTTTAAGGAGCAGGTGGGCAGCAACTCTGGGTACATGAAGACCCTCCGTGTGGCCAAAATCCACGCAACCTGCTTCGGCAGGCAGGCAAAGTCGCTCACTGCAGGAAGAATCGTCAGGAGGGAAGGAGCAAGCGAGGAGAGGAGAGGGGAGGGGAGGCAGCAATCAGAAGGCTGAGCTGAAGATACACGGCGCCACTTGCTGAAGTCAAGCCCCATCCAAGGGACCATCTGCAAGGCAGTGTTAGAAACTCAAATATAAAAGGCAGGTGCCGAACGTCTCCTTAAAACAAGGTTACAGTCACCAAAACAGAATGCCTAGTTGCCACCTTGAGACAAGACAGCTCTAAAGTCTTATATTTCAAATGATGCACTAAATGTGATTGAAATTCAGTTAAACATCTGTTAGAAACAGGTATTCTTAAAAAATAAAATAAAAATGCAATTTTAATTTTCAGATTAACTTTATCTAAAAATGGATTAAAACACATATCAGCTTCTACATGTCTGGATTGCCTAAACCAGGCATGTCCAACAGGTAGATCGTGATCTACTGGTAGATCACTGGATGTCTGTGGTAGATCACTGGTAGATCACTGGCTCCCCCCAAAGAAACTCAGCAGCTTTGGCTCCCCTAAAAAAAGCTCTACATCTTTGCCCTGAAGCCCCCAAAACAGGGCTTTCCCTCCTAAAAAAAAAAAGCTCAACTTTGACCCGAACCCCCCAAAACATTGATGGCTTTCCTTCCTAAAAAAAGCTCAACAACCTCGACCTGAACCCTGCAAAAGGGGGTAGATCACTGCCAATTTTTAACTCTGTGAGTAGATCACAGTCTCTTGGAAGTTGGCCACCCCTGGCCTAAACAAACGTGTTTCTTAGCAGGCACCAGAAATAATGAATGCACATGCCTTTATGTCAATCGGCAGGGAGTTCCAAAGTATGAACCTGTGAAACCAGGGTTCAAATCCCCGCACAGTCATGAAGCTCACTGGGTGACCTTGGGCTGAACGCCATCTCTCGGCCTAACCCACCTCACAGGGTTGTTGTGAGGGCAAAACGATATGAACGAGGAGATACACCACCATGAGATCCTTAGAGGAAAGGCGAGGCCTAAATGCCTCAAATAGACAATTAAAAGTTGACTGCAGAGGCACCGCACAAGGGACCCTGCTACACACCATTCTTCTTAACCGCTTTGCGGGGGCTCCATTCGATCTTAACATGCGAGTCAAAGTCCTTGATGAGCTGCAAGGCATCCTTCAAGTTGCACGGCTGAAACGTGGTCTGGAATTTGTGCCCCAAGGGCTGGCGGAGGACGGCGGAGCTCTGAGCGAATGTATCCAGCTCGGTCTATGGAACGAAAAGAGAAGAGGGAAGAAATGGCAGGCAACCGGGGGCCAAGGGGCACACAACGGCTTCTCAGCCCAGGGCCATCCCAAGACATTTTGCCGCCTGAGGCAAACCAGAAAATGACGCCCCCTGCCTGCCATGCCTTACTCCTACAGAGGGTTTTATGTCACATGTGCCTTCACTGAGGCTGCTTCCAAGCTGCAGGGCTGGACAGGGCGCAGGGCCAGCTCTAGACATTTTGCTGCCTGAGACGAAGGACAAGGAGGCACCCTCCTCCCACGAGGCCTAGACAGAAGCCAGCTGGACTGGTAGCTGAATGTTACTTCAGTACAGGTGAAAGGACTGCATCTTTCACCGTACTCAAGGAAGGGGCTAGTGTAGGGCACCCAGGGAAGTCCATGTGGCACCCATAGCTCTGTTCGCTTCCCCCCCCCACACACACACACCCCTCAGCATCTGCTGCCTGAATGCTTCATTGTAAGGCCGGCCCTCTCTCGCCCTGAACCTTATTAGCGCTTGTGTGGTGGAGATACCGGGGGATCAAAGCTGAGATGAACAAAATGGGATGGGGAAAACCTTTGTGGCTGCAGTTGCCCCACAAACCCAAAACACTTCAAAATACCATCTCACTCAGATTGCCTTTCATTATATCTGAGCTGCATGCTGCAAAGTACTTTAGATTCACCCAAAGCCCAATGGGATACTAGACCACCAGTTAGCTTTCGGGTTTAAAAGAAACAAAACAAAAACCTAAGTTGCTAGTTCTTATGGCCAATTCTGGTGGTGGATGGGAGAGCAGCTGTCTGGGAGAGGGCGTTCTCCGCAGAAGCCCCTTAGCCAGCTCAACAACTTTGGTCGGCCCTCATGCATGTTCACTTCATCAAATCATCTCGCCCTCTTTGAAAAAAGTTTGGGCACCCCTGCCCTAAGCTGCGGAAACCCAGCCCTGCTGAAGTGCACCCGGCACCTCTGACTTGATAACACTCCCGGCTCCTCTGGCTATTCTGCAATGCAAGCCCCAAACCCAACCAGAATGAAGCACAGATGAGAGGAGGCATGGCCTCAGTCCTACGTATGGCAGCAGAAAGGACTGCCGGGGTCAAGCTAAGCCAAACTCCTTACCAGAAAGAGCCGTGTGGTGTTGGCCTCGGAGCTCAGGCTGGGGTTGCAGCTGCTGAGAAGGTGGACCTGAGTCAAGAGCTGCACGTGCTGCGAGCAGAGGGGAAAGACGCAGAATCACAGAGTTGAAGAGTTGGAAGGGACCCCGAGGATCCGACCCACTGCAATGCTGGAATCTGAGTTGCTGCCCACCAGAAATGCGTGCTATAGCCACACGTCAGGAGGCCAGCGACCTTTGCAGCAGCCCCCTCCCCCGGGCACATCTGGATTTTGGGGCAAGCTCTGCGGACACTCCACCCCACCGTTCCCCAGGGCCAGCCTCCCACAATAGAAGTAGCGCATGCAGACACAAGCTCCGCTTTTCCAAAGGATCCGGATAGAGGTCAGACCCAGTGGAAGTAATCTGAGCCTTGGAAAGCACATTGAGCGGAAAGAGGAAGTGTGAAAGGCTGCCGCTCCTTCGCGCTTCCACCTTCAGCTCTATGACCCTTTTGAAAAGGAGGAAATGTAACCACCTCACCATCTCATGACCAAGAGGACAGTGGGGGACAGGAGGCAGGCTCTCCCTCCCCATCCCTTTTTCCTCATGGGCCATGACTTTTTAGACCAGTGCTTCCCAAAACATGGGTCTCTGGCTGCTTTTGGACTACGATTCCCATCATCCCTGAATGTGGGTCCTGCTAGCTAGGGATGATGGGAGTTGAAGTCCAAAAACAGCTGGAGACCCAAGTTTGGGAAACACTGGGTTTTTTTTAGACTGTGAGGTCAAGGGCTGCGGCAGAACAGGAACTGATTTTAGCAAGCCACTCCAAGGACGGGATATGAATGTAAAATAAATTAAAAAGAGAGAAGGGAGAGAAATCAGCACAAAAGCAGAGAGCAGATGAGAGACAGCAGAGGAAGCCCTTCCTAGTCCGGCGTGCTGCTGTTTTTCCTTCCAAACAATACCTGTTGCATCTGCTGCTGCAGCCTCTTCTTCTGCCCGGCGTCCAGCACCAGGGTTTGGACCGGCTTCTCGCGGAGCTTCAGCCTCTCTGCTTCCTGGGGCAGCTTGGCGGCCGACTTCTTCATGCGCAGCTGCTCCAGCTGCTCCTTGACCGTCCGGTGCTGCTCGTTCAGCAAGTTGGCCAGGGGCTCCTCAAACCTGCACAGGGTCAAAGGACGGCTTGCGTTGAGAAAGCTGCAGGTGCTCTGAAGACCCAGGTAAGTATTCTTTTTTTTTTTTAACAAAAATTTATTGGTTTTCCACATTACAAAGAACAAATACAACTAAAACAACAACAAATACTAACAATCATACAAAGAAAAACAAATACTACAAATAACATCAACAAATTAAAAGAAAACAAATACAAACCTTAAACACTGGAACACACCAACTATTAATTTTAATCTTGTTCCAAATCTTGTTAGGGGGACTTCCCCCGTTCTCTCTCCTGCGTTCAATTCTAATTTACTTTAGTAACTTTCCTAATTATTTTAACTTTACATTCACCATCATTCTTATTCTTCATCTCCACATCTTGTATCATTCAAATTCTAAATATAACAAAAAACACCATCTCCTATTGCAAATCTTAACTTCTTATAACCTTTTCTTTTCTTAGTTCCATAAAACTGCTGCTCTTATTACTTCTAATTCATACCTTATAAATTATTAAACCAGTACAATATCATAAAAAGCCTAAGTATTTCTTCTCCAAACCAAATCAATTTTTACTCTCTGACGTCGGGGTACCATGATAAGCCTTCCTGTTTAATCATATGTATTCTTTCACCCTAGCCCCCTTCTTACCATTTTCTCTCCTCCCAACACAATCACCCACCAGGCCTCCCCACAACCTTTTCCCAAACCCTTATCCAGAATGTCATCTTTTCCTTTATATACGAAACCCAAAACATTGTCCCAAAGGAACTCTGCTGAATTCTGCAAAGGACGTAATACATCACCACCAAGCATCTCCAGTTCAGTCTTCAAATCAAATTGTAATTGTAATTTCCAAAATTGTTGTTCCTGCATTTCTGGGCTCCCACCCCAGAAAGCCGTTATAACGTCACCATAAACAATCCCGGACCTCTCACGTCGACAGGATTTTTCTTCGTCTTGGAGTTGCGTCTTCTCTACTTCAGATGAAATCTCCAAACATCACTCTCTAATTGTTTCTTTAAGTTCCTTGGCAAAGTTCTTAAAAGCAGTTCGAGTCTCAACAGTCTCAGCAAAACTTTCGTTGACATTCTGTTGCAAAAATTCTAGTTTAAGAAGAATTGTCCTTTGTCCTAAAGTCATCGCTGGGTCTGGTGTCATCATGAAAGCGAAACCAAAAAGGGCAGAAGTAGGCAGGAAATAACAAAGTTCAGTACTTTTCCATCTTCAAATCTCAAATTACAGCCGCCATTTCCCCCTGATCAGAGTGCAAAAATTCTTCACCTTATAATCCACAGTCTCTCAGAAGAAATACCTCAAAAGTTCTCAGCTCTACCCCTTGCAGGGGTTTTCTTAATAGATCAAATACAAAGTCTGCAAAAACATTGTGTCAGCCAAAAGTAGCAACAGCCAGAGCCAATGTTACTGTTCTCCTGTCACAAGGGGGGAGAAACGGACTTCCTCTTTAACGTTTCTCCCCTAAAGCCAATTAAATTAATTTATAGATCCAATTGAACTCCGTACTTACAGCTTACGGGTTTCTTCTTATTTTTAAGCCAAAAGAAGAAGAACAGGGCGCTCAAATATCGCCGGCGGCCGCCGCTTGCTTTCCCGGTTGGGGACAGCCTCCACAGCCCCGCGCCGTTACCCATTCACTCGAGCCTCCCTTTTACAAGGGAAGCCCGAGAATGGAGCGGCGCAATGGGGCCCGCCAGAGTGCCCAGAACGCGGGACGCTCCTCCCGCGGCTTACCAGAGCCCGCTGCGCGGTTGCGGATCTCCTAGCCCCCGGGAAAACCGGAGCTGTCTTGGAGGCGAGACAGCTCCCAGCCGCCGGCAATGGCGCCCTCGCCGGAAGTTTGACCCAGGTAAGTATTCTACCAAACTCAGCTTCGGTCACTGAGCTGCGGTGGCTCAGCATCCACTGACAGAGGCAATCATGCTTCTGAACACTGGTTGCTGGAAACCGCAGGATAGGAGAATCCTTTTCTGCTCAGGTCCCGTTTGTGGACTTCACGCTGGACTAGGCTGTTCTTGTCCAAATCAGGGTCATGTTTGACTTCCGGCGGCGACGCCATTGCGGAGCGGTCGTGGGTTGCCTCGGCTGCGAGGCGACCCAGTCCGTCCCGGGGGTTGGAGCCCCGCTACCGCAAAGCGGGGCTCCGGTGGGGTGCGGGAAGAGCGTCCCGCACCCTGGGCTCCCCGGCTGTGCCCATTAGTGCTCTGAACCCTTCCCTCGCTCCCCCTGTAAAGGGGGAGTGGGGGTGAAGGGACAACGGAGCCGGGCTATAGGGGACATGCCCCAACCGGGACGCAAATGCGGCGGTCACCCCCGCGACGAGCGTCAAAGTTCTACCTGTGCTTAATGGAATTAAAGAACCCGGTGGTCGTGAGTATTCGAATGGCTTGACTTTATGTTTTTCGGACGATCCGGGGGGAAGAGGAAAGGAAGCCTGCCTCCCTCCCTTCGGGCGAAAGAAAATAACCAGTTTAAGTGACTGCTGCTACAGTAATGGATACAAAGTATTTGAACTTTGAAAAGTGAGACTGATGAGATCTCCCTTTGGGGAGTAAGTCTGTAGAAAATATCTCTGTTTAAAGTTTTGGTCTTTGCGCTCTGGCTTCAGGAAAAATGGCGATGGAAAATTTGGATTGACGTGGGAAACAATTGTAGCAAAGGGAGGAACATAGAGACAGGAACTGAAATTTGACACTCACCCCCTCCCCCAATATGTTGGACTTTGTGTTTGAACTTATTTTGAACTCTGAACTAACGGATGAAGAAAGGCTTACTGTCTTGGAGCTGGAACTGCTTAATCGGAAACTGAAAGTCTTGAATGGGGTAATAAATAAATAAAATCCATTTCCCACAGAGGAGGCTTTCCAAATGTTTTATTCAATGGAAGGAAACCTTGGCAAAGAGTTGAAAGGGATGCTTGAAGGATGGAGAGAGATGACAGGGCGACTCCGAGTAAATGATCCGTTCTTTGGGGGTGGCAGCCCCGGGACGGTAAGATTTGCTATATCCAGACTCCGAGGTGTGAGCTCGGGGGCAAGGGACAAGGAATTAAGATATCTACAAAAAGAAGAAGAATGTTACAAAGAAGCGGAGGAGCCGAAAGAGGAGGAGATGGGTACCCTGATGCTCGATGCAAGGATTGATGTGAACTGTGCCTGGATCTGTGGACATATGGGAAAAGAGGACAATTGGAAGATGGGTTCCGGCGATAGACAGAGAAGGACAATGGACAGAGGGGGAGTGGGATAAAGTATTAAATGTAAAATTTAAATGGTTTGTCATGGTATTCTGAAATCGGAGGACGAAGGTGGTTAGTTTTAAGTTTATTTTGAATAAGTAAGGAGATATTCGAGGTTTTATGTTATTAGCAGCAAGATAAAGGACAGAAGAAGTTAGTATAGTTTTTTTTGAGAATATTTTGTTAAGATTTATGATAAAGTAAGAGGATTAAGATGATTGTTTTATTTCTAATTGAAGTTAATTTTTAGAGAAAAGTGGTTAAAAAAAAGAAGACTATGGATTTAAAACCGAAGGTGAAAAGGCAGGGGAAGTCAACGGTCAAGATTCGGAAATAGAAATTTTTTCTTTACGTATGCAAACAAGAAGAAGAATCCTGGCAATATTTGTATTTGTTTTGTATTTGTGGGTGTGGGTTTGGGTGTATGTTTTGTTACGAAAAATGCCAATAAATTCTTCATTAAAAAAAAAAACAAATCAGGGTCATGTTTGCTCACAAAAATCAGAAGATCCTGGCTGCTGGCTCAGGCCAATGGCCCACCTAGTCCAGCATCCTGTTTCTCACGTTGGCCGATCAGATTCCTCCAGGGAGCCCAGAAGCATGGCATGAATGCAAGAGCCCTCCCTCACTCTTACTCATAAGAACATCAGAGGAACCCTGTTCCTGGAAAGCAGTGGCGTGCAGTGAATTTTTTTCTGTAGGAGAACAGTTAGGGCCAGAGGCGCCAGCTTATGAGAGCAATTGTGGGGGGGGGGGTTGCGCACAAGAGCATCGCACCTCCCTAAGCTGGGCAGAAGCTTCCTGGTTTTGGGAAAGAGACGCCAGGGGAACATTTAGGGGGATAGCCTAGTCCCCATAGTCCACTGACCGCACACCACTTGGGCAAAAGGCCCATCTAGTCCAGCACTCTGTTCACACAGTGGCAAAAGAAATGCCCACAAGCACAAACCAAGCACATCACTCTCTCCACTTTTGATTCCCAGCTACTGGAGTTCAGAGGTGTACAGCCTCCAAGGCAGAAACACAGCCATTGTGGCTAGTAGTCACTGCTAGCTTTATCCTCTGTATACAGGTGAAACTCGAAAAATTAGAATATTGTGGAAAAGTCCATTTATGTAAGCAATTGTTTTCATTAGCTACTGGAGTTTAATATATGAGATAGACTCATGACATGCAAAGCGAGATATGTCAAGCCTTTGCTTGTTATAATTGTGATGATTATGACGTACAGCTGATGAAAACCCCAAAGTTGAGATTGTTAATTTGGGGTTCTCATCAGCTGTACGCCATACTCATCACAATTATAACAAAGGCTTGACATATCTCGCTTTGCATGTCATGAGTCTATCCCATATATTAGTTTCACCTTTTAAGTTGAATTGCTGAAAGAAATGAATCTTTCCATGATATTCTAATTTTTCAAGTTTCACCTGTAGTCCCCTTTCAACGCCATCCAAGTTGGTGGCTGCTGCTGCCTCCTAATTGGGGGGGGGGGGACTCCATAGCTATTCACAGTGTTAGTAAGTCCTTCCCAAGCCCCCGGAAGAACTAGGCAAGAGCCATCGAAGGTTGCTTTTAAGGGAAGCAGCACAGGCCCAGGTGGAGCACGGCACAGTGCCCTTGTGCAGTAGGTCACTCTCATCTTCTCCACGTTGCAGATGAAAGGTGGAGGGGGGTGAGGCTGAGAGAGAGCAGCTTGCCAAAGGCAACATGAAATAGGGACCTGCAAGCTACCACGTGCCTCTCACATGCTCTATGAGCTGCACAAGGAGCAAGAGGCAGCTTAGGAAGTTCAAAGGACATGCCCTTGCACCAAGTCAGTCCACATTGACTGTCAGAGGCTCTAGCATGGGGAGATGCCCTTTCTCCAAATCTGGATAATGTCTGATGCAGGAGAAGCAAGGAGCCTCTTTCTTTCTTCAACACACACATTCCAGCTCTGGTTTTCAGACTGTAGCTGGGCAGAGCTGGTCTTGCCTCCCCCTTCTGGTACTGCTCAACCTAGAAGGGATGGCGGAGGCCCAGCAGTTCCTTTGCCTCCCTTCCCAAACAGAGTCAGCTTTCCTTTGAGCCAACCTGCCCCATAGACAAAGAGGCTTGACCACGGCCACCTTGATGGAGATGCACACCGGGCCCCATTTGCAAGATGAAGGGGGGAAAGTGGATGGCTGCAGCACCTCCTTCCCACTCCTCTCCCTGAGCTGAGAAGCAACGAAGAAGGTGAACTGCATGGCAGAATCCTGGCCAGCCCTCCACCGCCTTCCCGCAAACCGCTACATGCAGCCAACCACTTCCCCTGTCCCTGAAAATTTCATACAGGCCGATTATCGGTCAACTGATTTGAACATAGTTTTTATCCCACAACTCCTCCATATTTTTCAGGATGTGTCCAGCTAAGTCAGGGATGGAGAATCTCAGGCCTGGGGTGCTGAAAGTGGCCCTTCTCTGTCTGGTCCTCATAAATCTTCCCAGCCCCCTGGTCCATCTTCCTACTGTCAACACTGACTGGCAGCAGCTCTCCAGGGATTCAGGAAGGGAGCCTCCCCAGTCCTACCTGGAGATGCCTGGGAGAGAACCTGGGAGCTTCTGCGTGCAAAGTGAAGGCTCTCTCCCTGAGCTATGGCCTTCCCCCTAACAGAGGGGGAACAAAATGGCTTGGGGCAGGACGAGAATAGCCCATCTTACCTGAGCACCTGCGGAGTGTTAAAATTTGGCCGGGCCTCCGCAGCACTGTCCTCGTCCTCTGGCCCTTCATCCTCTACGTTGGAGAAGCCCATCTCATCCTGAAACTGAAGCAAAAACACACAGCCCAAGTCAGCGGCACGGCCATGGGCAGAAAGGGCTTGGAGAAATCAACCCAGGCAGGATAAACAGCCTCAGCTGGCACTGAAGGGCACCCACTACCAGAGCGACACTGAAAATTCAGCCCATCTTCCTTAGATTCAAGAGGTAATCGACTTGCACAGCAGTTACGTTTTGTGGAGTCGCGCATAAATTGCATATAATCAGAACCACCCCAGAATCATCCGCACACACAACCATCCCTACCTTTCCAAAGCTGGCGTTCCAAGCAGGCCTTGCCCTCAATGCAAGGTGGAGAGCTTTTAAGCTCTCTGCTTTGCTTACTGGGCTCTGGGAGGCTCTCACACAGGAGAGGTTCTCATACACCTTCCCAGAGGCCGGTAAGCAAGGAGGAGAGCTTAAAAGCTCTTTCCACAGCAGGGGAAGCACAGAAGGAACTTTTGAACACTCTACCTTGCATGTGTTTAATTTGCGCAGCCACCAAGCGCATAAAACTGCCACTGAGCGAATTAAGCTGTGAGTCGGCTGTACTTCCTCTTTTTTTTAATTTTGGCACTAGCAAGTTTCTTGAAGGGCTAGGAGGAGAGCCTTACCGTCTCAAACAACTCCTCCATCAGCTCATTAACTTCTTTCTCTGCAAGATACAAAACGAGAAGGATTCAGCCTCCGAATCAGCACCATACCCTACTATTTCTTAAACGCCATAACACAATTAGCGAGCTGCAGGAAGCCAACACCTCATTACGAAGAAATTGGTTGGCTTTTAAAAGACGGCATGCCTCAAGCTTCCGGAGAAAAGGTGCACCAATAACAACCACCACCTGGTCCTCCAGTATGATGGACTCAACATAGGAATGCTGCCTTATACTGAGTGAGACCATCTAGCTCTGTACTGACTCTACAGAGATGGAC
Organism: Lacerta agilis; assembly: GCF_009819535.1. Lineage (NCBI taxonomy): Eukaryota > Metazoa > Chordata > Lepidosauria > Squamata > Lacertidae > Lacerta > Lacerta agilis. The sequence goes on along the minus strand of NC_046328.1, from coordinate 30,596,519 downwards.
AGCAGCTCTGCAGGATTCCAGGCGGGCTTCTCTTCCCAGCCCTATCTGGAGATTCTGGGGATTGAACCTGGGACCTTCTGCGTGCAAAGCAGGTGCTCTATGGCCCCTTCCCCCAACAAATTCGAACACAGGCAGCGATGAAACAGCCAGACCGAAGTAGGCAGAGAACGTACTCGTGATCCTCACGGCACGGTCGTTCCTGAAGTCCTCCGTGTCTGGCTCGTCAAGATCTTCCAGGAAGTTGTACTCGGGGTCGTCGTCGTCGTCAGCCTCATCTGGAAGAGAAAATGCTTCTTAGCCAAGAGGATCCTTTGCATCCAGGAAACAGAACAGCCATTGCTGCATCGCAGGGGGATGGAGCGGATGACCCTCGGGGTCCCTTCCAACCCTACGATTCTGTGAAATACCGTATTCTTGCATCTATAAGACGCCCCCGTGTATAAGATGCCCCCTATTTTTGAGGACTCAGATTTAAGAAAATGGGGGGGGGGGGGGGGATGTATCTGTGTATAAGACGCCCCCTAATTTTTGACATTATTCTAAAGGGGGGAAACCTAGTCTTATACACGGAAAAATACAGTATTTTCAAGATACTGCTCCTCCCACAAAAACACAGGTCAAATCCAGTGACACACCCCAAGTAAACAGAACCTGCCTTCATTTCCCACATCATCATTCATGAGGCCACCCAGCCACCTCTTCCACTCCTCGTCGTCTGCTGTGTTGGGGTCGTACATGTCCGGGGTGATGTCTGGGGCACGGAGCTCAGCTTCCAACTGGCCGAGGGGCACGTCCTTCAGGGGCCTCTTCGACCGGGTGCGCAAGGCGATCAAGCTGTCCTCCAGAGGCTGGAGAGGAAACGGAGGAAAGGAAGAAGGGCTCTGAGTGGCTCTTGCAGATTCTCCAGAATCATGGGGCAGAGAAGAGCCTTTGCGGTGTAGAGGCCGGAATCTCAGGTGACAGGAGTGGTAAAGACTCAGGTTCAAATCCTCCCCGCAGCCATGCAAGCCCACTAGGGCCCATCACGGTCTCTCAGCATAAACCTACCTTGCAGGGTTGTTATGAGAACTAAAGGAGCCTCTTGAACTCCTTAGAGGGGAAACAGAATATAAATTCAATAGAATAAATAGAAAGACTGACTGAGTAGGAAGAGGAACTACCAGGACAGCACATCATCAGTCCACATTCAACAATCAATATATTGCACACTCTGCCCGTTCCTCCAAGGAATAAGGGAAGGCATATATGGAGGTTCCGCCCTATTCCTTTTAAAATATATATATTAAAGCTTGAAAAAATAAAGAAAAGGCAGTATACAGAAATAAACATCAAATATCAAGCTTTTAAAACATAAAAATTAAAAGGGAAATACCGTATTGGCCCGAATATAAGCAGCACTTTTTTTTTTCTTCCAAATTCCGAACGTGAAAAGTTAAAGTGCGGCTTAAATTTGTGACCTTACAAAAATCGGCTTTTACAATATCACTGTGGGATTTCCTTCTACATTTGCCATTTACGGGTGTGAGTGCCTGCAGAATTTTAAGGGAGCGGCTTATATTTGGGTATTGTCTTCTTTTTTTCTTTCCGTCCCTTGGATTTTAAAGGCGCGGCTTATTTGTGGGTGCGGCTTATATTCGGGCCAATATGGTAGATTTTTTTTAAAAAATGGGAAAAACTTCTGATTCTCAGAATCGGAGGTTCTACCCTTTCCCATCTTCACAATGGCCCTGTAAGGTAGGCTAAGCCAAGAGACATCACCACCCAATTGAGCTTCACAGCTGATCAGGGCATCTGAACTCTGGTGCTTTCCTAGCCTGAAACTACCCTGCTGTTCCAATCCAGTCCACAAAGCCCCCAAACGAATGAATATAAGAAACACAAATGGATGGGGTGAGGTGGACTCTGACTAGATCAACTCTTACTCTCCCCGCAAGAACCAAAGCAAACACGGTGTTGCAGAAAAGAAGCGAACTCTTTGGAGGAACAAGAGAGCCCGAGATTACCTGGAAGGCGTCCATACACACTGGGCTGGAGGCCAGCTCCTCATCCACTGCGTGGAGCTTCTCCATGAAGGTGCTGTCCTTGTTCTGCTTGGGTTTGGGGGGCGGCGGGGGGCCCATTGGGACGACTTCAGCGCTGATGTGCCGCTGAAGTGGGGCAGCGGAGGCTTTCTCTGCCTGGTTAGAGAGCAAAGCAAGAGGGCGATGCTTAACCCCATTCAATTTCTACAGCTTTTACGCCATCCCTTCCCTCTGGGACAGACAAAAGAAAGCCCTAAGAACGTGAGAGAAAACAGCCTGGCTGCAACACTAGGCTGATGGCACTTGTCGTTGTCAAATGTGCCTCACCATCGCTCAGACAACTTCAGCAGTCGAGCTGGGATATATAAGGGTACCGGGGGTCCCTCAGGTACCGTGGACCCAAGCCGGAAAATGAGGGCGCCATTGCCATTATAAGGGAACAAGGGAGGCGTTCATGAGGAGTTCCGGCACCTCTTCTAGAAAAATAGCACTGCTAAGAGGTAAATGAATACAAGGACCTTGCACATGGCTCAGCAGCAGATGGGAGCGGCTGCCGAGACCACGTAACACCTAGCTTGGCTCCCAGTACGTTTCCGAGCACAATTCAAAGTGTTGGTGCTGACCTTTAAAGCCCTAAATGGCCTCGGTCCAGTATACCTGAAGGAGCGTCTCCACCCCCATCATTCTGCCCGGACACTGAGGTCCAGTGCCGAGGGCCTTCTGGCGGTTCCCTCACTGCGAGAAGCCAAGTTACAGGGAACCAGGCAGAGGGCCTTCTCGGTAGTGGCACCCGCCCTGTGGAATCCCCTCCCACCAGATGTCAAAGAGAAAAACAACTACCAGACTTTCAGAAGACATCTGAAGGCAGCCCTGCTTAGGGAAGCTTTTAATGTTTAAAGCTTTTAATGTTTAATAGATTATTGTATTTTAACATTCTGCTGGAAGCCGCCCAGAGTGGCTGGGGAAACCCAGCCAGATGGGATGGGTATAAATAAATTATTATTATTATTATTATTATTATTATTATTATTATTATTATTATTATTATTATTATTATTGGCAGCCAGTGCAGAAGCTTTAACAATAGTGCCACATGCAGCTGGCAATCTGGCCACTGCATTTTGCACCTGCTGGAACTTCTAAACCAAGCCCAAGGGCAGTCCTGTGTGCAGCACATTGCAGTAATCCAGCCTCAGAGTTTATCAGCACATGGACTACAGTTACAACACATGACTGTTGTAAACCAATGAACAGCAGGGCCTAAATATTTTTTATGAAATAAATAAGGTAGCTAAAGTCCTGGCTTCCAACAGAGGGGATGTTTGCAGATAATTGACTAGCCCCAATGGTAGCCTAGGGGAGAGAGGGAGGGAGGGAGGGAGAGAGAGAGAGAGAGAGAGAGAGCGCCCTTCTTACTTCCGCTGGCACTGCTGCCTCCTCGTCAGCCTCTATCATATCGGAGGACCGCCTTGACCGAGACCGCTTGGCTCCCCGTGGCGACGACGCTGTGCTTTCCACATCACTCTCCATCAAGCTCTGCGCAAAAGTGGGGAGCATAAAGTAAATGAGAAAGAAGTGATCAAATCTCTTCTCTGCAGTTCACCTTTAGCACTGGGAAACCACACCAAAGACTGAACAGACAGAAAAGGTGACAGATGAGGTTCATATTGTTCCCCTCCAAGGCGGCTTGTGTCATCAGACAAAGCTCCACTCCTCAGTCTCTGCACGTATCGCTAACAAGGACTGGCAGCAGTGCCTTCTTCGGGGTGGCTCCCACTCTGCACATTATTATTTAAAAAAAAAAAAAAACCTAGGGCAGGGGTAGGGAATTATTTCCAGTGGAGGAGAGAGACCCAGAAGCAGCCAATCCTCTGTGGGTCACTTTGACAGGTGAGGAAACATTCACACGCCGATCCTCTGATGTCATATGATCAGGAGATGGGTCTAGCCTTCTCTCTGACATACCAGCATTCTGATTACAGGAATGTTCTATTGCGTGGGGTTGAGCTGGAGCATTCAATCATGCGAGTGTCCCCTTGCAATTTGGGTTTGTACAGTCATGCCAAATACCTAGGGCCCAAAGTTCCCTGGGGAGAGGGATTGATTGCTAAACCACTCTGGGAACTGTTGGTCTGCATGGGGAATAGGGGGTCTCCTAACGACTCTCAGCACCCTTAACAAGCTTCAGCTCCCAAAATTATTTGTGGGAAGCCGTGGCTGTGTAAAGTGTTATCATAGTGCTTTTGGTTTAGGATGAGCCACAAAAGTGTATGACTGACATGAAGGCCTCTTTAAACTGGGTAACACTGGCCCAGCCAACCAGCTGAAAACCTAGCGGTGTAAACAGACTGTAACAGCCAACAGCACTGCAGCCCAATCTGCCAATACACAGATACAGTAAGCCCACAACTAACGTGGAAGTTACATTCCAGGGATCACGCTGAAAGCCAAAACTGAGTGTGGTCAAAATGCATTGGGTTCAATGGTGGGTGGGACTGCCAGTTATTTTTCCTGGAAACCGGTCCCCTTTTAATTTTTTTAATTTTTATTTTGCCACACACATAAAGCTAAATGCACACAAGTTAAACGTGCATACATTGTGGGCTATACACATACACACACATATATAAAGTAATAATAATAATAATAATAATAATAATAATAATAATAATAATAATAATAATAATTTATTTATACCCCGCCCATCTGGCTGGGTTTCCCCAGCCACTCTGGGTGACTTCCAACAAAATATTAAAATACAATAATCTATTAAACATTAAAAGCTTCCCTAAATATATATATAAATATACCTGTTTTTATAGTGTATCTTATATAGTGTATAGCAGGGGTAGGCAATCTAAGGCCCGGGGGCCGGATGTGGCCCAGTCACCTTCTCAATCTGGCCCATGGACGGTCCGGGAATCAGCATGTTTTTACATAAGTAGAATGTGCCCTTTTATTTTAAAATGCATCTCTGGGTTATTTGTGGGGCATAGGAATTCATTCATTCCCCCCCCAAAAAAAATAATAATAGTCCGGCCCACCACATGGTCAGAGGGATCGTGGACCGGCCCACGACTGAAAAAGGTTGCTGACCCCTGGTGTATAGTGTATTGGAAGCTGCCCAGAGTAGCTGCAGCAACCCAATCAGAAAGGAGGGGGATATTATATTATATTATATTATATTATATTATATTATATTATATTATATTATATTTCATACCTCCTCTGCTGTCTCATCCTCCTCTTCCTCCTCCGGCTGGTACTCTTCATCAGAGGAATCATCTTCCTCGAGGGGAATATCCACAAACTGAGGAGGCTGCAAAAGAGAGACTGAAGTTATACCAAGAGGAAGGGGGTGGAAACAAGACCCACAAAGGGAAGTTTTAGGGAACAAATTAGGGGTGCTGGCAGATTTTCAAAAATGAAAAGCTAGGGAGGATGAGCACGGAGCAGGCTCATGGTTATTGATAAGGAAGGATGAAAACGGGCCCTTACATCTTTGGGTGTGTGCACACAATAGTCTTACAACAACACATCAAAAGCACTGTGACTCTGTTTCTCCCTCACAGTTAGCTATGCTCAAAACCATGTTGCCATTATATCATGAGAAGCAGAGCACGCAGGGTCTCAAACCTGGAAACCAGGGAGCTCCAGCAAAATCCCAAGAACTTTTTAAAATCAGATTTTTAAGACAAACAAACAAACAAAGGGGGCTTCTAGTCCTCATGACTTGTAGGAGAGGGGAGTTAAGAAATAAAGAACAGCCATTCTACCTGTTCATCAAGGGCTGTGTCCTGCTAAGCCCTACTTAAGAGTAAATCCATTGCAATCAACAGTCATGATTAAGTCCATTCATTTCAATGTTTGCACTCTAAGCAGGACTTAGCTGGCTAGAGTCCCAAGTCCCAATCCTCCCCCCGCCCGCTTCCAACAACGAGTAACAAATGCTGGTAAGGTCTTTAAAAAAATAAACTGAAGCATGAAAACAAAATCCCACCAAGTTATTTAATTAGCAGCACCCACAGAGTACCTTGATTTCATTCGCCTTTTTGATTGGAGAAATATTCCACGTTGGAATAACCTGAGGAAACAAAACCATTTAATAGCGCCTCTGTCATAAAACACCAATGGAAGAAAGTGTGTGAGTTTATTTACTCATTGCCCCACTTCCCATTTCATCTATCCATCTAACTAACTTGCACTCCTCTCTGGAGGCTTTATAAAATGTGTCAGAATAAATAAAGGTTTGAGGAATGAGGGAACAGATTATTAAGATACGCAGCTACAATATCCTCCATATAATCAACAGTGTCTCTTGGGGCCGGTCTAGATTAAGGGGGTCAACACCTAGAAACCCCCCGCAACTCAAATCCACCCACAACTCAAGTAGGGGAAGCATCCTAAAGGCATGGGAAGTTGCTGGTGGAGCGACAAGAATCCCTCACTTCTCTTCCAACTATCATGAGCCTTGTATGGAAGTCAGGGATGCGATAATCTGCAGGTTTCTCTCCCTCTCTCACAACACTCTAACTCCGACGAATCTGAATGTTGGAAGATTCAGGAGAGATAAAATAAAGGGCTTCTTCACACAGCACATAATTAAACTACGGAACTCATTCCCACAGGAGGTAGGGAGGGGCACCAACTGGGAAGGCTTTGAAAGAGAACTTGGCAAAGTTATGGAGGATAAGGGCATCTATTAATGGCTACGAGCCACGAAGTCCACGCTCTGTCTCCACCGTCAAGAGGCAGCAGGTGCTTCCAAATACCAACTCACCACTCCTTTCTCCACCACCTCCTTCAGCTTGGAGCGAGTCATTTTCGGCTCCTAAAGGGATGAAGAGAGAGAGAGAGAACATTTCCGTTGTCCCATTAGAAATTGTACAAAATTTGACGACTTTTCCCTTCTAGTGCCAGGGAAGAAATAGATCCCCACCTTCCCCTACCGAGGGTGGAACTTACGAACATGGGGATGTCCTCCGTCTCACTGATGGCTGCTTTCATCATGGCGACAACATGCTCATTCGTTATCACTTCCTGGAGTGGGAAAGACAATATATATACTGTATATATATTCCAGTTACAGGTAGGTAGCCGTGTTGGTCTGCCATAGTCAAAACAAAACAAAACAAAAATTCCTTCCAGTAGCACCTTAGAGACCAACTAAGTTTGTTCTTGGTATGAGCTTTCGTGTGCATGCACACTTCTTCAGATACCAGATACTTCAGATATTCCAGTTTACTCCACCCACCGCGTAGTCTACCCTTATCGACGGAATAACCTGGGCTGAGTCAAACATGGCAATAAAGTAATGGGTCCTCAATGCAGTGGGCACATAAGTAATGTCCACAAAGCCCCTCCAAGCAGCTCGTGGTCCAGTACTAATGCTGGAGGCAACCATATGTGGTTTCCGAGGGAGAAAGGGAAACCACCTCGCGCAAGGCCCTGCCTCATTTTCAAGGCTGTGATCAGCCAGATCACAGATGCCATCACCAGGTGTTTCTTTGCATCCCCATCCACACCGCTGCTGCTGCTGCTGCCGTCTTCACACTCACGTGGAGGATGTTTCGCACGTTGACAGCTGTCAGGTTGTGCTGCTTCGCCCCGTCTTCCAAAGTCCGGTCGAGCGTGTCATCCAGCTTGAGGTCGCAAGCCAAGGGCCCTTCCTCCTCCTCCTGGCATTTCCCTTCCCGCTTCCGTTTAGTCGCTTTCCTCCGCTTTCTCTTCCCTCCTTCTCGCTCTTCTGGACAAGAAAAACAGGGGAAAGAACAGGCAGAGTCTCAAACCACAGCAGTCAATAAGCAGCTGTCTCTGAATCCAGGCTCAGCCAGGAAGTTCACCAGGTGACCTTAACAGTGTTTTGCAGACTGAAATTGTTTCACTGGTGAGTTGTTAATTATTCTATATGATTTATGCTGTATTTGTGATGTTCTATTATGTTCCATTATGTTATTGCTATTTATTGTTTGTAAGCCACTTTGGGATTCACATGAAAGAAAGCGGGATAAAAATATAATAAATCAAATGAAGTCTACCCTACCTTGTAGAGAGGTTGCAAGGATAAACTGGAGGAGATCAGAACCTCAGCTCCTTTGGAATTAATTTCAATGGGTCTGAGGATGACTAGCTTTGGATGCAAGCTCTCATGTCTATCAGATCACCCCTGTCCATGCGTTTATTGAGACACACACAAAAAATATAAAAGGCTATACAGTGGTACCTCAGGTTACAGACGCTTCAGGTTACAGACTCCGCTAACCCAGAAATAATGCTTCAGGTTAAGAACTTTGCTTCAGGATAAGAACAGAAATCGTGCTCTGGCGGCACAGCGGCAGCGGGAGGCCCCATTAGCTAAAGTGGTGCTTCAGGTTAAGAAAGTTTCAGGTTAAGAACGGACCTCCGGAACGAATTAATTTCTTAACCCAGGGTACCACTGCACTGTAGTGAGGCAGGACCTCTCACTGCAGAAACCATGCTGATTCTTCCTCAACATGGCTTGTTCTTCCATGTGCTTAAAAATACTAGCTTTAATAATGCTTCCTGCAAATTTACCCAGGACAAAAATTAGAGGAGGGAATGTAGTTTGATAAACCGATAGGAGCAGAGCTCCATGCCAACTATACCACACAAGTGGGGGGGGGTTGCTGCACACTCCCTGTTGGGGCAGTTGGTTGGCCACTGTGACAACAGGATGCTGGACTAGGTGGGCTTTTGGTGTGATCAAGCAGCCCAGTTGTTCTGCTGTTCAGAGTCATTTCTGCAAATGATCACTATGAAAGAATGACTTAATAGCAGCACTTGCCTAGAAATGTATAAATCAACTGTTCAACAACAGATGCCTGAAGCTGCATGCCAGGGCTGGGAAACCTCTGGCCCTCCATTTGATGGCCGGGGAGACCCAGCCAGATGGGTTGGGTATAAATAATAATAATAATAATAATAATAATAATAATAATGCTCAACTATGCCTCCCACCATCCCTGAACACTGGCCATGCTGACTGGGGTTGAAGGGTCCAGCAGTATTTTGCAGGGGGAGGGGCAGAGGCTAACCCATCCCTGCTATTCATCAGGGGTTAAAGATCCCTCAGCCTTCAGTATCTGCTTGCTGTGCCTGAAAAACAGGGCCGAACTTTTAAGAAGATGCCTCTGTTCCGTTATCCACTTTATGGGCATGCAATACTCACCTACTGGGATGAACAGCTCCGTCTCCTCAGCTTCCTCCTTGACTTCCTGGAGCAATTCGGCTCCCTGTGCAGCCTTTGGGGCTTTCAGGGGAGGATACCCCACGTCCCATTCAGGCTCTGGCTTCAGAGAAATGGTAGCAGCTGGAAACGAGAAATCTACGATGCCATGAAAACCTACTGCTTGCACATATGTGCATTTACAGTAAAAACTCTAACTGCAAAACATCTTCAAACCATATATGGTCTGATCACATACTATATCAAGTATCCTGTTTTAAACGGATACCATCTGTTTCTATCGCACCAGGAGCATCCATTGTCGCTGTCTCATCAACTGTGTTTTTGTTCCCCTACAAAACGAAGTCACCAATTTCGCCAGAAACCTCTGAATGACTCGGGCTTTCCCTTCCCACTTCTACTTTTATAACATTTAATTTTGCTCAGATGCTTTTCTTAGCCACCGATCATCCATAACAGGGTAACCCCTGCTTCTCTAAGATTTTGCAGTCCTTATCCTAGCTATCAACAACGGGTGAAATCATCGCATTGTATTTCTAACAGGCAAGCTTAATTCAGCCTCAACGATCTTTTTGGAGCATAACTGAACCACTGATGATGTAGCAATTATAGAGTTTCAAACCAGGGCCTGGGAGACAAGGGTTCAAATCCCCACTTGGCCATGAAGCTCGCTGGGTGACCTCAGCCTAACCTACCTCGCAGCATTATTCCCGTCGTGTTTTGCTCCCCTTCAGCACACACCAGTAGCTTACCTTCTGACTTGGGCTTCTGCCCCTTATCCACGAGCAGCTCAGGTGACGGAGAGGTCTTTGCATCCTTGAGCTCTCTGGCTTGCTCTAGGCAGAGATCCGGCTCTGCTTTAGCCAGAACCTTCCCACCCCTCAAAGAGGCCTCGGACAATTCCGGCCAGCCTTTCTGCATGGCGTCTCTAGATGGAAGCACAATGCTCTTCGCTGCTTCACCGCCAGCGTCTCCCAAGAAAGACAGAGGCATGGGCAAAGTAGGAGGAGATGAACAAACAGGCGTGTTGGCAGGCAGGCTGTAGGGACCTCTCCCTTCAATCAAAGCAGCATTGTCCTTCCCCTGTGGCACCAGGCTGCAGAGCTGGTCGATCCCACCTGAGGGAGTGGTCTCCATTGGAACAGGCTGCATATCCTCCTCCTCCTCCACCTCCTCAGAATCTGCCGTGGCAGCTCTTCTCTTCTTGCACGGCAGCATCTTCGGCGAGAGAGACGTCCCAGCTATAGCTCTCCTGTTGTCACTCTGCAAAGAGAAGAGGTGTGAACTCATTGGTTAGATTACTGCAATGCACTGTACGCAAGGCTGCCCTTGGAGACTGCTTGGAAATCTCTCTGGTTCAAAACATGGCAGCCCGATCACAAACCGGGATGTGCTCTTATTACACCTGTGGGGAAAAGACCGTCTGCCATCCTGCTTTTCTAGAGACAACAGTTCCTATTCCCCGCATATACCAAGCATGGGAAACTTTTGGCCCTCCAGAGGTTATTGAACTGTAACTCCCAGCAGCCCCAGCAGCTAGCTTGGCCAATGGCCAGGGATGAAGGGAGCTGTAACTCAGGAACTTATGGAAGTCCAAAGGGTTCACCGCATCAGGTATACTGTATACCGATTCCCCATCTGGAAAGCCAAGTAATCCCAAAAATTAATGAAGCCACTAATAACGCAATTTTAAACCAGCCAGGCCACAACGTACATAGAAGGTTATCAACTAAAAGCACTTTAAAACAAATGGGTCTTCAAGGCTCCTTTTAAATCCAGAACTGACAACTTACTTCCAGGTCAGAGTGGGCTGCTTCCTGAGCAACAGTCCCCCTGGCTTCCCGTGACTTTGGCCAGATTGGCTGGCTGTTAACCATAAGAACACCCACCAACTCTGAGAATCCTGTTCTCACAGTGGCCAATCAGATAGAACGATGGAGCTCTATCCCAGAGGAGGCAGTGATAGTGACCAAGCTGGGTGGCTTTTAAAGAGGATTAGATAAATTCAAGGCTATCAACAGTTAGTAGCCACGGCAGCTAAATTCTACCTCCACTGCCAGAGGCAGTATGCCTCTGAATACCAACTGCTGGGAAATGCAGGTGGGCAGACTACTATTGTGCTCATGTCCAGTCTGCAGGTTTCCCACAGTCATCTAGTCAGCCACTTTGAGAACAGGATGCTGTTTCTCAAGGCATCCGAGCTGAGCGAGGCTGCTGCTTGCTTCATGCTAGCTCCCAGCCGGGGCCGGATTTAGGTTTGATGAGGCCCTAAACTACAGAAGGTAATGGGGCCCTTTATATGTCCAGCTGTCCTTTGCATAGCTGTCAACCTTCCCTGCTGTTCCCCACTGCTATATACATAGCTGCCAACCCTCCCTGCTGTTCCCCAATGCTATAATAAGGGAATTTCCCACAAAAAAAGGAAAAGGTTGACAGCTATGGTCCTCTGTCAACAACAAATGGTTGCTGTTTTTTGTGTTGAATATATGCTATATGGTAATTTATGGACCTAGCAGGTATCTAAAGCCATTTGCCACTGTTGCTGTATGTAGGGTTTATTTTATGTATTTTATCTTATATTTTGGAAATGTACATCCAATTTCTTTCATTCAATTTCTTAGCCTGTTTAGCTTATACAGGAGTCCCAGCCTCAGGACCAGCCCCCTTCCCCCGCCGGCCCCCCACCTCCCTTTCTCCAGCCCCCTTCCCTCCTGCAGGAGAAGGGGCCGCGCCTCAGCCTCCCTGTGTGGGAACGGGCAGAGCTCCGTAGGGGAGGCGGAGAGGCGCTCAAAGGAAGCCCAGCCTGGGCTCCTGAGGGGGAGGTGGGTGGGGAAGAGAAGGGGAAGCGGCTTCTGCCTCCGCCGCCCACTGGGCCTATCCTGCCCCCTCAGCCCGGCCCCCCACCTGCCCCTTCCCTTCCCGCCCCTCCAGCCCAGCGCGCAGACTGACCGCGCTCTCCCTCCGCCGCGTCCTCCGCCCCGCAGGGAAGCCGCCGCTTTGCCATTTTCCAATCCAGATCCCCGCTTCAACAAAACGGAAGAGGAAGTGGCGCAACCGGAAAGGGCCATCCCAGCGCATGCCCAGACTCAGCGGAGTCCTGCGCCGCCATGTTTTTTCCTGGCACCTCCCCCGCGAGGAAACTGGTTTGAGGTTCAGAAGTAGAGCGGGCGGTTGTTTGAAATGGCGAAAGGCGGTGCGAGGGGAGGAGCGGCGCTGATATGTGGGGGTAGGGGGAGAAATGTGAATGAAATAAACAGACAGGGCGGGGGGAGGCTAACGCCGCCATCTTTGTTGAGGCCACGGCGCCCGAGGAACCGCCATGTTTGCTCTTCCCGAGCGCGAACTTGCCGGCACGTGACTTCCAGGGGGCGGGAGAACGCATAATTAGCGTAAAGGAGAACCTGGCGGTCTGCTGGCCCCGTGACGTCACACTCGACTGATTTAACGCTGCGTGACGTCACAATAGTGTCATTGTTTTTACTGTTAATATTTTTAATCATTGTAAGGTAATATATTTATTTTGCAGAATCCAGTAAACAGAAGGTGACATTTAGCCTTGGGGAAATCTGTTGGTTTTCCGTTTAAGACCTTTCTATACCGCTCTTAAGTAAAGATAAAAATAAAAAATCCAGGCTTGTTTTCAGCAACTCATATAACAAAAATAATTCATAGCTGAAAGTAGAGTGAGACAGCATTTAAAAAAAAACTAGCACCAGAACAGAACAGAAATTTAAAAAGAGAATTTTAAAAAAGGTTTTATGATTTTATTTAAGATACTATTTTAAAAGAAGCTCCACCCAGTTCATTTTAATGACACACATTAAAACTATAATTAAAGAGCAGCAACTGTTGCAACATTACCTCATTCCCCAACAGCCAAGTGCACCTTTCTGTTCTCCTCACCTGTCCTGCTTCATACCCCCCTTGAGTGTTTTTGCCTGGTTGGAATGTGTCCTCAAACTCTGATCATGTCTCTTCCTTCCCTGTATAGAAGAGAGGGGTGTGGGTAGAAACTAGCGTACTGTACAAAAGGGGAAATTTACATTAACAGCTCCAGCCACTTTTGTCTCTGGAACCACCCACCACTGGCATGTGGCAACAGGAAACTTGTATATTTTACCTTTGTATAGTAGGTTAGCTTGTGCAATCATTCATGTTTCTCTATCCTCCATAGGATAAAAATGCATAAGGCATTTTTAGGGATTAGACTAGGGTTCCCATATTTCAAAAAGTAAAAATCCAGACGCAAAAGTTGTTGAGCTTTTTTATGAGCCAAAGTTGCTAAAAAGACCCTGATGAGATGGATTTCCCCAGACATTTTGCAATTTCCACCCAGGCACTGCTGCGGACCGCAGTATTCCTGCTATGTCCAGACATATGGAAACCCTAAAGGGCACATTCCAGCCAGGAAAAAAACATTTGGGCATGCAAAGCAGGGCTGCTGAAGCAGGTGGCTGGGGTGGCCTGGTGAAAGTCCTGAAGGCCATAATTGCCACCTCCTGAACTTTGACCCCCCCTTGATTTACTGCAACTAGAAAATGTGCATTTTGCATGCTGTCCCCTCACAAGTGGTCAAAAATTCAGAGGAGCTTCCAAACTGCAGCTGAACACTATGATCAGCAATGAAAATATATAGGGTGACTTACAACAAACAGGTATTATAAGGCAATGAAAGATAGAATCCTGAGCCCAAAGTAATGTCAACATGCAGGAAATCTGGGGGTTGAGGGGGAAATGCCACAAATAATAAATAAAATAACAAGATCTCTATGTAAAACGTTTTGTCCTCTACAGTGCAATCTGGTGTTGCATGTTTATAACACATTAAAAACACTGTGTTGTTTTTTGTACTAACGTAGCTGAGTTCCAGTAATCTCTTCTCATAGTGGTTCTGCTGGCCACCTCTCTTTGACCCCACATCCCACTCTGACTTCCTGTCTAATGACCTCCTGGGGGAACTTAATGGCCCATTCCAGTGTCATTGTCCCAGACCAAGAGCCAAATCCCACCAAGGCTCAGCAAGGAGCATGCAATGTAATGGCAATGCCTCATTTGTACCCTATCAAGGGCCCAATAAAAAAGCCTAAGGCAGAAGGATTGACTCAGGATACACTTTAATTATTATGCATCCCCCAAAAGAACACAGACAACTGTAGCATATTGAATTTTGGAGCAGGTGGGGAGAACACAGAGAATTTTGCTGTTTCAAGCACCTCTGTAATGCAAGGCAAACGGCACACTTAATACAGTATTACAATTATGATTAATTGAATCTATATCCCACACTTACACTGAGTCAGACAGTTTTAGAATATATAGCTCGGTACTTTGTAAAATGGCAACGGCCACTCAAGAGTCTCCGATGGCAATCTTTCCCAACCCTGCCTGCAGATGCCAGGGATTCTATCCACAGTCACTTACGGACTCATTGTTAAAACCGTGTTTATGGAAGACAATCTTACTCGGCTACGAGTGATCGTCAAAGATGAAGAAGTTCCCAGAATTCTTTGAAGGAACGAATGTGCTTTAGATGGATGATGTATATATACAGCCTCAGCCTGAACTAGATCCAGAACGATGAAGGGATGACATTGTTTGTGAAAGCTAATCTAATTTCCATATGCAGGTTAAAGAGTTGCTTAAAAACAACACTGCTGTTGGTGAAATAATTTTTCATAAAATTACTTCTGCAGTGGTTATGTTTAGGGGCAATTGACAGAAGCAATGTGGTTGGGGCATAATATTCAATATATTATACATTATTACAGTAATTATTATAGGAAAGGAGGCTAACTTGTTTTGGCCTGATGGCTTCATTCGCAGTTGGCCAGTCCTCTGAGGGTCATATTCCAGTGGTGGGTGCATCCAAAGTGAAATTGAAGAACCACAGACAGCATTCTATATTATTATAGAAAGTATATAGTATCAATGTGAAATAATGTTTTTCTAGATGATCAATAAAAACTTGTTCTGAGGCTCAGTGGCTAGATGGCTAAGCATTGAACAGTATCTTGATGCCAACAGAAGGTTCAAGGCAGTTTGTTAAAGATGAACTGAATGGAGAGTTCTTCAATAGGTCTAAAGTTGACACCACCCTGATGAAATGAACGTGGGTGGATGAAGGAAGAAATTGGATGAAATGTTCTTCAGTAGGTCAACATCAGTTACAAATCCGGAGGACAGGTCTTCTTTCATTTGCCCACCTGTGTTTTTTCCGCCATGGTGGTGGCTATATAAGACCTACTGAAGAACCTTGAACCGTCTGTTGGCATCAAGATACTGTTCAATGCTTAGCCACTTGTTGAATGGTTCAGTTATTCAGACATTGAAACATTCACCATGCACATAATTCATTCCATGTTTTTTGGCAAAAACCAATATTGATCTGCACATGGCATTGTAATATGTTTTTGCTTGTTTGAATGGTTATTCGTCAATCTTCATTCAGTTATTATTCTAGTAAATTCCCTTTTACATTTATTAGCCAGTTTGTGGTGGTTTGGTTTAGTGTCATATTATTATCACCACTGTGATATTTTGTGTAGTTTGTTTGGAGTGTTTACTAGCCAGACCTGGAGTTGCCGAGGATTGAATGTGGGGCCTTCTGCATTTAAAACAGGTGCTCTACCCACTGAGGTACAGTCCTTCTCCGTGCCCCATAGCCACGTAAATATATCCAGCTACTGAATACTGTTGGTGGATGAGGAGGAAATCAAGGGCAGAGCAGATGGCAAGTCCCCCCCCCCCCCAGCTTAAAATCTAAAATAGACACTGAGGAAACAGAAGAGCTAGTAAGGGAGAGAAGACTGAGCAAATGCTATTATACATATAGTTTGGTTATATCTGGAAATTAAAATTAAGACTGAAGTCCTGTGCACTCATACCTGGGAGTGTTGTTCAGTCATTCAGTCGTGTCCGACTCTTCGTGACCCCATGGACCAGAGCACGCCAGGCACGCCTATCCTTCACTGCCTCTCGCAGTTTGGCCAGACTCATGTTAGTAGCTTCGAGAACACTGTCCAACCATCTCATCCTCTGTCGTCCCCTTCTCCTTGTGCCCTCCATCTTTCCCAACATCAGGGTCTTTTCTAGGGAGTCTTCTCTTCTCATGAGGTGGCCAAAGTACTGGAGCCTCAACTTCAGGATCTGTCCTTCTAGTGAGCACTCAGGGCTGATTTCTTTGAGAATGGATAGGTTTGATCTTCTTGCAGTCCATGGGACTCTCAAGAGTCTCCTCCAGCACCATAATTCAAAAGCATCAATTCTTCGGCGATCAGCCTTCTTTATGGTCCAGCTCTCACTTCCGTACATTACTACTGGGAAAACCATAGCTTTAACTATACGGACCTTTGTCGGCAAGGTGATGTCTTTGCTTTTTAAGATGCTGTCTAGGTTTGTCATTTCTTTTCTCCCAAGAAGCAGGCGTCTTCTAATTTCGTGACTGCTGTCACCATCTGCAGTGCTCATGGAACCCAAGAAAGTGAAATCTCTCACTGCCTCCATTTCTTCCCCTTCTATTTGCCAGGAGGTGATGGGACCAGTGGCCATGATCTTAGTTTTTTTGATGTTGAGCTTCCCCTTCATGGATCACTGCCTTGTCGCGGCGAAGGGGCTTGAATTACTCAGGGAAGCTATGGGCAGGTCAAGATGGACAGGTCATAGTGGAGAGTTTGGACCAAACGTGATCCACCTGGAGGAGGAACTGGCAACCCACTCCAGTATCCCAGAAAACTCCATGGACAAAGACAACAGGCATACCTGGGAGTACTTCTGAGTAAACATGCCTGCTAGTTTCAATTCTGTGTACACAAAGGCTGAATTCCTAACCCCATTTACCTGGGAATAAGCATCAGTAGTGATGTATGGAAGTGAGAGCTGGACCATAAAGAAGGCTGATCGCCGAAGAATTGATGCTTTTGAATTATGGTGCTGGAGGAGACTCTTGAGAGTCCCATGGACTGCAAGAAGATCAAACCTATCCATTCTGAAGGAAATCAGCCCTGAGTGCTCCCTGGAAGGACAGATCCTGAAGCTGAGGCTCCAATACTTTGGCCACCTCATGAGAAGAGAAGACTCCCTGGAAAAGACCCTGAGAGAGCCAGTGTGGTGTAGTGGTTAAGAGTGGTAGACTCGTAATCTGGGGAACCAGGTTTGCGTCTCCACATGCAGCTGCTGGGTGACCTTGGGCAAATCACACTTCTGTGAAGTCTCTCAGCCCCACTCACCTCACAGAGTGTTTGTTGTGGGGGAGGAAGGGAAAGGAGAATGTTAGCCGCTTTGAGACACCTTCGGGTAGTGATAAAGCGGGATATCAAATCCAAACTCTTATTTTTCTTCTGATGCTGGGAAAGATTGAGGGCACAAGGAGAAGGGGACGACAGAAGACGAGATGGTTGGACGGTGTTCTTGAGGCTACCAACATGAGTGACCAAACTGCGGGAGGCAGTGGAAGACAGGTGTGCCTGGCGTGCTCTGGTCCATGGGATCACGAAGAGTCGGATAGGACTGAACAACAACAAGCCTCATTGAACCCAGTGGGAGTTACTTCTGAGTAGACACAGTTCATCATTAGATCTCAGGGCGGTTCACAGATTCCCTCAACACAGTGGGATTTACTGCTGAATAAGCATGCAGCGAGCGAGGCTGTCAATCCTATGAGCACTTACCTGAGAGTAAAACCCATTTAACTCAATGGCGCTTACTCTGAATAAATGCCTAGGATTGCCTTATAAGTAGATCAGCAAAGGGCCTTGTGGAACAGGTGGAGGAGCAATGAGAAGGAATTTATGGATACAACTCGGGCAGTAAATAGGATTCTAAAATCAGTTTAATATATTTTGTTAACAAGTAAACTAAAAGGAATCCCAGGACGAGGGCCCGCCTGTACAACGTCATCAGCCCACAATATGAATGCACAGTATAGCAACGTATGTATGATGAATCCTGAAAGCACATAATAATCGTTAATATTTTAGAACAAGGTTTTGCCAAGGTTCTCTCTCTCCACATTTATGCTGTAAATAACCATTACATCGGCTGCATCTCCCCCGCTACACACCGCTCAGAAACCTCGGGGGGGGGGGTCGGGTTGGCGAAGCGGGGGTGCCGGCGGGATGCAAACAAGCCCCGCAAGCGACCCGCCCTCCCCGCTAGACAGCAGCCGAGCCGCTCTGCCGAGTCACCGCCGGGAGGGGTTCGGCGAGGTGGCGGGGGGCGTGGCTTCCTCTCGCTCGCTCGCTTCGGCCGCCGCTCGGAGGAGGAGGAGGCGTGGCCTCGCCCGGGGATCGTTCGAAGTGGGCGGAGCTAGCGCTGCATCAGGACCAGTCGCCAGCTTCTGCATCCCTCGGAGTCGGGAGCATCCTCAGGGCCGTGGCAGAAGCGCAGCCGCTGCATCCGCTGAAGGGGCCTCCCTGCGCGCACCGGGCCGTCGCCGCCGCTCCAGTCGCGGGCCGCCATGGCAGAGATCGCCAGCGTCCGCCCCAGCTTCGGTGAGTGGGGCCCGTGGGAGGCTGCTGCGCAATTCCCTCTCCCGCCCCCGCCCCGTTTCTCTTTGCCTTGGCCGTCCCCTCCTCCACCCGCTCCCCAGCGCAAAACACCGGGCCTTCGTGGGCATCCTGATCTCTCCGCCACCCTCGCCGGATCCCACTCAGGCCGTGCCCGCCACTATAATTCTGTTTTGGCAAGCGTCCCATCCCTACCCCAGCCTCTTCTTCTATCTCTGCTTGTGGCAACTGGCACATCTACAAACACCAGCGCACTCAGCAGCCAGAGAGGGCCTTGTTTGCGCCGTCGAAGAGGCACCACCACCACCAGCGTCACACGACCACCTGGCCTCCATCTCCAGGGTGGTGGTGGGGTTTTTTGTTGGGGGGGGGGTTTGACAGCTTCTCCACATCCTTACTGGCACGCACACCATTCAGTCGTGCAAATAACGCGCGGCATTAGCAGGGCGCACGCTCACGAACCGATCGCCAACGCTGATCCGCGGGGGGAAATCTCTCTCTCCTCCTCCCCCACTAGCCCGCTGCAACATTAGGATATAGGAAGGATATTCGGACTGTCTGTGTGTGGCTGAGAAAGAATGCGTCCAAAGAAACCCACACGCAGTTTGGGAAAGATTCCCCCCCCCCCCAATGTGGGGACGGAAACCCTCTTGGACTGCGCGATCCGATCCATGGAAGTCCCGCTGAGTTCATTGCTCCTAAGCGAGGAGGGCTCTAGGATTGCAGCCTCAAAGGCCAGATTGCCGGCTTGCTTCCCACGCCTCTTTGGTTCCCTTGTTCCCATTAATTTCATTTAAATGATAATAATAATCCTCCAGTCTACACTTCTCTGTCTGGGTTTTGACAGCATTGGCCAACACGCGCAGGCGGCCGCGCGCGCGGCCAGCAATGCCCAGCATCACTCAGTATTCCACTTCCCTTCAAAACACACACACACACACACACACACACACAATCCCCATCAGCATTTGGGCAGTGTGGAAATCTTCACATAAGCCACCCTGTAAGGAGGTGGGAACACATGACAACTCCCAAATCCGGGGCCAGGTCTCCTCCGGGCTTTCCAATCCCCAATGCCATCATCATTCGTCTTCCTGTGCTCTTCCCTCGTCTCTCCCTTCCCGTCTCTCCCATCCCCCCCTCTCCTTGCACGGGCGTGCCTGGCCTTGGGAGCGGACTGGGTCAGTGCCAGGGGCAGATCCGAGCCATTTGAAGAGATGCTTAGATGGACACATGTGGGGTGGGGAGGCGACAAGGCGTTGTCCTCTGGCCTGATCTCCTCCTGTGGTTGGGGGGGGGCTGGAGGTGGGTGGAAGGGAAGGACGGAGCAGGTGCACATTGTGGTGGCTAGGAGGAGGGCCGGATGACGTGATGTCTATTCCGGGCCAGGCAGCGCCCCAGCCCCCACATAGCTTGGAGGGGAGGGTGGGCAAGAAAACAGCCTTTGTTCAATGCACCCCCTTTTTGCAGAGGTTGTGGAGCAAGCAAAATATGGAGTTTAAGAGCTTTATTTTCCTCAGCCCCCCCCCCCGCCCCCCAAATTCACTCAAGTCGTTGCTTGCAAACCACACAGACCCTAGCCTGATGGCCTGTAACCTGGCCCAGCCACCCCATATAATTGCACCCCATCCATTGAGGGTTTGCTCAGAGACACCAAATAACTCCCTAACCCAAGCAGCTGCCCCCACCTCCATTGTTGAGACTCCCTGGGGTGTTACCTCTGTGAGGAGTTTGAGGCCTCTCATCTATGCCAGGGATCATGATGCCTTCTCATTCATCCAACAGTGGCTTTTTAAACTGCCTCTCGGCATCTGTCTGCTCCAATCCATGCAATAACAAGCCACAGGGACTATCACCGTGGCCTCTAGGCAGCTCCTCTTTGCCAGGTTGCAGCAAAGTTTCTGGCAG
Organism: Lacerta agilis; assembly: GCF_009819535.1. Taxonomy (NCBI): domain Eukaryota; kingdom Metazoa; phylum Chordata; class Lepidosauria; order Squamata; family Lacertidae; genus Lacerta; species Lacerta agilis. The sequence continues at coordinate 30,575,880 of NC_046328.1, read as the reverse complement.
GAGCACGAATATAAAAGCAAGAAGGGGGAGGGAAATAAAGCTAATCATTTCCCCCACCCCAAAATACACTGAAATGTAAATAGGATAGGATCCTCTGACGTGTTTGTGGACCTTTGATTTGTATTCAAATGTACCTGTGTGCCATTCAGTGAAAAGTCTCAGCTTATTTCATGTTCTAATTCTAGTGTGCACACATGTAATACTGAACACACCTGCTGTCACACAATGGCAGTTCTGAGAGAGAGGATCAAGGTTTCCTGCGCTTGTTAGGCCAGTGTGTAATGTTTTATGTTAATTAAAGCCCTCTGGTTTATTTGTTTTTTTATCACCAAAAGTGCAGCCTTTTATTGTCCTCTGGGGTGGAAGGCTGTGTTGTGCTACGGCCCCAAAGCTAACTAAGGATGCAGAAGTGATAGCATCCTCTCCGCCCCGTTAAGTCACGTGAACGACGACGACAACAAAAATCACAGGGTCGTAAATTCTGGATTTAGTTTTTTTCCAGAATAAATATAAGCACCTGGCTCTGGGCTTGCAGTTACTAATGTAGAACATGGTCTCCACCTCATGTGCAATTGTGCATTGAGATAGCAGAGAGGCAACCCAGTTGTTAATGACGGAATGGCTGAAGTGGATTGAAAGAGAAGCAGGCTGGATTAGGCAGATGTTAGTATGTGTCCCCCAATTAGACTGTGCATGCGTCACTGAGGATATTGTTTGAGGCGTTTCAAAATGCATATGGGGGATTATTATTGTTATTATGGGAGTTGTGAAATGGGGGTGGCTTTGGATGTTGGCAGTTTAGTATCCAGTCTCCTTTTTTTTGGCAGATGTTTACAGTGCAGATATATTCAAGATTTCTGTTTTACACCCCTACCATTTTAATTCAATGCTGCAGGAGTGACAGGCGCCCTGCAATATTGTCTCACGGGAACATGGGAAGCTAACTTGTACAGAGTCACACCATTTGTCCATCGATCTCAGTACTGCCAACACTGACTGGCAGCAGCTCTCCAGGGTTTCAGGCATGGGGACAATTCTCAACCTGACCTGGAGATGCTGAGGATTAAACCTAGGGCCTTCTGCTTGCATGCAGGTGCTCTACCCCTGACCTAAGGTCCTTCCCTTATTCATACAGCTTGGGAACACATACACAATCAGGCACATGCACATACATGCACACACCTCCTAAGGAAATATAGGCTTCACTCATATTTCTTATTGGCTGGGAGTATGTCCCACTGAACTCAGCAGGAAGTTCTTCTGAGCAGGCATGTGCAAGGTTGCACATAGCCACTGAATCACAGAAAACCAGTATTGCTTCCGACAGCCTTCTCCACCCTGGGGCACTTCAGATATTGTTGGACTTCAATTCCCATCAACTCCAGCCAGCATGGCACAGTGGGCAGGGATTATGGAAGCTGGAGTCCAGCAACATCTGGAGGGTCCCAGGGGAAGACTGGTGTCTATTATGGTGGAATTACAACACTAGACAATTGCATACTTCCAACATTTATCTGATAAAAATAGGGGTGTCCTATTATTATTATTATTATTATTATTATTATTATTATTATTATTATACCCTGCCCATCTGACTGGGTTTCCTCAGCCACTCTGGGCGGCTTCCAACATATATTAAAACATAATGAACCATGAGACATTTAAAAATTTCCCTATACAAGGCTGCCTTCAGATGTCTTCTAAAGGTTGTATAGTTACATATCTCCTTGGCTCAGAGGGGTAATTTAAGTCAGTGTTTTTCAACCTTTTTTGGGCAAAGGCACGCTTGTTTCATGAAAAAAATCACGAGGCACACCACCATTAGAAAATGTTAAAAAAATTAACTCTGTGCCTATATTGACTATATATAAAGTAATTCTCTTGAATTTTTCAATTTTTCCCACGGCACACCAGGCAACATCTCGCAGCACACTAGTGTGCCGTGGAACAGTGGTTGAAAAACACTGATTTAAGTCCACAGCCTCCAACATTTTTCTAGTGAAAACAGGGACATCCTATGGAAAAGTGAAACATTCCAGGATCATATCAGAAACCAGGACAGCTTCTGTAAATCCAGGACTGTTCCTGGAAAACAGAGACACCTGGACAGTCTGCACCTGTAGATCGGGGTCCCCAAACTAAGGCCCGGGGGCCAGATGCAGCCCAATCGCCTTCTAAATGCGGCCTGCAGACGGTCCGGGAATCAGCATGTTTTTACATGTGTAGAATGTGCCCTTTTATTTAAAATTATTCTCTGGGTTATTTGTGGGGCATAGGAATTCGATCATTTTTTTTTTCCAAAATATAGTCCGGCCCCGCACAAGGTCTGAGGGACAGTGGACCGGCCCCCTGCTGAAAAAGTTTGCTGACCCCTGCTGTAGATGCTCCTTGTTCCACAGACTAATATGTTTGCCTTACAGCCAGGAGGCCTTAAAAAAAAACAAAATTTACAAAGGGCCATGTACATGGTTTGATTACATATACAGAAGGTGCAAACAAACACTGCTGTCCCTATCCTACTCAGCTGCAAAAACCTATCCCCAATAGCAGTTCTGAAAAGATGTTCAGGCTTTGGCCAGTTTTCAAAAGGAGGGAACTGCATAGGTCAGTGGCAGAGCACCTGTTTTGAAGGTTCCAGACTCATTCCTCAAACTTGACATGAGCCAACAGTGTGATGCAGCAGCTAAAAAAGCCAATGCAATTCTGGGCTGCATCAATAGGAGTATAGCGTCTAGATCAAGGGAAGTAATAGTACCACTGTATTCTGCTCTGGTCAGACCTCACCTGGAATACTGTGTCCAGTTCTGGGCACCACAGTTCGAGAAGGATACTGACAAGCTGGAACGTGTCCAGAAGAGGGCAACCAAAATGGTCAAAGGCCTGGAAACGATGCCTTATGAGGAACGGCTTAGGGAGCTGGGTATGTTTAGCCTGGAGAAGAGAAGGTTAAGGGGTGATATGATAGCCATGTTCAAATATATAAAAGGATGTCATATAGAGGAGTGTGAAAGGTTGTTTTCTGCTGCTCCAGAGAAGCGGACACGGGGCAATTGATTCAAACTACAAGAAAGAAGATTCCACCTAAACATTAGGAAGAACTTCCTGACAGTGAGAGCTGTTCGGCAGTGGAATATGCTACCAAGGAGTGTGGTGGAGTCTCCTTCTTTGGAGGTCTTTAAGCAGAGGCTTGACAGCCATCTGTCAGGAATGCTTTGATGGTGTTTCCTGCTTGGCAGGGGGTTGGACTGGATGGCCCTTGGGGTCTCTTCCAACTCTATGATTCTATGATTCCTCAACATTTGCAGTTAGGGCTGGGAATTGTCCGCTAATGAAAATTCTGAAGAGCTGCTGCCAGTTAGCGCTGGACAGCTCAGAGCCAAGATGGACCAATAGTCTGACAATATTGGTAGCATGCATTCCAACAGGCCTTATATATCAGGGACAGCCCATAATTTCTGGTAACTGTCAATACTACTACTACTACTACTACTACTAATAATAATAATAATAATGCTATCCTTATTTTGCATTTTGGGGGAAATACTGGGTTTCTATAAGTTTTATCTCTGATTATCCAGGATGGTGAGGCACAGATGTGTTTTAATTCTAATGTTCATGCACGGAGACAAAATGTCAGCGGCTGTAGCTGCCCATCCAGATAGTGAAGGCTGCTGAATGTGTTGCATTTGCAGCTGTTCTGTGCAAAGTACAACCAGATCCATTGTGAAGCTAAGTATTCTGTTAAAGCTTTCTTAAGTGTGCCGGGTTGGGTTGAGGGTTTTTTTGTGTGTGTGTGTGTGCGTGGAAACAAAATGCAAATTGTTATAATAAAAGCAGTGAAGAGACTTGAAGAAGATGCAGTTTGGGAGTGTGTATGCGGGTGTGGGGTGGGAAGCGGTGTCAGGGAGTGAGAGATACGCTGGGAACAGGGGGATGATAACAGAATCACATAGAATCATAGAATGCACACAAGATTGCTCATGTTTCCATCTGCGATGTGTTGCCGTAAGGGCTGCATGGGTTTGTGCAAGTGAATGTGATATTAGGGAGTTCTTGGGCTTTTGTGAGCACCATTCTTGAATGCAGATTTGCGTGAGTGAGTCGCTTGCTTGTTTGCTTGTAATTATATCCCGCCTTTCTCCCAAGCTGGGATTCAAGAAGGCTTACAAAATCTTGAAAACGTCATTATAAAATACAAAGCAATGAAAATTAGTTAAAAACGATAAATTGAAATGCAATATAAAACACATTTAGAGCCAATGTTAAAACGCCGATCGCCCAATGCTCATCATCATAGAATCATAGAATCATAGAGTTGGAAGAGACCCCAAGGGCCATCCAGTCCAACCCCCTGCCAAGCAGGAAACACCATCAAAGCATTCCTGACAGATGGCTGTCAAGCCTCTGCTTAAAGACCTCCAAAGAAGGAGACTCCACCACACTCCTTGGTAGCAAATTCCACTGCCGAACAGCTCTCACTGTCAGGAAGTTCTTCCTAATGTTTAGGTGGAATCTTCTTTCTTGTAGTTTGAATCCATTGCCCCTTGTCCGCTTCTCTGGAGCAGCAGAAAGCAACCTTTCTCCCTCCTCTATATGACATCCTTTGATATATTTGAACATGGCTATCATATCACCCCTTAACCTTCTCTTCTCCAGGCTAAACATACCCAGCTCCCTAAGCCGTTCCTCATAAGGCATTGTTTCCAGGCCTTTGACCATTTTGGTTGCCCTCCTTTGGACACGTTCCAGCTTGTCACTATCCTTCTTGAACTGTGGTGCCCAGAACTGGACACAGTATTCCAGGTGAGGTCTGACCAGAGCAGAATATAGTGGTACTATTACCTCCCTTGATCTAGACGCTATACTCCTATTGATGCATCTGCTCTCTGGTTGTCAGAACAGGAAGGTCTTAGCTTGCCATCAGAAAGATAACAAGGAGGGAGCCAGCCTACCCTTTCTTGGGAGGGAATTCTACAATATGGGTGCAGACACAGAAAAGGCTCTGTCTCGTGTCACCACCAACTGTGATGTTGATGGGAACTGAGAGGTGCTCACCAGAGAACCTTAGCACCCAGGCAGGTGCATAAAGGGAGATACCGTCCTTTGGGTAACCTGGGCCCAAGCCATATATATATACACATATGCGCTGGCATACACAATATTTTTGATCATTCCCTCTATTGCCAATATCCAGGCTGTGAGTGCCAATTCTTTATGTAGCCAAAATGGCACTACCCATGCAAAAGAGAGCAGTATCTACAGGAACCTCAAGGTCTGCAAAAGTTCAGTCTTGAGGGTTACGAACCCGGAAAATTCCCTGTTGTGCGTGCTTTGACCTGACATTATAAATACGGTTGCCTGCATCCACCTGTCTCGAGATACAATGGAGTGTGTGCCTCCGGGGGTGAAGTCAAACCGCTGCATTAGCAGCACCCAAGTGACCTCTCCAGGGCGCAAGACTGGCCAGTGGGTATGGAGGTCCTGGGCTGCCCAGACAACCCCCATCTTTTCCTTGCTGATGTGGTCCAAAGGAAAGCAGAGCAAGACGTTTGTCACCCGCTTGGGTGCAGGAGTTGCCATCCAACCATCTTAGGGACTTCATTCCTGATTTGTGTAGGATTTACTCCCTAGCCTAGATATCCCAAAAGAAAGCGGAGGTTTAGGAACAGAGGTTTCCTTCTCCTAGGTCATGGGTAGGCAAACTAAGGCCCAGGAGCTGGATCCAGCCCAATCGACTTCTAAATCCGGCCCACGGATGGTCCGGAAATCAGCATGTTTTTACATGAGTAGAATGTGTCCTTTTATTTAAAATGCATCTCTGGGTTATTTGTGGGGCATAGGAATTCGTTCTCCCACCCCACCCCAAAAAATATAGTCCAGCCCCCGACAAGGTCTGAGCGACAGTGGATCGGCCCCCTGCCGAAAAAGTTTGCTGACCCCTGTGCTCGATGGGCTACCTTCCCAGGTGGACTGTTGTCCCCTTCTCCTTGTGCCCTCCATCTTTCCCAGGGAGTCTTCTCTTCTCATGAGGTGGCCAAAGTATTGGAGCCTCAGCTGCAGGATCTGTCCTTCCAGTGAGCACTCAGGGCTGATTTCCTTCAGAATAGATAGGTTTGATCTTCTTGCAGTCCATGGGACTCTCAATAGTCTCCTCCAGCACCATAATTCAAAAGCATCAATTCTTTATGGTCTTCTTTATGGTCCAGCTCTCACTTCCATACATTACTACTGGGATATAACCATACGTGGCATATAACCATCGCAAAAACAAATTCATTGAGAAACGGGCCTTGTTCATTCAATTCTGGAATGACAAAGTAAGAGATGAAATACCTCCTTATAATTTATTCACATTAGTTTAATACTCTATCTTTATGCAATAAGGAAAATGGAAGTAGAAATATTAAACTCCCACGTTTGCATTGTATGCCAGTACATAGGCAAGGCTGCAACTAAATCTCACAGTCTTAAGGAAAGCAGGTCACGATAAGACTATCTGCATATGAAATGCCATCTAAACGAAATACGACTTTTTAGCATATATGGAAAAACTATATAGTGATTTCTGCACAGATTTACAAACACAGCATGACTAATAACTGTGCAAGCATCCATTAAGTATATTTTTGCCACTTTGGAACGACAGTGTTTGTTTGTTTCGGAATCTGTTTTCCATGTTTCCTTTAGTATTTTTTTTTAAAAAAAACTAATTATGCAAAGCCTGAAATTTAGCGATTCAAGTTTTCAGGTGAGGGCATCTCCCAACCCAACCTAGAGGTGCCAGGATCAATCCCGGGACCCTTCTGCAGCATACACAGCTTAAGTTCTGCCTCTGAGCTACAGCCCCTCCATTGGCGACGCCTGTTCTAGGGGGATGAAGTGCCCCCTAATTATTTTTCAGCTGCCTGCTGTCTACTCTTAATGGTTTTGTTTTTGTTTTAGAAGGGGGTGTCCTCTTGTACCGGTGTGTATTTTTCTGGAATTTCTACCCCCACCCCTTGCAAATTTCGCACAGGAAATTTTTTGAATGCCTTAGAGAGTGAACTAATGTAGCATATTCACCTTACTTTAGTAAACAGGTTTTTGGGGGAGGGGGGAGGCTTGGAAACTGCTAAGCTTGCCTAATATATTCACAGCTGGCTTCTGTTCATTGTTACTGATGAATTTATTAAATGCCTGGGGCGAGGGGGTGGGCAGGAATCGGAGGGAAATTAAAGCACTAGGGAAAAGAACTCCAAATAATTTCCGCAGGAAAAATAAATAAATCACACCCCGCATCAGTTCCAGGCTTGCTTTGCCGCGTCTTGCAATAACCGGGCCTTTCTGTTCTCTGCAACAAACAAGAGGCACTGAGTTAATCTGGGTGATGTCATCTGCACAGCTGAGGTCACCCTTTTGTGTGTTATGACTTGAACATTAAATTCCATGGTTACCTTCTCATAGCTAGAGGCATGGAGAGCGGTAAGACATCCCCTACTCACACATACTAAATCCCACCAGTGCATATATTTGTGTATGTGTATTCTGCACTCATAATAAGGCTCTGTACACACTGTTCTTTAAAGCACATTAGGATCATAGAATCACAGAGTTGGAAGGGACCCTGAGAGTTATCTGGTCCATCAGTCAGTCCATGTTTATTTATGGCAAAGAGGCAGCATATTAAACCAGAATTTCTGCATAATTCTCTACATCAACAAGAAAAACGATTGATATGGGGTTTAACAATCAATATGCTAATTTGTTGTTGTTCAGTCGTTCAGTCGTGTCCGACTCTTCGTGACCCCATGGACCAGAGCATGCCAGGCACGCCTATCCTTCACTGCCTCTCGCAGTTTGGCCAAACTCATGTTAGTAGCTTCGAGAACACTGTCCAACCATCTCATCCTCTGTCGTCCCCTTCTCCTTGTGCCCTCCATCTTTCCCAACATCAGGGTCTTTTCTAGGGAGTCTTCTCTTCTCATGAGGTGGCCAAAGTACTGGAGCCTCAACTTCAGGATCTGTCCTTCTAGTGAGCACTCAGGGCTGATTTCTTTGAGAATGGATAGGTTTGATCTTCTTGCAGTCCATGGGACTCTCAAGAGTCTCCTCCAGCACCATATGCTAATTAAGTGTACTTAAAATATGTGCATCTAGTCCATCCCCTGCAAGGCAGGAATCTTTTGCCCAACGTGGGGCTCGAACCTACAACCCTGAGATTAAGAGTCTCATGCTCTACCGATTGAGCTGTCCCAGGAACATTATTTCCCTCAAAGAAATCTGGGCACTGCAGTTTACCCCTCGTAGAAATACAATTCCCAGAAACCCTTATCAAGCTACACATAGTTTGCAGAATTCTTGGAGGAAGTAAAGCATGCTCTCAATAGGCTTTAAAGGCATAAGTGTGTATAGTACACAGCTTTAAAAGATATATGAAGAGTCTTGTGGTACTTGAAAGGTTTGCACAGGCCCATGCAGAGCTTGTCTGAGGCCTAGGGCGGGAGTCCCCAGTCGGATGCGAAGCACAGGGCATTCTTGGCACAACAGCATAAGTCCGGCAGGCCCCTGATGGCCACCTCCCTGCTCCACCAGCTGGCTTAGCCCTCCGAGGCCTGGGGCAAGTGTACCTGGCTCCGTAAAGGTAAAGGTAAAGGGACCCCTGACCATTAAGTCCAGTCGCGGCCGACTCTGGGGTTGCGGCGTTCATCTTGCTTTATTGGCTGAGGGAGCCGGTGTACAACTTCTGGGTCATGTGGCCAGCATGACTAAGCCGCTTCTGGCGAACCCAGAGCAGCGCATGGAAACGCCGTTTACATTCCCGCCAGAGCTGTACCTATTTATCTACATGCACTTTGACGCACTTTCGAACTGCTAGGTGGGCAGGAGCAGGGACCGAGCAACAGGAGCTCACCCCGTCATTGCGGGGATTCGAACCGCCGACCTTCTGAACGGCAAGCCCTCCAACATTTCTCCAATGAAAATAGGGACATCCTATTCCGTCATCATCAAAATCATCATTTTACTAATTATACCCCCCCCCATTTGACTGGGTTGCCCCAGCCACTCTGGGTAGCTTCCAACATATATAAAAAATACTAAAACATTAAACATTTAAGAACTTCCCTATACAGAGCTGCCTTCAGATGGCTCAGGGGTCAGATAACTCCATACCCTCCGACATTTCTCCAATGAAAGCAGGGACGTCCTAAGGAAAAGTGGGACATTCTGGGATAAAATCAAAAACCGGGACGGCTTCAGTAAATCTGGGTGTGTCCCTGGAAAATAGGGACACTTGGAGGGTCTGTGTTTTGCCCCCTGCCCCACTGCATGGGCCGGATATGAAAATCTTCTTCCAGTGTAATCTTCTTCAGTTCATAACTACAAAGAATAACAAAATAGAATATATACATCTAATCAATCATATAAAGGATCATGCACCGAAACAGTGTACTTATCCGGAATGCTGTCTTTGCTGCATATTATTTGACATTATAAAGAAATTTCGCTGCATATTATTTGACATTATAAAGAAACATTTTGCCCTACATTATTTGGTCCACGTGTTGCCTTTTTTCATATCCTGCTTGTAGTTTGCAACACAGGGGTATCTTTTTTGTATTTAACCACTGCATGGGCCTGCAGTCTCACCCACATCAAACCTTTTAAAGCCCATTTTTCCCCTCAAAGAATTTTGGGCGCTGTAGTTTACCCCTCACAGAGTTATAATTCCCAGCAACCCTTAACTAACTACAGTGCCCAGGATTCTGTGAAGGCTAAACTACAATTCCCAGGATTCTTTGCTGGAAGGCATGTGATTCAAATGTAAGGTGTGTACTTGGCCTTTAAAACCTGGGGGCAAGGACTAGTCTTATTCACTAATATTTGTGAGCTGCCCCAGGGAGACTTTCCTCATCTGGCGCTCAGGATAAATAAAGAGCAGCTGGCTGAATAGATTATCCATCCCAGTGGTCCCCAAAGGGTGCGGTGGGATTACCTAGGGCAGCCCTAAGAGGCAAATGGGCAGCAAGGGGGTGCTGAAGGTGCAAATGACTACCAGATTTTGAAAAGCCAGCATCTGTGGATCAAGTTCATCAATTTTGTTGAATTGATTAACCTAAATAGTTTTAATTGGATTCTGAATAAATGTGCGATTAATTGTTACTGTTCTCAACGTTACGGTGCCATTATCTTCCTTAGCAAACTGGTGTTCTGAATAATTTTTTTTGATATATCGTCCAAATCCAGTTTCAAATCTTATGTCATGATATTGGTTTCGTAATTTTAGGCTCGACAATATATCGCAAATCAGGATGTGGGTGGGGGAGGGTGCTATGCAGAAAAAAACAAGGTGTGGGGAAAACTGCGAAGCCAGCCAAAGCTTTTACATAGCTCAGTCCTTATTTCAGGCATTGTGATATATCCGTATATCGCAATGTTTAGCTGGTGAGATATCGCGGTGTTGAAAACCAGATGTCGCCCAGCCCTAGTGGGGATGAGTTTATGGAAACCAAGGAGCCAATGGCTCAATTTTTGGGGGGACCCACTAATTTATCCCCTCTCCCTTCCCCCATTCCTCTCCACCTCACTCTTCCCCGCTCACAGATGTCTCCCCGATCGTGGCGGGCCTGATTGGCGCCACCGTCCTAGTGGTGTCCGTCTCCATGACGGTCTTCGTGTGGACATGCTGCCACCAGCACGCGGAAAAGAAGCACAAGACCCCCCCATACAAGTTCATCCACATGCTGAAGGGCATCAGCATCTACCCAGAGACCCTGACTAACAAGAAGAAAATAATACGGATCCGGAGAGACAAGACGGGAGCCGCCAGGAAAGACGGAAGAGGGAACCTTCTGGTGGACGCGGCAGAAGCTGGCCTGGTGGGTCCCGACAGGATCTCCGGCGCATCTCCCTGCGTCAACCAGCTCCCTATCAAAGTCGATTACGGGGACGAGTTGAGCCCGGACCAGAGCTTGACTCCGGCGGGCAGCAAGACTTCCTCTCCCTCTTCCCCAGAAGAAGAGGTCACTTTGGGGACGCTGACCTTCTCCGTGGACTACAACTTCCCCAAGAAAGCTCTGGTCGTGACCATCCAAGAAGCCCGCGGGTTGCCGGTCATGGACGAGCAAAACCAAGGCTCCGACCCCTACATCAAAATGACAATCCTGCCCGACAAGAGGCACCGGGTGAAGACGCGCGTCCTCCGCAAGACGCTGGACCCCGTCTTCGACGAGACCTTCACTTTCTACGGGATCCCCTACAGCCAGCTCCAGGACCTGGTCCTCCACTTCCTGGTGCTGAGCTTCGACCGCTTCTCTCGAGACGACGTCATCGGGGAGGTGATGGTGCCGCTCGCCGGCGTGGACCCAAGCACAGGGAAGGTCCAGCTCACCAGGGAGATAATCAAAAGGAATATACAGGTAGGGGAGCTGGGACCCGGGGGTTTCACTAGGGGGACTGTCCGACTTCCTTTTCCTCGCACAGGACCTTTAGAGGCCCTAGGCACTTAAATGTTTTTGGCACCCCCATATACTGTATATCAAATTTCAAAATATAATCAATAATGAACTAGAAAATAAAATAAAATAAAAATTCCTTCCAGTAGCACCTTAGAGACCAACTAAGTTTGTTCTAGGTATAAGCTTCCGTGTGCATGCACACTTCTTCAGATACACTGAAACAGAAGTCACCAGACCCTTATATATAGTGAGAGAGTGGGGAGGGGGTATGACTCAGAAGGGTGGTGGGAATGGGTGATTGGCTGATAGGTGCGGAAAACCTGTTGACGACTGTTAACGAATGCAATCGGTCTTACAGGAAAAAGCAAGGGGTGAGATGGCTAAAGATAGCAATGTCATGTATAATGAGATAAGAATCCAATGTCTTTGTTCAGACCAGGTCTCTCCATGGTTTTAAGTTTGGTAATTAGTTGCAATTCAGCAAGTTCTCTTTCCAGTCTATTTTTGAAATTCCTTTGTAGTAAGACAGCTACTTTGAGATCTTGTATAGAATGTCCTGGGAGACTGAAGTGTTCTCCTACTGGTTTCAGTGTGGTGTAGCGGTTAAGAGCGGTAGACTCGTAATCTGGTGAACCGGGTTCATGTCTCCGCTCCTCCACATGCAGCTGCTGTGTGACCTTGGGCTAGTCACACTTCTCTGAAGTCTCTCAGCCCCACTCACCTCACAGAGTGTTTGTTGTGGGGGAAGAAGGGAAAGGAGAATGTTAGCCGCTTTGAGACACCTTCGGGTAGTGATAAAGCGGGATATCAAATCCAAACTCTTCTTCTGTCTTGTGATTCCTGATATCAGGTGCTACTGGAAGGAATTTATTTTTTATTTTTTATTTTGTTTTGACTATGGAAGACCAACACGGCTACCTACCTGTAACTGAAACTAGAAAACGATTTTTCAAAAACAAACCTACAGTAAGATGGAAAAATAACATTTATTTTTGCATACTTTCACCTTATTTATATTTGGGGGAATTTTCTCCTCGTTTTTCTAATTGCAAAGTCTTTGATCAGATCCTTGCGTAACGCATCTGTTTCTATACTTAGTGGAGATAAGGCACCTTGCCTGCCTCGTTGCATAGTTGTTCTGTTGGGATTTTTTAAAAATACAGAACGAATTAAGTTCTTAACCCAAGGTACCACTGTATACATCAACTGAGAAATTGGATGCTCAGCCGAACCATTTGTAATATTTGTATGCAGTGGTACCTCGGGTTAAGAACTTAATTCGTTCTGTATTTTAAAAAATCCCAACAGAACAACTATGCAACAAGGCAGGCAAGATGCCTTATCTCCACTAAGTATAGGAACAGATGCGTTACGCAAGGACGTTACCTGGTCCAGCTGCATTTTGGCAAATCTGGCAATGGAAAATTTTTCTGGTGCCCTCCTTCCCTTGATGCCCTAAGCACGTGCTTATGTTGCCTCATGCCCTGTCCTCGCCATTGGTGTCCAAGCGAGCGGGGTAGGTGTGGGGGGCATAGCTGTTTCGGGTTTGAAAATAAGGGATCAGCACCCTCACCTGTCCTGGGGACAGTCTACGGTTCTCAGGGACAGTGGTAATCCCCCCCCCTCAGGCTACAAATTAATTTACACCAGGAAAGCACTCCCAAGAAAGAGAAATCAGGGCAGAGAAAAGAAAGCACTTATTCACGCAGCACACGGTTAACCTCTGGAACTCCCTGCCACAGGGAGCAGTGATGGCCACCAACTTGGATGGCTTTAGAAAAGGATTAGGCAAATTCATGCAGGAGGAGAGGACCACTGATGGCTTCTGGCCAGGTTGGCTCTGCTCTGCCTCCAGTTAGGGGCAGCAATGCTTAATCGGAACACCTGTTGCCGAGAAACATTCGTCTATTTTATCTTCTTCTTTATATATCTGTCTGTCTGTTTGTTATTAGGTATTTATATTCCACCTTTTTCTCCAAGGCGCTCCCTGGTCCTAGTCCTCATTTAATCCCCACAACAGTCCTGTGAGGTAGGCAGGCAGGCAGGCAGGGCTGAGAAAGGCAGGGACCCAAGGAGTCCCCGGACTCCAACTCTCCTTCCCGGAAATAAGGGAAATTTAAGGGATATCAACAATAAGGGATAGCAGCGGGAAACGGCTTGGAATAAGGGAGTTTCCCGCAAAAAAGGGAGACTTGACAGCTATGGTGTGGGGCTGTGAGCCAGCAGTAGGGGTTGTATCTGCTGGTAGGACCCACAAGACAGGTGTGCTGATGTGAGAGCCAAGGGGAAGTGGTTTGTGGCATGGACCGCGACTGCCCCTCTCAAGTCCAGCACCCTGTTTTAGCAGCAGCCAAACAGATGCCTTAACGCAATGTTGTTGGACTACAACTCCCATCACCTGTAGCCAGCAGGGACAGTGGGAATTACACAGTCCAACAACAGCAGGAAACCCAGGTTCAAGAAACGCTACCCTAAAGGGAAGGAAGGCCAAAAGCCGAGTCTGAGCGCAGCAGCGACTCTCCCCACCTGGGGCTAAGTAGTAGACTGCTATCAACGGTGCAGGGAGAGGACAGCCATCATGGCTAGGAACCAGTGATAGCCTGATCCTTAGTGAATTTTTCGTTTATTTTATTTCACAAAATTTATATACTGCTTGATTGTAAAAATAAAAAATAAAACACCCAGCGGTTCACAAAATGAATAAAACAATGAAATTGCTAGTAAAATACACTCATATTTACACAGCATACAGTTATAAAGTAAAATACAATTTAAAGTATTCAATAATAATTAAAATCAACAATAAGCTAAAAAGCAGATTAAAACACATGTTGACATTTTATGTGCCGAAACAAAAGGAGGTTTTTAGAAGGTGCTGAAATGAGTTCAGCAAAGGCGCCTGTCAACAGGCAGGGAGTTCCAAAGTATGGATGTAGCCCCAGTAAAAGATGGATTTTCTTTCAAATGAAGACCGAGTATTATGTGGCAGCTTCAACAGCTCCGGTTATTATACCTACCAGCCGCTTTATACAAAAAGAGTGACAATCGATAGGATAAAATGCAACACGTAAAAATGATCTGCAACCAGAGAGAAAAAAAACAAAAGAATAAAACCAGGAACAATACAAAATGCATGAGATGCTCTCCCAGTAACATATTAACAAGGAGAAGTCCTAGCCACCCCCCAAGTGAAAGATGAGCACCACTGCATGAGGCAACATTAAATAACCAAAGGTCTGAGTAAACAAAAGGTCTCAGCCTGGCCCCCCAGGGGCCGAAAGAGAATGGCGCCAGGCACGTCTCCCTGGGGAAAGCATTCCACAGACTTGTCTCATCCTCTCTGAAACCCATCCAAGATGGTGGCCATTGCTGGATGTAAATATCATAGTACTGTATGATTTTGTGCTGTTGGGGAACAAGTATTAACTATGCACCGCTGGGATTCAGAGACAAGGCAAAAGTTCACCACAGCAGCAACAGGGGCTGTTCCAAGGAGATCTAAAGAGAGCACAGGTTGTCCCATTACATGCCTTTTCTGCCTGGTCCAGAAGGAGCTGTTCATCTTTTTCCTAACTACAGATTCCTTGCCTTCTGCTGAAACTCCTGGGTTCTGCACGAGAGGATGCATCTCACGCTCATAACAGCGCGATTCCAGTTTTCTGGGCATGTCTCCTCCTCCTCCTCTAAAAGAGGAGGAGGAACATCTGTTCTGTAACGTGGGATTTTGCAAGGCATTGTTCCAGCCAGCGGAAGCGGCAGAGTCCCCGGGAGTGCGAGCAATAATGCAAGCGAGCGCAGAGCTGGCAAGGACAGTAATCAGACCAAGGATTGGGGTCAGCCGCCTTCAGAGTGGTAGCTGGAAAGCAGCCAGATCAGCACTATGGAGGAGGGCGCTTTGGGAAACTGGGCTACATTACGACAGATGAACAGGATGTGGATTTTAGCTCAGGCAATACACAATCTAATGCTTTTTTTCTTTCTCTCTCTGTGTGTGTGTGTGTGCTTAGATCCCAAACAAACGTAGCAGGCAGATTTGGGGGGAAAGGGAAAATAGAACAGTGGCAGAGAATCTGTCCCGGGTTCAATCCCAGCATCTGCAGATAGGGCTGGGAGAGATTCTGCATTTGAAGTCCTGGATAGTCCTTGCAGGTCAGTGCGGACGATACTGAACCAGATGGGCTAATGCTGTGACTCTGCATAAGGCTGTTTCCTCTGCTTCTGTGGTCTGCTGCAGGGATGGGAAGCCTGTGGCCCTTTAGATGCCGTTGGACTCCAACTCCCAGCAGCCCTTGCAAGAGGGGCCAATGGTCAGGGATGAGTTGCAGTCCAGCAGCATCCTTCCGGGAGCCACATCCCAAGGGCAGCCAAAGCCAGAGGCAGAAGCAATGAATGTAGGCTGCTTCTCTACATTCAACCCCCCTCCCCCAAAATCCTCCATCCAGGCAAGTAAAAAGGAATATCAGAGTTCAAGGGCTCATTCCAGCCAGGAAGATGCACCGTGGGAGGGTGAAAAGCAGGGCTGATAAGGAATGTACACAAGGAGCACATGTGGAGAGACCCAAGGGCCAGTTGGAGAGGTATGGAGGGCCACACCAGAGATTCTGCCGGTTCCCTCACTGCGAGAAGCAAAGCTACAGGGAACCAGGCAGAGGGCCTTCTCGGTAGTGGCGCCCGCCCTGTGGAACGCCCTCCCACCAGAGGTCAAGGGAATAGACAACTACCTGACATTTAGAAAATACCTGAAGGCAGCCCTGTTTAGGGAAGTTTTTGAACTGTGATATTTTAAATGTATTTTAATGTTTGGTGGAAGCTGCCCAGAGTGGCTGGGGAGACCCAGCCAGATGGGCATGGCACAAATAATAAATTATATTATTATTATTATTATTATTATTATTATTATTATTATTATTATTATTATCCATATTTGGCACAAAAGAAAACTCCTCTGGCAGATCTTAGGCTTCTGCTTTAAGTTGTCTAAACATTTCTTTAATTAGGCAGGATGGGTGGCTTTAAAATAAATACCTGTACATAAATCCTGCTTCAATGGGATGACACACATCTCTGCACAATTAGAGGGGCAGAAATAAAATGTTTGGGCTCGTAAACCAGCTGCTGTGTCTTGCTGTCAGGCTTTCTAGGCAGTTAAGCTTCCCTTGCTTCTGTCTGGCTTCCAAGCTGCAACTATTGCCCTGCTCTAGCTGGTCTGAGGATCTGTGATGGGGAGGGGGTCCCCCCTCCCCTCGAGCAAAGCCAGAAAGCTATTGACGCTGGAACAGAAAGCGACTGGCATGCAGTTATTCCGGCGGCCGAGAACTGGCAATGTTGCCACATCTTGCTTGTGGGCTTCCCATAATGGGTATCCGATTCGCAACTGGGAAAACATGATGCTGGACTGGAGACAGGCCATCGGGCTGTTCTTATGATGCAGAAAGAAATGGGAAAGTGAGTTACAGGCAAGCAGTTAGGAGTCGCATCTTTCAGGACCAGGGAGAGCTCCCGTTGAGACAACAGGAAGCTGAATGAAGGCTCCCTTTTTCTGCCTTCCCCTTTCTGATGTTTTTGGACAATAGTTCCCATCAGCCCCAGCCAGCATGACCAGTGATTAGGACTCCCACCCTACAAATGAAGTTGCAAGGAATTTAAATTGATGCCTTTGTAAATTACTTTGCTGTTCGGGGTGGGGGGTGGGGAAGGTTTTTACTATCAGAGTCAAAAGAGATGGGGGTGGGGTGGGGGACCTGTGTGGCTCTCCATGTTCCATCATGGGACACTGAGATCCAGCGCCGAGGGCCTTCTGTCGGTTCCCTCACTGCGAGAAGCAAAACTACAGGGAACCAGGCAGAGGGCTTTCTCGGTAGTGGCGCCCGCCCTGTGGAACGCCCTCCCATCAGAAGTCAAGGGAATAGACAACTACCTGACATTTAGAAAATACCTGAAGGCAGCCCTGTTTAGGGAAGTTTTTAAACTGTGATATTTTAAATGTATTTTAATGTTTGGTGGAAGCTGCCCAGAGTGGCTGGGGAGACTCAGCCAGATGGGCGGGGTACAAATAAATTATTATTATTATTATTATTATTATTATTATTATTATTATTATTATTATTATTATTATCATCAGCCTCAGCCAGCACGGCCAATGGTTCAGAGATCATGGGGGCTGGAGTCCAGCAACACCTGGAGAGCCACAGCTTCCTCACTCCTCTCCTAGACACATGTCCCTAGCCAATCAGGGACCACACATTAAATGCACTTACAACAGAGATGTAAAGCAGGGATGAGGAGCTCATGGCCTTCCATATATTGTTGGACTCCGTCTCGCACCGGCCCCTAGCCAGCATGGGTCCGTAGCTCAGTGGTAGAGCAACTGTCACAAGGTCCCAGGTTCTGTCCCCAGCATCTCCAGGTAGGGCTGGGAATGCCCCCCCTGCCTGAAACTCTGGAGAGGTGCCGACAATCAGTGTGGACACTACTGAGCTGGGTGGACCCCGCGGTCTGACTCAGTGAAAGGCAGCTTCCTATGTTTCCAAGAGTCCCAAGAGCTGGGCAGAGAGGCTTGGAAGGCCCTTCACCTTGGCATGCATGCATGCGTAGGAAGAAAAGAGGAGGGAGAGGAATGGGAGAAGAGGAGGGAGAGGAAAATATGGCGAGGAAAATTAAAACTGGTAATGGGAAGAAGAAGAGGAGTTTGGATTTGATATCCCGCTTTATCACTACCCGAAGGAGTCTCAAAGCACCTCACATTCTCCTTTCCCTTCCTCCCCCACAACAAAAACTCTGTGAGGTGAGTGGGGCCGAGAGACTTCAGAGAAGTGTGACTAGCCCAAGGTCACCCAGCAGCTGCATGTGGAGGAGCGGAGACGCGAACCCGGTCCCCCAGATTACGAGTCTACCACTCTTAACCACTACACCACACTGGCGGGGAGGAGGGGAGTACAGCCTGTGGCAGCGGTCAGTTCAGACACTTGTGAAGACAGGAGGAGAAAGTGTGGCAAAAGGAGAGAGAGAGAGGAAGAGAAAAGGGGATGACAAAAGGAGAGGGAGAAACGATGGCCCCATTCATTTACAGCTCTGGCACCACTAAACACCAGCCATGTAGGATACGTATGCAGCTTTAGATGCTTATGCTATAGCAACTTCAAGGCCCCCTCCTAGGGTTGCCATACGTCTGGACATACCCAGAATACTGTAGTCAGAAGCAGTGTCTGGGCAGAAATCTGCAAAATGTCCGGGGAAATCCGGACATATGGCAACCCATGTCGGCAGTGTCGTTTTTGCCGATTTCCCTAAAGAAATAGCTCAAAATCAACGTTGCGCCCCCCCCCCAAAATAATTGTAGCTCTGCAAGGGGACTAAGGAGTTTCATAAGAAATCTCAGTGCCCATAATAAACTACAGTTCCCAGGATTCCTTTTTTTCACAGGGAGGGAGTCATAACTGTTAAGGTGGCGTAAGAGCTCTTTAAACGTATAGTGCAGATGGGGCCCTGGTTTCCAATCCCAATGTGCAAACCAGACTTTGCTGGTTCAGATGCCTCGAAGCAGGAAAGGCTGGGCGGGGGGAATCACTGTGGGTGAGGGAAGGAGAGAGGGTGCGATATCCGAAACAGCCTCATGCATGTTTCTTGACAGCACCCCTACAGTGAAATGGAGCAGGGTCAGCCAGCACAATGCCTTACAGACATTGCCGGACACCCACTAGCCTTGATCACAGTCATGGCTCCCCGCCCGCCCTCCCCCATTGAATCCTGGGAGCTGTAGTTTGTTAAGGGCACTGAGAGTTGTTATGAGACTCCCCCATTCACCTCACAGAGCTACAATTCCCTGGGAAGAGGGATTGGTTGCTAAACCATACTGGGAACAGTAGCTCTTGTGAGGGGAGTAGGGGCACCTCCTAACAAATCTCAAGGCCTGTAACAAACTACAGTTCCCAGGGTTCTTTGGGGGAAGAAGCCACGACTGCTTAAAATAAGCAGAAGAGTGCTTTAAATATACGGTGCAGATGGCGAAGAGTCGTTTGGCCCAAACTGGGCACTTTCCACTTGTGATTCCGGGAGGAAGTGAAAGGAGAAGGACTGGCTTTAGACAAATGTTAACTCAAGAGTCCCGGGCAGTTCCCAAAATGCCGAATCTAGGACACGACGGCCATGGCAACCCGGCCTGCTATTCACAGCCTTAACAACGGCTTTTTAAAAACACTTGGCAAGGCTCTGTTTTATTTCCACCGTATTAACTCCCTTTCAACACAGCCATGCCTGAAGAAATGACCTGCTCACCACGAACAAGTCATCTACCACCGAAAAGCATTTAAGGCCACAGCGGAAGCACGGAAAATGCAAACAAAAAAACGCCACACCCTCCCCGATAGCCGAGTTCACTGGCGATTTCGAACCTGCTTTTTAAGGTGGTGAAGTTGCTCTTTCCTAGGAGGTCAAGATTCTTGTTCCCTTCAAAGGTGGGCCATAGGAAGCTGCCTTATACAGAGTCATCTTAGCTTGGGGTTGCCTACACTGACTGGCAGCAGCGGGTCTCCACAGTTGCAGGCGACAGGTCTCTCCCAGCCCTACCTGAAGGATTGAGCCTGGGAAGTTCTTCGCTCCAAGCAGGTGCTCTCCCACTAACCTACAGCCCTTCCCCTAGAAATACAAGATTCTAGTCCTCATTGTTCTGCACAAAGAGCTGATTTTAAATAGGAACATGGGAAGCTGTTTTATAAATCAAGTCAGATCAAGGGTCCACCTAGCTCCGCGTTACCTATATTGACCGGAAGCTATCTTGTACAGTCATACCTCATGTTATGGCCGCTGCGGGTTACGTTTTTTTCAGGTTGCACTCCGTGCCAAACCCAGAAGTACCGGAACGGGTTACTTCCAGGTCTCAGTGCTCACGCATGCACAGAACCACTAAATTGCACTTTGTGCATGCGCAGAAGCGCCAAATTATGTCACGCACATGCACAGACGCAGCACTGCGTGATATGAACACTGCGGGTTGCGGACGTGCCTCTGTCACGGATTACGTCCGCAACCCGAGCATCCACTGTACTGTGTCAGACCATTGTTCCATTTAATAAATAATAATAATAATAATAATAATAATAATAATAATAACTGCTGTAGAAACAGGATGTTGGACTAGATGGGCCTTCTTATGTTCTCCTTCCCCGTTGGCTTCCTTCAGCCGACCCTTTCTAGACGATACATCCTCAGGACCCCCATTTGCAGAAGCGGATGGGTGGACCTGAGGGTGGCTAGGGCTGCTTGGGGTCTGTCGTTCTGAGGATGTGCAACCTTATCTCTTTCCAGAAATGCGTCAGCAGAGGGGAGCTGCAGGTTTCCTTGTCTTACCATCCTGTCGCCCAGAGGATGACTGTGGTGGTTTTGAAGGCAAGACATCTGCCCAAGATGGACATCACCGGCCTCTCAGGTAGAAGCTATTTACTCCGCCTCATCTCCATATTTTCTTTGTGTGCCCCTTTGAACGCTCTTTTGTTCGTGTTACTTTTTAGTGAGAGGAGTGGATCTGTTCATTTCGGTTCCTCTCTGTTTCTCATTCCCCCCCCCCAACCTTAAATTCAGTTCCCTGCATTTCTGCAGCAATTCACTTTTTTAAAAAAATGAAAACGTGCCAGCATTTTACTGCAATCCCCCCAATAAACCCAGTTTTGTTCGCAGTTTTGCCTATTAGCCGCATTTTGCAAAGCAATTTCCCCACTTTTGTATGCAATTTTATGCACGCTTGGTACGTGCATTTTCGTACGTGTTGTTGGAGAACACACAGCGCTGCAAAATTTGGAGAGATGCAAAGGATGGCTGGGCTTCAATACATGTAATTTCAGAGAACGCGGATTTCGTAGGTCCACCTTTAAATGCAAACTGAACTGAGTTTCTCTCTCCCTCCCATTTGTAATCACTGAGCCAGCTTATGAATCCTGTTCATCCTTGGAGAGATCAGAAGGCAGCCATCCCTTTCTCCTAATGTTTGCCCCAAATCTGCTCTCCTGCAACTGAAGCCCACTAGTTCTTGTCCTGGACAGGACAGCAGCAAAGAGCAACTCTTTGCCCTCTTCTGTGTGGCATCCCAAAAAGATGGCACCGTGATGTGCCCATAGCATTTAAAAACAAACACCCCAATATCTCCAGGGTGTTTGAAATGTAAAGCCCCGAAGAGCTTAGCGTCTCAATTTGAATCATTTGCATCAAGAGTGTGGGCCCTTTTTATTTCAGCCTGAAGGCCAGATTCTGTCCCAGGGGCCGGATGCCACTGGTGGGTGTGGCCAGGGGCAAAGGTTGCCGGTGACAATCCTGCCTTTGCACAGTGGGCCCTTCCCTAGCAATGCAGAACTCAGAGGTTTTCCCATGGACACAACTTGATCCTTCATTTGATGTTCATACCTTTCGAGGACAAATTCCAGCCGGGCAAAGAGCACTCGAGGAAGGCGCGGAGCAGGGCTGGTGAGGGGTGTGGCCTGGAAAGAAGGGGCGTGGCCAGAAGAGACTCCAAAGGGCTGGGTAGCATGACTTGGTCTGCACTGCAGGCTGGCATTTCTCCACCCCTGGACTTGCAGAACAGGATCGCAATGTTCAGTGGCTTTGCTTAATTTTTCAGTTACCTCCCTCAACGCAAACTCTGGTTCACGAACCCCTAACAGAATGTCATGGAGGGAAACGTTCTCCTCGGTCTCTTGAGTTAGCGACCTTGTGTTTAGGAGATTGGGGTTATGGTATGGCTTGTCTCATCTTGAGCTACTTGCTTTTCAGGGTCCCCACCCCTGCCCCAGAAACTTTGCCGTCATACAAATTCCTAGAAGAGGAGAGGTCTGCCAAGGGCTAAACAGAGCCTCCATGTGGATTGGCAGTATATCTCTGGATACTAATTGTTAAGGGAACATCATGGGAGAGATTCTGTTGCCTTCAGGCCCAGGTTCTGAGCCTCCTGGAGACACCTGGCCAGACTAAATGGACCTTTGGTCTGTCTTCGTATGTTTTTACCTTCAGCCCCGTTCCAGGACTCAGGAACATTAGAGAGAAGCAGAGAAGCCAGAGATGGGGGAGCCTGTGGCCTTCCTGATTGATGATGGACTACAACTCTCATCAGCCCCTAGCCAGCATGACCAAAGGTCAAGGATGATGGGAGTTGGAGTCCAGCAACACCTGGAGGGACACACGTTCCTCCAGGAATCTGCCTTATACTGAATCAGACCCTTGGTCTGGCTGAGCTCCGAGCATTGTCTACAGTCATAGAAACATTGATTCATAGAAGCATATAGTTGGAAGGGAGCATCCATGGCAGATGGCCATCCAACCTCTGCTTAAAAACCTCCAGTGATTGGCAGGAGCTCTCTGCAGAGTCTCAGGCAGCTCTCCCCAGGTCTTTCTCATCCCTACCTCGGTTTGCAAGGGTTTGGATTAGAATGACACTTGGGGTCCCCTTCCAGCTCTACAATTCTATGATTCTGATGTGTTCAGGGCAGCTGTTTACCAGCTCCATCTGGTATGCCGGTTGAGACCCTACAACTTTTAGAAGACACCTAAAAAATTGGGATTTTTTTTTAATGGTTAGCATTTTATATGTTGGAAGGCAGGGGCAACCCAGCCGCTCTGGGGAGGATATAAATAAATAAATAAATATTATCATTATTATTCCTTCACTTTCTTCATAAACACGGTGAGCCAATCTCACTCCAATTAGGGTGAGGGGTGGTGGTCCCCTGCTCATTCTGCTGAAGGGGGGGGGGTTCCCAGAGTTCTGTCCGTCCGTCCCCCCAGAATCCCTCCCGGGTGATACCGCCAGTTATTGGCCTGTGTTATTGGCTCGCTCCCTGCCCCTTCTTTCCTGCAGACCCCTACGTCAAGGTGAACGTGTACTACGGCAGGAAGCGCATAGCCAAAAAGAAAACTCACGTGAAGAAGTGCACTTTGAACCCTGTCTTCAACGAATCCTTCATATACGACATCCCCGCGGATCTCCTCCCTGACGTCAGCATCGAATTCCTGGTCATCGACTTCGACCGCACCACGAAAAACGAAGTGGTGGGCCGGCTGATCCTGGGAGCGCACAGCGTCACGGCGGGCGGCGTGGAACACTGGCGGGAAGTGTGCGACAGCCCCAGGAAGCAGATCGCCAAATGGCACAGCTTGAGCGAATACTAGCAGGGTGAGCAGAGGGGCGCCGGGCGCTTGCACCAGACGCCCCTGCGCAAACAGACACTTGGCCTTTCATTTCCTCCTCCTCCTCCTCCTCCTCCTCCTCCCGCCTTCCGTCTTAGTCGTAGAAACTTAAAAGTTTCAGTACGAAGCAGCTGATCGGTTCTCTCTAGTGATGTTTAACTTTTGCAGGGCACACTAAAAGTTCTAAAAAAAAAAAGAAAAAAAGAAAAAGGGGGAAAAAGGAACTTACAAAAAGTATACAAAAAAAAAACCTAACGAAAAAAGAGCATTAATTTTAATAAATACCACAAAACATATATATATATATATAAATATATGTAATAAAAGGTGTAACCGCACTGTTGCATGCCGAATACAAAAGTTTAAAAAAAAAATCACAAAACAATAATAATAATAATATAACTTTACCAATATCCAAAGTACAGTTTTTAATACGATTTATCTGTCACTATGAAAGTCGTGTTTTGTGCTGGACTGTATTTGTTGGTAATTCACCTCAATTGGCCTATTCAGCTTCTCTCCCAACTTACTCTTTTTTAAAATAACAATAATAATAATATTGGATTCTGGTGTTGAATCGCTGGTTCTTTGTTGACACCGTCTGCCCACCCCCTTCCTGTTGATTCTTTGCAGTTCTTTGTGACTAGGGTGATCTAATGCTGTTGGTGTACATGCAATGGTTTTGGGGCATCTGTCTTGGATCGGAGAGATCTCAGAGCGGATGGAAATGGTTCCTGTGAATTATAGCTGCTGCTGAAAGCAATTCCCTCCCTGTAAAATAGGATCCTGGAATAATTCCTTTGTCCTTGTTGTCCGGAACATTGCAAGATGCTCTCCACTCCATCCACTTCCGAAGCAGTCTCTTTCAAAGAGAAAGACTTCATTTGGAGTTGGACCAGGGAGGCATCTCTCGCCCTCTTAATCTTTCAAGCCAAGTCTTTATCCTGCCTCTACCATGATTGGAAAGCGGGCCTCTTCTGAAGCAGGAAAGTGCCCCTTCAGCTGTGCCGCCTGAAGCAGTGGCGACTAGACAGGGTTGCTTGTGCATTGATCCTAATGCCTACAAGGGTGGCAAGCAGGTAACTCTCACAAAGATCCCGCCACCAATGTTTATTACTATTACTGTTCTCATTAATTGGAGCCTGGTCGGCTTCACAGCTGGATCAGTCGATAGAAATAAATAGCCACTGGAGATCTATATCTAGCCAAGGCTTTTCCAGCTCCACATCCTCCCCTTGCAACATTCTGGGCACCTGAAATGCCCCACCAACATTTATTGGTGACAGAGTGTGCAAGCTTTCAAGCTGACACGGAAGCCATCCCCAGACAGGGCAAGATTGTCTGCTGAAGAGCTCTGCGTAATCCAGAAGCCTGCAACTTCCACGTCAACAGACAGAGCTGAAAGAAAAGTCAATCTCCCCCATCCAGGACCAACCCGTAAGCCATTCGCGAAGCAAGGCAGATCCAAGTTAAGGGGGAAGGCATGTGGGAAGTGGGTGTTTCAGTATTCACCAAGTCACATCCATGCACTTACTCATCCTGTGCCCTGTATGCTGTAAATACTGTATCATACTTTAAAACAAAAACTAGGAGAAATCGTTTCAGTGGTGGGGAGGCACCTTGGCCGCAGAGAGGTGAACTGTCTCGGCACAGCCCCGTGGGAGGTATCTCCATTTCACTCAGAGCAGACCCATTGGAATTCAGGGGCCTAAGGCAGTTGTGTCCATCATTTTCAATGGGTCTACTCCGCGGAGGTCTAACATTGGATGCAACTTTGTGTTTGGGGGAGAAGGAAGACTACTGGAAACTCCTCCCTTCCCTCCCTAAAAGCCCTTGGGGGTTAAGTTTCCTTCCATGCTTGCTCTAGTTTCCGAGTCTGGAAACGGAGTCACATACAACCCCCGCACCCCCACCCCCGTCCAGGAGAGCTAAAGGGACCAATGCCCAGGGGGCACCAGCTCACCCCCATATCCACCTCCTGTCAAACCAGGCGGTAGATCTCTCGGAGAGTCACAGTTGGTTGGCGAGGGCTTCTCACTTAGCTTTCTAATAGCAAAAACTTCACCCCTCAAAAAAAAAAAGAGCACTGGAGGGGGAGCTGTTGTCTCCAACTAAGTGCTACTCAAAGTAGACCCACAGAAATTAATGAACCTACTTTAACGAGTCTACTGTGTCAGACTAGCATTTTTTCTGTGAATGGGCCCTGGGTCCAGTACTGACCACAAATTCAAAGACTGAGCACCTTATTATTTAATTTTTTTGGCAGGGGTACACCTGCCAGACCTTGGCAACTATTTTTTTCAGGGGTGTTACCAGGGTTCCAGTAGATCAGCCTTCCTCATGTTGGCTGGGGTTGATGGGAGCTGCAGTCCAAAACATCCAGAGGGCACCAGGTTGAGGAAGGTTGCAGGAGAGTGTTGCTGGACTACAACTCCCATCATGCTCAGCCAGCTTAGCCATTGGTTAGGGACTCTGCACACAGTAGTGACGAATGCTGATCCTACAAGCCCAAAGCCTACCGACTCCTGCCCTAAAGGATGTGCTGCAAGGTAAGCTATGAAGCACTGCTGTAAAATGGGTGGGTGGCCTCAAAACCTGCAAGTCCCATCTGCCCCAAGTGGCACGACTCAATGACCAGGGGTGATGGGAATTGTAGTACAGCAACACTTAAGAGGGTTTCCCCCAGCCCTGGAGTAAGATTTATTGAGAGACAGACACTCAGAACCATTTCAGAACGGGGAGAATTAGGAACCTCTTCTCTGCAAAGGCCAGGTTGGTGCCGAATTTGGCATTCAAACTTGATTGTCTTGACGCTTAACCCTTACACCACCCCCTTCCTCCTCAACCCAATTTTGACCCCAATTACTGATAGATTAGGGCTCATCTTGAATTATCAATCTTAATTATCCCCGCTTTTTTTTAAAAGCTTTTCAATGCAAATAAAACCCATCTTTCTTAAGCCTAAATCATCTCTCCTTCCTCCAGCTGTAAAGAGAAAAAAAAATGAAGTTGTTGTCAAGGAAATGTGCTCAGGGTTAAAATAGATTTAGGCTTATTGGGCAGATGTAAAGAGATCCATTACTCCTCAGGAATAATGGGGAAATAAAGAGGGTCAGATAACAGTCGGGTTTTGGGTTTGTTTTTATTAAAAAAATGTATTGACAGCTGCCTCACTGTAATATTTCCCAAATGTGGGTCATTTTCGGTTGGGATTTTGTTTTTTTTTCCTTTTCACCTCGTGTCTATTGTAAAATTAAAAAGAAAAAAAAATAACTTGGACAAGTTACAACTTGGTGTCAAAACAAAACAAAAAAAAGTAAGAAAAAAAAATAACTTGAACCGTTGTACAACTGCATAATGCTGTAATGCTAACCTAACAAATATGTAATGCTACCTGTAATGTCAAAATTGTTTTAACGCACATTGAGCGTTCAAATAAAGATGGAGTCACTTTAACTTTACTTACTGATCGCAAAATAGTTATTCTGAGGTTGCTGGAGCCACACACTTTCATCAACAGAGGGTCCCACTGCTCGGCGGTAGAGCGCTTGCCTTGCGCACATTACACATTTAAACTACTAACTAGTTTAAAATAGCATCGCAGTGCTTTAGATGTATGGTTCAAATGTGGCCCTAATGGTCTCAAGGTAAAGGAGGGCAGATTTCAGCAGACTATTAGGCAAATCCTGTTAACAGGAAGAACAGCTCAATAATGGAACCTACGTATTACCTGGAAGGGTGATGGGTCCGTCCGTCCGTCCGTCCCCCCAGTGATCTTCAAGCAGCTCTGGATTTCCTGCGTTCAGCAGGGGTGTGGACTAGATAAGTCTGCAAGCCCCCACCAAACACACACACACACTTTCATTCTAAGAGAGCATGCTGGGACAGACCCTCTCATGAAACACACATTTTATCTATGGAGGCACTTTTAAAAAGGGGGAACGTTGAAAAATGGGGGGGAAAAACACCTGCACTTTGAGGTGGTACAAGCAGTGCTTTTTTCTAAGAAAATGTTTAGGGTTACTCTCATTTTCCTAATCATATTGAAGTACTGCCCCCAATGAGGCCAAACTTAGATTAATAAAATGCATCCCCCCAGAAAAAAAGCACTGGGTACAAGCCATACTACCACTGCATCATTTAGGGGCAAGAATGGGGCCACACATTTTGGCTACAAACCAGGCACAAAAATGGTATGCATAATGTCTAATTGGAAGTCAAAACAATAGAGTGCTTGCTCACTGCCTGCTCAAGATTTCTGCTCATCCTCCCCCCCCCCCCAGCGGAATTTGCATGGTTTTTTAAAAGTAAATGAACCCTTTTGCCATTCACCTCAGGGGGAAGCCATCTAGTTCAGCTCCAGTTGTCACATTGAGCTGTGCATCCTGGGTGCACACTCACGCACACAAAACACACACAAACATCGGCTGCGCAGCCTCACTGGGAAGGCATTACCTCATCCATTCTCAGTTCTATTTGTCTGCTGTGACAAGGGGCATCGAACTCCCTCAAGGGAAGGAACACAG
The DNA here is from genome assembly GCF_009819535.1 of Lacerta agilis. Taxonomy (NCBI): domain Eukaryota; kingdom Metazoa; phylum Chordata; class Lepidosauria; order Squamata; family Lacertidae; genus Lacerta; species Lacerta agilis. The sequence goes on along the minus strand of NC_046328.1, from coordinate 30,547,751 downwards.
ATTCCCTGCTCTCTCCTCCCTCCCCTTGTTGGCGAAATGAATAGGAAACTATTTTCAAACCCAGGAGGAGGAAAAGACTAGCAAGATGCCTAACATGGAAAAAGCCGTTTCTTTGACATTTGCTGTGTTCAATTCAATTCTTCCGATTAAAAAGAAATGAAGCTTTAATGGATGTGTTTGCTTTTTAAAATTATTCTTATGGGTTTGCCCAATCACTGCGAAATCAAATTGATACAGGTCAAAATGTAAAGCCCTTTTCACATTCAGAGCCACCCTCCCCAAGATCTCTAGCCAAGATCCAGTTCATTGCCTATAGAACGTTGCAGGAAGGGGAAAGGTTAACAAGCTCCTAAAATGTGTAATCCGCAACAGAAAACACAGCAAATGGGTTGTATCTGACACTAGTCCAACTCAGACTTATCGAGATCAATATACATGGCTAATTTAGGTCCATTAATTTCAATAGGTTTACTCTGAGTAGAAGTCACTTGGATACAGCCCATTCTTTCAAAATGCTCTGCCTCTTGGATGGAGGCACACAGGGAGAAACAAAACTTGGAGCGGAAGTTTCAAAGGTGATTCAAACAAACCTTTTAGATGAGGAGATACCGAGTACCACGCAGCCTAGAAAATACAGTGTGTTCTTTCAGATCTGGTTTGAGTCACAAAAGGATTCCATCAGTGGATTTGGTAAGAAAGAGGGTCAGGATGCACGGCTATGTTTTAATGTAAAAGTCAATCTGTTGCTTCCCTTCAGGGATTTCAAGACACCCAAGACACAGCAGTTTGGGTGTCCTGAATACATGATCAACCAGCAGAGGAATGCATTTTGAGACATAAAAAATATGCTTAAAGTCAAGACCAAAGGCCCTGCTTATCTAATCGCCAGCGCCTCACTAATCTGGAACGTTCGTATTGTGCACACAACGGTGACAAACGAGTGAAGATTCTCAAGCATTATACCATTTAAACCCTAAAATGCAATCATATACATCAGAGGTGAGGAACTTCTTTTCTGTCTGGGGGCCGCATTCCCTTCAGTTATAGGCAGGGCCAGACAACGAATGTAAATTGTAACCTCTTGTACAGCAAGTTAGATTGTACAGAAGGCTTACACACCCCTTCTCTATCTTCCATCCAGACAAGCAAGAGCTGTATGATCAGATCAAGGACACATTGCAGGGTGTGATGCAAGGCTGCTGAGGGGCATGGCCTGATCATTCCAAGGGCAAAACAGAACTGACGCCTGGAAGGTCGTATTTGGCCTCTGGGTCTGAGGCTTCCCAACCCTGCTGTACAAGTCTACTCAAAATAAGTCCCATTGTGTTTAACCGAGATTACTCCCACATGGTGGGTACAGGATTCCAGCCTTGGTGGAGCTTAAATCTCAAATTTGTTGCTGCTGATTTTGAATAAATTTCCTTAATAACAAGCCCAACTTATACTTTATAGCATACATTTCCCATCCTGCCTGCACCATTTATTTCCAGGCAACAACAAAAGACTTCTTCATTATTCATTTTTTTAAAAAAGCAAGGCAGAGACTAAAAATAAAAACAAATTCTTTATAGTGTCAAATACAATTCTCAGCTTGTAGGTACAAAAGTGTACGTGGAACATAAAAATCACGGATTGTGTCCCCCCAAAAAGTGCTTATTATTCAGATGTCATTACAAGGAAAATGGGGAGCAGGCACGTTCACAAGTTAGCACAAAATGTTACAATGAATTCTGAAAAACCACAAATTTAAGGCACAAAGTTTTTCACTCTCCCCAAAAGGCAAGTCTCTTAAGTTCCATTTGTTCTTCATTTTGCTTCCTATAGTAAACTGCAGCTTTTGAATTATAACCACCTCATTTTAAGTCACTTTGACTTGAATATTAAAGAGAACATGAAAATTAAAGTAGTCCTTTAAGAAAATCTGTGATTTATCCACCATGTGTCAAAAGAATCTGATACAACACTAAACAAAAATTATTAAATTATAGGTGTGATCTGTTTCTAAATTAGTAGCTATGGAAAGTATCCAGAATTGATCATTAAGTTAATTTACTAATATAAATACACCATATATTGTTATACTCAATAAAATACATTTGAAATCTTCCTTGCTAAATGGAATGTGTGACTCCACTTGCCCCCAAAAAACACACACCCAGTTGCTCAGAAGAATTCATAATGCAAGTAAGATTTATATATTAAAAATACTACAACTGGTACAACTTGGTAATTCAAGAGCAATACAAAATATACTTCAAGAACCCAAGAAGTGCCTCTATTTTATTATTGCTTGATTAATTTCCTAAAAAGTAACAGAAAGATTTTAACTCTTTCTCCAGTCATTCTCTGACCAGGGAGATCAAACAAAGAAACTTGGCAGGAGGTTTGAGAAAAGGCTAATGTATCCAGCTGGCTAATTGTATCATCTCATCCCCCCCCCTTTAAAATCTTTTGCAAAATGATCACATTTGTAGTATAGTAACTGAAACCCAGGGATAGAAATTCAGCTCTATGACTTCCTGAAGGCACTTGGGAATTTAATTCAAGATGGATTTGCTTATTCTTGACACCTGAATGATATACATATTAGATATTGGCTTGGTGATTTTTAAAAACCATGTATTTGTCAAAAACCAGGTAATGTTTCAACTCTCCAAGGCACGCGGCTCTTCTGGTGTATGAAAAAAAAATGCAAGGAAGTGGCAAGAAATTGTGTGGCTCTCCCCATGGGGTTTGCTACATTTTCAAGTACAGGCCTGAGTCCTGAAAAAAATCCTCTCTGTGCTCCTTCCAAAGTGTTCCCCCTGCACAAAAATCACAGTACAAAATCTTTCACTTTACGATCAGCACCAATACAACTCTGCGTGCGTACAACACATTCCTACTAGGATGTCAACACTGAGGTATGATCCATTGACCCAGATGATTTAGATTAGAACTAAGGCCTGAGATACAAGCATGTATTAGCTGCCTTATACCGAATCAGACCATCCCTTTATCTAGCCCAGAATTGTCCACTCTTGGGTAGCAATAGCTCTCCAGGTTCCCAGCATAAGGACATTAAAAAGCCTGCTGGATCAGGTCAGTGGCCCAGCTAGTCCAGCATCATGTTCTCACAGTGGCCAAGCAGGACCTGGGAGCGACGGCACTCTCCTCCCCTGTGTTTTCCAGCAACCGTATTCTGAAGCACACTGCTACCATCAGTGGAGGTAGCAGGAGGGTCTTTCCCAGCCTTGCTACCAAAGATCCTTTTTGAACTGGACCGACCTTGGATTTTTCACAGCGAAAGCTGTTGCTGTGTCCACCCACCCGATTGCGCCACAGGTCAGTGGGTCAGCTTCCAACCAACAGCCCCTCGACAATCACCCTTTCACAATAGCCACTTGACACCACCACTCTCCAACTTCCCAGTAACAACCACTATGCCCAGTTCAACTCCTTCCTGCAGCACCTTTCTATTTTTCACTGGTCACAGATCACCACCACCCCTCAGAAGGAGGCAGGGAAACTTCCTAACAAGAAAGCTCTCACCTGCAGTTTCCTATGAATTTCAGAGACTGGGACAAGAATCCCAGAAAAGTGGTGTAAGTTCATCTCCAGTTAATACTGCACAATCCAGTACTCCCCACTCCACATGGAAGGGGAAAAAACGGTAACATTTCCTGCAAAATCTAAAAGAATATGGCACTGGGAAAGGTATTTAAAAGAGAGACTACCAATGCATCTCGAGTGTCAATTATTACAGAAACAGTCAAAATTGCACATGCTAAGAAACTTGTGCAATAGTTGTGCATACTCTTGGCGTCTCCTGTGCTTTGAAGTTTTCAACAACTTTGCTGACAGACACTGATCTGCTCATCCCCATCCCCATCCCGAGAGGAATCAACTTAGTGGAAAAATACACAAGAATAAAGATTTGGCACAAATCTTTTAGCATTCTTCCCCCATGCTTGAAGCAACCAATTGTAGCAAACCTGCTACACGAGTGGCCCACAAATCCCAACAAATCAACTTCATCAAATTCGTGTACATTTTGCTACCTTCCTAGGGGGGGAAATATATAGCTTATGCAACAAGGCTTCTGAACAGCAAAATTAGGACTCAACTATAACCCTGTGAAATGCTGTTGAGACACCAACACCCAAATCCAGAAGGTATCCTAATGTTGGCAACTGTTTAAAATATCAGACCAACTGGCACAAGCCAACCTTGCGAGGCACAAAATACATACGGGCAGACTAGTTGGCTATGCGACTTGCACTTATTTGCAAAACTGATTTATGGCCATCTGGATCAATTGTTACTTTTCTTTGCCAAGTCTTCTCCAGGAAGAAACAGATTAAACAAACTTTCAAAGCACGCAATGTAGCGCGACACTCTTGGTGGCAGGGCAGAATCACTCCATCCAGTTTTGAACACACAAAAGTCTCTTGATTGGCACGGTCAGCAGAAACAAGCACAAGGCTCCAAAGGGCTGCTGGACTGCTTTGGTTCTCCTGCAAGCCACACAGTTATTTGGCTGACAGACATATTTGATTCATGTCACAGAATTCTTCTTCTTCTTCCGGAAGGGAGATTTCAACCTCTTCCACACACTCGTCCGAGGCCTGGATTTCTTCCCCAGCGCCATGACTGCTTCTTTCTCCTTCCTTCGGATTTCTCGAACCAGAGTGTGAAACACATCATCGATATAGTAGCGAAAGGCAGCTGAAGTTTCAAAGAAAGGGCAGCCAAACTCGCGTGCCAAGGCTGAACCTTCTTCCTTGGGGACCTTGCAACAAGAAAAGCACATGCTGGTCAGCAACAGGAGAGGCAGCCATTTCTTTTAACAAAACCCACTTTTGCTTTTTACAGACTCCTTCACACAGCCTGAAAATTCATGGAATACTGCCCTTTCATGCTTCACTCTCTGTACTCATCATCAATATCCATCTTTTGCTATATATTTCTGACATTCCTGCTTTATGCCGAGGCTCTTCCTGATCTTTCAAACATTTGAAAGGAAATGCCATGCTGTCATGTTAGATTTTAAGGGTTTTTTTGCAGTAGGAACCATGCAACTCTCAGAAAGCACTGGATTTTGGCGGAATGAAACATTATTGGGAATATATAGCTATAAAAGTTCTCTTTTCTCCCCTCTACCAATCTCAACATGGTCAATGTCTGTTCTTGGTGGCATTCCCAGCACCTGAACTTCTGCCAAGTCCTTCAAAGTATGTGAATGTCCATTTCCCAATAACTAATATTATAAAGGATGGATGGAAGGAAGGAAGGAAGGAAGGAAGGAAGGAAGGAAGGAAGGAAGGCAGGCTTTATGTGCAATTTTCTCGGGCACTCCACTTTATAGTAAGCCTCAACAAAGTAGCAAGCTACATATCACATTCTATTACATACACTATTTTTTATTTTAGCACACTTCTTCCATACCTGCTGTGTGGCATGGCTTTTTTGTTTTCCGCATCTTTCAATGCTCACCTGGCATGTGCATTTTCTGCTTTGCTTTCTTACTTACACATTTGATACCTGCATGCATTTTCCCAACCCTATTTCAATCTTGAGAGAAGTCCCAATTGTTCCAAATATTTGTTTTTCAACATGCTCCCTGCCTCTTGCAACATCCTAGTTACTCAGCAGCAAGAACAAGGGGGAAGGGGACCAAGACAGTATATCTGATGGGGCTTGTGGGAATACAATTACCACGTCTATTTGAAAACAAAATTGTGAGAGCTAAGTGCCCTGAAAGACCGGCTAGAAATTGTTTAACAAACAACCTCGCCTTCTAGGGAAGGCTATTTGCCTCCCTTTTGATAATGAGCAAATCCAAAGATTCGGTTCAATTCCTATCATCCTCTGCAAATCACCAACATACAAGAATAGAAATTAATTCTGAAGCATTCTTTACCTGTCTGAGACGAGCTAGATCAGACTTGTTCCCCACGAGAACCACGGGAGTTTCATCTGTGCGCCGAACACGGTAGATAAGCTGCTTGAACTCGCGCACTTCATGGAAGCTTCGGCGGTCTGTGATTGAGTAACAGATAATGAACCCTTCGCCTGCCCTCATGTATTGGTCCCTCATGGCGGTAAATTCTGCCTAGGAAGTAAAACAACAACAGAGTATATTCCAGCTCCAGGATTTTTATAGAATATCATGAGCCTGCCCATTCAGCAAAAGGTCTGTAATCATGCTGCACTATCGACATGCACGCAAACAGATGATTTTCTAGGACCATCTGAAGACCTTACGTAAACAGGCCTATGCAACTGTTTACCTTTTTGGACCAGCCAGTCACTATAATCATTTTGTACTGGGTTATGGTGTTTTTATTGTATGCACTGTTGTAAATAATTTTATAAATAAATGCCCAGGGTTACAGTGGATTGGGCAAACTAGCTTCTGTCCTGTGCCTACAACACAGGTACTATAAAATGAATGTTCATTGCTGGCAGTGCAAGGGTAAAGTAGCTTGTCTTCAGTATATGAAAATATTTATACAACACGATGCCAGATGGCACTCTCAGCCACCCATGTGGGGATAATAGTGACCCACCATAGAGGATTGTTTTAAGGATCACAGTCAGGTAAATGTATGTAAACTGCTTTGAATGAGTAAAAGCAAAATATAAAATATACAGTGGTTATTATATACCTGGCCTGCTGTGTCTAAAATGTCCAGATTAGCAGGTTCATCATCAATCCTTATTCGCATTTTGTAAGCATCCTCTAGAGAAAGAGAAAGACATACAAACAAACATTCAGTACAGTCTAGCTATCAATGTCTTTATGAGCAAAGGACAATCCTTCAGACATGTTCACAACAGAGACCCATAGTTACTGCTTAAGTGATTGTTGCACTCATGGTCTGCCTCAAATGTTATTGTTCTTTTTAATGTAAAAAAACAACTCTCACAAACATGAATTTTTTTTGCCAGTTGATACAGGCACTGATGTGAATGATTGACAATACCTGGGAACTTCCACCTGTGGCTCACAAGTACCTCTTGAAAAAATATTTAATATATTACTAGTTACGATGAAGTTCTGCTTTCAATTACATTTACCAGCCCATTTACCAGATAGTGGGCTGCCCTTGCTGCCTTCAAAATAGGAATGCCCAGAGTTCCTCCACGTTGGGAGAGTAAACCGCTGAAGCAGAGAGCCTTCTGTACTCATGGAAGCTCCTCACATGTTTCAGAGCCCTGGCCTTTGTAAAGCAGAAGGACCCAAGTTCAACTCTCAACTTCTCCACTTAAAAGATTAATCTCAGGTACCAGAGTGCTGTTGCCAATGGCCTATGGAAGTTTCATGCGCCCAGCACCATTATTTTTTTAGCAGTGGGGGTGGGGGTAGGGATGGAAACTGCCCTGAGACCTGCAGGTATAGGGTTCCATATAAATCAAACAAACAAATAAAAGAAAAAGAAAAAAACAAGTTAACATTTCTACCAATCAAAGCTAGTATCACTGACAGGTGACTATCATTAATATTGTCTGGAAAAAAGGTTTAGAAATTAAAAGACACTTTTATTCTCAATAGTAGCAAGGCTTCCCCATTTTGCAGGTTGGGGGGTCCTACCAGCCCCAGATTTTTTTTTTCTTTTTCAGCCAGCACATCACTGGTGAGAAGAGGAAGCAGAAGAACACACTCACCGATGGTGGGGTCATGGTCTTCTGGGAAACGATGACTAATGAACTGCATGGTCATGGCTGAAAGGAAGGCGCAAACATGTTAAAACTGAACAAAAGGCAGAAATGCCTATCAACACAAGATGAAGCACGTGCTACTGGGATAACCCTGTGCACAAAGCCTTGAGTTTCTTTGAAAAAGGACAGGCCACAAATGTGACCAGACCCACCGTTTTAAATATAACTTGCCATGGTTTTTAAAGGGGAGAAACATTACAACAGCTCCCAATCCATTTCCAGGCACAATTCAAAAGGCTGGTGTTGACCTTTAAAGCTCTATTTGACTTAGGAGTATGCAAATGCTGTAAGAAAAATATTATAAAAATCATCCCATCAGGGGTCTTGGGAGAGGCGCTCCCAGTTAGGAGCAAACAGTATTGCGCAAGCTGCACCAATAGTCTGACTGCATAATGCACCTTCATTGTTTGTTTGGGGAAAATATTTTCCGGCTTACAGAAAACACTTCAAGGTTGCTTTCAAAAACTAACAAATACCGCCAAAATGAAGCAAGCTTTAGGATGAAAGTCTGTGAGCCAACCTTGTTTCCTTTTAAATTTGTCTAACAGAGCGTAGTGTCCTTAAACAGATTTATAGATAACAGCAATAACAACATAAAACAGAAGCAGTAAATAAAAACGAATTGAATCATTGCAGCTACTTTCATATTACATGCTAAAGAGCATGATAATATTTGTCCCTTCATCTTGTGGCAGGGAGTCCCACATGAGAATCACTCCAGTCATAATAGGCAAGAGGGAAGTTGCCCTTTACAGGATTGAAGTGGGGAAAGCTCCACATCCGTGTGGAGGCATGGAGGCCTCAGGGTAAGCTGCAACATCAAAAATTGCTTTGAAAGGGGATAAGACAAATTCATAAAGGCCAAAGCTGTCAATAGCTTCTAGCCAGGATGGTTATGTTCTTCCTGTTGCCACTTGAGAGGCAAAAAGCCTCTGAATCCCAGTTGCTGGGAACCACCAACAGGGAGAGTGGCTTCTGTACTTCCTGCTTATGGGCTTCCTAGTGCCATCTGACAGGCCACTGTGAGAACAAGGTGCTGGACTAAATGGGCCACTGATGCTTGATCCAGCAGAAGACTCAAACTGGGGACTTCCCAATTCATAGGTCAGTCTCTTAGGCTGCAAACCTATATTCAGTTTCCTGAATATTCAGTTTCCTGAATATGGGTTTGCAACCTAAGAGAATTGAGTAAGTGAATTCAGTGGAAAGTACCACTGAACTCAATGAACTTACTTCTATATAGACATACATACAGAAGAACTGCACTGATGACATTATGTCGGTTCAGCTCCCTGCTTTACACTCCTTGTTGCTTTGACTTTAAGTAACCTAACACAGCCGCCCCTCTAGAACTACATTCATTTTGGTAATCACGTTATAAATGACATTTTAAAAGCTAATAAAAACATTACAGCAACCTTCCCATCAGATTTCACTTTTATCGTTAATTATTTAACACATTTCAAAGCAATTTAACAAGGTAACATACCAGTTAAGAACAAAACCAGAAAAAAATACAACACTGTGTAGATCCAGTAACATAATAAACCTGTTAGGGTTTTAGTCTTGTTTTAAATGTACTTGTTGTTTTAACTGTGTTATGTGTAAATCGCCTTGAGAAGTGGTTTAGAAGGGTTATTTCTTTTTTATTCATTTCCCACCCTTGATGTTGTAATCCCAGGGCGTGTTAAAACATTAAAACACAGTATTTAAGAGCACTTAACAAGCTGATTACAACAACAAGGGTGAGCCCGACCCGCACCACCAACAAAGGAGCAAGCATCACCGTCGGCGGGCGAATTCTGCTCCAACTTCTAAACTTTTCTGTGCCGCCAGGCCTATGCAGAGCACATCCTTCCACAATTGTACGCTGATGTCCGCTTTCAGTTTATATTCTTGCTTCTAACTTTTAATGATTTTAAGACTTGGTTTTATACTTTTGATATTGCTGTATAAACCGCTGCGATAGGATTCCAGCGGTATATAAAAAGACTTCATGAATAAATCAATACATGCCTGAGAAAATGAATAAATAAAAAATAAGAAAGGAAGAGGCTAGCCAGTTACCAAAGACGTTAGTGAGCGAGAGAGTATTGGGCCCAGGGCCTAAGCAAGTAGCGAAGGTATGTTTTGTCCCCATATCATGAGGCAGGGAGTTCCGAAGGTGCCCCTTCCTATTTCCACCCCCCCAAAAAAAACAACCAACCCACGCCCTTCGTATCACTGCCGCACCCCACCCCGTCCCTCAAAGGCGTACATACGTGAGTCCTCAACAAGGATTTTCAACCCTCTCCTCAACGTACCGCTTTTGCCGACGCCTCCGGCGCCCAACATCACCAGCTTGTACTCCCGGGGCTGTAACGGAGGAGGCGGCGGGGCTCCCCCGACCCCGCCAGGCGGCCCACGCGGCCCAGTCGGGTCCATGGCACGGATAGCCGCCCGAGGACGGCTCCCCTCAGACGCCCTATCCGGTGGACAACAGCGGCGGCAGCAGAGGCATCCCCCGCCCTCGCCGCCGCCGCTTCCTCACCTTCCCGCCCACCTCGAACAAAATGGCGCCGGCTCGGCTGAATTCCAACCGCCGCCTCAGAGGGAATGGGAGGGGCCATTCGTGGCCACGCCCCTAGGCGGCGCAAGGGGAGGGGCATCGCCTCTGTTGTCACCTCCCTTCCTTACGGGGGTGGGGGGTGCCCAAAGAGGATGGAACGTCATCAAAGCCTCAGTTATTTCCGGCTCGCAAATGCATTCTTATTTTGCTAATAAATCCATAAGCAAAACCCGTGCCATTGGAGGTAAGGTAGGGAAACTGTAAGTTTTCGTTGTTGTTTTTTGTTCTTATAACACTTTATTTCACCCTTCCTGAACCTGGGGCCCTCCAGATGTTGTTGGACTCGTGTTTCCCTCATTCGTGACCGTTGGCTGATGGAGTCCAACATCTATTTACCCCCCCCCCTCTATTTTGGAAATATCGTTGGGACTCTAGCTCCCATCGGACCCAGGAGGCACGGCCAACGGTCAAGGATTGTGGGAGTTGTAGTTCAACATAAGATTAGGCGAACACAAAGGTTGAGGGAGATCACATTTGTTTGATCATTTCTCCAGTTCAATTTATATTCGAATCTCCGACCTTTGATAAAATACATATTTTTTTGTTATGTGCAGATGACTTTAGATACCTATTAGGTCCATACCGTAAATTACCATATAGATTCAACACAAAAAAACAGTGACTATTTGTTGTTGACAAAGGACAGCTGGACATATAAAGGGCCCCATTACCTTCAGTATTTTAGGGCCTCATCAAACCTAAATCCAGCTCTGGGCTAGGGCCCGGAAGAGACCAGGGTTCAAATCCCCACTCAGCTACGAAGTTCTCTGTGTGACTTTGGGCCAGTCAGCCTCACCTACCCCACAGGGTTGTTGTGAGGACAACGGGTAGGTGGGTGGGAGAACCAGTTGCAGAACTTTGAGCTCCTTGGAGGAAAGGTGGGGTATAAACGCAATACTAAATGGAGACGATATAATTATGTACACAGTGAAATCCTGAATGTGTCAATTCAGAGGGAAGTCCGTCTATTGAGTTCAACTGAACTTAAGAGGCAACCATGCACATAAAGCCTTTCAACAACAAAACATTCCCAAAGCGGTGAACACAGCAGAAGACAATGGAAAACATCCTAATTAGACGAGGTCATTCCACATCCATAGATAATGAATCACGATCAGTGACCGATTTCGATTGGATCCCGGAAGTTTCGGCTGTGCGTGACTCTATGCACTAGATAGAGCTCTGGCCGGGAGAGCTGTGCGAACTTAGTACTCGGCGTTTCTTCTGCGCAGGCGCAGCAGCTGCTGAAAGTCGAGCTGGCCGTTCAAGACGCAGCATTGCGAAGGGAAAAGTTTGTCTCTGCGGATTTGCATTCTTCGGTTCTCCACATCCCTGTATTACCAACGCGTCCTTCCTGATGCAAACGCAAGATATGCAAAACCTCCCTGAGGAACAAAAGCTAAGCTAGCCTTTAGGGCTTGCTTCCGGGTAGACATTTATAAGGTTCTTCTGCGTGTCCCGTGTCTGCAAACCTCTCATATTTACTTGGAATAAAACGGCCTTGGATTTACAGACAGGATGCTGTTGTCGCAGCGGTAAATAAGAACCATGACAACGTTCTAGAGACACTAGATTGAAGCCATTTGACAGTACCTCAATTTGAGACTTTAACTGCGTTTTATGCCGCCAGTGCAATGAACTAATATTTGAATGAGCAAGGGAGAGCGTTCATAAAGGCAAGGTATAAATCAATACACAATTATCACTGATGGAAAATTGTACAGGGTGGTGGAACAAACGCTCCCCGCCCCCTGAGACAATGTGTTTCATGGAGTCCTTCACTCAAGGAGAATGGTTGTCCTTTTTACAGTATAGCGGTGCCTTTTCACGATCATTTAACAGGTTTTGCTAAATTTAAACGTTTTTCACCTCCACGCTCCCAACTTCACCCTTTCAATGCCTGCTTAATAGGTGACACAAGGACCCTAACCCATATTTAGTGATTGTAACTTGAAAACCACGCAGGGGCAAGTAAAGGCTTAAGAGATATTCCAGAAAAGGGGGTGGGGGTGGAGAAACCTGCAGTCCTCTAGATGTCACTGGACTCCCAACTCCCACCAGCCTCAGCCAACCCAGTCAGTCGGTTGGAGCTGATGGGCAGTTGGGACACCTAGATCCCCATCTGTGATTGAAGGTCTTCATAGCAAGGGCTTCTGCATTTTGACACTAACTGCCAAATCACCTCTCTTCAATCATTTGAAAGGTGGTTTGCATAAAAGGCATTAGCCCAGTTGCCAGCAGGTCAGTAACAGTCTCTTATAAGGGCCAAAACTGAAAACTGTTACAAAACAATGCACATAAGGGCCCAGGTAGTTCAGGCCAAAGGCCCATCTAGACCAACATCCTGTGCTCTCAAGTGGCCAACAAGATGCCTAAATGTGAAGCCCCCAAGCAGGGATGTCCCTACCTGCCATTCCCATCACCTGGTATTAAGAGACATACTGCCTCCAACAGCGGAGGAGCCTGGTCAGCAGCCACTGAAGGCTTTATGCTCCATGAAAAAGAAATGGTCCTTTCTTAAGCCACAAATAACTTTTCAGGGCTGATTGTGTGGTCTGGCTTTTTGCTCGCATACACCCAAGGCTGACTTTCAAAACAAAAACAAGAGTCTGGAGAAGCAAGTAGAATTATTTGTACATTTATAATGAAATTATGGTTTGAATTTATTTACAACATATAGAAAAAAAATCAGAGAATAGTGTGGTGTTTTTTTTTTTTAAAGTGAAAGCAAGCTCCACCGGATCATTTTCTGTGGGGTGGGGAAACACCTCCAACACTTATTCCAATACTTCAAACTTTTACTTGCCCTTTGAACACAAGACAGCAAAATTTCAGGTCCAATGGTGCCCCCTCTGTCTCTGCCCTTGACTGCAAGTGTTTTGGTTGATAGCAGGAAAGAGCCCACTACAGTTTTGAGTGGCTATAAAACAATCCCACAAGTTTTCCTCTTCGGCCGAAGCTGTGTGTCACCAGCACCCGAAGATGTCCCAAGCTCAATGCATCTCTTATCAGCAAGGCAGCCACAAAGCAAAGAAGTCTGGTTGGAGGTGGACTTTCGGAACGGAACCAAGTTGCAATGATGCAATTGCTGCAGAAGTAACGACACGCTGGCCGGTCGAAGATCCAAGCATAACGGGGTGAAGAAGGAGGACCAGTTCAAGATTTTAACACCTACTGCTAAATCCACCCCCACCCCACCCCACCCCCACAGCAAGGGGAGAAAAAGTAATACATTCTCTTCCAAGACAAATGTGACTTGGCCAAATGAAATTAGAGAGACAAAGAAGAAAACAAACCATCTGCTTGCCAAAACAATTCTGAAGTTGTTTTTGGAAAAATGCATTACGGATTTTTTTTTTTTAAAGAGACCAACAGAAAGAGATTTTAAAGAAGGTGATTTTCAGGAAACAGGTTTTTCAGGCCAAGGTTTCCCCCACCCACCCCAATCCTATTTAGAAGACCAAGCATTACACACACACACACACACACACACACACACACACACACACACACAAAAGTAAAATCCAGTTATAAAACAGAAATACAAGCAGAACAGCAGCAGGCTTAAGTTATTGAGCTTCGTTGGTTGGCTGGCTTCTTTTCCAAAGCCAAGAACAGGTGCATTAGAAGCTAGGGGGGGGGCATTAAAAGAGAGAAAGGGAGAGATAATGGAGACATTCCCTGCGAGTATAATGCTGAAACTGTTTTATCTGCAATTGTATTCCATTAAGCCTGCGGCTTTTGAAATTGCCTTCGATGGAGGAGTCCACTGCAGATATAATTGCAAGTTCTTTTTTGTTGTTTTTGTTTTTAAAAGAAATAAAATGAAAACACAAAAACGGAGCCCCTGGCACAGAAAGGGCCATACTGCATCTCAGAAGCTTGTGCAAAGAGGTCAGGGCCGATGTACATTTTGCAGAGATTCTTTGATAATATACACGTGTTATTGCTTGAGAGAGAGACATCAGGTGGAAGGTGGCGGAGGCAACTGCAGCTGCAGCAGCTAAGGTGCCATCCAGAATGGCATCTGTTGCTTTGCCCGTTGCTGCGGCGAGGGGTACTGGTATCCTAAGCTCCATGTCTGCGAGTAGCTACTTGCGGTTTTGTGAACCCCGTGGTCTTCTTCTTCATCCGAGGAGTCGCCAGCGTAAGCCACCAGGCCAAATCCCTTTTCTCCGGTTTTCATCTTCTTAGCTGGGTGATCTAATGATGATGAACAGAGAGAGAGAGAGAGAAAAAGAGACATCCCGCCCCAGGAAAAAATAAAAGAGAAAGGTAAAAAATATTCCCCAAAAAACATGTTAATTCAAATGAGAAGCATTAATATATATAGATATATATATTCCAAAAAAAAAAAAGTTAGTCGGACACCATTTTGAGGTCACAGAGCCAACAACGGTCACCCCGGGGTGGGAGGTCAGGCGATACAGGACCGGCAAACAGCACAAGTGTGATCCGTCAGAGCCATGTAAGAGAACACAGAAGAGAGAGAGAGAAAAAAAGAAAAACACAAAAAGACAAAGAAAAGTCAAGTTAGCAAAAATGAGGCAACAGGGTTTGCAAGTTCACCGTTAAAGAACAACATGTTAAAAAAAACAAAAACAGGAAGGGGTTGAAAGTGTCCAACTACAGTTTTTTTAAAATTGGAAACTTTAAAAGCGGGGGAGAAGTGTTATGTTCTGTCCTCCCAGTTAGAAGTGTCCAATTCAAGCTGGATATCCTACCAGCAGAAAAGCCACGCTGAGCACCTAAGCACAGGAGCGGAAATCGACTGACTATATGATGTCAATTTCACTTGGCATCATTGGAAAAGCTAAGGTTCCCTGCTTGAAATGCAGAATTCTGCTTTTCTGGGTATTGAGGAGGAAGGAGTGTGATGGATTGCTTGGTGGAGGAGGATAAAAGGAAGAGAGAGAGAAAGAGGGACAGCAGCAATAACTGGGAAGGGGGGCCAGGATGCTGGGTTCACAAATCAGACCAAAGCAACAACCCTGAGCCCTGAAAAGGAGACACTGTTCTCTTCCCTGTGGTGTCTGAGCAAAGAAAAACATTAGCTCAAAAAACAGCAGATCCAAGTGCAGAAGGGAAAAAATTCTACTACTCTGCCCACTCTCCTGATCAGAATGGGAAATGGATGGCTTGCATCATCTGTCACCAATCTGGTGCCTCCAGATGTAAAACTCACATCTGGCTGGCTGAGGCTGATGGGAGCTTTCATCCAAAATTTTTTGGAGGGAACTAGGTTGGTGAGGGATGACTTACAGCTTCCTCATCCTTCTTAGGAACACAGAAAATAGGCAAGGGACATCACCCAGCCCTACCTGAGGATGCCTATTTGGACTGAACCTGGGACCTTCTGCATGCAAAGCAGATGCTCTATCACTGAACCGCAGCCCCTCCCCTAAAAATAAAGTAAGATTCCAGTCCTCCCGGTTCAAAACAAAGGGCCGATTTAAACAAGAGCAGAAGAAGCTCCCTTGAGTCAGAACAATGGTCCATTTGGCTCAGTATTATCAACCCTGGCAGAGCCTCTCCAGGATTTCAGACAGGGAGTCTTTTTCCCAGTCTAACCTGGAGATGCTGGAGACTGAACCAGGGGCCTTTGTGCATGCAAACAAAGGTCCAGACCTTCCTTGATTCTAATCTTTTGCCCACTCTCACCCCAGTACAACAGCCGTGACCCCTTTTCTGCCCTCCGGCCCAGGCACCTTTGCGGTTTACACAAGCCTGGGTGCCATGTTTTAAATGCTCGCTCTTTTGTATGTGGTGGTGTTCATACCAATGGCCTCCACATGGCACCCATGGGAGAGAGACTGGTGGTATTTGGAAACCTGAGCAGCAAAGGCCCAGAGAGCAGTGGGGAACTGAAGGCAAGAGGCAGAATTCGACCCCCTGGCAAAACTGGCTTCTCCCTGCAGAGCTGTGCATTGGGGGAACAGGAAGGACATTTGCACTCAGAGCTCCTGGGGACTCCAGGTCTTTAAAGGTGTGTGTATTTTCAGAGACAAATTGTACCCTTAGCTTTACCACTTTGTAATTTTACTCTTTGGAGTTCGTCTAAGAATAAAGGTTTGATTTACCCTTAGCTTTAGTTTTCCTAGCTGCTAACAGAACTCAGAAGACAGGGAACTGAAAGTAAGTTGTGCACACAAGAGTTTTAGCACCTGGAGGTGACACTGGGAAGAACAGACTAAAGTTAGCTAGGCCGGCTGATGGAATGCAAGTACAAGCCATGGTTCCCGGCCGCCCACGCTCACCATTGCCGCCCACTAAGGACCCGTTCCGGTCGTCAGGCTCCATCTTCATCCCGGTCACTGGTAAAGACGGTGGAGGCATCAGCTGCCTGTTTGGAAACAAAGAGCATTTCAAGTTTATTCAACCCATTTAAAATCCTGGTTTTAAAGCCCAAAATATTTATATTAGGCAGGTGCCTTCCCTATATTATTTTTGGCCCCTGCTGAAAACTAATTTGCACAGGCAAACTTAAAAAGGTAAAGGACCCCTGACAGTTAAGTCCAGTCGCAAATGACTCTGGGGTTGCGGTGCTCATCTCGCTTTACTGGCCGAGGGAGCCATCGTTTGTCCGTAGACAGTTTTTCTGGGTCATGTGGCCAGCATGACTAAGCTGCTTCTGGCGAAACCAGAGCAGCGCATGGAAACGCCATTTACCTTCCCGCCGGAGCATTATCTACTTGCACTTTTATGTGCTTTCGAACTGCTAGGTTGGCAGGAACTGGGACCGAGCAATGGGAGCTCACCCCATCACAGGGATTCGAACCGCCGACCTTCCAATTGGCAAGCCCAAGGCTCAGTGGTTTACACCACAGCACCACCCTAGGCAAACTTAGCCACATTTTAATATGGAGTTTCTATTTTATACCCAGCAGCATTGCACCTGGCCCTGCTCAGGAATTCTAAGGAAGCCAAGTATCAGTACAGTTCTTAAATCAATGATTAGAATCAGTAGTTTTGAAAGATTCAGCCCGCCATCTTGCTTCCAAATGGTGTCTAGCTGTCTACAAACGTTGACAGAAACCTGCTCCTCCATCATCATGCAAAATTTGTTCATGGTATCTTAAGAGATGTCCAAATGCCTATTTCCAAAACTAAAGTGTATTAAGACTGCAGATTAAATTTATATTTTGAAATTCTGTGGGTCAATTTGTTTTTAATACTATTTTATTAGTACAGTCGTACCCTGGTTCTCGAATTTAATCTGTTCTGGGAGTCCCAAAACAGTTCAAAAACCAAGGTGCTGCTACCGATTGGCTGCAGGAGCTTCCTACACTCAATCAGAAGCTGCGTAAGCTGCGTTGGACATTCGGCTTCCAAAAAACGTTCGCAAACCGGAACACTCACTTCTGAGTTTATGACATTCAGGAGCCAATTTGTTCGACAACTAAGGCGTTCGACTACCAAGGCACAACTGTATTCTTAATGTGTATTTGTTTGCTAACTGCTAAGAGGTTTTGAGGATTAAGCAATATATAAATCCTGTGGAATAAATACATACTGTAAATAGTTTAAGAACTTAAGAAGAGCCTGGATGCTGGATCAGACCAAAGGCCCATCTAGTCCAGCATCCTGTTCTCACAGCAGCCAACCTGAAGGCTCTGGGAAGCCTGCATGCAGGTCCTGAGCGCAAGAAAAAAACTTCCCACTTGGGACTCACTGGCTTGGGGCCAGGTTGCTTAAAAGACCATCTTCTCGCATAGTTAGGCTCAGAGGAGGCCTGCTGAAATGAAGGGCCGTGACTAACCTGGGTCCATTCATTTCAATGGGTCTACTCTTAGCTGGATAAAACCTGTAGGAAGCTGCCTTATAACAAGTTGGCCCACTGATCCCATCTAGCTTAGTACGGACATGCACAATATGTCCTGTTTTCAAATTTTGTTGTAAGCTGCTGTTGAAGGGCGGGGAATAAACTTAACAACATTGTCTAAATTTTTTTTTTAAAAAAATGTCTTTTCACAATACCCAAAAACCCAGCAGTTTCACGTTCCCTAATGATAGGGCCTGAGAAGCACTTCCACACTGAAACATATTTCATTGCACTTCCCACTCAAAACTGTACCAGAGCAAAGCTGGGCGCCACGGCCACAACCTACCTGTCCCTCTCTCTCTCCTTTCCTGAGGAACTTGCTGGCTTCGAACCCGTTCCATCCATCTCGGTCTGACTGGAGAAGCCTGTACCTAAATTAGTCATATGAATGGGTCCATGCTATGAGCAGAAAAACACAGCGGCATTAGCAAATCTAAAACTATGACACAAGCTATCAGCTCCTTAATGAAAACTTGCAGCAGGCCCAGTCTCTTTGCTCTCTACACACCATTACAGGCCACGCTTCCTTTCTTTTTTTCTGGGCCTCTTAAAACGCTGTGCATTTTGCACATGGGAAACTGGAAAGCTTGCTGCACAACAATGCCCAGACCACCTGGGAGTATGAGCATGGCGTATCATGGCTTTAAGATACTCTGTGCAATCCTTTCAAGAGCCCTTGAAAGGTAGGCCAGGCTTCGTTGTTTCCATATTGCAGACGGGAAGACTGAGGCTGAGCAAATCGCTAAGGAGGCTGATGCCGTTCATAGCCCAGCTGAGGTTTGAACAGGGGGATTTCTCAACACATAGCTCAGACTCTTTGCCACTGTGCCACTCCAGGATTTGAACTCAGGTGTGTGGAATATTTACTTCTCTTCCAAAGGAAAGGGTAACGGGGATCAGTTTTTGTTTTAAAGGGCTGTTAAGACTCGACAGCTTTTTCAGACCAGCCTCATAACTGAGACTGTAGCAGCCAGTGCCACCTATGGCCAAGTAAGAACAGCTGCCAGGGAAGTTAAGAAAATAGAGCTGGTTCCCTTTTCTTCTTCTCCTTTCGAGCTGTCCAAATGTCACAAATGACTCACCTAAGTATGGAACGAGGAAGTTGCCTTACACCAGGTCAGAACAGAGGAAGGTGCCTGCTAAAACCAACAGGCCCTTCCGTTCCAACTCTTGAAATGAAATGTAGCATGTGTATGTTTCTGTTAACCAGCCATTCACTTTAGTTTAAATCTAGATCTTCTATGAACATTCCTCTTTGCTTAGCATTTTTGCTCACTGTAAATTTTCAGTGGCTCTTTATATCTTAGCCACTGCCTTTTATTATGAGAACAAAGGAAGGTTCCTTAGACCAGGCGCAAACCATCTAGCCAGCACAGTCCATTCTGACTGGCAGATTTCCATGATCTCAGTCAGAGAAAGTTATTCTCCCATCAACTCCTAACGTGACATTTTTTTAAACTGGAGATGCCACAGAGGGGCTGGGGCAACCCAGTCAGATGTGCGACGTATAAATAATAAAATATATATTTTTTTATTATTATTAACCTGGGACCTTCTCAATTCAAATGAATGTGCCTTTCTATTTCAATTATGGCCTCTCCCACATGTGGGCAGACAGGCTAGTCACTTGTGTTGACTTATTTACAAGCCTAGTTTAGAGATGGAACACAAACAAAGAGGAAATAGTGGCATCTATTATAAAGTCTGAAATTGGAAGGAAAAAAACACTCTGTCCTCGATCACCACCACAAAGCCTCAAATCCCAGCAGAGAGTAAGATGCAAACTGGGACAGCTAGTGAGGTCCCTCAATGGTGCAGGCAGCAAGGCAAAAGATATTTCCAAGGTCACTGGGATAGGGGACAAGGTGTTGCAAAAAAATGTAAACAACAGGGAGTCAAATTGCTAAGGAATTCATGTGGTACGTCTTCCGAGCTTCCTGGTCAGAGCTCAGATGAATACTCTCTCTGCTTCTCCTGCAGGGTGGGGGACCTGTGGCATTCTAGATAGTGCTGGACTTCAACTCTCATCAGTCCTGACTACTAAGCTGTGGCTTCTGGGAGTCCAACAATATCAGGAATCTGTATGTTATCTCACCACCGCTTTAAAGTGTCACAAGTTTCCTTTTTGTAACAACCATGAGAAATCAGGGTCCCACCTCTTGGCTGGCACACCACCTCACCAGCAATTGCCTGGGATTCCTGAAAAAGGGTCCATGTGATGTTCGACTACAGCTCCCATCAGCCTCAGCCAGCATGGCCAACAGCCAGTGATGATGGGAGTTGTAGTCCAGCAACATCTGCAGGGCACCTCGCTTGGTAGCGCAAAGCCTGGCTAGGGATTATTGCCTATCCCAAGGAACGCAGCACCTTCTTTGGCCAAGGTGATGGGGAACATAAGAAGAACCTGATGAATCAGGCCAAGTGGCCCATCTTAGTTCAGCACCCTGTTCTCAGATGTTGCAGTGGGGAATGCACAACCAGGAGCGGAGCAAAAGAGCATCTCTCCCACCTTGCGGCTTCCAGCAACTGGCAGCCTGTAGGCCCTGACCCGGCAGGGTACTTGAGGAACACTAGCTTCTACTGTATCTGACCCATAGGCTTGTGGGGAAAACCCAAAAATCCAAGTGTGGAACCAGCTCTGTGACCAAAGGGAAGAGGGGCAGGGGAGGCAGTAAAATGGCAGGGAGTCACTCCACCTGGTATCCCAGCAGCCCAGATTCCCGCTCATCCGGCAGCTCTTCGGTGAAACGCCTTTTCTGGCCCGGCTGGGGTTGGGGCTGACCTGGCGGCTGCGTGGTGGCAGGCAAGGTCGTCTTCACAGGGGCGGCCGGGAGGAAAGGGGCGCTCAGCGGCGTCTACAAACCACACAGGCAAAAGAAGAGAGGTGTTATTGCTGTTACAGTCATACCTCGTGCTGCGTACGCTCCGTGTTGCGTACGTTCGAGTTACGGACCTCCGCGACCCGGAAGTCCTCCATGGAGCGCGCATTCTGCGCACTTCGCACATGGGCAAAAACTTCCGGGTTTTTCCTTTTTTTTGTTCGCGTTACGTATGCCTGGCGCAACCCGGAACGGATTGCGTACGTAACACGGGATACCACTGTATTTTGATACTGATCACATTTGTAGCCCACCTTTGCTACCCTTTGTGGACGAACACCAGAGTGGTTAAAAAATACAAGTACCGACAAAACGAAAATGTATCTTGGAAACATGCACACCATCTCATTCCATTTAGAAATCACTTATTGCAAAACGTGGGAGCAATTTGAGACAATAAAACCGCCCCTTAGAAAAGCAGTTTCTTAAGTACCAACAATTGAAACAGTAACATGTATTTATTATATTTGTATTGTCTGTGTTTTGCTGTTCTTTCCATATCCAGTAAACTCCAAACCAACAAATAAAAAGGTAAAACAATGCAATGTATGAAAACGATGTCAAATCCAATTGTGATGGGGCACCTTTAGCTACTGTTTACAGGGGGTCACAATTCAGCCCATATTCAGAGCCCCCTTCCCACAACCAACTGCTGCCGAAATCTGCTTCCATGGGGCTACATTTGTGGCTGTGAAAGGCAAGTCGGGCCTCAGCTCTGCACTGCTTTATTTGGTCAGATCTGCCCTTGCTAAGGCTCCCAAGCCAGGGTCTCTTGTCACTACATGCCTACTTCTCTCTCTCCACCAATCAGTGCTCAAATTAGAAGGGCAGGGATTTTTGTGCTGGGCCCCTAGCTCATGTTTTTAGAGAACAATGAGAACGTTTGAATTCCTTACGAGTCTCCTCACTATCTTTCCCCCCGTAATTGGAGCAATGGAAGGCTCACACCCTGCAAAACCGAATGCTCTCCCTGATGCTGCATGCACTTCTCACATAAACAAGAACCCAGATTTACTGGCTAGCGAATGGACAGCTTGCCCTACCCACAGCAGGTGAATCCTCACCCCCACCCCAGAATGGAGTAATGCATCACGCCTGCAACACATCACAGAACTGTAGATTTGGAAGGGACCACAAGGGCCATCTAGTCCAACCCCCTGCCTAATGTGGAGCTCAAACCTATGACCCTGAGATTAAGAGTCTCGGCATGACCTTGATTTTTAAAAAGAAAAAAAAAGAGAAAAAGATGTGAAATCTTATATAACTTCTCATTCAGACCCCAGGATATATACTCCACATGTTAATGTTATCAAATCTCCCCTCCCCTGCTAAAATACAAGAGCCGCCCCCTCACCACCACTAAGCTGTGTTAGGATTCTGCCACCTCCTGAAGGCACACCTGCATTCCTTTGATCTCCAGGTTTGAATGTCCCACTTTAATTGCCATTTTAATCACTGTGCTGCTTTAATGGGGTTGTTTCATTGTGCATTTTAATTCCCAATGTTTATTTTCACATTCCGATGAAGTTGTTTTATTGCATGTTTCATTTACGTGTGGTTTTGGTAAAAAATAAATTTAAATTTGCCATTCGTAAACTGCTTAGAATTCACCTCCTAAAGGGGGAGAAGGTGGCAAACTCAGCCATAAAGCAGACTACAATTAAAACATTTTTTTTAAAAAAAAGTTTAAAAACTTCTGGAAAACAATTTAAAGAGTTTATGAAACGGTCTAAAAAATAACAACAGCCACCCCCTACAGCAGTGTTTTCAACCCTGCGTCGCAAGATGTTGCTGGACTACAAATGCCATCATCCCCAGCCGGCTTCACCAATGGTCAGAGATGATGGGAGTAGCAGTCCAACAATATCTGGGGATCCAAGGACACTGCCCTAGACACTACCGGGTGCCCCCCCACCTGTCATCAGGCAACATTTCCTGCCTTACCTGGCCAGTGCTAGCGGGAGACTGCACTTGCGTAATTGGGTACTGGGTGGGCACAGGTGGGACTCCGGTGGGTAGTGCCAACACTCCCGGCGCCAACGGAACAGCAGGAGGCACAATGCCTGGCACCCCATAAGGAGGCTGTACCGGCTGCTGAGGGGGCGGAACCACAGGGTAGCCTGCCTGAAAGCCGCTTGGGGGGTAATACGGTGGCTGAGGAGGGACAGTCGTTAAAGCTGCGGGCTGCGCAAACCCTGTGGGGTGGGGGAGAGAGGAAGGAAGTAATAATAATAATAATAATAATAATAATAATAATAATAATTTATTTTATACATGGATTACTTCCCATTGAAGCATGTCAAAGCAATTTCACAGAACAGTAAAAATACGGAAAACCACTGCTTATATATAAAGAGCTAAAACCCTTACATAAACACACACACACACACATATGAAAAGTTTGAAACCCAATACAGAGTGTGATCGGGGTACAAATAAAAAGATCTCTTAGAAGGCCTGCTGAAAAAGGAAAGCCTTCAACGGATGCTGAAAAGTGATGGCGACTGTCTGGATACGTAATAGGAAGGCGTTCCAAATTAACATGCTGGTGGGCATGTGGGCGGGGACAGAAAGAAAAGTAGGTGGAGCAATGAATCCCAAATTTTATACAGTGAACTCTTCAAATTTTCTTTAATATTGTATTTTAATTCTTGTAACCTGCTCCGAGACCTTAGAGTGAAGGGAGGGTTGTTCAACAACAACAACAACAACAACAGGTTACTTTCTACACAGAGACCTTTCACTCCTCCATTCGGGCAAACGAGGCATTATCAGACTTCAAGGACACATTCCAGCCAGGCAAAATCACTCAAGGGCTATATGAAGCAAGGCCCGTGCAGAGGTGTGGCCTGGGCAGAGGGCATGTGGATTGGGTAACACAAGAGGAACAGATGTGGCCCTCCAGGCCTAGCTATCTCCAGGCCTATGATCCCCTGCCCCAGCCTGAGGTTCCCCACCCTGTCCTTGCAAGCACAACGGGGATTGGCAAATTTAACCCCAAAGTCTCTGGTTTCCATCTTTCATCCTCACTCCACCACCGAACTAAGTGTTGCACGCTGTCAATACACACCTGTTATGGGGACTGCCGTGGTTATCTGGTTCACAAATCGTGAGTATTCAGCATGAACCTTGGAAGAGATAAAGTGGGATCAGGCTGCTTCGGTTTCAATAAAGGATACTCATGCAAACCGACTGCTCTAGTGGGAGACCGTATAGCCCTGGTTAGGTGAGCCTAGTTGTATGCAAACAGTTGTATGCTGTTTTAATGCAGTCTCCCCCAACCTGGTGCCCTCCAAACATTTTGGACTGCCACTCCCATCATCCCCTGCCCATTGGCCATGCTTGCTAGGGGTTGGTGGGAGTTGTAATACTACAGCAGCATCTGGAGAACCACAGGTTCCCCATCCCTGATACTGAAGAAGCTCCTTCCCTGCCCCCCAGTCAGACTCCCACTTGTGGCATTCGGCAGTAGAAAATGGAAGACATGCTGCTTTGTTCCAACAAGAACACTCCTTTTCACTAGGAGGGGCAACACGCTGCTGGGACATCAGGGGCTGCCACAACCAAAGGATGCTGGACTCAGATTCCCATCAGGCCCCCTCCACCACTCCCAGGAAAGCTGTATATAAAGTGCAGAAAGAGATGGGCACTTCACGTGACTTTGGTGAGAGAGTGCAATGGTAAAAAGAAGGGCTTACTTACTGTTTGTAACAGGTTCTCACAAAGCTTTTTGGCAGCTGCAAGGCCTTCCGGTTTTGGATGGCTGGAGGAGAGGAAATACAACACACAGACACACACATTCCTGTCAAGACTCGACATCCACAAAGACGGGCAAAAGGTTCCTACAGAGCAGGGGGTGGGACTAGATCAGCATTTCCCAAACTTGGGTCTCCAGCTGTTTTTGGACTACCTCTCCCATCATCCCTAGCTACCAGGATCCGTGGTCAGGGATGATTGGAATTGTAGTTCAAAAACAGCTGGAGATCCAAGTTTGGGAAACAGTGGACTAGATGTCCCCTGGGGCTCACTTCTGACCCTGCTATTCCAATGTTACGAGTCATAAGTCCTTGCTCACCTGCTTCAAATCACCCAGAGTAAATCCCAACCTGCCTGCCACCCACCCCTGCATTCAGCTGATCAGAAAGGCTTCGTAACTGAACTAAGCCAGCTCACCAAACTTGACATTGCAACTTTACACTTGGGATGGCACACAAAAAGCCCATTCCTTCCCGGTGACAAAGCCCATGGGCTCCCAGCTCCCTACCTGATGTAAATGTACATCGGCTCAAAGGCTTCTCGGCCAGAGGCAGGTTCGATGCACCCAGAGCCCTTCCCCCGGAGGAACACCTTGGCGCCGGTCTCAATCTGGATATGTTGCAAGTAGGAGCAGCCTGGGCCTTCGACTTTCTCCTTTACGTTGAAGGTAGGTACAGCGTGTTCCAAGCCAACAAACAATTTGTCCTGGACATAGTGCATCTGTACACACACACAGAGAGAGACACCCTTAGGTGTTGCATTTGACACTAGAATCAGGAAAGGGTGGGAATGGGTTAGAGGTCACCTCTCCCCAAATGACCTGCTACGGCTGCAATCCCAGGCAGTTCTTGTTTTGGTGGAAGGCCATAGCTCAGCGGCAGAACATTTGCTTTGCATGCAGAAGGCCCCGGGTTCAATCCCTGCCATCTCCGCATAGAGCTGGGAGAGAGAACCTTTTCTGACACCCTAGAGAACCATTCCCAATCAGGGTAAACAACATAGAGCTAGATGGACGAGTGGCCTGACTCGGTATAAGGTGTCAAAATGTTGCTGGACTACAACTCCCATCATCCTTGACCTTCCTGAGGCCGATGGGAACTGTAGTCCAACATCACCTGGCAGGCACCACACTGGCTACATCTGTTTGTCCGATGGCACAGTGAGGTCTCCACTCTTTCTGCAAGCTGAACCCCTCTCTCCATCGTGTTTCTCTAAGAGGATGGTATCGACAGAGCCCAGCTGTACAGGATCTGCCTTCTTAATCCTCTAGGTAAGGGAATCAAACTAAGCAGACATGGACAGTTTAGCAAGCAAACAGGTGTAAAGCAAAATGCAAGGCAGTGTTGAAAACTCCAATTGTTCTAGGTGTGTTTTGTGACAGAATTTCATTAACGTGAGCAGTTTCTGAGCTCTGGGTGCAGTACTGAGCCTAAGATTTCAGATTAAAACTGCACAGTGAAGGAAAGGAGGACCCTTTTCTTCCTTCCCACTTCCAGCCACTCTCTGAAAACTGGAGAAGAGACCCTCTTAGGGGGACGGGCAGGGGAAGCATGTCTTTAGTTTTTTGCAGTCTTCATATGAGGAATAGACAGTGTGAAAAAATGAACGTAAGATTTTAGCTGCAGTTCATTCATTTTCAGCTTTATATTCCTGTTGTTAAAAAAGCATGCCTAGACATTCCGCTGTTGCACCCATAACCTAGGTTTAAGGTGCCATTCAGCTCCTAGCTTTCATATCTCAGTTTCTAACACGGATGCAAGGGTAAAGACACAAGGACTTGGCCAATACATACTCCTCCTGACTGGAAGGAGGGCTTCTGGCCAACAGCCGGAGGCAGCTGAGTGATGGGGGCAGGTTGGTGGTAGACGGTAACTGTAGCTCCGTTGAAAGTTGGACTGGATCCAGTGGCAGCTTTCACAACGCCGTTTGTAATGATTTCCTTGATTCGGTTTACCGCTCCTGTAAGGCAAAAAGAAATAAACGACTTTAGTCCTACGAAAAGAAGGGACATTGTGGTTACTACAGAAGAAGAAGAAAACATTTAGGGTAATTTCACAATCATTATTCATTAAGGATATAGAACTGTTATCTGTGTGGGATCTGAATTGTTTTCATGTAGGTGCTGTTGCTGCTTTATAAGATTGTGTGAAGGACACTTTGCATGAAGCCCTGGAGAGCTGCTGCCAGACAGTGTAGACGGTAATCAGCTACATGGACCAGTGGGCCTGACCCAGCATAAAACAACTACTTATGTTCCCAAGGACATGCTCTTTGAGGGGAAGGTCTGCAGCCTGGTGGCAGAGCATCAATTTTGCAAGCAGAAGGTCCAAGGTTCAATCCACCAGCATCTCCAGACAGGGCTGGGAGAGACTCCCTTGTCTTAATGCTTGGAGAGCTGCTGCCAGTCAGGGTAGACAATACTGAGCTGCATGGGCTAGTGG
This sequence comes from Lacerta agilis, assembly GCF_009819535.1. NCBI lineage: Eukaryota > Metazoa > Chordata > Lepidosauria > Squamata > Lacertidae > Lacerta > Lacerta agilis. The sequence goes on along the minus strand of NC_046328.1, from coordinate 30,520,541 downwards.
TCTGACCCAAGCATAAGGCAGCTGCCTATACTCCTATCATGCAGTTATAGAGCTGGAAAAGACCTTGATGGTCATATAGTCAAACCCTTGCTTAATGCAAGGTTTATAATGTTGGAAGCAACCACAGCAACCCCTAACAGATGACTGCCCAGTGAAAAAATGAAGCAACAACACAACTTCATATTTTATAACAACTCTGCGCTTGTTAGGGTAACTGTGCCTTAGTGAACTAACTAAACTCGGCTGTGTATGCACTACACCTTAAAAGCGCATTTTAAACACATTCTTCCCCTTAAAGAGTTTATCTGTTGTTTATCTTGCAATTCACAGCAACCCTTAACAAGCTTACAGTGCCCAGAATTCTTTTGAGGGAAATAATGTGCTTTAGAGATACAACGCAGACACAGCCATACTCTACCCAGGGTGTTGAATCTGAGCTTACTTACTATCCACCAGTTCTCGCGTTTGCCCCTGGACGTGCAAGTATAATGGACGATCTCTGCAAAACACAAGTTTTAATATTTTTTTATATATTTTAAACCGAAACAAAGGTCTCCACCGGAGGCAGTCAATGTCACTGGGACTCTGGGAATAAACTGTAGTCAGCCCCATAGGGGATAAAATGCCACACTTGGGGGCACTCTTATGGTGAGGGCTCTCTGACCTTGACATTGGGCAGTGTGTGTGTTTGCTCCCATTAAAAGGGATTTGCAGAAAGGTAGCCGTTTGGTGGTGGTGGGGAGTCCTCCTGGTTTTGCAAACTGAAGAATGGTAATTGTGGAAGAGCAGAGGATTGCTTGCTGCTTCCTTCACCCAATGACATTTGACTTGCAGTTTTAACCTTGCACATCAACCGAGCAGCCAAGTCACATAGCTTATAAAATTACAAAAATGCACATACGTAGCTGGTCTCCTCGTTCAGGTCCAATATCTAATCCATAAACACTCGTTCTTCTACAGACTTTTTAATCCTGGATTAAACCAGAGGAGGAAACTGAAGAAGATACAAACCCAGGTCCAACTTTTGCTTTCTCTTCTGCAGTCATGTACCTCCCCCGAGTTGAGACTGCGGCTCCACTCAGCCTACTTATCTGCAGATACAAAGGGTCAGATTAGGAAATGCAGTAAAATCCCTGCTGAATCAGGAGAAAGGCTCCTGTAGTCTAGCAGCCCCAATTTCCTACAGCAGCCCTTGGAAAGACTCAAGGGGGAGCTCACAAGTTGGGCCTGTAGGCAATAACCTTCCTTCACCCATTCATACACCACCTATTTGTCCTCCGCAACTGTTAAGCAGGCCCCATCTGCACAACATAAAGATACTGTGTTATGTTTCATGACATAAGGATACTGAGAGCTGTCAGAAGAACTCCTATTTCCAGTACAGAGCAACAAATCCTAGAGTTCCCTGGAAAGAGGAACCAAATGCTAAACTACTTTGGGAACTGTAGCTTTGTCTCCCAATAGCTCTCACCATCTTTAACGAACTACAGTTCCGATAATTTAGAGGAGGGAGGGGAGAGAATCATGACTGCTTTAAATGTATGGTGCAACGAGGACCTCAGACATACACTGATTCTGGAGCTTCCATTTAGCTAAGATTGCCAATATTTAATGAACCAAAGCAAAGTGGCAAGGCATCTGTTTGCACGCAGAAGGTCCCAGGTTCAGCCCCTGGCATCAAATAAGGCTGGAAAAGAACTCCCATCTGAAACCCTGAAGAACCGCTGCAAGTCAGCCTTGACAATGCTGAGCTAGATGGACCAATAGCTGGACTAATGTTCCCTCCCCCAAAACTTGCATAACAGCTATTGACACCCAGATGTTCCAGAGGTCGGACAGGGTTTCAACAGGAGCACCAGGCACATCAGCTGGAAAATCGCCCAGAGCCACCTGGAAACCCAGAGGACCAATCAGCCACAAGCAGCACAGACCTCATCCTGCGTCTGTCCTCTTGTCAGGAGGTTGCGGCACGTGAGTGGCACGTCGTTTATCTCCACTTCTGCAACGACAAGATCATCTTTGCTTTTGCTCGCAGCCGGTCCTTTTCCAGGAGCCTGAAGCTGTTAACAGATCAGACAATGGGCATCAAGACACATAAGCCCCATCCTTTGCACACTCACCCGCCCCTCTCCATCCGGGCGAGGAGGCATGATCAGAGTTCAAGGGTACATTCAAGCCAGGCAGAAACACTCAATGAGGGTGTGAAGCACGGCTGGCAAGAGGTGCGGCCTGGGGAGAGGGGGTGTGGCCTGGGGAGAACCACAAGGGCCTACAGAGAGGTCTGAAGGGTTGCATTTGTTTGTTTTTCTTTTCTTTTTGCATTTTCAGTTACAGACATTCATTTCTTTCACTAATACAATCTTATACAATGATAAGCATCTATTCCCAGATCGGCTGGGAAGTCTTGTTATGATAGGAAATAACTAGAGATGTTTCATGGCTGCAACTGAAGGGTTGAATTTGACCCCTGGGCCTGAGGTTCCCCAACCCTGTCACAGGCTAAGAAAGTAGAGTCTCGCTTATTAAGCCAGATTTTCCAGCATCCAAAGAGAAAAGGGGAAGTCACTGGTATGTTAAAATCCCTCCCCCACCCTCGCCAACTTGTTTTGAAAGCAGATGGGGCTGAACCAAGGGACGGATTTCATTCAACCAATCCAGATTGCTCCAAAAAGTTCACTGCTGACAAGAAATTCTTTTATTTGGAAGGATGGCTGAGTTAAAACAAACATGACTAGCTCCTTCACCCTTTATAGTCTTAATTTTGCAGTGCAGTTCATACATTGTGTATATTTGTTGTCCATTTGCAGAGCTAAATCTAGGCTCAAGGAGACTCACAGCAAAGTGCCATCTTATCCCAGACACCCCCTTTTAATTTAATCCTTTATAACTTTCCCCAGAGCTTAGCTATCTTGGGTTGACCGCCTATAGCCTCAGGTGTTGAGTCATGGGGGTGTGTGGGGGTGTGATAGAATATAGCCCATGTTATATGTTTGTGCGCTGCTCTGGTTTGCCAGAAGCGGCTTTGTCATGCTGGCCACATGACCCGGAAGCTGTACGCAGGCTCCCTCAGCCAGTAATGCAAGATGAGCACCGCAACCCCAGAGTCAGACACAACTGGACCTAATGGTCAGGGGTCCCTTTACCTTTTTATGTTTGTGGCAGCAGGCACCTCCCACTGCAACATATACAGTACAGAGTCCAGAATGACTGGAATTCTGGAGTTTTGGGGGGCAAATTCAAGACCACAGCTGCAGCACCAGTAAAATAAAGTTTTTAGAAGTACTTATGTTAATATGGCCTAAGGGATATGTTGGGGACTTCTTAGGGAATGTGGAACCTGGTAGGTGCCTGGACAAATCCAATGGCAATGCTGGGCTTGGTGAATTAATTTTTGATCAGTTTCATGTCAACACTGTCTACTTTCAGTACTGCTGGATGTTATGGGCTCATTTTGAACTGTTTTCATATCATTGTTTGTGGCTTGTGATATGTTGCTACAGATCTGCCTATCTCACAATTGCTATTTTTTTGTTCTTAAGGCAAACCACTTTGAACACAATACGTATGAAAGGATAAACGGACAAATGAAAAAAGGGCACGGTGACTGCAGAACAAACCTTCATTAAAACCCACTGATAGCCAACACAAGGGGTTATACTCAACCATGTTGACCCACTGCAATTAATTTCAATGGGTTTGATATGCCCCAATACACATTTGGCCAAAGCACAGCACCCATAACAACCTACAATTCCCAGGATTCGTGGGGGGGGGGGGCTTTCTTTTCTCAACCATCATGAAAGTTAAAAGGCTTCTTTCTTTCGAAATCTGATGCCTTCAACCTGCCAGCCACTGACCTTGTCCGTTGAATTCGCAGTTGGTTTCAGCTTCCCTTTGGCCATTAACATGGCATTGATTTTGGCTGCCACGGCAGCGGCTGCATCCAGAGCTCCCAGTGGGGCCGCTGAGCCCTCAGACCCTGACATCCCAGATACACTATCTCCACTGCCCTGGACAGGCCGGCCAGCCACAGGAGTGGTTGCAGGAAGGAGGAAGAGAGCCGGAGACGGGCCAGGCTGGTCCCATTTGCTGCGTCGCCTGGGAAAAAAAAATCAAATTAAACCTTCAAATTCCCTCCGGGGCTGCTGCCTGTTCCTTGATCTCCTCACTCCATAAGGCTTAGCACTTTTAACACATGTCGATGGCTCAAAAACACAGCCGCATGTGCCTTCTCAATAATCCCGGCAACAGCAGCCTTAGAGGATAAGACAATATTTGTTTAAGGTAGATTTACAGCCTCCCTGATCTCATAAGCCTGGGGTGGGGGACCTGCGGCTCACAAGGTGTTGCTGGACCACAACTCCCATCCCCCCGACCATGCTGGCTGGGGGCTGGCGGGAGTTGGTAGTCCAGCGACGTCTGGAGGGCCTCAGGGGGACCCCAGCACGGGAGAAACCCATAAATGGGCCCCTCCTCCGCCGCCGCCGCCAGGCCTCTCCCTCCCCCTCTCCCTCCGCCACAACTTTCCCTTCCCGGCCTCCCCTCTCGCCCGGCCTCGCAGCCGCGGCCTCCTCACCCTCCCGAGGCCCCATGCTCTCGCTGCCCCGCGCTCCCCGTTGACATGGCTCAAACGACCCTCTCCAGGCCGCCGCCGCCGCTGCCGCCGCCTTCTCCGCTCTGCTGAGAAACTTCCCCTCCCTCGCGTCACTTCCGCTCCGCTGCCGCCGCGGAAGGCGTAAACGTCACTTCCGCTCGTTGTCGTAGCGACGGTGAAAGGTTGTTCGGGAAAGAGAATGCCTGGCACCATAGCGATATTAAAAAAAGTTAGAGGGACGCACGTGTGCTCAGGTTCCGGCTTTATACTTGTACTGCTTATTGATTTAATATTTTGATTATATTCTTGCTATTTTATTATTTCATTTATTTGCTTACTCTGTTATTTTTTTTGCTTGTTTAATATTTATTGTTTCATTTATTTGCTTACTATTTTATGATGCTGTTTTTGTATCTATCATTTTATTTATTTACAGGCATTTCTAAACGATGATATATATTTAAAATAAAATAAAACTCTAAACAATCGATACACAATAAAAAAATCCCAAAATCCATTGAAACGAAAACGCAGTTATATATATGGTCCCCTGCTCCCTCCTTCCCCTGTATGGAAGTGGGAACTTGTCTTTAGAAGTCAATTTGTAAGAAAGGAATTCCGTTGGAAATGTCTCCTTTTGACCTTTCCTTACGTACCGTGAGGTCCAAGAGATATGAGGCAGCTAATTATTGCCAGTCATTATTCAGGGTTTATGCTGTTTCTAATTACAATAGAGTGTTTTATTGCTCACTATGATTTTGGGGTGAGTGGGTGGGTGTTTGCAAACATTCAACGTATGTGTCTGCATGCCAGCCAATAGAGCATAAGGCTTCCGCATGTAACTGAGTGCTGGATTGGGACCACAAAGACCAGTGTTTTTTACTTCAGTGAAAAAGGATGAGAAAGTAGCATATGTACAATCAATCAAAACAAGATAATCCCTGCCTACAGGCGAAGAAGAAGAAGAAAAAGAAGAAGAAGACACACAAGCAGAAAGGGACAGGGAGGGAAGAGGGAAAAATCAAAGATAGGCACCAATTTTTAAACAGCTGTTCTTATAATGATCAGCTGACACATTTGAAGGCTAGGAAGTGCCTGAATGGAGTTGCTTTTTCAGCAGAGTTGATGGGGTGAGCCCTGCTTCCCATCTCCTCCACAGAGGCAGTCTGGCTGCCCCTAGGTGACAATTGTAGGTTAAATCAGGAGGCCTGATTTAACCTACAATATTGGCACTGGCCTACTTTGCTGGGCTGTTGTAAACCACTTCCAGTAACAGTATACAGTGGGCAATATTGCAGGGCAATTCCAGCTGATCTTCCTTCACGGTCACCTAGCAGAAGCCATTCCACCAGATCTCACAAACAGTTTCCAACCGCTTGTCATCTGAGGAAATTCTCCTTTTACATACCCCATTTTTTTTCTTGAAACAACCATCTCCATTTACCCACATGAAGCTCACTGTTTGACATTGACCCAGTCTTCTTTCAGCCTAAACCTACCTCACAGCCAGCATTCAAAACTCCCATTGTTCTAGGCGCATTTTGCGACGGGGAATTTCATTAGCGCAAGCAGTTTCTGAGCTCTGGGCACAGTACTGCGCCTAAGATTTCAGATTAAAACTGCAGAGAGGAAGGAAAGGAGGACCTTTTTCTGCCTCCCTCACTTCCAGCTACTCCCTGAAGACTGGAGAAGAAGAGACCCTCTTAAGAATATTACTGGGGTGGGCAGGGGAAGGACTAGACCATGTGAAAAATGAACATAATATTTTAGCTGCAGTTCATTCATTTTCAGCTTTGTATTGTTATTTTTTTTAAAAAGCACACCGTTGCTGCACCCATAGCCTAGATTTAAGGTGCCATTTAGCTCCTAGCTTTCATATCTGTTTCTAACACTGCTCACAGGGTTGTCATATGGATAAAAATGGGGAGAGGCAGAACCATGTGTGACAGCTCCTTTGAAGATATCTGAGATATTATAATATTTACTCCTGCATGCGGGCCCACAAAAGTTGTTTGTTCAATGTCGAAAGAAGGATGGGCAAAAAATTATAATAAATAAATAAATGTGTCCACCGTGGGAAGGGATGCTTCTGTATTAATTTCCAAATCTCTTTTAAAATGCCAGCTTGCCTGTCTGTAACTTCTGCATGCAATCCTGAAGCCATAGGAGCAGGCTGGAGGTTGTCGCTTGTTTTCTTGTCGGTTAGGAAGCAACACTAAAATAAACTTGAGCTAGAATGAAGCCAAGGAAATGACTCAGTCACATCTCCTCACAGACACACAACCCCGTCGCTTCTGCTCTTCCTGCCCATGTTCTTTATCATGACCAGGCCAGGGAGCGTGTGTATAAGCCGCAGATTGCGCGGAACTTTTTGTCTGATAAATTCAATTTGAAATGAACCTCGCCTTTTTCAATCTCCCTTCATGCCTCTGCCTGACAGGGCCCCCTCTCCACCATACGTTATGGGTTGCCCCCCAGCCACCCTGGGCTGCTTCCGACATATATTAAAACATAATAGAACATTAAACATTTAAAAAACTTCCCCATACGGGGCTGCCTTCTAAAGGTTGCAGAGTTACTTATTTCCTTGGCTCTGGGGGGGTTGCATAAATCCATACACTCCAACATTTCTCTGGTGAAAATAGGGGCATTGTGGGATCAAATCAGAAACTGGGACGGCTTTTTCCTTCTTCCTCTCTGGCATCTGAGACGACTGCTTGTACTAGTTATTGTCAGGAGATAAGGACATGTTTTACCATTTATTACTGCATATATACCCCACCTTCCCTACCCTCTCCATCTTATCCTCACAATAATCCTGCTGAGCAGGTTAAGGCCAGGAGCGTGTGTGACTGGCCCAAGGCCACCAAATGAGCTTCGTGGGGATTTGAACTCTTGCCTCCCAGGACCTACTCCAGCTGTCTTAACAACTACACCACACTGGGTCTCAATGCGCGTTGGGGTCTCCTACAGATGGAAAATTCAACAAAAAGGAAACGGCAGCATTCAGCAAGCTACCAATTCCGACCCTTTTAAAGAGCTAGCATTACCTCTATATTATTTACTGTTGCCTTGGGGCTTTTGAAAGCAAACCACTACCTGCAGACTACCAGTGCCTGTGGTCAGTTTCTGTGAAACTTGACAAATGCAACCTGCAGGAAATGAACCACAAGCATAGCAGCCGTTGGGTCATAGAAATTATTGCTCGGCGGAGGCCCTTCGACACACGGCTGCTAGCAAATTATCATTTAGTTAACAGTGTTCGCCAACCTTCAGCTACAACTCCGATCATCCCTAACGTTGGCTAAGCAAGTCTGGAGATGATGAGAGTTGTAATTCCACGCTTTCTAGGGACCCAGAGTTGAAGAACACTAGTTCCAGCAGCTTACTATTCCTTCAATATTTTGTGTTGGGACAAGGGGTGTTGGACAGCTGTGGAATAAAGTAACAGAGAGCGGCAGTGAACACATTTAGTTTTTATTACATTTATTTATTTAGCATTTCCAGGGCTGCTTGCAGCAAATAATAAAATCATATATATATATACAGAGCAATCTAGTGAAACAGATGAGCGCAGAGTAGTCTTCAACAAAATCAAACCAGCAACTTTTAAAACAGGCTTAGGAGGAGGATTTTCTTGGTTGTACTGATCCTTAGGTCGTCTGCAGACTTTCAGTATTTTGTGAGGATTCAGGCACAAACTGGACAGGTAGGTAGGTTTAATTGAAGTGCAAATAAACTACTTTAAAAAAAAAAAAACCACCCACGGAGACAGACTCTTTGTGACATGGAAAGTGATCGGAAAGTACATTTAGAAGTGTGTGGTGAACAAATGGCTAATGGGAAGATAAGTAAACACAAGCAAACCAGGAAGAGTGCACTTTGTCATATTGCCTTTCTGCAAACCAGGGGTGTAGTGGCCCGGGGTCACAGGGGGTTGAAGACCCTGTTACTATATCTGCAGCAGGGTCCCAGAAGAGTCCAGGAGTTGCCCAGTCAGGGTGAAATGAGAGCGTTTTACGCACTGAAAAGTCTTTTCACCCTTTCTGCCAAAAAGGCATACACTAGGGCAAAGTATTTGTTTAAAAAAATGTATATAGTGAAAATAACATACAAAAATGCATAATGTTAGGGAAAAATTGTTGCAAAAATATCTATATTAGTCAAAGCTTCATACAAACATATGTTAGGAGAATTCTGTACTCAGATGGTTGATGATTAAAAAAATAATAATCTGCAAATTAGGAACAAAGGAAATATACCAAGTCAGACCATTGGTCCATCTAGCCCAGTATTGTCCACGCTGATTGGCCACAGCTGTTCAGGATTTAATACAGGAGGTATTCATGGCTCTTCCCCACTGTTGTGGAAATGTGGCAAAATGAAGACTGGGAAGATGAGGAACTTGGAGAACCAAAACTGACAAATTTGTCCATCCCTAACTCCCAGCCACGAATCTGGATTGCACCCACATTGCTATGCTATCGACATGATTTTCCAAACAAGCTATGGACATGTTATTTAAAAACAGCAGGAGAACAGAGCCATGAGTATTATTATTTTTAAATACAGATTAATAAAAGCTGGCACTTCTTTCTTGCCCACCCTTCAAGCTGTCCCGCTGTGGAAGACGTCAAATGAGATCGGCAAACACAAGGGTTGCTGATACAACAGGCAAGATCTGTGGTAGGCTGGGGAGTCTGTGGTCTGCCATGAGCTGTAGGACTCCACCTCCCATCAGCCCAGGCCAGCCTGCATGGCCAATGATCAGGGATGATGGGAGTTGTAGTCCAGCAACATCTGCAGGGCCCTTCTTGGTCTACTGCGCCATCAAAATCACTTTAGGCCCGCAAGGTGGCATATTCCGCGCAGGTACAGCAAAGGGTGTAGAGACATTCCTTCTTCTGGCGTCAAAATATAGTTGTGCAATTTCAGGTGTTGAGGAGGGGTCTCCACAAGAGAGCATTCCTATCCCACCAAGGACACTGCTTCTGCAGGGGGCTGCTCCTTTGGGTCGATTTTGGGGAGCTCAAGAGTTTGATAAGTTTCGGACTCATGAGCGCCAAGGCCCTGTAAATAAAGAGAAAAAGAGACGGGTCAGGGAAAGCAAACATTCCTAAGTTAGGCGAAATTCACACTAAACTGCATATGAAATTTCTCGAGGATGGGCTATTGCGGTGCTTTAAATGTACGGTGTGGCTACCGCCTGAGCGGAGCCGGCCTTCCCACCACCAGCACCCCGACTTTTAGAGAGGCACAATTATGCCACCCCCTAACTTTTGTCATTCAAAGGCCCCACCGCCCTGTCAAGGCGGATCTGAACTGAAAACTTTATCCACAGTACAAAAAGCATATTGCTTCTTTCCTGTGGTCATTCTGTTGTTCAGTAAAACAGACTTATTAACTGATTTAAAACACCCACACCAGGTTGGCAACAAGATTGATAGCCTGATAAATAGATCACACATCTTCGGTAGTGAAAAAACACGGCTATATTTATAACCAGCTGCCATTTATACTTGATTTTATCTGCTTTTGAAGCTTGTTCACTACTTTAAACAACACAGGGATAGCCAACTGGGCCTGTGAGAACAGGATGCTGGACTAGAGGGGCTTTGGCCTGATCCAGCAGGTTCTGCTTGTCTTTGCAGGATTAGCCTCTGAATACCAGTTTCTAGGAATCACAAGGGGTGAGAGTTGGTGTTGAGCTCGGGATCCCATACCCTCCAACATGCTGAGTCCCAAAACTGGGATGTGCGTCTTGCCGGCTGTCTTACCGCACGAGTCACATGATCCGCGCAAGATTACGCAGCCGAAAATATGTGCTTTTGGGGGAACTGTGCTCTCATCACACAACAGCACCATGCAAGATCGTGGCCCACCCCAAAAGCTCTTTTTTCAGGGTGAGATCTCAAAATAGCCACCATGCCCTTGCCTGGGAAAAATGGGATGTTCCGGTTTTTCCGGGGCACTTGCTGGGTATGGGGGTTCCCTCAGGCATCTGGTCGGCCACTGTGAGAACAGGGCATTGCACTAGATGGGCCATTGGCCTGATCCCGCAGCCAGGCTCTTGCTTTGTTCTTATGCCTGAAACCCTGGACAGCCTCTGCCAGTCAGTGTTGGCAATAATGAGCTAGATGGAGCCGAGGTCTGGCTAAGATTGAAGGCAGCTTCTTGTGTTCCTATCCCAGCCCTGCCCTCAGAAAATCGTTGGCTGACACTTACGGTATAGATTCCTTCCACTTTCTGCAAAAGAGGAAGAGAGAGAATGGCATGAGATTTCTGAGGAACAGAAAGCAAAACCATATAATGCACCCCCTTCCCTTTCCCTTTCCCTACTCTGCATCTTCACCAGGCTGTGAAAACACCAAGCCTCTAAAGCTCATTCTTTCCCTCAAGGAATTCTGGGTGCTGTAGTTTACCCCTCACAGAGTTACAATTCCCAGAAACTCCTAGCACACTACAGTGCCCAGAATTCTTTGAGGGGGGGAAATATGCCTCGAATGTGCTTTAAAGGAAGAATGCCCACCCACCAACCCTGCTCTTTCTTTCAGAAGGGATGAGATAAAAGTGGAAGACAAGACAAAAGCAAGGTCCAAGGCACGAATGCGTTAAATCTCTGTTCGAAGCAGAGAGGGTGCAAAAGTTTCTTTAAACAAACCACAGTCTTCTTTGTCTACCCCCCTCATTTTTCTATGGTGCACAGGAATGACTCTTATGTGTTTAGCAGGGAGTGACTCAACAGGTGCTGTTGTCCCCATTGCTCCATTCCTGTGCTAAGAAAAACATCCCCAGTTGAATTTCTGCCTACAGATTCATTATCAGGTCTTAGGCCCTCTTTAATAAATGCCAGGAACTGGAGTTTGGTACGGGTGCTTGGTTGGGAGACCAAGTCTTGTCTGCTTCCAGCCTATCAGTCCACCCTTAGTCCGACACGCTGCAAATGCCATATAAATGCCAAATATTATTTAAGTGAAAGGAGCAAGGAGGCACCTCATACTCAGAAGTAGGGGGAAGCTTCGATTTCCTTCGGTATTGGATCTAAGGAATTAAAAAAATATAATCAGAGCCAAATAAATCATTTATAAACTTAAAGTAACGACAGACATTAACTCCACACAGCAAACGTCTCTCTCGTTTCTTTTTAATCCCTCTGAGTGTCACGGAAAGGCCATTCACTGACTATGGAGCAACTTGTTGAGAGACAGCCTACAGTTTAACAAACTAAAGGACATTGTCCTCTTTCTATGCTCCTCCCGATGGAAACATGCAAATGGGGACAGATATATCCCTGCTTTGAGTCGTTTGCATACTGTCTTCTCTTGTATATTATTTATTACAAAGCTCGATGACTAAGCTCTTTCACGACAAAACGTCTGATTACCGGAATGACAGCTGAGCACTGAACCACTGATATATCACAGGTGGGATCTTTATTTACTGTGTTTGCAATTGTTTGAGATAAAACCTAATTGTTTGATATAAAACCTACTCTTGCCATTTTTAGGGATGTCCCTTTTTAGGGACGTTTATTGTTTGTTTACAAATAGTTGCCTTGGTGATATTACCTTGTGTCAATTGCAGTGCTTAGAGTGGCAGATTTAATCTGCAGATACGCAGGTTCAAATCCCCACTCAAGCCATGAAGTTTGAGAGTGACCTTGGACTCATTCTCATTCACTCATTCTCACACACACATGTGCACGCATGCCTCATCTGCACTGTTCATTTAAAATCAGTATCCGATCACTTTAAACAGTCATGGCTTCCCCCAGAGAATCCTGGGAACTATAGTTTATTAAGGCTGTCAAGGGTTGTTAGGAGAACCTCTATTCCACTCACAGCTATAATTCCCAAAGTGGTTTAGCAATCAATACCTCCTCACAGGGAACTCTGGGAATTGTAGCTCTGTGGGGGAATGCGGTGTGTGTGTGTGTGTGTGTGTATTGTAACAACTATAAGCACCCTTAGCAAACAACATTTCCCCAGGATTCTTTGGAAGAAGCCATGACAGTTTAAAGGGCTTCTTTCAATATCTGGTGCAGATGTGGCCACAGTCTGGCATATCTCACAGGGTTCTAGTGAGGATAAAACAAGAAGGAAGGAAAAACAATGTAGGCTGCTCTAGCTCCAACAAGGAAGGGTGGGATTTTTAAAAATTATTAAAATTAAAATTATTATTAAGGTAAATAAATACAGCCAGTTAGGCAACATTTAAATGGCAGCAACTCTTTAAATTACCTATTCATGAAGCAGTATTCATTTACTTAGATATTCTGCACATCAAGGTCCCTGCCCTCCAGGAGCTTACAATCCAATTTTTTTTTGGCCAGTGGGAAGAGACCGAGGCTGCACAGTACATTTAAAGTACTATCATACCATTTTAAACCACTCCGATTAAAGTGGTATGGCACTATTTTAAATGTATAACAGGAGGGGAGAGCAGGATGAGGCCTTGAAGATGCCCAGCAACAAGTCAGCAATTGGATAGCGGACTAAGCAGCCACAAAGCACAACTCCCAATGGTATGGTGTCCTTTCCCATCTATTTAAATTACCGTATTATTATTTTTAATCGCATTATGCCAATAAGTTAGCATATTATACAAATTGAAGGGAAATCGCTGCCTTCTTTTTCAGCAATGCACAGGAGATGATCTTTTGTGGCACATTCATACATCTGTTTGTGAAGAAATACATAAATGAACTTCTCCCTGGGGAGGAAAAAACTCCACTTCTGTGACAAATTTCCTTCAGTTAACTGATGTGTATGTCATTTAATTTTTAGGTCACCCGTCCCTTGCATTAGTATCAAGACATATGCATCTCAGAGAGCCATTAAAAAAAAAATACTAACCTTCAGCCGGCAGTACAGGAACGTGAGGATTATACCATAGACAAACAGGATCCCATCCAAGACGTAGCACAACTGAGGTTCCCTCAGCGCCTCTGCAAGGAAACAAGGCGCATTTCGTGACTTATTCAAAACTGTGCCACCAGCCTGCGCATACTGGATTTGTTCTTAATGTTGGAACATCAGGACAGCTCCCTTCTGGATCAGGCCAAAGGCCCATTCACACCATACGTTTAAAGCAGAATCATACCCCTTTAAAAAGTCATGGTTTTCCTCAAAGGATTCTGGGAGCTATGGTTTGTTGAGGGTGCTGAGAGTTGTTTTGTTTATACAATTTTATAATTTGTGAGTATTTGTTTCTTAATTTAATCCTTTTACACTACATCGTTTTGTATGATTTGTGGTATTTTATGTATTGTGATTTGCTGCTAGTTTTATTGATTATAGATGAGTAATTCTTTATTGTAATAAGTGTAAACTGTCTAATTATGTTTAATTTTAGTGTTTACTATTGGATTCTAATGCATTATTGCATGTTGCTTTATTTGGTATAAGTTGTTTATCTTACAGTTATTGTAACTTTTTATATAGGATCTGATTGTTACTATTAATGTTTGATGTTTTATTATTATTAATTTTGTGTGTGTTGGAAGCCGCCCAGAGTGGCTGGGGCAACTCAGCCAGATGAGTGAGGTATAAACAATATTATTATTATTATTATTATTGCTTTTTTCTTAAAACAATGTTTAGGGGTACTCTCATTTTCCTACTCATATTGAAATACTGCCCCTCAATGAGGCCAAACTTAGATTCACAAAATGTTTAGGGGTATGTGTACCCCTGCGTCCCCCCAGAAAATAAGCACTGATAACAACAATAGTAGGAAGCCCCTATTCCCCTCACAGCAATCATACCCTCCAACATTTCTCTGAAAAAATAGGGGTGCCCTATTCCATACCCTCCAAAGTTTCTCTGATGAAAATAGGGATGTCCTAGGTCGGCGGTTCGAATCCCTGCCATGGGGTGAGCTCCCATTGCTCGGTCCCAGCTCCTGCCCACCTAGCAGTTCGAAAGCACGTCAAAGTGCAAGTAGATAAATAGGTACCGCTCCAGCGGGAAGGTAAACGGCGTTTCCGTGCGCTGCTCTGGTTCGCCAGAAAGCGGCTTTGTCATGCTGGCCACATGACCCGGAAGCTGTCTGCGGACAAATGCCGGCTCCCTTGGCCTATAGAGCGAGATGAGCGCCGCAACCCCAGAGTCGGACACGACTAGACCTGATGGTCAGGGGTCCCTTTACCTTTACCTTTAACAACATTTATTTGGTAGCATTAATAGTAGAATCATAAGTTGGAAAGGATCTTGAGGGTCAACCTTGCAATAGAGGAACACGCAGGTGGCACCATCAGGGGATCAAACCCACAAGCTTTGTGTAACCAGCACCATGCTTCAACCAACTGAGCTAACTGCCACCCTTGGTGAAAGCAGGGGCGTAGCAAGGGGGGCGGGGGTGGTCCGCCCCGAGTTCCATAATGGAGGGGGTGACAAATTATCAAGGAACATTTTTTTGGGGGGGGGGAAATTATTATTTTTTTTAATGCCTGCTCCGAAGGTCTTATCTTACTATACTAGGGATTATATAGCTATATATGAAATGTCATGCATATCGGTTAATACCTCGACCCTCCTCCACCAAAATAGCTGTTCACTTGGCTGAAATTTCAGTTCAGAGAACACTTACTGTTCCCAACCCTAACCCTGTGGAAAGCCATCTAATTAGACTTTAATTTGATTTTGAGATGTTTTTAGGAGGTAATTTAATTATTGTTTGATTTTATACCAATGTTATGTATCTGATGTTAGCCACCCTGAGCCCGACTTTGGCCGGGGAGGGTGGGATATAAATAAAAGTTTTTTATTATTATTACTTGTTATTATTCCTTTCTAAGAAAATATGAAATAACGTAAAACCATTTTTGCGGGGGTGTCGGAATACGTTTCACGGATCCGCCATGGATTCATAATTTATTGGTTATTTTATGGGTTTTTTAAGGTCTACTTTTGGTATAATTGCGCGCAAAAGTGAAAGTGAAAGCATGAATGAATAGTGTGATTCACTTACAAGATTAATCCGCCTTTATTTTGTAGATCCGGTCATGTTCAAAGTTGTTAATGAGCGTTAAACTTGCTTCCCGCCTTTTTGGAGGGCAGCAACAGTGATTTTATTGGTTAAAGTACTTATGATGATGTCACGTTTGTTCCCTAATAAAAGGCAGAGGCACCCCGCTTAGAGAGAGAGAGAGTAGCACGAGATCGCACGTTCTTCTTATGTTCTTTTTAGTTGGGTTTTAGTTGAAGTCAAGTTTAGTTTAAGGGGCTAGGAGCGGGCTGGACGGGTTGGATGGGTTTTTCTTTAGTTAGAGTTAGATCGCGGAAGATCATTCGGTTTAGCCTTAGTTAGGTTTTCTTTAGGTTAGCCTAGGGTTAGGCCCGCGGAAGATATTTCGGTTTTAGTTTATTTAGTTAGCCTCGCGGAAGATTGGGCGCGCAGGGTCTTTAAGTTTAGGAGAACTTAGCTTAGGGGACGAGCCTACGCGGGTTCTGCCGAAGCCACTAAAGATACTACCGGTGTCTGTCTTCCTTTGGGGTTAACGGGGGAGTAAAGTAAAATTTTAATTTTCTGTAAATCGGTCCGCCTATTCAGAGTCAGGGTACAAATTTTATTTCACGAGGCAACGTTTCTTTAAAGAAGGCAACTAGGAACTCACACACCATCAGAGTCTTCAATTGGCTTACTCATCATCCTTCAGACTGTGAGGCTTGGCCGGCGACCGTGCTCAAAAGCATGCGGAACGCTGGCCACTTTCCCCGCAACTGGTACCTCGTGCATAACCAATCCAAGGCCGTGCACGAGGAGCTCCAGCAACCATACCCCGACAAGTGGTGCCCCTCTCTGAGGCAAAGCGTAGTCAAAAATCGCTTCCACGAAGACTCCGGTTAAAGGCAACATATCGGAAGTGGCTCGGAAACAGACATTGAGAGGTGAGGTATAACGGCCCGGTTTATCTAGGATTTCGCTGCAGTAGCGCGAATCCACCGCTTGCCCAAAGTAGTGTAAATAGAAGTCGCGCGCGTGTAATTTTGCCCCAAGGGGTCCCCGGGTAGAGCGGCAAGGAGTTTAGTGTAAGCCTACGGGCAGAGTAAGGTCTTCCCTAAAGCCTACGGGTGGGAAGGGTCTGGCAAAAGCCTACGGGTGCCAGGGTTTTCGGTCAAAGCCTACGGGTAGGGCCGGTGTCTCCCGAAAAAGCCTACGGGTGGGAGGGAAAGGTTTTCTGGCAAAAGCCTACGGGTGCCAGGGTTTTCGGTCAAAGCCTACGGGTAGGGCCGGTGTCTCCCGAAAAAGCCTACGGGTGGGAGGGAAAGGTTTTCTGGCAAAAGCCTACGGGTGCCAGGGTTTTCGGTCAAAGCCTACGGGTAGGGCCGGTGTCTCCCGAAAAAGCCTACGGGTGGGAGGGAAAGGTTTTCTGGCTAAAGCCTACGGGTGCCAGGTTTTTCGGTCAAAGCCTACGGGTAGGGCCGGTAGCCCCTAGTAGAAGCCCACGGGTGGGGGCGGAGGTTTTCTGGCTAAAGCCTACGGGTGCCAGGTTTTTCGGTTTAAGCCTACGGGTAGAACCGGTGTCCCCTAGTAGAAGCCTACGGGTGGGGGAGGAAAAGTTTTGGAAAAGTGTTTAAAAAATGGGCTCCTCACTCTCAACTGCTCAAGTAAAATTTTGTGAAGACTTATTGTACCTTTTGAAAAGAAATGGTCACCCTGTCTCTGAATCAGAAGTAGAGCTTTTAGTTAAAACCATTGGGGAAATTTGTCCCTGGGTCCCTAAGGAGGGAACGAAAGATTTAGCCTCATGGGAAAGGATCGGGTTAGAATTTATGGCCAACCCGAAAATCGGAATTCCTGTACAATTAGTATGGAGCAAAGTAAGAAACTGCTTTCAACAAATCGCTCCAAGAAATGTTTTGCTTAATGGAACAGTGAATTTAGGAAATACTGCTTTTAATAGTGCCCCTGTGCTGCCGCTTGCGGTTGTGCCATTTTCGGCCCCCTCGCAGCAGCCAGTTCAGGCCCCGTTGTCGTACACGCACTCGCCCTTGTCCAATTTGTCATTGCCAGATTCATTGCCGCCTGTGCCGGTGCAGCAGACGCCGTCGGCCTTTCAAGCCCCGCCGCGAACTGCCCCACCGCCAGTCGCTCAGCAGTCATCGCAGGCCTTTTACCAGCCAGCGATTTCAAGTCAGCAGCAGCCGCGGACCTCGCTCCAAGCAACGGTCCCGCTTCCTCCATCGCAAGCCGCGCTTTTGCCAGCGATCCAGCAGCAGCAGCAGCAAGCAGCCTTTTTGCCAGCAAACCCTGCTGCCCTGCAGGCCGCGCTCAAGCCAGCAGCTCCAGTTTTGCAGCAAGCTGATTTCCAATCAACAGCAATCCAAGCTTCAATGCAAGCAGCACAACAGCAATTTACCAACCCTTCAGCACCTCCAATGCCAATGCAGATTCCAAGACAAGAGCAAAGCCAAACAATGATGATCCAGATGCCAGGACTTGCAGTACAGAGCCAACAACCTTATGCTCCAACTTCAAGTCAGCCATCTTGTCTTCATCCAACTTCAAGTCAGCCATCTTGTCTTCGTCCAACTTCAAGTCAGCCATCTTGTCTTCATAGTCAGCCATCTTCAAGGCATCCAGATGTCAAAGACTCTTTAGCGCCATCTAGTGGCCCATCATTTGGAAAGCATCAAGAAGATTTAAACTCACTGATGCCACCTACAGATCCAACAGCAATGCAACCCATCTGCAGAACTCAAGCTTTAGAAGCAGCTTTGGGACAAATAGATTTTAGTGCTGATCCAATGCACATCTTTCCAGTGATTTGTGCCAATGGAGGACAACCTGCAAGATATCAAGCCATTCCTTTTGAAACACTACGTGAACTGCGAAAAGCCATACGCGAAAATGGACTTCAAGCTCCTTATACTAGAAGTTTACTTGAAGGACTGTCCACTAGTAGACTTCTGCCATCTGATTGGAAGTTGATTCTTCGCACCTTCCTGTCGCCTACAGATGCTCTTCTGTGCCTGCAAGAGTGGAAAGAAGTAGCAGCCAGACGTGCAACGCCACTTGCCACAGAAGATATGCTCACAGGATCAGGACATTACTCCAATCTCAATCAACAGCTAGCCATACCTGATGCTGCACTTGTCACCATAGCAGACATTGTAGTCAAAGCTTGGCGCAGACTACCCAATCGCACAGATGCTAGCTCAGTATCAGGATTCGCTGCAGTTAGGCAAGGTCCAAAAGAACCTTATGGGGACTTCGTGGATCGCCTGATTGTTGCAGTGGAACGCCAGATAGAAGATCGTCATGCCAGAAACATGCTGACGAAACAACTTGCCTTTGAGAATGCCAATGATGACTGCAAGAATGCCCTAACAGCAGTTGCAGCTCGTCCAGATGCCACATTGACTGAGATGCTACGCGTCTGCCAGAATGTCGGTACCCACTCCTACAAAGCACAGCTCTTGGCAGCTGCGGTACAGATGCCACGTCAAGACAGCTCTACGCCAGTCAAGAAGTGCTATGGGTGTGGAGGCGATGGGCATTTCCGGTCGCAGTGCACAACAACGCCAAGGCCTTCTGCCAAGCCGCCAGAGAGATGTCCCATCTGTCAGAAAGGATTTCATTGGGCAAATGATTGTCGCTTGAATCCACAAAACACATCACCTACCTCATCTCCAGTTCAGGGAAACGGTTCTGCGGGCCGCGCCCCGGCCCCGGTAAAACAATAGGGTGCAAGTTCAAGAACATCATGAAGGTCAACCATCCCAGAAAGGTGAACAATGCTACTCCTTATCCAGGTCATCAGGAAAAAAGAGTGATCCAGAGAGATATCTACTCTTCAGATGTCCAGAGAAAAGATGTGACCTCATCAAGCATTCAGGTTCCAGAGGTTTCATCATCTGCCTTACCTATTCAAAGGGTTCCAGTAGAGAACACAGCATTCAGTTCACCTTCTGCTGACTGCCCTTCAGTTCCTGCTGATGTTGATCCTGCTTCACAGCAAGCAATCACAGTCAAGTCTCTGATCGCAGAATTGCCCTCTACATTGAGAAAACATCCTACTGAGGTCAACCTCGCAGCACCTGAGCTTTACTCACCATTGAGTCAAGGTCAATCTGTCATCGAAGGACATTTGCCCTTGGTGAAACAGCAGTGTTCAAGTTGCAGCCCAGCTGATGATCACTTTCCATGTGGCCAAAGAATACAAGTGAGTGAGCCAGCTCCCTCTTGTGGAAGCTTAAACATCACTCCAGTTAACAATGTCCACACCTTTGTGTCACCTCCAGCTTTTAAGCTCAGCCCGCCACAATCACTGCCTCGCGTCAAAGAGGAAGTTCCATCCTGCCAGTTTGATGCACAACTGCCTGAATGTCAACAGGTTCAACAGCATCAGCAACTCTTACCAACGGAAGAACCTCAAGTTTGCCAACTCAACGCCAAGCAGCTTCAGAGTTGCCAACTTCAGCAGTGCAAAAAACCCGAAGCCAAAAAGATGTCTTCAGACACTGCCAATGAAGAACAAGAAGAATCTTCTGTCCCAGGTATACCACTCTTCTTAACAGAGGACTGTTACCTTTCAAATCCATGGTTTGCTCAGCAATTGCCAACATCCATTCGTGGTCCATTCCCAGACACCTCAATTTGCCTTATTCTGCCTAGGATGGATCGCCTCCCTGCCACAGTCACACTGACTGCAGGCCTAGTTCGAATCACAGATTCATCGCAGTTGCTGATTCCAGGATTTTCAACTGTTCCTTGTGTCCTAACAAAAGGTTTGGAAATTGCCAGACTCTATTTGCTTACTTCTACACCTACAGCTCCTGTAGACTCTTTGCCTCCTCAGGCAGCAATGGCGCTAATCAAGATTACAGAAGAACGCCCTCATCTCGTCTTAGAAATGGGTGGACGAAAGATCAAGGGTCTTCTTGATACAGGCGCAGATGTCACAGTGATCGCCAGAAAGGATTGGCCTGACCAGTGGGCAACGACTGTCACCCAGGAAGTCTTTGGAGTCGGAGGTTTCGAACCCGCCCACCAGAGCGTGCATCCGATTACCTTCCAGTCAGACTTAGGCTCCATGGTGCAGCTCCGTCCACTTGTCATGGATGTGCCTATCACCCTCTGGGGTAGAGACTTATTGTCTAAGGCAAGAACTGTTGTCCATACACATTTTTGATGTGGGCCTTTGCATCAGCGCCAGTACATGCTCTTCCACTCACCTGGAAGGAAGGACCCCCTGTATGGGTCGACCAATGGGCGCTGACGTCAGAAAAGCTCGCTGCAGCAGAGGCCCTAATCAAAGAGCTACTACACCAGGATCGTGTGCAACCCTCTAATAGCCCTTGGAACACTCCAATCTTCGTCATCAAGAAGAAAAGTGGAAAATGGCGTTTGCTTCAAGACCTGAGAAAAATCAACGAAAGAATTGTTCCAATGGGTCCCCTTCAATGTGGACTTCCTAACCCTAACCTCATTCCTAGAAACCATCAGCTTGCAATCATCGATCTTAAAGACTGTTTCTTTACCATTCCACTGGCACCTGCAGATCAAGAAAAGTTCGCTTTCACTCTACCTGTGTTCAATAATACCAGACCAGCTTCCAGATACTCTTGGAAGGTACTCCCTCAAGGAATGGTGAATTCGCCGACTCTCTGCCAGAACTTTGTAGATAAAGCATTACAGCCTTTCAGAGCACAATATCCAGCCTTAGAAGTTTGTCATTACATGGATGACATCTTGATCCATGGAGAGAAGGTCTCAGAGCATCATGTTGAGCATCTTACACGCATCTTGAACTCTTTTGGGCTTTGTATTGCCCCAGAAAAGGTACAGCGCACTGCTCCATTTCATTACTTGGGTCACAGACTGCTTCAAGATACAGCCCTGCCAGAGATGCCAAGCATAGTCATTCCAGAATCCTTCACCTTGACACAACTGCAGCATCTCTTAGGACAGATAAACTGGGCTCGAAAGTCTCTAGCAGTTCCAACATCTGAACTCTCGCCATTGTTTTCTGCTCTTAAGGGACATACATCTCCTTCAGATGTTATTCCATGCACTTCTGAGATGCGTCTTGCTTTACAAGGGGTAAACACAAAACTGCACCAAATAGCTGTAGATCGTGTGCCAACAGCTAACTGAGCTCTTTCATGTGCTATCTTCACTACACCAAGATTGCCTACAGCAGCTTTATATGTTCCGGATACTTCCTCAAAGGTGGCAATCGTGGAGTGGATTCATCTCTCACACACGCCTCAAAGGAATGTGTACCCCAGTATGGACGCTGTTGCTGATCTCCTTGTTAAGTGCAGAGGCCGTGCAATTCGCCTGAGTGGAAATGATCTGCTTTCCATCTACCTTCCTTTCTCTCAAGAACAAGTACTAACTTTGATTCAGTTTTCAGATAGTTTCCAAATTGCTATTGCAGATTTTGTCGGTTCATTCTTGTATAATCCTCCTAAGGATAAAAGATTCACTTTGTTGCAACAAGTAAATTATCACCTTTCATCCATGTTGGTGCTTCAGCCTATTCCCACTGCAAAAACTCTGTTCACAGATGGCTCCTCTTCCTATGGTGTCCTTGCATGGAAGGAGGATGGGCAATGGAAAACTGTGTTTACGGAGAAACAACTTTCAGCACAAAGATCAGAATTGGCAGCAGTGATTCTCGCTTTTCAAACTTTCGCTACAGAAGCATTCAACCTCGTTGTAGATTCTCAGTATGTATATAGACTGTTATCATCGCTTCCAGTTGCTTATCTGTCTCCGTCCATGGACGAAAATCTCTTTAATTTGTTCGCGCAGCTTCAAGAACTATTACAGAGACGTTCATTTCCCTTTTTTGCTGCACACTTGCGCTCTCATTCTAACCTTCCAGGATTCCTGGTGGAAGGAAATGCAGTAGCGGACGCTGCCCTCAGGACTCTAGCTTTCTCCTTGTTCGATAATCCTGTGACAAGCCATGAAACTTTCCACCAATCAGCAAAGGTTCTACACAAGACCTTCAACATTCCAATGTCACAAGCAAGGGACATTATTTCATGCTGCCCTTCGTGCTCCAAGTCTCCTATCTGCTTGCCATTTGACGCTGTAAATCCTCGAGGCACGGAGGCGAATCAGCTGTGGCAGATGGATGTGACACATGTCCCAGCTCTTGCTCCAATGTCTAAGTTGCATGTCACAGTGGACACCTTCTCAGGTTTCATTTGGGCTACAGCCCTGAAAGGAGAAACTGCGAGGCACGTCATACAGCACTGCATGAGAACCTTTTCAGTTATGGGAAAGCCTCAAGCCATTAAAACAGATAATGGCCCGGCTTATGCTTCTCAAGCCTTTAGTGACTTTTGTGTGCAATGGAATATTTCCCTATCCCACGGGATTCCGTTTAATTCAACAGGCCAAGCTCTCATTGAAAGGACACACCTCACTTTCAAAACTCTGCTCCACAAACAGACTGCAGGACGTCACCTTCCAGCCTCGGAGATCCCTTTGGCAGTTGCAAAGGTGCTGTTCACCTTAAACTTTCTTCTCTTTCCACATAACAAGCCTCATTCCCCAGTGGATCTCCACTTCAAGAAAGAAGAACAGCTTCCTCGACCTTTGGTCTCTTATCGCCTCTTGCCTGACATTGAATGGCGAGGACCAGTTCCACTCATCACTTGGGGTCGTGGGTATGCTGCCGTTGCCCTTGAAGAAAAGGCTGTCTGGGTGCCTGCCAGATGTGTGCGCCCTTGGAGAGCAAAGGAACCAAGTTGAGAATATCCACCTCGTTGTTTGGCTGCACTAGTTTCCAGTGTCAAATGCAGCAATTCTTCAAAAGTGCTCAACTAACAGCACCAGTTGAGTTCTGGGCAGTTTGCCTTACCCTCCTACTGCCTAGGCCTTTTGTTTGCCTCTGGGCAGCCCCTTGGTTCCTGGCTGCCTAGATTTGTTCCAGTTATTCCCATACCTGCACTCACTAGCAGATCACCTTGATTTGCTTGCTTAACCTCCTTTCTTCTACAGGTATCGTTGTTTCTTCAGAGCTCGATGTTTCAGTACTTTCCTGAGCTCCATGAACTTTTCCTGAGTTCCAGGACTATTTCTTCTACATGGTCATGTGTAGTCGGAGAAGAAGACGACCGGCAACTCATTCATCGTCTTCATCCTCCTCTCCAATACCATTTTGCAGTTCTAAACCTGTCTTGTACTTTATATTGTACTTGTAAAAATTGCATATTTGCCTTTGTATGCTTCTTGAAATATCCGCCTCGCATGTTACATGTGTTTTCCTTATAGCTTGATAATTAATGATATGGATGTTTATATATGCAAAGCTTTTCTGAAATGGTTTCCATTTAGAGCGTCACAATTTTGATGATATGGAAATGTTTATGTAAGGTCAAAGCATCATCTTTGTGCAGTTCTAGTCATAGATATATTTATATATATGTTTTATTTCAATAATCCTAAATCTCCACGTTGTGCTTGCAAAAGTTGTAGTTCAAAATGTGGTAATATTTATATTTCCTTTGGTCAAAGAATTGGTCATTTTCGGATTTGTTCAAGATATATATGTCAAGTCTGGTGGCGTCCTACCCTTTTGGTACCCCTATTTATTTTAAAGATTCCCCCTCTATATGCTACCTTTGGCAGTAAACCAGGTTCCCAGCTTTTCCCTTCACTCTGTTTCCTGCTGTTAATGGGAGACCCTTATGTAGCTGGTTTAAATCTAATATCGTTTCGCTGGAAACCCTTGTGTAGATGGTTTAAATCCTCATCCTGGCTGGGACACCTTTATGTAGGTAGCTTAA
This sequence comes from Lacerta agilis, assembly GCF_009819535.1. Taxonomy (NCBI): domain Eukaryota; kingdom Metazoa; phylum Chordata; class Lepidosauria; order Squamata; family Lacertidae; genus Lacerta; species Lacerta agilis. The sequence goes on along the minus strand of NC_046328.1, from coordinate 30,496,193 downwards.
ATCCCCTCTTGTGGCGCAAACCACTTGTACGTAGGTGCCTTAAATCCCCTTTCTGGAATCGGACCCTAGTTCCCCGTTACCTGTGGTCGCTGTGGTAAGTCCAGAATCTGTCTTCCTGAAAGTTCCCTCGATTCTGTAGCCTCAGTGCCACACACCCTTTATGTTGCCTTATCCATTTTACTTAAGTTTTCCAAATAAAAAATTAAAAAAAATGGGGGAGGGGTCTGGGTAGGCCATGTAGCCCCAGCTCTAGTTATACTTTAATTTTGGGTCCCGGATCGGGACCTCTCTTATGTTTGGGCAGTCGTTATCCGTTATTTTTAATTTTGGACCTGCATCAGGTCCTCTCTTGTGTTTGGGGAGTAATTTGTTGTTTTATGCTGCACGCGAAAGTATATATGCTTATAAGATGATTTGTTGTGTTACACTACATATTGAAGTATTTATACCTAAAAAGGTTTACAGTGTATCGGATCGATCACTTTTTATGTTTGGCTAGTGGTTTGTTATTTTCACGACTTTATTGTTACATTATTGTACAAGTATTTCCTCTTATGAGGGGGATGGATGTTGATAGTGTTGCCAGTGTTTATATCACAGTTTTGATGTGGACGCTGTTGGCACTGTTGACGCTCTGCCTTTTCATGTCGAGGTTTATATCAAAACAAATGGTAATGTTTGTGTTAGATAAATGCTTATGATATCTCTAACCTTCTTTTTTTTATATAACTAAATCAAAAATAATTTAATTTAAAACAAAAAAAGAAAGATGATATGTCGGAATACGTTTCACGGATCCGCCATGGATTCATAATTTATTGGTTATTTTATGGGTTTTTTAAGGTCTACTTTTGGTATAATTGCGCGCAAAAGTGAAAGTGAAAGCATGAATGAATAGTGTGATTCACTTACAAGATTAATCCGCCTTTATTTTGTAGATCCGGTCATGTTCAAAGTTGTTAATGAGCGTTAAACTTGCTTCCCGCCTTTTTGGAGGGCAGCAACAGTGATTTTATTGGTTAAAGTACTTATGATGATGTCACGTTTGTTCCCTAATAAAAGGCAGAGGCACCCCGCTTAGAGAGAGAGAGAGTAGCACGAGATCGCACGTTCTTCTTATGTTCTTTTTAGTTGGGTTTTAGTTGAAGTCAAGTTTAGTTTAAGGGGCTAGGAGCGGGCTGGACGGGTTGGATGGGTTTTTCTTTAGTTAGAGTTAGATCGCGGAAGATCATTCGGTTTAGCCTTAGTTAGGTTTTCTTTAGGTTAGCCTAGGGTTAGGCCCGCGGAAGATATTTCGGTTTTAGTTTATTTAGTTAGCCTCGCGGAAGATTGGGCGCGCAGGGTCTTTAAGTTTAGGAGAACTTAGCTTAGGGGACGAGCCTACGCGGGTTCTGCCGAAGCCACTAAAGATACTACCGGTGTCTGTCTTCCTTTGGGGTTAACGGGGGAGTAAAGTAAAATTTTAATTTTCTGTAAATCGGTCCGCCTATTCAGAGTCAGGGTACAAATTTTATTTCACGAGGCAACGTTTCTTTAAAGAAGGCAACTAGGAACTCACACACCATCAGAGTCTTCAATTGGCTTACTCATCATCCTTCAGACTGTGAGGCTTGGCCGGCGACCGTGCTCAAAAGCACGCGGAACGCTGGCCACTTTCCCCGCAACTGGTACCTCGTGCATAACCAATCCAAGGCCGTGCACGAGGAGCTCCAGCAACCATACCCCGACAAGGGGGGGGGAATCAATGGGGGGCTTTACAATAAATTGTTCGCACCGGGTACCACCTGACCTTCCCATGCCTGGCGGGGGGGGACAAAAATTTTTTTGCCCCCGGATACCAATTTACCTTGCTACGCCCCTGGGTGAAACTCATGGGAAAACAGCCCCAAATCTTACACTGGACACTTGGTACCCCTCACTCTGAAATATAGCTATAATGGAGAAAATTTAATTTGAGATTTCAACAAGGGCTAGAACCTCCAGGCGCTTTTTATATGATTTGGCATTCCTTTATTACATTATACTACAGAGCCTTTATTTTCAGGACAACCAGTGCTATTTTTCTAGAAAAGGAGATACTGGAACTCACCACTAGTGCCTCCCTTGTTCTCTTATCATGGCAATGGCTTATACTGAGAGGTGCCAGAACTGAGTTCCAGTGAGTTCAAGCTGGGGGGAAAAGCCCTGACAAAACCATATTGACACAAGCCTGGTAAATCTGGAACTATACATGTTGGCAGCATTTCCCCCCCTAACTTTTTTCTTTCATGACGTGGTCTGTGTGACTTGGGCTGGATCTACACGCATGGGGGGATACGCTATAAATAAGTCAGAGATTAAATCGTTATAACAAAATAAAAGAAAAAGCTATGGAAAATTGCACATAATTCTGGTGTTGCATGTTTATAAGGCATTCAAAACGCTGTTTTTTGACTAGGTGAGTACAGTGGTACCTTGGTTCTCAAACGCCTTGGTACTCAAACAACTTGGAACCTAAACACTGCAAACCTGGAAGTAAGTGTTCCGGTTTGCAAACTTTTTTTCGGAAGCCGAATGTGCTCTGTTTTGAGTGTTACGCTTCTGATTTGAGTGCCACACTTCTGTTTTGAGTGTTACACTGAGGTCTGTCTGCTTTTGCTATTTATTTTGCATTTTTGTTTTTGCGGCTTTTTTGTTTTGTTTTTGTGACTGTGTGGAACCCAGTTCAGCTACTGATTGATTGATTGATAGTGTGACTGCAGTACATTGTTTATTGCTTTCATTTTATGGATCAATGGTCTCGTTAGATAGAAAAATTCATGCTAAATTGCTGTTTTACGGGTTGTTTTTAAAAGCCTGGAACGGATTAACCCATTTTGCATTATTTGCTATGGGAAAGCGTGCCTTGGTTTTGGAACGCTTTGGTTTTGGAACGGACTTCCAGAACAGATTAAGTTTGAGAACCAAGGTGCCACTTTACTTGTACACAGGACCAAATTTTTAAAGTCTATTAGTATAATGTGTGTGTGCATGCTAATGACAAGCCTGTTTCTGTAAGTATTCGTTCCAGCGACCAAAAGAAGGGATAAAGAGCTGAGAGCACATAAATTAGCTGCTATTGCCTTTTTGTGGTGATAAAAAAGCATCAGATTAGCAAACACTTTGCTAAACCACAGGTAGCAGTAGCAGCAGATCTCATACCACTGATAGGACACAAATGTAAAGTGTGAAGGGCGGGGCAGGGGGAGAGCAGAGAGGCTAAGCAGCTCCTGTGATCTGAGACCACCAACACTTTTCAGGGCAATTTGTATGCACGGTACATCTATTTTGGATGCCTCTGCTAGAGATGTGGGCAAGCCGCTCTGTCTTTTCCGGCACAGGTTTTGGACAGCACAGAAGATGGTGATTTTTAGAAGCTTCAGAAATAACTGTATTAAGACAACGCTAGATTAAGGCCGTTAGAGACCCAAAGCACTGAAAATATTATGATGGGCCGCCCATACGTAATTCAAAATAAAAACAATACGGAAACTGATTTTACTTTTTGAAATGATACTTTACTTACATGTATGCTGAAAATAAAATAGATTGTTTCTAGATTTTCTAAACAAAATAAAATAAAAAAATTCCTTCCAGTAGCACCTTAGAGACCAACTAAGTTTGTTCTTGGTATGAGCTTTCGTGTGCATGCACACTTCTTCAGATACACTGAAACGGAAGTCACCAGACCCTTAAATATAGTGCGGGAGTGGGGAGGGGTATTACTCAGAAGGGTGGTGGGAATCTAGATTTTCTGATTGCAAAATTCAGCACTTTACCCCTCCCCCCTTTAATCAAATGTCTAATTATTTGTGTTTTTTTTTAAATCTAATTGTTTGCATGCCCCTGCTTGCTGGTGCCCAAAGCACTTGCTTAATCTGCTTTTGCAACACTGTATTAAGCCTATAAATGGTGAAAGCTGAAAGGTATCTCATTGAATTATGGGTACAGCAGAATTTGGACAATTTCATTGTTATAAAAATGAACTGATGTGACTAAAACTGTTCAGGGAAGGTCTGACAAGGATCCTTTCCTTACTAACTGCTTACCTTTTATTCAATCCTGATATCAGGAATCACAAGACAGAGAAACCAGTAGGAGAAAACTTCAATCTCCCAGGACATTCTATACTTTTATTCAATATATTTATAGTTCTGATAAAAGCAAGGAAACAACTTCACGCACATGGCCAGCTCTGGATAGATGATAATTTCAGTATTTGGCTCTCACAGTTTTTGCCTTGTGTTATGTACATTCTTTGGAAATCTTTGGGCTACTTTGTATTCCATACTTGTATTTTCTGTTCTGTTTATGTGCATTCTGTTCTCGGTTCTTATTTGTTACATAAAAAACTGATAAAATGTACATTTAAAAATAAATAAATAATGGCATTACTCCGGACAAGGGGTGGTGGGGAATTGACTTCAATTTGCATTTCAGACTTACCAGATCTGCTCCTTCTGAAACAATACACGAGCCGAAACACAGCCACCATGTGAAATTTGCACTTGATCAAATTTTTGAAATGCAGTTCTCCATCCAAGTGATGTGTACAAAAATGCACAGATGGGGGGGGGGTGTCCGTGCGTTGAGATTCCTGCATGGCAGGGGGTAGGACTAGATGGCCCTCGAGGTCCCTTCCAGCTCTACAATTCTATGTTTCTATTACTAGGGTAAATTGTGAGTCTAAAATGCATGTGTAAAATGCATGATGGAGCAATGGATTCAAACTACAAGAAAGAAGATTCCACCTAAACATTAGGAAGAACTCTGTTCGGCAGTGGAATTTGCTGCCAAGGAGTGTGGTGGAGTCTCCTTCTTTGGAGGTCTTTAAGCGGAGGCTTCCTGCTTGGCAGGGGGTTGGACTGGATGGCCCTTGGGGTCTCTTCCAACTCTTCTATGATTCTATGATTCTATGTGGTACAAAAAGCAACTTACAAAAATGCATTGCATATGGGAAAGTAGCTTTGCAAAAACATGTATGTAGGCAAAACGGCACACAAAAATACATACATGAGGGCAATGCACTATATATATATATATTCAATATATATATATTCAATATATATATATATATATATATATATATATATATATATATATATATATATATAATATATATATATATTCACAAGCTGATGGAGAACTGAACTGGGAAAAGGAGAAACTGAGCGAAACCTAAATTGACATACCAATTGCCCATCCCTGTTGTGGAAGCTGCTCTATGCTATTGCTGAGCTCTTGCTGAGCATTGTCTAACTGTGCTGTTTGGCAGCTGTTCTCCGGGGTCCTGCCTTTCCTATTCCTACCTGGAGACAATGCCAGGGATTGATCCCGGGCCCTTTTGTACACAAAGCACATGGTCTATCGCTGAGCTACAATATTACAGACTGTGCCTTAGCCTGGTGCTGCACAGGGAGCTATCTTCTACCAAGCCAGACCATTGACCCACCTAACTCAGTATTGTTTAAACTGACTGGCAGCAGCTCTTGAGGTCTTCCAGACAGGGGTTTCCTCCTATCCTACCTGGAGATGTTGGAGATTAAATTTGGGGCCTTCCACCCGCAACACAAATATTATACTACTTGGCCACATCCGTGTGATCCTGCCGTGAGCACAGTGGAACAAAACTTGAAAGCCGCAGAGAGGCAGAAACAAACAAGGGGTGGGATGCCCCTTTTAAGAATCTAAACTTCTGCCTGTCATCTGGTTTGAGCAGGCCATGGTTGTGCCAGATGGTGACCCTTGTTAAGGGAATCAGTTTTGCTTTCCCAGAAGAGACCCACGTTCTCCTTTTACAGGGAACCAGGCAGAGGGCCTTCTCAGTAGTGGCACCCGCCCTGTGGAACGCCCTCCCACCAGATGTCAAAGAGAAAAACAACTACCAGGCTTTTAGAAGACATCTGAAGGCAGCCCTATTTAGGGAAGCTTTTAATGTTTAATAGACTATTGCATTTTAATATTCTGTTGGAAGCCACCCAGAGACCCAGAGTGGCTGGGGAAACCCAGCCAGATGGGCGGGGTATAAATAATAAAAGTATTATTATTATTATTATTATTATTATTATTATTATTATTATTATTATTATTATTATTTCAAGTTTAGAGGCTGTTGTACTGTCGGAATACGTTGCACGGATCCGCCATAGGATCCACATTTATTTAATTGTTTAATGAGGTTTTCGGGAACTACTTTTGGTATTATTACGCGCAAAAGCGAAAGCGAAAGTAAGAATGGATAGTTTGGTTCACTTATGAGATTAATCCGCCTTTATTTTATAGTGCCGGTCATGTTCAAAGTTATTAATGGGCGTTAAACTTGCTTCCCGCCTTTTTGGAGGGCAGCAACAGTGATTTTATTGGCTGAGACATTGGTCATGATGTCACGTTTGTTCCTTAATAAAAGGCTGAGGCTCCCCGCTTAGGCACGTTCTTTTAGGCACGTTCTTTTGGGTTAGACGACGTTTTGCTTTAGTTGGGTTTTAGTTGAAGTCAAGTTTAGTTTAAGGGTATTGGGAGCGGGCTGGACGGGTTGGATGGGTTTTTCCTTTTAGTTAGAGTTAGATCGCGGAAGATCATTCGGTTTAGCTTTAGTTAGGCTTCTTTTAGTTTTTTAGAATAGGGCTAGACTTGCGGAAGATATTTCGGTTTTAGTATTATTTAGTTAGCCTCGCGGAAGATCGGGCGCGCAGGGACTTTGAGCCTAGGAGAACTTAGCTTAGGGGACGAGCCTACGCGGGTTCTGCCAAAGCCACTAAAGATATAACCGGTGTCTGTCTTTCTTTGAGGTATTTAAGGGGAGTAAAAGGCTTAAAGTAAAAAATTTAATTTCCTTGAATTGATCTACCTACTCGGATTCAGGGTGTCCTTTATTTCACGAGGCAATACTTTAGCTAGAAGGCAATTACGAACTCATGCACCTTCGGAGTCATCTCCCGGCTTACTCAGGTTCCTTCGGATTGTGAGACTTGGCCGGCGCCCGTGCCCAAAAGCACGCGGAACGCTGGCCACTTTCCCCGCTACTGGTACCTCGTGCATGAGCAGTTCAAGTTTGTGCACGAGGAGCTCCAGCACCCAAACCCCGACATTGTACGTCTTCTCCATGCCTGTTTTATAGTTTTGCTTTTCACCTTTAAATTTTCACCTGTCATTCTAGTTGCTCTTTTTGTCTCATGCACAGTACTGAATAAAATGAAATTTGAAAAGTATTTGCACGTGTGTGTGTGTGTGTGTGTGTGTGGATACGAGCTCTGATTTGTCACCCTTGGTGACAAAATAATAAAACTTGATGCCTTGCACTGACAGATGCAGCCTCTCAGGACTGGAGGACGGAGGACCCTGGCTGTGCCCAGGAAATGTCACCAACTCTCCTAGCTTTTAAGTAGTGGCGAGGGAAGACTGTGGCATCTTCAGAAAGGCTACAAGAGTGCAGGAGTCTGGTTGGTTTGGTAGCTTTTCCTTAGTCATTTTAAAATTTTACCGCATGGCCATTTCCTTTCCCCCCAGAAAGCTATTTTGCAAAAGCCCTGTGGGCTAATAAGGTGAACACACACGGGTTAGAAACAGAAAATCCGTAGATTGCAGACTGCCAGTCATGCTACTAACATCATGGCAAAGAGAATTATCGTAAGAAACACAGGAAGCTGCTTTCCAGTGAGTCAGGCCACTGGTCCATCTACTTCAGGATTGCCTACACTGACTGGCAGCCTCCCTTCAGGGTTTCAGGCACAAAGTGTTTTCCAGGCCTAACCTGGAGATGCCAGGAATCAAACCTGCACAGAACCTGAGCTGTGTGACAGGAAGTTTTGCACACTAGATCAACTGGCCTCTCATACAAGAAGGTTTACTGTAAAACTGTTAGCCTTTCAGAGGTCCCCCCCCCAAAAAAACCCTCCCTCTTTTTGTGGATGGCAGAAACAGATCCTTTATCTTAGCGCAACGATGCAATCTAGCAATTGACTAGATATACCTCAAAAGGATGAAACAGGTTGGCACAACATTAGTTTTCGTTAAACAGGGCCAAACTTGTAGTGTTAGTGAACATGCTAGCTACTCAGATTAGACCCATGGAAATTAAGTGACATGGCTAATTTAGGTTCATTAATTTCCATGTGCCCAATCTGGGTAGAACTGAGTTGGATATATTTAATGTTACTCAGAAGTGTGTGCAACTGAGTTCAGCTGCGTTTACCATGCCCTCCAACATTTCTCCGATGAAAATAGGGATGTCCCATTCCATAATGATCATTTTACTATTTACGCTCCCCGCATCTTATTGGGTTGCTTGCCCCAGCCATTCTGTGCAGCTTCCAACATATATAAAACAACTTAATAAGGCATTAAACATTTTAAAAACTTCCCTATACAGGATTGCCTTCAGACGGCTTGGGGGCTCAGCTAACTCCATACACTCCAACATTTTTTCCAGTGAAAATAGGGACATCCTAAGGAAAAGTAGGACATCCTGGGATCAAATCAGAAACTGGGATGGCTTCTCCAAATCAGGGATGTCCCTGGAAAATAGGGACACTTGGAGGGTCTGGTTTACACTCATGTAAGTGGATACGCAGGATTGCAGCCTCACAGATTAAAGAATTCTTAAGTGGATTTGTATCCCATTTTTTAATTGGTCAAAATATAAACAGTTGCATGTTACTAAAAATTCAATACAAATGCCTTTTCACATACCGTTTAAGGTACAAATTTAGCACTTCGACTTAGAAAGGCCATATTTAAGGGATTCCCCCCCCCATTCCCTGACCCAGGGGTGGGTGGGATGTGAGGGGCAACAACAACCAATTGTGGTCTTACATTCCCACCACATAAAACTGACCTTATCGCTTGATCAACTGAAACTTTAGTTGATTAATCCACCAAGTCAAGCTTGCAAACCAGCTGTAAAGCAGAATCAGTATTTTTAGCGGGAGGGGGTGGTGCTGGTTATAGTGGCAGCCTAGCAGTTTTTTTTGGGGGGGGGAGAGATTCAAACACCCCACCCCACCCCCATCAGCCACTTTTTCTCTCAGCCTAAACTACCTCACTGGGTTGTTGTGAGAACAGAACAGAGGAGGGCCATTCTTTCTGCCACACTGAACTTCTGAGGAGGGGAATGTAATGAAATACAAGTTGTTGTAAACACACAGTGGGTTTAAAGTGAGGCAAACTTAGTGGCTGCTATTGTTGTTGCAATTTTATTATTATTATTATTATTATTATTATTATTAATCAAATTAATGTACTTATATCCCTCCTTTCTCCTAAGCTGGAGAAATATGTAAACATTTAAAAACATATACCGTAAGTAGAATACAAAACAATAAAAACAAATGAGTTAAAAGCAATAATTAAAATACATCAGAACACAATTCTGATGTATTGTAGAGGTCCGGCAATTGAAGTCCAGTTTGCCCTGACAAAGAGACCCAGCAATCAGCACTGTCTGCTCCGTCGTTTTCAAAAGCCTGTCCAAACAGGGCGCTCTGAACCTGCTGGCTGAAGGATAACAAGGAGGGATCCGGCCTGACCTCTCTTGGGAGGGAATTCCACAATACGGGAGCAGCCACAGAAAAGGCTCTCCCTCCTGCCACCGTCTCCCACGCCTCTGGTGTCGATAGGACCGAGGGAAGGCGCTGATTTCTCAAACCTACAATCTCCGTTCGCTTCTCTTTTCACGCGTACGTGCAGAAAGGCGGCAGACGAGCGAAAGGCCGTTTCTCCCAGCCCACCCGCTTTACCTGCTTCCTCCGCTGCCAGGAGAACCAGGAGGGCTGTCAAAATATACACCTTCATCCTGGAGACGGGAGAGGAACCAGGTCCAGTCGAACAGCGGAGCTTCTCTCCCCAACGGGCAAGGTCAAGGGAGACGCAAGGCGAGAGCGGCTGGCTAAATCCGGCTTGCCTACGCCTTCCTCCCAAGACAGGAGTGTCCAGCGTCTGAGCTGAACTTCTGCTCTGCAGCACTCAAGTCTTCAGCAGGACTGCCCACCAACCACAGAACACATGCTTTCCTGCTTTTGAAGGCTGTAAACTTCTCACTTCATGATAGCCGATCATTGGACTCAGCCTGAAGTTCCCCTTTCTCCAGATCAGGAACTGAGAAGCATGCAGTTCAGGGAGGAGAAGAAGAAGGGATTATTATTATTATACTGCCCATCATCTGTAGAGCTCAGGATGGTTCACAACATAATTGCCACTCCCCGAGTATCTAAGGAAAATCGTCTAAGCCTGAATGTACCCATATTGATATCGGAATTGTTGTAACATGGGGATCGTGATTCAGCAAGTGATTTCAGCTCTCTGACAGAGCAGGCAGGAGACAGCTTCTTCACGTAACACTCTTTATTCAGACAAACCAGACTGGGGAACTGAGGAGAGGGGTGCTACATTTATAGGGACAGAAAGACTGGCTAGAAAGGATACCTTTTGGAGGGAACAATCTCAAGCAACCACAAAGCTGCCTTTTGGTGGAAACCAATAAGCCTGAGGATCCAAATGCAGCAACTTGAATGAACCAATAGTAGCTGTTCCTTCTGGAACAGGAAGGCAGTTACTTTGCCCTAATGTGAATACAGACAGTAGTAATACATATATTATAACCCTTGAATCAATACACCACAGGAATTGCAAATGGCTCAACCATCCTGTTTTAAGCAGGACATCCCAGAATTACAGGAACCATTCCTGCTTCTGATTGGATCCCGGAATGTCCCATTTTTTGGCCTGTCACTCTGGTGCAAGATCCTATTTAATAATAATATATCGTGTCCATTTGACTGGGTTGTCCCAGCTGCTTCCAACCTATATAAAAACATTAAAAAAGGTAAAGGACCCCTGAGAGTTAAGTCCAGTCGTGAACGACTCTGGGGTTGCGGCACCCATCTCGCTTTACTGGCCAAGGCAGCTGATGTTTGTCCGCAGTTTTTCCGGGTCATGTGGCCAGCACGACTAAGCCGCTTCTGTAGAAACCAGAGCAGCGCATGGAAATGCCGTTTACCTTCCCACCGGAGCGGCATCTGTTTATCTACTTGCACTTTGACGTGCTTTCAAACTGCTAGGTTGGCAGGAGCTGGGACCGAACAACGGGAGCTCACCCCGTCACGGGGATTCAAACCGCCGGCCTTCTGATCAGCAAGCCCAAGGCTCAGTGGTTTACACCACAGCACCACCTGCGTCCCATATAAAAACAGAATAAAGCATTAAACATCAAATAACTTCCTTATACAGGGCTGCCTTCAGATGTCTTCTAAAGGTTGTATAGTTACTTATCCCCTCGGCTAGCGGGTTGCATAACTCCAACCCTGCAACATTTCTCTGGTGAAAATAGGGACGCCATAAGGAAAAGCAGGACATTCAGGGATCCAATCAGAAACCGGGACGGCTTCTGTAATTCCCTGGAAAATAGGAACACTTGGAAGGCCTGCATTTAAAACAACATGACACCACTTTAAACAGTCATGGATCTCCCACAAAGGAACATGGGAGCTGATATTGGTAAATGTGCTGAAAGTTGCTAGGGGGACCCCTATTTCTCTCACAGAGCCAATTCCCCAGAGTTTCGTGGGCAGAGGGATTGAATGTTAAGCCAATCTGTGAATTCTACACTGTTGTAAGAGAAAATCTGCCCTTATTCCCTTATGGGGTACACAAGAGCCCTTGCAAAGTCCTCTGCAGGTTCTCCATTGGTAGGAGTAAATGACAGAGGCCAACCAGAGAAAACTGAGAAGCAAAGCAGCTAGTAAGCTTGATCTTTATTGAAGCTGTTGCAACAACGGTGTTTTCAGGGGGAAAACCCAGAACAAAGCAAGCATGCTCTTATAAAGACATTTCAAAATCCCTCCTGGAGTCTAGCCCACCCCCAGAAACATCAATCATGGAAGAGGTGTAACCCAAGCTCATCACCCAGATGCATCACACCTTGTTGTTGTTGTTCAGTCGTTCAGTCGTGTCCGACTCTTCGTGACCCCATGGACCAGAGCACGCCAGGCACGCCTATCCTTCATTGCCTCCCGCAGTTTGGCCAAACTCATGTTAGTAGCTTCGAGAACACTGTCCAACCATCTCATCCTCTGTCGTCCCCTTCTCCTTGTGCCCTCCATCTTTCCCAACATCAGGGTCTTTTCTAGGGAGTCTTCTCTTCTCATGAGGTGGCCAAAGTACTGGAGCCTCAACTTCAGGATCTGCATCACACCTACACCACACAAAAAGGCGCTATCTGATGTCTCTTCTCAGTAGCCTAGCCATTCCTTTGAGATGGTAATCTTCTTTAATTCCTGGAACAATTAAATCCCTCACCTCTCCTTCCTTGCAGAGACCCATTTGGTAAACATTTGGTCATTTTGAGAGTCAAAATGGTGTGAGACCTGTCTGCCTCAGACATGTGGCCTGTTTGCTTGGAAAATTAATAACAATTATAATATATATATATAAAAGAATTGTAAATTCTTATAACAAGACCCAGCATTTTTTGGCCTACTTCTGAGGAAGCAGTCCCTGACACTCTTTCACTGCCAGCCATTGCGCATAAGGAGGCCAGAGTGTATAAGGTTTCACCTCTTGAGCTTTCCCATTGCTGAAAATACAGGTCTCAGTACCTGTTGAGACTCCACTGCACCTTGAACTCTGATTTCGGGAAAGTGTTTTTGTAAAAGGCTTTAGCCTCCTTGAACTGAGGCCTTAGCACCTGAGAGCATTCCCCCTCCTCCAGGGCATGCGACCATATTTTGAGTACTGTACCGAAACATTTAATAGACAGTTAACTGCATTTTAGGCCTTCAGGCTCCTCAGGGTAGAGATCCATTACTCTGAAGGCTCTATATGCCAGCTTCTCCCGAACCTGGTGCCCTCAAGATGTTTTGGACTGCAGCTCCCTCGAGTCCCCATCAGCACTGCTGGCTGTAGTCCAACATATATGGAGGGTATAAAACAAATAAAGTACACTCTTGAGGACAGGCTCCGTTGTGTCTATTCACTGTCTTTGTTCGCATAAAAAAATTAATAGCTTTAATGCGTTTTCCAGACTGTTCAAAGAAGATGGCAACAGCTCACGTCTCAACTGAGCAATTCATTTACTTGAGAGTTTCCTACATTTTTTTAAAAAAGGATCTGGTTAGATACAACAGGCGGCGCCAGTAAATTGATGCTTTAAACCCAGAAAGATAGAGTGGAAAAAAACCAGTTGCAAAAGTGCTTCTCTCTTGCTTGCTGGGCTTCCCATTCCCCTACAAAAACAGCCTCAATGTGTGTTGGGGGTGTGTGTGAAATCAGATATTGGCATCTGATTTATCGCATTCAGCATCTGGAAATGTTTAAATCGCCTACTCTTGAGTGTTTCCATCCAAGGCACGCAGCAGAGGAGCTCTGTTTCCTCCAGAGGAAAAAAAAAAAAACAATTTACTCTTGCTTTCCTTTGGACACTTGCCTCCCTGCCTTCAAATTAGACCCACAGTGTGAACGCTCAGAGACTTGCTGCACAGTAAACCACAGAAGCCACAAATCCTCCAATATAGGCACACGCTTCAGCCAACCAAAGCAAAACACTTTTATTCTTTTTGGAAGATGTGCCGCAGACTAAAGGTGGGAAAGGTTTCTTGATGCCTAGTGCTGGTCCTGTATCAGGTGCCAAATAATGCTCTTTTCACACTTCTTAAAAAAAAACAACCCAGTGACCTTTTAGTGTGGCTCTGAGTATACTTTGGAACTCCCTGCCTCTTGATGTCAGGCAGGGGCCTCTGCTGTACTCTTTCCGGCGCCTGCTTAAAACACCGTTGTATAGGCAAGACTATCCAGAGATGTTAGACAGCTGCCATGTGTTTTGTTCCACTTTATCTTACTGTTGATTTGAATTGTGTTTTCAGCGTTCTTAAGTACTTGCTTTTAACTGTCTTTTATTGATACTATTTTTGTTTGTTTCTGGGAGTTTCGTTGCAATCAAGCATTATGTTAAGTTTTGCAACATAAATGAAATTCGGAACTTGGCAAAAAATGGGCAGTGGGGTGGGGCAGAGAGTAAAAGGCTGTAGAATGAACATAAATACTCTTTTGGTGTAGTGGTTAAGAGCGGCAGACTTGTAATCTGGGGAACCGGGTTCGTGTCTACACTCCTCCACATGCAGCTGCTGGGTGACCTTGGGCTAGTCACACTTCTCTGAAGTCTCTCAGCCCCACTCACCTCACAGAGTGTTTGTTGTGGGGGAGGAAGGGAAAGGAGAATGTTAGCCGCTTTGAGACTCCTTCGGGTAGTGAAAAGCGGGATATCAAATCCAAACTCTTCTTCTTCTTCTTCTTTTACGTTTTGCATTCAGACATAATTATCGTCATAGGATTGTCTGAATCTATGCTATCTTTGGCAGGGGGATGATTTCTGAGAGGCTGTGAAATGAGGCTCTCCAACGTTTTGAAACTGAGTTGCAAACCACAAGTCCATTACTGCTTCAGGAGTCAGGATTGTACCCTAAATGTGTATGCGTGTGAGTGACCCTTTGCATGTGGGTTGCAAGACTGTCGAGTGTGAGCAGTTTATGTATGAATGCTTGACTCATGACTTCAAGTAATGAATGGTCATAGAGGTTGCAGGAAATGGATGGTGAGATTGGATAAATTATTGAAATTTTATATTATACTACCTTGTCGTGCTCTCTGGTTTTATGTTTATTTATGTATTTTGCTATGCGAACCATTTGACACGATTTTACTGAACTTACCATATTGATTTTGCGTATTTGCCTACTGTAAACTGCTTCAAGATGTTTCAAGGCGGTATGACATAGCGGTTATAGTGTTGGACTAGGAGCTGCGTGACCAGGCTTCGAGTCTTTACTCTGCCATGAAACTCACCGGGTGACCTTGAGCCAAGGAACTCAGCCAAGCCTACAATGCAAGGTTGTTGTGGGGGATTAAATGGGGAAGGGAAGAACCATGCATGCAACCTTGAGAAAAAGGAGGGATAGAAATACAGTGGTAACTTGATCTACGAACAGTCTAGTTCACGAAGTATTTGGAACACTTCAAAACCAGAAGAAGGTGTTCCGGTTAGCCAGCTTTTTTTGGAATCCGAATGTACTCCGTTTGGGGGTGCACTTCCATTTTGAGTGCCACACTTCTGTTGTCTAGCAGCGGAGAAGGGGGGCGTCTCCTGAAGCTCTGTGGGAAGGAAGCGGAGTGCCCGCCAGCAGGTTTGCAGGAGCGCAACCCCCCCCCCCAATGCCGCTGCAGGAGCATGGGGGGGATCCGTGTGGATCCCAGTTCAGCTACTTATTGATTGATTGATTGACTGCGGAAATGGATAAAAGCCCCCCGCCATCCAAACAACGACTATCATCAGTGCAGGTAAGAATTTTTTTTTTTAATTTTAATTTTTATCATCTACAATGCTGTTTTATTTATTTTATAGTACAGTACATTGATTATTGCTTTCCTTTTACGGATCAGTGGTCTCGTTAGATAGTAAAATTCATGTTAAATTGCTGTTTTACAGGTTGTTTTTTAAAAGTCTGGAACGGATTAATCCATTGTGCATTACTTTCTATGGGAAAGCGCGCCTTTGGTTTAAGAACGGACTTCTGGAATGGATTAAGTTTGTAAACCAAGGTACCACTGGATGTGAATTTTCCAGACAGTAAGTTGTATAGAAATAAATGGAAACAATGAAGAAATAAACATGGCCAGTTGAGGACTCATGCTGGGCCAAATGAGGCCCAGCTGCTGCAGGCTGGCTCCCAACCACTGTTCGTTCTCTCTGGAGCTGCCAAGGGTTGAACGCAGCTTGTTCCGTCTGCAAAGCAAAATGATGTCTGTGTATGTGTATGTGTATGCGTTTGCTTTTTTCTTTTTTCTTTTAAAGGCCCAGCACTGACAGAGAGAGAGAGAATGGGAAAAAGAGAACTCTGAGAGCTTCAGCCTTAAGCAAAGGAAGAGGAAGCTGAGGGAGGCGGAGGTGAGGCCCCGCTGGCATATTCCTCATCACAAACACACACAGAGAGACACACCCTGAGTTTGCCGAGAGCATTTTGTTTAATTATAGCTAAGCCCTGCCTGCAGTGCAAGGAGGGCCACACCAGACTGTACACAGAGAGAGAGAGACACCGAAAAAACAGAGGAAGGACGGTGCATCAACAGTCCTTGCTGGGAGGTGCCAATTCTGGAGGGAATCCCCCTCTACGAGGAGATGCTGTGGTTCGCTCCAGGGGGCTCAATGCTTATCTATCCACTTCTCCAAAGACGATGTCCTGGGTGCCTGAGGAAGAGGAGGAGGAGGAGAGACGTGAAAGCTGCCAGGAATGGTACCTACAGCATTCATGTTAGACATTTGAAAGCGGAAGGCATTGAAGGGTTGCAGTCCTAGCCAAACTTCACAATCTGATGGGAATTGCTTTCTTGGAAGAAGCATGCCTAGGAAGCAGGCTGCTCTGCTGCAACCCAGTGCTTCACTTTTTAGGAAAACGGGATGCCCATCATCAAATGTTAGCAGACGACTTTGCCCACCCCACAAACTCCATTATGGAAAGTCTCCCAAGTGTGGGCTCTCCAGATGTTCCTGAATTACAGCTCCCATCATCCCTTGCCATTGGCAACATCTGGCGGTCCAGAGGTTCCCCACACCTGCTCTGACACTTGGTACGAGTCAACTCCCTCTGCTCATTCCACGATGAGAGAAACACTTTCCGAATGTGCTCAGGGGGAAACATTGTCTTGTCCATGGGTAGGCAATGTAAGGCCCAGGGGCCGGATCTGGCCCAATCACCTTCTAAATCCAGCCCACGGACAGTTCAGGAATCAGAATGTTTTTACATGAGTAGAATGTGTTCTTTTATTTAAAATGCGTCTCTGGGTTATTTGTGGGGCATAGGAATTCGTTCATTAATTTTTTTCCAAAATATAGTCCAGCCCCCCACAAGGTATGAGGGACAGTGGACCGGCCCCCTGCTGAAAAAGTTTGCTGACCCCTGGTCTTGTCTGACAATCAGATCCTCCACGGAGGAGGCAGACCCAGACCTGATGGCTCAACCGTGGCTTAAATTAGCCCCGGAGAGGAGGCATGGAAAGATGGGGAAAGCTATGTCCCTCCAGTTGTTATTGGACTCCAGCTCCCAGCAACCCCAGCCAGCTCAGCCAATGGTCAGGGATAACGGGAGCTGAAGTCCAGAAACATTTGGAGAGCGTCGCAGGTTTCCTAACCTTCGTACAGCAGCTGAGAGACTGAGGCTGCAGTCCTAACCCCACTTTCCTGAACGTATGTCCCATTGAATTTAATGGGGCTTGCTTCTGAGTGGGCACAGTGAGCACTGCAGACCGAGTCCCTGGGAATTCCGCCACCGGAATCCTCCATCTTACTACTGGCAAGCTGCTATCTCTTCTGCCGAAGGGGCGTCATTCTGTCTGCATGGATTATCAGCACCTGCTTGGCATGCAGACGGTCCCAGGTTCAGTCCCAGAAATCTCCAGGTAGGTGCGCCTCACAGAGCTACAGCTACCTGCTTCCCACCTGCCTGCCTGCCAGCTCCCCTCCCCCTCCACCAGCCAAAAAGTCAAACGAAAAGAATGGAAGTCAGACCTACCGATGATGGCCACCACATCCGCAAGCATGTGACCTTGCGACATCTTATCCAGCCCAGCCTGCAGAAATGGATAAGGGAGGCGAACATTTAAGAATGTGTTTGTTTGCTTGTTTTCAATAGAATTAAATGTTAGATGGATGGGGCAAGGAGAGAAAAAGACCAGGAGGAGCAAAGAGCTGGTCAGACCATCCTCCCTGCAGTACAGGGGTGAGGAATCTCAGGCCCAGGGGTCAACTGTGGCCCCCAAAGTCTATATCTGGCCCTCAGGACTCTCACTGCACCCCCACCCCAGGACCCACCCCACCAAGGGCCCTGCTTTGTACTTTCCTTCAGTGTTTTTGCCTAAACAGATCATTCATTTTCCTTGCCTGGATGGAGAGGGGCGTGTGCATGGAGGGTCATGCATTCCCCATCCCTAATTTAAGGTTTAGAACTGTCAGGAAGTGGAATGGTCTCAAGTGCTTTGCTGCCACCAAGCCAGGGCTAAAAATACAGCACACAGGTGGCTTACACCGGATGTGGGGAACCGCTGCCCCTCCAGAGGTTGCTGAATGACCATTCCCACCAGCCAATGGTTGGGGGTGATGGGGATTGTAGTCCAGCAACATCTGGGAGAGCCAAAGGTTCACCACACGTGGCTCAAAATGTTCTCCTATACAGCCTCTCACCACAAATGTGACAGGAGGGAAAAAGCAGAACTGGAAACCAAATTTAACTTGCTGAGGAATCACAGCCTTGATTTTAAAAAGCATTTCACAAGGTCTAGAAACTTGAGGGCTTTAAAAAAAATGCACCAAGCAAACAATTCCTGCTGAAGTCATATGAAGCCAGCCTGGATAGCTCAGTTGGTTAGAGCATGGTGCTGAAATGCCAAGGTTGCAGGTTTGATTCCCATATGGGACAGCTGCATATTCCTGCATTGCAGGGGGTTGGACTAGATGATCCTCACGGTCCCTTTCCAACTCTACAATTCTATTATTCTAGGACTGTTCTAAGACTCCAAACTTGCACCTACTTTTCAGGGCCTAGCCCCGTTGAACTCAACAGGACCAACTTCTGAAGAAACATGTAACATGTAAGTTTGTGCTGTGAATTAGGCTTTCCGTGGTCGAGAGGCCCAGTGATCTGGAGAGATCAATTTGCCTCTCTTGCAAGTTCAACTGAAACAGAATCATGTAAAAAGAAACATGGGAATTTGCTTAACTTGGAGACAAGATTCAGAGGAGTCAGCATTTTTCTGGAAACAGAATGAGTTTGCAGAACTCACACCACCCTCCCTGCATGTGCACCCGAAACCACAACCGAAACACAGAGTTTTCCCAACTCTAGGTAACGAGAAGAGGAACACAATAGAGGAAGGAAACATCCCCTACACACACACACACACAAACAAACAAACAAACAAATGCCAGTCAAACAGATGAGCAGAAGGATAGAGTCCCTTTTTTATTGCAAAGCTGAACTCTCCTAGCCTGTAAGGAAGAATGACTACCAGAAATAGTTCAAGGAAGAGCCGGGAAATTCCCCCCGCCAGCCCCCTGAGCAAATATTTCCAGTGCCGTTCTATTAAAACATGCAGCAAGGACACCTAAGCAAATCCGAGGGTCATGACGTATTGCCATATGCTTTTCCCAAGGCAAGGAAGGAGGGGCAGGGCTTGCCATGACCCTCCCCACCCCAGCTCACTGATACCAAGAAGCTTCCTTTGTTGGGTTTCCTACAGGTGCCTCCTTTGGGACAGACAAAGGGTGCACTGCCCCAGCCTCACTCAACCCTCAGCCAGCCCCCCACAGCCCCTCTGCCTACCTTCTTTCTTACATCCAGCCCAGACGGTGGCCCTGCCTATCAGCTTCCTCCTCCTTCTCAATCTCAGTGTTGCCCTTGCAGAACATAGGGCTAGCTGGCTCTGCCCTTCGTTGGCTCTGGCGCCACCTACTGTTGGGCTGCCTGCCTCCCACCCCGCCAGTCCTTGTCCCGCTTACCAGGTGGGCGAATCCCGGAGCCTTTATCTTGCAGCGGTAGGGCCGGCTGCTGCCGTCAGAGACCAGGTACACACCAAACTCCCCCTGCAAGGATGAGAAGGCAGAGGAGCAGAGGGGAGGAGAATTAGATGACCCAAATTGGGAAGCCGGGTTACCACGGTACCTGGGGTGTGAGAGGGCGGGGAGAGAGCGTGAAGCGGAGCATGGCTTTAGAACTTCCTCAGTGAGAGAGCTGCAAAGGATTCTGGGGCTCCAATGAGAAGGGGCAGGCGACATACAAAAGGACACGTCCACACTAGGCATTTAAAGCTGTATCGTACTGCTTTAAAGAGTCACGGTTTCCTCGCAAAGAATCCTGGGAACTACAGTTTGTTGAGGCTGCTGAGGGTTGTTAGGACGCCCCTCAAAGAGCTGCAATTATCAGAGTAGTTTAACAATCATTCTCTCTTCCCAGGGAACCCTGGGAACTGTTGAGTCCAGGCTGAGAATTAAGCCCCACAGATGCTCTCATGGTAAGGAGGAGGTATAACGGAGGGCAAGATTTGGCTGGCGAACCCTGCTGACAGCAAACTCAGGCGCTGACCAGACTGAAGTAAAAATGGGGCCTACAATGATGAAAGAGGAATCAGCATACTTGCAAGCATCCTGGGGCTTCCAGAAGTAAGGGGACAAATCTTTTTTTGGTGGTGGTGGTGGGGAATATCTTAAAAATGCACCAAGGAAACCCAACCACAGCCCAGCATGGACTGAGCATGCTCTGCTCAGTAGCTACAGAATGCTGAATATCGGTTTGCTGCAGCAGGAAGAAGCAAGCAGAAAGAGGGAGATCAGAGTGGCGGAATAACCAGGGAAAGGGCATGTCTGCCCAGAACGGGAGTACTCCATTTTGTTGCCAATCCGCTATTCCCTCCAATTTATGCACTGCTCAGAGCAAAGGACTGTACCTTGGGTGCCTCTATAGCTGTGTACGTAGCTCCAGGGGGCACTTGGTAGCCCTCTGTGTACAGCTTGAAGTGGTGGATGAGGGCCTCCATGGAAGTCTGGCGAGGGGGAATAAAAGACACACACACACACATTGTAAAACCCAGACAAAGGAGAGAGCTTCCCCATTTCACCACTAGGAGGTGCCACCTCAGCTCAGGGGTGGTTTTGTTACCTTCATCTCTGCCCGCTTTGGAGGGGAGATTTTGGCATCGTCCACTTTGATCTCCCCCTCGGGCATCTTGTTGAGGGCCTGCAAGATGATACGGAGGGATTGGCGCATCTCCTCCACTCGGCACAGGTACCTGTTAGGGAGTGCGGGGTAATGGTTAAAGGTGACAATTCAAATCCCTAACTCAGTCATGAAGCTCGCCGGGGCGGGGGGGCAGTGGTCATGGTCTCTCAGCCCATCCTACCTCACAGGGTTGTTGTGAAGATGAAACAGAATTGGAGGAGAAGGGCAAATACCACATTCAGTTCCTTGGCAGCAAGGTGGGACACAAATGCAATAAATAAAATGTTGGGCGTTCTAGTAAAAAAAACACAACAGTGTAGACCCAACTAGCCCTGAGCAGCTAGTGTGGCATAGTGGTTAGAGTGTTTGACTAGCATCTGGGAGACCAGGATTCAAATTCAAACCTGGCCATCAAATTCACCGGGCCGGTGCCTGTCTCTCAGTGTAACCTAACTCGCAGGGCTGTTTTGTGAGAATGAAGAGGGGGGCTGGGGAAGAAGCTTGAAATGAAAAAGGGGAGAACCACACATGCCGCTTTGAGCTCCTTGAAGGAAAGGTGGGATATAAATTTATTGATTTGAACCCAATGTTAGCCCTACTTAGAATAGACCTGCTTAAATAAATCAACATGAATAACTTAGGGCTAATCGGTTTTGGCCAACTAAATTCTACTCAGAGCAGACCCACTGGGCCTAAGTTATGCATGCTGTTTAATTTCAATGGGTCTATTTTGACTAGACTAACATTGGATATAATCAAATACTATACAGAACTTGGCTGGGTACCACCCAATGCTAATATTAAAATTAACAAC
Source organism: Lacerta agilis (assembly GCF_009819535.1). Taxonomy (NCBI): domain Eukaryota; kingdom Metazoa; phylum Chordata; class Lepidosauria; order Squamata; family Lacertidae; genus Lacerta; species Lacerta agilis. The sequence continues at coordinate 30,474,611 of NC_046328.1, read as the reverse complement.
AAGCCAGGGAGCTAGATAGTGAAGAACCAGACAGAGAGAAATCCCAGGAAGGTCCCATTAACAGAGCACACCAGGAAGGGGGCTAAGGAACAGACTGCCCACCTTCAGGCCAGAGGGTGGGCCCTTTAAGAACCTAGAACTCATCACATGGAGGTGGAGCCTGAGAGCAGGAGCTTAAAAAGGCTCATTCTGCTCCCAACCTTCCAAGGAGCCAAGTGGCTCATTTGGAGTTCTCCGTGGTCCTGCAATGTTCAACCGGCAGGGCCTCCTTCTCCCAGGGATCCTGCATCGAACCAAGCCAACACAAGCATGGCTCTTTTAAATCCATGCTCTCTGCAACTGCCACAAGAATTGGGGGAAGGAGGGGCTGGCAGTGACAGCTCATAATGGACTTGGCTAGAAAGTCAAGTCAAAATCTGTAGGCAGGTGAGATAATATTTCAAAAGTGGGAGGCTTTGGAAGGAATCCATGACCCATCGCAGCAGAGGAAGACATCGGATGAACCATTCTGACTGCTCTTATGATGAGAGAGACACTGTGCATTTTGAAGAATTGCATACTATTACTGAGAAGTTGCTGGAGAAGCTCTTGGGGGCGTGCAGACCACCAAGTGCAGATAAATCTCCCTCCAGAAATTGGAACCACACCTATCGTAGCAGTCGCCTCGTGACCCAATCGGGACATCGAACTCCACCTGGTCGTAGACGTCGTACGGCTGGGTTTTGCGAAGGTCCCACTGGATCCCTGAGCCACGAAGCATCACTCCACTGACGGGGAAAGACGAAGAGGAGAGATGCAGGAGGAAAAACGCAGCTTTTGTGCCCAAGGTTAAAGTGAGCACCCACACAATGCAGGGCGCCCTAATCCTGATGGACACCAGCTTTACCACGTGATTTCACTGCTCCGTTACCTAAAACCATAATTGAGAGCTTCCTCCGACGTCACCACTCCAATATCAATTGTCCGGTTTTTCCAGATTCGGTTGTTTGTCAGCATCTGGAGAGATGGAGGGAAAGAAAAGATACAAATAACTGAGCTGTGGAGTCTATATTGGGGGAGTGGGAAACCCCAACCAGCTCTTCCCCCTTCAGATCACTGATTTCCAACTAGTCAGTTGTGCTCATGGCACAATTATCAGGTTCTGTTTTATATTTCTCTTAGGATAGGGTTGGTGTTACTGAACTATACCTCCCATCATCCCCAACTATTAGGCTATCCTGGCTGCAGGCAGCTGGAGACCAACAAGATCTAGAGGGTCACAGACTCTCCAACCTTGTTTTAAGAGGAAGAAGGGGGGGGGAACCATGGAGAAGAACAGAGTGTGTGGATGTCACAACAAACCATAGTTTAAGCATGATAAACCATAGCTTAAACACAATAAACTATGGTTTACTGCGACTAGCACAAACCTAGGACTCTTCTCCCCCTGCTCCTTCTTTAGCACAGTTGCTACAGCCTGAAACTGTGGTTAATTTTAACTCTGGTTTTGCATAGGTATTTATTTTATTTAAAGCAGTTAAAGCCACTTATTTAAAAAAAGGAAACCTCTAGGTGGTGTACAACATAAAAACAGCACTGTTGAAACAAAAATACAACATTAATACCCTTGAAACAAAATCAGGAATTCATACAGATGAAAACAGGGTCTGATCTTTTGGCTGAGGGAGAATCTGAGTGAAAAGATACATTTTTTACAAGTATGAAAGATCTTTAGGAAAACACAAACAAAACCAAGGAGTGCCCCCCCACAACCCCCATGAAGAATGAATGTGCTCAGTAGGCATGAAATACTGACTACCTGTTGGAGGGGAAACTAGGGGAGGAGCATAGGATGGTTGAAAGAAAGCAGATTTGTTTGACTGGCACCCTCAACAGGAGTTTTTAAAATCCCAAACAGCAGGAGCCTGCCACAGTAGCTTGGGTGGTCACAGAGAAACCTTGTGGCAAGGGCTGCCCCCCCCCTTGTTTGTCAACAATGCCTCACCTCTTCCACCTCGTCTATCCGGATGGAGAAATTCTTCACAAACTCATAGATGTCATCCATCAGCCCGAGAGGCATGTCCTGAGTGATTGGGATGGAGAAGAAGAGAGGAGCAGATGCTGAAAAGACATCCTGGGATTGTGTTCAACTAAGACTAGAACCGACAGTGGATACAACCCACAGAGAGAGAGTCGGGGAGTCCTGGAGAACTAGTGGTCTTCCCGTCTCTGTGAAAAACAAGTCTTCAGACCTGCCCAATCCAACATGGCTGCCCACCTGTCTGGTCACAAAGTAGCCTTCTCACCTGGTGGACCCCTCCTGGTCGGACGTAAGCAGCGTGCATCCGGGCTCCAGACACCCGTTCGTAGAACTCAAACATCTGGAAGGCAGACAAAGAGGGAGGGAAGGGGGACATTTTACAGGTGCAATCCTGTGAACAACTCCCAACTGGCCTCTCCCATTCTGCCATGGGACAGTGGCTTCCCCACCTGGTGCCTTCTTTTGGACTAAGGCTGGCTGGGGCTGACAAGAGTGGGGTTGGACTAGATGACCCTTGGCGTGCCTTCCAAGGACCCTACAATTCTATGATGCTATGCAAAGCTCAATCTTTTTGACTAGGTGTGGCTGGGGCTGATAGGAAGTGCAGTCCCAAACACCTATAAGGCACCAGACTGGCGAAGGCTGTAGGTTTCTTGGTTTCATCCCAAACACCTCAAGTTCGCAGAGCTACGAACTTCGTGCTTGAGGTGTCAGGATGTTGCCGCACATCACGGCAGGCAGTACTGGGATAAGAGAGAACAACATGCCTACACCACTGAGCAAGAGCCCTGTGGATAGCTCAGTAAGTAGAGGAGACTCTTAACATCAAGGTTGTGGGTTTGAGCCCCACATTGGGCAAAAGATTCTTGCATTGCAGGGGGTTTGACTAGATGACCCTTGTGGTCCCTTCCAACTCTACGATTCTAGGATTCTAACTCTCCGTGTACGCTGTGCCACAGGGACCAGAAAGAGCTGTGGGATTTATGCAATCTGCACAGGCTTGTTTCCTTTGCATAATTTAGAAACTGGCAGGAGACGCAAGGTGCAGTAGGGCATTTGTGCCTCATCCCGCCACCCCCAAGAACTGCTTTTGGTTTCTGACTTTGTGTGCAGAGTTCTAAGGTGGGCTTCCACAATCATCAGGACTGGAAACCTTGTCAATTACTTTTTAAAACAAAGGTTAATATGCTCAGGACAATGAACCTGGCACCTTTTTTTGGGATGTGTGTGGAATCAGAAATACACACAACACTGAGCAGAGGCAGGCAGTCCCCTCTTATATGTCAGCTTAACAACGATCTAGGGAGGTACGCCAGTAGTCTTATGGCTCTACTGGAGATGGTGAGGTGGAGGGCTGGGCCATTCCATTGTCACGGGTGGGACACTTTGACCATGTTTTTTGGTATTCACACATGTGTAACAATGTAAATATACATAAAAATTAACAACCAAAATTTAAACTATGTTCTTAATAAGATACTGAACATTTTACTAATGTTTTATTATTTTTATGGATATTTTGGACAATTTTATTAAATGTTAAAAGTGTTGTCACGGGTGGGACAAAAAAAGGACATGGAGCTTGAGATAAGTTTGATTTATGGAAAAACTCTGTGAGTTGGGAGGTGACTCAATGATAAACTCAGCATATCTGTTTAAATCAATGTTTGTTGGTTACAACTATGCAATCAGGAATTAAGTTTAAGAAATTTAATGATACAAAATTAAGGAAAAAATGCTGTCATGGGTGGGACAATCATCAGAAAACTTTTAATTTGAACACTTCTGTGAAGACTACGTGGGTGGACTTTTGAAAAGAAGGTCCATAAAATAAACTTCTTTTGTCTTTAGCTTTTAAAAAAATGGTTAGACTGCACATTTGGAATCTTCCTCACCAAAGTCCAGTGCTCATCTAGCATTCTTATCAGGCTCATTTTTCACGGAATGGCCCGGCTTGCCTAATGATTACCTAGGCAGTTTGATACATGAGGATTTAAAAGTTCAAAACTAGAACTCTGAAACTTGTCTGGGAACAAATGGGCAGCTGGTGATGAAGCTGGCAGATGGCACTCCATGCCACCAAGGCCACTCGCGTCTCTGATGACAGTGCTGGATCCAAGAGTACTTGCCTTTTCCCTCTCCTCAAACATCCAGAAGAAAGGAGTCATGGCCCCAATGTCCAGGGCATGGGTTGTGATGGCCATGATGTGGTTCAGGAGACGCGTGATTTCGCCAAAGAGAACTGGAAAGGAGGAAGAGACTCAGGTTAGCTACTGTGAATGCAGAACCAGGGGTATGTAAGGAAATGGATGGGAAGGGAGGATAGGGCACATATTAAACACTACGATCCTAAGCATGTTTACTCAGCCACATGGAACTCAAAGGGGTTCACTCCTTAGTGAGAGTGTTTAGGACTGAGGCCTAGGACACAGTGCAGGAGTGAGGTACCCGTGAGCCTCTAGGCACTGTCAGACTCCAACTTGCATCCTTCCCGATGGCTGGATGCAAAGGAGTGGTGGGAGGCACTAGCTGGGGAACCCCCCAAGGGAACAAGACCCAGAGCCAAGAGACTGGTGGTGGGATGATGATATGTGATCAGAGGGAGAAGAAGGGAGGACTGGGAGCAGGGGGTGTTGGAAGCTGAAGAGGTGACAGGGTTTAGGGAGCAGGAAGAGTCTATGTCAGAGAGCAGTCAAGAATCAGAGGCAGAAGCGGAGGCTGAAGAGGAGGGGGGCCAGGAGGCAGAGATCAGTAAGGCTTCTGAAGAAGCCAGGGCAAAGGGCAGCTCCTTACCCCCCACCCCGATGTCCCAGAACTTTGCCAAGACATGAAGAGGGTGGAGGAAAGAGAGACAAGATGAAGGAGCCTCAGATTGCAAGGAAAAGAACTGGGAGGGGCTTAAGGAGTGGTGGGAAGGTAGGGAGCATCAACCCTCACAACTGCCCCATTGGGACTAGTTCTGCTGGGAAGAGTTATGCTCACTGGCCTGAGCTGTGTTTGTTCCTTTGAATAAAGAGTTAACTTCACTGACACATGAGTTATTGCTGACCTGACCCCAACACCCGCCCTGACACCCAGACAGCACAACCAACAGGCAGGGGTGATGGGAGTCAGAGTCCAACAACATCTGGAGGGACACAGGTTCCCCTTCCCTGATGTTGGCTTGTTTAAAGGTACACAAACCAAGGAGGAAACATGGGCTGCAGTTCAGTGGCATTGCTTGATTTGCTAGCTGCAACCACACCCTTGTAAGCCACCTGCTTTGCTTACCAACCTCGGATCCACTGAGCCCTCAAGGGTGGACGGATGTTGAGCAGCTTCTCCACCGCCAAGGAGTAGGCCTGCTCGTTGCACATCATAGAGACGTAGTCAAGCCGGTCAAAGTATGGCAGAGCCTGAGCCAGAAAAGGACAGTTGGAAAGCAGCTAGAGACTTGCTCAAGGATCTTCAGAACATATTAAGAGTTTTACTGGATCGGGCCAGTGGCCCCTCTCGTCCAATGTCCTGTTCTCACAGTGGCCAACTGGAGGCCTGCGATGGGAAGCCCGCAAGCAGGACCCGAGTGCTAAGAGCAGCTCCTGCCACGTGCGATTTGCGAGCCAGATTACCTGGAGATAGGTCTTGTACTCTATCAGCTTCTCGGTGCCCCGGTGAAGCAAGCCGATGTGGGGGTCACATTTCTTCACAGACTCCCCGCTCAGCTCCATGACCAAACGCAAGACCCCGTGAGCCGCAGGGTGCTGAGGCCCAAAGTTGATGGTCAGATTGGAAACGTTTTTCTCGAAGGGCGGGTCCTTGTCTGTTCGGGTCAGAAGAGCACATGTGAGACATCTTGCTGGTAAGGCAGGAGAAGGGAGTCCTTCCTCAACCTAACGGCTGCACTTACTCGTAGGCCAGCAACTGGGGAAACACATCTGTGGGTGGGGCAAGAAGCAAAAGTGGGAGGAGCAAAGGATATTACCTTTATCCAGGGATGGGGAAACTCAGGCTTCAGGGCCTCAGGGCTCTCTGCAAGCCACACACCCTTCCAAGCCACACTGCTTACCAGCCCTGCTGTGTCTCTTTGCAAGCGTTTTTTTCTGGCTGGAATGTGTCATTGAACTGTGATGAACCCTTGCTGACCAGGAGACAGAGAAGTGTGGCGGGGTGGTTATAGAAACCTCTGGGTTTTGTGTGTCTGAAGGTAGCCTACTGTACAAAGGTAAGGGCAAAGAATGGGGAACCTTCCAGGTGGCTAATAATTTATGCTACCCATCTGATTGGGTTGCCCAGTAGTGAGCAAGGCCAGAGGCAAAAGTAGGCATAGCAACAAATGAGAATTTTACCATTCTAAAGCTAGTTTCTTCACACACTGTGTTTGTTTTTTAATGAGATTTGTTTTATTTTGATTACGTGTGGATGTTCTGAAATTGATCCGGCATGGAAGCCAACCTACTCAAAAGCAGACCCCATGAAATCAATTGACTTAAGCTAGTCGCTGCCATTTATTTACAATGGGTCTGTTCTGAGTAGAAGTTAGCTGTGTGGAGCCTATCAGTATTTCTCAAACTTGGGTCCCCAGCTGTTTTTGGACTACAACTCCCATCATCCCTAGCAAGCAGGACCAGTGGTCAGAGATGATGGGAGCTGTAGTCCAAAAACAGCTGGGGACCCAAGCATGAGAAACACTTCTACATCAATAAATACAGCAGAACAATACTATATTTCATCCCATTGAGAAACTCCACATGAGAGGGAGACTCCATTCAGTTCTATGGAGGAAACTCACCGTTCCAGGGAGGAGGGACCCATTTTTCTGTCTCTTTCGTGGGATACATGACGGCGCCTCCATACTGCTGGACATACTCCACATCAGGCTGCCACTGCTTTCCTCTAAGGAAGGGAAGAAGAAATGTGAAGATCTGCTCAGGCAGCAACACTCAGTATGAACCTGAAAATAGGATGCTGACTAGCTTGTGTTGTAGGGCGAGCCTTGACACTAGGATAGATGCTGACCTTGGGAGACATCCATCAGATCTGGCTCCTATTTGTTTTCCTGGCTTTGAGTCAGTTGTCTGTAAGACCAGCCCAACGCTGTATTTTTATTTATTTATTTTACTGGCAGCTCAACACAAGTTTATTTTTATATTTAAGGGATTTATACCACACTTTTCACCATGTCTCAAAGTGGCATACAGGGAGGGGAAATAAAAGCGCACTATACACAAAATTTAAAACATAGATTCCAACCTCTTGCACTGCCAACAAAGACAAACAAATAGAGAACCTACCCACAAGGTGCACATACACTATGCCTGGCTTCCTCAACCTTGGCCCTCCTGATGTTTTTGGCCTACAACTCCCATGATCCCTAGCTAGCAGGACCAGTAGTCAGGGATGATGGGAATTGTAGTCTCAGAACATTTGGAGGGCCGAGGTTGAGGAAGCCTGCACTATGCAAAAGAATGAAAAATAATCACTTCCGGGTTCCTGCAACATGGCGGGCGGACCGTGGATCTGACAGCTCTGTCAGATTCGGCCTCACAGAGCTTCCAGGGAAGAGTGCAAGGGCGATGTGGTTCCCCCCCAAAAAAAACCCAAGAGGAGCATTGGGGTGCCTTGGGGTCCTGCTGTTCACAGACGGTACCTCGGCATTGCCGGTCTCTGCTCTCCATCCCAAGAGGTGCAGAGAGTGGGGGTGAAGCTGAGTGAAAGTGCCGGTGAACTAGGCACCATTGCAGCTCTGTGAAGCAAAGCCTCTGATCCAGCCATTCCAGTATATTGAAGCTGATTGCAAAGGTGAGGACTGTTTGATTGTTTCGGCAGGGTGGAAGGGGAACGGGAGTGTTAAAAGGAAGTCCGCTCCCGTTCCTGGTGCTATGAGCACGAAATACATACAGTGGTGCCTCGCAAGACGAAATTAATTCGTTCCGCGAGTGTTGTCGTATAGCGGAAATTTCGTCTTACGAAGCATGGTCGGAGGAAGTGCGGTTTTACGGGGAAAAATCGCAAAACGTTTTCGTTTTGCAAGTCGCGGCCATATGAAAATTCGTCTTGCAAGTCACCCTTTCGTTAGCGAATGCCTTCTGTCTCGCGAGTTTTTCGTCTAGCGAGGCATTCGTCTTGCGAGGTACCACTGTACAAGTGAAGTGTTGATGAAGTTTACCTTGGGAGATAAGTTAACTAATGAACAACAAAGATTAAAAGATTACACATAGCTTTCGTTTATACTAATCTCAAGATTTTTTAAAACATCGAACTTGACTTGAACTCAATTTGAACTTGAATCTCTCCTATGCTGTGATTGAACTTGACTTAAAATGGAGGACAAAGTGGAGAAGGATTGCAATGTTATTTAATGGAAGAATACTACAAATTTCCTCTCTGGAAGAAAGATTGGACTGACTCTCTGAATCTACGCTACTTTTGGGAAAGAATTTTTTGATCTTTCAGAGTGTTGAAGACATCTAACCTAATGGAATTATAATTGTGGACTTATTTTATTAAAATGTATTAGCTGGTTAAAAATCAAGATTAAAAAAGAGGACTATACTATTCATTGTTAATACTGGACTAAATCAGACTTTAAAATAACATTAATATTATAGTTTTACTTATATTGGTAATCAAAAATCATTTTGATGTGAATGGATGTAAAGATGGGAACATATAACTGTTAAAATCTGCTTTTGTGAGTAAGGTGGAAGGGGGTAGAGAAGAGGCTGGAAGTACTGGCTTTCTCTACTGAGCATAGTGAATTGGCCTTGACAAAGTACTGATAAAGCTAAAATATTACCTTCCTTTGGAGGGAAAGGACTTTTTGTTTTGGAATTTGATCTTAGAGAGGAAGCTGGGAAATGGGGAGAGAATTGGTCCCCCTTTGTCCCTGCAAGGAGCTGAGTGGGTGGGTAGAAGCGGGAAGGGAAACAGCGTTAGGTACCATTGTGGCGGGAAGGTAAACGGCTTTTCCGTGCGCTCTGGTTTCCATCACAGTGTTCCGTTGCACCAGAAGCGGTTTAGTCAGGCTGGCCACAAACACAGGCTCCCTCGGCCTGAAAGCGAGATGAGCGCCGCAACCCCACAGTCACCTTTGGCTAGACTTAACCACCTTTACCTTTATACATTTACCTTACCATGCAAGAGCATATAGAAAGTGAATCCAGGCCTGGGGACTGATGCTGCTGGACTCCAACTCTCATCAGCCTCGGTCAGCACGGGTGTGGGTGTGGGTGTGTGTTAGGAACTATGGTTCAACATATGGTTCCCCACCTCCCAGCTACAAAAGGGGTTGCCCTACATGTAACACAGAACGTCATTTGAACTGAGGTTCATCTCTTTTCTCCCCCAAACCTGTTTCAGTCTTTGGCCTCTGAACAGAAACGCACGATGCGACGTACAGAGACGCTGCGTCTGGGCATATGCAAAGGGCGCCTTTCCTCACAAGCGTCCTCCTGCACAGGCGATCGGAGGGCAGAGCTCTCAGGTCGCAGCACGGCTTCCATGAGGACTAGGACCTTGACATTTCTCTTGAAATTCACCGGGGTGGGAAGGGAGCCGCGTAGCCGTAACGGTAGACCCTCAGACATTAAAACAAAAAGAGGGAAAGCTATTTCCAGGATGGCGTGAAAAGGGTGGGGGGTATTACCTGCTGGGCGCCGCCCCCAGCGCAATCCCCTGTCTCCATGACCCTGAAGGTGCCCGCAATCTCCACAAAGCTCTGAGCGCCGCCATCTTCCTTGCGGGGCTGCGGCATCCCACAGACGTCAAACCCGCGCATGCTCCCCTTTACTGCAGAGCTTCGGAGCCGCCATTGTAGGTATGGGCAAAGGGGGAAATGCTCCCCCTCTCCTCCCAAGGAGAGAGAAGGGCAGCCGACTTCACAGCGGCCGCGGAGCGAGCTGCGCGTGCGTAGAAAGCGCACTAGGAAGCTCCCGTAAACCGACGTTCTGCGCGTCAGCCATGTGAGGGCCGGGAGTCGACTTCAGCGGTTGCCAGTGAGCATGCTCAGCAGTACGTCGCGGGCAGGCTGGCCTGATAGCGATTCTATAGAGTCGTTTAAACCGGAAGTGACCTTGCTGGGACCGGAAAAGGGAAAGGAGGACCTGTTGCCATTGCTGATGCTGGAGTGAGAAGCGGTGACCTTTCCTGCAAGGAGCTGAGCGGGTGCGTAGAAGGGAGAATGTGGTTGGAAAGGGTTCTGTCACGCCGGCCTTTATACTCTCAGGATTCAGGAGTCCCCTAAGGGTCCTCGGTCTCTCTTTACTCCGGTGTAAACAGCACCCACTAGAACAGGCATAGGCAAACTCCGGCCCTCAAGATGTTTGGGACTACAATTCCCATCATCCCTGACCACTGGTCCTGTTAGCTAGGGATGGTGGGAACTGTAGTCCCAAACATCTGGAAGGCCGGAGTTTGCCTATGCCTGCACTAGAAGCTCCCTGGAACCATGAGTCCGTCTAGCTCAGTCTTGTTTCCCCAACCTTCCCCAATTTTTGGTCCCCGCACGTTGTTAGACTACAATTCCCATTATCCCTGACCATTGGGGCTACTGGGAGTTGTAGTCCAACATCACCTTGGGGCCCAAGATTGGGAAAGGCTGTTCTACACAGATGTTACTGGACTACATGCAAGGCAACTTCCCTCACCAACGTGCATCCTACACCTTCATTATATAGCTTCTGGTGAATGCTGGTAAAAATGCACCTCTTTACCCTGGCTTTTGACACTTGATGTGTATATTTCTGGAATTTTAAAGTTGTTTTTAATGTTATGTAATGTTGTGTTTTTAATGTTACTAATGTGTTTTAAGTGTTGTAACCTGCCCTGGGACCTTAGGGTGAAGAATGGGTAATAAATTGCAGGAATAATAATAAAAACTGCAACTCCTATTGTCCTTGACCCTTAGCCTTGCTGGGTGGCACTGGTGGGAGTTGTAGCACAACCACATTTGGAGGGCAAGAGATTCCCCACTCCTGGTCCATGTGGTTCTGAGACATGCTAACCTCTTTTTGTCATGCAGATATAGTCAGAGGTTGATACTTGGTCTTGCTTCACCCTATATCGTAAGTGAGTTACTGGAAAACTTCCTTAAACAACCCCCTATGCAAAGTTAAAATGTTCGGAGAATGCACACCACTTCAGCAATGCTTTGCTAATCCTGTACTTTTCTGTCATTCCTGTTTCCTTTTGCAGAACAGCCTACCAAAATGGGTATTCACTTTGGAAACTTGGAGAGAGTAAAGCATGTGATCACCTACAGCTTGTCTCCATTTGAACAAAGAGCTTTCCCAAACTACTTCTCCAAAGGAATTCTTAATGTCTGGAGGCGGTTCAGTTCACAGGTCTTGCGGGTGGTGCCTCGTAAGTTAAAAATTATTTAGGCTGCTCCTTCTGCTTCTTGCTTGTGTGCTCAGTGTTACCCTTGAGGGCTGGTTCTTTCTCCAGGATTAGTGCATTAATGTTCAAAGTGAAGATCAAAGGAAGTACTCAGGATGTTGGTTTCAGAAGAAGGCAATCTCTGGAGCAACATATGGCATTGGGGGAGGGGGGTGGAAGCAGTTTCTTCATTGCCATCATAGTGCAAAGACGGCATGGAGCAGATTAGATGAACTTCATTATTGTTATTATTTATTTCATTTATGAATAGCTTCCTATGAATTAACTTGAAGTTACTTTGGAAACTTAAGTTGGTCCAGAATGCAGCAGCCAGATTATCAGATGGAGTACTGTTTAGATCTCACATAGCCCCGTTTCAAAGCAGTGGTATTTTCTTCTCCCCAGCCTCCTGCCATGAGAGATCTTCCCTTCCCTGCCTCCCAAACAGGGTTTTTCATCCACCATCCATCACTTTTATCTGCATGCTAACCCCTTCTTAACCCTGAGTAGAGGACCACAAAAGAACAGAGCAAAGTAGAAACAAAAAGAAAGTAGAAAAGAAAAAGAAAGGATAACAAAGAGATAAGAATATTAAAGGAATAAGATACTAATAAAGGAAGTAAAGAAATAGGTTAAAAGGACTTCCAACTATCCATCTGTCGGTTATATATATTAGAGTTCTTCAAAATAGTCAGTTGTTCAATCCAGCATAGTATCCAGCCGGATTATAAATTGTTTTAATTGTTGTAACACATCCTGGGATCTTGGGTTGAAGAGCAGGTAATTAATAAAATTAAAAACCCAGATTTATTTATTTTTTTAAAAAACCCAGAATTTCAGATCCAATGCAGATAACAACTGGGGTAAAAAATTCCACTTATAAGGCTTCTTGAAATAGAGAAGCTTTCAGCAGGCACTGAAAAAACAATAGAGATGATGCTTGTCTTACATGTAGGTGGGGGGAGTTCCCAGTTCTGGCATTGCGCAGGACAGACCTGCTGATGAGATGGTTATCTTCAGAAGGCCCTCTCCTGTAGAACATAGTGACTGGCTGGGTATATAGGGGATGAACCACTCCTTTTATGTATCCTGGTTCCGAGCCATACAGGGTTTTGTGCCAACACCTTGAACTTAGCCTGGTAGCTAGTGGGCAGCCTGTGCCAATTTATAAAAGACAGTTCTCTTTGCTCTACATTGGAAGCACTAGATGGAGCAAGAGAGCAGAGCAAGGTGACAATCTCCTTTAGTCAGTACACAGTGGCAATAACAGTCTACTCTCCCACGTGTTCCGGAATTATAATCTCCTTACTGTAATTACAAAATCTCGTTAGCAATTAGTCATCTTTAGCATCAATGACGAGGATAGTTAGCATTTAAATAGTGCATTTCAATAGTTCAACGAATTCATATGCTGTTGCAGCAATTGACAGCAGTTTGTGAAGTCCTGAGGTCTTCAGGTTTTATATTAGTGCTAGCAGCCTCTTGCATAGTGTTTCCTTCCTTCTCCTGCTGTACTCTCCTCAACCCTGAGATGACCTATTCAGGCTCTGAGGTGGGTCCCTGTAAGGGCCAGCTTCCAAGCCCCTGCTCCACCTGTGTATCTTTTAAATCTTCTAGTGGCTCGGACTGTCATCGCAGCATGATGACCAACCACTAAAAATGCTACAGAGAGAAAAACTACTCTCTCTCTCTCTCTCTCTCTCTCTATATATATATATATATATATATATTCACAAAGTGGAATGCAACAGCAGAGACAACCAGTCTGAATACCATTTAAAAGAATTAAATATGATACAACCACACTCCATAATATTTTTAAAACACTGGGTTGCATCCAACTAACACATACTTGGAGTAGTAGGCCCACACAAATCAATGAACTTGGCTACTATAAGTGAGTTGGATAAAACCACATTTTGTGGTGATCTTAAATAATCAGCACACAAAAAATGAACTAGTACGGCACAAGCTCAGCATTCTGTTGGCAGCTTAGAACATCATCACTTCAGCCCAATTTACACAGGCCACTGAAACCTACAAAGAAAAAATAATAAAGTCTTCAACGTTCCCCTAAAAAATATTGATACCAAAATATCACTTGTCAGCAGTTACTTTTATGGGAAGGCCAGTTTGACAGGGACCAATGGAAGGAGGCGATGATGGTGGACTTGTATTAAAAGTACAGTATTTTGGATTACAGGTTATAGCAAACAATTCAGTGAAAAGATGGATCCAGCCTTGGTAGTTTATGCAGGGGTGGGAAAGCTTGGAGCTGAGAGCCAAATGCAGCCTTTCTGGCGCTCTCTGGCCTTTGGGACTCTCCAGACGGCTCTCCTCCTGGCTCTGCTTTGTACCCTCCTTGACTGGTTCTCCTTGGCTTGGATTGTGTCCTTGAATTCTGACAACAGTTCTTGCATTCAGGATGGAGGACAGAGAGGGTGTTTGTGTGTGCATGTTTAGAAACTAGTATACAGATGCAAACGTTTACATTCATTGCTCCATCCACTTTTGCCTCTGATTCCACCCACCACTGGTGTGTGGCCCCCCAGAAGGGAATTCAGTTGAAAAAGATTCCACACCCCTGTGTTTATGTATTAGCCTGGTAGCCATAGGCAACAAGTAATTCTGTACAGGCGAGTGAGTGGGCTTGCAGAGTGGGGACAGATTCTATTCCTTCTCTGTGCCCAGAATTGAAACCAAGTGGGCTGCCATAAAAGAGAAACCTCCTCTTTGTAGCATAAAAATTTACTAGGCTCCTCCAACTTGTTGTTGTTTCTCTTTTTTCTTTTCTCGTTTTTTATATCTAACTCATTTGTAACTGAAAATCAATAAAACACTTTAAAAAAAGAAATGTACCATGCTCTTGCAGAGTGAAAAAACTCTCTGCCAACCCCCAGCACACACACACACACACACACACACACACACACATAGATATAGATATAGATATATATTGCAGGTTAGTAACTTTTTAGGGTTTAGTGTAAGGGGTGAAGAGCTGTAATCCAACTACATTTGGGGGGCACCACATTGGCTAATCGTGGGTTAATGCATAAATTTATTTGCTTCCATTGCAATACTTTTCTTGGAAAAAACTCATCAATGTAGAAGAAAATGGCAACAAACTGGAATCTTAAAAAACAGTATTCTTTCTTTTAAAAAAATGTTTGGAAATGGCTTTTTCTTTAGTCAAAGAGGGGGATAGAAATAAAAAGACAGATGGGGTTAGGCCACACAAATATATGTAGAACTAGCAGTGCATCTTTAAGGAAATGAGGAATGTCAGAGCACTTGCCATATCCTGGGCTGTCATGATTATAAAACTCCTACTTGTACATGTTATTAAGCAGGAGTAGGGGAGTCTCTTGCGCTCCAGATCTTGCTGGACTACAGTTTCCATAATTCCTGACCGCTGGCCATGCTGTCCAGGGTATATGGGAGTTGGTGTCCAACATCTGGAGAGCCACGGGTTCTCCATCCCTTTTATAAAAGATGGTACTGCATTCCCGATTATTTGCTGGAATGATACTTCATACCAGAAGAATGTTATTTTAGTAACATGTATTTAGCCTTTGTTACAGTAGAGTATGGGAACTTAAGGGCTGTGCCAATAGGGTGATAAATAAGTGGTTTTGATAAGGGTTATGAGGGTTATTGTAGTTGTAAAGCTAACTGTGTTTCTTTTTTAACCTCCTAAGCCTTTGTTGTGGCCTATGTCATCTATTCCTGGGGAACCGAAGAATTTGAACGTCTTAAAAGGAAGAACCCAGCTGACTATGAGAATGATGAATAATCTGACAGATAACAAAGAAAACAGTTGCCAGCATTTATTCTTGGCCTCAGCTTGTTGACATGAATATGCAAATATTTAAAATAACACTGGTTCAATAAACCTCTCTTCCTGTTCTGCTTGTGAGTGTGATTCTTTAAGCTTTACCAAAAGCTGAATATGAAGGCATGGGGCTGTTTTTGCTACTGTCTAGTATTCAGCTGTTTCAGGGATGGAGGACATGTGGAGCTTTCCAGATGTTGTATTCTACCTCCCATCAGCCCCAGCCAGCATGGCCAGTGGTCAGGGCTGATGGAAATTACAGTCCTGCACCATCTGGAGGGCTACAGCAGGGATGAGGAACCTCAGCCCTGGAGGCCAAATGTGGCCCTCTAGGCAATTCCAGCTGGTCCTTGGTCCCCAGGCCACACCCACTTCCCAGGTCCTGTAACTCACTAGGCACCCTCCTTGGGTATTTTTACCTTGCTGGAATGCATGCCTGGATGGAGTATAGAGGAGGGTGTATACTGCTAAATGTGTGTAGAATCTAACCTAATGTGCCAAGGTAAATCCATGTTTGAAGCTTTGAGCTTTGTTGTTGGAAAAGCGGAATAGAAATATATCAAATCAAATCAGTTGCTCCACCCATTTTTATGTCCGGCCCCTCCTGCCACTGGTATCTGACTCCCATAATGGAATATGTAGGCTGAAAAAGGCTCCTTGCCCCTGGGCTATAGATTCCTCATCTCTGTTCTGCTTTTGGTAAATGAAGTCTAAAAAGGGCAATTTTTATTATTTTATTCATGGGTGCATATTTATCTCCCTCCTTTCTGCCCTGAATACAACTTAATAACAAACTGAAAAGGTATCAAAGCTGGAATGTTCTGCACTGAACGCTGATGAAAGGAGGGGGCCCTATGGGTCTTTCCAAGTAAGGAGGCAAAAAAAAAATGCTTGTGTTCCAAATAACCACACTTTTTTCAGCTGTGAGGCTTCTGTTGGTGGCCTAATTGGGTAGGCAAGATCATGTGGTTCTTTACAGATCTTGGCCACAAACCATATATAGGACTTCAAAGGTAAATCACTGGTGCTTTGAATTTAGACTGATTTCCTGAGCGTTCCAGGACTGCGTAGGTTAAAACCAACACTTTCAATTGGGTTTGGGAATGTATAGGCAGCCATTGCAGCTGTGCCAGAACAAGCATTATGTGCTCAATACAGCCTCATTTTTGTCAGCAATCTTGCTGCTGCATTCTTCAACAAAGGCAGCCCTATGTATAATGCATCTCGGTAATCTAATCTGGAGGTTACTAGAGCACAGATTACTGTCCAGATAGAGGAGCAATTGGACCACCAGTTGAACCTGGTAGGGCTGTACACCACTCATCTGACCAGAGGAACCACCTATTAACAGCATCTTGTTTGGATTGGGCCTCAATTGACTGGTCCTTGTTTAGTCCATCACTGTGACTAGGCACATGATCAATGAATACATCTATCACCTCACCTGCAGGGGAGGAAATTGAAAAATAGTGTTATGTGTACCAGTGGTAGACTGATGACAATACACTGCAAAACTCCTTATGACTATACTTGGCAGCATGTAGATAACTAGGTTGGGGTGAGGTGACACCTGGCAGCCACATTGGTGCCAGCTGTGCAATACATCATGCATATATAGTTCTACCATGCAAGAGGGATCCTGGGCCAATCAGAATCCTCGGTGGACAGGCTCTTGACACATATGGCCCTTTTGGGGACCATATGCCAAGGGTGGGTTGGGGCAAGTGGCAAAAGTAGATGCAGCAACATGTGTGACTTTTGCCCTTTTTACAGTATGGTATACTCCCAGACACACAAAAGCCATAAATTTCTACACTCGCCACACATATTTATCTCTCCTCCTGCACCCAGTGATGCAAATGTGTGTAGAGCAGGGCTGTGGCAGAGTTACCTTGGGAGAGTATAGAGGGCCAAGCAGAGAAGCTCAGAGGGCCACATTTGGCATTGAGGTCCGCCACCCCTGGCTTATACCATAAGAAATATGTGAGGCTTTAAGATGCTGGAAACCTCCTTGGTCCTATAGGCACTGCATAATAGCAATGTGTGTTTATGTTTTTAACTGTTTCCCGCTCTTGAGGACAGGTACAGTACTAACTGGACTGAGGGGGGAAAATAGTACAATATTGGTCCCCCTTCCTGTGTCAAATATATGCTGTGTTTATGTCTAATGATGCATTTACATTTAAGTTGCCCCTTTTCCTTGTGGTAGCATAGGAGAGGAGAGAGGGCAAGCAATCTTCCCAACTAGGAAGTGGTGGGCTTGGTGCTCCTACCTCAACAGAGACTGTTATTTTTCTCTCAGAGATCTTAACACGTGGGACACAACTTGTCCACCTAGAAATATACTTGGCTCTTCTGTGTCCCATTTTCTTCTTGTGCGGCCACAGTCTATGTACTTTATAAATGTCATAATTTGGCTTTGAAGGCCAAAAAATGGGAAATATACAGCTGTTCCCTGTTTTTTGTTGGGAGCCCCCCAGAGTGGCTGGGGGACCCAGTCAGATGGGCAGCATATAAATACATTAATAATACAGTAATAATTCCCTCTCTGCCATGGGTGAAGCAGCAATGATCGTTGCTTCAGATATATTGTGAAGACTTCTCTCTCTCTCTGCCCCGCTTTCCCTGACCTGCTAGGCTGGACCCTGTTTTACCTCCTTGAATCTTCTGAATTTGTTTTATTATTTTGTTATTGTACTATTTTACTGGTTTTGGGCTGTGTTTTGGTTCAGGGTTGTTGTTATACTGTACGCTGCTTTAAGGTATTTTTTGTACTGCTAAGCGGTATATAAATGCATTGTAAATAAATACATTTAAAAAAAAATACAGTACAGTATATACCCTATCTCCCTTCACAATACGGATTCCCTCCACCCCCACCCGTTTCTAATTTAACGTGTATACGGGGACGTGTTGCGTGAGCTTTCCCTAAGGAGAGCGTCGAGCTCGCCTTGTTAAGAGTGAAGGGAAGGAAGTGAGGGTCGATTGGAGGAGAAAAGAATTTAAGCGAGAGAAAGAGAGAAGAGGGCGGGGGGAAGGCGTGCGCGCGAGAGAAATACACACTGTAAAAGCGCGAGCGCGAGCGATAGATCGCTCCACCCAATCAGCGCGCGCAGAGCCGTCAAGGCGCCCAATCGTCGTCCTCCCGCGCGCGCGAGCGCCCCCTTTAATTTGGGTTTGAGCCCGCAACTGCCGCCGCCGCCGCCCTCCCCCCAATCTCCCCGCCCTTTTCCCAAGCAACCGTTCCTCAAATTCGCTGCCTCTCGCGCACGCGCTCCTCCTCCGCCAGCGGCTTCGCGCTCGCTCCTCCTCCTATTCGGGAGCGCGCCTGCAGGGGCAACAGGAGTCAAACCCAGCCGCGCGGCTGAAGGGGAAAGAAGGCGGCGGCTGAGGCGCGGCGGCGGCGCTAGCGGGGATTGAGGGAGACTCTCGTCGTCGTCGTCCTGCTCAGCCATGGCGGAGAGAGGGGCGCTCGGCGGCCAGCGGGGCTCGCTCACTCCTTCGCTGCACCAGCCGGCATCCAGCGCCTCAGCCTCTTCGGCGTCCCCGGCTGCACAGAGCGTTTCGGGGCAGCCTCCGCCGCCGACGGCGGTGCTACAGCAGCAGCAGCTGGCGCCTCCTCCTGCTCCTCCGGCGGCGGCGGCGCCTTCGTTGTCTCAGCCGGCCGCTCTCGGCCCCGGAGGAGGCTCTCTGGCCCCGGGGGGAGGCGGCTCGGGGGCTCCCGGGTCAGGCACGGCGGCGGCGGCGACGGCAGGGGGGCGCCCGGTCCAGATGAACCTTTACGCCACCTGGGAGGTGGACCGGAGCTCGCCCAGCTGCGTGCCCAGGTGAGGAAGTGGGGGTGGGGGTGGGGGGGGGAGGAGAGAGAGAGAGACTCTTTCCTTCCTTTAACATTCTTTGGTACCGTCACCGTATAGATATTATGTATTCAGTGGCATAGAAACGTGCATTTAATAAACCGATTCCCTGAGGGGTAAGTAGTAGCCGTGTCGCAGCAGCAACACACACATACACACACAAAAAAAAAAAGAGGAGGAAGAGGATTCGTCTTTGTGGGCAAGCTGGAGACTTAGCACGTTTATCTGCTTTTGTTGGGTTGCAGGGTTTCTTTCCTTCCGACCTAGTATCTTCTCATCCATGTCCCCCCCCCACCGTGTCTCACCCCGTTATCTCCCTCCATTTACCTTCGCAGGTGTGGAAGTCAAGCCCGACCCCACCCACTCCAAGACCTCCTTGCTCTATCGCCTGCCAAAAAGGGAAAAGGGAAAAAACACACATAGAGAAAAGGCGCCTCCCTATTTTAAGTATTTACATCCCTCCTCCTTGGGGAATAAAGGATGAAACCTAACCCTTAGCCATCATTTATCTGTTCCCCATATTTACAAAGTGTGTAGGTTTGTGTGGGGGGGATGATAGCAAATTGTCTTTTAATCATACACACTTGAATGTTAAAGAGTGGTTTTCCTTTATGTGGGGCTGTGGGTTGATGTTTAAGCAGGAGTGGGAAATTGAGGGGGGCTATACATAGAGGACACTTGTTCCTCTCAATGGGGGGCAGTTGCATCTAAAAGTTTTCTTACATGTGTGTTGGGGTCCTCTACCTTTACGGAGAACTAATACCCCCTTCCATCTATGCCTGCATGCCTTTAAAGAGAATGAGTTATATTTTAGCTACCATATTCCTCGTGCATAAAGAAGGGGGTGTCATCCTGTGTGTGGCTGTAGATATTACTTTTAACATTTGTATCCTGGTTTGAGTGCATATTTAGGTAGAAAAGCTGGAAAAGGCTAAAACAGAATAAATTAACCCCCATGTGTAGACATAAAACAGAACCAGCCCCTTCATCTTGAAACACCTACATCTGTCCCCACCCATGTAAAGGTGAACGAGGTTCTGTTAACCAGAACCCTCCCCCAGCAAATGTAAAGGATGAGGGATGTTCTCCTTTATAAGTCAATATGCTTATGTGGGAGGGGCTTGCCCCTCTGTGTGCTGGGGATGTAGGTTTTTCAAAGTGGAGCGGTTATTTAAATGATATTTAAGAGAAATATATATTATGAGGGTGGGTGTTGGAATTTCAAGATTGAGGAGTTGTTTCTCCTTCAACAGTCATCCATACACATAAGAAGTAGCTCATTTTTAAACATATGTGCCCCTGACAACATATAATAGAGGACAAGTCAACCTTCCTCACATAATGGAGAACTTGCCTTTTACTTTTCAAGGTTTAGATTTTCCCCCATCAAAAGGAGAATTAAAACCCCACCCCTCTTTGTTAGGAAAGAAGGGGACCTCTCCCTTTTCCAGAACATAATTTGACTCAGTAGGAAGATGTTCTGCCTAATACTGTAAAAGGAAATTATCCACAGCCCACTCACTTGGTAAAGTTGACGTGATTTCCCAGGTGAAAGTAAGGTCTTCACTCATGTAGATATTATATTCTGATTTGCATATGCACATCCTGCTTCAAGGCATGAGCAAAATCATTTCCTTATTATGAAAGCAAGCTGCACCACCCCATCTTTGCCATCATTTATTCGAAATAAGTGACCTTGGCCTTTTGAAGTGAAACAGAGCTCTGTTCTTCCTGTGAGGGTTTTCCATTAGGTGTTAGTAAGAATGCTTACCACTTAAACTTTCCCTTAGGGAAGATTGGGACTTCTCTTGCCCTTTCCCTATGATGATTGTTCTTTTAGAAACCCTCAGATGAAATCTGTCAAATTTTATAAAGGCAGCTACTTTCCAGTGAGTTTCCTAAAACAACCACTGATAAAGATGCTTTATTGATACAGTGGTAGCTCTCCATATACTCTTTGCTTGATAAATGCTTCTTGGGTGAATATGAAAAGAACCATCTAAGACATTAAAACAAGCCTTTCTGACTCCATTGAGCTTCTCTCGACTGAAATATATATGTAACAGTAGCTCCTCTAGAAACCATTCCACATGCCACTTTACTGCCTCATTGACAGGCGGATTAGTAAAAGTGGCTTTCCTGGATCTTTCCATTTATGGAGTGTAGAAGAGGTGAAATGACCCAATGCTGTCTTTGTGTTAAGACCTTTCAGTCCCCCTCCCCAAGGCACATCTTTGTGCAGTCTTGTATTTTCATCCAGAAATCAAACCACTTTCAATAGCCAAAAAATGCTACTGTCCTACAACAGATCTTTTAATGTGCAACTGTGTAAGAGCTTACCATATGTGGAGTTGTCTTATACTCCTTATAATTATTTTATAAAGTTCCATAATATAAGGGAACCTTAAGAACTTTGCTGTCCAACATAGCTGTCATTATGGACATTCCCTTATTCTTGTCATTTGTATCTATCAACCCTTGTACACAGCACTTCAGCAGTGAATTGTTTACTTAGGTTGGTTATGGACCTTGCTATACCGTGAGTGAGAGCTTGCTGTCTGCAGGTTACAGGTTCAACATAACCCCAAATGGAACATTTTGCATGAGTATGGCTGCCTTTTATTAAAGCATTTGTAGCTCGATTTTCTTCACCTGGTTATACTATGGGTAGTGCGCAGAATTTAAAAGATAAAACCTGATGAACTAAAAAACTATGAAATGCCTTCTGGAATTACAAATTTTAAGTTCTTACTGAAAGTCTCCCTCACCTGTGTTGATGAGCAATTGTTCCACTAAATGAGTTTCTTCTATCCGAAGTGACCTGTATACAGTGGTACCTCGGGCTACAGATGCTTCAGGTTACAGACGCTTCAGGTCACAGACTCTGCTAACCCAGAAATAGTACCTTGGGTTAAGAACTTTGCTTCAGGATGAGAACAGAAATCGCGCTGTGGCGGTGGGAGGCCCCCATTAGCTATAATTATAATAATAATAATAATAGTAATAATTTGTACCCTGCCCATCTGGCTGGGTCTCCCCAGCCACTCTGGGCGGCTTCCAACAAATATTAAAATACATTAAAATATCACAGATTAAAAATTTCCCTAAACAGTGGTATCTCAGGTTAAGAACAGTTTCAGGTTAAGAACGGACCTCCAGAACGAATTAAGTTCTTAACCCGAGGTAGCACTGTAGTTTAATGTCCTTGTAATGACTTTGTCTATAAGTCCCCTTTTAGTTGCATGAAGTGAAACTGGCTAAGCTATAAGATCAACTTTCCTCCTTGTGCTTAAAGCAAAGACATACTCCGCTCCTTTCTCACTTCATTAAATGATCTTTATTATTTGTGTTGAGCTGCTGCTGTTCTGAGGAAAGCCAAGATAGGCAGGCTGGCCACTCTGTTCTGTCTGGGTGGCAAAAAAATTGGCATAAGTGGGAAACAGCAGTTTTTGTCTACTGGGAGATGAGCCACTATCTCAAACTGATTGATTACTGTTTATTTTTAGTCTGCCTATACCTGTTTGATCTTGAAGAACCCAGGTGGCTGATTATTCTTCTCTCAAACAGACATCATGCTTGTTACAGGAATTATTATGCTAATCCCTTGTTCAGAACCTACATGAGACTTGGCCAATATTTTTTCTGCTAACAAGCATAATATCAGCATGTTTCTAACATCTATGATGCTGTGTTGTGGCATTTTGTGACAGCTGAGATTTGTCTCAAGGGCAGTATTTTTCCTACCCACCTCTTAAACAAGAATCAAACAATAATGGGTCTATTGCTAATCTTTAGACAAAGCTTAATTGAAGGATTTGTCTCAATAGATGCATAATTTGCTTCAAAAGCTGAATGTTCATTTGCTATAGTTGTTGTTGTTGTTGTTTTTTTAAATCCCCTTGGTTTGAATTCATGGTTTTGTTTCTCTGCTCAGCCACCATTTGGGGGAGGGCCTTTTAAATACAGTACACAGTTCAAATAGCTTTTTGAAAGCTGAAAGGAATAGTCCTAGACTCCTAGCCGGACTTGAACTGAAATACAGCAAAGAGCAAACCCCTTTCATCCAGCATGCAAAAAGAAAAGGTCCAATATTTTAACAATTATTTCTCTCCATATTAAAAAACAACAACAAACCATACCAGTTGTAGTCATATAACTGAATCATTTGTTTTGCTGAAATTTGGGTTATTTTAAACCTTCCAGTACCCTGATTTATAATGTTGTATTCAAAATGATTGATTAGTGTCCAGAGTACTGAATGTACCCCAGATGGGCTTTGTGATCCATGTCTAGTGTCTGTTTATAATGAAGGGGTGGACTAACTAATGATTTGGGCTTATTTTGCATATGCAGCTTAGTTCCCTCACCCTGTTTCTGAGAAAGCTGTGTTTGTTATGAATCAAGAATCTGCCTGTGATTACAGTAATCAAAAGTACACTTACTGTAAGATGGTATTCTTGTAAAAAAAAAAAAAAAAGGCTTCTGCTCTGAATAAGTAATTGGTTTAAAGCCACAAGGGGTCATAACAGTCATTCCAGTGCAATATTTTGCCATGTTTATTTTTTGAATAAAACACAATTCTCTGTCTTAAAGCAGTAGCTCTGAGACTGAGGGATACTGGAGAGGTGTGAGCTGTTTTCTTTTTCTTGGGTGATCACTGTCCATGTCTCAGTTGTACTAGAAATTGGTCCTCCTGTGTTCTGTATTGCTTCTGGTTGATGTACAACAGCCAAAAGTAGTTGATAAGCTCCACCTATTTCACATGGCTCTTGAGGTCTATTACATGACACCGGAAAGCATGTTGCATGCTTTACTAATACAGGAATTTAGTTCCTGCCACAGAGGAAGTTACTGTCTTTCCCATTCCAGAGGTGTCAGTAGTGATTGACTCTTACACTTTGCCATTTTTATAGGGATATTTTAACATCATGTTAAAAGAATTTGGACATGCAGTATCTGACACCATTGAGATGGCCTGAAATAAATCCTTTGCCTAGGGCAAATACATATATTTGTGTTGTTATTAATCCAACCACTTGTCTGACACCTCATGTCATTATTATACTGTATGCTCACCTGGGAGTAAGTCTTACTGAGCATAATAGGCCTAGTAAAATCTTGTGCATGCCTACTCAGAAATAACTCTCATTGAGTTACATTAGATGTACACCCAGGTAAGGGTAGATAATTGCAGTGTAAGTCATTTGGAACATGAGCTCAATATATCAATCCCTTCTCTGTGTAGTTCCAGGATAATAGAATTTGACAACACTTCCTTTTTTGTTTTTGTTTCTTCTCCATATTACACTGTTTGGTATAAAATACGTATTTGCTGTGCTCATGTTTTCCTCCCAGCTGAAGGGCTCCATTGATTTCCTTAGTGGAAAAGTAACTGTGGCAGGTGGAAAGGCAAGTTCTGCCACTGCTACATTTCTCCCTTTCAGCAAAAAGTAACTTCTTAAATGTTTCCATTGAGTTTACTAACTTGTAAATAGAACTTCAACATCTTTTTATAGTACTGTAGATAATGCAACTCAGAGTCTATAAATGTATCCAAGTTACATGTTTTTGTGACTCTTCTTTTACATGAGAGAGCATTAGAGTAATATTAGAAACCACCTGTGGAGATAACATTTCTTCAGAGTGTGCATGCATTTGAAGCACACTATTATCTAAATCTCCTTTTAAAATTTGAAACCTTTTATGATTCTTGAAAGGTTTCACTGTCTAGTATTAGTATAGTCTACATTATTATGAAGTCTTTGACAAACAACATCCTAGCAATCCATTTTTCCCCACTACTCCAGAAAGTTGTAACAAAGTGCTTGATGGTTTCTAAAGCAAGGAATATAGATTTGATCAGGCCCTTTTAATTTAGATACTTAGTAGATACTTAGCTTAGTTGCTTTAACCAAACATCATTGCAGTCTTTAGTTATGCTTGATACTGATTTAACATCAGGACATTTCAGGTTGCAATTTGGTTTTTCTCCCTGGAAAAAATGCCTGGTTTGTTGCATATAATATGGGGAGCTTCTCTCCTTCTTGACATGTTGCAATTATGGTAGCAAAATGTGGCAGACCACCATTCTGTGGGAATCACTGTTTTCTCATTGTGCTAATTAAATGTTGTCTACAATGGATGTCAGATATGATGTGCAGTATTGATGGTTATTTGGTCCATTATGTATGTGGCTGGGTGGCTTCCCTCAGTGATCATGATTTGTAATTACTTAACCAACTTTACTGTTGGGGTGGAAAGTGAGGCATGACTTGGGACCACCTGGAATTTAATTAT
The DNA here is from genome assembly GCF_009819535.1 of Lacerta agilis. Classification (NCBI taxonomy): domain Eukaryota; kingdom Metazoa; phylum Chordata; class Lepidosauria; order Squamata; family Lacertidae; genus Lacerta; species Lacerta agilis. The sequence continues at coordinate 30,449,248 of NC_046328.1, read as the reverse complement.
TTTTCTTCAAGACCTTTTGGCATATATAAAAGGCACATTTTGTAATAGATGAATTTAGGGTTGTTCCCTCAGAACCTTAGTGTGCTTTGTGGAACAAATAGCATTTAATACTGATACTAAATGTTGCTTTTACTTCCACCAGAGTGAGGTTTTCCTAACACCCCAAAGGTATTGCTATAATACTTTACTTCCATAACAATTTTTCTTGTTAAGAAGGTGACACATTTTGTTGGTTTGATTTTTGTCACACTGAATGAAGAAAACTCTTAGTAAGGCCAGTGCACTTCATGGCATGTTAAGCATTACATGTATTTGCCATATAACGTATGGCCATTTACCCCAGGATGAGGAAGCTATGGCCCTCTAGATGTTGTTGGACTCCAATTCTCAGCATTCCTGACCTTTGGCCATGCTGGATGGAGCTAATGGGAGCTGGAGTCCAATAACACCTGGAGGAGCATATGTTAGCTGTCTATGATCTAACCAATCATCTATGAGTTAAAACAAAATAAAATAAAAAATTCATTCCAGTAGCACCTTAGAGACCAACTAAGTTTGTTCTTGGTATGAGCTTTTGTGTGCATGCACACTTCATCTATAAGTTGTAAGTTATCAGTGGGTTGGATAAGAAATATGGCAGGTCAGATCTTTTGCCAGGTGATATTTCAGTTGCTGATTTTGTGATTATTAGAAATATTTTATAGTAAGATGGGTGCCTAGTTAATTTTTAGTTGATTAATCACCTACATTTTGACCAATTTTAAATTTAAGAGAAACTTTACTTTTTTTCTTTGATAGTTAAGTACATGAGAATTTAGTAAATGGAAGCTACTCCGTTGAATATTTTGATTCCCCTAACAAAAACACACAAGGCTTAAAATAGCTTCAAAAAATAAACAAAATTGCCCTTATATTTTGGTTTCATCAATTACTTTTATTAATAAAATTAAATTGTTCTTTTTCTGATTAAAATTAACCCTGTTGATTATCAGTTAAAGTATAAGATCTGCTGATTTTTAAAGCTTGCAGTCCTATTTCATAAGTGTTTTCTGGCAGGAGTTGTGAAAGTTCAAAGCTGCATTAAGAAATAAGCAAATTGGCTTAGAAGTTTGGTTCCATTAGTTTAATTTTCTCACATGTTCAGTTCCTAACAGTAACTCTTTTCTACAGTGTGTTTCAATATTATTGTAGTAACTTATTGCTCTCCTGAATGACCTTGTCTGTTGTTAGCTTAGTGATAGGAACTTTATTGTTGAGCCAATTAATCTGTTCTGGAAGTGTTTTGAATCAAGGAAAAACAAGGCCTATTCTTGGCACCTCAATCCTGCATATGTTTACTCAGATTAAGGCCTATTGCCACCAAAGAAATATAGCAAGCAAATAAAAAGAGAACCCACACAAGTGATCCTGACACGAAACCCCGCACATACACTAAGTAAAAGAATTGAAGCATTGCCACCCACCCCACCCCATGCACCATCTCCACCCTTCTCCTCTTCTCCCCGCTTTCCTTCCCAACCTTATATTGCATGAACACTAATAGGGTTGCCATATTTCAAAGAAACCCACCAAAATTGTTGAGCATTTTTTGGGGGGGAAACCTCCCCTTAAAACAGTAATTTTCAGCTTTTGGAATTTTTCTGCTGCTGTTTCCTTCGCATTGGCATACATCCAAGTTTCCTCCTCGTGCAACCCCCCCCCCATTTTTATACCCCAAAGCCAGAACATGTCAGGAATTTTCCTGATGTATGGCAAGCCTAAACACTAATGTCTCCCCAAAAATGAAACAGATCTGTAGAAAAAACAAGTTGAAAAAAGAGACAATGCACATAAATAAAAATTATTTAAAAAATAAAAATAAGGCCTATTGGGTTCAGTTAATCTTATTATGTAGGCCTTCAGGCTTAGGGTAATGACTGGCAATTTACATTGGCGTGGTCCCTCTGAGGTAAATGGAAATATATGAATATTAATTGTTTTGAGTTGGGCCCTTCAGAGTTCACAAGATTTGTGAATTAAGATCTTACTCTAGTGGTAACTAAAAGTGAGTGTAATGCAGGTTATCAACCCCTGATCCAGCAATAAATATACCATTAAATATACATACAACTGTTGTCAAAATTCTGTGTTTATGTGACTTTAGAAGCTATTGTTACTATTTTTTTATATCCCTTGAATCCTATTTTCATCCTATTGTTTTGTGTCTCATTTGCCTTGGATCTCTTCTGAATTCTTTGCTGTGGATAGACTTTGCTGGGTAACAATTAATTCAACTGAGGCCAGTGGCTTTTCTGATATTGTATCTAATCTTCAAAATGAACAATTAATCCTCAACAATGCTTTCTGGTGACTCAGTTTTTATTTGACCTCTGTTCAGGGAACATTAGTGTTTGAAGTTAAACATAGGCATGGATACGCCTGACATTGTAAATGGGATCTATTAATTGTTTTCATTTGAGATGAAAATAAAAGAGCTCTTGTGCCACTCTCAAACTCTGAGCAGTTTTTGGCCTACGCGTAATTAACCTAACCACTGTACAGACATCTCAAAGCTACCAACATGAGTCTAACCAAACTGTGGGTGGCAGTGAAAGACAGGCATGCCTGGTGTGCTCTGGTCCATGGGGTCACGAAGAGTCAGACACGACTGAACAACAACAACAACAGACATATTGGGAAAGCAATGGCTTTTTGTTGGAAAATTCATTAATTGATGCTCTCTCCACCAACTAATACTAGGCTATGTTTACAGGAACATTTGCATTGCAGTAGCATTAGTAGACTCAAAGCAAAACCTTCATGTTAAATATCAAAATGCTCTAGAACAGGCATGTCCAACTCCCAAGAGATAGCGATCTACTCACAGTATATAAAAAAGGCAGTGATCTACCTATTGTCATTGGAGGATGGACCAGAGTTGTTGTTGAGCTTTTTTTAAAGAAGCTAGAGCTGTTGAGCTTTTTGGGGGGTGAATATCACTAAGGGCCCAGAGATCGACCAGGAGTACCCCGCGATCACCCTGTTGGACATGCCTGCTTAGGCCCAGAAGTGTTTATTGCCGTGCATGTTTTAATCCCGCATGGAAGATCAAGTTCTAAGGTGGAGCCATCTAGCAGTAAGAATTGCTGAGTTACGTGGATATAACAGGGTTTCTCAAAAGATCTACCCCCCACCACAGAAAATGGTGGCACAGAGGCAGAACCACTCACAAAATGGTAGCACAGTCATATCACAGAACTATAATGTAAAATACAATGACACTATTACCAGAGGCAGACCTTGAGGTCTCAAATTTCAGCAGTGCCCTGTGTGACACCAGAATTCAGCACCCCTGCCCCTCACCTTCCATTTTTTATCATAGTTGTGGCAATCCCTGTGCTGTCCCTGAGGCTCCACGCACACTGTGCGACTGAACCAGTCATACTACCCTAAATCCGCCTCTGCTGTGCTGTTACAATGCAGCATTGTGGGATGTAAAATGGCACCCCTTGTCACCACTTCTGCTTCTTTTAGCACTGCAGGCTTGGTGACCTTGGGTCAGTGCTTGTGAGGATAAAATGGAGGACCTCCCAAAAAGCTTTACCTCCCTTTAGGTAAATGACTCCCCATCTCTATTTCATGCCCATTGTCTTTCCCTACAAAAACTGAAGAAACAGTCACTTTACTGATCTTTCTCTTTCTCTTACAACTTTTGGAATCCCTTTGTTTAATTTAGTACCATTGCCAATAAAAAATTGTCTTTGGGAGAGTGATCACTAGACAGTTATTCATCTCCATTATAAATTGTGGAAGGCAAAATTAATGCACAGGTAATAAGAGCCATTGTGTATCCTTTTTCTGATAAGTTGGAAAGACTTCTAGAGAGGTTTCTTCACTTTGTAGCTTCACATTCATAGCTAGTATTGAGTGCAAATAAAATACATGAACTGAAATAGTTCCTGTTTTATCACAAAAAGTAATTATGTGATATGTGTTGAGCAAAACAAATATTTGGGCAAGGAAGGGGGTAAGTTTTTTCCAGCAGTATTAAGTATTTGTTATAAAAGAATTTGGATATTGATAAAGATACCTTGTCTGTCAAACACGGATAGACATTGTGAGTTAAAATTTCTAAACCTTGAGATTTAAATTTCTGGGGAGGAATCAAGCAGGACTTCATATTCTCCCTTGCAAGCCCTGCAAATTGGCCCCAGTGCATTCATCAACCATCTAGAGCATTTTTTGAGGGCACATGGAGAACTTGAAGGGAAGAGAGCAAGGCGAACTTCCGTTGCATGGGTGCAAATTTGTTCCACTCACACATGGACTAGCATTGCATGCAACCACTGAAAAAATCAATGCTTTCTATGTTAACAGGTCTTATGGGGGGGGGTTTGCTAAATTATACATTTCTCAAAGCAAGTTGAACTTACAGTTTAGCCTAGGTATTTAAAAATGCAATGCAGGATTAATGAAAGTGTGAAGATGAATGGTAGTTGGTAATGAATTTGAATAGATTTGATCCAGTATAATTTGAATATCTATTTAAACTAGAACTACAGCCTAAACATTTTTTAAAATACTGCTCTTTCTGAATCTAAGGTGATTTGTCAGTGAGGATTAAGGTGCACAGTCTTAAATGAAGAAGAGTTTGGATTTGATACCCTGCTTTATCATTACCCGAAGGAGTTTCAAAGCGGCTAACATTCTCCTTTCCCTTCCTCCCCCACAACAAACACTCTGTGAGGTGAGTGGGGCTGAGAGACTTCAGAGAAGTGTGACTAGCCCAAGGTCACCCAGTAGCTGCATGTGGAGGAGTGGAGACGCGAACCTGGTTCCCCAGATTACGAGTCTACAGCTCTTAACCACTACACCACACTGGCTCTCATGTTATTATTATTATTATTATTTTTTAGGTGTGCATAGATTACAATATAAAAATGGTTTGTGTATTTAAAAACATAATGCAAGCTTTTTAGAGCTAGAACAATAGTTCACATTTCTATAGTTCACTCAAGTGCTTCTTGTTGTTTCCCTGAAAGCTTATATTAGGAAATAGCAATGTAGGAATAAAGTAAAGGTGGCTCAAGGTCAAAGAATAATTATTTTCACCCAGAAGTTAAAAACAAATATTAGTGTTCCACAGTTAAATAAGATAACAAGCTCAAGTAACTACAGGTGTTTAAGGCTCTCCAAAAATGTGAAAGGAAAGAATTTAAAGATATTGGAGAATAAGGCAGCATGAGTTCACCAGACCCGTTATGTCTGAATACTCTGGTATATTAAGATAAGTCATCTTCTCAAAAGAACTGGCTTTCTGGACATCACCAGTTTAGACTTTTTGGTTGGCTATACTTCAGTTACCATGTGTAGTTTCTGGAATATTAGCAAATGTTGTGATTAGGATCACATTATGCTTATTCTGACATTTTCTGTTAATGTGAACAAAAGAAGACTCAAATAACATCATGTTGGCATAGCATCGATAGGGCCAAAAACGACAGAGATTTGTTTTGGCTGGCAAAATACTCCCAAAATACTTTAAGCTTCTCTGGCAGAAATACCTGGTCAGAACTGCTTAGCCTAGTGACATCGCAAAAAACATAATAATGAAATGGATGTTGTGGAAGGAAAACGATAATTAACAGCAGTTGATTTGAAGGTTTGCATTTCCAAAATCCCTCTTTGGATGTGATGTAGAGTGAAAATAGATTGCTGTAATAGGGTTATTTAAATTGTAACCCTAGCTTGCCAGACTTCCCCCATTCCATTTTTGAAGAGGCAAATACTGCATATACAGTATAGTATTGAGATTCTTTAGGAGTATACCCGCTACTGTATGTGCATTTCTAGGGGAAATTGTTGCTAGATTTCAGCTGATTCTATTCATTACCATAGCACAAAGAGCTTTACAGCTATTTATTTTATTATTTGTATTTATAGTCCACCCTTCATCAAATGGTTCCAATTCCAAGACATTACAAAAAATCTTAATTGAAATACCGGTAAGTATGTACAGTACAATGTTTAGCTAATATATTGAGAGTAGCAGATATTGCTGTTTATTGCCATGCACTAGGCTACTGTTCTGTGTTGCTGTTTTGTTGTTCTGATGTTGGTGGCTTAGTTGATTTTGTTTTGTAATTATATCTTTGAATCTGAACTTTTTGCCTTCATACAGAGCAAGAGTTCACCGTTAATCCTTCCTGTGGGTAGTTTCAACATGAAAGTTATGACAGTGCTGCAAGTTAGTTTGCATCTGTTTGGTGTGGTATTGGCTTTCATCATTGAAAGTGCATTTGTATCCACTTGTTGCTCCCAGAAGCAGACATATCACATGGAGTTAATATAAGTAAGTGGGATGCACTTGATTTTTGCCATTTTTAGCTATGTTTTAATCATATATGGCAGGGTTTACTACCCCTTTTGGTCCATGGGCACATTTGCAAACTGGAGAAACTTTGATGTACACCACACATGTACTGTAACCAACCTCACATCGCAATCTATTGCGTTGGGTTCAACAGAATGCTGCTTTCAATGTACTAATTTCAGTGGGGGGAGGGGCAGAAGAGATAATCCTGTGGATACTATTGAAGGCATCTATAAACACAAATGCAGCTTCAGGTGCTGCGTTGCTGACCCCTGATGTGGAGGCAAGACGTGTGCAGTTGCTCTAAGTGCAATGGAGATGATAATTTCATACCCTTTTGATTAAACTTACCTTTCAAACCAGGGGGACTGAATTGTAGATTTTTTGTAAAGCATTCCAGTGGAGTTTGGGATTTTGCTCTTAGTTAACCAGTGTTATAGAACTAGATTGAATAATAATAATAATAATAATAATAATTTATACCCCGCCCATCTGGCTGGGTTTCCCCAGCCACTATGGGCAGCTTCCAAGAGAATGTTAAAATGCAATAATCTATTAAACATTAAAAGCTTAATGACATTAAGCACAATTTAATCTGTTACAGCATTCACATATTGCTTGAAGAGACACTAAAGCAGAAGTGACTGTTATAATTTTAAAACACTGTACTTCTTTCCTTATTGGGAAAGCACAGAATTCCTGCAGGGCTTTGCGTATATAATTTTGCATGTAGAGTCCTTTCCTTATTTTTAAAGGTAAGGAAGCTGCTTGAAAACATACATTTCTGCCATGAGACCAAGATAAAACAGGAAAATACCACGCTTAAATACAGCTATGCAGTTATTAAAATTTAAAATGAGGGTGCTGGTAGACAAACAACCTCTGCTCAAGTACATGTACAATAATTTAGACACTGGGTTGCACTGTCTATTGGATTTTTTGCAACAATTGCTGCTGTTTAGTTACAAGCTGGTATATTGACTCTGCTGCATCTGCAGTCCACTGTGCTTGTTATAACAGCTTATTTTCATCCACTAGAACCCTTCGGGTTGGGAGGGATCATTTGTGACTCATCTAGCTTTGTGCATTGGGGCAGAATTGATTTAATTATCCTTAAATATCACTGATAGATGGGTGTCGAGAGAGAGCGCTCTGCTTTGGATCTCTGCAGAGTTGTTTTCTGGAAGTGCCCTTGGCAATTTGTCCCACTGCCTGGCATCAAATATTTTTGTCACGTTCGAGATGTTTTTATTATTGTGGTATTTCAGATAAAGGACTCCAGTCATGCAAGCTTGTTTATAACCTATCAGATAATGCCCTTTTTAAATTTAGGGCAGTGGATCACAAGCCTCTTCGAAATTGCAGAGTCCAACTAAGTTCATTTGGGTCTCTAGTCCATGCATAGGTGTCTACAGGATAAGTTTTTAATGAAGTACAATAAAAATGAGTAATTGAGAAACTGTATTTTCTGTACTAAACTGGCTAAATTGGATGAGTGCTCTTTAAAAGTACATGTGAAAAGGATCTAGGTGTGTACAAAAGGGCTGTAGGGCCATGCCTTTTGCCCTGAATCCATTTTTACATGCAGCTTCTTCTGACTTCCCAGGGCAAGTATATGTAGTGGGAAGTCAGCTGTATTTGTGTACAGCTCCCCAAATAGTTTGGAACCTTGATCATGCGGAGCTTGAAGCAGGCTTCCCACTTCAGATATTTGACCTAAACAATGGAAACCAAAAGAGCCACGTAGCAATAATGGTGAGGCTAGAAGTGTGGTGAGAAACAACCAAATTAGAACAAGGAACAGTTTCCAACTTGCTATCCTGGCAGGCATGAAAACAGTATTCAGCTCATCCACTTCTTGGCCAAGCAGAACCTCCTGAGTGCTGTTCTACCTAACATTTCCTGTTACAATTTCTTGGCTGTCATATTTCATGATTCCACCTTGCAAATTTTCTTGTTTGTATAATGGTGAGGCCATGCACTATTGAAGAACTATCTGGCAATGAATAAATGATGCAGCAGCTCTCCAGCCAACCTTAATGTACTACTTATGAAACTGCAATTACTAAAACATTTTATGAAGTTTATTACTAGATGGCAAGAATGACTCTGCAGAAATGGGCTCCTGAGATTTTAGGCATGTGAAAAAACCCTAGCTTTCAAAATTGTTTTATTTCGTCTTTTAAAAAATGATCTGTGGTTTGGTGAGCACTGCTCTAAATTAATTTTTTCCTGGTGGTTATTTTTTTTTATCCTTGCTGTTTGCCAATGATCCTAAAAACATGCCTCAACTTACCCTGGATGATGAAATTCTAAGGAACCATTAGCTATTTTTGAGGTAGTCTACTTTACAAGAAACAGCATGAACAATACTACCTGAGTTTACTTACAGAGCTTTGCTGTCTTTCTGTGCATCATAAGCTGAGTCAACACAATATGCTGTGTTGATTCTGTAAATCCACAAACACAATAGGCTGATGGGTGAAATGGTGTTGTGTGATTGATCATTTGCTGCTTGAGTTGCACGTATATGGTCAAAAAAGTTTATCCAACAATGCAATGATTACTACTTTGTGTGTGTTTCCCCAGTAGGGTCATGAGATAAGAATTTCAAAAAGAAGTGATCATGCAGCATCTGTTCTTGGGAGTGCTATGGAACATGGCCTCAAAGCTGTGAGGGTATTGAAATAAAGCATATATTTTACTTTCTGTGAGAATGTGGTAGGTTTGTAAAAAAAAAAAATCCCTTAGTCCCCCAATGACAAATAGGAATCTTCTGCAGTTAACCACGCAAGCAAACATTTTTCAAAGGTTAGCTCTTTCCTTTATGCCACAAATAAAAAGCATAAGCATGTGTGGGCAAGTATTTTTTGTTATACAGTAATGGTATGATTGAAGTTCCTGCCTAGAGTAGGAGATCCCCTAGGCAAGGGATGGTGGCATAGATTAGAGCTAGAACTGGAGTATAGACAGGAACACACAGGATTGAAATGCATTGGTTTCCTTCAGATTAAAATATTAAACTGGTCTGGGAAATCATAGGGACCAGTGGAGATTGTTAGGCTGAACCTAGGCAGTAATGTGTTGGTTCAGGATTCAGTGGTGAGGCATTGACTGTGCTCAAGAGATTCCTTAAGATATGTTGTGTAACTGAAAACAGCTGCTTAACTACAGGAAACAAAATTAGTACAAAAATAATTCTGCATAAACTTTCTCTGCCACACTAAGGCTTACCTGGAAGTACACCCCAAACTATCGCTAACATGAGATTAATTCTCACTGTGGTGACCACAGTATAAAGATTTGACACAGGTGACATGTATTAGATAGCTCATTTTTCCTGAAGTGGAAGGATTTGCTTATTAAATGTCCTTCTGGCCCTTCCCACTGAACATAGTACAGAGTGCTTCACTATTCTTGGTTAGCTTACAGTATATATTTTGTGCAGCTATAGTGAAGGAATGAATTCTTGAGGTTGCTGAAGTCATAGGCCATTCAGTTGCTTCCTGGTAGTCAGCATATGAGGTGTGTAGTAATCATGCAGAAACTGCTAATGCTTAATCATGCATTTTATCATTGGCCTTTTGCTATTGGTGTGTGAAGTGGTGTACAAAAGAGTCAAAGCAGCATTTTCCTCAAGAGCTTCACAAGAGGATGGTTGATTGGCAGGTCTGAAACTTAATCAAGCAAATGGGGACCTTGGGAATATGGCTTGAACAGCTGGAAATGGGAGCTTCCGTGTCCCAGATGAAGTGTCTGCATTTCTACAATGGGTAAACTTTCTCTGTGTGGTTTGGACTTGGTTGAATGTCACTTTCTAAACCTCTAGTGAGAGATGAAGAAAGGCTTTTGTTCTGGTGTGTCCACGCCTCTCGCTGGGTAAAAAGTAATTTTTATACAGCTATCTACAGAAATAAATAACGGGATAGAAAAGAGCAGTGTTTTTCAACCTTTTTTGGGCAAAGGCACACTTGTTTCATGAAAAAAATCACGAGGCACACCACCATTAGAAAATGTTAAAAAAATTAACTCTGTGCCTATATTGACTATATATAAAGTAATTCTCTTGAATAGGAATCAAATAAACACAAATCTACCTCACATAGGAGGCAGCATGTTGGGAGCACATGCCCTGCTTTCAAGCTTATTCCCATTGGGCTACTGTGAGAAAAGGATGCAGGAGGGGGGCAGACACACAGCACTGATGCTGAGAGATCTTTATCAGCCCTAAGTGCTGTGTGTCATACCTTGCATAGCTTCAAGAAGGTCTCCAGTTATAGCAGCAATTCATCAAAATCAGAGCTAGGAGGACAGCCATAAATAGATAAGTAGAAAAGAAAGCTGAGTTTGGCAGGCTCTTCAAATACATATTGCTCTGCCCCAAGCCATCATTTTAATAGACAACAAATAGGAAGGCAACAACGGGTTAATAGTGCTTGGAGGGGCATGTTTTGCCCTTTATCTGCCGCCTTTCTTCTACTCTGGGACCCCGGCAGCCCCCACGAAGCTCTCCTTGGGGTCCCTCAGCAACCCCCCCCCCCGCATTTGACGGTCTACTTCGGGCAGGAGCAGCGCAGCGAGCGAGATGTTGGGGGCCGGGGGGTCCGCAGCCCTGGGAGAGACAGGCCTTCTCCCTGCGCTCAGGTTGCAACAGGCCGCTGGCTCTTGGGGGATCTTGTTCCCTTATTGCACGGGCTGCGAGGCGCTTCGTCATGGCCGGCGGGAAGCCCCTCCGCCCAGCTGCTCCTGGCACTGGAAGCTCTTCTATGCAGCCCTGTCGGGCCGGGCAGCGCTGCACAGAATCCTCGGGGCGAGAAGCCCGTTCAGGAGGGCGCGCATCAAGGAGCGCTGCCTGTTCCCACCGGGCCCCCGTCCTCCCCACAGCCGCGCCGGTGTAGAGGCAGCGAGGGGATCCCCCGGGAGAACCCGCCGGCAGCCTCCTCACCCCGCGCCGGCTCCTCCTCTCAGGCGGGCGCTTGGCGAGGCTGACCTCAGGTGCCTGCGCGGGGGAGGGGACTGAGGGCTGGCTCCCCCCGCCGCCCGGGTCCAGCCAAAGGCCAATGAAGAGGCACCGAAAGTAGGACCGGGGAGCCCCTCGCGCCCCCGCCTCCTCCCCCTCGCCTGTCCTGCCGGACCCTGGCCGCAGCTGCAGCCCCCTCCTCCCTTTTGTGTGTCTTCACACTGTGTCCCTGCGCAGTCCGAAGCGGGGAGGGGGGTGAAGAAGAAAGAGTCCCCCGGCGGGCGGGCGCGCTGGCCGGCAAGGCAGAGAGAAGCCATTCGGCCCTCTGGACGGACGGACGTGCTGCTGGCCGGAGGAGGGCGATGCCCCAGAGAGGCTAAATGGCGCCCCGACGGAACCCGCTCGCCGCGGAAATTTGACATTAAAAAAAAAAATCTTTCGAATTTTTCCCACGGAACACCAGGCAACATCTCGCGGCACACTAGTGTGCCGCGGAACAGTGGTTGAAAAACACTGGAAAAGAGCATGAATTTTTACCTGAAATGGAGGTTAGAGCAGGGCAGGTGTGCGTGTGAAGAGTATTGTTCTCTATACTGGGTACAAAAAGGAGTGACCAGGCTCTCTGCCTTTTAGGTGTCAAAGCTGGTGAGGTATACGTGCCAGACTACTAAGTCACTGTCATTCAAGCTGTTACAACACGGTTGTTTTAACTTCTGTATGCAGCTGCTGAGACCAAGACTCTTGACTTCCCTTCTAAAATGATGCAGTTCTCTTCCCACCTTTGATACATACCCACACTTAATGTTTCAGAAAATAGAATTTCTTCAAATAAGAACTAGTATGAAAAGGGTTCTGTGTTCATTGTTCAGACATTGGTTTCAATTGTCATAATTTTTTGTGCTAGTGTTTATTTGATTCTGGCTTTCTTCCATTTACCCTCAACACTTAAAAAGAGCTACTGTTGTTGGCTGAGTGAAATGTGATTTGTTTTCTAAAATGGCCACATGCTATTTCGATGCTAATGGAAGCCTGCTGACTTGTATCAGTTCTAATTATTAAGAGCAGGTTACTTGACTCTGTGCAGATCCTGTGCAGAGGGAGAATAATGAAGAGTTTATGTAAACAAGAAACAGGTGGTAGCTTAAATTCAGTTGCTTAAACTCCCCTGCATCGATGTAATGCCACATCTGAGAGACTGCCTTGGCTCCAGTTGTGTGTATATTTTTGTGACGATCCTAATTTATCTTTGCAGGTCAGGCTGTATGTGTGTGACTGGCCCAAGATCACCCTGTGAGCTTAGTAGTAAAAAGGTAAAGGTAAAGGACCCAGTAGTGGTTGAGCACAAATTTGAACCTAGTTTCTAGTGCATTGATCACTATGCATGCTGTTAGGAGAGCCAAAGCAGGACTTGATCTAGCAGCATATACCGTATTTTTCCATGTATATGACGCTCCCTATGAGGGGAGATGCCCCAAAGTTGTTGAGGTTTTTTAGGGGGAATTGCATGTGTGCCATCACCCCAGCAGGGCCATTGCTGGGGGTTGGCAGAGTGGGCAGCCGCTCCCCCCAGCCACTGTGGGCACCATCTGGCTGGCAGGCAGGCGTGCAGCTCCCCCCAAGCCGCTGTGGGAAACACTCCCTAGAGTGTGCGCCTTCTGGGGAGAGTTGCGCCACCGCAAACCAGCTGGCTGGCGGGCACACAGCTTCCCTCCCACACCGCTGCGGGAAACGCTCTCCTCCTGCAGCGGCATGGGGGGAGTTGTATGCCTGCCAACCAGCTGGCTGTCAACCAGCTCCCCCCCCCCCCCGCCCGTGTATTGGACTACCCCATTTTCTGACATGATTTTTGAGTCAAAAAACCTCATCTAATACATGAACAAATACGGTAGCTCTGCAAACTGTGCTCTCATCTACAGAGCCACAGTCTGTATGTGGCTTCCCCTACACAGCATGTGATGAAGAAACCAGCTGCCCATCTAGTATAATTCTTGAGGTTGAGAGACATATCTGGGACACCTGTGTTCTCTCCTTTTGGTACATTGCAGTTTAAGGGTTCATTCTTCGGAGCAGAGTGGCTAATGTGTGGTTTTGGAAGTTTCCTACTTTGGGGCAAAGATGAGCTAAATCTTGAGGTCTGTTATAGATACTTCATGTGGATCTGGAACAATATTTTATTAAGAGACAGGTTGATGGCAACTTAAGTCTAACAGCTTGTGACTTAAGCCAGTACACAATGTTAAAATTGTTTTTTCGGTACTACAAGGGGGAACGTTTGTGAGGCACTGAGATAGTTTACAATTCTCATATTTAAATTAACTTAAATAATAGTCACTATTAACCTTTAATTTGTGGCAGTTTAACTCCTGTTGGTGTTTTCTACACCCCCATTAATAGATCTAAGAATCCATGGAGATGACTTCAGGATCTTTCATATGTGTAGTACAAAGAGTGAGAGTTTCTTTAAAAGCTGTACAGTACTTCTTTGCCTTCTTATATACAGCATGACTTTTGAAAATATTAAGCTTGTTAGGTTAGGTTAGGTTATCAAACCAGTCACCACTACTGACTATTTGTATATGGGGTGGTGGTGGGAAATCTGCACTTTCAGAAAAGCAGAGTACAGTACTGTATTCTGAACTTCTCCTCTGCCTGCTGTATTTTCCATGGTTGTCAGCAGTCAAAAGATATTGAGACACAGGATTTTCTTCTGATGCAGGAACATGCAAGTCTGAACAGACCTTCTGTTCAGTATCCTGATCTGTGAATTGCCCTGTTGCCGACTCAGGACATGTTTTGGCTTGGCTTAGTGTGGCTAATTGGCTTTGTCATAGCTTGGAATGCAAGGGAAGAGAAGTCCTTGAAATGACCTTGTTGGCAGCTGTTTAATGTGGAAGTTGTGTTTGACTTTGCAAATGTTGGTTACATGAGAAAGTAAGTCGTCTGTTGCCTCAGTGTGAACTGGGAATTAAATTGTCATGGCTATTGTGACAGAGTAGTACTAATGGAGTGGGGAGGAACCAGGAGGAGAAAACAGAGCAACATTACTTACTAATTTTGTATGATAGTTGAATATTTAAAATAGCAAAGTAACTCTTTTTGAAGGAGGTAGCAAAAATCACATAGAAAATTGTTGTTGTTGTTGTTCAGTCGTTCAGTCATGTCCGACTCTTCGTGACCCCATGGACCAGAGCACGCCAGGCACGCCTATCCTTCACTGCCTCTCGCAGTTTGGCCAAACTCATGTTAGTAGCTTTGAGAACACTGTCCAACCATCTCATCCTTTGTCGTCCCCTTCTCCTTGTGCCCTCCATCTTTCCCAACATCAGGGTCTTTTCCAGGGAGTCTTCTCTTCTCATGAGGTGGCCAAAGTACTGGAGCCTCAACTTCAGGATCTGTCCTTCTAGTGAGCACTCAGGGCTGATTTCTTTGAGAATGGATAGGTTTGATCTTCTTGCAGTCCATGGGACCCTCAAAGACAAAGACAACACAAAGAAAATACCATACATAAATTTACCAGATTTTGATCTTAATATTGGAGCAGAGGGGAGCTGGGAGAGAAGCTGAATGCATCATGGTGAATGCACTGTATAGGCCATACAAAGCAAAGCTTTTGAAGAAAGGCTGTCCAGTGGCCTCAGACTTGTTTATTTGAGCCTGCTGTGTTAGGCATCACCTTCTTGTAAGAATTAAATTCAACTATTTCAAAAGGACAAATGAATGCCCAGCTGTGTGTTACAACTCTTCATGTTGTTAGGGACAGGGTGGAAGCCTTTCATTTCAGAGTTTGTTTTGTGATGGTGGTTTTTCAAATTTGTCTTATCCCTGAGCACAGATGAAAAGTGGAACTTATGTTTGATGCTTAGTATCTCATTGCTTTCCAGTATTGTGTCCTAATTTACTGATGCCTGTGTTCTGCTCTATAGAGTAATCCTTGGTCAGGGTGAGCAATATTTGGAACACCTAGTGGAAAGATGGTGCAAAATTTTTGCTAAAGGATAGGAATCAAAAAGTAAGTAAAGATCCTGAATTTAATATTGCAGTGCTTGATGTACGTCCTGCAAACAAACTTCTTTGAATTTGAGGATAACATTCTCAAGAGCTTCATTAGAGAAAAGATATTGAGTACACTGCTACTCAAAATACAATACTTTAAGGAGATGGAATTCAGTTTGCTCTCCTTATGGTTTGAGAGAGAGCAATGTAGTTAACTGGGATGTACCGGTATATTCATAGCACAGCTCCTTTTTCATGGCATGGCAAGTGAATACATTAGAGGTCAAGATGGTGTGTTGATGATGTGTCTTTTGTTTACAGTTAGGGGCAATGGGCATGGCTTGAATAATTTTATATTATTTAACATAAAATTTGTCACTTTTATCCCTCAAGCCATGTCCTGTTGAACTTACTCCCAAGTAATTATTCAAGGAAGAACTCTCCCCATTGAACTTGATACTTGTTTTTATGAAGAAAGTGATTTTGTTGTCTTCTTTTAGCACTGGCATTGCTAATGGCACTCAGGGTATTTCTCTGTATGGGAATGCAAATTATGAAATTGATTTTAGTAGTGGAGTTAAGCACATGCACAACTCTCTCTGCTTTTGATTTACATAAAAAGGACTTTGAAAGTGCTTTAATTTAGCTACACAGGCCTGTTGCAGGCACCATGTTCACAATCTCTTAGCTATGTTAGGAGAACTAGGAGTTTGCAGCCTTTTTTTCTTTCCCCTTCTGTTATAATTAATGTAAATTGTAAACTCCTTGGGATGGGGAATTGTATTTTGCTTAAATTTTCTTAAAGACCTTTTTACAGTGTTGACACTAGATAAATTAATAATTTTGTACTATTAGAAAAAAATCTCAACTCAGCATTAAATTATTGGCAGCCTTCCATAAGTTTTAGCTTTGTTTGAAATGCTCTGTGAAAGATAGAGGAGTATTCTGGTTATCATAAAGTGGCTTAGAAACATAGCTGCAAGCAAGATGTCTGGAGGAAGTACCGGTAGTTACAGTTATTGCATAATTGGTTGCATTACTCTACAAATATTAGTTGTAGAAATCAATAATGCTTAGATGTGTAAATAGCATGTATACATACAGCTAGATGACAAACTTGAGTATACTGTAATGGCTTTTAAATGCTTGTAATGTGTGTATGTTTAAAATTGCCCCAAAATACCCTATGGTTTTTAATTATGGGAGAGACCTTTCATGTTTGAAAGCTCAGAAGAAGTAATATGGCCCCAACACATGCAAATGGACATACTCTTGACCTAGATTTTGCCATGGAACAGGCTGGTGTGAATCCATTGATGGATTGGGGGAGGGGGGCTTCTAGTAAGCTAATTGTCATGGATGGATCATTCTCTGATAAGACTTGGACTGACAGTGGCACACTGTAACAGCTGAGGGACCCATTGACTTGGTCTGCCTAGACATAATGGAATACAAAGGCTTTCTGAATGCTCTGGGAGATTTTCCAGTTGACATGACTGACACTTGGTTGAGGCTCTGGTTTCTCTTTAGAATGGTGAAAAGAGAAGAGTAAAATACACAAACAGGACAACTGGAGTACAAGTGGCATAAATCCTGATGTGAATCAGCCTGGACACAGATGACAGCACATTATTTGTGGCAGCGGCAGCAGTGAAGATGTAATTTTCTGCTACCATTGCAACTTCTAGTATCTGTTCAACAGTGTCTTTTTGAGTGATCAGTGGGTTTGTAACACCTGGATAGAAAAAGGCGATGAGGTTATTTTGGATCAGTTCCAGCTGTTGATGAGCATGTGGACAAGCTACTTGAATGAATTTGGACAACA
Source organism: Lacerta agilis (assembly GCF_009819535.1). NCBI lineage: Eukaryota > Metazoa > Chordata > Lepidosauria > Squamata > Lacertidae > Lacerta > Lacerta agilis. The sequence goes on along the minus strand of NC_046328.1, from coordinate 30,432,118 downwards.
GCATGCCCTTCAACCTCCTACCTTGCTTATCATAACTAATAAAAACTAGCTGAAGGAATGTGACTAGGCAAGTCCTGGGAGCGGTGAATGCCTTGCTATGGGTAGTGGGAGGTACCATTGGCCCTTAAGGAAGCAGTGGTGCATCCCCTTTTCAAGAGGATCTTCCTGGACTCACAGGTGATGGAACAGTTATCACCTAATAACCAGTACCCCCCTTTTTTGCAAGGTGTTCAAGAGGATAGTGATGGTTCAACAGCAGACATGTTTGGAGGAAGCTCTGGACTCATTTCAATCTTGCTTTAGGCCTGGATAGGGCACCAAAATTGCCTTGGTCGTCCTGATTCATTATGTTTGTCAGGAGATGGATGGGGAAGTGCAACCTTGTTTGTTTTGCTTGATCCCGCAGGAACTTTTGATACCATTGACCATGATACCCTCCTCTAGGGGCTTTGAAGGTTGGGAGTTAGGGGCACTGTGTTTCAGAGATTTCATTCCTACCTCCAACACCTATTTCAGAAAGTAGCAGTGGGAGACTCTTGCTTAGTTCCTTGAGTTCCCATGTCAATCTTGTTCCTCTTGCTCTAACATCTATATGAAGCCATTGGGATATATCGCCAAGGGCTTTGGAGTGAGGTGCCATCAGTATGCCAATGACATCTAGCTGTAGCTTTCTATTCCACCTGAATCAGGAGAGGCAGTTCAGGGCTGGACCATTATGTGCAGTCAGTAATGGGCTGTATGTGGACCAGGAAATTGAAACAATCCAGGTAACATGAAGGTACTGTGTGTTGCAGGTTCTTGAATCTGGGAAGAAGGGATATGGGTGGTTCTGGAAGGGATTGCATTCCCGTGGAAGAAACAGGCACATAGCTTAGAGACACTATTTGACCCATCTATGTCATTTGAGGCCCAGGAAGCCTTGGTGGCTAGGAGTGCCTTTTCCAGCTGATTCACCAGCTTTAGCTGTTCTGCACAAGAATAGCTTGGCTACTGTGATCCATGGTCTTCTAACTTCCAGACTATACTATTGCTATGCATTCCATGTGGGACTGCCAATGAAGACTATTCAGAAGCAGCAGCTAGTGCAGAATTAACACCTAGTGAGTATCTATGGCTGCAGACATTATGCCAGTCTGAAAAATTATGTACTGGTTTCCAGTCCATTAACAAGATGAATACTGACACAGACCCTAAATGATTTGGAGCCCAACCATTTGAAGAGGCGCCTCCTCCCACATAGACATGCCTGGGTGTTAAGATAAGTAGGTGAGGCCCTGACAGCAGCACTACCACCTTTTGTATTTTAAGGGGTAGGGGCGAGTTAGAGGTGCACCTTGCACCATCATTGTATGGCTTTTTGATGATTGGTCAAGGTGCACCAAGGCCTTCAGTTGAGTGGATGTTTCTGTGTTACTGGTCTGTGTGGGTGTTTACTTTATTTTGTCTTTGGTTACTTTTTTGTAATTTTTATTGATTAATGTAAATGCAGTTTTAATTGGGTTATTTTTGTAGCCCATCCTGGGAGGGGGAGGCTATAAGCACCAAATAAATAAATAAATAAGATTTCAAGAGAAATTATGCTTTTAGACCTCCTTCCCCCCAGTTCTAAAGTTAATGCAGCTATTAAAATAGCTTCCATTTCAGGAACCCATTTCTACTGCTACACTCAAATGAAAAGCATTTTGAAGTTTACAGGATAATTACTGGTAGACTGTAAGTGTCTGAAAAAATTGTAGGCATTCCAATCAACAGTTTCCCCAATTGTTATGCTCTCCTTATAATCAAATGCATGCTTAGCACAAGACAAAAACTCTGCATGTCTATCGCAGCTGGAATGTTGCAAAGGAGGGAAGGTATTTATTTTCTTCAGTCTATTTTGGTTTTGTTTTAAAGAATTTCTCCTCCTTTTAAATGACACTTTTCCATTCTCCTTGAATTTTCTTTGACCCTGGAAGGATACACAGCTGCCTTCCTATTACACCACATACCCCTTCTTCTGCTTTCACTTCTTTCATTATTTTTTGGTGGAACTAGCAAATTTGACTTGCCTAAGCTTAATGCTAGCTTCTAAACTGATGTTATGAGCTCTGATTCTAGATCACATCTCAAACTAATGGAATCATAATCTACAATGTGGGTAGAACCAGCTTCTGAAAGCTAGTTGTGCAAAAATGGAACAGTTGTTGATGTGTGGTAAATGACAGGACCATGTATAGGCAGAATTAAGTTGATGTATTTGGAAAAATCTGGTTGTGCTTCCTCAAGGTAGTAGAATTACTGTTTTTATTTTTCCTGTTATTCCTGATAAGTATTTGAATATATACATTGTTTATTTTTTAGTGTGTTACTAAAAAATGCATGATCTTAAAGTGGGGTGGGGAACTGGATCTGGCCAGTGGTTGGTCAAATCCTTATTTCCTATACTCTACCCCCAGCAACAGGTAAACTTTTACAAGTGGGAAAGTTTTCCTTTCCTGCATGGTTTGAAATAAAAGCTGATGTGGATAAATGCACATGGTGGTAGTTGCAAGTTTTAGCGATCAGCTGATTGTCAGGCCTTGGAAAACCCTATGCCATGATGGTCAGCAGTTGCAAGGTGCTGTGCCTCCTCAGTTGCACTAGGAAGTTTTCCTTTGGGGCTTGTTGTTAGCACTGTCTGCAAGTGCCACTTGCAGATCAACATTTAGGCACTCAGTTTAAGAACCCAGTTGCTCAAACCATGTCTTACCTGCCATGCCCCTGATATCACAGATGAGTGTGGTTTGGGGGAAAATGTGTCATGAGCCCAGGGGGGCACACCCTGACCTAATTAGACCTGCCAGCAAGCTGTTCCCAATCCATGGGCTAGATGGTTTCATGTTTTGATTGTACAATACAGCTTCATATTTCTATGCAAAATGTGGAGTAGGGCGGTAAAAAAATGGCAACAAATGCATTGTTGTCGCATCTTATTGACAAAACTCCTACTGTTTTTTGAGTGGAGTAAAACATGCACTTGTACATTTAAATGAGGGTTCTCAGCTGGGGGACATTGTTATGCGATTACTATCCTGGAGCCAGAGCAGAAGATATATGGTTAGGGTCACCATACATTCGGAATTTCCCAGACATATTCAGAATACTGCAGCTGCAAGTATACAAAACTGAAAAGGCCCAACAACTTTTTGAAATATGGCAACCCTAATATAGTATACTGTAAGCTATGCCAAGTCTGTCCACTTTTGATCTGAAGTAGATGACCAATGGATATACCAACATACAGACACAAATTGCTACATTTGGGAGTCGTAACATGCAACTTGGACAATGTCAAATTTACTTAAACATTTGCTGGCAAATAGTTCAGCAAACAGAAGACAAGCACTTGACTTTAATCCTTCTCTGCTGCTTAAGCCACTTACATGCGAAGTATGTATACAGATAATGAATTTTCTCCACCTACAAGAGATATTTGTTACCATCTGTGGCTACAGTTGTCAGATTGAAGTGAATAATGAATCAGGTTGGGAGTAAGATGAAGTAACAAGAATAATCCATAACAGGCAACCATATTACGTTGTTTAAAGAGGCTCAGTGAAGACCACCCAGGACAGGCAACAATTTGCGCATAGTTTATCTTCTCACATTTTTTTAAAAGCAGGTCACAAGACAGAATGTTGATCTAGAGAGCTCTGGTTATGCTGAGGATGGTCCTCACTTCAGATTATAATATAATGTTAACTACCTGCCTCTGAAAATGTTTGTGCACAGGGCCATTTGAACAAATTCATTGCAGTTCAAATTTATTGCTAGCATATGAGTGTTGCAGTGGATTTTTTTATATATATATATATAAAAAGTGTACTAGCCTACCTGCCCACAAAGGTGCTAGCCATTTTGTGGCCTAAAACATCCTAAGTCACTTTAAAGATTCTCTGTCTGATTGCATGAAGGCAGTTCTTGCTTACCACAGGGAACCAGGTGAACAACCTTTTCAAGCCTGTACTATGATTTAACAACTTCAGCTATATTTTCCTAAGGCTGGGGTCTATGCAGGGAAAACACAAGTCACAAAACATGAGGTTTGAGCTAGAAGTGGGGGAGCTATCATAAGTGATTAATTTTGAACTGACTGGGAGGGGGGAAACGTTTTTAAATCTCCCTAAAGCCTTTATGTATACAAGATAGTAGACTTGGGCAGTCAGCCACCACTTCACACATAGCCTACTAGTACAAAGTCCCTCTCAGCCAGTGCTTAATGCAAATCTGCCTGTGTGCTGCATGTGATGAGGATGCACTTTGTCGGGATATTTGCCCTATGAAATCTTTGTCCCAGACACTGCCCGTGGGTTATTCTTTTTAGCATTTAGCATGGTGTTGTTTTTAAGTGCTGCTGTTTCCCAAGTCCTTCTTTCTTTTATATTTAACTTTCACTTGCCCTTAAACATAGATGGCTGAATGCCAGCTCTTCAAAATCCACTTAGCCAGTTTCCCCTTTTAAAATGAAAAATTGCCAGAATGGCCATTCTCTCAAGCCTGAGGTTTAATGAAGTGTGAAGAGAGCATTGGTTAATTCCCCCACCCCCACCCCGAAAGCTCTACATTCCATCTTTAATGGAAGAAAGGATAAACGTAGCCTTGTGAGCAAAGAGTTTGATTGGTAAGGTCTGGATTTTGCTGTTTTTGATCAACCAGCAACTGGCACAGACAAGGTCCTCTTGAGAGAGGCAGACATATTGGACTACTAGATTTCGATATGGATGAAGCCTGGGTCCAATGCTCAGCTTGCTCTAGAACGGGGGTTCTGAGTTTTTCCATAAAACCCCTCTTTCAATCCAATAAAAAGAAATATAGTAACTACAGTAACAACAGGGTTTTGTGGTTTTTTTTGGCTGATGAGACTCATGCTGGCTCAATTTTGGATACCACAACAAAACGTGGTTAAGGAGGGTTACATATGGTTTGGCGTGATGTTTGAATGGAGAAACTATAGTTAGTATCTTTTTGCTCTTCCCATGGATGCAATTGCACCACAGAATCAGGAGAGTGGACCTGGTAAAAAATGAAAGCAGATAAGCAGCTCTTAACTATGGCTTTGTGTTTATGCTTGGAAGGCTGTCATGGTTTGGTGTGTTGTGTCGTCCTAGACCCAGGACCTGAGACAACATGATTTAGGGAATCTGTAGCATGTACTAAGTCAATTAGGGCACCACCAGCAATGTTTTTCAATCTGGGGTCCCCAGATGTGGTTGGACTACAACTCCTATCATCCATGACCATTGGCTAAGCTGCATGGGGCTGATGGGAGTTGCAGTCCAACAATATCTGAAGCCCCAAGTTTGAAGAACACCGGAGGAAGCTGTGCTCCAAGTAGAGAGGCATTCACTTTCTATATTTAAGATCAGCCCTTAGGGAATTATGACTGCTGGGACAGCTGTAAGCCCAATGTCGCAGAATGGTCCTGTTTTCCCATCTGTTAAGTAAGTCTGTGGTGCTCTCTTATTGAAAATGCCCTCAAAGTGATAGAAAAGCATTGTTCCAATATTATTAGATTGGATAACAAAGGTGGATGTTAAGACATCTTTCCCTTAAGCAGTTCAATCAGATCAGGTGTTTCTAATGCTGTTTTCTTGATTTTGAATAACTCTGGGTTGTATTCCCCAACCTTCCAATAGTAGGTTTCTTACCCTGTTTTTATTTATTTATTTAATAAAAATTATACTGCTCTTCAACAGAAACAATCAGGGTGGGTTACAATAAAAGATTCATATATAGAGTTGCTTCAAGATGTCAGGCTGAGTATTTTTGTGAACTACAGGCTGAGTATTTATGTGATTCTGATAAAAACCTTTAACTTTCACAGAACTAGCTTGTGGTTTCTTTGAGTGATTTGGCAAGGATCCAAAAAGCTACTTGGGACACACCCAGTCCAATTGTCACAGATTAAAGCTCTGTGTGTGTGTGTGTGTGTGTGTGTGCGCGCGCACCTCCAGCCCAAAGGCCATGTGGCAAACTATTTTGTGATGCCTCTCAATTTCTAAAGTGCTGGGCGGGGTGTGCTGGGTGGATCCCAATCTTTGTCTATTATATCAACCTGTGATGGTGTTGGTACTTTCACTTATATGACATTTCATGAGTTCCTTTTGTATCAAACATAACAACTTTGAAAATAAAACCCAGGTATCATAGTTAAACAACAATCAAAATTTTAAAAATAAAAACAATAGCATTCTAAATCACATAATAAAAACAAGAAAATTGCATTAACTTTGTTGTCTCAGTGGAAAACAAATTAAACAAACATTTCTGACAGCAAAATATAACCCAGGAAGTAGCTTGGTGGCTCTTACACTACAAAGGACAGATAATTCTCTAGGGTACAGGCCACTCCAGAGAAGGCCTGCTTCCTGAAATTTATGCACCTCTTGAATGTGAGAAAACCTCTAAGTGGTTAAAAAAAAGAAATAAAACAATAATCATACATGAGGCACAAATACCTTAGAAAATGTATATGTAGGAAATGCATATGTAGATAATTGTGGTTGACCTGAAAACATAATCCTGAATCTTGTGGTACATGATCCACAACTTGACAAGCTACAGTGGGCAGTGAAGGCAGTGTTCTGCTCCTGCAGTCAGCTTCTGACTTATGTTTGCTGTAGGTTAGCAGAGCATCTGTTCTGCAGTTCAATCTCACTATGCAGCTTCATGCCTCCCTGCTTCTTGGTGTTCATCAGTCTCTTTCCCTGTCTGCCCTTTAGAATTTGCTGCTGTTATAGGTTCATCAATATGAGCAGATGAGAGATGGGCCATGGAAGGCTTAGGTATGATCTTGGTACATAAATGGTGCAGTCAGTAAACTTTGCCTTTTCAGCTTACCCACCCCTTTTCCTCTTCACTGACAAAGATGGATGACAGAACCCTTAACAACAACAAAAAATTCCCTTCCTCCTCAAGGCCTTCCTGTGGTCCACACATTAGACTTAGGCTTAAGCCAGCTATTGTCAACTTGCCATCTATCCAAAAACCTCTTTCCTAAAGGAAGTGTGTGTTGGTCAGTGTATAAAGTGTTAAGCTTTCCAAGTCCTAATGGACCATCAGAAGTCACCTCCATCCATATGAATCTATCTAACCCTTGAGATCTAGTGAGATTTTGCTAAGAGCTCTCCCAGTCAGTGGAAGAATGGTGGATAAATATGAGAGAATGGCCTATTATTTGGTGGCACAGAGACAGTGGAATGTCCTGCCTGGCCTCATTGCCTCTAACCTTTTAAAAATGACTAATATATGTTTTCTGGGAGGCATTATCTGCTATACTGTTTTAATGCAGAGGTTTTACTGCTAGTGTCTGTTGCAGGCTGATTTGTTTTCTGTGGTGGTTTTAAAATTGATTTTTGATACATTGTGTTATTCTTATACAAAATCCATTCCAGAAGTCCATTCGACTTCTGAAATGTTCGGAAACCAAGGTGCAGTTTCTGATTGGTGCAGGCGCCCTGGAAACATTAGCCAACAGTCACATCGGATGTTCAGTTTCCAAAAAGTGATTGAAAACCAGAACACTTAATTCTGGGTTTTCGGTGTTCAGGAGCCGAAATGTTAGAGTACCAAGGCATTCAAGAACCAAGGTCCCGCTGTATACTACTTTGAATATATTGTTTATAAAATGGTGAAATTAAAAATGCTAAAAGTAAAACAGGATAGTTTGAAACTCAGTCACTTGCAGCACTTCCCACTCAGTTCTGTTTTTGTTAGCTTTTGCTGTTCAGTAACACACACTATTCTGTAGCCCTTTGGCTTTTAAACTAATTTTATTAATTTTAAATGCATCAAAAAACCTTAATGAAAAATACCTGTTGGGGGATTCTGAAAGAAACTGTGTTTCCTCTTTAAGTGTGAGAACTTATTTATAGATTAACAACAGAATATATTGCATATCCTGCTAAAAGAAAATAACACTGTTAATATTGACTTAACAAATAAGCAAATTAAAGGCCCTTCAATGTGATGGGAGACTTGAGGTTTTAAGATGAATATGGATTTTAGCTATCTGGTCTTATTTTTAGAAGAGAAGCCATAGGAACATCACTTTTGAACTCACTTTGGATACAGACTGGAAAGAAGTCATACTTTAGTTCCCTTTTGCATAAAATTTGGTGTAGGGAGGAGAAAAATGGCTCATCTGTGTGGCCTGCATGAATCTTGTAGCCCTGAATTTCTGCTTTGCTCTTATTACCACTGGATTTTTTAATTGGTTATCAATGCTTCGGTTGATTAATCAGTAGATTAAAGTGTACATTCCTAAAAGATGCCTTACAGTAATTAACTGCATCTTCTCAAGGGGAAAGGCTAGTTGTTGGCTAACCTTCACTTGACCTTGCTCTTAATTTAGATGAAAGCTTTGGGGACCAAAGTACAGTAGTAATTTCTAGGTGGAGTTGGAGCCACCCTGTACAGAGTTTCCGCCCTGTATTCAAATCCTGCTGGCACTTGTCTGGATCTTACCAATTTGAGCTAGACATATTTGAATTTTCTGACAAATAGCTGCATTCTTTCTTTCCAATTATTGCAAAAATGTCTGGGCTTTTATGTTGGACTATAAGTTTTTAACCTTGGTCACAATGAGCCCACCCCAGAAGTGTGGAAGAATTGACTTGAGCTATGTAACATTGAAGCAAGACCATTCAATACCATTGGGAACTGTGAACTTTGTCCCAAGCAATGAATGGGCAGTGTAATAAAAGGGCTGCAAAAACCTGTGCTGTGGTGTTGAGGTTCCAAAGGGTAGTTTTGCAAAGGTGGAGGTGTTGATCTGTTGGCTCCAGTGGTGGTTCATCTATGAGGAAAATATCCTTCCACTCAGACTATATTTCAAGGATCCAGGTTTTTCAAAGCCAAGATTTGTCAAGACAATTCAATCCCAAAACAGTATCAAGAGTTCAGGACCCAGGAAGAATTAGGTTGGCAGCTGGAGGAATTATGACCTATTTCCAACCAAAATTTGTACAGCTATTCCTGTTAATAGCATCTTTTCCACAGACTTGTTTTTATGTTCTGAAAACTCTCCTGCACCATTGTCAGTACTGTTGACAAGGACTGCTTCTTGACAAGGCAGAATGGGGCAAATTCAGAACACCAAGAGAGAGTATATGCCTGCAGATTTAGTAATGACTGCATTAAAATAATGAAAACAAGAGCAACCATAACTTTAGCATCCAGACATAGGAAACTTCCCCTCTAGTCTTGAGGTCAGAGATTCTGGGTTCCCTTAGGAGGAAGGGCAGAATAGAAATTGAATAAATAAATAATGTTCCTTTGCACAATATCCAAATGACTTAAACATGAATTTATCCAGGAAATAAACCTGTGAAAACAGGCTTCCTGCTGGTGAGCAATTAAATCTCATGAAGTTTTGAAATGTTGTGATGACATTTCTGTTCAAGTTCAGCGCCCAGTTTCCTTCCTGTGCATGTGAGTACTCTCCTTCTGTGTTGTGTGAGGTAGCATTTTAGACGTTGAAATTTGACCTCCGCTTTCCCTATAATCATCTGGGTCCTGAAGTAGCCACACACAAATAACTTGATTAATTATCAATACTTTACGCCCAATACATCAAAACAAAATGTTGTACCATATTTTAAACCTATTATTACCATTTCAGAACCTCTAGGGTTAAGCAAGCTAGAAAGTTCTAAACAGATAAAAGGCTTCTTATTGTAGAAATGTCAATAGCACAACAAGAGCTTATCCTTTATATAACATTTCCAGCTTCTGCTTACATTATGATATTAACTTTATAATCTTGACAAAATGGAAAGCTTTCTAGTACACATAGAAAGAGATGTGCATGTACAGGTATGTGTTTAAAAAATGAAATAAAAAGGAAATCTGTTTTCTGTTACTCTTGGCATACTTGAAGCTAACAGCCTGTCTTACTCAAGTTTCAATCTGAGCCAAATGGATTCAGATTGCCTACACATGGAGAATTCATGGTAGGTAAAGGACAAAGATGGTAGCATTGCCCTGCCTCCTAAGCTGTCTTGTGTTCTGGAAGGCTGGAAGAGTGCTGTTCTTGATCATTTTCTTGGTAGAAATATACAGTAAAATACTGATTTCAACAGCCTTGTTTGGGGAGCTGGGAGTGGAGAGGAGAGACTGTTCCAGCTGCTTTATAGTTCAAGAAAGGGTAAACCTTGTGTCCTTTCACAATGGGCAAATGTATTTATGTTAAAGTTTTTGTTTCAGGTGTTTCTGACCTATAATCTATGTTTTTTATGTCATTTTACTTGGCAGATTGTTCAGCTTGACCTTGAAAAAGCTAATCATGCTGAAAGAGATGGACAAAGATCTAAATTCTGTGGTGATTGCAGTGAAACTGCAGGTACGTGTAATAAGAGCAAAGAATTTTTCAAGCTCTATATTGGCCATAGCAATTGCAAGGCTTGCCAACTGTGTATAGCTCTGTAGAGACCCAGTCCCCTTTCTCGTGCTCTTGGGGTTGGAGTGGTGGTAGTGTTAAACTTTTCCATTTTCCTGTGAAAGGGTCAAAATGTCTGGCTTGGAGCACTGGACTCTAATTCATTATGTGGAACTTCATGTTCAAATTTAACCTACTGTGCCTAGCCTAGCATCCTAGCCCTGTATACCTGAATGAGCGTCTCCAGCCCCATCATTCAGCTCAGACACTGAGATCTAGCTCTGAGGGCCTTCTGGTGGGTCCCTCACTGCAAGAAGTGGAGTCACAGGGAACCAAGCAGAGGGCCTCCTTGGTAGTAGCACCCACCCTGAGAAATGCCTGAAAATGGCTCTGAAAATGGGCCAGTTCCCTGGATTGATTTAAAATTTAGTACATATTAGTGTTCTTGTACCGGTTTCTTCAGTATGCTGTTTGGGGCTCAAGTACTGTACCCCCATGTTGAAGACTAAAAACAATGATGCATGCCTCTTGTTGTGTGCGAGTTGCAGGGCTCAAAGAGGATTCTGAGGTCCAACGAGATTGTCTTACCTGTCAGTGGACTTGTGGAAACAGAGCTTCAGTTGACTTTCTCCTTGCAGGTAAATTCAGTTTAACTAAATTAATGGGGGTGCATAGAGGGGAGGGGTGCTGGGGGTAGGAGGGGATAGAAGACCCTTTCTCCATAAACTTCATCAACATACCTTAGGATCTTTCTCCAAAACAAACTAAGGAAAATCCCCACTGATGAGGTCAACACAGTCCATGCATGGAAGGGAAAAGTAGGCAAACTATCCCCATCCCCACTAACCCCCCTGGCCTATCCCCCACTATTCCAACCCACAGCACAAAACCTCCAGATAGAAACCTGGCAAGCCAAAGGCTTACACTGTCTTAAAAGACTTATACAAAAAGAATACCAACACAAGAAGTACAAGACAAACTAGGGGACACCCAAATACCTTGGCTAACACACCATCAACTACATGCCACCTTAAACAATCCAGTAGTAATATCAGCAGCCATTAGGCTGCTTTTGAAGACCACCTTCAAAAACCTTCTCCTGACAGCAGAGGGACATGACAAAGGGATGGTATCCACAGTATACAAAATATTGCTCCAAAATCCCACAACCCCCCTTGACACAATCAAACAACAATGGGAGCATGACATAGGCTATGAAATCAACCCCACCCAAAGGACTAGAATGTGGTCTAAACCTCCCTTTAAATCCATCTCAGCCGAAAGAAGGGAGCTCACTCTGACACTCATCTACAGGTGGTACTTACCGTAACACCACAGAAACTGGCACTGATACGCCCAGGAACCTCACCAAGATGTTGGAGAGGTTGCACCTCCATAGGCACATACCTCCACATGTGGTGGGAATGCCCCCAAATCCAACCTTTCTGGACAACAGTCCTAAAAGATATATGCAAAATAACTAAACAGGTATTAGAACTCACCCCAGAACTGGCCTTACTGAACATATTCCAAGATCATAATGACCACTCACATTATACAGAGCTCATAACTCACCTACTCTCAGCAGCCAGAAGCATCATAGCCAGACACGGGAGAGACCTGTCAGGAGTAACCATAGATCAGTGGTATCAAATATTATGAGAAACAGCCTTACTAGAAAAACTGACCAATAAACTGACACAGGGACAAATAGAAGAGGATGCCTTCACTCCAGTATAGCTCCCCTTTATCACTTGCAAGACAACAACAAGAATCCACCGACAGCAATCTGGCTTACCTGACCAAACAAGCCCCCCCCCCCCCGTTGTAAACAAACATTGCAGCAAACCAACCACACCCTGCCCCCAATCCCTCTCACTATCAAGGAAATGAAATAAATGAATAGAAAGAACCTACCCAGTTGACGCCGACACCAAACGCCACATGTATACTATATAAAGGAATATAAGCCTCACCATCCCACCCCTCCTCCCCTCACTCTTCTTCCCCAACCTTATACTGTACTCAACACTAATGTTTCACAAGAAATGTAACAGAATTGTAAGAAAGATTGTACAACCTGAAAAAAGAGACAAGGCATGTACTTTTGTAAACCAATAAAATCTTTATTAAAAACACATTTTTAAACATACCTTAGCATCTAATCCTTAGGCTTTAAGGTGCCACAAAACTTCTGTTGTTTTTAATGTAATAGGCTTAACATGGCTACTCCTTTGGAAATAGCATCGTGTTAGTGTGCTTCAGATTTTCTAAACAAGAAGCTTAATAACTGTAAAGTGGTTTGGGGATATTTGAAGAGAGATTGCTGTGAAATTTCAAATCTCGTTACACCCACACTTCCATAATCCTAGGAAGCAATGCCACACTTTTCCTGCTGTGTGCTTAGCATGATAGCTTTTCAGATTGAGAATGTGAGACTTACGTAATGTGTCAAAGATAGCTTTCCAGTGGATTTCTCATCTCTGCTCCTTTTCTTCAGGGAAAATGCTCAACTTTTTTCTCCCTTTCATGCTACATAAGTAGCCATTTCTCAGCACATGGAGTTAAAAAGCATTGGACCTGTAGAGAACTGTAAAGTGTATGCAATCTGTATTAAACTGTTCAGCTTCACTGCTGTTAGGGGGTGAATTATACTCTTACAGCATCTGAAATGTTTATCTAAGATGGGACAGAGAGGATTTATAAGTTGTTCTCTTCTCCTTGCTAATAAAATCCAGTGCAAGCACAAAGCCAGGAGGTGATGAATCTGAGTGTTTGGGGGATGGTGATGTGCAATTTGTTTTAACGAGTTTTCTTCCAGAATAGTTCAGACATTACCTCTTCCTGAACCAGCTGTCTTGCATGGGGAAGTAAGCTTTTGAATTGCACAGTTGTTGGATCCATTTTTAGACCATGTCCTTTACACTGAAGTGGCAACCATTTTTGGAACTTCATTCCTGACTCTAAGAAATGGCAAGCAACTATACAATGGGACATTTCCTCACACTTTAAAATCCTTTGAAGGCATGAATTTAATGGAATATATTGATTGGGCCATTTGAAACTGTTTCCTAATCACCTGGAAAGAATTTAGGTAATAAAGATTGAGTTTTGGGAGAGATACGTGGGACCAGCTGTTGATAGTACTGCTTTGAAGCTTACTGTGTTGACCATCTTGATATGCTGTCAATAGCTACTGATTAGTATTGAGCGATCTATAACCTGAAGACATGCAATTCTTGTACTAAAGTTGGTTCAAGAAAACATAACACTCAGCCTGATCTCCTTCTATTGGGACTTACTGGTACTACTGTACAAGTTTAGTCTGCAACATATTTACATACCATTTCCTTTGGGTTCCTCTTGCAGTATCCCCACTTCCTGAAGCGAGATGCCAACAAGCTGCAGATCATGTTGCAGCGAAGGAAACGGTACAAAAACAGGACCATTTTGGGCTACAAAACTCTAGCTGTTGGCCTTATTAACATGGCTGAGGTAAGGGAGGTTTTCTTGAGAAAAATAACAGATGTTGATTATACCTCCTAGTTGGATAATGTTTCTAAGGAAAGCATACTACATTGTGAAGCATTACATTTTTTGAAGGGGACTTAAAAAGTGAGTATCTCCCCACCAACACTACAGTCTGAGAATTGATTTGGGGAAATGCAAGCTTGGACAGGGAAGTTCTGCATGCAGGAAGGTCCCATGTTCAATCCTCAGTATCTCTAGGTAGGGCTGGGAAGGACTCCTGTCTGAAATGCTGAAGTGTCACTATTCGTTAGTGTAGGTACTGAGCTAAACTGACCAAGTAGCCTGACTTGGTGTAAGGCAGCTTCCTATATTCTTATAGGTATTTCCCTCCACAAAAGTTGTGGCAGTATAAACAGATATTTGTAGAAGCAAAGAGAGGTAAATTTGTTTCATGGTGTTTGGGTAGGAATGCAAAAGGTTTCAGCAAATTAAGTTCAGTCGCTGGCAGTGCTGTGCCAAATGTAGTTTGGAGGGATTTGCATCCATAGCACTCCCTTCCATCTTCACTATTTTGTATGTTTAACCCCCTTTAACAAGAGTGAGCTTTCCCAGTTGATTGAGTTTTTTGTCTTAGACTCACATTGGTGTGTGCTTCACGTTCCTTGCTGTAACAATCTCTTTTCTTTAGTAGATTGACTTACATAATTGCCTGTTGTGCGTTTTAGTTTTGCAATTTTCAGGAAATGTAATCAGATCATCTAGCCACTTTGGTATTGCTGTTTTCTCTTATTTAAGCTTTCTTGCTGCATTCCTGAAATTGTATTGTTTTTCTTCTCCAGGTTATGCAGCATCCAAGTGAAGGAGCCCTGGTGCTGGGACTCCACAGTAATGTGAAAGATGTTTCTGTCCCTGTTGCTGAAATTAAAATCTATTCCCTGTCCAGCCAACCAATAGACCATGAAGGACTAAAATCAAAATTATCCGGTAAGAATGTTTGTAAGACTTTAATTTCTGGATGTTGAGCAATCCCAGTAGTTGACATGTACTAATGCAGGACACAATCCTCAAACAGTTGTCAAATTTTCATTTCATTTCTTTCACTTTTAATTTGTATACTACCATTCTCTATAATTTAATTTCTATACCACCCTTCATCCGAGGATCATGGAGCAGTTTACAATATAAAAACACCATGGGAAACTCCAGGTAGACTTCTACCCCTGTATCTTGCTTTCTGCTTCTGATTTCCTGGTGCAGTTGCTCTGCTTCCCTTGGATATTTGTATTGAACCAAGAGTGAGCAACCATTTTTCCATGGCCATCTCAACAACCTTTTCTCAACAGAAGCAAACCAAAACATATCTGCAGTATTTGGACTGAAATCTGATTCATCATTTTTCCACAAGAAATTTGTTGTATGCTGCATCTGAGTATGCATCTTTGGTTTCTACAGCACCCATATGTTTAGGGTGTCTTTTGTGGTGGAGCGGGAGAAGGGGATGGTACACATAAAGTATCTGTTATTACAGAGAGGACTCACAGTATTCTCTAACAGCTGCAGTTCCCACAGTTCCTTGTGGTGGGGAGGGAGACCATGCCTATTAAACTACTTTAGGTTGGGAGTGATAAATGTGGCCCAAATGAAATTCTAAATCTGTCACTTTCCAAAATACAGTTGGCTTATTCTGCCCATGTGCAGTGTTATATAGCTGCTATGCCAGTCAAAGCTGCATTCTGCTCTGTTGGTTTTCCCCTCTTGTCATGTGTTGATTGGCTAAGCCATAGCTCAGTGGCTGAGGGCTGGCTTTGCATGCAGAAAATCTTAGATTGAATCTATGGCATCTCCAGTTGAAAAGACATCTGGTAGCAGGACTAGGAAAGGCCTCTGGCTGAGATCTTAGTGATTTGCTGCCAGTCAGTGGGCTGCCAATCAGAGTGAGCAGCACTGGGCTGACTTGGTTATAAGTCAACTTTGTATGTTCTCCAGTGCATACATGTATCCATGCAAAGTCCATACAAAGCAGAGGAGATGGATTGTGTTGGATTCCCTGCTGTGGTTGAAATTGTCCTAGTGCCAATAATATGGATGCTTGAGGCACAGTGAAAGCAAAGGAGTGCTTGTAGCAGCAGGCTTACAGCTGGTGCTTGGCAGCCTGTGGTGTGCTCAGTTGTTAGACTTAAAGTGTGCAGTTTTTCAGGAGAGCAATCCTAATGCTTTTTGGATCTAGTACAGTACTGTAATGTCCACTCTTGCTGTGTCTTGTTTTGACAATCCAACCTAATTCCTTCAAACACTGCTATATTTAGCCTTCTGTCTTGGATTTTTCTGCTTTATGCTACTCCCTCCTGGATGGCTGCCTAGGCAGTAAATCTGGTTGCTAAGGAAACTGATGGAGATGTAGACTCTGTGCTGGATTTATTCTGATATTTGGGTTTATTACCAGCAATGTTGTGAGTGACCGGATGTGAGGGAAAGCTGGGAACTGAGATGAAGTCATTACACTAGGCTCCAGTGTTATTAGTGCGTTTATCTAAGAATAATGGAAATGGGTTCACTTAGTTGCATAGTGTCAGAGTTTTAATCTAAAAATGATCTTATACTCTTCATAGTGGAGAAAGATGCAAGATACAGTAAACTAATATCCACTGTTACCGGTAAATAGATATAATAAATGGGGACAGCTTTTTTAAAATTACATTAGTGTATTGTTCTTGAGGGTGGCATGCCTGTGTATATTTGGTGGTGGTGAGGTACCGTATTGGCCTGAATATAAGCCACACTTTCCCCCCAAATTCCGATTGTGAGAAGTTAAAGTGCGGCTTGTATTTGCGACTTTACGGCATGCAGCCAGCAGCATGGTGAAGCAGTGGTGCCTGCCCCAGTAGTCCCCAGTCCTCTCCCCCAAGGCTGGGAAGGGAGAGAGCGAGGAAGAGGAAAGACTGCTGGTAATGCAGCCCCCCCCCCAGCATGCAGTCAGAAGCAGCAAGAAATGGAGCGGCTTATATTTGGGTATTTTTTCTTTTCCCACCTCCAATTTTAAAGGTGTGGCTTATATTTGGGCCAATATGGTATTATGATATTTACCCTTGCAACCAGTTTGTGAGTTAGGCTAAGTGGAGAATGAGTGAGTGATTGGTCCAAGGTTTCCCCAGTGGGCTACTTGGCTGAGTAAGGATTTGAACCCAGATCTCTACAGTAGTCTTTCTATTCCATGTAGGCTATCTTTAGTGAGAATGAGGCTGGTGGGGTTGGCTTTGGGCACAATTGTCCTTTTAGTCTGCATTTGTGAGACTTAAAGCCTGCCATTCAAATACTGTTCACTAATCAGGATTCAAGCCTAGTTAAAAGCAGCACCTGCTGCCAGACTTGGGGATAGACTTTGGTGAATTAGGTCTGAGTTGAAGGGGCAGCAATCAAGCAGATACAAAGTCCTGGTTTAAGCCCCTGTGTTAGATGGTATCCCACTAAGGCCAGCATAACATACTTCCATTTCCTAATCCCTACTGCATGTAGGAGACGAGCAAGTTCAAATTGTAAAGCTCATTCAGATAGCTGAAGTCACTTGTATGGCACATGGACACACTGAAAAAAGAGGGGGATCTGCTTTTGTCAGGCTAACCATAAAAGCAGGTTTCGTTTGTGAAATGTCTGCCTAAATAATGGCTCTAGCCTATGTTTATATTCTCTTTAATTACTTCCCCTAAATATCTGGGAAATGTTTGCTGTTGGTGACTATGTATTAGGCTTGATGGAGCATTTGGCTGATTGCAGAGGGCAGTTGTGAAGCTTGAATTGTGCTGTTTTGCTGGTAAGCCCCATCCTCAAGAATGAATGATTAGCTGTCAGTCTGAATCAGAAATATCAAGTTTGAGGGCACCCATGGGGGTTATGCAGATGCAATGATTTTCATAGCTATTTATGCTGTCTGGTCAGACTTGAATTGACCCTTTGGATGAATATTTAAATGCAGATCCCTCCGGTTGCTTCATTTCCCTGATATGATACAGAAATATCGTGTTCTTCACTTATGATCCAAAAGGCTCATATTGGCCTGATTTGAAGGACACAGTAAGCCATAGTAGGAAACAAGCTAAGGCTTACTGCCAACAAGCAGCATGCTAGTGGAAACTCCTCAGTTATCCCCATTTTTCTCTGCCCCGCCTGGAGCTGAAAAACAAATGATAGAGCAGCTGGTTTAGTGTTACATGTGGCCCAGTGCTCATCGTTCATATTTTCTCTAAACAAACCATGAGTTGAAGCTGCTTGTTTGTGGTGTTCCTAACTATGGCTTACTGTCAAGTACTAATGGGGCCATTTTATTTATTACTGGCTCACCTAATGTGTTTGTTGTGTTTCTGGGACTCTGTGAATGTTAAAATTGTTGGCATTCCTGCCAGTTCAAAAATTAAGATCTAATCTAATCTGCACAAGCAGTCAAGTGAGGTGATAGGATCCTGAAGTAACAAGGGTAGATTGTTTGCTTAATTTGGAGAGCATAAAGGGGGGGTCTCTCATCTGCTGTCTGAGTTGATAACAAACAGTGCCCTCCTCTCTGCAACTGGAAAAACAAAACTAGCATCAGAGAGAGATTCATCCAGCTCACTCCCTGTTTTGCTAGTTTTCTATTTGTTTTATGCTTTCTCCCTTGGGAGGACTTTGCACAGAAAAGCAGCATGCACATATTGAAATAAACTTTTTAAGTACTTGGATTTTTTTATATATAAGAGAAGAATTTTTAAAAAGGAATATGCACTGTATCTCACCAGCACCATGAAGTGGTAGAGCTCGGGACTCTACCACTTCATTGTGCTGTATGCAGGAAACACTTTACCGACCCACCATGAGACTTTCATGACATGTATAATCAGTAAGACAAGACGACCAATGAAAAGTAGGGCGAGCACAACATGCTGGCCACTCAACAACCAGCTGCCTTCTTGCTTTACATTCTGCTGAATTTGCATTACCTTTGTCCCTTGAACCTTCACACTGGGGCAGCCTTGACTCCAGTTTGCGTATGAAAATGTATTCAGTTTAGTTGCAAGTTTGGCAAGTTGGCATTTCATAACTCTCAAACTATCCTCCAGATCGCTCTCCTGACATTGACAACTATTCAGAGGAGGAAGAGGAGAGCTTCTCTTCTGAACAGGAGGGGAGTGATGACCCCCTACATGGACAGGTAAGCTTCTCCTTTCACCTAGTCAGTCCCTTCTGTGAGGGCATGTTGAGAATGGATCGCTGAGCAGACTCCTAAAGGAACTTGGGAACTCTGACACCTGTTCATAGACAATTACATCATAGTTCCTGTGTACTACTTCCCTCTCCAATATCCCTTATTGCATTAGATTCATTTTAACCTTTTCTAGTTGTTTATTAAAGCTGAGTTGGAAACCTGAGGAGGAGCCAGGTGAGCCCTCTAAAAATAGTTGCTCACCAAATCCTGATGTAAGCTGATTAGAAAGAACAAAGTGTAGCAGAAAAGAGTTCATGGAAGTTGGCTGTATGGCACTTAAAAAAATGAAAGAGAGTCTTCCAACCAAAATTATACAAATACTGTCTGAACACATAAACCAGATTAGCATAATAACACAAATCATTAAAATGCCAACAACAAGCAGTTAACCACTGCTGTATCATGCACTACAAATCTTTAACAAAATAGTTTAACTTATGCAGTATACAAAGAATACAAAACTATATGTTACTTGATTCCTTTGGCGTTGTTTACAATTTTAAAAAATTCAATGTGGCTTTAATGCACTCCCAACAATGAGTATCAGATTATATATTCCTGAACCTTATTCACTTAATAGATAACAAAAGTGATTAATTTTTCAACCAATTTATCATAATGCTGTCTGCCTTCTCTCTTGATGGTTTGGTTGACCATACAAACTATGCCCCATGCTTTATTTAACTAACCAATATTGGAGGCCAGGAATTCTTCAAATTATAAGCAAATGTTATATGAGCAGCATTCAGCAAATGAAGAACCATCTCTTGTTGTTTGTTAAAGTTGAATCTTTAACATAACCCAGCAGGAGGGATTAATGGATCCACTGATAAAAAACAGCTTGTTACACTTTCTTTTTCTGTTACTACATCAACCCAAAAGTGCCTTAGGACAAGACCATGGAATTTCTAATACTGAAGGCCGACTCAAAGTGTCATAGATCATAGGAGGTTACCGGTAACTAAAAGACAAAAGAGGCAAACCTGTTACCAGTTAATATCATGAATAGGAATGGCTGAGAATGAGATACATAGGCTTCCTAAGTAGCTTTGGTCAGTGTTTCCATCTTGGAATCTTCACATCTGGCTGTGTTCATGAATGAAACCCATGAGGTAGAACTACACAGGTCATTTGAAGCCAGATCAAAATGCCAAGTCTGGTATCCCTAACATTTCATGGTCAAAGAAAGAGATTTTGTCCTGCTTTGGAGGACCCTGTTCATAACTGTGTGGCTGGGTGTTGTTTGTGTTCTGAAGTGGTTTCTCCCCCCACCCCCAGGATTTGTTTTATGAAGAGGATGACCTTAGGAAGGTGAAAAAGACTAGGAGGAAACTGACCTCAGCTTCTGCAATTACTCGGGTGAGTAGCACTGCAAGTAGACTTGTCAGGTGAAGAGTTTGGGGCCTGCCTCTTCTTTCCCCCCATCTTCCAGTCCATCCTGCATCTGTCTGCTTGGTAATCCCAAGAGACCAGGCATAGGTGGGACCCATTATGTGCCTGTAACACACTTGAGGTGAAGATGCTTCACAGTCTCAAGAGCAAATGTTTACCTCCTGTATTGTGTGGCCACAATGTGCCAAATATTAAACTTCTGTTAGTTTGTGTGTGATTAGAAGCTGTATTAAAAAGGAGTCTCCCATGCTGGTACTCAGCCATACCTGCTTAATTGACTGTTAGCAGATTTGTTTTGGTACCAAGATACAGAATGAGTAGTTGACCTTTGATGTTGAGTTTTGATACTCTACCAAAAAGAATCTGCGAGCTTTTTCCAAGCAGAGCTTAATGAGAACAACCATTAGTTGACCACCACATTCCCACACCTCTGGGGGTAGCAGTAGAGTTTCCAGGCAGTCTTGACCTGCTTTTTAATAAATTAAGCACTTATAAGATCTTCCCTCCCCCCCCCCTTTGGATGCATTGCTCCTTAATGCTTAGCTTTGAAGATGAGTCTTTGAGAACTAACTTTCTGAACTACCTTCATGAAATATGTATGCTTTAAAGCTGAACTGTTGAGAGCTGCATTCTTACCAGGTTTGCAAGCTAAGCAGTGTTGCTCTGGACCAGTTACTGGAAGGAGAGTTTGAGTAATGCAGAGGTTCTGCAGAGATGTTTTTTTTCCCTGACATTGTGCTGCAGAGCTACTGTTTACCCCTCACATTTGGTGTAGGTTTATGGACTTGTTGAACACACTGTGGTGCTTGGGTTCAGCTATATATGGTGTAGTGTTCTGACAAATCTGCTACCATCATGTTCTGTGGCTGGGATACTAAATTGTGGGAAGAATTGTCTTAGGATTTTCAGTGTGTGTTTCACCCTCCCAGCCTCAGCACTCATCATGCACTGTGTCTCAAGAACTCTGCTTGTGCCTGTCCTAGTCAATTGATAGGTGGCCTTTCTAATAAGTAAATGGTACCTCTTTTTCACAGCAGCCAAATATTAAGCAGAAGTTTGTGGCTTTACTGAAGCGGTTCAAGGTATCGGATGAGGTAGGTATGGCAACATTTATGGTCTAGATTCCTGTAAGTGTGGTTCCTGGTTATTTTACAAAAACCATGGTAATAAGTGGATATCCCATGATGACAATTTCCACATGAAATGTAGCTGGCAATGTTTGGTCTAAAGAGAAGGGCTGAAGTTCATTGGTAGAGCACATGCTTTGCATGGAAACGATCCCAGTTTCAATCCTTGGCATCTGGTAGGGCTGAGAAAAGACCCCTGAAGCCAGTCAGTGTAGACAACACTGGCTAGATGGATTACTTTGGAAGTATAAGGCAGCTTCCAAAGTTCCTAAGTAGTTTTATGACGGTAGTTTTGGGATTATTGGTATGGCCTGGAGAAAACTGGAGAAACCCTGCTTACATTACAGTAGCAGGAGCTCCTTTTACCTCTGGAAGTTAGGTTCAGGTGTCTGCATTTGTGGGTACAATCAGAAGATGATTTGCCTTGCTGTTTTTGTCTTGTATTTTCATTATAAGATGTGTCTGTCGCTTATCTATTTAAGAATATAAAGTAATATAGTTTTGTTTGTGTGATCTGAAGGAAGACACAACATTTGCTAATAGTTTTCAGGTGAAATTGTTTGACTGACTGATGCCTGCTTGGCAAATGCCCCTGTTTCAAATACCACACATTTGCATCACTATGCAGAAAGAAGATACAGCATACAACTTAACAGAAAGTTGCCCCTCTGAGAAGCAAATAATTCTGGGCCTGTCTTAAAGAATAGAAAGTAGTGTATTTGGAACCTGGGAGCTTTGAGCACCCTGGTAACTATGCCCGT
This sequence comes from Lacerta agilis, assembly GCF_009819535.1. Taxonomy (NCBI): domain Eukaryota; kingdom Metazoa; phylum Chordata; class Lepidosauria; order Squamata; family Lacertidae; genus Lacerta; species Lacerta agilis. The sequence goes on along the minus strand of NC_046328.1, from coordinate 30,409,738 downwards.
TTTAACAGGTCGGCTTTGGACTGGAACATGTCTCCAGGGAACAGATCCGGGAGGTAGAAGAGGATCTGGATGAGCTCTATGATAGCTTGGAGATGTACAACCCCAGTGACAGTGGCCCTGAGATGGAAGATACAGAGAGCATCCTCAGCACACCAAAGCCAAAACTCAAGTAAGTGTAACTGGATAAGTTGGACACCTGTGTGTGTGTGTGTCAGTGTCAGTGTCAGAGTTGGGAACCAAGATTCCTGTGCGAGATGTAAAACTGCTGATTCGCTGTTCCTCCACAAAACTCTGAGGCCTGAGTGACTGTGCTTAAGTTTTGTCTTCTTTTAACATCAAAAAGATTTCTATTTTTAACTGAATGAGGCGACAGAATGCATCACTATGCAGAAAGATGATACAGGGTTGGTGTCAGCTGTTAAAATTTTAGGGCTCTTTAACCAGGTATCAGTCCTTGGGAAAGTGTTGTCTGACTTCTATGGTTTGATTCTGGAACCTTTTGTGGATAATGCCCACTGTTGTTAAAGCTTCCCTCTGCCACCTTGAGACCCAGCAACTTTAAAATACAAAGCCCCAAGATTTTCATAAAGCTGAATTATGTGGAAAATATATGTGCATGCTGTGTGATATGCTTGTTGACATGCATGACATATATTCGGACTTGTCCACTTTTAGGGGTGGATTATTTTCAAGCACTCCTGAGTCTCTCTTAAATTCCATTCCCTGCATTATTTGGATGGCTGCATGGAATGTGCAGAACCTTGTCCTGTAGTTCTAAGCATGCAATAGGAAAAAGAAAAGTGAAGTTTGTGCATAATTGAGGCAGGGAGGGGGAGAGTTCTTCCTCTGGCTTCCATTCTAAGGAAACACATTCTCTTCCAACAGGATTCTTCCACTGTAGCTGCCAACCTACTCAGCTCCCTGTGCAGTCATTCTGTTCCATCTCTCTCTCTCTCTCTCTCTCTCTCTCTCTCTCTCTCTCTCTCTCTCTCTTTCTCTGTGTGTGGAAATCATGAAGGGTGGACCTTGCACCCCTCCCTGATTTTGGGATTTGTACTTCTCCCATTTCTTTTCCTTTTACAGAATCATATTAGTGTTTATCTTTTTAACTGAAGCTTAATCTTTGTGGTTGGATTATGTTACAGTTCTGTCAAAAGCAATTGATCCCAACTTCAGCATGTGTGGCTTGCCGGTGAGCCATCCTGATTTCCTGTTTCTCCTACCCTGATAATTGAAGCCAGTCAAAACCTTCTCCCTATGTCTCTACCCCCTATCCACTTGAGCTGAATGCTTAAGAAGTCAACTAAATAAAATAAAAAATTTAGCTGGGAAGGCATGCCATTTGGGTCTAAAGGCCACATTGCCACTATTTAATTGTAGCTAGTGGACCAGGCAGAAAACAAAAAGTGGAAAGAAACGCAACCATCTCTACTGCACACTTGTATTAGCTATTTGTGTCTTGCCCCTTTTCAGCCAAGGATGGTTTGTTATATTAGAAAGCAGATTTCGTTTACTAGGCAGCAAGCGCAATAAAAGCAAAATACATAATGATGTGACAAAAATGTAATACAGATAGATGATTAATTAATTTTTTAATTAAACAACAGTAAACTAAAAAAAAACACCTAGCAGAAAGATAAAACTTGATCAGGAAAGTTGATTCCTACAAACTAATAAAGTCCCAAATGTCTTGTGGAATAGGATAGCAAAAAATGAATCTGAAAGGTTATGGCATTTCTAAACCATCCATGCCACTCTTTAGAAGGTCCTTGGTAACCCCTACCATGAACACCCCATCAAATTTCAATACAGTAGAACAGGAGCTCCCAATGGAGAGGTTAAAATGCATGCAAGTTACTATAGAGGAAGTCTGGAACAGCACCAACAGAAGTACAGTTACAGTTCCTTGTTTAGCTGGCCGAGTTCCTTTCTATTGGAGACAGGAAAATGAAGCTTGAGACTCAAAAGTAGATTGGGGCAGGTTTGGGTTGTTGTTGTTGTTGTTGTTTGTCTTGCACCTGGTCACAGTAGAAAGCAGCAATAGCCAAAACAACTTTTTCATGGGTTGTGTGGTGAAAGTCCCTTCATCTCCAGGTTTTTTCCCTTAGGAAACCCCCTCCTGTTCTTCAGAAATCTTAGTTCCTGGTAGATGAGTCTTCCTGAGTTAGATTAAAACAAACAAGCAACCCAACAGGGAAGGATCAAGGTGAAAGTTGCCATGCGCAGTGTGGACCTGATTTACCTGAAGGTTCCTATGCCTGTATTAAGGCTTCAGAGCTGTAGTTTGCCCCCCCCCCTTTTATGTTTATTTGCCACCATGAGAGAATCGGAACTCTGAACCAAGAGTTTGGAGTTGTCATCAGCTATAAGAAGAAGAGTTTGGATTTGATATCCTGCTTTATCACTTACCCGAAGGAGTCTCAAAGCGGCTAACATTCTTCTTTCCCTTCCTCCCCAACAACAAACACTCTGTGAGGTGAGTGGGGCTGAGAGACCTCAAAGAAGTGTGACTAGCCCAAGGTCACCCAGCAGCTGCATGTGGAGGAGCAGAGACGCGAACCCAGTTCACCAGATTACGAGTCTACCGCTCTTAACCACTACACCACACTGGCTCACACACCACACTGGCTCACATAAAGAAATAAAACAATGTGGTGAAGAGTTAAAATTTGGCAGAGGCTTCCTGCAATAGTATTTCCCCCACTGCACTAATTGAGAAGTCAAATTTCAGCCCTTCAGGGGGAGTAAAGAATATTGTAGATCAGAAGTGGGGAACCTCAAGCCCGAGGGTTGAGTGCAACCCTCCAGGCCTCTCTGTCACTTGGGGCTCTGTCTGTGCCACATCTCTCACTGTCCCTGCTCCACACCCTCTTCATACATGTTTGCCTGGCTGGAATTTGCTCTTGAACTGTGATAATGCTTCTTGCTTTCATGAATGGAGACCAGAGAGAGGTGTGTATAAAAAGGGTTTCCCATCCCTGTTGTAGATCATCTATAAAAGAAAGCCATGGTTTGTTCTGCCATTAATGCAGGTGGAAGTTCTCAATGGAAGAGAATAGCTGCTGTGATCTAACTACATTTTTTTAAAGAATGTCAGTCAGCCTTTTTACCCTGCCCCCCTGTAAGAATGTCTCTCCCCACTCCCCTCTTGATTTCACTGCTTTGTTCTATACTAGGCCTTTCTTTGAGGGAATGTCACAGTCAAGCTCCCAGACTGAAATTGGAAGCCTTAACAGCAAAGGGAGCCTCAACAAGGATGCCACCAGCCCAGTAAGTAACAAGGATGGGGGAGCCATTGATTGTTTTTGTTTACTCTACCAACCTTATGATTATGGTGAATTGTAATTAATGCAGAAGGAAACCAGTCTCAGCCTTTTACAATAAGTATTACCATATTCTACTAGTTGTGTCCATGTGGAAACAATGTTTTTCAGAACCACTGTTGTGAACTGATTTCTGTGTCCCTGTCTCAAATGAATGAGATTGGTCTGTCTTCTGTCTACATGCTTCTTGCAAAGCTAAGATGAAACCCAATCTGCCTCTAGCTGTGTACCTGTATTCCAATGAAGGGTAGAGTGTGTAGAAGGGATCAAATTGGCTGGGTGTAACGTTCCTGTGACTTATATTCATATTTATTGTTTTTAATATTTAAAAGGGGATGGGACAGCAGGCCAATTTGGAAGCAGTTCTTTTAGGTGCTTTTAGTCCTGCAATTAAAGCTTAGTAACAAAGAAAATGGGAAAACTTGCCCCAGCACTGAAGGCTCTTCACATAGAAAACTCCCCTCTAGAGCATGGCTTGTGATCAGTGGTGATGGGTGTTGTAGTTCAACAACTACTGCAGGGCCACATGACACCTCAAAACTCTTTGCCTTTACTCTCCTTCTGACTCCAACACAAGTTTCCTTCCTGAAAGACTAGAAACTTGTGTTTGGAAACTGGGTTTCTCAGGGATTTGAAGGGTGATTTACCTTCAATGCTAAGGACCAATTGTTGTCATTTCCAATGCTAAGAAGTAAAAAGGTCCTAGTTTTATAAACTGCATAAACAACAAATCACCCAGTGACTGTAAATATGATCCTTCTGAATAACAGCTTGCTTTTTCCATTTTTTCCTATTTCTCTCCAATGCTGTTATTTATCCAGATGGACGCATCCATGGGGGACAAACTGAAACCTGCCCGGAATAAAAATGCAGATGACAGTTTCAACGAAGGAGACACACTGGTAGGTACATTTGTCCTTTACTGCTATTAGCAAATGTCCTCACCAATAGTATAAACACCTACTTCTATGACTAATATTATTTCTGAATGCTCCTCCTCTTGCTTTCTCTAGGAAGGAAACGGTCAGGATACATTTGGAGACTCAACCACCACCTTGGTCATCCCAGAAAAAGTCAAGACACCTATGAAGACCAGCAAAGGAGATCTTCAGAGCATGGCATCACCTAGGTAGTATGCATCAGGTTTTGCTTGTTTACATATTGCTATTCTGAAAATTGGTCAGAACACTCTGTCAGCTACAGCAGGGGTGGGGAACCTGTGGCTCTCCAGATGTTGCTGGACTCCCATAAACTCCAGCCAGCATGGGCTGTGGTCAGGGATAATGGGAGTTTGTAGTCCAACAACATCTGTAGGGCCACAGATTCCTCTTCCTTTAGCAACAGTATTTCTGAAATTCCTGTGGCAGGGCAACTAGTAGCTTGTATTTTCGCCAAAGGGATAAAGATGAGGATAAAAAAGGCAATTTCCTCCTCCCTACAATTGAACAGCATCTGCCATCTTTTCTTGGGAGATTAGCATCAAATTCTTTAGCTATCTTGAAAATAGGAGATTTTACTAAATTGTTCATGAGTAATTTACCTAGATTGCATACATACACTGCCCCACATTAGTTTGAGTAACACAAAGGGGGGGTGTCCTTACCTCAATGATCTTTTAAGTCACAACAGCCAGGGACAATGGAAGATGCACTGAATGAAATATGAGCAAACCGCAGATACACATATTTAGGTTTCATTTCAATAGGATCTGAGGACCTGGGCAGTGTAAGCCAAAGGCTGCCCGGAAAAGGTGGATTTTGAGGAGGGGTTTGAAAGAAGAGGAAAAAGGCATGGCTTACGTAGTCTTGTCAAGGCTTAAAAGGAAGAAAGGGGTGAGTTGTATAAATGAGGAGGAAACTCTCAGCCCAGGGCAGGTCGTAGGTGGGGGGAGGTACAACAAGGCATAAGGGCAGAGTTTATTTTCAGAATGCTTTCCATCAACACTGAGTAACCATACCTGCCTTATGGCATTATTGAGCAGGGTGGTCCAGGTCAGAAGGTGTGGCTTTTGGACAGGTTTTACCCCTGGCATCTCTCTGGAAATGAACTACTGGATCTATGCATTTCTGTCTTACGTGTTCAACACCTCCCACCCCAAGACTCAGACTGCCTCTCCCAAGATTGATTCATTCTGTGTTCTCCAGTGAATGCTTGCTACTGAGCAATGGTGGTGGGTGGGTGTCCCTATTCCATTCCTCTTCTCCCACCTCCTTCCTCCCAGCATGGCAGTTATGCTTTAGAAAGAAGGTCTCATTTGTGCTAAACCTAAATGTTGCACCATGGGAGTGCAGCCAAGGAACGGAAACCATGGGCTAGATGCAATAGAACTGGGCCTTCACCACCCGTTGATCCTTGTGTCTTTCTCAGTTGAATTGTTCAGTTTTCTTGCGACTAGTAGTGACTCTTCAATCACAAGAGTTCAGCACTCAGCTTCTGATAGCAAATGCTGCAGCTTCAGCTAAATTATTGTGACTCAGGCACCTGGGTAAGAATTTGACCCCAAAGTGCTCTGTTCTGTTAGAAGTCTTTGCTGTTTGGTTGTTACCTGAAATGTGCCACATCTGCCTTTCTCTGTGGTGCTTGGGGAGGAAGCAAATGACTACTGCTTAAATGCAAAAGTGATACATTCCTGGAGGCCCTCCTGCTTCTCCCATTGCTAAGCAGGTGCTTAGCAGCAGACATGCTCAGCAGCACTATATGTTTGTTTGCTCAGCTCCTCCTCTCTTTGTTTCCTTTTTTCCTTGTTCAGCGGTGGCGGCAGCTCTATGATCCACTTATTTACAGAGGGCAGCAAATTCTCAGAATGAGGCACATGGTTTTGTCCTTCAGTTTGCACCTTTTGCTGAATGCCTCAGATGGCAGCAGAAGGTTGGATGTGCCTTCGGGCTCCCTCAAGCTCATTACCATTCTGGGAAATGTCACTGGATAGAGGGGAGTTTCCTTGTAGCATCCAGTTCAAGACTGAATCTACAGCTGTTTTTCTACCTGCTTACATTGTGATTCCTCTTGAGAGTTGCTCTTTTTCTCCATATCATGAACTTGCAGTAATTGATACCCAAGGTTGTGTGCATTCTTCTTTCTCCCCCATTGCCACCAGGTTCCTTATGTTTCTTAACATTCACTTTACGTAGCTGATATAGCCCTAAGGGTGTTCATTTTTCTTTGCAGTAATGAGGGCTAGAAACTTGTCAGTGTGTGTTGTTTCTGGGGGTTGTAAGATGTTAAGTATTGGATGTCACACTATGGTAGTAAGCCTGCAGGCACAAACACACTCTTGCAAATAATTTATTGTCTCAACTTAGTGGAACTAGAAAAAAATCCAAGGCTCTGTTGGCTGGCTGGCTTGCTTCCTCGCAAGTATTACCGGTAAATGTAAGAACATGGTTTGCATTCTTCTTTCCATGTTCAGTAAGTTTGGAGAAGATGAGACATTAATATCATTTTTCCTCTACCGGTCACAGCAAAATGGACAGTGCTGCACACACGCCCCGGCAGAAACGCAGCACCCCACTCAAAGAGCGTCAGCTTTCAAAACCCCTCAGTGAAAGAACCAACAGTTCGGACAGTGAAAGGTCACCAGATCTGGGTCATAGTACACAGGTAACCAGCATTCAGAGATTGCAGCTGTGGGGCTTAAACACTCTTTCCCTAATTTTGGAGGAGGAGTGGAGGTGGCTTTCCTTAAATACAGATTTGATCAAAGCCAACTGTTGTTGGGGTAGCTAGTTGCTGTAAGCTTATTTGAAGTACTGCAGTATCTTTCCAGTTGTATGTAGTCCGCTCTAAAGATATCCTGAATCAAGCAGGCAAGTTTTTTGTTTGTTGCATTTACATCCCATTTTTCCTCCTAGGAGCTTCAAGGTGGCATACATGGTTCTCCCCCATGCATGCTATCCTCACAAAAACCATGTGAGATAGGTTAAGTTGAGAGACAGTGACTAGTCCAAGGTCACGTTAGTGAGCTTCATGACTGATTTGCAATTTGAACCCTGGTCTCCCAGGTCCTAATCTAGCATTCTAATCACCACCCTGGAATTTTTGCTTCTAAACTTAAATTCAAGAAGGGAAGGAGATTGGAGCTGTATGATTAGTAAAGGGTAAGGAGAATTTGCTATGAGAGAGACAAAACATTTCCCCCCACTATCCCTCAGAATTGGAAGCTTGTCCAAAGTCCCCTTTTGATTTTCTGAGTTTTCTCCAGATACCTACCACTTATGTTGAACCATTTTTTTTTTACAGCCACAAGAGCTACAAGTATTTTCCCCTTCACCTGCCCAATAAATGTAGGCATGAGGAATGTGCATTTCTCAAATTATAGTGACCTGCTGAGGAGTAAATAAGTTGTGGGGGAGAATGTAATTTCCCATCATATTAAAAGGTGCTCCTAGAAGTATTGTCAGACATCAAGAATAAGAGAAATTCTTCTCTTTCTCTCCCCATCCCCTCTCATGACATATGCATTCCTGCTCCATGTTGGAGTTAAGATTATTTTACTTTATATTTGAGTTAGGAGTTATGTCAATGAACCATGCTTAAAAAGCCATGCAACTTCCCCCAGCAGATTCCTCGCAAGATTGTTTATGATCAGCTGAATCAAATCTTAGTGTCAGACTCAGCCCTGCCAGAAAACATCATCCTAGTGAATACTATTGACTGGCAAGGCCAGGTAAGGAGGTTGTTGCTGTGTGTGTGTGTGTGTGTGTCCTGTTCTTTGCACCACCCCAGTCTCTGGTCAACAGAATTAAGTAAATTGGAAAAAAGAATGTGTGCTGTTGTCCCTAACTGGTTCCATTTTCTGAGTGCAGAATGTAGCTTTGCCTGTAGAAGCCTAGACTTGCTCCCCAAATATTAAGGAATGCAAAGTATAGTCATTATTATTTTTTAATAATAATAATAATAATAATAATAATAATAATAATAATAATAATAATAATAAAAACAATAGTAATACTCTTATGCACTATTGGTAAATGTAACAATTTACAGGGGGAAAATAGGTAGGTCCATAGCTCATGAAGCTTCCAATACAAATGTTTAACAGTACTAAGATAATGGGTGTGGATGTCTGCTTAATAAAGGTAATTTCCCCAACCAACAGAACCAATTCAGTCCCAGCAGAATAAGTTACTCACTTTTAGCGCATTTTTTCAATGTTGTTTGATTTATTAGGTAAACTCAATTTAGCATTCTTGGCAATCAGAAGTAGTTGTGCTTAATCTGTGTAATTGAAGCTAAGCTACATGGAAAATTAACCAAGGGGATTGTGCAATATTGGCAGGAGGATACAGACTAGGAATGAAGAGCTGTAAATAAATTTTGCCCCTTCAAATGGCCATTAAAATTCATCCCAAGCCCTGTTTCATGTCAATATGTAGAGAAAATGTATTTATCTTAACTATATCATTGAGGCCATTTGGTTAGAAGCCAGGTGTCTTATATCAAATGAAAGTTAGCATATTCAGAATTTGACAGCTAACCCAGATTCTTCACTGAATGTCATGCAGTAACTGAATGTTTCTGTCAATGGGAAAAGGGGAGGGTATATTGGTGCTAGTGAGAGGCCGTGTCTGGGTTGATTATCTTGGGATTCTGCTTTGTCCTGTTGAACCCTCCCTTCATATAAGCCAGGACATTAAGTGACTGGAACAAGATCCTCAAAAAGGAGGGAATCATCTTAAAACAAATGGATCTGTCACACAATATTTCATACCCATTGTTGTCCCACTGCACCTTGATTGCTTTCCCCCACTCTTACCTACTAGGGCAGCAATAAGATGAGTTTCAGATTTCCATCACCTGAGTCGTAACTGTGTCATGTTAAGCTTGTATCCAGGGTGCTGAATGGTGCTCTGTTACCAAACCTTTTGTCTGAGGTCATGTGGCCAGTGATTGCTAATCAGGGAAGAAGGGGTGTTGTGTGGCAGTTGTGTAAACAGAGCACCAAATCCCTCCACTGCTTGCTTGCTTACTACTTGTTTTACTTCCAGTATGTAGCTGATCTCCTTCAGGACCAGAAGAAGCCAGTTGTTTGCACATGCTCCACAATTGAAGTGCAAGCTGTCCTCTCTGCAATCCTCACGAGGATCCAGCGATAGTGAGTGCACAAAGCTATATCTGTGGTGTCCCCATTTTTATACTATGGAATTTGCCCTGAGAAAATGGGAAAGAAAACCAGATTCCAAATTGCTTGAAAAGGATGCCCCAATCCACTTTGATTAGGGCTGTTCATCCTTGTCTGCACTTGAATAACTGAAACATCACTTAATCCTTAGAACTAAAGACCCTTCTTTGGCAGGAAGGATGGGGGAAGGATGATCTTTATATCTACAAGGTTTCAGTACTCAAATGTGTTTACAAAGGTGCCTGCCTCCTTCCTAAGGCAGGCACACAGAGAGAAGATAAGGGTTCTGTACAAGGCATGCTTTGACTTCAGCCATAGGAAGGGAGCACAATCTTGTAGTAAAAGCTGCCTGTATGCAAAATAAGAAGGGGGAGGGAGGAAGAATTCAGTGTAAGTGCGCAAATCTCCCATCTGGGTTTGATGCCTTGTCGTCAGTAACCTATACATAGCAGATGAGGAGCATCTGTGCCTCTTCTCCACATTTTAAAAGCCTCAAATTCTTCCCAGTGCCTCTTGCAGGACACTCAGTATTGGGAATATGTGTTCTGAAGTTACGGTTCTTATGACCACAACTCAAAGAGGACACATTGCAGGTCAATCAAAGAAGATGGCTTGCCAAACAACAGTTCATTGATGACAACGCAGTTCCTACCATACAGGATTGGCATTGTCACAGATCTCTGGGGGCTCCACTGCACATTGCTCTAGTATCATGAGAAGCAAAGCAGCTTGAGGGCGTTGCTGCAGCTGGAGTAGACACATACATCAGCCTCCCCCTAGTGTTCTCCCTCATTCCTAAAAATATTTTATTTGTTTAATCATTAGTACTTGCACCTTCAGTAAAAGCAAGGACAGCCACTGTGGAACTTATTGGAAAATATTTTAACAAAAAGCAACCATCTATTAAAAACCACAGAATCAAACACAGCATCATTGGTGGGGCTAACTAGAATAATTAAATTGCTTTTGAAATTAAATAAAATAAAATAAAAAATTGTCCAGTAGCACCTTAGAGACCAACTAAATTTGTACTGGGTATAAGCTTTTGTGTGTATGCACACTTCTTCAGATACACAGTTGCTTTTGAAAGTTGCTTTGAAAGGCTTGGGAAAACAAAAGGCTTTAACTCAGCATGACAGTGAGGATGAGAGTCAGGTCAGCCTCCAGGGGTGGGTTCTACACCCAAAAATGCACCCTTCACAGCAGTGGCGGAGCTAGGGCTTTGGCACCCAGAGCGGGGGGGGGGGGGCGTGGTACGCCAACCGCACGTGAGTGTCCCAGTGGGGGTGGCAGCTGCCCGTGCGAGAGCGTCCCAATGGGGGTGCCACCCACGGTGATGTCAACCCCTCAGGGATGGAACCTGGTGCGGCCCACCACCCCCTTCCTATGCCATTGCTTCATAGTTGCCATCTGCCTGACTTTAGAAAATTAGAGTGCTCAGGAAAGGGCCTTGGAGTTCTTAATGCAGGGGTAGATGCATTTAAGCTTAAATGCAGATGTAACCTTTCTCTAGCACATTCTATTGTTACATGGGCTTGAGTCACCAGAAGAACAGCAACTATGTTGTTTCAGTAACATAAGGACAAGCCTTCAATAGTTATTTCCATCCAGCACCATAATCCAAGAAATAAGATTTAGTTGTGTGCTCCTGGCTCCCCTGGGCTTCTTTGCCATTTTCATGCCAGAGTCATCCTGGAAGCTGCTGAAATGCAGGCCTGCTTTGCCAGCATAGACTGGATTGGCTGCCTACAAAAGAGGCTCTGCCCTCAAATTGCAGCATCTTCCTCTCTCACAGCCATGATGGGAAGTCAATACCCATATAATTAGAAGGACCTTTCTTCACTGTATTCTTTGTCACTGCAAGATGACAGTGGTTGGAGAGGGCAAAGTGCAAGTCTCCCAGGACATGATTCACACTATAGTGTTTTGTCAGGTTAACTGGAGTCCTCGCTTAGCTCTGGAGGCTGTCTAATGCCAGGGCACAGGCCTCAATACATACAAAATAGTAATGAGTGCCTTTTGAGCATGTGCTTGAGTACCCGCTGTCAGACACCAAACATGAAACAGATCTTTAAAAGCAGATGCCATGCAGGATTGAGCCCCAGCACCTCTCAGAAATTAAGCACTACACGCAGAAATTTGGCTGTTGCTAATTTCAAATTTCTGCATTATGAAGTAAAGATGCCTATGTACTTTTCCTCTGCATGAGACTACACCTTACTGGAATTCAAGGTAGGAGAGATTTCTGTGCTTGTGGGATTGGAGGTCAAGGATTAGGTTTGGCTTTTGCATCATATCTCCCTGAAGTTCCTGCTCCTCATAGACTCTACACTGAGGGTAAAAGTAAATGTTCAGGTTCTTAGAGTTTGCAAGATTTCCTGGTCCTGCTTAAAACAAAAATACTGTGTTACGTGTTCTCAGTGTTGTGTCTGGAAGCAGCAAAGCTGTAGGCATCATTGAGGGGTTTAAATGCATTTTTCTCCAGCTCTTCAGTGCCCTCTAGTGGCCCTTGGTCATGCTGCTGATTTACATATTAAGACGGATACTTGAAGCTTTGAAGAAGTGCTAACTTGTTCAGTGTGAAGGAGCTTAGAGTTCACAAAAAGTGAATCCCTCCCACCCTCATAAAATACATTTTAAAATACATTTAAATTGCTCCTTCAGATGTATGTAGCATGTAAGAGCTGGGATATGGTCTGCAGAAGGTTGTCGGCACATTGTAAAAAAAAAGTGCAGCTTCCATTTCACCACTGTGTGGCTTGTAATGTGTGAAGTGGAGATATTTATATCTCCTTACATGTTCTTGGGCAGTGTAATATTTTTACCATATCTGATATCACACATACCTGGCCTATGCACATTAGTGGACATCATGGGAACATGTGGTGGCTAAATGAGAGCTCCTATTTTATGAAGCAGCCTTCTAACTGAGTGCGAGTGTTTACAAGCTAGTAAATTACAGTGCATTTAAATTAATGACCTAGGAGCCATAGGAGTGTTGGGAAGTAAGTGACTGTGGTCCTGATCAGTGCCTGAATGAGAGAACTTTGCAAGTCCTTTAGGGCTATCTACAAGGAAAAGTTGGAGATATGAAATAAAGGTCCCTTTGAGAGATCTGGCTGTGCTTTCATTAAGCCTTGGCATGTATTAAGGTCTGTGATTATGTAGTCCTTAGTCTGAAGAAGCCAGAGTTGTATTGCTGTGGCACCTCTTATTTTAAGGAAACAGTTCCTTGCAACTCCCTACTTGGGTGGGGTGTAGGTAGATCATATGCATGGTTTTCTTTTCAACACTAAGATAGAATTCCCAGTTCCACCATTTGTTTTTTGCCTTCTACAGGTAGATACTACTATAAATGCAGAGCCTGGTGTACAACTATCTTAACTGCCCTCTTCTTTCTTTCCACCCAACAGCTGCAACTGTAATTCCTCCATGCCACGTCCTGTGAAGGTGGTGTCTATCGGGGGCCAGAGTTATCTCAGCTCCATCTTGAGGTTTTTTGTGAAGCAATTGGCAAACAAGACATCAGACTGGCTGAGCTATATGAAGTTTCTCATCATCCCACTAGGTAATACCGCCTGTGCCTGTGGCTTGCTCGCCTGGTAGGTGGCTATTGAGTTACACATCTGAAACCCAATACCTGTAGTTCTACATTTCAGTGACCCAAAAGCCACCAGGTGTAGTAGCTCTCTTCTTACAAACAGAATGAATGAGCTGAACTGGCCTACCTTCCTCCACTCAGTCAAAAAAACGAAGCCACCAATACTTGCCAAAAGCTCACTCAATGCAACATTCTTTGTCTGGTTGTTGTTGTTTTTTTACAGCCCATGATACCCTTCCTCAGAACCAGTGGACTCAGTTTCAGTTGTTGAGGGCAAAATTTAATTGGTGGGTCTGAGCTTTAAAAACATACTTGCTCAGTTTTTGAGGCTGTGTTTTTATTATGATGTGGTACTGAAGTAGGGAATGAAAGGCAAAATGTTGAGGAGGGTGTTTCCTTTTAATAATAAGTGACATATTTTGTTATCTCATACCTAAGTATTTTCTAAAGCCAGTTTTATTGAGTATTTGGGAATAAGAAAATGCTTAGGTTTAAGCTAAAGCTGGTAATCAATCACAAAAATAATAATTGCTGAACAGCCTCAATTTTTTGCAGTGAAATATGTGATGGTTTACTTAAAGGAGAGTGAGTTTCCCAATCATTGGGGGTAGTTTTCTTGGGCTAGAAAGAGATTACCCATTTTTGTCTGTGAATAATAAGAATCATTCTACAAAAGGAGTGTTGTGGTAAAGACAGTTGCAGTTTCTATTTTTTGGCTTTTTGATGCCAAAGGGTCTGTTGCCTCAGCAGCCATCTGTCGGTGCTAGATATGTGTAGCTTGCCAAGGAAAATCATAGCAACACAAAGGGAGAGGTGGGAGTATTGGGTTGTTTTTGTTTTTATATTGTGATTTTATGTTATGAACTGCCCTGAGACCTCCAGGTGTAGGGCAGTATACAGAAATAAATAAATAAATAAATAAATAAATAGGCCTTCCACTCATTTCTCCACCAGGTTCTCACCCAGTAGCCAAGTACATGGGCTCTGTGGATAGCAGATACAGTGGCATGTTTCTGGATGCCACCTGGCGAGAACTCTTCAGCAAATCTGAGCCACCTATGACAGGTAAGAGCAAGTTTTCAGTTCACAGTGTGTGATAGAAGTAACATCTTTCAGAAAGGTCTTTAGTCTGTCCTGCCAGACTGAGGACTCTTCTGTATATGTGCTGCTTTTATGTAAGTTAGAATCAAATTAAGATGAGAATCCAAATGATTCGTATGGGCCTTTTGGTATTACACCAAACCAGTGCTTGGTAGATGTGGACCCCTCCCTGTGTCCACCTAGTGTTTAATAAGACAGTGTTGTCATTGACAGTCAAAGGTAGGCCATAATGTCTTTTGATAGAACGAGCAATTCCAGCCAAGATGCAAAGTCACCTTTCCCAGGACCCATGCAAGTTTGAGGACAACAGTGAACTACACATTGATCAGCAGGATTGTGGACTAGGTGGCAAATTTGGGCAGCTAGGGTTGGGGCTGGGTAGGGCGAGATAATGGCATTTAGCACTGATGTTTAGCACACCAGGATGGGGTCCATACTTAATGCTTGTGCATTTTTTTGTTAATCTGAGTTCTGCCTGCCTGCCTCTCCCCATCAGCCACTTCTCTGGCTTGTCACTCTTTGTGCCTCGGTGCAGATACCAACTCATGTGTATCTTAAAGCCAGCATCTTGAAGTTTCTCCCACTTGCTGGCTTGGGTATTGCTGAATACTCTGTGTGCCTTTCCTGCTTGACACTCTCCTTGTGTTATCTTCTTCCTCAGAGCCTTTTGATGTGGTTGGCCGGATCATGCAGTATGTCAGTGGAGCAAATGTGACCCACCAGCTGCCTGTGGCCGAGGCCATGCTGACCTGCAAACACAAATTGTAAGTCCTTCCCCACCCATCCCTCTGTCATGGGCTTTGGAGGGTGAGTGGGCTCAAATTGCCTCACCCACATAGCTAGAAGAAACCTAAATGTGAACTATAATGTTTGCAGTGTCTGTATTTATTGAAAGTTCATTCAGAATCCCCTTTAGCATGCCCTTTCTCAGTCTTCATTTTGTTTGTCTGCAAAGCAACACTGAGACAAACCACTGTAAAAAAGTGGAAGGTGCCTTGCTTGTGGTTCTCAAGGAAGGCTAGTCTGTGCATTACGATGTACTGGTGAAAGTGTTGTGGGCACATTGCAATCACACATGCGTACTCACTTCCTCCCTGACAGCAATTAGGTTTGAAAAAAGTGTGTTGGCTTTCTCTCCCAACCCTCAAGCCTAATGCAGCAAGAGATTATCTTCCTGGAGAGTATTGCTAGGGAGGCACAAGTCACTCTTCCTTCCCCAGCTGCAGTTTCCAGGAAGGTCACTTCCTTACACACAGCAATTAAGCTTGGAAAAAAACTTCTATTGGAGCCAGTAGAAGGCTTCTTTCAAGCCTAATTGTGTGTGGCTGGGGAGGGGGGTTAGCTAGGGAGAAAGTTAACTGTGTGCCCCTCCCCATATGAAGCTGCTGTGAAACAATCAGAGCTATTAATTATTTTGGAATCCCTTACATATGGAATTATTGGACCCATGTAGTATCCTTCTTTCAAGAGTCAAGAGTCCCAATGTGAAACCCATTGCCAAATGGAAGCATCCTTCACACTGAGGCTGTAATGTGATGGGACTGACCTTCCAGTCTTCATGTTCTTTTTGTCTGGTCGTGTGCCTGCAGAATGCTGTGTCTTGAAGCCCTAAGTTTATGTTCCAGTTTCATTTGTCAGATATGTAAAATAGACAAGAAGGTGGAGAAAGCCATTTCCTTTCAGCATTGCTTGTTCTCTCTTTTCCTGTCATTTGGATTTTTAATGGCTGTTTTTTTACCCACAGCCAAGATGAAGATTCTTACCAGAAGTTCATCCCTTTCATTGGGGTAAGAGTTTTACATTTCTTGGATTTTTCATCTCTGAATATGAACTTATTTTATTCAGGGCCAGTTTACCTGAACTCTTTTATAGCTCTGGTAACTTAGATAAAGCCTACTTTTCTAAAACAGATGTGTGTGCATTTCTGTAGCCGTAGTTTAACTTTGGCAGCCACCTCACTTGCAGAACTATCATTTTCACCTACTGTGTTCATTTTCACCTGCTGATGCTGAACGGAAGTTGTGGTTAAAATTCAGATGTGGTGGTATTTAATCAAATGACATTGTGTAATTTAGCTTGGGCTAAATTTATCTTTCTGAGTTGAGGACTTGGCAGTAAGCCTGACTGGATCCCATCTGATGAGTGGTGAAGTCATAAACAAGTGAAAGCAGGCTTCCCATGTTGAAGATCTCATAAAATTAGACTTGTTTGTTTGGTTTTTAAATACCAGTTTCACTGTTCCTAAATTCAGGCAGCTAACAGAATGTTGGGGGTGGTTGACCAGTTTGTCACCTTGCAAATAGAGAGGTTGCATACCTGAAGCACCATAATTATGGTGCTGGAGGAGACTTGAGAGTCCCATGGACTGCAAGAAGATCAAACCTATCCATTCTCAAGGAAATCGGCCCTGAGTGCTCACTAGAAGGACAGATCCTGAAGTTGAGGCTCCAGTACTTTGGCCACCTCATGAGAAGAGAAGACTCCCTGGAAAAGACCCTGATGTTGGGAAAGATGGAGGGCACAAGGAGAAGGGGACGACAGAGGATGAGATGGTTGGACAGTGTTCTCGAAGCTACTAACATGAGTTTGGCCAAACTGCAGGAGGCAGTGAAGGATAGGCTTGCCTGGCGTGCTCTGGTCCATGGGGTCACGAAGAGTCGGACACGACTGAACGACTGAACAACAACAACATACCTGAAGCATGGTTTCCTTAGTGCAAATCTAATGCTTAACCATGGATAATGAATCCCATAGTTGATTTGCGTACATTCCAGCTGTGGTTTCAACTCCTGGTTTGTGATTAACCAAACCAGAGGGCAAAGCATTAAGTTTGCAGATAGCTGTAAAGTGAATGTAGCTTCTTCTTTTTTTTAACACCCGACTTCACTTCATCCCTTACGGTCAGAAGCAAAATAAGGAAATGATGACAGCAGCACTGTTGCAATCCACTTGCAATCTGCTAGATATTGGTTAGCATCACCATCCCTTCAACACTTCACTGGTTACTGCTGCCAAGAAAATGCCAGAGGTCAAAAACTATGCAGCTGCCTATGAGGAGATGCTCTAGCCCCAAGCAAGGATGAAGTCATGTTGGGAAAAGATGGCTTTATTCCCTTGTGGCCACTGTGCAACCTTTGATGAGCAGTGCTTGTAGCATTTTTGTCACCACTGCCTTTTTAAAAAGGCTCTTAACATTTACTGTGTTTGCATTTCTGTTTTTATTATAAAGTGCCTGTTGTCAGTCAGAAAGTCAGTCAGAATGTAAACATTTCAAATAAAATAAATAAGCTTGCACATTTAAGATCATCAATGCCCTGTATATTACCCCACCTTTTGTTTCCATAGGCCACTTTGTGCCCTTGCAATATACAAGGCAGCTCACTTTAAATTGAAATGTTGCATGAAAATACATCCTTTTACAATTAATGAAGCATAAAGTGGGGGCTTTTGCAGCAATTGTCTGTCTGTGATCTTTGAGCTTAATTTGATAGTGACTGAGGAAGGCCAAGAGGGATGTACTGGACTATATTTTAATGGTTAGAGGGGAAACTGTTGCCTCACCTACATCACCGCTGGTCTAGGATTAACTTGACTCTTTTATTGCTCATGATTGGGGGGGGGGGGTAGATGGTCACAAATAATTATTTGGAAGAAACCTTTTCTCCTGCCAAGGCACTCTATCTCGGTTTTTGCAATTGTGGTGTTATAAATCTTTTGGAGATTTGTTACTTGCAGGCTTCTGCTGCATCCTCAATAATTAAATCTGTTTCAAAGCACAGATCTCCCAAGGGAGGGCACTTGCAAAGCAAAAAGTTATCTTTCCTCTCTTGTGCATAAGCTCCTGCCTGGCATTCAAAGTCTCTGCTAACAAAATTGCTCTCCCTTTTATCTTCCCACCCTCACCCAAACATATTGGGCTGTGTTTGACAAACTAATTCTGCTTTGACACAGAAGAGGATCGTAAAGGTTAAAGAAAGCTCATTGTGTTTGCTAGTGTGACCATTAGGTAGACATGAGGGATGCTGGCCACTGGGGACAACTCTTTCCCTGCAAAGGAACTGGTGTGCAAGAAAGGCCATGCTCCCCACAACCCCTCCCCCCTGCAAAAAGCTTATTTGCTCTCCTTTTTAAAGCACAGAGGAAATATGAGTCAATCTGAACCAGGCAGGGGTGGAGGGAGTGACTCAGCAGACTGTGACCCACAAGTGTGTACTGGAACTGCTGATGTGATGACAACCAATTAAGGCGAAACCTCAGATGCATTAGTTTTTAGAATGCTCTCAAGCCCCCATGCTATTTACAGGAGGAAAATAAAAATGTGTGCATTATTTGATGGAACAGTGTGGGGAGCTTGAGAGTTTCAAATTTCAGGCTCTTAGCCTTTTTAGAAATGTTGGCAAGTATATCAGGCAGACCTCCTAGTTGCAGGGCACCTGGTGGCAAGCAAAATCCTTCTCCAGCCAAAGAGGACCCATGGCACAAAGCAGAAAGTGTGGCCTTGAATCAACACTGCCAGAACAACCATACCTGAACTTTGTGAACACTTCTCTCATTCCATCGAAAAAGCTCTAAGGAACTGCAGCAGAGACAGGGTCGAAACGAGGTGGAACCTACACCAAAGACGCAACCTACAACAGAGCTATGATCTCTTTTGGCAAAAGAGAGCAGCAGATCTCCAACTGGTTTGAGGCCAGCATTAAGGACATGGAGCCTGTTATTGCTGCAGAGAGCGAGGCTCTTGTGAACTGCAAGCATGCGGCCTGTGACAAGACGCTTGCTGCACTGAGAAAGACAAGGAGTGGTGCCAAGCAGATTGCCAGATGATGTGCCAGTGACCACTGCTGACAGTGGCAACACTTTAAAAATGTACAAATGCATGAAGACAGCCTTTGGAGTGTGGAGCAACAATCAGGAAAACTGCACTACTGAATACCTTGTCTGGAGAGATCATCACAAACTGCAGCAACCAGATGAAGCAATGAGCAGAGCACTATCAAGAACTGCACTCATGGAAAAACATGGTCTCCGACACAGCAATTGACAGCATCCAGACTCTTCCTGTCTTGGAAGTGCTAGATGTCTCTCCCTCCCTCAACAAGCTGAAGAATGCCGTCAACTCTCAGGCATGTGGTAAAGCCCCAGGACAGGGCAGAATCCCAACAGAAGTGCTGAAAGCAGGTCTCAGTTCCTCCCTCATTATGCACCTCCATGGTCTTCTCTTGCAGTGTTGGGAAAAAGGATCTGTGCCACAAGAGATGTGTGACCCCAGCATTGTGACCTTCTATAAGAGCAAAAGTGCCACCATGATTGTAACAACTACTGTGGAATCCTCCTGCTTAGTACTGTGTTACTCACTAACAGGGTCTATCCTGAGTCACAATGCTTCAGAGCTCATGTCAAACAATCAATATTATTGTCTCACTGCGCCAGCTGCAGGAGAAATGCTGAGAGCAGAAACGACTCTTGTATATTGCCTTCATAGACCTGACAGAGGCCTTTGACCTTGTCAGCCCAAAAGGACTGTCCACACTGCTCAACAAGATAGGATGCCCACCTAAGCTCCATAAGATGAGCATGTCCTTCCATGAGAACATGCACAGCACCATACAGTATGGCAGTTCATCCTCAGACACTTTCTTGATAAGAGTGGGATGAAAAAGGCCTGTGTTCCCACTCCAACTCTCCTCAGCTTGTTCTTCTCCCTGTTGCTCTCCTATGCCTTCAGCTTGACCTAGACCCACATTCCTAGCATGTTCTCACTTCTGTTTCAGCATCATCTAAGCTGGTTTGGTCATGTACACAAAATGGAAGATGACAGGATCCTCAAGGGCTTGCTCTGTGGGAGCCAGCTTCAGGCAGTAGGCCTGTTGGCAGACCAACTATGCATTGCAAAGATGTTTGCAAACATGTCATGAAGGTTGGCAACATTAACCCTTCCACTGCAGACAATTGCAGTATCTGGAGACAGTCAGGTTTTGTATCCACAGCAGTGACCAGAGGAGGAATGACCACTAGGAGGAGCACAGAGAGAAGATATGCCATAGAGCACCTGTATCAGCAAAACTGGACATCTTCATCTGCCCCACCATCAATAAAACATGTCTCTCCTGTATCAGTCTCTACAGCCATAGTAGGCACTGTAGCTCTCCAACAGTTTGACTTTATCTCTGAAGGCACACACTTCCATTTGTCTCCTGAGGCAGAGGATGCCAACAATAGATCAGGCCAAGAGCAGAGGGACACACTTCTACTATTTAGAATAAGAAAGAGGGAGAGAGAGATTTTCATTCTTGAGTCTCCAGCAGCTTCCTGAGCTAGGTCCCAGTTTCAGGCCTCAAACAGCTGACAGTAAATACTGAGCTGGGGACAGATAAGGGAAGAAAAACAAACCTAGGCGTATACTATGGATGCCATGTTTTCATTATAGTTCTGGAAGGGTTAACTGTCTTGTGCTTCTCTCCTATAACTTTGAGATAAAGTGACTTTCCTCAGGAAGGTCAAATATGTTTCTTTTCCACCTGTAGCTAAATTATTTGTCAGGCTTTGTTTTTGAAGTGATTTGCCTTCATTGTTTGCTCTCTCCTTCTCACTCCCTGCCCCCTGCAGGTGGTTAAAGTGGGCCTCATTGAAGACTCGCCTGCGGCTACAGGTATGACACACCCACCAAGATCCCTGTGCTGCTCAGAGCAAAGACTGGTTATCCTAGTTACTCCACTTCCTCCGTTAAGTGAATACAAGCATGAAATTGGGTGATCTGCTTCAGTAATATTGACTAGGAAATAGCTGACCCAGCTTGACAAAGCATGAAAAACCTATGCTTTTTATAGTATGCTATAGCTGTACAGTATCAGCCAGCTGTACAGTGATTTCACCAGCGGGAGTGTTACAAAGGGTCTGAAATGTGCCTGTAAAAAGTTAAGCTACCAGGATGGATCCATCCACTCTATGCCTAGAGTGGGGAAGTCCTCATGCAGCATTGATCCCACCTCTCTCTGCCAGCCACCAAGCAAGGGTATCTTAATAGGGGGTGGGGATAAAGATGTCCTGGGATGCAGCCTGCTATTCAGCTGACAAGTGTGAAATAAATCCCAGGTGCATATCTATTGCTCAGAAACCCCCAATCCCATTCCTGAGACCTGAATTGACTGAGTAAATAAGAGAGTTTAGGAGACAAAGAGATTTATCCTATAGTTGTAAGGAGAATCCCTACCCATTGTTCCAGAAGCTGATTAGAATACTGCATATCTTTGTAAAAGCAAAAGTGTGGTGTGTTTCTAGTGTAAGAAAAGTAAATGCCATGCCCCCAACTATCAGACGCTTGGGAAATGCTGGCATAAGTATTAGTGCTAGAGAAACTTTATTTAACTTAGGATAAATGCCTTGTAATTAAAATGAAAGGCTCAGCAAGAGAACCTGAGAATTAACATTGCTTCTATTTAGCAGGTAAGCAAGATGTGTCTTCCTTCTCCATCTCACGATTTCCTTCCTTTGCAGGAGAGGGAGATGATTCTCCCATCATCAGCCTCACAGTTCCCTCCACTTCTCCCCCTTCTTCCTCTGGGCTTTCCAGGGACGTCACTGCCACCCCTCCATCATCTCCCTCTATGACTAGTGGACTGGCTGTCATGGGGTAAGTCTCTGGGTATGAAGACACTTTGTGTGGGTGGTGGTTGTGCTATTTCTCCTTATCAGGTTGGGAACCCTGGACACATTTGCTGGGAAAATAAATTATGAAAGATCCTAAGAGCAAAGTAAATGCCATACACTGTGTACATACCACTGTCTCTTTACTGTGATCATATATTAAAATACTATTCTAGTCAGTCTCCTGAAGTATCGGGGCATCAGAGCTTAATCCCCTGTTCACTCTTATCTCCAGAGTGAATTCAATAGCCAAGATTTATGCCTGGCTATCATCAGTCACCACATAATTATCTCCATCAGCAGCCTTCCAACAAAAGACATTCAGTCTGTCATGTTTCCCCCCCCCCAAACTCCTAAAGTCCCCTTTTCAAATATCTGTGTTGTCAATGCAAATATGTCAGTTAGCAATAGCGTTTTCAACAATGCAAAACTTGCTCATGTTTTTTTTCCACTTTTTCCTGTCACTTGATCACAGGTCCCCCAATAGCCCTTATGGCGATGTCATTGGGTTGCAGGTGGATTATTGGCTAGTTCAGGCCACGGAAAAAAAGAAGGAAGGGGAGAAAAAGGACGCCAGCTCCAAAAATACACTCAAGAGTGTCTTCCGCTCGGTGCAGGTGTCACGGCTTCCAAACAGTGGGGAAACCCAGTTGTCTGGGACCATGGCCATGACTGTTGTCACCAAAGAGAAGAATAAGAAAGGTGAGTTATGGAGAGTGGCACTTCCTCTTTACTGGGGGTGCTCCTTCCTGGAGGGCAAATTGCCAGCAGGCCTTTGCATGATAGTCTGCCCCTTGGACCATCTAGCACTGCTGAAGACTTAACCTGCACACTGGCGGAGGAAGAGGAGTGCGGGGGGAGCGCACCGCCCCCAGCAGCGCAATCCTGGTGGGGTGCCATCACGCGTCACGCCCATGCAGGTGGCGCGCCAGCCCCGCCCCCGCCTGCCCTCCACCCCCCAGTGCCGGAGCATGAAGCTCTGCCACTGACCCTGCAAGTCTTGCCATAAGCGTGCCAACTCTTCTACTTTGTGTTTTAAGAGAGAGACTCATTTTCACTAATTGAGGGTCCTTGTGCTTTCTAGTTCCCACAATTTTTCTGAGCAAGAAACCCAAAGAGAGAGAAGTAGATTCCAAGAGCCAAATGATTGATGGAATCAGCCGGCTGATCTGCTCTGCAAAACAGCAGCAAACTATGCTGAAAGGTAATGCTTGCCCCTGGAATCAGGGATGCCTGATGGTATTGAAGATGACTGGGAAGGATTTCAAAATGGTGAGGGACCTGATAAACCAGAAGGGATTTCATTATATTTTTTCTTTATAATAATTTATAGTGGGGTAGGTAGGGAATTGAATCCAACCAGAGAGCCAGATCCAGAAGTGACCAACTCTTCATTTCTCAGCACAGCTGTTCTGTTGGGGAACAGAACAGTGTTCAGTGGATTTAAGAGGTCCCAGATTCAATAACTGGAACCAAGCAGTAGGGGATGGGAAAGGTCCCTGCCTCTAACAGTTTATCCTGAGTTCAATGTACCAATGAAGAATACTTGGTATAAGACCTCTTCCTATGTTCATAGGAATCTTCTCTCTACTCTCTAGTTTCCATTGATGGTGTGGAGTGGAGTGACATCAAGTTTTTCCAGCTAGCTGCCCAGTGGCCAACCCATGTGAAGCACTTCCCTGTCGGACTCTTTGGCTCGAAACCGGCCTGATGATGACAACACGGTGGTCCCTCCTGTGTCCTCATCACTCTGCTGCAATGCGGCATCACCTCTGTCCAAACCATCTGCCAAATCAGAGCTGTCCTGTGGTAACTTCACCCATGTTGCATTACTGTGTGTTGATCTGGTCTCGCCAGGGAGGGACCAGCCTCTGGTGCCAAGAGAGATGCTACATTTTTGTCTCCAGCCAAGGAGCCACCCGCCAATTGCTTTCTCATATTTTTCTGCCACATCGTGTCGTGGGTGTCCAGCCTCCATCTGTGCTGAGTGCATTGCATTTTGGGAATGAATCCCAAAATATTTGGATTCTACTGGTTTCCCATCACTCCTGGCGCACACTCCTTCTCTGAGCTGGCATGCCTGTGTCTTCCTGAAGAATGTGTTTGAGAACTTGTGGTCCACAAAACTTCGCCTTTAACAATATTGTTCTTTTTTACATTTTAGCTTTTGCTGAGCCAACCGAGAGCTTTACTGAGCACCCGCTCTCAAAGTTCTCCTTTTCAACCTCAGCCTTTCCAAAAGCACAAAGCTTGCAAAGCCCACATTGGCTGTTGTGTTAGCAACCAAACTCAACCCCATCTGGTTCTTGCCATTAGCAGGCAAGGCCCTTTCTCCTGCCTCCAACCCATCCTGTGTCACGTTGCTAGGTCAAACATGCCAGGTTGGTGGAAGGAGCCTCCGCATTCTTGCGCGGTTGCCACTCCTTGCAAAGATGAGGAGCAGAAAGGTCAGCTGTAGGGAGCTAGAAGCAGACACTTTTCTTCAACAGGCACACCCACTGCGCTCCTGTGGCTGTGTCCCTTCCCTCTTTCATGTTTGTACTGCTCTTTTCTTACACTTCCCCTCCTCATCTCACCTTCAAAGTGTTTTTTTTTAAAGAACTTAGGTCACTGTTTACCTAAGATACATTTCCATTTCTTTGTAAGACTCCACTTGCTAGTGTGGCATCACAGTGCAGTGAGGGGTGGGGAAGGTTGTCCACCATACTGAAGAGTTGGATAACTTCATTAGACAGCCTGTCCTGAAACTCACCCTGTTCATCTGTGTTTGGCAACAGTTCTGAGAGGGGTGTACTCCCAGCCACATGCCACAGTCAAGAGGAGAAGCTACACCTTGTCCCTCTGCCCTCTTTCTGGCTCCTGAGCCTGCCTTGTGGTGTGGTGCATCTCAGCACAAAGAGATACTTGGGGGGGGGCTGCTTAGCCATCTGTGCAGTCTACTTGTCACAGCCATTTATAAGGCATGGTTGGGATCCCAGCAGCATTCCTTCCCTTTTGGCATTTCAGTTTTGGGGTTTTGATTTGAAGTAGCCCCATGTTACAGAGCCTCTGGGAACTCATATGTGCCATACCAGAAGTAGAAGACCTTGCCAAGCATTCCTCTTCTAAGCACTCGCCTTGACAGGCAAGAGATCAGCCTTTGCCTTGAGACTTGAAGGGAGCAAGTTAAATAGCTACAGGGGTTGCATGGCTGAGACCAGAGGTTCCTTGACAGCGATGCAAAATGGCTTTACCAACTGCAACATAGCGATGCTTAAGGAAGGCTGGAGAAAAGGCTACTTTTATGTAGTAAGCCTGCACTTCAGAGGGCAGTTTTTGTGTGCTTGATATGCACTTCTGTCCCTCAAAGACCTTCCCTCTCCAAGCATTGCTACTCCTGTTTTGTTTTTGTTTGTTTTTTGCTAAGGTAGTAAATCATGAAAACAAACAGGGGCCCCTGAGACTGGTATTGCAGGCGACAAATATATGGGAGCCACCTTGCCTCCTCTCCTAGAGCGCTTTGTCAGCAGCTCTGAGGTGCTTCCAGGGAGCTGTGCTGCTTTTTATCTGTTCCTGACCAGCAATAAATCAAACCACCCCTACTGTGGGGGTTGGCAGCAAATCATCAGCCCACTTTATTGGCTGTTTGAAACGGCTTTGGGGCCATCATAATGCTTAAGCACTTAACTGCTCGTAGCATACAGTGTGGCTCTGTCAAACAGTAGAGCATACAATCCACATTCAGTCTTTTAGATGGTTTTTAGATTTTTGAATCCACATATATTTTCAGAGGCCCCGAAATCCAGCTTAAAGTAACTGTGTGTGTAAGCAGAGTGAAATTTTGTCTAGCTGGAAGTGGGGATTCTGGTTTCTAGGCTATTACAGTGGAAGGGGAAATGTGGAGGTGGCAGGGAGAGAGCTGGCTTTATAAATAACTCTTGAGCAATCTGCTCTGCTTCCCAGATTGAAAGAGGAGGACCCAGGCAGCTCCTTGCCTTCAAGAAGTTTCTCCCCAAGGCCAGTTCTTTTAGGCTTGTCCTTGAGCCACTGCAGCTGTTTCTTGAGAGAGAGATCCCAAGAAGAATGACTACAAGTACCAGCAGCTTCGTTCACCTCATGCCCCTGGGTAGGGTGTCCCTCCAAGGCTTAACTGGCAGTGGGCCCCTGGATCGGATTGCATCTCCCTCATTGTGGAGTCTCGGTGGCAGATTTAAAAAAACTGCACACTTTTCCCCCCGTTTCCTTCTCTTGGCTCCTTCTGCTGTGGCTATGTTACAAATGTGGCTTTTGTACTACTCTGCCCCAAGCAATGCTCCCAAGGGCCACAAAGTGAACTTGATCTTGTGCGTCTGTCCTGAACACTGCAGCCCCCTGCCTCAAGGAGGAGATGTCACAGATATCTTGGCTCTCTTTGTGTCCTCCCCACTCATTGAATACTGAATAAACTCCTTGGCTCAAATGTGGGAAAGGAGGTTCATACCAATATGTCACTTACCCCATGGGCTTTGGGGGCAGGTGCTTCTTCCACTGCATGAAAGGGAGCGGGGTGCCACCCAGAACACGGGGTATTTAAATAAGCACAACTCTGAACATTTTCTTCCTGCTTGCTGTGTAGAAATGCTTCCTGTCTCATTTTCATATTCATTTGCCTTCCTCCATAAGCAAATGTCACTTCCAGTCCAATTGCTTCAGGTCGAGGGTCTGAGAAAGCCTGCAAAAGGCAACCCATTTCCAAGCTGGGAGAAGCAAGGGAGCAGTTTGGTTCCAAGTAGCCAACCTCCAGGATTCTTTGACACGGAAACATCCACCCTAATGGGCTTCTATTTTAAGATCCTTTTTAAAGGTTCGGCCTGTGAAACTTACAACCTTCCCTAAACTGAGTAGGGTCCACCAGCAGCACATGGTAGCCCACCAGGAGCTCAGTATGCTTGCTGTTGCTGTTCAAAACTTTAAAAATGGAGAGATTGTTGAGCACCTGGCAGGCTACGGTCAGTGGTGGTGGTGGGCCAGGGTCACAAGCTGTGCATCTCAAGAACAGGGTGGAACTTATGAGTGGATGGGATCCATTCAGCAGCCAATCAACTCTGCCTTCACCATGGTTTAATTTTTATGACCTCCTCTTGGTTGCCTTTGGCCAATCGGAAATGGATGTGGGAGAAGGGCAAGTAGTGACAGAAGTCTGTGTCTGTAGCTGCATCCTGGGCTTCTGTAGAAGTGCACACTAGTGCCCCTGCCCACTCCACAAGTCAGATTGGTGCAGCGTTGACACCATATGTGCCCATCTGTCAGTCAAACCAGTCCTGCCTCACACATGTTGCATTTTTCTTTGTGGCCTGGCTGTTCAGATTAATGCTTTGCGCACACACACTCTTGCTCTCACAGCTGTGGTCTGGGACAGAGAGGGCTTGTTAGAATTTGTGAAACCACTTGCAGGACTAGGGGCAGACAGCTGGCTTGGTTCCCCCCCCCCCCTTTTTCCCTTTAGGGTCTCCAGTCTTGAACATTTCTGCACCCATAATGCACAAGGGAGTGGAACAGAGGTTCATTCCAAAAAGCAGCTGTCCAGATAGCTCTGGAAACCAAGTCCTGCAGCTGCTTGCTTTGGAATGGGTGCGCATGCAGCATCCTCCCACTGCAAACTGTTGGCACTGTAGGAAGGATCGTGACACATTGTCCAATCCCTTGGCTTACCATCTGCGCTTCTTAAGTGGGTGGTCCTTTCTCTTCCCTGAGGAATGCAGGTTCAGGAGGCTAAGCTGAATGGATGTGCCTCCGAGGATGGATGGGCAGGAGTCACTCCCACATTAAGCACTTTGTCCTTTGTGCCTAGCGAAAGGTAAAAGTCACAGAATCCTAGCATGGAAGGAAAATCACCCTGCCTCAGGGCTAGCAACTCCAAGAACCACACACATCATATTCATTCCCTGAGCATCATTTCACTTGGTTCCTCCTTACCCCAAATACCCACCTACCACTTCTGAGCCAGCCCCACGAAAGAGCCTACCAAAGAGTACACTCTTCCCCAGGGAATGGCACTCCCAGGAAAGAGCCACGGTGGGGAGGCACTCTGCTCCAGGGAGCTCTCCAAGGTCTCTGTTCATTGCTTCCATACAGCCTTGCCTCAGGCCTAATTTCTCATGTCTCGACTGTTACAGTAAGTGTGTCCATCTGAGGACCATTGTGTTTCCTGTTTTTGCTGTGTGGATTTTGCACATTCTGGAACTTTTGTCTATAAATTCAGATTATCTGGATTTTTGTGTCTGTTATGTATCCCAGCCACTGTACATAAATATGAGTTTTGTATATAATCTCATTTTATTCTGCTTTCTTTTTGTAAGTGTGTTGATTCTCTTGGTTTGTACTGCAGGCTCCAAACGATCCCCATTAAGAATCTCTGCTTGGTTAAATTTTGGAGCCTTGTTGGTATTTGATGCATTCTATCCTTGGCGGGTGGGGTCTGTTGTCTCCCCACTCCCACTCACTATTTTTGGAGTTTTTCATTAAATAAATTGTGTTTTTTAAAATAATACTTTAAAATCTCAAGTTTGATCACTTTATGCTTTAGTTCCTCCATAAAGCTCCTTGGATACAGTCCACATGAGAAAAGCAAAGGGGCAATACAAGAGAACTAGCCACTAAGACTTCACTTTTCCAAAATCTAAAAGCAGAGAACTGGGGCGGGAGGCCTTGTAGTTGGAATGGAGAAACTGCATTTCAACTTGCTAAGTTTTGCTTTAAGGAAATGCACAAATGCACAATACTTTGCAACTGGCACAACAGTCCTCTGGGGGAAAACAAAAGCCTATAAATCACAGAAGCAAAAATATTCTGACACTTGGGCCACGGGTAACAGCAGTGTGAAATTTGAAGCTCTCCTATACCTTATACCAGAGGTTTCCAACCTTTCTGAGTCCACTGCTCCCTTGACAAACTACATTTTTCTGTGACACCCCTGTGGGGCTTAGGAGCCCAATTAAGTCACCCTTGCCTGCAGAGTTGGCAGTCTCTCTCTGCCAACTGCAGAGTTGGCAGTCTCTCACCCTCTGCCCCCCCACCCCAAAGAGAGGTGCTTCCTCCCACTGTCCCATAAGGGTCTGGGAAGCACCCCCTGGCCAGTCCCAGAGGCACCATTTGCCTGCGGAACTTGTAGCCAGGGCTGCAGCACCAAACAGCTGTGCAAGCCTTTGGGAGGCAGAGATGCAAGAGGGCATCAGAGGGAGGGAGGGAAGGAAAAAGAGACAGAGGCCAGTGTTGCCCATGGCACCCCTGAGCATCATTCAAGGCACCCTAGGGCACTCTGGTTGAAAACCACTGCTTTATACAACAGGTATTGCCTGCACTGGTGCCAGTCTAGAAAGAATTGGGAACCCACACAGGAGGGAAGGTCCCCCTTAGTTGTAGAACCGCAGCCCAGATCAGCAGAGCTCATGGTTGTATGCTTCCACAGGACACAAATGTTCCTTCAGCTGCTTCTCAACTACTTTTCATGACACATCAGTAAAAAACTATCCTTATCTTTAATATGGTCAGAAAGCCATAAACATAGCCATAAAGCAATCTAGATAGATAAATAAAAGATATGCAATATTAAACCACGTTGCTAGGTCCATTATCTAAATGAATTTTATATATATTTTTATCACTGGTTTGTTTGCTATTCTGGGCTCCTTTGGAAGAAGTGTTAGGATATAAACTTAGAAGCAGCAGTAATGCATGTTCTAAAACTCAACGTTGGGTTAGCTAACAAGGCACACAAAACTACTGTAAGAAAGAGTACAGTGCTAGATAATTCCTTTAGCAACATCCTGGCACTCCTCCTCACACCTGCTAAAGAATGGGATTGCCTTTTTTAAAATCACAGGTGCCCTGTGGGGTTTCTGGAATAATTATTTCAGTACAAAGACTTAAAACACCTGTCTACTAAAATACCTTTTCAGATTACTGTATAAGAAAGTTTTCTAATCGAGTAACAAACTGGTTCTGCTGTGCAGGTATTAGGAGATTCCTTTGAAGAGAAAATTTCTTTAAACTTCCCACATAGTAAGCATAGGAGAGGAACTTGCAGTATAATCCCACAAACGTTTACGCAAGCAGCAAACCTCCCAGAGTTCAACGAAACTGATTCTCTCCTTAGTGTGTTTGGATTATTGTCTTTATTATCTCTAAAAGGAGAAATCCCATCCTGGAGGGCTCCCACCGAGCAAATAAAATGGTGGTAGGCAGCTAGAAGAAATGAAGGAGGAGCAGTAAGTTCTTACCTACTTTAAGTGTGGGCCAAACCTATGCAGGCTCACCTGCAAACATACTAAATATTGCCACCACAATCCTCTCTCCCCCTTCTCTCTCCCCTACTCCTTCCCCCACCTTATTCTGTATAATGTCTCACATCAAACGTAAAAAAGACTTTACGATTTGGGAAAAGAAAAAGACAATGCACATTTTTTGTGAACCGAGAATATATTTAATTAAAAAAAATTTTTTTTAAATAAACCCGGCTCTGCTCAGTGGAACTTACTCCCAGTTTAAGTATGTGTTGGATGGTTGTATACTCATTCAGCTATACATTGAGGGAGTGAAGACGGGAAAGCTGGTACATGGAAGCTCGTGTGGTGTCGTGGTTAAAACACTGGGCTAGGACCAGGGTGTGCCCAGGTTTAAATCCCCACTAACCCTTCATGAAATTAATTGTGTGACCTTGGGCCAGCCACTTCTCTCGGCATACGTGGCCACATTCACACTATACATGTAAAGCACTATGATGCCACTTTAAGCAGCCATGGGTTCCCTCAAGCATTTCTGGGAGCTGTAGTTTAAGGGTGCTGAAAGTTGTTAGGAGACCCCTATTCCCCTCCCAGAACGACACTTTTCAGAGTGGCTTAACAATCACTTGATCTTCATAGGGAAAACTTAACCAAAATCAATTACCTAAATCAGCCGACCTACGGAATCGGTCTCTCTGCTATAGGATCATGCAATTCCCCTCCCCGCTTCTTCTAAGAAACAAATTCCTAAGCGGGAGGTTGAACCGGACGCCAGAGTAAGTAAGAGGACTCACCGCAACGGAGCCGAAGGGAAGAAAAGGCTCCCTTCCCCCTAAAAGAGGGGACTTCATGGTAGGAGACCTTTCGCACGCCAAGGAGGAGGCGATCTATGCCCCGTTAGCAGGGCGCTAAACCACATCGCACGCGAAGATTCGTTTCGGAGCTAACTTGCCTAGGATAGGCTCGCCCTGCGGCCGGGTGGCTCGCCGTTTTAAGAATTAATTTGCGATTTGTGTTCTGTTTGTATTTTGTTGTTGTTGTTGTTGATGATGATGATGTTCCAGAGAACTCCTGATATGAGGCGACGATAACGATAAAATGTAGCGAATAAATAAAACGAGAGACCCCCGCCCCTTCAAACACAGCGGGACTTTTCTTCGTAAACACGCAGCCAGTTTCCCGCCCATTTAACAAGGTGTGTGCGGGGGGTGGGGTGGAAAGAGATAATAACCCCCCCCCCCAGCTAGTAGTAGCTAGTAGGGACCCGTTACCCCACCCGGCCGTGACATATAAAAA
The DNA here is from genome assembly GCF_009819535.1 of Lacerta agilis. Classification (NCBI taxonomy): domain Eukaryota; kingdom Metazoa; phylum Chordata; class Lepidosauria; order Squamata; family Lacertidae; genus Lacerta; species Lacerta agilis. The sequence continues at coordinate 30,378,412 of NC_046328.1, read as the reverse complement.
CAAGGTGCAAGTGCTTACTTATTAAAGATACAAAAGGAAAAGCACTAACAACTTCGGAAAGAGAACCCAAGGAATATCCTTCCCATCCCCTTTACGCGGAAACGAAGGACCGGCGGCGCTTATTTCTCCTCCGGCACTATTTTCCCGGGTTCCGTCCCCCCCCCCCCCCGCCAGCAGCCGGCAAGGTTTCCCCCTCCCCTTTAAGGCGGTTGTTTTGGGGCGGGGCCGCGCGGGTGCCGGTGTCGCAGTGCCTGCCGGGAAGGATGTGAGGCCGCCGCCGGTGGCTGGAGAAAGAGCAGAAGCGGCGGCGGCGGCGGCGAGGGAGGCGCGGGCAGGTGCGTTGTTGTGTGTCGTGTCGGCGGTGGTGCTGAGCCGGTGGGTGGTGGGCGGTGGGCCACCCATATATGGCGGAAACGAGGGGGTGGGTGGTCGCGCCGCGAGTAAGTGAGGGGAGGGGGGGTCTGGTAAGGAGTCGTCCTCCCCCCAAGTAAAATCCCCCTATAGGATGAAAATGAGGGAGGGGTGGGTGGTAGTTCGTCGAGTCTTCCTGCCCCCCCCCAAGCAAAAAGCTACCCGAGTGGCTGGTTGGTTGGGTAGGGAGTCTCCCTTCTGCCATGTAAACCCCCCCCCCCACGCCGATAGGGTGAAAACAAGGGGTGGGGGGTCATGCAGAGAGGACCCCCCCCCGCTTAGGGTGAAAAAGGAGGGAGGGTGGCTGCCCAGCAAATGTGATAGGTGGCTTGTCAGACAGCTCCCCCGGGTCCCCCCCCCCCTGAAATGCGGGTTGGCTGGTGGGGTAAGGTCACTTGAGCAAAAACTGCCCCTTGCAGAAGATGGAGGTGAGGGGGTGGCCAGGGGGGTGAGCGAATTCCCTCAGCAGAGGAATGTATGGTGTTGCTAACGCCCCCCCCCCATAAGTAAATTGTCCTCCTTCTCAAAGCTTCCTCCAACGGTGGTCAGGTGGAGGACCAGTTCCTTCAGCTTGTTAAAAGGGCTTCTCAAGAAGAAGCCGATGGGGCAGGCAGAGGAGACCCCCACCAATTTCATAAAGGTGCCTCCAGAAACACACATTGTGAGGGGGGGTTAGCGGGGTGGGGGGGATGAGTTATCCCAAATGAAAGAGAGGGACCTAAGATAGATGTTCCTTTGCATTTCCAAAAAGATGGGTGGTGGGATGGAGTGGGCAAGGGCAAAACCTCCTTAAATGGAGGGGTGAGTTTTCCCAAGCCCGGAGAATGAGGAATGTGGTTAGAGGGGAGCCTTGTTAGGGATTCCCCCACACAGCAAAAAAGAGAGACAGGGTTGGGTATTCAGAAGTTGTGGGGGGAGCTAATTAGACACTCTTAAAAGGATGAGGGGCCTCTCTAAACCAAAAGGGGTTTCTTCCACCAGCTGGATGAGGAGTTGGTCAAGAGGTGAGTCCTCTCAAGACAAGAGGTACTAGAGAAAAGGAGAGAATTATTCCCCAGAAGGAAGGTAGTTGGGTAGGTGGAAGAGGGGACCCCCCTAAGTACCTCATAAACACTGAAATGTCAGAAGAGGCTTTTGCAAATCTTCAGCTAGCAGGAATAGAGTAGAGGGAGATAGAAGTTATTAGAGTTCTCTCGATAAAAAGAGAGTGGAGGGGCACTACTGTAGCAAGTGGGGCTGTGTCCAAAATATGGGACCTAATGTATTGTGTGTATCTTCCCAGGGGAAAAAAGTGAGGGTACCTTGTGGGTTGATTTGAGACAACCCACCTTCCAGGAAAGGGTGAAGGACGTAAAGTGTGGCACTCTCTCCCTCCCTCCCCCCCCCCCAGCCACAAAGTAATCATGGATGAAAATGCCTCTGGGAGTTGAAGTAGAGAATCCCCTTTAAGATGGTGGAGATTCATAAACCTTTACCCCAGAAAGAAGAGATGGAGGCCCCCAGGATAGGGGGAGTGTTATATAGGTGATGTGTGAAGGTGAGAAGATATTTGAAGAGCAGGAGATCCACCTGCAGAAAGGGATTGCTGGGCCACCAGAGAAGTGGAATGGAGACTTGTATGCATCATTACTCTGCTGTAGTGACTCTTGTATTGCCATCTTTTTTTTAATATATAATATAAACCACCTTGGGAACTTTGGTTAGTAGGCAGGTGTAAATACTCCTAAATAAAAATAAAAGAGCAAGGAGTTCCCTTTCAAAAAGTGAGACAGGTGTCTAGGGAGGTGATGAAGGAGAAGGGAATCACCTTCCTTCCTGCCTTACCATAAAAGAGTGGGAGGCATCATTAAGATCTCCACAAAGTTAAAATAGAGGTTAAGGTAGTACCCTACCTTCAGTATGATCAAAGAGAGGAGAGACTTGATGTACCTTGAAGGAGCACAGTCAAGGCCTGCAGAGGAGGAAGAAGGTGCTAACTGGTTGGGCACAGACTGCAGAGAGAAAAGGAGGCATGGTGGGTTGGTTAAGAAGTTGGGAAAAGAAAGAGTGAAAAGCAGGAAGATTGAAACACCCCCCCCAAATAAATTAGAGGGATTCTGCAATGCCCCAAAGGCATAGATGAGGTAACTCAACCAATGAGATTATCCTCCTAAAGGTTTAGGGGGTGGCTAAAATAGGAGAAGGGACCCAGGTGGCGCTGTGGGTTAAACCACTGAGCCTAGGGCTTGCTGATCAGAAGGTCGGCAGTTCGAATCCCTGCCACGGGGTGAGCTCCTGTTGCTCGGTCCCAGCTCCTGCCCACCTAGCAGTTCGAAAGCATGTCAAAGTGCAAGTAGATAAATAGGGACCGCTCCAGCGGGAAGGTAAACGGCGTTTCCGTGCGCTGCCCTGGTTCGCCAGAAGCAGCTTTGTCATGCTGGCCACATGACCCGGAAGCTGTCTGCGGACAAACGCCGGCTCCCTCGGCCTATAGAGCGAGATGAGCGCCGCAACCCCAGAGTCGGACACGACTGGACCTGATGGTCAGGGGTCCCTTTACCTTTACCTAAAATAGGAGAAAGGGGTGAATTGGTAACAACCCATAATTCATGAAGACTGGCAGCCTGAAGATCAGGCTAGGGAGACAACCCAGTCCAATTGGAGATGAGGAGAAGGTGAAGCAGATAATATTGAATGAATTAGGATCACCCCTTGAACATCAGAGGACAGAAACAAGCTGGGTTAGGGGGAGTGGAACCCCAACACTTAAAAAAAAATCTGTGAAGGCCTCAGAGTCAGTACCATTTCAATGCTCTGGAAAGAACTCAAGTAGAAGGGGGGAAATTTGAGGGAGTGGAACGACAAAGTAGTCCCATGTCCCCCAATTTTCAGAAATAATCGAAGGCTAAAAGGAAGGGTTTCTGAACAAGAGGTGTTTTTATAGGCCAAGAATTCTGGAAAAGGCACATAGGATGCTCTTGAGGGCTTGGCTATATCTCCCTTGCATCTTACACTTGATTTTGGAGGTGCTTCTCTACAGTTGTGTGGGCCTAATGTGTGTATGCATGTGTGTGTATGTGTGTGTATTCACACCTTGAGCCTGTGTGATCGTACAGCAAGGAAGGGCCATCTGTTCAGAAGTTCAGGTCTTGTTTCTTCCTTTTTTCTTTGTTGTGGTCTTCATCAGAAATTCTGACTATCCAGTTTCTCGAAATGACAGACATGCTTTTTGGATGGTAAAGAGGGATTTCCTTTAAACAAAATCAGAGATGAAAAGAGTACAGAGATTTCTACTTTTGTCCTTAAAAAACCCCCAGAGTAGAAAATCAATTCTGCAGAATACTTTACAACTGGGGTGGGCAGGTGTGTGAGAGAGAGCTTTGCCCTTTGTAATGTGGAGTGGATGGGTGGATATTTCTTGTGTCATCCCCCCTCTGCCCCCTTCTGCCCTAGGTAAATAGCAGATCCTATAAAATGGGAGATACTGCCCAAAGTTTCTTGAAAGATTCTGAAACCTCTGACCAAAAGCATTTCCTTCCTTATTTCAAGGGAAGGGGGGTGTTATGTTGCACCAGTCCATCATTCATCCTTTCCCCTCTCCTCTTGATAAAGACACTGTTAAAAGGGCAGTGGAAAGGAGATTGAAAATAAAAGGGTAGGCTAAGAGGGAGAAATCCTTTTATAAACAAATATGGCAGGGGGACGGGGACAGAGCACACTTCATTCATATTTGGGTAGGGCTCAGTGCGGTTCTCATCATTTGGATACAAGGACTTCTGAGTTTCAGCGCTTTCTCAGATCAAGTAGAGAGGGTCAAAGTGAGTTATTAGAAATGGCAGTCTGGTAACTTAAAGGGAAAAGAAGTGTGTCTGATTCTATCCTGTGTTTATTTGTTTGTGTGTGTGTGTGTGCGTGCGTGCGTGCGAGAGGTTAAAGTGATCTCTATTGCGCTGCAGCTTCAGTTTGGTTTGCTGGGCACGGGACTCCACGCCGCATTGCGTCTCTATTGCTGGGGCCTGAGCCAGCCACCTACTGGGGGAGATGGGAAATGCAATGACAGCCGGACAGGAGGAAAGAAAGGGGGGGGGTCTCTGCCCCTCTTCTCTCCCCGCCCCTCCCGCTTTTCCTTTCCCTCATTTCAAAAATGGTAGATTTACAAAAGGTTCGGAAAAGGCCAACCGAGAAGATCAAGGGGGTGAAGTGACTCCCCCATGAGGAAAGATGCAGCATTTGGGACGTTTTGAGCTCGGAGAAAAAAGGCTGAGGAAGAGGTGGCACAATAGAAGTTTAGAAAAATCATGCCTGGCGTGGAGAAAGTGGACGGAGAAAAGTTTTCCTCCCTCTCTCACAACACAAAAACTCAAGGACACCCAATGAAGCTGAATGTTCAGTTGTGGGAAAAGAAAGTCCTTCACGCAGCGCATAGTTGAACTATGGTACTCACTCCCCCAGGAGGCAGTCATGGCAACCAACTTGGGTCGCTTTGAAAGAAGATTGGATAACTTAATGGAGGAGAGGGCTATCAGTGGCTGCTAGCCATGGAGGCTATGTTCTGCCTCTAGAGTATGGGTAGGCAAATTAAGGCCCGGGGCCGGATCCGGCACAATCGTCTTCTAAATCCAGCCCACGGATGTCCGGGAATCAGCATGTTTTTATATGAGTAGAATGTGTCCTTTTAGTTCAAATGTATCTCTGGGTTAGTTGTGGGGCCTGGCTGGTGTTTTTACATGAGTAGAATGTGTGCTTTTATTTAAAAGGCATCTCTGAGTTATGGGGCACAGGAATTCGTTCATTTCCTCCCCCCTTCAAAATATAGTCCGACCCCCCCACAAGGTCTGAGGGACAGTGGACCGGCCCCCTGCTGAAAAAGTTTGCTGATCCCTGAAAGGCAGTGATTCTTCTGAATACCAGTTGCAGGAGAGAGTGCTCTTGTTCTCAGGTCCTGCTTGCAGGTTTCCCATAGGCATCTGGGCAGACACTGTGAGAACAGGATGCTGGACTAGATGGGCCATTGTCCTGATCCAACAGGCTCTGATGTTCTTTGATTCCTGAATTGCGGGGGGGGGGGGTCCCAGCTGCACCTTCTGCCAGACCTTTTTCCTCATTCTTGATGGGGCTGTGACTCATCGCCCCCGTGTTGTAACTACAACCATTCCAAAGTTGAACTCGAGCATACCTAACAGGTTCTGGTGCTCAGCCTGGCCTCAAATTAAACCCCACCCTGTGTCACATCCTCACCGCAGGTATGCAAAGCTCAGGTGTCATCTGGGTCACTTAGAGCACAGTCCTCTGCGCTCCAGAAGTCACATCCCACTGTGGTTGTTTGATGGTCGGGTTGCTCCCTTGTAAGTATGTTTTAGGATTGCTGCCTAAGGGTGGCTCCACCATGTGGGGATAGCAGGTAGTAATGTTCTTTCTCATGTGCCTAGGCTTTGGGGCAGGGTTTACCAAACGTGGCTGTTTTTGGACTACAACTCCCATCATCATCACCACTGACCACTCATCCTGCTAGCTAGGGATGACCTTCCAACAAGCCTTTTAAATAGAGATCCTGTTTTTAAGAGGTTCTCATTGTTTTATCACTTGTCTGTTTGCCACCCTGGGCTCCTTGGGGTGGAAGGGTGGGATGTAAATTTAATTACCGGTAATAATTAATTAATCCATAAAAATTCGCTTGTTCACATGCACTGGTATACCCGCAAAAGTAATGTATTTCCTGTAAGACAAGAAAACCAACTTGTGCGATGCTTCTGCGCTTCGTTTTTCAGTCTAACAGATTGTTGTCAGGAGGGGCCTTATGTGCTACCTTGACCTACTTTGAGGAAGAGTGTGATAGAGCCATCATTACTAAAACAAGCCTGGTTTGGTGGACCTATTCCAACTCTCTCCACCATATTCTTCTCTCTCTCTCTCTCTGAAGGCTCAGTGATGGCAACCATGTTGTACCCCCGCGAGGAGAAGCTGGAGAAGATGAGCCAGGACGAGATTGTGTTGGGCACCAAGGCAGTGGTGCAAGGCCTGGAGACACTGCGCACTGAGCACCACTCGCTGCTGGCCGCCCTGCTCGACACCGTCAACCGTCTGGAGCAGCAGCATGAAACAAGCGCTGCCCAGGAGAAAGCCAGCCTCTTGCGCAAATCTCTGGAAGCCATCGAGCTGGGCCTTGGGGAGGCTCAGGTAACAGCCACTAGTTCAGGGATTAGGAACCCTGTGGGCCCTTTGGATGTTTGGATGCAGAGAAATGGTGGGAGGGACCAGCCTGGGAAGTGGTGGCGGCATAACGATGAGTGGTCAGAGGGAGAAGACTGGGAAGAGGAGCTGAAGTGGTAACAGGGCTTAGTGAGCTGGGAGAGTCTGTGGCAGAGAGAAGCTCAGAATCAGAGGCAGAAGCTAAAGCAGGAGAATGGGATGAGGGAGGCCAAGAGGCAGAGATAAGTCAGGCTGGTGAAGAGTCACAGGTCTCTCTCCCACCTGCTGTGACAAGCTCCCTTCCCCCCTTGTCTCCCAGAACAAGAAGGGTCATGAAAAGCATGGAGGAGAGGTTGGCTGCATGCAGGCGCAGTCTCCGATTGTTTGGAAAAAGCCCTGAAGAGGAGGAGATCTAGATGGCTGTGGGGAGGCAGAGACCTTTACTTTCATGGAGTAAAGCCTGGAGGGAATGAATGGCTGCGCTCATTAGGCCTGGCACTCAGCCAAGTCTGCGAAGATCATGTTTTTACTAATAAAGAGTTAACGCCAACTTTCAACTGAGTGACTTACTGACTGGATCACTCGGTGCCTGCTGAGCTGACTGGGGTTGATGGGAGTTGGAGTCCCAGCAGTATCTGGAGGGCCAGGGTTCCTGGGGCTTTGACACCTGTGTCCCCTTTCCTAGTTGGAATTTCACAGGCCTGTGTTCACACTAAGTCTCCGGTTACAGGTGATCATTGCCCTCTCCAGTCACCTCAGTGCGGTGGAGTCGGAGAAGCAGAAGCTGCGGGCTCAGGTGCGGCGCCTGGTGCAGGAGAACCAGTGGCTGCGTGATGAGCTGGCTGGGACCCAGCAGAAGTTGCAGCGGAGCGAGCAGTCTGTGGCCCAGCTGGAGGAGGAGAAGAAGCACCTGGAGTTCATGAACCAGATTAAGAAATTTGATGATGATGTTTCGCCATCGGTGAGCCTTCCCTTTTTCTTCTTCTGATTTTTCTCAACCCTACGCTCTCCTACTCGTGACCCTCCATATTTAGAGAATGAACTGCGCTTATGATGTCCACCAACCTAGATGGCTTTAAAAGCGGGTGATTGATTGCTTGTTTCCTGCCCTTTGCCTGAAGGTCCCAAGGCAGATTACAGCATTAGAACACAAGAGCAATTTTAAACAACTTAACATTATACAAATAAGGCATGTCTTAAAAGCACAGAACTCAAGTGTCAAAGGCCCCTAAACCTCTGAGGGCAGAGGAATTGCCAAGGTGGCCCATTCTCAGCAGCTGAGAGAGATCTGTAGGCAAGGAAGCGGCATTACAGGTATTTGGGGCCTGTAAGCATTAATGTGAGCACCTTGAATTGGATGCAGAAACAAACACAGGCAGACAGATTTGTGAACGATAAGGTTATCGTTAGCTACTAGCCTAAACCAGGCAAAACCATTCCTTCCCTGTGCGTGGGGAGTACTGCTTTTGTTTACTTTGTTCTGTATTGTTGTGTTTTTTATATTGAAAACCACCCTGTGATCCTTGGGTGAAGGGTGGTATAAAAATGTAATTAATAAAATAAAATAAAAGTCCACTGTCCTTGTACCCAAGGGAGGCCGGTATCTGTGTACAGTTCTGCTCACATCACCAAGAATATTGTAGAGCTGGAAAAGGTTCAGAAAATGGCAGTGGAAATGATCAACAGGTTGGAGCAACTCCTCTGTGAGAAAAGGCTACAACGTTTGGGGCTTTTTAAGTTTAGAGAAAAGGCAAGTAGGAGAAGACATAGTAGAGGTATATAAAATTAGGCATGGAGTGGAGAAAATGGGTAAAGAGAAGTCCCACTCCAGCCCTCTCAACAGTAGCGTCTACCTTAAATCAGGGGTCAAGGAACCTGTGGTTGTCTGGATGTTGTCAGACTCCCATCAGCCCCAGCCAGCATTGCCAATGATTAAGGATTATGGGAGTTGTAGTCCGGTAATATCTGGAGGACCAAAGGTTCCCCCATCCTTGCTATACATGAATTGGGAGTATACAAATTGGGAGTGGAACACAGCAGGTTTGGCAGTCCCCAAGGACTGAATCAGAGGCTTGAGCTTCGGTGATTAGGATGGTGCTGGGCATTCTTACCGTTTACTTTTGCCTTTGAAATGGTAGGGGAGTTTCAAGTCCTGATTGTCTTTTTTCTTTCTGCCCAGGATGAGAAGAATGGGGAGACAGGCAAAGACTCCTTAGATGATCTGTTCCCGAATGATGATGACCAGGGACAAGGTGAGTTACCTTGGGTTAAGTAGACCATTCTGATCCAGCAAGTCAGTTCTTATGACAAGGACCCAGAATACTAGAGGTAGTGGCCTTCAGATTGCAGCATTTCTGTCCAGGCTGCCAATAACTACATGAGGACTAGAAGCTTGCTCTTTAAAGCTAGAATGGCAAGGAGTGTTCTGTTTAGGAGTGTTCTGTATCAGAGTCATCATCTTTGTTAACGTCAGTAGACCAAAAATAAATACTTGTATAATAATGACTGGATTTGCCAGCTAAGGAGATCACCAGGAAAATAGATTAGTGATGGGGAACCTGTGGCCTTCTAGATGTTGCTGCACTCCTGGCTTCCATCAGCCCTTTCCAGCATGGTGATGGGAGGGAGGGAACATCTAGAAGGTCAGGAGTTCCCCCACCCTCAAGTTAGATGATCACAGGTACTGGAATAAAAAGTAAAAGACATGGGCAAACCCTAAAGTTGTTGGAATTCCACCAAAATCTGAGGAAACTAAAAATGTTCATGGTTGTAGGCAGTGCTAGTCTTGCTTGGGGTAGACCCATTGAAGTTAATAGACATGACTAACAGGCCTGTTAATTCCAGTGGGTCTACTCTGAGTAAAACTTAGTTGGGCATTGCCACATGTCTAGCAAACATAAATACTTTCCAATATCTCAACCACAAATAAGTTGGTTAAAAATTTATTTGAAAGCCGTTTTGCCCTGCTCTTCATCTGAAAAGGCTGCTAGAGCAGTTTACATATCAGTAGCAAACAAGACAATCCCTGCTCCTCATGTGTACAACGTTAAAAGACCCAACACAAAATGAAAAGGGGGAGGGGAGGGGACAATACACAAACTCAGGCCCCTTGTCCCATGCATTTACCAACTTCCTAGGCTGACTTCTCTTCCCTCACATAGCTCTTAATTCCAGCCATGAAACACTGTGATCATATAAATTCCATAGGATAATGGTGCATTATGTGGAGAATTCCGCTAGCTCTCTGTCCTGAGCCTGCTGCCTATTCATTTTAAGTGTGTAGGTGTTTGTGTTTCAGGATGGTGTGTTTGCAGGTGTATATACACCTGCTTTGAGTGTGTATGTATAGCATACTGAAGAACTGCTTTGTGGTGGGTGTGGGCAGCAGATATCACCCCCTTTGATGATGCCAATGTATTTCTGCAGGGCAGACACATGGTAGTGGTGATGCAGCAGCGCAACATGGTGGTTATGAGATTCCGGCACGGCTGCGGACACTCCACAACCTGGTGATCCAATATGCTTCCCAGGGGCGCTACGAAGTGGCTGTACCTCTCTGCAAGCAAGCACTGGAGGATCTTGAGAAGACCTCAGGACATGACCACCCCGATGTGGCTACCATGCTGAATATTCTTGCGCTGGTTTACAGGTGTGAGGCTTGGCTGACTTGGGCTGAGGGCAGGGGACTGCTTCTTGACCTTAGATCTAACTTGGACATTCAGAGAAAGCGTGTGGAGCTGCCCTGCTGAGACGGTATCACTTTAGGCTGCCGTTACTGAATTGCTTATTTGCAGGCTCTCTTATGCTGAAAGAAAAGAAACTCAGAAAAGCTCCCTGCATTTGGGAAGTTAGCATGTCAGGAAGATGACTACCTTTCCAAGTTCCTTGGAGAACAGTATTCAGACACAATCAGAAGCCACCCCCTAGCCTGACATTGTGGAGTACAGAAAGGACTGTACCCCATGCCTTTTCTGTACTGTACATTCAGATGTGGGCTTTTATCATTTATTTTATGTTCTTAATACAATTTATAAACAGCTTCATATATATTTTTTTAATCTATACAGTATAAAAATGAAAAATATAATCAGAACAAAAGTACAACCTGAAACCGATAAAACAGCAGCTTAAAGATTTGTAGAAGCATACTGTATTAAAAACAAATGAAACAAAAAATCAGAGCATTCAGTTACATAAAACAGGGCCCAGTCTTACGGGTCAGGGAAAGCCACTCAGCTCCCTGGCCACAGCATTCTGCACCAACTGCAGCTTCCGGACCAATCGCATGGGAAGCCCCACATAGAGCTCATTATAGTAGTCCAGTCATGAGGTTCCCGGCTCATTGAATCACAGTGGCTAAGCTACCTCTGTCCAGGAAAGGGCATAGTTGGTGCACCAGCCTAAACTGGTAATAGGCACTCCTTGCTTTGGAATTCTCTGGTCAAAATGATAACTTATTTTTCTTCCTGCTAGGGACCAAAATAAATACAAGGAGGCTGCTCATCTTCTCAATGATGCCTTGGCCATCCGGGAGAAGACCTTGGGAAAGGACCACCCTGCTGTAAGCACCCACATTGAATCTTGGTTCTCTGCACTCAGAAGCATTTTCAGGTTCTGCAGGTGGAAGAAATGATGCCCCGGAAGCAAATGGGATAAGTTTATATCTCATCTGTTCATTATGTTTGCAGTTCCACAGATGCTCTCTCCCTCTCAAGAGTGTTGGAATATTTTGGGCGCTAGCAATGTCAGGGCAAGGGCCACACATGCAGTGGACTGAGTCCTAAACGTGTTCCCTGTTGTTGTTGTTTTAAACTTGTACACTGCTTTATTAGACACACTCGGAGCAGTGTATATAAAAGCATTTTAGGTTATTAAAATAACCTAAGAACTGAAGTAACCAAATCCATAACTCAGGCAACAATGCAACAATAAAATACTGCTGCTAAGGGTTAATTCTCCCAAAACACAGCAGAGTAAGATATTCCAAACCTGTTTCAGGAGTCCCATAAGAGAGCTCCCGTGGAAAGGGATTCTGGGGCAACCACTGAGAAGGCCCTGCTTCTTATGAAAGCCAAGCTAGCTCCTATGGAAGACTGAACTTGAAGCAGGGCCTTATTAAGTGGTTTAACGTTTTGGCGGAGGGCCATACAGAAGGAGATCATGAGTGGGGAGGTGGGGTTGCAGGCAAATTTGCTGAGTGGGAGTTCCGTTCACTTGAGTGAACGCGCCCAGATTTCCTTTCCAAGGGCTCCTCCCCTCCCCTGGAGAAATATTCTCGTTGCCGCTGAATTTGAGCAAATGTCAGTTGGGTTTTCCATGGATTGACGTTTGCTCTGATTCAGCAGTAGAGAGCAGGTTTCCTCGGGGAAAGTGACTGGGCAAACGGAAAACTGCTTGGACCCATGCTTTCTATGCACGGGATAAGCGGAAGTGCAGAGGAGCCCTGATTTTTTTGCAAACCACTTTGAGGTCTTTTTTTTAAAACAATCAAGTGGTGTATAAAATTTATTAGATAAATAAATCATTTCATAGCCTCTAGCAGAAAGCATCTGGATGCTTGAGGTTCCCCCTTCCCCCTCGATAACCATGAGGACTAGCACCTTAGATCTTCTCTTCACCTCCTTTTCCTTTAATGGATCACGTTTGATTCTGAATCTGCTAGCCTGCTGTGATAATCCTGTTTGGAAGTAGACTTCTGAGGTTCACACAGCAATCATATCCTAGAGTTTTGAGCTTCACAATGTAGTTTTTCATCCTTAGGTGGCTGCTACCCTCAACAATCTGGCCGTGCTGTACGGTAAGCGGGGCAAGTATAAGGAGGCAGAACCGCTGTGCAAGAGGGCTCTGGAGATCCGAGAGAAGGTACTTAAAGAAGGGCAATACAGGAAGCAATACTTGGGGCATACCCCCCCCCCGGCAGGCTTTCTTTTTCTACAGAAAATTTGCAGTTTCCAAAGTTCATCAGTAACAATGCATGGATGCTAACTATGAACACAATATGAGGCAAGCTTCTCAGTTATCAAGTTTTTAGCTTGTACTAAATTAAAGTAAAAAGAACATGGTAAATTGGATCACTTTCTAATTGCAAACTGAAAATTTTCTGATGCAAGTTACCCTGATCTGCATGGGAAAAATGTCCAGGATATAAACAAAATATGAAACAAAACAAAACTATTAAACAAAACAAAATGCTGGAAGATCTGATAAGTCAGTGGCCTGGAGAGCCATTGCCTGTGGGCTATGGAGTCACCCTCCCCACTCCACACACCTTGGTTGCTGTCCTGTTGTCAGGGATCTTCATCCCTTTTGCACAAAGTCACATTACCTTGACAAAAATTGCAATATATGCACTGCTTCTATTCAACAACCCCGTCTCTTCCAGGCTGTCTGTTTCCCCCCACCCCGCTCTTCATTGTCTGCTATCCTCCTTTATTCAGAACATTGAGGACTAGAATCTTATTTGGGAGAGTGGCCGTATCTCAGTGGCAGAGCATCTGCTTTGCATGCAGAAGATCCCAGGTTCAATCCTCGGTGGCATTTTCAAGGAATAACCCCTGCTGCCAGTCAGATGGGATGAATAGCCTGATCTGGTTTAAAGTAATTTGCTATGTGAAATTGATGGTTTGGGCGATCAGCACTGGGAACTGGGATTTGGCAATAACATGGACAAACTTTGCTTTCTTTTTTTAAGTGATCAGTGTCTCCTCTTCCCAACCTCCCAGGTGCTGGGGAAGTACCACCCAGATGTGGCCAAGCAGCTCAACAACTTGGCTCTCCTTTGCCAGAACCAGGGCAAGTACGAGGAGGTTCAGTACTACTACCGCCGCGCCCTGGAGATCTACGAGTCTCGCCTCGGGCCAGACGACCCCAATGTCGCCAAAACTAAAAACAACCTGGTGAGAGGGGCTGATTGGAAAAGTCTCAAGAGAAACCTTTGGGGGTGTGGGGATGGTTTAAGGGGGGTGGGGGTGGAATCTATGCTAAGCAGCTTTCTTCCGTGCCAGATTTTGGTTGGACTACAACTCCCATCATCCCTAGACACCTTGGCCAATGTTTAGGGATGATGGGAGCTTTAGTCCCAACAACAGGGGACCCAAGGCTGAAGAACACTGATAGCATGCTTCAAAGTTTGTATTAAATGCTTTAAAGTTCGTATTAACTTTGTGACATTTCACAGTGTGGTGTTTACTGTGGGGCCCGGGGCACTGCAGCACTCAGATGTTGTTGGACTACAACTCCTATCAATCCCAGCCAGCAGGGGGTGATGGGAGTTTTAGTTCAATGTCTCCTAGACAACGGCAGCTTCTATAGCCCCTGATTTGCATAGTGCTCATCAGTTTCATCATTGGCCAGGCCGCTGGAAAGCAGGTTAATCCCCTGACTGACCAGCTGGGTTGAATACTGGTCTGTGCAGTCTGCCTCTTCTCTCTGCAAGAGAAAGGACAGCACTTTATGAAGTTATGCTGCTAGTAGAGAATTCCGATGTATGTAGCATCCAGCCTTTACTAGGCATCAGTGCTTCCTGATCCCTGTTGCCACAGCCTGTTCCTCTGACCTCAGAATATTGCCCCCACAGGCCTCCTGCTACCTCAAACAGGGCAAATACAAGGACGCTGAGGCCCTCTACAAGGAGATCCTGACCCGAGCACACGAGAGAGAGTTCGGCTCAGTCAATGGTGAGTGCAGGAACAGGTGGTGGGGCCTCATGTGTACAGAGGAGGGCTGCTTCCTTTTATTTTATGCATATCAGGTGTGGGGCAGGAAAAGACACAGCTGGGACAAAACTGGGGTTGTGGCTGCTGTCAATCAGCTGATCGGGGGCACCTCTAAAAGCATACCCTTTGCCAGCACTGACCATCAGCTGATTGGCAGGGCTGGCAAAGCACTGTGCCTTTGCCCACATGGTTTTAATGATTTTTTTTTGTTATTACATTTCTATCCCACCTTTCCTCTAAGGAGCTCAAGATGGCATACACAGTTCTCCCCTTTCTCCCCTTTTTTCCTCACAGCGACCCTGTGAGGTGGGTTAGGCTGAGAGAGCGTGACTGGCAAATTGGTTGGCGCGTTGAAATGTGGATATTTCACCCAACCCCCCTGATCGTGTTTTATTTATAACAAATTTATGTCACACTTTTATTTACAATTATGCAAATGTACAAGAAATATTTTTCATGTCCTGAGGAGTCCCACAAGGTGGACTGATGGTCTGCCCTGTTTCCAGGGAGGTTCTTCACTCCTGTAAGTTCTTTTCTGTTCTCCCCCAACCACCATTCTTTGTAGGAGAGAATAAGCCGATCTGGATGCATGCAGAAGAGCGAGAGGAAAGCAAGGTACCTCTGCAATGGGAGGGAGAAGGGAAGCCTTGTGGGAGGATCCAAGCTGTCTGACACACACCCTGCCCTTTAACCTTTAACCTTGCCTCCCCCTTAGGAGAAGCGCAAGGAGAAAGACAGCGCCCCCTATGGGGAGTATGGCAGCTGGTACAAAGCCTGCAAGGTGGACAGGTAAGGGGTAGCCCCTCTTTTCCTTTTTTAAAGGTTTTAAAAGGGTTGCTCCTGGCTTTGAGTTGGGGCTAGGAGCTTGAAATGAAAGAGAAGCCAGATGCTTAAGAAGGAGAAGAGTGAAATTGCTGCTGCTGCAAGTTAAGGCAGACAGTTTCCTTATTTCACAATGGTTAGGATTCATTGACGGTCTTCATAAGATGAGTGATGGATTAGGTCAGTGGCCCATCTAGTCTAGTATTCTGTTCTCACAGTGGGCAATGAAATACCCATGGGAAAACCCGTAAGCAGGATCCGAGCATAAGAGCCCTTGCTGTTCGTGCTTTCCAGCAACTGGTACTTAACTGTGTGATCTAACAGGTGACTCTTACAACTTACCATTTAAGATAGTTTCTGCGTAAAAGAACCAACGCAAGTACAACAGTACTGGCAACAGTAATGCAGAGAAAATGCTGGAGCAAAGTGTAGGAACAGCATAGGTGACCTATTGCTGGGCAAAGCAATCCAGTGGTTTAAATGGAGACCATTATTTTAGCCCAGTGTGTCTGTCTTAACACAGCAGCTTTAACTGTAATTATATTAGAATAGTCATAAGATGCATAAATGACGATTGATTTTTTTTTTTAAAGAGACACGAATTTGACCATTTAATGGAAACTTTATTTTGTGAAAAGTTCCTTAAGAGGACAGCAAAAGTGCAAGGGGTACAAAGAACGCTCTTGACCTATCTGTCTTTGCATTCTCCTTTCCACCCACAGCCCCACAGTCAACACGACTCTGAAAAGCTTGGGTGCTCTCTACCGGCGCCAGGGAAAATTGGAGGCTGCAGAGACGCTGGAGGAGTGTGCCCAGAAAACCCGCAAGCAGGCAAGTGCTGCATCATGGTGGTTGGCGGTAGAAGGATAGGCAGCCCGCCCAGCAGTTAGGCAGGGTGAGGCCGCTGCTTCAGACAGAAGAAAACCCCCAGGTGGAACGCTCATGGGTGCCCTGCCGCCATCAGTACTGATTTGGGGCAAGATCGCAGCCATTTGGAATGAGATCTCACCCAAACTTATTCGAGATGTTGTGCGCTCCGCAAGATCTCGAGTGATTTTGGGCGAGATCTCACCCAAAATCAGCGCTGATGGTGGTGCTACTTTGATGTGGCAGGGTATACAGTGGTGACATTAGGCGGTGGCAGCAGAAGCAAGGCAAAACAGCACTTATCGTTTCACACCCACTGCCCCTTAGGACAGGCAGTGTTGTTCCAGCAGTGGGACGGAAATGTGTGGTATGTGTGCTGGGGGGTATAAAAAAAATTCTGCTCCCCACTGCTGGCTTAAATAGGCAGTCTGGCCCTTGGATGCCTCTGTAGATAATCTCTGTCTTCCGACTAGGGCATGGACGCTATTAACCAGAGCAAGGTTGTAGAACTACTGAAGGATGGGAACCGCTCCGAGCACCGATCAAACTGCGAGGGGGTCCTCAGATCCAACAAGTGTGAAAACGGGATTGACCCAGAAGACAGAGCAGTTGAGTGGTCCGGGGTAAGAAGCAGCAAAACTTTACAAATTAATCCTAAAATGGAGGACACTTCAGTGTAATCCTATCCAACAAGGTGTGGGATGTCTTTGGCCCATGGGCCCTGTGTTTAGGCTTCCCTTCAAGGAATGTGGTTGGCCTCTGTGGGAACAGGATGCTGATTTAGACATTTGGTGCTGATCCATTTTCTGCTTTTCTCCCCACCTTCCCAGGTGGGCTCTGGAGCCTTGCGACGCAGTGGCTCCTTTGGGAAGCTGCGTGACGCCTTCCGACGAAGCAGCGAGATGCTGGTGAAGAAGCTGCAGGGGAGCAGCCCGCAGGAGCCCCGGAACCCAGGGTAAGTCTTCCGTCTGGTGGCTCTGCTTTGGGACCTGGGGTGGGCAGGATCTGCTGCAGACTGGCTTATGCTTTTAAGAGAAGACCAGACCCAAGGTCTAGCCAACCCATTTATTATTATTATTATTATTATTATTATTATTATTATTATTATTATTATTATTAATTTCAGTAGTATATAGCTAGCTGCATGTCTCTGGGGAAGCCCACAACCAGGGTGTGAAGGCAACACCCTTAGTGAATATCAAAAGGGGCTGTGTCTCATCTGCCTTGCATGCAGAAGATCCCCAGATTCAGTCCCTGGCATCTTCGGGCAGCCCTGGGAATATCACATGCCAGAAACCCTAGAGAAGGCCGTAGATCGGTGACCAAAAGGCCTAACTCCTTTGGCACTTATTTTTTGTCTCCCTGCAGGATGAAGCGGGCCAGTTCTCTCAACTTCCTCAACAAGAGCGTGGAAGAGGAGGCAAGCCAGGTATACACACAGACTGCAAAACCCAGCCTGCCTCTCTCTCCCTTCTGAGTTGTTTCTCTGTTGGGTAGGGGAAGGAAGTGTGGTTGCTGAGAAATCACAGGATGTTCTTTCCCAACCACTTCCAAAGCCCTGGTTGAAAGGGCAGAGCAGGGACCCATCCAGAAGCACACCAGGCAACCTCATATACAAGGGATAGTAATTTATGTTGCATCTCTGTGAAACCCAGTGCTGATGCGCCACAGAATTGTCCACCCCCCAGCAGAGGCTGATTGGGAGAAGGCACATTCAGATCCAAAGATCATGCAGAGGCACAGCAAGCAGACTCATCCACCCAAGACTGGGTGCTTTAGATCATGGGTAGGCAAACTAAGGCCCAGGGGCCAGATCCGGCAGATTACCTTCTAAATCCACCCTGCAGATGGTCCAGGAATCAGTATGATTTTACATGAGTAGAATGTGTGCTTTTATTTAAAATGCATCTCTGGGTTATTTGTGGGGCATAGGAATTTGCTCATCCCCCCCCTTCAAAATATAGTCCGGTCCCCTACATGGTCTGAGGTACAATGGACTGGCCCCCTGCTGAAAAGGTTTGCTGACCCCTAAATCTTTAGGAGCCTTCAAGGCAGAGGTAGCCAATGTGGTGTTCTCCAGATGTGGGAATGCAACTCCCATCAGCCTCAGTCAACATAGCCAAGGGTCAGGGATGATGTTTATAAAGCCCTGGATTTTGAGTGGCTGGCCTATTCTACAAAAGTATGCCTTGCACCCATAGCTCCACCCACTTTTGGCCCTGGCCCTCCCCACCACTGGCATGTGTTGTCCCCATGAATGGTTGCCCACAAGGCAGTGCAGCCCTCTGGCTGAAAAAGGTCCTCCACCCCTGCTCTGACATGTTGACCATTGTCTCCCTTTCCCTTTTCCAGGCATCCAGTAGTCTATCTGACAGCCGTGGCCTTAGCGCCAGCAACGTAGACCTCTCTCGGCGGAACTCTCTGCTGGCGTGAGGATCAGCTTGGCCTGCACCTGCGTTGCATTGTTGAAGACCTGGGCCATGTCCGACCTTCTGCCTTCTCTCTCTCTCTCTCTCTCTGTGCTGCTCTGCCTGTGACCACTTGCCCCCGTGTCCAGCAGAAGAAGAATCGCCCACCCCCTTGTTATAGGGATGTCCCGTCACAATTTGCCCTGTGTGGAGCAGTGTGCACTTTCTCACACACTTTCTCACATGTGTGCATACACACACACACACACACACACACACACACACACACAGCCTATGTCTTCCTCTCCACTGCAGCATGCTGCTGTCACCCTTGTCATTGTACTTTGCTCCTGGAAAAGAAACTGTAGTTTGCTAGGGCGAGTGTGGCTCTTAACTCTGCCATCTGTCCATCTCCTCTGCCAGCAGTTTCGCTTCTTGTAAAGGATAAGGTGATCCCACCTGCTCCAAGGAACCCCTAGGCTGCACTCCTCATGCATATACTGTATGCACTATATGTTTTTCAACTGCCCCCTTCCTGTGAATGCTAAGAATGTATCTCTTTTGGCGGGGAGGAGTAATCTGTCTTTCAGAACCCCCCTCCCCCCAAAAAAAAGGAATGGGCAGAGAGAGGCTTCTTACAGTGCTCCTAAATAAGCAATGCTAAACCCTACTATTGCATTGCAAACCTCTGAGAGAACTGTTCCTGGGCTGAATTACCCAACAATTCAGTTTGATTTGTTTGTCCCCAGAAGAGGAAGAATTGCAGTTCCCAGGGCTCCTGAACTGCACTTCCCAGGGCACCTACAGTTACCCTTTGCCATGTGAAATGTCTCTTTTTCTTTTCCCGCTGTGGTCTTCTCCCCGTCTCTTTGCTTTGCATTCTTGTTTTGGCCTCAGGGAATCGCTGTTCCTTCTCAAAGTCCCAACCCCCACTTATGCACTTCTTCTCCCCTATTTGTTTCCCTTCTCTTCTCTTCTCTTCTCTTCTCTTCTTTCCCACCCAACCTCCCCAGTCTCCACTCTGCCTATGTACAGCAGCCTCTTAAGAATTCTTTGACCTTCCATAGTTGTTTTGCCAGGTCTGGGGCTGTGTGTGTACAGAACAGCTGTTGCCAGTTTTGCCCTTTCCCTCTCCAACCCCCCTAAAATAGTTTAGGGCCAGGTGAAGAAGGGAACTGTGGAGTCGTATCTCCACAGTTTCCTGTGTCATGGATGCTGGTGCTGTCATGCAAGCAAAACTACCACCCATTCACTTCTATCAACAAAACTTGACTACATGGCATTTGCCGTTTCCCCTTCCTTCTGGACTGAGCAAGGCATTGTGAAGCAGGAATGGCTGGCCTTCAGCGCTGGACGTTGCACTTTCTGGGTCATTCTACACTGGACAACAAATTTCCCTGGAATGTTTGTCTCTGTTTCTATCAGACCGATGCACAGGAGTGCAGTGTAGGGGACTTTGGATTCCAGGCATTTTCCGTCTGCTGGGAGGAGTATGGCGTTGGGAGCATGAAGGTATGGGTGATGGATGGAAATTAAAGTTCTTCCTTGTAATAATCCCCATAAATCAGTGCTGGAAAATCTTAGCCCAACCCCCTCACTCTATCATGTGACCTTATTAAAAATCACGTTAGACCTGTAAGCACTATAAATGGAGCTGCCTTATTTCCTGGTGAAGGTTTTAAGCTGCAGCTGCAACCTGGCATGCGTGGCGGAAGAGTAAGGAATTTGAGCCATTCTCTCAGTGGCAGCCAAGCTGGCCCCCTCCATGTGACGTTGGACTTCAACCCCAACCGTCCCCAACCATTGGACTTGCTGATGGGGAAATGGGAGTCCAGCAGTACTTGGAGAGAGAGCGCCACTTCTGTTCTAAATTGACCCACCCCTCCAGGAGAGCTTTCTCCTTGTGAGTCTGCTGCTATCCTAGAGTTTCTAGGCCAGGATCTGTGTGCCTTTTAGTAGCTGTTTTAAGAGGAGAGCATTTCAATGGTTGCAAATTCTCCATTCTGCCTTGGTTGGGAGGCAAACTCAGCTGGCACTGCTCCTTCCTGCACAGCTATTAAAAAGCATGGGTGGGGGATCCTTGCAGCTTGAAGCTGGCGACTTTCCTTCGCCTCTTCATTAGTTGTTCTCTTAGCTCAGTATTTTAGCAAGAAAATGTTATTTAAACCAACAAAAAAAGACAATAATACAACCAGGCCCTCTCACCTGACTGTATCCCTCTCTTTCAGGAAAGTACATACAAATGGGCAGGGCCCAGAGCGACTTGACATTGAGTGAGGGGTGGGGGTGGATAACCTGATAGCTGCTCTGGGGTGGGATGGGCTGAGATGAAGGGAATAAATGGGATGGGGCAAATTTTGCTCTGTATTTAATGATGTTGCTGTAGAAAACATAATAATAAAAAAATGAAAGCTCCTTACCGTACCTGGTTTTCTCTTTCCTGCTTCTCTGGTAGTCAACTTTGCCCCCATTCTTTAAGGTCACATCCACACCATACAGTTAAAGCAATATTATTCCACTTTTAAGTGTCATGGAGAATCCTTGGAACTGTAGTTTAAGGGTGCTGAGTACAGTAGCTCTTTAAGGTCAAAAACCTTTACAAATGACTGCTCCCAGGAATCTTTGGGGGGAAGCCATGATATGAGTGCTATAAATTATGCGTGGGTGTGACCTTTATTGCAATTGTAAAAGCCATCACTGTTTCACATTCCCAGCATGTTCGCACTCCTGTCTCAGTCTATGCTGACTCGGTCATGTCCACAAAATGGAAGGTGGCAGGATCCCCAGGGACATGCTCTGTGGGGAGCTGGCTTCAGCCACCAGGCCCGTTGGCAGACCCAACTGCTTCCAAAGATGTCTGCAAACGTGACATGAAGGCTGGCAACGTTTGCCCTGCCGTGTGGGAATCCCTTGCAGTTGACCGCAGTGCCTGGAGACAGACAGGTTGTGCATCCATAGCAGTGACCAGAGGAGGAATGACCACTGGGAGGAGTGCAGAGAGAGAAACGCCATATTGCACCCGCATAAGAAGAACAACTGGATGCCTTCATCTTCCTAACCTGCAACAAAACATGTCATGTATTTGATCTCTAAAGCCACAGCAGGCACTGTAACTCACGACAGTTTGGTTTCACACTTGAAGGCACTCTCTTCCATTGCTTCCCATGACAGGTGGATGCCAACAAGGAACAACTGCCAACAAGGATCAGCTGCCCTGAGGAAGACTTAGTTGGAGGCAATTGTGTGCCTCTGAGCAGCTTACAGCAAAGAAGCTGACAAAGGAGTGGGGGGGAGAGATAAACTGAATGATTCTAGAGAAAAGCAAGCCATGGATTATATTGATTGGCAAGGACTATACAACTTATTTTACTTTGGGTGTTAAATTGGGTGTTAAAAGTCCTGTAGAAAAGTGGGATGACGTATGGGTCTTATCTGGTGTCTCCAAAGCTTTTGTAGAAGGAACCATTTTTAAGTCCTATTACAATTACTGAGGCTTAATCCCAGGTGAACTATATGGAATTATTTATATAATTGCACCCTTTGGGTGTGTGGGTGTGTGTACACAGGGAACTCTCAACTTACGCACATTTAACTTGTGCACATCCAGCTTTACGTGCTTGGCAATTAAAAAATAAAAGGTGGCATCCGGGATTGGGCGGGTGCGGGACTGGTAATCCCACCTGCTGTTGCACCCAATATGTTTTGACTATATGCAATTTTGGCTGTATGCGCTATCCTGCATAAATTGAGAGTCACCTGTATGTACGTATATGTACACACACACACACACACAATCTCTTCTTATTCTTGTGCTCATAAGGGGGGAAATGTTCCATGACCGAGTTTGAGGCCTTGTACTCTTACAACATTGCAAGCCTATGTGGCAGTAGTTCTTGGTGACTAATTCTGACGGGAGAGAGAGAGACTATTGCACTATTATTAAGTTTTTAAAACAAAATAAAAAAATAAAAAAAATCCTTCCAGTAGCACCTTAGAGACCAACTAAGTTTGTTATTGGTATGAGCTTTCGTGTCTGAAGAAGTGTGCATGCACACAAAAGCTCATACTAATAACAAACTTAGTTGGTCTCTAAGGCAGTGTTTTTCAACCTTTTTTGGGCAAAGGCACACTTGTTTCATGAAAAAAAATCACGAGGCACACCACCATTAGAAAATGTTAAAAAAATTAACTCTGTGCCTATATTGACTATATATAAAGTAATTCTCTTGAATTTTTCAATTTTCCCCACGGCACACCAGGCAACATCTCGCGGCACACTAGTGTGCCGCGGAACAGTGGTTGAAAAACACTGCTCTAAGGTGCTACTGGAAGGATTTTTTTATTTTTTATTTTGTTTCAACTACAGCAGACCAACACGGCTACCTCAGATACTTACTAGCGGACTCTAATCCAGAGATCACTAGGAGTGTAGCTAAATTCTGTTACATCGCGTCAAGATTGAGACATGCGGTGACTTCAGCAAATATCAGAGATAAAGAGTCCACTTAATCCCTTTAGGAATGATTTTAAAGTGACAGATTGGTGAGATATCTCACCAATTTTTAAAGTCTAAATGTGCTGATTATAAAATTTAAATGTGATTTTAGTATATAGATGCTATTTATGAAATGAATTGTTTTATTGATTTTCTGGTCTCTGACCGTAATAAAGACTATTCATTCATTCGTTCACCTACCTGTAATTAAGTTTTTAGTCGCTTTTCTCAAAGAATAACCCAAAGGGACTTCAAATAATTTATTAGGCAGGGTCTGAATCAGGTAAATTCGGTCTGGGTGTCAACGGACTCTTTGATAGGCTGAAGCCTCCAGTCAGTTGGGCTTTAACTGAGAGAGACCGTTGGGATTTTGACAGTTGATGAGTCGGTGGGAATAAAGTGGTTGAGGAGGGAAATGTGAGCGAATATGACCAGAGAACAGCTCAGGGGGGTGGGGATGTATTAATAATTGAAAATTAATAAATTAGTGCTCAGTGTATTGTTAATGCTTGGCTGGTAACGGTCTGTGAGAGTTACTGGCTGGGTGGAGGTTTAGGGGATTTGGCCTGAGGTAAATGCCACTTAGAGGCAACAGTGGAGTCTATAGAAACTGTTGTCAAGCACCTCTAACACCCCAATGTAAAAATAAGTATTCTCCTATGTACACAGTATGCCTTTACTAAGCCAACAATCTTAAAGCAAGATGAGCGCCACAACTGGACTTAATTGTCAGGGGTCCCTTTACCTTTACCTTTTACCACGTGTTACTTTCAACATGAAGTCCCAGATTCAAAGTAGTAATTTTAAACGGATATCTTAACAAGTAAACACCCGTATATGTTTGCATCCACCAGCTGCACTTAGCCTGTTCAGTTAGAGAAGATTAACTGACAGGCTTCCTCTTAATATTCCATTCATCTTAAAGATACACTGACGTTATAAGAATTTAAGGTCTCAAACATATAAATTAAATGTTCATAAATTTACAAGGCAAACACACACATAAGTATGTAAACCACGTGTCTGAAATATTACAGGAGAACAATCCTGAAACCATTTTGACTCTCCCAAATTGACTTCAAATGTTTCTCTGCAAGGAGGAAGGAAATGGGAAAGCCTCGCCATTGTCTTTTGCTTACCTGTCTTTAGATCATCTTTCTGTATGAATAGGGTGAGCCTGTGACCTGGTGTAATGAATCAGATCTAAGTTAAGGGATATTCAGAAACCCACGGTGTTTTAGGAGTTAATGGGCACCCCAGTTTGAGTGGCAGATACCCCTTGGGAGGCGGGACATTCCACTCTTTAAAAAGGAGGGAAGAGCCATTAGTGTGGAGAGTGGTGACTGGAAGAAGGAGGGTGTGGGGCCAGGTTAGGTTTAGGTTAGGTTAGGTTAGGATCGTTGAAGATGTGTATATGTTGCTGAAAGAAAGAGTTTACACTGTTATGAAACTAAGCTTATGAACCATCACTGAAACCGTTATGCTATGTAAGAAATAAAGACCTCTTATTATTGAGCTAAGAAAATATCGTCGTTCATTTGGTCCAGCGAGTTATATAGGCTCTTGAGGAGGGGAACTCAGGGAAAGGACAAAACTAAACTGAGGGTGATAGTTTGTGTCTTGGAGTTCCCTCAGGAGGGGCTAGCAGGCGGAAACCCTGGTATTGCCACAGAGTTGCTAAGAGGGCTTAGCTAACTGATATAGTGAGGGGATCTAATAAAGAGAGGCCCCGAACTGTAGGCAAAGGAGAGGTTAACCCCTGAAGCCCAGAGCAGAGGATATAACCGGCCACGGCCGCTGGACAGGAAAACTCCCGTTACTAAGAAATTCCCAGATTATTAATCAAAGGGAAGTGAAATAACAGACGGACCTCAGAGGGACAGGTGGGGTGCATGGTAATTTGACCCAGAACATCTGATTAAAAATTCACTTAGTATCAAGGGGAGAATCTGAAGTGGAGGTTCGTCGCACCTGGATTCAGGAATTAAAGTATTTACCAGCACAAAGCATTGACAAACCAAGACAGCATCTTAAAAAGCAGAGACATCACATCACCTTGCCGACAAAGGTCCATATAGTTAAAGCTATGGTTTTCCCAGTAGTAATGTATGGAAGTGAGAGCTGGACCATCAAGAAGGCTGATCGCCGAAGAATTGATGCTTTTGAATTATGGTGCTGGAGGAGACTCTTGAGAGTCCCATGGACTGCAAAAAGATCAAACTTATCCATCCTTCCTAGAAAAGACCCTGATGTTGGGAAAGATGGAGGGCACAAGGAGAAGGGGATGACAGAGGACAAGATGGTTTGGACAGTGTTCTGGAAGCGACTGGCATGACTTTGGCCAAACTGCGGGAGGCAGTGAAAGACAGGCGTGCTCGGCGTGCTCTGGTCCATGGGGTCACGAAGAGTCAGACACGACTGAACGACTGAACAACAACAACAACAACAACAACACCATCATCACAAAAGAACGGCCAGGTTGCCCAAGTAAGCAATCACTGGCCATTGTCAGGTATCCTGGCAGACAGGATTTCTGTTGTAGACCGCCTTATTCTGTGATGTATGCATGTTTTTGGGGGTGGTCTTGAGCTACAGGGTGGGCACTTTCAAAAGTCTATATAAGGGCTTGCACACCTTTGTTCTGGGTTCTGGGTTCCTCCTCCCTCCTGCATGTGGTGAGTGAGGACTCTGTTGCAACGGTTTAATAAAGATCAGGCTTACTAACTGCTTTGCTTCTCAATATTCTTTGGTTGCCCTCTGTTATTTTCTCCTACCGATAGGGAACCCACTTAAGGACTCTGGGATAGGGAACCCACTTTTGGCATTACTGGATACCCCATAAGGGAAAAGGAGAAAATTTTGTTTACATCATTGATATATCTCCTTATGGGCTGTGTGTGCAGAGGAGGCTGTGGAACAGGAGAGAGAAAGATGCATTGGGTTTTTTTTGGGGGGGTGACCTGTGTGCAAGAGAGAGCAGAGAAGGAGAAGGGGGCACAGCAGTGGGGGTAAATAAGAAAGTGGGGCTGTAAAGGGGGCTGCATAAGGGGGTGATGGTTTCATCATTGGAGAGAGGGTGAAAAGGGTGCTGTGTGGTTGCAAGGTATGGGAGGAGGAAGATGCAGGAGGTTACCACGGGGGTGGTGTGTGTGTGCCAAGGGAGGATTGCACAGAAAGGGAGAGCCAGGAGGTATGGACTTGGGAGGCGAAGGTGAAAATGGGCCCTAGTGGAGCTGAAGAAGCGGCTTCTGATATGGGGTTGGGGAACTGAAAAGGGAGCTTAATAGTTGCATGGGGGTAAGGAAGGGGCAGCGCTATGCGATTGTTGGGGTGTGTGTGAATGCGGGGATGAGTAGAGTGAGTGGGGGCACAGCCCCTAGTTATAACAAAATATCTGTAGAGCTGTCGCTGCTGCTCAGGCATGCCATGCAACAACCAAAGCAGCTGGTTACAGTGCAATGATTACTGAAGCGGTATGTGAAAAGTCTTATACACGTAAACAAAAAATACAAATACTAAATATTATTTTCATTATTCACAATTTCAAAGCAAGGAGTCTTAACTCTTGGACGTTATTTCACCCCTGTTTCTTACAAGTGAAATCAATACGTATGATAACTTAATTAAAATTTAATAAGACTATGAAGGGAGGTGTTTTGTTGTTGCTAAAATAGATTTTGCAAGCAACCCATTATCCTTTATAAGGATATTTTAGGATTATAGCAGGGTACTTATTTTACATGGTGACTAACAAAACATATTTTTTAAATTCTATAGCAAAATGTTTTGGCTTCCACCTTTTTAAGCTGCTCATTTATTCTTTCATTTTTATATAAACCTACTTGGGGATAATACACTCTTAGAATAAAGGGATAGGTACCGTATTTTTTCACAACATAAGACACACCTGACCATAAGACACACCTAGTTTTTAGAGGTGGAAAACAAGAAAAAATATATGAGGAAGGGTTGGGGGTCACTTTTTTGGAGGGGGTGCTCCTTCAAGTACTGTCTGGGGAGCGTCTGCCTCCTGCGTGACTTTTCACACTCCATTGCTTTCTCCTCCGTGCCTTCTTCAAACTGGTGTCTGCCTCCCCCCCCCACTGCGCATATTTAGGGAGGGCATCAGGGGCAAAGGGGCATATTCTGGGAAAGTTTCAGGGTGGGCAGTTTGTAGGGTGGGCAGAGCTGGGATGGGGGCAGGGGTTAAGAGAGAAGGCTTGGAAAGAAAGAGTCTCTTACAGGGAGGGGTCAGGGGGCAAGGGGGAATATTGTGGGAAGGTTTCAGGATGGAGGGGGCATATTCAGGGAGGGATTAAGGGGGGAAGGGGGCAGATTCTGGGAAGGTTTCAGGGGTGGGTGGGCATATTTAGGGAGGGCATCAGGGGCAAGGGGGCATATTCTGGGAAAGTTTCAGGGTGGGCAGTTTCTAGGGTGGATAGAGCTGGGATGGGGGCAAAAGCGATAGGCTCTCCGGGGCTGAGCCGGGCTCTCGCTTTGCTTGCGAGTGGCGGAGGGACGAGCGGCGAGAAAGGAGCCCTTTCTTGGTAGCCGCGGTTGGGAGAGCCGCTGCGCTGCAAAACAAAATATAAATCCACTTATCCTCCCTCACACAACCACAGAGACACTCTCACACTGCTCCTACCACTCCTGACTCCTGCACTGACACCTCTGGTTTGTGACTTTTAAGCCAGAATTCAGAGAGATGTCACAAAGGAAGGCAGGTCACTGTTACCTTGACAACCCACCCACCTACCTGGGCGGGCACTGCTCCTCAGTCTTTATGCTGCTTCAGAACTTTGAGGCACATGACAGTGTGTCTGAAACAACTTGTTGAAACTTCTCTATTCATATTCATATCTCCATTTCAGATATCCTGATTTCTAGGAGAACCACCCCAATCACCCCATATTGTATTTAAAATATGAAACGCACACCTTCCAGGTTTAGGGATGTTGATAACACAGCATTAGGAAATCTGCTTTACAAGCAGGAGGTCCCAGGTTAAATCCCCAGCATCTCTAGGTAGGAATGGGAATCTTCTCTGTCTGAAACCCTGCAGAACTGCTGCTGACACCAGTGTTGATAATAGTGGGGTAGATAATAGCAGCCAGAGCAGTGGGGCAGGGCGATCCATCCAGGGGGCAATTGGTGTGATTCTCCGGGGGGGGGGGTCTGATCATGGCGCAGTGGCACAATCCTCCCTGTGGGGGGCTGATCGCAGCAAAGCGGTGCGATCCTCGTGGGGGGGGGGGTTTTGATCGCGGAGCGGTGGCGTGATCTGCCCGGCGGGTTTTTTTCCACACACACCCCGGGATATGGCACCCGGGGCCGACTGCCCCCACCGCCCCCCCTTCATACACCCCTGGATAATAGTGGTTTGTTATGATATAAGGCCAGCTTCCTATTTAGATTCCTATTTAGTCTTTTAACTTGAGAGCCAGCAACCTTTCACACAAGACACAATGGTTCATTCATTTCTTTAACACAGTGTTTTTCAACCTTTTTTGGGCAAAGGCACACTTGTTTCATGAAAAAAATCACGAGGCACACCACCATTAGAAAATGTTAAAAAAATTAACTCTGTGCCTATATTGACTATATATAAAGTAATTCTATTGAATTTTTCAATTTTTCCCACGGCACACCAGGCAACATCTCGCGGCACACTAGTGTGCCGCGGAACAGTGGTTGAAAAACACTGCTTTAACATACAATATAACATCTTTTTCACATGGAAGCCAGGTGTCTACTATCTTACTGCATATCTGTGCAGCTGGTTATTCTTGCCTAAGTGTAGAACCTTACATTTGTCCCCATTGAAATGCATTTTGATAGCTTGGGCCCAGTTCTCCAATCTGATAAGGTCATCTTGAATCCTGATTCTGTCTTCAGCAGCATTAGCTACCCCTCTCTGTATGTGCTTACATGCTCTTCCAGAATTCTCGTTTGTTTCATTTGGAATTGCATAGCTGCTTCCAGAACATGTCCATACCATCAAAGCTGAGGTGGTGGTGGTAGCTATATGTTTCTCAAACAACCTACTTAGGAACAATGTTAAAACTAAAAGAGCACCCATCTCATCTAGCCAGTTGGGCACAGAAAATCCAGTTTCTGAATTACTCGTTCTCATTGTATATCATTAAAACATTATTCTGTAGACACCTATGCATAGGCTAGACCCAAATGAAATCAGTTGGGCTCTGCAATTTGGAAGTGATCCGCTGCCCTAAATCAAGGAAAGGATATTATTTGCTAAGTTATAAACAAGCCTACAAGACTGGAGTCCTTCATATCACAAATATAAAAAAAAATTGAACGTGACAAAAATATTTGATGCCAGGCAGTGGGACAAATTGCCAAGGGCACTTCTGGATAGCAACTCTGCAGAGATTCAAAGCAGAGCTTGATACCCATCTATCAGTGATATTTAAGGATAATTAAACTAATTCTACCCCAATGCACAAGCTAGAGGAGTCACAGATGATCCCTCCCAACCTAAAGGGTTCTAGTGGATAAAAATTAACTGTTATAACAAGGAAAGTAGACTGCAGATGCAGCAGTCAATATACAGCATGTAACTAGACAACAGCAATTGTTGCAAAAAATCCAAAGGGCAGTGCAACTCAATGTCTGAATTATCTTACAAAACTGGAGAGCAGAGATTGTTTGTCTACCAACACCCCCATTTTTTAATTTTGATAACTATATGGCTATATTTGTTGTATTTTCCAGTTTTGTGCTGGCCTCAAGTCAGAAATGTATGAGTAGACATTCTTAGTACTGCACTGCGTTTGTAGTACTAATAATAAATAATTTCAACTCGCCGCTCCCAGAAAGAGAGTCTGCTGCACTTTTGCTCAGTTGAGCGTTGCAACGCGAACTACATCTCCCAGAGACCTTTGGGCAGGCAGGGGCGAGCCCAGGTCACGCGGTGTGAAAGCAGACTCGAGGCGGGGCGTGCGCGAGAGGGAGGCTGACGTAGGATGCGAACGGCCTAGAACTCCCTTTCCCACAATGCCTCGCGGGGCCAGGAGGGCGATGGGTGGGGCTGCGGGAGCAAAAGCGCCTCGAAAACTGCTCTCGAGAGCGGGAGGGGGGTGAAAAGACTACATCTCCCGGCGTGCTCTAGGCGCGGGCGCCTGCGCGGTGATAAGTCGCACCTGAGGGAAAGAGGGGAGGAGGGAGCGGCCGCCATCTTGCGTGAGGGAGAGACCGGACCAGCTTAGCCAGGACGGAAGGAAGGAGGGAGGGAAGCAGCTAGTCAGCCGCCGACCCACCACCGCGGAGGAGCCGCCATGAACCCCGAGTAGTGAGTGTTTCTCTGCTGGGCCTGGCTGGAGGGAGGGGGCGGACTGGCTTCTACTTTGGGGAAGGGGAGGGGCTGAAGTTCCGGGCTCTCTTCTCTCCCCCCCCCCCATATGAGGCCTAGATAGACTCCCTCCCCCGGTTCTCCTAAGGGCGCCGGTGACAGTCGGTGTCGAGTGGGGGAGAAGAGGCTGAATATATATACATATAATATATACACATATATACACACACATGCGCATGCACATGCACATACACCTTATCCCATTCC
Source organism: Lacerta agilis (assembly GCF_009819535.1). Classification (NCBI taxonomy): domain Eukaryota; kingdom Metazoa; phylum Chordata; class Lepidosauria; order Squamata; family Lacertidae; genus Lacerta; species Lacerta agilis. Next base: position 30,347,947 of record NC_046328.1, on the reverse strand, counting down.
TTATAGGTGTGGGGAGTAGTATACATATAACTGGTTGGAGGGAACGACTGAAACTCGACTCTTGTGCCAGCCCCTTCCTCTCCCATGAACTGTTTAGCCCCGTTGCGCTATGGTGCCTCCTGTCCTTGGTGGCTTTTTATGTCTGTCCCCAACTTCCCACTATGTGTCTCCTACTACTCTTCTTCACCCCACATTGGTCTTGTGCCATTCTTCCTCCTGCCCCCAAATTACCCACTTGCCTTGTCTGTCTTTCCCTAACTTTCTGCTGTGTTTTCCCGCAACCACTCCTCTGCCTCCGCCCTCCCCTTGCACTACTAGCCTATTGTGCTATTATTCCACCCCCCCGCGGTGTTCATTATTTCCCCCCCTTTCCATTTATTTTTTACACATCTGCATACCACTCTGCATACCACATCTAAAACAATGTGTGCAATTAAGAAAAGAGAGATATTTAGCCTGTTTTTAAGGACTGAGTCTTCACAGGGTGTTTGAAAGCAGATAGTGTTTCCATAAGATGTATGATAGACAAACAGATGGTGGAAGAGGAAGATGAAAGGTCGATTCACTGATTAAGTGAGGCATACATAAATGTTTTATACAGGTGTACGTGTGTGTGTGTGTGTGTGTAAAGCAGGGATGGGGAATCTCTGGCCCTCTAGATTTTGCTGGACTACAACTCCCATCATCCCTGGCCATTGACCATGCAGGCTGCTGGGAGTTGGAGTCTTAACAACATCTGGAGGGCTGTAGGATCCCTACCCCATATAAAATTAAGCTTCTATGTATGTCCTCATTAACTAAGAAGAGTCTGTTCTTATACACCCCTGCAAAGAAAAAAAAAATCTGTAATCCTATTCACCCTCACTTGAAAGTTGACTGTTTTACTCAGTGACACTTGCTTCCAAGTAAAGATGCATAGAATCAGAATGTAAATTCCTGTGTCTATCTCACTTTCTGTTCAGTGGAATAGTCTTCTAGTTCATATAAACATCTTCCAACTCCGTCATGTGCTCCCACTATATTTTTGTGTGTTTTTTACTTTGTACAGGAAGGTACCCACCCAATCAGGTGAGTAGTTGTTTACAAATCTGCTGTTAGATCCTCCTATATTGTATACCTGCCCACTTAAGTGACCACTTGCCACATCATGTGGTTTCTGACCTAGGAAGTCTCATGCCACAGTGAACAATTAAGGTCTTTAAGGTGCTCCAAGATGCTTTGTGTTTGCTGGAGTTTGTCTTCTGTAGAAGCTATTTAGGTGGCCTGGCCGAGCTTCTGTAGTTGACCCAGTTCATCTGACCACATTCATTGAGGCCTTGCGAGGTTATCCCAGAGTTGTTTCTGGTAACTTTTCCTGCTGTGTAAATAGTCCTATAGCTGTGGTAGAAAAAAGTAGGGGGCTTTTATAAGTAAAGTTCATGATAAAGCAAGCAAGCAGAGATTCGGGCATTAACTCAAACTCCTGCTTCTTTCAAACTGTTGAGAACTTGAAACAAGTTTTGTTACAAACTGAAGTAGTTTGTAAAAACAGTAATTTCAAACTGTGTACCAAGTAAGCATGGGTATTTGGCAGCATCTGTATTCCCATCTGCTCAGAATGGGAGATCCCCTTAACACACTACTTTGTGTGTGCAGAGGCACTGGCTTGAAAGCTATTCTGTTATGGGCTAGCACAATCACATTTCAAACCCATCTGTCTATTTTAGCTAGTCCTACATAGAGTAGACCCAATGGCATTACTGTATACGACCAACATTGGGTTGACTCTGAGTAGCTTGGACACAAGAACGTCCATAGAACATAAGAAGCTGCCTTAAAAGCTAGCTCAGATCATTTATCCACCCAGCTCAATTTTGTCCACACTGACTAGCAGCTGCTCTTCAGACCAAAGTCTTTCCTAGGCAGTCTAGGACCTTTTGCATGCAAAGCATGTACTTAACCATTGAGCTACATCCTTTTAAGACTCTGAGCAGAATATGCTGTTGTTTAATTCCCAAATGTCAAGTAGTTGGGCTTTTAGTCACTGAGTGTGAAGGGAAAGCACTATGCAGGTGCTCAAAGGCACACTTTCTTGGAGATACAGAGTTCTGGCCATTGTATGTAGCATGGGAGACTCATGAATCTCAAAATGGGCTCATGAAATCTTGGGGCCTGGCAATAGTGGGCCTGAGGCCAAAATAAGTTTTGGGACCTTTGGTTCTTTCTGCTGCATCTCTGGCTAGTTCTGGCTTGTAAAAAAATTACTTGCCTGATGTTCTGTAGAGAATAAGTAATGCTTTCATGAAATCAACCAGGAGATCATTGATTTTACATTCATTCCTGGGGAGCCTGTGGCCTATCAGCCCCAACCAATGGTTAGGGTTGAAAAGAATTGTACCTCAGCAACGTCTGGAGTGCCACAGGTTCCCCACATATGTTTTATTCTAAGCTCTTGGTTTTCCAGTGTGGGCAAGCAGGCTAGAACCCCACTCTTTGGGCCAGTTTCTTCTGTGGACTTTGTTTGCAAAGGATTAACAGCCACCCATCAGGATGGTCTGCTGCACCTTTTGGGAATGGCTACTCCAGGCTTCCTCAACCTTGGCCCTCCAGATGTTTTTGGCCTACAACTACCATGATCCCTAGCTAGCAGGACCAGTGGTCAGGGATGGTGGGGATTATATTTTCAAAACATCTGGAGGACCGAGGTTGAGGAAGCCTGGGCTACTCTGAGCCATCCCCAGAAACATTCATCCTCATTATCCAGGGTTGACTGTGGTTGCCATAGCCTCTGCAGAGGCTACTGGAGATTGTTGGGGCAGCTTAGGTACCCTTGGTTTAAAAAACAGGAGTTTCTTCTCTGTCAGCTCTTACTTAGCTGGTCATGAATGCCGCTACCATTGAGGTGATGTGTTAGCAAAGTTACAACAAAGTGACTGCAGACTTAGTGGCCAGACTTTGTTTCATTGGCGCCAAGGACAGCAGTATCTTTTCTCAGCACTGAGCCCAGGCTATATAGTTTACTGTGGTGGAGAGCTAACATAGCATAATGGCTAAGAAACTGAGCTGTGGAAACAAGAAGTTCCCAATTCAAATCTTGCCTCTTCTGTTAACTCATTAAGGGCAAGCTAAGACACTCTCAGCCTTCTAGCTGCAATGTGGGGAATCATAATATTGATCTACCTTACAGGACTAATGTATACATTACTGATAAGATGTCCGTGTAGCACTTTGCTACATGCTAATCATCACATTAAGTGCTTGGCTGCACAAATCCAGAAAGCATCAATTCTGCTAGTAAATCAGCATTACAACAGGAACCTCCTGTTTTCAGGGGTGAAGGTGGAACATGATGCTGTACTAGCAGAAATCTTGGGTTGCTTGACCCTTGGGTCTGTAAACATTTACTATGGATAGCACCTTAAGAACTACAGTGGTGATTTTGGCTTTGTACAGACCTGTTTCTTAAATAGGTAGAGGTTTCTAGCCTAGTAAGTTACGTCCTATAGCGATCTGAAGCAAAGGGGTGTTGTTTTAAAATAAGGAGAAAGGGGAAATTGTCTTTGGTCTTGGTCTTGCAGGGGGAGATAAGTGTATATAAAGTGTCAACAAGATGGTTGGATTGTCATAACTACTATGAAAAACAATCTTGAGGTCTCTTTTTGTTCAAGGGTCGTCTTTCACGGGAAGTGTTCAAAGAAATGACCTGAAGATTATGTGCCATCCTTTCCTGGGAGAATGGATTTGCTTTCTTGCTGCCCTCAACTTTCTAGGACACCTTGGTCTTCACAGTTCAAGTTTGTTGACTGCCCCTTTAGCAGCTGCTGGCTCCTCTACCCTGGTAGCTGTGAGTTGGCTGGGGAGAAACAGATGCGTTCTAGGTTGTGGTGCAATCTGGCAAATAGATCAGAAGCATGTGATCTGGGTCAGATGCCTTTACTCTGAATTTAGGTTCAACAGAATTGGGGCTAGCTACCTCTAGCTCAGGCTAAAACCTTTTGGAGTCTGTTTTGCAGTTGTTTGTCCCTTTGGGCCCAGGGCTTGTATATATCTTGCCCTTCCTTTCTCAAACCTGCCGTGTGAGGAACAGCTGGGAATTGGTGGCATTCCTAAGGTCACCTGAGTCCATGACTGAGGCTTGGGACTTTAGATTTTATTGGCATGCATTTGCTTTGTGAATGGCAATGCCTCCCCCGCCCCCCAAGATTAGGGATAGTCCCTTCCCTCTGTGCTTAATCAGGAAAAGTGCCAGCACACCATCTCGTGACTCGCCTGCTTCCTGTCACCTCTCCTGCACACTAGTCAAACACTCCAATTAAGAAACTTCCTTCCTTCTGACTGTTGGCTATACTTGCAGTTTGGTACATGGGAGAGAACAGCCTGATAGTCAAGTGCCCTGTTGTGCTTTTGGGGTGGTGGGATCCTTGGCAGCAGTGCTGGTGGTGTGGCAAAGGGGTGGTGTTGTGAAACAGATTCCAGAAGGTTTCTGTGGTAGTCCCCTGAGCTGCAGCTTCAGATGAATTGGGGGATAATGGGAAGTGATTCTGGGGCTTTTCAGAACAAGGACCTGAGTAAGACAGTGGAACCGTCTCTCTCTGTGGACTCTCTTTCATTGGAGGTTTTTAAGTAGAGGTTGCATGGCCATCTGTCATGGATGCTTTAATTGAGATTCTTGCATTGCAGGGGATTGGACTAGATCAGGGGTCGGCAAGGTTTACCTCGCCTGGGCCGGTTCACTCCAGCGGAGATCCTTCCGTTGGCCAGATTGCATGTGTGCCTGCAATTTTCAGCGTCTGCGCAGACATGATTTTCGGCGCTGCGGAAGCAAATCCCTGCGCCAGTTTAGCGCAGTGCGTGGGGACTCACTGAATGGGCGGCTCAGTTCGAGGGTGGCTCGTGGGGCGGTTAAACGACTCCCGTGGGCAGGTCACCACAATGTAAAATACAACATTGAAAACAGTTTAAAACAATTTACAAGCACAACAGGTGTGAGTCCTAAAATATCTATATCTCAAGTGCAAAAAGGCCAGGCATCTTCAGCATACAACTGAAAGCTATATAGTGATGGTGCTAGATGTGTCTCTGTGTGGAGGGAGTTCCACAGCTTGTTGTTGTTGTTCAGTCATTCAGTCATGTCCGGCTCTTCGTGACCCCATGGACCAGAGCACGCCAGGCACGCCTATCTTTCACTGCCTCCCAGAGTTTGGCCAAACTCATGCCAGTCGCTTCGAGAACACTGTCCAGCCATCTCATCCTCTGTCGTCCCCTTCTCCTTCTGCCCTCCATCTTTCCCAACATCAGGGCCTTTTCCAGGGAGTCTTCTCTTCTCATGAGGTGGCCAAAGTACTGGAGCCTCAACTTCAGGATCTGCCCTCCCAGTGAGCACTCGGGGCTGATTTCTTTAAGGATGGATAAGTTTGATCTTTTTGCAGGCCATGGGACTCTCAAGAGTCTCCTCCAGCACCATAATTCAAAAGCATCGATTCTCCACAGCTTAGGAGCTGCCATAGAGAATGCACTCTCCCAGGTCATCCCTATCCTGAGCTTCTGAGGGCAGAGGATCTACTCTTAATACCCAATACCCCTTCTGCTGATCTTCACACCTGAGAAGGTCTGTATGGAAGGAGGCAATCTTTCATATATTTGGGGCCCAAGGTGCTTTAAACACTAGTGTGAGCACCTTCCATTAAGCTCCCATTCTTAATTGTTATGGAGGCTTAACAGTATTTTTTTAGAAAGGATAAAGAAAAGGTGGTGGAAGTTGTGTTGTAAAACCTGTAGGCCAGCCTCTTCTAACCTGGTGCCCTCTAGACATTTTGGACCACAACTCCCATCAGCCCCAGCCAGCACATTGTAGTCCAACATTTCTGGAGGGCACCAGGTTAAAGGAGGCTGCTCCAGGTGGCAGAAGGTAGCCATGATTTAAAATTGAGCCTGTGTTTGAAACAGTTTGCAAACACTGGTTAAAGCTAACTATGGTTAGAGTTGATGTCGCTGTAGGTTAGCTCTGACAAAAGTGAAGCAAGGCAGGGATAAATTTTCACTAGGGTGTGTGGGGAGGAGAGTGAATGAATCACTGACTCACTCCCTGTTGCTTAACCATGAGTAAGAGATTGAGAGAATTTTGTTTCTACTGGGCCTTACTGTCCCTGATTCATAGGAATTATTAGACATAGTGCCAGAAGTCTGCTGCTGCATTTGTCACTGGCAACTGCATCTTTTAATTGGGCAAGGGGCTCTATCCCTCTTGTCGAATTTGGAAAAGGGAAGGACGTGCTCACCTTGAAGTTCAGGTTCTCAGAAAGCAGTGAAACTTCTTACTGCTTTTTTAGTGCCTCCATTGTAACCCATCCTTGGCAAAGCAGATGTTGTGGCCTACAACTCCCATCATCCCTGACCACTGTATAGGCTGGCTGGGGCTGATGGGGGTTGGAGTACACAGGCTCCCTGCCCTGTTCTGAGCACTTCTGAAGCTAACATTATAAGTCCCCCCTCCTTCCCAGGTCCTCCAATGCTCACTTGGAAATTGGAGTGGAGACCTTAGCCCACACCTTGGGTGAGTGCCGAGGCCAAGCAACATTTCTAAAACCCAGCAGAGTACACAATCATGGCGTATACACAGAGCCCTACCCTATGACTTTCCAAGGAAGTATCTGCTTTCGATGAGTAGTGCATTGTGACAGTTCCTACAAAGATGATTTATTTGGATAGTGAAGTCAGACCTGAACAATCAAACAGAAGATTCAAACATTGCTCAAGGCTTGTGCATACACAGCAAACTCATCTAAATGATAACCTTGTCAAAGTAACAAATGTGGTGGGGTATTTAATGCAATTTGCTGCGTGTCAAATACATGTTTTGCTTTGTGTAGAGGTGCTCCTTTACAGAATATCTGCCGGCCACAGATAATCTGGGGTTTAGCCATATCTCAGTGCTAGAGCATCTGCTTCTTATGCAGAAAGTCCCTGGTCTAATCCTGATATCTCTAGGTAGTGCTGAGAACATTCCCTTGCCTGAAACTTTGGAGACCTGCCTCCAGGCAGTGTAGATGCTACTGAGCCATGTGGACCAGTGGCGTGACTTGGTATAAGATAGATTTCAATTTCCTGTTGGGTGAGCAGGGACATGAGCTTGAACAGTGAGGAGGCTGATTAATTGGGGGGGGGGGCGGCAGGCAGCACCACTTGGGACCTAATGGTTTCTGCTTTGGCCTGCTCTGGCTTCTGATTTCTTCAGTAGATATAACAATCAATATGTTTTTGTACCTCCCTTGAGCAATTTCACAAGATAACTTGGATTTCTGGGGCAGTCAGATCCTGTGCTATATTACTTTAATATTCAGAATACTCAAGCTTAGTGTAAGAATGTCCTCAATCTGCCGAGTCAGGTACAGTGTCTGGAGAGGAAACAAATTAGTCCAGATGATGATGATGAGTGTTACTTTTTCTATCCATACAAAACTTATCTGTTCTCCTCTTTCTATTTTCCAGTGACTACCTGTTCAAACTGCTTCTGATTGGTGACTCCGGTGTGGGGAAGTCATGCCTCTTATTGCGGTTTGCTGTAAGTATTTACTTTTGCCCTAAGTGGCAACCTTTCTTCCTAGCCTGGGGAGCAAATGCAACCCTGTAGGGCTCCCTGTCTGGTCTTTGGCATGCTCCTCAGGCCACACCACCTCCTCCAGACCACATCCTCCTGGAGGCAGTTGCCTCAAGTGGCGGAATCCATGTAGTGGCACTATGGGTGCCACATGGGTGCCTTGCCTACTGCTGGTGGAGAAGCTGCAGCTTCTGGTGAGATCTTGAAGGGCTCCTGCGAGATCTTGTTGGAAGCTGTGGTAGTCAGCGCAACTCTTCTCCCATGGTAGGGCACCATCACTGGAAAAACAAGGAGAAATGGCAGTGCTTATGGGTTCTGGCAAGATCTTGTGGACCTCTCAAAATGCACCTGGTGTGTGGCAAATTTCAAATGCTGCATTTTGCGAGGTCCACAAGATCTTGCCAGAAGCCACTGCTGCTTCTCCTTGTTTCTCCAGTGGTGGTGCCCCACCATGGGAGAAGAGTTGCGCCAACTACCATAGCTTCCAACAAGATCTCGCAAGAGCCCTGCAGGATCTCGGTTTGAAACCCCACGACGGGGTGAGCTCCCGTTGCTCGGTCCCTGCTCCTGCCAACCTAGCAGTTCAAAAGCACGAAGTGCAAGTAGATAAATAGGTACCGCTCTGGCAGGAAGGTAAATGGCGTTTCTGTGCGCTGCTCTGGTTCACCAGAAGTTGCTTAGTCATGCTGGCCACATGACCTGGAAGCTGTACGCTGGCTCCCTTGGCCAGTAAAGCGAGATGAGTGCCGCAACCCCAGAGTTGTCTACGACTGGACCTATCGGTCAGTGGTCCCTTTACCTTTACCAGCCACTTGCGACCAAGTGAAGATGCCCAGGCACCAGGATGGCGCCTGACATCTCCACCATCTGAACATGCACGCCTGGGGATCCTTGGATCTTGCCTGTTTTCACACGCATCATGTAGAATTTTATCCATTATACTTTATCTACACAAGCAGAACAAATTTCAGGAACCAAAAATTAGTATTGAGTAATATGACTTTCAAGCCATCTGGCCTCAAAATGGCAACTAGACATTCCACTTTTGTGGACTGTAACCCTGATATAAGGAGCCATTTGGCGTATATATCTGAGTTTGTACCCCGATAAGTGAGGCTTCAGAGGAGCAGTAGTAGGAGTTGAGGACGCTTTCCTGTTTCACCTCAGGTGGTGAAATGGGATGGGCCACCCCTGACTCTGCTCGTCCCTCTTTCTTTTCTGGATGGAGGCTACTCTGCTCACTTTTGCCTTTCTCCCCACCCATCACTGGCATGTTGCCCTCAGAAGCTTGCCCAGAATAGAATGCAGTCCTCAGGGTGAAAGGGTTTCCCCAACCCTTGTCCTAGCCTATCATTAGTGAGCCTTAGAGAAAGCAACTGATCGGAGCTGCCTCTTGGTGATGAGTTTTCTTAAAGCTTTTCAGGGGATTTGAGCCAACGGAAGAGGCACAAGACCTGTGACTAATCCCCTTGGAATCTCTTATCTCACCCCCTCCTTAACACACACAAAAATACAACATTCATTGTGAGGAAGCTTTGTTTTCTCTATTTGTCCCTCAGGATGAGCAGCTATAGAGATACAGTTTTTAAACTTTTCTGGTCTTTGGGAAATCCCTCTTCCATACCAACATGTCTGCGAAGGAACCCTAGTTTGCAATGTAGAGAGTTTTGCTAAATGCATTGCTCGCGTGAACTGAGCACAGATTAAGAAACAGAGTAGTCATAATGAGCCTAAAAATTCTGAGTATTATTTATTAAATTTCCATCCCACCCTTCCTGCCAAAGAAGCATAGGGTGGCAAACGTCAAACAGTCAAAAGGTACAGTCAAAAGGTAGAAACAAAACAAGAGGAGGAGGAGAATCAAACTGGAGAAAGCCAGGATGAATAGCCATTGCACTGGAGTTGGGTGGCCGTTTCATTACTAGCTGCCCTCAGTCCTCCCCAACCTTCAGACTCAGACACTGATTGTCGAAAGCCACAAGAAAACCTTTATTAACTGTGATGTTCTTACTGCTGAACATTCCCAATGAGAAACCCTAATGGGATCTTGGAGAACCTCGGAACTTAGAACAGTCCTGGGGGTGAGGAATCATTGGTCTTAATTGCGCAGGAAGACAAGGGAAAAGTAGGTTTTGGTGGATTCCTCCCCCTCCCTCCTACTATGTAATGCGTGGTTTATACAGTGGTCTCACACTACAGTTCTTCCTTGCCAGTTGGCATTCTAGGCATATGCCAGCCTTCCCCAACCCTGTGCCCTTCAGATGTTTTGGATTACAACAACTCCCAATAACCCCATCCAGCATGGATGTGCTGGCTGAGGTTGGTTGGATGTGAATGCCGTTTCCTAAAATGTACACTGCTTTTGTTTCATATGTGTTTGGGAATCTTGAATGTTAGAATTGTTGGTTGCATTTTGATACACCTTTCCCCCACCCGAAAAAAAGAGAACAGGAATGACGACTTCTGTCTGCAGCTTCTTGCTGTTGATGAGAAACACTCTCTTTCATAGGATGACACCTACACAGAAAGCTACATTAGCACCATTGGGGTGGACTTCAAAATCCGCACCATCGAGTTGGATGGCAAAACTATCAAGCTGCAAATTGTGAGTCTGTAAATCTCTTGGTTTCAAAAGTGTCTTTAGAGGAGTTTTTGGATGTGGGAACTAATCCCAGAATTCTGGGTTGTTCATTGATTCCTCTGTGGAGAAGATGAATCACATTCCTATAGCTCTGTCTAAAGGTTTTGCAAGGTCCACAGTTTCATCCATGGGTTGTAAACTAATGGTGCTGAGCCACAACTGTGATTGTCTCTTCCCTCTCCAGTGGGACACGGCCGGGCAGGAACGGTTTCGAACCATCACCTCCAGTTACTACCGAGGGGCACATGGAATAATTGTGGTGTACGATGTAACGGATCAGGTAGACTAATGGCTGCATTGTGGTGGTTAGAGCAGGGGTGGGAGATGGCAGGGGAAGATGATAAAAATCTGTGTGTGTCTGTTTAGGGTATCCAGCTCTGGGGATGAGGAGGAACAGTGGGAAAGAGGGACCATGAGTGTAAAAGGCAATCACCCACCTCATTACTACAGAAGATGGTCTATGGCTGACATCTGTTCAGAAGGGTGGATCAAATGCTCCCATTTCCAGAGGTTATGTTGGTAGCGGTATCTTGAATCAAAAGGCAGCTCTGTCTAACTAGAGACCATGAGAAGCAATTCTCTCTCTATCCCCGATTAACAGGTGCAGTTCAAATTGTAATGTCAAAACACCCAAAATGATGAAAGCAGAGCAGTTAACTGGAGTGAGTGAGCAAAGCTCCATTCCGGCACATTTTTACCTCTCTTCTTGATGCATTTTGCGGATTGATGCATGGGTTGGATCCAATGATGTCCTACTTGGAGTAGACCCATTGAAATGAATGGACCTAAGTTTGTCATGCTCATCAATTTCAGTGGGTGTTCTCTGAACAGGACTAAAGTTGCCTACAACCCTAGGGCCATAATGTCGGAGAACTCAGAATTTCCTAAGTTCTCCTTAAGGCTGAAGTTCTTGGGGGTCTCAGTTTTGCACTAAGTATTCTGTGAGATTCTTTCCAGTGATGAAGCTGTCTAGTCTAGTCTGCCTGCAGCCCTTTCCAATGCCAAGGGATAACCAGGTTGATGGCCAGGCTTGGAATCCTGCGCTCTGCTGCCTCTCATCGTCTTCCCTCTTGTGGGCTCCCACCTTTCAGGAATCCTACAACAACGTGAAGCAGTGGCTGCAGGAAATCGAGCGCTACGCCAGTGAAAATGTCAACAAGCTCCTCGTGGGCAACAAGTGCGACTTGACCACGAAGAAAGTGGTGGACTACACAACTGCCAAGGTGAGCCGCTGAAGGCAAGGCAGATGCCAGTGGCTGGGAAGAATAGCAAGTTGGAGGAGTTGCTCTTGTGCTTTAGGGCTTCCCACAGACACCTGGTTGGTCACTGTTAGAAAAGGACACTGGACTAAATGAACCACTGACCTGATCTAGCAGCCATGCTCTTCTTATGCTCTTCAGGCAGGCACAAGCAAACCCTGCAAATCAGCAACCTTTCCCCTCTCATCCTCAAGGCAGGAAGTGGGGCAACATTCCCTTCCCGTCAACCTTCTGGAGGCCATATACCGATGGTGGGCGGGACCAGAGGCAAAAGTGGGTGGAGCAGCAAATGTAATTTTTCATTTGGCAAGTTCTGTTCTGCACATGTTCATACACTCTCCCTCCTTTATCCTCAATCCAAACAAGTGTGATCAGAGTTTGACACAATTCCAGCCAGGCAAAAGCACTCCAGGAAGATGTGGGAGGAGTGTCGCCTAGGGAGAATTCAGTGGTCCAGGTAGATGGCCTGGAGAGGCACATTTGATTCCAGGCCTGAGGAACAGCAAATTAAAGCAAAAAATTGAAGGAGAATGTGAAGAAAGGCCTCAGGCAACAATCTCAGTGTACACGTGGATTGATTATAGGAGATGGTTCAGCTGCTGGCCTTGCAGTTGAGGTCCTGCAAGTAGACTCTGACCTATATAATAAAACCTGGGACTCTTGGCTCCTTCCTAACCTTCCCTTTCTCTTTTCTTTGGGCAGGAATTCGCAGACTCGCTTGGGATCCCCTTCCTGGAGACCAGCGCCAAGAATGCCACCAATGTGGAGCAGTCGTTCATGACTATGGCAGCTGAGATCAAGAAACGCATGGGCCCGGGTGCCACGGCTGGTGGTGACAGACCCAACCTGAAAATTGACAGCACTCCGGTCAAACAAGGAGGCGGCGGCTGCTGCTGAGGAGGAGGGACATGAGGATAGTGTGGGGGGGGGGGCGGGGGGCAGCCTGGGGGGCAGGCTGTGGGGAGAGCGGGCCTGCCCCTCCCCTTCTGGTCCAGCCCCACCTCCTGCTTCTTTTTCTTCTCCGAAGGTGGCTTTCCCGGATGATACCTCGCCGGAGGGGGACGGGACCTCCCTCCCCTTCCAGCTCAGCTGCTCCAAGTGCTGTTGAGTATCCTCGGCCTGTTTATTTTGGTTTTGGGGTTTTGTTTTTTTTGTCACTTAACTCTGTAGGGGATTTTGTGTGGGAGGGGTACTGGGGTTGCGGGAGGCAGTGGGTTGGGCTGAGGGTGGGCTTTGTACAGGTTGCAAGCTTCCCCACAACATGGGGAAGTGGGGGGTGATGACATGCTCGTCTGCCTTGGGGCCCTCCTTCCCCCTCTGCATCCCCCAAGGTAGGCAAGGCCTGGGCAATGGTTCTCTTTGCTGGTTTCGTTATGCTGCCCTCCCTTCCATCTCTTCTCTTCCCCCACCTCCAAAACTGTGTTTCTAATCTGGGGCAGAGCGTTGGTTATCTTTTGCTTCAGTCTCTCTTTGCTTCCTGCCCCCATGAGTCTTTGGACTTTGCTAGGGCAAGCCTGAGTTCCTGTGTCCTGTCCTTCTTACTGGCATTTGACTGGTTTGTCAGCAGACAGGGTTTAGCTGGCAAAGGGCTGAAGTGTTTGTGCGTCTCCCCCTGTCTCCAGGCCCCATTTGGGCAAGATGCTGTGTGGCCCACTGCACTCATTCCCCTGCATGTGGCAACTGCTTTCTTTTTCTGCCTGGGGCGGGGGTTTGGTGTCCCTTGCTTCCTTGCTATTTTTTCTACCACCACATCCTTTCCACTCCAGCCACTCCTAAAACCTTTCCTCTCAGGGCACCCTGTCCCACAGCTCCTCTCTTTCCTAGCTGTCTCCTCTCTCCTGTGCCCTGTTTTTCCCAGCCTGCTCTAGGAACAGACAACCTGCTGGCCTCTAGCGGGAGGAGAAATGTGTAATATGGCCTCCCTCCATCACTAGCGCTGCTGCTGCTGCTGCTTCCCCTCGCCCAAGTGGCGGGTGGTTTATTGATCTAATTTAATCCTTCCTCAAGCCTGAACTGGGAGGAAGGAAGGTGGGTCACAGGGGGCTTCCCAGCTCCTGCATTCCACAGTTGATGAATGTATCTTTTGGACAGCTGGGCAAACTCTGTGAGTCTGCTTCAGGTGTGGTCAGAGCAGGGCCCCGCTCACCTGTGGCCATCTGGGCATGCTTTGGCCCTGATCTTCCTCCCATGCCACCCATTGATTCCCTTGTTGATATTTGCAGGTCCATGTAGCCAAACCCTATTCTTTTCCACCCACACACCTTCCTTCCCTGGATCATGACCAAACCAAGGCCCATCCGTCCCACCCTGTCACCCCCACTACCCCCAATTTTGGGCTCTGGCTCCCAAGAATGCTGTATTGTCTTTTTTTTTTAGCACCAGGAAGCTGCATTTTCCATATTGCTTCACTACTACATTCATCCCATTGTCTTTCCCCCTTCCCCCACTTTATTTAAGGAACGTCAGGGACCCCGCTGGGCCAGGAAGTGGGTGGAAGGTGGTTTTGTTCGTCAGCTTCTTCTTTTTCCACAAGTGAAATTTAAAAAACACAAATGAGAGGAAAAGAGAAAAAAATCCAATAAAACATAACCAGCCTCTGCAAAATGAGGGATTTTCAGGCTTGGCTGTGTAGTCCTTATCTTCCTTCCTGCAAGGGATGCAAAAGGGTTGAGCTGTGCTTGTGGATTGTTGGGGTGGTGGTGTGTTGCACTCCTGAAATGTTGCACCCAGAGAGTGGAGGATGTTAATGGTCTTAACTCCCACAGCTATGCTGGTAACCCCAGGCATCTCCTCTTCTTTCCATTCCCTGCCCTGATGAAAAGCCATCAACTAAATTTGCAAAAATGTCGCCATCCCGTTTCTGGCTGCAGGGAAATAAGTGTCAGCTGAAAGAGCGTGCCAGACAAGAGTCTTGTGTCCCTTTCTTGGTTCAATCAGGAAAAATCAGGTTCTTTCAACATCTTCTTGAGGGAGGTAAACTGCAGCTGGGAACGTGTCTCTGCATCCTGTTGGGCTCCCGATGGCAAGATTTACCTTCCAGCTGAGGGCCACTAGTTTTTAATGTTCATTTTTAGCTTGGTGTAGCCAGTGCCATGTCTGCTTTTGTGCCTCATCCTGGCTGGTAAAATCAGCCTCCATCTGTGACCTTATTGTGCAAGGCAGAGTTGATACTCCAGGGTGGGGCTCGGGTACTCTTTCTTTCATGATTCCACAGAACTGCCAAAAAGCAGAACGCAGGAAGCCTGATTGTGCAAGATGGATTAGGCAAACACTTCCAGGTTATCTGTAGATTTGTGGCTTTCACTAACAAAACACTGCTATCATTTTAACTGTGGCTCAGGCTGACTGTGCTTGCTCCTGGCCTTTCATGAAGCTGCATTCAGAGAGCTCAGATTCTCACTGCCCATTCTCCAGGTCGCACCCTAGAATTGCTGTAGCCAATGTGGTATAATGGACTTAGGGGCAGGGAAGACTTCAAAGCTATGTCAAACCTGTGTGTGTGAACGAGAGAAAAATGGTAGGCTCCCTCCACACGGTGCCATCCAGAAGCCCTGGACCACAACTCTTATTGACACCAATGGTTATGCTGGCTAGGGCTGATGAGATCCACAGTCCAAAACATCTGGAGCATACCAGCCTAGGAAAGGATGAAGTAGACTTACCTGTCATCAGGCATGGGAAAAAGGGGTTTTCAAAGCCCTTTGCTCTTCTGGCAAAGCTTGTTGTGCATGATGTGGCTATTGGAACACACTGGGAACCCCCAGCCACTTGTCAAGCTCCTTGATAATGCAGCCGTCAATGAAATTTAGGCAGTGGTCTCCTGTTACCTGCTGGTGCTTCTTGTTGAAGAGCTCAGCCTGCAGTGGGCAGGAGAAGTGGTTCATCCAGACTCCAGCAATGCCTTTCCTCATGAACGGGCTCTTGCTTCACGAATCTGCAGTGCCTCCAGGTGGAATCTAGGCAGGCACTCAGTCATGCCACACAGTCCTCCAGGTCTCCATGTAGCTCATCATAGGTGACATGGGAAACCTCCAGCTCCTCCTTGCAGCTGAGTCAGACTTTGGTGTCCTCAAACCAGGAGCCACAATGCTCTGTGCCATCCAAGTAGCTGAGGAGAATCTCACGGAAGCAGCCAGGGTGATGGAAGAAATTGGCCGTGCTTAGAACTGAGAGGACGACATGGCGATGCCTTCAGGGTTTCTGACCAATTGGATCACCTTGGGCTTAGATTTCTTCAGGGACGATGTTGGACATCCTTAGACGAGGCAACAATTGCACTATATCAACCTTCATCGGCGTGCTGTTGGAACTACCCTTAAATCCAAAATAGTTTATTGCACATGCCTTCAGTTAGAGGGAACTCTAGTTTGTTACAGGTGCTAGGAACTTAGCTCTGTGGGAGGTAAAGTTCCCAGAATTCTTTGGGGGAAGCCATGGGCTTTAAATATATGGTGTGGAGGCGACCAAAGCCTTTAGCATTCCACAAAGCTCTTAATGCATTACTGTATTACAGAGTTAGGGGTAACAGTTTATGGATGCAAGGGCACTCATAACTGCTAAGAGTTAGTGAATATCAGAAATTAGTAAATTGTAGAATTTAGATACTATTTGGGATACTGAAGGGAAAATACAGGCTGCAACAGTTCTGAACTGGGCCACACACAGAAGTTTCTGGGTTAGTTTACGCAAATGAGCCTTGCTGGGCTAGCTAAATGCAGTCTCGTTGAGAAACAAGAGTCAGGTACTGGGTTATTAAGGGCCATTGGCAATGCAAAAAGCTATCCTTCCCTTGTGCCCCTTTTAAACGGAGAGGCTGCTGCTTAGCAAGTGTTCTTGGGAAGGAGGTGCCAGAGATCCAGGCAGAGGCCAGGTGGGGCAGAACCATATTGGCAGGCTGGAAAAAAGGCATGGAAATGGTGTGCAGGATGCCATGAGCTCCAATGCTGTGCTGTTGTGGGGAACAAGGCCCCCCCCCCCAGATGCTGTGAACTCTCTTCCTCTACATAGATCCAGGTGTATAGAGGTGTAAAACAAACCATATATCTTCAAATGCTACAGTCTCTTACATGCCTGAATTCCTAACGGAAACAGGACCCTAGGTAAGCGCCTGGAACCCCCTGGGAATTTGCTACCGCTCGGCAGCGATTGGGGTGGTGTGCAACCTTTGTAACAGTACTGTATCTATATAGGCTCTGTACACACTGGTGTTAAAAGCACATTTGAAACAGACTTTCCCTCATAGATTTCTGGGCACCGTAATTTTCTCCTCCCAGAGTTACAATTCCTAGCAATCCTTAATAAACTACAGTGCCCAGAATTCTTTGAGGGGGGCGGGAATGTGCTTTAAAGGTATAGTGTGTACACAACCTTAGTTTTCTTAAGCTGTCCCCAAAGGAGCCACTAGAGGGTGCTGACCCACCAGCAACGTTTTCCAACCAAATCTTAATTGCCCCATTGTGAACCCAATTTGCTCTCGGGTAGGAAACAAAGCTGAATATGGGAGAGAATAAGAATTTGCTTTGCTCAGCAACCAGCAACCTCCAACCTGCCCGACCTGTGCCAGGGTGGCTCAGAACAGCCGGCGAGGGACTCTGGGCCGCCGCAGAACAGGCTGTTTCTGCTGCCATTGGTAGTGTGAATGATCTATATGCTATTGTCCTGTTTCTCCCCAAGTCTCTATTTTAAGCCCTCAGCCGGCAAGTATTAAGGTCAGTTCAAGGCAATGGGAGCAGACTCAGCAAAGCATTTCTGCACAGGGGGAAAGTCTACATGTCCCAGTGATGCCCACACTATATTTTCTGTACCCTCAAAACACACCATACCCCCCCAAGACAAAACTTTCTAGAATTAACAGCAAAACAAATTAAAAGTTTTGTAGCAGCTTAAAAAATAACAAATGCTTATGATGGCAAAAGCTTATGTAGCAGTTTGTCAGATGCAAAAAGGGTTATCCTCGTTTAGCAGGTATATAAATGTTACCTGCCCTTCACCCTAAGGTCCCAGAGCAGGTTACAGCATTAAAAACAACATTTAGAACAACTTTCATGATGGTCTAATGACATTGCAATATAACAATTAAAATACCAAACCAGAAAAACTACCGTATGGAAAGTTTGACTGTAGCATAGTATGAAAATCCTCTGTTACAGAATATAACTATGCCAGCTAATTCTAAACAAGTAGCTGGACATTTGTTAGAAAGAATATTATGTAGCTGCTGCCTTTACCTTGAGCAATCAGGCAGTGATGGAGGGAATAGTGGTAAATTTTGAATTGCAGGTGCTTATTTTGGTAGCCCATATAGTCGTCATTAGGATGAGAACAACTGCAATCCTATGAATAACTTCTTAGGAGTGCTGGTTAGTTCTGACTAAATGGGTTCAGCTTATGAAGCAGGGATCTTTTAAAGGTCTTCATCTCACTGAAATGCAACCTATAGCTTTTAATTAGAAATGCAAATAGCGTTATTATCTAAACTGCTGGCATGAAGCTGGAACCTCATCAAAGGAAAGGAAAGAAGTGTCTAGCCTCATGTTTCCCTCATTCTAATCTGTTACAAATTTGAAAGCTTCGGTAACACTTTACTCACTTGCCAGAACAAGGAAAGTTATTTAACACTGCCAGTGCTCCAACCAGCAGGTAACATCATTTGCTCTTGCTCTAGGGTGGGGAGAAGTCCCAGAGCTGTGTTCTGCCTCCTCATTACACCACTGCTAATACTTTCTATTAAGACCAGCTAAAATAGCAGAAAGGAGAAAGCTAGCTTTTGTGTTCAAGGTGTTATTTTATTTTTTTATAAATTAATGCTTGTTTGTTTCACTGTGACCTTTTTGTTCAGGTGCAGGGAGCCTTTGGGCCTCCAGATGTTGGTGAACTACAACTCCCATCTGCCCCAGCAACTGCTACTTTAGTTGTTCCCTAATGAATACTGTAATACATGCTAATAAGCAGTTCTCTTGAGTGCTCTGCATAGTGTTCCAGAGCACTGGTTGTAAAAAAAGAAAAAGTAAAGGTGCTACAAGAGTCCCAGCAGATTTCCCATGAAATAAGTGAAGCTGCTATGGATGTTAATGGCAGCAACAAAGCTAGAAAGATTGAAAGCAACACAACTACTGCTGTTGTAAACAGACACAGTGCTTATCAGGGCTGGGGAACCTTTGGCTCTGCAAGTGTGGCTGCACAACATCTCCTGGGCATGAGAAGTGCTTTGAACACTTGAGAGGATGATACAGATGGGAAGCATGATATTCTTTATAGCAAGCGTAGCCAATGTAGTGCCAAATATGGCAGAGCAGGGGTCAGCAACCTTTTTCAGCCGTGGGCCGGTCCACCGTCCCTCAGACCATGTGGTGGGCCAGACTATATTTTGAAAAAAAATAATGAAGGAATTCCTATGCCCCACAAATAACCCAGAGATGCATTTTAAATAAAAGGACACATTCTACTCATGTAAAAACACGCTGATTCCCAGACCATCCGCGAGCCGGGTTTAGAAGGCGAATGGGCCACATCTGGCCCACAGGCCTTAGGTTGCCTGCCACTGTGGTAGAGGGAAGTGGGGGGCAGATGGGGCTGGGAAGGTAGCCCATCTAGGAAAAGGAAAACTCTGACCCTAAACCTCCACTCCCTTGCGAGATATCTTTGGGAGAAGAAAAGGCTAAGGCGGTTGTTTTCAACCAGTGTGCCGTGGCACCCTGGGGTGCCTTGAATAATGGTCAGGGGTGCCATGGGCAACACCGGCCTCCGTCCCTTTCCCCCCCCTCTTCTGATGCCCTCTCTTATCTCTGCCTCCCCAATGCTTGCACAGCTGTTTGTTGCAGTGGCCCTGGCTAGAAGCTCCACAAGTGAATAGTGCCTTTGGGGCTGGGCAGGGGGTTCTGGCTGCCAGAAGGTGAGGCAGCCTCGGAGTAAGCAAGCAAACAAGCAAGGGAACCCAGCCAACCAGTCCTCCAGCCCTTGCTGTTGGGAATGGACAGTGTGAGGTACGTGAAGTGTGGGTGGGTTACCACAAGGCAAGACACGGTGATAACGGCAAGAACCTTTATTGAACTACATAACTGGGAAACGGGCAAAACAACCGCTTACATACATTTCTGAAAGACTGGGTCACTCCCACTCACAATGTGATTGGCTGTCTAAACTTCCAAGCTGCAAATCATGACTCAGAGTTCAAGGGCCAATGGAAGAGGCCCAAATCCTGAAATGTTCTGTGATTGGACATCATGTATCAAATCAGAACACAGGAGCTCAGAATCCTTAGTCCAGACTCAAGCTCAGGCAAACACAGACCACTGAACACATAACAGTCTCTTTGGGGTGGGGGAAGATCAGTGACCAGGGGCAGCAGCCTGGAGGACTCCCAATAAGAGGGGAGAGGAGAGGAGACTGAGGAAACTCCACAAGGGAAGGCTGTTCAAAAAAGTATGAGAGGCTGCCAGCTCTGCAGGCAGGGGGTGACATAACTGGGCTCCTGAGCCCCACAGGGGTGCCGCAGGAAGAACGTAGTTGGTCAAGGGAGCCATGGATTCAAAAAGGTTGAAAACCTCTGGGCCTACAGAAACTGGAGTCCCTAAGATGGTGGGACCTGTCTGCTGGCTTCCTCCTCCTCCTCAGTCTTAGTGTTGCCCCTTGCATTGCTCAGCGAAGAGGATGTGAGCAAAGCTAGAGCTAGCTGGCTCTGCCTGTCCTTGGCTCGGGCTCCACCTGCTTTGGGGCGCCCTGCCTTCTGCCCCACAAGTCCCCATGGCACACCAGCCACCATTGTTTACATCGGATGCATCCGCACGAACCTGGCTGCATGAACACAGCCTGTGAGATTATAAAGGTTGCAAAGTCGAGGATTTCAGTTGCCTGGGCAACCTAAACCGAGCCTCCTCTCCCCCAACCCCATCACTATTCGGTTAGTGACATGGTCTTAAAGCCAGGATCACACAGCGACTGCTGTTTCCCTAAGGTTCTTACCTCACTTGGGCAGGGAGGAAGGGGCTGGTGGGTGGATCTCGATGTGGTTCTTGCATCGTGTAATCCAAGAGATGGGATTAGTTCATTTAAAACCTGCGTGAAAGAACGGCTCAAAATTGAATTAACAATACTGAGGGATTTGGAGGAAGGTGGGGGGGAGCCACAACGTGTTTCTGGCAAATTGAACAACAACAACAACAAGTAGACAAAGCCTCCAGAGTACAAAGCCCAGATTCCATGGATTTGCATGGGGTTTAGAGTCAATGTTTTTGTAAAGTATGTTATGTGCCAAAAACCGCATCTTCTTGCGTGTGCCCTACCCCACCTCCCTGGCCTGTCAACTGATTAGGGCATTTTTTTGACTGACTTAATTTGGATCACTTGCAGCTGATCAATCAGTTAATAAAGCTAAATGCACGTGTTGTTATTGTGATGAAACATTTGCAATATCTGAATCCACACATGCAGAAAATCTGAATCCGTTTCTAAGCCTTTAAAAGGGGGAGATTCTATTGTTGTGGTTATTATTTAAATTTACATCTGGTCCTTCCTCCTGAAGGAGTCCAGGGCAGCAAACACACAAACACCTTTGAAACAATCCCAGTACAGATGCAGACTGGGAAAGATCTCATCTTTAAAGGCTTGTTAAAAGGTCTTCAGCAGGTGCTGGAATGGCAAGAGAGACCATAATTAATGGGGGGGGGGAGATCCAAAGGGGTATCTACCACACAACACAGGCCCAATTCCTATATCAAAAGATGATATCTGCCAGAGGCCCTCTCCTGCTGCACACAGTGATCGATTGGGTATATAATCTTTCAGGTATCCTGGCTGGTCCCAAGCTGTATAGGTAGCTTTTTTATATACCGTAATTGAGGGCTGCAAGGCTGGCATCAATGGTTGGCATGGCTGGGCATTATGTTTTTCAAGGCAGGTTTCTAGTCGTCAGGAACGCTGAGGTTCCAGTTGCAAAGGCAGAAGTCCGAGCAAGGCTTGCTGTAAAGGAGCGACTCACTAAAGGAGAGAGGCCATGGGGTCTCGTCCAAAGTTTCTCTAGAAACCTAGTACTGGGAAGAAGTGTGAGAAGGTACAAGTGAACTGCAGAAGCTGCTGCACATTACTGTAGGGGATAGTCCTCTTGCATTGCCTTTTCCCATTCTTTTCGACTGTAACACACCAGAACCAAAATGGCCTCCCTGAAATAAGCTTCATCCCCATTAATTAAAATGTGGCGATAGCATCACCCTGGTTCTGAGGCAGGTGGTTGGAATGGTCAAACTGGGATTAGGGAGACCTGGGTTCAAATCCCCACTCAGCCACGAAGCTCATTGGGTGATCCCAGGCCAGGCACCAACTCTCTGCCTAACCTACCTCACAAGACTGTTGGGAGGATTGAAGGGTAAAAGATGTGGGGATGGAGAGAAGAACAACCTCGAGCTCTTTGGATGAAAGCTGGGGTATAAATGAAATAAATAATAATTGCATCTTGAAGGAGCCCTCAGTTATTATAACATTTATAACCCCACTTTTCATTCAAGGAGCTCAAGCTGGTGTACATGGCTCCCCCTTCCCCATGTTATCCTCACATCAACCCTATGTGAGGTAAGTTAGGCTGAAGTAGAGTGAATGGACTCTGCAGTAGGACAAGACTTTTGTTTAGAATGGAATATGAATGTTCAGGAAGGAGCCTGGAATATCCTTGAGGGGAGAGAGAGACACACTCCAAAAACAACTTAAATGAATAAAATATTCATTATGGTGTGTAACTACCGATTGATTCATTGGAGCAATAATCTTAATCAGAATAACATGTATTATTGAAGTTCTGTTGAAGGAGGGGGGTGCACAAACACTCAGACACTACCACCCCATTTTAAAAAACCGAATCCCCAAAAAGGGATCCAACAGCTTGCTTTGGCAGCTCCCGTTGACAACTGATCGATGCTTCTGACAGAATAGAACATTTTGTCAGATTTCACCAGCGTGTGAGGAAAGAAGCTCTGAATGTGTGTGTTAAGAGCCGTCTGTCTTTTTTAAGAGTTGAGGGGGGAAGGACACACCAAGAGACAGACACAGGGACCAGGGCTGCGGACACTCCATATACTGAACACACATTATTTCCTCCTGACAATCCCGGGAACTGTAGTTTACCCCTAAATAAGCTACCATTCCCACTGGTTGTGCTGGCTGGGGCTGGTGGGAGTTATAGTCCAACAGCATCCAGTCAGCACCATGTTGGCTGCCCTTGTACCTTAACAGAAGACACTTCTATGTAGGAATTATTGGGGGGGGGGGAACACGCCGTGTACCTATCTTACGCGTACATATTTGTTGACTTAAAAAGGGGGTTTTCATAACATCTTTTGGGTCTTAACACACCACACATTCCTCTCACACACTGCGTTTCTGTCAATCAGTCGCACCAATTTCCCTCCCTCCCTCCATCCTTGCCAGCCACAACACTGTCTCCCTCATGTTTTTACACAAGTGTGCCCATGCACACCAAAATGGAGCTGCCCTGGCCTCCCATTCTGTTTCCTTTTCCTTCACACGGAGACCACCCCCTCCCCCGTGCGATTCTTACACACACAAACACACCCCTCTCTTGTCCGACCCTTGTCTGTTCACACGTGTGTGGTGATGGCACTGAGTGTGTGTGTGTGTGTGTGAGAGAGAGAGAGAGAGAGAGAGAGAGCTTGCAAGTGAAAGAAAGAACTGCATTACACCAGACGAAAGAAACACCAAAAGCGAGAGACGTTGCGAGGAAACCGCGAACATGAGGGAGCTGACTGAAAATACGGGTGAGAGGCAGGAGGAGACATAGGAATGGATTTGGGCGGGAAAAAGAGAAGAGTGAGGTGTGAGGAAGAGCCTGGTACATCATAGCACAAACACACTCCTTCCTCACATTTCCCTTTCATGTTTTCCCCTCATAATCCACACTCCTTTCCCATTCACTCTTTCCTGACAGGATATGTGCCCCATTCTCCCGTCTGTCTCTCTCTCTCTCACACACAGCTCTGCAGTACATTTAAAACATAGACAGAATCCGCGGAACAGCAGTTTATTCCTCACAGAACTACAATTCCCAGCACCCTTAGCGAACGATTCCCAGTTTATTTGGTGGTGGGGAGCCATGTGCTTTAAACGTATGGCGTGTAGCCTCGCTCTCCTCTCTGCACGCACAGGCCCCTCATGCATCCACACAGTCACACCTCCCCAATTTCCTTCCTCCCCGCTCTCATTTTTGTATTTATTATCCAGATTTGTTAGCCACCACGCCATTACATAAAACTTTCCGGGGCTCCGAGCAATAATTGGGGAACTGCGGATTCCAACTAAGTTCTACTCACGAGCAGAGCCACTGAAATGAATGGGCCTAAACTAGCAGTGTGCTTTTATTCCAAAGTGCCTACACTTAAGTAGACGTAACATGATGGGCTACTGCTCAATGTATATGGTATCATGCATGCCCACCCCCCATATGCACAACCACGACCTCTTTCACACTCGCCTCCACACACTGGCGCGCAACCACATTCCCTTCGATGATTTCACACGCACCTGTACGCAGCGCACGCTAAACCACGCCCCCTTTCAGACATTCACAGCCGCAGCCACGCCTCCTCCGACTCAGATTTGACGCCCACGAACGATCGCTGGCAGCCACGCCCCCTTTTCGCGCGCGCGCGCGCGCGCGCGCACTCTGCAGGCTCGCCCCCTTTGAACGCAGGCCCGCAGCCACATCTCTTTTTACGCATCGTTTATTATTATTACCCAAGGTCCCAGGGCGGGTTACGATATAAAACACAACATTAAAAGAACTTTGAAAAGTGGGCCCCATATATCTCTCTATATGCAGTGTCGAAGGGCAGGGGAAAGAGACCCCTTTAATACCTTCACGCTACTGTATGAAATCCTTTACCCAAAGTGTAAAGGTGTAGTGGTTAAGGAGCTGGGCTGGGACGCCGGAGACCAGGGTTCAAATCCCCGCTCCACTGCTCTAAGCCATGAAATTCTCAGGCGCTTGTCCCTCAGCCTAGCCTACCTCGCAGGGTTGTTGGGAGGACTAACAAATTCAGAGAACCATGGGAAAGGTAAATGTAAGCAGTTAATACCTGGGAGTAAGCTCCACAGGGGCGTACTTCCGAGTAGACACCGCTAGAATTGCACTGTAGATCCCATATTACAGATCTTGATTGATTGATTGATTGAATGATTGCTTGCTTGCATTCATATCCTACCTACCTTTCCCCACCCCCACGCCATTCCTCCAAGGTGCTCATGGCTGGCCTGGCACGTGGTTCTTCTCCCATTCCGCCCCCCCCCATCTCATTTAATCTCCACAACAACCCTGTGAGGTAGGTTAAACTGAAAGAGAGGCGGGGGAGGGCAGGGCGCAAGATGGAAGCTTCGTGGCTGAGGGCGGGGACCCCAACCCTGTTCTCTCCGCGGTCCTCCCGCAATGCTCTAGCCCCAGGACTAGTGCCAAGAAAATCTGGTGGGGCAAGTAAGCCCTCTCCCGCACCATCAATCACACGACACACGCACGCACGCACCACCTGAATGGCAATGCTCAACTATTTTATTGGGGAGGGGCGAAGAGACCCCGGCCCCTAGGAGTTGGCTCCTATGCTCTAACCACTGCACCACCACTGCCTTATTCCGACTGTAGCCCCACGAGGCTCCCTCGCTCCTCCTCCTCTCCGGGCGCCTTCCCCCACCAGCGCAGCCCCGCCACGTGCTCCTCCTTCCCTGGGAGCCGAGCAGGGGAGGACTCTCCCTCTTACGGGGGGGGGGGGGGGAGAGCGGTGCGCGCACCCTATTTGGGGCGGCGGCGAGGGGGTAAAGACACCCTCCTCCTCCAACAGCAGCAGCAGCAGCTCCTCCAGGTAGAAGGAGCCCCGCCAAGGAAACTCTCCTCGCTGGCGCCGCCCCGCTCTCTTCCCGCCGCCGCTTGCAGCTCCTCCTCCTTCTCGTCGTCGGCGAGGGCGCCTCGCTCTCCCTCTCCCGGCAGACGGCGGCGAAGGAGCAGGAGGAAGGGGGCGTCGTCGCGGACCTCGCAGCAGCTGCTCCAGCCGCCTCCTCGCACCTTCCTCGCCTGCCGCTCTGCCCCATGGCGGAGTAGCTGCGCGCCCGCCTTTGCTGCCTTCGGGGCGGGGGGTGGGGGAGGGAGGAAGGGAGGGGAGGAGGTTGCCAAAGTGGGGGGAGGTCGCGTGCCGCCCCCTCCCTCGACAGCACCGCCGCTACTAGGACGACCACCGACGGCGCGCCACCTCCGCCCCCCCTGCCCCGCCATGGCCTTCACCTTTGCCGCCTTCTGCTACATGCTCACCCTGGTCCTCTGCGCTTCGCTCATCTTCTTCGTCATCTGGCATGTGAGTCGTCGTCTTCCCCCCAACCCGGGAAGGGGGGGAATGTGGGGTGGGGGTGAAGAGCTGGACTGGGTGTGGGGGGAGGGCTGTGGGGTGGGGGGACCTTCCAAGCGTGGCAGGATGGGGTGGGTGGGTGGGCATTTGTAGGCAACAGGACTGGGGTGGGAGGTTACAAGTGGGGGCAGCAAGGGGTGCATTTAAATGCACCTGGGGGGTTGAGGCAGATCCAAGCAGGGGGAGGCTCTGTAACGGGCTGGGGGTTCGCTGGGGAGCCCTCATGGAGGGGAACATCTGGGGGTACCCAGGGTGTGGGGAGAAAGAGAGCAGGGTCTCTGGGGAGGGCAAGAGGCAGAGGGGCTGCAAGTGCGGAATGAGCGGTTCGTTGGGATGCTGTAAAAATGGGGGAAATAGGGGTGGAGAGATCAGGAAACTGGGGGGCATTGAGGGAGCAAATGGGATTAGGGAGGTGGGGGCAGGGGACTCTTCAATGGGACTCAAAGCAGGAGGAGGCAGCTGCCAAAGTATGTTGGGGTGGGGGTGTGATATGAGACTGCAGAGTTTTCCAATGGGGCAGGCAGTGGGGTGGGGGAGTAGGGAGGCAATTGGGGTGAGAGAGGGGTCAAGCTAGGGCAGTTAAAAGGGATAAGCGGGGGGGGGGGCTAGGGAATGGAATGGGGGAGCACAGGCAGGCAGTGTGTGTGTGTGTGTGTGGGATAGATGGCAGTGGGGGGAGATTGGAGAAGGTGAAGATGGGGCTGGAGGAAACCCCACAGGGAGGTTTGGTGATGGGGAAGTTGGGAGAGCTCATCTCCGAAAGGTTTGGTGGCGGGGCAGTGATGTTTTCACCCAATTCCTGCTTGGCTGCATGTCTTTTCACCCAGTCCCTTGAACCCAGAGCCAGCTGGGTTCTGCCGTCTGGAAGGAAGTAGAGGGGGAGGGGGGCTTAAGGTCCATAAGGCTGTTTGCCCAGTGGTAGAGGGCATTAGGGTTTTGGGATGGGGGTGGCGGCATTGCTTGATCTCAAATAGCAGGTGCTGGGGTCACAAAGCAAGGGGGGGGTAGGTGGTTCAAGTGGGCAACGGCAAGGGGTCCTGGGCAATGTGGTTAAATGCCAAAGAAATAGGCGCCCAAATGTGGGGCACTGCGAGTCTTATCTGTAAATCTGGTTTGTGGGACGGTTTGTGGGGTTTCTTGCTCCCTGCTGAAAAGCAGGTGGGTTTCTGAAAAGAGGGGAGCATGTGGATGAGAAAACCAAACAGTGGGGGGGGGGATTTACCGGTATTTGGATGGGTGGGGACTAGGTGTGGTAGGTAGAGACCCCCCTGCGTTTGGGGGTTCGTAAACATGGCACTAGAGATTTTCATGGGTTTGGGTTGGGAAGTCGGGCAGTCGGCATCTTGTATACCAGGAACCAGTGTTTCTATGCTACAAAATCCAGCATTATTTCTGGGCCTATTGGAGGAAATTGATACTCTCTTTTTTGGGGGGAGGGTGCTGTTACCGGGCAAAGAATCTCATTTAGGGGGACAGTGGGAGAGGATTTCAGAAGCCAGCAGATCCTACTTTCGCTCAATCCAGCGACTACCTGCTGTTTCTTTCCCCTTCCTTCGTCTTCTTTGCTCTCCCTATAGGTATGTGGGGGGGGGGGGTTTGTGGCTGGGGAGAACTGCACCTCGCACAGGACTGCACCTCTGACTTGATATTTAACACTCTTCCTCTCAATTTTGCCCATTCCATTGTTATTTAAAAACTGGTTTTATTTTTGTTAAAGAGGAAGAAGAAAGACAGTGAGTGGCGAGGAGGGTAGAAGATTTTTTTGGAGTGGTGGTGGAATATGTACTTTTTTTTCTTGTGGGGCTCAGAATCCTCTCCACACCCCCCTCCCCACACATTCTCCCTATTATTGCATTTTTCTCTGCCTGAGGAGAGAGAGTTGGTTATCTATCCGTTTGTATTCCTCATGTGCCTTTTTCTGGGACGACCTGACTCTCTGTCCTCTCTCTACCCCCCCCTTTTTTTTGTTCCTTCCTTCCTTTTCGGTGACGCTTCCAGGAATCCCAGAAAAGAAAAGGGGGGGGGAGAGAAACACACACACACACACACACACACACACACACACACACATACACACACACACACTTTCCTCCCTCTGTTCCATCCATCCCCTCCTAATTTTGCTTTCCCTTCTCTCTCTCCCCCTCCCCACCCTCCACCCGTAACCAAGGAACCTGGCTCTGGTTGCCATGGAAACTACATATGTTTACAAAATGATGCTCCCTACTAATAATCCGGATGCTACTGTCTTTTAACCCCTTGGCTGCTGCAGCCCTGTGCCTTCCTCTCCCGCCTTCTGCTTGCTGGCTGCGTTCTTCCCCCACCCACCCATGCACACCCACACACAAACATACCTTCGTTGGCATCGATAAGTCGGGGGTGGCGGTGGTGGGCGGGGTTGTTTATTATTAACAATATGTTGAAAAGGTTAGGGAACAGTTTGAGAAATGAGACTCACAAATGACAAACTGTGACAAGGAATGTGCGGTTTAGAACACAGCGCCCTGAACAAACCCTTCCACAGCTCTGGTGCATAAGACCACATAGCACAGTCCGGTTACCTCCGTCAGGAGCTTCAAGCCTTCATCAGTCATCTTATGCCCTACCAGAGTGGCCTGGGGATGGAGGCAGCCCCCAGGGGTGTCAGCTTGCCATTGGGCCTGATGGGGCAGCAGGCAGGGAGCCCGCCAGCAGGTGGCGCCAGAGCCAGTGGCAGGCAGAGACAGCTGAGTCTAGTTTTGCCCCCCACCCTCCTCCTCCCTGCTGAATAATACAAGGGGCAACGCTGAGACTAAGGAGGGGAAGGAGGAGGAGGAAGCTGGCAGTCAAAGCCACCCTCCGGACTGGCTGTAAGTAAGAAGGTAGGCTGAGAGCAGGCTCAGGAAAGGGCCATAGCTGCTTTTGGGGGGCATTAATAAACATTAAAACACCTGTCTTGCATGCAGAATCCAGGTTCGATTCCCCGCCTCTCCAGGTACGAATGGGAGTGTCCCTGCCCGAAACTCAGGAGAGCTGCTGCCAGTCAGTGTAGGCAGTCCTGAGCTATATGGACCAATGGTTGGCATGGTAAATAATAAGGCAACTTCCTATGTTCGTACAGGGGGTGCGGCTGTGCCACCATTCGCCCTACCAGAGTAGCCTCCCTTGGCTATGCCCCTCTTCCATTGTTTTAGGGGCTGCTTATAGGTGGTCAGGATTTTGTTCTGTCCTTGTGTGTGTGGAATTGTGTGGTGGGCGGGCAGTGATGTGGTTAGGCGATTTCTGATTCTGCACTAAAAGTTCTTGTAAGAGGCTTGGGGTTCTCCTTAGATAAAAAGTGGGGGGTTATTTAATGCACTTCAGAATGTGGTAAGCCAGCCCCCCCCCCCCGGCTGCATTTGAGAAGGCCTTCCCCGACAGCACCGGATTCTCTCAGATGAAATTACACCATGTGCATCAGGTGTGCCGTCCCCAATATGGCATCCCAGCCCGCCCTTCTCTCTGCCTCTGCCTCCTACGCTCAGGTATAATATGCACAGATGATTGGCATGGCTTTAAAGTCATAGCCAGGCTTAATTTGAAAGGCAAAAGTACAATCAAGCATGTGCAGAGCACCTTTGGTCCCCACCCCCCATTGAAGATGTTTGGAGAGGGAGCTTAACTCAGAACTGCGCCGTAGAATATTTTCCGTGCAGGATGTTCCAAGGGTAATTAAGCATGTGCAGAATGCATTTGCTTTTTCCACCGAGGGAAGGCCCGTAGTGCAGCAGTGGAGCATCTGCTTTCAGGTCGCAGGTTCAAGCCTCGGCCTCTCCAGCTAGGGCTGGGAGAGCCCCCTGCCTGAAACCCTGGAGAGCTGCTGCCAGTCAGCGTAGACAGTACTGAGCTAGATGTTACTGGTGTTTTGGCTCATTGTAAAGCATCTCCCTCTGTTGCTAAGGGAGCAGAACTGCCCTCCATGCAGAACATCCCAGATTCAGTCACTGGTCTCTCCAGTGGAATGATGACGAAGAAGACCTCTCTCTCTCTGCCTTAGAGAGCCACTGCCGGCCAGAGTTGGCAGTACTGGACTAGATGAAGTAACAGAGGCTGCTGAATAGCCTGATGCCTTAAGGCAGCTTCCTGCGTTTCCAATAAAGCAATACTAATGCTTCATACCTAATAGACAACAGGGGGCTGAAAGGTCACAGAATCTAACCTTGTACTGTATATAAGACACATCTCCGTGTTCCATCCTGTGTTTGCCAATAAGACTAAAAGGGCTTTTCGAACTTCATGCCTTGTGTGATTTGTGTAAGCCAAAACAATTGTTTTCGCAGAACCAAAAGCAGGTGTGTTGGGTGTGTGCGAGTCTTCTGACCAATTCATTCCTGGGACATTTATTCATTTAATATCCGCCCCCCCCTCCCCCAGTTCTGCATGGAGCACAGGGCTGGCTTGCACGGTTCTCCTCCTTTAATCCCCACAACGGCCCTGCAAGGTAGGTTAGGCTGATAGCCAGTGCTTGACTCCAAGGTCACCCCGTGAGTTTCATAGAATCATAGAATCATAGAGTTGGAAGAGACCACAAGGGCCATCCAGTCCAACCCCCTGCCAAGCAGGAAACACCATCAAAGCATTCCTGACAGATGGCTGTCAAGCCTCTGCTTAAAGACCTCCAAAGAAGGAGACTCCACCACACTCCTTGGCAGCAAATTCCACTGCCCAACAGCTCTTACTGTCAGGAAGTTCTTCCTAATGTTTAGATGGAATGGCCGTGTGGAGGATTCGAACCCCCTAATGTTTAGTTTCGTTCATGGCCGTGTGGAGGATTCGAACCCTGGCCTCCCAGGTCCTGACCCGACACTCTACCCACTAACAGTGCACCGGCTCTCATCCCTGACCATTGGCTGTGCTGGTTGAGGCTGGTGCGGGTTCCACTCCAGCTACATCTGGATGGCCGCAGGTTCCCCAACCCAGACTATCCCACTCCCCCCCCCCCGGTTGAAGCAGGAACGGGGCTTGGTGCCTCGTGTGTGACAGCTAGCTGAGCGTGCGGAGGCTTTTGGGCTGACGACCTGCCGCCTCCGTTAAGAAAAATAGAAAAAAGGACCTCTGGACGCTGGGATCAGTGGAACTGCTGGTCTGCCTCTCCTGTGTGCGTATATCTCTTTCCACCCATCTGTGATTACTGTGGAGGGAATCCATCTCAGAGTACACGATGTGCGAGGCCGGGTTTGAAGTCCGCCGTTTCTCATTTTGAGGAGCATCGGGTCGCGGTGACATGCCAGTTGCAGCAATCTGTGCCATGCTCTGGGAATGAATTATAAAGCGGCGGCAGCGGTGGTGGTGGTGGGCAGCGCAGCCCTCCGCCTGCTTCTTTACAATACATTTGCCTTAGACCCACCGGTAAGGGGGGAGGCTTGGCCGATGTTGCAGGGGGAGAAGCGAAAAACCATGTGCTCGGCCGGCTTGGTGGTGAGAACAAGTGTCCTGCTTACCAGCCATGAGGCTGCGGGGGGGGGGGGGGCTCTCCTTTTCTTCTCCACCCTTGCAAAGTCAGCCTGGGCTGCCTCTCGGGATTTGCGAGCCCGGGGAGTCAAGCGAGTCGGCTCACCGCAAGCCGCAGGGTCAGGCAAGTCGACTCACATTCTCCGGTTCACTCCGAGAAAAGCCGGATTTCAGCTTCTAAAACAGAAAGCGAGGGCTGCTTCGCGGGGCACATACGTAAGGCAACAAAGGGTGGGTGGGGGGAGAAGATATCTGCTTATGGACACGACACCCCCTCCTCAATCCTATTGGTACCCCCCACATCGGGCGTGTGTACATACCTTTGCCACTTTAAAAACACTTGCTTCCTTCACTCACACGTTGAACTTTTAAGCCACGGAAGCAGTAATGGCTGCCGCCCTGAGCTTCTAGTCCTCAGGAGGAGGTAGGGGAAATCCTTACGTTTCAAATATACATCATGCATTTAGAGCACATCCTGCCCTTTCCCCTTCCCCCAAAGGACCCTGGGAACTGGAGTTTGTTAAGGGGGTGCTGGGAACTGGAGCTCTGTGAGGGATGCAAACTATGGTTCTCGTGTGGGCGGAGGATGTGCTTTAAACACCTTCCTTATTTGCCGGAATATTTAAGGGTTGTTGCAGGTGTGCAGGTAGCTCACTAATCTGCATCTTTCCCCATCAACCCCTGTTTTCTTTATTTCCTTTTTTTTTTTTACATTGCCTGCGGAAATGGGGTTTGAGGTGTGTTCTCTTCTCCTATAACACCGGACAAATTAGCTAAAATATATAAGAATGATAACAATAAATGCTGGAAGTGTGAAGAAGAAGTTGGTACTTACCTTCATTGTTGGTGGAGATGTAAGAAGGTACAGAAATTTTGGAATGAGGTATATGAAAAGCTGAAAAAGATATTGAAAGTAACATTTGGGGGGGGGGGAAACAACCAGAGTACTTCTTGCTGAGTATAATTCCTAAAGAAATACCAGAAGGAAGGAAAATCTTCTTATATGCTTGTGCGGCTGCGAGAATAACCATAGCACAAAATTGGAAAGGAGAAAGAGTACCCCAGATTAATGATTGGCACATAAAACTGGTAGAATTTACAAATTTGGCGAAAATGACAGGGGTAGTTAGGAATGTACCCAAGCAGAAATTAAAGGAAGAATGGAGGTATTTAGAAGCTTACTTGGAAAATGGAAGAATATTATCAGAATTGGTGAGATGCTTTAATGGATTACTCAAGGCAAAAAAAAGAGTATGTGAGTTAAATTTGGAAAGAAGAAATGAAGCGTAGAAATATTGTATATTTAAAGATAGTCTGTGTAAGAGCAATGTGAAGTCAGATTTTATTTTATTGTATGTATGTAATGATTTTAATTTTGCAATGTATGTGTTTTTCTTTTTTTGAAACTTAATAAAGATCTAATAATAATAATAATAATAAATTTTTATTTATGCCCCACCTTTCCGGGCTCAGGGTGGCTAACAACAAATATAAAACATTGATTAAAAACAACAAATATAAAACATTGATTAAAGACGACTTAAAAAACAGCTTAAAAACAGCATAAAATACAACATAAATGTAGCATCGCCAGGGCTAACTGGCCAAGTTAGTCCTGCTAGGGCCAGCAAGGAGTCCAGGGAAGAGTTTAAATGTGGGGTCCCAGAAGGGTTTCTTCATAGAAAAAGGGAAGGGGAAAAGAAATGGAGGATCAGGCTAAATTGAAGGCCAGGCAGAATAGCTCTGTCTTACAGGCCCTGCGGAAGGAGATCAAGTCCTGCAGGGCCCTAGTCTCGTGGGACAGAGCATTCCACCAGGTTGGAGCCATCACCGAAAAGGCCCTGGTGGAGGATAATCTGGCTTCTTTAGGGCCAGGGACCCTTAAGATGCTATTATTCATGGACCATAGGGTCCTCTGTGGGACATAACAGGAGAGGCGGTCCTGTAAGCACGAGGGTCCTAGAAAGAGCCCCTCTTCTCAGGGTTCCTGCCAAGCAACAATGCTGCTGGGGCCCATTGGGGCTGGTGGGGCAGAGGGCAGGGGAGCCCAAAAGGGGGCGGAGCCAGAGCTAGTGACAGGCGCAGTCCCTCCTATTTCCCCCCTCCCCCTCCCTGTTGAGTTCTTCGAGGGGCAACACTGAGACTCGGGGGGGGGGGGTGGAAGGTGACAGGCAGTGCCACCCTCCGGACGGGATGTAAATGGGGCAAAAGATTCCTGCACTGCAGGGGGGGGGCCCCCTTCCAACTCTCCAATTCTGTGATTCTAAGGGGGCAGGCAGGTGGGGGCTGGTCCAGGGCAGACTGAACGGACCGGCCCTTAGGAACCAGCCTCCGCTGCCTGCAGGATGCTATAAGCTCAAACATTTTTGTCATTACAATATTTGTATCTCACGTTTCCCTCAAGGACCTCTAGGTGATGAATATGGTTCTCACCCCTCCTAGTTACAGTATCCTTACAGCGACCTTGTGAGGTAGGTTAGACTGAGAGATGGCGGTTGGCATAAGGCCGTTTGGATGTGTGGAAACTGGAACTCCAGACTCCCGGGTCCTAGTCCAACATGTGCCCCCCCCCCACCTCCCAAGTTTTCAGCCTTCTACCCCCGCAATTCTGTGAGTGATGAGGGTGCTCGTTCCTCATTGGGGTGTTTTGAGGACGGGTTTCCCCCCCTTTGTTTAAATATTTCTTTTCATTTCTTCAGCCCTCGAGGTTCCCTTGAGCGTGCTGGTATCTCTCCCTCTTAAGTCTCAGTTCTGCAGATTTCTTTAAAAACCTTCTCTTCTTGGGTATAAGAAGAAAAAAAGAAAGGAAGAGTGAAATGTTTGTTTTTATTTTATTTAACAACCGTTATACATTACTTGATTGTAGTAAAACCTCCGAATGGGTGGCAAGCGGTATTGAAATTATCAGTAGAAACAGTTAAAAACAATGAAAAGCAGTGCACAATAATGGGAAGTAAAGGAGATTAAAACAGGTAAACAGCTGCCTGTCTGGATAGGCTTAAACAAAACCGCTTTAAGCAGGCACCAAAATTATTTATTAGTGAATGTGGTAAGTACAGTTTTGCAGGCCCATCTATCGTATGCAGGTATGCTTGTAATGGAACAATGTCGAACGTGGTGTGGTGGACTATGAGGAGTGTCTCTCTAGGACTTGGAAGACCAAGTACAAATCTATCTTCAGCCGTGAACCATGCTGGGTAACCTTGCGGCTAGAACACTCTCATCATCAACCTCATAGGATGGTTGGAAGAATTTTTAAAAAGAGGAAGGGCGAACTGTGTGTGCCCAACCCTTGGAGCAAAAGTGGGGTGAATAAAAACGTAACACAAGCAGATCCTTGGTGGCAAACCCTGATTTGTGCAAGACGTGTACACCTGAAACAATACACAAGTCAGCCAAGGCTCTTGCTTGTTGCAGTCGCTTGCCATGGTTCCATGGTATCCGGTTTCAACATATAGTCACAGAATGGTAGAGTTGGAAGGGACCCCCAAGGGTCATCCAGTCCAACCCCCTGCAATGCAGGAATCTCAGCTAAAGCATCCCTGGCAGGTGGCCATCCAACCTTTGCTTAAAAACCTCCAAGGAAGGAGAATCCACATCTCCAGATAGGTCTAGGGGTGCCCATTGCGGTGGGACCGACGGCCTGAGTCAGTATAAGATGGCTTCCTATGTTCTGTTGTGGAAGGGCTATGCGTGGCTCAGGGGCGGAGCATCTGCTTTGCATGCAGAAGGCCCCGGGTTTAATACTCAACGTGTCCAGGTAGGCATGGGACAGCCTCTTGTACGAAACCCTGGAGAACCACGGCTAGCCTTGGAGACACTGCTGAGCTAGATGGAGCCGTGGTCTGATTCAGGAACACAGGAAGCTCTGTTTATCCTGCGTTCTCATCTTCCACGAAGGTGTTCTGCATTTAACTGTCCTGGACCCATTTTGCCCCGTTCCTCCCGCAACATGTACCTAGAAGCTCCAGAATAGCTCTTGTTCATATTTTAAAACGAGGCTACCTATTTATTCCAGAAATTTATTGGCCGCCCTCCACCCCCACCCCCACCCCGCAAAGCCCCACCATTCCATTTACGGCATAGTAAACAACGTAACGTATGTACACGGCATAAATGTCCGTAAAACAACATTTAAAAAAACAAAACAAAAATTGTTGCGCAAATACAATTCGCCACAAGCAATTCATCTATAAGCAGCCGCACCAAGCCATGCATCGTGCCAGCCCGGTGATAAACTCCGCAACGTGGCCCCCGCGAAACGCAAGTTATCTAATAACATAAATTATCATCTGTGCTCAGGTGCAACTAAAAACATACTGCATATTTATCACCACCAGCAGCAGTTTGAAAAGCAGGGTTTCAGAAAATCAGCAGCCGCAAGACCTAAACGCACAAACGGTGTTCAAAGTGTGTATACTCAAACACACAAGAGCTCTGGCTGGCAAGCAAGACTCCGACAATTTCTTTGAAACTTGGTACCCTTTTTTTGGGGGGGGAGTAACATTCTCTGTTGGAAATCCCAACGTATTATTAATCTCTGTTCCACGGAAGGGGGGGGGAACAATCTGGTGGGATTTGTTTATTTGTTGTTTTGAAAAACCAACAAGCCTTTAAAAACAAAAATGTGCAAACCTCGTCCTAAACGCATAACGACCGACCCTCTGTCGGCTCTCACTTGGGGGGCTTTCCCCATGTGGGATAATTTCCTGCGGCGGTTGGGGGGCAGTGGGTCAGCCGCTGGGGTCAGGCCCATGCCAGCCTCTTGCTTTGCCAACCCTTCGTGCCAGGCTGTGTAAGCAGTTGCCCCATCTCGCTTGGCAGAAGGGTCTCCTTTGGTTGAAAGGGTGTTTTAAAATAGAGGCCCCCCCTCTCTGTGTGTGTGCGCGCGATGGGTAGCAAATCGATGTTGGAATGATCTTGTGAACGTGCCCTTGGAGAGCTCCGGCAAGGCAATCTTGCCCGCTGGGTATGGTTTTAACTCGCTGGGTCCCCTCAATTGGCAGCTGTTGTTGCCCTGGCAACCAACCGTACCTCCCAGGTCTGTGTGGTTGAGGTGAAAAAGACTCTGCTGTATTTATTTCCCCCCTCCCCCTCCTCCATCATCTTCCCCCCCCTCCTTCCCCATTGGGGGCAGGTTCTCGTCTCAGTGGGAACAGGGGGGAGCTGTGCATCTACGGGGGCGGATGGAAGTAGAACAGCAACCAAGCTCCCAGGCCTTTGATATCCGTTCTCACTGTGGGGGGGGGCAGAGAGAGGAACAGCTTAGTCTGAAAGTAATGATACGTGGGGCACACGTCGCCCCCGGTTTCATTCGCTTTGGCTCCAGATTTCTCAGCGACAAGGTGATAGGGGGACGACAGAAGTTTCTTCGTGGGGAAAGAGCAAGGACTTGTTCGGGGGGGGGGAATGCCACGTATCTAGGCAAATTGCGTGCCCCATGGATGCTGAAAAACCAGCGGCAGAGATGACGGGGGACATCTTTCCAAGGAAGAAATGCCAAAGGGGTTTTGGGTTGTGCAACTTTGGCAGCCCGGAGAGGCAGGAGATGGAATGGCTGGCTCAGAGATTCATCATAAAACTCCTGGGGTCGTTGTACGCGAAAGGGGAATCGTGTGTAGAGCTGCTTATGAAAGTCTGAGGTCACCATGGATTCATTGGTGGTTTGCGTCAATTCTATTCATGGAACTGTAGAGTCAGAAGACACCCATGTGGTCATCTAGTCCAATCCCCTGCAATGCAGGAATCGCAGCTAAATGATTCCTGGCAGGTTGCTGCCCAACCTCTTCCTTTATAAATCTCCAAGGAAGAAGAGTCCACCACCTTCTGAGGGAGTCCGTTCCACTATCAAAACAGCTCTTACCATCAGGGAGTTTCCCCCCCTAATGTTTAGTTGGACAAACTTGCTGTCACAAAAGAGCTCTGGGTGGTGTCCATGGTTGTCTCTTTCCCCCCACCCCCCAGATTTCTATCAGAGAGGCTGAAAGGTCAGGAACAGCCATAGCAGAAGGCCCTGCATTCATTCCCCAGAATCTCCAGGTAGGACTGGGATAGACCCCTGCCTGAAGTCTTGGAGAGCAGCTGCCAGCCAGTGTTGACCAGGGGTGGGGAACGTAAAGGCCGAGGGCCACATTCTGCCCTCCCAGCCTCTCTGTCCATGACTCTGGACTTTTCCCAGGTCACAACACCTCAGTGGTGTAGCATGGGTTGCTGGCATCTGGGGCAGGGCAAGTGTTGTGCCCCTGCAGTGGACTGGGCAGCCAGGGAGGGTGAACAGTGCCGACTTCCAACAGGCTCCTTGCCCACTGCCTCCATCCACCTGCTCACCAGACCAACCCTCCTGCTGCCATGCCTCAGCTGCCAGGGCTCTGTGCCTGTTGCGGAGGCACCCCCTAAAAAATGTGTGCACAGGGCACCACCCCCCACACACACTTTGCCTCTGCAACACCTTTCCAGCCCTGCTTTGTACCCTCTTTGAGGACTGTGTCCTTGGACTTGTAATAAAACACCCTGCATGCCTGGATGAAGAGCAGTGGGTGAGAGTGTTTAGAAACCACTGGTTTCCCTCTGGCTGCAGCTTATCCTGCTATTAAAAAAGGAAAGCGTAGCACCTGTTGCTCTGCCCATCACCGACGGGCAGCCCCAGGAGGGTGAGACAGGAGGCAATGCAGGTCTCGGCCTGACAAGATGTCCCCCACCTCTGAGGCCCCTTTCTGCACTATGCATTTAAAGCAGAACCATGGCACTTTAAACAACCATGGCTTCTCCCAGAGAATCCTGGGAATTGGAGGGTGCTGACAGCTTCCCCCTATTCTCTTCCCAGTTGTTAAACTACTCTGTGAACTGCAGCTCTGTGAGGGGGTTGGACTAGATGACCACAGAGGTCTCCCAACGCCCGCCCGCCCCCCCCCCCTGCCCAGGATTCTTTGGGGGTGGGAAGCCATTGCTGTTCAAAGTGGTGCTTTAAATGCATACATTGACAATACTGAGCTAGATGAGCCAGTTTTCTGACGTGGCACGAGCCATCTTTGTAGGGTGGCTGGCTAAGAAAGCCAGAAGTGTCTGGCAGCTGGATCAGGCCAAAGGCCCATCTTGTCCAACATCCTGCTCTCACAGAGTCCGACCAGATGCTCCGCCGGGAAGCTTGCAGGCAGGACTCCTGAGCACAGCAGTCGCTCTCTTTGCAGCAACTGGTCTTCTGATATTGGAGGTGTTGCACAGTGGGGAGGCTGGTGACGTTGTTTCAGAGTTTGTTATGGAATCCTGATTAGTCTGCACAACTGAGCGAATATGCTTAGCTTAGCTGCAGAGGAAAGGGGAGGAAAAATAAGATAATTTCTGCCCAGGGCTTCGTTTGAGTGAGGGCTCGTGAACGTTCTCTTCAAGGTCTGGGTTTGGTGTCCCCCCCCCTTTAATGCAAGTTCTTGAAGCATGTGAAATAATCATGCTTTATGAGCTTAGGGAGTTTGTTTTCCGTGAAGTGCGGCGACCTGAGATGGCCTTTTAAAAAGGACTTGAACAACTTTGCAGAATCAACTGCTTTTGGCAGTGATTAGAGGAGAATGGAGCCCCTCCTCGCCTTCAGAGGCGTGATGGAGATATAATCCTGCCCCTCCAGCTTGCCAGATTTACCAGATGTTGGGATCAACCACCAGATAGCAAGCAGGAGAGGAAGGCGGCTGCGTTGATTAACCCTGCGTTGATTAACCCAGACGTGATTTCCCACTGACACCCAGTGTTAGAAATTTGGATATATAAGCTAGGCGCCAAATGGCACCTTAAACCCAGGGTTGCAGTCGCCAAAACGGAATGCCTAGTTGCTATTTTGGGGCCCGGCGGCTCAAAAGTCATATTTTCCAATACGACTTTTTGGTTCCTGACATTCATTACGATTGTGCAGATAAAATATAACTGACAGAATTCTGCAGGATGTGTTGCTATACAGTAGTGTGTGAAAACAGTCCAGGTCCAAGGATCTCCAGGCAGGAGACTCCAGACAGTGGAGAAGTAAGGTGCCATCCTGGCACCCGGGCATCTTCACTTGGCTGATAGCAAGTTACAAAATGTGCCTGGTGAATTTTGAACAAATTTTCACACCCCACTCCTGGAATGCCTATTAGGCTTGTGAAAAAGTTTCATGGGCATCAAGGAACCTTCTGGTCTTTTTTTTGGGGGGGGAAATAAGCCTAATTGTTGCACAGGGAGGGAAGCCACGAACCATATCTGGCTCCTGGGAAGCAGGTTTCGCACCCCGAGCTATTTGTAGAACATAGGAAGTTTCCTTGCAGAGTGAGACCATGGGTCCATCTAGTTCCATCTTCCCACACTGGCAGTGGCTTTCCAGGGTTTCAGGCAGGGGGTCTTTTTCAGCTGTTCCTGGAGATGCCAGGGATCGAACCAGGGACCTTCTGCATGCAAAGATGCTCTGCCCGTGAGCTAGGGCCCTTCCCCATAAGGTAGCAGGTGATGGCAGCCACCTTTCTCTGCGCTGCCAGGCCCCTTCCAGGCATCCATTCTTATTTTTCATTCATGATGGTTTTGCTTCTGATGGTATCAGGGCAGTTATAAGCCACATTTCCACAGTATTTGTGTCTTGGACAAGGGCACCTCCGTCAACTCACGGAAATCTCCGGAATAATCTACTGAGACAATGAACGTGACATTGCCTAATGACTGATCTCAATTTTTACGCGCGATTTGTTAAATAAATCACCTCTGTGCGAATGATACATATCTGCACAGGGAATGGATGGGGAATAGGAGGTTCTTTTGAGCCAGACGGTTTATCTGTCTTTATTGCCGAGGCCGTGTCAATAAAGACTATCACAAAACAATGTTTCTCCCTGTGGAAGTTTTGGGTGTCCGTGAGGCTTTGGTTTAAATCAGCGTCTTATCCTGTAACTTTCTGCACCGCAAATGTTCTGCAGGTTGCGTTTCTTTGCCCCACTTTTGTTGTGCTGTAGTAGCCTCTCTAGACAACAGTGTTGTGGTAGTGTTGAGGAACTGCCACAGAACAGGAGATGGAATAAATCAACCACTAGTGTGTTGTTGTTGTTGTTGTTGTTGTGTCAAGGACATGTTGCAGAATTATACCCGCAATAAAACCCCAGTGTGGAGGGGCCCTCTGTCAGAACTGATAGTACATGACAGAGAGAGGGCTCTCTGAGGTTTGGGGTGGGTGGGGTGGCCCGGGAGGGGCTGACACAGAGAACAGCCCTCTTAAGCTGTGGGGTTCCCTCGCCTGGCACCCTCACAGTACAAATTTGCGCGAATGCTGAAGACGGACCTCTGTCCCCTGGCCTTTGACACCTGAGATGTGTTTTCTCAGGACCCAGCGACTGCCAACTGTTCTTGTTTTTGAAATAACCTTTATTAAATAATAATTGTTGCATATTGAACAGGGGGGAAATGACAAGCTGAGGAGGTTTCTCCCTCAAAATCAAAGGGTGTATAAATTTTACGAAATACATAAACAGCCCACTCTTTCCTACTACCCACGCCAGCCTGAAGACATTGCTCAGTTCTAAACAGGAATACCAATAGTTTACGAAGGAACTGGCACGCAAAGGGTCCAAAAGTTGTTAATATTGATACAAAGGAAAATGTTAGCATAACCATATATTACGGAATGAGGCAGGTACAATTTGTCCTGTAGCATCTCTGTGGGTGCTAAATAAATGGACAGTCTCTTAGGGGTTTTTGCCCTCTAGCTACACAAAGTTTTTGCGTCAGTTTTTCAGGAGGTGCTATGGCCCAAATTACATTATACCATTTTTTGTACATTTAAACCCTTTGCCTCTTTCCAGTTCCTTGCTGTCGATATTATTCTTGCGACCACTAATAAGTCACCAATTAAATGTTTATATGATGACCTTTTGGTTGCCTCCTCTGTCATTTGTTTTGGCTGTTTTTAATAGTGAATCTTAAATTGTTTGTTAACCTGCCTTGCGACCTGCTGGAGAAGGGCAGGCAATAAATTTATTATTGATAACAATTCTGAGCTAGGTGAAGCCGTAGTCTGATCTCCTAAGGCAGCTTCTGATCATTCTCCCATTTCGGTAACAGATGGGGGAGCTGTCCATAGTCCTGAATCTACAGATACGGCAGGAGCTCAAGTGATTTCCTGCTCTTAGTTCATCCTCAGATGGAGGTAGAAGACGACATAAAATCAGTGGGTGGTATACAGCTAAATTCTACTTAGAGTAGACCCCTTGGAAGTAATGCACCTAAGTCAGTCATCTTGATTAATTTCAGTGGGTCTACTCTGAGTAGGACTAACATTGGATAAAGGTTACAGGTAGGTAGCCATGTTGGTCTACCATAGTCAAAAATAAATAAATAATAATAAAATTCCTTCCAGTAGCACAAACTTAGTTGGTCTCTAAGGTGCTACTGGAAGGAATTTATTATTATTATTATTTTGTATTGCATAAAGGTAAAGGTACACCTGACCGTTAGGTCCAGTCGCGGATGACTCTGGGGTTGCGCGCTTATCTTGCTCTATAGGCCGAGGGAACTGGTTTTTGTCCGCAGACAGTTTTTCCGGGTCATGTGGTGAGCATGACTGAGCCGCTTCTGGCGAACCAGAGCAGTGCATGGAAACGCTGTTTACCTTCCTGCCGGAGTGGTACCTGTTTATCTACTTGCACTTTGATGTGCTTTCGAACTGCTAAGTTGGCAGGAGCTCACTGCTAAGTTGGGACCGAGCAACGGGAGCTCACCCAGTCGCGGGGATTCGAACTGCCGACCTTCCGATCGGCAACCCATTTAATCTAAGCATAGCAACATAGAATTGTAGAATCGGGAGGGATTATTTATTTATTTATTTATTTATTTTTTACTTATTGAATATATATACCGCCCTTTACCTCGGGGTCTCAGGGCAATCATCTAGTCCAACCCCCTGAAACGCAGGAATCTTTTTGCCCAGCGTGGGGCTCGAACCCATGAACCTGAGATTCAGAGTCTCGTGCTCTACCAACTTGAACTATTTAGCACGTAGTCAGTGTTAAAATGGGCCAATGACTACATAATGATTTGTGTGCGGGGTTGACTGATGCCCTGCTTTCCCCAGGGTCCTTTGGGCGGGGGGGGGGGAGAGCTTCCTTTTGGCTTCCTGTTGTGATTTCTGGATGCAACAGAGCTATTCCTTTTGGTGGGATCAGCATTTCTTTGCTGACTTCCGCTGTCTGCTTGTCTCAGACCATCATTTGTCTGTCTGAGTTTCTTGGTTTGCTGCATTTCTGTCTTCTCCCTCCTCCAATAATGTCGGCGACTCTGTGTGTGATGGCGAAGGGGGCTCATATCAAAATATCCTGGCAACAACCTGTGAGGTTAGGCTTCAGTGTAGAGAAAGCAATTCAGCCAAAGCCCTGGTGAGCTTTTGTTCCTGAGCAGGGATTTACAGTTCCATCCTCTGGGTTGTCTCCAACTGAGTTCTTACTTGCGAGTAGACCCATAGAAATTAATGGACGTAACTGAGCCCTGTTTATTAATTTCAGTAGGTCTACTTTGAGTATGATTTAGAATGGATACGGCCCTCTGTGCCCAAACCCAGCATTCAAAACTACTAAACTGTGCTCACTGTCTGATCCTGGAGAACCTGTTAGAATATGTAGCTTTCTTTTTTTCCTGCAAGATTTTTTTTTTAATTGGATTGATTGGTTTTTCTTCCAAAGCGTACCTCCTGCCTTTTTGCACCAGGTGGACTCAGAGTGGCTCACCGTGTAAACACCTTAACAGGGTACAAGAAATAAAGAATTATATCCTGCTTTTCCTCTACCCCAGTGGTAGGCAACCTAAGGCCCGGGGGCCGGATGCGGCCCAATCGCCTTCTCAATCCGGCCTGCGGACGGTCCGGGAATCAGCGTGTTTTTACATGAGTAGAATGTGTCCTTTTATTTAAAATGCATCTCTGGGTTATTTGTGGGGCCTGCCTGGTGTTTTTACATGAGTAGAATGTGTGCTTTTATTTAAAATGCATCTCTGGGTTATTTGTGGGGCACAGGAATTCGTTCCAAAATATAGTCCGGCCCACCACATGGTCTGAGGGATGGTGAACTGCCCCACAGCTGAAAAAAGGTTGCTGACCCCTGCTCTACAGCAGTGGTCCCTGCTTTTATCCCACAACAACCCTGTGAGGTAGGCCAGGCTGAGCAATAGTAACTGGCCCAAGGCCACCAGCTTAGTGACTGCCTATTTGAACTGAGCGATTGCATCCAATCCAGTGTGCGCCAGGTTCCCCGTCCTGCAACAGGAGTTCCTCTCCCCACACACTGTAAAGATCCACACCAAGGGTCCTCCAGCCCCTCTGGAGCAGATCTTGAGGGTAGGGAATGTGCAGGGGAGAGGAAGGGAGGTTTCTGTTGCACAAGCAAAGGTCTGAGTGTGGATTTAGGCAGAAGGAATGAAAGGGAAATGTGTGTGTGAGAGAGGAATGTGTTTGTGTGTTATGATGCGCCTGGTCTCTCCTCACACCTAACGCTTCTTTTTCCCACCCAAATCCATAACTGTGTTTTCTTATATCTCTCACATATTTGCAGTCAACACCCTCCTATTCAAGTTTCCTCGCAACGCGTGTCTCTCTCTCTCTCTCTCTCTCTCTCTCTCTCTCTCACACACACACACACATACATACTGTATATATATACATACACACACCGTATTTTTCTCTGTATAAGACAAGGTTATATTTTTAAAAAAAATATGCTAAAAATTCGGGGTCATCTCATACACGGATAGTGGTGAGTTGGGATGGGCAATTGGTGGCTGCTGCGAGCAGGAGATTGCCAGGCCCATTTTTGCAGGCCATTGGTGGGTACATCAAGGTCCACTGGCTGGTGCTGCAATCAGTCGTGCAATTGGCTGTGGCGATCCTGCTGGTGAATGATCTTCCGCAACCCCTCCTCCAAAAAAAAAAGCTCAACAAGTCTGGGCAACCCCCCCCCATTTTTTTCAATTTGGAGTCCCAAAAAGAGGGAGCGTCTTATACACAGGGGCGTGTTATACACAGAAAAATACGGTGTGTGTATGTATGCATACAGTTATTTTTTTCACTCAGAGACACACTACTGTCACTTCTTCAGATAAGTGCAGGGAAAGTCAGTGTGTGTGAACAGACACAGGTTGGGGTGAGTAAGAGGGAAAGAGCTGTGTATGCGTATAAAAATTATATGGGGTGCAAATGTGAAGGAAAAGGAGGAGAATGGGAGGCCAGGGCACCTCCATTTTGGTGTTCCCAGGCCCACTTGCGCAAAAACAGTTGGAGTAGCTCATTCGGCAGAGCATGAGACTCGCGGGTTCGAGCCCCACCTTGGGCAAAAGATTCCTGCCTTGCTGTAGGGTTGGGCTAAACAGACCGCTTGGTCCCTTCCAGCTCCACAATTCTGTGTAAGAGCGTGAGGAGACAGTGTTGTGGCTGGCGAGGAGGAAGCCGTCTGAGAGAAAATGGTGAGAGTGAATCACAGAAATGGCGAGTGTGCCGGGAAACTCTGAATCCGACGCTCTGACCATTGCTCCACGCTGCTCCTTCTCGCCTGAGTGCAGAGAGTCGCTTAAAGGCTCTGCCTGCACCACAACTGCTCCTTTTTGACACCTGCATGCTTGTGGGGAGGGGGCTCTCTCTGTCTCCCTTGA
The DNA here is from genome assembly GCF_009819535.1 of Lacerta agilis. NCBI lineage: Eukaryota > Metazoa > Chordata > Lepidosauria > Squamata > Lacertidae > Lacerta > Lacerta agilis. Next base: position 30,302,977 of record NC_046328.1, on the reverse strand, counting down.
AAATTGTTTGTTAAAAATATTCCATTAAATTCAACACCGAAAATGTCGTCTTATTAGAAGGTGTCGATGAAGTGAAGGCACCCTCTTTAAGCATCTCGTCGCTCCCAATTGATTTCTCCTTCAAAACTCTGCAGCTTAAGAAAATGTATCTCATTAAGAATAGTATACTATATATATATATATATATTTTAAAAAAGAAATAAAATAGGATCAAGAACGCATGGCAATAGCGCCAAAGGAAATTCTTCAGCTGATAAGGTCTTGGGGAAAATATTCTTCTTTTAGGAATAAATCCTTTAAAAAAACCCACAAACCCAACTGCCTCTAATATTACAGATGCAATGTGATTGTTCTTAAATTCCCCATATCAAAATGAATGATAGTGGAAATCTTATTAACAATCGGAATAAACCATATATTTTTGGCACTGTTCTCCTGTGGCTAGAACTATACTTTTATTTATTTTTAGCGTTCGGAGGTTTTTTATTTTTATGGAACTTTTGAGCAACCATAAAACATCTTTACTTGATCCCTGCATTGCAGGGGGTTGGACTAGATGGCCCTTGGGTCCCCCTTCCAGCTCTGCAATTCTACGATTCCATCCCGTATGTATTGATGTGATCAATTCAATCTGCAGACTTTGCCCTTCTTCAGGAGTCATGCAATGATCATTCCATGTTTGTACGGACCTTTTTCTTAAGTGTGGCCTGTTCTTTGGAACTCACTGCTGATTGACACCATCCCCAACCCCATTTAGACCTCTGTGGGAAATGTTTCTATTTCAGCGGAGCCTATCCAAACATGTGATTTGGTTACATCTGTTTTTCAATTTGTTTCAAATGTTTTGTTGTTTTTAACATTTCAATTATTTTATTTTAAATTTTATTTTATTTTATTATATTATTCTCTTCTTTATCACTGCCCTATCATTAGGTGTGTTTACCACCCTGGGCTCTTTTTGGGAGATCGGATAAATAAACAGATAGGTAGATATTTTAAAAAAATAACTTACGAATAACATAAGAAGCATCAGACGTTAAGGGACCAGGATAGGAAAAATACAAGAATACAACACGAAAGTTCTTTTTCCTTCAATGACAATAAGGAAAAAGAACTATAGGGTTGAATATTGTCTTGGGATTTATCATTCTACAACATCAGAAAAATACTCCATTGCTCTCTAAACTTGTTTGGCTGTTGATCTTCAGACCTGGTTTCATAGTATGTCAATTTAGGTAGCTGTAGTCTGCATTAACCCCCCCCCCAAAAAAAACCCCCAAATAATTTGGTACTATTTCCCCCACTCCTAAAGCTGGTCACTCTACTGTTCCCAGCAGCAATGATAAGAAGGATAACCATTTCCAAAGCATCACCAAGGATTAAACCCTTTAGATAAACTTATTTGGGTTTCGTGGCAATTCAAGGTTCGATTAGAAACACAATTGGTTGTTCCCGCCATAGAACATATTGACACGCAATCTAATATTATGCTGATTGACGTCCGTTCTGGCTTGTGGATTCTTTAGTCCAGGGATGGGGAAGTTTGGGGGAACCTTCAGAAGCTGTTGGACTTCCATCAGCCCCAGCCAGCACACCCAGTGGTTGTGGATGATGGGAGTTGGGGTCCCACACACTCTGGGAGGGCCACAGGTTCCCTGATTTAATCTACCCTCCCGGTTCTCACATTCCTCCGCACTCAGTGCAAGGGGTGTGCATTGCATACACGCTCCTCTTGCTGTTGCCTTTTAGACAAACATGTTTACTCAGACACGGCTATAGCCTTATTATACAGAGCCTCAGGGCATTGGCCCACCTATCTCAGTGTTGTCTACACTGACTGGCAGCAGCTCTTCAGGACTTCAGGCAGGGGACTCTCCGAACCCTCCCCAGAGATGCTGGGGATTGAACCCAGAACTTCTACATGCAGGGCAGATGCTCAGCCACTGAGCTACAACCCTTCTTCTGCCTTCTTGCCATCCAAATACATCTTTTTAACTGCAGCCCTGTCCACAGGACTTTGGCCACCTCATCCTCTTAAATCCCACCCCCCAAACTACACAGCAAAAAACTTCCACTATTATTATTTTTTAAAAATAAACCCACCCCAATCTCTTGCTTACCCTTATTTAGGGATTGTGGGGTGAGGGGGAATCTGATTCAGCTTGCATTTAGCAGGCGATCCTTCCTAATTTCTGAAACAATAAATGAACCGGAGAACAGCCATCCTTTGGGATTTGTACATCTCCAAATTCTGCAGTTGTATGTCCTCCAGGCATGCAATGCGTATGAAAGCACACATATTGAGGCTAACGTGCACGTATAAATCCATACATTGATGAAAGTGACATAATAGAAAACAAGACCGTATGTTGAAAGGCACAGCATAAATAAATAAATGCTTCAGATACAATTGCTTGTGCAAATGTGTACATTAAGTAGCGTTGCAGAAATGTGCACATTGAGAGAAAATTCACACTAAAATGCTGGTGAATTTTCATTAGGACTCTTTCCCCTCCCTCCCCCCCCCAGTGCAAACTGATGTGGAAATGTGGAGAACCTAAGATGGGGGGGGGGCCAAGATCCTGCATTTGACTTATTTGGTCTCCTTAATACTGCTTTTATATATCATTTCCTTTCAAGGTCTTGGCTGACGACCTCAGGAATCTCACCCTCCCCTCCCTGCCCTGCCCCGCCCCGCCCCCCCGGCCATGTTTTTGGGCACTTGGAGGCCAGTGATGGAGAAAGGGAGGAAGCAGAGGTGGTTGGGGAGCTGGGAGAGGAGGTTGGGGTAGGAAGCGAAGGAACCCAGGGCCGTGGAATGTTCTCCTGCTCCGAACAGAGGAGAACGCAGCGTGCAAGTGTCGCTAGGCAACCCACTACAGGCGCCTGTAGCGCACGGTGTGCCTTTGACAGGTGACGAGTGCCGGTTCAGTCGTGGCTGTCAGAGGAAGGAAAAAAGGGAAGAGGGAGACCTTCGTGAAGCAGGGAGGCGTTCTCTCTCCTCGGCCCGTAGGTGTGCAGGGAACACTGCTGGCCAGAGCTTAGAACATCAGCAGGACTGTGGAAAACCACTGCAGAGGGGAATGGCCTATTCAGAAGGTCCCTTCAGACTGGTGGTGGGTTTTGTGCATGTGTGTGTGTTTTGCAACAATGCGATTGGCACACTCATAGTGCAATAGGGGAGGATTTTTGCATATTGCTCCATTTTATTGATGGTGTTTATATCACTACTTCCCCTTCCCCAAGGAGCTCAAGGTGGCGTGAGTGATTCTCCCCCTCCTTGTTTGATCCACACAATGACCCTGTGAGGTAGGTTAGGCTGAGAGGCAGTGACTGGCCCAAGGCCACCCCGGTGATCGTTGTGGATTTGAACCTTGGTCTCTCCTAGACTGACACTCTATCCACTATGCTGCCATTGGAGTTGTTCTGCGGTAATTCCCGCAATATTAACCGCGTTGCCGGGGGTTGGGCTAGATGACCCTCGGGGTCCCTTCCAACTCTGCAGTTCTATGATTACCATCTGGAGGGAGCTCTCTTGCGCTGCAGTGCAACGGAAAGCAGGATAAAACAACAGCAGCAGCACTCCCAGAACATTTTGACTGCCTAAAGGACCAGCGCTCAGATAGTTATTTGTGTGTTTCATCCCAAAAATTGCATATTGCATTTGAATGTAAGGAGGAGAAGAAACTTCAAAGCAGTTTACAAAAAGGATACAGAACAAATACATATAAATTCAATAAACGAATGATAATAATACCAATGAAATCATCTGTTTAAAAAGTTAAAAACAGCCATTTGCACATTCCAAAGATAATGGAAATCAGCAATAAGCTAAGAACCAGATTACCGGTAAAACACATGCAACATTCTATATGCCTAAACAAAATAGAAAATTCTTTCCAGTAGCACCTTAGAAACCAACTGAGTTTGTTCTTGGTATGAGCTTTCGTGTGCATGCACACTTCTATATGCCTAGGTAGGCTTCCCTAAAAAAAAAATGCCTTTGGCAGGGCCCGAAAGCAGTACAATGAAGGTGCCTTTCTAAATGTCAATAGGCAGGGAGTTCCAAAGTGTTGGGTGCCGCCACACGATAAAAGATGGGCTTCTTATAAATGCAGAACGGGTATTATGCAGCACCTGTAACAGGGCTAGTTCTTCAGAGTGGGCGTATAAAGTGTATAGGGGTTTATATGTTTGGATAAGGCAAATTGAGGCAGCAATTGGTATCTATGTATGAGAGTTAGTTAAAGCTTCCTGGCATAAAGCTGGCGGGAAAGGAGGCTGAGCGCTGTTGTGGATGCTCAGGGCTGCCATCAAGGAGGGTATAGGTGAGGCACTTGTACTGGGCCTGGTCTCTGGAGGGTCCTGGCACCAGCACCACTCCACAGCTGCCCCACTTACTTGCAAATTGCATTAGCTGACCCAGCAGGAGGAATCCATTTAACAGCCGCAAGGACAAGTTTCACAGTGAGGCGAAGGAGGCCTTGAAAGGAGCTCAGGAGAGCCACTCTTGGCCCAAACCCAACCCTCTCCACTCCAGAGAAAGATGGCAGGCCAGGCTTGTTCTCGGGAGGGGCCCATGCCCCTCTGCCCCACAGCTGCTGCCCCGCTTAGTTGTGAGCTGCACGAGGCAAGCATGTCGATTCAGCTGCAGATAAGGAAGAGGTTTGGTTTGTGCACCTTTGTGTTTGTGAGCAGGAAAATCTGTATCATCATCCTCTATACTGCCACATTTGTTTGCATGTGGTACAATTTGTGTGTGTATGTGGGGGGTATTCATCAAAGTTTTACCCAGAGTAGACCTATTAAAGTTAATGGACCTACGTTAGCAGTGCCAGATTACCAAACAGACAGAGTAGGCACCGGCCTATGGGTCTCACGCCTTTTAGAGGCCCCGCCATAATGGATCAAAATAATACTGATTTGATCTTGAAAGAAAATCAGAAATGTATTAGGAGATAATTTGCAAAGGGCCCCCCGAGATTTCGACTGTCTAGGGGCCTCCACAGGGTTTAATATGGCACTGTACATTAGTCATCTCCATTACTTTCAATAGGTCTACTCTGGGTAGGACTAACATTGGATACAACCCATATTCCCCTGCTAGTTATAGGAAAGAGCATAGGATGTGACTTTATACCAAGCTGGACGATCCATACTGTAGCTTAATATTGTCCAGTTTGCACCTAATGCTAAACCACGGTTAACGTAAACCATGGTTAAAGGTACCTAAACTTTGGTTCTTTGTGTCACAGAATAGTTTAAAAGCAACAGCAACCAAGCCTCGAGAGAGGCCTGAACTTTTGCCTCCCTTTTCTCACAGCTCTGTAGATTTTGGGCATTGATGGCTCCCTAGCCATAGTTAAAGAGGTCAAGGTCTGTGTTCCCACGTATTGCTAAGCCATGGTTAACCTTAAGTATGGTTGATAAGCCAACTGCAAAACCTCGGTTAACAAGCTGTTTTTAACCATAATTAATAAACCTTAGTTAAGATGGTGGCCTGGGTTCACACAGAACAATAAGCCATGGTTTCATAAATCACAGTTTAATAAACCATGGTTTAGCATTCTCCAGGGTACTTTTTCCAGGGTACTACTTTCTTGGGCCTACCTGGAGATACTGGGGAGGTGCTCTCCCGCTGAGCTACAGCTCCTTCAAGAAGACAGAGCTCACACAGGCAGCCCCCTCCCCAGGTTTTCCTGTAGCCTTCATTCCATGTATAAATGTTTGATTCCATCGCCAGTGTTGGCTGGTGACCATTGGAACCGGTAGGGCAGAATGCAGGGAGCCCAACAGCAGGTGGCGCCAGAGCCAATGACAGGCAGAGCCAGCTAACTCTAGTTTTGTCCCCATCCTCCTCCTCTTTAGGTTATTAAAAATAACCTAAAATCTTTTTTTGGGCTCCTTTGCCCGGACTGCCAGGAGAACTCTCAAGGGGACTGTCATAATTAACAGTTCAACACTGAAAACAAAATCGAAAATTCTTTCTAGTAGCACCTTAGAGACCAACTGAGTTTGTTCCTGGTATGAGCTTTCGTGTGCATGCACACTTCTCAGTTCAACACTGAGATTAAGGAGGAGGAAGCTGACCAGCAGGGCCAACTCACTAGAGTAAGTAAGAAGGCAGGCAGGTAGAGGCTGGCTGAGGCCCCTAATGGGCCACTCTCCAAAGGGCACAATGCCTTTACAAAGGATCAGAAGGCAAGTCTCTGCTCCCAAGGAGCTTACAATCAAAAATCTGATGACAACAGAGGCGATGGCGACCAGGGGAAGAACGTGCATTTCTATTTATGTGGACTCTGGCGGAGTTTCAAGTGGAAGACTAAGCAGTTGGCCGTGCCAAATGTTTCAAAGAACAATAATGAATTTTTAAGAGTGGTAAATGACGGATTAATGCAATGTGTGGTGTTGGGACCCTGTTCCTGTTTCCCAACTACTGGAACTCATTGTTCAGCAAGCCTTCTGGAAGCACTGATAAAGCAGGGTGAGGTCTCTCTTTAAGGTTACCTAGCGTTTTTTAAAATTCAGATTCTCATGAGTTAATAGCTGTCTTGACTTTGTATACCCTCCCTCGTAAAGGTAAAGGGACCTCTGACCATTAGGTCCAGTTGTGGATGACTCTGGGGTTGTGGCGCTCATCTCGCTTTATTGGCCGAGGGAGCCGGCGTACAGCTTCTGGATCATGTGGCCAGCATGACTAAGCCGCTTTTGGTGAAACCGGAGCAGCGCATGGAAACACCGTTTACCTTCCCGCCGGAGTGGTACCTATTTATCTACTTGCACTTTGACATGCTTTCGAACTGCTAGGTTGGCAGGAGCAGGGACCGAGCAACGGGAGCTCACCCCATCGCGGGGATTTGAACCGCCGACCTTCTGACCGGCAAGTCCTAGGCTCTGTGGTTTAACCCACAGTGCCACCTGTGCCCCCCCCCTTCTAAAAGCCCTCTAAAGCTAGGGCTGCCATACATCTAGATTTCCCTGGACATTACTGGGATTTCAAAGGTGGAATTGACATCGGGGGGGGGGGCGGGTTTGAAAGGCTGCATTTTGCCCTAAAACCCGCATTTTTTTAGCTCAGCAACTTTTGGAGTGTCCTGGTTTTTACTTTTTGAAATACGGCAACCCTGTCTTAAGCTAGCAGCCACCAGCAGCTCACCTCTTGTGGCAATGAGTCCCAGGAGATGTTGCAATTGCATAAGAACATCAGCTCTCAGGGTGCTTTTTTGTGGTTGGCAGAAACCCTCAGTCAAAAGGCTCTGCCACTCAGCTAGTGATGATGGGGGGGGGGGAGACACCTAGCCCCGTGGGCGGCTTCGGCACATGCCAACCGAGCCCTGGGGGGCTCTGAGCCAACATCCTCCCTCCACTTCCCCATCCCCGCTCTAGAGACTTTGTCGCTCTGAAGATCTGGGATGACTCACCCGGTTTGGCTGCTTCCTGTAGGCCTCCTTGTTCCTGAGAAGCTGCTTTGGGTAGGAGACCATATGGCGCTGAAGAGAGGAATGGAGACACCAGGGGTCGGCACGTTAAGGGAACCTTCTGGGTAATTAAATCCACCCCCTGAGCTCCGTGAAAGAGGCATGACGTCTGGAAATTTCCTCCGAGATGCTGGAAAAGAAACATCGGAGCAAAGGATCTTGTGATTTTGAAGGGCGGGGGGAGTTACGCGTAGTGGGAAGCGAGGGGTGAACCGAGAAACCAGAGAATCCTGAGTTATGGCAGCACAGATCGGAATGAGGCCTTCGGATAGAAAGGAAAAACTGCCGCCTTTCTCAGAGTTTGATTAAGACCTTTAGAGGTCCTAAGCACTGAGGAGACTATGGTGCCCCCCCATCCAGATATAATTCAAAATAAAACCAATGCTAAATCATAAAACAACATTTTATTGTGCTGAAGCGACACGAAACTTACAGGCATGCCCAATTTGAAATACAGTGGTATCTCTGGTTACAAACTTAATTCCTTCTGGAGGTCCGTTCTTAACCTGAAACCGTTCTTAACCTGAGGTACCACTTTAGCTAATGGGGCCTCCATTAGCTGCTGCCAGTGCGCGATTTCTGTTCTCATCCTGAGGTAAAGTTCTTAACCCGAGGTGCTACTTCCGGGTTAGCAGAGTCTGTAACCCAAAGTGTCTGTAACCCAAGGTGTTTGTAACCCGAGGTACCACTGTAACTCCTTTCTCAATTTTCTGACTGCAAAATTCCAAATAAGCTGACTCAAAGAAGCCTGTCTGCTTCATACGAAGGAGGGACAGTGAATCAAGTGTGTCCTGGCACATTGTTCTCCTCTGAGGGTTGTTCATATATTGAATATTGATAGCTAGGTAGAGATATATCATTAGAATCATAGACCTGTAGAGTTGGAAGGGACCAGTGGTCAGGGATGATGGGAATTGTAGTCCAAAACACCTGGAGGGCCGAAGTTTGGGGATGCCTGCTTTAGCCAGTCTCCTTTGGACCACTATGGCTGGGGGCATCCTCTTCCCAGGCCCCTGTGGGGCAGTGTGAGGAGGCAGCTCTCTTTGGGGCAGGGGCGGCAGCTCAGAGACCATGGGTGGCAGCAGCAGCTGCCCAGAGGACGTCTGAGGAGAGGAGGCTGAGGAAACTCTCCACAAGGGGAGGGTGTTCAAAAAAGGGCGAGAGGCTGCCAGCTCTGCAGGCAAGGGGTGACATAACTGGGCTCCTGAGCCCCACAGGGGTGCCACAGAAAGAATGCAGTTGGTCAAGGGAGCCGTGGACTCAAAAAGGTTGAAAATCTCTGTCCTAGTTTAGGTGGGAATAAGTAATTTTTTTTAAAAAAAAGCAAGGAAATGGGGAAGAGTGCAGAGTGTAAGGAAGTCTAACCAAGTTCTGGTTTTCTCCTTGCATGTTTTTGTTTTAAATATCAAATGTCAAATTCTTCCAGATGTTGCTGAGCTACAGGCTCCCATCAAACTAGTGGCCTGGGATGGTGGCAGTTGTGGTTCAGCAACATCTGGAGGGCCAAAGGTTCCTCACACCTGGTGTAGACAAGGCTAAGCTTGATGGACTTTGTAGTTATAAATTCCAATGTTAAGATTCAGGGGAGACCCAATAGCTTCCTCCAAATATCAGCAAGAACTGTTGTGTGGAAGATTGGGCTCATTGTTCTCTGTCGCCCCAGAGGGCAGGATAGGAACCGGTGACTGGAAATTTGAGAGAAGCAATTTAATGTTATTTATTTTTTAATTAAAAGAATGGTGCTGATAAAAACAGACCACAGCTACTGCATTTTCTCTGTGTAGAAAACAATGTGCAAATCACATATCCATCATATTGACTCTTGACGTTTTCCCTATAGGTACATGCTGAACTTGAAAATTATGAATGTGCGGTTAATGTGTGACAATCTACCTGTGGGTTGCGTGTTCAAGTGTTGATATTTCTATGAGCTATTCTTAAACATTTTTATTTTTTATTGAATCCCCACCCACCCACCCCCTATAAGTAAGAGTTGTGAACAATTGTGCAGAAAACGGAAGTAATAAATAGAAATTTCCAAAACAACTACAGTGTGCGGTGTGTGATTATGGACGCAAATTTTAAGAGAGTGCTTTTTAGAGGCGAAATTACCACAGTCACATCGGAAGCCTCCACCCTTTGATCTGGCCCGAGCTGATTCATGTGTGCAAATGACTGAGTAGAAACTAATCTGTCTTTGATGAAGGTGGGAAATTGCATTGGTGGACTTTTGGATTTCAAATTTCAGTAGCGTCCTGCGTGATACCAAAATTTGGTGCTCCCACACCTCTTGCCTTCCGTTCTACATCACTGCTGCAGCAGCATCCTCTCGGCTCAGCACCCCAAGCGGGCGAACAGGTTGTGCTCCCCTAAATCTCCCTTTGATCTTCTTCAGTCTGGGGACTGGTTCCCCCTTCTGGGCCACTTTCCTGGGGCCAAAAGCTGGTGGTGGAAAGAGCCAGAGGAAAAAGCAGGTGGAGCAATGGAAGCAAATTTCCCCTTTGGCTGACAACAACAACAACATCTGAAGAAGTGTGCATGCACACGAAAGCTCATACCAATAACCAACTTAGTTGGTCTCTAAGGTTCTACTGGAAGGTTTTTTTTTAATTTTGTATCATCAACAACAATAACATTTCTATGCACAACATAGTCACAAACAAAAACAGTAACACCGCACCCCCCCCCCCAGTATAAAAGCCCATAGAATGTTTAAGTAGCCAAAGGTCTGGGAGAAGAGGATATGTAACGAAGGCACCAGGTGAGCCTCCCTGAGGAGAGCATTCCGCAAGCAGGGAGCCACTGCAGAAAAGGTCCCGTTCTCATTTTGCCACCTTCCGGAAGGACCTCTTGTAGAGGCTAGTTTCTGCACACATGCACACACATCCCCTTCTGTCCTCCATTCAGGCAAGCGAGGGGCATGATCAGAGTTCAAGGACACATTCCAGCCAGGCAAAAAACACCCGAGGGTGAAAAGCAAGACCGGACAGGGGTTGTGGCCTGGGGAGAGTCCCAAGGGCCTGATAAGAAAGGTCTTGAGGGCCACATTTAGGCCCCTGGGCCCAAGGTTCCCCACCCCTGTTCTATGACACAGATGTTGATGTTACCTTATTAATTATATGTTTATTTAACAAAAATTGCAGCCCGCTTTATCTGTAAACAAAATGTCTAAGCAGTTAGCAAAGAATGTAACATACGTATTAAAATTGTTAATAAAAAAATAATGTTAAAAACAAATTGATTTTTAAAACAATGATATAATGTTATGGGCAGTTGAGGTTCATGCACATTTTTTGCAGCTGAATGTCCAGGTGGCCGTTGTGGTTGTTTTTAAAATGCAACGTCCAAAATGCACCTCTCTATTATCTATCTTTCTGTATTGCTCAGGAGGCAATGGGCGGTTCACAAGCTCATAAAATTTATTTATTTATTATTTATTTCACGTGATTTATCTACCGCTTGGTTGCAGTAAAACCCTCAAAGCAGTTTACAAGAAGAATAAAACAATAAAATCATCAGTAAAAAACATTTGTCTGACATTCAAATAACAATTAAAGTTAACGATAAGCTAAAATCCAGATTTAAAGAACGTCAGCATTCTACAAGTCTGGAGAGGGGTGCCTAAACAAAAACGTTTTAAGCAAGCACTGAATATAGAGTACAGCAAAGGTGCCTGCCTGTTGTCAATAGGCAGGGAGTTCCGAAGTTTTGGGTGCTGCCACGCTATAAAAGGTTGAATTCTTATCAATGCAGAACAAGTATTATGAAGCACCTGGAACAGTGCTGGTTCTGCAAAAATGCCAGAGATGAAGAATAAAAACAAATAAAGAGAGTGGAATCTGTGGCAGATGAATGCATCTGGAGAATAAAGCCACTGGCAGGTGCAACTTCAAGGCTGTAAAAAAAAAAAAAGCCACATTTGTTTTATTTTCCAAAGAGAAGGACTGAGCAGGTTCCCAGCCTCCAGATGTATAACTGCTAGGAGCTGCGTCCTTCCTCCTTCGCTCCATCTCCTCTTTCCCCTCGCATTGAAAAACTCCCTTGCGCAAGGAAACAGCAGAAGAAAAGCAGAGCCCTGGATATAAGCAAAGCCATTCAATAAACGACAGGAACATATCCTTGATTTACATAAACACCTGCGTTGGCGCTTGCTGATGCTACAGTTTGATGTTTGCATCTCATGGCTTGACAGGTCCTCTCAATAATCTCTCTCTCTCTCTCTCTCCATTTAGATAATTGCCTTTGACGAATTGCACATGGACTTCAAGAACCCCATCGACCAGGGCAACCCAGCCAGGGCAGTAAGTCTATACATGTCGTGTCAGAGGTGTCTCTGTGTCCCATTTGTTCGTCTTTCCCTGCCTCCAGTCCCATCCTTCAGCAGTCTCCCTCTTTCCCTTGTCGTGCAGACCCAGGCACAGTTTAACATTCAGAAACCAGCGAAATGCAAGGCATTGTGACAGGCAGGAAGCATCTGCAGGGGAAGCAGGGGGGGCGGTGCCTCTCTAGGAGTGTCCTTTCCCACATCTCAGTGGTAAAGCTCGGCTTTCAGAAGGTCCCAGGCTTACTCGTTGGCATCTCTACTTCAAATTTATTGTGATTTATTTTCACTTTTTATATCCCGCCTTCCCTCCACGGACCTCAGGATGGCGAACTCACCCTCTCCGTGTTATCCTCCCAGCCACCTTTTGAGCTTTGTGGCTGAATGGAGGATTCGAACCCAGGTTCTAAGGAACTGAAGAAAAAGGTTGCAATTTGGGGTTTTAAACTGTGGGGTTAGGACAAGACTGTCTGTCTGAAGAAGTGGGCATGCACACGAAAGCTCATACCAAGAACAAACTTAGTTGGTCTCTAATGTGCTACTGGAAGGATTTTTTTTTTTTTCATTTGAAGCGACAGATGAAGATTGAGGGAGGAGCCTGGAATATCCTCTGAGGGAAATAAGCGCACGCAGAGTACAGAGAGTCACATGTGTTTTCCTGCCCACTTTCCTCTCTGGCTATGCCTGCCATTGCCATGTGGCACCTAGTCTGGTTGTCCCCAAGAGGATCCAAGACTTTTTGTGGTTAGGAAAGTGACAGGGGAAAGTGTTGTGTAATGATTAGAGCAGGGGTCAGCAACCTTTTTCAGCCGTGGGCCAGTCCACCGTCCCTCAGACCATGTGAGGGGCCATACTATATATATATATATATATTTTGGGGGGGTGAACAAATTCCTATGCCCCACAAAAAAACCCAGAGATGCATTTTAAATAAAAGGACACATTCTACTCATGTAAAAACACGCTGATTCCCAGAATGTCCGCGGGCTGGATTTAGAAGGCAATTGGGCCTCATCTGGCCCACGGGCCTTAGGTTGCCTACCCCTGGATTAGAGCATTGGGAGAGACAGTGGTTCGAATCCCCTCTCATTCATGAAACTTGGGCCTAACCCACCTCACAGGGTGCTTTTCTGCAGCCCCAGAGGGGACGATTCAAATTGCAGGAAAGGAGATTCTGACTAAACTTTAGCAAGAACTTTCTGATGGTACGAGTTCTAAGGCAGTGGAACGGGCTCCCCCAGGAGACGGTGAACTCTCCTTGACTGGAGGTTTCTGAGCAGAGGTTGGACGGCCACCTGCCAGGGATTTATTGCAGAGGAATGGACAACTGATCCTTGGGTCCTTTCAGACCTTGTAGTTCTATGATTCTGTGTCTTGGTGGATGGACAGAAAAGCTGAATTGCCTGGAAAAGGCCCCGGATTCAGCCCCTGGCATCTCCTAGGAGGGCTAGGGGAGGCCGGCCATCTGCCATGGATGCTTTAGTTTAGATTTCTGCCTTGAAGGGGGTTGGACTAGATTGCCCTCTAGGGTCCCTCCCAACCCTACAATTCTATGATTCTACGACCTCCTGTCTGGAACTCTCAAATAAATATAGGAAAGGCCACCGTGAAGCAAAGAATAGCAGCTGTGCAGTTTAAAGCACCAGCAAATCACCTATATTTGTTCGATAACCCCCACCCTCCAATCTGGTTCTGTAGGGTGAACTCTCAGAGCAGAGACATTGGACCCTCCGGAGAAGGAGGTAGCGGAGGGGGAAGATGGGGTGGGTGGGTGGTGAGGAAAGAGCTGCTTTTGAAAGCTGGCAGGGCTGTTGTACTGCAATTGGGAGGATAAAAGCGTGGTTTTCATCCGCCGCTGAAAGAGCACAAAGGAATGGCAGGAGTCGGGAACATTCAGCCATAGGAAACCCTTTGAAATCCCGCCCTGAAAGTGTCGCTCAGCAGCCTCCCTGCAGAAGCAGGGGGAAGCCGCTGCCCCCTCCCCAGCGCTGCGCTGCCTCCCCCACTCTCGCTGCCGCAGACAGGCTGGTGGATGTGCCGGCACTGCTTGTTCAGAGATAAATATCAGAAGAGGGAAGATATCAGGAGGTTCTCAGACCAAAGGCCCGTCCAGTCTAGGATCTCACGTCCCCCAAACCAGATGCAGATGGGAGTCGGACAAGCGGGACATTGGCACGGCAGCAACAGATCTGGCTCCTTCTGCGCTCTCCAGCTAAAGCAGCGTCACGCCACTTTAAACAGCCCCAGAGGATCCTGGGAAGTGTCGTTTGTCAAGGGTGCTGAGAGTTGTTAGGAGCAGGCGCTTCCTCCCCTTGCAGAGCTACTATTCCCAGAGTTCCCTGGGAAGAGGGCTTCATTTTCCAACCACTGTGGAATATATAGTTCTGTGTGAGGGGAACAGGGATCTCCTAACTACTCTCAGCAGCTTTACAAGTCATGTTTTCCCCCAGAGGATGCTGGGAACTGTAGTTCGCGAAGAGTGTGGTTAGGAGTCCCCTGTTCCCCTCACAGAGCTACACATTCCACATTGGTGTGAAAATGAAGCCCTCTTCCCAGGGAACTCTGGGAGTTGTAGCTCTGTGGGGTGAATTAGGCCCTCCCAACAACTCTCAGCATGCTTCAGCTCCCATAATTCTTTGGGGGGAAGCCATGATTGTTCAAAGTGTTGCGATGCTTTTCTAAGTGTATAGTGCCGATGGAGGTACAGTGGTGGGGAGCCCTTTAGAAAATAAATGAATGAATCCTTCTTCCATGGGAACTCTGGGAAACTTGCCTACTGTACAAAAGTAAAAATTATATCCATTGCTTCACCTAACTGCTTTTTGCCTCTGGCCCCGCCCACAATTGGCATGTGGCCCCCAGAAGGGGCTGAAAACCATTCCCCAAGACTGACTTAACATTTTCAGAATGGGAGCTTTGCACACTTCAAACTGCTGTGCGTCTCTCTGCAGCGACAGGATAGTACGATGCAGGGATTGTCCTACAAAAGAGGACAATAGAGTTCTCTATTGTCAGACTTCAACTCCCATCAGCCCCAGCCATGGGCATAGCCAAGGGAGGGCAGGGGGGCAGCTGCCCCCCCATCAAGTAAAACAATAGAAATACTTAACTAACTGACCAATCACGTCGGTTCTGCCCCCCCCCACAAAATTCCTGGCTATGCCCATGGCCCCAGCCAGCTTTGTCCAGTGGCCTGGAATGATGGGAGCTGTAGTCCAACAGCACCTGGAAGGCCACAGCCACAGCCCCCGCCCCTCCCCTCCCCATCCCTGGTGCAAAGGTTCTGCAGGCCATTTTTGGCCCTCGTTTAGTTGGCACTGACAGTGGTTCCTAGCAGGCCAGGAGACGGCATTATATGAGTAAAGTCCACTATCCTCTGAGCTATCCACTTCATAGTCTGTAGAGCATGAGACTCTTCATCTTAGGGTTGTGGGTTCGAGTCCCACATTGGGCAAAAGATTCCTGCATCGCAGGGGGTTGGACTGGATTATCCTCGTGGTCCCTTCCAACTGTACAATTCTATGAAAAGGAGGTGCAAGATCAAGGACAGCTTGGTAACAAAAGTGGAAGTTTTCAAGCAAGGGGAGGAAATATAAGGTTAGCTCCTGGGCTCCTGATGACTCTCAAACGAGAGAGAGAGCGCTGGCACAGTGCCAGGAAGGTGGCACGTCTTCTGGGTTGCCCCCCCTCCCCTCCTGCAAGTATAAATAGTTCTGTTTGACCTCAATTTCTCTCCACGTGTCACAGGCGCCAGAAGAGGAACTCAGGGCGCAGGCCAAGGCTAATCTCCTGTCCCCCATCCCGTATCTCTCCTGGGATTCACCATGTGGCCTAAGGGGAGGGATATTGGGATTTTGGCAAGCGGGCAAAATGGCCTCATGGGCTAATTTGGACAGGTGGGTGGGGACGGCCAACTGCCAATCATTCCTGACGTCACAATGACACCAGGTTCAGTTTTTGTGCCTCCAACTGATTGTCGGGGCTCGGCAGAACCACATGCAAGAGGACGCCCAGCTACCATTTTGGGACGGGGCCCACAACTCTCACATGTGAATTACCTGACGTTTGGGAGGGACACTGTTTGAGAGTTGGCTCAGCAAGGCACCCCGCAGTTGGCTGTGGGGCAGGTAAAAAAATGGCTCAGTCTTCTAAGGATTTGCTGGTACTGGCGATGAGCTGGTTGGTGGCATCTGCAAAACCTTGCGCAAGAGAGCTTCTTGAAAAGGGCTGTGCAAGGCCCAACTATCAGTCTTGGCAGAGCCCCTTTCAAGGTGCAAGACAGCAGGAACAGAACTGATTGGCAAGATCGGAAAAAGGGGGTTCAGGCCGCAAGGAGAATGGCAGGGTTCACAGGTCAGCGCGGAAGGGTGTCTCTGTGTGGAGCTGCTGCTCTTGACCTCCCAAACGATGTGGGTCAGGATTTGAAGGGGCTGCTGCCAGGGCTTACAAAATAATTACCACCAATTAGTTAAAAAAATACAATTTTGGGATTAAGGGGCTGCAAACCAGATAAGGACAGAGCACTGGATAAATGCGATTTTTGAACGGTTCATTATCCCCGTTCGCTGACAGATGTATTCCCCACGCACCCAGAGGATTACACGCCGTGTTGCGTTTTGAGAAAAGCAACCCGATGGGCTTGCCTTGCTTATGTTCACGCTTCCGGTTCAGATTGCGGTGCTGGTGCCAGGATTCGCCTCCGAGGGTCAGCAGCCTTGTCAGATTCCTATGTAGCATGGAGAACTTTGCATCTTTTGCTCCGGCAGTGGCGAGGAATAAAGAGCTGGATCCTACTCTCCTCTTCTTCTTTTTTTTTATTTTAAAAATGCCTGCTTTGGTTTGAAAATTTTTTGTGTGTGCATGTTGGTCAGCCCCGCCCCGCCCCCCAATCTCTAGTTGCTTTAAGGGCTTCTTGTATTTAGAAAATGGAAAAGGATAGTTGGGAGTAAAGGCAGCAGAAAAATATAATCCCTCTGGTCAGACTGTCGGACTAAGACCTGGGAGACCAGGGTTCAGATTCCCACTTTAAGAACGTTTTTGGTTTAAGAACGGACTTCCGGAATGGATTAAGTTCGTAAACCGAGGTACCACTGTACAGTAGTCGCTTTTTACTCCCCCAAAAATGAACTCTAAGCAACTTGTGGAAAACAAAGATTAAGAATAGATAAAAAGGAAGGATTAAAACCAACCCAAAATGCTTATATTGAAAGTACTCCTGGAGATGCCAGGGACTGAACCTGCGACCTTCTGCATGCGAGGCAGAAGCTGTGGCGCTGAGTTATCGCCCACCCCCTAAAAATAAAGGAAGATTCCCCTTCTCATGGTTCTAGATGGGCTGATTTAAAAAGGCGCCCAGGAAGCTGCGTTATACTGAGTCAGACCACTGGTCTCAGTTTTGTTGACACTGATTGGCAGCCGCCAACTTGGAGAGGCCATGGATTGAACCCCGGGGCCTTCTGCATGCAAAGCAGATGCTCTGCTGCTGAACTGCGGCCACTCCCCACATCAGAAGGCTTTTGCAGGGCAATCTTAGCAGAAGCACAAAAACATTTAGGGTGGTGGGAAGACCAAAGGAATGGGGAACAGGAAACGACCCATGGCCCAATAAGGACTCATCAGCAGGCTCACTGGGTGTGGAATGCTGACTGTTGGGGGGTAGGAATGGAAAACTGGTCCAGGGGAAGAGGAACGGAATGGAGTATCCAGGAAACAGACCAATCTGCCTGGTTAGCTGGCATCCACAATAGGAGGACTTTTCGCTGCAACATTCTGTTGCTGTTCAAATCCCTCCCCCCAACCTCCCCCTATACAAATCCTTACAGAGATATTTAATGTTTTCTGGTTACATTCCTGAGGCTCCATCCACTCTCCCTATATCTTCCCCCCCTCCCTCCATCTTACCCACTTGCTCCCCCTAGCAGTTTGACTAGTGTTTATTTCATTTTTTTAAATTATTTTTTCTATACTTCTGTGTAGAGAGAGAGGTTGAAAAACATCGAACGCATCTGTTGCCTCTTGAGAAAGGTGAGTGCTTATTGCCTCTTTGTTTGCTGGTATCTTTCACCCTCATTTAACCTTCTCCCATCTCCCTGATGGGCAAATCTGTCAATTCCGGTTTCTCATCTTTCTGAACTTGAGGTCAGTCCTCCACATTTCCACATCAGTTTGTGATTCCCACCCCCTCCCCCAAATTCCAGGAAAATTCACCAGCAGTTTAGTGCAAATTTCTTCTAATACACACATTTTTCTGTGCCATTTTGCTCAATATATCTATGCTTTTGCAAGCAGTTCTCCCTAAAACAGCCCATTTTTCTACTTTAGTTTCATCAATATATGCATTTACACGCACATTTTTTTTGCACTTTTGCCTACTATACATGTTTTTGCAAAGCATGTTTTCCATAATGTTTGTATTTTCCCAAATATAATGCATTTTGCATGTTATTTTCATGCGCACACACACACCCTCGGCATCCCTTACCTTACCCTATAAAAAGCATTATTCAGACTAGCAGTTTGCACGACCCACTAAGGAAGATAATAACACAATAAAATCCAAAACAATAACAATTAATTGCACAGCTATTCAAAATGTGATTAAAACTCTTTAGTTTAATTAATTCAAGAAAACTGATGGGCTGGATTCAGTGATACCAGCTTTTCAAAGTCTGGTAGTCACTCACTCCTCCAGTGTGCCTCTGCTGCCCCCTTGCCTCTGAGCACCCTCCCCCAAGTAATCCCACCGCCTGCCAGAGGGCACCACTGCCCAATTTGGGACCCACGGTTAGCATTTTTCTACACATTGTTTAAGAGAACTTCATGGCAAACTTTGGAGAGGTGCAAATTTCTAAGTCGGTGTTTTGGGCCACAAAATATTGGGAAGTATGAATTAGTGTAATTCAACTCTGAATGCAAACTGAGTCAAATTTCTACCCCTACCCCCCCCCCGCCACACTCTGGGATGATCCTCTGCAGCACCTTTAACTCTGGCACCCAAGGGTGTCAGTTGATGAGCCATATCAGATGAATATCTAATTGCTCCCACTTTACCATTCTTCTCCCTCTTTCTGATGTTCTGGGTATGTGTGCTGTTGTTTATGTATCCAAAACCAGGATAGCTCATTCAGTAGAGCGCGGGACTCTTAATCGAAGGGTCATGGGTTTGAGCCCAACGCTGGGCAGAAGATTCCTGCATTGCAGGGGGCTGGAGTAAATGACCCCCGTGGTCCCAACTCTATAATTCTGTGACTCTGTGAAAACTACCCCAGCCCATGCCACAAGGGGGTTATCAGCAGACAGGGGAAGAACCTGGAGATTTGCAGGATTACCACCACCAAAAAAAAAAAAAAAAAAGTTAGGAAGAATACTGTAAAGGGGTGGTGAGCCCCCCAAAAAACTTTCCAGTGAGGACTGAGTATATTCAGTGGGTACAGAATGCTGACTGATGGGGGGAAGTGGAAAAGAGAAAACATGGAAGGAGAATAGAATGTAGTGATTAGGGAATCTAGAACAGGGAGGGCTTTGTACTGCAACATTTAGATGCAGTTCCCACTTGTCAAGACCAAGGGCACACCTACAGCCATTTAAAGCACTGTGATACCACATAATAATAATAATAATAATAATAATAATAATAATAATAATAATAATAATAATAATAATAATAATAATAATATTTATACCCCGCCCATCTGGCTGGGTGTCCCCAGCTGCTCTGGGCAGCTTCCAGCAAAATATAAAAATACTCATCAAATACAGTCATACCCCGGGTTGCGCATACATTCGGGTTGCGTACTCCGCTAACCTGGAAGTGCAACGTGGAGCGCGGACGCTTCTGCGCAGTCCACGCATGCGCAGAAGTGTTCTGCGCAGTTCGTGCATGCGCAAAAGCGCCGCCCGGGTTGCACACTGTTCGGGGTGCAAACGGCACCCCGGAACGAATTGAGTGCGCAACCCGAGGTACCACTGTATTAAAAGCTTCCCTAAACAGGGCTGCCTTCAGATGTCTTCTAAAAGTCAGATAGTTGTTTATTTATTTGACATCTGATGGGAGGGCGTTCCACAGAGTGGGTGCTACTACTGAGAAGGCCCTCTTCCTGGTTCCCTGTAACTTGGCTTCTCGCGGTGAGGGAACTGCCAGAAGGACCTCGGAGCTGGACCTCAGTGTCGGGGCAGAACGATGGGGTGGAGACGTTCCTTTAAGAGTAATGCCCTCCCCACAAAGAACCCTGGGAACTGTTGCTTGTTAAGGCTGCTGAGAGTTGTTAGGACACCCTTCTTAGAGCTACAATTCCCATAGTAGTTTAACAACCCACCCATCTTTCCAGGGGACTCTGGGAATTGCGAGAGAAACAGGAAGGGTCAGCACCCTTAGCAAACGAGAGTCTCCCAGATTCTTTGAGGGGAATATGCCCTTTCAGTGTGTGGTAGGTATCCAGCCACTCCACACAATTCCTACACAACTACAGAAGAGCTGTAGCAAAAGAAGGGTGACCGAGTGCCCTACTTTCCAGATCTATGTTCTAAGGACTTCTCTGCTTGAAGGTCTTTAGGGACTAAATCTGGCGGGCAGGATGGGGGGAATTGGCCCACAGGCTTGGGAAGATGGGAGTTGTAGTCCCAACAACATTTGTGGGACACCAGGTTTTGGGGGAGGTTGTTTTTAATAGGTTAAAAAAAAATAATCTGCTGTGTGCAATATGTGCCCAAAATAGCCTCACTTTTTGACCAGAGGGTTTCTCTTGCAGCTCGTCGTTCCCGAATATTCCATCCATGGCCTTTTCTGCCTGATGTTTCTCTGTGCAGCTGAATGGGTGACTTTGGGACTTAATATCCCGCTGCTTTTCTACCACTTGTGGAGGTGAGGCTGAACACCAACACGGCCCAAACACACCCCAGTGCTTCCATGCTGCAGTTCACGACAGGGAGATTTGTAGCCTTCCACATGTTGTCGAACTGCAACTCCCTCCAGCCCTCACCGTTCGACATCCTGGCTGGGGGAGACGGGAATTGGAGGCCAACAATATCTGGAGGTTCGTCGTCCCTGGTTTAAAGCACTGGGAAGTAGTTTAACACCAGAATCAATTTGTACAGCCGCCAGGAAGACACTGAAATCTTTCACTTCTGCTTTCAATTAACCACAGTTTAGTGTTACATCCAAACCGTAAACTGTGGTTGTTTTTAACTTAGATTTGTTTGAAACAAGCCAGCTTCAGAGATCATAATTTGAAGCTGGCTTATTTCAAGCAAACCACAGCTACAGTTTTGGCAGTTTCAGACAACACAAGATGAATTGGAATTAATTACAAAAGGAAAACGTAGCCGATAAGTAACTTACGTTAAAAGAAAGGAAAGTTGGCTTATTCGTTTTTTGAAATATAGCACCTGGATTCCAGGACTTATTGTGCTGGGTGCTGAACTGAAGTTTGGATGAATTTAAAAACAAAAACACCCCCCCCCCCACACACACATAAAACCTGACACAGGTTTTTAAATTGTGTTAGCTGTGAAACTTGACCTGTTTGCAAAACATAAATAAATAGCTTTAGGGGATCATCTCATTCCCTGCACTGGGACAAAACTGAAAGGATAGTTAGATTATAGTCTATTTCTGTACATCTCTGTAGGTTTGAAGTCGCAGCCCAGGAAATTGATGCTTATAGAAACTTGTGCAGGGGGGGATGCAGGAAGCAGGAGAGAAAGGAAGATTACCCTTTGCCAGCAGAAATGAAATATGTAAATTGTATCATTAGACCATACCTGCGCCATGTTTGTGGGTCTGATAAAACAGGAAGCTGCTGTATACCCAGACTATTAATCCCTCTAGCTCAGAATTATGTACTTTGGAGCCCTCCAAGTTGTTGGATTCCAACTTCCAGCAGCTCCAGCCAGCATGGCCAACAGTTGAGAATGATGGGAGTTGTAGTTCCACAACATCCTGCAAGGTGACAGATTCCTCACCCCTAGCCTTGGAGGAAAGGCAGGGTTAATTGTAATAATAAATAATGCCTTGCCTAACTGATCAGGCTGGGATGCGGGTGGCGCTGTGGTCTAAACCACTGAGCCTCTTGGGCTTGCCGATCAGAAGGCTGGCGGTTCGAATCCCCGTGACGGGGTGAGCTCCCATTGCTCTGTCCCGGCTCCTGCCAACCTAGCAGTTCGAAAGCATGTCATAGTACAAGTAGACAAATAGGTACCGCTGCGGCGGGAAGGTAAATGGCGTTTCCGTGTGCTGCTCTGGTTTCGGTGTTCCATTGCGCCAGAAGCGGCTTAGTCATGTCATGCTGGCCACATGACCCGGAAAAACTGTCTGCGGAGCGGGCAAATGCCAGCTCCCTTGGCCTGTAAAGCGAGATGAGCTCCGCAACCCCAGAGTTGTCTGTGACTGGACTTAACTGTCAGGGGTCCTTTACCTTTTTAACTGATCAAAGGACACCTTTTATTTTGGCGTATGTCTTATCAAGAGGTTTTCAGTAAATGAATCTAAGCAATTAATTGGCTCAAACGTAGTAGATCCGCTTTAAGACAATTACCACCTCCATGACATGGAAATTTAGGAGAGAGATTGGACATTTTCACTCACCTCTTTTCCTCCCCGCCCCCGGCCTCCAGGTACTTCCACCGCCCAGCAGATGGCTCAGAAGTGATGTACGACGCTGTCTCCATCATGAATGCCGATATCTTAAACTACTGTCAGAAAGAGTCGTGGTGCAAACTGGCCTTTTACCTGGTGTCATTCTTCTATTACCTGTACAGGTGAGCTTCGCGTGGTCAGATCTGATTTTAGAGAGGCGTTGTCTTTGGGAAGTTGTGGGGAACCTGCTGCAGACTCACTATGCACAATAACAATCTGCTCTGTAGAGGATCTTTAGGGCAAAATCTTTGAGATCCACGGGGCTGCAGATTTAACTGGGCTTTAGTAAAGGCGATCCTATCTCTCCGTTTCCGTGCAAATCCTTAAAATGAGAAGGTAGCACCAAAGGAGTTCTTATACAATGCTGCTATTTTAGAAATGGATGTCGCTGCTCTGTCCATTTGAAGGGATACATCAGATAATCGACGCTTCAAAAGCCTTTTCCACAAGCTCCACTCCAGCTTTTAACTTATAGTTCAGAAAAGCTTAATTTCCCCACTGGGGATGAAATAAGCTGCTTCCAAGGTCCGCAACTACCTGAAGAGGACAACACATCTACTAAAAATAATTTTTAGGCAGAAATCTATAATTATTTTTACGCTACTGTAAGCATTGTTGTTGTTACTGGTTCAGCTGTGTATAAGAAAATAGCCCAGTGTAGAAGAAATACAGTTTTTAAAAAATTCATTTCTAGTATTTATAGACCACTTTTCACCATAAATGGTTCTCAAAGCAGTTTACAGATGAATCAATAAAATCATGCACAAGGAGGTCTGGAACCCGTGACCCTCCAAATGTTGTGGGACGCCAACTCCCATCAGCCCCAGCCAGAGTGACCAGTGGTTGGGAATGATGGGAGTTGTAGTCTACAGTCTCCTTATCTCAGCCCTGACACCTGTCCTCTTAGACAACCGGGGGGGGGGGGGGGTGAAGTAACAAATGTTACTAGTTATTAACCTGCTCACCCACATGGGTTGGTATTAATCCTTGGTAGAAACTGATGTCGTGCCCAGGGACGGGAGCAGGGAAAATAAACTATCTTTTTTTAAAAAAAAAACTTTCCACAGGTAATTAGCATTTTAAATTTTGTTTGCGAGTTTGCACTGAAATGGAATTTCTTTTTCTAAGTGTGGAGAAGTCATTTTAGTTGCGATAGCTCCAGGGAGGGAAGAGATAATACTTCCGTCCTGTAATTTGTGGGTTGGGGAACCTCTGACTTGAGTGCCAGATGTGGCCCTCCAAGCATCTCGGGACTCCCCCCTGCCGCCGCCCTGCCACATTCTCCTACCCTCCCTGCTTTCCAATCTCCTTTGGTGTTTCTGCCTGGCTGGAATATGCCATTGAGCTTGGATGATGCCTCTTGCTTGCTTGGATGGATGGGTGAAAGATACAGAGGGAATGAAAAAGTATTCCCCGGGCCTGCTTTAATTAATAAATGTGAAAGGGTTGAGGTAGCTCCATGCTCCTTATTAATCCTAATGCGTAGTTTGTTTCTTAGCTACTATTACTATGAGGACGGGGTGGGGGTGGGGGTGGGGAACCTGTGATCTTTGCTGTCTTAGTCCTGACTTTGGTGATGGCCTCTTTCTCTCCTTCCTTTCTCGCTCCACGTTCCTGCTGTCCAGTATGGTTTATACGCTGGTGAGTTTCTAACAGACACCCTTTGCAGGGTGGGGGGGGGACGCCCACCTCACCTGGACTACGAAGTTAACGTGCCAAGACTGTGTGGCAGGGTGGGACGGACCCATGACAGGCCCGAGGGCCCCCCCCACCCCACTCCCATGTCCAAAGCCAATTAACGCTGCAAGACTGTCCTTTTCCTGGCTGCCTTGGACAATGATACTCTGCTGCCTCATATCGGATGGCGGGGGGCCTGCCGTACCACCACCAACAACAAACCCCCCCCAGCCCCAGAAATAACGACCGCCGGCTCTATATTTTGGAAAAGGAAGCCGGAGCCGGCCTCTCCGCCGATGGACAACCCCGTTGCAAGAAGGGCCACAGCTGGAATGGAGTTTTCGGTTGAGGGGTCCAGACAGTATTGGGGTGCAGGGCACTATGTGTAAAGCAGAACTAGGGGGTCTCTCCAGCTCCATTTATCTCCAGCTCTTGCTGGACAGGGAACCTTTTGTGTGTATGTATGTGTGTGTTCTTCTACTGCTTTGGGATATTTATATTTTAAAAAAATAAATCTGGGGAGAAGGTGTGTGTGTGGTGCACCCCACTCCCCAACTTCTTTCCATGGCCCCAGCTCCTGGGGAGGTGTTCCTCGAGATACAGTTGAATGTCGCGTCCCCCCCACCTTATTTTTTTTTGGTAGGTTTGGTGACGGTAACAACTTCTCCGCAGTGGAAGGAAGAGGAGGGCTGGAGAGGGGAGGGAAAGCCTCAGCAAAACCACGGTGGCAAAGTTGGGCGGCCATTTTGTCACCCTTGCTAGCGGAGGAGTTTCGGGGAGGGGGTTCGGAAGGGGAAGCCCCCCCTCTCCAATTCTTCTGCTTTTGTTCCCCCTCCTCTTTCTCCAACAAGAGCAATCAGTCTGCTATGGGAAGCGGGTATTCAGCAAGCGCAGTTTCCCTTTTCTTCTCCTTTATTTTCTTCTGAATTGAATTGCTGAATGTTGTCAGATGGGGAAGGGATGCTGTGACTGGAAGTCGTGGAGGCACTCTGTTGTCATGGCAACTCGCGGGCCTATCTTTCCCGCTGGCGCTTTTCCTTTTTGGTACAACTCCTGGCTTTTCTGGGAGGGGAGTGAGAGGCCTCAGTGTGGCGTCCCCTTTCATGGGAGACGGTTTTATATTATTTTTTGGTATGGCCAGAAATCACTCCCTGCCTGAAACTCTTGAGCTTCTGCAAGCCAGTGTAGACAATACTGAGCTAGATGGATGGTGGTCTCATTCGGTATAAGGCAGCTTCTTAGGTTCTTTTCTAAAACCAGCCCTTTAGCTAGAACCATGAGGACTAGAATATTCCTTTATTTTTAGGGGATAGGGCCAAAACTCACATATTCCACAAGTGTCCCAGGAAAAACCGGGAAATCCAGTTGTTGTTTTTTATCTGGAGAAAGTGGTGGCCGTTTTGGTTGGCGCGATTTTGCGACACGGTTTCTCCCCCGAAAAAGTGTGGAACCACAGTGCGAAATGTGTGCAAGATCACAGCAACCCCAGTAGCTGCCATGTTCTCATGATCCTAGATTTTGGCTTCGTGGTGTTGGAGGGTATGAACTCAGTGGCATAACATCTGCCTTGTGTGCAGAAGGTTCTGCCGCCACCTTGACGCTAAAGGCAGATGTTGATAAATCCAAAATAAGAACCTATATAAGAAAAAAAAAATTAGCCCTGCTGGGCCAGGCCCCAAATTCTTCTTAATCCAGCATCCCAAACAGTGGCTGACCAGATGCTTTGTGAGAAGCAGGGCTGGGAAGAAAAGGGCCTTCTCATGTTGCTTGCCCTCTGCTTATGCTAACTGCTCCTGAACATGGAGGCTCTATTACCTATCGTAGCTGACAGCTGTTGATAGACTTATACCCCCCACCCCCTTCAAGAATGTGCCTCATCCTTTTCTAAAAGCCATCTGAAGAGAAAGCCCACGTGAGCCAGGAAGGACCATAACTCAGTGGGAGAGCATCTGCTTTGCATGCAGAAGGTCTCAGGTTCGAGTCCTGGCAGCTCTGGGTAGGGTCCCTGTTGCAGCTGCTGCCAGTCAGTGTGGACAACACTAAGCTAAGATGTACCCATGGCATAGCTGTCAACTTTCCCCTTTTTTTGAAGCGAAATTCCCTTATTCGAAATAGGATTCCTCGCAAGAAAAGGGAAAAGTTGACAGCTATGACCCATGGTCCGGCTTCCTCTGTTCCTAAAGGCCTTCACTGTGTCTTGAATTGAAAATCAATTCGGCATCAGGATTTTTTTTACCAAGCCTTTTGAATGTTTATTGCACTTAAGACTCTACTTTTCAATAAAAACAGCTTACAGACAGTAAAATGCACACCCCAAACTTAACTGATCCACATAAGGGACACTGCAGTAAAATCAGATAAGTGGCTGGGTACAAATAATAAAATTATTATTATTATTACCCGGTATTATGATTATTGGGAGTCAGTTTAAAAGAAGGGTAATTAAATGAAAAATACAGATTAAAACACTAACCAGCAGAGAAAAATCAGCCCAGTGGCCCTCAGCACTTATTTAAGGGTGCTGCCTATTGATGGATGGCTATCAATGATATCCAGATATTATTTTTTGTAAAATATCTAAATCTTTTAATGAATAATCGTTTAAACCAGGCTTTCTTTTTCTGGTTTTTAATACCCTAGTACTTGAAGCTGTTTTTCTACCCAAAAAATTCCTAATAATAATAATAATAATAATAATAATGATGTCATCCTTAGGTACTACTGAAATTATTGAGATTTATACACAAATAATTTCTTCTGGATTGAGGACTGAACATGGTAATTATTCTCACTCTTACCTCTTAGTCTAAGATGCACACGCACAAAATATATACGTAGTGTGTGTACACACACACACACACACACATGTATGGAAAATACTTTTTCCTCAAACCAATAAAGATATTTGTAATCACCGAGAGGTGGAAATAGCAGAACCAAAGCTGGGTGTTGCTCAGCCCAGAGGTACTGCAATACACCATCTTATTTATTTATTTTTCATTTAAAAAAAATTATATACCGCTTGATTGTAAAAGAAAAAAGAAAAACCTCAAAAGCAGTTTACAGAAAGAATAAAACAATAAAATCCTCAGCAAAAAGAAGAAGTAAAAACCTTTTCAAACAAACTGAGAATCAACAATAAGATAAAAACCAGATTAAAGGCCAGCATTCTACACATCTGGGTAGGCTTGCCTAAACAAAAACGTTTTTAGCAGGTGCCAGAAAGGTTCCTGCCTGATGATAATAGGCAGGGAATTCCAAAGCAGGGGTGCTGGCACACTTAAATACTGACTTCCTACAAACGTGGAATGAGCATTATGTAGCACATTTTCTGCTGTCCTTTGGAGCTGTCAAGTGGGCATATATGGGGCAAGGCCACCTTGCAAGTAATTTTGATGGATTGATTCGATTTCTTACCCACTCTTCACACTCAATAAGGTCCCAGGGGCAGGTTACAGCAGTACAATTGTTAAAAAAAACAACCCAGATAAAGCAGTTAGCAATCAAAACTGTTCCAAATAGAGCAGAATCCAACAAAAGAGCTGGAGTCCCACAAAACAAAATACCTTTAACCGCTGAAGGCCGGGGTACAGAGGGGCCTCTCCTGCATACGGCAGAAGCTGTGCCGTGACAATGCTATATACACCCTTCTCTGTGCAGGGGGAGGGAGTCCCAGCCATTCAGGGAGCTGCCACAGAGCAAGCTCCCAAGAGGTCATTCCCTGAACTGCCAAAATAGCCCCCCCTGCCCCCTGCCCCCCAGTAGATCTGTACACCCAAGAAAGCCGGTAGGGGTGGAAATGGGCCTTTCAAATCCATATATTTATGTGTGAGTTTTGATTACTGATTCAACATAAATCTCTGTGTGTGTTTGTGTGAAAGAGTGAAGGCTGCGAAAGGCACTCTGTGCGTTCTCAGAGGCTCCTCCTGCCGGCATTATTTACAGCGCACGGAAACTTGGATGGAAGTCCTGGGCTTAGGGGTTGCCAGTTTAGCAGTTTTTAAAAATAAAAATAATCTAAAAAAACAAAAACCCGAAACCCGGCCTGGCCTGGCCTGCTCCTGTGATTTTTATTTATTTATTTGTCAAACACTTGCTTGACCTTCAGAAACCAGCAGGGAATGTGTTCCGGAACATGTTGATGATCATTTCTTAACATTTTGTAGTTCAAATTGGGTTTTCGGAGCAATGGTCAGTTAATTAAGTTGACCAACCTTTCTTGGGACCTGGTTAAATGTTGTGTGTGTGATATAACCCTGTGACAACCTGCTTTCTATTTGGATTTCCTTGCCTTGACGGTGTCCTCTTAAGCTCGTTATGGGAGAAATGTTTTTGTCTGGATCCAGCCTGCTTATGATGTGTCCAGTTTAGGGGTGGTCAGAACAGAAACAAAGGGGACGGACAGCAAATGAAATCTGGAAAGTCCTGCCCTAGAGGATTTGGGGTGGGAATGGGGGTGGGGACGGTCACCTCACCGTGGTACTATTGATTCCTATGCCCCTTCCCTTCCTTGCGCTCTTTTTTAAAACTGATGAACCCCCCACTCCCCAGGGGACTGTTGTATAAAGAAATTCTGTTGGAAATAAA
Organism: Lacerta agilis; assembly: GCF_009819535.1. Lineage (NCBI taxonomy): Eukaryota > Metazoa > Chordata > Lepidosauria > Squamata > Lacertidae > Lacerta > Lacerta agilis. Next base: position 30,274,281 of record NC_046328.1, on the reverse strand, counting down.
AAAAAGAAACGATTTGACTGTGGCTGGTGAATAGTCCCATCATCCTGATATATTGGGGGTGGGGGGTCATGCACACCACATTTCCCTCCCAGGGTTAGAAACTCACAAATATAAGCTAGGCGCCAAATGGTTTCTTAAACCAAGGTTACATTCGCCAAAGCGGAATGTCTAGTTGGCATTTTGGGGGAAAGCAGGACAGCTCCAAAGTCTTATTTTTCAAATGATGGACTGGCGGATTCACAGTTAAACATCTGGCTAGTTCAGATGACAATCTTGAGCTCGGTCAAGAACTTTGAGAATTTAAAAGAAGAAAAGTTCCTTGACCCAGGGACAGTCCACATATATATTAGCCTATTCCGACCTCTTTTTATTAATGGTGACCATTCACAATGTAAGAATATTCTTCACAACTGTGAGCAGGGCAGTAAGTGAAGACAAGCAACAACAATTCACTATCGCATTGTTCACCGCCCCTGGCTCAGGCTGCACAGGAGAAGAATTTTTGTTCCTGACATTCATTCCAATTGTGCAGATAACAGATGGAATTCTACAGGATTGGGGTATTAGTGTGTGAAAACAGTCCAGACCCAAGGATCACCAGACTTGCACCTCCAGATGGTGGAGATGCCAGGCGTCATCATGGTCGTTGGTCAGGTGCAAAATGTGCCTGGCTAATTTCTAACACTGTTCCCTCCTCTAAAGTGGTTTGCAAACTGGCCAGGAAAAGGCCAGCCAGGCCTGCTTCTTTGTAGTGAATGCACCTGCTTGATCGGTTTTCCACATCAACCAGCTTTTATGGGGCTGGGGAAACTGCAACCCTCCGTCCCCAGTGAGCACGGCTGCTGCGAGTTGTAGCCCTGCAACAGCTGAAGGGGTCAGAGGTTGCCCATCGCTGCTCTGCAGTTATGTCCCAACTCACAACACCAAATGTGCCTCCCCGTACAAGGAAAAGCTAGACCAGGCCAAGGGGGGCAGTGTCCTGTTCTCGCAGTGGCCAACCAGAAGCCCTAATGCGAAGCCCACAAGCAGAAGCTGAGTGCAACAGCCTCTCCCTTCTGCATGCAAAGCAGCGTTTCTTACCACCGAGTGGTGCGGCGCTTAAATGCTCAGATGTGCTTAAGCTACGTTTCGTTTGGGAGAAAGGATTACAGAGGGAAGGCAAAGGGCTTAATAGAAATATGGAAGAAAACAAAGAGGGAAAGACGGAGTCCTGCTGGATCAGACCACAAGGCCTCCCTCTCTAATCCAGGAACACACTTCCCACAGTGGACCGAAACTCCAAAATGAAACCATCAGGCAGGACCTTCTGTACAATAGCCTTCTTCTGCTATTCAACCCTGGTTAGAGGCTGGATGAATTTAAGGCTGTTTGGGACAGAGGTAGGGATCCTTTAGCACCCCAGCTGTTGGTGGACTACAACTCCCATCATCTCCCATTGGCCAAGCTCGCTGCAGCTGGTGGGAATTGCGGTCCAACAACAACTGGAAGGCCGAAGGTTCCTCACCTGTGTTTTAGGATGTCCCAGCACCTGTTTCAGGTGGCCTCATTCACTATGGATCAGGTCCTCCAAGTTGTTGAACTCCAACTCCCATCAACCCCAGCCAGTGTGGCCAATGGTCAGAGATGATGGGAGCTGGAGTCCAGAAGGCCTGGAAGGGCACGGGCTCCCCACCCCATCCCTGCTATAGGGCATCAGAGGCTGTTACTGTTCTCACCCAAGCGATGCACAGATGTATCCCACGGAGCTTGAGCCGTCCACAGCTGGATTCCTCTTGAAATAGCAACGCTCTCTCGAAAAGCGGCAGTCCCGGCAGAATTTCCCTCCCCAGTGGAGCCAGTCAACCTGGAAATGTCCTCTGCCTCCCGGCCGTTCCTTTTTCTGCAGCGGTGCAGAGGCCTCTTGCTTGATTTGAAACTAATGCACAAATTGATTTCATCCAGCCAGGTGAGTCCCTCTTCTCCCATGCTCACAGAACCCAGATGCTTTGCCCCAGGGCGGAATAAGTCCCGCTGTTCCACACACAAAACCCAAACATGCACCTGGTCTCCAGTGACTAGCAGCTACAATAAAGGGTCGCAGCTGGGCCCTTTTGTGTGCAACAGCATCTCTCTCTGGATGTGGTACAGAGGGGGGAAAGGAATTGGTTTTCGGTTAGTTCCACAGGCCCGGCATTCAGCAACAATTGGAGAATTAATGGCGAGCTGCGCTATCGTTTTGAATAATAATAATAATTTATTATTTATACCCCTGCCCATCTGGCTGGGTTTCCCCAGCCACTCTGGGCGGCTTCCAACAGAATATTAAAATGCAATAGTCTATTAAACATTAAAAGCTTCTCTAAACAGGGCTGCCTTGAGATGTCTTCTAAAAGTCTGGTACTTGTTGTTCTCTTTGACATCTGGTGGGAGGGCGTTCCACAGGGCAGGTGCCACTACCGAGAAGGCCCTCTGCCTGGTTCCCTGTAACTTGGCTTCTCGCAGCGAGGGAACCGCCAGAAGGCCCTCGGAGCTGGACTTCAGTGCCCAGGCAGAACGATAGGGGTGGAGACGCTCCTTCAGGTATACTGGACTGAGGCCGTTTAGGGCTTTAAAGGTCAGCACCAACACTTTGAATTGTGCTCAGAAACGTAATGGGAGCCAATGTAGGTCTTTCAAGACCGGTGTTATGTGGTCTTGATGGCTGCTCCCCGTCACCAGTCTAGCTGCCGCATTCTGGATTAGTTGTAGTTTCCGGGTCACCTTCAAAGGTAGGCCCACATAGAGCACATTGCAGTAATCCAAGTGAGAGTTAACCAGAGCATGCACCACTCTGTCGAGACAGTCTGCTGGCAGGTAGGGTCTCAGCCTGCGTACCAGATGGAGCTGATAAACAGCTGCCCTGGGCACAGAACTGACCTGCACCTCCATGGACAGCTGTGAGTCCAAAATGACTCCCAGGCTGCGCACCTTGTCCTTCAGGGGCAAGAGTTACCCCATTCAGGACCAGGGAGTCCTCCACAGCAGCCCACCTCCTGTCCCCCAAAAACAGTACTTCTGTCTTGTCAGGATTCAACCTCAATCTGTTAGCCGCCATCCATCCTCCAACCGCCTCCAGACACTTACACGGTGTTATTGTGCTGGGAGGTGAGTGGCCCCCAGCCTGTTTTTAAACAGCAAACCTGTGTTCACTGACTGAGAGACCGTTCCCTAAATAAAAGAAAACAGACATATGGTTTTTGTGACCTGCCTTCTGTGACAGAGGGCAAGTGACCAACGGCTCCTGAGGATCTAAGCTTGTAAAGGTGCAGGATCTGTCCCCGAGCATTGCCTCTTATCAAAAAAAATCCTAGGCTGCTCTCTGTCGGTCTCCCAGCAAAACCCAGCACAGAGTGGGGTCAGCTGTTAGACTGCGTCTGAGAATATTCTGGGGGAAGGGGTGAAATGCGTATGTGTGTTTTTGTATAGGCACAGTTTATAAGAAGTACTGTGAATGGGAAGTCTGCGAGAGGGAGGGAAGGCAGGACACATAAGAGACGCTATTACACACACAAACAGCCGCCCCCACATCCACGAATATGTGCAGATCTCCACTTGTAGGCTGCAAAAAAAAATGTAATCTGAAGCCGTTTGAAGGCTGTCAGCAGACCCATCTCTCCATCCTTCCACACTTCCCCTCCCTCTCTCCCTTAACCTTCTGCTTGCAAGGCTAAACATAGCTAGTTCTTTTCAGTCTTCCTTTCTCCTTTTGTTGCTTAGGATTTTTTCCCTTCTGCCTCAAGCCAAAAGTGTAATTGTGCTCCATGATTTGGTTTCCTTTCGTGATTCATTTTAAACGCCGTGCTAACCGTTCTGCGTCCCCTGCATATATTGGGGACTGCGTCCCCTGCATTTATTGGGGACAGATGTGCCTTTGTGAGAAGGGGGTGATGTTTTGAACTGGGGAGCGGTGGTAGTGGGGGGGGCAGTTTCCCCTTAGCATGCATAGTTCAGCTGTGGGACTCCCTCCTGCAGGCCACCAAACTGGATGGCTTTAAAAGATTAGACCAATCCATGGCTGGAGCCAGTGCATGTCGGTATAGTGGTTAGAGCAGGCATAGGCAAACTCGGCCCTCCAGATGTTTTGAGACTACAATTCCCATCATCCCTGACCGCTGGTCCTGTTAGCTAGGTATGATGGGAGTTGTAGTCCCAAAACATCTGGATGGCCGAGTTTGCCTATGCCTGGTGTTGGGACTAGGAGAGACCAGGGTTCGAATCCCCCACTCGGCCACGAATGAAGCTCACACTGGGTGTGACCTTGGGCCAGCCACTGTCTCTCAGCCTAACCTACCTCACAGGGTATTTATGGGAGAGAGAACCATAAGGTATGATACAAATGCAATCAGTAATGACAGCCATAAATACCAGTTGCTGGAATCCACAGGAGGAGAGAGTCGCCGATACTCTCTTGCGATTTGGATCCATTGGTTCCGGTCCTGCCCTCTAGGGAGCAGCAGGAAACACTCTTCCTCCATCTTCGAATGTGACAGCCCTTTGGATATTTGAATATGGCTGTCGTGTCACCTCCCAGCTTTCTCTTCCCCAGGCTAAACATACCCAACTCCTTCAACTGTTCCAGCAGGGCTGCCTGCACGCCTTTTGCACCCCTGCCTTTCTCTCCCGACATCATTAGCAATGCCGCAAACACGCCTCCTCCTCTGCCCACACAAGCAATGCCCACCCTCCCCGTTGCTTTCTGCGCTCGTGGACCGAAGAAACAGCCGCTGCGCGAAATCAAAAATTAAAGAGGTTTTGAATTTCTGCCTCGGAGCACCTGGCATTTGAGATGCAAAGGATGAAGCCCTGGGCCTGGGAGTTTGGAACGGAAGGGAGCGCACGGGAAAGATAGCTTTGCGCAGAGTAAATCCTGACGCCGCAGTTTTGCATTGCAAGTTATGCAGCCTCCGAAGGGGCTGCGTACGGGCACACAGACATCTAAGGCAGCTGTGAAGAAAAGACAGGCCCTTGCAGGTATACAAAGGTTTAAGTTTGTGGGTGAGGCTTCACACTTCGCTCAAGTGCTGACACCTGACCCGAGAGAAAGTACCCAGTTCAAATCTAGCCTGAACCTCCCAGCACTAGGAGACTGGGTGTTCCCAAGGGATACACTTAGACCATATCCGCAACATACATTTAAAACACTACGATTCCACTTAAAAAACAGTGGTGGCTTCCCCCAAAGAATCCTGGGAAGTGTAGTTTCCTAAGGGTGCCAAGAGATGTGAATTGGCACTTGGGAATTGTAGTTCTGGAAGGGGAATAGGGGTCTCCTGACAACTCTCAGCTCCCTTGTTGTTGTTGTTCTTCAGTCATTCAGTCGTGTCCGACTCTTCGTGACCCCATGGACCAGAGCATGCCAGGCACGCCTATCTTTCACTGCCTCCCACAGTTTGGCCAAACTCATGCTAGTTGCTTCGAGAACACTGTCCAACCATCAGCTCCCTTAACAAACTACAATTCCCAGGATGGTTTTGGGGGAAGCCACGTCTGTTTAAAGCGGTATGACCTGGCTTTAAATGTGTACTGCAGATAGAGCCATAGTCAAAGGGAAAGAAGAAGAAAAAACCCCAACGGCAAATACTGATTGCACACCAGACCGATAATCATAATCCAGCATATCTGCGCTTTCAAGGAGGGAGTTTTGCTGCAGAAACTTCACTTACCCTCTTTTCCACCCCCGATAATGAAGCCACAAGAGAATGCCAAAAACAAAACCTGCCAACCCACTACCCCCTTTCCGTGTAATTGCAACTGTGCAGAAGGTGGCAAGATGAGGTTATGTTCCCCAATGCACATTTTTTTTTGCAGGAAAAGCTGCAGAAGTTAAAAGGAGGAAAGGCTTTCGCACCCCCATGTCTCCCTTTTCCTGCACACAGGATGCCAACGAACTGCATCCTTCCCCAAAAGCAGCATTAGAAACGCAAGGAAGCTGCCTTCCTCCAAGTCAGGCCATGGGGCCCATCTCTCTCCTTGCCTGTACACTGACTGGCACCCCTCCTCCCAAGGTTTAAGATAAGAGGTCTTTTCTCCCAGCTCTTCCTGGAGATGCCAGGAATGGAAGCAGGGTCCGTTTGCATGCAAAACCAGCTGCTCTACAAACGTAAGACGAGCCCTGCTGGATCAGGCCAATGTCCCATCTAGTCCAGCATCCTGTTCTCACAGCGGCTGCCCAGATGCCTCTGGGAAACCTACAAGCAGGAGCAGAGCACAAGAAACCACTCCCGAGGTTTCCAGCAACTGCCATTCGAAAGCGTTGCTGCCTCCAACCACGGCAGCAGAGCACAGCCAACCCAGCCAGTAGCCGCTGATAAGCCCTACCCTCCAGGAATAAGGAAGCAGATCTTTGGAACTCCCTGCCTATTGACACCAGGCAGCTGCCTTTGCTGGACCGTTTCCTGATACCTCCTGAAAACATTTTTTTGTTGTCATTTAGACAAGCCTATTCAGGGATGTAGAAGAACACGGACAAGTATTTTAATGTGGTTTTTTTGTGTGTGTGCATTGTTGACTTTGGCTTTTAAATGTCTCCAAATATGTGCCAACCTTCTTTTCAAAGGATAATTTTGATGTTTTAACTTTTTTTTTGTAAACCGCTATAAGGTTTTTACTACAGTTGAGTGGTATAGAAGTTTTGTATATATATATATGAGAGAGGTTTTGGAGGGCTCTGTGGCCCTGACTTCTGCTGTGCACACAAATATTATGTCATAGAGCAGCTTTTTTCAACCTTGGGTCCCCAGATGTTTTTGGCCTACAACACCCAAGCTGCGTCCTGCCATCCTATGCAGCAAAGAGCTTTGGCCTCTCACCTTTTGGAATCTCACCTGTGTGAATTGACAGCCAAAGAGAGAGTAGGCAGGGCCCAGCAGCTGCCGTAGAACTTCCCCTTCAACCCCCTCCTGGGAACAGGAAACTGCTCCTCCGTGAAGTTCCCCCGTAATTGCAAACAGTGAACAAAATATTTTTTTTCTTCACTCCAATAAACGCTCCTCCAGACAAGCCATTGAAACATGTGTGCGCGCACACAAACATCCCACACACAGCCAAGTACCAAGCCAGTCTCTCTGCAGCTGCTCCATGATGTGTCTGCTGCCACCTGGTGTCAGAGGTGAGTAACTATTCTAAGCTAAGAGGATGGGAGGGTTACGGCGAGCGGTAGAAGGTAGCAGGGAAGTGAAGGCCCAGATTCGCTCCACACATTTAAAAGCACTAGGGACACGGGTGGCGCTGTGGTCTAAACCACTGAGCCTAGCGCTTGCCGATCAGAAGGGAGAGTTTGAGCTCCCGTTGCTCGGTCCCAGCTCCTGCCAACCTAGCAGTTCGAAAGCCCGTCAAAATGCAAGTAGATAAATAGGTACCGCTCCGGCGGGAAGGTAAACGGCATTTCCATGCGCTGCTCTGGTTCGCCAGAAGCGGCTTAGTCATGCTGGCCACATTACCCAGAAGCTGCGGACAAACGCCAGCTCCCTCGGCCAGTAAAGCAAGATGAGCGCCGCAACCCCAGAGTCGTCTGCAACTGGACCTAATGGTCAGGGGTACCTTTACCTCTTAAAACAGCTGTGACTTCCCCCAAAGAATCCTGGGAAATGTAGTTTGTTAAGGGTGCTGAGAGTTGTTCTAGACTTGCCTATTCCCCGCTCACAGAGCTACAATTTTCAGAACAACCCTGGCCATTAAATCACTCTAGGAATTGTGGCCCTGTGAGGAGCTAGGTAGTCTGTGAACAATACTCAGCACTCTTCAGGGAAGTTTTTAATGGTAGTTTTACTGTGTTTTTAGTATTTTGTTGGGAGCCACCCAGAGTGGCTGGGGTGACCCAGTGAAATGGGTGGGGTATAAATAAAATAATTGTTGTTGTTGTTGTTGTTAACAGACTCCCCTATTCCTCACAGGGCTACAGTTCCCAGAGTGGCTACACAATATATCCCCCTTCCCAGGGAAATCTGGAAATTGTAGCTCTGTGAGGCAAAAAGGGGGTCTCCTCACAGCACCCTTAACAAATGAGAGTTCCCAGAATTCTCTGGGGGAAGCCAGGACAGTTTAAAGTGTGGATGTGCCCAAAGAGAAAACCACACGGGGGGGTACTAGATCAAGCCAAGCTTATTTAGCCACACGCCGTTATTAAAATAAAGAAGCACAGGCGCTTTACTGGGGCTGGGGAGAGGGAGAAAGTTGGCAGCCACCCCCAGCCGGATGAAATGTGAACAAACGCACAAGTTGTCAAGCACATTTTTATCGTCGCTTCCAAGAATGAACTCTCCCATAAACAGATGGGGGGAAAGTTGAAATGCGAAGTCTTTCCTCTGAAAGTTGGCTAAAAGACACAACTTAGCTGCTTTGCAGATTTCATTAAGATTCCCCCCCACCCCACCTCCCTGTCTACCCAAACCCAACTCTTTGCTGGCTTGTATCTGTGGCAGTATAGACATTTTTTTAAAACCCCAACAAAGGTTAATATAATGAAAACAAGTGGGAAAGTGTTTGAAAGTACCTCAACAACACAGCATCTGATGACCAATAGTATACAGTCTTTGAGAGCGGAGGGTCTCTGCTCTCCGACAACATAACAGCAGAGGGTGGGGGATTTTTTTGGGGGGGGGAGCTCCTTGCTCAGCAGGTGTCCCCTGTCAATGCTCAGGTGTTGGTGCTGGGGGTCAAAAGACCACCAATTTGGGGGGGGGGGGAAGCAGGAGAAGTCATTTAAAGTAAACCAGCTGATTTTCAGAAGAGAGGGAAAGGGTGTTTTGCTCCAGAAGGCAATAATAATAATACACCAGAAGTCATGTTCTTAAAAATTCTTTGCATAGCAAAAGTGCTCCCAGGAGCATGAAAGGGGGGAGGAGGAGTGTCCGAAACAACCCTGCCCCACCCTATCCGAGTCTGCCCCCCAAGCAAGGAGACGTTTGCAACGACCAGTGGAAATGGAACAGGACACAGATTTGGGAGTCAAGCCGGGGGGGGGGGCGGGGGGCAGGCAGTGTCAAGCCTGGATAGTTTTGACAGTCCTCACTTCCCCTCCGCTCTCGTGATTTTGTGAGGGGCGGGGAGCCCCAAGAGAGGACGTGGCACCTCCCTTATTCGGCATCATTCCTTTCGTCAGCGGAACCCCCGTCCTCCTTGGCAAGGCCCAGGAAGAGGTGGAGTGTGTACATCAGGGAATTTGGGGCCGGTGGGTGGGAGAAATCAGAGGGCAGGAAGAGAGAGGGGTCCTTGCAAAGCCAGCCCCCACCCCCACCTCCCCAGGCAAACGTTGGGGCCTCCACGGACGGGTCCTCTCCTCTGCCTCGCCTAATGAACCAGCTGTGCAGTCAGCCAATAGAGGATCAGAGGCTGGAAGGCGGCTGCTGCTAGGGTGACGTACATCTGCGCCCTCCCGCTAGGCCGGCTCATCCCTTCCTGCACCATTGAAGGAAGGATCTTCATCCGCAAGGAGCGCACCTGGTTTGGAGAGAGGAAATGTGCCGCAAGTCAGAGGTTAAGGAAGAAGACTCGCCTCTCCCCCCACCCCCACAATTCACTCCTTTATTGTAAAAGCAGGGGTGGGCAACCTGCAGCCTTCCCAGGTGTTCATGCAGCTAGAAACTTGTGACCCTGCTATCTCACAGAATAATATTGAGTCGGAAGGGGACCCTGGGGCTCATCTAGTCCAATCCCCTCGACCTGCAAGAATAAGCAGCTGTGCCTTAAAACGGGGATCGAACCTGCGACCTTGGCATCGTCAGCACCACGCTCTAACCCGCTGAGCGATGTTGCTGGGCTCCTCGACTCCCATCAGCGCTGAGGCAGCAAGGCAAATAGGGATGGTGAGAGTTGTAGGCCACACCCACATTTAAAGCGCTGTTAAAAAGGTAAAGGGACCCCTGACCATCAGGTCCAGTCGTGTCCGACTCTGGGGTTGCGGCGCTCATCTTGCTCTATAGGCCGAGGGAGCCGGCGTTTGTCCACAGACAGTTTCCGGGTCATGTGGCCAGCATGACAAAGCCGCTTCTGGCGAACCAGAGCAGCGCACGGAAACGCCGTTTACCTTCCCGCTATCTATCTACTTGCACTTTTGACGTGCTTTCGAACTGCTAGGTGGGCAGGAGCTGGGACCGAGCAACGGGCGCTCACCCCGTGGCAGGGATTCGAACCGCCGACCTTCTGATCAGCAAGCCCTACACTCTGTGGTTTAACCCACAGCACTGTTATACCACTTTAAATTTTAGTTTGCTAAAGGTGCTGGGGTGAACCCCTTTTCCACTCAAGAGCTGCAATTCCCAGAGTTCCCAGGGACAGATTGTATAACTACTCTGTGTGATAACTGCAAGCTCTGTGGGGGGGGGGGGAGTGCCTCCTGATAACTCTCTGCGCCCTTACGCAAACTGCAGCTCCCACCAGGGCCATCTTACCCATAGGAGCTAGGGGTGTGGGGCAGCCGGGTACCAGGCTCTCAGGGGCGCCAGGCCTGGAGGGTTGAGTTTGGGGAAAAGCCCACCCGCCGGTGGCTCTTCTGCTGCGGGCGGCCTTGTGCCGCAAGTTCAGGGGAGACAGAGACAGCGAGACACTGAGGTGGCCGGCCGGCTCCACCTTCCTGAGCACCTAGGACTGGGCAACTGGGGGGGGGGCGTGCCAGGCAGACCTTTGCACCCCGGCGCCACATATGCTTAAGACGGCCCTGGCTCCCAGAATGCTTTGCGGGAAGCCATGGCGGTTTAAAGTGGAGCCATAAATGTTTTAAATGTGAGTGTTGTTGTTGTCGTTGCCGTCTAGCAGCATGCAGAAGCTCGCAGGCTCCTCGTTCCCTTTGGTCTGATCTACCAGGAACTCTGTGGGTCCCCGGGGAAAGGCCTGCTGACGAGACTTCCTGCCCCACGGCACCCTGGGAGTGCCAGGGCCCAGATCCCAGTACTCACCATGAAATACATAAGAGAACAGGAAGCCCAAGCCAAGGCGATATAATAGCCATTGCTGCCAAAAGCGAGGCCGCCCACCACGGCTAGGATCATCCTGGAGGAGGAGGAGGAAATGGCAAGTGTGATCATGGCTGTTAAATCCCCTCCTGTCAAGGCTGTCATCCAGGCCCAGCATTCTGAGATTCACAGCTGTTGTTAAGATCTCTGCCAATCACCCTCTTTTAGTCAGGCGAGACACACTGTCAGTTCTCAGCACTGAAAGCTTTATAGAAATTTCTAAAAGCTTAAGAGGTGCCGGGACACCAAGGTGCCTACGCATAGCATATTAAAAAGAAACTTTGGGGAAAACGATGTAATCGTGAGGGCGGGACGGAGGGGTGGGGGGAAGATTCTTAAATTGTTGGCATAAATATATTCGGCGCTGGAATTGTACAAGTTCAACTTAAAATTTTGGGGGAGTAATACTGGAAGCATTATGGGAGGCAAAAATTCTGTTTATTAGTAAAAGCAGATGGTGGTAGTTTTTAAACAAGGTAACTGCAGAACTGTTTCCCTATATACAGGTATCTGAAGAAGTGTGCATGCACACGAAAGCTCATACCAAGAACAAACTCAGTTGGTCTCTAAGGTGCTACTGGAAAGAATTTTCTATTTTGTTTCCCTATATGTGACATTTATGTGTATGCATAATTTAGGGCTGCCAAAAAGTCCAGAATACAGCAGTCAGAAACGGTGTCCGGGCAGAATTCGCTTAAATGTCCGGGGAAATCCAGTTGTATGGAAACCCATGTCCGAAGTCGAGATTTTGGCAACTTTCTTTAAAAACAGCTCAAAGACTTCATTATTTTTTTGAGCTCAACAACTTTTGTGTCTGGATTTTCACTTTTGGAAATGTGGCAACTCTAGCAAAATTATACAGACCTTCTGGACAGATACTGCAAATAATAATCACATATGTGCATTTTAAAAATCGGTGCTGTGTTGGGAAATTTCCCCAGAACAATCTCTTTAGTTATAAAATTTAAATGTATATCACAATTTCAAATTTAACCAAATAAATATGTCTGTGCACGTGTGTTTTTAAAGGGCTGTCTGTACACTCACCTTCTGAATCAGAAGCCTTTGCTTCCCATCTGAACATGGATGGGACATTAGGTGGTGGCCGTACAGGTATCTGGCAAATGCCCAGAGGCACATTATAGAGAATTTTTGGAGAGTGGCATTTGGAGAATGGGGATGGTGCTCCAGGTGTTTGCTGGACTACAATTCCCATCATCCCTGATCACTGCTGGCTGGGGCTGATGGGAGCTGGTGTCTAATAACATTCAGAGGGCTGCACCTCATTGAGATGCCATCACAACACTGCATGGAGGTGTGTGGCGAAGTCATTGCAAAAAGGGGGCTGTGCTGGCGGTGGGTGATGGTGATAACAATACTCTGTATGTTCCTGACAAAAGTGACCCAAAGCAACTTGTAAACACTATAAACCATTACAGCAAACACAACACTTCAAAACACAAACCAAAAAACACAACTACACACACGAATGACAGGTCTTATAGATCCAGCCCTACTAAAAGAGGCCACAGGTACTCTAATTTAAAGGGCCAAAAGGTCACACTACATTAAAGTTATTGCCTGGTGCCTATAGCTAGATAAAGAGGGTGCCCAGGGGAGAGCATTCCACAAGCAGGGAGCCACCACTGAAAAGGCCCGTCCCCATGTCGTCACCCTCTGGACATCCCAGAGAGGGTCACACAGAGAAGAGCCTCAGAGAGTGATTTCAGGGTTTGATTCAGTTCATGTGAGGAGAGGCAATCCTTGAGGTATTGTGGTCTCGAGCCACATTAAAGCCTCAACGAAGAAAATACAAGAGTCAGTTTAAACACCGCTCAAGACCCCAAGTGAAAGAGCCAAGTTGGGACAATAAGTCTGACCTCACGTAAACACAGCCTCCTATGGTCCCAAGGACCGCTAGGCCAGAGATGTGGCCCTTCTGATGTTGCTGGACCTCAGCCACCATCATTCCTGACCACTGGCCTTGCTGGCTTGGGCTGATAGGAGCTGGAGTCCATCCAATATTTAGAGAAGAAGAGTTTGGATTTGATATCCCGCTTTTCACTACCCAAAGGAGTCTCAAAGCGGCTAACATTCTCCTTTCCCTTCCTCCCCCACAACAAACACTCTGTGAGGTGAGTGGGGCTGAGAGACTTCAGAGAAGTGTGACTGGCCCAAGGTCACCCAGCAGCTGCATGTGGAGGAGTGGAGACGCGAACCCGGTTCACCAGATTACGAGTCTACCGCTCTTAACCACTACACCACACATTGCTCTTATAGTTCCTTCCCAGTGCGCTAGGCCGACAGTGTACTGGCCACAAGGCAGAAGGTAGAGGCCCACTTACCCAACGTATTTGTAGCCGCAGTAAGCAAGCAGGTCGAAGGTGCCCAGGTCGCTCTGGACCGTCACAAGGTACAGTCCCAGCAAAAGGGCGAGAACCTCAATCACGACCCACACAAACGCCGTGCTGGCACACACCCCCAGGACCTCCGGTGAAAACCTAGGAAGGAACAAGGCGGAAAGAGCAGAACGGAATGAATGTCAGGAACGAACATAAATATGTGAGGAGAGTCTGGATGTTGGAATGCAATGTTATTGTGCTGTCTAAAATGTCTAAGATATTATTGGATTGTCAGACAAAGGACGAGCAAGTAAAATCCTCAATGATACATTGGGCAATAGATATTGGTTATAATAAAGATATGGAAGTGTGGGAACGATCGTGGAATACGGATATAAAATTCACAGCATGCTATGGCTTAAGAGAAAACTATATTAAAATGTTATATAGATGGTATCTAACACCGAGTAAACTGGCAAAAATGTATAAATCAAAATCGAGTAAGTGTTGGAAATGCAAAGGGAAAGAAGGTACTTTTTATCATATGTGGTGGTCTTGTGGCAAGGTTAAAGCTTACTGGGAAATGATATATAATGAACTGAAAAAGATGTTTAAAATAACATTTGTAAACACACACACACCCCAGAAGCTTTTCTTCTGGGAATTATAGGGATAGAACTACCTGAACAGTATAGAAATTTATTCAGTGGCAAGAATGTTACAAGTCCCAACGAAAGAAGAACGGATACAAAAACATATGGACTATGCAGAAATGGCAAAACCGGAAAAATAAGAAATCAAGATAACAAACTTTTTATAAAAGCATGGAAATGGTGTATTGAATATTGAAAAAAAACAAATTGTAAACAGATGAGGACACTGGCAGGATTGTTGCAATAACATGCAGTTTCATAAGAGTATATAATTAAAGTAGATGAAGAAAAGAATAAGTTAATTTGTAATATGCAGGAAGTGATAAAAATAAATTTAAGGAACCACAGAAAGAGGAGGAAGGATGTTGCGTTTTACAAGAGCATCTCTGCCTACTTGTAATCATAGAGTTGGAAGGGTCATCTGGTCCCTCCCAACTCTATGATCATTTAGCAACATTACTACAGAGGGCAAGTTATGAAATGAAGCAGGAATAAGGAACCTGTGACCTCCAGATGTGGGAATTAAAGCGTGTGAGGGTGGGGGGGGGGAACCTCGTTGCTTACCTTTTCTGTAAACCAAGTGCCATCCCAGCAAGTAAGATATAGGTAATGAAAGCCATACCTGGAGAGAGGGCAAGAAGAAGAATCACACTCATGAGAACCAGCCAATTTGATGGAACAAACTGCAGTTTTCCGGGGTGGCGGGGATGGAAAGGGCAGAGAGTTAGCTTCTACTAAAATTAGCTATCCTGTCTAGCTTAACTCTAAAACAAGAAGGGAGACAGGGTGGATTTGATTTAAATCACTAGTCAGTAAGGCTTGATTTAAATAACAGTTTTCTACATAAAGACTAATTCTTGCTGGTATAACTTTAATATGCAAGTAGATGAAGATTTTTAGAATAACAACTTCTCATATTAGTTTTTTTATCCCCAGTTTAATAGGTTAATCATTCATATTTGGACAACTTTTCTGTTGTACTTAGGAAGGAGAAAAATAATCATTACCTTAATAATAGCAATTTAAATAGATTTATTAGATCCATTCCACTCCAAACAATCAGAAAAGTATTGTTTCTATTCTATTCACTGAAGTTCTTGAAACTTAACACTGAAGGGGTTGATTCTGTATTCATAGGTTTGTAGAACAATAGGAATAAGGTCTTTTTCTCAACTCTGTTAATGTTATAACGTTTTTGCTGTGAAGAAGAGGCATGTGATCTCTGCTGAGTCAAGTTCAGTTTTGAGAACTGCAAAAGTAAACCAAGCATCTGTGATAATATCTTGTAGGCAGAGAAACTGCCCAATAATTTTACAAAAACCTCTGGAAGAGCATAAATGACATTGTGAATGGATTAATGGAATTTGTTTACCCAAAAAATAAACATATACAGCCTTATTCTACGTAATTAAAAAACTAATCTTTATTTCATGATTGAATAACCTTTGGATGGTAAAATATTTTCCTCAAAAAGCATTTTATTTAAAAAAAAATCCAATTTAAATTTTAAAAAATCCAATTTAAATTTTTTTAAAAATCCGATTTTTATTTTATTTTTTTTAATCATTGATTTTTATCCACCCTGAAGGGAGAGCCTGTAATTCTCATCAGCCCAGGTGACAAAAGGTTTGGGGGTGATGGGGGCTGGAGTCCAATGACACAGGCTCCTCATCCCTGCTCTAAGAGATAGACTAAAAATTTGAATCAAGACCAACAATTTATTTAACCCTATTGCTTTGGAAACTGGGTCCCATCTTCACTGTGCATTTTAAAACAGGACCACAGCACTTTAAACAGTGATGGAGTCCCCCAGCAAATCCTGGAAGACCTAGGTTTGTAAAGGGTACGGAGAGTTGCTAGAAGACACTGCCCCCAATACCCCTCACAGAGCTGCAATATCCAGCGTTCCCTGTGAAAAGGGATCGATTGTTAAGCTACTCTGGGAACTGTAGCTCCGTGAAAGGAATAGAGACATCCCCTAACAGCTCTCAGCACCCTAATAAACTTATTCCTCTGGCCCTGCCCACAAATTGAATGCGGCCCCCAGGAGGCTGCGCGCACAGAAACGTGGCCCTCGGTCTGAAAGCCACCACTCCACCTCTGCTTTAGAAAGTGCTTTTTAAAACTAACAAACCCTGGTTTTTGTTACGGAGGCGAACATCGAGAAACGCTGCTATGAATCACCTGTTCAGTCCCCCCCCCCCGACTATCAATATGTGGACAATCAACATAAAACCTTGCCACTCTCAATAAATTTTGGCATGGACATTAGCTAGGATTTCGGCAGCCCAGCAATGGAAAACCTCGGGGGCAGGGAGGGAGGGAATATGCATTTGTGGTAAAAAAAATTGTGGGATACGGCTACTGCGGAAAAAAATTAAACGGTGTTTCTGGGAGTACGGATGGATGGCGGAGGATCCAAAAGGCATGTTTGTCATCTGATGGGATTTTATTTCCTGTGCTTTGGACTCCAGCGCTAAGCATTCACCCTCCACGCCAGCTCAGGAAATAAGGATGGCCTGATTTATATTGGCGTGCCACCATTTCTCTCTATTGTTACTGATTGCTTTTTTGCTTTGAATAGGGTACGGTGAAACACTCTGCCTACTGTAGTTTTGGGTTGTTACTAACGGTAAAATAAGGAATAAGTAAAGAAACCCCCCTATGTTCAAGAGAGGGCCTCCACTCACTAGGAATGTAGAGGTCTGGAGCGTTGACGTCCTGCCGAGGCGTGAGGGGGACATCTCTGTGGTAGCGGACTTCCCAGTTCTGCAGAGGAAGGAGAACAGGCGCAGGTGAGGACCCTTTTCAAAATACTTTTTTTAAAAGAGGGGTTCACGGTTGTTCTCAAACGGCACTGAAGCTGAGGTGGGCAAAGCTTGGATATTTAATTTTATTTTTCTGTACAGCCGTATTATAGAATATTTGAGCAGCGTTTACTGTTAAAACATAAAGCACCGCATATTTTATTTTTTAAAAAATACACATAAGCATTGAGGTGATGGGTGAACTGAACTTAAAACATTTGCCCAGGGCCTGGTAGCATTAAAAAGTCTCTTTCATGAAAGTCAACAGCGAGGGTGCCTGCCGCATCTCTGGCTGAAGCGTGTTCAACAACTAAATGCCCAACTTTGCATGGAAGCCAGGCGGTGCCTCTGTAACATGGAGGAATAGCAAGCCGCTCTCCTCCGAACCATCTCAGTGATTGAGCTGGGATACAAGGCCTCTCAAGTGATCCTTAATATATCCTACACCCAAACTGTCCCTTTCAAACAAAATGTAGGAGCATAAGAATCTGCCTTCTAAGATGACAGTCCTCATGGTTCTGAAATACGGTAAATGGCTGACATAATTAGAAACTTAGGAACCTGCCTTATAGTTAACTACATACACCGTGTGAAGAAGCCCTCCCTTTCATCTGTCCTGAATCTACCCCCACTTCGCTTCATTGGATGACCTCCATTTCCAGGTACCGTATTTTTCGCTCCATAGGGCGCACAGGACCATAGGGCGCACCTCCTTTTTAGAGGAGTAAACAAGAAATAAAAAAAAAATTTCCTGGTTTTCCTGCTCTAAAAGACCTGTTTTTTTGAGGATCAGCTAAAAGTTTTGCAGCTTTTTTTTGCAAAGGGAAAAACCCTGGGTTTTTTTGAGGATCAGCTAAAAGTTTTGCAGCTCCTTTTGCAAAGGGGGAAAAGCAAAGAGGAAAAGCCCCATTTTTATGGTGTTGAACTCACATTTCTGCAGCTTCTAAAGGAAAGGGAGCCTTTTCTACAGTTTCCAGACAGATAATCTAAATCAGCCAGTCACATGTCGCTGGGGAAACAAACAACCTCCCTCTGCAGCACATTCAACAATGGAGGGCGGGGCTGAAAGGGAGCTGGGACTCTTATCTCTCTCCCGATCTCTTGCTGATCAGCTGCTGAGCGGGGTCCTTTCAACACCCCCTTTTCTCTTTGTAAAATAAAAAGCATGATCCTCTTTTGGCCCCTGGGCAATTCAGCTCCAGGGACCACCATTCGCTCCATAAGACGCACAGATATTTCCCCTTACGTTTTAGGAGGAAAAAAGTGCATCTTGTGGAGCAAAAAATACGGTATTATGAGGAAGAAAAAACTCCTCTATCCACTTCTTCTGTACCATGCATAAGTTTGTAAAACTTCACCTCGGCTCTGTATACCTGGAGATTCCCTCATTGTGAGAAGTGAAGCTACAGGGAACCAGGCAGAGGGCCTTCTTGGTAGTGGTGCCTGCCCTGTGGAACGCCCTCCCATCAGATGTCAAGGAGATAAACAACTATCTGACTTTCTGAAGACAGCCCTGTTTAGGGAAGTTTTTAATGTTTGTTGTTTTGCTGTGTTTTTATTCTGTTGGAAGCCACCCAGAGTGGCTGGGGCAACCCAGTCAGATGGGCAAAGTATGAGTAAAGGTAAAGGGACCCCTGACTGTTAGGTCCAGTCGCGGACGACTCTGAGGTTGCGGCGCTCATCTCGCTCTATAGGCCGAGGGAGCTGCTGTTTGTCCACAGACAGCTTCCGGGTCATGTGGCCAGCATGACTAAGCCGCTTCTGGCAAACCAGAGCAGCGCACGGAAACGCCGTTTACCTTCCCGCCGGAGCGGTACCTATTTATCTACTTGCACTTTGACGTGCTTTTGAACTGCTAGGTGGGCAGGAGCTGAGACTGAACAATGGGAGCTCACCCCGTCGTGGGGATTCAAACCGCCGACCTTCTGATCAGCAAGCCCTAGGCTCTGTGGTTTAGACCACAGCGCCACACGCATCCCTAAAGTATGAGTAGATTATTAGAAGTAGTAGTAGTAGTAGTATCCCCAACGACCACACCCTTGCTGAGGCCCAAGCCAATGGCAAGGGAAAGGTGTTCTGTATGTGCTTGGAAATACTGTGGGTACATGTTTTCTCTTTTTTGAACACACCCAGATTCTTTCCCCCACCCACCAATAGCAGAGAATGAAATCCAGCAGTGTAGTCTCTTAAGTTGCTGTTAACGACCCTTTAAGTCCCTTCCTGTGAATATCTTAACTGCGGCCAAGTTAGCAGTCTGAGGAAAGAACTATGTGGCAGAAACTGCCCTGTCCTCCCGAACTAAATGTCTGTCACCTGCTCTGCTCCAGAATCTCATCCATGGGAGTGACAGTTGCTCCTTATCAAGGGCAAGAGTGCCAGAACCGCCACTGACACAAACTGTAGAGTTAAGAACTGTAACTTTGGGAACCTGTGCTTGAGCTTGCTATTTTCCTCCTCCCTCCACCATCCTGTTTCCTCACGTGACGTATCTTTTTAAGGTGGTTAGCCTGAGGGAAGGGAGGGACCATCTCAGAACCGTATGCCACTATGAAGGGCCTTTTCCAGCTGAAGGGCGGGGTGTAAAAGCTGTAAATAAATAAAACCAAGACTCCCCCCCAAACAAAAACAGAGGGCAAACTGCTGCCTCCTTATCTGTACCTGGTGTACATAAGGAAACACCAACAGGGCGAGCTTCTTCATCACGTACGTGGTGTCCACCGCAAAGAAGTATTTCAGCTTGTTCATGGACATGAACCGATGGATCTGATGGAAGCAAAATTCAAGAATGAAAAATTATCCAGCTCAGAGGAAAGTATTCTTCTGAATTACACACCTACTATACCTGGGAGATAGCTGAGCCGATAAGAGTGTGAGATTCTTAACCTCGGGGTCGTGAGTTCCAGCCCCACGTTGGACAAAACATTCCTGCATTACAGAGGGTTGGACTACTAGATGACCCTTGTGGTCCCTTCCTTCTCTACAATTCTACGATTCCGTAAGGAATCTGACAACTGGGCAGCATAAATGGATTCTCTGTGCCCTTACTACGCCCAAAAGACCGATATTGATGCACTGGGAATATAAATCTATGGCCCCTTTTGGTCAATGGACGGAAGATACGACAACTATCACAACTTATGAACGCATTGCTTATAGGTGCAGACTTTGTGTGGACAAGTATAATGATATCTCTTCCCCTTTCCCTCCCCTCCAACAGTTTTGTAGCAGGCTGGCAAAAAAGAGTGTTTTATATTAGAGAGGGGGTCCCAAAAGCATGAAGGGTGGGGGGCAAAACCTGTAGCTAGTTAAGAGCACAGGGAGTACACAAAACCCGGAAGGGGCGAATGAACCAACCCTAAGCTCCACCCCACCTGCATTATGCATTCAAAGTACTTTATCCAGTCATGGCTTTCCCCCAGAGTATTATTTGATAATGGTGCTTAGAATTGTAGGTCTGCAAGGGGTGAACTACAGTTCCCAGGAATCTTTGGGGGTACAGAAGGAAATATGCTTTAGTTGCATGACACGCATGCAGCCATGGAAGTTTATGTTACAATGACTACAGGGCCCCACGTGCACCCTACATTAAAAGCAGCACTGTACCACTTTATACAAGCTTCCCCCAGACAACGTGGGAACTGTAGTTTGACATTGTTCGGAGACCCCTAGCCTCCTCCCAGAGCTACAATTTCCCAGATTTCCCAGGGAACATAGACTGCTTGCTAAACCACTCTGGCAACTACCAACTCACAGCACACTTAAAACTACAGTCCCCAGGGCCCTTTGGGAGAAGCGACAACTGTTTAGGAAGAGGTGTAACATCGCCATCATCATAGACTTTCATTGTGCTAGTCATAGGCCATGGCATCATTCAGAAAAATAACAAAAGGAAAAGCAGCAATAACCATAAAAATCACCAGGCACCACACATACAATATAAACCACAGTCACAACTACTAAGATTGTTCGTTGCATAAAATAGAATAGCAGAAGGTTCTCTAGTAAAAATGTGCCAAATTAAATATCCGAATCCCCTTTGCAGTTGACTGCTGTTTTATCTAGTTCTTTCCTCCTGATCTTCTTAGCGGCCAACGCATAGAGTGCTACTTTATAAGTTACAAAGGCATCAGTATCGCTCAGCAGCCATTTCACCCTCTCCACCCTATTCAAGTGAGTTCCGTTCGGAAACAGGGGTTTTACGAATCAGGTCTCTTGGGTCTATATACAGCGGGCACTGCAATAAATAGAGGCACAGGTCCTCCACACAGGGTTGCCCACACAGACAAAGTCCTCTCTTCATAATGTACTTTGCCGTAGCGTCCATCCGACACCGCCGAGGGCATCGATTGGAATCGTAATTCTGTGAAAGCGATTCTAAGCACGGCAAGTGGGAGCTTTGACAGGTAACTGGCTCGGGTATGCTCCGTTTTAATGAGTGGGAACCATGGCGAACTCTTGGTAAAAGCCACCATGGTTAGATCCCTTTCTGCATCGGACCTAAAGAGACAATCTCCTAAGTGCCTCTTGTCCATCTCCATAGTCCCCTGAAAATCTAGGAAGAGGTGTAACAGCGTTTTGGATGTACAGCTCCGAGGCAAGCCTAGCCCATAGGATGAATGCCTCTTCCTACCTCCTTGTGGACGATGTCCTTGCCCTGAGATGCGATGGTGGTGCCGTAGGCCATCGCTACGTTGGCCACCGGGTCGGCAAAGATCTGGTTGAAACCCATGTCAATGCCTGGGGCTGGGTAACCCGGCTGCTGGGGGCCGTAGGCTGCACTGGTGTCGTCAAAGAGCTGGGGGGCATCTGCGTTCTGCGGCACAGGAGGGATCCTTGTCCTGTGTTTAGAACCTACAAGAGACGGGGTTTTAGGAGGGAGGAGAGAGAATTTTTAAAAAGAAAGTAAGGCATATCAGATGGTCAGATATACCCTTACGGTTGCCAAGAGCCTGGAAGAACAAACACCTACCATAGGTTACATAACGTCCCAAGGATCTTATCTGAGCACAATTATTATAAATGCCAATATATGGTTTATTTCCTTACGGGACACTCAGCTCCATTTCACAATGGTAGTTAAGAATCTCAGGAGGATTAAGCTCCTTAAGGAAGGAAACTATTATCCCCTTGTATTACGGTGGCTGCCGATTAGATACGAGGCCAAGCTACCTGGCTCCTGCCCAACAAGAGAGAGTTTTGGGGCCACGACAAAACAGTCGCCAAGAGAGGCAATCCCAGCGAGAACGTTTATGCTCCTGCGAGGGCCTCCAGCACCTGCCCCTCAGAGGAAATGCTGCTTCTGAGCCCAAAGTTGGAGAGTACGGAAGGAAAGGAGCAGTGTGGTTTCTTACTAAGCATGACAGAGAACCAAGTGGGAGGTGAGAGACGGAAGACTGAGCGTTTGTGCGTCTGAAGGGTAGAAATCTTGAGAGAAAGGCGACTTGGCAGATGAGGTTTGCCTAAGGCAGAGGAGACTGGGATAGCTCGGTCAGTAGAGCATGAGACTCTTAATCGCAGGGTTGTGGGTTCGAGCCCCACATTAGTCAAAAGATTCCTGCATTGTGGTGGGGGGGGGGTTTGGACTAGATGACCCTTGGGGTCCCTTCCAACTCTACAATATGAGACCGAGGCGAGGGTGGGGGGGGAGGAGAGAGTAAAGCTTGCAATGCTTTACTCTGACAGAGCTGCACAGTTGTAGTAAAGACTTCAACTCCCATCAACCCCAGCCAACATGGGGATGATGGGAGTTGTAGTTCAGCAAGCATCTGGACAGGCACACAGGCTCCCAAATTCTCATTGAGAAGCTCCACAGAAATCCTCATAATTTTTACTAAACTATGGCCTACTACCCCTTAAAGCCCAATGCTACAAACCTCTCAAGAGACCAGTGAACACTCCTCCTCGCGAGACAAAACGTCACTCCAGCTAACCCAGTGTTATTATCCACCTGGCAGTGGTTCCCCATAGCCTTCCCCCTTTTAACTGGGAATCCTAGGGGTTCATTTATTCATTTATTGGAATCAATAAACAAACTAGATTTTTTAAAAAATTTGGAAAGGAGATTTGTGTCCTGCCTTTCCAATTCCAAAAGGGGTGGGGGCTCAAGGTAGTTTAAATATAGAGTATAATGAAAATCAATTAAAAACAGAAAAGGGGAAAACATCCACAACACATCACATAGCAATAACAAACTGTATCCAATGCTAGTTCGGAATAGACCCACTTAAATTAAAAAGCTCCATTGATTTCAGCAGTTAAATCCTAAGTGGAACTGAGTTGGGATACAACCCAGGTCTAATAATAATAATTTTAAAAACACACCAGAAAGAAAACGAAGGCACAAACAATTATTATTATTATTTTTACTAAGGATTTGTGACAGAAGCTAAGTCTCTCTCTCTCTCTTTTATCCACGAGGGAAGAACACGTAGCAAAGAGGACGCTTTAATTATGATTATAAGTCTCTTTGGAACTGAACCCAGGACGGTCCAAGAGCCAAAAGAAATGCACGTGCTCTGCGGCTGAGCTAAGGCCCCTTTCACTTAGCTCCCCTTAGGAAGCAACAGGATTATCGGGGGGCGGGGAGAGAGAAAGGGTATTTTGGTGCTAAGGCCCTCATCCCGAGGCAAGCGCCCCCCCTCAAGAGACCCGTCTTCCACACTGTCTGGATACAACTGCGTGGGGGGGGGGAGGAATCGGCACCCCAACATTCAAGCCACGTCCGGCCGGGGCCTGTTACCCTCTTTCCGTTCCCCCCCTCCGAGTCCTCAAAGGTCTTACCTGGGCCCCCATAGCCAGGGGGATAAGCCATGGCTCCCCGCGATAGTTTGCAAAACGGGGCCCCCTCTTCTGAAAGTGTGATCAACTTGAAATCAAAGTGGGGGGGGCGGGGGAGGGAGACTTGAAGACGGAGCCAAAGGAAGGGGGAGGGAGACGCAAGTCCAAGCCACGTCCTCAAAGCCTCCAGCGCCGCAAATCCTCAGCTTCCCATTGGCTGCTACGGTGGCTGCGCTCAGGGCCCTGAGCGCTGATTGGCGGGAAATGTATCCATTTCACTCCCTTTTTTTCCTTTGCTTCCTCGCAGCTGTTCCAAAGGGGCGGAGTTTCCGACTGAACATTCAGCAAGAAGTCCTCTTAAGGACGCATGCGCGCGAGGAAGTTCCATTTCCCCCGCCCCTCTTGTGTCAAAGCAATTATTAGCAGTTAACTGTACTGTATATATGGCAGTTGAAATGTTGATGGCTTCTCCTATTCTTTATGCCAGTGTGGTCGTTTTTTAAAATAAATAAATAAATAAATCTGTATGAACAAAATCAAAAATTCTTTCCAGTAGCACCTTAGAGACCAACTGAGTTTGTTCTTGGTATGAGCTTTCGTGTGTCTGAAGAAGTGTGCATGCACACGAGAGCTCATACCAAGAACGAACACAGTTGGTCTCTAAGGTGCTGCTGGAAAGAATTTTCTATTTTGTTTCGACTATGGCAGACCAACATGGCTACCCACCTGTAACTAAATCTGTATGATCCTTTTTGTTGGGACGATTCAAATAAAACTTTTTTTAAAATTTAAGTATTCAAGATGCTGTATGAAAGATAAAATGTTTGCCCAAAGGCTCCCAGCCTACTAAGACACAATCACATTGGCCAGTGTGAAAACACCATGCTGGACTATTTGTGTATTTGGCCTGATCCAGCAGGCTCTTTTTATTTTCTGATGATACAAGAGGAAGAAGGAATGTGGAGGGAAGAGGAAAGCAAGGGAGGGGAATGCATAGGGATGAGACTGATGTGTCCAGCCACCAGACAGCACTCTGACGCTCACAAGCAAGGCATAAAGAAGCAGCATCCTCCTTTGTCTACCCCCCCACCCACCCAGCACCTGTTATTTATGGGTAGCTGCCTCTGACCATGGGAGTTCCATTTTCCTATCAATCATGCCCGATACCGCTTTTAATAACAATCTAAGCCAATGGCTATTGCCACATCTTGTCAGGGCAAATCCCACTATTCTTTCTTTTCAGCAACTTTCCCAGCTCCACAATCTTCTTTTGTCAAAATGTGGTCACTGGGACTGAACTGTATGCCAAACGTAGCCAGACCACAGATGTAGAATCGTAGAATCTTAGAACTGTAGAGTTGGAATGGACCCCCTTCCCAAATGGTCATCTAGTCCAACCCCCTGCAATGCAGGAATCTCGGCTGAATCATCCATGACAGCTGGCCACCCAACCCGTAAAAACACGCTGATTCCTGGAACGTCCACAGGCCAGTTTTAAAAGGCGATTGGGCCGCATCCAGCCCCCGGGCCTTAGTTTGGGGACCCCTGCCCTAAACAACCTGTGCCCAGTATACCGGTACCTGAAGGAGCACCTCCATCCCCATCGTAGTGGCGCCCGCCCTGTGGAATGCCCTCCCATCAGATGTCAAGGAAATAATAAACAACTATCTGACTTTTAGAAGAAATCTGAAGGCAGCCCTGTTTAGCGAAGTTTTTTAATGTTTGAGGTTTTATTCTGTTCTTAATAGTCTGTTGGGAGCTGCCCAGAGTGGCTGGGGAAACCCAGCCAGGTGGGTGGGGTATAAATAATAAATTATTATTAAATTGTTCCAGTTACAGGTAGGTAGCTGTGTTGGTCTGCCATAGTCAAAAAAATAAATAAAAAAAAAATAAAAAAAATTCCTTCCAGTAGCACCTTAGAGACCAACTAAGTTTGTTCTTGGTATGAGCTTTCATGTGCATGCACACTTCTTATTATCTGTATGTTATTATCCCAGACAAATCAGGCCCCAGCCAATCAGGGATCACATATTAAATGCACTTGCATAAAGAGAGGGTGGGAAACCTGTGCAACACCACATGTTGCTAGACTCCAACTCCCATCATCCCCAGCCAGCATGGACAATGATCAGGGATGATTGAAGCTGCAGTCTGACATCCGCAGCATCAACAGGAGTTCTGGGGGGTGTCAACATGAGAACAGAGCTTTCTCAGTGGTGGCTCCCTGCATGTGGAATGCATTCCCCAGGGAAGCTTACCTGGTACCACCTTTATGCATTTTTAGGCACCAGACCAACACTTCTTAGCCAGGCATTTGAAGGTTTTTAAAGTATTTGAGGCCTATTTTAGTGGGACAGGATCTCTAAAGCTTTGGTTTTTGTGCTTATCCTAATTGGTTTTAGCATTTCTCTGTGGCTTTCAGTCATCTCCACGAGTACAGCGACTAAATAATGTTGTTGTTATTCAGTCGTTCAGTCGTGTTCGACTCTTTGTGACCCCATGGACCAGAGAAGAAGAAGAAGAAGAAGAAGAGTTTGGATTTGATATCCCGCTTTTCACTACCCGAAGGAGTCTCAAAGCGGCTAACATTCTCCTTTCCCTTCCTCCCCCACAACAAACACTCTGTGGGGTGAGTGGGGCTGAGAGACTTCAGAGAAGTGTGACTAGCCCAAGGTCACCCAGCAGCTGCATGTGGAGGAGCGGAGATGCGAACCCGGTTCCCCAGATTACGAGTCTACCGCTCTTAACCACTACACCACACTGGCTCTCCAGAGCACGCCAGGCACGCCTATCCTTCACTGCCTCTCGCAGTTTGGCCAAACTCATGTTAGTAGCTTCGAGAACACTGTCCAACGTCCCCTTCTCCTTGTGCCCTCCATCTTTCCCAACATCAGGGTCTTTTCTAGGGAGTCTTCTCTTCTCATGAGGTGGCCAAAGTACTGGAGCCTCAGCTTCAGGATCTGTCCTTCTAGTGAGCACTCAGGGCTGATTTCTTTGAGAATGGATAGGTTTGATCTTCTTGCAGTCCATGGGACTCTCAAGAGTCTCCTCCAGCACCATAATTCAAAAGCATCAATTCTTCGGCGATCAGCCTTCTTTATTGTCCAGCTCTCACTTCTCTCACTAAATAATAACAATATTTATTTTTCTATTTATTTATTAAGTGCATTTATATCCCATGGGTTCTTTCCCCCCCCCCAAGGAGCTCAAGGTGGCCTACGTGGTTCTCCCCCCTCCTCATTTAATCACCACAACAACCCTGTGGGGTAGGTTAGGCTGAGAGGCAGCGACTGGCCCAAGGTCATGTCCAGTGAGCTTCCTAGCTGAGCAGAGGGGGATTTGGACCCTAGTCTCTAGGTCCCAGTCCAACGCTCTAACCACTAGACCGCACTGTGTTATATAACAACAACATATTTATTATTTTTATTATTATTGTAAGTGCAAGCGAACACATGATTGCACACCCACTTTTCTATCCTGCTTCCATTTAATGAACGGATGTGCGGCTGTACCCATTTCACCCAGCCCAGGTTAAATTTAGAATACATTCACATTTTCTTAATTAACATCTTCTCCCTGGTAAAGTTTTGGATGCAAGTCGCGCGGTCCCTTGTCACAATCTGTTCAGGGGCTGCTGCCCTCCTCCCCTGCAATCTCTCTCTCTCTCTCTCTCTCTCTCTCTCTCTCTCTCTCTCTCTCTCTCTCTCTCCCGCCCCCCCCCCCCCCCGGTCCCACTCTACTTCCTACCATCTGTGCTCAGAGAACTGAATCTGCACAGGCTCCTTCAGGACATCTCGAATGTGTGATCGAAAACATATGGGCCGTAAAATCTCTGGAGGGAACCTGCGTGGCGGCAGCATGCAGCGAGTTCTTCAAGCCGTCTCCTCTTTTCAAAGCGCTGGGTAGGCACTGCACAGCCCACGCAAAAGGGGAGGCAAGAGAGGGGACTGTAGCACTTTGGGCTGCAGGACAGAGGTGGGGAAATTGACGGCCACATTCCCTTCTGGGCAATCTTCCAGGGGCCATTTGCCAGGGCTGGGTGGGGCGAGATGGAAAAGTGGGCAGAGCATTTAACGCTAATTTTACGGGAAGCTCTAGGCTTGTTTCGACATGCATTCATGCACCCTTCTCTGTGCTCCCCCAGGCAGGGATGGAGGAAGGAAGGGAGTGGCGGTGGGCAGGGGAGTAGCAAGGGGGGCGGGCCGCCCTGGGTTCCATAATGGAGGGGGTGACAAATTATCAAGGAACAATTTTTTTGGGGGGGGGAATTATCTTGGTTTTTTTAAAAAAAAATTGAATTTTTTTTAATGCCTGCTCCGAAGGTCTTATCTTACTATACTAGGGATTATATAGCGATATATGAAATTTCATGCATATCGGTTAATATCTTGACCCCCCTCCACCAAAATTGCTGTTCACTTGGCTGTTTTCCTATGTCATGAAGGCTGAAATTTCAGTTCAGAGAACACTTACTGTTCCCAACCCTAACCCTGTGGAAAGCCATCTAATTAGACTTTAATTTGATTTTGAGATGTTTTTAGGAGGTAATTTAATTATTGTTTGATTTTATACCAATGTTATGTATCTGATGTTAGCCGCCCTGAGCCCGACTTCGGCCGGGGAGGGTGGGATATAAATAAAAGTTTATTATTATTATTATTACTTGTTATTATTCCTTTGTAAGAAAATATGAAATAATGTAAAACCATTTTTGCGGGGGGGGGGATCAATGGGGGGGTTGACAAGAAATTTTCCGCACCGGGTACCACCTGACCTTCCCATGCCTGGGGGGGTGTGGCAAAAATTTACCTTGCTACGCCCCTGGCGGTGGGGGTGGTCTGCCCCGGGTGTCACCACTGAGGGGGGTGACAGAATGCGGGCAGCACTCACTGCAGGGCCTGCAGTATGCCTGAGCCATGCATCTCTCCTGGGAGTGATGCTGTGGCTTGGGCACCCACAGGCTCCGCGCTGCCCCAAATGGTCCACCTGCTGCCTCTCCCTCAGCTGTAGTGCGGCTGAGTGGGAGGAGGCAGGCAGACACCTCGGAGGCCCCACGGAGTGTCCTGCCCTGGCTGGGCCCACCCCTGGGTGCAGGGCATGCGCGCCACCCCAGGCGCCCAATCGGCTTGCTCCGCCACTGCTCCCAGACAAGCTGGATCAGAGGTCAAGGGCACATTTCAGCCAGGCAACATTATTCAAGGAGGGTGCACAGCAGGGCTGGTGAGGGCTGTGGCTTGGGGCACTAGCGTGGCTACAGGGTATGGGTGGCCGCACGTTTTTTTGGGCGGCACAACAAGAGGAGCAGCAAACTCAGTGACCGCCTGGGCGGCAAAAGCCCTAGCTACGCCTCTGGCCTGGGGAGAGACCCAAGGGCCAGGTAGATGCCTGGAGGGCTGCATTCTCCCCTTGGGCCCAAGGTTCCCCATCCCTGATGTAGGATGGTGTGTGTGTGTCATTTTTGAATGCTCCCCTTTTAAAGAAACACAACCCATTAATAACTCCCTGCAAGTAAATAATTAGCTCATCAGGGAAATAGGTTGTATCCCTTTCCTTGCTCTGACAGTTTTCTACTTGATGGGGTATTGATTTATTGATTTAATGATGTGCATACACAGAGGGGATAAGTGTAAATAATAAAATAATCATAATAATAATTGTAAATACGACCCCTGCAGTTGGATTCTGAAATGGCACAGTCTCGAACTCTTAGCACCTCATTCAGAGCCGATCTGCTTAATTAATTTTTCAGATTTTTTTAAATAGTGTTGCACAGACTAGAACCAAATTAGTAATAGCAATTAATTTCAGTGGGTCTACTGGGGATGGCATTGGCTAGAACCCTGAAACTATGTACTGTATATCTGGCATTCCGGTCTGTCCCAAATCTCCAAAAATTCATATTTTTGGATTGGCTCTGAGCTGTAGTGTTATGAAAGATGGAGAAAAATTCTTTTCTGTCCACCTTTTCCATACCTTAAATCATTTTATACACCTCTGTCATGCCCTGCCCTCCATCACTTTTTTGTTGGATAAACTAATTAAGGTCCCAAATGCTGGCACATTTATTATAATTTATATAAGTAAATAGTAATTAATGACCATAACAATATGTCTTCAGGTAAGCCTTTACCTGCCTACATCCTCACCCCAATCAACATACCATCACACAACCCATTACTGCAATATGATCATATTGTTATATTTTCACAAGAGAATATTAACATTCGCTCCCAACGCTAATACTCCCTTTGGACCAATTCAGGTGTATTTCTCAACTCAATCCTGCCATCTACTGAGCAGCTCTGGAAATGCAAGTGTTCAGTGCCAGCCAGTGGGAACTCTGCTCTTATGCGGTTCCATGCAGGGATGTGCAACCGTCTGTGCTGTGCTGGGGCTGATGGGAGTTGTAGTCCAAGGCATCGGGAGGACACCAGGTTGGGAGAAGCTACCATAGGCCAATATCCCTGCTCATTTCATAAGAAGAACCCAAGGACAAGCTGATAGCAGTTTGCCCAAATTCATGCAGCTAATCCACAACTTTATGGATTGAGACGTGGACATGAGCAGGGAACCTCCCCCCCCCCCGGGTAATTGTGTTGGGGGCTGTATACTGGTAGCTGACACAGCCAGAGACAAAAGTGGATGGAAACACACACACACCCTCTCTCTCCTGGGATAGCTCAGTCAGTAGAGCATGAGACTCTTAATCTCAGGGTCACAAGTTCGAGCCTCACGCTGCTTCAAATATTCCTACATTGCAGGAGGTTGGAATGGATGACCCTCGGGATCCCTTTCAGCTCTACAATTCTATGATTCTCTTTCTCCCTCTTTCTCTCTCTGCAACCCCCTGCACACACTCTCTCTCCCATCCCTTCTCTCTCTCTTTGCCACCTTTTCTTTCTCTCTCTGACACCCCTCATTTTTTCTTTGTCACCCCTCCCTCTGCCACTCCTTCTCTATATCTCTCTCCCTATGCCACCCCTCTGTTTCCCCCTGCCCGCCCATTAGGCTGCTTGAAGAGGGACAGGTGTCTCTTGCCAGAGGTCTGAAGTGGCTGGTCTCAAGGGTGAAAGGCTGCCCACCCCTGGAGCAGGATACCTGAAAGCCTGCCTTCTTCCGTATTGTTATGAGTTCAGGGGTGCCAGACTCCCCCAAATTCCTTGATCTAGTAAATGTTAGAATGTAACCAAGTCTCCTTGGGTGAAAATATAAGCCTGGTCAGTTTCCCAATGAGTTAATTGCCTGGGAGTTGAGCCATTAGAGAAAAAAAAAGGAAAGGTAACGGTCCATTAAGAAAGTATAGGGGGCTCCAGTGGCGGAGGAAATCTCTCCGGCACCCGGGGCTGCGCAGCCCGTATGGACTGTGCATGTGCAGCGTCCCACGTGTGCGCAGTCTGTACAGGATGCCGCACATGTGCAGTCCATACAGGATACCGCTCATGCACGGCAATTGTACAGGCTTCCACGCGAGCTGCATCCTGTATGGACACCCATACAGACGGCGCACAAGAGCAGCAACCCATACGGACGCCCTCAGCCGCTCTACAAATAACCCCAAATAACCATGGGAACCGTAGTTTACCTCTCACAGAGCTACAATTCCCAGCACCCTTCACATACTACAGTTCTCACTTGTGAGGAGGTCGATTTAAACCTATGGTGTGCACATCCTCGAAACTGATTGTGCCTTGAGGAGGCAAAAGACTGTTTTAAGGCAACACAGCTAGGATAGAGAAACTTTTAGGTCGCAACCCCCAACAACCTCACCATTGGCTATGGCTGGGGCTGATGGGGGTTGGAGCTAAGCAGCACCTGGAGGCTTCCCATCTCTCCCATCCCTGTTTTCTAGTTTCAACATCACTTGGATCTGGTCCACACATATTATACATACAGTACATCAACTGATGCCTCAAGGGGCCTGGTAAGTGCCAGGAAGCTGAGATTGCAATCCTATGACCTCCTTGCTTAGGAATAAGGTCCATTAGCCTCAGAGAGGCTGACTGCCAAATCCTGCGGAGGCTGGTGCTCACTGGGCAGAAGGCAGGGAGGCTAACAGTAGGTGGCGCCAGAGAAACGGCAGGCAGAGCCAAGTCATTCTAGTTTTGTCCCCATCCTCCTCCTCCTTTTTGCTGAGTTCTACAAGAGGCAACACTGAAACCTAGGGGGAGGGAGCTGGATGTAAGTAAGAAGGCA
Source organism: Lacerta agilis (assembly GCF_009819535.1). NCBI lineage: Eukaryota > Metazoa > Chordata > Lepidosauria > Squamata > Lacertidae > Lacerta > Lacerta agilis. The sequence continues at coordinate 30,242,542 of NC_046328.1, read as the reverse complement.
GGCAGGCAGGCAGGAGGGAGCTGACTCAAGGCGGATTGAGGTTGGTGGAGCAGGGATCCACTAACATGGATTGCTTTCAAAAGATTATCAAACAAATTCATTGGTATCAATAGCCACTAACCAGCATGGCCGTGCTATGCTCTGAATAGGAGTTGCTGGGATCTGCAACAGGGGAGAGTTCCCTTTTAGTCAAATCCTGCTTCCTGGTTTCCTACAGGCTCCTGGTTGGCCACTGTGAGAACAGGATGCTGGACTAGATGGGGCCTGATGGTTTATTTTGTTCGCATCCCTCGAGAGACACTGGAGTGCGCCTTCAGGGGTGAAGTCAAACCACTGCTTTAGCAGCACTGAAGTGACCTCCCCGGGGCTCAAGCCTGGGCAGTTGTGTATGGAGGTCCTGGGCTGCCCAAATGACAGGAAGACCACCCCCCTCTCGGCCTCACTGATGTGATCCAAGGACCACCGTATAATACCAAGGTGCATAGAACTGCGAAACGTCTGCAGGACTCCTCTTAAAACAAAAGCAAGGCGCCTTCCGAAGTGAAGTGAACATAAGATAGGAGAGGAGGAGCAGGAAGAGGCACTCTTCGGAGTCGCGTGTGCTGCTTTCAGACGAGCAGCAGGCCAGATCCCTTGACCGTGCGTTCACGGGGCAAACACGTGGGCATCTAGACAGTGCTTAGTCATGCCCCCAAGAAAGAGATGGAGGATTGGGGCGAAGCTGCTGGAGAGCTCCGGGAGGCGCTGAGGCGGAGGCCGCGTGTGGCCCCTGGCTTGGGCCTCGGGCGGGGGTGGCCCAGCGTGGAGAAGGCGGCCCTGGCTCGGTGCGGGCTCCCTTCCAGCCGCTAGGAGGAGGGCGGAGCCGGAGCTGAGCGCACGGACGGAGAGCGGAGAGCCCGGGGAAGGTGCGCGCCAGGCAGGCAGGCGAGGGCGGCCGTCTCCATGCCCCGCTGCAGAGACTGGGCGAGTCGGCGCAGCTCCTGCCTCGGGGCCGCGGAGCCCCTCGCCCGCCCCTAACATGCGGCCGGGGCGCCTGCTGCCGGCGCCACGCGTGAACCATGCCAGGCTTGGCAGAAGAAGAGGGGGCGCAGCAGCCGGGGGCGGGGGAGCTCCCCACGCTCACCCCCGCGGGGGGACCTCCTCGAGAAGAGGTAAGGCCGGCCAGCCCCCGAAGCCGAGAGGCAGAGAAAGGCGCGCTTTGCGCTGCGCCCTGGGCGCACCGATTTGGAGACCCCGGGGGGGCTTCTCCAAACTCCGGAAAAAGCGGGGTGGGGCAGGTGGTCGAGACTCCTGGATCGGGGCCCGCTTCTCCGAGCTTCGGGCCACTTACCCCCACCCCCGATGGTGGGCGAGGCTGCGTGGGGGTGGGGTTTTTTTTTGGGGGGGGGGGAAGGGAGACAACGGCGGTTTTGCTGCAGGGAACACGTGCTGCTTTGTGTCTTATTAATAGCCAGACGAGGGTTAAAAATAAACGGGGATGGGGGGGGAGCGGGTAGACGGCGCGAGCAGGGCTTCATTTGTCCCATCATCACCATAGGGGACCCCCCCCCCATTCCTCGCCCCCACCACCACCCTCAGCAGCATCGCCGGGATTTTTTGCAGCGTTGTGATTTGGAGTTGTGAATTGTGCGCGTCCAGAAAGGGGTGATGGTGGCGGGATTTCGCGGGGGATTCCGAGCTCGGGGAGGGAGGGAGAGAAATCGGTTAGGGCTAGAGGAAGCCTTTATGGATCTGCAAAGAAAGGGGTGTGTATTTTGCTACCGGCGTTGGGGGAGGGGGTCGTGGCGGGTGGGGGAAAACGTCCGCCCGCACGAAGTTCTGCATTGCACCAGAAGCAGGCAACGTCCTTCTCTCGGCTTTGCTGCTCGCTCGCTCCTTTTTTTATGCTGGTGGCAGCGACTCCTGATGGGGATGATGGAGGGATTGTCTCCGAAGAAAAGGGAGTTGGCGGGGGTGGGAGACAAAGCGAGCAGGCAAGGGGACGAGGGAGGGGTGGTGGCTTGGTGGGTTTTTTTTTATGTGAGGGGCGTCCGATGGCGAGGGGGAGAAAATCCTGCCACCAAGCCTGGCAGGTGGAAGAGAAATAATGAAAAAAGAGGGGAGGAAAGGCTGTATTTTTGGAGTTGATTGCGCACCATTGGGAATTGATGATGGTGCAACGTTTCCACCATTTCTCTCCTAAGCCTGCAGAAAAAGCTGGTGTTAGGTGTCTGGTGGCAAGAGGAGAGAGATAATTGGGAACAGTTTCTCCTTTAGCTGATTGTAGAAAATTCAGATTTATCTGGAGGACAAACCTGCCCCGCTTCCTTCCTCCAAAGCTCCCCAGATCAATATCCCCACGCACGCACACATATTTATTGTTTGTTTACTTACAGGAGGGGTTTATACCCCGCCCTTTTGCGAAAAAAAGGCTTTCTGACAGTGGCTTGCAAAAGTCATTCAGAGGCGATCCCTGCCCTCAAGCTTTTTAATCTGAAGAGACATGACACACAAGGAAGAAGGAATGGGGAGGGAGGAGGATAAAGCAAGCTTAAACAGAAGTGCACAAGTTACGTGTTTTAAAACACAGTTGAGAGGCCTAGCTGGCGTAAGCAGCATTTCTGGGTTTCTTGGCCTTGATAAACAGTGCCCGCCCAGCCGGATCCAGGAGCAGAACTGATGACAACATCCAGGCCAGGAGGACAAGGTAGCTCCTGCAGTACAGCCTGATACTTGGTGGCTGCTAGAATCCACACAGAAGCGAGCTTATTGGAGTCACCCACCTCCCTCATCAACAACAGAGGCAATATTTAAAGTACAGGGAGCTGAAATGGGAAGGAGAATGTTTTTGGGTTGAGACTTCTAATGGATTTGCTCATAGAACATAATAAGAGCCTGCTGGATCAGGCCAATGGCCCATCTAGTCCAGCATCCTGTTCCTCGCAATGGTCAACCAGATGTCCCGAGTCTTCAAGCTGGACCTTAATTGCAGCAGCATCTCTCCCTGCTTACGGTTCTCATCAGTTGTCATTCAGAGGCCCCACCTGCACTTCAAGCAATATCATACCGCTTTAAACAGTCCTGGCACCCCCCCCCCCAAAAAAGAATCCTGAGAAGTGAAGTTCGTTAAGGGTGCTGACAGTTGTTAGGACACACCGATTCCCCTCACAGAGCTTCAGTTCCCAGAGTTCCCTGTAACCACTCTTGGAACTGTAGTTGTCAACAGACGCCCCTGTTCCAAACAGGACCAAATTCCCAGAGTGAATTAACGGTCAGTTGATCTGCCCAGGGTGGTCTGGGAATTGTGGCTCTGTGAAGAGGAATGCGGGAGTCTCTTAACAAATGATTCGCTGCTAAGTCACTCTGGGAATTGTAGCTGTACGCAAGGAACAGGGGGTCTCCAAACAGCGCTCGGCACCCTTAGCAAACTGCAGTTCCCAAGATTCTTTCGGGGAAGTAAGACAGGGCAATTGAAAGCAACAGGATATTGCTAGCCTTCTAGCCTCCGACTCTTCACCTTACATCTTTCAAGGTCCTTCATGGCCCCTCTTCCTGAGCTGCATCTTTCCTGTCTGCCAATTCCAGTGCCCTTCACACACACACACACACCCGTATCAGCCTGATCCTGACAAGCGGTGGCACCAACTATTTTCCCTGCCTGTGCTGAGATGACTGTTGTTCTGAGCCCCAGTAGAATATAAGGCAAAGCGCATTCTGCCACATTGGCCCAGTGGATCCTCCTGTCTGGTATGGTGTGGACCTGCGGCCCTTCAGATCTTGTTGGACTCTAACTCCCATCAGCCCCAGCCAGCATGGCCGGTGGTCAGGAATGATGGGAGTTGGAGTCCAGCATCATCTGGAGCAGGGTTTTCCAAACGTGGGTTCTCCAGCTGTTGTAGTCCAACTCCCATCATCCCTAGCTAGCAGGACCAGTGGTCAGGGATGATGGGAGTTGTAGTTCAAAAACAGCAGGAGACCCAAGTTTGGGAAACACTGATCTAGAGGGCTAATGCACTTCCTGCTCTGAAGTGAAGGCTAGACATTATTCCTGCAAAGTAGGAAGGGCGTCTTGATGGCTTCTCTACTCCAGGAGGCAGTGATGGCCGCCATCTTGGATGGCCGCTGTGAGAACAGGATGCTGGACTAGATGGGCCAGTGGTCTAATCCAGGCTCTCTCTCTGCTGGTGTCTTGATGGGCGAAGCCAAGGATCGCCAACATTTTGTGCCTAGTGGGCACATTCTGAATTTTGAGAGGGTGCTGGCGGCACCAGTCACAAATCAATAGCTGTGTGTGTGTGTGTGTGGCGTAACACAAAATGGCTGCCACAGGGAGCACAGCATAACACGAAATTGGAGAGACGGCCACTTCTGGAAACCTTATGTTTCCTGCGGGATGTCAGTAGCGTCCTGCTGGCCCTGATTGTGAAGATCACACATTATTGATTACACACACACACGCCCTGACGCTGCTTCTGTCTAACAGCAACAGGGGGCATTCTTCGGCGCCAGCAGAAATATACAAGGTAGCTGCAACGCAATCTCACTTCACATAAATCGCTTAGAAGGTTACCTGCACATTTTGCCACTTTTCGTGCTTTCCAGGAGAGCTGGAGACTTTTAAAGAAAGAATGAAATGAAATGGAAGCTCTGAGCCTTTGGTGATGCTGGTTTGGCGACACCTGGGCTAAGTCCCCTGCAGCTTTCAGGGGCACCTGTATTTCAGTGCTGCAAGATCCTTGTATTCTAGATCCCATGAGCACCTAAAAATTTGACGTTGGCATTCCAAGTATCTAAAACATCTTTTTTTTCAAAAATCTGGACTCAGGTTGGTGTCTGAATGTTGTTGGGGAGAAAGAATCTCAACCATATCTTTATATAATTATGATTAAATAACATATTCAAATCAGTAATTTAAAAAAAATACCCTTCAGGCATACTGTTCACTTAAGCAACTTGAAACAGATATATGGTACTTCCCATGATGCCCTGTCCATTTCCCATAATTCCTTGTGCCCCCCCTACTGGCCAGGAGCAGTAGTTCAGGCCAATGCCGTGTTGTCCATATTCCAGCCTGGATGGAAATTCTATTAATATTGACATGAGAAATTTAACAAGGGGGCTCTCAGCTTGTTTTCTTCAACATCTGTGGGGTAGCGCGGCCCTTTTCAGAGCTAGCTGCCTGTGCAGTTTGTGGGCCAGATTATTGATTCCACCCCCAGTCTGGTTTTAGCGTTTTCATTCCTGTTTATACACTCGGCAGAACTGAGTGTGGGCTGAACCACATCGGCCTTTTGCTTGCAGCTGGTGGTGGGAGGAGTTTTGCATGTTTAAATGTAATCCCACTAAAATAAAGCACATGTCACTGCATACAGAAATCTAGCAAACCAAGGTAAAAAAACTTATGCAGAACGCTTTCCCCTGACATTCTGGCTTTTTACATGCAGGGAGTTTGCTGCGTACTTTTCTTTAAAACATAAAGTGATATAGAAATTATGATGGTGATGATGTTGATGATAAATCTCATTTGGGGGAAAACGTGCCTAGACATTGTGTTGTGGAGACCGAACCAAGGTTTAAGGTGCCTTCATAGATCTGAGTTTCTAACACTACTCTGAGGAACGGCATTCTGGACTCCATAGGCTTTTTAGTTCAACCAAGCTGCAGTCCCCTTACGCTTTCATCGCGTGTTTTCCTTCCTCTAACTCCTGCTCTCTGAGTGCAGGACTGCAAATGGACAAGCTCCTTCCTGATGCCCCCCCCCCCGGCTCCCCTGGGACCACCCTAATAGCCATTTGCTCTTGGCGCATTTCCCAGAAGCCTTTGCCAAAACCTTTGCATCCTGGGATGGGAAACCAGGGTGGGAGGATGTGGGCAGCGCTGGTCCGAGGCAGAACGACTATTGGCACATAAACCCTGAGCATCGCTTCCCACAACAGAGGGTGCAGTCCGCTAGGGAGATGGGCCTACCGTAAACCTCGTTGAAAAGATTTAAGTCAGGCGATCCATTAGCCAGGAGCGTGGTTTGATCTGCGTCAGGACAGTGACAGTACGCAATATGAAAACACACCCTTGCTCGAACCAGTGTAGTTGCAGTGAAACCCAGGGGTGAGGCGTGGGGACAAGAACCAGACAGCAGTACAGTTTCTGTAGGTCCAGAAGTTTGCTGGGGGCCGAATGGTGCCACGATGCTCAGGAGCAGTCTATCCCCAATGCTAAAGGGTTTCCAATGGAAGGAAGACGTGCTGGTTTCCTAGAAACACCAGCCTATCCACCACGAGAAGCAGGGTACTGGGTTAGACTCCTTGGGTCCGATGTAGCAACAGCATTCTTCTTAATGTCCCTAAAAAGACTGCTTCCCTCCAGCCTAAATCCAAGCCATGCGGTGTGTTCCTGGATGTGTCTAGTAGTTCTAATAACATGACGGCAACATCAGGATGTGGCCAGGCCTGTCATTCATCATAGTTGCCCCTTGCCGGGGTGCAGGAAAGCAGAAGCTTGTTTCTCTTAACAATCAAATGGTCAGAATCCTGCCAGTATGCTTCCCCCCCTATACTTTGCAGGCTGGTCTATTAGGTTAAATGGGGCAGTGCCCCATTAAACTCTGCTTGCCTTCTTACTTCCAGCCATTCTAGGCGATGGCTCTGCCTGTCCCCCTCCTCCTTAATCTCAGTGTTGCCCCTTGGAGAACTCAGCAGGGAGGAGGAGGATGACGAAGATGTGGAAGAAGCTGGAATTCATTGGCTCTGCCTGTCACTGGCTCTCTGGCTCCCCCTACTGTTGGGCTCCCTGCCTTCCACCCTATCAATCTCAGTGTGCACCAGCAGGAGGACTAGCAACTTGTGTTGTATATGCTGCTTTTAACAGAAGCTGGACAAATCAGGAATTGGGTCTGCAATATCTAACTGTTAGGGAGCCAGCCAGCAATAAATCACACAAAGTACACAAAGTTAACTACATTAGAAGAAACAAGGCCTGCTCAGGGCAGCCGAGCCTAATGAGCACAGCAACTCTTCTTGGTAGGCCTTGCCCCTATGAGGCAGTTGTGGAGGCTGAGGATCCCTGCCCTTCCACAGCTGCCTAAATCTCCCCAGCGTCCTTCCCAAGCCATCTGACACTCAGCCTACTAGCCTGCCTCTGCTCCTTTCTCTTCATACCTCTTCTGGTCCTAGGAGTTGCCCCCATGGATCAGTCGCGGAGACTAGAGTTTCCCTGCTTCCCCACAGCCAGCTATGTCTTCTCCTCTCTCCAGGGTTTCCCACCAAGCAATCAGAAACTGCGCCTCTGTGCCTGTCTTTCCTCTTCCTGCTTTATTCCTCTCCCGGTTCTGGGAGACAGGGGTGGGGAGCTTATTGCAGCAGGAGTGGGAGACACCCGTGACTCTTCACAAGCCTCACCCATCTCTGCTTCTTGGCCTCCCTTTCCTACTTCAGCTTCTGCCTCTGATTCTGTACTTCTGTCTGCCACAGTCTCTCCCCACTCACTAAACCCTGTTGCCTCTTCATCGTCCAACACCTTTCCCCCACAGTCTTCTCCATCTGTTGCACCACCATTCCCTGAGACTTCTCCCCTTGATGGCTTCCTAGCTGGTTGTTTTTGTTGTTGTTAATTGAATTTATATACCGCCCTGTACCCGGGGGTCTCAGGGTGGTTCACAGAATACGTTTCCGAGCACAATTCAAAGTGTTGGTGCTGACAGGGAACCAGGCAGAGGGCCTTCTCGGTAGTGGCGCCTGCCCTGTGGAATGCCCTCCCATCAGGGGTCAGAGAGATAAACAACTACCTGTCATTTAGAAAATACCTGAAGGCAGCCCTGTTTAGAGAAGCTTTTAATCTGTGACTTTGTATTGTATTTTAATATTTGTTGGAAGCCGACCAGAGTGGCCAGGGAGACCCAACCAGATGGGCGGGGTATAAATAATAAATTATTATTATTATTATTATTATTATTATTATTATTATTATTATTATTATTATTATTATTATTATTATTATTAAATCAAGATATAAAACCACAAAATACCTAACAGAAATAAAAAACAACCACCCAATAGCACCCCCCAGCACATTTTAAAAGGGCATAGGATGTTAATTGGATCAACCAAAGGCCTGATTAAAAAGGAACATTTTTGCCTGGCGCTTAAAGGTATAATGAAGGTGAACTTCTCTGGGGAGAGTATTCCACAGACGGGGAGCCACTGCAGAGAAGGCCCTGTTCTCATGTTGCCACCCTCTGGACCTCTCAAGGAGAGGGCACACGAAGGAGGGCCTCAGAAGGTGATCTCGGGGTCTGGGTAGGTTCATATGGAAAGAGGAGGTCCTTGAGGTATTGGGGTTCCTCCACCATTCCTCTGCGGCCAGCCAACACCCGCGACACTAACCCACCATTTTGTCTCTCTCTCTCTCTGTCTCTCTGAGCAGCAGCGCCCCCTCAAGCAATCTCTGAGCAGCTCCCTCTGCCGTGAGTCCCACTGGAAATGCCTGGTGCTCACGCTGCTGATGTACGGCTGCTTTGGCGTCATGGCCTGGTGCCGCCTCTCGACGGTGACGCGCCTGAACTACGCCGACTCCTACCGCGACGCCTCGCTGGTCTACCACGACAGCCCTTGCTCCAACGGCTACATCTACATCCCCCTGGCCTTCCTGGGGATGCTGTACGTGGTCTACCTGGTGGAGTGCTGGCACCGCTTCGCCAAGGGCCAGATGCAGTACCGCGTGGACACCGCCAGCGTCTACGAGAAGGTGCAGCGCATGCAGCAGGCCACGCCCTGCATCTGGTGGAAGGCCATCAGCTACCACTACATCCGCCGCACCCGGCAGGTCACCCGCTACCGCAACGGCGACGCCTACACCACCACGCAGGTCTACCACGAGCGCGTCAACACACACGTGGCTGAGACCGAGTTCGACTACGCGGGCCACGGCGTGAAGGACGTCTCCAAGGAGCTGCTGGGCCTCTCAGATTACCCCGTCACCAAGCTGCGCTTCACCAAGTGCTTCAGCTTTGCCACGGGGGAGGCCGAGGCGGCGTACCTCACCCAGCGGGCCCGCTTCTTCGGCGAGAACGAAGGCCTGGACGACTACATGGAGGCCCGCGAGGGCATGCACCTCAAGAACGTGGACTTCAAGGAGCACATGATGGTCTTCCCCGACCCCGGGCGTCCCCCCTGGTACACCCGCCGGTGGGTCTTCTGGCTGGCCTCGTTCCTCCTCCTCTCCTGGCCTTTGCGGGTGCTGGCGGAGTACCGCACCGCCAACGTCCACTACCACGTGGAGAAACTCTTTGGGGCGGACGACGGGCCCAGCCCGCTGGACGCGGTGGGCGGCTACGTCCGGCGCATCTCCCGCGTCAACACGGTGGACATGACCGAGCTGGAGTGGCACATCCGCTCCAACCAGCAGCTGGTGCCCAGCTACTCGGAGGCCGTGCTCATGGACTCCACCGTGGTGGCCGGGGCAGCCTACCTGCGCAGCTGCCAGCGCTGCCGCCGAACTGTCAGCAGCAACTCCTTGCCCTCGCGCGGCACCCGGGCCCTCTACGCCCGGCTGCCCTTCAGCTGCAGCCGCTTCTCGCTGAGCGGAGCCCGGCGCTGCGGGGGGATCCTGCGCAGCCTGAGCGGCAGCCACGTGGGCAGCAGCATCGAGACGGAGCCCCTCGAGAGCCCCCCCTGCTACCAGGACGCGCTCTACTTCCCCGTGCTGATCGTGCACGGCGGGGAGGGCTGCCACCGCAACGGGCAGAGGCCGGGCCCTTCGGGGAGGGCCTCGGGGACTCCGCTGTGACCCCAGAGAGAGAGAGAGGAGCCCCACCGGGTGGGAAGATGAAATGGAAAAGCAACCCAAAAGCCTCCGTCCTGGCTTGTTCCCCTTATTACCTGAGTGCCCCTGCAAAAAAAAAAACAAAAAAATAACGGGCTGTAGGTTCATTTGGCCCACCCATTTCCAACCCCCTCTAAGTTATCATCCGGGGGATGGGGAAACGAAGGACCCGTTTTGTGTGTGTGTGTGTGTGTGAGAGAGAGAGAGAGAGAGAGAGAGTGTACGCGCACATGTGTGCAAACGGAGCCAGTTGTGCAAAGGCTGGCTTATTTTGCACAACCCATTGCTTCAAAACAAAACACCCTTTCTTCTTCTTCTTCTTCTTCTTCTTCTTCTTCTTCTTTGGATGTGGTTGTTCAACTAGTTCTCTGAGAATGGAAGGAAGGGGTGTCTGGATTTGAAGCAGGCCGTTTCTGGGGGCTGAGGGAGAGAGGAGAGACCAAGAGCAACATAGGGGTATGTGAACCCCTATGTTTGGGCTGCTTTAGAAGCCTTGACGTCACTTCTCCCCTTAAGTTTTTTGGGGTTTTTTCCACTCTGCACCACTGAGCCCCTCCATGATCACGAGGGCTAAGAATCACACTCAGGGTGTCGGGAGCCAGCCCTGCAGCTCTTTCCGTCATTTTATTTACAGGACACTGACTGCTCCTGGCCTTTAGGTGCATTAAAGTGGGGGGGGGGGGAGGTTAGAGAATTCCCTTCTGAAGCCTGACTGGGAGTTGGGTGGCCCCATTTTTCACGGATTAAGGACCTGCGCCTTTGAAAAGCTTTGTAACGGAGATATCAAAGGGCCAGGAGCCTCGACCCACCCCAGGTTTTTTTGCCTGCCGTTTAAAACGGCGACAAAAACACGTGTACACCTTTCTTTGTGGGCTTAGCCCCTTGGCTACGTAAATGTAGCCTCTGGGTTCAGGGACAGTGCAAGCAACTCCCCATTTATGCACATTCAAGGCACCCGAGCTTCGCCGCACACCCAGAAGCGGCAAAAATGTCCTTTAAAGAGCATGACAGCAGCAAAAATAGCACCCAGCAATCTCAGGAGCCTTTGCACTGACCTCTGAGGCCTGTGGAGAGTTGGGAGGTTGAGCGAGGAGGTTTGGAGGGAGAAATAGTGGTGGAATTTGGTGCATATTATTATTATTTTTAAATAAAAAGGGGTTTTCAGGGCTTTCCAGAGGTTCAGAGGGTGTTTGCAGGCTTTTTCAACGGCGTTCCCAAAATACGCAATTTCACTTGGGATTGTAACCACCGCGTAAAAATGGGGAGTTGTCTGTATGCCTTCGAACGCCGGTTGCTGGGGATATAGGCAAACGGGGAGAGCTCTTGCCTTGCAGGTCAGCCGCCAGAAACGGGATGCTAGACCAGACGGACTTTGGGTCTCATCCAGGGAGATGGTACTTCACTTCCAAAGAAAGGGCAAGCAAATGCTCTCGCTTTCGGCTATCCATCCATTAAAGCTTTGTGCAGAATCGACGGACCAAATGTTATTGCGGGGGGACGGGACCTCCGCCACAAAAAGGGGGCAGGGAAGCATAACTGAACAGCTTCAGGAATCCTGGGACCAGACAGGGCCGGCCCTCCCATTAGGTAGAATGAGGTGGCGGATGTTTGGGGCGCTGGGGGCGGAGCCCTACTCAGCTGTTCCTCCTGATTGGCTGTCCAGCAGTGACGCTTCCTCAGTTGCTTGTCCGACTGGCTGTGTTGCCTGTTCTCTGCGCAGCCTGACGGGAAAACTTCTCCGGCCCGACAAGGAAAAGCAGAAAAGCAACCAGACCCGGCCGCACACTCAAGCAAGCGCTTCGTAAGCGCATGTGCGCCTTGGCTCCTGGCGGTGCTGCTCTTTGCAGTGTCTGAGCTGGCAGGGCAGTGAGTGAGCGGTGGGAGGAGGACGGAGTGTGGGCCACAGAGCTGGCCCCCGAAACTAGCCTGCGGCCCTCAGGTGCCTCTGTAGCTAGCGGGGAAGCTATTGCTTACTGAGTTGGTTTGCATACATGGAAAGCCAAGATTCCTGGGGACGTAGCCACCATCCGGTAGTTCAGGGCTGCTGAGGATGCTGGAAGGTGGAAAAGGATGTTGGTGGACTTCGGCTATAAACCAAGACAGGAATTGGCTGACCAGTCCTGCTGGCTTGCAGTGGAGGGCCCAGGCGTGCGTTCTCCATATAGTCATTCACGCCTGTCTCCTGTGGTCATGGGCCCTGTCCGCACCGTGCGTTGTGGCCAGCTATGTTCTACTCAAGAGTAGATGCACTGGTTTTTCCACCCTAAATTAGTCACACCCAATCGTTTTAATGCCCTGAACGTTGGGAACACCACCACACAGTTAAAACGGCTCTTGAACTTCCACCAAAGAACCTCAGGAGCTGTAGTTTGTCAAGGGGGCTGAGAGTTGTTAGGGTACCCCTTGGTTCTACAGTTCCCTGCACCCTTAGTAAACTACAGTTCCCAGAATTCTTTCGGGGCAAGGAGCCATGGCTTAAGGTGGCAGGAGGGTGTTTTTGCATATCTGCTGTGGGTGCGACCTTGGGACAGCCACAGATTTAGGCTGACTTAACAATTCGTTCTCTCTTTTCTGAGCAAATGACGGGAGCACCATTTTAATTTTTTTTTAATATAAAAAAATAAGGCTTGGGCTAATTCTGAGCACTCCTGGTATGCTGCGATCCTCCGGGACGGGTGGGAGCCTCAGCAAAGCCGATAACAAGCTTGTAGTGTAGATACACCCTGGAATAGCTCAGTAGGTTGAGCATGAGACTCTTAATCTTAGGGTCATGGGTTCGAGCCCCAGTTGGGGGAAAAGATGCCTGCACTACTGGGGGGGGGGTTGGATTAGGTGACCCTTGTGGTCCCTTCAGACTCTACGATTCTATAAAATAGTTTATAAAGAAACGCATTTGCTTTCTTCCTGCCTCTTCCAGTATTCTGGATCCCAACCATTGTTCCTTGTTCCTTAGATGGGACTTTTCTGGACTGTAGTGGTTCTGCCTCTCCCAAAATCTGAAGTAGGCAGGGCTTCTTCTAGCCTTCAAATGGCCTCCTGCCAGGGACTCTTTAGTTGTGGCTCCTGCAAGTTATGTCAAGGGGGTAGGACTTCATCCCTCCCCCCTTTTTTCCAGGCTTCCTGATGCTCTTTAGACTCTACCATGCGCAGGCTACAATGCTCTCCTCTCACCTCGTGAGGAAAGCATGCGTGTGTGCAAAGGGACCGGCGTGTGTGAGTGTGCGGGGGGAGATGCTGCCGTTCTCAACCCCACCGTTCCATTATTATGACTGTAGGGTCATCCACACGTGACAGGCCCCAGGGGTCCCAGGTGGGGGCCTCCATCGCCATGCTGTTGTAACTTCAGTGTGAGTTTGCATCGAGACCACTGGTTTCTTCCTGTTTTCCTGGGGGACGGGGTGGGTTGGGGGGTGACGAGGTATAGAAGCTCCCCCACACACACACACACATTCTCCCTCCCTCCTGCTCTCTCTCCTCCCGTCTCCATGCGACACGGGCACAATCCAAGAGAAGAGACTCTTTATTGTGCAACATGAATGTGGACGTGGAACTGTTGACCTAAATCGGAGGGGGTGGGGGGACGTCGGGACTTGTTGATGTTGGAGTGAAATAAAAATTACTTCGAGTCCCTCGCTCATAGGACAATAAAGATCTTTCGAGGTAGGCAGGCGCCTCTCGTGTCCTTGTGTGTGTGTGGGGGGGTCTTCTGGATGGGGGGGAGCGGGAAGGGAAACATTGGAAAGGAAGGTTGGGGTTCAGGGACTCCCATCAGCCCCCAGCCAGAATGCCCAGGGGCAAGGGATGATGGGAGTTGTAGTCCAGCAGCCTCTGAAGGTTCTGAGCCTTCTATATGCAGAGTTTGTTCTCTGCTGTGACCTCTCAAATATACCTGCCCCCTGCTGTTACAGCCAGTTGGGGCTGAGCCGACGGAGTGATTGACAGGCACTCGATCCTATGAAGGGCGACTTAACACTGGGGTGGCTTCTGCCAGCTTTCTGCAGCCTGTTGCCCACTCTGGATGTTTTCCAGGGGTAGGCAACCTAAGGCCCGTGGGCCGGATGTGGCCCAATCGCCTTCTAAATCCAGCCCACAGACAGTCCGGGAATCAGCATATTTTTACACGAGTAGAATGTGCCCTTTTATTTAAAATGCATCTCTGGGTTATTTGTGGGGCATAGGAATTCGTTCATTCCCTCCTCCCCCAAAAAATATAGTCTGGCCCACCACATGGTCTGAGGGACATTGGACCGGCTCACGGCTGAAAAAGGTTGCTGACCCCTGTTTTAGGCTCTAGCACAATTCAAAGTGTTGGTGCTGACCTTTAAAGCCCTAAATGGCCTCGGTCCTGTATACCTGAAGGAACGTCTCCACCCCCATCGTTCAGCCCGGACACTGAGGTCCAGCGCCGAGGGCCTTCTGGCGGTTCCCTTGCTGCGAGAAGCGAGGTTACAGGGAACCAGGCAGAGGGCCTTCTCGGTAGTGGCGCCCGCCCTGTGGAACTCCCTCCCTTCAGATGTCAAAGAGATAGACAACTACCAGACATTTAGAGGACATCTGAAGGCAGCCCTGTTTAGGGAAGCTTTTAAAGTGTGATATTTTAATGTATTTGATTTTTGTTGGAAGCTGCCCAGAGTGGCTGGGGAAATCCAGCCAGATGGGCGGGGTACTACTAATAATAATAATAATAATAATAATTATTATTATTATTATTATTATTATTATTATTATTATTCCTAGAAAAGACCCTGATGTTAGGAAAGATGGAGGGCACAAGGAGAAGGGGACGACAGAGGATGAGATGGTTGGACAGTGTTCTTGAAGCTACTAACATCAGTTTGGCCAAACTGCAAGAGGCAGTGAAGGATAGGCGTGCCTGGCGTGCTCTGGTCCATGGGGTCACGAAGAGTCGGACACGACTGAACGACTGAACAACAACAAGGCACAGAAGCTGGGAGGGCCACATTCTGCCCCTAGGCCTGCACTTTCCCAACCTTGGTCTATAGTGACCACCAGCAGGCTCTCTGGCATTTCTCAGCCCTAGGGATCTTGGGGATCGAACAGGGGTCCTTAGCCATGCAAACTACAGCTCTTTCCCTCTTGAGTTAGTCTCTTAGCCAGGGGTCGGCAAGGCTTACTGGGCATGGGCTGAATCATTCCCGCAGAGATCTGGGCATGCGCAGAAGTGATTTCTGGAGCCGCAGAAGAGAGTCCCCCTGCCGCGCTGCTCCGGTTTAGTGCAGCACGTGGGGACTCGCCGAGCAGGAGGCTCGACTCGGGGGTGGCTCATTGGCCGGTTAAGTGGTCCTCATGGGCCCTAGGTTGCCGACCTCTGCTCTTAGCCCATCACAGAACAGTTCTGCTGTTCTGGTCCTGCTGACCATCTCCCCAAATGATTTCAGCAAGGTATGTATGATCTGTAATAGTAAAAAAATAACAATGTAAAACTGAGTGTTAAAAGAATAGAATGAAACTGGCATTTTCCCACTTAAAATTGGGCAAGATGCCATAATTTGCACCCAACTTTTTTGCACCCAACTTTATGACTTGGGGGGGGGGATTTTGCCAATTTTTTGAGATTTGGCAGTGAAAGAACCGTTTAAAAAACACCAACAACTAACATTTTGGGTCTCTGGTTTAATTTTAAAGCAGTAAAAATTACAAACTTGTTAAATAGATTGGTCTGAATATCAGCCTCCCAGACCTGCCATGTATAAAACCTGAGTGCAGCCTATCATTGCCCTTGTAAGGTAGAGAAGCTGTGATCTAAGAAATCTGGGGGTGGGGGGGGCAGGCTACTTTCAGACCAGTACAGTATATAGTCCAATACAATACAATATATGTTTCCTTGGTGCTTACTCCCAGGTAAGAAGGGGAGCTTAGTTCCACACCCACCCGCCATCCATCAGTGGAAAACCTAAAGGGAAACAATTAAATTGGGGTGGTGAGCCTGTTGCCCTCCAGAAGTTGCTGGACTACAATTCCCATCATCCATTGCCCATGCTGGCTGGGGCTGATAGGAGTTGGAGTCCAACACCATCTGAAGAACCATGGATTCCCCATCCTCTAAGTCCATTTGATATGGGATCCCTGATTGGTTAGGACATGTGCCTGTGACAGGAGTGGGGAACCCGTGGCCTTCCACATATTGTTGGACTCCAACTCCCATTGTCCCTGACTATTTTAGTGCTGGCTGGGGCTGATGGGAGTTGGGAGTCCAACCGCCTCTGGAGTGTACCCAGTTGGCTACCCCTGCTCTAGCCCGTCATCTGTTGGGCCCTCCTGATGTCGCTGGACTCCCAACTCCCATCAACCTCAGCATGGCAAACGGTTGGGGATGATGGGCATTGTAGTCCAGGAACACCTGGAGAGCCACAGGTCTTCCCATTGCCACTCTCATCATTTATTTGCGCGTGTGTTTTATTTTTCACGATCAATTAAGCCTAGGCAAAACAAGGCCAAGGTTTTGAGGCCCTGCAGCCAAGCTGTCTGTATCTCTTTCCCGCTTCTGCCCTGGCAACCGCAGCAGCTGAGGAGAGATGCCCGCCTTGGCAGCGAGCAGATGGGAGTCAATTGCTCGGAAGTAAGCCGCTTCTCCCCGGGTGGTGGCTGCAAGGAAGCCTGTGGTGCTGTCCGATCCCTGCATCCTTGCACGCCTCAAAGCATCCTCTCATCCTCCTGGCGTTGCCATGGAGATAGATGGCAGAGTGGCGGGGAGGCTCAGGCAGGCGGGAGAGCCAGGAGCAGACCTCCCCTTGCTCTCCCCCTCCCCCTCGCGCGGCTGCCCAGTCTTGGCCTGTAAAATCTCAACCAGTGTGGTTGAGAGCCAGTGTGGTGTAGTGGTTAAGAGTGGTAGACTCGTTATCTGGGGAACCGGGTTCGCGTCTCCCCTCCTCCACATGCAGCTGCTGGGTGACCTTGGGCTAGTCACGCTTCTCTGAAGTCTCTCAGCCCCAATCACCTCACAGAGTGTTTGTTGTGGGGGAGGAAGGGAAAGGAGAATGTTAGCCGCTTTGAGACTCCTTCGGGTAGTGAAAAGTGGGATATCAAATCCAAACTCTTCTTCAAATCCAAACCAAGCAGGACTGGAGTGCAACAGCTACACTTGTGACTCCCAGTAACTGGCATTCAGAGGAACATCGCTGCCTCCCAACAGGAGGAGAACATCGCCGTTGTGGCTAGCAGCCCCTGAGGGTCTTCTATCCTTCGTGATTTTGCCCAATCCTCTTTTAAAGGCATCTAAGTCGGCGGCCGTCACTGAACAACCGAACCTTTCAAAACCAATCATTTCCCACACTTATCTATCTGCAGGTTCTTCTCTCTTCCCCTACCCTGCTCCCCAGCTTATTCCGTCTTTCATTTGATTCAAGGAAGATGGTGCTTCAGGGGCAGTCTTGTTAGGGTGTGGATAATTGGGCCTGACCCCCCTGCCCAGATGGCCCCAAATCTCCTTCCCTTCCCCACAATAAAAATAAAAATGGCCCCCATCCACAGTTTAAAGGGCATCTGGTCTCACAAAGACCCCAGCACTCCCGTTTTATTTTGTCCAGAAGTGTTAGGTTTTCACAAACTCTTCATTTTATTATCACATTTATCGCCTGCCTTTCTCCACGAGGAGTCCAAGGGGGCCGATGTGTTTCTTCCCCACTCTCCATTTTACCTGCACAACAGCCCTGTGAGGTAAGTTAGGCTGAGAGGCAGCGACTCCCTCCCTCCCTCCCAAAGTCATCCAGTGCGATTAGTGGGCATTTGGACCCTGGTCTCTCAGGTCCTGCTCCGGCAACCCTAACCGCTGCACCCCCACTGGTAAATTTGTGGTGTGCCCTGAGGCTTCTTAGGGATGTAGCAAAGGGCCCCCCCCCCCCCGCGCTGTGCTGGCTTGGAAGGGCTGGCTCTAGATTTGGGAGCAATTAAAAAACAAAAACAAACCCATATAGAGCGAAACCTTCCTTTACCCTGTGGGCTCGTCTTGCTGCTGTGATCCCAGGAATTAAGGCTGCTTTGGAGCCAGACGTATCTGATAGCTCAGGAGAGGAGACTAAGGGCTTATCCTCACTTATCTTATGCCCTGCTCTTTCCAGGCAGAGGTCCGCACCTTAGAAACGCCGTGTCAAATCATTTTGGATTTTTGCACCGAGCTTTCCCTGCAAAAACACACTATTTAAAGCAGTGGTGTAGCAGGGTGGGCTGGGGCACAGGGGCGGTTGCCCCGGGCGTGAAATCGTTAAGGGGCACAAAAATTCCAATGCCTGGTGCTGCCTCAATGCAGCTGTGTGCTTTCATGGTTGAAAATGGCTTCTCCACGCGAACCAGGAAGTGACCTCCAGACAACGGAAAGGCTCCTCTCTTACCTCTGTCGCTGCGATCTCCTGGGTGACGCGGACGCCGTTAGGCAGTTGAATGCACATGCGTACTCTGTTCTTTTCCCTCTCTGCCACCCACCACCTCCACGCAGCCCCGGGTGGTAGCAAACCACGGTACACCACTACTTTAAAGCAGAATCGGAGCAAAAGTAAATCCAGCTTTTATGCAGATTGCTGCTTGCTCCGATTGAGCTTTAAGGAGCAGGTTTTGTGGGGGAACCAAAATAAAGGGTTTGCTCAGAAATGGAGCTTTCAGTCATGGACCATGCCTGGGAAGAGGTAAGTGTTGATAAGCCCTGAGAGTGGGACTGGTTGGAATTAATACAGCTGGGACCTTTCAACAAAATGCTGCCAAGTGGCGTGCTTCTGTTCAGGGTTCGAGCCATGTCCCTTCCCAGCGCGCTCCATGCCACGCCCATTGTGTGCACTCAGTCCACACTGAGCTGTTTTGGGTTCCTTTTAATGGTGGCTGTTGCCCATTGGGGCAGAAGGCAGGGAGCGCACCAGTAGGTGGCGCCAGAGCCATTGACAGGCTGAGCCATTCTAAATTTGGTCCCGTCCCCCCTCCTCACTGAATTCTACAAGGGTCAACACTGGGACTAAGGAAGAATAAGGTTTCAGGCAGGACTGGATGCAGAACTTGCAGGATTACAACTTCCATCCTCCTGGACCACTTGCAATGCTGATGAGACAGTGCCTCATTTGCCCTAATGGACCAGATCCCCAAGTGCTGTTTTTTTGCCTACATACGGATCATGACTTGGCTCTTGGATGACTTAGCAGCAGATTTAAGGGAGGACAAGACTTTCAGAGGTATCTTGTGCCGCTGGGACCACATAACACCGGTCCTGAGAGATCTGCATTGGCTCCCAGTACGTTTCCGAGCACAATTCAAAGTGTTGGTGCTGACCTTTAAAGCCCTAAATGGCCTCGGTCCTGTATACCTGAAGGAGCGTCTCCACCCCCATCATTCAGCCCGGACACTGAGGTCCGGCGCCAAGGGCCTTCTGGCGGTTCCCTCACTGCGAGAAGCAAAGCTACAGGGAACCAGGCAGAGGGCCTTCTCGGTAGTGGCGCCCACCCTGTGGAACGCCCTCCCGTCAGAAGTCAAGGGGATAAACAACTACCTGACATTCAGAAAACACCTAAAGGCAGCCCTGTTTAGGGAAGTTTTTAATTTGTGACTCTGTATTTGTGACTCTGTATTTGTTGGAGGCCGCCCAGAGTGGCTGGGGAGACCCGGCCAGATGGGCGGGGTATAAATAATAAATTATTATTATTATTATTATGAATGCCTCTGAATATCGGCCTAATCCAGCAGGCTTGCCTTAGCTCCTCTTCTTACATAGGGTTCCAGCCTTTTAAAAGTGTTGATCATAGCTGTAGCCCTTCATTCCTTCTCATCCCAAACGCTTCTCAACCTCATGCCTGCAAAAGGGAGCCACTCGGATATCCCTTTGTTTGTTTTTAAGTGACGCAGCGCCTCTGGAATGCAAAACCATCATCATTTATTAATGCGGCACTGGCATTTTTAGCGGCGCTCTCTAGATATTAGAATAGAATCGTTTTATTGATACTGTGCCGTAAATACACCCAGCAGTTTACACAGAGATAAACAAACAACCCCCAAAAGACAGGCCTCTGCCGCCGCCACCCCCCACCCCCCGGGGAGCCCTCAATCTAAATTTATGTGGCAGAGGATGAAATCGGGAGGGACAGCCAAAACTACACAAGGGATTAATGCGAGCAGATGCAGGTCACCTGTATGGACTTCTTGTTTCAACCGAGGGATGGAGGGGTTAAACCAAAAGCTTCATGGACACAGTGGTTTGGCCCCAAACCCTAGGTGTGGCTGCAAGTGCCCTCGCTGCTGGTAGGTCTCTGACAAAAGTACATTCAGTGACCAAAAAGCTGTGGAAAGCTGCTTTCGGTCATTCCCCAAAAGGTGATTGGTGCTGTCATTTATTTAACAGACATTCCTTTGGATCGAAATCGGCAAGAGCATCACTTTGGCCCCTTAGGTGCATCCATCTTTACTCCCTGAACCCGGACCTCTTTTTAATCTACAAAAAAACCCATATATATATATTCTCTCTCTCTTTCTCTCCTTATTTCTCATTCACTTTCGCTTTAACTCCAAAACCTCCCAAATCAATTTCCTCCCGCCTCACTCCTGGCTCCTCCTCGCCCTCTTTTCTCCAGTCCTGGCTGCAGACTCGGCAACGTGCCATTCTGGATGCCTTCCTGAGCAGGGAGCCCTTCCCTCCGGCTGGTTTAGCACCCAGAGAACTACAGAAGGGCCTGGGTGGTGCGAAGTGAAGATCTGGGGAGGCTTATCGTTTCATTCTGGTTAAATTGGATGCTGCCCAAGGCAGGCTTGAGAGAGAGAAGAAAGCCTGGAGTCTTCACCGCTCAGGAGCCTGTACTTCTTAAGCCTGGGTCCTGGCGCCCCATCTCTCGAGGCAAATGAACCTATTTTTCGTAAAGTGGCAACGATTAGACTCCGGTTTTATCCCAGCGCCGCAAAGCTGCTCAGGGGAAGGCAAGCGGGATAACAGGGAAGTTAGCCAATAAACTCTCCGTTCCCATAATTCCTGCCACACCCTCAATCTTGCACCTGGTTCTCTTTCCTTAAAACCTCCCCCCCCCATTCCATAAGTAATGGGGTTCGTGATGACTGCATCTCATTCCCATTGGTCATGCCCTGCATCTCTCACACACCCCAGCCAGTCATTTCTGTTGAACAGAGAACCCCTCGGCTGGATCAGTCTTCCCAAGTCTCCCCTGCTCTTTGGCTGTTCTCATCATCACTGGTGGCTGCAGTGGGATCCTTCTGCTCCCCGGGCGTGCTGCTCTCTTCCGGCAAGCACAGCTTGCTATTTAGGGTCTCGGTTTGGACGTCTCTAGGTTGGGTTGACGGCTCCTTTTGCAGTCTAATAATAATAATAATAATAATAATAATAATAATAATAATAATAATATATTTATACTCTGCCCATCTGGGTGGGTTTCCCCAGCCACTCTGGGCGGCTCCCAACAGAATATTAAAAACACGATAAAACATTAAAAACTTCCCAATACAGGGCTGCCTTCAGATGTCTTCTAAAAGTCAGGTGGTTGTTTATTTCCTTGACATCTGATGGGAGGGCGTTCCACAGGGCGGGTGCCACCACCGAGAAGGCCCTCTGCCTGGCTCCCTGTAACCTCACTTCTCACAGCAAGGGAAGGCTGATAACAAATGGAGGGAGCAGAACAATGGAATATTTTTTTTAAAAGCCATGTAGATTTTTTTAAAAGGGGAGGGCAGGGAAGGAACCACAAACCCCCGATGGTTACTGAAGAGTACGTTTGATTCATCCCAGCCTGCCTTCTTGAGATTGCTGCTTAGGTATTCTTATGAAAATGCAGATGCCAGGGATGGTACAGGGAAACTTTGGCATAACAGAGACGTCCTACCGCAGCTTGAGTTAGGCCAGGCCTGCCTTGCACTCTCTCCAGCTGTTTCTCACCTGTGCTTGGCTGATGCAGCACGGTCTCTCTGCCGGCGGTTTTTAAACCAGTTCCCGACCTGGGTGGGGGTGAGCCCTGTTGCCTGGGCCAGGTGCCTCTTCCGGGAAGGGTTAGGGTACGGGTCCTGAAGGTACCATTCCCGCAGGAGGTTCCGTGTCCTTTCCTGGGAGAAAAGGAGAACGGATGTCAGGATGCCACAGGACAGGTGCAGAGGAACGAGGAAAGAAAATACTCTTCTGCGGAGGCTGAAAAGCAAAATCAACTTATGCTCCATTTAATGATGTCTTTAATCTCAAATTCCCTTCCCTTCAAGAGGTGTCCTTGTCTCCACCCTTGTCCTCACCCTTGTCTTCACCCTTGTCTCCACCCTTGTCCTCACCCTTGTCTCCACCCTTGTCTCCACCCTTGTCCTCACCCTTGTCTTCACCCTTGTCTTCACCCTTGTCTCCACCCTTGTCTCCACCCTTGTCCTTCCCTTCCCTTCAAGAGGTGTCCTTGTCTCCACCCTTGTCCTCACCCTTGTCTTCACCCTTGTCTCCACTCTTGTCTCCACCCTTGTCCTTCCCTTCCCTTCAAGAGGTGTCCTTGTCTCCACCCTTGTCCTCACCCTTGTCTTCACCCTTGTCTCCACCCTTGTCTCCACCCTTGTCCTTCCCTTCCCTTCAAGAGGTGTCCTTGTCTCCACCCTTGTCCTTGTCTTTGTCTTCCCTTCCCTTCAAGAGGTGTCCTTGTCTCCACCCTTGTCTCCACCCTTGTCCTTCCCTTCCCTTCAAGAGGTGTCCTTGTCTCCACCCTTGTCCTCACCCTTGTCTTCACCCTTGTCTCCACCCTTGTCTCCACCCTTGTCCTTCCCTTCCCTTCAAGAGGTGTCCTTGTCTCCACCCTTGTCCTTGTCTTTGTCTTCCCTTCCCTTCAAGAGGTGTCCTTGTCTCCACCCTTGTCTCCACCCTTGTCCTTCCCTTCCCTTCAAGAGGTGTCCTTGTCTCCACCCTTGTCCTCACCCTTGTCTTCACCCTTGTCTCCACCCTTGTCTCCACCCTTGTCCTTCCCTTCCCTTCAAGAGGTGTCCTTGTCTCCACCCTTGTCTCCACCCTTGTCCTCACCCTTGTCCTCACCCTTGTCTCCACCCTTGTCTCCACCCTTGTCCTTCCCTTCCCTTCAAGAGGTGTCCTTGTCTCCACCCTTGTCTCCACCCTTGTCTTCACCCTTGTCTTCACCCTTGTCTCCACCCTTGTCTCCACCCTTGTCTCCACCCTTGTCCTTGTCTTCCCTTCAAGAGGTGTCCTTGTCTCCACCCTTGTCTTCACCCTTGTCTCCACCCTTGTCCTTGTCTTCCCTTCCCTTCAAGAGGTGTACTTGTCTCCACCCTTGTCTCCACCCTTGTCTTCACCCTTGTCCTTGTCTTCCCTTCAAGAGGTGTCCTTGTCTCCACCCTTGTCTCCACCCTTGTCTCCACCCTTGTCCTTGTCTTCCCTTCCCTTCAAGAGGCATGGAAGGGGCACGAAGATATCATACAGACTGACCCCCCCACAAAAAAACTCTATAGCAATATAATCAGGTCCTGCTCACCTTGAAGCCATTCACTTTCTGCTCCCCATCTTGGCAAGAATCCCTCGGCAGACCAAGGACCTTCTTCCGGGCAGGTGATCGGTCTGGCGGATGTATCGAGAACCTGTCTCCGGGCCGCAGGGTGCCAAACGGTTCCAGGTGGTAGGTGGCCGCAGTGGCCTGGCTGCAGTAGGGCGCCAACCATGCGGCCGAGGGAATCGGGCTGCTGAACAACTCCAAGTCATGGCAATTGGCGTGAGTGCAGCTGAGGCCTTCGGGGTGCCGGAGGGTGAGCGACGGCGGGAGGGACCACAGGAAGCGGGCAAGGCGCTCAAATTCTCCGCTCTCCTGCAGGGCTTCGCAGACGCGAGCCACCTGGCTTGGGGAGAAGAGGGGGACACTTGGTGGGGGCAAGGTCATCTTGGGGGACGGGCTGAGGCTACTGGGAAGCTAGGCGAGGCAGGCCTACAGGGCGAGGGGGAGCAAGATGGCCGAACTAGGAGTGCGGGGAAGGGTCTATGGGACACAGTGGCAAAGCACCCAGAATGCCTTGGGTGGAGGAGGGAGGGAGGGAAGTGTGAAGGAGAAGGAGAAATAATACGAAACAACACAAGTATTGTCAGTAGAAGATTGGCAAAACTTAATGTTAGAATATTTACAATTAGCTAAGACAACTGGAAAAATAAGAGGACAAATGAAACAAACTGTATGGAAAGAATGGAGTTTATTTAAGGAATACCTAGAGAGAGTAATGGTATAAATGGAATCCTAAAGGCAGATATTGACTGAACCTGGATATAGATGAAAAGGAATAAGAGGAAGAAAAATTTGTGAAATAATTGATATACATAACTCTACAATATACAAATGTAATAATACAAAATGCAAAGAGGATAATTGGAAGTTTAAGTACGTGTGAATGTAATAGAAACTAGATGTATATATTTTAGAAGATGTAAAATGTATGTGAGGTATATGTAAGTGTGTTTATGATTTTAACCAATAAAGAATTATTTAAAAAAAAAAAAGAAGAAGCCCTCAGTGATGTTGTCATAGGAACAGGGGCGAGGGGTTGCAACCCTCTCCCCAAATCAGATTCTCTTCTGGAATAGAAGAGCCTCAGTTGCCGGATCAGGGCAAAGGCCCATCTAGTCCAGCATCCTGTTCTCACAGTGGCCAAGCAAAGGCTTCACGGAAGCCTGCAAGGTGGACATGAGGTCAGTAGGCCCACTGCTGTTCTCCTCCAACTACAGCCTCTGATTCTGGAAGCAGAAGCCACTGTTGATTCCCAGCAACTGGTATTCAGAGGCATCTGGACTATTTCTTTTATGTATTTCTATTTATTTTCCGGACCCTGCACTCATAATCTGATGCCCTTCTTTGTGTGGCCCCTCCATGAGAAGTCTGGAGGGCAGCAACACGAGAACAGTCCTCCTTTGTGGTTGCTCCCCATTTGTGGAATGCTCTTCCCAGGGAGGCCTGCCAGGCACCTTCCTTACATATCTTTAGGCGCCAGGCAAAACCTTTCCTCTATAACAAAGCCTTTGGCCTTTAACTACCTGTAGCCATTTAGGAAATGGCCGGGATGTTTTAAATGTATTTTTATTTCCTCTTGGTTTTGATGCATACCCTCCCACACTTTGAAGCCAACATCCGGGATGTCATCCTCCTGGTTTCTAACCTCCCATTTTTTAATCGCAACTATACCCATTTGGGTTGTTGTAATCCTGCGTGATTTCGCGCCCTGGTTTCCCCCTCCCAAAGATGCACCAAAAGTTGCACATTTTGGGTGGCTGTGCAAGATCGCAGCCCCTAAAAATAGTGCTTTTGGGGGTGGGAAATGGGCTCCATTTCCTCGCGATAAAAAACGGGACATCTCGGTTTATCCCGGACGCTTGCGAGGTATGTTAATGTCTCTGTGTGGGGTTTATTGTCTGTTAGTTTGGTTGGTTGTAAGTCTCTCTGGGTGGCCTTGGGCATGATAACAAACAAACAAACAAACAACAACAATAAATGTACACCCTGCCCACCCTCTCAGAGGAACTCAGGAGAGCAAACAGCAAATGATAAAATAACAGAAGTGCCTTTAAAACTTCTTAAAAGCCAGTTCCAATGCAGATGCAGACTGGGATGAATATCTCTTCTTAAAAGGCTCATACAAAGAGGAAGGTCTTTGGTAGGCCACAAAAAGACAACAGAGATGGCCAGGCTTTCAGAGGCGTAGCAAGCCCAAGTGCTACCTGGTGTGGGGGTTTTTTGGTCACCCCCCCCCCACATCCGCCCACACCCCTTCTAGCCACAGTGAGCGTTTTGTGTTCCCCCCCACAATGCTTTGCCGCAAAACGCAAAACGCTCACTGTGACTAGAAGGGGTGTGGGCGGATGGTACCCCAGGTCCAGGTGAACTGAGTAAAACAAGCACAGCTAATACGTTTGCAGTGCTGTGGTGAGTCCTAAGCCCAAAGCCACTGGATTTGCTCTGGCTTGTGCTTGAGGTTCTAGGTGGAGGTGCCAAATGTCACCCCTGGAAGATGGCACCTTTGTGCCCCCTGAGAAGGCAGTGCCCTGGTGACATGTGCCAGGCTGCTGGGTGGAGCCCTGGCTGGGCAGAGTTGTGCTTCTGTGGCTCTTCCCAGCATGAAGGAAAAAGCAAAGTGTGTGCTGTGTAAGCCAGCTGCTGCACTTAGCAACTTATGAGTTGTGGGGCGGGCATGCTGAGAGTCACTCCCCCTCCCCTGGAACCCGGGGCAGCCTGCCCCCCCAGCGACACCCTTGCAGACTTTCTATTTTTTTTTTTAAACATATTTATTGATTTTCCAATATATATTTCCAATTACCAAACAAATTACAATGCCAAATTAATTATACAATTCCAATTATAACAATTCCAATTATGCCAAATTTTTAACTTGTGAATTCCCCATGTCTCGGACTCCGGAGTGCTTTCTTATGATCTTTTCCAGTTGCTTCATAAAGTCAGTTATTTTCACAGCCTCTGATAAATGCCAGCAAGCAGACACTCTTATAGTAAATAATGTCTCTGTGTGGAAAAAGCCATCCTCTCCCAATATCGCATTTCGGCTGACGCCATCTTGAAAGTCTCTCATAAGTCAAACTTGTAAATCAAACTGCGACACACCAATTTCTTCCCCTGCGAGCCGTCCCCACTCCTCTCTGGGAGGGCCAGACCCTCGTAAATTCCACTATCAATCGTCCATCAAATCCGGCTTCTCCCTTTGAAGTGGTGTACAGCTCCACAGGCTATCATCAGCACTCGGCAGTTAATTCCAGCTGCGTCACAGCCAGCCGAGGATCCTCCATTTCTGTTAAGTCAAGTCCAGATCAAGTTTCACCTCCACACAGTTTATTTTTGTAATTTCCACTCTAATTTCCATTCTGTCTTTAAAGTCCACTTGCCATTTGCCTGTGAAAGTGGATTTTCTAGGGGGAGGTTTCGCCCGTGTTAAGTAGATATTGAGGCAAAACAAACGGAGATTCCAGAGCTTACCCCCCCCTTCTTTTCCCTCCTTCACATACCAATGTAAAGTCCGCGTCTTCTTCCAATCTTCATTCTTAATCACTCAGGGCTGCAGTCAGCAACAGTCTTCCCACTCCTTTGTCCGAGACATGCCCAAAATCTTTAAACAAATTTATATATCCAATTGAAGGGAGCGTGCACGAACGGGGCCGGCTCAAGGAGCTGCATCTGAAAACGAGCCCTATGTGCCCAGACTCCCCCACCGGTCCCGAAGGACCCAAAGCGGGTTAAGGAGTACCGCGGGCAAAGGCAGCCCTCCCCGTCGTCCCGGGGAGGTGGGAGGCTGCTTACTCCCATCGCAGCCGCCAAATTAACTCGTGATAGATAGCAAAGATGTTAAAGTCCGCCATCCTCCCGCTGTGCACGCCGGGAACTCTGACTTTCTAATAGCTAAGGAGAGGGACTTCCAAAGTTGGGGCAGCTACACAAAAGGCCCAATTCCTACATTGTGAGGAAGGGACATCCTCTAAAATGGTCTCCTGCGGGAGTCCTTCCCCTGCAGAGTGCACTGACTGATTTGGTACATAAGAGGTGAGATGATCTTTCCGGTATCCTGGTCCTAAGCGCTAATAGAGATTTATGCAACCAAAACTTGAACTTAGCCCGGTAGTTAATTGGCTGCTAGACTCTTCTAGCCAGAGGGAATTTCCCAGGGCACCATATCCACTTGATGTAGCTAGAAACCCACCCTACTATGCAAAGGTTGGGGGCGCCGTTGATGGAGGAGGGAGGTGGGACACCCTTTGCTCCTCTCCCCAGCCCAAATGGCTTTTAGATCCCATGTAATGATTCTTCAGGAGAGCAACTACATCTCTGTCTCTTAGGAGATCACAAAAAGCACACCCTACAGCAAACCATCTCGAGATCCCTGCCACCCCTCCTTTCCAACTTTGCCATTCCAAATCACACCCCTCCGAAACTCCTTTGTCACCCGCACACACCCTGCCTCTCGGATGGCCAACTTTCAAACAAGCCTCTTTCCGCTGCACCTTAACCAGCGACTTGATCTGCAGGAATAAACAGGCCATCCATCGCCTTTATTTCCTCTCCCCTCGTTGATTTCCACAGATCAAGACGCCATTAAAGGTGCAGGAATAGGCCGGGATTTCCTCCCCACCCTCCCAAACAGTTGGCAACTCCACCTTGAACTGAAACCTGAAATCGCATCTACAGGTGAAACTCGAAAAATTATAATATCGTGGAAAAGTCCATTTATGTAAGCAATTGTTTTCATTAGCTTTGTTGTTGTTCAGTCGTTCAGTCGTGTCCGACTCTTCGTGACCCCATAGACCAGAGCACACCAGGCACCCCTATCCTCCACTGCCTCCCGCAGTTTGGCCAAACTCATGCCAGTCGCTTCAAGAACACTGTCCAACCATCTCATCCTCTGTCGTCCCCTTCTCCTTGTGCCCTCCATCTTTCCCAACATCAGGGTCTTTTCCAGGGAGTCTTCTCTTCTCATGAGGTGGCCAAAGTATTGGAGCCTCAGCTTCAGGATCTGTCCATCCAGGATCTGCCCTTTCATTAGCTACTGGAGTTTAATATATGAGATAGACTCATGACATGCAAAGCGAGATATGTCAAGCCTCTGTTTGTTATAATTGTGATGATTATGGCGTACAGCTGATGAAAACCCCAAAGTTGACATTGTTAATTTGGGGTTCTCATCAGCCGTACGCCATAATCATCACAATTATAACAAATAAAGGCTTGACATATCTCGCTTTGCATGTCATGAGTCTATCTCATGTATTAGTTTCACCTTTTAAGTTGAATTACTGAAAGAAACGAACCTTTCCACGGTATTATAATTTTTCTGTTTCACCTGTATATCAGACCTTTCCCTATAGATATCCAAGCCCTACTTATCTCAACTCCCCCCATTTTAAAAATGCTATTCACACACAAATGTTGTTTAGGCCTACCTTTTTTTTTACACTCCAAATGCCTTCCTTGGTGGGTTTTAGAGCTGGGGAATAGCTGGAGACACCCAGGTGGAGAATCTAGAGGTTCGGGGTTATCCTTAAAGGTCCCAGCGCTCCTCGGGGACCCTCAGCCGGTTTCTGTTTGCAGCAAAAGAATCGCCCTTTCTGCACCTAGAGTTTCTTCTCGAACGCCTCGGGATGAAGCCCTGATGCTTTGGCACCCTGATTACCGGGAGCTAATCGCCACGCAAGAGGGTTTTAAACAGCTCAGGGAGAGGTTGCCTTGTGAGTGGTTTGAAGCACTGACTTATTAATGTGTCAAAGGGGAGGTTGGACTTCAGCCGCTAGGCGATCACAGAAGGTCTTTCTGGCATTAAGCGCTGCGAAGCGGGAAGGAAGGGAGAGGCAGATGGGCGGGCGAGATTGGGAGACCCGAGTCCCCCTCCTGAAGTGAATCTGGGGTCTCCTGCTGGTTTTATCGGGGTCAACCCTAGATTCTGACCCCAGTTTCCCCCCAGCGCAATTGATTCTGCAGTTAGATAGATAGATATTTATTATTATGGCCATTGGCCCATCACGCACGATTTTTCAAACAACATATGTATACTTAGCCTTTCTACTTAGAACTTCGAAAGGACTTTAAAGTACCAGACTAAGCAGTAAATTTACAACATAAAACATCACCCCCTATTTATAAAACTATAAAAACTATAAAAAATTATAAAAACATCAATTAGGGTAACACATAATTATTACATCCTGAGTCATGATTTAAAAGGAATGTCCAATCCGCCCAGAAGTCCGTTTTTCTTCTTTTGGGATAGGACGGTGATCAGAAATCTGGCAACCGTAAGTGATCTTGGAGGGTCTTCATCATTCAGTAGGTATCTCAGTTTGGCTTCGTTCGAGTCATCGGCAATTCCCTTTAAATATGGAGCAGTTTAATCTGGCGCTTAAATTTTTTTGTATCTATTTTACACACACAGATACACTCTCTCTCTCTCTCTCTCTCTGTGTGTGTGTGTGTGTGTGTGTGTGAGAGAGAGAGAGAGAGAGAGAGAGAGAGAGAGAGAATCACCACTTGAATTGACTTCCACACAAACGGGCCTGGGCCTTAAGGTCAGCTTCGCAGGTCATTACCGTATTTCTTTACCCAACAGCCCTTATAGTGGGGGGGGGATTTGTGTTCAGTTCATCTTTAAAGGCCTAGGGTAAAGTTGTGCGCTGAAATGCGTACATTTGTGAAAACAGCATGCGAAAAAGCATTATATTTCGGGAAATTGCTCAGCAAAAATGTGTATATTTAGGCAATGTTTCGGAGGAAAATGTGTATATTTGGGAGATATTTGTTCTGAAATGCTGGTGAACTTTTTGAGGACTTAAAAAAAAGCAACTCGGATTCTCCTGTACGAGAAAACAGGATGTCCCATTCCCCCCCCCCCCTCAGGACACCTGCAGTGTATGGGCTTGCTGGGCCTTCGGCCTGATCCCATGTTCTTATGAGTAACAAATAATTTGTGACGATTATGATAAAGATGAAGTCGCTGGACTGATAATTTAGGACGGATTCATTTGCAAGACTCCTTCCACCCACCCTCACAAAGGATCATATCCACATAGCGCAGGCATGTTGCCTGCCATGCATTTTGGGCCTGGCCTGAATAGAATGAGACAAACCTCTGTAGCTAGAAAGCAGGAAAATGTGAGGATCTCTCCACCCTCTGGGTGTTTGCTTAGGCATGAAGTGAGGTCATTAAACAGCAGCAGGATGGAGACAGGCGTCAGGTTTTAAGAGCAGTCGCAGCGGGATCTTCACCCGATGTCTTCAAAATTTGCATTCGAGGTGGGTATATCCGGACCATTTTTGTCCTTCGGCTCTGTGGGAGGGAGTAACCCCTGCCATGTTTATTCATTTATACATCCACTCCATCCTTCCCTTAAAAAAAAAAAAACCAAACCAACTAAATTGCTAACATTTGAAAAAACACTTGCAAAATGGCCCCGGGGGGTTGGGGAGGGCTGGTGGAGGAAGTGTCACGCTATGGATGCTAGCCAATCGGTGTCTGCCACAGCCAGTCTCCCACTTGGTCCAAGAGTTCCAGAACTCATTTCTTAAGCGTTCATCCTGAGAGGATAAGAGATAACAATGGAAGGGGCTCAATGGCGCAGGGGCCAGGTTCAATCCCCGCCGTCTGTAGTCTAGGTTGGGCTGGGAAATTCTGCCGGAAACCCTGGAGAGCGGCTGCCCATCAGTGTGTAATAGATAGTACTACGCTAGATGGAACAATTCTGTATCCCATCCCCATCCTCTCCAAAAAAAGGGGGGGCTCTCAAGGGACAGGTTAAGATAAGACCTTCTTTCAAATCAGAACCAGTGAAGGTGGTGAAGGTCCTGTGTGAGTGTCTGGAGGCGGTTGGAGGATGGATGGCGGCTAACAGATTGAGGTTGAATCCTGACAAGACAGAAGTACTGTTTTTGGGGGACAGGAGGCAGGCTGCTGTGGAGGACTCCCTGGTCCTGAATGGGGTAACTGTGCCCCTGAAGGACCAGGTGCGCAGCCTGGGAGTCATTTTGGACTCACAGCTGTCCATGGAGGCGCAGGTTAATTCTGTGTCCAGGGCAGCTGTCTATCAGCTCCAGACCCTACCTGCCCGCAGGCTGTCTCGCCAGAGTGGTGCATGCTCTAGTTATCTCCCGCTTGGACTACTGCAACACGCTCTACGTGGGGCTACCTTTGAAGGTGACCCAGAAACTACAACTAATCCAGAATGCGGCAGCTAGACTGGTGACTGGGAGCGGCCACCGAGACCACATAACACCGGTCTTGAAAGACCTACATTGGCTCTCAGTACGTTTCCGAGCACAATTCAAAGTGTTGGTGCTGACCTTTAAAGCCCTAAACGGCCTCGGCCCAGTATATCTGAAGGAGCGTCTCCACCCCCATTGTTCTGCCCGGACACTGAGGTCCAGCTCCGAGGGCCTTCTGGCGGTTCCCTCACTGCAAGAAGCCAAGTTACAGGGAATCAGGCAGAGGGCCTTCTTGGTAGTGGCACCCGCCCCGTGGAATGCCCTTCCACCAGATGTCAAAGAGAACAACAAGTCCCAGACTTTTAGAAGACATCTGAAGGCAGCCCTGTTTAGGGAAGCTTTTAATGTTTAATCATCATTATCACTCTTTATTCGACCGACAGTCAGAAAAAATACATTTATCCATACAAAATTAAAACATCTAGAGGAACTTCAGAATAAAACATAGCCAACAATAACATGAAGCTATACAGATAAACCCATGTCAATGCAATCAATTTTAGTCTTATGATGCTTAAGAGCTAGAAAAAGAAATTTGGCCACCAAGGAAGATGTTTTCCCCGTAACATTATTCAACAAATATAAAACCTGTCTTTCTCTGGATAGAGAGCTGAGATAAGAGTGGGGCTATAAGATTTTGCCTAAAATCTGTATAGAAAGGGCAGCTCAGGAGAATATGTTCAGTGGACTCTACCTCTCCCAGGGCACAATGACAAGTTCTCTGGGCGTATGGGACTCCCCTATACCTTGCCCACAATACCGCAGATTCGAGGACATTTAATCTAGCCGTTGTCAGGAGTCTACGGTATTCCACATAGTGGATAATGTTTAATAATTCCCGCCCTCCCTTCCCAGGTGGGCGGTGTTTGCGGCACTGGGCGGGATCACCTGGTCAGGTTCCACTCCCCCTGGCTCAGGTCTGCTCTTGGCCTGCCTCCGGCCAGGATGGGACAAAGGACAGAGGCCGGGGGCAGGGTCAAGGGCCAGGTAAAAGCGGCAGAGCCGCCCAGATTTCCCCCTTTTCGGTTTCTCTCCCGCAGGTTTCTCACCCGCAGATGGATAATGTTTAATAAACTATTGTATTTTAATATTCTGTTGGAAGCCGCCCAGAGTGGCTGGGGAAACCCAGCCAGATGGGCAGGGTATAAATAATAAATTATTATTATTATTATTATTATTATTATTATTATTATTATTATTATTATTATCAACTCCTGAGAGAACTGCTGTCGGCCAGGACAGGTGACACAGCATCTCATACCCTCCAAGCGTCCTGATTTTCCAGGGACAGACTAAAGGCTTCTGATTTGATACCGTAATGTCCCTATTTCCCCCAACAACAACAACACCAGCACCAAGCTTGGGGAGGACAATGAGGTGCTCCGAGGTGCGATCAGAGGGCAGGGCCGTCCTGGGTGAGAGGAAAGGGAGAACGGAGCAGAGCACAAGGAACCTCGGTTTTAAAAAAAATTGCTTTGTGCATCCACGTCTCATCTTGCATCTTTCTAACATTTATTTATCGGTGTGGGTGTGTGTGTTTTTTCCTTTTTGTAAATCAACCAAATAATGAAATCAAACTAGGATTAAGGGACTTTCTCAGGACGGTGGAGGAGGGCATGGGTGCTGTCTCCCATTGGCATAGTGGTGGAGGAGATGCTTGGAGGGGTGGACAAAAAAATGGGGGGGGCCAAGGAGGGTCACTTATTGGGGAGTGGGAAATGTCTCTATTTCCTTCTGTTGGAGGGTATGGTGTCTTCCCTTTGAGCAAAGAGATTGTTCCCTAGGGCCAACTTGTTGGTGTGTCTGGTTCCCAGCAAGCCTGCGAAGGGCAGGGGGGAATTTAGGCAGGGGAGAGGAAGGGGGGGGAGAGACAAAGAGGGGTGAGGGGGGGATTTAAGCAGCTGAGAGGCTGGTGGCACACAAAGCGGATTGCCTGCGCCCAGGGTGTGCGCCAAGCGGCAGCTGTGTTAAATAGCCTTTCCCAGGATCAGGCCAGCAAGTAGCTTCCCCTGAAGCAGGAATTGATGAGCCTTAAGGGATTAGGGTGACAACAGCCACACTGATCAGCCACTTAGCATTCCTGCACTGGGTTAAATAACACCTGTTTGACCCACCGGCTCCTTGCTAAGCTGCCAAGGAGGCCCACGCCTGCCCTGCAACACACTCACTCACACACACTCACACTCACACTCACTCACACACATACGTCCAGGCAAGGGGGTCTCCACACGGGTGGAGGAGTCTGGGCATGGTGAAGGACCATTGAGTGTCCACAACCGGAACCTGCAATTCTGTACAGCCACAGGTTGGCTTCTCCGTGATTCCTTTGCGGGAAGAGTCTGGCTCAATGGGTTCAAGTCCCCAATGGCATCTCCAGGTAGGGCTGAGAGAGAGACATCTGCCTGAAACCCCGGACAGCTGCTGCCAGTCAGTGTAGACAATGTTGAGCTGGATGAGCCGGTTTAGGGTAAGGCAGCAGCACCCTACGTTCCCAGTGCAGGCTTGTGCAGGGGATCAGTCCCAGCCCAAGGGCCACATTCGCTTATGAGCAATCTTCCAGGGGCCGCATGCCAGGGGTGGGCCGGGCCAGAGGCAAAAGGGGGTGAAGTATCGGGTGGTAATCTGCCTTCCTACAGTGAGCACCACTAAAGCAAACCCTGCAAGTGTCCTGGAAAAAAACAAAAACAGGCCACCCTGTTTCTCCTCGCAAGAGAACAGCAGCCATTTCAGGTGCTGCAATGGAGGAGATGGAAGACTTTTAAAAGTCACATCTTCTCTCAGAGAATCCTGGCAACTGTAGTTTGAGAAGAGTGGTGGGCTGTTGTTGTTATTGTTGCTGTTGTTGCTGCTGTTTATTAAATTTGTGTACTGCCCTTCAGATGAAGATCACAGGGCGGTTCATAACATAACAATACAAAATGAGAACACAAAATACTTAATAAAACAAAAGCAAGCCAGTAGCCCCCTCAGACAAAGACATTTAAAAGGGCATTAAATGTCCAGTCAGCCAAAGGCCTGGTTACAGAGGAATGTTTTTGCCTGGTGCCTAAAGATATGTAATGAAGGTGTCAGATGAGCCTCCCTGGGGAGAGTATTCCACAAATGGGGAGCCACCGTGTTGTTATTTAGTCGTGTCCGACTCTTCGTGACCCCATGGACCAGAGCACGCCAGGCACTCCTGTTTTCCACTGCC
Source organism: Lacerta agilis (assembly GCF_009819535.1). Taxonomy (NCBI): domain Eukaryota; kingdom Metazoa; phylum Chordata; class Lepidosauria; order Squamata; family Lacertidae; genus Lacerta; species Lacerta agilis. The sequence goes on along the minus strand of NC_046328.1, from coordinate 30,207,865 downwards.
TCCCGCAGTTTGGTAAGACTTCACGTTGGTAGCTTCGAGAACACTGTCCAACCATCTCATCCTCTGTCGTCCCCTTCTCCTTGTGCCCTCAATTTTCCCCAACATCAAGTTCTTTTCCAAGGAGTCTTCTCTTCTCATGAGGTGGCCAAAGTATTGGAGCCTCAGCTACAGGATCTGTCCTTCTAGTGAGCACTCAGGGCTGATTTCCTTCAGAATGGATAGGTTTGATCTTCTTGTAGTCCACGGGACTCTCAAGAGTCTCCTCCAGCACCATAATTCAAAAGCATCAATTCTTCGTCGGTCAGCCTTCTTTATGGTCCAGCTCTCACTTCCATGCATTACTACTGGGAAAACCATAGCTTTAACTATACGGACCTTTGTCGGCATGGTGATGTCTGCTTTTTAAGATGCTTGTTCAGTTTGTATAGATGTGTAAATAAAACCAGACAGCCCAGAGCAGTGTGTAATTGCAGATGCGGCTGCTCCACCCCAGAGCTGTTTGCATTTTTCAACGCCAAGTAATGTGAGATGTGGAACAGAGACGATCCCCACCTCTCCAAAATAATAATAATAATAATAATAATAATAATAATAATAATAATAATAAACCCATACATTGTTTTCACACTGAAAAAGCTTTTGGAGAGTTTCCTGGTAAATGGATTTGCAAGGGGGGTGGGGGACGATTTGCCTGTGGACACCTGGGTGGTTGGGACAAGCTGCTTGCGCTAATTGAGTTCCCAGCTGGTCCTGGGTAATTGTGGGGAAGGAAATGTGGGAGGACCACAAAAGGGGAGCAGGGATCAGGCAGTTGAGTCTGGGTTAAGAGAGAAAAGCAGAACCTGGGACCTGAACGGGCTCCATCAGGTGTACCAACCTGCCTGGGTCAGTTAGTGGAGCTGCAGCCTTCCGCTCTCCACTAATGCAGAATAGGGACGTGTTAATAACACCCCGATTTTAATCTCAGTAGACGTTCTGCAAACCTCCCGCTGTTTCGTGTTACCAGCGTCTCGGCCTCCTGTAAGCTCATTAATTTATTCTGCGATACCCCACCCTCCAATTATTTATTGCTTGAGTTATACGTGATTTGTCTACGGCGTGATTTCTGTATACAATTTCCCCCAGGAGTTGTAGAGCACCTGGTTTGCATCCAGAAAGGCCCCAGGTTCAATTCCCAATGTCATCTCCAGGTAGGGATGGGAATGCCCCCTTCCTGAAACCCTGGAGTGCTGCTGCCAGTCAGTGTGGACAATACTGAGCTACATGGACCCAGTGCTCTGCCTCAGCCCAAGGCAGCACAAGGGGAAGGTTATGATGTTGGGAAAGATTGAGGGCACAAGGAGAAGGGGACGACAGAGGACGAGATGGCTGGAGTGGTAGACTCGTAATCTGGTGAACCGGGTTCGCGTCTCCGCTCCTCCACTTGCAGCTGCTGGGTGACCTTGGGCTAGTCACACTTCTCTGAAGTCTCTCAGCCCCACTCACCTCACAGAGTGTTTGTTGTGGGGGAGGAAGGGAAAGGAGAATGTTAGCCGCTTTGAGACTCCTTCGGGTAGTGATAGAGCGGGATATCAAATCCAAACTCTTCTTCTTCTTCTTCTCGAAGCTACCAACTTGAGTTTGACCAAACTGCAGGAGGAAGTGGAATACAGGAGTGCCTGGCATGCTCTGGTCCATGGGGTCACGAAGAGTCGGACACGACTAAACGACTAAACAGCAACAACAAGGAACATGATAAAAACCATTGACTTGCCGTCAATTGGCATTGTCTTTGTGCATTATTAAAATGAGCACAGCGCATGGTTTAAAGGAGGATCGCACTGGGTGCAAGAGTCTCTCTTTCCTATGCAAAGTACGTTTGTGTGGGAGTGAATCCGGAGTCCGCAGGCAGATGTCAGAAGATTCTGCAATAGGAGCAGCTGGATCTGACTGTTGCTTGGATAAATTAAGCTAAACAGTGTGAATTTCCTCCCTTTGCCTGACTTATTTTCGGTGAGTCATGGGCAAGCATTCAGAAATGTGGCACTCCTCCCCCCCCCCCCATCTAAAAGTGACGCCATCTTGTTCTAACACCTCATTTTTCTCAGAATAGCTAAACCAGGTTCAGCATGCCTAGCCCACCGGAACCTGGTGTTTGCCAACCCTGTGGCCCCCCAGATGTTGCTTGACTCCCATCAGCCCCCAGCCAGCAAGACCAATGGTCATGGATGGTGGGAATTGTAGTTCAACAATGTCCTTGCACTCCAAATCCCATCACCCCTCAGCCAGCATGGCCAATGACCAGGCATGATGGGAGTTGTAGTCTAGCAACATACGGAGGGCACCGGGTTTTTCATCCCTGCTCACAAACGTGACAGAACAAGGCGTTAGCCTAGCTTTTCATTATGGCATTCTGGCATTTCACATTCATCATCATCAATCATCTCACCTTCCACATTTGTCTTGAGTTGGGATCAGCGAATCTGTCAATTCCGCTTTCCAGCAGTTTTTTTTCTTTCTTTCATTTTTCCCATCCAAGTTCAGTTCTCCACATTTCCAGATCGGCTTGTCATTTGAACCAAAACAAAAAAAAACTATTCCTCATGAAACTACATCAGCATTGTTGTGCAAATTTCTTTGGGTATGCTTATTTTTGGATGCACTTTTGCCGAACACATTTTTGCGAAGCCGTTTCCCCTAAGATCACACATTTTGTATGGTTCTTTCACTAATACAGTGGAACCTTGGGTTACGTACCGTCCTCCTTACGAACGCTTTGGATAATGATCTCCGCTAACCTGGAAGTAGATGCTCCTGGTTGCGAACTTTGCCCTGGGATGTGAGCGGAAGTTGCATGGCGGTGACGCAGCGGCAGTGGGAGGCCCCGTTAGCGAAAACGAACCTTATATTATGAAGAGTTTCGGGTTAAGAACAGACTTCCGGAACGAATTACCGTATTTTCCCGTGTATAAGACCAGGGTTGTTTTGTTTTTGTTTTTACCAAAAAAAATAGGTTTAAAATTGGGGCTCGTCTTTTACACGGATAGTGCTGAGGGGTGTTTTCTTAATTTGGAGTCCCCCAAAACAGGGGGCGTCTTATACATGGGGGCATCTTATACACGGAAAAATATGGTAAGTTCATAACCGGAGGTACCACTGTATATGCATTTCTATGCATGCTTTAACCTAGCAGATGCCTTTCCATAGACTTGGCTGTTTGTTCGTTGTTAGGAAACCCCTCTCACTGAGTTCCCTGGGAAGAAGGATTGACTCTTAAACCACTCTGGGAGTTGCAGCCCTATGAGAGAGAAATCAGGGGCACGGGGTTCCCCTAACAACTCTCAGCACCCCAGCTGATGACAGCTCCCATAATTCTTTGGGGGAAGCCATGACTGTTTAAAGTAATTATTTTACTGCTTGGTACGGCTCAGCCTCCAAGATGGACAAGAAAAGGCTCCAACGAGCAGTAAGAATTGCAGAAAGGGTAATTGGTGCTAGCTTGCCTTCAATAGAGACACTCTATGCTACCCGAGTTAGGAAGAGAGCAGAGGGAATTGTCGCAGATCCTTTGCATCCCGGTCATCATCTGTTTGATTTACTTCCATCTGGACATCACTACAGGGCTTTGTATACAAAAATGGCTAGGCACAGGAACAGTTTCTTCCCTTGCGCCAATAAATTGTTAAATTCGTACTTATGTAGTGGAAGGGGAGGCCAGTTATGGGTAGGGTTCCTTTACTGTTTTATTGTATTGTGAGCGGAATTGTGTTGTATAAGGTACGTTTATATTGCAATGTAGCCAAAGCAAAATTCCAAGTATGTTGGTCCTTGGCCAGTAAAATTATTCCTTATTCCTATTCCTTAAAATGTGTGGTATGAATGTGCCGGCGCATCTCACAGCCGGAACAGTGGTGCGCTTTTGAGGAGCCTGCTCTTATAAACACCATTTCCCACAGTGAGATCCCCCTGGCCATCCTACAACCACGTGGCTCCAACCTAGCCTGGGCCCCTGAGCCTTCGCATACCTAGCGTAACAATTAATCCTGCCTGTATCCAAATGTGCAAGGTCTGGGCAGAGAGCTGTCCTCAATGTATCAGTTGGAATTACCCTCGTATTTCCAGCCTTCTGTTACCGCTAATCGCCTTCCCTCGGTAACATCTTGTGTTAGTGCACAACAGGGAGCAGAGTCTAATTGACTTTGTCATTAAGCCCCCAGGATCTCCCACGGTTAGCGGCTTAGCCACAGCCTGGGGACATAAGCTGGATTGTACCTCACCAGGCCTACCTTGAAATAGATTGTGGCCAGGCCTCAGCCAGCCCCACAGCCTAGGCATGATGTCCCCCTTTTGGGGAGTGGGGGGGTGGGTGGGGAAAAAAGAAAAGAAAAGCAGCCCACCCACTCAGAAGAGAAAACGAAGGGAAGTTTTCACCAGGATTTCTCAAAGTGGTCGATACTGACCCCTTCTGGGGTCGAAAAGGGGTTTCTTTATTTTTTGGGGGGAAATAATTTTTATTAAAGTTTTTTGTGAACTACAAAGAACGTGCGATTCTCTCTCTCTCTCTCTCTCTCTCTCTCTCTCTCTCTCTCTCTCTCCTTTTTTGATCAGATTATAAAGTCTTCTAGTTATGTTCAATGTAAAAAGTAAAACAATATGATACCCAAGAAACAGGTTAGGTGGTTGTCGTTTTGCCAATTTGGTAGCTATGTGGGGTTTTTATGTCAGTGTCAATTGTCAGTTGAGTATTTCTATTTCTATATATCTATTGGTTTACATCAGGTGCCCTCAAACTTTTTCAGCAAGGGGCTGGTCCACTGTCCCTCAGACCTTGTGGGGGGCCGGACTATATTTTTGGGGCTGGAAATGAATGAGGGACGATGAGCGGCGCGCAAAAGGGCTCCAGAGAGGGGCTGGCACCAACAAAGCCCAGCCCCCTTCCTCCTCTAGGCAGGGCAGGGAGAAGCCAGGAGGGGGGAGGGAGGACGCCGTGTGAGGGAGAGGGAGGGAGAGGGAGGGAGAGGGAAAGAACATGCGCGCTGGCCATCCACGTGTTGGCGATCCATGCGGTGATTCCTGGACCTTCCACAGGCCGGATTTAGAAGGCAATTGGGCCTGATCCAGCCTGCGGGCCTTAGTTTACCAACCCACGGTATACATATAAACAATGAGAGAATTGGGGTGTGTGGTGTGTGTGTGTGTGTGTTTGCCTTTGATCAACTGCTGTGACATTTGCTTGCGTTTGCATTAGGTCAGGTTAGCCATATTGATTTGTATGATGTTGGTAGATCCCTGCTATCATTATTGTCCGTTTGAGCTGTGTGTGTAATAAAAGGGAGCCATACTGGGGTGAAGGTGTCCTCTTTCTTTTGTCCTCGTGTCAGTTTTAGTTTATTTTAGTTAACTTTTCTAATAAGGCCATTTCCCATACAATTTGGTCCCAATGGTCCACAGTTACACCCGACAAGCCTATCCAGTGCCTAACTATGACATTTCTGGCTGCAGAGAGTAGATAGGTAATAATAAGCTCCTTATGGCGTAAGTGAACATTATTGTCTTGGAAAACATTTAACGGGGCCAGTTCTGGGGTGGGTTCCAATACCTGTTTGAAAAGGGGGTTCTAAGGTATGATGCGCAAAATTTAAATAGGGGCAATGGGCGTCAAAAATCAAGTGGAACGAGCATGTGCAGAGTACACTCCTCTTGCCAGTGAGGACCCCTCTGCATTTAATGAGATGATGCCGCAATACAGCAGGATTCGCACGCCATGTTGCTTTATTGCTTAAAAAAGAAACCTGTATACAAAGTTCCACTTTGGAACAATTATTTCTTACGGTGTCAGGAGAATATGTCTCGCACCCTTCTTTTCCTCCGGCAAAGATGCAAACCTATAAAAGGGAGCTGCCTTTTGAGAAACTTCAGTGATTTTTTTTTAAAGAAAGGCTTCAAAGCTTTTCAAAGGTGCTAGGCCAGACTTTATTTCATTTACATGCCAAAGAATGTGTGTTGAGGTTGACAGCAACTTTAGAAGCTCATCAAGGGGTCACTGGATGGAGAGGTTTGGGAAACCGTGGTTTAGGCTGCGTTTTCCACAAGGGATAGGTGAAAGCACCAGCGATAGGGCTCATCGATAGAAGTTAGGAATGGAGCCTCCCTGGTCAAAGGCAGTATACCTTTGACGGTCAGGAAAAACATACAAACCAGGATGGTTATCAGCAACACAGTTGTGCATGTGGCCATCTTCAAGAGATTTGGCTGGCTGATGCTGGAAAAATAACCGATGGCCTGAGCCTGTATGATGATTCCTGGATTTCTGACTTTCCTCAGCTGCAGGTAGCTTCAGGCTAGCCGTTAAAACAGCTGTTCAGACTCTCCAGGCATATTTCGTTGGACTACATCTCCTACCAACCCTGACCATTGGCCTTGGCTGGCTGCAGCTGATGGGAACTGGAGTCCAACAATAGCTAGAGGATGCCATGTTGGCTGTCCTTGTTTTGGCCTACAACTCCCTTCATCTTGGCTCTGTGCCTTGGAGGGCATTTATGCCTCCCCATTCCCCACCCCCACCCCCCAGCCACATGGGAGGTGTTTCTCTCATCTCCAGGTTGGCCCCAGACATATTTAGTGTGCTTAATCTTTTACCCGCGAATAATCTCTGTGGCTAAGATCACTCTTGGTATCAAGGCGAGTGTCTGATACGAGGGCTCTAATCTGTTAGGCAGCAGGAAGGCACTCAAAGTGATCTAACAGGGATTTTCCTCCCCCCTCCCTCCCAATTTGCCCTCCCCAAAGAGAGGCAACAGAGAAACATCTCCTGTGGCCTCTGATATCAATGTCTCCAGGTTGGAAATCGACTGGCCCTAGCGCAGTTATGCAGAGTCTCAGACCTCAAGGACCATTCTCCCTGCCAGGTTGGCAGAGTGGGTGTGTCCCCCCCCCCTTGCTGAGATGTGTCATAGAAGTGTGCCAATGCCTCTTGGGGGATGGAGATGTGTGTGTGTGTGTGTGTGTGTGTGTTTGTGTGTAAAGAAACCTGTGACTTTTGTGTGGCTCTCTGTACAAAGTCAGGGAGCCACATTCCCTCCTGGGTAACTTTCCAGGGGCCACATGCCAGGAGATAGCGCTGCCAAAGCCACACACCATTTCCACACCGTGCTGCAGAAGCAAGGTACGCTTTCCTGAATAGCAGTTATCACCACCATTAGATAGATTCGTGGAGGAGATTAGCCTCCTTAGTTTCTATCCTCCCCCTCCCCCACCTTAAATTCGGTTCTGCACATTTCCGCAGCATTTTGTGAGTTTTCATGTTTCAAAAAATCCTCATGAAAATTCATGTGCTTTAGTGCTTAATAAATCCATTTTTGTACACTGTTTTGGTTAACATGAGCATTTCTGTAAGCAATTTCTTCTAATATAATGGATTTGTATGTGCCATTTTCACCACTATATTTTCATGCACACTTGCTCCTCTAGGCATTTTTGTAAATATTATTTGGTAGGCCAGTAAAGGGAGATGAGCTCCGCAACCCCAGACTTAACTGTCAGGGGTCCTTTACCTTTAGGGGAACTATATAGAGCATTTCAGATAACTGGCTTTTGAAGAGTGGCAGTGTCAGAATAAGTACACAAGTTTGATAAATTCAGCTTTACATGCAAACTGAAACATTCCCCCATCATTTGCCAGCCCTCAACAGCAGAAATGCAAACAGGAAGAGAGGAGGAGACAACGAGGCTGCATGTAATACAGTACTTATGAAAAACCCTAAGTTTCTAAGTCTGCAGTTGTAAAGTACCAGTAAGTTCTGTTTTTTAACCAGCAATATTCCCCCCAAAGGGAGGTGCACCGTTCCTGGAGGTACTGCAATACCAGGTCGATGCATGGAGTGGACTGAGCAAGCCCCTATTCCATCTCCCAACTTCAAAAATCCATTTAATATATAGTCCTCAAATAGAGGACATATCAGATATTAAACTGATAAGAACAGATACTACACTTGATCTTAGCCAAAAGGCCGAGAAGCGATACCAAGCACATCAAAAATTACGCGGGTCTTCTTTCCGGACGGATTTTGAGCTGTCGGAGGGCAACTTGTGTTGCAAATTGCTCACCGCCCCGTTGGACTCAGCACCGTTTCCAATTCCACAAAACATGCTCCGGCAACGTTTCTGCTTCTGTTGTCCAACTCAGCAGCCTCTTGATGGACAGTTTAATCTCAAAAATAGTGTATTCCATCCACCTTGTCAATTTCTCAGCCGTCTGCCTGCTTGCTCGATGGCCATTGGTGGAAAATCTACATAAACCCGCCCATTCAGTCGCCCAGGTGCTGCATAATTTAACTCGCTGCTCGCCAGCAGAGGTCCCAAAAGTTTCCCTTAGAATAACTTCCTGCTCCTTCGAGAGCATGATCCTGCAAAAGACACATCCGTGCTGACGTTTAACTCTAGTGTTTATTAGCAAAGGGGTCCTTGCAGCGCAAATGTTTCCTTTGAAACATTGTAATGCTGTAAAGAAATGTAACGGCTGGAGAAAATGTATCTGCGTTCTCATTCCCTTTGTAACTTTGTAGCCAGAGTCTGGGAGATTAGAACCGGGGGGGGGGCGGAATCGAATTGGGGGAGCCATGTACGTAGCCAGGTTTTATTTTAAATGGGGGCAGGCTTTATGTGTTGTTGTTTTTTGAGGGGGGGGGGAGAACTGAGTTATCTGTGATGCAATTGGTCAGTTAGTTAAGTATTCTTATTTATTTGCTTGATTTGAGGGGGGCAGCTCCTCCCCCCCCCCCGTCTACACCTATGGAGGGAGCACAGAAGGGGCAAAGTGTATTTCTTAGTGGATGAGCTGTGGGCCACAGGAAGGAAAATAGCAGAATATTTCATTTACAGGTAGTTAGCCTTGTTGGTCTGCCAGAGTCAAAACAAAATAAAAAAATAAAAAAAATCCTTCCACTAGCACCTTAGAGACCAACTAAGTTTGTTCTTGGTATGAGCTTTCGTGTGCATGCACACTTCTTCAGATACCATCTGAAGAAGTCGAAACAAAATAGGAAATTCTTTCCAGTAGCACCTTAGAGACCAACTGAGTTTGTTCTTGGTATGAGCTTTCGTGTGCATGCACACTTCTTCAGATACACTTCTTCAGATGTATCTGAAGAAGTGTGCATGCACACGAATGCTCATACCGAGAATATTCCATGTTAAAATTGCCATGCTAAACAGTGCATTTTCAACTGAAAACATAGCAGGGCTACTTAGGGATCCTCCACCCAGACTGCTCCTCAGTGCTTTCCCTTAGAGTGCTCAGACTTCCTCACAACAGTCCCCCGAGGTAGGCTACGCAAAGTGTTGGCGGCTGGGTCAAGATCACCGTGAAAGCTTTGTGCTTGAGCATAGAGGTACAGTAGACTCTCGAGTAACGTAAACTTTGGGTTGCGAAAGTGGCAAACCTGGAAGTATTTTTCCGGGTTTCGCTACTCGCGCATGTGCAGAAGCGCTCCATCGCGCCGCACGCATGTGCAGAAGCAGTACCTCTGGATACAGATTTTTTTCAGGGTGCGCACAGACCCCCAGAACGAATTAAATTCATATCCAGAGGGTCCACTGTACCCTCCCAGGACTAGGACCAACAACGTCGAACCATTACACCACACTAACAGAGGGACAATTTTATTCCTGCACTGCAGGGGGTTGGACTAGATGACCCTTGGTGTTCCTTCCAACTTCCAGATATTTAAATAGATAAATAGTAAATTATTATTATTATTATTATTATTATTATTATTATTATTATTATTATTACAATTCTATGATTCTAATGTAATTCTGCCCTTTTGTTTTTGGAAGATATTAACTAGTCTGAACAGCAAAATAGCTGCTGTTTTAACATTTTGCACCAATATTTTATGTCTCAATATGAGACACACTGGTGGCCTCAAAACTATCGGCCAATATGTAGTCTGCATTTTCTTTTTTAAAAAGTTGCTGCCCTGCAGCCTGTTGTAAGGCAGCCCTGTTGAAGTTCCCAGAATAGGACCTCCTTCTGCTCAAAAGGCACTCGTAAAGTAAGGTAACAAAGTGAGTCTTGTGGTGTCTCAAGACTAACTTACGGCATTAGCTTTCGTGGGCTACAAAAGATACTCCGAGCGTATGGTTTTATGACTCTCACACCAAAACATTGTGACAACCTTGATAAACAAAAGTGAAAACATTTTAAGCTTACTCTCACTTAGCTCTTCCAGGGGCTCATCCACACCTCCATTTCCCATGGAGAAATCTGTTCTTTACTTCTGAATCAGAGCAAACAGCAACTGAGTTTTCTGCAGATTGTTCTGATTAGGCAGTAAACAGAGGGTTTCCCAGGAGAAAGCCAAAATGCTCGGGGACCATGCCAAGAAAGCAGGGGGAAAGCAGAAACACGGACAAACCCTCAGTGGGTATTTTTATTCCAGTTGGCTTTGGTGTTGTTTCTATATATGCAATTTAATTGTTTTTTTTATATAACGTTATTGCTTTGTATATGCTTTTATTGCGTTGTGAAATCACTCCGAGATGCTTCATAGGGAGCAATGCGTAAATGGAACAACAACAACAAATGTCACTTTGAAAACAGGACGCTGCTCTTTTGTGGGCGCACGGTCACTAGTAGACCAGACACAAACCTCCCTCATGGATGGGCTTAGCAAGCCAGCAATAAATCACACTGAGCAAGCTGGGGGGTTCCCTATTAGCGAAACAGGATCTGCACAGGAGTGTCAGGCCCAATGAGAGCACAGCAACTAAGAACTTTACTCCATGAAGCAGTTGCTGAGACTAAAGGTCCACGCCTTTCATGTATCCAGTGTTATTTCCAAACAATGGGAGACTATGCCTGTTTTTGCTCCTCCAGCTTCATGCCTCTCCTGGTTCTGGGAGATGGGGGGGGGGGAGAGAACTTGTTGCAGCAGGAGAGAGAGAGGGAGACACCTTGTCCCTTCACAAGCCTGATCCATCTCTGCCTCCTGGCCCCCCTCCTCTCCAGCCTCCGCTTCTGCCTCTGGTTCTGAACTGCTCTCTGCCACAGACTCTTCCTGCTCACTAAACCCTGTTACCTCTTCAGCTTCCCACACCTCCTCCTCCCAGGCTTCTCCCTCTTCTCCCACTGACCACGCCTTGTTAACCCACCTCCACTCCCTGAGTCTTCTTCCCCTGGGGGTTCGCCATCTGGTTCTTCCAACCATTCCTCTGCGTCCAACCAGTCCACGACACTGATCTAGATGCTTGCTGTTTCCCTGCCTCACAGGGTGACTTTCAGAGCCGGTAATACCTGTACAATTGTTAGAATCACAGTATATTCTGGTTTTCAAGTTTGCTCAACAGGCAGAAATCCACCAGGGGTAGTAGCCTTTCTCAGGCTGGAAAAAAGAGCATTAAAGGGTGTTGAATTCCTCTGTGTCCACTCTAATGCAGCCCATGTCTCCAGATTAAAAGTCTAAAAAGCATTCGACTTTTAATTCCTAATCAGGGGTTAAAACGTAAAACAGTTTATTGGGGAATGGAGAACTGGAAATGTGGAATGGACTGTCCTAGGAAAGGGCGTGGCTGGCAGGCAGGCACCCTGAACAGGGACGCTCCACTTGTCTTCTGCATTGTACACAGAATAAAATCGCAGCAGATACCCAGCAATGTTAAAAGAGTAACATCATTGGAAGGCACGTTGCTCCCCCCTTGCGGCAGAAACCTGCACCTGCAACCTTACAAATTCTGAGAGTGAAACGCTCGCTATTTTTGGATGGGATTCGATCACACATTGGCAAAGGCAGGTCGCACAATGAAAGCTGATTAGGAGGCCGTGCAGAACGAACCCGCTTCACCCCTTGAGACTGCACTTTTTGATTAAAATGAACATGCGGTACGATGATAAACAATGGAACCAGGGAAGGGAATAGGGGGAAGTCAACTCGTTTTATTTCTAATGTTTGAATGTGTATTGTTTTTATTTTTTGTTGTTTTTGGAAAATTAATAAAATAATATTATTATTATTATTTTTAAAAAGAGAGATTGGCCTTTTTGTGAAAAGGGAACTGACAGCAAAATGCCCCGGAAAGTATGGGATAAGACTGTGGTTTTGAAGCAACAGCCTGGATAGCTCAGTTGGTTAGACTAGAGTGTGGTGCTGATAATGCCAAGGTTGCAGGTTCGATTCCTGTATGTTGCAGGTGGGTTGGACTAGATGATCCCCGGGGACCCTTCCAACTCTACATTCAACAAATCAGAATAAGTGCTCAGTAAACCTCCCGGCAACTCCATGCAAACAACTCAAGCAGTCTGTTTATGGCCCAAGCATATTATGTTTCTTTTCTTTTTAAAGGTTTTATTAAAGGGTTTCTTTTAAGACACCCCTCTAATCTTTCCACTGTGTACGGCATCAAGACACCAATAATAAGATGTTAAAAACAATACAAAATGCCACAGCAAACAGGGGAGGCATATAGCATGCAAAACTCATGAGAGAAGCAAGTTGGGAGTTTTGGAACTTCTGATAGCTCCTCCACCCCTCAGAACCCACAACCCATGCAGCATATCTCCTTGCTGTAATGGAATCTGGGCATCACCAAAGTACGAATTGAAGATGCTCAGCATTCTGGGAGTTTTGAGACTTTATGCTTCACTTTTCACCAGGCCTCCTCTCTCTTTTCACTGTATCCCATTGGACATTCTGCCCAGAATTAAATGCACATTTTAGAGCAGCTGGTTCATTGGGGAGAAGGCGGCACTGCCCCACCAACCTCTGCTTTCCCTCAGCCAGATCCCCGGTTGCTTGCCTTCTTGCTTATAACCGTGTGTGTGTGTGTGAGTGTGTGTGTGAGTGTGTGTGTGTGAGTGTGTGTGTGCAGTCTTCCTCCTCCTCCTTTGTTGGCTGGTGCTCATTGGGGACTGGTTGGGCAGAAGGCAGGGAGCCCAGCAGTAGATGGCGCCAGAGCTGATAACAGGCAGAGCCAACTCATTCTAGTTCTGTCTCCATCCTTCTCCTCCTCCCTGCTGATTTGTACAACCCTGAGACTGAGGAGGAAGCTGGCAGGCAGGTCCACCCCCTGGATTGGATGTAGGCAAGCAGGTGGGGGGGGGTGTCAGAGGAGGGCAAAGTGAGGTCAGTGGGGCAGTGCCCCCATTTGCCCTAATGGACACTGCTTCCTAATGGATATTTGGCCTCCCAGATCCCAAGCAGCTGTGCTCTCTTCACTCCTCAGTTCCAGCAGGGCTGATCTGGGGCTGCCCAGAGGATGCCCTGTCCATTGCAGGAGCATCCAGAGGTACCGGTAATTGGGCTGGAACCATCCCCTCTCTCCTTGTGAACCCAGCTCCTGAGGGTGACATAGCGCAGCTGTGTCAGGCTGGCGTACATCTGGGGATGAATCACTGGGAATTTAGGCTCTTCTGAAGTTGACCCAGATCGAGAGTCGGGGTGGTGGGTGGTGGTGGTGGTTGGAGGAGAAGAGTTCAGGGTGGTTTCCCCTCTCATTTTTTCCTGCTGATTTCTACATGAGCGATTGGGAAATTGGGGTGTGTGTGTGTGTGTGTGTGTGTGTGTGTGTGTTTGGGGGGGAAAGAGCAACAAAAGCCAGACTGCATTTTTGGACCCGCTGCCAGCCCTCTGTCCACCCGCAACATTGCTCTTGTGGAAAGTTGGAGCTCAGCTCTATTTACAGTCCTGATTGCTTCCAGATGGGAGCCCAAACCTGTGTCAGCAAAAAATAAAAAATAAAAAGTAGGGGAAAGAAAAGGAGAGGGGGAGGGCAGAGGAGTGTCAAAAACCCAGTTGGTCTGGAAAGAGGAGACTGTAACAATGGGGAGAAAATTAGGCCATTCTCTGCCAGAGCGACAAAGACATATAAAGAGGAAGGGTGATGGGAGGTGGGAAATGGAAGATACACTCCAGTGAAAGTGGAGAGACAGGCTTTGTTCTTGGGAGATTGCAGGGTGGGGGTGGGGGTGGGGGTGGGGGAGAACCACAGGGCCTGACCCTAGGAGGGTTAATTCAGGATCAAAAATTAGCACTGGAATAATTCTGGTGCTCAAGATGGAAAAGCCCCAAATGGCAACCTGGATGGGCAAATTTGCTGTTTTCGGTTCTGTAGCCAAGGCATTGTAACCATCAGTACAGATCTCCATTTGTTGCCTTTCAGCGAGATATACCGTTTTCTGTGCGTGTACATGGGCAAATGATTTGGAGTGCTCCAATATCTCTCTTTCGGAGTGACTTAAGTTGTACTTCCATTTGTATGTAACAGAGCTTTCATGCCACACTCTTGAAGCTGAAGCACACTGAGATTTCAGTGTTCCGAAATGCTTCGCTTTGGAGAATACAGAACAACAGCTCCTTGCTGTTGTTCCTGCCCACCTTCTCAAGAATGACCCTGGGAGCCGGTCCTCCGTGACCAATTCATCCTTTTTCACTCTGCTTGACTCCAATCAGTGCAAAGGATGGAAAGATCTGCTCAGTGGCTTAAAAGCTCCCCTTTCATGCTGACCGGGTGGCTCTAGGACAAATTTTACCTCGCCTGGGCTGGTTCACTCCAGCAGAGATCCCTCTGTGGGCCAGATCGCGCATGCGTGGGAGCGAGCGAACCCGTGATTTCCAGCGTCTGCCCCTGCGCAGACGCGATTTCTGGCGCTGTGGAAGCGAGTCCCCGCGCTGCGCTGGTTTAGTGCAGCACATGGGGACTCGCCGAGCAGGCGGCTCAGTTCAGGGGCGGCTCGTGGGCCAGTTAAACGACGCCCATGGGCAGCTTGTGGCCCATGGGCCTTAGGTTGCCGACCCCTGCTCTAGGATGCTGCAGACAAGGACCCTGTTGCAGAAATACCGGTAGTAAATGGGTCTTGGACCTCCTGCAACCCTAGACTACCACACCTATGCATTATGCAAATGTTAAATTCACTTCTCCACATTTCCACAGCCATTTGTGATTATATTTTGCTTTAGGCAAAAATCCTAATGAGAATTCATCGGTAATTTTAGTGCAAGTTTATCCAAATAAACTAAGGGATGTGGGTTTGAGCCCCATGTTGGGCAAAAGATTATTGCATTGCAGGGGGTTGGACAAGAAGATCTTTGTGGTCCGTTCCAACTCTACAACTCTATGATCTTGCAAAGTACATTATAATTGCTACAACAGGTAGGGGAAGTTGTTGTTGTTGTTTTTAAAATAATTTTTATTCATTTTGTAAGATTAAAGAGTATAACATAATAAAACATAAAAAATTCAAAAATTCAAAAGAAGAAAAGAAGAAGAAACAATGTATAATTCTTACAATCACATAACTTCCTCTTAACATCAATAAATGACTTCCCCCAATCCCCCCATCTGAATTTCATTTCCTAATCTTCTTTGACACTTACCAAGGGCCAACATCTTATCCAATATTTTCTTCTTAAACATCTATATTTAACCTATTTGCTAAATACATTGCGAAAAACCTATAGCTACTTCCTTAGGCAATGCTAAATATTACAATACTTTTTCAAGTAAATTTTAAATTTCTTCCAATCTTCCTTGACCGAATCTTCTCCTTGGTTGCGGAGTCTCCAAGACAGTTCAGCAAGTTCCATAAAGTCTTCCATCTTCATTTGCCATTCGTCAGTAGTTGGTATATCTTGGCTCTTCCAGTTTTTGCAAGTACCCTGTAGTAGCCTCGCAGCAGTTGTGGCATACAGAAAGAATGTTAACTCTTTCTTTAGGGATTTCCTCTCCTACAATTCCCAATAAAAAGGCTTCTGGTTTCTTAATAAAAGTGTCTTTCAACACTTTTTTCATTTCGTTATAAATCTTTTCCCAGAAGTCTTTTACCTTGGGGCATGTGGTAAAAGGTCCCTTCTTTTTCCTTACATTTCCAACATTTGATATCAGATGTATGATACATTTTTGCAAGTTTTACAGGTGTTAAAAACCATCTATACATCATTTCCATTATATTTTCTCTCAGAGCAGTACATGCAGTAAACTTAATTCCCTTTTTCTACAATTTCTCCCAGTCTTTAAGCATGATGCTGTGCCCCACATCCTTAGCCGATCCTATCATTACAGATTTCACTTGTTCATCCTTCGTATGCCATTCCAACAGGGTAGGGAAAGTTATTTCTAAGTGGTCCATGGGTGGAAAAGAGAACCACCACCCTATATGGGTTGATGCTATTGTTGTTGTTGCTGAAACGGGATTTGAACTCCCTGCAGAGGACATTCAACGTCCTAGAGAAGGACAAAGTGTTCCAGAGCCCTGTGCATTTTTGTATGTTTGTGTGTGTGTGTGGTGTGTCCTCTCCCAGAGATCTTCATATCTCCCTCTCCAGAATCTGATCTGACCTTTTCAAATTGTGCCCTCTCCTCAGCTATGCTGGGCCTTTCCAAGTTCTCTCTCTCTCTCTCTCCTAATTTATATCCAAGTGTTACCTGCCAATGCATTCCGGTTAGGAGTTCAGCACCCCGGGTGTTTGGCAGTGGCTGAGATGCGCAGTGCACAGCGCCGAGTTTGCTACTCTGCATGCTTCAGCAGAGTAGATCGGGTGTTAGGTTACAGCCTCTTCCCCCCCCCGCCCCGTCCCCCCATTCCTATAAAGAAAATTAAAAAGGAACAGGCTATTAAGGTACGGGAGGTGAGGTGCTGCACAAATGGAGAGCGACAGAACAAAATAAAATTCAGGGAAGACCAGTCCCAGTGTTATCGGAAAAATGGTGTGCTAGCCAGCTCAAACGTTGTCACCAGGAAGGACCTAACATCTGGGGAGAGATGGGGCAAAACTGTCTATCTGGATTTCTTTCTCATCTTTCCAATCCTAAATTCAGTTCATCAGCACTTTCACATCAGTTTGCAATTAAGAAGCAAAACAAAATAAACCGCCGAAGACTCACCAGCTTTTTAGTGAAAATTTCTCTGATATATACACTTTTAATGTAATTTTGCAAAATACCGGTAGATACATTTTCGCAAAGCAATTTCTCCCTAATACAATGCATCTTGTACATTATTTTCACTAATCTCTGTTTTCTTATGCACACTTCATCCCAGAATATGCATGCTGGGGAGAACATTACTTGGCTGGAGAACTGCACTGCAAATTTCTGAGACACGGAGGTTTCAAAGGTTGGCTGCATTTTGGCTCCTGCATTGTTTCAAAGAATATGGATTAGGTTGTTTAGGTTTTAAATGCAAACCAGACTGAATAATCTGTCCCCTGTGCCTGCTTCTGGAAATGGAGTTAAGTATGCAAAAGTGAATAGATTTTAATACAGTGGTGCCCCGCTAGACGAAAATAATTAGTTCTGCGGAAATTTTCGTCTAGCGGGTTTTTCGTCTTGCGGAGCGGCAATGGCAGCCGCGCTCCGCAAAACGAAGAAAAAAAAAAGACGAAAATTTTTCGTCTTGTGAGGCAGCCCCATAGACTTTTTCGTCTAGCGGGGCAGCCTTCCGCTAGACGAATGCCTTCGTCTAGCGAGTTTTTCGTCTAGCGAGGCATTCGTCTAGCGGGGCACCACTGTAGATGGATTTATCATCCCCACACCCTCTGTCTTTTAATCATACACCTGTTTTATTGTTTTACTTACTGATTTATACATACATGCTGAACAGGTTTATACAGTCAACTTTTGCCACTTGGCAAAAGAATCACAGAGTTGGAAGGAGCGCTGAGGCTCATCTAGTCCAACTCCCTGCAATGCAGAAATCCTACCCACAGCCATCCTTGGGTGGACTCGAACCACCAACCTTCTGGTTAACAGCCAGACGCACTCACCCATTGTGCCACTGAAGCAGTTGAGTTGAGCCAAAGTATTTTGGGGTCCAGGATGGGAAACCCAAGCAGCACTCTTTTCTCCTGGTAGTTGACATGTGACACGATCACTGAGGAAATTCTTCCATGAAAAGTGGATTGCCGGTTTCAGCAGGGCTTGTGATAAAGTTTAATTAAATGAATTAATGAATTGCATTTATACCCCACCTTTCTCTCCAAGGAGTTCAAGGTTGTGTACGTGGCTCTCCCCTTCCTCCTTTAATCTCCACAACAACCCTGTGAGGTGGGTTAGACGGAGAGGCAGTGGCCAACCAATGAGCTTCATGGCTGAGTGGACATTTGAACCCTGGCACCCCTAGTCCTAGTCTGGCACTGCACCACGCTGAATTATATATCCCCCAGTAAGGTTGTACCTGTCCCCCTCATTCTCCTGTGAGAGCCAGTGCGGTGTAGTGGTTAAGAGTGGTAGACTTGTAATCTGGTGAACCGGGTTCGCGTCTCCGCTCCTCCACATGCAGCTGCTGGGTGACCTTGGGCTAGTCACACTTCTCTGAAGTCTCTCAGCCCCACTCACCTCACAGAGGGTTTGTTGTGGGAGAGCAAGAGAAAGGAGAATGTTAGCTGCTTTGAGACTCCTTCGGGTAGTGAGAAAGCGGGATATCAAATCCAAACTCTTCCTCTTCTTCTTCTCTTCCTGCTCTCAATTGTACCCCAAAACCTTATGGGGAGGTTTAGGTGTGGGCAAACCTGTCCATTTTAGTTTCCCTCCATTTCTTATCTTTCCTACTCTTAAAACTTCACTTCTCTGCATCTCCATATCAGTTTGCAATTATTATTTTTTTGAAGTCCTTCCTCACGAAAACACATCAGTGATTTAGTGCCAAGTTCTCCTGAAACACACGTGCCTGTACGCAATTTGCCAAATGCACACATTTTTGCAAAGCAATTCTTGCA
Source organism: Lacerta agilis (assembly GCF_009819535.1). NCBI lineage: Eukaryota > Metazoa > Chordata > Lepidosauria > Squamata > Lacertidae > Lacerta > Lacerta agilis. Next base: position 30,189,176 of record NC_046328.1, on the reverse strand, counting down.
AGTCATTTTCACAAAACTTTTCACACTTTACCCCAGCATATGCCTTTTTGCAAACACTCAGGGTACCTTTGAAGGAGTTTTAAAAGCACCAATTTCAAAAGGTGGCTGTTTTTCGGTTCACATATTGTTTCCAAAAGTGCAAATTACTGTAGGTCGGTCTGCCTTTAAGTGCAAACAACTCCAAATCCCCCCCATCCCAACAAAATTACAATGCCATCAATCAAATTTCCCCCCAACTTATGTGTTGGGTGTGAGGTGGGGGAAAAGCCACCAAACCCCAAATCCCATCTACTGGAAACCCATCCCTACATATAGACCATGGGTAGGCAAACTAAGGCCCGGGGGCCGGATCCGGCCCAATCGCCTTCTAAATCCGGCCCGCGGACGGTCTGGGAATCAGAGTGTTTTTACATGAGTAGAATGTATCCGTTTATTTTAAAAGCACCTCTGGGTTATTTGTGGGGCCTGCCTGGTGTTTTTACAGGACTAGAATGTGTGCTTTTATTTAAAACACATCTCTGGGTTATTTGTGGGGCATAGGAATTCATTCATTTATTTATTTTTCAAAATACTGTATTGTCCGGCCCCCCACAAGGTCTGAGGGACAGTGGACCGGCCCCCTGCTGAAAAAGTTTGCTGACCCCTGATATAGACACTCGCACCGAGATAGATCTGGTTTATTCACTAGGCCTCAATTTCCCATTTGGGGAACTGGGGGCTACCTCGGCACGGAATCTGATTAAAAGGAGTCAGAACTTGAACCTCAAAGGGTGAGGCTGCAGAGCTGGCGTCGACCAGCTGGGGGCACTGCTTTTTCACCTCGAATAAACATCAAAATGCACAATGCTGTGTTCTGTGGTCGGCTGGTCCTTCTGGCACCCCACAGTCTGACCCCATCCCAGTTTCAGCTGCTGCCGCCACTGCCTAGCCCTCCCTCCACAAGGACAAGCGGGTGGGTGGGAATGAACCTTCCGAGGTGGGGCAGGGGCTTGGAGAGGCAGGCACACACATCAGCCAACTATTTCCTGACCCAGCTAAATATAGGCTACATTTATATCTTTTCATTTTTCATTGTCAGGGTCTGGCATGAACACATGGGCTGTCAAAAGCCCTCTCTCGCCCCCTGTGGAGCCCGCAAACCCAGGAGAGATAAATTTGCCCCACACAGCCTGAACATTGGGGGTAGGAGGTGAGCAAGACGGAGATAGGCCCAAGGTAGCCCCCCTGCTGCGAGGAGGAAACTTTGCCTCTCCACTCGCCACAGCTGATGCCTCTCTATGGTATGTCATCTCCCCTCCCCACCCCACCCCCAAATCAAGTGAGTGTTTAAAGGTTATGAGGAAAACCAAATTATTGTTATCATTATTACATTTAGAAATTCCTGCCCATGTTTTCAAAATGCTTTGCTTTGAATTATTATGGATATGCTGGCATTTATGTGCCAAGAGGCATTGTTCTTTGTGGACTTCTGAAAACAGATGGCTGCTGTTGTTTTCCCACTTTTGTATATCCTTGGAGGGCAGGGGGTATTTTCGTGCTCAGGGGGCCGCATTCCCTCGTGGGAAACCTTCTAGGGGTCACACGTACCCGTGGTGGGCAGAGACCAGAGGTGAAAGTGGGTAGAGACAGGCAAACCAGAGGGATTTAGCCGTGTTTCCTGCATTGCACGGGGTTGGACTAGATGACCCTAGGGTCCCTTCTGCGGTTCTATGATGATCACAACCCAAGGGCACTTTCCAGGCAGGCAAAAACACCTGAGGAGGGGTTGCAGCAGGGCTGGCCTCAAGAGAGTCCCCAGGAGGCCAGATGGAGAGGACTGGAGGGCCACATTTGACTTCTGGTTCCGGAGTTTACTTTAAATCAATGCTGTGTTTCTCTCATGGAAAGGTGAACTTAATGCAATTGGATAACAAAGCCAGCTCAGTTAGGGCTGGGTTTTGGGACAGGAAGTCAGGGCTGCACTCAGCAAAATGAGCAGGGTGGGTCCCTTTGAAACCAGTCTGAAGTTAGTGAGGGGCTGTGGCTCAGAGCACCTGCTGTTAAGTTGTGGGTGGACACAGCAGACAACACAGTGATTTCCAAGCAGCTCTTGTTTATTCTCAGGCTGGAACAGAAGTGAGCTGAAGGCCTCAGCAGCCTGCTTATATAGAACTCAGCTACAAAGCAACAGTAACAACTTTCCGCAGTTAACCAATCCCTGAACGTCACTTTACAATCCTTCTTTTGCATATGCGGACCTGAGTGAAAACTGCAGCAGAATTAACTATATACACACACCCCTAGTGGCCTAGGTTGAGAACTTCAATACATAACACCTGCTTTGCATGCAGAAGGTCCCGGGTTCACACCTGGTATCCCCAGGTAAAGATGGGAGAGACCCTTTCCCAAAATGCCAAAGAACTGCTGCCAGTCAGTGCAGAGAACACTGATTTAGTATAAGACAGCTTCCTGTGTTCCTAAGTAATAAACTATACTGCCTAAATAGGTGTGGAGGCTCAAAAATGCCATTGTCCCCCCCCCCCAAAATATCAATGTTCTCCACACACTCTTTCTTTTTAAGGGGGAGTCCAAGGCCACATCCGCACCATACACTGAGAGCACTGCAGTGCCACTTTAAACAGTCATGGCTCCCCCAAAGAATTCTGGGAGATGTAGTTTAAGGGAACTGAGAGGGTTAGACAATGGGCAAATCTGTCCTTTTTCGGTTTCCTTCCGTTTCTTAGCTTCCCTGGTCTTTATTCCCCTCACGGAGCTACAGTTGCCAAAGTGAAGACAGAGGGGTTGTTATACCGCTTTGGGAATTGCAGCTCTTGTGAGGGGGAATAGGGGGTCTTCTTCACAACTCCCAGCACCTTTCACAAACTACAGCTCCCAGAATTCTTTGGGGTGAAGCCATGCCTTTGGAAAGCGATATTGTAGAGCTGTATATGTATGGGGCAAATGTGGCCTAAGACTGAGAGACGTTTTCTTCCTCTCTCTCTGGGATTTTTTAATTTTTATTTTTTTTTGCTTTTTAACGGCTTCTGAATTCCATCCAGACTTTTTGACTCATGTTTGGCTTGTTGGCAGGCCAGGATCTTGCACCCTTGACCAGAACACAAGGCCTCCTGTGGCCTCCAAGCAAAGAGATAGCCTGCCTGCCCTCCTCTCCCACAGAATTCTCCCCCTCTTCCCTATGGGACACACAAAGGAAGAGTGCAGGAATTTCCTGTGTCAGTTAAAAAAAAAAAAAGCCGCATGGGGTGAGCTGCTGACTCACCAGGGACTTGGTGTGTGAGTTGTTCTCCAGCTGCGCTTTTGTCTGGATTGGGGTGGGGGCCGAGGTCAGCAGGCCACATAAAGTGGGTTCTGGGAAGTGCTTCTTTTGCCCACAGACCACCCGCCCCCCAATAATGACTCACGAGGGATCCCAGATGATGACTGTCCCATTTGGGAATTGTTGAACCGGGAGTTTATTTCATTTAGTGCAACACCTCCTCAGCCCCAACTGAAGCCCCAGAGGAGTAAGCGAGCAAGCTTCTGGGCTCCTCAGAATTCTTCTTCAGGCTAGATATTGAGTAAAATAAAATAAGAAATGAACAATCAGGGTTTAAGTCAATTTATTTAATTATTTTCAGGCACGCTAGTCGAAGTGGGGAGACTCAAGTATATGTGTAAATAAAGCCTTATAAAACCACAGCCACCGCTGGCTTTCCTTCCAAGGAAGCAGGACCCTGAGTAAGCGCTGGAACCCACTCAGAGACTGAGGTTGCATGTAACAGCCTACACACGGCCCTGTTTACATTGGCAGATGAGGTCAATCACTTGGAACAATCCCGTTGGAGAAATCGATTAGCAGGCAGGGCAGTTTCGACTCTCGGCACCTTCCGGATGGAAGCCTTGTTGCACAAGCGTAGGTGCGGCAGGGATCCGGGCCAGCTCCAGCTTCAAAGAGCGCCAGGCCGGCTTTGATGCAGCGCAGCACGGAATTTGCACACGGGCAGGAACAGGCGACTTCCAAGTAGGAAGGAAGGGCTCTGAAAGCATCTGTCCGGCTTCAATGCCTGTGGTTTTTCAACGACCCTGGAATAGGAAGCGTTGGGTTTTCTGCAGCATCCAACTTGGCAAGCGGCGCTCAGGATGGCCGGCAGCTGCTCGCGTTGCTTCTAAGCATTGGGGTCACTGCTCTTCTTCAGCTTGCAGGTCACACAGCTGCTCATAACACGTTCTGCATTCCTGGTTGCATCACCCTGCGAGGTTGGCATTGGGCGAAATCTGACCATCTCAGGCTGCCAACGCACCGCAAAGTTAAAGCGCAATTTCAAACTACAAAGAATCTTGTGTAATCTGCAGTTTGTGAAGGGTGCTGGGAAGTTCTGCTGTTGGGTGGCTGGGATCTCACCAGACCTGCACCCAGGAGTGTGCTCAGCCACCCTGTTGGGGGGGGGGAGGAGAGAAAGAGATCTGGGGCTCTGGGTCATCCCATGACAAGGCTCCCGTCATTATATTCAAGGCAAGCAACACAGCAAAAATCCCTTCATAGGACAAACAGAACAAATGCTGGCTGGCACTCACTGAAACTGGTGGGGCAGAAGGCAGGGAACCCAAGGGCAGGTGGAGCCAGAGCCAATGTTAGGTGCAGACATCCCTTTTTGCACCTTGAGGCGAAACAGGAAGTACTGCCCTGTGCTGTTGCTGCCTGCATCACCATACCTGCCGCTGCCACTGTCGCCTCCACTGCTGATGGAGAAGCGGTGATTTTGGACAAGATCTTGGAGGCGGCAGGGCAGAAGGGGCGCCCGCAGGGGTGCCGCCTTGGAGGTTTCCACTGCCTGAGGCAGCACCCTCGCCACACCCAACAGCTGGATAGAATCATTGTAGAGTTGGAAGGATCATTTAGTCAAGCCCCCTCCAATGCAGGAATATTTTGCCCAACGTGGGGCTTGAACCCAGAACCCTGAGATTAAGAGTCTCATGTTCTGCTGTGTGTGCTATCCCAGAGCCAATGACAGGCGGAGTCAACTCATACTAGTTTTGTCCTCATCCTCTTCCTCGATGAGTTTTAGACCAAGACAAAGGAAGAGGAAGCTGACAGTCATGGATACCCCTTGGACTACAGGTAGTTGTAAGAAGGCAGGCAGGTGGAGGTTGGCTGAGGTTATTGCGGTGGTGCCCCATTTGCCCTAGTGGGCCAGCCTCCACTACAAATGGATTTAAAATAAAAAAATAAAAAATGAGATACACAGACCACAGCAGGGCTGTCAGGATAAAAGCAAGCTTTATTTTGTTTCTTTAAGAGATTTCTGGGCTCCCTTCTAAGGCCATGCCCACATTCGGATGTTTCCAGGAAACAGAACACAACACCTCATTGCACTCAAACACATGAACACACCATAAAACATCAGAAAGCGGCAAGAGAATCCAGCTACAAGCACTATAGCCTTAAAATCACAAAAAACTACTTTAAGTTGAAAAGTTACGAGCAAATGAAGGAAGAGGTTACCGACTGGTTGCAGTATCATCAAATTTATGAAACTTTTAGATTGGACAAAAAAACTGGTTTTCAAATAGAAAAATCAAAGCTGGAAACAGAGTTAATTGAACCGAACTCTAAAAACCTTTCCAGGATGTATAATCTGTTGCTAGAGTGGCATACAAAAGATGAAATGGTTAAATCTGTAATGATAGATTGGGCAAAAGATGTTGGACATAATATTATGATGGATGACTGGGAGAGGTTGTGGAAGAAAGGTATAAAATTTTCAGCTTGTAATGCACTGAGAGAGAATATTATGAAAATGATATATAGATGTTATTTGACACCAGTGAAGCTAGCTAAGATATATCATGCTACAAGTAATATGTGCTGGAAATGTAAAAATGTGGAAGGTACCTTTTATCATATGTGGTGGACATGCCCAAAGGTTAAGGCTTTCTGGGAGAAGATTTACAATGAACTCAAGAAAGTAATGAAAATTACTTTTAGTAAGAAACCAGAGGCCTGCCTTTTGAGCATGACCAACCATGAGATACCCAGTCAGGATAGAGTGTTTTTTATGTATGCCACAACAGCTGCTAGAATTTTACTTGCAAGAAACTGGAAAGGTGAAGAGATCCCGACAGTGGAAGAATGGCAGATGAAGCTGATGGACTTTATGGAACTCGCTGAACTGACCGCGAGACTCCGAGACCAGAGGGAGGAGAAGGTGCAACAAGATTGGAAGAAATTTAAGGATTATTTAAAAAATCGTGAAAAGTTAGACATTTGAAGCAGAATCAGTTTGTTTAATTGGCTTCAGCTAGATGATGTTAGATAAAAACAGTATATAAGAAGTAATGTTATAAATGGCTTAGAAATGTTTAGAAATGTTTAAGGTTATGTTGTTTAAGTAATGAACTATATATGATTAGCCAGTATTTTAAAGTATATTAAGAATAATGGTGAATGTTAAGAAAATAGTTACAAAGTTACCGAAGTATATTAGTATTGAACGCAGTCGAGAGAACGGGGGAAGTCCCCTAAAGAAGATTTGAAATTAGAACTAAACAATGATTTATTTAGTGTTCCTGTCTAGGTATGTATAAGTTTTCTTTTGTTATTTCTTATGTTGTTTTAATATGTTTGTTGTGTTTTTTGTTTTTTGTTAATTGTTCTTGGTTTTTTGTTTGCTGTATTTGTTGTTTATTGTAGAAAATAATAAAAAATTTATTTAAAAAAATCACAAAAACTATTTTCAAGCAGCTTTTTTTTTTTTAAAGAAAGAATCTAAACCCCAATCATTGCAGGGAAAATCCACCAAAAGATCCACTCAGACCGCATTAGCTCCATACATTTAAAGCACCACGATACTACCACTTTGAATAGTCATGGCTTCCCCCAAAGAATCCCGGGATTTGTCATTTGTTAAGGGTGCTGAGAACTCCTATTTCCCCTCGAAGAGCTACAATTTTCAGAGTGGCTTAACAATCAGTTCCTCTTGAATGTAATTGGAGCTCTGGGAGGGGAATATGTAGAGCTCTCCTATCAACTCTGGGAGACCAAGGTTCAAATCTCCACTTGACCCAGAAGCTGACTGAATGACTAGTTACTGCCTAGCCTACCTCACAAAGTTGTTGTGGGAATTAAATAAGGGGGACGACGACGACGACTGCGTATGCCACTTTGAGCTCCCTGGAGGAAATGTAATAGCAAAAAGAAGAAAATCAGGAAAGAAGCTGTGATTTGAACATGTCAGTGGCTAGACTTTCACCCTGTATGCTTTTCCCACTGGGCTACAGTCATTGAGCAGATGCCCATCTTGGAAAAACAATTCCAAGGGCTATTTTCCTAAGCGAACTGGCGGTTTGAACTTAGCACCACAACCTACCACTTTCCACCACTGGTCTACAGACGGTGTTGCCAAACCAACACAAGGAAACCCGTGCCCAAACAATGCTTCGCTACTAAGACAAGGGAATGCTCTTAAACCCACAGAAATCTGAAGTTGCTATTGTAGGTTTTATAGCCAGGGCCCACCCTACAATTACTGCTAGAGGACACTCCAGATCTCTAATCGAGGAAGACCAATTCAAAGTGGCTTTTCGAGGGCAAACCAAACCACCGAAACAGAGCTGAACCCGCAAATGTTTCCTACCTAATATATTGGCTTCTTAACCAGAAAGATGAGGACTTCGCCACCACAAAAGAAATAATTAAGGGCACTGGTGCCCATTGGGATTGATAGGGCAAAAGGCAGGGAGCCCAACTGCAAGTAGAGCCAAAGACAATAAGAACAGCCTGGTGGATTAGGCCAATGGCCCATCTAGTCCAGCATCCTGTTGTCACATTGGCCAACCAGAGGCCTGTGGGAAACCAGCAACCAGGACCTGAGCCCAAGAGCCCTCTCCTTTCCTGTGGTTTCCAGCAACTGGCATTCAGAAGCATTGCTGCCTCCAACTGTGGAGGTAGAGCACCACCATCATGGCTGGTAGCCATTTATAGCATTCTCCACGATAGGCAGAGCCAGCTAGTTCCAGTCCTCCTCTCTGCAGAATTCTACAAAGGCAACAAGACAGGAGTCTGATAGGCAGAGGCCTGTGTTTCATATCTAGGACCCAGAGACCTGTGACATTTTCAGCAACGAGAAGGCTCAAGGAGGAAACGCTCAATACTCTGGCTTCGTAATTCACACCTTATATCCCCTCTACACCCTACATGCTGTCACATACTGCCACAATCTCCACAGCAGTGTGAGATTTCAGGGGTCCAGGTGCTTGAATCCAGGTCCAGGTGTTTCCTTCGGAAATGAGGAGCTGCGGAGACTGTGGTGTCATTGCGATCTATGGTTTATTTAAACATATATACAACCTGAGCTTATGATGGAGGTGTTTCAAAGCATTACACTCCAAGAGGCTCCTGTTTCTCCCATGGCCATGATCCTGCATTCAAACTCTCAGCCCACATTGTGCACTGATCCTCCTGTCCATTGCAGTTGGCCGCATTTAACAGACGGCAACCTCTTTTTCCTAGGTCACATAATCAGCACTGCAATCCTAAACTCAATTGCTTTGTTTTTGCTAACTCCAACCCCTTGCTGTCTGGCACTGCCTATATAGGCGTCTGGCTGCCCATCTCAATACTCCAAGCATCAATTAAATTATAGCACTTACTAAATCAAGGCGACCAAAAACTTTGGCACCCAAGAACCCATAACATCATCCTGGCCTCCTAAACTGCACCCTAATCCCAGCTGCTAGCGGTGAAGGAGTATCAGGGATTGCTTAGTCAAAGGTAGACTGATGACTCAGGGTCCATCAACACACAATGTGCTGTTTATGGATTTTTTTGAGGGGGGCTTCCTGATCCTCAATGTCCCCAAACTGGGGGGGAGGGTGTCCAGTTCTCCCTCTGAAGACTCCATGCCGAGTACCAGGGCCACATTCACACCATACATTTAGAGCACGATGATACCACTTTAAACAGCCCCCCCAAAGAATTCTGGGAGATGTAGTCTGTTAAGGGTTCTGAGAGTTGTTAGGAAGCCCCTGTTCCCCTCAGATCTACAATTTCCAAAGTTCCATGGTTTGACTGTTAAACCACTCTGGAACTTGTAGCTCTGTGAGTGGAAGGTGAGGCGAGTGTGTCTCTCAGCACCTTCACAAACTGCAGCTCCCAGAATCCTTTTGGGGGCTAAGCCATGACTCTTTAATGTGGCGCCATGGTGAGAATGTGGCACAGGTCAGGGCCAGGCATGATATATATAGACTATGGAATATGTCTATTTATGAATACTGTGTGCCCTGCGATAATATAAGGCCACTGGAAGTGGCATATGTCCTCTGTAACGCCAGTTGTGGCCTTTTTTGTTTAGTTGATCATTCCTACATTTGTTTGCTTCCCTTTCGATAAGTAGTTAAGAAGAAGAATGAGGCGGCCACTTCTATATCACCCCCAAAAAGGAGGATATGTGTCATCAAAATAACAGAGGGCAAAAGAGGAGACAGATTGGCATAAAATTTGCACGGGCTAATTTATACATAGAGGTGCAAATTTAGAAATGATTGCTATAATTTAAGGAGAAAGAAGGAATCTGCCTTCTACTGAGTCAGACCACTGGCTCACCCAGACCGGGGAAAGCTGTTACCGAGTGACCTGTGTGGCTGCTCAGTCTTGCAGTCCTGGGGCTCACAGTGGAGGCCCCTGCCTGCTCTCCTTCCTTGGGGTCAAGAACATAACAAGAGCCCTCTGGATCAGGCCAGTGGTCCATCTAGCTGGGCATCTTGCTCTCCCAGTGGCCAACTAGATGCTCGTGGGAAACCCAAGATCTTGGGATCTGAGCCCAAGAACACTCTAGTGGGGTAGGAGAGCTGAAAATAATGCCAATATGTTCCACATCTGGCAACCAAAACACCCCTTTGGTTTCAGTCCTCTAGTGGCTCATTTACCAGAAGTAATGCATTTATCGTCAACTCTGATTCTGACCAAACTAAGCCACCTAGAGCAAAATGTACACTTGATAGCTCAGTCTGAAGAGCAAAAGACTCTAAATTTTAGGGTCGTTGGTTCGAGCCCCATGGTGGGCAAAATATTCGTTGCGTTGCGGGGGTTGGACTAGATGGCCCTTGTGGTCACTTCTAACTCTACAGTTCTATGATTTTCAGGCTTAGTTTGGTCAGAATCAATTATACACTTCCAGAATTAACACTAAATATATTACTTGTTGTTGTTCAGTCGTTCAGTCGTGTCCGACTCTTCGTGACCCCATGGACCAGAGCACGCCAGGCACGCCTATCCTTCACTGCCTCTCGCAACTGCGAGAGGCAGTGAAGGATAGGCGTGCCTGGCGTGCTCTGGTCCATGGGGTCACGAAGAGTCGGACACGACTGAACGACTGAACAACAACAACATTACTTCTGGTAAATGAGCCACCATAGTCATTAGAGGGCTGTGAAAATTGGTCTCCCAGGTTTTTCAGGCTCATCTAGCCGTGTACTATCTGAAACTATAGGGGCACATTGGTTGCCAGATGTGATCCCCCCCCCAAGTCTCCTACCCCACTCCTCTCCTGCAGTTTCTAGCAACAGATGTTTAGAAGCATACTGCCTACAACCATGGAGGTAGAGCTTCGCCACCTGGGCTAGCAGTCACCTGTAACCTTGATGGCCAAGTTCTTAAACTAGACAGATGCCTTCCAAACAAGGACCACCCTCTATGGGCACATGGGCACCCTAAGAACATGAAGACTGCTGCAGCTGGATCAGGCCAATGGTACATCCAGCCCAGTATCCTGTTCTCGCAGTGGCCACTCAGATGCCTCCAAGAAGCCCTCAAGCAGAACCTGAGCACAGCAGTGCTCCCCCTATTTGCTTGTGAAAATCACGGTGATCTGCGGTGCCACTCACAGTCTGTAGTCCACTGGCAGTGGGACTGCAGTATGGGCATGCCTTTAGGATGACAGCTTATATTAAAAATCTGACAGTCCCTAATTACAGAAGGCTATTTACAAAAGCCAGACTTCACGTCTTCCCTTCTGCAGTGTTGGATGGCAGATTGAGAGGAGTTCCTTACCAGGATAGACTGTGCTCATGTGCCCAAGACATTGACTCTGTAAAGCATATTTTGCTGCACTGTGTGAAATTCGAGCAAGCCAGGCCTGAACTGATATTACCACTGTTAAGACTTTTCCCGGGAAAATCAGAGGCTTACTATGTCAGGTTCCTACTGGAAGACCGGATAAATGATAGAACATTAGCAGTGGCGAAGTTTCTATCGGTGGTGGCAAGAACCAATGATCTCTATTCCTAAGTCTGTACATAATGCTTAAATAACCTGAAGGCGGGCTGTCGAAACTGTGTACTGTTTTATAACGAATTGTGGGGTCTCTGGACCGTAATAAAGTTTTAGTTTAGTTTAGCTTGTGCAAATGGGACTCACCCCACTTCCCCCTTGAAATTTGTCTTGGAGGTACCCCCAACCTTCCAGAGCTGATCTGGGGAGGGTGTGGGGCATGTTCCTGAGGAGGTAAGGTGTGGGGAAATCGTGTTGTGCAAGCGGAAATCCTTGCACTGACGTGACAGTTACTCAACGCCACCTTGGATGCAAGCCAGACCCCAAACAGTTTACAAGAAAACAAAACAAACATTAAAATGATGGATGAAACACAACGTTAAAAGCAGGTGTTTGGTTTTTTGTTTCTGTTTAAAAAAAAAAAAAAAAGAAATCAAAATCTTGAACAGTTAAACTAATAACCAAATAAAACACCTGTCGACTTCTACATGCCTGGATAGACTTGCCTGGACAAACATCTTTTTAGCAGGGACCGAAGGGAGCCTAGCGAAAGTCACATTTTGATGTCAAGAGGCAGGGAGTTCCATAGTGTAGCTTTGAAAACCTGTGACAAAGTGTCGAGTTCAAGGCACAGATTTGGGGAGAAGCAGTGCCCTTCACCACAGAGTAGAGATCTGAAGGTTTGGATAAAAATGGGGAGATACAATTCCCACCCCTATGTTTTCTGTCCTTTCTCCAATTTTGCAGAACAAGTGGGAGGGACCCCCTCCCCCCAAAAAAGGAAGGGGGAACTGGTTTTCTCCTCATTCCCCCCACCCACCAGCCTTGACATCTCTACTACAAGAGTGCCACAAAACCCTGTCCTACGATGGAGCGAAGGGAATGTCATGCCTCCATCACAATGTTCTGAAGGCGGGAATGAACAGAGAGCTGCCTGTTCTTACAGATGAACCACTAACAGGATGCAACACTGCGACAGTTCAATCCCCTCTGCAGTTTTCCTTTCCATTCCAAGCCCTGTGTAATTCACTGTGAACAGAGACTTCTTTGTTCATATCAAAGGGACAAAACGATTATGGGAGGAGATTCTAAAACTTGGGGTCTTTCTAGATAAACCTGCCTGTCCAAAAAAAAACCCCGCTGAGTAATCCCAGCTAGGCATTACTGCTAGACCACACAGTGGGTCGCAAAAGCCTTGGCTTATAAAACTGCAGAGAAAAAACAAAATCGAAAATTCTTTCCAGTAGCACCTTAGAGACCAACTGAGTTTGTTCCTGGTATGAGCTTTCGTGTGCATGCACACTTCTTCAGAACATGCACACGAAAGCTCATACCAGGAACAAACTCAGTTGGTCTCTAAGGCGCTACTGGAAAGAATTTTCGATTTTGTTTTGACTATGGCAGACCAACACGGCTACCCACCTGTAACTGCAGAGAAAAAGGCAGCCTTCTTTGTTTGCTTGTTTACGAGTCGTTATACCCCAATCTTTAGCCAAAAAGGCCCTCAATTTACAAAAAACCAGTTTTAAGAAGGTTCCTTGCCCCAGGCTTGTAATCTAATTCTGCACCTGCACTATACATTTAAAACATCAATTTATCATGCCACTTTAAATAGCCATCATGGTTTCCCCAAAGAACCGGGACCTGTAGTTTGTGGTGGGCATGAGTTGTTAGGAGAGTCCCTATTCATCTGTTGTAAGAAAATCTGCCCTTATACAACACATCTCAGATGATGGCTGCAGGGCCTGGGTCAGATCATGTGGGGAGAGGCAGCCCTTAAGGTATAAGCTGTTTCCCCACATATAGTGCGTTTTTCTAAGTTATTTTCTACAGGAAATGCATTTTTTTACGCACAATTTCCTTCATTTATGCATTTTCATCATACCCGTTACTTGAGAACTGTGCTGCAAAATCCGGGGAAGTGTGAATTTCAAAGGACAGCTGCGTGTTTTTGGTGCGTATTCTTTCAGGAAGGGCAAAAATTAGGAAACTTGCATTACAGAAATAAAAACTGGAAGCAATTGGGATTTCTTCCCCACCCGCTCACTCCAGGCGTTAACTTGCAGCAGCTGGGATTGGAAAGCCCCGGGAGGCATTTGCCTTGACTGGCTCTGTCCAATCAGTAGCGCTACTGTTAATTAAAAGCAGCCTTTTTAACAGTCATTCTAATGGTGACAAATTGCGCAAAAACAACCCAAATACCAACGCTTTCCCTCCTCTTCATTGTTGTGCCTCAGATCCTGCAATCAGAGTCAATTATGGAAACATCCATCAAGTCTCACAGCAAGAGAGAGTGAATTCTGATACGTCTTGATGGGGTTTTTTTGTGTGTGTGTGTCAATCTTGCCTCAACCCCCTGTTGCTGGTGCAGAACAAATCGCTTAACATATGCCGAAGCTCCAGGGGCTGTGCATCCCGTTTCGCCGCCTGAGGAAAATGGGAACGTGCTGCATGCCGCTACAAATGCCACCCTTTCCTGGGTCGCATGGCAGTGCCCACAAAGCAACAACAATGACAGAGGTTTCTGGTGATGCTGCTGGAGGAGGTTCTCTGACAATGGGGCAAGTGTGGCATGATCCATGGAGGCTCCCGCCGCTTGAGGTGGCTTCTTCACCCTGCCTCATGGGAGGGTTGGCCCTGATAAGCTCCAGTGGAGGCTGGTTCGTTAAGGCAGATGGGGCCCTGCTGTTTTACTTACAGCCTTTCTGTAGGTGGCACTACAAAATAATAATAATAATAATAATAATAATAATAATAATAATAATAATAATAATAATAATAATAATTCCTTCCAGTAGCACCTTAGAGACCAACTAAGTTTGTTCTTGGTATGAGCTTTCGTGTGCATGCACACTTCTTCAGATACACTGAAACAGAACAAAATGAGATAAAAGATTCCTTCCAGTAGCACCTTAAGCTCATACCGAGAACAATCTTAGTTGGTCTCTAAGGTGCTACTGGAAGGAATTTTTTATTTTATTTTGTTTTGACTATGGCAGACTAACACGGCTACCTACCTGTAAGAGAAGTCACCAGTCCTGTATATATAGTGAGAGAGTGGGGAGGGGTATTACTCAGAAGGGTGGTGGGAATGGGTGATTGGCTGATATGTGGCACTGTCTGTCATGGGCTCTAGTGCCCCCTACTGTTGGTCTCCTTGCCTTCTGCCCTCTGATCAGGGCGAACCTGTCCATTTCAGCTTCTTTTGTTTTTCCACCCTCAAGTTCCGCTCTCCAAATTTCAGTCAGCAGTTTTTAAAAATCAGCATGAATGCTCAATAAGAAAAAAGGGTGTCTCTAGTTCTGCAGCGTTGGAAAGAGCTGGCCCTGTCTCAGCTAAGAGAGAGGGAAGAGAGAGCAGCAGGACTTGGGTTAGTTGGGGGGACTTTGTTCCGTTGGTTTTCGACAGGGCGTCATCCGCAATCCTATTCACGTGGCCTTGGATCCATCCAGCAAAATGGGACATACACATCCTGGCATGGCTCCAGGTTTCAAGGGCTAGGGACTGGGCATAGTGCTCTCTGGTGTGCCCACTCCTTATGTTGCTGAACTGCAACTCCCATCATCCTTCATCACTGACCATACTGGCTGGGGCTGATGGAAGCTGGAGTCCAACACCATCTGGAGGGCCCCAGGTCCTCCATCAGTGTATTAAAGCATTTTTTGTGTTTATGTGCATGTGTGCTTTAATAAACCATGGTGATGGTTTTAATGCACAGCAGGCAGAGAAAAGGCTTATGAAATCTACAAAGGAGTGGCAGAGGGAAGGTCAAGTGGTTTGCAACAAACTAGTAAAACTTCACAAAGTTCCCTGCTCAGTTCAGCAATCTTTGAGCTACACCTGGGAGCAGTTCCCATCATTGTTCAGCAAAGCAAATGTGAATTAAGTTTGTTTTGGGGGTATAAGTCGGAGCAATTTCTAGTTCATCTTCAAATTCATTCCCTTCCATGGCTTTTCCGTGGCTTAACAATCATAATTGCTTGGGAAACATAAATGATTTGCATCCCGCTGTGTGTTTTGATGTTCTCTTAGTCATCTTAAGTATAACTTCAGCACAGAAGCTTGTAAAATTGTGAATGCTGCCAGGGGAGCAGAGTTACAGAGGGTCATTTGGATGAACTTGAATTGAACTAGTTACACGTAAATAAGCCGTGTTGGTCTGCCATAGTCAAAACAAAATAAAAAATAAAAAAAAATCCTTCCAGTAGCACCTTAGAGGCCAACTAAGTTTGTTCTTGGTATGAACTTTCGTGTCTGAAGAAGTGTGCATGCACACGAAAGCTCATACCAAGAACAAACTTAGTTGGTCTCTAAGGTGCTACTAGAATGAATTTTTTAAATTTTGTTTTGAATTGAACTGTGACCTGAACTAGTTTTGTTTCATAACGGGACAAACATAGACTCGAAATTAGTTCCTTTGTGGACTGGTTGAACTTGAACTTGTTCCTTTTGCAAATGAACTTTCCATGCTCTGGGCAGCAATTCTTACTGTGAGAAGAGGTGCAACATACAACACAAGATCTGCTGGCATGTGAGGGGCTGTGGCTCCTCACGCATCAGGGAACAGGTCATAGCTCAGTGATAGAGAATCTTCTTTGCACACAGAAGTTCCCAAGTTCAATCCACAATGTCTCCAGGTAGGGCTGGGAGAGACTGTCTGGAATCCTTGAGAGCTGCTGCCAGTCAGTGTTGACAACCCCTTGTAAATGGACCAGTTCAGTAAGTATGTGCGACCATCCCTGCTGGAACAGGCCAGTGGCCCATTTAGTTGAGCATCCACTGGCCAAACGGAAACCTGCAAGCAGGACTCGAACACAAGATCACCCTCCCCTCCTGCCGTTTCCAGCAACTGATATTCCAAAGCATTCAGTCTTCAGGGAAGTAGAGCACAGCAACCCCGGTCAGCAGCCACTGGTAACCTTCTCCCCCATGACACTGTCCCACCCTCTTTTAAAGCCATCCAGATTGGAAACCATCACTGCATCCTGCAGCAGTGAGTTCCATCGTTGAGCTATGCAGCGTGTGTTAACGAAGTACCGGTACTTTATTTTGCCTTGGATGTCCATGCTGTCTAGAGTTATGGGGGGCGGGGACGCAAACCTCTGCTTACTTTCTCCGCAGCATGCATGGATTTTACGTGCTTTTATCCTGTCGCCTCTTCCTCACCTTTTCCGGCCTCTTACGCTCCCTGTTTCACCTGCCCTTCTCTTGTGGTTCCCCTGCTCCCTGAATGCTCACCGCTTTGCAGTGGGCGATCAGGTCGCCCACTGACAACAGACATTTTCTGTGTCCCTGATGATTTACAGCTGATCTCTCTCTCTCCCACCCCCTCCGCCCCGCCCTGCTCCCACAGCCTTTTGGCAGCAGCATGGCAGATTGACAGATCCCCTGGGTCAGGGCCAGCCAGCGCCTGCGTGGCCTAGAGGGGCCGTGACGTCTCCCAAGGCCCGCCAAGAACAGGGCCTGGGAGATTCTCGGAAGGGAATTGCAAAGAAGGGATTCTCTTCTGGAGCCCAGCCCTGAGAAAAGAAGGAAGTCCCCCTTTCCCCCCATGTCAGGCCCTGTGAAATCTCGGTCATTCCCGGGCCTATCATCCCTCCCCACATCCTTCTGGTCCAGTTCTGTGCGCCACGATCCACAGCAGCTGTGCCGGGAAGAAATAATAAATCCCCAGCCAGGCAGAACTTCTGACAGAAACACTTCAGGATCTTTCTGACTCAAGCCTCCATCATCCCTGTTCCGAACCTCGTAAATTTGGCCAGCCTTGAGGAAGCCTAACTAGCTGGCAGGATGACCCAAGATGTTTGGGTGCCCGAGACAGAAACTCACACTGTGAACCTCTCTGGGCCTCCTTGTGATGCTTTCATGCTGAATTGTGCTCTGGGTGGCACTGGGATGGCTATATGTGATCCCAATTCCAAAATTGTGTGGAAAACCTGTTGATGACTGTTAATGACTGCAATTAGTCCTAAAGGAAAAAGCAAGGGGTGAGATGGCTAAAGATAGCTTCGTCATGTATACGTATAAATGTATATAAATATAAAAATATATTTAGCCATCTCACCCCTTGCTTTTTCCTTTAGGACTAATTGCAGTCGTTAACAGTCATCAACAGGTTTCCCACACCCATCAGCCAATCACCCATTCCCACCACCCTTCTGAGTAATACCCCTCCTCACTCTCTCACTTATATATAAGGGTCTGGTGACTTCTATTTCAGTGTACCTGAAGAAGTGTGCATGCACACGAAAGCTCATACCAAGAACAAACTTAGTTGGTCTCTAAGGTGCTACTGGAAGGATTTTTTTTAATTTTTAATTTTGTTTTGACTATGGCAGACCAACACGGCTACTTACCTGTAACTGGAAATATTTGATGAAGTGAACATGCGTGAGGGCTGACCCCAGAACATATACTGCCACAGGGGGGGGCCGGATTAGGCCCCCAAAATGAACTTTGGACATGCCTGCTCTACTCAGTAAGAGGCCTGAAGGATCAGGCCAGTAGCCCATCTAGTCAGTGGTGGACCTACATTTTGGGTGCCCTGAAGCTCAGACTGTTATGGGAGTCCCTTCGGAACCCGCCATGAGGTCTGGGTAACCCTTGTTATCTTCTTCAATGGGATTGTTCACAACAACCTTTACAACATCTATGCTACTGACTCTCAAGTTTTGGGATTGTTAAATAGATACAACAAAAATAACCAATTTGAGTCGTGCAACTCAAATTGGGTCTACTCAACCAATTTTTTTTTAAAAAAAGCAATGTGGGCTAAATTTGCTTCTGGGGCCCCTCCAGGATTAGGGGCTCTGAAGTTTAAGCTTCATTAGTTTTATTGCAGACATCTGCCTCTGCATCTAGTCCAGCATCCTCCTGATCTCACAGGGGCCAACAAGATGCCTTTGTGAAACCCGCAAGCAGGACCCAAGTGCACTCTGCTCTCCTACTGTTTCCTGTAACTGGCATTCACTGCCTCCTACAGTGAAGGTGGAACACAGACATCAGGCCATCGCACACACTGGTAGAGCACAAGATGAGTATAGACACAACCTCACTTAACGTTCCCATCATGACTGATGCCCCACTCAAACCTTCAGACAGCACAATTCAGAATTTGCCAATCAGGTTGTAAAAATCCGGAACTGGCATAACGGATTCAGGCCACAGAATATGGAATTTGCACAACACATTCACGTCACAAGATCCAGAATCTTTGCAATGCGTTCAGGCCGCAGAATCCAGAATCCAGTGTGATGTAGCGTTGGACTGGGACCCTGGAGAGGCCAAGGTTCAAATCCCTACTTGGCCATGAAGCTCACTAGGTGATCTTGAGCCAGTCACTGCCTCTCAGCCTAACCTACCTCGCAGGATTGTTGTGGGGATTAAATGAGGAGGGAGTGAACCATGTAAGCCACCTTGAGTTCTGTTACGTATTGAAGTTCTCGCCCTAGGCCACTAGGGGTGTTGTGTATATAGTTTCACTCTGCCCACTGTGGCTGCAGTTCTCACTCAGGTCCACAACATGCAAATGAAGGATTCAGAGTACCGTTCACGGATTGGGTAGCTAGAGAGAGTCGTTACTGTTGCATGTTACTGAGAACTATATAAGCAGGCTGGCTGAGCCTTTCAGTTCAGTTCTGTTCCAGCCTGAGAATAAAGAGAGCTGCTTGGAGAATCACTGTGTCGTCTGCTATCTCCACCCACTACTTAATAAGTTCCATGGAGGAAATAGGTGGGATATAAATGCAATAAATAAATAAATTTGCATAATACGTGCAGGTTTCAGAATCCAGATTTCTTTGAAGTAGAAATTTGGGAGCAGATAGTTGGGTTTGTTCTATTTCATTCATCCAAAGCACATAATAATAATAATAATAATAATAATAATAATAATAATAATAATAATTTTATTTATACCCCGCCCTTCCCAGCCAGAAAACCGGGCTCAGGGCGGCTAACATCAATTAAAATCACAGCAAAAAAACACATAAAAACGATCAATTGAAAATAACAGATTAAAATACAAATTTAAAAATTCAGTTAAAACTGCAGGTCTCAATTTCAAAGTCCTGGCTTTGTTCATCTCCAAAGCTCCTTGCTGTTCTGCCTTCTTCAGTCCATGTGGTGGATCCAGATGTTCCCCGCAATGAAGCCATGTCAGGAATCTTGTCTCAAACCAAATCCAGATGGCCATTTCCAAATTAAGCCTCTACTTACTGTCGTTAAAAGAGCCTGATGCTAGCCCATGGGGGCTGAATAAGGGGGTCTCCCCAGACTTGTACGTCTGCCAGAAAGGTCTGGCATGATTTGCCCAATTACTTATCCAGAAAAGCAAGCCATTTGAAAACCAAGTGCCTGGGGGAGGGGTTAATCTGAGCTCGCCTTCCCCAAACCCTCTTTTTTTCATTGCCTGGACTCTGGAGGATCAGTTGTGTGAATGTTAAGAGAGTTCCTGAGCATGCACAGAGTACCTTGCTCAGGTACGGAATCATAACTAACCTATGAACATGACTGGAAATTATTTGCAAGCATACGGAGGTAAGAAATTTTGAGGTATAGGATTGCAAGCAGTGGTGCTGCCAGGGCAGGATTTGGGGGGGGGGGCAGTGCCCCACTTGGCAAGATGAACAGGAGTCTCCACCTCAACTCAGAGATACAGGGTTGGAAGAAGCAAGCAAAGAATTACACAGTAGCATCTAAAGAGAGGGAGGCCTCCCTAAGACCATTAAGCCCAGAGTCTAAAATTTCCTAACTACAGCAGTATTGGTAGCAAATTTGGGGAAAGCATACAGGCAGTGGGGTCTGGCCCAGGAGGGTAAAAGGAGTCACTGCCCCATCACCCGCCTCAGCCTGCCTTCACCTGCCTGCCTTCTTTATTCCAACCATCAAGGGGTGGCTCTGCCAGCCATTGGCTCTAGCGCCACCTACTGCTGGCCTCCCTGCCTTCCAGTCCCACTGGCTTCCAGTCCCATACAAGCTGTGGGGTGGCTGGTCTCCTATGAGAAGATCTAGATTTGCTCTCTGGGGTGACTTCTCTTATGACTGCCCCCATGGGTGTAGCCAGGATTTTTGTTGGGGGGGGGACACAGGATTTGTTTTTTTGGGGGGCAGAACCAACGTAATTGGTCAGTTAGTTAAGTATTTCTATTGTTTTACTTGATCTAGGGGGGCAGCTCCCCCCTGCCCCCCATTGGCCACATCAGTGACTGCACCACCTCAACCCCTACAACATCCTCATCCATTTTCGAAAATTCCGCCCAGGTGCAATTTTTGACGGACGAATCCCGGATATGCCTGGGAAATTCCAGACGTATTGGCAGCCCTACCACTGGAATTAATGAGCACGACAAACAGCGCAGTCCTATGCATGTTTACCCATAAGCTACATTTCATTGTGTTTAGTGGGGCCTACTCACAGGTAAGTGTGCTCAGGATTGCATGCTGAGTTGGGCCTATTGATATCTTTGTCACACTTCCTCCAAAGAACTCAAGGCTGTGTATATAAGTGTAGTGATCAGACTATTGGACTAGGACCTGGGAGGCCAGAGTTTAAATCCTTGTTTGGCCATGAAACTCACTGGGTGACCTTCAGCCAATCATAGTCTCTCAGTGGAACCTACCTCACAGGGTTGTTGTGAGGATAAAATGGGTGGGGTAATCATGTATACCACCTTGAGCTCCCTGGAGTAAAGCGGATCCATACTGACAAGCTGGAACGTGTCCAGAAGAGGACAACCAAAATGGTCAAAGGCCTGGAAACAATGCCTTATGAGGAACGGCTTAGGGAGCTGGGTATGTTTAGCCTGGAGAAGGTTAAGGGGTAATATGATAGCCATGTTCAAATATATAAAAGGATGTCATATAGAGGAGGGTGAAAGGTTGTTTTCTGCTGCTCCAGAGAAGCGGACACGGAGCAATGGATTCAAACTACAAGAAAGAAGATTCCACCTATACATTAGGAAGAACTTCCTGACAGTGAGAGCTGTCCGGCAGTGGAATTTGCTACCAAGGAGTGTGGTGGAGTCTCCTTCTTTGGAGGTCTTTAAGCGGAGGCTTGACAGCCATCTGTCAGGAATGCTTTGATGGTGTTTCCTGCTTGGCAGGGGGTTGGACTGGATGGCCCTTGTGGTCTCTTCCAACTCTATGATTCTGTGGATATATAAATGCAATAAATTAAAAAAAAAAAAGAAATGATGTCCTTGCAACAACCTTGTGAGGTAGGTTAGACAGAGGCTGATCCAAGGTCCCCCAGTTGTTTGTGAATTAGGATACTAACTGGGGTCACCTGGTCCTAGTCCGATGCCTCTAATATGCTTCACACACCTCTACGTTTTAAAAGAGCCAAAACCAGCTTTCCTCTAGCACTGCAGGTGGAGAAACGGTTAAGTGTTAGGCTGGGGAGAGAAAAAGTGTGCATTCCTTCCCAGGCTTTGTGCCTGCCAAGCTGGAAATGTTATATCCAAGTTCTTGGAACGCTTAGCAAGAGCAAAAGGAGAGCGGAACAGGGCCAAATACATCTCAGACCTCTGGCTGACAGCTCCTTCTCTTGCAGTGTAGTTTAGAGAGTGCCATTATTATTTTTTATTTTAGCAGTGCTGGCAGCCTGGACAAAGTGTCCCTGAGCATATGCAGACTGCCTTCGCCCTAAAATATAAAGGCAGGAAAATTCTCACCCCTTTCCAACAGATGACTCCTGCACTTTTAGATGAGCATTTACAAAGACATTTGGGGAGAGCAAAAGTGACTTGAACTGAGGCGTTCCCTTGTCCCAATTTGTTATCATCCTGATTTGTGGGCACGGAGATTAGACAATGCTTAGCACTTGCTCCAATTTGTTTGCAGGGAGGCTGGACTTTCCACTGTGTTGGCCCTATATTATTATTATTATTATTATTATTATTATTATTATTATTTAACCAAAATTCTGATGTTATGGAGAAGTTGAGTTGTTAAGCAAGAGCCCTTGATGAACAGATGGCTGTTATAGGGTCTTTTGAGGAGCGGGGGAAACTGACTGAAACTGGTTAGTGGATGCCTGTTACAGAGATTTTTGGGAGTGGGACAAAAGGGCTTGAAATGCTTAGATGCCTTGATTCTTATCTACACTTTGTGCTGGGTTAACCAAGCAAGTTTTGACACTTTTATTGTTAAAGCCCCTCTTTTATTATGCAAGATTTTTACTGCCTTTTTTTGCCATCTCGTATATCTTGCAAGACGTCTCCAAAGCTTGTTTAACAGAAGTGTGGGAGGGAAATGTCTTAATAAATGCACTCGGTTTCAGCTTAAAGATTTTGTATTCGGGAGGAGGATGTCATGGGGGGGGGAAGGGCAATAGATCAGTGTGAGGGCATCTGCCCTGCATGCAGAAGGTCCTAATCCCCATGACATGACCAGGGACAGCTGAAAGACAACCCTGGTTGAAATCCTGGAGAGCTGCTGCCAGCCAGGGTAGGCAGTGATGAGCTAGATGGAACAGTGCTCTGATTCAGTATACGGCAGCTTCCTATGTTTCTGGTCTTCATAAAGGCACCCAATGATTCAGTTGCACCAAGGATGGATGTGCTACCTGACATGGGATGGGGGAGAAGCACATTTCCTTCCCTCCCCACTGAACACGTTGAGTCATGGGCATAGCCAGGGGAGTGCAGGGGGGCAACTGCCCCCCCCAAATAAAGAAAATAAAAATAGTTATAACTAACTGACCAATTGTGTTGCAGATAACACGGTTCTGCCCCCCCCAACATAAAGCCTGCCCACCTAAAAAAAATGCATTGAGTATATTGAGTATCCTCCAAAACACTTAATCACAAGGAATCAGCAATCTTCACCTGCTGAAATCCATATCTATGCTGCGGCGGAAACTAACAGAAATAATTATGAAATTAATCTCAGTTCATTTCTGTGGAAGGAAAACATCTAAAAGAAAGCAGAAGTTGATGTAATTGTTTTACGTAATATTTGTGGGCTAAAAAAGAAAAAGGGGGGAAAAAAGAACAGCAATATGGAGCACCGCGCTTATTTGCTTGCATGTTCTCCATTCCTGACCTTGGACAAGCAGCCAAATCGTGGCCATTTCTTCCCCTGTTTCTGTTTCTGATAGGATTAGCGTAAGAGCAGAAGAAGAACAGCTGGATCAGGCCAAAGGCCCATCTAGTTCAGCATCCTGTTCTCGCGGTGGCCAAACAGACGCCTGTAGGAAACCAGCAAGCAAGATTTGAGCACAAGGACACTCTCCCCTCCTGTGGTTTCCACAACTGGTATTCAGAAGCATTTCTGCCTCCAACCACCATGGAGGCAGAATACAGCCGTTCTGTCTAGTAGCCAACCATAGCCCTCTCCTCCACAAATTGTTCTAACCCTCTTTTAAAGCCATCCAAATTGTTGGCCATCCATGCCTCCTGTGGGAGTGAGTGCCGTAGTTTAACTATGTATTGTGTGAAAAAGTGCGTTCCTGGACTGGATAGCTCAGTTGGTTGGAGTGTGGTGCTGATAACGCCAAGGTTGCAGGTTTGATTCCCATATTGGACTGCTGCATATTCCTGCATTGCAGGGGGTTGGACTAGATGATCCTCAGCAGGGCCGGCACGTCCATTAAGGCGAACTAGGCAATTGCCTAGGGCGCCAAAATGGAGGGGGCGCTGGCCAGGCTTGGGCGGGGGGTGGGGGGTGGGATGGGCTAGCAGCAGCAGCAGCTTCTCCACTGTAGTAGAGAGGTGCTGCTTGCCCCCTACACCATCCCCCCCGGCTTCCGCTAAAGTAGGCTTTGGTGGGGGGCGGGACGGGCAAGCAGCAGCTTCTCCGCTACAGCGGAGAAACTGCTGCTTGCCTCTCCACCACCACCCACCTCCCGCTAAAGCAGGCTTTGGCGGGGGGCGCCAGAAGGTGGTCTCGCCTAGGGCGCAAGAAACCCTAGCACCGGTCCTGATCCTCAGTGTCCCTTCCAACCCTACGATTCTATGATTCTGTCTTTCATCTGTCCTGAATCTTCCAACATTCATCTTCATTAGATGTCTCAAGTTATAAGAGGAGGAGAAAAACTTTTATCTACTTTTTCTATTCCACACACGATTTTGTAAGCTTCTATTGTGTCATCTCTTACTCTCCTTTTCTCTAAACTGAAAAGCCCCAAATGTTTCTTTCTTCATAGGGGGGGGGATTGCTCCATCCCCTCAATCGTTTTGCTTGCCCTTTTCTGCAGCTTTTCCAACTCTTCAATATCCTTTCTGAGGTGAGGCGACGAGAACGGTACGCAGTAAACTGTCCAACATCCCCCCCCCAAAGATACAGCAGAGCCTTAGAATGGGATTTAACATGAGGAATAAGGGCTGGAAACTGTTTTCAGGGTTGGCAGCGCTGCAGCCGGGGGTCACCATCCTCAAGGTTAAATCACAGCAGGACATTCTTTGTGTTGGCACCGCAATATGGAATTACTTTCCCATGGAGATCAACAGAACGTCTTCTATTTTAAGGACAAGGGGGAAGACTGAAGTATTCAGAAGGCCTGTCTTAAATTACTCAGAGGAACATCATCGCTGGCTGATGAACTGGATTGAACCGGGACGTTTCTCTCCTTACGTTTCGTTTCGTTTCGCAGAAGACTTCTTTATTATTGTTCTTTTGTTCCTAGAATATCAATATAGATCCTAGATACTAATCTGCTTTGAGCTTCCACTTTGGACGGAAACACAGTAACCTAAATACAATAAATATGAATCATGGGGTGGGAGGGGGGGAGAGGAGATTATTACTTGTTTTACAATTTGAGGAGGAAACGGAGGAAGGGAGAAGATAGGGAGTGAGAATATCTGGGCAGAATTGGCATAAGGTCACAGCCGCACCATTAACTGAAAGCACACAGCTTCCCCCAAAGAATCCTGGGAACTCTCCCTTGTTAAGGGTGCTGTGAAGGGTAAACTACAATTCCCAGACTCCTTTTAGGGAAGCCATGACAGTTAAAGGGTTATCAACGTGCAGTTTGGCTGTAGGGTTCTCCTCCAGGTTTCCAGAAAACCTTCTGGGGGGGGGGGTATCACATACCATTCGTGGGTGTGGCCATTGGCAAAAGTGGGTGGAGCAATGTGTGTGACTTTTACTTTGTACAATAACCTGCTTTCTACACACACTCGTGGGCCCCCCATTTCTGCTATACATATAAAGCAGTATCAGGCCAGTTTCAACAGTCATGGCTCCCCCACCCCCCCCAAGAATCCTGGGTAGCGTTGTTTGTTAAGGGTGCTGAGATTTGTGAGGAGACTCTGCTATTCCCTTCACAGAACTACAATTCCCAGAGTTCCCTGAGAAGAGGGACTGGTTGTTAATCTACCCTGAGAATTGAGTTTTCTGAGGGAACTCAGGGTGTGTTTGGTTCTTCAAACAGATCTCGGAACCGATAATAAGCCACAGGATTATTATTATTTTTTTGGGGGAGCCATTATTTTTAAAGTATGGTGGTACTTTAAATGTATAGTGCAGATGGGGCCTAAAAACAAACAAGGAAAAGAGGATGGAACTGTAATGCCCTGAAGGAAATAGGCTGTTCTCCCAACAACTCTATAAGCACCCTTCCCAAACGACAGCTCCCAGAATCCTTTGGGGGGAAGCCGTGTAGAGCTTTACATGTATGGGTGTGAATGCAGCCTAAATCTAAGGCAGCATTATTTGTTCTTCTGTGGGTCCCAGCTCATCCAACTCCTCCTCCCATTTGTTGCGAAGCATATCTGGAGCCCAGCTGTCAACAGTGAGCACAGCCTGTGCGAAGTATTCCTTGGCCCATGGACGTTTGCCAAGAAGAGTCCCTTCTTTATGTCCCTCCAGGGGAAGGGGATTTACCACAGTACAATCCTGTTGTGTTACCCAAATGTCCTTACAGTTAGGACGTCCCGTTTTTCATCATTTGTGTACTCTGCTGAAAACCGCGGTTGCTTTTCAGCGCAACCGGTGAGTTTCCTCTTGGCTCACTCAGAAGGCGCTCTGTCACAATCTCCTCGGGTTGATTCACACATGTTCTTGCTAAGAGTTAGGGCCTCCAATCCAAAAGAGCCCCTAGCCTGAATTCTCCACAGGCTGCATGACCGATTTCCTGAAATGTTGGGGTGAAAGGCACCTTATAAGGAAATGTGGGCCACCAACCATCCTTTCAGCACAGTCCATCTGCACAAAGCCTCCCCGGCAGATACTTATCTCGCTTCTGTTTCCTTCAAAACATTGCAAACCCACAACAACCTCCTTGGCTTAATCTGCTCCATCACCCCTGCTGCAGCTATGGTTAGAACATTGGTGCTGAAACTTCTCCAAGAATGTTCCTTCTTCCAGTTGAAGTCCATCTGCTCCAAGTCTTGACATCAATAAACACGAGAAGCCATAGCACTGTGAACAGTCATGGCTTCCCCCATAGACTCTTGGGAAATTTTTAAGGATGCTGAGAGCTGTTAGAAGACCCTCGCAGAGCTACAATTCCCAGAGTTCCCTGGTCCTCATCCCTGAAGTACAGGGTGATCATGTTGAGAATACATGTAGATAAATTTTGTCTTTGATTCTTCTTGTAACAGAAGGTCTAGGTCAGAGAAGGCTGGGGAACCTGTGGTCCTACAGTTGTTATTGGACTCCAACTCCCATCAGCCTCAGCCAGCACTGCCAGTGGTCAGGGATGATGGGAGTTGTAGTCTACAATATCTGGAGGGCTACTAGCAGGTGTTCTGGTGAGCCCTGCTGCTTATTCCCTCAACTGTGATAATATTAGCTGTGGTCCAAAGCTTACTCTGATTCCACATCAGGTGGGAAGCTGAAATGTACAGCTGGGCCCCCTACGGGCTTAGCAGCCTAGCATCACTTCTTGTGCCAGCAACACACTGAGGGAAGCTTTGTCTGGGAACATCTTTAGCTTGCACTGCTCAGTAGCAGCCCCCCAGGCAGGCACTGAGGTCTTTTTGTTGTGGGATCTCGTAGCCTCCTTTGTTTTCCTCTTGAGAGGGCTGAGGTTTGTTTTTCATGTGTCCTCGGCCCTGCGGGTTTAGCGATGTCTCCTCTAGATACGTCCTGCCTTTGCTCCTCTTCACCTCTCTGGGCAAAGCCTTCATCCTCTGCAAGCAGGCAGTGTTGCTGCTGTGGGGGCCGGAGTGCAGAGAAAGAAGTGCACAATGGGAGATGACGAGACGGGCTTATGGCAGAAGGCATTCATTCTGTCAGGCCACATCCAAATCACTATTATACCACCTTTTTCAGTCACAGCTTTCCCCCGAAGAATTGTGGGAGATGTAGCTTGTTAAGGGTTCTGAGAGATGTTAAGAGGCCCCAATTTGCCTCACATTTCTCAGAGTGGTTTAACTACCAATCCCTCTTCACTGGGAACTCTGGAAATTGTAGCTTTGCATGGGGAATAGAATAGGGCGTCTCCTTAACAACTCTCTGCACACTTGACAACCAACAGTTGAGTCCGCAGGATTCTTTGGGGGAAGCCATGACGGTTTAAAATGGTGTAATCATGGTTCATTACATGTATGGGGTAGATGGGGCCTTAGTTTTTTCTTCCTTCCCTCTTTAGAAAACGCATTAGTGAAAGAGTGCGTGGCGTGGACAGGCACTTGAGGAGAACAGAATGAGCAAGGGGGTATGTTTCTTGGGAGCCACGGTGTACTTAGGTAAGGGTGCTGAGGGTTGTAAGGAGACCCCCTATTGCCCTCACAGGACTGCAATTCCTAGAGCAGTTTAGTAATCAATTCCTCCTCCCAAGGAGCCTGAATATTGGAAATAGATAGGAAACTGATATACATACTTAGTCCTCTTTTTCCATACAGGATGAGGGTTGTACTCAAAGGGCTCATGGAAAAAGGTGTGTTTGGAGGAGGGATTTCAAGGGAAAGGGAGAGGAAGCCCCCTGAAGGTGTTTTGTGGAAGAATTCCTGGCAACTGATGCGTCACAGTAACAGTACAAAGCCACCTTTCTTTGTCTCTCTGTAGGTGAGGAAGAGTAATTCCCAACAGCGCGGAAACCGAACCTATTAAGGCAGGAAATTTTTCACTTCCTCCTGCTGCAGCCCAAGCCCTGCCTCTGTTTGCTCTTCTGACTGGATACCGAAAGTCTGGAAACTGGTTATCAGGGCTGAGGCAGGAAAATGGGAAGCAAGGTGATCATCATATCCCAGCAGGAAATGGAGGGGAAAGAGGGCAAGAGGGAATCACCATTTCCTCTAGGACAGCCTTCACCAACCTGGAGTTGTGCATATGTTTTGGGATACAACTCCCATCAGCTCTAGCAAGCATGGAGCTCATGAATGCTCATGGTCACATAACAGCCCCACAAATAATATTGAGTATCTGTTCTGAGTGTTTATTTTTTATTGCCTCACAAACGCTTTGTACAAAATGCAATAAAGACTACTTTAAAACAAGCTAAGAAAACAAGAGAAGACAAATTTAAAAACAAGAGAAGACAAGAGAAGAACAAAGAAAACAAGAGAAGACAAATTTAAAAACAAGAGAAGAGAAGA
This sequence comes from Lacerta agilis, assembly GCF_009819535.1. Classification (NCBI taxonomy): domain Eukaryota; kingdom Metazoa; phylum Chordata; class Lepidosauria; order Squamata; family Lacertidae; genus Lacerta; species Lacerta agilis. The sequence continues at coordinate 30,160,445 of NC_046328.1, read as the reverse complement.
CAAGAGAAGAACAAAGAAAACAAGAGAAGACAAATTTAAAAACAATGCCAAGTTGACACCCATGGTAGATATCTATCCATCCAGGTGGGAAGGCTTGTTGGAACAAAAATGTAACGTTTCCTGAAAATCCAAATTCTGATTGCAACAATAATGCTTTCCCACAGAATAGGGGCAGAACTGTAGCTCACAGCAGCTAAGCCAATATATGTGAAGGGATTTGCAGATGAGATAATAATGCATTTGGCTGTTTCAGCATATATTTTAAACATAGCACATGCAAGCTATTCAGCATTTTGTATGCAGAAAAGTGCTTGGGGGTTTTTTTTTTTGGTTTTTTAAGTGTCCACATAAGCCCAAACTATTGTGTCAATGAGGCAAACTCTCAGATCAAATCCAGAGGCAACTCACAAATCATGGCTGGATGTATTCTTAGAAAGACACTCAAAGGTCTGGCTGGCTTTCCCAGAGCATGAGAAAATAAATTGCAAAGCTGGCTAGACCTTCCTATAGACTTCTCCCCCCACCTCCATCTGCTTCTAACACAGAGACAAAATATTTTTTAAAAAAAACAATAAAAGGGGTGAAGAGGTAGACAAATAAACACAGACCATTAAGCAGGCCTGGGTAAAATATTTCAGGGTTTTGAGAGCTGGTATTGATTATTTTTAAGAGGCAGCCCTCATAAGCAGGGTTGGACCAATGTTACAGATTTCTAAATAGTAGGAGGACCACTACTATCCCCCCGGCTCCCCCCCCCCAAGAATCCTGGGAATTGTGGTTTGTTAATGGTGCTGGGATCTGTTGGGGGTACTCAAGGAGATGCAGTACCAGTATCTTTTCCCCCCTAGAAGAAAGCACTGGATGTAGGGAAGGACTCCAAAACAGGCCACAGAAGACTGAGCATGCACAGTGGGCACAGCGTACTGGCTGGCTGGCTGTAGAGTTGGAAAAGATTCAGAAAAGAGCAATCAAAATGATCAAGGGAACGGTGTAACACCCCTACGAGGAAAGGCTGCAGCGCCTGGGACTTCTTAGACCAGCAGGACGCGGGTGGCGCTGTGGTCTAAACCATTGAGCCTAGGGCTTGCCGATCGGAAGGTCGGCGGTTCGAATCCCCGCGACGGGGTGAGCTCCTGTTGTTCAGTCCCAGCTCCTGCCGACCTAGCAGCTCGAAAGCACATCCAAGTGCAAGTAGATAAATAGGTGCCACTCCAGCGGGAAGGTAAACAGCGTTTCCGTGCACTGCTCTGGTTTCGGTGTCCCGTTGTGCCAGAAACGGCTTAGTCACATGACCCGGGAAAACTGTCTGCGGACAAACGATGGCTCTCTCGGCCAGTAAAGCAAGTTGAGTGCCGCAACCTCAGAGTCGTTCGCAACTTTAACTGTCAGGGGTCCTTTACCTTTAGAGCAGCAAAAAGGCAAGTAAGAGGTGACATGAGAGAAGTTTACGCATGGAGAAAGTGGATAAAGGTCTCCTTCTCCTCTCATAGCGCTGGAACTCAGGGACGTGTATGGAACTCGCTGCCACAAGAGATGGCCACCAACTTGGATGGCTTTAAAAGAGCATGGGACAAATTCATAGAGATGAGAGTATTAATGGCGGCTAACCGCAATGGCTGTGCTCTGCCTCCATGGCGGGAAGCAGTGATGCTTCTGAATACCAGTTTCTGGAAACCACAGGAGGGGAGAGTGTTCTCAGGCTCGGGTCCCTCTTGTGGGCTTCCCATTGGGGCATCTGTGGAGCCACTGTGAGAGCAGGATGCTGAACAATGTGCCATTGGCCTGAATCAGTAGGCTCTTCTTACGGTCTTACAACTCTTGGTGTAGGACACAGAAAAAAACAGGGTGGGTGATGGAATGGAATAGCCTTGAAGGAGCCACCTCTGGTCGGCTGGAAACCTGAGCCAGGGCCACTTCACGCTGCAACATTTTGCTGCAGCATCCACTAGTTATTTCGTTGCTTTTCTCCATGCCTCTTAGCGTGAGCAACTCTCTTTCTCTTCTGCTGGACTCATCTGAGTCATGTTTTCCTGTATGCCTTTCTAAGGAGCGAAAAAGGTAACAGCCGCAGTGGGTGGGTGTGGTGCTGGAGGCGGAAATGGACGGAAGCGAGGCTTTGTCCTGCAAGCGGATGGAGAGCACTTCCTTCCACAGCTGCCTGAGCAATCAGCCCCCTCCCCTCCCCTTGCCCCATCCTTCCCCTTCCTACTACTGAGTCAAACACCCAGCATGAAAGAGGGTGGAAAATGGATCTTCCAGTTCCAGGTCCGGTTTCCTTGACCAGGCTCCCTTTCCAAATATAGCCCAATAAAGAGGTATGGTGGATGACGATTTCAACCCTTTGGGCCAGTCGGCCAGAAACCTCAACTGAACACAGAGTGGCAACAGTTCAGAGCTGTGTGGTGCCGTTTGCCGAGAAAAAAAACCCTCTCTCACACATTATGAACTCATAATTTCCAGTGCACTAGTTAGCATATTATTTGGTAGAATAATGAGCCCAGCTGCAGGATGGCTAGGCCACTGTGATGCCACAGAATGCTCACAAACATTCCAGCTTCTAAATGGGAGGGGAAAGGTCTGCTGCAGGGTGCTGCTGCTTTGCAGGCAGAAGTTCTCAGGTTAAATCCTGGGCACCTCTAGTCAAAAGGGTCAGGTAGTGACCCTACCTGAAAGACCCTTCTCTGCCCGAGACCCTGGAGAGCTACTGCTAGTCAGAGTTCACAATATTGAGCAGGATGGACAAGTAGTGTGACTTGGGGTACTATAAAGCAGCTTGTTGTGAAAGGCAGCTTGGCCAGAAAACAAAACCCCAACCCTGCACTTTTATGAGGTTGCTGTGCCGTTAGATTTGTTGTCTGGCCCAGAATTTGGGTTTCAGGTAATCTCGGTTTCCTCAAAGGACAAAAACAACCGCACATATGTTTGTAGTCCTACACCTGCTGGAAAATCTCCAAAAACGGCAAGTGCCTAACGCAAGCTGTGTACCGTAAACCAGCAATTTACGCGAGGATTATGTTCCGGGAATTGCACCTAAGGCCAAAGTTGTGTATTGTCAAAACACATGGGGTTTGATGGCGAGTGGCCTTGCCAAAGTCTTTTTTTCCTGGACACCTGCCCGCTTTTTTATTATTTATTTATTTTGCCAAGCACATAAATCTGAATGCGCACAACTGAAATGGCCATAAGTTGCGGGCTTGCAGTAACGCAAAACTTAGCCAATGCATTATATTCTATGTATGTAGTTCTTCCTTGCTGAAGCACTGTTATGACTACCTCCCCTCCACCCGCAGGGCCCCAGGGCAGGTTACAATAATTTAAAATCCAGAAATTAAAAACAGTTAATGCAAACGACAGTCAGAGGAATACAAAGCCCAGCCACCTGTCCACCGCTCTGGTCAGCTCTGAGGAGCACGGCGAATGTCTTCCCATATACCTTTTGAAAAGCTTTAATGAATGGAGGCAATTTAAAATACCTGACCTAGTTTCCTTGCCTTGATATTTGGCCCCCGTGTGAAGAAGGTGTGGGACCGTGGTATCAGGAGATGGAACATTTGATTCAGGAAGAGGCGGGAGGGAGGGATATTCAGAGAAAGGAACCGCAGCCTTCCCAAACTTGCTTTGTACATTTCAAGTTCTACCGTTTCCATGATGCCAAGGTGGTAGAGATGGCACGCTGCCAAGAAAATGAACCAGAGGCTGAGGGTAGATTTTTGTCGTCGCTTTGAAAGAACTAAGAATGGGCAAGGAGGATTTGTGTTTGTTTTGCCACCGGTGATGGGTTTGCCAGGGTAGCTAAAAATTCCCCCCCAGGGTTATTTTTTTTGGGGGGGGGGTTGCTCCTGACCTACACTAGTTGTGGCCATTTCCAGGCTGGAGCTGCAGACTTTTTCATCTCCTGCAGCTCAGTGCTGCAGAGCTTGGAAGTGGGCGGGGGAGAGGGGGTATAAGAAGGGACTGGGAGAGAAAAGGAAAAGATGAGAGTATATTTTTGGCCGCAAAAGGCTTCTGCACACGGGGCGGTGTGTGTGTGTGTGTGTGTGTGTGTGTTGGAGGGGGTGGAACAGATGTGAAAAGGGGGAGGGGGAAGAGATGGAACAAACCACACTAACATAAATTCAAGACCTACAGAGAGGGTGAATAAGCGTGGTGAAAGAATGAAAATATTGCTAGGAGGATGGAAAGAAAGACAGGAGGCAGGCAGTTAAAGGAGGGGGGTGAAAGTACAACACGGCTATAGGAGGCGGGGGTAAATAATGGGTGTTTTAAAAATCAGCTTTTTTTTTTTTTTTTAGTAACTGAGTTTTTTCCATAAAGGTGTAGCTTAGGTTTCAGCAGAGGGCCTAGTGAGCCAGAGAGATCTCCCCCTGCTACTTTGGCGGAGCTGGAGGGGAGTCGATCCAAGGAAACCTGAACCCAAGAGAAAGAGAGAGAGGGAGAGAGGCTGAGAGATGGGGTTAGAGGAGGACAAAGAAAAATAAGAGAGGGGAGGGAGGAAAAGCGAGTGAGTGAGAGAATCAGATATAATTTGTTCATTGTGGTCATAACATTGTATAGACTGTGACAAGATACCAAGTAGGTCTCTTGGTTTGCTTGTTTTTTGTTTTATATAAAAATACAACAAAGAATCCATTCTACTTATTTTTGAAAACGTGGGTCCTTGCAGATGACCTGTTTAATGAACGTTCAGTGCTGACTGACTTTGCAGAAAGCTTACGTGGAGGTTAGACCAATGTTCTCCAACCCTGAGTCCCCATATTTTTGTTGGACTACAACTCCCATCATCCCTAGCCACTTTAGCCAATGGGTCAGGGATGATGGGAGTCGTAGTCAAATGACTTCTGGGGGGCCCAAGTTTGCAGAAGACCAGCATTAGACTGTGTCCGATCTATACTGAGCTGCGTTAGTTCTGATTTGTTTGCAGGGCTGGTTATATGACAATCAGTGTTTGTCCTGCACGCATTCTGATCTGCTTGCAGGGTGTATATAGGTTGTTCGGTTAGTAACTCCCACATCACTTTCCAAACCGCAACAAGTCAGTTGTTCTTTTTTGAAAACATCACACCCACACCATGCATTTCAAGCACCACCCATTAACGCCACTTTAACAGCCAGGGCTTCCCCCCATTGTAGTTTGTTTGGGGTGCTGCTGAGAGTCGTTAGGAAAAACCCCTCACAGAGCTACAATTCCTAGCATTCTAAACAAACTACAGTTCCCAGGATCAGTTGGGAGAAGCCATGGCTGGTAACATGATTTAGGAGTGCTCTGTAGGGACTGACAAAATCTGTCAGTTTTGCTTTCTTTCCATTTCTCATCTTTCTAGTCTGAAGTTCAGATCTTCAAGTTTCTGAATTAGTTTGCTTTAAAAAAAAAAGTCACATCTCTAGCAACATTTTAGTGCCAAATTCTTTCAATATGCAGTATAATTCTCAGAGTGGTTTAACAATTCATTCGTCTTCTAAGGGAAGTCTGGGAACTGTAGCTCTGAGAGGGGAAGAGAGTCTCCTAACTCGCAGCACCCTTCACAAACTTCAGCTCCCAGAATTCTTTGGGGGAAGCCATGGCCATTTAAAGTGGTATCATAGTGCTTTAAATGTATGGTGTAAATGTAGCTGATGTCTATATATAATTTAAAGAACCACATTAAAATTACTAATCAATAGAAGAAAGAGCTCCTTCTTTTATGGAAGGAAGGAAGGAAGGAAGGAAGGAGAGAAAGAGAGAGAGAGAGAAAGAGAGAGAGATCACCGCCACCACAGGCTAAGGAAAGTATAATTGTAGTGCTTGGCTGCCAAGCCACGAGAAAGATTTCATTCTCTGGAACTAAGCCCAATTTCCCCTTTCTTTCAAAAACGCTGAGTTTTCCAAGGCCTTAACCCCTGCTACGTCTTGCTCTGCTTGGCCTCCCTCCTGGCTTTCCCAAAGGAGACCCAAGGGACTGTGGGAAAGCTGGACAACAAGTTCCCAGAAGAACTCTCTTGGTCTGGGAAGGGTAGGGAGGCTGCCGTAAAATGGCAGCCCTTGTCTGACTCCCTCAAGAGTAAGAGACTTATCTTGTAGAAAGACACCATCATCACCATCATCATCACAAATAGCAAAATTATCTGGGAAGTCATGAACAAATGCAAAGCTGACTGTCCCAGAGGCCAACTCAGAAGCCTGTCATTTTGCAATGGGGATTACTCAGATGGGCACAGGGGGTCTTGGCCAGGCCTGGCTCTACCGTTGGGCAGAGGAAAGTGCTGCCTCAAATGATTTGGGATACCATGAATGGCGGCAAAGTGTTACTTATTCAGTGTAGATAGCTCAACTGGTAGAGGTAGAGCAATCTCAGGTTATAGGTTCAAGCCCCATGTTGGGCAAAAGATGCCAGCATTGCAGGGGGTTGGACCAGCTCTACAATTCTATGATTATTACTGGTGTATGGTGGCCAGTGGCCATTGGGACTACCCTGTTTCTCCTAAAATAAGACATAGCCATAAAATAAGCCATAGCAGGATTTCTATGCATTTGCGAAATATAAGCCGTTCCCCAAAAATAAGCCATACCCCGAAAATAAGCCATAGTGACGTGGTACCTCCCATTAAAACAGCCTGGAGAGGCGTGGCTATGCAGCGTACCGATGCAACGCGGTTAAAATAAGACATCCCCTGAAAATAAGCCATACTGTGTTTTGTTGAGCGAAAAAAAATATAAGACGGTGTCTTATTTTAGGAGAAACACGGTAGTAGGGTGGAAATCAATAGGTGGAGCCAGAACCAGGGAATCACAGGCTCAGCTAGAGAGCTAATCACAAGCAAAGTCACCCCTTGATTGGTGATGATGATGGTAATAATAATAATACTCTGCCAGCCACCCTGGGCATCTTCCAACAAATATAAAAGCATTTTAAAAAATCAAACTAAATGAAGATGGCTGGCTGAGGGCAGACTGAGGTTGGTGGGGCAGGGCCCTATTTGCCCCAATGGACCAGCTGCCCCTGTTTTTACTCCCAGTGGAATAAAATTTGTGGAATGGAAACTGATTTCCTATCAAAGGGCAAGGAGTGACTTCTCAAATCTTGATGTGAAGTACACTTTCCATAATGATTTGTGGAAAGCTGTGGTGAGAGTTAATCCAGATTAATGGCTGTTCACATTGATCTTGTTGATGCGCTACTGGTGTCCTTGCCTGCCAATGTATTTGTAAAATATTTCCCCCCTCTTTTTGATATTTATTCAGCAGTATTCCCAAATGTAGAACAGATAGACAGGAAGAAGGGAGAAAACATACTGCACAAACAAATTTGGATGCAAACCTAATTGCTTTCTACATTGCCAAGATCACAAACAGCAATGTTTATTCCCTGTTTTGGTTCTTTCTAATGCCTAGAAAATAACTGTATTTATAATTTTTTATAGATTGCTTTTTATATAATTATTATATATGCATTAACTTTGGTATTATAAGTAAATAGACAAATTTGTAATATGTATTGTCTATTTTATATGTACACATATGTACATATATATGTACACATATGTACACATAAAAAGGTAAAGGACCCCTGACCGTTAGGTCCAGTTGTGAACGACTCTGGGGTTTCGGCACTCATCTTGCTTTACTGGCTGAGGGAGCCAGTGTTTGTCCGCAGACAGTTTTTCCGGGTCATGTGGCCAGCATGACTAAGCCGCTTCTGGCGATCCAGAGCAGCGCACGGAAATGCCGTTTACCTTGCTGTTGGAGCGGTACCTATTTACCTACTTGCACTTTGACGTGCTTTCGAACTGCTAGGTTGGCAGTACACATGTTGTTGTTGTCGTTCAGTCATGTCCGACTCTTCGTGACCCACATGGACCAGAGCACGCCAGGCACGCCTATCTTTCACTGCCTCCCACAGTTTGGCCAAATTCATGCTAGTCGCTTCAAGAACACTGTCCAACCATCTCATCCTCTGTTGTCCCCTTCTCCTTGTGCCCTCCATCTTTCCCAACACCAGGGTCTTTTCTAGGGAGTCTTCTCTTCTCATGAGGTGGCCAAAGTACTGGAGCCTCAACTTCAGGATCTGTCCTTCCAGTGAGCACTCAGGGCTGATTTCTTTAAGAATGGATAAGTTTGATCTTACAATATACAGCCTTGTCGTACTCCTTTCCCAATTTTGAACCAATCAGTTGTTCCATATCCAGTTCTGTAGCTTCTTGTCCCACAAAGAGATTTCTCAGGAGACAAATGAGGTGATCCGGCACTCTCATTTCTTTAAGAACTTGCCATAGTTTGCTGTACACATAAGTATATATAAATATACATGTAATGCATCTCTTCCATTGTCCTAAACGTGGCCTCTTTCATGTGCATGTATGTAGCTGATACGTAGTAGATTATTTTTGTTATAGACATCCAATGTTATTCAATATCATATAAAAACAGCTTTCGATTGGGAATGTTAAAATATTACTTTGCTCAATGGATGGACCAGTTTTTCCTCAATATATTTTGCTGTTGCTGTTGTCCTTATAAAATACACCAGTTTTGACATCAAAGCTCTTCCCAGATTTTATCTATCCATTTCTTAACTTTTGGTATGTCCTGTAACCTTCAGCTGCTTCCTTGTATGTTTATTTTGCCAGCCAAAGATTGCCCCCATTTGCTTGAGAACTGACTTGGAAATGAGTCTCATACAGCTCGATGGAACTTACTTCCAAGTAAGTGTTTCTAGCATTAGGACAGGTGTTGAGGAATGTGTGGCCCTCCATATGTTGTTGAACTCCAGCTCCCATCAGCCCCAGCCAGTCATGTCCAATAGGCGGGGATGGGGGGCCCTGAAGAAAGTGCCTTAAAATGGAACTGAAGTTTCTATGATACCATTGCCCACACTTTAAAAAGCATTCAGGGTTCAAACCATGTGGACTAGTAGAAGAAGAAGAGAAGAGTTTGGATTTGATACCCTGCTTTATCACTGCCAGAAGGAGTCTCAAAGCAGCTAACATTCTCCTTTCCCTTCCTCCCACACAACAAACACTCTGTGAGATGAGTGGGGCTGAGAGACTTCAGAGAAGTGTGACTAGCCCAAGGTCACCCAGCAGCTGCATGTGGAGGAGTGGAGACACGAACCCGGTTCACCAGATTACGAGTCTACCGCTCTTAACCACTACACCACACTGGCTCTCAGTAGCAGTCAGAACAGGGAATGCTCCCACCCTCTACTTAAAAGCAAGTGTGGGTTTTGGGTGATTTGAACTCTGAAACAGCCAGCATGCTTTCACTCACTGTAGCAACATCTGTAGTAGTAGTAGTAGTAGTAGTAGTAGTAATAATAATAATAATAATAATAATAATAATAATAATAATATCCTGTACACAGCCAGAGATAGCAAAAGGGAATCTACAAAGGAGAAGGTCCGGACACTGTGTTGAAAGGCATAGAAAAAAGCTGTGTCAGAAATTGGCAATCTGTTGAGTCACAACTGCAATTCCCACCCTTAAATTGGCTTCTAGCCAACGGCTGAACCATCATTTCCCTCTGCAACCCACTCCCCCCCTTACTTTGGACAGAAAAGAAAAGAAAAAAGAAAAAAAACCCAACATACAAACTGTTGTAATTTATGATCTCATCAAACGACCGTCTGCTTGCGTCTTTTGTACTTCAGCAAAATTGGAGGGGGGGCCAAGGAAGGCTATAAATTTTTTTTACCTTGCTTCAGCCAATCAGCAGAAGCCAAAAACAGCTGTTAAAAGGAGCTGGATGCTTGGAAGAGCAACTATAGCGCAATTTAATAAAGGAGGAGAGATTAATACACACATATAAATATAGATATATATCACATACACACATTTCCTCTCTCTTGCACTCTTTCAAACTCAAAAAGTTCCCAAGGATTCTTACACAGACGCGAAGAAAAGAGAAAACAGCAACTGGAATTGACATCGGTTTCTTTTCTTTTTCCCTCCCCTTCTTCCACCGGCTTTTCATTCAAGCTCCTTTATTCAGAAGGAAGGAAGCCCCCTTTTTGAAGAGAGAGGTATATTTATATATTTGTATTTCTTTAAAAATTTGGAACAAAAGGAAAGGAAAACCTCAGCTCCATCCTGTTGCACAGGCTTCCAGATCACTGCCGGGTTTTTTTGTTTTAAAGAAGAGTGTGTGTGCTGAAAAGAAGACAGCTCAAAAAGACTTGGCATTGAAGTGGGGAAAGAAAGAGAGAGAGAGAGAGACCCCACAATTCTGGAAAAGGGACTTCTTGATGGTCCATTTTTTAGAAATTTAAATAGGCAGTGAGGGACTTCGTGCTGGGGTGTGTGAGGTGGTGACTGGAGGTGGATTTCAAAACCCAAAGGAAAGTGGATGATGCTCCTTGCTTAGGTGCTGTGAGCCACAGATAGGACAGAAGAAGCGACCTCAATTGCCTCCGTTTACTGCCCACATCCTTTGTGTGCATCAGCTGAGTTGTTGATTTGGTTTTGTTTTTATTTCTGCTAATCTCAGGGTCTCCTCTTTTTCCTTAAAATAATCTTCTCCCTCAAAGATCAACAAGCTTTAAAAAAAAAGTCGTTGGCCTTTCTCCCCTCAAGGTAGCTTTTAGCAAAAAAAAAAAAAAAATGTTCCAAATGTTTCTTCTTTGGGTTATCACCTGCTGTCACCTGGTCCTGGCTGTGGACGAACGGGCCCGTTTCGGCCAGTATCAGGAAGAAATAATTTTCCCCGAGAGACTCAATGCCACATTCCATCCTGCGGGTTGGGATGAGGGTGACATGCTAGACAACGGCCTGGGTAGCAGCGGCAGCTCGGATGAGCGGCTCTCCTACCGCCTTCGCGTGTTCGGTGAAGAACTGGTCCTAAATTTAGAGAAAGACCCCAGCTTCGTCGCAGAGGGCTTGACGGTCCAGTATTTGGGCAGGTCGGGACAAGCAGAGGACGGCTTGGCTGAGCAAGGGACCTATTTCACTGGCACGGTGAACTCTGACCCGGAATCGATTGTGGCGGTCAACTACGACGGGGCATCGCTGCTGGGGGTGCTTCAGTACCGTGGCACCGAGTACCACGTGCAGCCCCTGGAAGGGGGAGCCCCGAACACGGCGGGAGGAGCCGGCGCCCACGTGGTGAGGAAGAAGATGCCAGAGAAAGCAGACGGGCCAATGTGCGGCGTCGGGTCCCAGGCGCCAGACAGCGCGACAGCCCCTGCAGGCAAACCATTGCCCAAGGACGAAGCATCTCCCAGGAGAGCAAAGGTAAGAGCGGGAGCATGCTGGGATGGGGGGATGCGGCTGCCAAAAGCACTTACCAGGAATACTTTGCACATGCCATTTAGTTCCACGTTGCGCTCGGTGCCGGCTTTTGAGTCCTTGTTTTAGCATTTCTGTCTTGCTCTTAAAGGAAGCTGCGTGATACAGGCTCAGACCACTTGTCCATCTAGTTCAGTGTTGTCCACAATGGTTGCTGGTAGCTCTCCGGGGTTTCTGGCATGGGATGTGAACAGCCTGACCTGAAGGTGATCGCGGTTGAACCTGGGTCCATCTTACATCCATTTTGGTACGGCCCTTCTCCCCACCCAAAAGATTCTTTGGAGGTTCCCGGTGGGAATGTTCTCAACTGCCCACCATGTCCCCATTTTCCTGGGAGCCCGTAGCAGTATCAGGTATCTAACAGAGGTTTGGTGCTCACTTCCGTGTTAATTGCTTCCGGGGGGGGGGGGGAATCCATTTGCAACCCAGTAATCCCAGGAAATTGTGGGGTTTTTGCACTGTACTTCCCGCAGTTTTCATGCATCATGCCACCGCCACTCACGTGAATTTGGGGCAGTATTCCGGCATACAGTTCTTTTCCGTCATTTCCATTGGCGAATCATGGGGGAGCAGGAGCACGCATGCGCCTAAAGGCTGGCGATGCGTCCAATGATAGGTCAGGTCACACCACGCCCACTGGTGTGAATGTAATTTAGTACGGCGTGACAAGATGCCGATATGAAAGCCACTGTTCCATAATGCAACAGGCAATGCGGTGGAAAAGGAACTTTAGGAACCAGAACAGAAGTGCCTGCATTATAGCCAGGCAAACTACTGTAATATACTCCATGTCAGAATGCACCCTTAGTTGGACCCAAGAGAGGTGGTTACTGCTGTTGCTGCTTCTCCTGACAAGCTTGGAGGAAGCAAGTGAACAGATGGCAATGGCGAGGAGGAGGAGGAGGAGCAGAGCCAGGAGGCTCTGGGGTATCAAAAGTAGGGCTCCTTTTGGGATGTGGGGCCACAGTAAATGCCCAATGGGGTTGATCCCTGACATTAGCTGTGTACAGGGACTCTTGAGCCAATGGCATCTGGTCTTGCCAGACAAGTTATGAATTGTTCCTGTTTCCTTACTGTGGTTAACCCTTCCCCGACCTCATGCCCTCCAAATGTCACTGGACACCAACTCCCATCAGCCCCAGCCAGCATGGCTATTGCTCAGGCATGATGGGAGCTGTAGTCCAAAAGCATCTACAGGGGGTGAGGGAAGGCTGTCATTGTCAACAACACCGGCCTGGTGAATCCATCAAAGATATTGATTCCTGGCAGGATCACAGATACAGCAAAGTGTCGTTGGCAAGAACCACAGACACTAGGCAAAACTGCATACAGAGATATGGACATTTGGGGAGATTTGCACTAAAGCGTTGATGAATTTTCGCGAGGACTTCCCTCCCCAGCCCCCACCAAAAAAATTCTGCAAACTGATGTGAAAATGCAGAAAGTCAAGTAAAGTTGGAAAAACAAGACACTGAGAGAAGTTGAAATTGACAGATTGGCCCATCCCTATCAATACAGCACCTGTTTCTGCCCAACCCCAATGTGAAGAAAGAAGTCTTCTTTTTCATGTTTTCATTTTGTTTGGGTCACATTTTCTAAAGGCAGGTTAATTATGATATATCTGTCACTCCCACTTAGTGGCAGGCAGGCGGTGGGGGATCTGGATGCAGTGTCTGCATCCTTCAGATTTTTCCTTGGGGCCAAGTCTGAGAGATAATAATGGAACAGAGTGAAGCAGGGAACGCCCAGTCCCCAGGCAGCGATTCCACACTTGCACCCACCACCCACCACAACCCTTCCCTCCTCTGACTGCTCTTTGCCCTGGCTGTGAGGTGTCATCAGTTGGGGTTGGGAAAGAGACTAGAAAAGTCTTGGCAGAGCTGTAGAAAGCCATCAGGGGAGGCGGGGGAGAGAAAGCAGCTCCATGCAGATGCAAGCCATGGCCTCCCTGGTTTGGGTGCCATCTTGGAACAGCTGCCAGGATGTCTTGAGAAAGCAGGCCAGTGGTTAGAGGGAGGGAGGCTGAACGCAAAGGAGGGCCGTGAAGGCTCCTGTCATAAGAACGCAGGAAGCTGTCTCATGCCAAGTCAGACAACTGATCCATTTAGCTTAGCTAGCCCTACCTGGACATGGTGGCTCTCCCTGGGATTGGCTCTGGCGCCACCTACTGTTGACCTCCTTGCCTTCTGCCCTGCTATTCCCAATGGTCACCAAGAACCCGTGCTGGCAGCTATGCACATAAATTATCATCCGCATTTTTTTGTGCAAATCTATGCCATCATCTTCTTTCTTTTTGAGGGTGTGGGGTGGGGGTGGTTTTCCTCTTTCTTTCTTTTGAGATGCATAGTTGGCCCCCCAAGTCTGATTGAGGCTCTACCTTTGCACACCAGCTTAAGCTCATTCACTGCCACCAGCCAACCTGTACACATCTCTACTGTCAGGATGGAAATCTGCCTAGCAACTGTTGGGTGTTCAGGATGCTTGTAAGAAGGTTTGCTTTCAAGGAGAAAGGGAGAGGCTCCTGGCAGGGGCTGGTGCCCATTGGGACCCAGCAAGGCAGAAGAGAAGGAGGCTAACAGCAGGTGGCACTGCAGCCAATGGCAGGCAGAACCAAGTGACTCTAGTTTTGAACCCATCCTCTTCCCTGTTGAGTTCTGCAAAGCCAACACTGAGACTAAAAAGGAGGAAGCTGGCCCTCTCCTGCTTTGTTCCCGCCTCTAGTCCTGGAGGTAATATATAGCGGTGGCTGGTGACCCATTGGGATTGTCAGGGTGGAAGGTTGTGGATTTCAATGAGAGCCACGCCCCCTCCCATCGCCCCATGATTTGAACAGTGGATGATACATACCAGCCCTTGAAGCAAGAGGAGAGCTCCTTGAGGCATGTGCAGAATTGCTCTTCCTCCATACAGCTGGGTAAGCAAGCACAAGTTTAAAGTTTAGGAGCGGGGGGAGAGAAAGAGCTCTCAAAAAGACTGTGGCAGAGAGCAAAAGAAAAGCTCTGCTGGATCAGGCCAGAGGCCCATCTATTTCCCACCCTGTTCTCACAGTGGCCACCCAGATGCCACTCTGGGAAGCCCACAAGCAAGTCCTGAGTTTTCAACAACCCCCTCCACGAAGCAGAGGTGGTGTTTTATTATTTATTTCAACCATTTACAGACCACTTAATTACAATAGTCTCTAAGCATTTGTTCCAGAACCTCGACACAATGAAAATTAAAAACGAGTTAAAGCTATAAAATCAGAATTCCTTTGAAATGCCTGCTAGAATAAAAGTCTGGCCTCAGCTGGAAGGGAGTTCCATAAAACTGGGTCCTCAATACTGAACACACAGCTCCTAATGGATACGAGCCATTTATATTATAAGTAATATATTTCTTAAAGGCACTAGCCTCCACTGTGCCTCAATCTTCCCAATGGAAGCAAAAACCCTGGGTAAGCGCCTGGAACCCCTGGAATCTCACAGCGTTCTTGAGACAAGGGGGAGCCTCTGAAAGTGACTACCCCAAATACCTCTATGATTGGGCAGGGATATAAGGGATCAGGTATCCTTGGTTCAAGCTGTCGCCAATTAAGCCTTGGCAATGAGTACCAGAACCTTGAGCAGAGTAAGAGCACCCAGCGCAAGCTTTTGAGCACCAGTGCTATGTGCTGGTGAAAGTCTGTCCCCATCAAATCTGACACCAACCCCGTTCGTATTTTGTCACCCTAACCCTTCACCTCTGGGTCTTCCTGACGCATGTAATGCAGCGAAGCTGTGGCAAGCTCTGACCTCACACTGTGGCGGGGATGTCTCAGCACCACACAGGCCCCAAGAGACCTTGCCCCCTACTTAGCGGTTCAGGCAGGCGCTGGTGCCTGGTCTCCTGCTGCACCGAAGGAGTCGACGCTTGAGGCTCTGAGCCAACAGCAGAGACGGCCCTCAAAGTCTCCCTCCTTCCCTCCCCCAGGAATTTTTGTCCAGCAGCAGCCAGTCAAGAAAGCTACCCACAAGCTCTCCACTACTCATCTTCTTCCACGCCGCCTGGCTGGAGACATCAAGGCATTCAGGCACATATGTTGTTTATTTGCTCAAATGGGGCCTGACAGATTAATCAACAGAAGCCCAGGGTTGATTAATCCATCTGTCAGAACTGTTGGGCCTTGTCATCTAAGCTCCCTGACCATCCCCAGCTAAAGTACTGTTTCCCCACCAAAATTGCTTAGTTTCAAATTCCCCAAGCCCTAAATCCCTTTTGGTGTCAGGTATTTTACGTGCCACACATCCTTTGCATGCAATCGTTTTAGTAAAATCTATTTGATTTTAAAAGGTTGTTTAGGTTTTTTTTTAAGTGTTCCCTGCCCTGCCTATTATTAACGGGAATCTAGGAAGCAGCCTAGCATAGCCCAGTATTGTCCACTCTGACTGGCAGCAGCTCTCAAGAATCTCAGGCAGAGAAGAGTCTTTCCCATCACTTTCTGTGGCAGGGCTGGGGAATCTAATACCAGGGGCGAAATGTGGCCCGCAGCCCATCCCACAAACCATATCCTCAAGTGCTTTTGCCTGGCTGAATGTGTCCTTGAACTGTGATAATACTTCTTGCTTGGCTGGAAGGTAGATGGTGAAATCTCTCTCTGTGTATAGAAACCCTTGGGGAAGTGCAATAGCTTAGTGGTAGAATGACTGCTTTGGTTGCAGAAGGTCACTGGTTCACTCCCCGGTATCTCCAGATACAGGACCCTGGAGAGCAACTGCCAATCAGGGTAGACAATACCAAGACAGATGGACAAATGGTCTGGCTCAGTATAAGACAGCTCCCTATGTTCCAGCGTTTTGCATGGCTGGAATGGAACTACCATACAAAAATAAGAGTCAGACCCATTGCTTCACCCACTTCTGCATGTGCTTGCACCCACCCCTGGTATGTGCCCCCTGGAAGATCACTCTGGAGGAAATGCAGCCCCCAGGTTGAAAATTAGGTTTTCTGTAGTGTACTTCTAACATAAAACAGCAGGGGAGCTCCTACATTCAAAGCAGGTGCTCTGCCATTGAGCTACAATCCTTCTTCAAAATATAACTGGCTAGCACACTTGTACCTTTATCTGCTCAGGAATTCTAAGAAACAGAAAAACCAGCGCAGTCTTGAAATCAGTGCAGTTTTGAAAGGTTCGTTCTGCCATCTTGATTCAAAATGGTGTCCAATTGTATCCAAAGACAGACAAAAACCTGCTCCTCAATCTCAGGAACCGCCATGAAAAATTCGGTTAAAATCAGTGCAGTTTTGAACGGAACGGTCTGCCGTCTTGATTCAAAATGGCATCCAAATGTCTCCAAAGATAAGACAAATACCTGCTCCTCAATTTCAGGAACTGCCACGCAAAAACCTCTCATGGTATCGTAAGAGGTGTCCAAATGCATAGACAACAAACAGCTTCTCAAAATATATAGCAGATAACATTAATTAAATTGATGGATCTGTCATTTCATGTATCCCCTCCCAGTGTTCTGTCCCTGCCTAGGCACTTGGGGCAATGCTTGCTCCCCCATGGTGTGTGTGGGGGGGCAGAATGAGGTTCACTTGCCCTCTTTCCAACTCACCTCTCTTCATCCCTTCTGTTCCCTGCAGCGGTTTGCTTCCATCCCACGCTATGTGGAGACTCTGGTGGTGGCTGATGAAGAGATGGCTCATTTCCACGGTGCAGGCCTCAAGCGTTACCTGCTCACCATCATGGCAGCAGCCGCCAAGTTCTTCCGACACCCCAGCCTGAAGAATCCAGTCAACTTGGTTGTGACCAGGCTGGTTGTGATTGGACAATCCGAGGACGGCTTGCGGGTGTCTTCCAACGCTGCCGAGACGCTGCGGAATTTCTGCACGTGGCAGAAAGGCCTCAACAAGGAGAGTGACGAGGACCCTGAGCATTTCGACACGGCCATTCTCTTCACTAGGGAGGTAAGTGAACTGCTGCCAGGTATCCCCCTATATGCTGCACAGAGAATTTGCACAACTAAAATTTTGCACCAAGGAAAATGGCCAAATTCCGCAATCTGCATAAATTCTGCAAATTGGTCACATTGGCATTTAGCGATAGGCTCCTTACTTTCCTAACCTGTGAAATGTTCCAGGGATTGCAGCAAAATTTAGGGTTTTTTCCCCTTTGGGTGAAAGAAAGCCCCCAGAGGCTTAAGGGATATTTGCAATAATTAGCTAGCTGAGAGAGCTGGAGGGTAGATAAGACTAGGACCAGGAAGTTCTGGCTTCAAATTTCCTATTCAGCCATGAAACTCAAAAAACAAACAAACCCAAGGATAGATGATAGATAGATAGATGATAGATGATAGATAGATAGATAGATAGATAGATGCCAACAAAAAGAAAATTAGAAGGGAGAAAAAACATTTTAAGAAGCTACTACCTATGGGTGGCGCTGTGGTCTAGACCACAGAGCCTAGGGCTTGCCAATCAGAAGGTTGGCGGTTCGAATCCCTGTGCCGGGGTGAGCTCCCGTTGCTCGGTCCCTGCTCCTGCCAACCTAGCAGTTCAAAAGCACGTCAAAGTGCAAGTAGATAAATAGGTACCGCTCCGGCGGGAAGGTAAACGGCGTTTCCATGCACTGCTCTGGTTTGCCAGAAGCAGCTTAGTCGTGCTAGCCACATGACCCGGAAGCTGTATGCCAGCTCCCTCAGCCAGTAAAGCGAGATGAGCGCCGCAACCCCAGAGTCATCCGCAACTGGACTTAACGGTCAAGGGTCCCTTTACTTTACCTACGAACTCATGTTCACTGGAGGTTTTGAAAGAGATGTTGGATGGCCTTCCATCAGGAATTTGTTAGCTATGATTCCTGTGTTGTAGGGATTCATAGCTAACTAGAACCTTCCAGCCCTACAGCTTTATGATTCTATCAGTTCTTGCTTGGTCTGAACACAAGTGTCTGACCATCTCTCCCCCTACTGACTTGCAAGGAGAGCTGTTTTGGTGGCCAGTGGGTGCCTTCCCCTCCAGAAAGATACTGTAGACTTTGCCTGCTGAGTCCTGCAGACGGTGCCATCCCACAATGTGGCCAGTGCCACCTTGGAGGCTCCTTTAATGGCTGTTTCTGCCACACTGTGCATTGGTGGCCTTGACAATATGCATTTGTCTTTCCCTGGCAGGATCTTTGCGGGCGCTCTAGCTGTGGCACTCTGGGCATGGCGGATGTGGGCACCGTGTGTGACCCAGAACGCAGCTGCTCCATCGTGGAGGACGACGGGCTGCAGTCTGCTTTCACCGCAGCGCATGAGCTTGGTAAGTGGGGACCTTGCACTCAACCAACCACCCCTGGGGGCATTCCCATGGATCCACCCCTGCCGAAAAGCCAGGTGGTCTATTCCCAAGAAAGACAGAGGTGTGGAGTGCAAGCCTAGGCTTGTCTAGTCAGCAATATGAGTTTCATGAAGGATAATGTATCAATGACCATCAGGGCTATGCTCTGCCTCAATTCTCGGATGCAGTCGTTATTTATCATTTGATGTGTTTGGTTCCCTGGGCTCGTTTGGGAGGAAGGGCAAGATATGAGTTTAATAAATAATAACTACCGGTAATCCTGGGAGCCTACGCTTTGCATTAGATAGATTCTGTTCTTGAATGGCTGAGTAATTAATGCAAAATACCCTGCAGCTTCACAAGTATATGGGGAGATGGAGCTGAATTTTCTTTCTTTCTTTCTTTCTTTCTTTCTTTCTTTCTTTCTTTCTTTCTTTCTTTCTTTCTTTCTTCTCTCTCCCTTTCTCCTTTCCTCCTTGTATAGGCCATGTCTTCAACATGCTCCATGACGATGACAAGCACTGCAGAGAGCTGAACCGTCACTTGAACTCGCGCCACATGATGGCCTCCATCATGTCCCCCGTGGACCCCGAAGAGATGTGGTCCCCATGCAGTGCCCGCTTCATCACTGACTTCCTAGACAACGACCACGGTAAGACTTCGCCTTCCGATCTGTGCATTCCTTGACTGCTCAGTTGGATCTTTTTGGCCCCGGTGGTCGAGCTTCCTTCCTCACCATCCTACCCTCATGTGACAACTTAAGCACCTAGGGAGAAGGGGGACCAATTCAATTCGGTTTGCATTGAAAGGAGAACCAAAACAATGCATATACGGAAAGCAGCCATTTTTTTAAAATTCACACATCTCTAAACATTGTAATGTTGTTCTCCGGCCAAGTGATGTGCAAATAAACGTATATATGGGGTAAAGCATGTATTAAAATGAATATGCAGTAATGATGAATAGGGCATACCAAAATACATTTTTATTAGGGAACATTGCTTTGCAGAACTGTATAATCAAAACTGACAGATCTGCCCATTCCTAGGCCTAGCATTAACCAATCTTCTGGTTCCCCCTTCCTCATCCCTTTCCCTGCAGGCCGCTGCCTCTTAGACAAACCACGCGAACCCCTGCACCTCCCAGCTGCCTTCCCCGGTAGTGATTACGACGTGGACCAGCAGTGCCAGCTGAGCTTTGGGCCTGACTCGCGCCACTGCCCCAGCATGCGCCCCCCTTGTTCCTCACTGTGGTGCACGGGGCAGATCAACGGGCAATACATGTGCCAGACGAAATACTTCCCCTGGGCCGATGGGACACCTTGCGGTGAAGGCAAGAGTTGCATGAGCGGACAGTGCATCAGCAAAGT
This sequence comes from Lacerta agilis, assembly GCF_009819535.1. Taxonomy (NCBI): domain Eukaryota; kingdom Metazoa; phylum Chordata; class Lepidosauria; order Squamata; family Lacertidae; genus Lacerta; species Lacerta agilis. The sequence goes on along the minus strand of NC_046328.1, from coordinate 30,140,541 downwards.
CGACTTGAAGGCGTACAATGTGAGTAGACCCGCCAGCGGTGTCTCTGGATTCCTGGGGTAGACACGAAGGACACGGCGCTCACTTTTTGAGCTGGGGACACTCTGGATGGTACTGAATGCACTTGTTCTGTTAGCACAGGGAATTGTGCTTGAGTAATGGTGCTTTCCCTCTTGTCCTCCCCCTGAATGGACACCATGCCCTCCCAAATCTGCTCCTGAGGGTTGCGGGAGGCATCAGGACAGATTTAAGGGGTGCACAGGGGAAGGAGGGGAGAAGAACTGCTGCACAAGCACCAATTCTTACGCTAGTGGATCGAATTGCTTGGCACTACACTGGATACAAGCCTTGGAAACCCAAGAACACAAGAGACACACACAAAGCACGTAAACTGATCAGGAAATGTAGGGAACTGAACTTAAGTTTAGAAAAAGGAGAAACAGATACTGACAGATTCACCTGTCCCTACCGTAGCGCTTGTGAACGTTTGAAAACACCGTATGATGTATCAATTGTCTCGCACAAAGCACTTTTTCACTCCCTCTCTTCCCTTTTCTCCTTTTTTTTTGCAGATTCCCACCCACGGTGGCTGGGGGCGTTGGGGCCTGTGGGGCGACTGCTCCCGCAGCTGCGGAGGCGGAGTGCAGTACTCCACCCGCGAGTGCAACAAGCCCGTCCCACGCAATGGTGGCAAGTACTGCGAGGGGAAACGCACCCAGTACCGCTCCTGCAACGTCCAGAATTGCCCCGAAGGGAACGGTAAGATCGTTTCTGCCGCTTTCAAACAGCGTTTCTCAGGTGGACCTGATTGCCACAGCCTGCCCTGCTGCTTCCTCGCTTCCGTTACTTACTGGCAGAAACCATAGCTACCCAACTGCCAACGAGTGCAGGCAATAGTGAGCAAGAGGGACCAATTGTCTTACTCCACATAAGGCAGCTCCCTATGTTACTGTGTGCTAACTGGGTTCATTATTCCAAGTGGCGCACAGGAGTCTTGCTTAACTGTTCAATATGGAAGAGAAAACGTGAGATGGAAGCAATCATCAACAGGCCTCACATGAATGTTGATGCTCATTTCGCACCCAAAATGCACCTGGGGCCATTTTATCCTTGTCATCCAGCCCTAGTTGCAGGTCTTAATCCCTGTGTGTTAATTCCCCTCCAGCTCTGACCTACCGGGAACAACAGTGTGCTGTCTACAATCACCGCACAGACATGTTCAAGGACTACCCTGCCCCCATGGACTGGGTGCCCCGTTACAGCGGTGTGGCTGAGCGTGACCAGTGCAAGTTGACCTGCCAATCCCATGCCCTGGGCTACTACTATGTCCTGGAACCAAAGGTAAGTGTTACCATGGCAGCGTGGGCCTCCCATCCCTCAGGAGACCCTGAGGTTATTTGACACCTAAGAGAACAGGCTTCCGGAAACAAAACGCAAAGCAATGGACAGCTATCTGAGAGTGTGTAGGCGGGAGATGGGGAATCTGGAAGGTGTCGTGGGGAAGGAAGTAGAGGACCGAAGAGGAAAGTGATTTTCCCATAAGCCCTTGGGGCAGCAAACTGACTCTTGCTTGGTTCTAGGTGGCTGATGGAACACCCTGCTCCCCCGACTCCACCTCAGTCTGTGTCCAGGGGCGCTGCGTCCACGCTGGCTGCGATCGTGTCATCGGCTCGAAGAAGAAGTTTGATAAATGCATGGTGTGCGGAGGGGACAACTCTGCATGCACCAAGATCTATGGTTCTTTCACCAACCCTCAGTGAGTGACTTTTTTTTTTTTTTTGCAGGCACTGCTTTGTGTGGGAATGCACAATGTGCTTCCCTCCTTCCCAACCCCAAGCATTTCTTTACAAATAGTTAGAGACCTTGCTGATGCCATTACTTCAACTGTTAAATATAGGCCTGCGCCAAAAGTATCCATAGGAACCCTAATTCAAGAGCCCAGATATAAATGATGAATAGTTATTGCATTTATGAATTTCAGGTTGTATCCAAGAGTAATCCTACTTGGAGCAGTATACAAAGTGTTGAAACAAATAATGTGGAAAGGGTGGGACCTCTCATTCCAATCCCATCCAGCCCTAAATCCCACCCAGCCCTAAGACCTGGCTATTCTCTGACCAGGAAATTGTCTCCTATTCCCAACTTCCTAGGGCCACATTCACACCATTCATTTAAAGCCATAGCACAGCACCTTAAACAGTCATGGCATCCCCCCAAAAACCCTGGGAGATGTAGTCTGTCAAGTATGCTGAGAGTCATCAGGAGTCCCTTATTCCCCTTGCAGATCAACAGTTCCCAAAGTTCCCTGGGAACCACTCAGAAAATCTGCTCGGCCACACTTCTGTTTGTGCCATGCCTAGAAAGCATGGATCCGGGCAGTTTTCCACCACTTACCTCTGGAAAACTTGTTCTTCCGCGTGAAATCAAAACAGCAATCCACAGAAAAACCGGATTGCCCTTTGTTCTGTTTCAGTGCTAAAATGGTGGTTTTTTGGGGGGGAGGGAGTGGCAAGGAAAACAGAAGTGTGAATGAGCCCTGAGTCTTGTGGAGACCTGGCCACCCTGCCCGTCAGAGGAAGGCCTTTGCCGGTCTCCATCCCAGCTGATCCCTGATGTTTCTCGTCCTTCTTCCCAATCAGGTACGGTTACAACGATGTGGTCACCATCCCGGTGGGAGCCACTAACATCCTGATCCGCCAGAGCAGTGGCCCATCGTCCTCCAGTGACGGGATCTACCTGGCTCTCCGCCGGCGGGACAGCACTTACGCCCTCAACGGCAACTACATCCTGGCACCTTCTGAGCAGGACGTTCACCTGCCCGGTGGGGTGAACATGCGCTACAGTGGGGCCACCAAGGCCATGGAGACGATCGTGGGGCGTGGGCCCCTGAAAGAACCGCTCACCTTGCAAGCTTTGGTGGTGACTGACCAGAAGACCCCGCGCCTCAAGTACACCTTCTTCGTCCCCAAGGCTCCTAAGAGGTTGTCGAGCCAGTGGCTGAAGCAGAAGGCTCGCATCTTGGAGGTCCTAAGGAACCGGCGAGGCCGCAAATAGACATGCGCACCTCTCGCGGAGAGGTGGTTCCTGGCCAGGCCTCCTGACTTGCTCTGGCCCCTGCAACCCACAATGGAGGCAGGCGTCTGCATGGGGAGGGGGCTCAAAAGGCACGTCTTAATGTCGCTTTCCCAAAGATGACCAAACTGCACCAAACCTTCCCCACCAACCCCACAAACAAGAGACCCTAAGCAGGAAAAGCTGTTAGCAAAAGCAGGTGCTAGGTTTCGGTCCCTGCTTGATGGCTCAGGGACCTTCCAGAACCTTCATGGACTCTCTTTCTTGGCTCTGCCCGGACATTTGAAGACTCAGGACACAAACCAAGTTGTGGGGGAAAGGGGAAAGCACCCAGAGGCTTAAGGCCTTGTATGCCTGAAAAGGCTTGACCTCAAGTGTGGGTTTGTCAAGCCAAGCCGTTTCCTCCTCCCTGGGAGGGATCTGATAAGTTATGGGGTGATGGTCAGCTGGGCTACAAAATGGAATCCAAGGTGGGGAGGAGGAGATGAAGAAAAGCCTCTTGCTGTTTTCTTTGGGGGGGGGAATGAGCAACATGGAGAAGCAACGGAGCTGACTGAAGAGAACAGGCATCAATTCTGCAAAAACAACATCTGGCTTAGCCAAGGCCGTCAACGGGCCTATTCTCCATTGTGCTTGTTCCCTCAGTTTTTTTATTCCTGTCAGCTCGTGTACTGTATTTATTATCCTTTTTATTTATTCACTACTCTGGATGCATAAAGAGTATTAATTGTGGGGAGGGTTTATATATATTTGTTGTTGCTGCTGGGTTTTTGTTTTTTTTTTTAAACAGAACAAAGGAGGCAGCAATGTTCCTCAGCTTCACCAAAACTTGGCAAGTTTACACCACACGTTTTTTCTGGGGGAGCCAGAAAATGTGCTCAAATCAGCGGCGTCTACCTCAGCCTCTTAGCGCCTCCTTCTTCCCCCACTCTCTGCTCTCAAATGGGATTTTTTTTTGCCCACCCCACAGCTGTCTCTGGCTTTGGACAGACTCTTCTGCCAGAAAAGGCGAGCCTCTCTTATTTTTTTTTGCAGCACGTGCCTTTTTCCTTTTTCTTGCGGCAATGACAAGGCACCAGAGAAATTACAGGCCTTGGTTTGGGGGAAAAGCCGTTCCCGAAGTGGTCAGGCTCTCGGGACTTTTCCCCCATAGTAGGCCGACCTCAGTTAGACCTCCCTTCTTATATTGTGTTGAGGGAGGGGCGAACGGACCAGGCTTTTGTGCCTCTCGTTGTTGTGGCCTGCAGAAGAGGCCATGGCAAAGAATTTCCTCCCCTCAGCCCAGAAAATAATGTTGTGTCTGGGCTGGTTCCCAATTATCACAGGTTGCGAGGGGAGCTGACGGGCCCTAACGTTATGGGCCAGGATCATAGCTGTCAACTTTTCTCTTTTTTTTAAAGGGAAATTCCCTTATTCCGAATAGGATTCCTCACAAGAAAAGGGAAAAGTTGACAGCTATGGCTAGGAGGCACTGCCGAGTGAGTGGCAAGGAAATAAGCAGTAGCTTAGCATGAGGAGGCCATTAAAAGGGAATTATTTTTCCCAACCTAAAAAAAAAAGTGAGGGAAAGTAGGTGATTTCATTGAGGTGGCAGGCAGAGAGGTCGCATCCAATGCCTGTCATAGAGCAAACCAAATGGAATCAATGGTTCGGACTAGCTTAGGTCCACAAATTTCAGTGGGGCTACTCTGAGTAAAAGTCAGTTGACGATCCTCCCTAGACGCTGACATTCAATTCTTTTAAAATGAGAGCAGAGGTGAGTGGTTGCAGCAGTGAAGTAGGGTGAAGGTGGGAAACAATGGGACTCTACCAGCTCTGAGAGCGAAAGGATGCCAAGCCAGGGTCTTCTCATTGTGCCTCCCCTCCCCAAACACCTGAGGAGTAGAAGCACATGGGCCAAGAGGCAGCAAAAGGGAGCAAGAAACTCATTCTGCACATTGCTGTGCCAGAAGCACCAGCCGTTACAACAGGAGTAGGGAACATTGGGCCCTCCAGATGCTGTTGAACTGCAATTCCCATCATCTCTGGCCATTGGCCATGCTTGCTGGGGCTGATGGGATTTGTAGTTGAGCAACATGAGCTATGCCCACACCGAGGCTGATACACACTAATTTCCTCCTGGAGGGGGTGAATTATATTTAAAACCTCTGTAGAACCAGAGGGGAACCCCCCCCCCCAACAACTCCCCAGTTTTGTCAGTGGTGTCCCTTTCCCTCAACCACAGGGACTGACACTGATAGTTAATAATTTAATTAAATTATAAATTGAGGATAGCAGCAAAAGCCTTAACTGACCCTGGGGCAAGTCCCCAGGGGTCATGAGGTTGGGTTTTATATTTGTTTTGTATAGAACGGTGTGTTTGATCTTAATAACTATTGTTGGGGATCTGGTGTTATTTTTTTTCATTTTGAAATAATAAAAACTCCGCCAGGTTATTTAATGCTATTTATAAACCTGGTGTCTTGGTGTGACTCTTTTGGTGGGTACCGTTATAATGCCACTCCTGGTATTTAGCAGTGACTTGGGAGAAAGAATTAAATGGGGGGGGGTAAGGAACCTCAGGCCCAGTGGCCAAATGCAACTTTTCAGATCTTTCTAGCTGGGCCCTGGGAACTCTCCCCAAGCCACTCCCCCTCTCTAGGCCACGCCCTTGCCCACCGCTCAAACTCAGCCTGCAAGGGGCAGGGCAGATTCAGATCTGGCCCACCAGGGGTATTTCCCCCATCCCTGAATTGGGTTTTCTGCCCAGGACTGAGTTATCTGTCCTAGGCAGCACTTCAGTTTCACTTGGTGGCACATAGCTCAGTGGTAGGGTGTCCACTTCCTGAAGCAGGAGGTCCCAGGTTCAATCCCCAGATGGTGGAGAAAGATTCCTGCCCTCAAATCCTGGGAGACCTACAGCCTGTCAGCTGCACTGAGCTACATGGCGCACTGGCTTGACTCTGAATAAGGCAGCTTCCTGTTACAAAGTCTTGTCTCTGACCCCATGAGCTCAGCTGGGCCAAAACGCAGCCTGTTGGCCAGATGCGACCCTGAAGCAATATCATCTGTATCTTTAAGGCAGTTTCATCAAGAAGCAGTGAAAAGCCGGGCCTCGGCTTCCCTCGCCAGGGAAAGAAAAGCTTTCAAGCTGTAAATGAGGGGGAACATTCTATACTTTTGGGGTGGGGGAACCAGACACCCTTGGCCACTGGCCAAGCTGACCGCGGCCTGCTGGGAGAGGAGAGTGCAACAATATCGCCTTGTTAGATCTTGCTTTGGGCTTGGTATGCAATGCCTCAGGAGTTCCGGAGGACACATACTTCAAAATTATATGAACGTTATGACACCTGTACTATCCGTAAGGGGATGGTGTCGTGTGGCAGACTGTCTATGGACCACTGTGCCCCCCACAACTATCCAAAGTTTGAGAAGGCAACTCTTTCGTCTGTTAGTGACTTTGCTGAGCTTACTCGGTTATGAAGGCCACTTTCCAGGCAGATGGGTTGGACCAGACTTTAAATTTCCCAAAAATGCACCAATGGAGAAGTGAAGTCAAACTGCTAGAAGGTTGCAGCACCTGCTGTGGCGGCAAAGACCGATATGGGAGAGACATGTTTAGTTGCAGCTGGGGCAGATGAAGGCGTACGGTATCTCTCCCGACAAGGTTAAAACTGCTGCCTCCCACATTGTTTTTGCTGCATTTGTAGCACCAAAGTGACCTCTCGGGTGCGCAAACCTGAGCAGTGTGTTATGGAGGTCCTGAGCTACCTAGATGACAAGACACCCCCCTCCCTCATCCTTGCCAATGTAGTTCAAAGGAAAGCAGAGCAATATGTCTGGCACCAGCTTGGCTGCAGGAGTTGCCGGAAGAAGGCATACCAGGCACCCTCTTAGGGACTCCACTATGGATTTGTGTAGGCTTGACTCCTTAGCTTTTTCTTCTCCTGAAGATGTCTCGCAAGATACCAATACTAAGCAGGGGATATTATGGGAAATCAGAAAGAGTGACGAGATACAGGCTACTTGACATGGTAGGGACAGGGCTGGCATCAGCAGTGGTACCCAGCCAAATACTCAAGAATAGCAGCAGAATCCAGCTGGATCAGGCCAGTGGCTCATCTAGTCCAGCATCCTGTTCTCACAGCAGCCAACCAGATGTTGGTGGGATACCCACAAGCAGGACCCGAGAGCAACAGCAGCTCTCTCCCCATTTGTGATTCCTGGCAACCAACCACAGCCACAGTGGTTGGAAGCCATCAACAGCCTGATTCTGCAAGATTGTGTCCAATCCTCTTTTTAAAGCCATCCAAGTTGGTGGTCATCACTTCTTAAGGGAGCAAATTGCATAGTTTCATTACGTGTTGTGTAAAGAAATGCTTATGCCCGTCCTGAATTTCCCAACGTCCACTGGTTGGCCATTCCCGTCACCTCCTAATGGCAAATTCCTCTTCCTTGAAGGCGTAGCCTCCCAACGCCTGCATGGTAGCTGTTTTTGTTACTCTGCTACTTGGACCTACGCGCAGAGCAAAAATTGGGGTTCCAGGCTTTAAAATAAAAAAGGAAGGAGTCCCCAAAGGCGAGGTCCAGAAGAAGGATCTTCGCTACATCTCCTCCTCCATGTTTTCCTGCTGCCTCTTCAAATCTTCTTTCCAGACGTTCACCTCCTCCGTCGCTTTTCTCTGACTCACCCAGGCGCTGAAAGGTTCCTGGGCCCATCTCCAACTCCCCAAATCTCCCAAGGCCACGGAGCTGCCGGCTCGGATTCCAGAGCCCGCACAGAGGGTGCAATTTCCACTCCTGGTCTTAGAAGGGGGTGGGGAATCTGGGTGTGTGGGACGGGGAGGAACGCAGAAACGGTTAGCCTCTCCGGCTGAGATTTTAAAATTAAGATCGGATGATGGCCAGGGAAACTGATTGTGCCTGCTGTGGGGGAACGACCAAGCAACAAATAAAGAAGCGCCTTCAAACAGAATTCAATGGGTGGGGGATGTTTTTATATATAAAAAATCCTTGCAGTAAATACAAAGAGCAAATACATACAGAGATGACCCGTTATGTTATAATACTGCTAGGCTGCAACAGGGTCAGGCTTCATAGCAGCACCCCCTTTGGGCCCCCGACCCCAAAACACACATTTTTGGAGTGTGGCAACGGCCCCTGTCTGTAGCCAACCCCCCCTCCCCTCAAGCACAAATTTCTGTGGATCAGCTCACGTTCATGAGCATCCCTTAAATGACTGCATACTCAACAGGCAGCTGGACTCCAGCTAGCTAACACTGCACTGGAGGTGTTATGGGCCCTCCAGTTGTCGAGTTACACCTGTGACGGCTCATTCATACATGCCAGTGAGCGCTGGGGCGCTATGGCTGCTGAGCGTGCATGGATGAGCAAGTCTATGGCGTCAGCGACTAGGGCAAGGTCGGCCCACCTCCCCTTTCCTACAGAGAGCCCATTGTTGTTGTTGCAGCTCCACCAATCTGCTGCTGCATTTTTATTTTTTTTAAAGGCATGTTTGCATCCCCACTACCACAGCAAAATAAGAACAGACAGGCCGCTGAATCAAATCAAAGGTCTCCTTGCCAGCGGCCTGCTCTTAAGTGACCAGCCAGACACCTCGAGGGGAAGCCTGCAAGCAGGACCTGAGTGCAATGTTCACATTCACAACTGAGAGAGCTAAAATGACTTCTTAAGAAAGCTAACTGCTCCTCTACAGATGGGGCGGCAGGGACTTCAGGAACAGGGCACCGAGCGTGAACGCACATGTGCTGCTCCTGGGAATCTGTTTTTGACATCAGGACTGAGCTCACAGCACCCTCCCCCCCAATCCAGTCCTAGACTCCCCTTCTTTCTTTGTTTCAGCAGCTTAATTTGAGAAGGGAGAAGAGACTTCTCAGTCAGGAATCTGAAGCCCTTGCCAAATCAAAGTCATCCAGAGAGCTACCCGCTGATCCCAGTCTACTTTCTGCCCGTCTCCCAGTTAGCCTCCATATAAGATGCCGTTCAAGCTGTGCGTAGTTAAGAGACCGGGGCCACGAGAGCTGTGTTAAGATTCCAACGCCACTGCAAGACACAAGCAAAGGATTCTATATCCCGAAGATACATGCTCTTTTAGAAAAACAACATCATGTTTCTAGACCTTAAAGACAGCAGGGGGAGGACAGGGAGGGCTTTGCCTGTCCAAGTCTCACACCTGTCATCTATCAGAAGTTCAGGGCGCTGGGTGGTTGGTTGAAGACTAGGCCCAGCAGGAAAAAACAAAGGGATGCAAAGGCCTGGATCTTATACAGGGAGCTGGAGGCAGCTTTTCCTCTGTGCCACCCAGCAGAAGAGAGCACAGTGATCAGAGTCTGGAGTTTTGCACTAACAAAACAGAAGTTCCCAATCTGTGGGACTGGAATGAAATGATGTAACTGGAATGAAATGACCTACAATAATTTAGACTTCTAGAATCATAAGAGTTGGAAGGGTCCTTGAGGGTTATCTAGCCCGACACCCTGCAATGCAGGAATCTCAACTAAATGTTCGGAACGGCAATCTCTCTTTTTCAGAGGGAGTCATTGCACAGGTTTTGAACTGGGCAGTGAGTGGTGGAGAGACTGGAAGAGTAAAGCTGCAAAACACAAACAACAATACTAGGGCAGATGACCAGAAGTGGAGCAGGCAGCAAAGGCATCCAAAGGGGGCACAAGAGCAGCAGTGGTGCTCTCCTGGCAGCGGCACAGTCCTTGCTGGGATGGTGGCAAAGCCCGCTGCTGCCTTGCCCGCCCCAGTGTGCAGTAGTGCCACAACTCTGCCTCTTGTGCCCCTTGCTGAGAACAGACAGGCTAAATTTTACTCAAGACAGACCCACTGAAATTAATAGGTCAAAGTCAATTCTGTTCATTAATTCCAATGAGTCCATTCTGAGAGTAGGGTTAGCAGAGTCTTTAACTTTGGGAGCCTCATAACTGTGCAAAGAAACGAGGAGACTCTCCTTCGGAGCACTGGATTCCCGAGTGAGAGATCTTTTCTTTCTCTCTCTTTTTAAAGTCAGAAATCTGGCTATTCTCTGCAGCAATGAGGACCGGAACCTTGCTTAAAAATGAAAGAAAGAAGTGGCAGCAAAATGTCCTCCAGCTGCCGGATTCCTTGTTCCCTGGCACCCTCTCGAGCGTGAAGATGTCAAGACCCATCGTCTGTGGGGTTTGCAAAAGAAACTGCTCATCTTTGAGATGGGCGGGCATCACATTTGGTTCAAAGAGAACAAGTGGCATCCTGTTATTAAACGAAGCATCAGTGCAAACACATCCTGAGAAAATAAATAAAGCGGCAGAACACTTAAGACTTAATCCACAGCCAGAGCTGCTTTGTCCGCAGGGCACCGGGGGCAATCAATCGCTCACCCTCCAGTTCCTGACACTTGCATCTGGGGCTGTCTAGACTTTCATTAGAGGGTAGGAAATTATCCCAATTAAATCCCAGAGACATTCTTCCCCTCCTCACCACACACACACACACACCCCAATCGCGCCGCAGTTAGGTTCGCAGCTCAAAACTTGTTTGCCAAGTCTGAGCGAAAACCACCCCGCTTTTTTAAAAAGTTGGATGGATAGCAAGGTCAGGCATCAGGGAGACAGTGGTAGAAAAAAGCCTCATTTTAGCACAGACCAGAGGACAGGGAATTAACACAGCGTGTAGAAAGGAGTGGGCGAATGAGAATGCTGCAGTATAGGGATGTGGCTGGACTACTACCCCCATCATCCCTTGACCGCGAACCATGCTGGTTGGAGTGGATAGGATATGGAAACCAGTAACATCTGGAGGAGGGTGTCTCACACTGACTCCCCAGGTTGTAGCACTCTGCTGAAAGTAAGGCTGCAACCTGATTTTAAAAAACAAAAACAAAAAAAGCAAAACCAAAACCAATTACGTTGTATGAGCCTGGCTGGATTAGTTTGCCAATTAAACTTGCACATGGGTAAAAACACTTCTGAAACAGAAGGCATGCTTTGTTTTCAGACAACGCACACACGCACACACGCACACACACACACGGCATTAGAAGTGGCCTTCCTCTCTGCTTTTGGTTGCAATGCTGCTGCTGCTTGGTTGCTTTACCCGTTTAGCATACTTAAAATAATATTCTACTATAACATGATATATTTTTAGCCGCCTTGAGAAGTGGAATCGAAGCCTGGGCTATAAGGCGACATAATAAATAAATAAGTACCACCCAACCCAAGGATTAGCAAGTTGGGGTGGGGGGGTGGGAGAAACAGATGACACAATGGGTATCAAATGGGACAAACTTCTTGTGCTTTGAAAGGCAGTGGAGGCTGCTCCATTCAGGGGAATGGGACACTGCCACACAACCCTTAGTCTGTTCTCAGCCATCCCCAGCCTGCTTGCCTTCTTACTTACAGCCGGTCCAGGGGGTGGCCCTGCCTGTCACCTCCCTCCTCCTCAGTCTCGGGAGAAGGATGGGGACAAAACTAGACTCCATTGGCTCTGCCACTCATTGGTTGCAGCTCTGCCTGTCATTGCCTCTGGCTCCGTCTCCTAAAGGGCTCCCAGATTCTGCCCTACAAGCTCTAAAGGATACCAGCCACCATTTTGAGTTTCAGGGAGTAATTATTTCAGAGGGGACTGCCACCCTCTGGTGAAGTACTAGGGGCAAGAGAATCTGCCCCTACTAAAAAGGGTTTATCTGGTGCTCCCCCCCCCCCGAAAAATAGGTGCCAGAACTCACCATGAAGTTGTTACAGTAAGTCGCCAGGCAACTCGGGGCAGCCTTGAATAGATAGATGCCTGTTTGACAACAGCAGTGTTAACCATCCACGGAGGTGAAAAAAACTACGGCAAGCTGTTTGGATTGGGGGTCACCCCTGGTTCTGGTACAGGTCAAATAAATGTGCCCCCCTTCCCCCCCCATTCTTTTAGATTCAGGCAGATGGCTAAGGCAGCTTAGAAGGGCTCTCGTGCAAACATGCCCATGTGCAACGGTAGAGGCCTGACTGGACAGCTTAAAGCCCACTGCCGCTATACGGGAAATGGAAATATGAATTGGCCCTACCCCATAGCTTGACCAACTGCGGCTAGGTGGAGACATAGATCTAAAAAAAAATGTAGACTCACACGCTGGCCACCTTTGCTTTTGACTTGAAATGTTCATTTTGGACTTCTCGGAAGTACGTAAAGGGTGGGAGGGTGCTGGCCTGCAATATCACCCACCTGAGAGGTGCCGGAACCGCGCTCTGGTGTGCTCCAGCTGAAAAAAAGCCCTGGGCCTCCCTTTTCTCCAGTTAATGAGCAGCTCAAATGATGCTGGAAACCCAGCCTCTTAATTTCAATGCCCCCGGGGAACCTTGGGGTGGGGGCCATTCCAGCATAGGAAACAAGGTATCCCCCAGCAATTAGACACAGAAAATGACAGAAACCTCCTGAACACCTCCCCAAGCAGAGGATGCAGCAAGTCCCTGAGCACCACAAAGCATGATGTTCCGACTCTTATGTTTCAAGAAAGTTCAAGGAACTGCTGGGAATGTGCTGAAAGGCAATATACACACAATGTTCACAGCAAACCAGAAGGATAAGCAGAGATCTGGGATGTGGCTGGTGCCACGTGGGGAGGTGCAGCTGCGTGCTCTTAACACCCACCTGAGCTATCCGTGGTCACATCCACTGGAGGGCAGCCAGCCCCCGCCCTCTGAAAAATGAAACCCCCAAGTGGGTTGCTAATACAAGGTACTCCCTCCTCTGGGAAAGCTATTTGCCATCAGCCTCCGACGTGCTTCCAGTCCGCAGCAGAGCATCAGAGGCTGAAGCAAGCTGGAAGTGGAAGCATGTACCAAACACTGCCATCCCCGGGGCTGAAATCTGGTGAGCAAAAGCAAGGCTGGGGTCCTTAGTGGGCAGAGGTCACAGCTTTCCAGAGTAGGGGGCTAATGCCAGCATTATTATTATTATTATTATTATTATTATTATTAGATAGGCCAGAGCACTTGCTCTCTTTGGGCAGCCTGGTAAAGGACGCAGGGCTTAAATACGGCCTTCACAGGCAGGGTGAGGAAGGAAGGAAGGAAGGGTCTCAAATTCACATGCTTCACACCAGGGCCCTGGACACATTAAGGGCTGCTTCTGAGAGTGATCTCTGCTGTGTGCAGCACCCTAATTCTGAGTGTTACACAGGTTGAACCAAGAGTTCGAAATACAAGGACCTCCTGCTGAGCTCCACTTCAAGGGAGAGCATGCTCTGTTCCCATTGGGATGCAGAGCATCAACACTTATAACACAGACACACACAAACACACATACACACACACACGCTCCCCTCCCGAGGAAAACATTTCCCTGCCCGGGGGGGGGGGGGGGAACGTTAGAAACTGCAGCCACCAATGCCTCCACAGAAGGTGGCCAATGAAACTGAACGGAACCTCTGCCTCCACCAATAGAAAGAGAGCACAAAGAGAGAGCAGCCCGAGGAAGTCACACGTCGTAGTTGGGCAAGTAGCTGTAGGAGGGCCCGCTGGCTGACGGAGAGCTGCAGTTGCACGGGAAGAACCAGCAGATGACGAGACCTAGGTGGTGAGAGAGGGAAGGAGGGTTGGATGGATGCACACAGCTCATCGTGGATGCTTGCCTCTCATGCCGGGACGTGGAATCCAGGGCCCCCTGGATGAGGATGAACCCCCGGCCCGCATCAGCCCCAACCAACATGGTCGATGGCACAGAATGATGGGAGCTGGAGTTCAGCATTTTCCAAATACAGGTGTGTGTCTGGTCCCCCGAGATGTTGCTGATTTACAGCTCCCAGCATCGATGGCCATGCCGGTTTGGATGATGGGACTTGTAGCACAGCGACATCTGGAGGTTTCTACCTGCCTAATCTAGAGGGCCTCTGGCTTCCCGGCACTACTTTAACGGACCAGCAAGGACATACGCCAGTCACCACCACCCCAGACCTACCTCGGCCAAAGACTTCCCGCAGGAGGGCGATCTTGGGTTTCCGCGTATGGGAGACTTCCCGCCGCGCCTCTTTCAAGAGCCGGTTGCGCAGCTGCTCAATTGGGGTCTCATCCGTGATAATGGAGACCAGCTGGGAGAAGTGATGCACATTAAGCAGTTAGAGGCTGGGCAGGATATGTTTTGAGAGGCGCGCACACACACAAAAGCACTTCTGTCTGTCTTTTGCTCCGTGGGATACTAACATTCCCTTTCTCCTAATAGCACCACCACTGGTGAATCTTTTTTGAAGGGAAGATTCTCCTTGGTGCTGGGCAAAATCCGAAACCTTGCCCACCTGTCCCTCCTAGTCCCTGAACAACACCCTGTGATAGCCATGACACTTCATTGCTCTCTATTTGTACGCCGCCTTCCCACCGTTAAACCTCGTTCAAGGTGGCTTACAACTAGGGCTGGATGAGATATCAATATATCGTCCAAAACCAGTTTGAAATCCATACCGTGATAACGGTTTCATAATTTTTATTTTTATTTTAATTAAAAAAAATACTTTATTATTTACAATGCACATACAACCACACAATTACACCAACTCAAATACCGACAATACAAAAATACAAACATAAATACTACACCTATGTGACTTTCATAACTTTTGACCTGGCAATATATCGCAAATCTCGATTTGTGTGTGGGTGCTATGCAAAAATCACGATGCAGGAAAAACTGTGAAGCCAGCCAGTGCCTCTACATAACTCCATCCTAATTTCAGACATTGTGATGTATCAATGTATTGCGATGCTTAGCTGCTGATGTATCACAATGCTGAAAACCAGATATCGCCTAGCCCTACTTGCAACCTCAAAATACACAATTCACTCTAACAGTTACCAAAACGTAACAAAATTTAGCCACAAACAATAAACCAACAGAAACATCTCAATAAATATGCAAGCCTGACGTACATGATTCATAGTAAGATCTTACAAGACCTTGGAAAACCACGGCTGTTCACAGCAGAGAGGACCCCACCTGCAAAAAGCTATCAGGGGCTGATAGCTCAATGGTACAGCACATTGCTTGGCATGCAGAAGTCGCCCCACCCTCCCCAGTTCCAACGTACAGCAACAACCCCTGCCAAGACCGTAGAGAGCCACTGCCAATTAAAAGAGGCCACCCTGGGCTGCGCAGTCCACTGATTGGACACTTTACAAGGCAGCTCCATGCAGCTGTTGATATTTGATAGTGTCTGTGCCATGGACACGGTTTCTCTTCTAGTCCTCTGCAGGAAAACCAGCACTAGCAACTGGAAGAAGGCTGGGGAAGAGGACTTGGCATTGATGCCCTCCCAGCATCTCCCTTTTGCTGCTGTTAAATCTTCTCCAGAGGAGAGATGAGGGAGCCAGCTGTACGCCTAGTGAGAATACCCCTCCCTCTCTGAACTGTGTCTTAGTCAGGCTGCTGAGGCTCTTTGGAGTGGAATCAGCCCAGCGCCAGCAGCTGGAACTTAATTACTTGTAAAATAAAATATTAAAAAATTGCTCTGTACTGGCATATTCAAGTCTAGATTATTTCTAGTACTGAATCCATTCCAATGTTGTTAAATTGCTGCTTTCTTTAAACTTGCTTCAATTTATGGATGCATTTTGTCAAAACAGCTTTCTCTCCCACCCTACAAAGTTTTGCGTTTTGCTAATAAGGGGGTGTCTGTTGTAGCCACACTGGGCCCAGCTCAGTATGGAAAGGCGACATATAAATAAACTATTTTAAAAAATCTATTGATTTGGAACAATTTGTAAAAAAAAAAAAATGGGGGGAGGGGCGCATTGCTGTTGTTTTTAATAAATGGCTGACAAATTAAAAAGGTTGCCAAACGATTAAAAAAACCAAAGTCCCCCCCCCCCCCGCTGCAAGCCTTAAAACCAACCTGGTCATAAAATATGACTGTGACAAAGAGGCCAAAGAGGATGGATTCCACCAGCAAGATGATGCGGTGAGCGCTAGAAGGAGGAAAGGGGAAAGTGCAGTCAGTCTGTTAACTAGGAACACTACTACTCCAACTTGTGTTTCCGCAGGGGCAGCAGAAGGCGCTGGACTATTTTTGAAAACAGGGCTGAGCTGTGTACATGTGTACCAGGCACCTCCAAACAGCTATTCCCCTTACAGAGCTACAATTCCCAGAGTTCCACAGGCCAAGGGAATTGTAGCTCTGTGGGGTGGGGGGGGGGGGTGGAGAGGTGCCTCCAAACAGATCTCGGCACCCGTAACAAATGAGTTCCCAGAATTCTTGGGGGGGGGTGGAAGCATGACTATTCATAGTGGTATGATACTGCTCTAAATGCAGAGTGCAGATGGGGCCTACGTTAGGCATGCCTAATTAACTGGAGAACTAGAACGGGGTATAACCCGTTCTTTCCACTTCTTCTCCACATGAAATTGTTCTAATGTTGATGCCTTCGCTGTTTAAATCGCTTCGAGGTCACGTTCGCAAGAAGCGATTCAGAAGTGAAACGAAATAAATGAATAGCCCGTGGCAGCAGGGGAATGCGGCCCCTGACGGGAGGGGGGGGACCCTTCCCCCACCCCCACCACCCATGATTGTGGACAGAGAGACCCTAAGCAGGAGGAAGCAGGCGAGGAGGCTGCGGGGGTTGGACAGAGGGACAACGCCCTACCCTTGGCTGCTTCCATTTTCCAAAGAGAGAGGGGGAGAGGGAGGGTGTGCTGCTCATTTACAGAAAAGCCAGCATGGAGCCTCCTCCCCTCCCCTTGGCATTGAGCCAAAGCTCTGGAGCTCCAGCTGTTCTTGGCAAGAACTGTGTGACATGGCAATTTCTTTTCTTTCGTTTGTCTTTCTTATTTTTTTTTTGTTTTTGCAAAAGGATGAACTGAGGCATCTACAGGGTCTCTAGAACTCTCCCTGCCCCAGCAACGGGTGTGTGTGTGTGTGTGTGTGTGTGTGCTAGCAGAGAGAGAATCCTTAGCTTGGTGGCAGGAGGAAGAAGTGGGACTCACATTTGGATGCGATTGTTGGAAACGCCTCCTTCGGCTCCTTCAGCCTTCCCGGCTGAGCTCTTGTCCGTGGGCCAAAGCCAGGTGGTCAAGACCAGCCCCATGGCGTAAAGGCTGGCCAAGCCTGTGGCCGGGAGAACCAGGTCAGTGAAGGCCAAGAGGGAGAGGAAACACGAAAAGAAAAAACGGTTATCAACGCAGGCATTGTGCATTTCATCATTCCCTCAGGGATACATGTCATAAATCCCCAAGTATGGTCAGGACAGAGCTGAAGCTTGAAAAGGTTTTCTGGGTGGGGAGACAGGGTTTCTGCTCAACTTCCAGATGCCTTAGAAGACCAACTTTTGACAAACTTCTAGCTTGCAAGAACAGGAAATAAAGGAGACAGCGAATAGGAATGAGGGGTTAAGCCAAATCCTTTTACAGCAGGGGTGGGGAGTGGGGGTTCATTTTATTTTGGTCAAGAGTCACATTCTCCTGGGAGCAATCTGTCAGGGGCTGCATTCTGGTGGTGGGTGCGACCACTCCAACTTAATAACATTTTTATTCTTTCTATGCCGCCCATCTGACTGAGTTGCCCCAGCCACTCTGGGTGGCTCCCAACAAAATATTAAAAACGCAATGAAACATCAAAAGTTAAAAATGTCCTCTCCCTCTGACTCCCCTGTCTCCTTCTCCTGATACCCCTCTCCCCACCCTCTCCTGACACCATGCTCTTCCAAGGCTACCAGGGAGGAACAGGCTGCTATTGCCAGAGGCCTGAACTGATCCTTTGAATAGGGCTTCTGACATCAGGCCAAGGGTCAAGGTTGCTCTGGTCCAAGATTGCTTACCCCTGCTCTACAAAAATTGTTAAGTTGTGATAAGTCAAGAGAGGAAAGTGTTATTTTGCCTTGGAAGGGAGCTCTAGACCTAGACTGGGAGGTCAGGCATTGACAGGGGACAGGGGAGTGCCTTGCAGGAAGGCAGAACAAGCAGAGTGGCTGAAGGAAGCAACGAACCTGGATGACCCTTAGGGGTCCCTTCCAACTCATCTATGATTATGTGATTCTATGAACCACTCGGCTGGTGGCAGGCGAGTTGGGAGCAACGAAGGAGATTAAAAGTTAAGCAGGTAAACAAACCAACAAGGACTCTCAAACCTCAAAGAGACAAAGAAACTTGTCAGAAGCTGAGAACAATTCCAAGTTTTACACTGAGGAGGAAGAGGAAGATTGTGTGCCTGGGAAAAGAGCGGCCCCTAGTGGTGAAAGACAGAGACCGCTGCCTTGATTTCGGAGATTAACCAGAGGGGACATCTAATAAGCTGGGCTGGATCAACTTCAGCCAGCAGAGATCAGCGCAATCCCTCCGTCCACAGTGCTGTTCGGACAGGAACGAGGAAAGCTCAACCAACAAACGCAACCTTAAACCCTCATTTTTTTGTTCTAGGGAGGCAAAGAAGGGGCCCCATGGGGCAGTGGGGCATTGAGCAGGGAGGTCAATTGCTGCCCGCAATGCCCTGGGACCACCCCACCCTCCACAGGAACTCCTCCCCCAAACCATGGCCCTGTGGCACGTTCCCAACATACCTGTATAGAAGAGAAACTGGATGAAGTATTTCTGGTTCAGTTCCCCCACGCAGTTGTTGATCCTACCAAGAGAGCGTTCGTGCGGGTTAGAAAGAAAACTGGACAACTAGGAACGAGATGAAGCTGTCAATTCTGGCTTCTCTCGAGTTTCTCCAATCTTCAGTTCAGCTCTCTACATTTCTACATCACTATATTGACTAATATAATGCATTCTGTATGTAATTTTCACTAATACAGTGGTACCTCTGGTTATGTATTTAATTCGTTCCGGAGGTCCATTCTTAACCTGAAACTGTTCTTAACCTGAGGTACCACTTTAGCTAATGGGGCCTCCCGCTGCGCCGCCAGAGCACAATTTCTGTTCTTATCCTGAAGCAAAGTTCTTAACCTGAAGCGTTATTTCTGGGTTAGCGGAGTTTGTAACCTGAAGCATATGTAACCCGAGGTGCCACTGTATGTGTATTTGCATGCACACATTAGTACATTCATTTTTGTACACGTTACCCTGGCGAGAGAACTTTAAATGCCTGCTGGACACTTTTCCATTCCGTTCAGCTTAGGTGGGCGATTGAGACTCCATCTTTCCACAACAGCCAGCCGATTTCTGATTTTAACTTTTTATCGTATGGTTTCATGGACAATTGTCATAAACCACTCTACTGCTGTTGCTTTTATTGAATAGCGGTAGATAAATATATTTCTAACAAATAGGTAATTAACCTGCATGCAAAATTTGGAGAAGTGTGGATTTCTTTTTTTGTTTTGTTTTGTTTTGTGTGTGTGTGTGTGTGTGTGTGAATTTCGAAGGATGGTTGTGTTTTTGGTTCACAAATCATTTCAGAAAATAAGAATTGGGGAGGTTCACCTTCATATGCAAACTGAACCACATTCCTCCCCCCACTCCCTAGGGACAACAGCTCATGTTAAAATTAAAAAGGGTGGTCCTTCCGGTTCCCAGAGATGAGATGGGGTTGGGGAGGCTGATGCTGCCTCACTGGGTTCGTCATACCACTGACTGAGATGGGAAGCCCTTTTCTCTGGGGAGGAAGCAAGGGGAGCGAAAGGCACCATCGAACCCTGACACACACAGATCAAGGCAGGCCCTCCATGGCAGGATCCTCACCAAGGGCAGTGGTGGTCCATGCGGCGCACGCAGCGGTGGCAGACGCGGCAGTGGTGCGCCCGGGGCGGCCGGTATGTCTCACAGCGGTTACACACTGTCCAGTCCTCATTGTTCTAGGGAGGCAAAGAAGAGGATGGCAGAGGAACCAAAGGGTGATTGTCACCTGCTCTGCTCCTGTTTCTGATTGTGCTTGAGCTTGCTTTCACCTCCTCCCTCCCATTCCATTTTTCCTTGCCTGACATATCCTTTTTGGACAGAAGCCCAAGGGCAGGGGCCACCTTCATGCTGATTTTTGTAAGCCGCTCAGAGAGCCTTATCGGTTAAAGTGTAGGGTGCAAATGCAAGAAACCATCAAATGGAATTAACACCACCTCCCTCAGACTACAGTTCATCTGCACACATAGGGTCTAAGTTCTGAGAGAGTAAACCTTTGTCTAGACTGGGCTGCTGCAGACTGAACGCCGTAAGAACCTATGAAGAGCCCTGTTGAATCAGGCCCAAATCCCATCTAGCCTAAAATCCTGTTCCCTCTCAGGGCTGGTTCCATCGGTGGGCTCTGTCAGCCTTTCCCTGCCACGAAAGCACTGCTCCGAGAAGCACCAGGAGGCTGGACTCATGACACCCTTTTAATTTCACACCATGCCCCCGAGCAAAAGCTACACCTGGGGCATTGTGGGAAATTTAAAAGGTCAGCAAGCCACAGCCTCCCTGCACTGTTTGCAATTGTCTATAGAAAGAAATCCTGTGAGTTGTATATATAAAGCATAAACACGGGAGCTGCGTATATAAAGCAAGACTGTGGGATGGAGGGGTGATCTGAGTCAGAGTCCCAGAAACTCTGCTGTGTTGGAGACCACAAGAGGAGAAGCAGCTGGAATCTATTACTGTTGCTCTTTGGTGCCATTCTATTGAAGATGCTATTTCAGTAATTTTATATTTGTTGTTGTTGTTGTTGTTGTTGTTGTTGTTGTTGTTTTTCCACTGCAAACTGCTCCGTATATTACAGGAGACCTTGCCCTGGGTCTGTGAGCCACCATTTTGTGACTCCCACAATGCCCTTGGGGGTGTCGCCATTTTGAATTTCCAACGAAGAATCCTGGGAGCTGTGGTTTGTTCAGGATGCTGTGAGTTGTTACGAGGCCCCTATCCCCCTCGCAGAGCTACCCTTCCTGGAGTGGCTTAACAGTCAATCCCTCTTCCCAAGGAACTCTGGGAAGTGTAGCTCTGTGAGCAGAATAGAAGCCTCCTAACGACTTTCAGTTCCCTTAACAAACTACAATCCCCGGGATTCCTTGAGGGAAGCCATGATAGTTTGAAGTGGTAGGATTGTGCTTTGAACACAGTGTCGATGGGGCCTCAGTCGGCATGCCTTGCATTTACAGCAGACAAGGCACTCACTCACCTCTCCGGCAGCTTGTCAGAATGCAAGGTAGCTGTGGAGAATTAAAGTAACTAGCTGCAGCTAGACGGTGTTGAGCTTGACGGATCACTGGGATAAGGCAGGTGTGAGGAGCGTACAGCTGGACCACAGCATTGCTGGTCCTTAACTCCTGCCATTCCAGACACTGGTCATGCTGGTCGAGGCTGGTGGGAATTGGGAATCCAGCCCCGATCTGGAGGGTCAGAGTTTCCCCACCCCTAGGCTACAGGCAAGGCAGCTTCACATTCCCTTCTCCCCGGGTACAGACTCCTTGCAACAACTCACCCGACTCTTCTTGTGCGATCCGCCACTGCTGCTACTCCGCAAGTCAGAGAAGTCAATGGCTGTATCTGGGAGCGGGACCATGCCTGAAAGAGAGTCACAGGCAAGGCTGGATGTAAGCATGTCAAATCTAATCGATTTTTTGATTTTTTTTTTAATGGTGGGGAGCTGTTTCATAAAGGACAAGGCTACTGGTGGCTACCAGTCTTGATGGCTATGTTCGCCTGTCGCTGTCAGAGACAGTAGAGGTGTCCTCCACCCTTATGCAGGGGTTGTGTTCCGGACCCCCGCACACGTGACATCATGTAAAGCGCCCTCTAAACACCCTTTAAATGCCCTTTCTGCTGCTTTCTCTTCAATCCAGACCAAAAATACTGTGTCCAAAAATATTCACAAGGAGAACTGAAGTTCTGGGGTCAGCAGGAGGCCGCACAGGAAAGCTAATGCGGCTGCTGCGCTACCCCACACACCGGCTGTTAGGGAGTTGTGACTGTTAAAGTGGTATAAGTGTGTTTTAAGTACAAGGTGTGGATATGGCCTCAGGCTAACATTGTTGCTGTGAGGATACAAGGTGTGGGGGACCAAATGTGCCACCCTGAACTCCTTGGGGAAAAGAACAGATTAAAAAGTAATGAAAGAATGTTTTTTTAAAAAGAGGCTCAGAACAGACAGACAGGAGACAGCCTGATGAAGAAATTAAGAAATTAGCTTCACACCCATTTACTTATGCTCATCCTCCAACCTCCCCGTTATCTACCATTCCTTTCGGCTTTGTTTAGTGGGTGTAAGTACATGCATGCACTAATCACATTTATCCACCAATAGGCCTCAAGGGGATCCCACTGAGTTGTGCTGCAGGGCTGGGGAGCCTGCAGCCTTCCAAGTGTTGCTGGACTCCAGTTCCCATCATGTTGGCTGGGGCTGATGGGAGTTGGAGTCCAGGTTCCCAGCCCTGGCATACTAATTACTTCCACCATGGATTTTTTTTTCTGCAGAGAAAAAAAGTTAACTTTCTCATTTCGGTTTTTGCAGTTCTTATCTCAGCAACAAAAAGCTCCATTTTAAATGTGAAAAAATATGCTTTTGGTGTGTGTGCTTCTCCATTGCCAGTTGACCAAGTCTGCATCAATCATTGGCTCCTTTTTTATCCCTTTAATAACTGCCATATTTAGGAATAGAACCTCCAGGTTCTCCTCTGAGCATCTGATGTTTGGAACAAACAGGCAAAAGGGGCTTTCATCCCTCATGCCCTGCTTATGAGTTTTCATGGAGTGAATGATTGCTCATTACTGGAGTGATGGACTAGACGGATCTTAGTTTTGACCTAGCAAGGAAATTTTTATTTTTAAGCAAACAAATCACAGAAAAATCCAAATGTGTGTGGAAGGATCAAGAGAACAGAACTGTTTTCCTGCTCCTTCCTACTCGGCAAAAGTATATCATGAACTAAATAAACTCCAACAAACGGGAACAGAATGAACTTCTAACCATGATGCAGGCATATTACTCAATCGAGATGTTCCAGCTCTCAGTGACGCCAACAAAGGCACATTTGCTCAATAAATATTTTGATTTTGCATTTGGAGAGACAGAGAGAGAAAAGATGAAATGTGCAGAGCAGGCTGATTAATTTCAAATATGCCACTTCAGCTTTCTGTCCCAAATGCCACTGGCAAAAAATGATCCAGGACTTCGCTTTTGCTGATCCCATAATAAACACTCGCGAAGATCCACAGGCCCAAAGGCCCTCTTCCAGGGTAAGATGACACCTCCGAGGAAGCTAAGGCAACGACCTTCAGCAGGATCCGGGCAAGCAGTTGCGGAAAAACAACACCCGACAAAGGAAAGCTGGGCAGCTCCAGTTTCTGCAGCTGCTTTGCTTGGATATGCTGAAAAAGCAGCATCACAGATGGGGGGGGGGGGTGGCCTGGCAATAGGTGTGGCCTAAAATGTGCCCCACTGAGGATTAGAATATAGCTCCTAACACAGAGACCCAGGAATCTGCCCTTTCATGGTTTCAAAAATAATGCCCTTCTGTTTGCAAGGGTGGGGAACACCAAGCATTTGTTTATTATTCTGCAAAAGGTACTGAAAGAGGAAGGTACTGAAACAGGGCTGGGGAAGGAGGCACCTAATGGCGAAAAGAATGCTTTGTTGAATCAGACCCGGGTCCATCTAGTCCAGCATACTCTCTTTCACAGAGGCCACCCAACTCGTAAACAGCACAATAAAAAAGTGCCCCATCTAGTCCAGCACCCTGTTTCCACAGTGGCCAACCAGATGCCACTGGGAAGCCTGTAGCAGGACCTGAGCACAAGGATTCTCTTCTCTCCTGGGGCTTCCAGCAACTGGTATTCGGAAGAGGAAGCCCATCCCTTGCTTTGTTCCCAGTATCAGATCAGAGGTGCTGCTGGTGTCATGTTGCGGCTGACATCTGAGGCCAGGAGAGCACACAGTTCCCATCACTGCACTTGCCCTGCAGCCTCCATCAGTGTCCTCTGCCACCAAGAAGCTGCCCAACTGTTTAGGTGAAGAGATGTTCCCTCCACCCTGCCCTCAAGGACCTAAATGTAAGGCTCTACATTCTCATTCAGGGGTGCCGGCCTGTTGCGCTTTGCCTGCCTGGGTACTCAGCACAGCAGCAACACAGGCTGGAGGGTCAGGGTGGGGTTGCAGTCATAAAATTCTGAAACCTGGGAAGTGATGCTGGGCTGCAGAGACAGAACAAAGATCTCCTGAAGCCCAGCAACCTCCTTGTCTGAGCTGGTATGGTCTTTAACCTCAAGATAGTAATTCTGGGGGGCCTCGATGTCAACGCTGCATCCGCCTTATCTGGTCCAGCTCAGGAATTCATGGCTGCCATGGCAACCACGGGATGTCTCAAAACATTACGCAGCCAGTGTGTAATGCAAATCATACTCTCGATCTGGTCTTTGCTAGAGTGAATTGGGAATGAACCTGGGGAGGGGGTTGTGTCCAGGCTGACATGGACGCATCAGTCTCTAGTGAGATTTGGCTTGACTGTGACTGACATTCCCTCATTAGGAGGGTCTGCCTGCCCCCAGATACTTATGGAATCCAAGGGATTCCTGAAGGCTCAGGGGGATTTTCCAGACATGGCTGGAGCTTTGATTGAGGCCCTGGTCCTGCTATGGAATAGTAGAATGGCAAAGGCAAACAAGCACAGTGACTCCTGAGCCACAGGGCATTCTTGTGCTGTTGAGAAGTTGCCCATTTATGAAATGCCTTCCCAAGGAAAGTACAGTATGTCCTGTAGACGCTGCATTCTTTTCAGACCAGGCTTTTCATTTGCATAGGTATTTTAACTGATTTTGTTCTTAGCTAGTTGGGTGATTTTATTCCTCTTAATCTTATGGAATCATTGGCTGCTTTCTTTTTTTCTTTTTTCTTTTTTTGCATACTGCTCCAAAATCCAATTTTGGATGAAGGGCAGCTTAATTTTTTAAAACAAACAAATAAATAAATAAATGTCTTTCCTCCCTGTATTATTTGCCTGAAGCTGAAAGTGCACGTATACTTGTGAGGGAATTCCTATTAGCCACAGCGGAGCATATTTCCAAGCACACAGGATTGTACTTCAAATCATTTTTGAAATGCCATTTAAGCTTGTGGCCAATATTACCCCATTTTGTGACAGCGAGTCCCATAAGGTAACCGTGTACTGGTTAGAGAAAGTGTGAACAGCGGAGGCTGGTCCATCAGGGCAATTTGGACAAGCCTGGGCCAGGGGGGGCTGGGCTACCCAGACAACAAGACCCCCCCCCTCTCGGCCTGATTGATGTGGTCCAAAGCAAAGCAAAACGTTTGGCCTCAGCTTGACTGCAGGAGTTGCTGGAAGGAGATATACAAGGTGCCATCCAACAGTATTAGGAACTCGACTCTGGATTTGTGTAGGGTTTATTCCCCAGCCTTTTCCTTTCACAAAGGAAATGTCCTGCAAGGCAGCAGGTATGGATTGCTCCTCAAGGACCCACCAGCCTCAGCCTGTCCTCAGCCAGCTCCCACCGACCTGCCTACTTGCAGTACAATGCGGCCTGTCAGCCCTCTCCTCCTTAGCCTCCTTAGCCTCAATGTTGCCCTTCAAGAACTCAGCAGGAAAGAGGAGGATAGGAGAAAACTAGAATCAGCTGGCTCTGCCTGTTGCTGGCTCTGGCTGTTGTAGGACCCTCTGCCTTTTGTCCTACCAACCTCCACCGAGAGAGAGCAAATAATGGAAGCTGATGACACAAGCAGGGCCCAGTTCAGGGATGAAGGTGGCTTACCTGGGTCGGCAAAGACAGCCCGCGTGTGACAGGCCAAGAGCATCACGACAATGAAGTTGAACGCCACGGCATGGAACGGACACCAGAGGCTGTGACAAATGGAAGCAGTGAGGTCATCGGCATCTTGCAAACTTTCTTCCTTTTTCTCTCCCCCGCCTCACCACCACTTCTCCTTTCCCAACAGCTTTTCCAGGAGGCTAACTCAGTGAAATGCGAGAGCCCGTTCTATCCCTGCATCATCATAATCATTCCCCCAAAACTCGTTATTATCCGGTTGCAAACAATGCATTCTGACAGCCAAGCAGGGATCATCTTACTAATGCAGCAAGCCTTGGATTACTTTTTGCATGAAAGGGAGCATATTTACATTTTTTTTATGGCTGGGACCCAAAAGCCCCCCCCCCCAATGATTGGACATACTCAGTGGAGGTTTCTTATGTTGTTCTGTTGTGTTTTTGATACTCCCCACTTTCGAAGGGTGGCATTGCGGGTGTAAAGGGGAACACAAACGCTGTTTTAGAATTCCAAAGTCAAACGTTACTACTAAATAACTGACTCTGCATGGTTTCTTGGAAGTAAAAGCCCATGTTTTTCAGTCTTTACTCCTTAGTGTGTGTGTGTTTAGGATCACAGCCAAAATTAGCTAAACTGTGGGAGATAAAAAAGGTGGGCACCAGGTAAGAAAAAAGGCATGCTCAGGACCTGTAAGAAAATCCATGTACCCAAACATAGCAGACATGCTGAACTGGACCAGGTGTGTGTCTGTAGCCCAACATCCATTTACGAGCAAGGTAAATGCTTCATGAAAGACCACCACCAAGGTTTGAAGGATACAGCCTTTTGTCTGTTGTAATCTCCCAGTGACAGGTATTCAGTGGTAGACTTCCTCTAAACATACAGGTTCTGCATAACCATTATTATGGCTATTATAACTAACAGAAATTAAAGGACTCCTCCTCCATGGCTGTGCCCTGTGCTGGTGCCCTGAAAATATGTGCACTAAAGGGAAGAATGTACATCTATTAAACAACAACAAAAAGTAAGGCTACAGTCTTCTACCTACTTATCCAGGAGCAAGTCCCACTAGGGCAGGGCTGCCTTCTGAGTAGATATATTATTTAACACTTACAAATCACCTACAATTTTCTAAGCACTGTGCATTATTTATTTATTTATTTATTAATGCACGCACCACTTACTGCCCAAACAGGCTTCTGCACGCTCACTGCCTAATAGACGTGATACAGAAGAAAAGAGGAATGGGAAGGGAAGAGGAAATCAAGAACTGGAGCAGCTAGCTGCTCCTTCATTGGCTGACGGATAGGACCAGTCTGATCTCCTGCTTGCTATAGCAGCAGGGTATACATAATACATTTAAATCACATCCCCCCCCCCGCACCAAAGAATTATGGGAACAGCAGCTTACTCTTCACAGAGCTTCAATTCCCAGCACCCTTAGCATACAACAGTTCCCAGGATTCTTGGGGAGGGGGGCAATGTGCTTTAAATGTATGGTGTGTGTATACCCAGGTTCTTCCTGGGAGGCAGGGTGTGTGTGCCTCCAAATGGCTGGGATCAGAGGCCATAGTACAACTTTCTATGTAGAAATGGTCTGCACATAAGTTTGTCAAATCTTTTAAAGCCCTGTACTAAACTATCCCCTATCGCAGCTCATGGCAGTAAGTCCATAAAGCAGTAGTTAAGTCACTGTTGTGTTCACCCCCCCCCCCAAAAAAAACCCACCCACCCCACTGCCATAGCAAAGCTGAGCTCTATTTCATACTGACACCCTTTGATCCTTCTCTCAATCCTGCCCCCTCCCCAACCACACAAACCTTCAAGACCTCCTCCCACAGCTCCCCAAGCTCTGATGTCAGGATCCTCTTTTCCATGGAGTTTGCCAGCTAAGACTGAGTGCCCTTAAAAGCATGTAAAAAAGTTCATCTCCTGCCTGTCACAGATAAGACCAGTATTATAAAACAGATCTCAGGGCATGTCTAGAGTTCAGTTACCCATTTCCACAGATGAAAGGCCTTCCAAAAGGAACTAAGCACAATGCCTCTGAGCATATGCAAAGTTCAATGTTCCCTTTCAAGAGGGAATAAAGCTTTGCAAAAGGGACCTAAGAGCACAGTGCCCACAAGTTCTACGTCCTTTACTATGAGTGAATGAAGGCTCCCAAAAACAGTTTAAGGGCACGGGGCCCACAACCATGTACAGAGTTCTTTCCTCCCACCCAAGGACAAAACAGTCCATACACACGGCAGGCTGTGTGTGGATCCAGAATCCACTAATAGACAATACTTATATTAGAATCAACCAAAATGTCACAAAAGAGTGAGCTTGCTTTTAGCACACCAAACCTCTCCATCCGGCCAGTTGTTGCACAAAGCAGAACATGAGGGGGGGGGGCAATTAGGTTGGATTTTAGCTCCACGAGTATCCAGCCTCATTTTTGTATTTATTCACTGCCCCAAACCCGGAATCACCCAAACCGATGCAGAGCTCTGGAGAAGCTGAAGGTTTGCTCACTGGCATTTTGTGTCGGCTGGGTTGATCCTAAGCAAACTACTGGTGAAGGGCAGGAAACACGTCCAATAACTGGAGGTAGATTCCGAAACTTTATCCCCCCCCCCCTTCAAGCAAACTCTTGAGAAAGCAGCTCTGACTGAGCATGCCTCCTCCTCCTGCCTCTGAACTACGGCCCTTCTGCGGCTTTGCATCTTTCCTTTCCCCCCACTACCGTGGGGCAACGAAACCGCTGACAGGGGGAGGAACAAAACCGAGCCATTCCAAGGGCACCGTGCCCCTGAGCGTGTGCAGAGCGAAGGGGGGGGGCTTCCCTGCGGGGTTGGCGCGCCCTACCTGCCCCGGAAGCCCGGCTGGAGCAGGACATGCTCCAGGATAACGTAGTCGGCGTAGCCCACACTGAGGTACGTAAGCAGCAGGCAAAGGACCCCGCACGGGTCCGCCCGACACCGCCCCTTCCCGCAGCACCAGCACCGGCACCGACCCCCGGCCGCCACCGCCGCACCCATGGCAACCCCCGGCAGGCACTTCCGGCGCCGCCTCCTCCCCGCCCGCCAGCCAATCGCAGATCGGGAGAGGAGAGGGGGAGCGGAAGCCGAGGGCGCCGACGGGCGAGCGTCTCCCTCGCGCTCCTGTTACCATGGAGACGCGGCCTGGCAGCAGCCCTCGAGCCTTTTCTTTTGCATGGCGCTTTAAAGGGAGGAGTTTGGGGATGGGCGCGTGGCGTGCGAAGGGGCAACGAAGGCCGAGTAAGCCTTTGAGGTCAAAAAAATATGGGAAATGAAATCAACAACAACAACAAGCGGAAGGTTGGGTGTCCATCTGTCATGGATGCTTCAGCTGAGATTCCTGCATTGCAGAGGGTTGGACTAGATGACCCTCGGGGTCCCTTCCGATTCTACAAGTCTCTGATTCTAAGAAGAAAAAACAATGGTGTTGGATGGTATGGAGTTATGTGACTCCCCAGCCAAGGGTATAATTAACTATGCAACCTTTAGGAGACATCTGAAGGAAGCCCTGTATAGGGAAGTTGTTTGATGTTTAATGTTTTATCATGCTTTTATATATGTGGGAAGTCACCCAGAGTGGCTGGAGCAACCCAGTCAGATGGGTCGGGTATAAATAATAAAAGGATGATGATGAAATAGGACGTACCCAATTTCAACAGATAATTGTTGGAAGGTATACAGTGTACCAAGCGTCCAGATTGTGGCTGGTGTAACTTGTATTCTTTTCACCCCATATATTGCAGAGGCCTCCATTTTATAGCATTTTTTGCACTTTGTAGGAATTTCTAATTTTTGGTTTTCCTCGGAGGAAGGTTTCCCGAGCGAGGGCTTGTCATGTGAATGTCTCTTAGAGAGGTACCTTTCACATTTAAGCATTTTTGTGCACAAAAAAAAGCTTGAGAACTGAATTTCAAACTTCAGAGAAGTGCTGATTTTGGAGGATGACCATTTTTCAGTGCTCATATAGTGTTGGAAAGCATTAATTAGTTAGGTTAGCCTTTGAAAGCAAACTGAAAGAAAACTCTCTGCACCCCAAATGCAGTCACATCTACACAGTTTAAACCACATGCCCCCCCCAAGGATCCTGGGAACTGTAGCTTATCCTCTATCACAAACTAATGTAGCCAGGATTCCCTGGGGGAAGCCACAATTACTTAAAGTGGTGTGATACTATTTTAAATGTATAGTGCAGATGGGGCCTGGGTGGTGGAGACAGATGTAATATTGGTCACATGCACACCATACACTTAAAGCACATCTTCCTCCTAGGAAGTTCCTGGGAACTGTAGTTCACCCTTCACAGAGCTACTGTTCCCACTCTAACAGTTCTCAGGGTTCTTGGGAGGTGGGAGGGAAGCAAATTGTTTAAAATGTATTGTGTGGATATGACCCCAAGCCAGTTCAAACAGTGGCTTTTGTCAATAGATATGGATGCCTGGAGCTCCAGTGTCAACCAGGGCCTAAGGGTCTCCCATAAGGTTAGCCCCCCCCCCCTCACTTACAGGATGTAAACTTGTTCCACAGGTTTACATATGTTTCTCCTCATGTTCTCTCCTATCCCACTTTATCCCTCAGGGAATGGGGAAAGGATACCTTGCGAGTCTGCTTGGAGAGATCAAAGAGATGCTGGCTTTCATTAAGGAAAAGTGCAGATTGAAACCCATCATATTCATCTGCTTTCGTCTAAGTATATATCCACATCTGCCAAACTTCATATAAACCTTCATGCATCTACTGAAGTGGACTCTGATCCAGGAAGAATTCTTCCCTCGATTTGCTAAGAGCCCATCCAGATGTCCTTTTTATTCATGATTATTTGTGTTCAATGTTCCCAGTAAAGAGGAATTCTGAGAATTGTAGCTCTATAAGGCAAATAGGGGTCTCCTAACAACTATCCCATCACCCCCTGACAAATAGAAGGGGAAGAAATGGAGGCAGTGAGAGATTTTACTTTCTTGGGCTCCATGATCACTGCAGATGGTGACCAGTCACGAAATTAAAAGATGCCTGCTTTGTGGGACAAAAGCAATGACAAACCTAGACAGCATCTTAAAAAGCAGAGACATCACCTTGCCGACAAAGGTCCGTATAGTTAAAGCTATGGTTTTCCCAGTAGTGATGTATGGAAGTGAGAGCTGGACCATAAAGAAGGCTGATCGCCGAAGAATTGATGCTTTTGAATTATGGTGCTGGAGGAGACGCTTGAGAGTCCAATGGTCTGCAAGAAGATCAAACCTATCCATTGTAAAGGAAATCAGCCCTGAGTGCTCACTGGAAGGACAGATCCTGAAGGTTAGGCTCCAATACTTTGGCCACTTCATGAGAAGAGAAGACTCCCTGGAAAAGACCCTGATGTTGGGAAAGATGGAGGGCACAAGGAGAAGGGGACAACAGAGGACGAGATGGTTGGACAGTGTTCTCTGCGGGAGGCAGTGGAAGACAGCTGTGTCTGGCATGCTCTGGTCCATAGGCTCACAAAGAGTCGGACACGACTAAACAACTAAACTACAACTATCAGCACTCTTAACAAAGCGCAGCTCCCAGAATTTTAGGGGGGTGGGTGGGGTGGATAACCAGGACTTTTTAAAGTGGTATCATAGTGCTTTAAAGGCATGGTGTGAATATGGCCTATATCAGCCACCCAACTATTGCACACCTGATTATTGGCTGCGCTGCCTGGGGCTGATGAGAGTTGCCCATTTTGGTCCAACTTAAAACTTTTTGTTGTAAAATCAATAAAAAACAAAGATGATTCGCATATGCATCCGTATTTCTTAAGTAAATTAAAAACAGAGACATCATGCTATAAATTATTATTATCATCACCATCATGGAGATATTACATAGGATCGTTTATACACTTGTGGGGAACATCCCCATGTGTTTACTCCTTCTGGACAAAGATGCTCCACAAAATTGGCCTGATCAGTTACCATAGAATCATAGAATTGTCGTGAAGGGACCCTGAGAATCATCTAGTCCACCACAGATCCTAAAATAGCTTTATTTTCAGTCTTTACAGAAGATACACAAGACCTTAAAGATAGACTTGTTTGTTCCTTCTCATGATCCCTGCACACATCACAATAACCAGATACTGGAGATCATTGGATATGGACTTATTGAAGCTTGGTTTGCACAAATTTAGGAACTGGTTTTGATGGAAAAGCTGACCAATTGGAGAAAAAACACACAATAAGAAACTGAATAAATTTTATGCTACTTGTCTTAATTTTATTTCTTGAGCTGCTGTTTAAAAACATGCTTATAAACTTCCAAGACTCCCAGGAACACAAGTAACAATATTTTTCTATAATCCTTCAATGACCATGTTTTGACTAATTTACGTGGTTGTGGTGGGGATGAAATGTTGTATTTTTTTGAAAACCCATAAATATAATTACATATTTGAAAAAGACAATGATGGTCCATTCTGGGCTGGAGAACAGAAAAAAGTATTGTCAATGGGACCACCCCTAACCTGCAGGAAAGGGAACCCATTGGGTCATCCAGATGTTGCTCCCATAATCGCTGAGCTGGCTGTGGCTGAAGGGAGTAGGAGGTCATCAGGTTGGCAAAAATTGATACAGGGTATGTGTGTAATGCTCCTGACATTTCTGGCTGTTCTGTTCAAGGATTATAGGCTGCAGTCTTATCACCCTCTTACCCTGGATTTAAAACCTGTTGACGCCAGAAGGAGTTACTGTACTTCTGAGTAACATGCAGCGAATAGAGCATTTTTCTTCAGGAGTGGACAGACTCAAGGTGCTTATGTATCCCCCCCAAGCCCCACCTTATCAGTAGGGTCTGATTCCTTTTTTATTAATAATATTTTATTAGAATTTCATTTATAAAAAGACAGAGTGAGGGGGGAAAGAGAAAAGTGAGTGGTGATGAAAAAAAATACTGTTATATTAACTTACTTGCATATATTCTTATCCTAATGCACACATAATTGTCAATAACCTA
Organism: Lacerta agilis; assembly: GCF_009819535.1. Classification (NCBI taxonomy): domain Eukaryota; kingdom Metazoa; phylum Chordata; class Lepidosauria; order Squamata; family Lacertidae; genus Lacerta; species Lacerta agilis. Next base: position 30,107,850 of record NC_046328.1, on the reverse strand, counting down.
ATACACTCTGTGTGAATTCATTCCAAATATTGCATTCCCCCCCCCCCAAGAGAATACATCTATAGCTGTCGGTTCCTATGTTGCCAATGTTGTCATGCAGTAGGGTCCGATTCCTGCTAGCGCGGTGGCAGCAGGCGAGGAGTAAAACAGACGCTCTGTGCATGCTCAGGGCCTCTCTCACCTTTCGGACGCCGCCGTGCCTCAAACGTCCAAGGTCAACCAAATCCTGGAGCTTCCGCCGTGTGGGGGGAATACTGTACTGCAAAAAAATCAAATCGGATCAAAATCTCTGCAGCCGTGCCCTCTTCCCCCCGGACTTTCCCCCTTCCTGTATCTGCCTCTGCGCGCATGGCGCTTTAAAGGGAGGAGTATCCGGGCCTGCCCTGTTGTTCGACGTCACCGGCCCTTCTCTTATCCCCCTCCCCAAAGCATCCCGCCCCTTAATTCCATTTCCCCCCCTATTTTTTTCCTTTTACCTACTAAAGATGGCGGCGGTGGTGTTTCTGATTCTGGGGTGGGGTTAAGAGCCAGGCGTTCCTGGCGCGGAGGGCTTCCAGCACCCAGGTGAGCAAGGGCGGGGCAGGAGGTGCGAGAGGGCAGGGGCGCACCCTTGGGTGCCGAGGTGGGGTGCGCTCTTTGCAGGAAGGGTGGGCGCCGCTGGGGGAGGCTCTTCCACCCGGCGAACAGGAGGAGCAGAGGACACCTGGGCTTCAGGGTGGCGCTGAGCCTCGCACCTGGGCGAGGGAGAAGGGGGGGGCGCCTCTTGCAAACCCCCGCGCCCTCCTTTCCCCCGGAGTTTCTATGGGGATTGGATTGGGAAAGGGATCCTGAAGGGGAGATGGTTGGGGAGGGGCTCGGCTTGGGCTCCATCCCCCTGCCTTGCCTAGTGAGCTGTAGCTGTGCTCTGTAGAGATCATCCCAGATTTTTAGCAGCAGGATGAAATTGGTGCTTCCGTTGCGAAATAATTTGATGTGTGTGGGTGATATCCATATCTGTATCCCGCTGGGATTTAAAAGGCGAGGCTTTATAAGGCGGCAAGTTGCTTAGAGCAGAGATTGGGAAGGGACCCGGTGGAGGACAGGTGAGTCGGATCGCGCCAGGTGAAAGCGTATATACAGGTGAAAGCAGGTCAGGGAGAAAAGGAAAGTTGCTGGATCCAGCTGTGTTCAAATGGAAGTGTGCTACCTTTTGAGTTACTCAGGGCTCTTTAATTTTCTGCGGGATGTCCAAGTAAAAGGGAGGGATGGGGATGGGGAAAGGAGCAGGCAGAGTGAGGCAGCACCAAGATGGAGAGTTCTTACCGGTACTCGAACCTGCTGCATTCAAAATGAACTGCGCCAGCTTTTGGGTTGCACAGGTCTATTCCTTTCTTGCTGGCTGTTCAAGTAACGGGGAGGGAGGGGGGATAAGGGGAGGGAGGGGGGATAAGAAAAGGTGGTGGCGGGTAAAAACAGAGTGCTAAAATGTTGCTTTGCCTAGTTTATGCTGCTCCCAGAGGATTTCTCTCTTCTCCCCTCCCTCAGCCAGTGTCCTAGGACCGAACACAGATGAAACTGTGTCTTTGTTGCACGGCTTATTCTGACACTTTGAAGATGACGTATGACATATTATGCTTCCGATAATCTGGAGATTATGCAGGGAATGGAAGCCCTCTGCCACTGCGAACCTTATTTTGCCAGCTTTCGGACGTTTCCCAAAGTGCTTTTCTAACATATTTCTGGAAACATGAGGTCTAGAATATTACAATTTCTTAACACACACACACACATCCCTTTTTGAAATTGGATTTTGCACCCCAAACTGTTAACATGCATGCGTGGAATCGTGATATCTGCGTAGCTTTGCATGTAGTTGTTTTAACCTTAAATTAAGCCTTTGGCTCAGGAACATTGCATGTGAGAATTCAGTTTATTTCTTAGTGCCAAAATGCAGGATGCAGTATGAAGTTCAAACTATGGAACTGCTCCCTCATCAGGTATTGAAGACCACTAACCCTGGTGGCTTTAAAAGGATGCTTGACAAGATGGGACATTGGCCTGATCCACCAGGTGGTTCTTATGTTCCTATGCTAACCTTTTTATTCATAAATATAGAGGTTGGACTTGGACCAGGGACGGCTGAACACCACAACCCACCACACCGTGTGACTTTGTACCAGTTGCACAACATTCATATTCTCTCTCTCGTTGCCTAACCTTCACAAGGTCATGGTGAGGATAAAATGGGGGGTGACGGGCGAACCATGTGCACTGCCCCAAGCTTCTGGGGCTCCCAGAGAAGAATGGGGCGAAATATCAATTTTATTTTTTTGGCCTGTGCACTTTATCTGCTCCTCCTAACCAGTAAAAGTCACAGGTTTCAGTTTGCAGGAAACAGACAGGTTTGGGCAGCATGGTGCCTCGGGTGTTCAGGTTCTCTGCGGGAATGCTGACGCGTGTGTGTGGGTGCTCTCCAGTTCTCTTTTGTCCCGCTGCAAAGCCGTCTCTCGACACTGCCTGTAAGGGGGAGAAAAGGAAACCTGACGCCTTGTTGCCAGTTACTATTGTTACAACCAAAAATTATAACAATAGCAAATTACGTATAAAGTAACAGCAAGGCTGTCGGTCCATTGAAGACTTCTGAGGTTGGTTAATCATTTTTTTCATTGAGCCTTGTCAACAGGTTGCTAGTCCATAATGTTATTTCGTAGAATCACTGAATTGTGGAGTTGGAAGGGGCACCAAGGGTCATCAAGTCCAGTCCCCTGCAATGCAAGAAGTTGGACTAAATGACCCTTGGGGTCCCTTCCAACTCAATTTTGAATTTTTTTTTGTCCCACCTTTCCTTCAAGGGTGGCGTACATGGTTCTCCCTCTCCCCATCTTAAGCTCACAACAATCCTGTGAGGTAAGTTACGGCTGAGAGATGGTGACCGACCTCAAGGTCACCCAGTGAACTTCATGGCTGAGTGTGGGATTTGAACCCAGGCCTCATAGGTTCCGTTCTGACATTCTAACCACTCCACCATGGCTCCCTCCCTACTTTGTTTCCATCATCTTCAGCAGGCCAAGAGCCTGAAGGCAAGGATCTGGGACCTTCTGCATGCCAAGCAGATGACCCGCCCCTGAGCTTCATTCCTCTTCCCCTGTTGCTCCCCAGGAACGGGTCTTCAGAGATGTGCTCTTCTACCTCCTTGCAGGTGCGACTGCTGTCCTTCTGAGGCCCAGGGAGAAGACCTTGCCCTCCACCCCACCATGCTCCGAAGGCTCCTGGATCGGCCCTGCACTTTGGCTCTTCTCATTGGCTTCCAGTTTGCCTTCATGGCTTATTTCTCCTTTGGTGGCTTCCGGAACTTGGCCTCGATATTTGGTCACGACGCCAATCCGTCCTTCGACTACTCCCGGACCCACGACGTCTACACCAACCTCAGCCTCCTGCCTCAGCAACCCCGCTATGGGAGCCCCACTCAGTCTCTACCCTACTGCCCGGAGCGGTCGCCTTACCTCAGTGAGTCGGGCCTGTGACCACATTGCTCAGTGTGGAGATCAAAACTGCAGGGTGAGGGGTGGTTAAATGTAGGTTCCTACATACGAGGGGCTTGAGAGTCTCCCTTGTCCTAGAAAACAGAGAATCACGATCGGCTTTAAAATGGCGGTGGGGAATGTTGCACCCAGGTTCTGAATGTGGCCCTCCATGTGTCTCTGTCTGGCCCTTGCTATCCTCTCCAAGCTGCACACCTCACTAGCCCTGCCTGCTCCATGCCCTCCTTGCGTGTGTTCGCTCTTGAACTGTAATAATGCCTTCTGCTTGCCTGGATGGAGAGAGGTTTGTGTGTGTGTGAGGGAAAAAATGCTGACTTTGGCCGCTTCTGTGCTATACATGTCAGGCGCCATTGTGCCACTTTAAACAGTCATGGCTTCCCCCAATGCATCCTGGGATCTGCCATTTGCTAAGCGAGCTGAGAATTGTTAGAAACCCCGCCTGTTCCCCTCGCAGAGCTACAGTTTCCAGAGTTTCCTGGGAACAGGGATTAACTGTTAAAACCACTCTGGAAATTGTAGCTCTGGGTGGGGAGCGGGGGTCCGCTAACAACTCTCAGCACCCTTAGCAAACCACAGTTTCCAAGTTGTATTGTGCTGCTTTAAATCCATAGTACAGATGAGGCCTTTTGCATGTCTGCAATGAAGCCTACAGTAGAAAATTAAGAGCTGCACCTGTTGCCCTGACAATTTTGCCTCTAGCTCTGTCCTCCACTGACATGTGGCCTCCAGAAGATTACCCATGAGGGAGTGTGGCCCTCAGGCTGGAAAAAGTCCTCCGCTTTGTTTTCCAAAAAAAAAATTAGGTTCTCTAAACAAAATAAAATAAAATAATTCCTTCCAGTAGCACCTTAGACTTAGAGACCGACTAAGTTTGTTCTTGGTATGAGCTTTCGTGTGCATGCACACTTCTTCAGATACACTGAAATATAGTGAGGGAGTGGGGAGGGGTATTACTCAGAAGGGTGGTGGGAATGGGTGATCAGCTGATAGGTGTGGAAAACTTGTTGACTAACGACTGCAATTTTTACAGGGTCTTACAGGGAAAGGCAAGGGGTGAGATGGGTAAAGATAGCTTTGTCATGTATAATGAGATAAGAATCCAATGTCTTTGTTCAGACCAGGTTTCTCCATGGTTTTAAGTTTGGTGATTAGTTGCAATTCAGCCACTTCTCTTTCCAGTCTATTTCTGAAATTCCTTTGTATTAAGACAGCTACTTTGAGATCTTTTATAGCAGGGGTGGTCAACTTCCAAGAGACTGCGATCTACTCTCAGAGTTAAAAACTGGCAGTGATCTACCCCCTTTTTGTTGAGCTTTTTTTTAGGAAGGAAAGCCCTGTTTTGGGGGGTTCACGTAAAAGTTGTTGAGCTTCTTTAGGGAAGAGGAAAGCAACATTGAGGTTTTTTTTAGGAAGGAAAGCCCTGTTTTTGGTGGTTCAGGTCATTTTAGGGGTGCAGGGCAAATATGTTGAGCTTTTTTTAGGGGAGCTAAAGTTTTTTAGCTTCTTTGGGGGGAGCCACTGATCTGCTGGTGATCTACCACAGGCGCCCAGTGATCTACCGGTAGATCACGATCTACCTGTTGTACATGCCTGTTTTATAGAATGTCCTGGGAGATTGAAGTGTTCTCCTACTGGTTTCTCTGTCTTGTGATTCCTGATATCAGATTTATGTCCATTTATCCTTTGGCGTAGGGTTTGGCCTGTTTGTCCAATATAGAGAGCTGAAGGGCACTGTTGGCCACAGAGAAAACTATCCCCGTGAAAGCTCAGTATTGCCAGATTAAAATCCAGACGCAAAATGGGGCTGGGGTGGGGGTATGCAAGATTACAAAATCTCTCAAAGCCACATAAAAAAAAAAATAAGGCGGTTATCGCAGCTTTATGCCTGGCAGTCACTTCGTCTGCTGCTTGGGCTTGGGTAAATGTTTAATTAGTAGATCACATGGCACCCCATTAAGTGGCTGAGCCTTTTCAAAGTTGCATATTGCTGTGTATGAGCTTGATCACTTTTCCTGTGGAATCCCTATTGCTGGGGGGGGGGGAGAAATCCCACACTCTGAGGCCAAATATGGCCCTTTGGGCCTCTCTGAACTGCCCTTGGAACTTTCCCCGGGCCACACCCCTCACCCACCCTGCTTTGCACCTTCCTTGCGGTTTTGGTCCGGTTGAACTCTGCCTCTTGCTTATCTGGAGGGTGGATGGAGGAGGGTGTGTGGGAGCAGGTGCAGAAGCTAGCCTATTGCACAAGGATGAAATTAATGTGTGTTGCTCCACCCACCAGTGGCAGGCGGCCCTCAAGAGGTAGCCAAGAACAGAATGTAGTCCTTGGGCTGGGAAATGTTTCCCCACTCCCTTCCCAGTTGCAATGAACAGTTTAACCCTGTGTATGTCTACTCACGTGTAAGTCCATTGAGTGCAGTGGGGCTGATCTTCCAGGGATGCGTATTCAGGATTTTCAAGCATGCACTTGTACCTGTCAATTGTCTGTGATTTCTGTGCTACTCATTGCTTCTGTCAGACATTGAGACTGTAAGCTCCTTGGGGCAGGGGCTTGTCCTTCTGCACTCTGTAAAAATGGCATGCAAACTGACAGCCCTGCCAGTACACAGTATAATTGTGTACTAATTACAATATTAACTTGAGCAAACCAAAGTTACCACTCCTCCAAGGTGGGGTGGAGAGCCTGCGGCCCTCTGGAGGTTGCTGAACTATGAGTCCTATCATCCCTCACCATTGGCCATGCTGGCTTGGGGTGATGGGAGCTGGAGTCCAGCAACGTCTGGCGGGCCCACAGGTTCCCTAGAGGTGGTTTAAGGCAGGGGTTCTGAAACTGTGGTCCACAGATTGCCAGTGAACTGCGAGCGTCAGTCAGGTGGTCCCCGGCATGTCAGTAAAAATGCATCATTTAGCACAGTGCATTACAATTTCCAGAACTCAGTCCTACTGGATTCAGCAGCACTTACTCCTGGGGTGTGTATAGGATCGCAATCTATATTTTTAACTTAGGCCAGGAATCCTCAACTTTTGGGGGCCCAGGGGCACATTTGGAAATCTAAGAAACCTCTGGCCACTGCAAAGTACCCATTTCACAGATGGGAAAATTGGTGAGTCAGTCACACACATCCAAAGAGGCAAAATGCTTACATGCACAGCAAAATAAATGGACTGCAGACCAACAGATAAGCAGGCCACCCGCCCTTAATTATTTTTTTAAAAATGAGAGTGGAAGGGGGTTGGGGAAACTGAGGTCACCATAATGGGTGCCATATTAGCTACCTCAGATCTAAGCTGACAGTGCAGTCTAATAGGAAAAAGATAGTATAGCAACCCATCCACTTGTGCCAGGATGGTTTCAAGAAACACACAACTTCCAAAAGTCGATAGAAAAGTGAAAAGCAGAAGATACATTTTTTCACCCCTGCCTTAAAGCAAAAGCCCAGAATATCCAGGAAAATAGTTTTAAGGTTAAAAACAGAGCTAACGTTAATAATGTTAATAGCCCCAAAATGATACCATGCATGATTATATATAGCAACAGTGTTTTGGTAGTGAAGATCTAGGAACGTAGAGTTCTATGAAGCTTATTTTTTTATTTCCTAAAATTTATATACTTGAGGGTAAAAAAACCTCAAAGTGTTTTTACCCTAAACAGCCAAGTTCTACTCAGAGTTTAGATCGATTGAAATTAATGGAGATGACTAACTTGGCTCCACGAATTTCAATGAGTCTACATGTTCATACATAAAACAATTTCGAGTCGCTCCAAGAGCTACGGTTCCAAGAGTAGTTTAACAACCAGTTCCTTTCCCCAGGGAATTTAGGGTACTGTAGCTTTGGAAGGACTTTGAGTGTATCGTAACTGTGGCGGTTCGCTCAACCTGCACAGGTCCCCCAGACGTTTAACAGTCCATTGATACCTGCGCTCACCACTTTGTTAATTAACCGCTGCCACCAACCAGTCTGTCTGGTATTTACTTCACTCAGTTCCGTCAAAGAGAATATTGGAACAAAACTGTTTTATTTGAAGTTTGGTGCATAAGCATGTGGTTTCTGAATAAACAGTTCTTTCTTGGTTGTGTTCTTGTTAACAACAGTGCCCCACGTTTTCTCCCACCCCTGTTCCTACTGCTTCCCTTGCCACCCTCCTTCCAACCTCTCAATACCCACAACAAGCCCCCAAGACAAAGACCAAGACCCTGACAAAAGACAAGCCCAAAAGACCCCCTTCCTTCCCCGGGAGGGGTTTATATAGCCCACATAAGTCCGCCCCCTAAAGGTTCTTACTGGTTATTCCTTTTAACTCCTTCTATGCCATTCCTAAGTTTGGGTGATTGCCACAGTAACAACTCTCAGCACTTGTTAAATGACAAGTTTGTTTAGGATTTTTGGGGGGCAAGCCGTGAGTGGTTAAAGTGGTGTCATAGTCCTTTATAGTATGGATGTGGAACAGAATGTAAGAGAGAGGACCTGGCCACCTCCCTCAGCAGAACGGCGTGGATTGGAAGGGGGTGGCAGGCCTGGAACCCTTTTATAGTGGGTAGTGGTACAGGATTGGCTGTCCGGTGTCATGTGACTTCTTTGGGTCTGGGGGATGCTGGGCTGTGGTGATGGTGCCTTGGCTTGAGATGCCCACAGATGCCTCCTCTAGTGATGGCAGCTCCACTGGCGCAGGGAGCCAGAAGGGCTATAGCTCGGTGGCAGGGCATCACCTTTGCATGCAGCAGGTCCCAGGTTCAATCCCTGGCGTCTCCAGACAGGGCTGGGAATTGTCCCCCATCTGAAACCATGAAGAGCTGCTGCCAGCCAGTGCAGGCAGTACTGAGCTAGATGGACCAGTGGGTCTGACTCAGTTTAAAGTGCGCTTCCCGTGCTCCTGACTCGTTGCACTGTCCACCAGGGCAGCAACTCCCAACCCAGGTTGCTCTGACTTAATTTATTATAAAGGAAAGATGTCGAGGGTGCTTCTCTCCAGTCTTGTGGGATTATCCCTGACCCAGATGTCCTTGGCGTGGGGACAAAGCAACATTTGCTCCTAACAGCTTGTTATCCTTGTCTTTGCGTGCACTTCTCTCGTTCCATTTTTTCTGGGAAATCCTGCTTATAGCTTAAAACTTCATCACCACACCTGACACGCACAGAGTCTCCTTGCGCTACGGAAGGAAAGGTTAGTTTAGCTCCCTGCCTAAGAGATATTTAGGTAGAGGCCTTCGTTTTGGGTATTCATGCATGCCTCATGAAGACTAGAAACTTGGGCAGATTCTTTGGGGATTTTGGAACGCTGCATCAGAGAACGCTGGAAGAGCCCAATGCCTTGAAGCATGTGAATTTTTGATTCTGTTCTTGTTCTCCTCTCACCCTACCAACTCTCATCTCAGTTGGCCCCCTGACGGTGAGCTTCAGCCAGGTGCCGAATCTGGAGCAGATCCAAGAGAAGAACCCGGCGGTGGGCCTCGGGGGCAGGTACCGCCCTTCCGCCTGCGAGCCACGCTCCCGGACAGCCATCATCATCCCACACCGCAACCGGGAGACCCATCTGCGCCACTTGCTCTACTACTTGCACCCCTTTCTCCAGCGCCAGCAGCTGCAATATGGGATCTATGTGGTTCATCAGGTACGTCTGTTTGGGATTTGTGTGTGTGTCTGAGAGAGAGAGATGAATTCAATGCAACCCAGGGGTGGTGGAACCTCAGGCCCAAAGCAGCCAGCCAGCCAGAGGCCTGGCCCTCAGGACTCAACAGTGCCATGCACATTTAGCGCCCAGCTTTTTTTTTTTTTAGCTTTAAAAAAAAGGTTTTATTCAGTTTTAATTAAAAAGGCATGGGAGGAGTGTGTTTTGAGAACCATGTGGGATGGTGGGTGTGGGTGTGAGATGATCGTGTGAGATTTTCCGTTGCAGAGTCTTTTTCATGTGTGTGAGAGGCAATCTGAACACGTGGGAACTTCCTTCTGTTTGAGCAAGTGGAATGCCTTTATTGGGCCTGGGAAATAGTCTTAAAGTACAGTGGTACCTCGGGTTACATACGCTTCAGGTTACATACGCTTCAGGTTACAGACTCCGCTAACCCAGAAATAACGCTTCAGGTTAAGAACTTTGCTTCAGAATAGGAACAAAAATCGTGCTCTGGCAGCGCGAGTTCCCATTAGCTAAAGTGGAGCTTCAGGTTAAGAACAGTTTCAGGTTAAGAACAGACCTCCAGAACAAATTAAGTTCTTAACCAGAGGAACCACCGTAATCTATACTGTTAAGTGGTGCTAATGTTCTACATCCTTCCTTGCTGAACTTGTCATATTTTATATAAAAAGGCACTAGGTCATATTTACATGGGACCTTAATCTTATAAACCTTAAAACAGAAAAGTGGCTTTATACTTGTGTACAATTTGGTAAGTGAGAGAAAACAGTCTTCCTGCTTTCATTTGCGCCCAGTTTTTGACCACCAGGACGGCGCCTGACATCTCCACCATCTGGGGATCGTTGGGACTTGGCTGTTTTCACACACTAATGCACCGTCCTGTGGAATTCTACCAGTTATATTTTATCTGCACAATCGGAATGAATTTCGGGAACCAAAATGCTTTTTCTGAGCAGGAGCAGTCACCATTAAGAAAAGGTCAGAATAGGCCAATATATATGTGGTCTCTCCCTAGATCAAGTGACTTTTCTTCTTAAAGTCCTCAGAGCTCTTAACCTAGGCTCAAGATTGCCATCTGAACTAGCCAGTTGTTTAACTGAGAATCAAACACAAGTCAGTCCATCATTTGAAAAATAAGACTCTAGAGCCGTCTCCCCCCACAAAATGGCAACTAAACCTTCTGTTTTGGCGACTTTAACCTTGTTTTAAGGAGCCGTTTGGCACTGAGCTTATATCTCTGAGTTTCTAGCACTGCTGACAACTGAGGCAGTTGCCTTGTGACAGGGCTGGGCCCCGTGAGTCTTGCTCCTCGCCCTGTTGCCACTTCTTCCCACTCAACCCTGCTTCTTCATAGGCTGGGAATGCAACTTTCAACCGGGCCAAGCTGCTGAATGTGGGCGTGAAGGAAGCCCTAAAGGATGAGGAGTGGAACTGCCTCTTCCTCCACGATGTTGACCTCATTCCCGAGAACGACCACAATCTCTACATCTGCGACCCGTGGAGTCCTAAGCATGTCTCTGTCGCCATGAACAAGTTTGGCTACAAGTGAGAAGGCAGGGATAGGGGAGGGCGGGACTTCCCTGATAGCACCATGATTTGTGGTGCGTGTCTTCAGGGCTGGCTCCACGGTGTTACTTTTTTTTGGGGGGGTATTAATTTTTATACAGCATGTAACAACCAAGAATGGGATGCGGGTGGCGCTGTGGTCTAAACCACAGAGCCTAGGCCTTGCTGATCAGAAGGTCAGCAGTTTGAATCCCCATGACGGGTGAGCTCCCGTTGCTTGTTCCCAGATCCTGCCAACCTAGCAGTTCGAAAGCACGTCAAAGTGCAAGTAGATAAATAGGTACTCCTCAAGCGGGAAGGTAAACGGCGTTTCCGTGCGCTGCTCTGGTTCGCCAGAAGCAGCTTAGTCATGCTGGCCACATGACCCGGAAGCTGTCTGCGGACAAACGCCAGCTCCCTCGGCCAGTAAAGTGAGATGAGCGCCGCAACCCCAGAGTCGTCTGCGACTGGACTTAACACTCAGAGGTCCCTTTACCTTTAACAACCAAGAGCAGAACGAATGTATAAACATTAGAAAATGTAAAACAAGTGCAGAATCCAAGATGTTTCCAAAGAAAAAGAGTGATTGCCAAATACTGAAATTATCATCTCTTCAGAGCTGGCCATGTTTGTGAGGTGGTTTCCTTGTTTGATTAGAACTATTAACATATTTTGAATAAACGGAAACCAATCAATAAGGAAATGATCCTTGCCTTGACTTCCCTTGAGCCTTTTTTAACCGCACTGGTTGGTTTTTCCAGACAATGAAATCTGTGCCGAATGTTCAGTGTTCTAACTTTCACCATTTCTGGGCTATTTCAAAACATCTATATGCAGTACACTAGCACATGCGAAACAGTAAATGCTTTGCAGATTTGTGTCAAGAGCCTTTCCCACCCCCCACCCCCGTGTCTTTGGAATACCTAGTGCGGGGGTTTCCCAGTGTCACTTAAAACGACTAACACTGATGGCCTTTCTCTCCATTTTCTCTTCTGCCCCTTTCCCACTCCAGCCTCCCATATTCGCAGTACTTTGGTGGTGTGTCGGCCCTAACCCCAGACCAGTACCTAAAGATCAATGGCTTCCCCAACGAGTACTGGGGCTGGGGAGGCGAGGACGACGACATCGCCACAAGGTGAGTGTCCCTCATTCACCCCTCTCTTTCTGTGGTGGCCGTTGTCTCTTCGCCCTCTGCTTTCCGCCCTGCAGCCATTTCTCCCACTCGCTTAGAACATGCATTGCTGTTTTTGTTTTGGCACCCGACTTGGCGGGAACTGTAGCTGAGGGGGTTGGAGCTGGTTCGTTCAGTTGTTTAGAGCGTGGTGCTGATAACGCCAAGGTTGCAGGTTCGATCCCCATATGGGACGGCTGTATATTCCTGCATTGCAGGGGGTCAGACTGGATGGTCCTCAGGGCCCCTTCCAACTCTACAATTCTAGGATTCTGTGGTTCAAACCCTGTTGGTAACCTTGCACGCTAGTCTCCGGAAACCACAAGAGTGCATAGTTAAATGATGGAGCTCTCTCCTGCAGGATGCACTGATGACCACCAACTTGTGGCTTTAGGATTGGACAAAATTAGTAGGGTGGTGGTGGTGGTTTAAGACTTACCAATGGCTACTAACCAGGATGGCTATGCTCTGCCTCCACAGTTGGAGGAAGTAATGCTTCTGAATCCCAGTTGCTGGGAAGGGAAAGTTGCTGTTGTACTCGGCTCCTGCTTGCAGGCTTCCTGTCGGCATTGGTTGGCTGCTGAGAGAACAGGATGCTGGACTAGATGGGCCTTTGGCCTGATCCAGAAGAATTATTATCCTCTTGGCAATCTTACAGTGCCTGTGAAGAAGGCATGGACCTGTGCATTTTTCAGAGGCAACTCTACCAACTTAAAAAGGACTAGAAACTTGTTGGGTTTTTTTTTAAAAAAAGAGAGAGAGAAAGAGAAAGAAATAAAAAGTGGTAGAAGCAGCTCAGATTCTTAAATTCCGGGCCAGATAATCATTCTTCATGCTTTTTTTCTGTGATTGTGTAGAACTGCGGCATAAGTGTAGCCATGGCTTTTAGGTTAAAAATGGGCGGTGGGAAGAGTAGCTGCAGCTGGTAGGTTTGCACTCTTTGGCATGGCAGTTTTCCCTGCCTGTTGCAAGACTTGGTGGTGATTGGAGCACTGATTTTCCCACCCAGCCTCTGTTTGTTTCATTCCCTACTTCCCACTCTGCAACTGGAGTGCTGTTTTCCTTCTCATCGCCTTCATTGTCATCTCTTTTTATCTCTTTCTTCCACCCCGCCTTGTGCACGCTGTCGGATCCTTGCATGCTCATTTTTCCCACGCAGGCTGTGGCGCTTTGGGCTGCAGCAGACAGGTAAGGTGAGAAAGTTGCAGCAAACCTGCTGACACGCCCAGCTCAGTAATCCCATGTGTTTGTTGCATTAGGGTTTGAACTTGTTGGCAAATTGAACGTCTGTGATGCCATGGGATGTTCACAAATGCTCCAACACTGAGGGGTTTGTGTGTGTGTGTGTGTGTGTGTGTGTGTGTGTGTGTGTGTGTGTCTTGTGAGATGTTGTTGGGTCAGCTCAGCAACGGTGAGAGAAGGTGGAAAGGGAAACTGCACAGAACAATGAGATTTTAAATGGAAAGGCGGGGCTATAAATGTTTTCTGAGGGTTGTGCCCAACTTAGTTTTACTCGGCGTGAAATTCACGGAGATTATCCATGTTTATTAACTTCAATGGGTCTGTTCTGAATAGAACTAGCTTTGGATATAATCCAAAGATCTGTGCTCTTGTACGGAACAGATGTGACGCTTTAATTTTGCGTATTTGATTCCAAAGAATGCATGCACAGAATTTTTGAGGTGATAAAATAATTATCTAATGGGGCACCAGAAGAGAAACTTAATCTATCCCTGCAGACATTAGAATCTATGAATACCTAACACCTCACCAACCTGGGTTTAGCACACCTGTGAGCTACTTACTAGGAATTGGGCCACATCCACCCCATACATTTTAAACACTATGACACCACTTTAAACAGTCAATTCCCAAAGACTCCTGGGAAGTGTAGTTTGTTAAGGGAGCTGAGAATTGTTAGGAGAACCCTGTTCTCCAAGAACTACAGTTCCCAGAGTTCCCTGAGAAGAAAGATGGATGGCTAGATAACTTTGGAAATTGTAGCTTTACATTCAAGGAGGGTGCAGAGCAGGGCAGTGAGGTGTAGGCCCTATAGTCTTTATTTATTTCATTTATTATTGGTTTTCTCACAGGGGAACCCAAAGCAACTTACATTAAATCCTATTAGGAACATCCAACAAAAATCCAAAAAGTGCCACTAAACTGATAAAGCAGACCACGACTTAGCAATCCCACCTCACTCAAAGAGGCCACAATGCTATTCTTCAAATTAAGGGCCAAAAGCCAAGGTACCTGGCACCTAAAAATAAAGATATGCCTCTCTGGAAAGAGCATTCTGCAAGCAGGGGGCCACCACAAAAGGGTCCAGTATTGTGTTGCCACCTTCTGAACCTCCTGTGGAGGGGACACACGAAGGACTGCAGATGATGTTCACAGGGTCTGGGTCAGTTCACGTGGGGAGAGAGAGGCGGTCCTTGAGGTATTGGGGTCCTGAGCCGCAGAAGTCTTTATAGGTCAAAACCTGTATGGAAAATTTTGCATGGAAACCAATTGGCAGCCAGGACGATTGTGCCAGAACTGGAACTGTTTGTTCAGACTGTCCTGCCCCAGCCAGCAATTTGGCCTCCAAATTCTGCACCAGCTGCAGTTTCCGAATGGTCTTCAAAGGCAGCCCCATGTGTAACACATTGCAGTAGTCCAGCTCTGAGGTTACCAGAGCACAGGCGACAGAATTAGGCTGTCCCTGTCCAGAGACGGATGCCAGCAGCTGAAGCTGATAGAAGGCACTCAGCGCCACTAAGGCCACTTGAGCCTTGAATAACAGTAATGGATTCAGAAGTATTGAAAGACTAGGCCTATTCCTTCAGAGAGAGTGTAACTGCAGCCAAGGTACAACCTGGGGAGAGAGAGTTCTGAGGGCCAAATAGAGAAGCCTGGGGGGCCGCATTCACAACCACCCTGAGCCTGAGGTTCGCTATCACCGCTTTGCAAAACACCCACATAAACCCTGGGAAAAGGAGTCAGGATTCCAGTCCCAGGGAGTTTACAGTCTTAATATTTGCCAGTGAGGGGCGGCAGGAGGAAGAGGAGAAGGAACTAAGAGACATGGATAACAAAGGATTAATAAAATTGGTGCTTGGCTCCAACAGGCTCGCCCAGGGAAGCATTTTGGCTCCCAAATGGTGCCTCTCTTCATTGGATTTGACTAGGACTGTGCGTCGCCATGGCAACTGTTCCACCTCCTGCTGTGAGGGAACAGCAGTAGAATGCTTAACCTTGGGCGAAGATAAAGGAAAAACTTGAGAGAGAGAGACCCGAGTGGGTAGGGGTTGGGGGGAATTGGCTGTGAGGGCGTGCCTACGCTCTGCTTCTGGAAAATTCCCTGCACAAAAGCGTCGGCATTAAAAGAGAGGATGTTTAGCGCAACAATGCACATTACCCACCTCCTGATTGGTCAGGAGTCCATGACCTCACAGCAGGTTCGACGTCTCTGTTAGGAAGCTGCCCAGGCAAGGTGCCTCTTTAGAGGCCCGAGCCATCTGACTATAAATCCTCAGCGCTGGCCCAAGATATTTTGCCACCTGAGGCAAAAAACAAAATGGCGTCCCCTTCTCTTCCTTCTTGCACTCCCCATTCTGTGTACAGAAGCAGGCAGGCCTAGCAGTTGACTCTTATCGGACATTGTCAATGGGACAGCATCACCCGCTGTTCCTAAGGCAGCATGTTGTGTGTGTCTGTGCATTTATTTGGCCACATCTGCCCCTTGGACCATACATTTCAAGCATTCTTATACCACGTCCACCGTCATGGCTTCCCTCCTGACAGGATCTTGCGAACGGCAGTTTGTTAAGGGTGCTGGGAGTTGTTAGGAGACCACTGCTACAATTCCCAGAGTGATTTAATAGCCAATCCCGCTTCGCAAGGAACTCTTGAGAACTGTAGCTCTGTCGGGGGAGCTGAGCACTCTTAACAAACTACCAGCTCCCAGAATTCTTTGGGGGAAGCCATGGCTGTTGAAAGGGTTGCCGTGGTGCTTTCAACATGTGGTGTGGACAGGGTCTAAGCTGGTAATTAATGTATAGCCTCTGCCATGCTTCCAGCAGCAGTTTAACAAGATAGTGACAGTCTGTCTCAATGAGCAGTTTGGCTTGCTGTGTGACAGGCCTGTGGCAGACCTAGCTCTGGTCTCCCAACAGAGTGGGGTTGGCATGCTGTTGCCGCCCCACCACTCCTAAACATGTTGCCTGAGGCACCTGCTCCGCTGTGGCTAATGATAGGGCCGGGCTAGCAAATCCTAATTTGGCCGCCTTGCTTCTGTGTCTCCAGGGTACGCCTGGCCGGCATGAAGATCTCACGGCCTCCTGTCTCTGTCGGCCACTACAAGATGGTGAAGCATAAGGGAGATAAAGGCAACGAGGAGAATCCACACAGGTGTGCTGCTGCTGCTTCCTCCCTCCTCCCACCCCAGCCCCCCAAAAACCCTGTAGTTGGAGAAATAATTATTTTATTATTTGTACCCTGTCCGTCGGGTTGCCAACGTAGGTCCTGGGAGCCAACGTAGGTCTTTCAGGACCGGTGGCAGGAGAGTGCTTTAAATGTATGGCACAAATGTGACCTTGCACACACACTCACACTCACACTCTCTCCCCAACCCCGTAGGTTTGACCTGCTGATCAGGACGCATCGGGCTTGGACCCAGGACGGGATGAACTCCCTCTCGTACACGCTCCTCTCCAAGGATCTGCAGCCTCTCTACACCAACATCACGGCCGACATCGGCACCAACCCTCGGGCCACCCGGGGCGGGAAGGGCTCGATCCCCAGCCTCGGCGGCAGGAACTATCCGAGCGGCAGCAACCACGACTTCCGCCAGGAGATGCTGCGCAAGACTCCGTTTGCCAAACTCTCCCGGGCCATGGGTTGGGGGGAAGTGCCATTCGGGACCATCCAGGCCCTGCTGGATTCGGCGACTGGAGAGCGGGGGGCTCCCAAACCGGAGAAGACGAAAACCAGCCCCACAGCGGGGAAGGCGGAGAAGGAGGTGGGATCCCACCGTGCGGCGGCTGGCAGCGCCAGGCCAGGAATCCTCAGAACGGTTGTCCTGGCGGCGGCACCCAGTGCGGAAGCTGCGAAGCGAGAAGCAGAGGGTGCTGGGAAGCATCTACCCGGGCAAGCGGAGGCAGAGTCTTCCAAGACCCCTGCCTCCCCGGCCCAGAAGCGCATGAGCAATCACACTGGCCCAGGAAGCGCCGGCTAGGGCGGGTGCAGTGCAAGCCGGTGGGCACTAGGCACCACAGCCAAGCCTCAAGCCTCTAGAACCAATCGTAGGAGTTGCAATAATAATCAGGCTGTGGCCTAGAGCCCATTGGGCTGGCTTCTCTGTGTCTGCTGGGTCAGCAGGCCTGGGTCAGCAGGCCCAACAAACCCGGACTGGACAATGGAGAGAGACCTGGGAGGGGCGATAAATGGTAGTTAAATTTCCACTGGGGGGGGGGGGGAGAATACACTCCACATTCTGACTCCTGATTCCACCTGCGGTGCCGTCTCCTCCCGAAGGCAGGAAACTTTGGCCCTACCTCAGAGGTGCCACCAACCTTCTGCAGAAGAGTTAGGCCTCGCTGCTGTGTAGCCATAACCCCTTGGCTTTGGGGCTGACTCTCACTATGGGGCCCGGGGGTGTTCTGTACCGTTAAAGGGGGGCATTAAGCTGATGTGACATTTGCGTGCTGGTGGATTTTGTCTGAGGCAGTGGACAGAACAGGGGGGAAGAGGCGGCTGCGTACGATTGAAGGAGGGCACTGTGGCTGGTGCCAGTTCCTGCCAAAGCCCTTGGGCTCATTCCGTCCCGGTGGAAAGATGCAGGCCTCTTCCCTGCCTGGTTTGGAGAAGGGGGCACTCCACAGCCTGGCGCTGCTGAGCGACTTCTCCAAAAGGCTGGCGAAGGCGGGGATCTCCTGCTTAGCCAGGCTTTTTGAAAGAAATGCATTCATATACAAACACTGTTTCTGGCACCCTCCTTCCTTAAGAGGAGGAACTGTGCCCAGTCGAGGTGCTGGTGGTGAACCTAACATTTGGTAGGAGAGAGGTCTGCCCCCCCCCCCAAATCAAACCACCTCCTAGCAGGGAATTGAAGCCTAGATGGCTGCTTCCTGCAGTTCTCTGAACCAACCCCTCTCACGTCTTCTGGAGCTGGAGACAGCTGGACTCTGGAACCTATTTATTCATTCTGAGCCAAGCAAGAAATCCCTTTTTTTAATGTCCAAGGATTAGGGTCACATTCACACCACGCATTGAAAGCATTACAATGCCACTTTTGCGGTCCTGGCTTCCCCCAAAGAATTCTGGGAGCTGCGGTTCATGTGGGGTGCTGAGAGTTGCTATGGGGTCCCTAGTTCACCTCACAAAAGGGATTTACAACGTTCAACCCCTCTTCACAGGGAACTCTGGATTTCAGCTCTGTGAGGGCAAGGGCAGGGGGTCATCTCCCAACAACTCTCGGCACCTTAATAGTTCCCATTATTATTTGGGGGAAGCTGTTTAAAATGGTGTGATAGGTCTTTAAATGTATGGCATGAAGGTGTCCTAGGTTCATTTTTGGGTCAAAAGTGGGGCTTCTTCTCAACTTTGGGCTGTCGTGCAATATATTCCTTCCCAAGGGGGGGGGGTCCCTTTTTAATTGCATAGTGCCATTTTTGTACCCTAATCCCCATCCCAAATAGACTAAGATGCCCACAGGATGCCTCCCCTCCCAGGCTGTTTCTAGCACCTTGCGCCCCCTCCCTTGCCTGAAAAAAGGCCTATGTGGACCATTGGAAATGGGGTTTGATCAGCCCTGTACTTTCGGTAGCTGCTGAATCATGGTGGTTTTTTAAATCAAAATAAGCTGGAAAGGGGATCGATTGTAAAACTTCTTGTGAACGGAAGTTATAGCGATATAGTTAACATTACACAATGCCCTCTTCCAGCTCTACACATTCACACACTCTTTTCTCTCTCAGGGCTGGTCCCAGCCTGCAACCTGTGCCACCCCCCACCCACCCCCCGGCCTCAGAAAAGGCCCTTTTCCCTTCCTCTCCGCAGGTGTGCGTCTCACAATCGCTCTAGCTGTTGGCAGTGGTGTGTAGTTATTTATTCTATTTATGGAGTCCTTGTTCTCTCTCGCTGTAGCTGCTGTCCCTTGCCTCAGTTTTTGATAAACCGAATTTTTTAATGAAATAAAAACATGGTCCGTGGATTAAAGAGGAAAAGAGTGAGCTGTCTTCCCTGGTTAAGAGCGGCTGCCCTGGCCCTCTGCAGGCAGGAGTGGCCAACCTCTGGGCCAGAGCTCAGATGTGTCCCCTCCAGGCCCACATCTCTCCTTGTGTGCCTTTGCTTGGTTGGACTGTGCCCTTGCCCTTGAATAGTGTTGCTAGGAGGGTGGAGAGATGTGTGGGTAGGAATATAACCTCCAAATGCAGCCCCTTTTGCCTCTGCCCTGCACCAAACCCCCAATATGCAGCCCCTGGAAGGTTGCATTGAGGGACTGTGGGCTTCAGGCAATAAAAAGACCAGCTATGGGACAGGTAGAATAGGTGTGGCTCCCCGCCCCCCCAGGGACTAGAAATAGGATGGGCACCACCTGTTGAACTTCTACCTGCACCAAAGAGGCAAGGGCATAGAGCTGGTTGCGGAATGCCTATGTCCATTAGAAGGCTAATAATTATTCCCAATACTAGTGTCCTATAGTGTTCGCAAACTACACCTCCCAGCATTCTTTGAGGGAAGCCGCGACTGTTCAAAGTCGCACCATATCGCTTTAAGTGCAATTCTGCATGTGGTCCTAGTTTACATATTGAATTCCATCTTCATTATGTTAGTCCATTCGTTTCAATGCAAAGGAAGCACAATGCAGGGGGAGCTACGTGTCATTCACAAACAAAGCAGCAACAGCAGCCGATGCTGATCTTAATTTGCTAGAATAATTTCTGTCGCAGTCCTGTACCTGGAAGTAAGCCCTGTTGCAAACAGACACCTACTTCTGAGCAGGCACATGCATACCACTGCATTGCAAGTTAAACACGCAATTTAACACACATTTAACTAGTGAACATTCAGCTTTATTCATATAGCAAAATAAAAATAAAAAGTGGCAGGATTCTGGGGAAAGTGACTTTGGAAATTGGCCCTCCAGCTGTTTTGGGACTACAATTCCCATCATCCCTGACCACTGGTCCTGTTAGCTAGGGATGATGGGAATTGTAGTCCAAAAACAGCTGGAGGGCCAAGTTTGGCCACCACTGAGAGCTTTGGGCTTCATGCATGATCTCAAGAACGTAACTCCCATGTAAGTTGCAGGCTTACTGCACAGCGAATCCTAATGAATGCCTGATATTTATCTCCTGCACAGGAGGAGACTGCGTAGACTTCACAACTGCCTGAATCAGGCCTGAGTCCTCAAGCTTTGCACTTTTATTTACCCAAATAATGGGAGGGAGAAATCAGCCCAGCCACCCACAGCAGTAGGGCTGATAAGATATATTATTTTTATTAGCAGACATCTATGAAATAGTCAGTTGTATGAAGAACTGAAGGGTGGCGGGAAGGAAGCAGACAGGGTCCACCACCCAACAGCAGGGCCAAGCCAGCCTGCAGAGCATCTCAAGACACCTTCCCCATAATCTTCAGACAAAAGCAGGTAACACTTCCAAGCACCAGGGGAAACCTCAAATTGCAAGGGAGGGAGGAAAGCCAGGGGCTAGACACCCGCTTTTCCAATCGCAGCAACGCATGCTCCTAGTCCTCAGCGAGGCCTTCTCCAGACGGTGCTCAGCACAGAGTGTGTGGTGCTTGCGGACCAGATAGATATAAGCTCAGAGGAGCAAGTCCATTCCACGCTGAACCAACACAACCTTCTGCGTTTCAACGCAAGAGGCCTGGATCTTGTGCCAAGAGATTCGTCAACCCCACTTCCAGGCAGTTAGCAGGAGAAGAACCAAGACTGCCAGTGGAGAGGAGCACTTTGGGGCAGGAGCCCCACAAGCCGAGGAAAGACGAAGTCCCCTCTGCCCTTCTCAGGAGACATGGCCAAGAAGCTTGGCTGTGGCAGTGTGGGCACTGGAGATGCAGTCGTTGACCGAGACGCCCTCGTAGGAAGCTCCAACCAGGCTGAGCGGCAGCTTTTGCTGCTCCAGGTATGCCGCTGCGCTCTCTAAAGGAAGGAGCAAAGGGTTAGCAAGGAACATATGTCACTGCCTTCTTATACCGAGTCAGGCCATTGGCCCATCTAGCTCAGTACTGCCTGCACTGACAGGCAGCGGTTGTCCAGGGTTCCAGGTGGGAGCCTCTGCCAGCTTATTTCCTGCAGCCAGGCGCATGCCGTCTCTTCCGCTGAGTTACCACCCTCCTGCATTCTGGTCCCCATCATTCAACTATTCTGGGAGAAGTCAAGAGAGCCACACAAGCAGACCAGAAATCGGACTGCGTCGCAGCTCCACAGAGAGCTCCCTCACTACAGGAAGGCTATACAGCTTGCCAAAAATATCCTCCTTATGGAAAAAGTCTCTAGCCTTTCAATTTGCAGCACCTGTGGAAATGGCAAAAATGTGTCTGTCGTCAGAAGGATGCATCCTGGCCCAGACACCGCATGCACTGCTCCTTTGGTTTGGTCAGCTGTAGCTGGAGTTCAACACGGCAAGTAGAAAGAGCTGTGCTGCGACCCACCTGGGGGTCCTGACCCCCTGGCTGAAGTCTTGCGTTCCTATATACAGGTACATAGAAATGAAAGAAGCTGCTGCGCTGGGTTGTTTGTGTGTCTGCTCTCTCTCTCTCTTTCTCTCAGGGTGGAACTACACACGGGGGGGGGGGACGCTATAAATATGTCAGAAATTAAATCGTTATAACGAAAGAAAGAAAAAACTCTATGCAAATATAGCTTAGAATTTTTTGCTCTCTGGCGCCATCTGGTGTTGCATTTTTATAATGAATTCAAAACATTATTTTTGACTAATGTAACTGAGGCCTAACTCTCTTTCCCGCTTTCTCTCTCACACTCACACACGCACTCATACTGGAAGGCTGCATGACATGAAAACAGCTGAATTAAATTGTTTTGATAGAGAGTTAAAAAAAGAAAGGCCTACCTATGTGTTTCCAGTGGCCGAGTGTATACTGAGGAATGCAGGCCTGCAGAGACAGGAAGGGGCAAAGGGGTTTGCAGGTGGTCTTAAGCAACTCAAAATGTTATCAAACAAATTGGATATATATATATATATGTGAGATCCTGTACCCCTTTCTCTTCTCCCCTTCAATACCCCTCCCTGACTCTTTTTCTCTCTGCCACCCAATGCAGCGCCCTCTCCTCTGCTTCTTCCACACACAAGACAAAGAAATTGAGGCTGGGTTCAAATCATCACCTGGGCAGCAGACTAAGCAGATGGCCTTGGCCAAAACCCCACAGCTTCCTCAAGCCACCAATTCTCCATCTGTACCATCAGAACAACCAGCACAGTGGCTGGATGATGGATCAAAGCACCCTGGATCTTGACCTCCATCCAAATTCTGCATTTACGTCATGCTGTAGTGTACACCATCTTGGCCAGGGGTCCCCAACCTAAGGCCCGTGGGCCGGATGCGGCCCAATTGCCTTCTCAATCCGGCCTGTGGACGGTCCGGGAATCAGCGTGTTTTTACATGAATAGAATGTGTGCTTTTATTTAAAATGCATCTCTGGGTTATTTGTGGGGCATAGGAATTCATTCATTTTTTCCCCCCAAAATATAGTCTGGCCCCCCACAAGGTCTGAGGGACAGTGGACCGGCCCCCTGCTGAAAAGGTTTGCTGACCCCTGATCTTGGCAATCCTCACGGTGACCCTGTAAGGGAGGTGGCACACTACCCTCCCCAAATTGCAGGAGCAAAGGAGCAGCTGAAAGAACAGCAGCTTTGTCTAAGGCTCCCCAGCCCATTCACCAACAGAAAAGTGAATGAAACCTTATTGTTGGTTTTTGTTATTACAAAAAAAGGTTTTAAATAGTTGTTTTTCACTTTTTTAAAAACACACACACTGATAATTTCATTTTCATTCTGTTTGTCAACCACTTTGAGGGTTTCTTCTTTGCAAGCAGGGTATACGTTTTGTGAAATAAAGGAAATTATCATCATAAACATAAATCAGTTCAGTTACAGGGAGGTAGCCGTGTTGGTCTGCCATAGTCAAAACAAAATAAAAAATAAATAAAAAATTCCTTCCAGTAGCACCTTAGAGACCAACTAAGTTTGTTGTTGGTATGAGCTTTCGTGTGCATGCACACTTCTTCAGATACACAAAAGCTCATACCAACAACAAACTTAGTTGGTCTCTAAGGTGCTACTGGAAGGAATTTTTTATTTTTTATTTTGTTTTATAAATCAGTTCACTTTTCTCCGCTGGTTAGAGCACGGTGCTGAAAATGTCAAGGTGGCAGGTTTGACGCCCGTATGGGACAGCTGCATATTCCTGCATTGCAGGGGGTTGGACTAGATCAGGGGACCCCACCTGGGTCCTAAATTCGGCCCGTGCCGCAAAGCTGAGACTCCCAGCGACAGTGACGGGAGGAAGAGGCCGAGCGGCGGCGGCTCTGCCACTCAAACACCGCAAATGGTTTACCTGAGTGGCGTTTGATCGGCAGAGATGTCCCCATGCCACGCTGAGGGAAACTAGGCGTGGCGTTTGATTAGTAGAGCCGCCGCCGCTCGGCCTCTTCCTCCCGTTGCCACCCTGGTGCTCCTGTGGGCCAGAGAGCGGAGCAGAGCGGATGAGCTCGCTCTGCCTACTCACGAGAAGAAGCAGTGGTGGTGGCGGCGGCGGCAGCAGCCCCTGGGAAGGTAAGCGAAGCGGCTGGGGGGGTGGGGAGGAGCCCACCACAAGTCTGAGGGACAGTGGACTGGCGCTGCTAAAAAAATAATTGCCAACCCCTGAGCTAGATGATCTTCAAGGTCCCCTTCCAACTCTGTGATTCTATGATTCTTGGAGCTGTGCATCCAGCTAGAACACAGAAGGAGGTTTGTAGAATTCAGACTGACAACTCCCCCCCCCCGCATCTTTCTCTCTCCCTCTCCCTCTCAGCTCCAGAGTCTGTACCTTCTGCACCTTGACGATGCTGCGAGAGGGCTCGGCTGAGACCCCCAGGTGCTCCTTAACAGCTGCCTCGGCCCGGCTCAGCAGCACAGCGTGGGGGACGGTGTCTGGATCTCCGAGCCCCGATGCAAACCACGCGCCGCCCAGCATCACCTGGGCAAAAGGAGCGGAACGTTAAAAAGCTCATTTCCCAGCCTGAAAGCTGCATCGCCTTATGGGAACCGTGGCACAGCACCTATTTTGAACTACAACTCCCAGCCTATCTGAAGCCGATGGAAGCCGGAGTGTCCAAAAGGGCTATGTTGGCTGAGCTGAGGGAAGCTGGACGGTGGTTTAGTGGCCAGGGTGGGTCAATTTCTGCAGGACACTTCCCACTTCCAGCATCCTAGAGCTCCCCCCCCCCCGATGAGCACGATTACAGGGGCAACACAGAGCCTAAGGAGGACGAAGCTGCAAAGCAGTGCCACCCCCTGGACTGTTTGTAAGACAGCCAGGAAATAGGGGCTGGCTCAGAGCCAGCTGAGGTTAGTGGGGCAGTGCCCCTTGTGCCCTAATGGAGTAGCCTCTAAGGGCACCAGGCTGATGAAGCCTGCATTAAGCCATATTTAGAACATGATCCTACAGTGGGGGTGGGAGGTGAGCCCCTCGCCCCCCACCGGCTCTTACTGTCAGGCGTATGCAAGGACCGCTGGATCCATCCTGCCCAGGGAAGGCGACAGAATCGTAGACGATGCCCAGCAACGAGCTGTCTTCAAAGGAGGGTACCAAGTGCCCAAATCCCTGGAAGAAAGAGAAAACACACACAATCACACAAAGCGTGGGTTTCTTTATTTCTACTTCAACTCTGCCCTAAAGGTTCTGGGAAGAAGAACTGTTCCCAAAAATAAAAAATAAAAATCCACAAACAAAACCCATCCAAACAAACACACACACACAGAGTATTTAAAGCTATTTCTAATGGTTGGGGCTACTCTGAAGAAGGCCCTGCCTGGGGTTCCCAGCCAATCTCACAGATCAAGGGGCAGGTGGGCACATGGGTGGGCACACCCCCTTGAGAAAACAGGGGGAGGGCTGATCACAGCCTTTTGCAAGGACCACTGACTGTAGCTGAAGTTAACATTACAAATGTACACTCAGGTTCTCTCAAAATTTGAGGCTTAATTCTAAACTTAAGCCCCAGCCCTTGTCACATCACTTCATTTCTCTGTGGACATATAGAAATCTTTCCTGTGGCAATGCTCTGGCAACTTTACCTGCTGAATTTCTAGTGGGCAAGTTCTCCCCACCCCTTCCTCCAACCGCTACATCTTCCCGTGGGCATGTGGAGATTTTTGCCACATTTCCCCCCTTTTCTTTGTTTTCAAAGCTGTTGCGCTCTGTGACAGGTAGAAATTCACCTGGTAAAGCTCCCCAGTTCCCAAAACAATAGGTCTCACTATGGGCATGTACGGATTTTCTCCTGTCTGACACAACTGGGGGGACAGATGGGACCCTGAGCGAAACAAGAGACATTATTCCTGCCTGCATTGCCCCTTAACGCTCCTTGCAATGGGAACCGGCAAGCTTCGTGTTTTGAGCAGGGGGGCATCGAAAAAAACCTCTTACCGTGACGGGGAGATGCACATCTCTATACTGTAGGTTCACCACCCCCACAGAAACAGCCCGGATGGCCAGTAGCTCTCGGGCAAGTGGTTCGGCCCAGCCAGGGAGTGACTCGGCAAGCGCTGGAGAGAGAGAAGAGGCAGGTTGAGTCTATTCAAGGTTGCCTAGGATGAAGGCAAAAATGGGTTTCGCGGTCCCTGTTCCAGGACAGAGGATTCTCCTACCTTGGGCGGGCAAAGCGCTGATGATGTGATCTGCCTCCACAACGCCGTCCTCAAGCGCTATCTAAGGGAGAAACACAGAGCCAGAATCAATCAATGCTGCTGTGGCCGCAGAAGGGGCTCTAACACAAGGGCGGAGGTCTACCGTATGGTCAGCCAGGGCCCTCTGACCCTGGTTCAGCCCTCCTACCACCACCACAAATGACTACTCAGAAAACTGTGGGTGATGTCAGTATCCTTCTATGATTAGAAGGATACTGACAAGCTGGAACGTGTCCAGAGGAGGGCAACCAAAATGATCAAAGGCCTGGAAACGATGCCTTATGAGGAACGGCTTAGGGAGCTGGGTATGTTTAGCCTGGAGAAGAGAAGGTTAAGGGGTGATATGATAGCCATGTTCAAATATATAAAAGGATGTCATATAGAGGAGGGAGAAAGGTTGTTTTCTGCTGCTCCAGAGATGCGGACATGGAGCAATGGATTCAAACTACAAGAAAGAAGATTCCACCTAAACATTAGGAAGAACTTCCTGACAGTGAGAGCTGTTCAGCAGTGGAATTTGCTGCCAAGGAGTGTGGTGGAGTCTCCTTCTTTGGAGGTCTTTAAGCAGAGGCTTGACAGCCATCTGTCAGGAATGCTTTGATGGTGTTTCCTGCTTGGCAGGGGGTTGGACTGGATGGCCCTTGTGGTCTCCTCCAACTCTATGATTCTATGATTAGTTTTGGCACCTAGTCCACGCTGGTTACTGCAGTACCCAGCACATTGGACTAGGACCTGGGAGACCGGGGTTCGAACCCCCACTCAGTCACAAACATCACTGGGCGACCTTCGGCCAACCATTGTCTCTCAGCCTGACCTACCTCACAGGGTTGTTGCGAGGTTAAAATGGAGAAGGGGAGGGCCATGCATGCCTATCCCGTGAGCTCCTTGGTGGGTGGCGAGATGAAATGCAATAATAAAAAAGTAGGTTGACTCTTGGGTATGCTTCAGTTGGATACAACTCAATTTATACTCGGGGCAGCCGGCTAAGGCCTACACACGGTTACAGGTGCTCCTGCAAGGAGATGGTGGCTTGTTTATTCATATCACTTTGATTTATTATCGTTCATCATCCCACGTCAGTCCCTCCTTTCTTCCAAGACTCTCAAAGTGGAGCATGTGGATCTCGCCCTCCTCACAACAACCTTGCGAGGCAAGGTTAAGCTGAGAGATAGTGTCTTGGGCCCAGGGTCGCCCACAGTGAGCTTCATGGCTGAGAAAGGGATTTGAACCCACATCTCCCAGGTCTTTGAGCCCAACGCTTTAACCACGTGACTTGAACAGGCCTCTGCGGAAATATCCCAAGAGGAGTGGGGCAAAATTCCTCCAGAGCGGCTGGAGGGAGATTCCTAGAGAGGAAGCTGCCCTACGCCCCTTTCTCACGATCCAGTGGCCCTTTTCTTACCTTCCAGGAGCCAGACGCCGCCCTCTCCAGCCGCTTCACAGGGGCGCCGCAGTGAATCTCCACCCCACGCTGCTTCACGAAGCCCTCCAAGGCTTCGGGGAGAGTCTGCATGCCGCCACGCAGCGACCACTGGCTCCAGCGCTCGTCCCGGGCTCTGCGGATCAGAGGAGAATCCACCGGGGGGCCTTTCCCTAAAAGATAAGGAAGTCCGATATCAGAAACTTCTCTATGTTCCCTTCCCTTCTGAAACTGCAAAACACGCAATCCAAAAGCCGCCTCCTTTTTTCTCCGGCTCCCCTTGGCACCTCACCTCCGCCAAGGGCCATGCCCAAGATGACAGAACGGTGCCTCCGCTCGGCCTGGAACAGCGCCGGGAAGCAGGAGCGCACGCTGAGGGTCCGGCAGTCTCCGGCAAACACCCCCCGGCAGAGGCTGTCGATGACAATGTCGGCCAGCTGTGGAGGTCAAGGGCGCAGCACTCAAGGCAAGAAAGCGGCAACCCGCCCTGGTGTTGGGTGCAGCGCTATTTAAAATCAAGGGTGGGGAATCTCAGACCCTGGGGCCAAATGTGGCCCCCTAAGCCTTCCTATCTGGCCCTTTGGAATCTCCCGCAGGCCACATCCCTCTTGCTGGTCCTTGGGTGTTTCTGCCTGGCTGGAATGTGTCTTCGAACTTGGATCAGGCCTATTACTTGGCTGGATGGAGGATGATGATGATGATGATAATAATAATAATAATAATAATAATAATAATAATAATAATAATATTACCCTACCCATTTGGGCAGCTTCCAACACATATAAAAACATAACGAAATAGCAAACATTAAAAACTTCCTGACACAGGACAGAGAGGGGCGAATGAATGTTATGTACAAACTAGTGCTTTGCACAAACGGTAAAATTCACATTCGCAGCTCTGCTCACTTTTGCCTCTGGCCCTGGCTCAACCCTGGCATGTGGCCTCCGGAAGGTTCTCCTGAAGCGAATGTGGCCCTTCGCCTGAAGGGCGGCGGGAGAGGGGGAAGGTAGCCTGCCCTTGTTTTAAGCAGACAGTAGCCCTGTTCTTTTATGGACAGGATATCTTTGAGAACAGCTTACCCTGACCCTGCTGGGAGGCTTTGTGTGAGAGAAACAGGCAGGGCAGGGAGAGCAGGGGGAACCACCCTTCTCTCGGGCCCTGTGTGGAGCTGATAAGACAGACGGCCCCCGCCCCACCCTTGGTCCGCTTCTCCTTTCCCCCCTGCCCTGTGCTAGCCAAAACCATAAGAAAACCTCCCTGGCTCACTCCCCCAAATGAGCATTGCCACATTTCCCTTCTGGGCCCGTACCTCCTGGCCAAAGCGACGCCTCACGAAGGCATGGATGGTCTCGTCCGTTTCGGAGCCGCGGGGGGACATGAGCTCTTTCAGGCCACTCCAGACCAGAGGGCGGGTGAAAGGAGGAACAGTCCGCACGACGCCGCTGGAAATCGGCCCACACAAAACACAGCAGAGAAAGTCTCACCTTCCGTGCTTAGATAGGAAGGGCGGGTCGATCTCAGGGCTCCCGAGAGCCACCCCCAGGAAAGTACCTGATACTCGAAGGGAGTTTATGGAGGGCTCCGCGGACATAGAGGAAGCGGTTCTTGGCTGCTGGGTGGTCACCAGGGACAGGAAGGACATCTGTGTCAAGTCCGAGTTCAGAGACCTAGAAAGGAATCGCAACCCTCTTCAAAATAGCTTAAAAATAAATTTAAAAATTCCTTCCAGTAGCACCTTAGAGACCTACTAAGTTTGTTCTTGGTATGAGCTTTCGTGTGCATGCACACGAAAGCTCATACCAAGAACAAACTTAGTGGGTCTCTAAGGTGCTACTGGAAGGAATTTTTTTCATTTTTCATTTTGTTTTGACTATGGCAGACCAAAAGCAAAGACATCACCTTAAAAAGCAAAGACATCACCTTGCCGACAAAGGTCCGTATAGTTAAAGCTATGGTTTTCCCAGTAGTAATGTACGGAAGTGAGAGCTGGACCATAAAGAAGGCTGATCGCCGAAGAATTGATGCTTTTGAATTATGGTGCTGGAGGAGACTCTTGAGAGTCCCATGGACTGCAAGAAGATCAAACCTATCCATTCTTAAAGAAATCAGCCCAGAGTGCTCACTAGAAGGACAGATCCTGAAGTTAAGGCTCCAATACTTTGGCCACCTCATGAGAAGAGAAGACTCCCTAGAAAAGACCCCGATGTTGGGAAAGATGGAGGGCACAAGGAGAAGGGGATGACAGAGATGGTTGGACAGTGTTCTCGAAGCTACTAACATGAGTTTGGCCAAACTGCGAGAGGCAGTGAAGGATAAGCGTGCCTGGCGTGCTCTGGTCCATGGGGTCACGAAGAGTCGGACACGACTGAACGACTGAACAACAACAACAATGGCAGACCAACACGGCTACCTACCTGTAACTTCAAAATAGCTTGTTATAGCAAACATGATTGCTTATGGGGGCTGTTTCGCTCCCCCAGCAATGCAGATCTGAAATGATTTGCAGTCTGTGGGGCTTAGAAAGTCGGCGCAGAACTTTCTAAAGATAAAACGACCCGTGAGCATTTGTAGACGACGCTGCATGGATCAATCAGAGCAGCCGTCGCCGCCCAGATGAGGAGCTGCTTTTGGGGAAGTGTCATCGCTGAGTAGCAGAGCATCCACTCCCAGGTTCAAACCCCGGTGGCCTCGCAATTCCCACCATGCTTGCTGGGGGCTGATGGGAACTGTAGTTCAGCAACATCTGGAAAGCCAAAGGGTACTGGCACCTGACCTACGGCTTGAGGCAAACCAATTCTGGTCCTCCTCTTGCCAATTCTCAAAATGGAAGAGAATTCAAGAGAAGGATTAAGAGGAGATTAAAAGAAGAATGAAGTGGCTGCATGGGGAAGTAACGGACATATGTTTGCAACAGGAGTGGGAAACCTGATTATTATTATTTTTAAATAAAAAAAAGCAATTGTGATAAATTAAAGTAATTCGGACTGATTTGTAAAAATTTGGAAAACCAGTAATAAGAGAGAATTGGCAAGCAGGTGATTTCAGAAGTAGTCCACTAGGTTTAAGTATGATCTGTCTCTGGGTCAAGTGGCCATGTTTCCAGTGACAGGTTAGCACAGCTGAGAGGATCTTGCCAGGGATATATCATATAGAATTGTGGAGTTGGAGGGGACCCCGAGGGTCATCTACTCCAACCCCCTGCAATGCAGGAATCTTTTGCCCAGCGCGGAGCTCGAACCCGCGACCCTGAAATTAAAGAGTCTCATGCTCTACCCACTGAGCTATCAAGGGCCTCAACTTATCAATTTATTTTACTTCATACAACTGATATACTGCTTGATTGTAAAGGGCTTCCGATTTACAAAATACATACCATGAGGAGGGTGTTCTTTCCCACTGCCCCAGCAGGGCGGATCCCCCTGGGCCCATGTTCAAAAACTGCCCCGTCTTCTGTACGTGTGGAATGGATCCATCCTCCGAGACGGCTGCTGCTTTCTAAAAGGATTACCTGGACAGAGAAAGGATGGGGTGTGTGTGTGTCAGTGTTAAAAAAAATCAGATATATAAGCTAATTGCCAAATGGCACCTTGAATCTAGGTCACGGTCACCACAATTATTTTTACAATGTATTATTATTATTATTATTATTACTGCTGTTGTTTCTGCCCAGGAAAGCAATTTTCTCACCAATTTTGCTGCTGCGCAGGTGGCATGGCAACAGAAAACTTTTCTGCGTGCCAGCCAGAAGATGGAGATGTCAGGCGCAAGTTGGCAACAGGACATCTCCATTTGGTCGCAAGTGGACTGTTTGCAGTCGCAAAATGCACCTGGGAAATTTTGAACACCGGTGTGTGCATGAGAATGTGACCGAACAGGATCAAATGGGACCCATGTTTATCAGGATGCTGGGCTGACTGTTATCAGAACCATCTTCCTTATTTCCTATGGGCCAGATCCAACGAATGGGTTCTGTTACAGAAACCCATACAAGAGCTTCCAAAACAACAACAACAACAACAATTTTATTATTTGTACCCTGCCCTTCTGACTGGGTTGCCCCAGCCACCCTCGGCAGCTTCCAGCATATACCAAAACGTAGTAAGACATTAACTATTAAAAACCTCCTGATGCAGGGCTGCCTTCAGGTGTCTTCTAAAAGTCAGACAGTTCTTTATTTCCTTGACATCTGATAGGAGGGAGAAGGCCCTTCTCACAGTGAGGGAACCGGTGGAAGGCCCTTGAAGATGGACCTCAGTGTCCGGGCTGGACAATGGGAGTGGAGATGCTCCTTCAGATATACAGCACTGAGGCTGTTTAGGGTTTTAAAGGTCCAAGCCAACACTTCGAATTGCGCTCGGAAACGTACAATGGGGCTGCTCCCCTTGAATCGCCCAAATTAGGTGTCGAGAGAAACCCCAGAACAGCACCCAGAGGGAGGAGAGTTTGTTAAGGGTACTGAGAACTATTAGCACATCTCCTATTCCCCTCACAGAGCTGCGGTTCTGAGTTTAATGCTCAGCCCTTCTTCCCAGGGAACCGTAGCTCCATGAGGGGAACAAGAGTCTCCTAACGACTCTTAACAAATGACAGCTCCCAGAATCCTTTGGGGGGGAAGCCATGGTTGTCTAAAGCTGTGGCCTTGGTCACCCGAACACACAAAATGGCCAACTTAAGCGGCAAATGCTGTGCTGTTTCCCTCCAGGCCTTGCCCTCCAGCGAGCAACAGTATCTCACAGACAGCCCCACACTCACCTTGGGTGCCTGGGGGCTTCGGGCGAGGTAGTAGCAGGTTGCAAGGCCGCTCACCCCCCCACCAAGCACAGCCACGGTCCTCTGCATTGGGATTCTAGAGAGAGTCGGGCAAAGGATCCGATTACGTACAGGGGGTCACCCACAACACCATGCCCCCCAAAATTATTATTTTTACATTTATTATTCCACAACATTCATATACTGCTTGGCTGCAATGAAAACCTCAAAGCGGCTTACATCTCTTCCTCCAAGGAGCTCACAGTGACATCCATAACGACAGACTTCTTCAGTTCTCACAACAACCCTGTGAGGTTGGCCGGGCCGAGAGATCACAAGTGGGCTGAAGGTATCCATGCCACCTCCAACACCATACACTTAAAGCTCTTGGCTTCCTCCAAGAGAATCCCAGGAAGTGTAGTTTACCTGCCACAGAGCTGTAATTCCCAGTATCCTTAACAAACTACAGTTCCCAGGATTCTTTAAAGGCAAGGCATGGATGTAACTCCAGTCAAACTGAAGAGGGGAATGTGGACACTTTGAACACCTCAGAAAAAGGTGGTTGGTGTGTGTGTGTGAGAGAGAGATAAATAAATTAGATTTATTTAATATAAATATAATAATAATATAATAATTAATATAAATATGTGGGTTAACATGTTATTTAGTATACTTATGTGTTTTTAGTTAATTGCTGCTTTTTATTTTTATTTTTTAAACTTTTTGTAAATGCTTTGAGGTTTTCTACAACAACCAAGTGGTATATAAATTTTATGAAATCAATAAGAAATTAACCTCATCGTGTGCACTTTAATCATGGAGAGGAAATGTTCCACTCTGAAATTGTTATACAGTACCCTCAAAATACCTCCCCAGCCCATATATTTACTTGCGATTGAAAGTTTCCCGTCCCCAGATGAGTCTCTGCTGCCACTCCTAGTTTCATGGTTGCCATTATTAACACACATGAGAAGACATTTTTCAGCCCACACAACACAGTCTGGAAGCCTTCATGTTAACCAATTGTTGACCAATTGTTGCACAACCTGAGGTGCTCAGCAAAGTAGCCAACACTTAATGGGGTTGTGACTACACAATATATTTAAAAGACATTTACCCACCCAAAGAATCCTGGGAAATTTAGTATGCCTTCTCACAGAACTACAATTCTCAACACCATTATCAAACTACAGTTCCCATGATTACTTTGGCGGGTGTGCGTGTGTGTGCTTTAAATGGGTGGTTTGCATGCAGTCTATATTAAGTGAGTTCAAGGGAGCACACAATTCCCCTGTCTGGTCACCCCACCAACCACCCCCTTCAGGGAAGATTGCTCTGTTCCCTTCCCCCATTCACTTTACAACATTATTTGCACCTAGCCAACCTCACCCACTCCTTGCCCCTTGTAAATATCAGGGATTATTTGTGATCACAATGAAAAAGCCTTTGGTGGCATAGTGGTTGAAGTGTTGGACTATGATCTGGGAGGCCGAGGATCAAATCCCCACTCTGCCACAAAATTCACTGTGGGTGACTCCAGTCACCAGCTCTCTATGCCTTACCTCGCAGGGTTGTTGCGAGGATAACATGGACACCACACTCCAGCTCCTTGGAGGATATAAATACAGTAATTGATGAGTAAACTACATCACAGAAACTCTTCCCAACTGCCCTCAGAACCTGCCCAGCAAATATGCCTTCCAACCCGTCATTTGATGACATTTCTCTTCCTGTCGGTAACGTGCACCCCCCTGATATCCTATCCTTGGAACAATTTCTTCAATTTGCCCAACCGGTTCTACAAGGCACCCCTTAACCCTAGATCGAGGCCTCCTTTGGTTGCCATCGATATAATGTCGCTTTTCAATCTACCATAATAAACACACACTCCAGACCGACCCACCTCGTTTCACAGCGATTGACTCCTCCTACACCAATATGTCCTCTACTCCACTCTCTGGCTGCGTTCACACGAACACACCAGCGCAAAACACACGTGTACCACCCACTCCTAGTCCACGGGCGGCGTCCGGCCCCTTTACTCTGATGGCTGCACGTTGCATCCACTCCCCTCTTTCTTTCTCTCCTTCTCACCCCCCCCCCCGCAGCTGAGCTCGGGGCTCCGCCCCTCCGCCCAGGATTGGCTAATAGGGACAATGACGTTAGGGTTCGAACGACTCGCACGGCTGCAAGGGCAGGGGAGGCGGGGCGAGTGGAACGTTGAGCATTCTGTAGCGATTCCTACTTACACGCACCGCCTGGTGGGCGGGGCCTGGGGCGCTTTTATAAGTGATTGATAGACATCAGAATTTAAAATACTCAGAGCTACAGGTTCACAAAGGTCCGTATAGTTAAAGCTATGGTTTTCCCAGTAGTAATGTACGGAAGTGAGAGCTGATCGCCGAAGAATTGATGCTTTTGAATTATGGTGCTGGAGGAGACTCTTGAGAGTCCCATGGACTGCAAGAAGATCAAACATATCCATCCTTAAAGAAATCAGCCCTGAGTGCTCACTGGAAGGACAGATCTTGATGCTGAGGCTCCAATACTTTGGCCACCTCATGAGAAGAGAAGACTCCCTGGAAAAGACCCTGATGTTGGGGAAGATGGAGGGCACAAGGAGAAGGAGACGACAGAGGACGAGATGGTTGGAAAGCGTTCTCGAAGCTACCAACATGAGTCTGACCAAACTGCGGGATGCAGTGGAAAACAGGAGTGCCTGGCGTGCTCTGGTCCATGGGGTCACGAAGAGTCGGACACGACTGAACGACTAAACAACATAAGTGACTGATAGACATCGGAATTTAAAATGCTCAGAGCTACCCGTCTCTGTGCGACTCAAGAGGAGGTATCTAGTTCAAGGATTCACGAGGTGGCATTAAGCAAAACACACTCAGCCTCAGTGTTCCCCATCTGCAATATGGGCACAACAGCCTACTTTACAAAGTTGTTGTAAGGACAGCAGCTAGATAATGCATGGGATTTGAGTACGGCACACTGAAGTTTAAACCTCCCAGGCTTGTAGCTTAATTGTACTAAGAGTAAACCCACTGAAATGAATTCATCTTTAGGTTTCCCTAGGCAAAGCAACTAACAAAGTTACTTATTATTAATAATAATCTACTGTCCACCAACTAGCATTGGCTATCATAATTTGTGTGCAGCCTTTCCACACCATGAAAAAATGATGTAATTCACCGTTACAAAATATAACAAAATTTGGACAATAAAAGTTAACAAAAACAGATCATTAAGAAATATACAATAAAATTAAAAAATCCCATTGTAATTCATAAGGTATAATAATGAAGAGTCACAAAGAGTCTGACACGACTGAATGACTGAACAATAATAAAATACAAACGCAGTCCCAGTAACAGTGAAAATAATGCACTTCAAATTTAAATCTTGACCCCAACAGAAGCCCCTAAACACCACTGCCATTCTGATAATCTCTAGGATACAATTCTCTCGCACACACACAAACATACATTTCCTTTGTCTCCTGTGTTAAAGACAATTATATTTTAGTTCACAGAAGTCTCAAATAAGGACAAATGACACTCTCAGGGCTAGGGAGAGAGAAACTTTTTATAAACACACCAGAGAATTTTAGAAAGAAAAAGTAACCCAGAGAGAGATGCACACCCCATCGCTGGGGCTTCCTGTATCCCAAATGAGTAGAGATACTAATTGGACTCTGGTGGGGTCACCCCAGCAACCAACTAATGCTTCCAACAGAGTGTTGCCGGGCTTCATTCTGCTAGCACAAAAAGTACAAGCGTTTTTTGTCTTGCAACAAGAAAACATGTGCCTGCTTCTAGATTACACAGAACTCTGTGCCAAGATGTAAGCATTATGTTACAAACACACACACACACAAAATGAACACACTCACACTTATAAACCATTTCACAACTGGAAATAAAAATGATAATTAAATACCTTAACTCTTTCTCATCCAAAGGGACCAGTGCCTGAGTTTCCCCAGCCTAAAGGTCACCCAGTGAGCATATTGGCCGAGTGGGGATTTGAACCCTGATCTCTCCTGGGTCCTCGTCCAACACTCTAACCAATACCCCAAAATGTCTCTTCTTTCTCCCCCCGCCACCCCGAGCATAAGCCCCACGACCCCTTCCCCCAAATAGAAGTGAGACAAACTCCATTTTTGTTAATTTTTTTAGTAAATTTATTCACAAAAAAGTTTCAACCTCTTCATTTTTCTCTTGTCATCTATGTACAAACCCATCATTATACTGTATATACAAAGTCACATAGTCGTTTAAAATCAGTAGTGGCTGCCACAGTCAGACTGAGGGGTAAGCGCATGTTATTTCCCCTGAGGGCTTGGGGGGTGGGGGCAAGCGGACGGACAATGGAGGCTCTGTGCATTCTTCCTCCCACACACACACATCCCTTCACAAACTCTCGCATTCTCTCTCTCTCTCTCTCTTTGCCAGGCCTTGCCCTGCAACCACTTTGCTCCCATCCCGCCTTAAGACCTGGTGATTTTTATTTTATTTTTTAAAAAGAACAAATGAGGGGGGGGGGGAATAAAATAAAAAGGAAACCTGGGTACGTATATGGAGAAGTGGATGACCCGGGTCACTCGTAGAAACAAACCCCACACAGTGTCGTTTGTTTTTTTATTGGGTTTTTTTTTGTTGTCGCTTTTTTAAAATGGTTTTTTTTTAAAAGACCCGAGCACCAGTCTCTATGAGGTAAGAGGGGTGGCAGGGCCGAAAGTGCTGGGTTCCAATACTATTACTGCTTCTTCCAGTGCATGTCGTCCAGCTCGTAGAAAAGGACGTAGCCCTCGCTGGACGGGACCTGGTTCTCACTGATTGGAGACACCCTGCAAAAGGTGGGGAAAGAGAGAAAGGATGGCACATTAGCAGAGAAACCTTACTTGCCTGCTCATCTTACTCGCCTGGGATACTCCTCCAGATGTCGCAGAACTACAACTCCCATCAGAGTGACCAGTTCTGCCGCACCGGGCGCTGAGCAGCGCACCACAACTATGATGTACTGAACTGAGCAGAATGGAAGGCAAGATGTGGTGCCACACAGGGCGCTGATGAAATCTGGAGGTCTGCCCCTGCTCCCATCATCCTTGCCCACTGACCACATCTGCTGGGGCTGATAGGGAGCTGCAGTTCAGCTGAAGGGCGGCAGATTCCCCACATCTGCCTTACAGTAAAGGGACATGAAACTGGGCCTCTTAAGATGAACTTCAGACTTGGTCACACGGGAGACGGCAGCCCTTATGGTGTGCTGGTTCTAGGAAGTTAACACCAGCACTCTGAATTTAGTCTAGAAACTAGTAAATAAACAAAGGTGATGGTGTTGAGATCACAGTTTATGATCTGATCTCCTCCCAGTGTCAAATAAGCAATTGCACTTTGAACCAACTGGAAATTTGGGGTCGCCTGTACTGCGGCCCCTCCCTGCCCAGTACTTTTGTAAACTTCCATGTGTGTGTAGAGGATACTAAATAAAATTAATAACCACTGCCAAGTGTACAGAAGAAAGCCAAATTCACAGGGTGTAGCATGGGCCACATAGTTTATCAATCCAAGTGCCAGGTTCTCCTTTTATTTCTCTGTAGCCATTTTGATTTTGCGACGATACATGAGCTATGCTAGATGAAAACTTAGAAAGCACCGTGACAGCCAAAGAAGACTCTGAGAGGTTGGAGGGCAGGGCACCAATGTCCATATCCCATAATGAGCAGGAGAGGATTGTATCGTGCAAAAGAGGGGGAAAAAACGTGCCAGT
Source organism: Lacerta agilis (assembly GCF_009819535.1). NCBI lineage: Eukaryota > Metazoa > Chordata > Lepidosauria > Squamata > Lacertidae > Lacerta > Lacerta agilis. The sequence continues at coordinate 30,070,112 of NC_046328.1, read as the reverse complement.
GAGGAAAACTGGTTGCTCACTCCTGCTCAGAATGAGCTAATTAAAACAATGAACTTTAGTCAGTCATGCCTGTTGAATTCAATGGGTCTACTCTACATTGGGTACAGCCCTCTTGCTGTTGTTAGCATTGGTTGCAAAACTGAGCTGTTCACATTGCAGAATTTGGGTTCTCTGGGTATGGAACTCCAACATATTTCTAGGGCAGCCAGGTTTGAATGGTTTTGCAGTTGGCTGCAAGGCTGGATCAAGGGTGTTCAGGCAGCAGCACGGCCTGCTTTAAACCCTTGCCAAGCAGGGCACACATTAGGAACAGGTGTCTTAAGCTACTTAGTTAGTAGAGCTATCTAATTATATTAGCATCCTGGCCCAGAGCAGAGCACAGGTTTTATGGTGCAAGGAAGGAAGGGTTCAGGAAGTGACTTCTGACCCATAAAAGAGCTGGCCTGGGCGAGTGCCATAATCCCACAGCGGGTGTGGAATCACAGAATTGTAGAGTTGGAAAATGCTGACACAGGGTGCAGTTTTCAGCTTCCTGCCCCTCTCGGTTTGATTTAAGAACAAAAAAAGGACATATGCTTACAAAACAGTTGAGAGAGACAGAGAGAGAGAGTGAAACCTCAACAAGTGCGGCTGAATGAGAGTGGGAGAGGATCTGCCTTGCATGCAGAAGGTCCCTGGTTCAATCCCTAGCATCTCTAAGTAGGGCTGGGAGAGACAGACCCCTGCCTGAAACCCTGGAGGGCTGCTGCCAGTCAGAGCAGGCAGCACTGAGCTAGGTGAACCAACGGTCTGATTCAATACAAGGCAGCTTCCTATATATCCTAGGTTCCTTTTCTGGGAGGATGGGCCACAGCTCAGTGCATGTTTTACATGCACAATGTTCCAGGTTCAATCCTTTGCATCCACCCCCAGGCAGGCCCTGGAGAGAGCATCTGCCTGACTCCATAGTAGACAGGCGTGACAATATTGAGCGATCTGGACCAACAGTCTTGCTTCCTATCTCCCTATGAGATGCATGGAAGAGGACTTCAGTGTCCTGGGAATTCTCCTCCCCAGAATTACTCAACAAGGAAATTACGCATTTCGAACCCGGATTGCAGAATTTGGATGGCCTGACCAGCATCGTTTGGCTACAAAACCCTGGAGAGTGTTTGCACCCTTGCTTTTGATCTAGGAAAGCTTCCTTAGAACTAGACTAGAACCAGTGCAGTGGAGATTTGGAAAGGAAAGCCATCGTCTTCTCTTTGCTTACCGGGAGTCGTTGTAAACCCGCCAGCCAGACTGGTCCTTGCAGAAGGCTGTGTAGTGGCCGTAGTGGACGCTGCCAGAATGATTGCACAGGGCATAGAGGTTGTACACAGGGGTGCCTGGAACAGGGAGAGAGAACAGGAGGAGCTCAGACTTCCCCTTCTCCAGCAGGCAGGCCCCGAGATGGCACAGGAGGGATTGGCCCAGACTCGGCACGCCAACTCACCAGCCTTTTCGCTGGCAAACTCTTTCAGGTTGAGCTGCTGGAGGGGAAAATCCACAAACACGGAGCATTTCTTAATGGAGTAACGGGTGGTGGAGAACCGGTTCAGGTCTGGGATAGGGTGAGTTAAAGAATTTTGTTTATTCAAAATTGATATCCTGCTTTTCATCGTCTAGTTCTCAAAGTGGCTGACGATGATGAAAAAAAATACATGAAACAATATAACTGGCTGTAACTTGAAGTACTCAAACTTGCTTTGTCCTCCTCCCTCCCTTCCTTTCTTCCTTGTGTGTCATGTCCTTTAAGAATGTGAGCCACACGGCAGGGATAGTATTTGTTTTTCATAAGCTGCTCTGAAAACCTTTTTGGCTAAAGGTGGCGTAAATGCCGTAAATAAATGATTAATAAAAAATAAGGTAAACTCATCCTTCCTATTCTACACCTGATGGCAGGTGAGCATCCAAGTGAATCTCACGGGTTTGACCTGCTTTTTAAGCGCCATCCTTAGGTTTGTGCTGAGCCTGTGATGGTGTAGCACTTAAAAGTGCTGGGAGACCTGGGTTCAAATCCCCACTCGGTCATTAAACTCACTGGGTGACCTTAGGGGCCAGTCACTGCCTCTCAGCTTAACCTACCTTGCAGGGTTGTTGTGAGGATAAAACAGGGCAGGAGAGAACCATGCACACCACCTTGAGCTCCTTGGAGCAAAGGTGGGATATACAGTGGTACCTCGCAAGACGAATGCCTCGCACAATGAAAAACTCGCTAGACGAAAGGGTTTTGCGATTTTTTAGGTGACTCGCAAGACGAATTTTTCTATGGTCATGCTTCGCAAGACAAAAACTTCAATGCATTCCTATGGGAATTAAATTTCAATGCATTCCTATGGGAAACCGTGCTTTGCAAGACGAATTTTTCGCAATACGAAACGGCTCGCGGAATGAATTAATTTCGTCTTGCAAGGCACCACTGTAAATGCAATGAAATGTATTATCTATCTATCTACAGTATCATCTATCTACCTATCTACCTACCTACCTATCTTTGTTGCTTCATGCCTCAAGCTGTTCTAGGGGACTGGGTGGGCCTCAGCAGCTTCCTGGCATCCACCTTGTATTGCAAAACCTTGCACAAGCCATTTTATTATATATAGTTTTCTCCAGGACTCAACCTGGAGGAGGACTGTAATGCTTGTGCCGAGTGCAGCGAGGGCACTTTTGACCATTGGTCCCCCTGCTCTAGAATACGCCTCTTGCCTTCTCCCCTAAACTCAGCAGGACTGGAAAGGAGCAAGATACCCAGTATCACACACATCACTGCAGCATAACCTGATGCCTCATCGTAAAAGAAAACCCAAGCCAGAATAGCTTTGGCTGAGTCATATTTAGAGGCCAGCAGAAGCCAATCCCGAATTCCTTAGGAAACCCAGGAAAGCATCTGATTTCGATTTATGTATCGCTTTTCCCAAGTACTTCGTGTAATTCTGCAGGACCAGCCTGAAAGGTAGGCCAGTTTGACCACCTTAACATTTTTAACAGACTGTTCTAAGCAGCCACTTTCTCCCTGCAGTGCGGAGCAGTCAAACTACAGGACAACAATTGTACAAGTGTAGAAACTGCTACTGTTGCTTGTAGTTTACTGAGTTGGCAATTTTGGGGGAATTTCAACTTGATATTTTTCTGTATGCCGCTTTGGTAACCTTTGGTTGCAAAGTGGCTTCTACACCTGCAGATAAAATACAAATAGAATACTCTGGGCGATCTGCCGCCAGCTGCAGCCCTGACTGGCTCCCAATTCTTGGGGGAAGTTGGGGCGGGGGAGGAGAATGCAGAAAGGATACGTAGCACAAGGATGCGGGGAAAGCGCTGGATGGTCAGCTTCTTGGTGCTTCGGGTCCTCTGCCGGCATTTGTCACACACCTGCTCAGAGAGAGAGAGAGGGGGGGGAGGGAGGGAGGAGGAGGAGGAGGAGGGAAGATGCTTATACTTCATTTTATTTCTGTAAAAGCTTTTATAAACCACTGGAGATTTTTTTATTTATTAAAAAAGCCTCTCAAACAGTGAGACAATTATCATTTAAACAAAAAGACATCACAAACTCAATAAAACAGGTGCTACTGCTAATGCCGTCACCCACGTGCCAGAAAAGCAAGATGAACTTACTGGTGCGTTTTCAGAATCCAGCTCCTCCTCCTTGGTGAAGAGGCTGAAGCAGTCTAGCAGAGATACCTTCCCACCGGTGAAGCTTTTCTGTGAAATCAGGGCAAGGGTTTTGGTTGGAAAGATCAACCCTATGCATTAGGCTGAATGTTCGAGGAGGCTTACACACCATCAGTGCTCACATGTAAAAACAAAAGCAAGGAGGAAGATCTCCACTTCTGGCAGTCCCTCTGCCCCACTGCCAGGCCAGCAAGCGCCAAAATTTACCCAGAAACTGGGTGCAGGAACCTCTCCTCCCCCAGATCAGTCTACCTCCCCTGCTCAAGGGCATGTCAAGTCCCCTTGCTCAGATGAGAGATGGCCAAACCCACTCCCTGTTTTCCTTCTTGCTGCTTCTGAGCCACTGCAAAATTATAGGGAGGGTCCACAGTCCAGCAGTTTGCAGGAGAAACATGGGGCTTTGAAACCCAACGGTTCACTTCAAAGTCCTGACAACTGGGGCTTCAAAAGGAAGCATCACCTGATGTCAGTGTAGCACCAGGGGACTGACAGGTGGGCGGCCCATTTCCAACATTGCTCATCAGTAGATAAACACAAAATGACGACCAGGAATCTTAATTTTAAAATCACCACTTTATCTTTCTTTCTTTTCTTTTTTTTTACCTCTTTCTTGAAGTGGTTCACAGCAGCGATTGGGAAGCTGTGGCCCTCCAGAGCTCAAAGGACTCCGACTCCCATCATCCCCAGCCAGTATAAACAGTCATCAGGGATGATGGAAACTGGAGTTCAGCAACATATGGAAAGTCACAGCTTCCCTACTCTTAGCTCACAGGATGGGGGGAAACCCCAATACTTAAACCAGTTAACCAGTTAAAAGAGAAAACACTCCAGAGGATTCCCAAATTAACTTTCCAGTTAAAAAAAGATCCCTAGCAGCAAAGGTATGTGGGGGGGGGGGACTGCTCTCAAGCTGCTACCAGTCATATTATCGGACAGTTCTGAGCTAGCCAGGCTAGCCATCTGACTTGCTGTAAGGAAGCTTCATCGGTCACTTAACAGCATCTGCCCCGAAGCCTGCTGTGACGACACTAGGAGCCTACCTTTGGGATAGGCAGGGAGAGGTCACAGAAAACTTCAAACGTGGTCGACCGGTAGCCACACGCTTGACACTTGAGGCAGCTTTTCAGCTGGCCGACAAAGAGATCTAGCAGAGGCAGAGAGAGACAGAGAGAGATGCTTCTGTTACTGTGTGGGCCAGCTTGCAAACAGCGTTTGACTTGCACATTCTGCTACAGCTCATGCGTTCTGGCTCCAAGGGAGCATTTCAAGCTGATATAGATGGAATCAAAAGCACCCTGTAGGTGTTGCACACAGGCATGTGAATTTGGGTCTACCCTCAAGTGGCCCTCATGTTCCTGTGTGACCAGGTGGGCGATTCTTAGACTGGCTTAGTCACAGGCAAATCAATTCGACCTTATGGGTCAGCTCAAACTATCCCCATGCTGTAGGGCAGGGATGGGGGAAACCTGCGGCCCTGCGGGGATTGCCGGACTCCATCTCCCATCAGTCCCTGGCTAACTGTCAGGGATGATGGGAGCTGGCAGCCCAAGGTTGTGCAAGAAGCGACACCTGCTCACCTACTATCTTGCTGTCTTCTCGCTCCAGGTAGCGCTTCCACATCAGGTTGGCTTGTTCATCATCACTGCAGGGGGAGAGAGGAAAGAAACCCAAGAGGAGAGTGTGAGCAACATGAGCAGGAAGTGGGAGAGGGCTGGATAGAGGTGGGGCATGGGTTACTGGGGCAGAGAACAGGAGGAAGCAGAGCCCACCTGCAAAACTATTATTATTTTAATTCAGCAACATCAGTATCAATGCATCAGTGCAGAAGTATGAAAGCCCAAACAGGACCCTGATGAGCTTACAATCCCAGGCACAGATGGTGAACTGGAGGCCCATCAACCCCTGAATTTGGAAGCTCAGCGGCAGCAAGTTGATAGCTGTCATGGGGGTAAGAGACTGAGCTGGGAACCTGTAAGTTCCTGGTTCGAATCTTGCCTCAGGAGTGACCTCAGTAGATGGTCTTTTGGCAAGCCAGTCTCCACCTGAAACGTGGGTGTGACGATACCAGTCCAGGTTACAGGGACGTTGTAAAAATTACCTGAGAATGTCTGCAATGTCACTTGAAAACTGCGAGCGCTACACAACGGCTAGATATTATTATTAAGTAAGCAACAACCAGTCACCGCAGGCAAGATTTCATCAAACACCTCCTCCACACACAAATGCTTTCCAAGCAAGGCAATTCTCACATCCAAGCTCTGCACTGAGCAATGGAGATGCAAGTATGAATCAGGCCTCAAGCGGTGCCCACAGCAAAGACTAGAAACCCAGCCTCCAACATTTATGTGCTCAAACACACTCTGAGCGCTGCTAGTAGTTCAGCTACACTGGGAGGTTGGGCCCAACTGTTCACCACATTAGCCCAGGTAGGTCAGAAACACCTTGCACTGGGACAGGAAGACACGCGTCAAGGAAGGATGAGCCCATTGTAAGAACATAAGAGAAGCCCTGCAGGATCAGACCCAAAGGCCCATCAAGTCCTGCTCTCGCAGTAGCTGACCAGATCCCTTGGGAAGCCTGCAAGCAGCAGCACTCTCCTCAGTTGCGATTCCCAGCAACTGCCTCTGATGGTGGAGGGAGAACACAAGACACTGTGGCAAGCAACTATGGAGAGCCTTCTCCTCTATGAACTTGCCTAATTTTCTTTTAAAGCCATCCAAGTTGCTGGCCACCACTCATCTTGTGGGAGGGAGTTCCACTGTTTAACACTCTGTAGTGCATGGACTTTCTTTTGTCTGTCCTGAATCTTCCAACATTCAGCTTCCTTGGGCAGCCCTTTCTAGCATTATCTCCTCTGTCTTCTGAGGTGGTGTTTAGGGGAAAGAGCCATATAGCAGTAGCAGAGCCCGCACTCTGCATATAGCGGTTCCAGATCCAATTCCAAGGATCTCCAGTCGTGGGAAAGACTCTGGAATCATCCCGGGCAAGCTTTTCCATCTGCCTTGCCCCCCCTAACTGGGACTCTTATAAGGAGGAGCCGCTGCTTAAAGAGTTGATCTTGCTCTCAATTTTGTGTGTGTGGGGAATGCTCTTTGCCAAGAAAATGAACGCAGTCAGTTTTCAAACACTGTTCAAATGTTAATTATTTTGAATTTTTATCATTTGTGTTGGCGTTTGTGTGTCTATTCTCTTGTGAGCTGACTTGGGGGGGGGTCTCTTTTGGCTGAAAAGCGGCATATAAATAAACAGTAACAAAACGTAAGAGCTTTTAGATAGCAGGGTTGCCAAAAACATGAGGCTGTGGAGAGCCACTATCAGCAGACAATGCAGTCAAGTTGCATCACCTGCAAGGGTTTAGTTCCAGGTGTTGCGTATATACGTGAAAACCATGCATAGCCAAAATTACTTTTCCTTTGGCTGCTGCTGGTGGGGAAGTCACATGGGGAAGCCTTCCCCCATGTTTCTGCTGCCTCCCCTCACTCCTCCATGTGAAAGTGAGCAGCAGAAGGGAGGAGGAGGGAGGTGTGCAGAGCGAGAGAGAGAGATGGAGATAGAAGAAAAAGGCTGGAATGGAGCCGCAGCTGGACATGTAAAGCTGAATATGTGTAAGTAAAATGCCTGGATGATGCAACTTGACTGCACTGCAATAGATGACCTACTAAACAGCAGCTTGACACATTCAGGGAGGAACTATAGCCATGCGGTAGAGCACCCGCCTCGCAAGCCAAAGGTCTCAGGTTCAATCCCTTCCCTCTCCCCTTACAAAAATATATTGGGGCTGGAGAAACAGAAGCATGCTCTGGTTTGTGGTATAGAGCAGTTTCTTCTGCACAGCTCACAAGACAGCCCCACATTTTCTGCCCACATGAGCTGCACTCACCTCAAGGTGTCCGTGTCCTCTAGTACTGAGGGTCGCTTGGCGTCAGAGAGGATGCTGGGAGTCTTGCGCCCTTTCCTATTAATCTCCACATGCAACCGATCCATGAAAAATTTTAAGAACTCCTGAGCGTCCTGCTGGCTAGAAAAGGAAGAAAAGCAGAAGCGTTGGGTGGGGCGGGGGGGATGCTGGGGGGGGGTAAGAAATGTGCAACCGCACCGGGGCAGGGATAAGGCGATGGGCACCCCAACTTCCCTCACCTGTATCCTGTGAAAGATGGCACGTATTTCTGAAAGACGGCTTTGAAGCGGCTGGGGTTGGCGGCCTCCGTGGAATCGGGGTGCCATAAAGTGGCAATGACATCTGCAAAGGCTGGAGATGGAAGAGCCACAAAAAGAAAATAAAGAAGTTGTTCCCTTTCTCCTTCTCCTCATTTCTACAACTTTTTCACACTGGGGGAAACACTCGGCAAACATCGTTTTGCTTCCTCTTCCTTGAAACATGGCAAATATGCTACCATTCCTGGTTTTGTCTTACAAATGAGGAGTTGGGGCTTGGAGTTAGGTAAGTGGCTTGGCCAAGGCCACACAAGGAAGACTGTGGCAGAGGCAGAACTCATACCTAGATCCTCTCCCTCCCAACAGGACAGGCCCAAAGATACTGCCGGTGGAAAACTACCCAGGGGGTCAGAAGAGGGCCTGCAGCAATGGAAAAACATGTGCAAACACAATACAATATCAACGCCCGCTCTCCTTAGGCGTGACTTTCATAATCCTCTCCCTGTCCCACCATTCCAGACCCCACCTCAAAATTGTGGATTACAAACCTAATCATATCTAATTCAATAAATAACCCTGAAGATTGAGTAAATTTTTTGTTAAGTTGATGCTAACCCACGGATTTCCCACGTGGTAGCGGTCTTTGTGATGAAAGCCAGGGAAAGACTCCTGGATGACAAAGAAAAGACCCCTTCATCGTCTTCTTAACTCGTTCTTGTTGTACTTTTCTTTCTGTATCGTGGGATCAGGGTTTTTCTGGGACAGTGTGCAATGAATTTTAATACCGTTGTGTAGATACGGTATTCGTGTAAAGGCATGGTCCTCACAATAAACTGATATGTATGTATGTATGTATGATTACAAACCTGGGCAGTTTGTCCCACAATATTTATCCAGGTGTTTCCTGTAATAAGTTTGCAAGCTGAAGGCCAGGGGCGGTGGCCTACGAACAGCTCGCAGGTGAGAAAGGGACAGGACAGGACAGTGCTGGAATTAGGTCCTCTAATTATATAACACTTTGTTCAAGGCAGAGGTACTTATATAATAGTGGTCAACCGGGATTGGATTAAGGCAGTGTTTTTCAACCTTTTTTGGGCAAAGGCACACTTGTTTCATGAAAAAAATCACGAGGCACACCACCATTAGAAAATGTTAAAAAAATTAACTCTGTGCCTATATTGACTATATATAAAGTAATTCTCTTGAATTAAGATAAATTCAACCGTGTAAATAAGTTTTTACTGATGTAATAATGGAAAGCTGAATGGTTTAGTAAGTTTATATAAAATATGCAGGGATTTATGTTGTGCAAAATGAACCACAGAAAGAGAGGAAGTGAAGTCACTGACATTTTAAGGTGAATATTCTAAAATGTAAAACAGAAATTTAATTTTAAAAAATTCATTCTTGCATCGTGATCACAACTTGCGTCGCACTTCTCCGTGCTTCGGGTTGCAATACCGCAGCAGGTTAACTCAACCAGAGGCTGACTTCTAAGTACGCCATGCTTGGGAGCACGCTGTTAAAGCGAGAGCTTTGGGCATTTCCCTCCCGGGTAGGCAAGACAGAAGCCGTTCCAACTCCAACTAAAGCCGTTCCAGCTCCCAACTAAATCACTGCATCTCCGAGCAGGCAGAGGGCAACAGCACAGCAGAAGCCATCCGATTTCGCGGGTTCACACCTTCCACCTCTTACAGCAGGCAGAAATCCAACAGGTGCATGCCATCCCTTCTCCCGCTGTGCTGGCGGAGGGGGAAGCTGCCCCGGCTGAATCTCTGTCCATCCCAAGGAAATCGGCATATACAAACAGACAGACAAACAAACAAAGGGAGAAGGAGCAACCAGGTCGTGTCCGGCGGCTCTCCAAGGAGCTCGGATCCTTGGAGTGGCCACCCTCCCGCTAGAAGCAGGGCTTGGAGGAGGCCGGAGAGCCCGCGGCCCCCTCTGGGGAAGGCGGGCCTGCAACCCCGGACCCATCGGGATGCACCACTCGGCGCCCTCGCAGGCGGGGCTGGGCAGGAGGCGGTGGCAAACGCCGCCAAAGGACCACGATGCGCCCTCGGCACCTTCTTCATCCCCTCGGCCGGCGGCCCGCGATGGAGCCCCGGAGCCGGGCTTGTTGTGTCGGCTGAGAGGCCGGCTTGCGCGCTGTGCGCCCTGGCCGTGCCACAGCTTCTCCTACCCGGGGGTGCCGGGGCTGAAGCGGCGTCTGCTGGCGGTCGGGCTGTCCTGCTGCACCGTGCTGGCCTTCTACGCTGCCAGCAGCCTGCGGGAGCTGCTGCCTGCGTGGGGCCGCGGCAACGATGAGGGCGACGAGCCGGTGACCGTCCTCATGTGGTGGGAGCCCTTTGGGCGCAGCCGGCCTTTGGGCGCCTGCAACCTTTTCAATTTTTCCCACGGCACACCAGGCAACATCTTGCGGCACACTAGTGTGCCGCGGAACAGTGGTTGAAAAACACTGGATTAAGGCCCTCCAGAGACCAATTTAGATTGCTGGCTCACTACAAGGATCCTTTTTAGCTGAAGCTCGTTCAGACAGTGATCTGGTTACATAACCGACTCTGCCGACAGGAGGAAAAACAACAGCAGAAAAAGCAGGGCAGGGTCTTTGCGCTCCCCCCACCCCTTTACCTTCAGTCAGCTCCTGCTGGGTCCGCAGAGCGCTGGGCTGTTCCTGCCGGAATTCCCGACGGAGGCAGTAGTCCCGCAGGGACTTGGTGCTACTCAGGCACTGAAGCACAGCATTCATGAAGCACTGGAAGGGGAGATACAATGCGGGTATCATCATGGCCTGCAGTGCAGCATTCTGAAAGATCACCTGCCCCAGTATAGTCCCGGGAGAACCTTTAAATCAGCTGGGGAAATTCTACTCGCAACACAGCACCCTGCAGAACATCACAGGGCGGGGACCTGAAAACGGGGCATTTTCTGTCCTTGCCCCTGTATTACAGAATGCTGTTACTTAGTCTTTGCCATCAATTTCAACGGGTCTACTCTGAGCAAAAACAAGTTGAATGACCCCTCCCCCCCATTGGGGTGTATCCAATGTTGGTCCAACTCAGAGGGGGTGGGAAACCAACATGGCGGGGAGGGAGGGGAGATTTAGTTTTGTTTCATTTATAGTCATACCTCGGGTTACAGCCGCTTCAGGTTGCACGATTTCGGGCTGCGCACAGTGCCGAACCCGGAAGTACCGGAAAGGGTTACTTCCAGGTTTCGGTGCTCGTGCATGCGCATAAGACCAAATCACAACCCACGCATGCACAGACGTGGCACCGCGGGTTGCAAACGTGCCTCCCGCACGGATCATGTTTGCAACCCGAGCGTCCACTGTAGTTAGTTTGTTACAGAGGCTCTGTAAATGGTTGTTTGGTGTCTGAGGGAAGTATAACCGTGTAATGCAGTTGTATCAACATACCATATTTTTTCATCTATAAGACGCCCCCGTGTATATGATGCCCCCCTTTTGGGACTCAGGTTTAAGAAAATGGGGTGAGATGGCCCACGGTTGTTGAGTTTTTTTGTGGAGGGTTGTCCTCAGTTGTTCAGCTTTTTTGGAGTGGATTGCCCACACTTTTTGAGGGTTTTTTTGGGGGAGGGGGACAATCACCCGCCAGCAACCGCCATTCAACTGCCCGCTTGCCGCAGCAGCAGCCTATCAGCAGCAGCCCTCGCCACATACACAAATCAGCATCCCTATCACCGATGAAACATTCCCGCTCTCGGCAACAACCAATCGCCAGTACACCCTCTGCACCATCCGTGTATAAGATGCCCCATAAATTTTGACTTTTAAAAAAACAAATTGTCTTATACACAGATATATACGGTACTTTACTCAACAGGTAACTTCCTCCGCTGATGTATTTCCTTATTCTTGAAAACACAGTAAGAAACATTCCAAAAACCAACACGCCTAATTTAGGTCTATTAATTTCAATGGGTCTACTCTGAATAGGATTTGCATTGGCTATAACCCATTGTTTTTATGTTGCACACTGTTTAGTGAATAATAATACAGTCGTACCTTGGAACTCAAAAAGAATCCGTTCCGGAAGTCCGTTCAACTTCCAAAACGTCCAGAAACCAAAGCACGGCTTCTGATTGGCTGCAGGAAGCTCCAGTAGCCCATCAGAAGCTGCGGAAGCCCCGTCGGACGTTTGGCTTCCAAAAATAGTTTGCAAACCGGAACAGTCACTTCCGGGTTTGCGGTGTTTGGGAGCCAAAATGTTCAACTTGCAAGGCGTTTGGGATCCAAGCTACGACTGTAATAAAAAAGCTGTTTTTAAATGCCTTTAAATAAATAAAACCTTGCTGGAGCAAAGAAAGCCTGGGGTGAGTCAGTGCCTGGACAGGAGGGGAAACAACTGTGAACTGCACATCAGCTACCTAGTGCTCCAGTGCAGAATGCAATAAAACACCCATATTCCTAGCCAGCAATCCTGACTTCAATTCCATGCTCTCCATGCTCTCCCCTTTTCCCCTCCTGCTGGTGGTGGGAAGCAGGAGTGTGCTGCCATTTTGGGGAAGGGGGCAGTTCCCGAGCAACCAACCACAACATATGCTCTTAGTTATGCTGGGGTTGGCACAGCTGCTGGGTGTGTGTGAGTCCTTGTTGCTAGGCGACCACAACTTCCAGATAGGGCTCAAGGGTCAGGAACGGGGACTGAAGTGGCAGGGTTGCAAACTGGCTTCAGGTGGCACCTAAAATCCCACCAACTGAGTTTCCAAAGATGCTGGGTCCTGCGTCCGATTTTGGTGCTTAATGCAGAACATTCATGGAGCATACCACCCAACCTCACCTCCCTCAGCCACACCTGGATGCAGAATTCCAAACCTGTTTTCTGCACTCGGCACAAAGCGGTTGTGCAGAATATGCACACGTCACACAAGCTGAAAGGTCAAAATCATCTGCGGTGGGGAACCTGCAGGCCGATCTTGGCCTACCAGGTTGTCAAATGTGGCCTCTGAAACTGTAGTTTTAAAGAGCAGCCAGGGCAGTTTGCAAAAGGGCTTTCAAACAGCCCCACGCTGCGCTTTGAAGTCCCGACCGTCAGGGTTTCAAAGTGCAGCATCGCAAGATGCCACTGAGGAACCAGGCGATTGGCAGGTGGGCAACCCCACCCACCTGTCAAATGTGGCCCTCCAGGGGTGGGGAAGATGCAGATCTCACCCACCAACCCAGAAAAGGTTTGCCACCTTTGCTTTAAAACACACACACACACACACACACACACACAAACTCGGTAAGAGACATCACTTCTGCTGCTCTCATTGTGGCAAGACTGACACGGCTACCTCACCTCCTACCAAGTTCGACTTCTCAATGCCGGTTATTTTAAGGCATCTTTTGAATAACAAAAATTGCACATTGTTGGGGCCTTTCAAAAGAAACCTTTGTGACAAGTTCCTTGTGCGGGGGGGGGGAGTTCTCTTTACCTGGGGCTGGGCAGGCTAAGCGCCCACTTCTTACCGTGTTGCCAAGGTTGCGGAGACCTATGTGCCCAGAGCCCAGCAGGAGAGTGTGATGCGTCTGAAAAAAACAAAAACAACAGAGTGAGTGAACGAGAGAGACAAGACAGAGAGGGAGGGATGGTTTGCGTGTTGTGACAGCGGGAATAATAGGATTAGCTCGTCTCATGTCTCCACATGCGGGATGGACAGATACATCCGTACTTAAGTAAACATACAGAGAGTGAGCATCACAACCCACAGACTGGCACAGGTCTCTTTTGTGGCATTGCCAGAGCTCTCCAACCCCCAGCATCATTTCTCTCAGTGGCCTAGGGGTTGTTCCATTGCCATTTCTGGCCAAGCTGCCTTTTGCAGGCTTCTCAAATCAATCCACCTCTCCCTTCCCTTGTGGAGGGGTTCCAGCTCCCCTACCTAACCATCTTGAGCAGAGAAGGAGTGAGCAAATCACCGAGGCTCTGAAGCAGGTTAGCTTGAGCAGTAACCGCTGAGGATTTAAATACACACAATTATATTGTGCGACTTGCCGTGACAGGAAAGAAATCTTAACACAATCGGGAAGGGGGGGGAGGCCCCCCTGGGACATTTTTCTAAGACTGCAACCAAGAAGTTCTGAAACAGGAGCTGCGTGCCTCCAAACCAGTCTGGATACCAATCCTTTCTTAGCTCCAGGGGGAGGGAATCAGGCACCCTTCAGGCGTTTTTGGCAACAGACGTTGTTGGAATCCAACTCCCTAACCTTGGTCCTGCTGTCTGGGGCTGATGGGAGGCAGCTGGGCAACATCCAGAGGACGCAATAGGCTCCACACTAACTGGCCGTGCCTTTCTAGAACTTCAGAGTCTTTTCCACATAAAGATGCCAGGGAATGAACCTTCTGCAGGCAGAGGAAGGGCTTGATCAACTGAACTATGGTCCTTTTCCAATGTAAGAGAACTGTATGAGCATATGAAGTTGTTGTATACTCCAAAGGGGGACACCAGGGCCCTGAAGATGTTGCTGGCCAGGGCCGATGGGAGTCCAGCAACATCTGGAATTGGAGTCCAGCAGCCCCACAGATCCTGCCAACCCCTTTTTTTAGACCATTGGCCCTTGACAGGAAGGTTGCGCACTGATCTACAGCCATTTCACCCCAGCGGCATCACTAACTGGTCGCTTTACACAATTTCCTTTTTTTGTGGTGGAGGGGAGGAAGAGCTTGAGATCAGGGAGACCAACTGCAAAAGAAGACCAAGCCTCTTCATTTTTAAATAGCTGTGTGGTGCAATAAAGGCAGGCCTGCATCTGTACTGGAGTGGTGTTTTTAAGACGTTCAAATTGTTTTCTTGCTTGTGTGTTTTCCACTCTGGACAACTTTGGGAGGAAAAGTGGGGTATGAATTTAGTAATACAGAAGGAAACTGCAGCACATGCACGTTTCTCTCACAGGAAAAGAAAAACCTCTTTCACACAGCTATTAAAAATGTCCTCTCTTTTTGCAGTGGGCAGAAAAGGAGAAGGAGGGAAACATCTCATCACAAACATTGTAACTGGGTCCCTAGTCGCTGGCCAGAATTAAAGGCAACTACTGGGTCAGAAACAAATAATTCAACGAGCGCTGCTCTCATCCACTATGAAATCAAGGAAAAGCATTCTCCACGCTCTTCTCAGCTGCAGCCTTGTCCCATAGGCCAAAACTCCCTGCTCCCCAAATTCTCCCAGCAAACAGCAGGGTGTTTTTATAGTCAAGTTTCTTAACCGTCCTTCATTACAACGAAAACTGTCCCAAATGGAACAGAATGGTATAAATCCAGCCAAAAAGGTAAAAAGGTAAAAGGTAAAGGATATGGAGAAAGAGCCTCAGTGCACCTCTGTACAATAAAGCCACGCAATGAAGCCGCGCCAGACATTATCAACTTAGTGGCAGCAACAGGGAGAGATTTAGGGGGGTTTACCTCACTGGTCATCAGCAGCAGCCCCATCACCGCCGTGTGGACCACTGACTCAGAGATGTCCGCAGCTCGGCCATGAAGCTCACGCTTAGTGGCCAACGTGCGGTGCAGCTTCCGGGGCAGCTCCACCAGAGTGGCCCCCTGGAGCCCCGGCATGGCTCCCCCGCTGCCCCCGCTGCCCGTTCCCGCTTGAAGAGCAGGCGAGAAAGAGGCGCAGCCCTCGTCCTGCGTGGCACCAAGTGGGGAAAAGGACTGGCAGGCCCTCCCTTACGTCCCTATAAGCCAGCAGCTCATTAGCTGATCCGATTTCCCCTGGCTATTCCTGGCTCCTCCTGGTGGTTCATCTCGGCGGGATTAATTAGCAAGAAGAGCTACTTTGGGGAACAGCAACGCTTTCGGAGAACTGCGGAGCCGGGGAGGGAACGGCGTGGCAAAATAAAAACACAACCAAAGCAAATATACACAGCTCAGGGTGACCAGGGTTACGGCTAGCAGCCTCCCCAAGAGGCCCCTGCAGCATCCTCCAGAAAAGCCCCGAGACCCAGCGGGCAACTGCTTCGGGCAACTTCTCAGTGGGCCAACCCACCTTGGCACAGTGGGACGTTCCCCAAAAGCTACCTTGAGCATGGCAAGTCGGCCAGTTACACAGACCTAAAAAAAATTGCGCAAGAGAATCCCTGCCCCAGGGAATTAATTAGCCGTTACAACTCTGGAAGATGTCAGCACCTGAGTCGACCAGAGTCACTAGCGGGGGGAACCAGGTGCAGATTGTGAGCTAGGAGCTGGGAGTGGACATTTTACCCCCCAAATCGGTCCAAGTTAAGCAAAAGGGGCTGCCAGCTTGAGACAGCGGTGGAAGAAAACGGGCACATTTGAGAATGTGCCTTCCCCTAAGCCATCCCCACCCCCCAAATAAAAGACCATCCCTGCACTCACAGAAAAGATTTAGGGGAGACATCTGCTAACTCCATACATTTTGTTCTATGCATCTGTTTCTATGGAAACAAATGTGATTTTTGATAGGCTATCACCAAAGAAAAGTCTTCTTTCCCTTCCTCCCATCTGCCTCCTGCTTTCAGTGTTGAAGACGCCACAAGGAGGCATCTCCTGAGATGGCTCCAACAGGGGCAGGTGGACCAGTGGAGGCAGCTTGCAATGCAACTGTGCAGAGGCTGCTCCTTAAGACAACGTTTGTCCACAAAAAGCTTCATTGATTTTCACCATGCAATAAACGGGGGGTGGGGGACACATGTGTGTGAGTGACAGCACAACGAACACCCATCACCCCATGGGGAACAGCCATAGCTCATTGGGAAAAGCATCTGCCTTGCAAAAGGTCCCAGGTTCAATCCTGGCAGCATCTCCAGGTGGGACTGGGAGAGAACCCTGCCTGAAATCCTGGAGTCAGTGTACGCAATACTGAGCAGCTAGGTGGACCAATGGTCTGACTCAGGAGAAGGCAGCTTCTTATGCCCTCCTCTCTGTCTGGACCACTGTTGAGAGTGAGGAGGGCTGCAGCTGACTGGCAGAGCATCTGCCTTGCATGTAGAAAGTTGTAGGCTCAATCTCTGGCCTCTCCAGGTAGACCTGGGGATGTCAACCGCCTGAAACCCTCAAGAGTCAGTTCAGATAAAACACAACTAATGACTCTGCATACAGAGGCTTCCTAAGTTTCTCACTGCCACCCGAATGACACCAAAAAGTGCCTTGCTGTAAGAAGCCATGCCTGTTCTGTCTCACTTTCTAGCAGCTGGCATGTGGTGGGAGTCAGGCCAGAACTCCACCTAGGGGAACCTGATCCATGCTGGCCATCTGCCAGTATTTACAGGACTGTAAGTAATTGACATGAAGGATGCAGCGGCAGCCTTCCTATGAGGCAAAGGGGAAAGTAAACAGCTAGGGGCAGCTCTATAGGAACCCATTCAATGATTATTATTCTTTTGGAGGGATAGTTCAGTGGCGTAGAGCATCTGCTTTCACACACAGATGATCCTGAAATCTCCAGGTAGGGATGGAAAATCCCAAAGAGCTGCTGCCAGTTACTGCGGACAATACTGAACTAGATGGGCCAGTATTCTGCCTTAGTGGTATAAGGGAAGTTCACATGTCACAAATCTAAACCAGGCAAACTACCACAAGTTCCTCTAAACTTCCTTTGGTGGTGGCTTCCTGCGAATTCTCAGAGAAGGATCTCTGTCCGACTCGCGAAAGCACGACCCGCAAGGTTCCATGGCCGATAAACCCACTTAAGTGTGTCTAATGCAGCTGAGCCACTTAAAACCAGCTTAACGACTACGGTGCTCCCCCCCCCACAGACTCACCCCCAAGGAATGCTGGGAACTCTTGTGGCTGTCTATTCTGTTAGAGATACTTAGCCGCCTGCCAAGAAGATTCCTGCGTGCGTGCATGTCTGCCTGGGAGGAACATGAAACAAAGCAGTTAAAAACTAGCAGGAGCAGACAGCATAAACACCAAGTGAAATCCAACAAGTGGGAATTTCTGCTCACGCAACCCTCTGGGGCAATTATTTGGGGGGGGGGCACCAGGACAGGAGAGAAGAGAAAGAAGTCCCAGTGTGCAAGCGGAGGTTGAGTTGGCTCATGCTGGGGCACCCACAAACAGGTTGTGAAGGCAACAGCCTGTCCCCAGCATTTGGTATTCAGAGGTATACTGCTACTGAACATGGGGGCTTTATCGGGCTATCAAGAGATGAACAAATGTCATCCACAAATTTGTCTTATCTCCTTCCTTTAAAGGAGGGAGGGAGAACCTCTGGCTCTTCAGATGCTGCTGGACTCCGGTAAGCCCCAGCGAGCATGGCCAATGGTCAGGGAGGGTGGAAGCTAGAGCTCAGCAGCATTTGGAGGGACACAGGCTACACCAATCCTGCTTTAAGACAAACCCAAATGGCGACTGTGGCTGCACTTCACAGCAACGTACTCCCCATAGTGCCACAAAAGTTACGGCTTTTAAATGTGTTTCTTGGGGTGGGGGTGGGGGTTATTGTTTCATTTTGGTTTTAACTATCTATTTTGTGCTTTTATCCTGTATATTTATCTTATGAACTGCCCTGACATCTTTGGATTAAGGGGGGAATATAAACTGAATAAATACTAAGTAGCCCACGCTTTGTTTTCTAAACACTAGCTTGCTAAGAGGCTGGTCCTCCATGTCTAGTATGGAAACCCAGGACACCGGATTCTTAGCAGTGAGGGAGGAAGGGAGGGGGGAGGAAGGGGAAAGCATTCTGCAAAGTATTTTGGCTGAGGAGGGACAAAGGTGAGGGGTGCAGGATGGAAGAGGAATCCAGGACCCTTCTGCCACGGGGAATTCCTTCATGCCTACAACTCCCACGCAACTGCTAAAATACAGAGCTGCCCCCAGTGAATCCACACATGATGCACAGAAGTTACTTTCTTCAGTTTGCCCCCAGGTCTACTGCCAATCAGTTTCCTAGACAGAATTCTAAGGATTCTAAGGTTAAGAAAGTTCCTTCTATCTACTTTCTTCACACCTCCCGTGTACCCTATTGTAATGCCTGGGGCCCTCCATTCCCCCAAAGAGGATCATTGCTGGGCGCCCCTCGCCAGTCCCTTACAGCAGTGGCCTTCTCCTCCAGCCTGCTTGGAACAGGACCCTTGCTCTGGGGTGGGCTGGTGGATACCGGGACGTCTTGGGAGCGGGCATATTCCGTGGCCTGCGGGTCGAGGGCGCGAGTCCTGGGGCAGCCCTCCGTGCGGACGGACAGCAAAGTGGGTGATGGCCTCCCATCTGCCCCGGGGGTGACGTTGACTCTCCGCAGAGACGAGCTCCTCTTCAGGGCCAGGGCGCCCAGGCCATGTTTGTGGTTGCATGATGGGCTGCGGTCCCGGAGAGCAAGCCGGTTCAGCATGGCGCTCAGCTGCTCCTCCCCGCGGCTGCCGGACTGGCTCAGGTCGCCGATACTGATCGACTTGGAGCGCAGCAGGTTGCCGCTCCGGCGGTCCGAGTCAGGCCCGCCCAGGAGGACGCCGGGTGGCATGGTGAAGGAGGCGCTGCCGGAAATGGTGCCGGCCTGCGGGCAGCCGGGCACTTTGAGGGCGTGGTCTGCCTTGACGGGGCCGCGGCGGGAGGCAGAGGCGCGCAGTGTGTCGCTGCGCTTAGAGGCCCGGCCTCGGTCGAGCTCCAGCTTCTTGCCCCTGTCATCAAGAGGGCTCGGCCTGGGTGGCAACGGGCGCAGCTTGGAAGCCACGGAAAGTCCGTTGGAGGCGGCGGAGGAGCAGCCACGGTGCTCTTGGCTCGGGGCTCGGTGTCCGTTGGGGAGCTTGGAGGTGGCTTTCGGCTGAGAGG
Organism: Lacerta agilis; assembly: GCF_009819535.1. Classification (NCBI taxonomy): domain Eukaryota; kingdom Metazoa; phylum Chordata; class Lepidosauria; order Squamata; family Lacertidae; genus Lacerta; species Lacerta agilis. The sequence goes on along the minus strand of NC_046328.1, from coordinate 30,050,538 downwards.
TGATGACCGACTGCTCTCTTGCCCGGCTCATGCGGTGCTCGGAGGCTTGCGGCATTGCGGAGAGGAGATAGAGGAGAGCCCTGGGGAGAAAAGCAGCAAAAGCGGGAAGTAGTGAAACAGTCAGGTCTGTTTCTTCACATTACGTTTTTGAAATACAGCGGTACCTTGGTTTACGAACTTAATCCGTTCCGGAAGTCCATTCTTAAACCAAAGCATTCTGAAACCAAGGCGTGCTTTCCCATAGCAGCGGGGGACTCAATTTACAAATGGAACACACTCAATAGGAAAAGGAACATGTTCTGCTTCCAAGGCAAAGTTCACAAACCAAAACATCTACTTCCGGGTTTGCAGCGTTCTTAATCCTAGTTGTTCCTAAACTAAGCTTTTCTTAAACCAAGGTACCACTGTATGTCGGCTGTGCATTCGGATACCTGCTAAGATATCATAACCAAATTTGGCATAATGGTTCCTCCAGAGCTCAAGGACAAGGCTTTCGTCTACATTTGGATACAGCTGGGCATCATTTGGAATCCAGATGGCAGACTGAACCTTTCAGAGCTGCACTGGTTTTTTGGTTCCGTATCATTGCAGAGCAATGCCAAATATGAGGCTGCTGGTTATTAACACTGGGTTGGAGCCAACTGAGAAATAAATAGCTATTACTAATTTGTCCATTGACTTACATGCATCTGCTCTGAGTAGGATTTAGCTGGATAGAATCAGTTATTAACAACTTTATATACCACTTAACGATCAGAATAGGCTTCTGTGCTTTTTACAGTATATAAAGGAAACAAAACACTGAAGCAGAAACATTCCTAATTAAACTACACAATCACCTTACAATATAGACATTCTTAAGTGAAATACACATTAAAACAATGCAGCAATTAAACCAGGAGACTGGGGAAAAGGGTCAGTTCAGAGGACTGAGCACACAGAATCCTGGAAAATCCCAGTTTCCAATTTAATAAGAGCATGGACATTTTTAGCCCCTCAAAACAGGCACTCAACAGAACTGGAGAACACAAAGCCAAGCAGCACAAAGCCCCCAGCCCAGCAAGCTGGAAACGCACCTCTCAAAAAGTGCTAGACTCTCACCCCCGCCGGCCCCTGGCTCACATCTCGCAGAGGTGGCTGACCGCAGGAGGGCTCCTCTTGGCAGATGCCCTGAAAGACAAAAAAAAAAAAAGGAAAAGGAAAACTGGTAAAATTCTCCGCTTTTACTCAGAGATGCTCCCCACAGCCAGATTCCAGGATAGGTGGTCCCAATAGAAAGGGAAGCGCTTCCCTGCATCTTAGGGGGAACCGAGGCCATATCTTAACTTCAGTTCCTCCGAAACAAGGGTGAACAGTAAACATCATGCTGGATTCAGCGCAGCTTCTGGCTTCCTAAGAACCTCCTAAGAATTTCTGCGATACAGGTTTAATAGTTCTCGTCATTCCAAGGAGGGAGTGAAAGGGGCTCTGGAGGTGCACAGATTGTCAAAGCCTAAGGCCACCTGGCTGAGAGTACCTGTAACACAATGGGTGTTTCCTTCTCATTTTTATTCATTTGCTTAGACATTTTATATAGCTCTCCATTATATCATCTCTATGCAGCACACAAAAATCTCAATACAATGACATCAAAACCCAATTAAAATTACAAAATCAGAATTAAATTAAAATGCCTGCTGGATTATTATCTTTTAAACCCAATTCAGAAGGCACAGAAGGCTTGGCTAGAAGAAGATTCCATAAAACTGGGCCCACATTACCAAACGCTGCACATCTGAGCCATAGGGGGAAACTAACACTAACTCCCCTGAATACCTCTGTGATTGGGCAGGGAACAAGGGAGAGGTGGACCCTGAGGTGTCCAAGTTGTAAAGAGCCTTGAACCTGGCCTAGTATTGCAAGCCAGTGCAAGCTTTTGAGCACCAGAGAATCTGTGGCCCTTCCATCAGCCAAAGGCAGTATGGCCAGTGGTCAGGGATGAGGGGGGTTGTAGTTCTGCAAAATCAGGAAGGCCATAGTCTTCCCATTCCTGAGGTACAGTAAGTCACAGAGAGGTGTACAGAGAGGTGCCCGCCTGCAAGGAGATTCCAATCCGAAACAGACAACGGGGGGAACGAAGAAGGGATGATAAATTGTGGGCAGACGCAGTTACATCGGCCTAAAACTTGATTAAAGCTGGAAAGAAGAATTCAGGAGGTAAAATCCCTTAGAAAAGGATTAATTTTGAGAAGTGATTTGAAGGAAGGGAGGAGAGGTGGCGCCATGTACATATTTATGGGGGGAGTTCCAAGCATCGAGAGCAGCAAGGGGGAATAGGCAGCATCACTGCTCGCTCACATTTGCATCTAAATTATTTCATGAATTGAGCTTCATGTGCCTCTACTTACCTAAATGGGACATTCTATTCCAATAACCAGGACACCTAAAGGTTGACCAAAAAATCACAAACACTCCATAGGGCAGGGAGGTCAGGCATTTTTTTTTCAGCCCAAGAGCTGCATTATTTCATGGGGCGCCTTCCAGGGGCCACATGACAGTGTCAGGGCCGAGTCAGTGGTAAACTGGGCAGAGCAATGGGTGCAACTCTTACTCTGTATAGTAGGCCACGCATCTTTCCATCCTAGCAAGCCAGAGGCAGCCTGGCCCAGGCAGAGAAGCCTGAAGGGCCACATTCGGCCCCCAGTCCCAAAGTTCTGCCACAGTGGTATCAGCCAAACAGCTTTAGGGCATTGTGTAGTTGTATGACTTTAGGTGGCACTGCAAGGCATTTACATGCATTCATGAAGGACCAGTCTATGAATGGGTAGCAGCCACGAAGGCTAGTTGAGTTCAGAGGCCGTATACCTCTAAATAGCAGGAGAACAGGAACGGGCAATTGCCTCCTTGTGCTGCTTGTGAGCTTCAGGGAGCTGCTGGCTAGCCACTCTCCATCAGAGCTCTTCTGAGGTTCTCCTTCAGTTTCCTCTGCTACCATTTCTTCTGCGTTCCTGGCACAATTCTTTTGGAAATCAAAACAAGGAGGTCTTTACAGGGGCAACAAGATTCTGAGTGACATACTTTTTAAAAAAGGGAAAACCAATTTTCTGTGCCAAATTCGAAACGCCTGCTCAAGCAGAACTATGGGAATTACATGACTTATGCAGACTTGAGGAACAAAATAAGCAGCAGAGGGCCTTCATGCTCCGACTGTGGAGCATCTGGCAGGTCACTAGGAAAGGCAGGATACTGAACTCAAAGATAAAAACTGCAGTTCAACAGCATCTAGAAGTCACAAGGTAGTGCCCCCTGTCCCAGCTTTAGTGCAATTGAACAGGATTCTTCTTGAGACAGAGCTATGCCCACTGAGATCTGAAGAGCCACACAGGAAACAGGCTGGGACACACGAATTCCACACCATCACAGAATAGGGAATCAAAGTAAAGAGCCAGCCTTCAGAAAAACCTTTCCTTTTTTTGCAAAGTAAGACTTGAAAGCAAGCAGGGGAAGAGAAGATTCTGTAACCGGTATAGTTATTTGTCACTACACAGCAGAAGCACGAGAAAGTAGATGAAAAAAGAATATGCAAATGTATTATCAGCATAATTTCTCCCATGGTTATGGAATCTAGCTTTTCTTGGCACACAGAATTTCAACACATTCTTATTTACTTATATACAGAGAGTCCCATTTATATAAATGACACTGAAGAAGCCTGAGTGGTCCTTTGCTTATACTCGAAAATATTCATAGGGACACAGAGGAAAGAGGAATGAATAGACAAGAGGCACAGGAGATGCAACAGAAGAACAAAAATTGTGTAGGTGGTGGACTCTCCTTCCTTGGGGTTTTTTAAGGAAAGGTTGGATGGCCATCTAATGATGCTTTAGTTGAGATTCCTGCATTACAGGGGGTTGGACTAGATGACTCATGGGGTCCCTTCCAGCTCTACAATTCTATTAAAAACAAAATAAGAACATAAGAAGAGCCTGCTGGATCAGGCCAACACCTAGTCAAGCATCTTGTTCTCGCAATGGCCAACCAATTGTCTGTGGGAAACCCACAAGCAGGCTTCAAGCACAAGAGCACTCCCCCTTGGTTTCTAGAAATATCTTATTTACATACACAAAAATCCCAGAGTTTCTTTATTACTGTAACAACCGGTCTACATCAGTGTCCCCCTCCCCCGCGACATAACTGGAATCCAACTCTTAGCATGGCCAATGGCCAGGGAAGATGGGAAATGGAGTCTAACATCTGGAGGGTCACAGATGTGATCCTTGAGGACAACCACCACTGGCCCACATATCTTCCCTTTGCTCTATTGCTTCTTTTCACTGTGGCTAAAATGGAAAACAATACTGTACTTCCCCTGGGAGTCCCAAAGCTTCATTGACATGCAAAACGTTATTGGGAGAGATGGAGCACGCCCACCAATGCCAGGCAAAGGTCTAGTTCTCCAGTACAAACTTAGTCCAACCAGGTCCCTCCAGAAAGCTTCCATCATCCAGAGCTAAAGCAGCAACAATGTTCCCCTCATGTTTGTCCTCAGCATTGGGGAATTCAAAAGTAGTCTCAACCTGTACATCAGGGATGGGGAATCTGTGGCCCTCCAGATGCTGCTGGGCTTGAATCTGCCCCAGCAAGCATGGACAATGATCAGGGATGATGGAAGTTGTAGTCTAATGACATCTGGAGGGCCTAGCAGGTTCTCCACCTCTACTGGATATGGAAGTTTAACAGCCTTCTCCCCTCCTACAAGTATGTCTACCCCTGTTTGAAGCCATGACACCTGATGGCCTCCACCTCACCTTTAAAAAAAAAAAATCCTTCAAATCTTTACTACTGCTGAATCTTGCAGCAGCAAAGAGACACTCAGAGCTCTATCCTTTTCTGTGAATTTGACCAAATCTTCAGAAACACCATAAAGCCAGATAATGACACTGGAGTACACCATTTAAATACTAGGTTTTTATCCAACTTCTACTCAGGGTAGATTCATTGAAATGGAACTGAATTAGCCATGCCTATTAACTTCTATGGGTAGGACTAGCCCTGGATACAACCCAATAATATATATTTTAAACACCTAAAACACATCTATTATCCTCCACAAATCCATCTTCTGATTTGGGGTGCAGCTTCCCATTTAAAAAGACAGTCCATACCTTCCCTATTTTAAAACCTGTATTATCATCATTATCAAAACTCCTAAAATTCTCTAAGCACTGTTTGTAAATTAAGGATAAGACAATATCTGCCCACAAGCTCACAATTCAATAGACACAATGTGAAAGGAAAATGGAATGAGGAGGAAAGAGGAAAACCAAGGACTGGAACAGCTGATCCTCCACTGGCAGATTGATGAAGTTGGTTTTGTCCTCGCCACGATGTCCTTCTCAAGAGGCAGACTCTTGTAGCCCTTGTCCATGCATCCCATAAAACAGTAGTCATAAACCTTTTCACTCCCAGGACCCACTTTCAACACATCCATACATTTCGGGACCCATTCATGAATATTTTTACCATGTATCTGCATGATGTTCATGCTCTTACTGCAACCCACCTTTGAACAAGCCACGACCCACCTGCGGGGTCCCCGAACCCACCAGCTGAAGACCAGTGCCATAAAAAACATACTGACACTCAGAACACCTCCAAAATTGTTTTACTTCCAAGCCACACTTCAGACCCACTTACTCCATAGAGGTTGGGGGTCTTCCTGCTGTCACCAAGAGCCCACCCCAACTCCTAGGCGGCACAGCCTCATCTGCTGACCTCTAGAGCCCTCCTCCTTAGCAGTCCAGAGCCCCCATGAGAAGCCCATTCCCCACCCCCTTCACCGAGGACCCTGGGGAGAGAAGCCACCCCCCCCAAAAAAAATAAAAACCACAAACCCCAACCCCACCCCGTCAAGACTCACCCCACATATTATTATGCCGCGATTACATAATAATGTCAAATTGTGCTCCCTGCCCTCCCCCTCCCCTCGCGTTATACGGGCACAGCTTGTGCATGTCGCCTGCGCTAGACACCATCTAGGCAGGTGGGCCTTACCTATTTCGCGTTGTGCCCCCCATGTAGATCCACAGCCGGCCCCACGACTCAAATAAGAAGGAGAGGAGCCCCCACAGCATCCTTTTAACCGAGCCTTTAGAGCCCCCCTCTTCTTAACCCTTCGTGCTACACGGCCCACGGCCCTCACCCCCCAGCCCTCAAACCCCATCCCGTCCCGCAACAGACCCCCGGTGCCGCAAAGGAGTTCAGGTGTGTGGGCCTCACCTCCTGCAGGACGCCATGGCAACAACAACTCCTGCAGCACGGGCCGCCATCTTTGTTCCTCCCCCCTCCCCGCCGCACTCCGCGCTTTTGCCCGGCCGAGGCCGGCTTCGCGCGGCTCCAACGCGCAGGCGCTGGCACGCCTTTCGGGCCCCGCGCGCGCAGGCGACGGACTGACGGGACCTGCGCGTGCGCAGCTCATCCTCCCTAGGCTCCTTTTGTTGTTTGGGTAGCGTCACAGTCAGCTTTTGCTTTGCCCAACCTGCCACTCTCACCTTTCCGTCGCCATGGAAGCGGCGGGAAGCGTCCGAGGAAATTTAAAGGCGCAGTAGCCTTAAAAAAAAAAAAAAGAGAGACTGGACGCTTTGCAAGCCAGATCCGGTCTATTGTATAGTTCTTGGGAGTCGTTCGCTGCGATTTATTCGCAAACTGCAACCAGAACCTATGAATGTTTATTCAGTAATTCACACCACTTAAAAGAGATTTTTGAAATATTAAGCAGAATAGAAATGCTTTTAAATTTAAATTTTAAACTATTTTTCAAAATGTATTTAACTATTTCCAGGTTGCTGTGTGTGTGTGTGTGTGTGTGTGTTTAATGTTTATTGTTGATGTCTGCAGTCCTGAACTCCTTTGTGAGGAAGCGTGAAATATCATTTAAGAAATAAGAAATGCTAATAAACCAATGGGGCTTACTTCCATGTTAAGTGTGCATAGGAATTGCAATTGCAAGATACTTAATCATAATTATATCCACTTTGTTTGACGGGAGTTATTCAAATGTAGCAAGAGCTTCCAGATCTTGGCTACACCTCGAAGGCTAACAAATAAGATTTATAATGTGCTATATTTGTTACATTAGTCTTTTTTAAAATGCAACAGGACTGCATTGCTGGCGCAACATTCTGCAGTCCTATGCACACTTACATGACAGTAAGCCCCATTGAACAGGGCAGGGCTTACTTCTGAGCAGAGCAGGGCAAGGAGTTTGTTGTAACACTGAAGTAAACATTTTCCCTTGCAAGTAAGCATGCCTTACTGTTCTTACATCAATCGCTAGTGAATTAAATAGGGCTGAGCCCCCCCCCTAAGCAAAAGTGTATAGGGGACTACCCTTGCCCTAAAAGCTATTTTTAATTAAAATGGAATATTTGGGGGGCACACACCCATATTTCCTTGAACCACATACTGTAATCGAAAAACATTAAACATTAGCATTTGTATGCAAACCAGCCATATGTGAAATATCCCGTTAACCTTATAATGCTTATGTGCTTATAAAGGATGCTTATGTGCTGTTGGTTGCCTCTGAGCCAATTCACTCCTCTTTCCCAGGGAGAGAGAGAATTGTTTCCTTGTGATGGTGGTAAGCTAACCCTCCTAGATCAGCTTGCAAAAATCTGCTCATCTCAGTACTCACGTTCCTCTGTATTAATTACTCGCTTCATATCAACTTACTGAGAAGATGAAGGGGAAAGGATACTGCACATGTTAACTGGATGCTACCTTCCGGCCATTCATTAATGGCTCAGCAAATATTAACCAAGATGAAAGGTAGTGTTGCTTGCACGGAATTAAACTCACACAGGGCCTCATCCAGTCACACAGAGGAAGCCCCCAGACTGGTGTTTTTTCATGGGCGTATTTTGCAACATCCCACTGATGGAATAATAGAGCACTCAATGGACCATTCACACTAGGGCTGGGCAATATCTGGTTTTCAACATCATGATATATCACCATGCCGGTATTGATCCAAAATCCAGCATCACCTGAGCTCTGCGAATGCGGCTTTCTCCCAATTGAAGTGTAGAGCGTTTGAGGACCAGGACATTTACAAGGAAATCAAAATGCTTGTTTACAAAGCTATTTTCTACCAACCTTACTGTATGCTTGTGAAACATGGACCACTTATAAACGTCATCTCCAACTCCTCGAAGGATTCCATCAATGGTGTCTCAGAAATTTTTTACACATCACTTGGGAAGACAGGCAAACTAATGCTAGTGTACTGGAAGATGCAAAGATCACCAGTGTCAAAGCAATGATTCTTCAACATCAACTTCGTTGGACTGGTCACGTTGTGAGGATGCCTGATTATCGTCTTCCAAAGCAACTACCGGTAATCTATTCCGAACTTAAAAATGGAAAGTGTAATGCTGATGGTCAACAAAAGAGGTTTAAAGACTGTCTCAAGGCAAATTTTTAAAAATGTAGTATAAACACCAACAATTGGGAAACACTGGCCTGTGAGCGCTCCTGTTGGAGAACAGCCTTTACCAAAGGTGCCATGGGCTTTGAAGACACTCAAACTCAGGACGCAAGGGAGAAACGTGCTAAGAGGAAGGCACGCTTGGCAAATCCACACCGTGATCAACTCCCACCAATGTCCCCACTGTGGAAGGACGTGTGGATCCAGAACTGGCTTCCACAGTCACTTACAGACTCATTGTTAAAACTGTGTTTATGGAAGACAATCTTACTCGGCTACGAGTGATCACCAAAGAAGAAGAAGCTATCACCATGCGAAACATCACAATGTTCTGATATATCATGATGTCTGAAATAAGGATGGAGCTATGTAGAGGCATTGGCTGGCCCCGCATTGTGCTTTTTGCTGCCACCTGCTCTTCTGTTTCGCTGCCCCCTGCAGGACACAGGGGAGAGTTGAGCTGGCAGAATTAACGGGGGGGGGGGCTGCAGAAATCGAGAGAAGCGTTGTCTGGCTCCACGTTGTGATTTTTGCATGGCACCCCCCTCCCTAATGATTCATGATATATTGCCAGGTCAAAAATTATGAAACAGATATCACATAATGGACTTCAAACTGATTTTGGACAATATATTGATATATCGCTGAGCCCTAACCCACATATCATTCTACTTTATTAGTTTTTCTGTGGTGCATTCATGCTTTCTGGAGGAACACAGCTGTTGCCATGTAAACCAACAAAAATATAACCCACCCACCCACTCCCCTGAATATTTTTGGTAGGGTTGCCATACTGACTGAACAAAAAGTAAAAATCCAGAGGAAATTCACCAAAATCGACATTTCCGACATGGGTTGCCATATGTCCGGATTTTCCCAGACATTACAGCCATATGGCAACCCTAATTTATGGTATGAAAATGAATTCAAAGCCATCCCATTTGGTGGCCACCACAATGTATTGTGGGAGCAACTCCCATGGCTCAAAACTTCCAACATCAATCTAGCTCAGTATAGTCTACTCTGACTGGCAGCAGCTCCCCGGGATTTCAGGCTGAGGTCTCTCCCGGCAGTACACAGAGATGGGAAGATGCTCTACCCCTGAGCTAGTCTTTCCTCATAGCTTGTTCCCCTCTTCCCTGTTATCTGCACACACACCTATCCCTCCTAGGCAGCAGAGATAGAATGCTGCTCCCTGCAAAACCATACCTATACTATGCATTTTGGAAAGTAGTTTGTCAGTTCGTCATGCATTTGGATACCTCTTAAGATATCGTAAACCAATTTTGCTTGATGGTTCTGGAGATCAAGGAACAGGTTTTTCTCTATGGCTGCATACAATCAAACGCCATTTTGAATCAAGATTGTGGACTGAACCTTTCAAAACTGCACCGATATTTGCCACCGATTTCAAAACCGATTTTTTTGGTTTCTTAGAATGCATGAGCAGCACTAGGTACAAGACTGCTAGCAATGCAGACATTTGCCTTCAACACCTCTTGGTTTTCACCTTTGTTTCTATTTTATTGCATTTTAAAGGGTTGTATCCAGTGCCTACTCAGAGCAGACCCATTAAAGTCACTAACTTAGCTCTGTTAATTTCACTGGTTCTACTCTGAGTAAAACATAGTTGGTTACAACCCAAGATCTGCTTTTATTGCCATTTTTAAATAAATATTTCCTATCATTTTATGTAAACCATCTAAAGTTTTTTTTTTTCCCTGATGAATTGGTATACAGTGGTACCTCGGGTTACAAACACCTTGGGTTACAAACACTTCTGGTTACAGGCTCCACTAACCCGGAAGTAGTACCTCGGGTTAAGAACGGTTTCAGGTTAAGAACGGACCTCTGGAATGAATGAAGTTCATAACCAAAGGTACCACTGTATAAAACTTTCTCAATAAATAAGATTTGCCTCAACAGTGTGTTCAGGTGGCTTTTCAAGAGGCAAGCAAAACAGCAACTCTTAGGAAAGGCTTTCTTTTCTTTTTTTTAATTAGTGAGTCATGTTCTGTGGACCAGTTGGAAGTCCGGGGTTGAGAAGTTATACAGAGAAGCACAAAACAAAGTCACTGGCACATGTTTGAGTCTGCAGCTGTTGACGGTTGAGGCCTAGGAGAACAGCTGAGGCCTAGCCTCCGTCCGCAGGCCACACAGCCTGCCTCATTTCTCCTTGTGCTCAATCTGGCCTTTCGATATCAAGTCTGGGATCTCCACAGCCAGCCAGGGTCCCAGCTGTAAGACAAAAAAGAGGACCGTCAGGAGGCCACCAGGGCCGCTTCCTTTCCCACATCCGGCAAGAGTGGCCATGTGACATACTTGACATTGAATAGCCCTCTCCTCCATTTTTAGGATTGTTAAACAATATTTCCAATTACAAGGCTTCCCAGTTCACATCAAACATATGAAGTTGCCTATCTAGGCTCAGTATTATCTACAATAGAGGTGAGGAATCCATTTTTCAGCCTGAGGGCCACATTCCTTTCTGGGTGACTTTCTGATCCTAGCCTGCCAGCTGATGGGGAATGAAAGATCTCGCCTACAGACCAGAATAAGTTCCCCAGCCCTGATGTATCAGGGATGCAACTGACACGGGCTCTGGTCCACAAAAACCAATGCAATGCATTTATTAAACTTTAAGAAACCAGAAGACTTCCGTGTTGTTTTCATGCTTTGATACTTATTTGCAGGACACAGTTTTTCAATCAGAAGGTTTGCTACCAATGCAATTTACTCATTTGACAAGAGCAGCCCTTTGGGGCTTACTAAATGATGTCCCAAGCAGCCCAGTCAAACACGTGTGTGCACACTCTCTCTCACAGCTACAACTCACCCCCAAGGCCATGAGATGAGCCAGCCCAAATTTAGGTACGTTCCTGGCCCACAAAGGTTTGAAGTGGTCCGTCAGACATATTTTACCGCCCCTACAAGAAGACACACAGAGGTATTAAGATGGGACGTCAACAGGACAGATACAAGGGGAAATTGTGATCTACACCACACCGTACAAACTGGCTAAAATATAGAGGAGGAGAGCATCTGACCTGTACATTTTTGCTGTTTTTCCATCCAGCTCTGGGATGGCGATTTCTGGCGCGGTGGACGGATATGTTACCGGAATCTGCAAATGGGGTTTAAGCAGAGCTTAATAATTAGAAATCCTGCATAGGCTGACCTAATTAACCCTCACCAAAATCCGCAGGTAGCTGACCATCCGGCGGTTTCTGAAAACTATTTCATTCCAGCCAGCTTTTTAATCGAACTCTGATTGTATAGCTTTAACTCGTTTTCAGTCATATTGTATTGGGTTTCTTGTTCACTGCTTACAGGCAACTGTGATTAAATGATATACAAATTGTTGCAATAAAATATATAAAAGTAAAAGGAGCAGCTCTCACACATAAAGTGAGGAATGAAAGGCAGGAGGGCCAGGAAGCCCAAAGGAGGGCACGGGGCAAGGACTCACATCAAACTCAACAGCAAACTCGTACTTCAGGAGGTTGTGAATGTACCAGCATTTCCCAAACCACCTGGCATGGAAAGAAAAAGAGATAAGACAATCTCCTGTTGCACTAAAGTCACACCCACATAATCATAAATATTACTATTATTCCTTCTATCATCCCACCCTTCACCTCAAGGTCCCAGGGTGGGTTACAGCAATTAAAACAGTGTTAAAAATATTTTAAACAACTTACAAGAATAAAAATATCCATCCCAATTGCAAAAAGCCAGGGTAAAAATATGTGTCTTCAACATCCTCCATGTGCTGTAGAATATATTCACGATACATGTAAAGCACTATTGTGCCACTTTAACAGTCATGAAGAATCCTGGGAACTGTAGTTTGTTCAGGGTGCAGACCTCAACAGAGCTATAATTCCCATCACCCAAAACAAACTCCAGTTCCCAGCATTCTCCACAAAGTTTTGGGGTCTCCCTTGTACTCACCTTGTGCCTTCCTTGTTGGACTCTAGCCTGAACCAATCATTATCGGCGTTCTTGTTGTTTTCCACATACTACAGAAAGAATAAAATAAAATAAAATAAAATAAAATAAAATAAAATAAAATAAAATAAAATAAAATAAAATAAAATAAAATAAAATAAAATAAAATAAAATAAAATAAGACAGATAGCAAGGTAACCTCCATGGCATGATATCTGCAACTGGCATTTTTTTGAAAATCTGAGACAGGTTACGGATTATTCCTGCAACTGTATATTTAAAAATAACCCCTCCCCTACATACACACACACACACACACACAGATATTCCTGGGAACTGTAGCTTGTTAAAGGTACTGCGAATCACAGCTCTGTGAGCTGTAAGCAACAGTTCTCAGGGTTCTTTAGGAGGGTGGAGTTATTTATTTATTAAATTTAAATCCTACCCTTCCTCCCAGAGGAGCCCAGGGCAACAAACACACCAACTTTTTTTAAAAAGTAAAACTGTTAAAATGTTACAAAAGTAGTTACAGTTAAAAATATTGTTTCCCCCCCAGAGATCTCATTTCAATAAGCTTCCAGAAAACAACTGGGGAGTGGAGAGAGAGAGAGAGAGAGAGAAAGGTGAACTCAAGACACAAGCCCAGTCCTAGGTGTGTTTACTCAGAAGTGCCATCCGCACAGAGCGGCGTGTGAGGACATGGCACTTAGGTTGGCAGCTTTCCTTTGCACAAACCCTCCTGAATCACAACACAACAATCAGTCTCGCTGATTTCGACGGGGCTCACTCCCAGGGAAGTGGCAACAGCCCTGCAGACTCAGGCCCCGCAAGTTTCTGCTACTGCAGCGATACGAAAATGCCTGCCTATACTTGACCCTCTGAAGCCACCGTAGTGCAGCGGAGCCACGTCAACCTCCCGGCACATAGTTCCCACTCCTCACCGGGATGCAGCACGTACCTTAATGAGCGCCTGGTATTCCTCCTTTAGCCGCTGAATCCACACCTCCTTGTCCCGCGGACCCGCGTTCGTCTTCAGCAAAGGCAGCTCGGCCACTACCCGGCGAGTAGCCTCGTCCGCCATCTTTGTTGAGGTACGCTAACCGGAAATGGCTTCCAGTTGGGTAGGGTGAGGAAACGTCGGACGTTGCTGTCATCCTTGCCCAGCACGTGAGCAGTTGGGCGGAAATGGATTACGTGACGTTTTCCCCAACATGATTGTTGAGGGCGGAAATAGAGTGTAGAGCGGGGCGGGGGAAAGGAAGAATCGTAGAGCTGGGAGAAAAGAGTTAGAGGCTCCATGTAGGCTGTTTGTGGAAGTTGTTTCTTTTGTGGCTTAATTAGGGCGCTGTGGTTTCCTTGGATTCCACTTTTACCCAGCATCAAAGGATTGGGAGAGCGGACGAATTCCTGTGTGCCGCAGCCAGCCTCACCCTAATGCCCTCAAGATCTTTTGGACTACAACTCCCATCAAGCCCCAGTCGTCTCGTGTTGTCTGGGGCTCATGGGAGTTGTAGTCCAAAACTGCAAGCTCTCTGAAACCTGCCTTAAGTAGACCTTTAAAATAGCCTAATCGCAGAAGCAAGCGAAGCCTTGAAGAGTTTGAACCTGCTGATTTATTTAGAGCTTTTGTACTCTGCTCTTCAGCCAAAAAGGCTCCCAGAGCAGCTTGCATACAGTCAAAACAAGACAGTCCCTGCCTACAGGCTTACCGTGTAAAAAACAACAACCCACAACACGCAAGGAGGGAAGAGGAACATCAAAATCAAAACTCAGGCACCGATTTCTGAACAGTTGTTTCCAGTTGGCACAATTCAAGGGCAGGAGATGCCTGATGGAGCTGGCCTGTCACAGCAGAGCCGGTGGCACCAGCTCTGTTTACAGGATGATTGCCTCCCTTTGAGAGTTATATAGTACCATTAGGCACACATTCGTCTTTTCTATGTGTTTGCTTTGACATTTTTCTTGCAGTGATTACTATGACCTATAGCTAACAAGTAATATTCATTTTATTTTATTTTTAACCCATGAATCTCCCTCCCTCTGTTAAATAGTTCACCTGGGTTGCTTGTCACTTGTGTCACCTCCTTGCTTGCCTGCCTGCTTTTCATCAAGCTGCAGTTGCCATGGCCACCTATTGGCACCCACAAGAACTGCAGCGTGATGACAGCCTTACATTTTTACATATACTGTATAGCAGTGGTTTTCAACTAGGGTGCTGTGGCAGCCTGGGGTGCCTTAAATGATGGTCAGGGGTGCCGTGGGCAACACTGGCCTCTGTCCTTCTTTCCTTCCCTCCCTCCTCTGATTCCTTTTTGCGTCTCTGCGTCTCAAAGGCTTGCACAGCTGTTGGTTGTACAAGCTCCCCAGGCAAATGGTGCCTCTGGGACTGGCCAGGGGGTGCTGGTTGCCAGAAGGTGAGGCAGCCTCGGAGTAAGCAAGCAAGTGGGTGAGGGAGCCCAGCCAGCCAGTCCTCCAGCGCTTGCTGTTTGGAATGGACAGTGTGAGGAGGCACATCTCTTTGGGGCAGGAGGCAGCTCAGAGACTGGGGAGGGCAGCAACAGCTGCCCAGAGGACTCCCAAGGAGAGGGGAGAGGAGAGGAGGCTGAGGGAACACTCCACAAGGGAGGGTGTTCGGAAAAAAGTGAGAGGCTGCCAGCCCCACAGGGGTGCTGCAGAAAGAATGTAATTGGTCAAGGGAGCCGTGGACTCAAAAAGGTTGAAAACCTCCGCTGTACAGGAATATACACAGAGAATTATAGAGTTGGAAGGACCATGAGGTTCATTTAGTCCAACCCCCAGCAATGCAGGAATCTTTTGCCCAATGTGGGGCTCAAACTCATGACTCTTAGGGCTGCCATATGTCTGAAAAATCCCAGACATTGCTGGGATTTGAGTTCCAAAAACGGCGTCCTGGTGGAATTTTCAACATCCATTGTAAATGTCCGTGAAAACCTGGCAATCCATGTTGTAAGTGGGTTTCTTTTGTGTTTTTTTTTTTGTTTCGGCCAAAAAAACAACAACAAAAAAAGCTTAACAACTTGGACACACACAAACCCTCACTTTTGTGATCAGATTTTTCACTTTCTGAAATACAGCAACTCTAACGACTCTGAGATTAAGAGTCTTATGCTCTACTAACTGTCCTATCCCTCCCAGCAGTGTGTTTTAAAGATGTTGCTTAACCCCGTGTTTGTAAACCACACTGGGTGCTTCCATTTTAAACAGAGTGTGTTTTATATTAAACAAACGGAGCGTTTGCTGGATCAGAGCAAACTCTACCTTAGTGAACAATATCAGTGGAGGGCAGTTGTAGTGGCAAAGCTGCATGCTCCGCTACCGGGGGGGCAGAGAGCAGGCGGGGGCGTGGCTGGCGCCCTCGGGGGGCGCAGCATGCTGCCCACAGGGGCGTGGCGCGCGTTCTGGGGGTGTGGCACACTGCCTGTGGGGGCGTGGCACGCAGGGGGGCACGCCGTGTGTCCGTGGGGGGGGGGTGCCGCCATGGCACCCAACTGCAATAGTGGTGCCGGGGGCAGTCTGCTCCCTCCACACCCCTGTTCCTCCGCCAGTGGGCAGTTGTCTTCAAGTCCTGCTTGCAGGCTTTCCAGAGGCACCCGGGTGACCACTGCGGGAAAGAGGAAGCTGGAGGAAGCAGCCCTTTCCTCTGTTTGGGGTGGGGTGGGGGCTCTTCTTGTAGCATTGTTCAGAACAGAACCTTCAGTGTAGAGTGCCAGTCTACCTCGGGATGTGTGTTAAATGTACCGTATTTTTCCGTGTACAAGACGCCCCCTGCTTTTGGGGACCCCAAATGTAGAAAATGTGCATATGCACTAACCGTGTATAAGATGCCCCCAGATTTTTAACCTTATTTTAAAGTAAATAAAAAACACCCTAGTATTATACACAGGAAAGTACGGTACTTTAAATGTACAGTGTGGCTTTTAATCAAGGGTTGTTGTTGTTTAAATAGTTGAAGTTCATTACAACAGCTTGAGGAACAGCAAACGGGGGTGATGTACCAGTGGGGCAGGGAACTGCATGGTATACAAGAAACAGATGAACATGGAGGGGGCTGTAGGGTCCCCGTTTGGCACCCACCCCATTGCTTGCCATTTTAAGTGGAGTGGGCATGCAATATCTTGCACTGAGGCTGCAGAATTTGGATGTCACCAGTGGTGGAGGAAGCCTCTCCGGCACCTGGGACTGGGCAGCATCCCATACAGACTGCGCACGCCCTCGGCCGCTCTACAGCTGGGGGGAGGCAGGGGCCATTTTGTCACCCCCCTCCCCGAGTGGCACCCAGGGCGGCTGCCCCCTCCACCCCCCACTTCATACGCCCCTGGATGTCACATAGTCCTGAACTCTGCTCGGCCTGTATCAAAACCCAGACACATGTACACATGCACACACTTAGAGAATAAGGAGCCTTTAATACAACCAGAGTAAGATCCAGCCAGTCTTTGGAATACAAGAAGGTGCTAGGTTTTCCCTAATTGCCTTTTCAGCAGATGATGGGGACGGAGCCTCTCTGAACGCAGCTTCCACTCTTTACTCGGTCTTTTTCTGGAAGGTATTCAAAAGGTTGGAGAAGAACTGGGTAGCCTGCTCCCTGATTTGTTCAGCAACAGGAGTCATCTGCTCTTGTGCCTGCTGCACGTAAGCCCTGTCAGAATGAATAAATGGACGAATAAAAGAATCAATAAGTGGATCAGGCCAAGGGCTTCCCTCCGATCCAGGCACCCCCCAAATTCGGCCCTCCAGATGTTTTGGGACTACAACTCCCATCATCCCTAGCTAACAGGACCAGTGGTCAGGGATGATGGGAGTTGTAGTCCCAAAACATCTGGAGGGCCGAGTTTGGGGGTGCCTGCTCTAATCCTATCCATTTCCAACAGTGATATGATGGACACTTTGGGGAAGCCAACAAGCAAGAGCATGAAGGCAAATGGCTCTCCCCTTTGTTTGGTAGTCCTCAGCAGCTGTTCTTTGGATAGACTGCCCCAGTGCATGGGGGTTCCATTCCTAGCCATATTGCCGATTACGAGTTAATTAATTACATATTTATGCAAGTGGTTAATGCCCAGACTGCTTCTAAGCAGTTCACAAAACGTAAGAACCAACTGCACAGTATGTACATGCAGTTTTCAGAATGCAATGCGTTCCTCAGGAAATCGTTCGTTAGGCAAGAGTTTGCATAACGACGACTTCCGTTATTTGCCATGGGAACATTTCTGATCCGTGATTTGTCCAATCTCTCTTCTCTCTCACTCCATGGCTTCATCCTGAAATGGCCGCAGCCAACCAGCAAAAAGAGAGACAAAGGACAAACTGATTTATCCCTTCTCTCTGCCTGTTCCCCTTCTTCATGCTTTCTGCCCGAAAATGCCTTCGACTGACCAGCAAAGCACAAAAAAGTAAGGAAGTGGGCAAACACCAGGTGTTCCGATATCTGAATCGGATGTTGTTTGGGCATAATTCTTTATGTTTGGAATTTGTAGATAAGGAGCATTCTGATAGTGGGACCTGTGTGCACTGTTAAAATACAGACTCATTTTTAAAGATTCGGTATAATTTAAATGCATGCTGAAACAATCCAACTGAAACATTAATATATAAACGGCCATAATTAACATGTGCAGTGAAACGATCCAATTAAAATGAAACTTCAATTAAAACAAGAGGCTCAGGCTGAGAGAACAAGGGAATGCCTGCATAAATGAGTGTCTTCGAAAGCCGGCAGCATGCCAATGAAGATGGAGCATCTCCTATATCAGCAGGGGGATTGCATTCCACAACACTGGTGCTATCAGGGGAAAAGCCAGTCTCTGTCTGATTCACCACCAGCCAATAACCATCAAGCCCTGGTAAAAGTCCTGTATATTCTGGCGTATAAGACTACTTTTTAATCCAGGAAAAGCTTCTCAAAAGTCGGGGGTCGTCTTATACGCCGGGTGGAGAATCTGCGGTCGAGTATATCTCAAACTCTATATTTTAACTGGAAAAGTTGGGGGTTGTCTTATACGCCCAGTCGTCTTATACACCGGAAAATACGGTAACAGGGTTCCATATGTAGATTTTGGTGCCTTTATTGGGCAAAGGGGGGGGGAGGCTGTATTTCAGGTTACCTGATCCAGAGGTTTTTTTTTAGGACTGTATAAAAAGGTCCTCACTCCATTTCGGTTGAAATGCGATTGGATCTGGTGCTGTTTCGTTCATATGAGTTTTCGATCCGCCTTTTTTTGCTTCGAATTGAAATAATGCCTCTTTTGTACAAGTTTTATTTTTAATGCTTCATCTCCTTACCTGACCATGCTCAATCGCTTTTCGTTCTGTCTGTCTTTCTGAATTGTTGGACTTTTAGTAAAGATACATTAATAAATAAATAAAAAAGATGTGGGTGGGGGAAGAAGCTCTTACAATGTCTGGGCCTTGAATTCTTCTAGCTTCTCTTGTGGCACGAGATCCTTTTTAAAGTACTCAGAGATGCTAGAAATGTAGCCCTGCACTTGCTGCACGACATCAGAAGCCGGGGCTGGAGCCTGTTCCGCTTGCCGCCTGACCACAGTCCCTGCAAGGACACACACAGGGAGACTCGTAAATAGGGGGCCACCCAACAGTACAAAGGGGAAAAGCCGTTAACCAGTACACCTTCTTAGTTCATAGGGAGCTGCCTCATACTGAATCAGACCAACTAGCTCAGTATCGCCTTCGCTGACTGTCAGTGACGCTCCAGGGGTTCCTCCCAGCCCTACCTGAATGACAGGAGCGAGCCAGCAGTAAATCCACACAGTGCATGTTGGAGTTAAAGCTTTATTTGCAAGAACAGGATCTGCAAAGACATGGCTGAGTAACAGGCCTAATGAACATAGGAACCCACCTCCTGGTAGTTTCGCCCCCATGAATCAGTTGCCGAAAGTAAACATCCCTGCCTCCCCACAATTGTCTAGGTCTCCTCCTCTCCAGGGTTCCCCCCCCCCAAAGCAATCAGAGACTAAGCCGGCATGCAGCCTGTCTTTGCTACTTCCACTTCATGTCTCTTCTGGTTCTAGGAGACCAGAGCTTGTCGCAGCAAGAGGGGGAGTCACCCACGACTCTTCAGCAGCCTGATTCATCTCTGCCTCTTGGCCTCTCTCCTCCAACTCTCCTGCTTCTGCCTCCGATTCTGGACTTCTGTATGCCACAGAATCTCCCAGCTCACTAAGCCCTGTTACCCCTTCAGTTTCCAGCACCTCCTCTTCCCAGTCTTCTCCACTGAGATCCAGCGCCGAGGGCCTTCTGTCGGTTCCCTCACTGCGAGAAGCAAAACTACAGGGAACCAGGCAGAGGGCCTTCTCGGTAGTGGCGCCCGCCCTGTGGAACACCCTCCCATCACAGGTCAGGGAAATAAACAACTACCTGACATTCAGAAAAAACCTGAAGGCAGCCCTTTTTAGGGAAGTTTTTAATGTTTGATATTTCTGTATTTGATTTCTGTTGGAAGCCGCCCAGAGTGGCTGGGGAAATCCAGCCAGATGGGCGGGGTACAAATAATAAATATTATTATTATTATTATTATTCTCCCTCTCCTCCCTCTCACCACTCATTGTCGTCCCACAACCACTCCCTGGGCTCTCGGAGATGCCCTTGGGGACTGAACCAGGGACCTTCTGCATGCAAGGCAAATGCTCTACCTAGAGAGCTTCAGCCCTGCTCCTCACGCATGCAGTACCCCCTCTCCTGGGTCCACACTGTGTCGTTCCAAGTTCATTGCCAATGACCCGTTTGCAAATTAAGTTCCACCTGGAAGCTCTCTTCGATTCCCTCACAGTTTGCAATGGAGAACGCTGCCAGCCCCCTTGCCCTACAGTACCTTCCATGCAGCAGACGCTGATCAACAGGATCGCGAGAGCAAACACCTTCATTTTGGCACACCTGGAGCACTCCTCTACTTTCTGGGGGGGAAAGGGAGGATGGGGAGAGGTTGTGAGAAAAGAGGAGAGGAGGCAAGACCAAGCCTTCCTTGCTCCACAGCAAATGCCGCGCACTCTACGGCTTGATTCGTACGCACTGTACCTTTAAAGCGCATTCAAAGCACACACACACACACCCTCAAAGAATTCTGGGCACTGTAGTTTGTTAAGGGAATTGCTGGGAATTCCGTGAGGGGTGAAGTCTCGAGCCCAGAATTCCTTGAGAGAAGAAGATGTGCTTGGAAGGCATTGTGTGTACACGGGCTACACTCACAGTGTACACCTGACACGTGGCTCCCCCCCCCAAAGTATCCTGGGAATTGTAGTTCGTTAAGAGTTACTGGGAACTGAAGCTCTGTGAGGGGTCAACTACAGTACCCAGAATTCTCTGGGGGGAAAGAATGTGCTAGAAAGCAGTGGTACTCAAAGGGATGGCCCACAAACCATTGGCAGTCCACAAGCTATCAGCTCAAAGGCCACGGAGACCCTCCAACAGCTCAGGTTGGGTAGGAAGCTTCAGAGACCAACTATGGTGCTAGTCCCTGGCACAATGAGGCTGGGGGGAAATGATGGCCCACCATATCAGATAGCTTGATAGAAGCATTGCTTTAAAGGTATAGTGCAGGGTTTTCCAAACTCGGGTCTCCAGCTGTTTTTGGACTACGATTCCCATCATCCCTGACCACTGGTCCTGCTAGCTAGGGATGATAGGAGTTGTAGTCCAAAAGCAGCTGGAGACCCAGATTTGGGAAACCCTGGTATAGACTTAGTTGACCAAGTGAATTCTCAGGTTTTTCGTGAGGCAGGTTGTTGTTTTTTTTGTTTGCTAAATACTTTACTGTTTTAAAAACAAAGAATATAGTAAATATGTGAACTTTGTGTACAATTTCCCCCCTCCCCCCCAAAAAAACACTTCACATTTTCTGCCCAACCGCATGGCACACTTAAAAAAAAACCCCAAAACTTTTCATGAGGACTAGAAACTATTGTATCCCTTCTTTTTGGGCAATAGAGAGCAGCCATTCTTGAAGGCTGCAGTGCCTGTGTTAGAGAGGAGACTGAACAGCTAAAGGTGGCAGAAAGTGGGGGGGGGGGACAAAAGGAGAAGGGGGCTGCAACCGTCTACCACCCAGACGTAATAAAAGTAATTTAGAAATCCCAAACTCAGAAAGGTGGCACAGGAGCTTTCTCAATGAAAAATTAAAATGTACGTTGGTGGTGTTGAATAATGAACAATAGAATTTCACTTCCCCCAGTTCAGGTGCTTACGCAACCAAGTTGGGACTAGGGTAGAGGGTTTTAGAGCTTTTTAAAAGGAAATTCACCAAAATCTAAACTTCCGACATGGGTTGCCATATATGCCTGGATTTTTCCTGGACATTTAAGCAATTTTCGCCTGGACACGTTTCTGATTGCCAATGTTCGGGAAATTCCGGAAGTATGGCAGCCCTCGCACTGGGGGTAATATCAGCAGGCTGGGGGAGCCCCCAAGGTTTGCAGAAATAAAGAAAACATTGTGGGGGGGGGGGAGCCTACAGGAAACACCAGTAGCAGCAGCTGAGGACTGAGAATGCCGACTGACTGTTGGGAGGGGAACGGAACCGGTTGATCCCAAGTCAGAGTACTTCATGCTACAACCCTTTGTTGCAGCCTAGTCTAGTAGCAGCCAAACAGCAATTGTCAGGGACAACCCCTCTGTTTCACATTTGTCACCAGCTTCCTTTTTGATTTTCCACTTTCTCATCCTTCTGCTGCTCCAACCTTGACACCTTCTTCCCCTCTTGAGAGCAGGCTAAAATTAAAACTGGGGCAGTGGCCCCCAGCACCGCAGCAGCACAGCGGGGCATAATTCTGACATCCATTGCACAATTGCCACACTTCAGACCCATATGAACACCCAGGAGAGTGTTTTTTTTTCACCCGCCCACTGAAATAACGAGTGCCCCCACACAACAAGGTTTCAACAGCAGGGCTTCTGGATTCAAGGGGAGCATTTCCAGATACACTTGAATTCGGCCGTAATCCATAAAAAAGTCAAGCTCTATTAACAGAAGCTCCACCGGTTGGATTTCTGCCTGTGTCACATAGCTGGTAAAGTTTCAGGATTTATGCCAGGGGGTAAAGTGACAACTCCATTGCTCCACCCCCACCCCAAACCCTTTCTTCTTAAATAAAGTAAGTAAATTCATTCTTACCCAAAAGATCAATTACAAGGAGCCAGTCAACATAGAAGTGATTGTTAGTTTGAGGTTGTAGGCTCTTATATAGGGCATCAAAAGACCAGCCTGTTTCACCCGATCTATTCTCCCTGTTGATTGGTGCTTTTGTCCTGTCCCGTCCCTCCTCCTCCCCTTCAACCTGCCACCACATTGACTGTCCCCTTTGGAAGTGCAATGTGCAATTTCTGCAACTGCTAACTAAGGCAATTCCCATATCAACAGCTCCGGGGTCTAAGGGTTAAGTACACACAGAGGCCCACACTCACTTCAGTGATAACATTTAGCGTGGGCAAGGGAATCGTGGCCATATCAGAGTTACCGTAATGCAGAATGCAAGCCCTGACTTGAGGCAAGCGCCCTCATATAAACCTTTTGGTGCAGTCACATCTAGAGTAACGTGCGCAGTTTTGGCTTCCTCCTTTTTCATGATCCTGGCCTACCTTACAAGGCCGTTGTGTAGGGATGATAAGAACAGAGGAAGAGCCTGGCTGCAGTGGACTGGATCAGGCCAAAAGGTGAACAATTGGTATTCAGAAAAGTTACTGTCTAATAGCCATAAACATCCATGAATTTTTGTAACCCCATTGTACAGTCAGGGAGTAACAAGAGTTTTAACTATGTGCTTCATTTTGTCTCTCCGTTCCTTAATCTTCCAACTTTCAGCTCCATTGCATGATTCTGAGTTCTAGTATTACACAAGAAGGAGAAAAACTACCCAGGCCCCGTGTGCACCAAACATTTAAAGGAGTATTCAAGGAGTATTTAAACGTTAAAAAGTCACGTCTTTTCCCCCAAAGAATCCTGGGAACTTTAGATTGCAAAAATGCACAGAGAGTTATTAGGAGACCCCCCTCACAATGCTACAGTTCCCAGAGTTTCTCCTGAAGAGGGATTATTAAACCACTCTGGAACAGTAGCTCTGAGAGAGGAGCAGGGATCTCTGAAAAACTCCCAGCATCCTTAGCAAACTGCAGACAGTTCCCAGCATTCCTTGGTGGTGGTGGGGGGGGAAGCCATGCTTGTTTAAAGTAATACAATACTGCTTTAAATGTAAAGTGCAGATGGAGCCTGGCCTCACTTTGATTCCCCCTCAATAATGTTATACACCTTTTCGAAGCTAAAAATCCCCAAACCCAAATGTTGTCATCATTCCTCACAGAGGAGTGGCTCCAACCCCTGAACATTTTGGCTGTGCTTTTCTGGGCCTTTTTAAAATAAATAAATAAATAAATAAATTGAGATTGGGCGACCAAAACTGAACAAAGTGTTTTGTGTACATAGTAAGTTTGTCACATGACAGATAAAAATGATGCTTCAATAACTTTCCTAAGGTTACAGACTTAAAAATAAATGGTCCTGACAATAGAAACAAATTCTGCATCTTTCCTCTCAACTCCCCCCCCCTTCATTTCCATGCCAGGAAAAGTTTTATCTTGCTGAATTTGCCAACTGTGATTGCTGTTAAAGGCATGGGAGCTTTGCTGGGGGTGGGAAGGTGGCAACCCTAGACTCTCCTGCAGCTGAACTGGAGCAAGCTCTGCTAAACAATTCTTTGTTTCAATGTTGTCATGTTAGAATCTTCCTCTCTTATCAGTTGCCAACTGATGAAGGGGGAAAGGGGCCTAGCCTGCTCTTGTGCATTTTAAAATAAAGTGACTCTCCAGAAATCAACAGGGGGGAGTTGTTTTCCCCTTCACCTGCACAGAGGATGAGATGGTTGGGCAGTGTTCTCAAAGTGACTAGCATGAGTTTGGCCAAACTGCGGGAGGCAGTGGAAGATAGGCGTGCCTGGCGTGCTCTGGTCCATGGGGGTCACAAAGAGTCGGACACGACTGAACAACAACATTTAAGGCACTATGATGCCACTTTTAACAGTCATCGCTTCCCCCAAAGAATCCTGGGAGCTGCAGTTTGTGAAGGGGGCTACGAGTTATAAGGAGACCCCCTAGTCCCTCTCAGAGTTAGCTACCATTCCCAGAGTTCCCAGGGAACTGTCGCTCTGTAACAAACCTACATTTCCCATGATCCTTTGCAGGATGGCGTGACTGTTAAAAGTGGCATAAGAATGTTTTAAATGCATGCTGTGGATGTGACCATTGGCTGCCCACATTTGGAGACCGAGCTGCTGCAAAAGGCAGAGGTCCTTGCAAAAGAATGTGGCGACCCTCCCTAAAGGTCTTGTCAGCTCACATGAGGCTGGCCAGGGTTTAATGGCTGGGAGGTGAAGGACAGAGTTTGGCTCTAATCTTATCACTGGACATTAACCTCCAACATGTCAGGTTGACTAATAGGGGCAGATGTGGAAGTAGACAAAAGGGGGAAAGCAGTGTCAGCAGAAAAGGAAGCCGGGAGTCCAGGACGTGTAGAGAGGTCCTTAAGAAACTTGACAGACCTGGTCTGTGAGGGAAACCTGTGAGGCAAACAACTCCCTCCCTATCAAA
The DNA here is from genome assembly GCF_009819535.1 of Lacerta agilis. Taxonomy (NCBI): domain Eukaryota; kingdom Metazoa; phylum Chordata; class Lepidosauria; order Squamata; family Lacertidae; genus Lacerta; species Lacerta agilis. The sequence goes on along the minus strand of NC_046328.1, from coordinate 30,025,514 downwards.
AGGCAGACGGCAACAACCGAAATCCAGATCTTTGGTGTCTTTCCCTTTGACCTCACATGGAATGTGCAACCGTAGTTTTGCTTGGAGTTGCAAATAAAGGTTTTATGGAGGAATGGTTTAAGCCAGTGGTTCTTAAGCTCTCTCCTCCCCCCCCCCCCGGGCCACACTTTCGGAATAAGAATTAGCTCGTGCCACACGGATTTTTTTTTATTGGTAAGAAATATGTTGGGAAACAAAAAGAAACAACAACTAGCAGTGCTTGACTTATAACACAGAACACAAACTACCTTAATAATAGGATCGTGGGACAGCCAGAAAGTATGAAACAATGCAGCTACATTGTGTACCTTAAGTATGTATACAAACTCGGTGAGAGGTGCGAGCTTGCAGTTGAACTTGATGCTCTTGCCCTCATTTTGAAATTTCATTTCCATTTCCTGCAAACAAAAACAATTATTTTGATACTACTGTATGTTGTTGTTGTTGTCGTTCAGTCGTGTCCGACTCTTCGTGACCCCATGGACCAGAGCACGCCAGGCACCCCTATCCTCCACTGCCTCCCGCAGTTTGGCCAAACTCATGCTAGGAGCTTCGAGAACACTGTCCAACCATCTCGCCCTCTGTCGTCCCCTTCTCCTTGTGCCCTCCATCTTTCCCAACATCGGGGTCTTTTCCAAGGAGTCTTCTCTTCTCACGAGGTGGCCAAAGTACTGGAGCCTCAACTTCAGGATCTGCCCTTCCAGTGAGCACTCAGGGCTGATTTCTTTAAGGATGGATAAGTTTGATCTTTTTGCAGTCCATGGGACTCTCAAGAGTCTCCTCCAGCACCATAATTCAAAAGCAATACTACTGTATACTGCGTTGAAATGTTTAAATGTTTCTTTGCTTGTCCTTGAACCTTCCCACCACCTCTCCTGCCACACCAGTGTGGCACACCAAACCCTTTGAGAACCACAGGTTTAAGTAATTTGATGTTTGCAAAGCCGGCTAAGGGCCCACCCACACCTCAGTTTAAGATGGGCTGTGAATCCTGAGTGCCTCCCTTAATTCCCCCTCATTCTTGCAGCGTTTTCCTCCAGCTACTGCTGCCCTAGACTTTTCTCCTCTTCAAGTCCAGAGATTTCCCTTTGCAATGGACGTGGCTTTCCTGTTCGGATTTTCAGGATACAGGGAACCTCTGGGTTTTTGCAGGAGTGGTTCACAATCCACGTTAGGCCCCAAGACTCAGGCAGGCTTGGGGAATAATACACGACTCTCAAACTGGCACAGCCTTTGTGCTTGCTTCTGTACTCTTTCATCTTGGTCAACTTGTGTACGTTTGCAAAACAAGCGAATTTTCAAAACCAGTTCCTCTTCTACTTGGGGGCGGGGGGGGGGGGAAGCTGCCCACTTAAGAGAGGAGGGAGAGGGAGGGGGGAAGCATGGCTAGCACTGCAAGAAAGGCTGGGACCCAGAGGAAGGCCGTGCAACAGGAGACCACAGAAGAGAAGATATTACTTCTTTATTTTTTTAATAACTTTTTTCAGTAACTTTTTCCTCTCTCTCTCTCTCTCTCTCTCTTTTTTAAAAAAAATTGATTGATTGTGTCCCCGGCTTCATTGAAAAAAATCTGGTAACCTTAGCTTGGCTATCTGTGTGTGAAAGAAAGAGGAAACAAACAGGAGACATCAGCGCATAACTATGAAAATTATTAAACACATCAGGATTTCAACTCTCCCCCCTGCAGAAGGGCTCCTAGGCCTTCAACACCTGATGATCATCAGCACCTTCCATCTCGAACTCTACGATCGTCAGGTGAGGCCCAGTTGGCACTGACCTGTGACAGGGCCTTTTCAGTGATGGCTCCCCATTTGTGCAATGCCTCCCCTACTGAGGCGCGCCTGTCTCCATCACTATTAATTACCAGGAGGAATATGACAGCATTCCTGTTAACCCAGGTTTTTGGTTAAATAATACTGTCCCTGTTTTTAATTGATGAACCTGTTTGCATGATCCAAATATTCTTATTAGCGTAAACAAGAGGGTAACGAACCTGAATCAAGTGGGTGGGTGGGGGAGGAAGGAATGAGGGAGAAGAGGGGGGAGGGAACCGTTTTTGCTTCATCCCCAGCATCGAAAATTCTAGGAAATTGTGCATTACAAACCATTGGCTTGGCAGGCATCGGGGCTATTGTACATAAACATGGTGGGCACATTCGGCCTGCTTCTTCCGTCACCACTGCACATCATGTCCCCCTGTGTTTGAAGAGTCGCTGTGTGCTCTTCAGTCCAAAGGCTCAGTTAAGCAATCATCACCCCCGCAGTATTTGACAAAAATAAAATAAATAGATCACCCTCGTCCAAGCTGAAATAATTGGAAAGCATTTTTTTGACAGCTCCAGGGTGCTCCAGGAAAGAAGTCTTAGTTTATTTTGGGGGAGAAAACACAGAAAAACCACACAATATTGAACATCCACACAATATTGAACATCCTAATCCCGAGCAAAATATTAACGTCAACGAAACAGAATCAGCCATCAAAAAACAGACATAAAAAATAATGCACAGGTGAAGGTGGCTCCCAGAAAAAAGGGAATTAAAATAATAAAGGAGATGGAGCTACTCCCGTAAGGAAAGGTTGCTTTCTTTGGAACTTGTTTAGTGAAAAGGTGAGCAGGAGGTGGCATGGAATAATAGAACTGTAGAGTTGGAAGGGACCCCAAGGGTCATCTAGTCCAACCCCCTGCAATGCTTGAACCACCACCAGCCTTCTGGTTAACAGCCAGGTGCACTGACCCATTGCGCCACAAGATTGAAGTTTATAAAATTTACGCCTGGCATGGAGAAAGTGGATAGCGAAAAGCTTCTCTCTCTCTCTCTCTCTCCTTACATAACACTAGACCTTGCGGACGTCCAGTGAAAGTGAATGTTGAAAAATGCAGGGCGGAATCACGCAGCACATAGTTAAACTATTGGAATTTGCTCCCGGGGGAGGCAGTGATGGGCACCAACGAAGAAGGCTTTAAAAGAAGATCGGGCAAAATGATGGAGGCGGCTATTGATGGCTGCTAAGCCTTGGTGGCTCTGTGGTCGGAGGCAGATGCTTCTGAATCCCAGTTGCTGGAAACGACGGGAGTGGAGAGGGCCCTTGTGCTCAGGTCCTGCCTGCAGGCTTCCCTTCGAGGCATCTGTTTGGCCACTGTAAGAACAGGATGCTGCACTAAATGGGCCATTGGCCTGATCCAGCAGGCTCACCTTGTGTTCCAAGGAACCAGAGCTTGGTTCCTAAATTCTGGTTCCTTATTTGACACAGCAGGGCACGAATTTAAGTTTCTTTGCCCTTGCACCCCAAAATAAATACTGGGTTACCTAGCAATCTGGACCAGTTCACATTCAAAGCCTTGATTCTAGCAGGAAAGGCAACAATAGTGCTGGGGTGGAAGGATAGAAAAAAATGGACAGAAGAGGTCTGGTCTAATTATCTTTTTGATTTTATCCAATCGGATATCATTGTAGTCACGAAACAGGAAACGTCATGGAAGGTCAAGGCTACGATGATCAAGACCAGATGGAAGCTCTATTTACAAAGGATAATAACAACCGGAAAAAGACATTCGGTGGAAATTAATGACTCTATGCCCTTGGCTGAGGTCTATTGTTTGAACCCTTGCAATGGACCATGGGTGGGGAGGGGGGTGGGAAGGGAAAAAAGAAAAAAAAAACTGTACGGGAAATTCAATACTTGACGGAGATTATACAATGTATGTAAAAATTCTCGTACAATAAACAATTAAAAAAAAAAACACCTAGCAATCTGAATGTGGCCCTCAAAGCCTCTCTGTCTGGTTCTTATGACTTTATTTATTTAAGCAACACCTCCTGGCCTCTGAGCCTCACCAGCTCTCAGCTCCCTCACTAATTGCTTGTGATTGCCTGGAACAGGCATAGGCAACCTTCGGCTCTCCAGATGTTTTGGACTACATTTCCCATCATCCATGACCACTGGTCCTGTTAGCTAGGGATCATGGGAGTTGTAGGCCAAAACATCTGGAGAGCCGAAGGTTGCCTATGCCTGGCCTGGAAGGTATCTTGGGTGATATCATCCCACACTGACACCACCTTGAACTTCTTGGAAGGAAAAGGTGGTAGAATCATATAACTGTAGAGGTGAAAGGACCACCACCCTAAGGGTCATTTAGTCCAACCCCCCCCCCAATGCAGGAATATAAATGTCAATAAATAAAATTACTACGATTCCCCCCCAACCTTTCTTTTTTTAAAAGCATACAATACAAATTAAAATCCACTAAAAGATTAGAAGGCACTTTTAAATAAAAGTGCTCATCCTGCAGTCGCGTAAAAAGGACACGTTGTCTCCCACCCAACTTAAAAGATGAACACTCCAATTAGGAGCAAAATCTCTGGGTAAACATTTAGTTCGAAGGGAACCCGTTGCGCTCAGTGAGTGCGGAAGATTGCGGCCCGATCCAATGCATTCCTACTCAGAAGGGATCCCAAGTAAGCATGGATTTTAGCCTTCCTCCCCAACAGGAGCCTAGATGGAAAGAACATCTGGAGAGCCACAGGTGTCCCTGATTTAGCGGCTTGAAGCGAGAGCGGCGGTTTCGGAATGTTGAATGGAAGGAAGAAGGAGGCTGCAACATTTCCACCCAATCACAGAACAGTTCCGGGCGGAGGAGAAGGAAACAACAACATCGATTGCAACATTCCTATCCAATCACAGCCCTTGTTTGCTTCCTCTCCTCCGCGCGTTTGTGTGCGTGTGTTGCGTGCCCGTTTCAAACATGGCCGCTGAAAGCACGTGTTGGGCTTCAACCGCTGAAAATCGCTTCCTGGAAGAGGGCGGGTGGGGTCAAGGGGCCCCCAAGATGGCTGCCCCCATCAAGATCACAGAGTGGGTTTCTTCCTAGAGTCTAGTTTCTGGCTGATGCCCCTTATTCCCCCCCCCCAAGCTTCCCCCCGCTTTTTGCCAGGACGTTGCCTGTTGGTTGTTTTTTTGTTTTTTTTTGTATATGTGCCCAATTATCCTAGCTTCTCCTTCTTCTTCTGTGCATGCTCCAGATCTTGCTTTAGAAGCCTCTCTGAGCATCCAAAGCATGCACTGACGGGTTTCCCCCTGCTCAGTACCCTCGTATCCTTTCTCTTCCCTTGCAAACCCCGCACCCCGCAAACCAGGTCCTGTTTTATGTAGCTTCTTGTGAAACTTCGTTAACTCGTTGGCAATAAATATCCGAAGAAGCGAGTCGCCCTGGGATGTTGGGAGTGGTTATCATGGCTGCGGCTGGTGTTAAAGAGCTCCTCTGCTTAAAACCTGGCGTTGCTGTATTCTTTTCTTTAAACTGAGAGGCAGGAAGTGGGACGCAAGAGTTCGTCCAAATAGATTTTTACCTTAAAAAGCAAACAAAACGCCAAACCAATGGGCCAAAGCTAAGCTTCTTAGCGTGGTTCTAGAGGGCCATGGGGAACATGCTGTCCCCTATGCCTGGGCTGCGCAGGGGGGCGCATCGGAAGGAGCCGCTTGCTAACCCGGGCAGCTTCGATGAGCTCCATCGGAAATGCAAAGGTAAGCCGTCGTTTGCTCTTCTCATCCCTCCTCAAAGCTCTCACCTTTCTCATGAAGCCTTTGGCGCAGGCAGCCCCCTAGTCCTCATGATGGTGTAAATCTGTGGTGGGGAACCTCGGGGCTGGGGGCATGTGCTGCCTTCCCCAGGCTGCTCTGTTTGGCCCTCGGACTTCTCTGCTTTGCCCTCCCATAGCTCTGTAGGTAGAGCATCTGCTTCGCATGCAGGAGACCCCTGGTTCAGTTCCTGGCATCTCCTGTTAAAAAGGACCAGTAGGGGAGAGGAAAGGCTTGAGACCCCAGAGAGCTGCTGCCAGTCAGAGTAGGAGTCGCTGCACACTTCCAGACCCCAAGAAACTTTCCCTGTTGCCCGCATGATCTCCCTCTTCATTCCTTCCCCGCGGCTGAAATTCACGAGAAATTCATTCATACCGAACCACAAGGATCACAATGGCTACTTATAAGGAAGATTCCTATGTTCCATGTGGAAGGTCCCCAGGTTCAGCCCCCCAGCATTTCCGCATAGAGCCGGGAGATGTTAATCTGCATAGAATACTGACTCGGGTACAAGGCAGCATCCTACCTTTGAAGGTGACTCGGAAACTACAACTAATCTAGAATGCTGCAGCTAGACTGGTGACTGGGAGCAGCCACTGGGACCATATAACACCAGCAGTCCTGAAAGAACTACAATGGCTCCCAGTATGTTTCCAAGCACAATACAAAGTGTTGGTACAGAATTTTAAAGACCTAAATAGCCTCAGCCCAGTATACCTGAAGGAGCGTCTCCACCCCCATCATTCAGCCTGGACACTGAGGTCCAGTTCCGAGGGCCTTCTGACGGTTCAGTCACTGTGAGAAGTGAGGTTATAGGGAACCGGGCAGAGGGCCTTATCAGTAATGGTGCCCACCCTGTGGAACGCCCTCCCATCAGATGTCAAGGAAATAAACACTATCTGATGTCCCATCCCACAGCTAGGTATTTTACTCAGCTCGAGGTCCCATCCCACAGAAGGGCGTTCACACTGGCCCGAAATCATGTCCTGCCATCTGCCGTATTGGATGGGAAGTATAGGGGGGTTCCTTTGGGCGACAGACTTTGTCTATGCGACTCCGGAGAAGTAGAGACTACAGACCACGTACTTCTCCGTTGCTGCTTTTATAGGGCTTTACGGAATGAACTTATCTCTCCGCTATTATGTGAGTCTCCTGGATGCCCCGAAGAACACTATACTTATTGGCTCCTCTCAGATACCAACCCTAAGGTCACAGCTGCGGTGGCAAAGTTCTGTGCTGTCGCTTTTAAAGCAATAATTATTAATTTTAATGTACTTTAATTTTAAGGCGGCCAACCCCTTTTAGATCAAATCTCAGATCAATTTGAAATTGCATTTATTATTGATTCTGTATGTGTCTTTTTGTGTGTGTGTGTGTGTGCTGGTCGTCGACCGTAATAAAGTACTTACTTAAAACACTATCTGACTTTTAAAAGACATCTGAAGACAGCCCTTTATAGGGAAGGGTTTTTTTTTTTAAAAAAAGTACTGTATAATGTTTTGTATATAGGCTGGACGCCATCCAGAGTGGCTGGTGCAACCCAGTCAGATAGGCAGGGTGTACTACTACTACTACTACTAATAGTACTGTAATAGTAATAGTAATAATCCTCCTTGTGGATTATTCCTCCTTGTGGATAATCCTCCTTGTGGATGTGTCCTTGAGCTATGATAATTCCTCTTTCTTGTTGGGTGGAGGTTGGAGAGACGTGTGCATGCAGAAACCTATCACTTTTTGTGGCTGCAGAACAATTGTGCCTTTGGACAAGTGACTGGCTTCTGCATGTGCTCACACACACTTCTATCGTCCACGCAGGTATGTGTAGGAGGCATTAAGGGAGTTCAAGGATGCATTCCAGTCAGGCAAAAACACTCAAGGATGGGGTGAAGCAGAATTCAAGAGGGGTGTGGCCTGGGGAGAGGGCCAGGTAGAAGAGGATTGGAGGGCCGCATCTGGTCTAGGAATTCCTGGATTGTTCATCTTCTTCGTTTTGTAAGCTTAAACACTGCTTCTGTCTCTCTTCTCCCTCCCTGCTTCTGTTCCAGAAGTCTTCCCCCAGCAGACAGAAGGAGTCAAGCTTATCATTAATAAATCCCTCACCAGCCACTTTCAGGTGCGTACCCTTGCCGCTATTAATCATGCTGGTTATTTTTAGTCGTATAAAGTGGAGAAATGGATCCAGCTCCCAGGGGAAGCGCTGTAGCGCAGTGGAACAGCGTCTGCTTTGCCGGGAAAAAAGGGAGAAGCGGGAAATACTGTTCAATAGTTACCATATTGCTCCCGGTAAGGTGTAAGGGGTGTTAGGGGAGGGGTAGTTCCTCTGGTGGGGGGGGGGAGGAACACGTCATGCTCTTTCTGGGGCAGTGTTTCCACCTTTGATCCCCAGCCTGCACTCAAATCTCACCTATGGCTCCCAGAAGCTGTCACCATGCGACAGCGGCCACACTCTGGCAACGGTTTCGACTGGCAGGCTAAACCAGGTGAGGGGAGCCAGTGGGTCTCAAACCCTCAATGAGTTAGGGGCCTCCCCTGCGCACGAAGACAGACTCTAAAGCAGGCATCCCCAAACACTGCCCTCCAGATGTTTTGGGACTACAATTCCCATCATCCCTGACCACCGGTCCTGTTAGCTAGGGGTGATGGGAGTTGTAGTCCCAAAACATCTGGAGGGCCGCGTTTTGGGGTGCCTGCTCTGAAGGATTGAGTGGACAAGACCAAGCGTGGGTCCGACGGTCAGGAAGGCAGTTTCTGCATGTTCCTGTGTAGAGGGAAGTGAGGGGCAGGTGTGGCTCGTCCACCTGGGAAGGTAGCCCATCTAGGAGAAGGAAACTTCTGGTCCTAAACCTCCACTATCTTCGGGAGAAGAAAAGCGATGGGGTAAAACCTACGCAAACCCAGAGTGGCATCCCTAAGACGGTTGGATGGTGCCTTGTACACTGGAGAGCCAGTGTGGTGTAGTGGTTAGGAGCGGTAGACTCATAATCTGGGGAACTGGGTTCGCGTCTCCGCTCCTCCACATGCAGCTGCTGGGTGACCTTGGGCTAGTCACACTTCTTTGAAGTCTCTCAGCCCCACTCACCTCACAGAGTGTTTGTTGTGGGGGAGGAAGGGAAAGGAGAATGTTAGCCGCTTTGAGACTCCTTCGGGTAGTGATAAAGCGGGATATCAAATCCAAACTCTTCTTCTTCTTCTTGTACGCCTCCTTCCATCAACTCCTACAGCCAAGCTGGTGCCAGACATCTTTCTCTGCTTTCCTTTGGACCACACCAGCAAGGCCAAGAGGAGGGTCTTGTTGTCTGGGCAGCCCAGGACCCCCATGCACACTGCACAGACTTGAACCCGGGAGGCCACTTCAGTCCTGCTAACATAGTGCTTTGACTTCACCCCCTCGAGGTCCACTGCATTGTCTCTTGAGACAGATGGATGCCAACCAAAAATAATTCGCCTAGGGGTGGATTCCTCAAAGGAATTCTCCAGAGAGTTTCTTTTTGGAATAATAGGAAGGGGGGGGGGGATCAGGTTTTTTTGCTGAGGGATGGAGATCTATACACTCCATATAAGGTTTCTTGTGTTTTCCATTGCAACCCAACGAATCAGATAAAAATTTAACACTGCATAGATTTAAGTAATTTGATAATGTTATAAGATAAGTTAAGATATAGATGATATTAATGGATAAATTTTGTAAGAAATTAGAATAGAATTATAAGATTTCGGAAGTTACGAAAAAGGTATTAACAAGGGACGCAGGAGGAGGAGACAGGAGGAAGTCCCACTAAGATGTGAGGAAAGATCTATTTTGTTAAGAAGAATAGTAAATGGTTGTCTTTGTTGTGTTTTTATGTTTGTTATTGTTGATATGTTGTTTATGCTTTTTGTTATGTGAAATTTTTTAATAAATATATATTTTTTAAAAACTAACACTGCAACAGGTCCTCTGTGCTGGGACCACATGCTAAAACATACTTCTGTGTTACTTGTATTTTTGTCTTGGTGTCTTCAAACACCCTGGCACCCAGCCTTACAGATCCCAGAGCTCTCAAACCCGGAGTATGGAGCTATTCTGCTGGATCATGGTGTTCGTGTCTCAAAGACGATAAGATTATCTTCCATCAACGGAGTGCATCTTTTCCTTTTTCTCCTTCCAGGTGACTCATACAATTCACATGAGCACAATTGGCCAATCAAGCTATCATCTCAATGCAACGTATGTGGGAGACCAGCAGTTGAGCCCCACAGAAGTGAGCAAAGCATTTATTTTTTCCCCCTGGGGGTGGGGTTATGACAAGTGGGGAAAGTGCTGAGAAGAGCAACGTGCTTCTAGATATGTGGTCTTAGGGGGGGAGGGTCGTGAAAAGTGTTAATAAAACTGTATTTTTTTAAAACGATCTAGGAGTTGGAGCAACTCCACTGTGAGGAAAGATGAGAAAATCGGGCCTTTTTCCTGATTTAGAAAAGATGTGAAAAGGGGGAATGGGCATGATGGAGAAAGTAGATGAGGAGAAGCTCTGTCAAGATGCTTAGAATCACAGAATTGTCAAGCTGGAAGGGACCCCAAGGGCCATCTAGTCCAGGGGTCAGCAAACGTTTTCAGCAGGGCGCCATTCTACTGTCCCTCAGACCTTGTGGGGGGCCGGACTATATTTTGAAGGGGGAAGAAAATGAACGAATTCCTATGCCCCACAAATAACCCAGAGATGCATTTTAAATAAAAGGACACATTCTACTCATGTAAAAACAAGCTGATTCCTGGACCGTCCGCTGGCCGGATTTAGAAGGCGATTGGGCCGCATCCAGCCCCCGGGCCTTAGTTTGGGGACCCCTGATCTATTCCAACCCCCTGCAAGGCAGGAATCTTTTGCCCAAGGTGGAACTTGAACTCGGGGTCATTCCATGAAGCCACAGGTTGCCCAGTCCCCCAATTTTATATTTAATTAATATTTGCTGATGTTTTGAGAATTCATTTTATTGTGTACTATTATATTCTGATCGATTATTGAATATTACTTTTGAAGTTACGTTTCATTATGACTTTCTGTATTGGATCGGATTGCTATAAGGTGTGTGTTCTTTCTTGTATATTTTGTTGCTGTAAACTCCCTTGTGTATAGAAAGGCAATATACAAGTGAAAAGTGAAATAAATATGTTCTACCCAAAATCCCCCCCCCCCAAAAGAAAAGGCTGTATTTCCTTTCTTCCTTCCATCCTGGTGTTAGTCAGCACCTCTACAGAGGCAGAGATGCTTCCAGAATGGTACTTGGCATGTATATTTGCTCACCCTGACGCCATCTTGAACAAGGTGGAAGAACAAAATGGCAGCATCGATGCGCCATCTGCTCTCTTGAGCGTGGGTTTCTAACTTATTCAGCCTTCCTTCCTTTGAGTGCCAGTTTCTGGAACACACAGGTGGGGAGGCTGCTCTCAAGCTCTAGTGCTTCTTTGGTGCTAAGTTTCAGTGCTTGGGCACAGTGAGGAGAGATGGGCCTCGATCCAGCAGCCAGGCTCTCCTTACCTTCTTCCATTTTCCCTGCTTCTATCATAGGCCTTCCCGACACTCATTGGAGACATTAATAATGCCGGGAGCCTCAATGCTCAGGTGCTCCACCTACTGGCTGAGCGGATACGGACAAAAGCTGTATTCCAGGTAAAAACTACACAGGGAGTGTTTGGGTCTTGAAGGCAAGATCTTAATGCTTTCGGTATTGCCAGGCTGGAAATTCATCAGCGTATATTATTATTTTTGAGTGTTCAATGGTAAGCAACAGGCCTATGCAACTGTTAATTTTTTAAAACCATCCTATCTCCCCCCTCCCACTGTTTTTAATGGTGTTTTGCACTATGTATATATATTTTTTTTACTTTTTTTAAAAAATTATTTATTTAACTTATTATTACATGTGGTTCCTGAAGAGGTTTACATCACTAGATCCATTCAAAGTACATTTCCCCCCCTAGTCCTTCCCCCTCCCCTCCCACCCTCCCCTCTTGACAGACCTTCCTTCTTCAGATTTTTATCCATGTACACAGTCTGTTCATTCGAGCTTGTATGTTTGGGTTGGCTTCACCCCTTTCTATCCAATTCCTGTAAAATGCCCATTTATTTGTAATTCTTTGGCATTTATTTTCCCAGCTATCCTCTGCCGCTATCTGTGCAAATATTTCAGATTGTACGTATTCAAAAACATAATCATTCCATTTTTCCATTTTCCATTTAGCCTTTTCTTTCCATCCCAGTGCAATAACTGCCATTCCGGCTAGAATCATAATCTTATACAGCTCTTGCATATTACTTTTTACTTTGTTATTTCCCAGTATTCCCGAAAATAGCAAATCCCTGTTCACTTCTATATTTATTTGAAATAATCCAGAAATTACCTTTGTAATCTTTTGCCAATATTCCTTAACCAGACTGCATTCCCACCACACTATGTATATTGTTTATGAATTGGTAGTATGAAAATACTTTTCTGAATAAAAATGAATCCTAAATAAAGAAATTCAGAGGTGGCATCTCGCACGCCTGTGAGGCTTTGTCACGTTAACAACGGCATCCTGTCTGAGAGGTTGAAGAGGCTTTAAATCAGGGACTGGGAACCTGGGGCCCTCCAGATATTGTTGACTGGGGTTGATGGGAATCGGAGCCCAGCAGCATTTGGCTGGTACCTATTGGGACTGGTAGGGTCCCATGGAGCCCAACAGTGGGTGGCGCCAGAGCTAAAGACAGGCAGAGCCAAATAATTCTAGTTTTGCCACCACCCTCCTCCCTGCCGTTGAGTTTTGTAAGTGGCAATGCGGCAGTGGCCCAAAGGGCCATAACAAATGTAATAATGTGAACCCCTATAAATCATTGAATATGCCTCTAATAGGAGAGTTATGGTAACCTGCTGCTTTAAGGAACCGGTGATTTCGGCAAGATGCCGTCTCACACTGAGTTAGAGGAGAAATGACGCAGAAAACTTTTGGTGAATGGAAAATATTTAAAGAATACATAAGAATATATTGCAATAATAAGGCCATATTAGCAGAACTAGAGTGATACTTGTAATTAAACAAATATTGAATACTATTGAAGATAAAGGAGTGAGAAATGAAGATCAAAACTGTGCAGACAAACAATGATGTAATGAAAGTACATTAAGAAAGATCGGAAGATTTGTATGTATGTGAGAAGTGGTTATGTAAACCAATTTTAACCTTTTTCTCGTGTTTTTCTTTTTCTTTTTATTTGTTTTCTTTTTCTATTTCTTCTTCTTTTTATTTGTATTGATGAGACTGTAAATATTTTTTAATGTGTGTAAATAAAACCAATAAAGATTACTAAAAAAAAAAAGATAGAAGAACAAGCAAATACGTCAATCACAAAGATGCAATTCATAAGCTAGAACATAAGTTGATACATGGCTAACACAGGTTCCCATACATTGCATGCTAACAAATTGGAACAAATTTCTGAGAACCGAGGTTTAGTTAGCAATGCTTATTGCGCATGCGTATTAAACTGAGAATGAGGTAATGATGGACATGCATACTAGACTAGAATGAAGTAATGAAGAACTTGATTGGTTCAATTTGAAATCCTTTGTTTGAAATGTTATAAATACCCCTCCCTGGACCTTTGGGCGGGGTTACAGGTTTGCGAAAGGATTCGACTGTAACCTTATTGCTTTGCAATAAATGATAATGGGCTCCTAGCTCCTCTAGTCTCTGAGTTTTATTGGCGTAACTCAGAAGATAGGCCATTTTGAGCCTTGCAACATTAACACTGAGACTAAGGAGGGGGGAAGCTGGTAGGCCGTACTGCCACCCCCTGGACTGGTGGTTGGTAAGGGAGGCAGGTGGGAGCTGGGGGGGGCAGACGAGATGGGTGGGGCAGTGTCCCATTTGCCCTAATGGACCAGCCTCCGCTAACATGTGGTCCGCCACCCCTGCAGCCCTGACCTACAGCCCCTTGGGAGCTTTTGCATCTCTGAGAACTAGGCTGTAAACTCAAACTTTTGAGTAATATTCCATGCCCAACCCTGTTCCTGCCTCCCCGCCCCTCCACTTTTCTTATGTTCCAGACTCAGCAGTCCAAATTCGTGACTTGGCAGTTTGATACTGAGTACCGAGGAGATGACCACACTGCCACCCTGACGCTGGGCAACCCTGACTTGATCAGCGAGTCGAGTGAGTGAGTGCCCGTCTGCCATCTTGGCAGTCTTCTGCAATTGCCGTAGGCTTGTTTGCACCCTGCCCCACCCCTCTTTGAAAAATAAAATAAAATCTTAGTTCTTTGGTTGGCAGCTTGTCCAGGAAAATATACAAATGTGTGTGGTTTGCACATGCACATAGATAGATACAGGCAACTCTCCGTTTATGCAGTGGTTACGTTTTGAAGCACCACACAGTTAAGTGAAATCACATATATTGGGAACGCGATTGGAAAAAGCCTGAAAACGCCGCAGTTGCTCTATCCCAGCCTCCTTCCTCAAACTCCCAACTCTCCATGGCCCTCAACGGGCAGTGCAAAGGCTCATGGGATTGCACTTGCAAAGGCTTGTGGGATTGCTAGGTGCTGTTTTCATGCCATTTTTTGTGCCCTTCCGGGGGCCATTTTTGCCCCTTCTGGGTTCACGCGATGCACACATTCGTAGTCACTTGTGCCTTGACTGCGCGCAAATGGAGAGTTGCCTGTACAAATGTAGAGAAGCAGGCAGAGAGAGAGGCTGACATAATGGAGAGAGAGAGGAAGGCAGGCAGTGAGAGGGAGCCAGACACTCTGGATGAATGCAGAGTAAATAGGACATGATGCAGGGTTTCCCAAATGTGGGTCCCCAGCTGTTTTTGGACTACAATTCCCATCATCCCTAGCTTGCGCGGCCACTGGTCAGGGATGATGGGAACTGTAGTCCAAAGACAGTTGGAGACCCTAGTTTGGGAAACTCTGTGGTTAAGAGTGTTGGACTAAGACCTGGGAGGTCCCGGTTTGAATCCCCACTGGGCACGAAACTCACTTGTAGGTAACCTTGGACCAGTCAGCGTCTTTCAGCCTAACTTACCTCACAGGGGTTGTTGTGAGGTTAAGATAGGAGAAAGAGAACCGTGTAAACCACCTCGGGGGGGAAAGGTTGTAAATAAATGTAGCAAAAATATATTTAAAAAGACATTTGGAGGCCTAGAATGGGAGGGAGCCTCCAAGACCAGTGTTTCCCTCGAATGACCACTAGAGGGGGCAACTCTTCCGCAGCTGCTGTGTTGCTTAGCAACCAACCCTAGAGAAGGATGGAGTTTCTACCATGTAACTTAGGGCCTGCTAGACAGTGAAAGGCCCTATGTCACTTGGTGGCAGCTTCTAACATGGGGCAAGAGCACCATGGCTTCTTTGTGGCCTACAGCGAGGCCTGGAGAGGGGTGGAGTAGTAGCCTCGCAGTTGCCCCCTGGGTGGGACAAATTTGCTTCAGTCCTCAACTCCTGACTAGTCTGCTATTTTATTTCTTTATTGAATTCCTGCCCCACTCTTCCTCTCCCAAGGACCCGAGGCAAACGGATTTGCACAATTTAAAAACGGATTAATATTCTACAGCCTTTTGAATGCGTCTGTGGGAAAGGGGGAGGTTATTGTTTGGCTGTTTTGTTTTACTTGTTTTTCATGTTTTTATCCGGTAATTTTTACCCTGTGAACCGTCCTGAGATCTTAATGAGGGTATAGATCTAATAAATAAATCTTAACAAACAAATAAAAAAACAAAAATGAAGCAAAAACATTCTGGAAGAAAGTAAAACGTTCTTAAAAACAGCAACAGTTGAAAACCTCTCAAAGCAGTTCCAGGTAAAAGCATTCTAGAAGCACCCTCAATTAAAAACATCTTCTTAAGTTTCCATTAAATTTCAGCATGGCTGCTTGTAGCATTTTGAATGCCGGGTGTGTGGGAACAGGGAAATTGCCCTGGATCACTTTTGATGAACTACTGAATGAACTGGGTTGTTTCCTTAAGGGACAGACATGAACTGGAATTGGGTTCCTTTTCGGACATGTTGAACTTGAACTAGTTCCTTTTTTAAAACGAACTTCCCAGGCTCTGCTCAAAACTCTGCCCTTGAACTCTGATAATTCCTCTTGGCTTGCCCGAGTGGAGGAGATAGTGTGTTTAGAAGGCTGCCTCCTGTGCAAAGTACAAATTTCCATGTATTGCTTTGTCTACTTTGGCCTCTGGCCCACCCGTCGTTGGCATGTGACAGCTCTTGGGAGGCTGCCTTCGGACTAGAAAAAGTTCCCTCTGTCCGTGCTGATGGACCAGACCTCAACCTAACAACCGTTGCTCTAGAGAAGCCATGGTGATTTGCTCCAACTCTGCTATTTTCCAAGTTGGTGTGACCTATAGAGCAGGCATGCGGAACCTTTGGTGCTGGACTACAACTCCCATCAGACCCAGCTTCTTTTCCAACCCTTCTTTGCTGCTCACAGTAAAATACTTCCCCCCCTTAATTTATAATACTTTCCCATCCATTGCTATTTCCATTGACTCTGCATGTTCAATTCCTCCTTACACTTTTTATCTATTTCCCCAGTCAATCAAGTAGAGTTCATCTGTCCATATAAATCATTAATTGTAATTGCAAATCATATTATCCTCTCATAAATAATATCTGAGTTTTGCAAACCTCACAAACATCCAGAAAAAAAATCTCCTAGTCTACCTTGTTATGCAGTTCCTTTTTCACAAAACAGACCGGTCACCATCCACTTCCCCAGGTTTAATACACTTCCCTCCCATTATTCACAGATTTTCTTTGTTTCTACTTCCATCGGCCCTGGCCAGCATGGCTAGTGATAAGGGAAAAATCGGAAGCTCAGCAAGATCTGGAGGCCAAGAGGTTGCCCATCTCTGCTGTAGCTGCCCCAACACTTGGTTAGCTCAGTCTAGAAGGGGACACAGGAAGCTGGCTTATACTGAGTCGGGCCACTCACAGTTGTCCAAGGAGGCGCAGGTTAATTCTGTGTCCATGGCAGCTGTCTACCAGCTCCATCTGGTATGCAGGCTGAGACCCTACCTGCCCGCAGACTGTCTCGCCAGAGTGGTGCATGCTCTAGTTATCTCCCGCTTGGACTACTGCAATGTGCTCTATGTGGGGCTACCTTTGTAGGTGACCCAGAAACTGCAATTACGGTAATCCAGAATGCGGCAGCTAGACTGGTGACTGGGAGTGGCCGCCAGGACCACATAACACCGGTCCTGAGAGATCTACATTGGCTCCCAGTACGTTTCCAAGCACAATTCAAAGTGTTGGTGCTGACATTTAAAGCCCTAAACTGCCTCAGTCCTGTATACCTGAAGGAGCGTCTCCACCCCCATCGTTCAGCCCGGACACAGAGATCCAGCACCGAGGGCCTTCTGGCGGTTCCCTCACTGCGAGAAGCAAAGCTACAGGGAACCAGGCAGAGGGCCTTCTCAGTAGTGGCACCCGCCCTGTGGAACGCCCTTCCATCAGAGGTCAAGGAAATAAGCAGCTATCCTATTTCTAAAACACATCTGAAGGCAGCCCTGTTTAGGGAAGTTTTTAATATTTAATGCTGTATTGTTTTTAACACTTGATTGGGAGCTGCCCAGAGTGGGTGGGGAAACTCAGCCAGATTGGGGGGGGGTACAAATAATAAATTATTATTATAAAATTATATATTATTATTGTCTAGCTCTGTACTGGCTGCACTGAATGGCAGTGGCTCTCCAGGGTTCCAGGCAGTGATTTCTCCCAGCGCTGCTCTGCCTGGAGATGCTAGGGATTGAACCTGTAAGCAAAGCAGATGTGCTACCACTAAGCCACAGCTCTTCTCCAAAGGGTGTTGGTTATTTTGCAGCTGCATGCAAGTCTTCTTTTTCGGGAGGGACACTGACTTGCTCTTCCTTCTTTGCAGTCATTGTCGTGGCACACTTCCTGCAAAGCATCACTTCGCGGTTAGTTCTTGGCGGGGAAATGGTGTACCACCGGCGGCCGGGTGAAGAGGGGGCCATCGTCACACTTGCTGGGAAGTACACAGGTTGGTTTCCTTTCGCTGAAAGTTTGGGGCGTGATTTGAGGGGCAGGCGCTGGTCCCCCACATACTTGGCCTCCATTTTCCATCCTGATTCTTCAAAGAGCAGCTTCTTGATTTTGCCCGATTCGGCATCAGATGCGTTCAGCATGAAAAACCTTCAGCCCTCCAGGTGTTGCTGAACTACAGCGCCCATCATCCCTGGTCCTTGGCCATGCTGACTGGGGCTGGTGGGAGTTGTAGTCCAGCCAACATCGGGTCGGCTAAAGGTTCCCCACACCTGAACAAGAGCGCACAGAACTGATTGAAACACTTGCAAAAAGGCTAATTTCTCAGTTGCTCTCAGACTTTCCTGTTTCAGGATGTGGCAGGAAGAAGCCTGCATATCCAAATGCTTCTCTCTGTCAGAGGCTTAGTATCAAGGGCAGAATCAGTTTACGGCTGCTAAATTTTCCCCTTCTTCCTTTGCGCCTGGGAGATACTGTGAATAACCCAGCTTCAGACACACACACACACACACACAAAAGAGAGCAGGGATAAAGAACCCTGTGGCCTCCCAGGTGATGGCCACATCCACACCATACCTTTAAAACACTATTGTACGTCTTCCAAACAGTCATGTTTAATTACTGGCACCCAAAGAATCTTGGGAACTGTAGTTCACTAAGGGAACCGAGAGTCATTAGGCTATCCCCCTATTCCCCTCACAGAGCCATAAATTTCAGGAAGGCTTAATAATCAACTTCTCTTCCCAGGGAATTCTGGGATGTAGCTCTGTGAGGGGAATGCGGGGGGCATCTCCTAACAATTCTCAGCACCCTTAGAGAAATAAGTGTGTTTTACTTTCTGAAGGAAGGTGGAAGGAGAGGCAAGGAAAAAGATCTACCCTCCCTCCTTTTTCCCTAAGGATTCTACTCACCCTTCCTCAAAACAGCAGCCCAGTCTGACAGCAGATATTTTAGTTTCCCTGGAAAACTGCATAACGGTTCAAGTGGAATCTTGTAGCCAGGAAAGCTGCATCAAGAAGTGTCTGCCTAGTCTAACACTCCCTAATCTGAACAAAATAAAATAAAAATTTCCTTCCAGTAGCACCTTATCTGAAGAAGTGTGCATGCACATGAAAGCTCCTACCAAGAACTAACTTAGTTGGTCTCTAAGGTGCTACTGGAAGGAATTTTTTATTTTGTTTTGACTATGGCAGACCAACACGGCTACCTACCTGTAACTCCCTAATCTGGCACACTCTTAGCCAGGAATAGAGCCAGGATAGAGGTGTTGTTACAAAGATGTCATTATTACACAAATCTGCCCCCCCCAAACCCTCATTGGGGTCCATGAATTTCAATGTGTTCCTATGTGCTGTGTGTGTTTTTTCCCTCTTTTCTATAGCCCTCAAATGGATAGCCACCCTGAACCTTGGCTATGGCGGGGCTCACGCCAGCTATTATCACCGTGCCAATGACCAGGTGAGTCAAAAAGGAGTTTCTTCAGCACCCCCGCCCATTTCCCACTTTCCTTGGCCAAGTTTGACCTCTTGATTTCTCCCCCTCAACAGATCCAGGTTGGGGTAGAATTTGAGGCCAACACTCGGCTGCAAGACACAAGCTTTGCCTTTGGTTATCAGCTCACGCTGCCACAGGCCAACATGGTTTTCAGAGGTGAGCGAAGGGCTGGGACGCCCTCCCTGTGCGAGGCCAGAGGGTGATCGAATGCCTGACCCTTCCTGCCACAGGCCCTGCTTCCCATAGGCCCTTTCTTCATCCGCCGTTGCCTGTCTTCCTGCGGCAGGAAATGAGTTTGGCAGGGATAGGGAAACTGAGTTCCCGCCTGTCGTGAGCCCTGTGGAGGTGTCGTGGGTGGGGGAAGGGGACGGGAACATCCTGAGGAGGTGGGGAATGAGATCAGTAGGGGCCTCAAGAAATGTCTGAGCTGAGGGGGAGGGCTGGTGATTGAGGAAGCCAGGAGCTGAATCCCGGGAAAGCGGATTGTCAGAGAGATGTCCCATCTTGGACGTCTTCCCTAAGTGTGAGGTTCTGCTGAAGCCAAGCTTGGGGGGCTCTCAAAGCCATCCACTGGAGTCTGAGAGAAACCGGCCAGACTTTTAAGAGCAGAGATAGACTGCATCTCAGCAGCTTGCTTGAGAACTTCCAGTGGTGGGAAATTGTAAACTGGGTGGCTGCTATTGCCATCTTAACTTGGGGGTCCCCCGCTCCCCTGAGGTTCAGGTGGCCTTTACCAGGAGCTGAGTCCCTAGTGCAGTGGTGGCGAACCTTTTAGAGACCGCGTGCCCAAACTGTAAACCAAAACCCGCTTATTTATTACAAAGTGCCCAAACTTCTTGAGATTTTTTTGGGGAGCTTCTGGAGGAACTGCAAGGAGATGAGACCGGCCGCCACTCCCGTCGCCCAAGAGGGAAACATGAGCACAGCGGCCGGGGCAAAAAAAAAAAAAAAAAAACCAACGACGACGGTGCGCGGATTGGAAAGCCTTTTTTCGGGAGACCAAACAGGCGGACAAACAAACACACGCCTCCGCCTCGCCAAGGGAGCGGGGAGGAGCCAGTCACCCGAGGCGCCCGGGAAGCCTCGTAAAGGAGCCGGGAGCGGAGGGAGGGCGCGGGCGGACGCCGCTCAAAGGAGATGAAGACGCAGCAGCGGCTCTCCTTTTGAAGGGGCTTTGGGCCCCACACCTGCTGCTGCCCCTGAAGAAGCGGAGGGTCCTCGTTCCCTCAGCGGACTTGAGGCAGCAGCAGCGACTTCTCCCGGCCGTCCCAGGAAAGCGGCGCCGGCGAAGGCGTGGAGAGGCTGTTGCGCGCGCGCCTCCTTCGTCGTCTTCCCCCTCACTCACTCAGCCCTTGCATAAGGCGACGACCTCTGGCTGCCAGCGTCGACTCCGCCCCTTCACCCGAGGCGGCGGCGGGAGCGCGAGCCGCCCGCCCTCGCCTCCCATCCCGGAAGCACTGGAAGGGCGCGCAGAGCCCCGCGCCGCTCCAGTGCCACGCCCCTCATCCCCCGCTCGCCCACCCCCCTCCTGAGGGGCGGCAAGCGCGGGAGGGAGGCAGCGGAGAGACGGCACGTCGGGGCACCGGAGGGATCGCTGCACCACGGCGGCCATCTCAAGACCTGGGCCGATGGTGCGCGTGCCAGCAGTGAGGGCTCTGCGTGCCAGCTCTGGCACGCGTGCCATAGGTTCGCCACCAGTGTGACAGGACCTCCACTATGGAGCTCCTTGCCAGCAGAATGCCAGCAGAAGTCCACCCTGCTTTCTTTGAGGCACCTTTTAAAAACCTTACAGTTCAGACATGGTTCTCTCTCTGTGTGTGTGTGTGTGTGTGTGTTTTACCGACCAATTTTTATTGATGTTATAGTTAATAGGGTTGCCATATTTCCAAAATCTCAAGAACAACAAAATGAAGTTTTTGAGCTATTTTTAAGGAAATTCGCCAAAATCGCTGTATGTCCGGATTTTCCCAGACATTGCAGCCATTTCCACCCGGACACTGTTTCCGAGTGCCATATTCTGGCTATGTCTGGGAAATTCCGGACGTTTGGCAACCCTATTGTAGTAATACTATGTTTTTCCATAGGGCCCTGATGCCTTATTATCCTTTTTAAAAAATAAAAATCAAATTACAGTTTGTAAATATTTAAACCTACACAAAATGTGCCCCCCGCTTTCCTTTCCTAGGTTTCCTGGACAGTAGCTGGTGTGTAGGGGCTGTCCTGGAGAAGAAGCTCCCCCCTCTGCCCGTCACCCTGGCCTTGGGTGCCTTCCTCAACCACTGGAAGAACCGGTTCCATTGCGGCTTCAGCATCATTGTGGGCTGAGCGCCCTGAAGATCCATCTCTCTCGACTGCGTGAGGCAGTTGGATTTGATTTTGCGAAGCTGCCTGGTCAGAGGGACCCCCGTTCTGTCCGTGTGTCTGTGTGTTTTGTGTGGGCAGAGCGGGGCACTTCACCACAGACTTCTGCAGTGGGGCAGCAATGATTTGGGGTCCCCAGCATCCTCTCAGAGTGTCTGCATCACAGCCCTGCCTTGAGGAGGTCCACAGATTTTTATTTTTATTATTATTATTATTTTGTCTCCAGAAGGACATTTAATGTTATTGGTGTGGCAGGGAGGGAGATGTGCTTTCCTCTGAAAACATGACCATGTATTGTTTTCTTCCAGATTGCGCAAGGCATAAACTCCACGGCAGGTGTTATGGTGTGGGTGACGGGGCAGGGTGCTCATGGAAGCACGGATGCCTTCGTTTGCTGGGGCTTGGAGGATGTCAATCATGGGATTCCCTTGAGGAACTGGGAATCGATGCCATCACTACGTCGGTTCTGGCCCGAAGCTCTGAATTTTGAAGAGGGTGGCATGCCTTGGTGGGCTTGTGGGCATCGTGCCACTCCCCTTGCCTGGGACCGTGACGAGGGCAAGGGCTGTGGCTTCTGTGTAGTGATGGCTTGGAATATAATTAAAATCATGCTGGGGACATTCCACCCCCCTCAAAAATGTGTGTCTTGTTGGTGCTTATTTGGGGGACCTGCAGGAAGTTTTGCCTGTGATGTACTTTGCCCAGGCAGTCACCAGGCAGGAGAAAACTAAGGCATTGCATCTAATACAGGGGTCAGCAAACTTTTTCACGAGGGAGCCGGTCCACTGTCTCTCAGACCTTGTGGGGGGCCAGACCCAGCCCCTCCCAGTGTGGGTGTGAGAGCCAGTGTGGTGTAGTGGTTAAGAGCGACTGACTCGTAATCTGGGGAACCGAGTTCGCGTCTCCTCTCCTCCACATGCAGCTGCTGGGTGACCTTGGGCTAGTCACACTTCTTTGAAGTCTCTCAGCCCCACTCACCTCACAGAGTGTTTGTTGTGGGGGAGGAAGGGAAAGGAGAATGTTAGCCGCTTTGAGACTCCTTCGGGTAGTGATAAAGCGGGATATTAAATCCAAACTCCTCCTCCTCTTCTTCTTCTTCTCCCGAAACGCCCCCCCACCAATGCCACTCACGCCGCAGCCACTGATGCCACCTTGTCTTCGACAGCGGCAGCGTCCTCTGTCTTGGCAGGGCTCAGAGCCCATGCCGCTGGTCTAGGCAGTGGAGGCAGTCTCTATGCCACTGCCACTTCATTCCTGCTCAGCTGCCTCAGCGGGAAGGAAGGGGAGATGCCCAGAGGTGTCCGCGGCTTCTTACTGGCTGCAGGAGCCAATCAGAAGCCATGCCGCTTCACGGAAGTCAGTCTCCACACCGCGCTTGTTTAGCGCAGGGACTGACCGAGCGGGCGGCAGGGTGGGCAAGGTTCACTGGCCGGATTAACGAGCCCAGTGGGCTGTATCTGGCCCGCGGGCCTTAGTTTGCCGACCTCTGATTGAATATGTTAGCTGACTTCTTCTAAAGCAGGGTTTCCCAAACTTGGGTCTCCAGCTGTTTTTACACTACTGTTTTTTGACTACTATTCCCATCATCCCAGACCTGTTAGCTAGGGATGATGGGAGTTGTAGTCCAAAAACATTCACGTCCTCAAAGCCATTGGATGGGAAACAGAATTTTTCGACTTGACCCTGGGGGGTGATCCAGCAGGGCTGCTGTTCTGTTCTGTCAAAATTCCTTGGGGGTGATGGAAGAGCTCAGCATAGGAATGATGGAAAGAAACAGGAGACCTCAAAGGTGTACTAGGAGCAAATTTTATTAAGGCTTCAAGCCTTTGAGCTGCAGTTCAATTAACTTGCCCCTGAAGAAATCTCACAAAGAGCTAGCTAGAAACCTCTTGTACGCTGTCTATTAGTAACTATTTCTGGCCAGCTTGAGGGCCTTCTGGTAGTTCCCTCACTGCTAGAAGTGAGGTTACAGGGAACCAGGCAGAGGGACTTCTCAATAGTGGCGCCCACCCTGTGGAACGCCCTCCCATCAGATGTCAAGGAGATAAATAACGATACAACTTTCAGAAGACGTTGGAGGGCAACCCTGTATCGGGAAGTTTTTAATGTCCGATGTTTCGTTGTATTTTTATATTCTGTTGGAAGCCACCCAGAGTGACTGGGGCAACCCAGTCAGATAGGTAGGGCATAAGTAATAAATTACCATTCAATTTTTCCTGCTCAAAAGTCACTTGGAAAAGTGTGTGCTGCAGCAAAAAATGGCACTGCCTCATTTTTAAAGTGCTGCCAAAAGAGTCTAGGGCCAGAGTGGGGGGGGGGGGACAAGATAGCTTTCCATACTCTGAAGCCTGCTGCGTTTAGGTGCCTGTACTGATTCTGTTCTGGCCCTGGCTTTGCATCTGATGTGCCCCCGGAAATCCTTCTCGAGCTGTAAATAAACACATTTAAAACACACACACACACACACACACACAAATATGCCATCACTTTTTTGGGTGGAGCTCTTTTCCTCCCACAGGAAACCAGCTTCATATGCAAAAGCTGCCCTGAAATTCTCACTGTCTGGGGGTGGGTGGGGAGCCCTGGCAGTCGGGCTTTGCTTTCATGATCTCGGAAGCCTAAAGAGGGTTTTGAAGGGGCAGTGCAGGGGGAGCTTAAAGAGGATCAGTGGATCAGACAAGGTTGGCTGCAAGGAGGCTCAGATGATGCTTGGCTAAGCCGGGATCAGCTTGGGGGTGAGGATGGGAGGAACAGGGTTGGCTGCTATTGGATTAGCTGTAGAAGGAAGATTAGATTGTTTGGGGGGGGGGAACGGGAAATAAGGGTTTGCAGCAGATGGAGGGGGAAGAGACTGCAGTTCTGCAAAAGTAACCAGCCCTTGCTCAGGGTAGCAGCGGAAGGGAGCAATGCCTGACTTTCCAGCAGATCCCTAAAACTACCGGATCTTGAGAGAAGTCTTGGAAAACTTCTGGATCTGGTCTTCCAGCACATATGTCCCTTTTTACACCTAAAGCAAAACATGAATGAAAGATGCAGCATTCTCCTGGTGCAAGCTTTCAGCTGATAATTTCTGAAAGCAGTGGCGTCATGGTGGTGAGGTCCTGGGTGTCGTGGATATGGAGGATCTGCCGCGTATTTTCGACTTTCAGCGTCCTCAGCTCTGTCAGCAACAAGAGAAGTTTGGCATAGAGGAACCTGGAGAAGTGGAAGGGAGAAGGAGGCAGCCATCAGTCCTTGCCATTCCTGATGTTTGATGCTCTCTATTACACACACCAAATTGGCTCCTTGCCTGAGCACCACTTAGGGCCCCATCAGCACCACACATTCAAGTTACGCTGCTTTAAGCAGCTACGGCTTCCCAGTGTGGTGTAGTGGCTAAGAGCGGTAGACTCGTAATCTGGTGAACCGGGTTCGCGTCTCCGCTCCTCCACACGCAACTGCTGGGTGACCTTGGGCTAGTCACACTTCTCTGAAGTCTCTCAGCCACACTCACCTCACAGAGTGTTTATTGTGGGGGTGGAAGGGAAAGGAGAATGTGAGGCGCTTTGAGACTCCTTCAGGTACTGATAAAGCGAGATATCAAATCCAAACTCCTCCTCCTCTTCCCCCCTGAATCACCCTGGGAACTGTAACTTGCTAAGGGCGCTGAGAGTTGTTCAGGAGACCTCCTTGCAGAGCTACAGTTCCCAGAGGGATTTAACAATATCCATTCCTCTTCCCAGGGAATTCTGGGAATTGTAGCTCTGTGAGGGGAACAGGGGGTCTCCTAACAATTCTCAGCACCCTTAATAAACCACAGTTCCCAAGATTCATTGGGGAAAGCGAAGGTTGCTTAAGGGATCTTAAAAGACTAAGGCCCCCATCCGCACTGTATGTTTAAAGCAGTATCATACCACTTTAAGAGGTCAGGGCTTCCTCCAAAGAATCCTGGGAAATGTAGTTTGTGCTGAGCAGCGGTGCCAACTTGAATAAAATATGGGGAGGGGCCCAGGTAAGCCCCGCCCCACATAATCACAGAATGTGATGCACACACAGTATTTGAATGGCAACACCCACCAACTTTGGGTGGGCGACCCCTTCAAATGTTTTATGGGGGGTGTGGCGAAGGGACCTCGGCCCCTAGGAGTTGGCTGCTATGGTGCTGAGAGTTGTTTGGGGACCCCTATTCCTCTCACTTAGAGCTACAGTTCCCAGAGTCTCCTGGGAAGAGGGATCGATTGGTAAACCACTCTTGGAATTGCAACACAAACACGCACACAGCACAAACCTTCGTTTTGCCCATTGTGAAGCATGATAACTAGGGGCTGGGACGTTGGGTTTGTGAGAGAGTGGAGAAGCAGTAACTGTTGGGACAGGTCAGAAAATACATAACAGAAATGTTCTGTGAAAAACTGACCACAGCAGAACACCTATGGCAATCCTAAAAAAACAGGGAGTGTGGTCAGTTGCATACTGGTTGCACGAAAACAATCGCATTTGCAAAATAAAGAGGCCATCTGGAAGCCCCCAAGCAACATCTGGACGGCCACAGGTTCCCCACCCCTTGTAGAGAGCGCCCCCCACCCATCCACCCACCCACCCGCACAAAGCACTTTCCCTGCTCACCTCCCTTCGGGCAGAGCATGTCGCTGGTCAATGTAGTTTTTTAAGGTTAGAGCGATTTTCTCTTGGGTCTGGTCAATCACCTCTCGCTGCGTGACGTCCACGTGGTCTGCAAAGTCGCAGGCTTGGGCAGTGAGAGACAAGGCAGAGAAGAAATGGGGCAAAGGGCGCAGAACTCCCCTCTTGCCCAAAGGGAACACTGGCAAAAAAAAAAAAACCCACCCACCCAAATGGGTTGCTACTTAGTGCATGCTCAGAGGCACATAGGAAAAACATCCCCCTCTTGAGGAAGATATACTCTGCATGCACCCAGAGGCCCTTGTCTGGAAATGCCGGACTTCTTGAAATAAAGAACGAGGTTGACATACTGTGCTGTGAGATACACACACACAAGCAAACAGCACTTTACCCAAGCTTTCTCTGCATCCCTTTTGAGATTCAGTTAATCACGGGAATAATAGATACAGGCCACTGCCCATTTACGAATGGGGTTATATTACGAGGCACCACATGTTTAACTGAAATTACGAAATTGGGGAAGCCTGCAAACACCACCATCCCAACCTCCTCGCTCAAACTCCCAACTCTCCACGGGACTCAACGGTCAGTGCAAAGGCTCATGGGATTGCACTTGCTAAGCGCCTTTTTTGCCCTTTCCTGGGCTCGGTTTTTTGCCATTTTAAAAGTCATTTCCAGGTTTGGCGCAACGCCCGTGCGGTCACACACCAACGGGACATGCATCGACTGGCTGTTGCCTGTATAATACTGCGATTAACAAAAAACATTTATTTATTTTTAATCACAGATATATAAGAACACCTGCATTTTTTATTTCACCTCTCCTTCCAACGAGCTCTAGGTGGCTATACGGTTCTATCTCTGTGCTGTCCTCTGAACAACCCTGTGAGGTGGGCCATGCTGAGAGGCTGCGACTAGGTCAGCCGGTGAGCTTCCTGGCTGAGTGGGGATTTGAACCCTGGTCTGCCAGGTCTTAGCCCAACGCTCTAACCGAGCAGGTGTGGGGACCTCCTGCCTTTCAGAAAGGGTGGCGATGGTGCAATCTGGCGCTACTGGGATGCGGAGGACTTACCCGGGTAGAACAACACCAGGGCTTGGAGCAGAACGTACTCAGCCTCGTGCAGCCTCAGCTTCTTCAAGCTGATGTGGAACTTTAGCAGTGGCTCCAGGTAGACCTGCTGGAATCCAGCTGGAGGAGAAGACAGGGCGGTTGATAAAGTGGGCCTCTGTGTATTGTGGGCCTGTGGTGCTTATGGCATGTAGTGTAGTGCAGGGGTCAGCAACCTTTTCCAGCCGTGGGCCGGTCCACCGTTAGGGTTGCCAGGTCTGCTTCCCAAAAATGGCGGACAAGTGGGGGGGGTGTTAAATTAAATTAAATTATATATTTTCTTACAAACATTTTAACACGTATTAAAATACCATTTCATCATAAAGCTTTTGAATAAAAAAAATGTCCACTATTTTGTGGGAAAAAATAGTGGACATAATGTGAAAAAAGTGGACTGTCCACTCAAATAGTGGACACCTGGCAACCCTATCCATCGTCCCTCAGACCATGTGGTGGGCCGGGCTATATTTGGTGTGGGTGGGTGGGGGATGAACGAATTCCTGTGCCCCACAAATAACCCAGAGATGCATTTTAAATAAAAGGACACATTCTACTCATGTAAAAACATGCCGATTCCCAGACCGTTCGCGGGCTGGATTGAGAAGGCGATTGGGCCACAACCGGCCCACGGGCCTTAGGTTGCCTACTCCGGGTGTAGTGGAACAATTTGCCCACAGAAGGAACCAATCTGAGGTCACACAGGACTGGCCCCTCCAGGATCCTCTGCTGTGCTAAATACTCCCTCTGACCGCAGGAGGGAGCATTCACACAACGTAATCCAATTATGGGTCTCTTGCTAGATTGATTGTATGAACCCCATGAGCAAAATTGGTTCCAGAAGGCGGACAGGTCAGGACTAGCAAGGGGTGAAAGAACCCAGGAAAGAATCCAGTGCCCTAACAGGGCTCGTTTTCCCACTTGGCATCATTTGCCTCAGAAAACAGGAGCGGATTATTATTATTATTATTATTATTATTATTATTATTATTATTATTATTATTTCTAGACCGCCCTTCATCAGAGGATCGCAAGGTAGTTTGCCATATAAAAGCACAAAAATGCATAACATAATAACAAACAAAAAACAATAGCTCATGTGAATTCTCCATGAATTCATGTACCCACACTGCTGCTTCCAGGGTAATCTCTCTAACCCTGCCCAGGAAGCATAATCACAGCAGCCATAAATTGTGCTGCATGCATTTTGTTTGATAGGAATGCTAACAACTGGATTGTACAGACTGAATACTAAATTTATGAAAGTACTAGTGCCTGGAAACAAAAACTGCAAAACAAGACAGCTTTCCTTTGTACAGTTAGCAAAGAGGCTAGGAAATTGATATTCGGAAGTTTTGTGGGAGTTTTAAAATGCTAATGGGCTGGGCCAGTCGTGGCCCACAGTGGCAGCCAGAGCCGTCTCATCCATTGGGGCTGGTGGCGCGGCGCACCAGGGCGCAATGGCCTGGAGGGCGCCTCCGCCCTCCAGCCCCGCTGGCAGCGCCTGCCGGCAGCGCCCTCTGACTCCCGGCAAGGGAGCTGGCCGGCCACGCCACGCCCTCTGGCTGCCCAGCAGAGCACAGGAGCTCTGCGCACCCTTCCAGCGCTTCCGGGACGGGAGGCGAGGGCAGCCGGCTCGCGCTCCCGCGCGCAGCCGGATGGCGCGGCGCAGCCGGGCAGCTCGCGCTCTGCGCGCAGCCGCCCGCCCGCCCGATGCACCGCGAGCTGCCCAGCCACGCCGCGCCGTCCAGCTGCGCGCGGAGCGCGAGCTGCCCGGCTGCGCGCGGGGGCGCGAGCCGGCCGCCCTCTCCTCCCATCCCGGAAGCGCTGGAAGGGCGCGCAGAGCCCCGCGCCGCTCCAGCGCCACGCCCCTCATCCCCCGCTCGCCCACCCCCCTCCCAAGGGGCGGTAAGCGCGGGAGGGAGGCGGCGGAGAGGCGGCATGGCGGGGGCGCCGGAGGGATAGCCGCGCCAGGGCGGCAGATCCCCTTAAGACGGCTCTGGTGGCAGCCACCAACTTAGATGTTTTTACAAAACAATTGAACATATTCATGGAGGAAGAAGCTATCAGTGTCTACAAGACATGATGACGGTGTCCTGTCTCTACTCTTGGAAGGTGGCATGCCTCAGGATACCAACTGAGGGAAACCACAAGTGAAGAAAGTGCTTTTCCACTCAGATCTCATTTGTGGGCTTTCATTAGGGATCCGGTTGGCCACTGTGAGATCAGGATGCTAGACAAGATGGACCACGGCCCTAATCCAGCAGGGCGCTCTTATAGGTGAGCCTGAGAGAGCCCTTGGATGGTGTCCTGCTTCCAGTCACATGGCAGCTGCGGGACTATCTAGACTTCCTGTGACTTACTCAGGGCACCATCTTGGATGGTGTAGCAGTGCTGGCCGCATTCCCAAGCTTTGGTCTCCTCATTGAAGACTGTGTTGAACCGGATCTGACAGATCTCCAGGGTGGCGCCTTTGAGGAGTGAGATTTGATCATCGATTGGCAAACTTCTGGTTGGGGGAGAGAGAAAAAATATGTTAAGCGGTAAGACGGGCTCAAAGTTTCGGAACCAATCGTTAGCCTTGAGGTGGGAAGCTTGTGACCCACTAGATCAGGGGTCAGCAACCTTTTTCAGCCGCGTGCCAGTCCACCGTCCCTCAGACCATGTGTTGGGCTGGACTATATTTTTTCGGGGGAAATGAACAAATTCCTATGCCCCACAAATAACCCAGAGATGCATTTTAAATAAAAGCACACATTCTACTCATGTAAAAACGCGCTGATTCCCGGACCATCCGTGGGCCGGATTGAGAAGGCGATTGGGCCACATCTGGCCCGCGGGCCTTAGGTTGCCTACCCCTGCTCTAGATGTTGTTAAACTATTACTCCATCACCCTTGACTTAGAGATTGGTTCATCTGTCAGTTCTGGTTTCTCTCAGCTTCTTGTCTTTCCAACATCCTCCACATTTCCACATCAGTATTGCAAATTTATTTAAATAATAATAATAATAACAGTGCAAACTTCTCCTAATATAAACATTTGTATGCCATTTTGCCTCATATACATAATTTTGCAGAGCATTTTTCCCTAACAGAATGCATTTTTGCTTGTTGCGTTCACTATTTTTTTTTTAATGCTCGATTTAGTAAACCTTTAAAGTCAACCTTTTCGTTCATGTGACTTGGCGAAAGAACTGTGTTGCAAAACTTGGAGAAGTGCAAATTTCAAAGGCCAGCTGCGTTTTGGTCTGCAGACTGTTTTGGAAAGTTCTAATCGCAGAATTGTAGAGTTGGAAGGGACCTCGAGGGTCATCTAAGTCCAACCCCCTGCCATGCAGGAATCTCAGCGAAAGCATCCAGGACAGATGACCATCCAACCTCTGCTCAAGAACCTCCAAGGAAGGAGAGCCCACCACTTCTTGAGGGAGTCCATTCCACTGGCAAACAAGCAGCTCTTCCTGTCAGAAAGTTCTTCCTGATATAGTGGTACCTCGAGTTACAAATGCCTCAGGTTACAAACGCTTCAGGTTACAAACTCCGCTGACCTGGAAGAGTTACCTCGAGTTGAGAACTCTGCCCCAGGATGAGAACGGAAATTGTGTGCTGGCCCCATTAGCGAAAGCACGCCTCTAGTTAAGAACAGTTTGAGGTTAAGAACGGACCTCCGGAACGAATTAAGTTCGTAACTAGAGGTACCACTGAATTTAGTTGGAATCTACCTTTCTTGTGACTTGGACTGAGCATGTGCTCAGAGGCACCCTGTTCACAGAGCGGCTATTTTGCACCTGGTTCTGGTTGGCAGGTCTCAGTTCTAGATGGAAGCAAGAAGGCAGGGCAGGTGGGGACCATAGCTGTCAACTTTTCCCTTTTCTTGCAAGGAATCCTATTCGGAATAAGGGAATTTCCCTTAAAAGGGGGGGGGGGGAGTTGACAGCTATGGTAGGGACTGGCTGAGGATGGTGGGAGAATTGTTATTATTTTATTATTTATTAAATCGTCCAAGGATCACAGGGTGGTTTACAATATGAAAACACAAAAATACATATCACAGTAGCAAACAAACACACACACACCAGTATTTTGTTGTTTGTTATAAATCCCCCTGTATCCATTATTTAAGCCATCAATCACTGGCTGCTGAGCTGTAAACAACCCCTTTCCCCTCCTCCAAGACAGGGGATGCTCTCCAGTAACTGATCCTTAGAAAGGTAAAGGGAGCCCTGAAACATTAGGTCCAGTCATGTCCGACTCTGGGGTTGTGGCGCTCATCTCGCATTACTGGCCGAGGGAGCCGGCGTACAGCTTCCGGGTCATGTGGCCAGCATGACTAAGCCGCTTCTGGCGAACCGGAGCAGCGCACGGAAACGCCGTTTACCTTCCCACCGGAGCGGTACCTATTTATCTACTTGCACTTTTGACGTGCTTTCAAACTGCTAAGTGGGCAGGAGCTGGGACCGAGCAACGGGAGCTCACCCCATCGCGGGGATTCGAACCACCGACCTTCTGATCAGCAAGCCCTAGGCTCTGTGGTCAAGTCTTTTAAAATCAGTTCCATAATTAATTGATAATTAGTTTTAGATTAATTTCATTGTCTTACAGTGGAGGTGGCTGCCTTAAACACACTCTTTCGGCATTCATCACCCGTGAGTTATCAGCAGGCAATAAGGGACAGAGGTAACCTCTGGGTGACTGGTTTATTGCGCACCCACCCTGATCTGTTTGCACAACCTTCCCGGAGAGTTCAGACAACATTGCGTCAAGCAATTGCCTCCCCACACTTTCCAGCATGTTCCCGCAATGCTTTTTCTTATAGCAAAAAAGGGAAGGGGGGGTTGGGGGGGAAGGAAGCAGGTCTGATGCACGGGAGCGACTTTAATCATATGACCTAAATATGTCCGCATGTGATTGAATCTCCCACACGAAAATAGCAACAGTGTGGAAGCTTCCTTAATTTAGTTCAGAGTTCCCCATTAGTAGTCACATATTGACTCCCAGAGGACGATAGGACTTTGCAGGGGGTGAATAAAGACTCTTTTATTCACAGTGAGGTACTCACCTGAAAGACGGTATGGCCTTGGCAAACTGGATCACTTGCTGGATCATGAAGGTGCTGATGTCGGCAAAGAGCGGCAAGAGGTTGAACACATCGGGGAGGACCTCCTCCGGAAAGCTCTCCATGTGTTCTTGAGGACTGTAGGGGCACATGGGAGGGACGGCAGCATCCTGGGGGCTCTGAGATCTCTGGCTGTGGATGTAGAGACGCACCGCTGGCTGGAGGGGAGACGCTGGTTAGGGGGGGCTCACAATAAATTTCCTTTTGTTGAACCCCAAGACCATCTCAGCTTTCTTTCTTTCTTTCTTTCTTTCTTTCTTTCTTTCTTTCTTTCTTTCTTTCTTTCTTTCTCCCACCAACTTCTGATCCTAAGCATCTAGTCCTCATGAGAAATGCCTGGAAATTGGTCAAGCGGGCCTGTAAGGCAGCCATTCGCCTGATCAGTCGCAGTGAGTTATGGATCATTATTTGTTTATTTGTTTAATGCCTGGCTGGGTTGCCCCCACCGCCCTGGGCAGCTTCCAACAATTATGAAACCACAGTCAAACATCAAAACCTCCCTATACAGGGCTGCCTTCAGGTGTCTTCTAAAAGTTGTGTAGTTCTTTATCTCCTTGACATCTGATGGGAGGGCGTTCCACAGGGCGGGTGCCACTACCAAGAAGGCCCTCTGCTTGGCTCCCTGTAACTTCATTTCTCACGGTGAGGAAACCGCCAGAAGGCCCTTGGAGCTGGACCTCAGGGGCTGAACTATGGGGGTGGAGACGCTCCTTCAGATATACTGGGCTGTTTTAAGGCTTTAAAGGTCAGCACAAACACTTTGAATTGTGCTCGGAAGCAGGGGCGTACCCAGGATCAAAACTAGGGGGGGGGCAAGCCATGGTCGTTCAGGTTGTGACATTTCAGCAAAGAAAGGCGAATGAAACCAAAATTTTAGGAAAATTATATATAATTATAGCAGTGCTTTATTACGGTAGTTATTACGATTATTTGCTTGAATTTTTTTTATTTTTTTAATTCTAGTTACATGTCTTATACCAGGGGTGGCCAACTCCCAAGAGGCTGTGATATACCCCCGTTTTTTGGGGTTCAGCTCAAAGTTGTTGACCTTTTTTGGGGATGAGGAATGCCCCGTTTTTTAGGGGTTCAGTTCGTTTATAGATTACTGACCACATTATGTAAACAGCAAACAAAAACAGCATCAAAAAACAGAAAAACTTTCCCCCCCCAAACAGAAAGCCCCCAAATGGCTGAACAACTCAGTTTCCCAGGATCCTCAGCCCTCGCAAAGGAACTACTCACCATGCAAGGGAACTCAGTTTCCGAAGCTCCCTTGCAACGGCCAAGTGTCGGCCAAGAGCTCAATTGTTATTGAGATTTTGGGAGGGGGAGAAAGACCAGTAGTTGAGCTTTTTTAGGAGAGCTTTTTTTTTCCTTTTAGGCTGCCGATAACCATTTAATTTTTATTATTTTTTGCTTCTGGGGAGGCA
Organism: Lacerta agilis; assembly: GCF_009819535.1. NCBI lineage: Eukaryota > Metazoa > Chordata > Lepidosauria > Squamata > Lacertidae > Lacerta > Lacerta agilis. Next base: position 29,991,754 of record NC_046328.1, on the reverse strand, counting down.
GCTGCCCCCTTGCCCCCCCCAGGTACGCCCATGCTCAGAAGCATACTAGGAGCCAATGTAGATATTTTAGGACCGGTGCGATATATTCTTTCCAGCAACATCTGCAGAGCATCGTGTAGGTCTCTCCTGGTCCATGAATCAATTCAGGGATGAGGGACCCCTCTCTAGAAGATGCTGAGCTCCAGTTCCCATCACCCTTGACCATTGGCCAAGCTGGCTGGGAGCTGGAGTCCAACAGCAGCACCTGGGGGGGGCACAGGGTGTTCCTCCCCCTTCATTCCTGAAATAAACCATCTGGAACTCCTGCAAAGCTCACCTGGTAGTGGTTGAACTGAGAGAAGCTGGAGTCAAAGGTTTTCTTGTGGGCTTCGGTGAGTATCTCAATCAGCTGTTCCTGCTCCGCTGTGAGGCCGCTTTCCTCAGGTGGCTCCACTGGGGCCGGACTCTGTTCTTGGTGCTTCTTTTGCTGCCTCAGCGCACGCCTCATATGCAAAGCTTCCTCTGACATTATCACTGTGTCAGAAACGAAAAAGAAGCAGTGCTCAAAGGAGAAGCTTGTGCAGATCCAAGCTGAGTGTCGACCTTGGGCAGGGAACTACCAGGGACCTGATAAACCAAAGGCCCCACCAATAAGGGTGGGTAGTATAGGGGTGAGGGAGGGATTTGATTCACGTCTCCTCTGAAGCCGAATCTTTCCAATCTACACTTTCCGAACGGACCATAACACAGCCATCCTACGAAATTCACACTTCCCTGAATTTTACTATGCGGGTTGTCAACCAAAAAAACCCCCCAGATCTATTAGGCGAAAGGAGGCATGAACATATTGGTAAAAACGGCACATGCACAAAAGCATTATGTTAGGGGGAATTGCTTGCAAAGATGTGTATGTTAAGCAAAACTCCATATAAATATGTGCTCGTTGGGTCACATTTGCACTAAAATGCTGGTGAATATTCACGAGAATTTATTTTTTTTAAACAGAATTTATTGACATTTTCACAAAATAACACAAACCCAACCCCCACACCTACAAATATCAAAACAAATACAAATACACATAATGTCAGGATTCTTCTTCTTATCTGTATACCTTACTAAAAAAAAAATTCTAGTTCCAAATCTTGACGTTTGACTTCCCCCGCCTGTACACCTTCGGTTTTAAAACAATACACTATTTCCTTAACAACTTTTCTCTATAAAAATTTAGCATTACTTAAAAAAAAAAGGAAAAAACACCTTTATCTTAATCTTTGCATTATAACCTAAAACTTAACCAAATATTCTTACAGCTAGACTTATTTCTTCTATCATTTATCATGCTGCTTTTAACTTAGATTCAATATCTCCTTACTTATTTAAAATAAACTTATAATTAACAGACTTCACACTCCGATTTCGGAAACCATGGCAGACCATCTATGTTATACTTTAATTGATTCAGCCCACTCCCCTTTTGTCCATTATCTTCTCCTGTCTTTCACCAGAACCGGATCTCCTATTGTATTCTTCTGAGTGTCCACAGATCCTGATTGCAACCACAACAAACCCTGCATCGAGCTCCAAGATGTTCGCCCTCTCCAATCTGAGTTTCTCCGTGTCTTTGTACCATACTTCTTCTTCTTGTAGAAATCTTAATTCTATGTCCCTCGACCCCGAGCTGCCACCTCGAAGTCTGGATATTAAAAATCTTTCCGTTCCAGGGTTACTGCCACCCCCTGAACTCGGCCCCTGTTCCAGACGGATTTGCTCAGCCATCTCAAACCATCCTTGCAGCACATCTTCCAACTCTTTGCAAAAGTCTGTTTCCATTGAATAAAACTTTCGAAAAGCCTCCTCTGTGGAAAACAAATTCTTTCCATTTATAATCGCACTCAAGGCTCTTAGTTTTCGATCAAGCAGTTCCAGTTGAAAGACAGTAAGCTTTTCCTCCTCCTCCCAGTCCTTCAGTGCCAGCATAAATGCAAAGTCCAGCATCTTCGGGGGGAGGTGGGTATCAGATTGCATTTCCTGTCTTTTCCTTCCTTTGTCTGAATTTTTTCCTACGCAAGTCCGAAACGTCGCCATTTCTTCCAATGCCGGAGTATAAAGACCAAAACTTCAGATGGAGATATTTTTTCCTCAGTTAACCCCCAAAAGGAGATCTCAACAGACTCAGCTTTCAAATTCCAAGTACTTTCAATTGATTGTTGTAGCAGCAGTCACTTAAAGAGTTAATTTCTTTCACCACCCGAAGGGAGAGAGGCGGGCTGCCTTTCTTCTCTTAATCCCAGAGCTTTCCCGGAATACAAAGAGTCAGTCAATTACTCACAGCTTCTGGTTTCTTAGCAACTCCTTAATGATAGGTAGAACAGAGACGCTCATCACGGACTTTGCCGCCGCATGTAAACATCCCGGTTGGGGCATTTCCCCTAAGGCCCGGCTCCGTGGTCCCTTCACCCCCACTCCCCCTTTACAGGGGGTGCGGGGGAAGGGTTCGGAGCGCAATGGGCACAGCCGGGGAGCCCAGGGCACGGGACGCTCTTCCCGTGCCCCAACTGGAGCCCGCTATGCGGTAGCGGAGCTCCTAACCCCCGGGATGAACTGGGTGCCTCGCAGCCGAAGCAACCCACGACCATCCATGATTGCGCCAGCCGCCGGAAGTCGAATATTCACGAGAATTTAAACAAACAAACCCCACAAATTGCTGCAAAATGTGGCAAACTGATTTTAAAATGGGAAAGATGAGAAAACAGAGAGAATCGGAATGAACTGACCCTTCCATCCCTGAGTGAGTGGGATGCGTTTGGTTTCTCTCAGTTTCTCATTTTCCCAGTCTCAAGTACAGTTCTCCACATTTCCACAGCAATGTGTGGATATTTTTTCAAGTCCTCAGGAAAATTCATCAGCATTTCATTTTAGCACAAATTTCTCCTAACAGATACGTTTATATGGATTTTCCCCCTATATACTTTTTTGCAAAGTTCCCTAGTAAAATGCATTCCTATACACACTTTAGGGACTACTCCAATAGCTTCCAATGATTAAATGTGTAAATATGTAGTCTGGGAGCGTTCCAAGGGCCAGACAGAGAGCCATGGAGGGCCACAATTTGCCCCTGGCCGGTGGTTCCCTACCCCAGCTCCTAACCATGGCGCCATGCCGACTCTGTTATTACACACTCTCCATTATTATTATTATTACACATTCCATGGCTAAATTGTAGCTCTTGAAACCAGCTTCTAACCCCCATGGGCTTTGCCACTGTCCAAATTAAGCCCTGTTGCATCATCCCTAGGCTTGGGGGGTCATCTGCCTGTGACAGGCAGGGCACAACACTGTCAGAAAGGTTTTGCCGCTGCATCGGCCTCTTTGCAACGCTGCTTTCCTTCCTTCCTTCCTTCTTTTTTTTCTTCCCCCGCTGTCAGTGTCCAGCTTGCTTAAGATTCTGCAGAGAGAAACCCCAATTGATTTGCAACACTCCTTCCCCCCCCCCCCGGCCGCCCTTCTCGATTCACTTTACACGGGTGCCTCTCGCTAGAAGCTCCTTAATGGAATTCTGCAGAGAAGGTCAGGTGCGATTCGAAGCTGTTTGCGGGCAGATCGAGGCGCTATTTCTTTTCTTTTCTTAAACAACAACAACAACAACAACGTGTGTGTGCCCACGGCTACATCACAGTCCGACTGCAGCACGGAACACCCTCTTGTGTAAGGAGACTGCAATGCATCACCCTCTGACAGTCTCTCGCACAGCGCTGATGCTCCTCTCTCTCCTTCCTCTCTCCACAAAGCCCCGGGGTGGTGTGCAGCAGGATTCACCCTGGACCAAATTATTGTCTGCCCACACACACACCTCACCCCACCCCACTGCCCCCATCAGATTAATCTGTGCTCAGGCAGAGGCCCGTTTTGTGTGTGTGTGTGTTTTTTAATTGGTTTGGCTCTGCTGCCAGCCTGCTCTGAGAGCGAGATCTCTCTCTCCCACCCCCCTTTTAAAGTGTCTCGCTTCTGCAGCTGGAGGAGGGAAATGACTCTATTCTTGCTCCTCTCCGGCATTTCTTTTAATGAAATCTGACCCTTTGGGCCAGTCGATGCAGAGGAAAAGCTGGCTGGGCGGCCTCAAATCCACCCAGCTTTCCAGCGCAGTGTATCGTTCCCTGGAGAGAGGATGCGGATTTGCTGACAGCCTCCTCCTCCTCCTCCTCCTCCTCCTCCTCCTCCTCCTCCTCCTCCTCCCCTCCCTCTCCGCACAACCCTACAGCTGTTTCCAATCCTTCTTTACTGAGGATGGCTTTGCAGAAGCAAACAAGCTGAAGGCTTCTTCTCCTCCTCAGGATGACTCCGACAGATCCTTTGAGAGTGCCCGTCTCCTGCTGTTTACGTGTGTGTGTGTGTGTGTGTGTGTGTGTGTGTGTGTGAATGTTGTTGCTATCATTATAGAGCTGGGGAAACTTTTCCAAAAGGACCACCAAAATACTCAACAAGGGGCTGCAGAAACTCCCGTGTGACAACAATTGGGGACTTTTGGGTTTCAAGAAAAGGCAAGGAAGAGAAGACATGACAGGGTGTGTGTGTGAAACAAGGCTTGGTGTGTGTGGGGGGGGAATGGACAGAGAGGTCTCTCTCATAATATTAAAACTTGGGGACAACCTATGAAGCCCAAATAGAACCTATGAAGCACAGTGGAACCTTGGTTCTCGAATGGCTTAGTTAACAAACAAATTGGCTCCCCGATGCCACAAAACTGGAAGTAAGTGTTCCGGTTTTCTAACATTTTTCGGAAGCCGAACATCCGACGCAGCTTCCACTTGAATGCAGGAAGTTAGTTCCTGCAACCAATTGGAAGCCGCAGCTTGGTTTTCGAACGTTTCGGAACTCGAAAAGGACTTCCGGAACGGATTGCATTCGAGAACCAAGGTAGTTCTTTGCACAGTGCAGAGCCAAACTGTGGTAGCTGCTCCCGCAAGAGGAAGCGATGGCCACTAGGTTGGCCAGCTTTAAAAACAGCTGGAAACAGCTTTAAAAGCAGAACATTGACGACGACAACTAAGGATTAGTTTTTCAACTATACAAAATGAACCCCTAAGGCCAGAGACCTTTCCATCCTCCTGGAAAAGCCTATCAAAACAAACATGCCTTCAGCTTTTTCCTGTAAGTGCAGATAATGGTCTGCCTGTCATATCTCTATATGGGATAAAGGTAAAGGGACCCCTGACCGTTAGGTCCAGTTGTGTCCGACTCTGGGGTTGCGGCGCTCATCTGGCGTTACTGGCCGAGGGAGCTGGCGTACAGCTTCCGGGTCACGTGGCCAGCATGACTAAGCCGCTTCTGGTGAACCAGAGCAGCGCACGGAAACGCCGTTTACCTTCCCGCTGGAGTGGTACCTATTTATCTACTTGCACTTTTGACGTGCTTTCGAACTGGTAGGTGGGCAGGAGCAGGGACCAAGCAACGGGAGCTCACCCCGTCGCAGGGATTCGAACCGCCGACCTTCTGATCAGCAAGCCCTAGGCCGGGGGTCAGCAACCTGCGGCTCCGGAGCCGCATGCGGCTCTTTTACACGGCTGCCGCGGCTCCTGGACTCCGGGGCGGATACGCCCGCCCACTTCTCCAGCTGGCAGCGACCGCCCTCCAGCTGGCCGGCGGCCCGCCCTCCGGAGGCTGAGGGCGCTGCTCAGGGGCGTACCCAGGATCACCTGGCCTTGAACAGCGGGGCAGCAGGGCTCGGAGGCGGTGGGGACGCAGTAGAGGTGGCGCAGCTCAGCCGAGGGCTCTGGCAGGGAGCGCACGCTCCTTCGGGAAGAGATGGAGCTGGGCGAGCGGGAGGGGGAACTTTGAAGACCCCGCCTCCGCCTCCGAAGCAGGCGCCCATGGGAGAGGCTGCCCCCGAGCCTGCCTGGTGGAACCAACCCTGCCCAGCTCCGGGAGTCTTCCTAGCGTGGGAGGCGGCCTTGGGGCGGACAGGGGAGCTCCGGGGTCGGCGGGTATGTGGGACCCCGCAGCATCCAGAGGCAGCTGGGAGACGGGACGGATGGGGGCAGGAAGGGGGCCTTCAGACGCGTCCCTGCACGGGCACTGGAGGCCAGGACTCCTCGGCTGGGTCATGGGACCGCGGGGGAGGGCTGGCCGCGGTTCCTCTCAGAAGGCTGCTTGCTGCTGCGTCGAGGCGACGACGAGGTAGGCAGCTGCGGGCTGGGCCAGGGGCAGCGGGTGGCGGGCGAGGGGGGAAGCCCTCTTTTTAAAAATGGTCGAGGAAGCGGCGCCTGTTTCCCTGCCGCTGCCTCCTTCGCTCCTGGTTCCGCTCGCAGCCTCAGACCGCGCTCTTGCGGGCGCGCGTCTCTCTCCGCCCCGGAGCAAGGCCGGGACGTTTTGCAGTTTTTCCTCTGTCCTGAGTGTGTGTTAGGGGAGCCTTGACAAAGCACCTGTTGGCGTGGAAGAGAGGAGTCCTAACTTGGATCTGTGTTCATGTGCAAAATCTATCGCCATTGTCATTAAGGGGGCAGGGAACTCCCCTAAAAAGGTTTGAACACTACGAACTACTACAGCCACCTGTATGCAAGTCAGAATAAACATCACAGGCTTCTCTGGTGCAATTCTGTGCTTTATTTAGCAAGAGAGGAGGTTGGAAGAGGTGAACATAGCCTCTGGTCTGGAATATTAAGGGTAAAAGACACTAAGATTATTGTAAAAGCCAGCAGTCTTCAATAAGACATGGGACAAACATTTAACACAAGTGTGCAGTTGAGGACTCTTTTTTTATAAAAAACAACAACAACAACAAATCAAATATTTGTATGCTGTTGCAACCCACCTTGGATCAGGCTGTGACCTGGTAGTGGTCCCCAGGGTGGATAAAAATGAATGATTTTTTTTTTATAAAAAAAAAACGGATTTTTTTTATTTAAATCAGATTTTTTAAAATTTAAATCGGATTTTTAAAAATAAAATGCAGTGTTATATTTGTTTTAAATGTCGCAATGGTTTTGCGGCTCCCAGTTTGTTTTTTCCCTTCGGAAACGGGTCCAAGTGGCTCTTTTGGTCTTAAAGGTTGCAGACCCCTGCCCTAGGCTCTGTGGTTTAACCCACAGTGCCACCCGTAATAGGAGTTTAAAGAACCCCACAAGCCAGGGCATGAGGGCAGAAGCCATCTAGCCTGTTTCTAAATATATGGAGGATGGGTATCACAAATGGGATATGGTAGGAAGATTCAAATCCACCACAGCTAAACTTGTTTAGGCCATAGGATGTAATTAGGATTGGGTGAATGTGTCAATTTCAGTTTCTCTCTGTTTCTCGTTTTTCCAATCTTAAGTTCGGTTCCCCAGAGTTCCATATCAGTTTGAAATTATTATTATTATTATTATTATTATTATTATTATTATTACTCAGAATCCTCATGAAAATTCATTAGCATTTAGTGCAAAATTTAGCCTAAAATACACATTCTGTGCAACCCAGTTAGATGGGTGGAATATACTGTAAATAATTAAATTACTATTACAGTCTTTTTTCAAAGCATATTTCTTCACACACACACACACACACACACACTTTTGCATATTAATTTCACTAATATATGCATTTATACGCACACTTTCCCTTAACACATAGTGATGCAAAATTAAGAGAAGCGCAGATTTCTAAAGATGGCTCTGTTCCACACTCCCTAGTGTTTTTAGAAGGTGCAAATGACACAGGTTTGCCTCTAAAAGCAATCTGAAGCAAATTTCTGCCTCATCCCTGGATGTAAGGCAGGGAGTTGGCCTCTGTACCATCGGCCATTTTTAGAATTCAATCAATTCTAATGTTTTTTCTCATTATGCAGCCAAAGGAGTGAAGGAATGGCAAGAGGGGCTGTCGGTGTCCAAAGATGCGACGGGGCAGCCATATGTATTTTTTCTCTCTGTGTGTGTGTCAGCCCCACAGGCAGCTGCTCAGCGCCACTCTCTTGCCTCAGAAGACCTTACTGGGAGAACCTAAGAACATAAGCTTGTGGATTGCTCTCCCCAAGGAGTCACGCCAGGCGCCATCTTTATCTATTTTTAGATAAAGGCAAAGCCTTTTCTCTTTACCCAGGCTTTTGGCCTTTCATTTGAAGGGGGGGCACTGTGGCTGCTTTTAATGGGGCTGTTAGTCCTGCCTTTTATCTGTATAGCCGTGTTATTGGGGGTTTTACTCGGTTGTTCTGAATCCATTTTAATGTATGTCACTTTGCGTCAGTCTGTGGGGAAAGTGACTTAAATTAATAAGATTAGGAGTAGTAACAGTCCATCTGCAGGATCAGGCCAAAGGCCTATATAGTCCAGGATCCTTTTCTCACAGTGGCCAAACAGGTGCAGATGGGAGCTGTTGCCTAGCAACCTCCAACAGGGAAAGCCTGGCCTCCACAAGGACCTGAGTGAGGCCCAGCTGCTACCGGTAAGTATCAGTCCTTTGCCTCAGAGGATCTCAATGGGAGTTTTGTTTTTGATTTTGCCTTGCACGCAAAAGCATCCTAGGGACATCGCTTTATTTCTTTTCCTGATACTAGTCTTGAATGTGATTTTTTTTAAAAAGAAAATTGTGATAATCTGCTATAAGCCACTTTAAGAGCCCCTATAAAACAGGGTAGAAGTTTTCTGAATGTGTAAATAAATAAATAAAACCTAGTTGCATACCCTCCAACATTTCTCTGATGAAAATAGGGGTGTCCCGTTCCATCATGATAATTTTACTATTTATACCCCACACATCTTACTGGGTTGCCCCAGCCACTCTGGGCAGCTTCCAACATACATAAAAAACATAATAAAACATAAAAAAACCTTCCCTATGCAGGATTGCCTTCAGACGGCTCTGGGGTCAGATAACTCCATACCCTCCAACATTTCTGCAATGGAAATAGGGACATCCCAAGGAAAAGTGGGACATTCCAGGATCAAATCAGAAACCAGGATGGTTTCTGCACTGAAAAGGTTGAAAAGGTTCTGCATTGCCTGGTACAGTGGTGCCTCGCAAGATGAAATTAATTCGTTCCGCGAGTCGCTTCGTCTTGTGAGAATGTCGTCTTGTGAAGCGTGGCTTGCATTGAAACGGCTGTGCAGGGGGGAAAACCCGCAAAACGTTTTCGTCTTGCAAAAAATGGCCATAGAAAAAGTTGTCTTGCGAGTCACCACTGCGATCGCAAAACCCTTTCGTCTATCGGGTTTTTCGTTTCGCGAGGCATCCGTCTTGCGAGGTACCACTGTACAGTAATTTGCCTGTCAGGGACTGGACAGAGGAGGAGGAGGAATGGCGGAGACTGCCTCCCCATCCTGACCCTTCCAGGGAGGAGGAAGAGGAAGACAGTATAGATTTATAACAGGGGTTTGAGGGAGGTCACAGCTCAGAGGCAGATGAGGGGAAAAGTTGGGAAATAATGGGAGAGGAGGAGCAGGCAGAGCCGGAACAGCAGCTGGCTGACACATTGTCACTTGAAAGCATTCCAGACCCTCCATCTCCCAGAACCCGGCGAGCCTTTAAAGTAGGAGAGCAAAAAGCTCAAAGACAGAGGGTACTTAGCGGCACCCGTAAAAGTGACGAATGAGGAAGTGGGAGAGACGGGGTGGGGTGGAGATTCACTCGGGACAACACCATTATCCAAGAGGCTGGGTTCTATAGCCTCTCTCTGCAAAGTTTGAAATAAAAAAGGACCGTAATAAACTTTTCCTTGCCTTTATACTTTCCACTGACATTGCCTGGCCAAAACCAAGCAAGGAAGAACCCTGGCCAGCCACACTTACTGTCTTTCCTCATGCCCACGACGAGGCATTTCTGGTAGCGACACGCCTGGCACTGCCGCCTCTTGGCCTTGGTGATGGTGCAGCTGCGGGTGAAGGGGCAGGTGAACTGGATGCCCTTGATGACGGTCCGCCTGCAAGACAAGGGGGGCGGGAACGGAAATTGCCTCACAGTCACAGCGCCACATTTCTCTGACTTCTGCAGCCGCCTGATGTGTATAAAAATGCGTAGACTAAAGTGTGCCTATAAATGCCGCATGTTGGTGACGACTGCACACAAAAACGTCTCTCTAATGTCTCTCTAAGCCAGTGTTTTTCAACCTTTTTTGGGCAAAGGCACACTTGTTCCATGAAAAAAATCACGAGGCACACCACCATTAGAAAATGTAATTTTTTTTAACTCTGTGCCTATATTGACTATATATAAAGTAATTTTTCAATTTTTCCCACGGCACACAACGCAACATGGTTGAAAAACACTGCTCTAAGCACACTAACCTCAGTCGCGAAAAGGTGGGGGGGGGACCCAAACACTGAGTCTTTGCATGCAGGGAAGATGCCCCCTGGATCATTTTCAGAAATGGGGTTACAGAAGCAGTGCTGTCAAGTATCCCGTTTTCCCCGGGATTCTCCCTTATTTCAAGCAGTTTCCTGCTGCTCTCCCTTATTTTTTATTTCCCTTAAATTTCCCGTTTTTAATGGAAGCAGCTCCTCCCCTGCTGGCCAGGGACTGGGTGGGAAGACCTTGCCTACTTGGAGAGAAAAGCCTCAGCCCTCAAAGCAAGTGGGAGCCATTTCCCGTGCTTACAGGGGGGTGCATTCCTCCCCCTGCATCAGCCCCTAGCCGTTGCCACCAAGCCCCTCAGCCGGCCAATAGGGTTAGCTGGTGGGCGGAGCCTGGCTGCCTTTGAGCAGCTGCTGCTTCCTGTCCTGTTTCGATGGGATCAGACAAGAAGACGATGGGGCTCCATTGCGCGGAGCACATGGCTGCCCTCCTCTATGCTCCGCTCCGAGCCTGAGCCCGCTTGGAGTTTACATTGCTGCTCCGCCCACTTTTGCTTCTGGCCCCGCCCACCACTGACATGTGACTGTCCCCGGGATAGGTGAGACTGCTGATCCCTTGTTTTCAAATCCAAAACTTGACAGCTATGTACAGAAGTGGGAGGAGGAGTGGAAACGGAGACGGGGGAACTGTACCGAAAGAAACCCTTGCAGCCTTCGCAGGTCATGACATGGAAATGGTAGCCTGTGGCGCGGTCCCCGCAAACGGCGCACGTTTTCTCCTCCCCGTCGAGGTCTGTGTCGCTGCGGCTGGAGGCCGTGGTGGCTGGGCTGCCTCCGCTGCAGCTGCTCTCACCGTCGGAGGGGCACTGCGCGGCAACCCCACGCGCCGAGGCCATGTGAGCTGCGGTCCTGGTGATGATGTGAAGGGAGGAAAATCGGTGGCAGGCAGGCCCACCGGCCTATGACACATCAGTGCCTGAGACTGAAATTCCAAACAAGCCTATCCCACATTTCACTAAGGTTTGAGAGGGTTTGCCCTGGGCAAAGCGTCCTCTACTGAAGCCCACCTTCTGTCAATGGGTCTGCGGACCATTTTAATTTCCCATAATGCCCTGTGGGACATTAAAATGGTGGCTAGACTAGCCCATCCAGTTCTGCTCAGAGTGCCATGCAGTGGTTTGGTTTTTTACAAAAGGTGGGCTCTGATGTCCCATTCCATAATGATAATCTTACTATTTATACCCCACACATATTATTGGGTTGCCCCAGCCACTCTGGGCAGCTTCCAACCTATATAAAAACAATAAAACATAAAACATAAAAAACTTCCCTATGCAGGATTGCCTTCAGACGGCTCGGGAGTCGGATAACTCCATACCTTCCAACATTTCTGTAGTGAAAATAGAGGCATCCTAAGGAAAAGTGGGACATTCTGGGATCAAATCAGAAACTGGGATGGCTTCTCCAAATCAGGGACGTCCCTAGAAAATAGGGACACTTGGGGGGTTTTCCCCAGTTGATGCCAGTTGCTGAGGCTGGCCCTGCATACAATCCAGCTGCCCCTGTTTTTTGGCCGGATGTGGCCAACTCTGAATTCTTGAATGCGTGTCTCTATTCGTCAAACACGGCTCTGCAGTGTTCGGGCTCCATAAAAGAACTGGCATTGTCTTAAATTTGTCAATTTGGCCGTATCTACACCATACATTTTTAGGGGATGCGGGTGGCGCTGTGGGTTAAACCACAGAGCCTAGGGCTTGCCGATCGGCGGTTCGAATCCCCGCAACAGGGTGAGTTCCCATTGCTTGGTCCCAGCTCCTGCCAACCTAGCAGTTTGAAAGCACGTCAAAGTGCAAGTAGATAAATAGGTACCGCTCCAGCGGGAAGGTAAACGGTGTTTTCATGCGCTGCTCTGGTTCGCCAGAAGCAGCTTAGTCATGCTGGCCAAATGACCCGGAAGCTGTATGCCGGCTCCCTCGGCCAGTAAAGCGAGATGAGCGCCGCAACCCCAGAGTCGTCCGCGACCGGACCTAATGGTCAGGGGTCCCTTTTCCTTTACCTTTACACCATACATTTAAAGCACAACCACTCCACTTCTAAAATCCATGTTCTGTGACTTAATCCCAAAGAAACCTAGGAACTGTAGTTCGTTAAGGGTGCTCTCCTACTTCAAAGCAAGTAAAGGGGAATTACCGGAGTTCAAGGAGACATCGCAGCCAGGCGAAAACACTACGGAGGTTGTGGAGCAGGGCAGGTGAGGGGTGTGGCCTCAGGAAGAGGGGGTGTGGCCTGGGGGTTGTTCCGAGGGTCAGGGAGAGAAGCTTAGCAGGGGACATATAAGCCTCTCAGGCCTGAAGTGCCCCATCCTTGCTGCAAGCAGCGGCCATAAAAGTGGGAATGGAGTGACACCTCTTTGGGGCAGCTGGGGGATGGTGGCTGCCCCAAGAACCTACAGTGCCTTATGAATCTGCATTAAGGCACCTTGAGTTTACCACCTGTGCGAATGTCACATCCAGCTCCTTCCAAGCGCCTGCGCCTTTGGGTGTAGATAAAAGGGCAGCCGTTACGCAACCTGGAAAGGAAAGAGAACGGGGGAGGGGGGAGAGAGAGAGAGAGAGAAGGAAAGGAAAGGTCAAGAGAAGAAAGCAACTCTCTCCTGAGTGTCTGGCTCTGCGGCTGGAGGAGATAAACAAAGAGCTGTGAAGAAGAAAGCAATAAAAAGACAAACCCCGTTTGCGGTCCTGGTTCATTCTGCCCATTCTTCCCCACTTTTGGTATATACCTGTTGTGTACTGAGAAAGGGGGGCTTTGGGGAGAAGCAGCTTTTCCTGACCTCTGAACTTTCCTAGGTCCTCTCTCCCCCTGTCCTGCTCTTCTTCCTCACCATGCCTTCCCCCACTCTTCCAAAGCCACCCCCCCAAAAGAAAATCCACCCCATAAAGCTGGGCTTACCGGTTGAGTTTCCAGCAGCGTGTGTGTTTGTGAGTGGGTGCAAACAAGGGGGGGCAGCTGGGAGGGTGGAGGGTGACGGTCTCCCCACAGGGCTGCCACTCGGTGCCGGACTTCTTGTTTGTCACCCCACTGGCGTTTGTGTCTCCGGGGGAGAGAGAGCAAAGGATCTGCATTGTGATAAGGCTACGTTGAAATTTGTACTTTGGCCTCGAGGGCATGAAGGATTTGGCAGGCACAGCTGGCGTCTGCAGGGCGGAGGCAAGAAAAGCCAGGGGGGGGCACAAGGTGAGGTGAGGGAGGTTAGGAACCAATACGGAAAGAGAGGGAACAAAAAAAAAAAAGAGGGCTGGGTGGAATCATAAAAGGGGTCGGTGGGTGGGTGCTGCAAACAGGATCCTGGCACCGCTGGCTCCACTCCTGCCTTGCTTTTGTAGCTACATCTGTTGGAGTTTGGCCTGTCATGCAGCTGCTACACAAGTACTGGAGCCCTGCCTGATGTGCAGTGGTGGAAGCGGGGGGGGGGGATTAGCGTGAGTAGGAAGAGAAGGGGCAAAGTTTATCTCTAGTAGGGTGAGTTGTGTCCCCCATGTTAAGTTCTGTGAAAGGAAGAAAAATATCAATTTATGTTACTGACGGGAGCTCAGCAACGGGGGAAGGAGTTGGGGGTGAGCTTCTTGTTGGGGGGGGTGCTGGCCTCCCCCTCCTCTGGCACCACCCACATTGATAGTAAGGTAAGAAAATGAGGGGGCGGGGAGAGAAGAAGAAGAGTTTGGATTTGACATCCTGCTTTATCACTACCCTAAGGCAGTGTTTTTCAACCTTTTTTGGGCAAGGGCACACTTGTTTTATGAAAAAAATCACGAGGCACACCACCATTAGAAAATGTTAAAAAATTTAACTCTGTGCCTATATTGACTATATATAAAGTAATTCTCTTGAATAGGAATCAAATAAACACAATTTTTCCCACGGCACACCAGGCAACATCTCGCGGCACACTAGTGTGCCGCGGAACAGTGGTTGAAAAACACTGCCCTAAGGAGTCTCAAAGCGGCTCACAATCTCCTTTCCCCTCCTCCCCCACAACAAACACCTGTCCTTAAGTCAAAACAAAATAAAAAGTAATAAAATAATAAAATCCTTCCAGTAGCACCTTAGAGACCAACTAAGTTTGTTCTTGGTATGAGCTTTTTTTTTGACTATGGCAGACCAACATGGCTACCTACCTGTAACTGTCCTTAAGTGTGTGTGTTCACTGACTACCATTTTTAGGGTTCCTTTATGTGCTTTCCTTCCTGGGTAAGATGAGCAATTCCTGCAGTTTCCATTGTTTCCCCCCAGAGTTTCTCACCTCGCTCATCTTGCAAATTAAGAGTTTGAAAGACTCTCATCCTAGTGGGCTGTGACTGAACTGGTTATCTTTCGACTCCTCTTTCCCTTCAGATTATCCTAACATTATCTTGATGGTCTCCATTCAAGGGCTGAATAGACTGTACTCAGGCAACTAAATTTGCATGTGCTGACCTTTCTTCAAGGTGTGAGGAACTCAAGATATCCCCCAAATGCCTTTCAGGAGACAAGAAGCTGGGATCAGACTGGTACCAGCATCACCAAAGGTCAAGATAAAGTATCTCTTGTCATATTAGGTTATGTCAACCTTTCAAACTTCTGTCATAAACCAGGGTTTCCCAAACGTGCACCTCCAGCCGTTTTTGGCCTACAGTTCACATTTTCCCTGACCACTGGTCCTGCTAGCTAGGGGTGATGGGAGCTGTAGTCCAAAAACAGCTGCAGACCCACGTTTGGGAAACCCTGACACAAACCAGTTCAGACTGACAATTATCTGTTCACAACTGCATGGATCTGACTGGATGTCTTAGAATCATAGAATCCTAGAGTTGGAAGAGATCACAAGGGCCATCCAGTCCAACCCCCTGCCAAGCAGGAAACACCATCAAAGCATTCCTGACAGATGGCTGTCAAGCCTCTGCTTAAAGACCTCCAAAGAAGGAGACTCCACCACACTCCTTGGTAGCAAATTCCACTGCCGAACAGCTCTCACTGTCAGGAAGTTCTTCCTAATGTTTAGGTGGAATCTTCTTTCTTGTAGTTTGAATCCATTGCCCCGTGTCCGCTTCTCTGGAGCAACAGAAAACAACCTTTCACCCTCCTCTATATGACACCCTTTTATATATTGGAACATGGCTATCAGATCACCCCTTAACCTTCTCTTCTCCAGGCTAAACATACCCAGCTCCCTAAGCCGTTCCTCATAAGGCATTGTTTCCAGGCCTTTGACCATTTTGGTTGCCCTCTTCTGGACACGTTCCAGCTTGTCAGTATCCTTCTTGAACTGTGGTGCCCAGACCTGGACACAGTATTCCAGGTGAGGTCTGACCAGAGCAGAATATAGTGGTACTATTACCTCCCTTGATCTAGACGCTATACTCCTATTGATGCAGCCCAGAATTGCATTGGCTTTTTTAGCTGCTGCATCACACTGTTGACTCATGTCAAGTTTGTGGTCTACCAAGACTCCTAGAGTTGAACGTGTGACCAGGCTTGGATTTTGGGTAGCGAGGTCTGGTTATGGCTTTTCATTTCTTCTGGAGAGGCAGAAGATTCCTGTATTGAGCAGGAGGTAGGGGGTTGGAATGGATGACTTTTAAGGTCCCTTCCAATTCTGTGATTCTGGAGCAATGGGGAAACTGTGGCTCTTCAGATCCTGTTGAACTCGCAACTCCCACCAGCCCCAGCCGATGTTCAGGGTGATGTGAGTTGTAGTTCAATAACATGCTTTGACTACAGTTCCCAACCACCACAGCCAACAAGGCCAGTGGACGGGGATAATGGGAGTTGTAGTCCGGCAACATCTGGAAGATCACAGCTTCCCCATCCATTCTATAGTGGGTTGTCAGGAGATATGCTCCTATCTCCCTTTATTTAGCTGAGATGGTCCCTATTTCCTAGTCCCTGGTAAATCATTTTTTGGGAGGGATGTGCATCTTGTTCATATTTTCTGATGGGCATATATTGCTGTCATTGCTATCCTTCAAGCTTCTGCTGTACCCCCAACCTTGGGTTTCCAGAAGTAAGATCATGCATCTTGCCTCTATTGTGCATGCACCTCAATCCATGCGCATAAACCAGGCAATGCACAACCTGCTGTTTTACACCTTGTGCTGGCTCAGAGTGTGCTTTGAAGTGTCCTGCTCATGGTGGCGACTTCTCAGGAATCAGGAGCAGAAAACATGTCTGAATGTGTGCAGTGTATATTTTTTATTCATTACAAACCAGACCTCACAATTTATGGAATTATGGGGTGAGCATTTCAGTCTGGCATCTGAGCTGGTGAAGGTGGGCATGGGACTTCCTGGAGATGCCAGGGAATGAGCCAGCCCTGGCACCCATCATTCAGCCCCGAACACTGAGGTCCAACTCTGAGGGCCTTCTGGCGGTACCCTCACTGAGAGAAGTGAGGTTACAGGGAACCAGGCAGAGGGTCTTCTCGGTAGTGGCGCCCACCCTGTGGAACGCCCTCCCGTCAAAGGTGAAGCTTTTGCCTGTATGAAGGCAATATTTACATTTTTTGCTCCATCCACTTTTGCTTCTGGCCCTGCCCAGCAGTGGCATGCGGCCCCTAAAAAGTTGCCCAGAAGGGATTGTGGCCCTCAGGCTGAAAGAAGCTCCTTAAGGCTGATCCGTATTCCTCGAAATCAGTTCTCATCCCCATGGTGGATTTCCTTTCTCCATGGCCAGCTCTCCTTTCTTCCTGGGCCCGGCACATTTTCCCAGCCAGCACCTGCCTCTTCAGGGTTGCCACTTTTTCTCCCTGCTCCTGCTCCTCTGCCTTTAGTCAACTGCCTGACACGCAGACACTTGCCAGATAATGTCCCTACCCTACCCCACTACCAATTTTAACCTTCCTCTCCAGGCCAATGCAAAGGTTCACCCACAAAATCCCGGCTAAAGACTAATTAAAGAGGTGGCAATCCTGAGAGGAGAAAGGAGAGGAGCAGGGCAGAAGGAAAAATGAACCAGATCCCATCTTTCATTCCCCAGCGTCTGATTAATCCCCCAATCCCCCCGCAATGAAGACCAATTTCCTGCTAATGAAACTTTGAAGAGCTTGATTAATCTGCACTGAGGCAAGCCGGGCCGATCCATTCTTCCCACCGCCGTCTCTCCACTGCACACCCTCCCCACCCCCCACCCCATCTCGCCGGTGGTGGTTGAGGCGGAGAGGATAATTATATTTCAACAGGATGTCTTCATTTTCCTATGACAGCTCCATCACATCCTAGCTTCCCACCCACCCTGCCCTCTCTCCTCCCTCCACAGCCACACAGACCCCTGGGATTCGGTTGGCACAGGAGCAATGTCAGATAGAGAAAGATGGCAAAATCAGAAGTGGTTCCGTAAATTCGCTGAGCAACACACCCACCCACCCTTATTCCCCAGGGCCCGAACTCAGGAACAGAGTGCATGCTTGCATTTAATAATAATAATAATAATAATAATAATAATAATAATAATAATTTATACCCTGCCCATCTGGCTGGGTTTCCCCAGCCACTCTGGGCAGCTCCCAACAGAATATTAAAAACATGATAAAACATCAACATTAAAAACTTCCCTAAACAGGGCTGTCTTCAGATATCTTCTAAAAGTCGTGTTGTTTATTTCCTTGACATCTGATGGGAGTGTGTTCCACAGGGCGGGCCCCACCACCGAGAAGGCCCTCTGCCTGGTTCCCTGTAACCTCACTTCTCTCAGTGAGGGAACTGCCAGAAGGCCCTCAGAGCTGGACCTCAGTGTTCGGGGCTGAATGATGGGAGCCAGGGCTGGCTCATCCCCTGGCATCTCCAGGAAGTCCCATGTCCTCAACCCTGGAGTCAGTGGTGCCTTCAGCCCACCTTCCTTCCTGGACCACTCCCTGAGGGCTGCAGGCCAGAGATGGGCGGAACCAGTGGGCAAAAGTGGGCGGAGCAACGAATAGGATGTTTACCTTTGCACAGGGTGCTAATTTCTCGAGGCGCACACCCTCTCCATCCTCTACCTAGACAAACAAAGAGCACGAGGGCCCAACAGAGAGGACCAGAGGGCCTCACACCCCTGTGGCACATGCCCCTTACCTGTTACTGTGATCATTATACCTGCTGAAAGCACAGAAGTCCCCCCTCTCCCCTCCTGCAGCCAGTAGCCTAATCTTATGAAAACTATGCATCCTTTGGTGAGATGACGCACTTACCCTGTCGCACTGAAGATTGAGCAAAGCTTCTTCCCAGATCCCTTACTGCTCCTGTCGCTGGGGTGGGGGTGCTGCCTGCCTGCCCCCTCCCATAATGGTTGTGGGCCTTGTCCACTCCAGGAAATCCAAATCTCTGCTGGGTTCTCAGCCTGGCGGTTGTGGCGGTCAGCCTACGGAGCCTTCGGGGATCACAGGTGTGGCCAGCGTCCCTCCGCAGTTCTGCTCCAGGGCCCACTTGCCAGGAAATGCCTCCCATAACAAGCTGGGAATGAGACCGGACTGGTTCAGGTCTGGCAAGATACAGGCAGAAACTGGACAGTTGACACCTGACTCTTGCTTAGGATGGGGCCAGAGTGGGGGGAGGAAGATGAATGGGAGGTTGCCTGCTTTTGATGGGGTTAGACGCTCTCTGAAGGAGCGGCTTGGGGGTACTTCTGGATCCTTTGCTGTCACTTGGGGCTCAGGTGACCCAGCTGTGCCCCAATCAAGACAGAGATAGTCCAACTACTGCTGCCTATGCTCTGATAACCTCTAGGTTAGATTACTGCAACATTTTATACTAGGGCTGCCTCTGAAGATGGTTCGGAGAGCCAGTGTGGTGTAGTGGTTAAGAGTGGTAGACTCGTAATCTGGTGAACCGGGTTCACTTCTCCGCTCCTCCACATGCAGCTGCTGGGTGACATTGGGCTAGTCACACTTCTCTGAAGTCTCTCAGCCCCACTCACCTCACAGAGTGTTTGTTGTGGGGGAGGAAGGGAAAGGAGAATGTTAGCCACTTTGAGACTCCTTCGGGTAGTGAGAAAGCGGGATATCAAATCCACACTCTTCTTCTTCTTCAGCTGATGCAAAATTCAGTGACCGGGTTGCTCACAGGGGCAAGACAACTTGAGCATATTATACCGATCCTGGCCCAACTGCCCTGGCTGCTGCTGAGCATCCGAGCCCAATTCAATGTGCTGTTTTTGACCCATAAAGCCTTAAATGACTCAGGGCGACTATATCTCAAGGACCGCCTCTCCCCAAATGAGCTGACCAAGATCCTACGATCTTCCTCTGAGGCCCTTCTTCACGTGCCTCCTCCACGTGAGGTCTGGAGGGTGGCAACACGAGAACGGGCCTTTTCTGTGGTGGCTCCCCGTTTGTGGAATTGCTCTCCTCAGGGAGGTTCGACTAGCACCTTCATTATACATCTTTACAGTGGTGTGCAGTGAAATTTTCCGCAGGGGAACAGTTAGGGCTAGAGGCACCAGTTTGTGAGGGCGATTGCGGGGCGTGTGTGTGTGTGTGTGTGTGTGTGTGTCGTGACGTCACTCACATGAGCATCATGCCTCCCTAAACCAGGCAGAAGCTTCCCTAGCTTTGGGAAGGAGGTGCTAGGCTTTAATACTTTAATTTACTGGGAACATTTAGGGAACTAGCCTAGACCCCTTAGTCCACTGACCGCACACTTCTTCAGGCGCCAGTTCCTCTTTGGCTGATTAATATTCCATGGCCTTTTAATGTGTTGGGTGTGTGTTATTGTGATATATATGGAGACTTGAGATTAAGACTGGAAAAATTAGAAACTGAGGCTGTGTGCACGTTACCATTTTAAAACGCACCTGTGTCACCCTGTTTCTCAGCTTGTTTGGTGGGAAACACGTCAAAATGAGGTAATGTATTTCCTCAGAAATGACCAGCTAGATATGGATTGTGGCTCATGTCATGAGTGTGTCTGCACCTGAGAGAAACCAAAATTGATGGATTTATTCCTCCATCCCCGAGGGGAGACGTTTCCCGCTGACGGCTGTTTTGCTCAGATTTTTATCCCCTGGGGCTTCAATCCATTTTCTTCTTCCTTCCAATTGAGGGGGGGAGAGAAAAAGAGAGATTTCTCCCTGTAAATCTCTGCCTCCCTTGTCACGTTAGAGGCACTGTTCTCCTTTTCCAGGTTTTCTACCTCTGCAGCGAGTGCGTTTGCTTTGCTGATAAGGCGGTGCATCCTGGATTCGGGTATGGTGTTAGGTTTGGAGCCATACTGGAAATACTTCAGCAGGTAAAAAGTGGAGGGAGGGGGAAAATTGGATACATAATACTAGAACCTGGGGCCTGCCAATAAAACTGAATGTTTGAAGATTCAGGACAGACTTACAGATTTACCCAACGCCTAGTTAAACTGTGGAATTTGCTTCCACAAGAGGTAGAGACGGCCACCAACGGGCCATGTCCACACCATATATTTATGTAATAAGCAAAAATCTGCCCTTCTTCCCTTATGGGGCACACAAGAGCCCTTGCAAAGTCCTTTGCAGGTTCTCCATTGGTAGGAGTAAAAAACAGAGGCCAACCAGAGAAGATTGAGAAGCAAAGCAGCTAGTAAGCTTGATCTTTATTGAAGCTGTGGCAACAATGGTGTTTCTCAGGGGAAAAGACCCAGAACCCAGCAGCCATGCTCTTATAAAGACATTTCAAAATCCCTCCTGGAGTCTAGCCCACCACCCAGAAACAGCATCCAATCACAGAAGAGGTGTAACCCAAGACCACTATTTCCCCAGATACATCAGAGCTACATCACAAATTGGGGAGGGTCAGAGGAGGTAACTTGGGAATTTTCCACACCTGTGCCATCTCTCCTTGACCCCTCCCAGACACACATTTCTGCAAAACAAAAGGTTTCCTCCCTGGCTGGTAGGGCTAATAGCTGTTCCTTTGTGAGGGAAATGGCCCATCATGTGGCCCTCAGGCAGAGACTTCTCACCTCCTCCCTGCAGATGAAAACACTTGGACAGCTAGGAGACAAAATGGAGCGAGGCCTGTCTTTCTGTGCTGTTTTCAGACATGTGGCCTTATTTGTTTGGTGAATTAATAACAATTATTATTATATATATATGTATAATTATTTTATATCGTGTTTTTAATATTCGGTTGGGAACCGCCCAGAGTGGCTGGGGAAACCCAGCCAGATGGGCGGGGTATAAATAATAAATTATTATTATTATTATTAATGTGGGGCCTTTTTTGCTCTACCACTAAGCTATGCCCCAAATATTGGTGGTTTGGGAGGAGGGGGGGAGTTGCAGCCTATAGCCAACAGGGGGCAGTATTCCCACATTGTTGTTCATCCATCCTAACCACAGGTGCCTCACTACATCATCTAAGGTTGCTGGCTTTGTAGCTCCATAAGGGATAAACTACAATTCCCAGGATTCTCTGGGGGAAGCGACACACTTTGAATGTATGGTGCGGTCGTTGTGGCCAAAGAGCAGTTCCAGGTGGCGCTGGCGGTAATCCTGCACAGCATTTCCCCATCCCCACACCATCTGGGTGCTTAACCTTCTGCCCAACACAAGCTACACACTTTCAGAGCTTTATCTTAAGGACTAGAAACTTGTTTCCTTTTAAAGATGACTCTCGAGATGCTGGCTCGTACTTCCTTGTTCAATGCTTCATGGGACTGCAACATTGCAGAACATGCACATACATATCTGTGGATGCCTTGTGTTGACAAATAGGTGAGCAAGAGGCAAATTACTCCTCCCCAATTTCTCATAGACTGCCTAATGCAGGGCTGAGGGACCATTTATTAGCCCCAGGTCTGCATTCCCATCCAGGTAAGCGAAAAAGGCACGATCAGAGTTCGAGGACACATTCCAGCCAGGCCAAAGCACCTGAGTAAGGTGCCATAGCAGGGCTGGTAAGCGGTGTGGTCTGGGGAGAGTCCTGGGGGCCAGGTAGGGAGGCTAGGAGGGCCCACATTCAGGCCCTCAGACCTGAGATTCTCCAGTAGAGGTGGATTTAGAGGAGCGTAACTGGACGCGGGTGACACTGTGGGTTAACCACAGAGCTAGGGCTTGCCAATCAGAAGGTCGGCGGTTCAAATCCCCACGACGGGGTGAGTTCCCATTGCTCGGTCCCAACTCCTGCCCACCTAGCAGTTCAAAAGCACGTCAACGTGCAAGTAGATAAATAGGTACCGCTCCGGCAGGAAGTTAAATGGCGTTTCCGTGCGCTGCTCTGGTTTTGCCAGAAGCGGCTTAGTCATGCTGACCACATGACCCGGAAGCTGTACGCCGGCTCCCTCGGCCAGTAAAGCGAGATGAGCACCACAATCCCAGAGTTGTCCATGACTGGACCTAATGGTCAGGGGTCCCTTTAACTTTACCTTTAACTGGTTCACCCGCACTGGGTGCTGAGTTAAGAGGGCACCGTGGGGGACATGGCAACAATGAAGAGCAACAGAATACAAGAGGCAGGGAGTGCCAAATTTTGGCATTGCACAGGGTGCCACTGAAATTTTAAAGCCCAAAGGTTGCCGCTGTCCCAACCCCTGACCTAACGGTTGCTGGAACCTTTGCAAAGAATCCGGTTGCTTGAGAAGGTCTGCACCTTCTGAAGAAAAGGTGACTTACACATCAACTGGGTGTGAACTTTTGCTTTGCATGTTTAAAAGGCTCTGATGGGCCACAGGGATCCTAGCACACACACCCACACACCCACAAATACACACACAACACAAACACCATCAGCATTCTCACAGTGGCCCAACAGATACGACCGGGAAGCCTGAATGCATGGCAGCGCTGCCCATTTGCAATTCCCAGAAACAGCTATTCGGATCAGAGGCATAGGGCTTCCAACACCGAAGGTAGCTGTGTTCTCCTCCGTGAATTTGTCCAACCCTCTCTTAAAGCCATCCAGGCTGGTGGCCATCACTTACTCTTATGGTCTTATTCATCGGCGCCGGGTATATGGGGCACAAGGGGCCTCAGCCCCTTCAATATTTTGAAGCAGGGGGTACAGCCCCCTCCAATATTGAGGGGGCTACCATCCCCGCTGCCCTGGACAAGCACCAGCGCACCAGGTGGGATGCTTGGAGGGTGATTTTCGCCCTCTAAGCCACCCGCCACTATTGCCAGTGTGTCCCAGCAGGTGACCACTCGTCTCGGCACACGTGGCCCAATGGGGGCAGGGCGTCGCATGTGTCATGTCATGCACATGCAGCAGCCCCCCTCCCCAATATGTGGGGCCCAACTTGGCATGGTTGGTCTTATTTAATAGAACTAGGATAACTCTGTTGGTAGAGCAAGAGACTCCTAATCTAGGGGTTGCGGGTTTGAGCCCCACGTTGGGCAAAAGATTCCTGCATTGCAAGGGGTTGGACTAGACGACCCTCGGGGTCCCTTCCGATTCTATGATTCCACTGCTTTAACTACGCACTGTGTGAAGAAGGATTTTGTTTTGAGTGTCCTGAACCTTCCTGTGTTTTGCTTCATTGCATGTCCCCGTGTTCTTGTGTTAAGAGACAGGGAGAAAAATGTTTCTCTCTCCACTTTCCATATACATATACATATACATATATTCCTGCCCCCAACCCTGCCTTCACACATGGATGCTTTAGCTGAGATTTCTGCAATGCAAGGGGTTGGACTAGATGACCCTCGGTTCCCTCCCAACTATACAATTCTATGATTCCCCTCAAGGCATCTGCCTGGCAACTATGAGAACAGGATTCTTGACTAGACGTGCCTTTGGCCTGATCCAGCAGCCAGGCTCTTCTTATGCTTTGATGTGTCTCCCCTCCCCCACCCTCCATACTGAAAAAGCCCAAATGTTGAAACCTTGCCCCATTAGAGAATTGCTCCATTGGGGAGCACTGCTTTCCCCATTAGGGAATTACTCCATCCTTTTCCGAACCTTTTCCAGCTCTGCGATAGGTACCCTTTTTGGGACGAGGCGACCAGAACCGCATGTGGATTTCCAAGTGTGGTCTAGCCATAAATTTCAGAGCCAGCCTCTCTCTCTCTCTCTCTCTCTCTCTCTCTCTCTCTCTCTCTCTCTCTCAGCGTATGAGCAGGGCCTGCCTATATGGGGGTGTGAGTGCATCGCTGCGAGCTCACCAGTGGGAGTATAATTGAAGCTGCTGATGCATGCCAGCCAGGTGGGTAGGCTGCAATCGGAGAAGGACGTGTAGATCCGCACTGCTCTGTCCCCATCAGATCTGAAGCACGCGCCCCGAGTGAGAAAGAGGGAGCCGCTCCAGAGCAGCGGAAGAAGGAAGCCCAAGACAGCCCGGTGTTTGCTTCCTGATGCTTGGAGAGGGACCCGAAACCTGGGCAAGATCATGAGTTCAGTCCACCTTCGCCAACCCGACACCCTTCAGGCGTTTTCAGCTACGGCTAGCAGGGGCTGATGTGAATTATAGTTACAGATAGGGGAAGGCATTCGATGCAGCTCGCATTTAAACACAGACCTGCCCGACGCTTTTCTGAAACAAGTTGCAAACCAAAAACGTGGTCGTTTTTCGAAACCTGCGCTTCTCCGCATGTCAGCAGGTCAGTGTTAAACAAGCACCGGTGCCAGTGAAGTTAACTGGGGAAACCCAGCCAGATGGGTGGGGTATAAATAACAAATTATTATAACTGTTTATTCAAAGAAACCCAAACAGCAGCATAGGCCTAGGGTTTCCAGGAACTCCTCCCAGTAGGTCTTGACCCAATGAGGCAATGGCAAGGACTGAAGTTGCCTAAGTCCCCTCCTCTCCAGGGTTTTTTCCCCAGAGACTGCGTCTGCATGCAACCAATTTGATCCTTTCATTTTTCTGCAGGTTCTGGAAACCACCAGGAACGGGAGACTCCCTGCTTCGGCAGCCTGCCTCATCTTTGTCTCCTGGCCCACACTTCCCTCCAGCCTCCGCTTCAGCCTCGGATTCTGGACTGCCTTCTGCCCCAGCTTCTTCCTGCTCACTAAACCCTGTTGCCTATTCAGCTTCCAACGCCTCCTCCTCCCAGTCTGCTACCTCTTCTCTCTCTGACCACTCATTGTCTTCCCACCACCAGTCCCCTGGCTCTGATTCTTCTTCCCTCCCACCACATCTGTGCATTCAGCCAGTCCATGACACCAAACTTTGCACTGTAAATTGCTCAGCCCAGCAGCTTGTGCACACAAAAAAAGGGCATATGTTAGGCTAAAGTGCGTATTAAAATGCATACTTGTTAAAAAACATAATGTACTAAAATGCATTGCATTGGTGGAAGTCGCTTTGCAAAATAAAAAAAAAAAAGAGGAGGGGGAAAAGAGAGGAGAGATTCGTACGGCACTGCTGGCGAATTTTCAATAGGACTTGTGCTTTTTTTAAAAGCCAAACGAATGAATCGCAAGCTGATACGAAAATGTGTAGAACTGAACTTGAGAGTGGGAAAACAAGAAACCGAGAGACCCTGAAATTTGCCCGTCCCAAGTTGCAGTCCGAAACATCTGATGGGCACCAGGTTGGCGAAGGCTGATTTAAGGCTGATCTGCTGGGTCCATTTAGTCTCCAAGTGACCCAGCCATAGATGCTTCCAAGAAGCCCAAGAACCGGGGCGGAGGGAGGCAAAAGTCCTTCCCTCCCTGGTTCTCCAGCCACAGAATTCGGAAGCGGGCTGCCCCTCATCACACAAATTCACGAATTTGAGTTCTGCACTAACTGGGTCTTGAACATCTAACACTCACAGAGCTGACTTCCCAGAGTCCCCAGGGAAGGGAAATCAGTTGTTAAACCACTCGTGAGGATTGTAGCTCTGGTGGGACGGGGTCTGCAACCAGCTCCCTTAACATACAGTACTTCCCATGATCCTCTGGGGGAAGCCATGACTGTTTAGAAGTGGCATGACAGTGCTGTAAACATGTAGTGCGGATTCAATGTAAGGCTGTTCATGCTTCCTCCTCCTCCTCCTCCTCCTCCTCCTCCTCTTCTTCTTCTTCTTCTTCTTCTTCTTCTTCTTCTTCTTCTTCTTCTTCTTCTTCTTCTTATCCCACCCAACTGACTGGGTTGCCCCAGCCACTTATTGTGAAAACATAATAAAACATTATTTGCTTCTGAAAAGGATCTGGGAAGGAAAGGGGAGCCAACTCTTGCCTCCTTTGATTCAAGGACCATTGATTTGGAAGAGGTGAGCATCATTGGATGAGGAGTGTTAGTGACAGAGTCAGCATTTTGGCCTGTTCCCTGTCTCTCCCCCCCCCCCCGCCCGCAGGGTCTGGCTGTGCCACATTAATCTTTTATCACCTGCTTCTTGGGCTTTAAATTAAACATGAGGAGAAAACAGAAAGGGAAAGCCACCAAAAATATAAAGGCCTTTAATCAGCTCTAAATGGGCCACGGTGGGTGACGGCAGCTGGCACAACGCTGCCTCTCTCTGACATCTGATGTGCTGGGAGTGCAATGGAAGGCGGTGGCAAGGAAGCAACCAAGAAGTGTCAGGCTCACCGGCTCACCCAGTGTCACCTACTCTGACTGGCAGCAGCTTTCGAGGGTTTCAGGCAGGATTGTCTTCCAGGCCTACCCAGAGATGCCAGGGATTGAACTTGGCACCTTCTTCTGCAGGAGCCTTCTGCAGATGCTCTCTGACACTGAGCTACGACCTGTCCTTGTGCTTGGGATCAAAACCAGGGCCTCGGCCGTGCCGCTTCTGCACATCCGGCATTTCTAGCCCGCTTTTCAAGTGCTCGGAGTAATTCGTGCAAATTATCCCTGGAACCCTTGCAACAACCCTTTAAGGCGGACCAACAGCAAGTTGCAGGCCAAGAGAGTTGCAAATGGGTGTGCTTTTTGCTTGCTAATGTTTCACTGAATTTCACAGGAGATTAACAAAGACGTTAATAGTACAATTAAAAGAGTCGAGAAAGGATAACAATTTTGGCAACTCCTATTGCATGAAGGCAATTTGCCCTTGGGTCACTTACCTGATTAAAAAGGTAAAGGGACCCCTGACCGTTAGGTCCAGTCGTGTCCGACTCTGGGGTTGCGGCGCTCATCTCGCATTACTGATCCATGGAGCCGGCGTACAGCTTCCGGGTCATGTGGCCAGCATGACAAAGCCGCTTCTGGTGAACCAGAGCAGCGCACGGAAACACCGTTTACCTTCTCGCCGGAGTGGTACCTATTTATCTACTTGCACTTTGACGTGCTTTTGAACTGCTAGGTTGGCAGGAGCTGGGACCAAGCAACAGGAGCTCACCCCGTCTCGGGGATTTGAACTGCCAACCTTCTGATCAGCAAGCCCTAGGCTCTGTGGTTTAACTCACAGCTCCACCTGCGCTTAACATCCCTCAATTAAATAGTTTTTTAAAAAAAGGATTGGACAATACAATATTAGTTTAGAAGGGAGAAAGTGCATATGTGTGTGTCTATTCTGTTGTGCGTTCATGATGAATTGTGCACCTGATGTTATCAGCAGAGTAATAAGTGGTTTTGCTTTCAGTACTGTTCACAACTGCAAAAGTTTCAGGGCAGACAGATTGCCTTGTTTCTAACCCGTGCAATGCCCTGTAACTCCCTGCTGAAATACAGTAGCTTTTCACGCCACAAACCTTCTTTTTAATCCCGCTTTTGATGCACTGTAAAACAAAAGCCCTGTGCTGGCCCTGGGGGTTTGTCCGTGAAGTGAAGTCCAAGTCCAGTCCTGGGTCTAGGGGTCCAAAGGAGGTCAGTCCGGCAGGGAGCGAGATAGGGAGCAGGTCAAGGTCCAAGGCAGGTGCAGGCACAAGGTTGCAGGTCAACATACGTTTGCAGCTAAGTTGCTCACGCAACTTGGGCTGGGGCTGGCTGGCTTTTATCTGGCCCTATGCTTAGGGCAGCCCCGTTCCTCTGGAGACTCGCCTCTCCTCCGGGCCTGGAGGCAAGCACTCCTCCTGTAAGCACTTAGCTCCCTTCGCCTCTCTGCCTTGAGCCTCTGCAGCTCAGGAGAGGCTGGTGGGTTACTGGACCCAGGGGCTGCATCAGCTTCCTCTGATGAGGCTGGGAGTGGAGCACCTGCAGGCAATGGGTCCACCCTCCGGTCAGGAGCCTGAGCAGACTCCGCTGATGCCTGCACCTGGGGATCCAGCACAGGTGGGGATCCTTCAGGCTCAAGCCCTGGCCCTGGCTCAGCTGGTTCTGGAGGCGGGGAATCCTGTGCAGGCTGGGATCCCTCAGGTTCAGCATCTGAGTCTGACTCCCAGGCCATCACAAGCCCCTTTTCCAGATGGCATTAATGTAGCATCACTGCGGAAGCACAGCAGGACGACTAAGGAAGCAGAGTGATGTGTGGCTGGTCCATTATAAATCCATCCCTAATGCACTATTATTACAGCAATGACATTTTTATTATTATCACTACTACTAGTATTCCATTTATAGCCCACATTTTCTCCAAGGAGTTCACGGTAGCACGCCTAGTCCTCCCCATTTTATCCAGACAACAACCCTGTGAGATATCTTAGCCTAGGAGACAATGACTGGCCCAGGGACTTCCAGGGCTGAGTCGGGGTGAGAACTCGGGTCTCCCAGGTCCTAGTCCAGCACTCTAACCACTAAGCATCACTGAATACACCAGCAAAACAACAGCACACCAATCTGAAGGCGCTGAGTGGGAGAGGAGTTGTCTTCCTGCTCCTAGCCTAGTTACAGGTAGGTAGCCGTGTTGGTCTGCCATAGTCAAAACAAAATAAAAAATAAAAAAATTCCTTCCAGTAGCACCTTAGAGACCAACTAAGTTTGTTCTTGGTATGAGCTTTCGTGTGCATGCACACTTCTTTACTGGAAGGATTTTTTTTTCATTTTTTACTTTTTTGTTGCTCCTAGCCTGACATTCTAACCCAGGCTTCCTCAACCTCGGCCCTCCAGATGTTTTGAGACTACAATTCCCATCATTCCTGACCACTGATCCGGCAAGCTAGGGATCATGGGAGTTGTAGGCCAAAAACATCTGGAGGGCCGAGGTTGCGGAAGCCTGTTCTAACCACTACACCACACTGCCTTAGTAAGATAAGCAAGAGAGAAAAGGCCGTATTTCCCTATATGAACCTGCCCGGGTTTTGAGATCTTCAGGGGACAACTTTCTCTTGGCTCCACCAACCTCGCGGGAACATTTGGTGAGGGCACAAGAGGGGGCCTTCTCCATGGTTGCTCCCAGATTGTGGGATTCCCTTCCATGGAAGTGTAGGCTGGTCCTCTCTCTGCCTTTCTTTCGCCAGCAGGCAAATACTTTTTTGTTTGACTGTTGGGGGAGAGCTGGACCATAAAGAAGGCTGATCGCCGAATAATTGATGCTTTTGAATTATGGTGCTGGAGGAGACTCTTGAGAGTCCCATGGACTGCAAGAAGATCAAACCTATCCATTCTTAAAGAAATCAGCCCTGAGTGCTCACTGGAAGGGCAGATCCTGAAGTTGAGGCTCCAGTACTTTGGCCACCTCATGAGAAGGGAAGACTCCCTGGAAAAGACCCTGATGTTGGGAAAGATGGAGGGCACAAGGAGAAGGGGACGACAGAGGATGAGATGGTTGGACAGTGTTCTCGAAGCTAGTAACATGAGTTTGGCCAAACTGCGAGAGGCAGTGAAGGATAGGCGTGCCTGGTGTGCTCTGGTCCATGGGGTCACGAAGAGTCGGACATGACTGAACGACTGAACAACAACAACAACAACAACAACCTGATCCAAAACACCCACCCTCCCCACTCAAACATGAAAACAAAGACCACCACAGCCGACCACGAATGAACAACGACACCCTAGGCCAACCCCAACCTCTCTCACCACCAAAGGAACACAAGCGAACAGCAGAGAACCTGCACAAGCAACGCTGACATCAAACCCTACATATATATTAAGTAAAATAGAAACATCGTCACACGACCCCACCCCCACCAATCTTCCCCACCCCCTCCGCCTCTTTCCCCCTTTTCTTCCTAACGTCTCAACAAATTTGTAAATATGTTACATGGGGGGGGGGGAATATGAGAGAGAGACATTGCACATACTTTTGTAAATCAAGAAAATCTTTAATAAAAATACATTTTTAAAAAACTGTTGGGGCAGGGTCTTTTCGACGGTGGGCTGTTGTGCGTTTTCTTCTCTTTCTGCTGTGTTTTAAATGGCTTTAAGTTGCTTTCGTCCAGTGCTGTTTTTCAAATGGAAACCATTTCAAAAACATAAACAAAGTGATTGGTGGGGAGGACAATTTTTTTTAATTTTAATTGTATATGTTTTTAATTCATGTTGTAAGCTGCTTTGGGTCCTGCACTGGTGGGGGGGGGGAGAGAGAGAGAAGTGGGATAAACATTAAAATAAAATAAAATAAAATAAAATAAAATAAAATAAAATAAAATAAAATAAAATAAAATAAAATAAAAATAAAAATAAAAAAATAAAAATAAAAATAAAAATAAAATAATAAAGTCCCTCTTCCCAAGAGTTTACAGCGTACTTTCCAACATTGCCCGTGGCAGCAAAGGAAGGAAGGGCAGAAGGAGGCAGATTAATGTCAGGTTGAGGAGACAGCCACAGAAATGAGAATCTTGCTGCTCCCTATAAATACAGGCTTGTATACATCGTGGGTAGGGCTGCCTGTCTCTGCTGTCTTCCTGCATTTTGGATCTGCTAGAAGTTGCATTTCGAGGATTAGTTTATATAGCACTGACTTTCCCCCTCCTCTCTTTATCTTATCTATTTGTTTTGTGCCTCTTTCCAATGGGGTGTGTGTGTGTCTTTTTATTCCATGTTTGTGTCTGTGCTTTTTACAATATTGCAAGCAGCTCAGATATTCCTTTGAAAAACGGAGCAATATATACGTGTTAAATAAATAAAACAAGGGGTTTTCGCTTTTCCTGGGGGGAATTCTACCGCGACAAAGGGGTTACATTCAAAACACGGGCTAGAGCTATGATAGCCATAAAGGGGCTGGACTTCTGTATGGCGCATGTTTAATGGTGCGATTTCAACCCTTGATATCATCGTGTAGCCAGTGGCACAGGCTAAATGCCTAATCCCACATACCTGGGAGTAAACCCCAACGAATTCAAAAGGTTACTCTAAGCAAAAAATTCAGAAAGAATGGAAAATATTCAAAGATTATTTGGAACAACATCACAATTCTGAACACCTGGCAGATATAGATTGATCCTTGTAAGATAAGAAATAGAATGTTTCCCTTTACAATATTTGAAAAAAAATGAAGAAGCAATTAATCAAACTGATTCTGTGTGTGGAGATAATGGGAAAAAATGTTATAATGAGTACAAGTGGAAGTCAGCATTATTCCCATTTTTATTTTCATTTTTTCCTTCTATTTTTCCTTTTGTTTTTTGGTATCTCTTCCCCGCCTTTTTTGTTCTTTTCTCCCCCCCCCTTCCCATTCTTTTCTCCCCCTCCTTTTTCTTTGTGTATTTTTATACATAAAGAACCGGCTAAGAAGGAACTGAGGTGAAGAAATTATGAAAATTTTTGAACATGAAGAAGAGGTAATGCATAATTGTATAAGCAATTAAGTATTAAGTACTGTTAATTGTTAAAGTGAGTCAATTTGTGACTTTTCCTTTCCCCCCCTTTTTTCTTTTTTCTTTTTTTGGCCTTTTCTATATTTTTGTGTATGTGTGTGAAGAACATCGATAGTTTTGCTCTGTTACTGATGTTATTGTTATTAATAAATTCTAAATAAAGTTTTTTTTTTTAAAAAAAAAAGACATCTGAGTAGAGAGGGTTAGGCCCAGGGCCGTCTTAAGGATATCCAGCACCGTGGTTCAAAGATCCCTCAGGAGGCCCTCCCCCCTTTCAAAGATCCCTCCAGCGCCCCCCCTTTCACCTTTTTACAGCGCTGCCGGGTTGGAGGGCAGCTCCTCCTCTGGCGGGGAAGAGGCGGAGGCAGCAAGCTGATGCCGGGAGGCACCGCGTCCAGCCTCCGCCTCTTCCCAGGCGCCCTCCAGAACTTGGCGCAAACTTTTAGCCCTGGTGCCCTGCGCCACTTGCCTCTATGGGCAAGACGCCCCTGGTTAGTCTTGGTTTTGCTGTTAGTTGGGTGGATTCTTGCCAGGGGCGGTTGGGGCCCATTGGGGCTGATAGAGGAGAAGGCAGGGAGCCCAACAGTAGATGGCGCCAGAGACAAGGACAGGCGGGTCCAGCTCCTTTGACTTTTCTCCCCATAGGAGCCCAGATCCCTTCAGCCCCCCCCCCCAATAAAATATTTGAAGAGGCTGCCCCCCAGTTGATGGGCAATGCCGTTCAAATGGTGTGTGTGCACCCCCAATATTTTATTCAAGTTGGCACCCCTGTTTGTCCCCACCCTCTTCCTCTTTCTCCTTCTCCCTGCTGAGTTCTACAAGGGGCAACACAGACCAAGAAGGAGGAAGCTGACAGGCAGGGCCACCCCCTGGGCTGCTTCTTGTAAGTAAGAAGGCTGGCAAGTGGGGAGTTGGCTGAGGGCAGGGTGAAGTCGGTGGGCAGGGCCGTATTTGTTCTAATGGGTCACCCTGGAAGGAAGGGGAGCTGTTTAGACGATAATGTCATAAATCACAGAATCGTAGAGTTGGAAGGGACCCCGAGGGTCATCTAGTCCAACCCACTGCAATGCAGGAACCTTTTGCCCAACGTGGGGCTCAAACCCATGACCCTGAGATTAAGAGCCTCGTGCTCTACTGACTGAGCTATCTCTTCCGTGTATTGCTTTGCTTATTTCATCACGGAGTAAGCCCACCCTGCTGCATTTGGGGTCTGCCCCAAAGTCCTGCCACTGAGAGTAGTCACTATTTTAAATTGAGCGATCTGACATAAAAGTGGAATTCACTGTATGTGTCCCTTTGAGACAAGGGTAGCCAATGCCTTAACCTGCAGATTTAATAGACTCCAGTTCCTTTCACACACACACACACACACACACACACCCAGCATGGTGAGGGGCAATGGGAATTACCTTCCGAAAATGGCTGGAGGGCACAACATCGGCTGCCCCTGCCTTAAGATATCTGGAAAGGATGCAATTTGATTTGGGTAGGAGAAACTTAAAGGGACCCCTGACCATTAGGTCCAGTCGTGTCCGACTCTGGGGTTGCGGTGCTCATCTCCCGTTACTGGCCGAGGGAGTCGGCATACAGCTTCCGGGTCATGGATGTGGCCAGCATGACAAAGCCGCTTCTGGCGAACCAGAGCAACGCACGAAAACGCCATTTACCTTCCCGCCGGAGTGGTACCTAGTTATCTACTTGCACTTTTGACGTGCTTTCGAACTGCTAGGTGGGCAGAAGCTGGGACCGAGCAAGGAGAGCTCACCTCATCGCGGGGATTCGAACCGCCGGCTTTCTGATCAGCAACCCCTAGGCGCTGTGGTTTAGCCCACAGCACCACCAGCGTCCCAATGGCTTCCCCCTCCCCAATTAACTGAACAACCCATCCCCAAACTTGCACCCTCTGTGATCATCAGCTCCTATGGGGAAATCGCATAAATAATTGCTCCCCCCCTTTTAACTGTCTTTTTTCATTTTTAACATGTTTGAAGATTTACAACTGCCCAGCATTCAACTCTGGATTTCAGAAAAGAAGAAATAAATAAATGTCAGGTTGGTGGAAGTTGGGGGGGGGGAGCAGGGGGGAGAGAACCACGTTGATAGTTTAGAATCAACAAGGTGGCAATTCTCTCTCCTCAACGTCTGTTTACTACCTCCATCCCGCTGTATTAACCCAGTTTGCAAATGCAGCAGAAACCACGGGTCTCTCCCATTGGCTGCCTGCACCTGCCACTCAAAGTCCCGGGCTTCTTTGAGTCCGGCAATATGCTATATATGCGAGTGAGCCGGAGACAGAGGGGGGGCAGTGTGTGAATGAGAGCGAGCGAGCGAGAGCGCAAGAGAGGAGAGAGGACCAGAGCATCTTTCTTGGAGCATCCCTATAGGGTACCATCCCGGCGCCATGAGTAAGGTGAGGGGATGCGGGAATTTGGAAGGAGATGGGATGGAGAGGGTCTTCTGAGGAGGGTTTGTGCCAGGAGGGGATTTTTTTGGGGGGAGTCTGCTCCCCTGCTTCCTAAGGGATGACCATTTGGAGGAGGAGGCTTCTCGCCGCTCGGCATCCCCTGGGCAGATTGCGTGACGGAGGTGATTCCCGGGCACTGGAGGCTGGGGGTGGGGAGCGTGGACCAAAGTGGGGAGAGAGAGAGAGAGCTTCATTGTGTGATGCATTCGGGGTGCAGGGAGGAAGGGGGTATATATATAGAGAGAGGAAGACAGGCTCTGCTGTCACCGTCTAATCCATCTGGCTGCGTGTGACCCGCACACTCGATCCTCTTGTGCAAACAGCTGATTGCGTCTGGAAAGAAAAGGAGAGAGTGTGTTTGTTCACAAAGGTTAGCAACCTGCATGGCTAAGGGGTGTGCGTGTGTGTGTGTGTGTGTGTGAGAGAGAGAGAGAGAGAGAGAGAGAGAGAGAGAGAGAGAGAGAGATATGAGTAGTGAGTGTATGAGTGAGAGAGAGAGAGAGAGAACTCACTTGTATGTTGATTTTTTGTAAGTTTGGGGTGTGTGTGTGTGGGATGCCGCTTCTTCTTCTTCTTCTTCTTCTTCTTCTTCTTCTTCTTCTTCTTCTTCTTCTTCTTCTTCTTCTTCTTCTTCAAGTAACCTCCCCAGATAGGGACAAACCGCTAAAATAAACAGAGAAGTAAGCAAACGGTTCTCCAGCAGAGGAAATTTCAGAGAGTGCAGCTTTTTAAATGCACCCTGAATGAAAAGATGGGGGGATCTCCTCTTCCAAACAACAGTCAGAGATACAGCAAGCAACCCATTCCTGTTTTGCATCTGGTTCGCCATATAGAAGGGTGCCTATGTGAGAGAGTGACAGGGGTGCAAAGAAGACCCCTATCCTGTATTTATGCCAAAGTGAGATACAGCTCTGTGCACACAGGAAATTTTGTGTGTGTGTGTGTGTGTGTGTGTATGAGAGAGAAGACTATAAAGTGTGTGTCTAACACAACCCCATGTCTGTTAATCCATAAATTCTGTCTCTGGGTGGAACATAGGAAGCTGCCTTATACTGAGTCAGAGTCAGACCGCTGGTCCATCTGTCTAGGCTAGCTTTGTATTGCTTACACTGACTGGCAGAGTCTCTCTAGGGTTTCCGACTGGGGAAATTCCCAGCCCCACCTGGAGATGCCAGGGATTGAACCTGGGACTGTGTGCATGCAAAGCAGATACTCCAAGCACTGAGCTACCACTTTCCCCAACCCACCTCTCCCTCCTTCTCTGCACATATAGACAAACACACACACACACATTGATCCAAATGCATGTGCTATTAACTCTGAAGCTTGCATTAGTACCTACCATGTGTGTAAGATCCAAACCTGGCAGGAGGAATCCCCATGTCTGGAGCGCCGGGGGGGGGGGAACCCTGACAAAAGCCATGGGATTGTGTGAGATGCGTAAACACACTGTGAGCTGTGCGGTGTGAGAAGTGGGCATTTGGTTATTTATTTTCTCCCCCCCCCCTTCTGTGATATAAGGACTGGTGGGGTGGGGTGGGGTAGTCATTGCCCAACAAGGAGCCACTTTCTCAAGCAATCTGGCATTTTAATGTAGGGAATTCTCTGCCCTGAGATGCGCTGATGGCTGAATAAATAAATTAGGCAGATTTAGGAAGGCTCGCACTCCCTCCACAATCCTCAAGGGTATTTACTTGGAAATAAGCCCCATCTGCATTCAGCGAGGCTTACTCCCTAGCAGATGTGTTTGGGATTTGCAGCCTCGAGGTGGTGGCTAATCTGGGTAGCCTCCATGTTCAGGAATAGCCTACCTGTGATTAGCAGTAGCTGGGGGAGCTAATGACTGTTTGCCTCTGTTCCTCATGGGAAGAAGAAGAAGAGTTTGGATTTGATATCCCGCTTTATCACTACCCTAAGGAGTCTCAAAGCGGCTGACATTCTCCTCTCCCTTCCTCCCCCACAACAAACACTCTGCGAGGTGAGTGGGGCTGAGAGACTTCAAAGAAGTGTGGCTAGCCCAAGGTCACCCAGCAGCTGCATGTGGAGGAGCGGAGACGCGAACCCAGTTCACCAGATTACGAGTCTACCACTCTTAACCACTAACCCACACTGGCATCTGGAAGACAAGCATTTGGCCTTATCTAGACCTAGCTGCTCTTACATGCATGTCAGCTAAGATAGACTGCCTCTGTCCATGGAGTTTGCATACATTGTGTAAATAATTTTTGTATTCATAAAGAACTGCCTTGCAGGATCAAACCAAAGGTAGCCCAGCCTCGTGACTGCAGAGAACCTGGCAGAGAGGGTGTTGATGTTGTGGTTAGTGTTGGACTGAGAGACAAGGGTTCAGATCCCCACTCAGCCATTAACCTCACTTTGGGGGGGGGGGGAAGTGACCTTGGCAGAGGGGAAGCAGGCAATCATATTCTCTTGGTATGGCCTACCTCACAGGGCTGTTATGGGAATGAAATAAAGGAAATGGGGAGCTTTGCGTGCCCCCATTGAACTCCTTGGAGCAAAGGTGGGATAGAATTGTAATCATAAATAACATCATTAGCCCAGGTGCCTCTGGGGTCAGGGAAGGAGGCAGTGAGCAGCACCTCTTATCAGTAGACTGTCAATCTCTTTAAGATATCTCTGAAGGCATCACACATGTGCACCAGAGGAGCAATGGGCCAGACAGACCGTGAGCCTCATCCTATGAGCTTCTCTCCTTAGCAAACTTACTCTGCAAGCACCACTTGTGAAGACCTCCCAACTGTTCTGGGGTACTCCTAGGCTACAACCCCTGATCTCCTAGGCTACAACCCCTGATCTCCTATTGGAGGCAGTACATTTGGGAAACCCCAGGAGTGGAGAGAAGTCCTGTCTGTGAGCGTCCCATAAGCACCTGGGTGGCCGCTGTGAAAACAGGATGCTAGTCTAGATGGGCCACTGGCCTGATTGTCCATGTTCTCCTCTTTGTGTGGTCGCCAGGGCGAGGCCTCTGGCTCACCCTGGTGCTTGCGATACTTGCCTCCAGCCACGGACCTCTTTTCCTGAGGAGGAAGAAGAGGAGCTGGAGGAGGAGGAAGAAGAAGACACAGTGGAGAGAGCCGTTGAGGCGGTCTGTGCCTAAGCAGGGATGACAGGAGCTATTTAGGCGTGAACAGGCAAGGGCTGATTCTCTTAATCATGGTTAATTGCCTCGGAGAGCCCGGCAAGAACCGTAGCTGGTGCTTTGGGCTCAAGGCCGGGAATTGGCACCGCCACCCGCTCCGTCCAGATGGACACAGCCGATTAAACCGGCTCACGCCAGGCTCTGCCAACTCCTCACACCCTCCCACAGCCTGATCGTCCTCGGGTGGGAATGCGTCTTCCACCACTGCAGTTCCTGCTGTAGACCAGTTCATTTCACACCAGCAAGGCACCAGGCCCAGGCTTGGAACCCACTGGCCGCCTGTGGCGAGTCGGAATCTCCTCGTGGCGGGTAGGGAAGAAAGCTTTTTCCCCTAAACAAGAGTTCTTCCTTCCCACCTTTAAGGCTGTGGATATGCCACAACTGACTGGGGTGTGTGTGTGTGTGTGTGTGTGTGTGTGTGTGTGTGTGAAAGAGCAGTAACTTTTTTGTGTAGGTGTATGCACTAGTGGCTCGGCCGACTTAACTGCTGGAGTGCACCAGGTGTTGTGCAACACGTACAGAATTAATGCATTTAAGTTTGGTGGGGGGCTAGTAATCTATTATAATGAACGCGGCTAAGGGGAAGAGAATGGGTTAGGCTTTGATAAAGGACTAAATAGGCTTGGGGCAGAGATATGCGGAAGATGTTCTCTCCACCACAAGCAGCATCTACAGTTGTAATTTCTCTGCTGTGCACGAGACCTTGATCCCCTACTACCCTGAGACCAGGTGGTTTGTAATCCTGTTAAGGGAGTCCCTCCTTGACTTTCCAGTTGAGGGTTCACAACTTGGAGGCCCTCCAGATCTGTACTGAACCACAACTCCCATCAGCCCCCAACCCACATGGTCAACAGTCAGGGAGGATGGGAGTTGTAGTCCAGCAACATCAGGAAGTGCACAAGTTTCCCTACCCCTGGAAAGAACAAACAAGCAGATTTGGGTGATAAAGCATTGCTGGCATGCTGGCAGCGTCGCACAATGGCTAGCATGGTTGGGTTCACTGTGGGAAACTCAGAGTCCATTCCCTGCTCAGTTTTGAAGCTCGCAGGGTAGCCTTTGGAGAGATGTCGTTCCTAGACTTAGCTGACCTCTCAGGGTTGCTGTTGAGATGAAATACTTGAGGAGGAGCAGGGTACAAAGATGGAGACATGAAGACAGAGGCAACTCTCTCTCTTGAGATGAGAGATATTGGCTGCATACAGACCATACATCTCAAGTACATTCTCCCCATCCCACCACCCAAGGAGTCCTGAGAACTGCAGTTTGTCAAGGGTGCTGAGAATCGTAGCTCTGTGAGGGGTAAACTACAATTCCCAGGATTCCTTTTTAAGAGTGTGTGTGCTTTTAATATATGCTGTGTACGCAGCCTAAGTCTGCATCTAGAGAAGAGTTATGCGTAAACTGTAAGCCTACTACAAGCCTCTGTCCATTTCCCTCACTTCCTCCTCCTTCCAACTATAAGGTTGGTTTATTTATTTAT
Source organism: Lacerta agilis (assembly GCF_009819535.1). NCBI lineage: Eukaryota > Metazoa > Chordata > Lepidosauria > Squamata > Lacertidae > Lacerta > Lacerta agilis. Next base: position 29,952,934 of record NC_046328.1, on the reverse strand, counting down.
TTATTTGCCTCAGCAAGTGCTGGATTTGCAGAATTAATTGTCCTTCGGCATGCATGCATGCCCCGGGAAACTGGATCCACTTTGCAAAACTCAAACACTAAAGCGGTTCTCTCCCTCCCCCCTCCCCCAAAAAAGCCCATCACAACAACATGAAATTTTGAGAAGATTGAGAGAGAGAGAGAGAGAGAGAATACAAAGGCAAATACAAAAAGGCACACTTTTGTTTATCTGCAAAGAAAGTAGCAGATGAAATTTGCAAAGGTATAAATATTCAGAGTTTTGAGGGACAATGAGAAATCTCTTTTCAGACCAGAATAGAAAGCTCGTATCTTTTGAATGACTTCTCAGACTTTGCACAAGGACAGCTATCTCCGGTCTTGGCGCCACTCCAGATGGTTTGGGCTACAATTCCCATCACCCCTCCCTAACCATTGGCCAGGCAGGCTGGGGTTGGTGGGAATTGGGAGTCCAACAACATCTAGCAGTTGGGGAGCCATTTGAGGAAGACTGTCCTGGGGACTGAGCTCAAACTAGGATGTATCACATGGTGGTTTTGGGAAATGTCAACCTTACTTAGGAGAACCTAAGAAGGGCCCTGCTGGATCAAGCCAGTGTCCCCTACAGCCCAGCATCCTGTTCTCACTGGGGCCAGACAGATGCAAACGTAAAACCCGCCAGCAGGTACCTGTGTACAGCTCTCCCCATTTTTGATTCCCAGCGACTCTTGTTAGAACAGGGTAGAGATGACAATGCCGATAATTTTCGCAGCATTTATGCAGTGATTTTCTTTACCTTTCTAAAGTACCGTATTTTTCGCTCCATAAGACACACTTTTTTCCTCCTAAAAAGTGAGGGGAGATATCTGTGCGTCTTATGGAGCGAATGGTGGTCCCTGGAGCCGAATTGCCCAGGGGCCAAAAGCAGATCATGCTTTTTATTTTACAAAGAGAAAAGGGGGTGTTCAAAGGATCCCGCTCAGCAGCTGATCAGCAAGAGATCGGGAGAGAGATAAGAGTCCCGGCTCCCTTTCAGCCCCGCCCTCTTGCCAAGGCCTCCTTTGTTGAATGTGCTGCAGAGGGAGGTTGCTTGTTTCCCCAGCGACATGTTACTGGCTGATTAGATTATCTGTCTGGAAACTGTAGAAAAGGCTCCCTTTCCTTTAGAAGCTGCAGGAATGTGAGTTCAACCCCATAAAAATGGAGCTTTTCCTCTTTGCTTTTTACCCCTTTGCAAAAGGAACTGCAAAACTTTTAGCTGATCCTAAAAAAAAACAGGGTTTTTCCCTTTGCAAAAAAGCTGCAAAACTTTTAGCTGATTCTCAAAAAACCAGGGCTTTTCCCTTTGCAAAAAAAGCTGCAAAACTTTTAGCTGATCATCAAAAAAACAGGGCTTTTAGAGGAGGAAAACCAGAAAAATATTTTTTTTTCTTGTTTCCTCCTCTAAAAACGAGGTGCACCCTATGGTCCGGTGCGCCCTATGGAGCGAAAAATACAGTATTCATGTACCTGTACATATAATGTTTCATTATATAGCCTCACAACAAAATCTGAACCGAGGACTTCATATTTCCACCAGGCAAAGAACTTCAGTCATTTCAAGTCAGAGTTGTTGTCTATAGGGGTACTGGGTCGGCGTGAGATTGTGTCCAAGCAAGACTTCCATTTGGGGGGGGGGGTAGAGTTGGTTATTGTCATGTTTTTGCCTTATTAGGTGTTGAGAAAGAATTGTCTCTGCCTTGCCTCCATCTCCATTCCAACTGGAACACGCAGCTTGGCTTACTTGCCTGAGTTGCCTGGAGAGGATCCCCTAAGCACTTTGGTTACAGCACAGCTTCCCACAAACTGCTAGCTAGGGATGGTGGGAGTTGTAGTCGAAAAACAGCCACAGACCCAAGTTTTGTAAACTCTAGTATAGGGTGAGGAACCCGTGGCCCTCCCGGTGTTGATTGACTACAACTCCCATCATCCCTGACCACTTGCTGTGCTGACTGGGGCTGATGGAAAATGGAGTTGAAGTATCCAGAGGACCGCAGAGTCCATGGTTTAGGAGCTTCCATTAGGTTCACACTTGGCCTCCTGTTAGCTTCCTGCAATTTCATGCAGTGCCTGTTTTGTTCTCAGTGACTAATCTTGTAGCCATCTTGGTATTTTACAACCCTTTTCCATCTCTACCCCTCAGGCTGACTGGTTGAATATTAATAGACCTGTTTATGTGGCCCTATTATTTAAAGCTTCCTTTCAGTCCTTTTTTTAAAGGCCTGTGTATAAGATTTGGACACAGCACTGCTTCTGTTTTAATCAAGGCCTGGAGGGGCCTGACCTTGAACAGGAGTTATCTGGCCCTGCAAAGGAGTGTGTGTGTGTGTGTGTGTGTAAAACAGGGGTAGTTAACCTCCAGATGATGGTGGACTACAACTCCCATCAGCCTCAGCTAGCATAGCCAATGGCCTGGGATGTTGGGGGCTGTAGTTCAGCAACATCTGGAGGACTATAGTTTCCCCATCCCTTGTTTACGAACTGGGTTCTTACCTCAGCGATTGCAGGACCATGGAGAGCTCCCAACAAAGGCAGATGTTGCTCCAAGGCGGCGTCTGGCCCCTTTTATACCTTAAGCAGCATCACATGAACAAGCAGAGAGCCACCCCTCATGCAAAGTTGCAGAGAATTTAAGGAGATGGTGATGTGGTTTGGACCTTCTCAGGTGGTGGGACCTTTGAGGACACAAGCTTGGATGATGTATGGTTTGCTCCTGGCTCCTCACTCTGGAGACATCCTTTTTATTGGGCACTTGTGATTACTTGTGCTCATGATGGTACAAAGGCAATTAATTATATGCAAACCTTTTTTCAGTACTTGCTTGTGGCTGCAATAGTTTTGGGGTGGTTATACTGCTTTGTTTTCTATCAGTGCATGTTTCTGTAACTTCTTTGTAACTTTTTATATCCCCAGTGTTCTCCGGGGAGGGAGAGATTATCCTGGTGTTGCTGTGCTATAACTTCAAAAGTGCCCCCCCCCCGATGGAAATAATGCAACAACACTGAGGTAGTCTTACAGAACAACGAATACAGAGGAATTGATGTGTGGAGAGTCCAGCATAAAATCATGCCCAAATGTGCTGCTACTACATCAGTGACATGTTGCAGCATACACCTGCAACAGACCCGCAAAAAGCCCTGAGATCTGGAGGCTTCAAACTCCTCCTCCTCTGACAATCTTTGGGGAAAATCTCACTGAAATCCAGTGGATTTCAGGGCCAGGGCAAATTTAGTTCTACATTTTCAAAGCTGCCTCCTGGAAGGTGCTGACCTTATTTTTAAAAATACTGATAGCACTATAAATCCGACCTGACCTCCTGTGTGCCTGTTCGTACGCTGCTCTAAAATTGCACAGCTGAGGGAAGGATTTTTTTTTAAGAGTCTGTTTTCTTAGTTGGAAGTTAGGCAGTCTTGTGGCAAAGCTTGTGTTCCCTGTATATATCCTTATTTCTTTTGCTCTGGTGTCATGTCTGGTCAAGGTATTGAAAGCTTAATTTTCCTATTCTCTATCTATCTACCAGTATCTATCTATCTACCAGTATCTATCTATCTATCTATCTATCTATCTATCTATCTATCTATCTATCTATCTATCTATCTATCTTTTTTGGAACTGCCTAGCAGAAGCTGTTTGGGTGCTGCTGACCTTGTTACCGATCATTTCTACTGTTTACTTGTTGCTGTGCAATATCCCCCTTGTAAAATCAGCTAAATTGTGCAGCTCTAAATAAATAGATTATTTTTAAAAAAACAAAACAAAACCCTAGCCTTCCCCAAAATCAACATTCTGCAGTGCTCCGTCATCCAAAACGAAGACGACACTGTAAACGGCTGGGCTGGAATTTCCCACGACCCAGAGGGAGCGGGGAGGGGGGGGAATCTGCACCACTTTGCTTGAAGGCTCTGGTGCTGAGTCGCTCTAATGTTTTGAGAGGAAACGGCTGCATTTTGTGTGAGGCAGAAAGATTGGCAGCGATTCCGGAACCCAAAGGAAAGAGAGAGGTGTTGTTTTCTTCCTAGGTTGGTCTTGCGGTGGAGCTGCACCGTGCGAAGTGAAGGGGTCAAAGAGTCTTGTTTATGCCAGAGGGCCATGGACAAAGAAGCAGGTGAGCCTCTGGCTGCCATTGGCTGGGCTGCTGTGATGCAAGAGAGGGTGACGGCGGAGCAGCCTGTGGAAACAAGGGGAGAAGAAGGAGAGGAAGGAGAGATGGAGGAGCAGGGCTACTATGAGAACTTTTTTCAGCTCAAGGGCTGTATTCTCTCATAGGGACCTTCCAGGAGCCCCATGTCAATCGGGGTCAGGGCCAGAAGTTAAAGTTGTGGAGCAACAAATGTAACACTCGCTTGGACATTCCAGCCACACAGAAGTCAGAGGTGTCTTCACACACCAGGGCCGGATTTAGGTTTGATGAGGCCCCAAGCTACTGAAAGTAATGGGGCCCTTTATATGTCCAGCTGTCCTTTGTCAACAACAAATTGTCACTGTTTTTTGTGTTGAATATATTGTATATGGTAATTTATGGACACTAGGTATCTAAAGCCATTTGCGCATGTTGCCATGCAACCAGTCCATGCAGAATGTAGGCACCCTATATATAGAAATGAGCAAACCAGTGATACTTTAGGGAGCAGGCCAGCAGGCAGGGCCCATTTCTTACAACATAGGAGCCTACACAACACAAAACACTATTGCTGTATGTAGGTTTTATCTTATTTGTTTTTTATCTTATATTTTGGAAATGTACATCCAGTTTTTTCCCCTTTAATTTTTTTGGGGCCCCCAAGAGAGTAGGGCCCTAAGCTATAGCTTGTTTAAAGGTAAAGGGACCCCTGACCATTAGGTCGTCATGTCCAACTCTGTGGTTGTGGCACTCATCTCGCTTTACTGGCTGAGGGAGCCGACGTACAGCTTCCGGGTCATGTGGCCAGCATGACTAAGCTGCTTCTGGTGAACCAGAGCAGCGCATGGAAACACTGTTTACCTTCCTGCGGGAGCGGTACCTATTTATCTATTTGCACTTTGACGTGCTTTTGAACTGCTAGGTGGGCAGGAGCTGGGACCGAGCGACGGGAGCTCACCCCATCGCGGGGATTCGAACCACCGGCCTTCTGATCAGCAAGCCCTAGGCTCTGTGGTTTAACCCACAGCGCCACCTGCTTGTTTAGTTTATACGTAATCTGGCACTCACTCTCACACACACACACCCTTCTGTCATGGACGTGTTGGATGCAGAGGGTGCGAGGCACCAGCTGGGGAACCCCAAAGGGAAGAAGGCTCAGATCCCGGGGATTTTTGGCGGGACAACAGTGAGTGGGCAAAGGGAGAAGATTGGTGGGAAGAGGAAGCTAGAGGGGCAACGGGGTTTAGTGAGCAGGAAGAGGCTGTGGCAAAGAGAAGTCCAGAATCAGAAGCTGAAGCTGAAGCAAGAGAGGAGGGAGGCCAAGAGGCAGCGATAAGTCAGGCTGACGAGGAAGCCAGGTCTCTCCCTCTCCTGCCACAACAAGCTCCCAGGACCAGAAGAGGCATGAAGAGGGAGGAGCAGAGACAGGCAAGTAGGCTGAGTGTCAGATTGCAGGGGAGACTTAGGCAGCTGTGGGAAGGCAATCTTCAGCCTCTGCAACTACCTCATAGGGGCAAGACCTACTGAGAAGAGTCGCTGTGCACATTAGGCCTGGCTTCCCTGAGTAGGCCTTGTTTCTTCTAACAAAGAAGTGGTTTGTTCAGTGACATCCACTCCTGACCCCCTCCATCCAGACAAGCATGAGGCACTGTCACAGTCCAAGGACACTTTGCAGTCAAGCAAAAACACTTGAGGAGGAGGAGGAGGAGGAGGAGGTCAGGGCTGGCGAGGGTCGCAACTCCGGGCAGCGGAGTCTGGAAAGAAAGATGTTATTTATGATGGCTATATTTTGACTTTCCTCCAAGAAGCTCAAAGCTGTGGGTCCCCCCTGCAATGCTGAATCTTCCAAGGAACCCTGAAAGGTGGGTTAAAGAAGGAGGGAGGGAGACTGGCCCAGGCTGCCCAGTGAACATTGATGGCCGAATGTCCGTTTGGGTCTCCCCAGTTCCTAATTCAAGGCCTGGGACCTCACTGCCCTGGCTCTCTGTAATAGTCCTAAGATAGAAGCAGAGGAGAAACCTCCAAGGACAAATGAGAGAGAAAATGAGAGAGTGAGGTTGCATACACACCATACATTTGAAGTGTACTACCTTCCACCCCAATAATATTGAGAACTGTAGTTTGTTTGTTTTTTAAGGGTGCTGAGAACTGTAGCTCTGTGAGAATTGAATTACTGTTCCCTGGATTCTTTTGGACAGCATATGCTTTAAATGTGCTGAAAAAGTACAGTATGTACGCAGCCTGGATGAATGAATGGAAGTGCACAGAGTCGACAGCTGCAGACGACTTAAGTTCCATATATTGATCAGGAATAACCAGCCGCATTTTTGGCTGCCAGCCCTCCGAGACTGCAACATCATGCATATTTATCTGGGAGTCTAAGCCCCACTGAAGTCAATGAAGCTCCAGGCTGGGGGTGGGGGGCTTAGGCAAAGTGCCCTCTTCTGGGGTGGGGGAGGGTGGGGGGCCGGCTGAGAAGTAGCCATAATTCACGAGTTACTGAGCTTCTGGGCCGTTGTCAGTTCCCACCTTGTTAATGCGCCTTTTCTCTTCACCCATGTGTGTGCAAACATAGCAAATTCCCAGAATGCCCCTGGTGGTGCTGTCGCTTGGGGGCATTGTGGGAAAGCAAAAGGGAACCTGGAACCAGCTGCTCAGAGGGCCTGGATTAGTGGTAGGCACTGCCAAGGCCCCGTCCGTTGCCCAGGGGTGCCAGCAGGGCTTAGTGACGGCCCTAAATTAGCTTTACCTCCAGAAACATTTGGGCAAGAAGCAGGGTGTCTTGTCAGTTTGAACGGCAAATGCAGTCACGTGACAGGCTCCTTTGCTTTTAACAGGCAGAAATCCACCAGGTGAAGTTCCCTTATCACCGCTTCTCCACGCTAGAGGGGAAGAAATGTGCCGGCACCTGTTGAATTTCTGACTGTTATGCAGCAGCTCAGAGCACAAGATCCCTACTCCGGGTGGGGAAAAGTCAAGTTGGGCAATGAACTCCTAAATTGTATAGGACCTTTGTGTACTCTTTGCTTTCCTGCCCCTCTTTTTGTCTGCACCACATTTTTGTAGTTGTTCCATGAGCTCTGATTCCTATTGAATTCTCCGAGTTATATATATATGGCTGTGCTGATCCAATCCTTGTGAACAAAAACGGGAAAAAGCTTCTCAGCCCCCTAATAGCTTTCTATTATCTTCTCTCCCCCCACCCCCCGCCGCCGCCTGCTGTTTCTTCCTTGGGAGATTACCCTGAGCATATGCCTCTTCTTTTCTTCTTCTTCGTGTGTGTCTGCATGCAATTGAGATCATTATGGGATGGGCTGCAGTTGCCTCGGCAACGGCAAATGCAGAAGACCCACAGCCCCAAGCAGAAATATTCAAAACAGCGCAGCTTCCAAGACAATTGGTGCGGGTGGGGAGGAGAGAGGGAGCGTGGCACAACTGCCGTCTCGCCACCCGGGGGCGCTACAGAGAGCGAACAGGAGGGTGGCAAAGGAGGAGTTTTGGCTGTGATCATTTCCAGGTAGGGATGAGTGAACAGGTCCGTTGTGTTTCCGTCCCTTTCCTCATTCTTCCAGTCTTGAGGTCTGTTCTCCACGTTTCCACATCAGTTCATGAGATCTAATCCTCATAGAAATTCATCAGCATTTAAGTGTAAACTTCTAAAATACACATTTTGGGGGTGCAGTTTTGCCTAATACTGTACAGTGGTACCTCTGGTTACGCACTTAATTCGTTCCGGAGGTCCGTTCTTAACCTGGAACTGTTCTTAACCTGAAGCACCACTTTAGCTAATGGGGACTCCCGCTGCCGCTGTGCCGCCAGAGCACGATTTCTGTTCTTATCCTGAAGCAAAGTTCTTAACCTGAAGCGTTATTTCTGGGTTAGCGGAGTCTGTAACCTGAAGCGTATGTAACCCGAGGTACCACTGTATAGACATTTTTGCAAAGCATGTTTTCCCTGATTCTTATATGTTCCCTAATAGAATGCATTTTTGAGTGTCATTTTCACGAATAGGTGTATTTTTTAAGCACACTTTGTTTGCAATTTTGCCCATTAGACGCATTTTCTGCAAAGCTACTTTCCTTTACACAATGCATTTTTTTTTCACCTGTTATTTTCACCACCGTTTGCTTCTGTGCACACTTTATTCTAGTATATATATTTTTGTCCTTGTTACTTGACTGGAAAACTGTGTTGCGGAATCCGGAGATGTGCAAATTGCTAAGGATAAAACTGCATTTCAGTTCACATATTGATTGAATGAGAATTTGTCAGGTTTGCCTTTAAATGCAAACTTAAATCGATTTTCTCCCCCATCCCTAGTGGGAATCCCAACATCTGGAAGGTCGCAGGTTCCCCACCTCTGCTCTCAGTTCCTGGTGAAAACACAGTTTGCGGATACCTTGTTAAAGTGTCGCTTGTAGGAGTTCATGGACTTGGGTTCTTAAAAAAAAAAAAAAAGTTTATTATTACATTTATATTCCACCTTTTCTCCAAAGAGCTCAATATGGCATACATACTTCTTCCCAGTGCTATTTTCCTAGAAATAGAGGGCCTGAACTCACCATGAACACCTCCCTCATTCTCTTAGAATGGCAATGGCGCCCACCTGAGAGGTGCCGAAACTGAGTTCCGGCAAATTCTGCCTGGGAAAAACGCGCTGTGTGCAGGAGTCAATTTGGAAGATCCATGACAGACAGGACTCCTTCCTGTCTGTCATGGATCTTCCAAATTTCATTGGGTGAATTTTTAGTTCTGGGAATTTTTAGTTCAGGTGGCAACCATTTTGTGTGCGTTCAAATGACACATGACCGCTGACGTACTGGTTCTTTTGGACCCGGAAGAGGGCAAAACAGGGGTGTAGTGGGTCATGGTGGTCTTATGCATGCTCCGCCAACATGTGCGGGGGCCAGGAATGGGACCCCTGTGCAAAGCGGTCACTTTACTGTATTACTGCAGTGGGGTTGTGGAGAGACGTACCCGTATACTACTAGTATCCTCCCTTGTGCCTGGGACAAATTAGAGGCCGGATCAGTCTGTGTGGCATTGGGGGGGGTGCTCGTGAAATACACATGACATCACATTGCACATGTGATGTCACATTGCATGTCTGATGTCACACCGCATGTGTGACACCACACATGTCGGAAGGCGGCTTCAAGGGGTCCAGCCTTTCAAGATTGGGGGTGAGACCTCAGCCCCGTCCCCGCATACTTTGGGAAGCTGATAGTTGGCACATATGGATGGGAGTTGGAGTCTCCCAATGTTGGGAGGAGCCTACAGATTTCCTACCCCTCTGGTTTAATTGGACAGCCGCCCAATCCCCTTGCTAGCCAACCCCCAGGTCCCTTCGCATCTTTCGGTGAAGAGAAAGCATCTTTTGGGGCCCCAACTCTTAGTATATGTGCTGCCGAAGCAAGCACATGACCCAAACTCTTTATTCCTTGAGTGCGTCTCCCTCATGCCTGGTGCAGAAAAACGGGGCGAGGGAGTTTTAGCAAAAACCGCTTCTCTCTCTGCTTTCCGTTTTTCTGCACAGGCTCCAGCACTCTTTGTCTGTGCAGGGGCCCCCAGGCACTGCTTCCTGTCAAGCGGAAGATAATTTATTTTTCCGCAAGATGGAGTGCTCCAGTTGTACACTGCGCTCTCTCTCTCTCTCTCTCTCTCTCTCACACACACACACACACACCACACACACCAGCACATCGTAGCAGCCTCTCAACCCCCTCTTTCCTTTCTGCCGTTTCCCACTTTGAGTTCATCTTCGTACTCCTGAGCATAGTGGAAGGACAGTATCAAGAATTTTGGGGAGGTCAACTCCACACACCCAAACATTGTCTCCACCTGCATTCTTTTCCCTTTGCTGCATATCTCCTAAGTAAAGGTAAAGGGACCCCTGACCGTTAGGTCCAGTCCTGGACGACTCAGGAGTTGCGGCGCTCATCTCGCTTTACTGGCCGAGGAGCCGGCGTACAGCTTCTGGGTCATGTGGCCAGCATGACTAAGCCACTTCTGGCGAACCAGAGTAGCACACGGAAACACCGTTTACCTTCCCACCGGAGCGGTACCTATTTATCTACTTGCACTTTGACGTGCTTTCGAACTGTTAGGTGGGCAGGAGCTGGGACTGAGCAACAGGAGCTCACCCCATTGCGAGGATTCAAACCGCCGACCTTCTGATCAGCAAGCCCTAGGCTCTGTGGTTTAGACCACAGCGCCACCACTAAGTAGGGACGTGCTAATCTGTCAATTTCAGTTTTCACCAGTTTCTCAATTTTCCCGAGTCTTAAGACTATTCTTCCACATTATCGCATCAGTTTGTGATTTATTTTTTTAAGTCCTTGGAAGTATTGACCAGAATTTTAGTGCAAATTTCACTTAGTATTCAAATCTTCGTGTGCTGTGTTGCCAGATATAAGCATTTTTGCAATGCAGTTTCCCCCGAAATAATGCATTCTTGTTATGATATTTTTCATGAATACATGGTTGTTGTTTTTTAATGCAGTCTTTAACTCCAGTAGATGCATTTTTGTCCACAATACCTGACTTGGAGATCTTGCGTGGCAAAATTCGGAGTAGTGTGAATTCCGAAGCAGATGCCTGGTTTTCAATTTGCACATTGTTCCAAAAAGTGCAAACTGAATAATATTTCTCTCCCTTTGCTCCTCTGAAGGCTGCAATCTGACACACACTTCCCTGGTGAAAGGAAATCCCATTGAATACAGGGGGTCTTAGCCCATGGAGCTCAGCTGGAAGACCACAGCCATTGCACACTGGTGTGATTTGTCCTATCATACAGCTGTTTCAGCCTGAGGGCCACATTCCCTCCCGGGGGCCGCAGGTCATCGGTGGGGCAGGGCCAGAGGCAAAAGTGGGAACAGCTAATTGCATGAGTTTTAGCTGCCTGATTGATTCAATCAGCACAAACGTACCTATAATCTGAATTTGCACTCATGGTGGTATTGGTGTAACTGTTTGAGATCAGGGTTAGGGTTTGTTTCCAATCGATGTGTGTCCTGTAACTTCGTGCTGCAGTCCTGTAACTTTTTCTACCACACATGTTCTGGTAGGATGGGTGGTTGTTGCCCTGTCTTTGCGACAAGCGCCCCCTCCAGTTGGCAGTAGTGCAGTAAATCTTGAGGACACATCGCAGAGCAACGAATAACGTGAACTGTCTAGTATAAATGCACCACTTATGCACTATTATTGCATCAATGATACTATTGCATCAACGACAGGATACACCTGTTAAACAAACCCATACAAGTCTGGGGGGGGGGGACGACATGTTCTTAAAAATGCTTCCCTGCTAGCATCACTCTCCTGTGAAAATAGGAGCTTCCCACGAACCCTAAGAATGCTCCCTCCTAGTACCTCGCCATCCTGGAGAAAAGTGACAAATGGAGTGCCACAGGGTTCTGTCCTGGGCCCGTTGTTGTTCAATGTCTTTATAAATGACTTGGATGAAGGAATTGAGGTGATGCTCATCTAATTTGCAGGTGACACCAAACTGGGAAGGGTAGGTATAGTGGTACCTCTGGTTAAGAGAGCCAGTGTGGTGTAGTGGTTAAGAGGGGTAGACTCGTAATCTGGGGAACCGGGTTCGCGTCTCCGCTCCTCCACATGCAGCTGCTGGGTGACCTTGGGCTAGTCACACTTCTCTGAAGTCTCTCAGCCCCACTCACCTCACAGAGTGTTTGTTGTGGGGGAGGAAGGGAAAGGAGAATGTGAGCCGCTTTGAGACTCCTTCGGGTAGTGATAAAGCGGGATATCAAACCCAAACTCTTCTTCTTCTTCTTCCTCTTCTTATGAACTTAATTCGTTCTGGAGGTCCGTTCTTAACCTGAAACCGTTCTTAACCTGAGGTACCACTTTAGCTAATGGGGCCTCCTGCTGCCTCCGCGCCGCCGCGCTGTGATTTCTGTTATCATCCTGAGGTAAAGTTCATAACCCGAGGTACCACTTCCGGGTTAGCAGAGTCTGTAACCCGAAGTGTTTGTAACCCGAGGTACCACTGTAATGCAGCAGGAGACAGAATCAGATTGGAGAAAGGTGCCAAAACTAACAAAATGGATTTCCACAGTGACAGATGTAAGGTTCTGCACTTAGGCAGGAAGAACCAGCTGCACAAATTTAAGACGGGGGGGACACCTGGCTTGCCAGTAGCACATGTGAAAAGGGTCTAGGGGTCTTAATGGACCACAAGCTTAACACGAGTCAATAGTATGATGAAGCAACAACAAAAAAAGGGCTAAGGATATTCTAGGCTGCATCAACAGAAGTACAGAAATATAGAAATACTTTATTGTCACTGTACCACATGTTTACAGTGAGATTAAATGAGCCCCCATCCCCCCCCCAATCTCTCAGTCCTTGTTACACTCTATGTGCTGTTGTATGATTTGGACAGAGTCCAAATCAAGGGAAGTAATAGTATATTACTGTGATATTTTAATATTTGTTGGAAGCCGCCCAGAGCGGCTGGGGAGACCCAGCCAGATGGGCGGGGTACAACTAATAAATTATTATTATTATTATTATTACCGCTCTGTTCTGCCTTGGTCAGACCACACATGGATTACTGTGTCCAGTTCTGGGGGCCACAATTTAAGAAGGCTATTGACAAGATTCCTGCATTGCAGGGGGTTGGACCAGGTGACCCTCAGAACCCTCGGGGTCCCCTCCAATTTTACAGAGCTATGCTCATGTCCTATTTTATTCTTCTGCCGATGGACAGTCATAGTTATATAACGAAACGTTTAGCATTGTTTGGTTCTGGCCAGTTGTGATTTCATGGCTGTAGTTGCATTACAGGGTTGGGGGAATCTGCGGCCCTCCATACATTGTTGGACTACAGTTCCCATCAACGCCCGGCAGTAGGCTGTACAAGCTGACACTGATGTGAGTTTGAAGTTCAGAATATCTGAAAGGCCCCATCTCCGCTGTATTCTATTCTGTTTAATTTGTACGCCACGGTGAGAGGTCTTCGCCCTCTCAAGGCAGCCTAGAAGCAAATAATAATAATAATAATAATAATAATAATAATAATAATAATAATAATATAGGCAGCAATGATGGCTGCCTATGGCTGCAGCAAGTCAGGCAGAAATTAAGAGAAGTTCCAGCTACTATCTGCGGGGTGTGGAGATGGAAGCAACGGCCCATGTTTTCCCCTCCCTCTCCATAGCTAAGCCCTCTCCTTCCCCTCAGCCCACGGCTCGCCTGTCCTTGACTGACGGCTACAGGATGATGGGTGATGTTATCTCAGCAGGGGTCCAGCCTCTGCAACAGTCAAACAGACCAAAAAAAAAGGGAAGAGAAAACAGCTGGTTCTCGGTGCTGCGTACAGCCCATGGGTGACCCAGTGGGGAGAAAACACATTGTGGCAGAATGAAAACTAAGATGATAATACGAGCTATTTCTGGAAAGGAGCAGGCATGGAAAACAAGACGTGGTTGGAAAACAAAAGGGAGGCAGAGAAAAGCAGGAGAGCTCTTTCCTGTGGGGCTGTGGTTTCCCTCCCTCCCCCCGCTGCGTGCTGAGGAATTATTGGGGTTCATTGCTAGCATGTCCAGGGGTTCCACAATTAGTAGTGCTGCCAGGGATTCCTACACAAGCAGTTGGCAGCAGAGCCTGTGCTACCTCGAGTAACTAGTGCTTCAGGTTACAAACGCTTCAGGTTACAAACTCCGCTAACCTGGAAGAGTTACCTCGAGTTGAGAACTTTGCCCCAGGATGAGAACGGAAATCGGGTGCCAGTGGCGCAGCAACAGCAAGAGGCCCCATTAGCGAAAGCATGCCTCTAGTTAAGAACAGTTTCAGGTTAAGAACGGACCTCTGGAACGAATTAAGTTTGTAACTAGAGACACCACTGTAATTGGACTCCAACTCCCATCATCCTTGACCCTTCACCAGGCTGGCTGGAGATGCTGGAAGCTGGAGTCATCCAGAGGACCACACGCTCCCAATCCTTCCGTTGGAGTAACAGATAGCCTGAGCTTCCTTTCTGTTAGACTGGAGAAAGACAGTGTGGGCCTGAATACTGAATGGGTTTTGGAGTGATGTCCTTTGGCATCTTAGCGCTGAAACTTTGCATTCATTGTTGTGTGTGTGTGTGTGTGTGTGTGTGTGTGTGTGTATTGTCGTTTCCTCTACAGAATGGTTACTGACATAAGCAGACACAAAGTGCAGTGAGAATGATGAGTGTAACAAATAAAAATAAAATAATAACTGAATCTCTACAGCATGTAATGTTCAATTGCCCTATGTACAGATCAATACGTGTCAGTATATTAAATCCGATAATTCAGTCCATTGCTGATAAGCCAGTTGACCTACGTCTTGCTTGGGTTCTCCAAGATGTGGACCCTTATATAACTCTACAGGTTGCTAGATTCCTAACAGCCGTCATCTCGCACAAGAGACAAAATGGGATGTTAGCCGATTACTGATAATTAGATATGTTTTTCAAAAATAGAATTAGACATTGGTTTTAGTTTTGGGTGCCTAAATTTTAACCTTAATTCTTTTTTAGATATGTTTTATCGAAGTGAAAATATTGATCCCTGTGAGTCATGTTATTATATCCGCGGCCTGTATTGGGTCGTTGTTTTATTTGATTTTATCTGATTTTTGATTGACTGCTTGTTTTGTATTGTATGATTGTATTGTAGGATGGACACAAATGCCGAATAAACATCTATCTATCTAAAATAAAATAAAACAGTGGGAATGCAACAGAAAGCATGGAGGACTGCTGCTAAGGACCCCAGCTGCTCTTCCATTTCCACTCAGCCATCCTTCTAAATTTGCACTTCTCCAAGCTTTTGAAATGCAGTCCTCCAGCCACACCGCTGGGCTAGCCCAACAAACTCTTCTGACTTTCTTAAGTGTTCAGGAACACTCCTGACATGGAGGAATACGAATCAGGCCCTCACTAGGGCTGAGCGATATATCATCCCAAACCGGTTTGAAATCCATATTGTGGTCTTGGTTTCATAATTTTTGACCTGGCAATACATTGTGAATCATGGTGTGTGTGTGTGTGTGCGCGCGCGCGTGCATGCTATACAAAATCACGATGTGGGGGAAAACCAGGATGCCAACCAATGCCCCTCTACATGGCTCCTTCCTTATTTCAGACACTGTGATGTATTGGTATATCACAATGTTTAGCTGGTTGTTATGTATTGAAGTTCTCACGCTAGGCCACTAGGGGTGTTGTGTATATAGTTTCACTCTGCCTACTGTGGCTGCAGTTCTCACTCAGGTCCGCACATGCAAATGAAGGATTGAGAGTGCCGCTCACGGATTGGGTAGCTAGGGAGAGAGTTGCTACTGTTGCATGTTACTGAGTACTATATAAGCAGGCTGGCTCAGCCCTTCGGTTCAGTTCTGTTCCAGCCTGAGAATAAAGAGAGCTGCTTGGAGAATCATTGTGTTGTCTGCTATGTCCACCCACTATTTAATACTGGTGATATACCACAGTGTTGAAAACCAGATACAGTGGTACCTTGGTTCTCAAACTTAATCCGTTCCAGAAGTCCATTCCAAAACCAAGGCATGCTTTCCCATAGAAAGTAATGCAAAATGGATTAGTCCTTTCCAGACTTGTAAAAAAAAACCCCTAAAACAGCAATTTAACATGAACGTTACTATCTAACGATACCATTTATCCATAAAGTGAAAGCAATAAACAATGTACTGCAGTCACACAATCAATCAATCAATCAATCAATAGCAGAACTGGATTCCACACAGTACCCAAAACAAAACGAAAACAGCCGTAAAAAGAAAAAATCAATAAATAGCAAAAACAGACAGACCTCAGCGTAACACTCAAAACAGAAGTGTAACACTCAAAAAACGGAGCACATTCGGCTTCCAAAAAAAGTTCGCAAACCGGAATACTAACTTCCAGGTTCGCAGTGTTTGGGTCCAAAGTTGTTTGAGTACCAAGGCATTTGAGAACCAAGGTATCACCCATTCCTAGTCCTCACCCTTTCTTTAAGGGGCGGGGGGTGTCAGATCAGCCCACCCCTCCTGCTATGTGACTAGAATGCAAGGTTTTTGTTTTATAAATTACCTGAGCTAATATGGAGGGTTTCTCCCCGCAAAGTTATACTCAGAGAATGATGGGGGGGGGGAGGAGAATTTGATTCCATTTGTATTTAAATTCCACTCACTTTCCAATACAATACACAGACTGAAACGTTTCCTTTGGAATTCCCCGTTCTCCGGATTTGGCATCGCAGTTCTCCAGCCACGTCATGCGTACTCAGGTGCACACAGAACAGTCAACTATGCAGGAAAAGGCATATAATGAAAACAACGTTCAGAAATGCCTTCTATTTGCAAAAAAAAGAGAAGACCCCATAAAGCAAACTCACATTGAAAAATGTGAAGCACTAAAATGCTGGTGGGTTTTCGTGAAGATTTAAAGAAGCAAAATTGCAAATTGGTGCCCCAATGTGGAAAACTGAATTTAAGATTGGGGAAAGGAGAAAATGAAATGGGCAGCTGCTTCCATCTACATTTCTTCTTCCTTTCTCGCTCTATGTGCTTTCTCGCCACTCCCAATCGTCTCCCTCACCACAGAGCCACAGGGGGAGCATCAGGTGTGTTCTTGGGGCCCACATGCTAATTACACAGAATGGCCGGGGAGCCGGGGAAATCCCCTGCGAGGATCAGGTGCTCTGCAGCAGAACTTGGGAGGCTTATCAGCACATAGCTTGACAGGGAGCGTGGCCTCTGAAGGGAGGAAGTTTGGAAACTGCCATCACAGAGCCTTGGGTAGGCAGTTTGTTGGCCTTTGCGTTTATTTTTAAAACAAGCTGGGTGGGCCTGCAACAAAATGTTGCAGCGCAAAATGCTCCTCTTCTGGATTTGTGGCAGCCAGCCGGCCACGCCACCTTCTCAGTTACACCACTTCGTTCCCCCTCCTCTACAGTTAGAATTTAGCAAATTGTAGAGTTGGAAGGAACCCCAAGGGTCATCTAGAGCAGTGTTTCCCAACCTTGGGTCTCCAGCTGTTTTTGGACTACAACTCCCATCATCCCTAGCTAGCAAGACCAGTGGTCAGGGACGATGGGAATTGTAGTCTGAAAACAGCTGGAGACCAAAGGTTGGGAAACACTGATCTAGAGTCCACTCAGCTTCTGTTCCTGAGGTTCTGGCACAGCTGATATGGAGCTCGATGGACCACTGCTC
The DNA here is from genome assembly GCF_009819535.1 of Lacerta agilis. Classification (NCBI taxonomy): domain Eukaryota; kingdom Metazoa; phylum Chordata; class Lepidosauria; order Squamata; family Lacertidae; genus Lacerta; species Lacerta agilis. The sequence continues at coordinate 29,935,573 of NC_046328.1, read as the reverse complement.
TGACTCCTAAGGGTGCTGTGAGGAGGCTTGGCCAGGCATAGCCTTTGGGTGCCAGCTGGAACGAGAAGACGGGATCCTGGGCAGATAACGAGATTTGGGAGGCTCGGCTGAGCAATAGCAAGGCAAAGTTAAGCAGATTAAGAGATTGCTGATCTGCCTTAGAGTAATGGAGAGTTTCTGCATATTCACGTGACTGCGGAGAGTAGTGCGGTGTGTTTGTGAATGCTTCCACGATGTAACCTAGGTTTAATGTTGTTTTGCGGAGAGTAGTGCTCAGATGGAGGAACCTGTGATTGTGGACTCCATAACAGCCCCAGGTACAGGAATGCTTTTTTGCAGCTCTTCTCGGAGAGCTGTGGTCCAGAGCTGTGGTCAGCAGACAGGCCCAGACCCTTGGATGCCTCTTTGAATGAGTTCCCTGGGGTCAGTGCAGGTGGCTGCTTAGCTGTAGGGAGTCAGCCCTGCAGCTATAAATATGCAGCTTTGAATTACATGTGCATATATGCATTTACTTATTAAAGGCTTCCAGAGCTGCTTGCAAAATATGACAGTCTCTGCCAGCAAGCTTACGAGCCGGAAGACATGACACAAACAGAAGTCTAGTGTCCAAATCAAGGGAAGTCATGGTACCACTCTATTCTGCCTTGGTCAGAAAACACACCTGGAATATTTGTGTCTGGTTCTGGGCACCACAATTTAAGAAGGATGTTGCCAAGCTGGAAGGTGTGCAGAGGAGGGCAACCAAAAGGATCTGGAAACCAAGCCTTATGAGGAACGGCTGAAGGAGCTGGTTATGTTTAGTCAGGAAAAGAAGAGACTGAGAGGAGATATGATAGACATCTTCCAATATTTGAAGGGCTGCCACATGGACGATGTAGCCAGCTTGATTTCTCCTGCTCTGGAGGGCAGGACTCGAACCAATGGCTTCAAGTTGCAAGAAAGGAGATTCCGACTAAACATCTGGAAGAACTTTCAGGCAGTAAGAGCTGTTCACGAGTGGAACAGACTTCCCTGGAAGGTGGTGGACTCTCCTTCCTTGGAGGTTTCCAAGCAGAGGTTGGGTGGCCATCTGTCATGGATGCTTTAGCTGAGATTCCTGCATTGCAGGGGGTTGGACTAGATGACCCTTGGGGTCCCTTTCCAACTCTATGATTCTAAAACACTATTAACAAAAGAGCAACTTAAAAAAAAAAAACCCCACAAGCTGTCCATTGTGTGTTTGTATTGTTGCTGGTGTCCCTCTGGCTCAGGAGACAATGGTGGAGTGGACCTTTGAGGGTGAAGTCAAACTGTTGGAAGGTTGCAGCATTGAGGTGGTAGAAAAGTTTGTCTTCCTGGGTTCCAACATGACCAGCAGCCCCTCCATTGATACTGAGCTGGACAAGCCTATTGGCAAGGCCGCTGCAGTAATGGCTCACCTCTCCGAAAGGCCGTGGGAGAATGCAATGCCAGCGTCCGATCCCAAGATGAAGGGCTGCCATGCTTCTGTGCTGAGAATGCTGCTTCATGGAAGCGAGTCCTGGACGACTGACAACCATCAGGAGCAACACCAGATACACTGCGTCAGGAAGATTTTGGGTATCACATGGCAGGACAGAATTTCCAACACAGGCCACATTCCCAGCATGTTTTCATACGCACATCACAAAGGATTTGTTTAGGAAGGAACGTAGCTGAGAGGCAGGACACAGGTTGCAAATGCACACGGTCCACCTTTCAATCTCTTGCATTTCGGGTTAAGAGTTGGATGACACTCCAAAGAGGGATGAGTGGTTAGAGCAGGCAGCACCGTGCTCAACGGACTAATGGTATATCCCATGGGTGGGGGACTTCCTGCCCATGGGGTTATATTTGGTCTCTGTATTTGGCCCGCCAGCCGTCATACGTGACATCAGATCTGGGGCAGGAGGAGACATGTAGCCACTTTCTTCACATAAAGCAGGGCTGATCTCTCTGTGCACCATCTGATAAACTGAGGATTCAGTTCTGCAGGGAGAGCTCAGTTCATATTCCCAAACCCTGCAGCAATGGCATAGCATGCGGGGGGGAGTGCATAGGGGCGGTTGCCCTGGGCACAAAATTGTTAGGAGCGCAGAATTTCTACAGCCGGTGCTATCTCAAAACAGCTGCATCCTTCCATCGCTGGGCACTGTTGAAAACTTGCGAACCAAGAAGTGACCTCTCCAGACAACGGAGCAACACTTATTTTCTTATTTCTGAGGTTGCGATCTCCTGGGTTAGGCAGTTGAATGCGCATGCATACTCCCTCCCACCGCGCAGCCTTGGGCTCTGGCAACCTACGCAACGCCACTACCCTGCAGGAGCCAGACTGAACAGGCCACGCACCACCCACAGGTGATGCTCAGTCTGGCTTGGTGACCATCTCCCTATACCCACCTGTGAAAGCTGACCCCCCCCCCTCCACCGGGTCCTTCCACCTGTCACAGTTTCCCCACAGGGTGCGGGGAGATCGGGATCTGGCCTCACCCGTGGAATAGCCACCGATGGCTTGTCTCATTTGGGGAAGCCTCATTATATCAGCAACAGAGCAGAGGCTTAAGGCAGAGCAGCTGGAACAATAATGCCATTATATAAATCCAACAAGTTGTGGCTATAACCTAGATTACAGCATGTGGAGGCCGTTTTTGACCCCATCTTTAAAAGGGGACACCACAGAGCTCGGAAAGGGGCAGGCAAGGACATCCAGAACCACCAAGGGGCAGAGGAAAGTCTCTTCCTTGCGAGGAAAGGATAATGTGTTTTTTTTTCTTGTGGCTATTTGTCTAGAGTGGGTTTTGGGAAGAGGGAGGTTTGTAAAATTATGGATGACGGATAGAGAGCAGATATAGATAAATTCCCTCTCACGTTACACTACAGTGTGGGCCTGCCAATTATTAGTAACTGATCGGCGGCAGATTCAGGAACGTGCAACAAATTGGCTTTTTCACACTGACATAATAATGTACGGGATTGGATGCCGCACAACTGTGACTGTCACAGGCCTTATTAGATGGCTTTCAAAATGGGACTGGATATGTTCGTGGAGGAGGGAGATAAATGGATCCTGCATGGTCAGGGGCAGCCTATAGTATACCATGGGTAGTCAAACTAAGGCCCAGGGGCCGGATCCAGTCCAATCACCTTCCAAATCCGGCCTGTGGACAGTCCGGGAATCAGCCTGTTTTTAGTTTTTACATGAATAGAATGTATCTGTTTATTTAAAATGCATCTCTGGGTTATTTGTGGGGCATAGGAATTCGTTCATTTTTATTATTATTTTTCAAAATATAGTCCGGCCCCCCACAAGGTCTGAGGGACAGTGGACTGGCCCCCTGCTGAAAAAGTTTGCTCACCCCGGTCTATACCAATCAATGGGGTGGCAGCCACAGGGGGGAGGGCCGTTGCTTTCCTGGCCTTGCCTTTGGAAGCAGGATGCTGAGATGGACTGGAAACCTCTGGAGGGCCCCAGGTTGGCAAAGCTTGCTCTCTGGGGATGTCCCTGAAGAGCAGAAGACTTGCAGGGTCCTGGAAAGCCGACAGCTGCCCTTCCGTGAACCATTTCCCCTTCCCTCACCCCCCCCCCTTACTAGTTGTCCCTTGTCCTGCAGCCTTCTATTCTCTCCCCCCACCCACCCGCCCCCAGTTCATCTCCCTGCTGCGCTTCTTCCCAGGATTGCTGAGGTTTGCAGAGCAGGGGCTTAATTGCTGCTTGAGAGTTTAATCACCCACTAGGGTGTAATAAAGAAGCAGATGCTGCAATGCTGCAACCTCCCCGCACGCACAACCGCAATCCCTCCACAAACCATGCAAAAAAAAAGGCGGGGGGGGGGAATGAAGAAGAGTTGCCAGCTTGCATTGTAATGCTCAGTCCCAGCCAAAGAGCTGCCCAGCCTGGGACACGGACTGTTCCTCTTCCCCCTCCCCAAAGCTGACACAACTGCACCCTCGGGCTCAAACGCCTCGTCTTCTCATTCATTTCCTTTGTTAGCTGCAATTGCGTCTATTATTGCTGATGTTCGGTTGGCGAGTGCCGGTGTTTTACGTAGCCAGAACCATCTGCACTCAGGAGGGACATTATCAGCAGATTCAGAGGTGGGGATCCCCGGGTTTGCAAAAGTACACATAAAATCCCCAGGGGGGAAGGGAGGGGGAAAACCCCAAAACAGCCCAGTGAGAACTGAGCGTGACGCACAGAATGCAGATTTACTGGGGGTCTTTTGGAGGAGGGGGAGCAGAGAGATAAAACGGGACATGGCTGAACGGGAACGCTCCACACACCAACACATCACTGCGAGTCCAACTTCTTTCCTATGTTCTGTGAATGTGCTTCATTATTATTTTTTAAAGCTGCCTAAATTAGGGTTACAGGCTCACAGCCAGGCTGTACGTTCAAAGGGCATGAATTTTCTCCAAAGCATCCTGGGAAGCTGCAGTCTACCCCTTACAAAGCTACAATTCTCAGCCTCGCTTAGTGAACTACTGCTCCCAGTATTCTTGCTGGGGGGGGGGGCAAGCTATCTGCTTCAAACGTGTGTTAAATGTGCAGGTGTCACCTGTGGCCACATCTTGTGGCAGTGAGCTCCACAGGCTAAGTGACACATGGAACGAAGAACCACTGGCTTTTCACCCATGCCAGCTCAATTGCCAGTCGTTTGGCTTGGACAAGTCTTGGTATTTCAAGGCCCGAACTACCGGTACATATTACATGCCAATGTGGGCAAAGAGCTGCCCAACAGCCCATTCAGATCTGCTTCTGTTTGGGGCAATCAAATGTGGAGAAGATTCAGCAGAAGGAGGCACTTAAACCTTGCCCTTTCTGCTGTTTTCCAGCTCAAAATTGCCCCCCTCCCCCCCGTGACTTTCTCTTGTCCTCCCACTGTGGAGATTTGAAAGCCTCCCCGTCAGGGAGGATTAATTTAAGTTGAGGCAATTGAACTAATAATTTAGAACACCAGAGGGGAGGGAAACCAATGATTAAATCGGGTTCCGTATTTTGTAAACCATGCGTTTTCTGAAATAAAGACTGCATACCCGTCGGGCTGCGATGACAAATCCAAGAGATAATGGTTTGCAACCAGATTAAGTAGTTGGACTTCCCTGGAGCAACATGCAAAACCACTCCAATCAATGCAGCTCACAAGTGTGTTGAGCAACCCAATTATGTCTGTTTTGAGACACCCGAGGCAATTGTGAGATCAACAGATTTGTGCCATTTCGCTGTACAAATGCAAGGACAGTGAGCAAGACCACTTTACTTGAAGACAAAAAACAACAGAGTGTTGCATCACCTCAAAGCAGCAGTGGGGGAACCTGTGGGCCTCCAGACATTGTGGTACTCCAATTCCCATCAGCTCCAGCCAGCATGACCAATGGTCAGGAATGAAAGGAGTTGAGGTCCAGTAATTTCTTAAGGTTCTCCACCCCGGTCTTAAAGACTAACAAATATATTTTCTAAACACAAGGGCCATAATCAATAACAAACTGTACTGTACAGACCGATTTTTTTTTCAGATACAAAGCTAGTAATTGGTGGAGAAAAACAACTTTTCTCCAGGAGATGAAATGTAAATAACCACGTGGATTACGGAGCCACAGGTATTCATTCTTTGCCACAGCTCTCAACACGTGGAGCTGTTTCCAGTGTTAGACATACTCAGACCCACTGGAATTAGGGAAGATGACTAAGCCTGTGGACACATTATCTGCTTAAAACGCAGCTAAGTCATTACTTTTATCAATTCAGATTGAAGCTGGCTTGGGGATAATGCATCAAAACATTGCATTTCTTTAGAAAAAACGCAGGATAGATGTGGATTTTGGCTAATGCTATGTGAATGGTGCTACCTGAAGCAGTGGTGGTGGGAACACACTCGATGCAGAGTAAACAGGTGTGCTTACAGAGCCTAACCTAGATGCATTAATTTTATCGAGTCAGCTCTGAGTAGGACTTAGTTGGATCCTTGGTTTATAATTTAACTTGCTTATCAGTATTCAAATTCAGACTTAATTTATTATTATTATTATTATTATTATTATTATTATTATTATTATTATTACCCTGCCCATCTGCCTGGGTTTCCCCAGCCATTCTGGGCGGCTTATAGCCTGAGCCTAGTATACCTGAAGGAGTGTCTCCACCCCCATTGTTCAGCCTGGACACAGGTCCAGCTCCAAGGGCCTTCTGGAGGTTCCCTCACTGTGAGAAGTGAAGCTACAGGGAACCAGACAGGGGGCCTTCTTGGTAGTGCCGCCTGCCCTGTGGAACGCCCTCCCATCAGATGTCAAGGAAATAAACTGCCTTTTAGAAGACATCTGAAAGTAACACCGTATCAGGATTTTTTTTTTAATGTTTGATGTTTTATCACTTTTTGAATTTATTATTATTCTGTTGGGAGCCGCCCAGAGTGGCTGGGGATACCCAGCCAGATGGGCGGGTTATAAATAACAATTTGTTTGTTTGTTTATATTATTATATCAAAACATAATAAAACATTAAACATTAAAAACTTCCAGATACAGGGCTGCCTGTATTTAAGCTACATCACATTTTTAAAAGTGGCATTTAATATAACTGGTAGTTTTTTTAAAAAAAAAACTGAATTAATTGAAAACTATTTTGAGCATTTAATTTAATTTCACTTAAAATAATTTTTATCCAGCTGTCTGTGGAGTGTGGAGAGGATTTGGAATGGGGAAACTGCATGAAGCGAAAGCACGGAGGGAACCTTCCTTGTTCCAGCTTCATCTAATGAAGCTGAACATTGAAAAATTCGGGACCAATAAGAGAAAGTCCTTCTTCACAAAGTGAATAGTTAAACTATGGAATGCGCTCCCACAGGAGGCATTGAGGGCCACCAACATGGCTTGCTTTAGAAGAGGATTGGGTAATGTCAGGAAACCCCCCTCCTCGCGGCTGGTAGGGTCGCGGGAGCGTTTACAGTATAGAGAACCCCCTAAGCTGATTACCAATTCGTCCTCCCCCCCCCCGACAGCACCGGAAGCGACCATTCCTCCAGCGGGGAGGGGGAGTTAGAGGCAGGAAGGCAGTGCAGGGGCTCTGAGAGGATGGCAGGCAGAGCCTGAGCACCAGAAATATAGCGGGGAACAGGGTCAGGTTCCCACGCTCTGAGGGCGCAGACGGGAAGGACGGGGCAGGGGGAGGCGTGGGTTTAGAATCCCGCGCCTCTTTTGCTGGACAAAGAACAGGAAGAGCTCATTCCTGGACTCTGCGGAGTGAGGAGATGGATGTTTGATCTTTTGCTCCACTGTACATAGCTGTGCACAATAAAGAACTTAGTTTTTAGAAGTTCTGCGTCTGGCGCTTTACTCATGAGCAACCACTGAACGTCCTTACAGGTAAATTCACAAAAGCTATTGATGGCTACTAGCTATGCTGGCTATGCTTTTGAGGCAATAATGCTTCTGAATACCAGTTGCTGGAACCACAGGATGAGAAAGTGCTCTTGTTCTCTGGTTCTGCGTGCGAATTTCCCACAGGCTTCCTGTTGGCAACTGTGAGAACAGGATGCTGGACCCGGATCCAGCAAGCTCTTCTCACATTCTCATCTTTCGAAACCACCCAAAAAGACTTTGCCCGGTGTAGATCACCTGCTGGCAGAGGTGTAGGAAGGTCAGGTGGTACCCAGTGCGGAAAATTTCTTGTTACCCCCCCCCCCCCATTGGTTCCCCCCCAGCAAAAAATGGCTTTACGTTATTTCATATTTTCTTACAAAGGAATAATAACAAGTAATAATAATAAACTTTTATTTATATCCCGCCCTCCCCAGCCGAAGTCGGGCTCAGGGTGGCTAACATCAGATACATAACATTGGTATAAAATCAAGCAATAATTAAATCACCTCCTAAAAACACCTCAGAATCAAATTAAAGTCTAATTAGATGGCTTTCCACAGGGTTAGGGTTGGGAACAGTAAGTGCTCCACTGAACTGAAATTTCAGCCTTCACAGCATAGGAAAACAGCCAAGTAAACAGCTAATTTGGTGGAGGAGGCTCAAGATATTAACCGATATGCATGAAATTTCATATATAGCTATATAATCCCTAGTATAGTAAGATAAGACCTTTGGAGCAGGCAGTTTTTTTTAAAAAAGGGTTTTTTTATGAACCGCCCTAGTAGGGCAGTAATTGTTCCTTGCTAATTTTTCACTCCCTCCTTTATGGAACATGGGGCGGTCTGCCCCCTACACCCCCCCTTGCTACGCCCCTGCCTGCTGGACTTTTATATTACAGTACACACATTTTTGGAACAGGCAGCAGCAAACTGATCAAGGGGCTTAAGCAACTCCCATACAAGGAAGAAAGGTTTGGGATCTTTTCATTGGGACAAACTTGGCGTAGAACAAAAAAAGTGTTTCAGGGTTAAATCATTTTAAAGAGGAACAAAAGATGCAGAGAGAGAGGTCAGCACATCCCTAGAGGTGCCCGTGAGACACCCACCCTATATAAAGTTCCTCTCCTTCCCTGGCAGCTATTCCGGAAGCTTCTCCTTGCGTGACGTTGACAGGCAAACACGCACACAGGGATGTCTGAATGACAAGGGAGCTTGGAGGCAAATGAGGCCATGTGCCCGAAAATACAGTACGTTCTAATGGAGTGCCCTTTTCTCTCTCTCTCTCTCTCTGCAGCTCAGCTCCAATGAGTCACCGTCCCCCAGTGAGATTCCAGGCCAGGAAGAAAAAGGTGAGTGAAGGCAGCTGGCGCACACACACACACACACACACACACTCTTCATCGTCTCCTCTTCTTTGTTCCAGGCTGCCAACTTCTCTGCCAGTCTCAGGGGCATCATCCCCACACACCCCCATCCTGGGAAAAACCAAGGGTATTTATTTATGTCGCCTTCCACACACGTTTCAAGGCAAAACGCAAAACATGCAATTAAAAACAGCTGGGAAATAGTTTTTTGTTTTTTTTTAATGATGCAGAAAATAACAGCAGATAAATCTGAAAACAATAGCAAGTAGAAACCCATAGGAAAGACCTAGACCTCCAGCTGGGAAAGTTTGTAGGAACAAAAAAATGTCTTCTGTTGTTTCCGGAGAGCACAGATAGTGGGGCACTTACAGTATGTGGACAGGAATGGTGTTCTACGGTACGGGGGGGAGGGAGGGCTGTTGCGGTTTAGTATAGGGTGGCTTCTGGTCCACTGCGGAGGCTACGGCGGACGTGTTTCGCGTCATTTCCGTTTAAGAAACAACGCAGTGCTGGCTAATTTGAGGTTGGGGGTGAGTGCCAGGGCTAGGCACCCCCCGAAAAACCCCCACAGGTTGTTGGGGCTCTAAGGGTCAAGCGGAGCGACAGAGCTCGTTCCTGCCCCAATCTCCCCGAGCAGAACCACTGAAAATAATGGACATGACTCACTTAGGCCACATTCATGCCATACATTTAAAACAGTCATTGACTTCCCACAAATAATGTTGCTGCTGCTGCTGTTTAGATTTATATAGTGCCCTTCATCACAAGATCTCAGGGCGGTTCACAGGATAAATATACAAGGTAAAAACACAAGTAAATTGTTAAAACAACAACAACAACAACAACAACAACAACAACAAACAAACAAACAAAACCCTATCCACACATTTAAACAGCTATAGAATTAGTTAAGGGTGCTGAGAGTTGTTAGGAGACATACACACACCCCATTCTGCTCACAGGGCTACAATTCCCAGAGTGGTTTAACACTCACTCCCAGATAATTTTGGGAATAATAGTTCTGTGAGGAGAATAGGGGTCTCCTAACGCGGGTGACGCTGTGGTCTAAACCACTGAGCCTCTTGGGCTTGCCGATCAGAAGGTCGGCAGTTCGAATCCCCACGATTGGGTGAGCTCCCGTTGCTCGGTCCCTGCTCCTGCCAACAGAGCAGTTCGAAAGCACGCCAAAAAGTGCAAGTAGATAAATAGGTACCGCTCCAGCGGGAAGGTAAACAGTGTTTCCGTGCGCTGCTCTGGTTCGCCAGAAGCGGCTCAGTCATGCTGGCCACATGATCCAGAAAAACTGTCTGTGGACAAACGTCGGCTCCCTCAGCCTGTAAAGCAAGATGAGCGCCGCAACCCCAGAGTCGTCCGCAACTGGACTTAACTGTCAGGGGTCCTTTACCTTTACCTTTTAACACCTCTCTGCATCCCTAACAAACTACAGCTCCCAGCATTTTGGGGAGAAGCCATGGCTGCTTGAAGTGGCACGATAATGCTTTAAATGTATGGTGCGAATGTGGCCTTAGCCTCATTATTTTGAATGGGTCTACTCTGTGTATAACAGGAGACAACCCATAAGACAGACTCCGTAGAAGGCAGCATCCTATGTTCTGATGAGTCTCTATTAAGCCTTCATTAAAAGGAGCTGCTGCTGCACTAACCATGGAAATGCGACTCGACAAGGTCTGACCGAGGGCACTCAATGCCACTTGGGCAAATTGCTGTAACGAGAGAGCGGACGGAAAAAGGGCAGGCAATGGCATCCTGGAGTGCTGGAGAGGAAGGGAAGGCTCAGAGGAGAATGACACTCTGCAGCTGCTAACAGATCCCCTTTGCTGAGCATGACAGCTTATTCCTCTAGGATACTCTTGCCAGACACTCGGCTGCAAAGGAGAAGGGCCTTGATCGCTTAGGGGCGGAACATCTGCTTTGCAGAAGGTCCCGGGATCAATCCCCGGCATCACTGTGCAGAGTTTGCCATTGTCCCCTGTTTGAAACCCTAGAGAGCTGTTGCCGGTCAGAGTAGACAGTACTGAGCTACATGGACTCAGTATAAGGCAGCTTCTCCTGTTGGGGAAGGGTCACAGTTCCGTGACTGATCATCTGCTTTACACGCAGGTTAAATCTCCAGTAGCATCAGGTAGACCTGGGAAAAGGCTCCTTTCTGAAACCTAGGAGAGCTGCTGGCAGTCAGTGCAGACAGTATTGAGCTAGATGGACCAATGGTCTGTTTGGGTATAAGGCACCAAGAAGGAGCTGCCATAAATTCTTTCTCCCCTTCTCTACTGGCTTGTTGCTTGAGAGTTAGTTCTGTTAGCTTCTACCTTTTCTCTAAGGCACTCAAGGCGCCGTGCGTGACTCTCCCTCTTCCCATGTCACCCGCACAACAATCCTGCGAGGTGCTTCATGGCTGAGTGCGGCATTTGAACTCTGGTCTCCATCTCTTGCTCCAGGCCGGCAGTTAGGTCTGGCAAAATGTAGAGCAAATGTAATCAGGACCATGGAGATTTCTTTTAAGGGCCAGGTGCAGGAAGAGGCTCAGTACTGAGAAGCAGGAAGTTTGGAACATAATCGCTCCAACATTTGAAATTCTGAATGTTCTGCAAAAAAAAAAAAAGAGAGGTGGGGGGTTACATCAGAACAAGGAGGGGGAGAAAGCACCCCTCTTCTGTATTTTATTTCGAGTGGAGAGCAGGACTCGGGAGGGCTATGTGTGAAACTCGTCGGTTGTCTTCTTCCCTGCAGGATGGGGAATTAGGACTTGGCAGCAAGAACAGCAGTAAGGATCTGTGGAATGCTGGCAAAATCTGCACCCCAAAAAAATCTCCCCTGCAACTTTCCACAGAGATCCAGCTTCCTTTTGAAATTCATTTGCATTAGAGGCCTGTGTATATCATCATCATCATCATCATCATCATCATCATCATCATCATCTTATTTGTATGCCACCTTTCCATAGCTAAAACCATGATCTAGGCAGCTTACAACATGTAAAAATTTTTACATATTTACAAACATAACAAAAGTAGTCATGGACAATAAATAAATAAAACACACCAGGAAGCGCACAACCAAACTGAACAATTTCGACATAAATCATACGTACTGTATAGTGTAAAGGTAAAGGGACCCCTGACCATCAGGTCCAGTCATGTCCGACTCTGGGGTTGCGGCGCTCATCTCGCTCTATAGGCCGAGGGAGTCGGTGTTTGTCCGCAGACAGCTTCCGGGTCATGTGGCCAGCATGACTAAGCCGCTTCTGGCAAACCAGAGCAGCGCACGGTGACATGCTTTCTGTTAAATAGTGGGTGGACATAGCAGACGACACAGTGATTCTCCAAGCAGCTCTGTTTATTCTCAGGCTGGAACAGAGCTGAACTGAAGGGCTCAGCAGCCTGATTATATAGAACTCAGCTACAAGCAACAGTAACAACTTTCTGTAATTACCCAATCCCTGAACGTCACTTTCAATCCCTCATTTGCTTGTGCGGACCTGAGTGAGAACTGCAGCAGAATGAACTATATACACACCCCTAGTGGCCTAGGGTGAGAACTTCAATACATAACACTTTTGAACTGCTAGGTGAGCAGGAGCTGGGACCGAGCAACGGGAGCTCACCCCGTCGCAGGGATTTGAACTGCCGACCTTCTGATCAGCAAGCCCTAGACTCTGTGGTTTAACCCACAGCGCCACCTAAAAGTAAAATGCAAAAAGATAATATCACCAACACAAAACCATCTAAACAGTGCCCCAGCCCCAGAGTCTGTTCAATAACCTCAGCTTTTCCAGGTGGAATGGGTCGTCTTCCTTTCCATCACACTTCCATTTACTCTGAATTCAGCGCTCTCCCATCACTGGTTTGGAAGCAGTGCACAGAAAACATGAGCCAAAATCCCTATCGATCCTGTCATTTTTTAAAAAATGAAATACTGCATACTGGTGTGTTGCTGCCCAGACTGGCTTTGATCCAAATTGAGAAAAAGAACAACCCAGATGCATGTTAAGCCTGTAATATGTCCTCAGACTTAATTAAGGGCAAGAGAGTTAATTACTAAGCAGCCCATTAGAACTTAAGAACTTACAACTGATTTTTTCATTATTAAACTTGACAGTATGCCTTTGCTTTGGGTCAGGTAACATAATCAAAACAATGTTTTTCCTACATGCACACACACTCTTTTTAAGAGTATTTCTAGGAGTCGGAATCAAACATGGATTACCTCAGGAACATAGGGAGCCGGCTTATACGAAGTGAAAACATCAGCCCACCTGGCTCTGTATAGTCCACAGTGATTGGCAGCAACTGACTGGGCTTCAGAGATGGTTCTATGGTTCTCTCAGTCCTACCTGGAGATGCTGAGGAATGAACCAGAGACCTTTTTCTACTTGAGAGTAGACAGCAGCCCAAAGTGTGAATATCTATTATTATTATTATTATTATTATTATTATTATTATTATTATTATTATTCAATAATAATACTACAAAAATGGTTAATGTGAAATGATGGTGGATTTTTTTGTTATTCATATATTAGTTTCCTTTCATTCCTTTTTTTTTAAAAAAAAATGTTGTGTGTGTGTGTGTGTGTGTGTGTGTGTGTGTGTGTATATATATATAATTTGTCCTTTACCCCCCCCCCAATATTTGTGAATAAAAGATTCCCCCAAAAAATAAAAATAAAAATTTATTTTTTAAAAGGTGGTATCAACTGATAGTGGGGGGGTGGGGGTGGAATTATGTTCAACTAGAAGAGAGAAGAATGTGTGGCCCTAGATGTTGCTGGACTTAAGACTCCTATCCTCCCGAACAACTGGCCACGCCATTTGGAGCTACAGTGGTACCTCGGGTTAAGTAGGCCTACTTATAATTCGTTCTGGAGGTCCGTTCTTAATGTAATGGGATACATAATAATGTGGGGAAGTTAATGTGTGAGCAACACACCCCACTTCCAACTTTCGACGCCCACCCTCCACACACTTTGTCCCTGTTCTAGGCGGCGATTGTGGCCTGAGGAAGGCGGGCTGTCATTCACAGAATGCCAAGGGAAGAGAGGGTGGGAGGTATAGAGGCAGTGGTACTTAGGCCTCATCAGCTAATGGTTGCTAGGCAACCTGGAGGCTGCGATGCTTTCTGCCCTTGCAGCTCTCTGCCTGCGGTTGCTAGGCAACCCAACATCCATGCTGCTGCCCTGCCCACCTCTAGGTCAGGGCTAGGCCATGAAGGCCAGCGACCACAGGGTCTACTGAAAAGAGTAGACTGTGCTCTGGCACCGATGTCCCAAGTTCAAAACACAGGCAGGCCGCACCCCTGGTGGAGGGCAGCCATAAATGGCTACTTCAAATGTCCTGAAGAGTCTTGATCCTTTTTTGGCTTCCCATTTGGATGCTTTTTTTAAAAAAAAGTGCTGTATTTTTATTGGGTTTTTTATGTGCTGGAAGCCAGCCAGAGTGGCTGGGGGAACACAGATAGGAAGGGTATAAATAATAACATTGTTATTTTATTTTTACAACTGACAATTGGCACATGTACATGTTCTCCTAAATCAGGGGACACCAATGTCGTGCCCTCCAGAGGTTGCTGGATACTAACTCCCATCACCCCAGCCAGCATGGCCAGTGGTCAGGGATGATGGGAATTGTAGTAGTCCACCAATATCTGAGGGCATCACATCCGATACCCTCACCCAAGGTTCTTGCCTACCAGCAACTGCTTATTCAGGGCCGGATTAAGGCCCTAAGCACTGAAAATATATGGTTCCCCCCCCCCCGACATGTAATTCAAAATGAAAGCAGTGCTAAACCATACAAAATAAATTGTTTTTCAAAATCACACAAAACTGAGATGCATGCTGAAATTAAAGCAGCTGCTTCTAGATGATGACTTTGATGCTTTTTTAAATATCAAATGTCAAATTCTTCAATAAATCTTTCTTTCGCTGCTGCTCTTGGCTGACACCCTAAGCACGTGCCAAGCCTGTTTATTGGGTAAACCAGCACTCTCTGTCGATTTGATTTAAATATACTGACCTTGTGGAGTGGGAGGAGGAGCAGATCCAGGGCAGGATTTGGGTGGTTGGGACAGAATGAAGACTGAACATGACAGCTTATGTGGGTGAAGCCTGGCAGCATCCCGCGTTTATTGGCTCTTAAGAACCACAACTACCTAGTAGCTGGCAAATGACTGTTATATTGTTCGGGTCTGTGAAACAGGGCCAAGGTAACCTGTAGTCATGGGTAGGCAAACTAAGGCCAGGAATCAGCGTGTTTTCCATGAGTAGAATGTGCCCTTTTATTTAAAATGCATCTCTGTGTTATTTGTGGGGCATAGGAATTTGTTCATTATTATTTTTTCAAAATATAGTCTGGCCCCCTACAAGGTCTGAGGGACAGTGGACTGGCCCCCTGCTGAAAAAGTTTGCTGACCCCTTCCTGTAGCCCTTCAGATTTTGTAGGAGTGCAGCTCCCTTCATCCCTGGCCCACGGGCCATGCTTGTTGGGTTAATGGGAGCTGCAGTCTGACACACTTAACTAACCAATGGCTGCTTGGCTGAGAGGGATCTGTACTTCCCTTTGTAGTGGTGTCTGCTGCCGGTGGACACAGAAGCCGTGGTCCTCTGTCCCCTTCAAACAACAGTTGCTGAGTTACACCGTGCAGAACAGGGTCATTTCGGTCATGTCAGGGGTAGGCAATGTGGTGACCTCTAGCTGTTGCTGGACTCCAATCCCCATCAGCCTCAGCCAGTACGACCAACGTTCAGCGTTGATGGGAATTGTAGTCCAACGAGAAGGTTGTCTTGAAAGACAATGGAACACACCTCCGGAGGCCAAGTCAAACCACTTGATAATCACAGTGCCAGCTATGACTGCAGAGGCTAGTAACTCATTACTGCTGCCTTCTGCATGGTTTTTGATGCATTAGAAGCACCAAAATGACCTCTCTGGGGCGCAAATCTGGGCAGTGTGTATGGAGGTCCTGGGCTGCCCAGACAATAAGACTCCCCTCTCAGACTTTCTGATGTGGCCCAAAGGAAAGCAGAGCAAGACATTTGGCACTAGCTTGGCTGCAGGAGTTGCCAGAAGGTGTATTAGGCGCCAGCCAACCATCTTAGGGATTCCACTCTAGATTTGTGTAGAGTTTACTCATTTTCTTTTCCCAAAGATGTCCTGCAAGGCAGTGGGTAATGGATTTTTCCTCAGGGTTTACTCCCGAAGCCTTCCTCACGGATTGGTACAGCTGCAAGGCAGTGAAGGTTTAGGATGAGAGTTTTCCTCTTCCTAGATGAGCTACCTTCCCAGGTGATGAGTCCCACCTGCCCCTCACGTTCCTCTACAGCACGTGCAGAAACCGCCTTCCCGACCGTTGGACCCACTCTTTGTCCCGTCCACTCATTCCTCCAGAGCCTGTCTTCGCATGCAGGGGAAGCCCCTAACTCATTGAGGGTTTGAGACCCATCGGTTCCCTTTGTTGTAAGCCAAAAATGGTTTATCTTCTGAGTTACGCCAATAAAACAAGACAAGACAAGAGGAGCTAGGAGTCCATTATTGTTTATTGCAAAGCAATAGGTTACAGTCAAATCTTTTTGCAAAACTGCAACCCCGCCCAAAGGTCCAGGCAGGGGTATTTATAACATTTCAAACAAAGGATTTCAATTTAACCAATCATGTACGTCATTACCTCATTCTAGTTTAATACGCATGCGCAATAAGCATTGCTAACTAAACCTTGATTCTCAGTGATCTGTTATTGTGTTAGTATGCATGTTGCGAACCTGTGCTACCTGTAGCCCTTTGTACCATGGATCAACTTATGTTCTAGCTTATGAGCTGCATCTTTGTGATAGAAGTATTTGCTCTTCTTCTATCCCAGTGTGGACGGCATTTTTGCCAAATCATCAGTTTCTTAAAGCGACAGGTTACCATAACTTCTCTATTAGAAGCATACTCAAGGATTTATAGGGGTTCACATTATCACATTCATTATGGCCCTTTGGGCCACAGCTACACCCTCACCTGGTTTATTCTTTTATCTGCCTGAATCATCAGTTTTCTTGGATGTCCACAAATTCTAGAATTATGAGGGAGAAAAACTCTATATCCACTTTTCTCCTTGCCTAGCATAACTTTATAAACTTCTATCATATTGCCGCTTGTTTGCCTTTTCTCTGAACCAAGAAGTCCAAAACGCTGCAACCTTCCCTTGTGGCGGAGTCACTCCACACTCTCAATCACTTTTTTGCGAACGTCCGCTATGGCAGTGTTTTTCAACCACTGTTCCGCGGCACACTAGTGTGCTGCGAGATGTTGCCTGGTGTGCTGTGGGAAAAATTCCAGCCAGAATATCAGCTTTGTGTTCAGCCAAACAGGCCCTGGTTGCGCACTGAATAAAGTATTTTATAATTTTTCATATTTCTGTTTACTATTTCATAATAAAGTAATTATAAAATACTTTCTTTGTGTTTATTTGATTCCTATTCAAGAGAATTACTTTATATATAGTCAATATAGGCACAGAGTTAATTTTTTAAACATTTTCTAATGGTGGTGTGTCGGGGTATGGGTGCTGGAGCTCCTCGTGCACGGCCTTGGACTGGTTATGCACGAGGTACCAGTTGCGGGGAAAGCGGCCAGCGTTCCGCGTGCTTTTGAGCACGGTCGCCGGCCAAGCCTCACAGTCTGAAGGATAATGAGTAAGCCAATTGAAGACTCTGATGGTGTGTGAGTTCCTAGTTGCCTTCTTTAAAGAAAAGTTGCCTCGTGAAATAAAATATATACCCTGACTCTGAATAGGCGGACCCAATTAAAGAAATTAAAATTTTTTACTTTACTCCCCCCTTTAACCCCAAAGGAAGACAGACACCGGTTGTATCTTTAGTGGCTTCGGCAGAACCCGCGTAGGCTCGTCCCCTAAGCTAAGTTCTCCTAAGCTTAAAGACCCTGCGCGCCCGATCTTCCGCGAGGCTAACTAAATAAACTAAAACCGAAATATCTTCCGCGGGCCTAACCCTAGGCTAACCTAAAAGAACCTAACTAAAACTAAAACCGAATGATCTTCCGCGATCTAACTCTAACTAAAGAAAAACCCATCCAACCCGTCCAGCCCGCTCCTAGCCCCCTAAACTTGACTTCAACTAAAACCCAACTAAAAGACATAAACGAACTTCTCCTGCCTAAGCGGGGTGCCTCTGCCTTTTATTAGGGAACAAACGTGACATCATCATTAGTACTTTAACCAATAAAATCACTGTTGCTGCCCTCCAAAAAGGCGGGAAGCAAGTTTAACGCTCATTAACAACTTTGAACATGACCGGATCTACAAAATAAAGGCGGATTAATCTCATAAGTGAACCACACTATTCATTCATGCTTTCACTTTCGCTTTTACGCGCAATTATACCAAAAGTAGACCTCGAAAAACTTATAAAATAACCAAATAAATATGAATCCATGGCGGATCCGTGAAACGTATTCCGACAGTGGTGTGCCTCGTGATTTTTTTCATGAAACAAGTGTGCCTTTGCCCAAAAATTGTTGAAAAACACTGCGCTATGGTGCCATTCCCTACTGTGTTTTCAATGGTGCACCTGTTGATTCTCCACACAGACAAAGCGGGGAGTGCCAAGAAGGTGGTAGAAGCAGAAGAGGAGGAAGTAGACATTGACCTGAATGCGCCCGAGACGGAGAAGGCCGCCCTCGCCATCCAAGGGAAGTTCCGGCGCTTCCAGAAACGGAAAAAGGACCCCAGTCCCTGAACAGCAGCAGCTGCAGCGGGCACCAAACCCACCTCTCCCGTCTCCCATGCCACCCCCCACCCCTCCGCCACGAGACACAGCCTGCCTTACCCTAACGTCCCCTTATCCTACCCATATTAGGTGGGGCTAGTGGTATTTATTTTTTGCACGTACTGTAATATATTCAAAGCAAGGGTGGGACTTGGACCCTCTCCGGAGTTTGGGGAGGGGGGTAACAAACAAAACAGGGGGCTGCCCTCAAGCTCACGTGCCACTCGCCCACGGGAGGGCGCTCCCCTCTTTCCAATAGCCATGATGATAGCCGTGTAGCCAACGTCCCTTCACTGAAAGCCATTGAGAAAGCGCTAGATTGCAGTGGGCAGGGTGGGGAGAGGCAGGGAAGAGAAGGGGGCAGGCCAGCCTTGGGACAGAGGTAGAGAAGATAGCCATTGCTAGACTTGTAATATTTTAATGCATTTTTTTAAAAAAAAAATGTCTGCACTTTGAAAAATTAGCCTGCTGCTACCCCCCGCTGTGGTTTGGCGGGTCAGGTCAGACTTTCCCACTGCCCAATTCAGGGTTTGTTTGTTTGCTAGTAAACAAAATGAAAAGCCTTATAGCTGCTCTTCCCCCACCCGCTCCAATATATAGAGATATAGATATATAATTATACTAATAATAGTTTTTTATTTATATGCTACCCATCTGACTCTGGGTGGCTTCCAGCAAAATATAAAAACACCATAAAACATTTAAAACTTCCATATACAGGGCTGCCTTCAGGTGTCTTCTAAAAGTTGTATATTTGTTTGTCTGTCTGGCATCTGATGAGAGGGCGTTCCACATATATTTGGGATCAGGAAAGCAATTCCCATTAGAAATGGCAAATTAAACAGCCATTCTGAGAACATTCATAGGGAAAAAAAGATAAGTTATTTATAGGTTTTGTGCTCCGAAACTAAACACCATAGTATTATATCCAAACATTAATGGCATGAACGCCACCATTGAGACACGATCCACAAGTCTCTCCCCCCCCCCCCCCCGCCCCAGTGTGCAAAACACACCTCATGTAAAATCCTTAAGAGCAAATGTTCAGATTTCAAAACCATCAATACTGAGACATCCAAACTTGTCAGGTTTTAAATCTCTCATTTTAAAAATATTATTGCATTTTTATCCCACCTGTTCCTCCAGAGAGCTCAAGATGACTTAACATGGCTCTCCCCTTCTCCTTATTATCCTCACAACAACCCAGAGAGTTTTAACATACGCAATCAAGATATGATCTGCCAGAGGTCAGCTGCAAGCTGGTGAAAGTTAGAATCTGCCCAGAGAGCAAATTCCATCGAGCTTTGTGCCACCTGAGCATGTCCTCAAAATTCTAATAGACTTAATTGGCATCTGATCTCTTGCAAACTATATCTCCCCCCCACCCTCCCCAGAATATACTCAATTCCTGCAGACGTGGCAAAAGAAAGCAAACCTTCATGGATTCCTTAAACCATCACAACAGCAGCTAATTCAGAGCCCATTGCTAAGACTCAGAAGTAGTGAGAAGGGAGTAAATATCTGAACTAAGAATGGAAATTTACTGGTCCAGATAGCTAGATTAAAACTGGGGCTGCATATTCACCATACATTTAAACACACACACGGGCAACCCCCCAAAAAAGAATCCTGGGAACTGTAGTTTAAGGGTGCTGGGAATTGTAGCTCAGGGGGTGGGGCAGCAAACTACAGTTCCCAGGATTCTTTGAGAAAAGCAATGTGCTTTAAATCGATGGCGCATAATGCAGCCTGGGCTACAGAAAGCTGAAACAGATCTGCTCCCACAAGATGGGGAGAGAGGAGGGGCAAATCCTTAAACCATCACCAGTTTTAAATTCCAGCGGGTCTCATTTCCCTATTACCAAGCCCTGAGCTAAACCTACAGCCCAGTGACAAGGGCCCCGCAATCCTACCGACGGGAAAGTAATGTCCTTCACGAGATCCACGCACCCTCTGCTCCAGGGCCAGCCTGCTGTTGGGCCAGAAACCGCTCCAAAGATGGCCGCCACATAACTCTCGAGCACTGGCAAGCCGCTCCACCACCCCTACTCCGGTTGCGGAAAACCTCCAACGGGCCCCTCTGCAAATGGCAATCGGCGTCACCACGGGGCACTGACAGAAGCTGCTTTGTGGACTGACTTTTAGCATGTTAATAAAATAATCAGGGGGGAAATGGTTGTGCCTGGTTTTTATCCTTTACATTTACACAAACACACACACAAACACTAATTTGTGGAGCCCATTTGAGTCCAAGGATGGGCTGATATGTGGAGCACTCCAAAACCTGCTCAGGCCCACAAGAACAGATGATCTCAAGAAGTTTTTGCAGAAGCCTGGCAGTTATCACATGACCTGCTCCAAACATTTTTGACCCCACCACCAGCCTGAGTTTCTCCACCTCTGCCCTATACTGGGCCAAACAATAGTACAGTCAAACCTCGGTTGTCAGATGTAATCCATTCCGGAAGACCATTCAGCTTCCGAAACGTTCAACAACCAAAAGCGGAAGCCTCGATACAATAGGGAAACTCAAAACGGAAGCTGCGCAGCACGTTTGGCCTCCAAAAACCGTTCGAAAACTGGAGCGGTTACTTTCGGCGTTTGGGAACCAAGGTTTGACTGTAGAGGCCCAGAACTTGAAGCCCTCCATCAGGGGTTCCCAATCTCTGCCCCCCCCCCGGCTGCTTTAAAAATTGCTGAGGGCCTCGGCAAGTCACTTTTTTTCCCCTCTCCCTGTTGTAGCCTCTGATTTACTGCGCTAGACACCATGTAGTTTTTAACTTCATTTGTATCGCTTCCTTTCCTACACTGCATTTTGTGGCATAAACATCCGAATCCCATAGAAAACAAATCTGAGACACAATAAACAAATGATCAAATGCAATATGAGAAATTCAAAGCAGTGCAAATATAATTGAAATAACAGGATCTGACTATTTCATGAACTGTGCCCATTCACAACCTCTGCTCCCCGACCCACCCTGCTGCCGACCCCTAGCCGCTCGCTGAAAGGATTAGCACAACCTGCTTCGCGGTGTGCTTTTGGCAAAGGACTTGTTTGAGGCTGGAACCCAGCGCTAAGGATCCAGTAGCCCTGTCTCCCACCCCCAGTGGCTGATGTGACAGGACAATGATCCTGCTGGTTCTGGGTGTGCCAGAGCGCTCTCCTGTGCGTCTGAAACTGCTCAGTTCAGCCACACAGGGCAGACAGCAAGAAGCTGATAATGAAAAGGCTCTTTCCTTTGAAAGGAAGCAACAACAACAACAACAAAAATCTCTTCCCATTATCAGCATCTTGCTGCCTGCTGGGAGCTTTGAAGTCCTGACACATGGAGCCAAAAAAATTCTACACTCCTGATGTATAAAGATACATGGTGCGCTGTGCCATAATCGGGAACTAGGCGTAGCTCAGTGGCAGAGCACAGGCAGGCAGAATGTCCCAGATTCCATCCCCAGCGTCTCCAGGTACGGCTGAGAATATCCGATTTGAAACCTGTGGCAGCTGCTGCCAGCCAGTGTAGTAACACTGTGCCAGGTGGACCAATAGTCTGATTCAGTATTTTAAAAAAGCTTCCTGTTTCAAGGGCTGCTAACAAAGCAAAGCATCTGCTTTGAACCTGGGACCTTCTGCATGCCCTAATTCCTAAGACCAGGAATTATGCTTGCCTGGAACCTTGGGAAGCTGCTGCCAGTCAGAGTCGACAATACTGAGCACGATGGGCCAACAGTCCCACAAGGCAGCTTCCTAATCATGTGAGGCTGCAGTGCTCAATACAGAGAGCTCATAAAGCAAGCGAGAGACAGACTTTAAAAATTATCATTGGCAGAAATGCTACTGAAGCAGCAATGCATACAGATTTGGACCAGGCGTCTCCCTTGGCTCCAATGAAAATTCTTTTTTTCGCTGTATTTTATTCTCTTTCTTTGGGCCCCACCCCAAAATACGGTCCCCATCTCCACAAGCGTGCTAATTTAAATATGCAACATCAGAGCAACTGATATGGCTGACTTTGGCTGTGATGTTGTTCCAAAGGAAAGAATGGAATTTGGTTGTCGCAACAATACCCTCCACAGTTTAGGAACGACACAAGTAGCCGACTGGTTCGTAGCGTGCAGATCCGCAGCTCTTCTGAAGAAGGACTTCATGTGACAGAGAAAATTAAGGCAAGCCATCTCTTCTGCGGCCCCCTCTGGGACAGAGCCCTGCTCCAGAACACATGCTCTGCGGAACCCCCAACCCCCTTTGCCAATCTGCTCACGCAGATGGGTATTTTTACTTGGGAAGGAGAAAACATCAAAATATTGTCAAGGCCCGCCTGGCGCATTCAGCAGGATGCCAGCCATCTTGATACTGCAAAGCAAGGAGAACCTCCCTCCGGAGGCCCAGAGCCAAGGAATAATACAGAAGCATATGGGTGCCCCCACCTCACAAGAACAGTGTGGGTTAACAAAAAGTATACGGGGTGTTCAGTGTTGGTTCTACTCAAAGTATCCATTGACTAACCCGTAAGGTAAAGGTAAAGGGACCCCTGACCATTAGGTCCAGTCGTGTCCGACTCTGGGGTTGCGGCGCTCATCTCGTGTTACTGGCTGAGGGAGCTGGGTCATGTGGCCAGCATGACTAAGCCGCTTCTGGCGTACAAGAGCAGTGCACGGAAACGCCGTTTACCTTCCCACTGGAGCGGTACCTATTCATCTACTTGCACTCTGATGTGTTTTCGAACTGCTAGGTGGGCAGGAGTTGGGACCGAGCAACGGGAGCTCACCCCGTCGTGGGGATTCGAACTGCCGACCTTCTGATCAGGAAGCTGTAGGCTCTGTGGTTTAACCCACAACGCCACCCACGTCCTAACCCGTAACTGGTCACTAATAATTTGCAATCACCTTGGCTTATATTACTACTGTAATAATAAACCTAAAACATTTTAATTAATAAAATTATTAACATTTATTATTACCCGCCCTTCACCCTAAGGACCAGGGCAGATGACATTTTGAGATACAATTACAAAAAACACATCCACAAAACGTAACATCTAATAAAAAGCAACAAAATTCGTACAGTTGCTTATGTTAAGATTTAGATTTCCAATGTAATTTTTTTTTTCAATCTTCAAGGCTGCTTTCTAAAGAGAGTTTCTTTTCCCATGTCACAGTGTGCCAAGACACCTTCTCATACTGCTTTCAAGTCAGACTATTGAGCAGAAGGGAGCTTTCAAAATGGCGGGAAGGGATGCCACACCCCATTGCTGCGATGAGGCCAAGAGGAAACGAGTTGCCGAGCCCTAGCAAGCTTGCCTGGCCTGCTCCTTTTTTCTCTCATGCAGAGGCCTCCTTTTTGCGGCTGACCATGTGCTGCATCAGAAGCTCGCTCAGCTGTGGAGAGGCATTGCTGTGCTGCTACATTAGTAGACAAAACATTTGTCGCAAACGGGGCACATATGCACCGCTTGGCTTCAGGCGGTGGGCACGGGCTCTGCCTCTTGGTGCATGCAGCGGGGGACGCCTCATCCTCTTCTGACTCGCTTGCCTCTCCTTCCTCTTGCTAGTCATCCTCTGAGCCCCTTTCCTCTCCTGCATGACTCCCTCCCGCTACTTCTGTGTACATCACTTGGGAACGGGCCTCTTGGAGGTTGCAGGACTTGGTCGGTGGCTGCAGGTGAGGTGGAGCCGCTGGTGCCGGTTCATGGGGGGCCGCTGTATTCTTCATACTGAGTTGTTCACCCACTCTTGCTAAACAAACAAGAACATATCTGTTGGTTACATTTATGGCCAGAGCTGTGGGCAAATGGCCCCTCAAGATTTCCAACTGTATTGGTGGGCAGAGAAATTGGGGAGGGGCCATTTCTTCATTGGGGGCAGAGGGACATTAGCAAGAGGGACATTGTTAATCAATTCTGGGAGGGGAACAAGGGGTCTCCTCACAACTCTCAGATGGGCGGGGTATAAATTATTATTATTATTATTATTATTATTATTATTATTATTATTATTATTATTATTATTATTATTATTACATTGGCTCCCAGTACGTTTCCGAGCACAATTCAAAGTGTTGGTGCTGACCTTTAAAGCACTAAACAGCCTCGGTCCAGTATACCTGAAGGAGTGTCTCCACCCCCATTGTTCTGCCCAGACACTGAGGTCCAGCTCCGAGGGCCTTCTGGCAGTTTCCTCGCTGCGAGAAGCCAAGTTACAGGGAACCAGGCAGAGGGCCTCCTAGGTAGTGGCACCCGCCCTGTAGAACGCCCTCCTACCAGATGTCAAAGAGAAAAGCAACTACCAGACTTTTAGAAGACATCTGAAGGCAGCCCTGTTTAGGGAAGCTTTTAATGTTTAATAGATTAGTTTAATAGATTATTGTATTTTAATATTCTGTTGGAAGCCGCCCAGAGTAGCTGGGGAAACCCAGCCAGATGGGCGGGGTATAAATAATAAATTATTATTATCTCAGCACCCAGAATGAACTACAGTTCCCAGGATTCTCTGAGAGAAACTATGACTGTTACAGTTAATAGCCCTTTAAACCTATGGTGCAGAGGTAGTGGAAGAGGGAAGGGGGGGAACAAAAGTTACCTGGATCATGACATGACACCTTGCAGTTGTGCTCCTCCAAATATTTGGTTTGGCAGTTCGGGCACGTCTGGGACATCAGTGTGGGCACGGTCTTCTGACCAGGGATCTGTAACATGACTTTGGTGCCCGGAGGCAGAGTTTCCATGTTCAGCAGTATCAAGTTTTTATTTGCAGCTCCATTGGCAGGGCTCATGTTAGAAGACAAGGCTGACCCCAGACCACTGACGGTCACCTTTTCTGGGCCTGAATTCACCAGAGGGACAGGAACCAACTGAGGGACTGATATGGCAGGAAAGGCAACCAGAGCTTGCGACAAGGGCTGACCCAACACCAGAGCTGTAGGCCGAGGAGGCCTGGCCAAGGACCCAGCAACCGGTTGGGCTGACCCCAGACCACTGAGTGGGAATGTGACGGGCAACAGTTCTGGGCCTGAATTCACCACCGAGACAGGAACAAATTGAGGGGCAGATATGGCAGGGAAAGCGACTGTAGCTTGGGACAAAGGCTGACCCAACACCAGAGCTGTAGGCCGAGGCCTGGCTGACACTTTGGGCGAAGGGCCAGCATCCGGTTGGGTGCAGCTCCCAGCTGGAGGTACGTCCCCACTTTTGGCCCGTGGTGCACCTTGGCAGATGTGAAACCCGGAGACCCCACAGTGTTTGCAGCAGTGCTTATGGAAAGCCTTGTGGAACCTGTATGCAAACTTATGCATGAAAGGCTCGCCGCAGACTTTGCACACAAAGCGGGGGTTGGCGAGCTGGTGCAGGTGGAGGCCCCTCTTGCTGTCGCAGTCTTTGCAACGCAGCTGCCCCGGAGGGTGGCATCCCCCCTGGGCCACAGCGTGGACGTTGATGTGGTTGGCAAGTTCAACCTGGCTGAAGTAGCGTTTCTCACAATGCAGGCAGGAGAAAGGGCGGGTGCCCTGGTGGCGGCGGAGGTGGGCATCCAACTCGCCCTTCGAGTGGAAGGCTTTGGGGCACTGGGAGCACTGGTGGTGGCGCTCCCCCCTGTGGTAGAGCTGGTGCTTGGCAAGGTTAGAGGGGTCCAAGG
This sequence comes from Lacerta agilis, assembly GCF_009819535.1. NCBI lineage: Eukaryota > Metazoa > Chordata > Lepidosauria > Squamata > Lacertidae > Lacerta > Lacerta agilis. The sequence continues at coordinate 29,909,447 of NC_046328.1, read as the reverse complement.
AGGCCTTGCCACAAACGTGGCAGCCGTAGGGCAGCTCCTCTTTGTGGATACGGAGGTGCTTCCGCATGTTGCTGTTGTTGGAGAACTTCTGCCCACAATTGGGACATGGGTAACACTGGGGAGCTCTGGGAGGGTTCTCTCTCTGCAGAGCGTTTTGGAGAGGCCTTGCGTCAGCCTCCATTTCTTCAGTTTCTTCTTCACTATCACACCCTTTGTTGCTGGCTGACCCATCTGCATCAAAACCCCCACCATCTTCATCAACAGTGGTGCTTTGATGGCGTAACTTGTACGGTTTTGAGGAATCCCGTTCCCAGATAGAAGGAGAATTTTCTGAGTCCTCACTTTGTTGTCCTGGAGGGGAACAGGAGAAAACACACATACACCGTTAATGGAGCAGTCTTCACAAGGGTTTTCCCCAAGCAATTGGAGACTGCCCCTGTGTGAAGCCAACCTCTCCTCCGCCCTTTTCATGCCTCTTCTGGTTCTGGGAAACAAGCAGGGAGGGGGGTTTGTCACAGCAGGGGCAGGAGACACCCACGATTTTTCACCAGCCTGGATAATCTCTGCCTCTTGGCCTCCCTACTCTCCTGCTTCGGCTTCCGTTTTCTGATCATGGACTGATCACAGACTCTCCCAGCTCACTAAGCCCTGTTACCTCTTCAGCTTCCGACACTTCCTTCTCCCAGTCTTCTCTCTTGGACCACTCATCATAGTCCCATCACTCCCTTAGCTCTGAGCCTTCTCCTCTTGGGGGTTCCCCAGCCTGTGCGTCCCACCTTTCCTCTGCATCCAACCAGTCCATGACTGTCAAAACTGTTAATATTAAAGCTACACGATGCAAGGAGATGCCTCCCTAGAAATCCCACACAACAAACATGTCTGTTCTCACAGAAGCTCTCCGAAGGCTGCCTGCTCCAACCTGACACCCTACTGATGTTGCTAAACTACAGCTTCCATCAGCATTGCCCATTGCCTGGGACTGATGCGAGTTGACAGTCCAACAATATCTGGGGGGCACCAGGCTGGAGATGGCTGGTCTAAGACAGATGGTGTTTTTTTACCTCTGTACATCCCTATTTGTCATTATTGTACAATTCTAAGATGGCTGTATAATTGTCGAAGGTCACACAATCTTAGCAGGGGGCATGGCTGTGACTATCATGAAGTGACCCTGAATTGCCACTGCACTACAGCTGTGGACACCCTCCTCAGCGACACTTACTCATCCCATTGGTTCCCAGGTTCTCATCTTCCATCTGTGACCAGCAGTCCCAGTATGCCAGGAGGGTTTCGATCTCTCTGTCCAGTTCCCTGGATATTTTGTCCAATTCGCTCCTACCAACTTCAAGGGAGAGCAGAGCAGCTGTCATCGGCTCCAGACACTGAGCTGTGGTGTGCGGTGCACAGGATCAGAGAGTGAGAGAGGGCGAAACTGAGTCACCAAGAGGCAAGCCACAAGCGATCACATTTAGCAGCCTCTCTTTCAATAGTTCCATGTGGTTCCTATGAAACGGTGGCTCTGAAATACTGAAGATCAAATCAATAAATGAGGGCATTGGGGAATGTGCTCAACTAAGACCTACTCAAGAGTCAACCCACTGAAATGAATGCACCTAAGTCAGTTGTGTCTATTCACTTCAATGGGTTTACTCCGAGTAGGACTAGCATGGGATGACAACTTCCACATGGTTGGAGCTCGGCTGTGCTGATTACCCCATTCATTCAGATGAGGAAGAAGCTTATAAAACTGCTGTTTTTTTTTTTGTTTTTTAAATGAACTGCCTCACCATTCACCTTCCCAGCCAGCTAGTAGATCATAATAACCCCAATGCCTTTATAGCTTACAGTGCTTGCATTGTGCACATTTGTTTCTAAAATCTGTTTATTTGATCTATAATTCGATAATTGTGATATACTGTTCTCAAAAGTCTCTTTTTAATGGCTATTTTATATAATCTATGTTAACCCGCTTACAGTTTGTTTTTATTAAACGGCATACAGACCTCCCTTAAAAAAAAAAGTAATAAATATCGCCACCCTGTACAAATCTTCCAAAGGCGTCTGCCACAATCCTAGGCAGCCCCAAATCCCCAGGAGGCTGCAGTGCAACTCTAGACGCAATTTCTCCAGGAGCGAAATCGATCACGAGCTCTGACGCGTCTTACAAATATCCCAACCCGATCGATGGCGCCCAATTCCGGAGGAGTGATAAATCCCGCCGGGATCGATAGGCGGGAGTAAACAGGGCCTGGATCCAGCCGCAAAACCGCGACTTGCAGGCTCGGTAAACCCAATATTTTCTTTATCCAATGCCCTTGCCTGCCTCCGCCCTCTCCAAGCCTGGCGCGCCTTTTCAAACTTCCCGTCTCCAAACCGAGCACCCAGAGCGCTAGATCGCCCGCTTGGCATGCAGAAATCGCCGGCATCTCCCGGTAGGGCAGGGAGAAGACTACCCCCGCCTGAAACCCCGGGGAACGCTGCTGCTGCCAGTCAGTGTGGACAAGAATAGACCAGATGGAGCAACAGTCTGACTCGGTACAAATCCACCTTCCTAATCCACGCGGCGCACGGTGTGCTCACCTGCGTCCCGTAGCGCACAATTCGGGGAAGAAAGACCCCCCCCCCAAAAAAAGCTCATAGATATTGCATTGGGGTGTCAGCAGGGGGTGGGGGAAATCAGCTTACCTTGCAGGGCGAAGGCCGGATGTGGGCCGGGAGGGTGGAGGTGGAGGTGAAGGGGGCCAGGCCTGGGCAGCTTTGCAGGGCGGAGTAGGGTGGGCTCTGGAGGCAGCAGACGCCCAGAATAGTTGGCAAGGTGATCAGCGAGCGGAGGAAGCCCCAAACGCTAAACGTGATCCAGCCTTTTAAAGCTGGGGTCTTCCTCACTTTGCAGCTGTGTTGGAATTGGATTGTTGTTGTTGTTGTTGTTGTTGTTGTATATATAGAAATTGACTTTATTCAAACAATTTGTTAACAATTAAAGAAATATACATTTTTCCAATTAACATCCCACACAAAATCCTACTTTTAGCAACGCCACAAACAGGTTACAATCAACTGGTTCAAGTGAATTGGCATCAGAAGGCTGATGTTAAATATACAACTAATATCTCTTTTTCAACTACAGGTAGGTAGCCATGTTGGTCTGCCATAGTCAAAACAAAATATAAAATCAAAAAATCCTTCCAGTAGCACCTTAGAGACCAACTAAGTTTGTTCTTGGTATGAGCTTTCGTGTGCATGCACACTTCTTCAGATACATACCAAGAACAAACTTAGCTGGTCTCTAAGTCTAAGATGCTACTGGAAGGATTTTTTGATTTTATATTTTCTTTTTCAACTGGCACTTCTCTTCTGCCTTTAAACAGCCACCCGACACACATCCTTAAACTGACAAATCTCCTGATTTAGGTGGAGGTGAAACAGAGGATACAAGCCCACATGAAGCTGCACATAGACACGGCCAGTTATTTGTGGGGTTGGTTTTTGTTTTTGTTTTTAAGAAAGTTTGTCAGTAGTTTTGCACTGTTTTAGATGGCTTAGTCCTGTTTTCAGATACTTGTATGAAAAGGTCTACATCCAGACTTTTACCAAAGTGTGAGCAGATGGTTTTTGGAGAAGGGTGTGGTGGAAAAAGAGGCGTCAGCTTATACAGTAGGTAGTTACATGATGGGGCTTTAAATTCTTATACAGCTGATCCAGAGGGAAAAAAGTCAAGTACTCTAGTATCTGGAGTATGGGTAGAGGACCATGGCCTATTCCTTCAGTCGAAAACAACCCTTGAACACTGCTCCTTGGGGCTACCCACTCAATACATAGAGTAGGTATTTGCAGGATAGGTATGTGAACCTTAGCTTACACAACTGATATGGAGAAAGAAAACATAATATGTTTTGAAAACATAATATCATTCCTTTTTAATAGTTGCTCTTGGGCCACCAAGCTTTTTTCATTTTGTTTACAGCTTCTGCACTTTCAAGAGAAACCTACCATGTAGACAAAGACACTCTTCTCATAATTTTGCATCCAATGGCAATAATTTCAATGGCTTAAATTTTTGCCATCTGTTGCAACAGGGCCTCCACTCACCACATGCAGGAGGGAGAAGAACCCTGAACAATGGTGCGCAAGCCCTTATATAGACTTTTGAAATTGCCCATCCTGTAGCTCAAGACCACCCCCCAAAACATCATACATACATCACAGGAGGAGGCAGTCCCCAACAGAAATACATCACAAGGAGGCGGTCTACAACAGAAATCCTGTTACAGGTAGGTAGCCGTGTTGGTCTGCCATAGTCAAAACAAAATAATTTTTTATTTTGTTTTAACAGAAATCCTGTTTGTCAGGATAGCTGACAATCATCACTGATTGCTCCACCTGGGCCATGCCTTTTGAGATGCTAAATACTTAGTTCCTGAATCCAGGTCACAGGCTCACCCTATTCATACACAAATACACCCTTAAGACAGGTTTTGAGTAAAGAGACAATAAGGAGGCTATCCCATTTCCTTCCTCCCCGCAGAGGAATATTTGAGGTCACTGGGAGAGTCAAAATGGCTTCAGGATTGCTCTCCTGTACTATTTCAGACACATGGTTTATATACTTACGTATGTGTTTGCCTTGTACATTTATGAACGTTTATTTTATACTTGGGACCTTAGAATTCTTATAACATTCGCTTACTCAATACATGTAATCCTCTTGAAGACAGACGGCCATTTCTCCTTTTACTCTTGGGAACGATTCCTCCTTCATTGGCTACGTCCCACCCATGGGGCGGGGAAAAGGAAAAAGTAAAAAAGAAAGCTGGCCAGTAAACAGGAGTGAAAAGGATTGGGAACACCATGCAGGTGTTAGAATTGTAGAATTGAAAGGGACCCTGAGGATCATCTAGTCCAACCTCTTGCAATGCAGGAATATGCAGCTGTCCCATACAAGGATCGAACCTGCAACCTTGGCATTTATCAGCACCATGCTCTAGCCAGCTAAGATATCCAGTCTTATGCTGCACAAAAAATAATAATTCATTTTTAGTGTGTGAGACCCCAGAAGCAGAGACTGGTCCTTTAGCTCTTCATACTTGGGATTCTGGGCATGTCCAGAGTGCAGACTGAGATCTCCTGGCTCAGGCTGGGTGGACAGAGCGGGAGCAGTTTACTACCTTAAAAGGGTTGGTTTTCCCCCTTGGGTGTTGGTACTGTCAGAACCCCAAGGAAATGCTGTCTGGGTTTTGGGGTAGGGTTTACTGGTTTACATACCTGGTGGGGGGTGTCAGAATTTTGATAATCTGTACTTCTTTCCAGTCAAGTTGGATTCTGGCACATAAGAAGTAATGACATCATCAGGAGTGGACTTTAGCGCAGAAGTCTAAAAAAAAACCTTGCAGGAGAGCAAGCAGGAGGGCCCCCCAGACATCGCAGGGCTGACGTATCACAAGTAAAGTTATACACATTATAATCTAAATTTTGGGGCTCCGCTAAGACCAGATGTTGCCTAAAGCATCACCAATTAGTCTCAGACTAAGGTCAGGAGAACATGATTGAATACCTTTTATCTCCCTGCTTTCTCCTGACAGGCTGCTGAGATAGTAAGAGTGCAGTGCCTCTTATCTCCTGGTTCCTTTTCAGATGAAAAGTAAAAAGAAATGGAGAGTGCCAGACAGGCTCTTTTGACCACTTTACATTTCCAGCTAGGAGAGAGCAAAAAAAATTAAAATACCGGTACCTTTCAGCCTCTGTAGATGTTATGCCCTGATCTTAAGTGAGTCAAAATGAAGGATGTTTCAGATGGTTGCTATTCTGCAGATCAATCACATACAGACCAGTTAATTAAAGTGGATTTTTCACTGGTGTGCAACAAACCTCCTTCCAGTCCCCCCCCCTTTTTGCATGCAGGATGTCCCAGGTTCAATCCCCACCATCTCCAGGTTGATCTGGGAATATCGCCTGCCTGAAGCCATGGAGAAGCCACTGCCAGTCAGTGTAGACAGTACTGAGCTAGAATCATAGAATCGTAGAGTTGGAAGGGACCCCAAGGGTCATCTAGTCCAACCCCCCTTCAAAGCAGGAATCTCAGCTGTCATCCATGACAGATGGCCACCCAACCTCTGCTTGGAAATCTCCAAGGAAGGAGAGTCCACCACCTTCCAAGGAAGTCTGTTCCACTGCTGATCAGCTCTTACTGCCTGAAAGTTCTTCCTGATGTTTAGTTGAAGTATCCTCTCCTGTAACTTGAAGACATTGGTTTGAGTTCCTATCCTCCAGAGCAGGAGAAAACAAGTTTGCTCCAACTTCCATGTGACAGCCCTTAAGATATTTGTAAATGGCTATCATAGCTCCTCTCAGTCTCCTCTTTTCCAGGCTAAACAGCTCCTTCAAGCATTCCTCGCAAGGCTAGATGGACCAGTGCTCTGACTCAGTATAAGGCAGCTTCCTGTATTCTTATTTGTATCAGCCGTTCATCTGGAACAATGAAGACCAGAATCTTACTTTATTTTAGGAGAAGGACCCAAACTCAGCAGAAGAGCATCTGTCGGATGCAGAAAGTTACAGGCTCAATCTTCGGCATCTCCATGTAGGCCTGGGAAAAGTTTTCAGTCTGAAATGCTGGAGAACCGCTGCCATTCAAGTCTAATACTGAGCTGAGATGACCAATCCTCTGGCTAGCTATAAGGCAGCTTCCCATGCATAGCTTCATGGCTTGTTAAAAGAAAAGTTGGTGTCTGTGGTTGGAATCGTTCCAGCTCCCAGGAGTGAGAGGATCTCCCCGTCTTGCTGAGCTTGTTTTCCGGTGACTGCCTTCCGACTGAAGCCAGCTAGCAAACGCATTTAGATGTGCTAATAGGACGCTCTTGGGGGTTGCAATGTAATCAAGTTGGTGTCCATAATTGCATTAACTAGCCTGAGCTAATTGGACAAGCCCCTAGTTGGTGATGATGTAGGAGTGACTCAACCCCGGTTTCCATTTCTTAAGCGGAGAGCTTGCACTGCAGCTAGGAGAGTATAGAACAGCACGGACTGTTTCCAGCCCCCTTTATAAAATCTTTACATGTTTTCATGTCAATGATCAAAATGTTCTGGCAGCCCTCCCTTAAGTCCTCTTCTTTCACCAGTCAGCTCTTCCCAGGTCTTGTTTCAGCCTGTTGCCCCTTTCCACAATGTTTCACAATCTGGTGCAGATCACTCACACAAGCTTAACTGCTCTTTCCTAGCCCTTGTGTCAAGACAATGCTTACCAGGCAACGCTGAATGCAGTATTTGCTGGGAGAGGGAGGGACAGCTGTCCCAATGATGGGCTTCAGCCAACATCTGATATAGCCCTTTACCACTCTGACTTTTTAAGTGGAGATAAAAAAAATTGCTTTGTTGGAAGACTCCAGTCTTATCCCTGTATCTGGCCTTTTCGACTCTCCCCAGACCACACTCCCTCTTGCTAAATTGCACCTCTCACCAGCTCTCCACCACACCTTGAGTGATTTAGCATGACTGGAATATGTTAGAATAATTCCAAGGGGCCATAAATGAAATGAATGTTCAGAAGTGCACGCATAAACCACATGTCTGAAATAGTACAGGAGACAGCAATCCTGAAACCATCTTGACTCTTAATGACCCCAAATATTTCTTCTGCAGAAGGAAATATCTTAGAAAAATCTCTCCAAATGCTTCTTTTCACTTACAAATCCTGTTTCAAGGGCATATATTGTGTGTGAATAGGGTAGTCCTATGACCTGGATTCAAGAACTAAGGTATTAACATTTCAAAAGAATGGCCCAGACTGCCCAGTAATTCAATGGCCCAGACAGGAGATAAGCCACTCTCTTAAATGTCTCTCTGTGATATATGCATGATGCTTTTGGGTAGTCTTTGGCTAAGGGGTTGGGCAATTTCTGAAGTTTTAAAAGTTATACACACCTTTGTTCTGGGTCCTCACCTCCTTGCAAGGGGTGGGAAACTCTTATGCAACAGAAAAATAAAAGATCTGCCTTGCTTTCACGAAATCCTGCCTCTATCCATTCTTGTCTGACTTATAATGGGCTTAGGGGACACCCCTTGATGGAGAGCTGGGCTGTGAAAGCAAACCCCATTTTTTTTCTATAACATCTTGACTTTAGCAACCTAAAGGCACACTCCATTGTCTTCCGAGACATGAATGCCAGTACTTTTGCCTTTGGATCTGCTCCTGCTGGCATGCAACCCCTGGAAGGGAATGTGGCCCTCAGTCTGAAAATAGTTCCCAACCGTAACCCACCCACCCCCAACTGCATGGGATAGATCTTTCTTGGCCTGGGGCATTAGAGAGCTATTGCCAGTCACAGGTCCAACCCTACCATTAGGCAAAGTGAGGCAGCTGGCAACCTTAGTTGGAGCTGATACTCTTGGAGCTTGTTTTCTGCTAATTGCCTCCTAATTGAAGCTACCTAGCAAATGCATTTAGATGTGCTAATAGGACACTCCTGGGGGTTTAAATGTAATCAAGTCAGTGCCCATAACCGTGTTAACTAACTAGTTTGAGCTAGTTACAGGTGGGTAGCCGTGTTGGTCTGCCATAGTCAAAACAAAATCGAAAATTCTTTCTAGTAGCACCTTAGAGACCAACTGAGTTTGTTCCTGGTATGAGCTTTCGTGTGCATGCACACTTCTTCAGATACACTGAAACAGAAGTCACCAGATCCTTAAATATAGTGGGGGAGTGGGGAGGGGTATTACTCAGAAGGGTGGTGGGAATGGGTGATAGGCTGATAAGTGTGGAAAACCTGTTGACGACTCTAAACGGCTGCAGTTAGTCTTGCAGGGAAATGCAAGGGGTGAGATGGCTAAAGATGGCTTTGTTATGTATAATGAGATAAGAATCCAATGTCTTTGTTCAAACCAGGTTTCTCCATGGTTTTAAGTTTGGTGATTAGTTGCAATTCAGCCACTTCTCTTTCCAGTCTATTTCTGAAATTTCTTTGTATTAAGACAGCTACTTTGAGATCTTTTATAGAATGTCCTGGGAGATTGAAGTGTTCTCCTACTGGTTTCTCTGTCTTGTGATTCCTGATATCAGATTTATGTCCATTTATCCTTTGGCGTAGGGTTTGGCCTGTTTGTTCAATATAGAGAGCTGAAGGGCACTGTTGGCATTTGATTGCATACACAATGTTGGAAGATGAGCAATTAAATAGTCCTGCGATGGTGTGTTTGATGTTGTTGGGACCAGTAATGGTGTTATCCGGGTTTATGTGGCAGCAAAGTTGGCATCTGGGTTTATTGCAGGCTCTGGTACCAGTGTCCATGTTGAGTCCTGTTTTTGTATTATTGTGGGTGAGGAGCTGTTTGAGATTGGGTGGCTGTTTGTATGCAATGAAGGGTCTTCCTCCCAGAGCTTGAGAAAGAGAACTGTCATTGTCTAGGAGAGGTTGTAGATCTCTGATGATGCGTTGTACTGTTTTAACTTGGGAGCTGTATGTGATGACTAGTGGTGTTCTGTTATTTTCTTTTTTGGGTCTGTCTTGCAGCAAGTTCTCTCTGGGTATCAGTCTGGCTCTGTCGATCTGTTGTTTAACTTCATCAGGTGGATATTTTAGTTCTAAAAAGGTTTGCTGTAGATCTCTTAGGTGAGAGTCTCTGTCTGTAGAGTTGGAACAGATGCGGCTGTAACGTAGGGCCTGGCTATATACAATGGATTGTTTGGTATGTTTGGGATGGTAGCTAGAAGCATGTAGATATGTTTGTCGGTCAGTTGGTTTACGGTATAAGGTGGTGTCTATGTGTCCATCCTGTATTTTTATAGTAGTGTCCAAAAAGTGTATTTCTTGCATAGATTGGTTCATAGTTAGGTTGATGGTGGGGTGAAAGTCATTGAATGTCTTGTGGAAGGTGTCCAGGGTCTGTTGACCATGTGTCCAGATAATAAAAATATCATCAATGTAACGCAGGTACAAGAGAGGTTTGAGTGGGTAGGAGTTTAGGAAACGTTGTTCTAAATCTGCCATGAAGATGTTGGCATACTGTGGGGCCATGCGGGTGCCCATTGCTGTGCCGTTGATCTGAAGGAACAGGTCCTCACCAAATTTGAAGTTGTTGTGGGTAAGGACAAAATGACAGAGTTTCGTAGCAAAGTCTGCTGTGTTTGAGCTAATTGGACGAGCCCTTAAGTGGTGGCGAGGAAGAAGAAGAAGAAGAGTTTGGATTTGATACTCCGCTTTTCACTACCCAAAGGAGTCTCAAAGTGGCTAACATTCTCCTTTCCCTTCCTCCCCCACAACAAACACTCTGTGAAGTGAGTGGGGCTGAGAGACTCCAAAGAAGTGTGACTAGTCCAAGGTCACCCAGCAGCTGCATGTGGAGGAGTGGAGACACGAACCCGGTTCCCTGGATTACGAGTCTACCGCTCTTAACCACTACACCACACTGGCTCGAGCCTGCTTTCTAGCTGCTGCCTTTAATACTGGGACTCATCTCTCATAAAACCAGAACTCTGGGCCATAACCAATGGAGCTGAACGTTGGAAGGTTCAGGACAGACAAAAGGAACGACTTTTTCACACAGTGCATTGTTGAACTATAGAATTGGCTCCCAGAAAATATAGTGGTGGCCGTCAGATTGGAGCGCCCCAATTACGTAGGGGTGTCAAACATAAGCAGGGTAGGAGGAGAGTGGGGGTGCCCAAGTTCTTATGTTGGGGGTGCTCCCGAAAAACGCCACTTCCGGGATCTGAAAGTGACTAAGCTGGTTGTGGACTTTTGAGCTCTGCACTGTACATATCTCCACAGTAAAACCTGTAAATATACAGGACCTAAGTCGAGCCTCTTTACTCGCGAGGAACCACAGCAGAACCCTTACATATATCCTCCCTCCACTGTCAAGAGGTAGCTATGTGCCTCTGAATATCCCTGAAACGCAAGCAGGGAGAGTTGTTATTGTGGCCAGGTCCTTCTTTAAACACATTTCAGCTGCTGAAATGGATCCTAGAACAGAAAGGAGACCATCTCTGTATAGAAATGTCAGTCTTTTTATTAACTTCCTTTTTTTTTTAAATTGTGTCATGTATCGTTTTTGGTTGTTGCTGCTGATTTTGAGAAAATGTACACAAAGTTGAGAAAGCCCCACTACCCCCCAAAAAAGGAAATGAAATACACCATCTTACATAACATTTAAAAACAAGAAAACCAAAACACAAAGGCAGTTGACTGCTACGCAGAAAGTATGTGTGTGTGTTTGTGGTTGGCTATATACAAAATATGGAGACGAATCTATTTGCTAGGCCCTACCAGTTGCCAGTGTTGTTAGATTCCTTGCGCACAACTGATAAGGAAGGTTCTGAAGCATTGTGGGGGGAAAGTGTGCAGATACGATATAGCAGAGGATGCAATAATATGTCCAAATGCAAGTACAAGTTTGGGTAGGGGCCCATCCTCAACAGTATGGCGTTTTCCTGGCCTAGCAGAACGATTGGCCTCCAGATCTTTTTTTTTTGCTCACTTAGTGGCCGTTGGGCCTACTAAGTTACGGAGCATGTTGTCATGGGTAACAAGAGTTAATCTGAAAACAGAGGAGGACACATCATAAAAAAAAGAAATGAGGACATAGAAGGTGAAAGACTGAGGCCTCAATATGAAGAGATATTAACCGTGTGACGTCATGTGGCGTTCGGTCACCGGGGAAAGAGAAGAAGAAAGAGAGACTAACAGAAATATATCGGTGGTTAATAACAACTAATAACAACCCTCCTGTGGGTTGAGGATCACACTGTAAGGTTTAACCACTGTCGAGAAGGCTTGTTTCCAGGATGGCTTAATTTCCCTCAAGGGGATTAGTGAAGATGCAGAATGAACCAGAATATCAATGATAAAGGCAGGGAAGGAGAAGGGGATTAGGCATAAGGATGCATGGGAATCTGCCTGAGGCATTTTTCTTATCAAAAAGCCTCATAATTTCCCCCCTCCCTCAAACCTTCACCCTTTGCCTAGAATTCAGCTTTGGGCAAAATCTGGTGACAACCTGGAGATGGGCGAAACCCCCTCCCTGAGGAAATTTGGGGGGTGCTTTGTTTTTCTCACTTCTCCCAAAATTCCTCAGATGCTTCGCTCAAAGCAGGAGCCCCTGAGTGTGTCTAAAGCAAAATTCTGTGGCAAATGCATTGTGCCTTATTTCATTGATAGGCCCTGTGATGTGCTTTTGCAAGGATTGGGGCAAAAGAGAGCTGGCGCCCGAGAGCGAAGGTTAGGCAGAGATGGAGCGCCAGCAAAATACTATCTTGCCTTCTGGAAAATTAGCATTTTCACCTGTTAAGCAGCCAAACAGGAGCTGAAGTAAACAGACAAAAGTGGAATGGTGTGATCTGCGATTGGGGAAGGGAGCTAAACCATCCTTCTGAATCTCAGAGACACGTATATATATATTTGATCCTTGGATTAAAAAGGGGGGAAATAGGAAAAAAATACACCTGTGCTCGAAAAACACCGAGCGGAAGAGGGTTGTGTCACAGCCGTTTGGGCAGTAGAAGGTACCCCTGTCAGGGGGGGGGGGTTGCATGTCTTTCTTGCCAATATTTGGGGGGATTTTGAGGGAAACTAGAAATAGGAGGACACCTGTCTATCCAGGCCTCAAGGCATCGTATCGGGCCTAGTGACTGATGGGAGTTGGACCCCTGTAGTTTAGGGTGAAGGTTCACCCTAAACAGAAGGCCAGGTTCCCATTTACAAAACCAGAAAATAAGCCCAGTCTGTTATTGTCTATCTACAGCTTTCGCATGGAGGTCTTGAAGTTGACAGTGGCGAGACTGGGTCACTCAGGAGAGTCGCCTGTGCCTCAGAAAAAAAAGTATCTGCATGGTATTCAACTAAGTTTTACTCAGAGTAAACCTGTTGAAATGAATGAACCAGGGTCATTAATTTCAGTGTGTCTACTCTGAGTAGCAAAGCATGGGTGGAATGGTGTTCCAAGATGCTGAACCAGCCTGTTTCTAGGCTTAAAAGAGAAGAGGCACCTCATAATGGGGAGGGGGCATCGTTTGTTCCCTAGGATTACCCTGCCTCAGTTTGCCTCATGGTTTTAATGTGCACACAAAGTCCTAGGAGTTATTAATAATGTTAAGTCACTTAGGTGGGTGCAAATTCCCTATGCTTTGGATATACGTATATGATGCGAAAGGCTCTCCATCTTAATAGGGACAGAGACTGGGCAGGAATATGCCCAAATCCCATCAGCCCCAGACTAGATGGGCTATAATGAAGTGTGTAAGAACATGGCGGGATACAAAACCAAGAGGGTTGGATGCAGGGGCGACTATTCCAGGCCTCTCTCCTCAGGACGGAGGGCTGGGATCATCGCCACCTTTTCAGTATCCAATCACTTTTCCGAATCGCTTTTGATGATGTTCATGAGGGCGTTTTTCAGGCTGTTCTTGCTTGGGGACTTGACGGCGGGCTTGAGGCCTCCGGCCTCGAGTTGGTCCCTCTTCAGTTCCATCTCGATGGTCATGACGACCTTCTTCTCGCCCACCTTCTTCTGGGTACCTTCTCTGCCGGCTAACCGCTATTTCTTGGACCTCTTATCGCTTGCCGACTTGGTGAGGCGGCTGTGGTCCAGCATGGCGTACAGGACGGGTTGCTACAGGAGCAGAGGGAAGAATTCAGCAGGAGAGGGGAAACAGGGAGGGTTAAGAGAGTCTTGTCACCACGCAGGAAGCCATAAAATGTGGGCCTGCTTGTCTAGGCCTGCATCCTTTTCCTCAGAGGCCAGATGCCTCTGAGAAGCCAACAAGCAGGAGGATATCAGTGGCTACTAGCCAAGTGGGCTATGCTCTGCATCCACTGTCAGAGGCAGTAATACTTCTGCATGTGGAAGCCACAGGGCAGGAGATAGCTCTTGTGTTTGAGTACTGTTTTCGAGTTTCCCTCAGGCATCTGGTTGGCTGCTGTGAGGACAGGATGCTGGACTCGATGGGCCACTGTCCTGATCCCCGAGGTTCTTATGTTCTTATCATTGGTGTTACATTGAAACACATATTTAAAGCACATGGTTTCTCACAAAAAAAAACCTGGGGACTGTAGCTTACCCCTCTTGGAACTACAATTCCCAGCACCCTTAACAAGCTACGAGTCCCAGGATTGTTTTGGGGAAGCCATGCCCTTTAAATGTTTGGTGTGTGGTCATGACACAGGTTTCTTAAACCAGCATAATATTATTATCCCTCCCACTCATCCCCCCCCCCCGACACATTTCCTCCCCGCTCTCTCTCACACATACTCACCTGACGGCCTCTTTTTGAAGAATCCTTTCCCAGCCTCAACTTCCCTTTCTCCATAGCACTGAAATGAAATGGAAACAAACAAGTCATGCCCTTTGTGCTTACTAGAATGCATGAATGGTCCCTCACATTGGATATGCTTCTGTGCAAGCGAGGAAAGGGCTACACATTGCCAAAGGAAAAAAAGGAGAATACAGGTTTGCCTAAAATTTCCACATGCTTATTTGTATGCATAGATGCAGCTTTAGAAATAATGAATGTTATTTAGAAATACATCTCCCCGGAGAGGTGCAAGCCTGTGTGACTAGGGCCACATTCACACCAAACATATTAAGTGCTATGACACCACTTCTAACATTCATGGCTTCCCCCAAAGAATTCTGGGAGCTGTAGTTCATTAAGGGAGTTGTTAGCAGACCCCTTATTCCCCCTGCAGATATAGAATTCCCATAGTTCCATGGTAAGAGGGAATGATTATTAAACCATTCTGGGAATTGTATTTCTGCAAGGGGCCGAAGGGGTCTCCTAAAAGCTCTCAGGATTTTGGGAGGGAAGCCATGATTGTTTGAAGTGGTATTACAGTACAGTGATTTAAATGTATGGTGCAAATGTGGCTCAGGTGACTTGTGTGCTTGCCTACTTGCTCAGTCTGCTGCTCAAGGGTTGATGGGCAGCATCAGACTTTATGTTTAGACTGGACTTGTGCCAGACAGACTCCTTCAAAACAGAGGACTGTCCTCTATGAATGAGGACAATTCTGATGGGGCAATTTTGGGCATCCCCCATGCCCCTGAGGTCTGGCTGGGCTTCACCAAGAACCAAGACTTTAGTATGGCAGGCCTTGCCCTGTGGAACTCCTTGCTAATAGAAAGTTGTTCAGGAGTCATCCCTCCTCTCTCTGAGACATCTTCTGGAAACTGTACTATGTGGACAGGACTTTTGAACCTGAGATTCTCTCCCAACCAGATTTCCCTGTTATGTTTGACTTTTAAAATTGTTTTTACTGCAGTATTGTGTGCTTTTAGGTTGCCTACCGCCCTGCAATAATTTATAATGCGGTCTATAAATATTTAAATAAACGGGGATGGCAAATGTCATAGATCCCTTTGACTACAGCTCCTGGCACTGTAGTGTAGGGAAGTCTCTGAACGAAGCATTCTCCATGCCCTTAAAAATCTTAACAAGTAAGGAGTGTGTGTATATAGCAGCCAGGGCAACACTCATGGTTTCTGCCCTTCTATGACATGTCCATCCTCCTGGGTGCTTTACCTGAGTCTCCGCTGGAGAGTGGCTTGTCTCCTCAGCCAGCAATACCGAATGAGATAGGCGATCACCAACACAACAAAGACCACGAGCAGAACACCTCCAATGACGGCTCCCAACACAACACCATACCTGGTAGGTACTACAAAGAAGAAGAAGAAGGGAGAACTTTGCTGTTAAAGATGAAAAAGACCTTGAACTGGAGCTTCCAGCCCACAAGCACCACCTGCACCCGGGATGGGGAGCCTCCAAACACCGGGGCCAAACCTGGTCCTCCTGGCCTCTCAGGCTGAGTTCTTTGGTTCTCTAGGGGGTCACCTGAGTCATCAGTCAGCTGACCTCACAAGAGCCAATCACTGTCCTCCAGGCCCTATAAAGCCCTGGCCGCAGGGTTTCCTCTTCAGACAGAGCAATGTGTCTTTAGCATAAGGTCTTTGCTTAAGTTTCTGCTGCTGCCTAAGCTGCTGAG
This sequence comes from Lacerta agilis, assembly GCF_009819535.1. NCBI lineage: Eukaryota > Metazoa > Chordata > Lepidosauria > Squamata > Lacertidae > Lacerta > Lacerta agilis. The sequence continues at coordinate 29,893,476 of NC_046328.1, read as the reverse complement.
GAGAAGGGCTTTTGTATCTGCTTTGCAGGCAGCAGGTCCCAGGTTCAATTCCTAGCATCCATGCAGTGTTCTTATAAGTAGTTTTCTGACTTCATATACTGTGTTTTAATTCCTTAGCAAGTATTCATACTCTTTTATACACATTCATATCTCTCCCGGCTGCCCCCTAACTCTACCCCACCCCTGGGCCAACTCCTAACTCAGAAGTGGGGAACTTGTGGCCCTCTAGATGTTGCAGTACTCCAACTCCCATCAGCCCCAGCCACCATGGTAAGGAATTATGGGAGTTGTAGTCCAGCTACGACTGGTGCCTCTTAGGTTGCATCCTGCTTACAACATCTTCCTCCTCACACTTCTCTCTTGGACTTACCAAGATGATGGGGTCACCTTGGATCTACCATCTGAGAGAGAAAAAGCAAGCATGATTGCCCTTGCATTCTCTAGATTAGTCATTTTGGAACTACCGGTAGACTTCTCTATCCAAGCTTTGTAATTCCTATCATAAGCAGCTGTGTTATTTTCTTACCCTACAAGCATCTCTCTGTGTTTGAGCGCAGCAGGTAAAGTCTGCTTTCTTAACCAGATTCACAAGCTGTGCTCTGCATACCAATATGATCAGACATTTCACCTGGAAGGGAAACCTTACCATTTTCAAAGACGTAGAGCACGACCTGAGATGACTTCCCCACAATGTCAGGGGGGTTCTTGACATCACATGTAAAGGTGCCGTTGTCTATGTACTCCAGGTCATGGATGACGATGGAACCATCTTTCCAGCGAGGATTACCAATCCACTCAACGCGCTCCTTGAAGCGTCCAATGTCGTCTATGTAAGGCTGGCCTTTGGCATAGTGGAATATCTAAGATGGGATGAGATACAGTCAGAAGGAGTGGATGTGCCCTGGAGGAACAGCTGCAGCTCAGTGACAGAACGGCTGCTTTGCATTCAGAAGGTCCCAGCTTCAATCCCCAGCATCTCCAGGTAAGGCTGGGAAGGACTCCTGAAGCCTGAAGCCCTGCCAGTTAGATCACAGCTACAGCATATATTTAAAACACTCTGATGCCACTTTAACAGTTATGGCGCCGAGCCTCCAAAATTATCTTGGGAACTGTCATTTTTTTAAGGGTGCTGGGAACTGTAGCTCTGTGGGAGGGGGTGTCTCCTGACAACACTCAGCACCCATGGCAAACTACATGCCATAAATTGCATCAGGATGCTTCATTGGAAGCAATTCATAATATTAATAAGAGGAACAGTAAATTGTGCATAAGATGCAGTAATAGTAAAACTAACGTACAAAAATGCAATATATTAATGAAAATTGCATTGCAAAACTGTCAGGGGAAATTGTGGGCAAGCATGTATGTTAATAATGGGAAAATAAGAAACCGAAAAAACGAAAATGAGAGCTTTGCTCATCTCTAAACATGACGACACAGGAGAGAGAGGAAGATGGGATTTCAGGGCCCCTGTCAGACCACAAACGTTTAGCTCCTCTCCTTTCATCTTCCTATTCCATCTCGCCATTACAATAATTCTGTATTTAAGATCTAGTGCCTGGGTTTCCTCTTTTTCCCTCCTCCTCCTCCTCATTCACTTTTTCTTCGTAGATCTATGGGCAGCGACAGTCTTACACCAATATTTTGGTTCTCCCTTCCCCACCTTTTATTTTTATTGGAAATGTTCTGCAATACACAACACGGGAATATATGCACATATATAATGCCGTAATAATCTATTTTGTTGAGTATATTGTGTATATAATCAAAAGGCATAAGGGGAAAGTCCCTAACAAAAATGTACAGGACAACATTATCTTGTATTTTGTTGCAACAATAATGAATAAAAAGGCACCCCCCTTCTCTCTCTCCCCCCCCCAATTGATTATTGTGTTGTGTTCTTTCTTGGATCCTTACCGGATTTGTCAGTTTCAGTTTTTAAACTATCACTAATATCTGCAAGCTGTTCCAGGAGGCTTCTCCCCCTTAAACTGAAAAGCAAAATGAGCTAAAAATGCTTCAGATAAATGCTTCAAATGCTTACCGAAACAGAGTCTCTGCCATTTTCTGGCTGAAAATGCCAGGTGATGGAGATGTCATCGGAGATCCATTCCCTAGACCAAAAGGAGCAGGAAAGTGTAACTTTGGAGCCTACTGTGCCATGGACTTCCCGGTCTGTGTAAACGTGGATGGCCAAAGTTGGAGTTAGCACTGCAAAGGAGAGAAAATAAGAGACATGTATTGCACTCTTTCCTCGTCATTTAATATAAATTAAATTAAACAACCAGGGAACATCACTGCCAGCTAAAGAACAAATTAAAGAGTAAGGTAATTTATACAGTATTTCCAAAAACATTCTTGAATATCTTTGACTGTGGTCCTCTACTCATTCATTGAGCAAAACAAAACAAAACTGCTGTACTTGTACAACCATATGAAGCAGAGAGAACAATTATAAGTATAGATTAATAGTAAAATAAAAAAACAAAACTATAAAATAGGCACATAGAGTGAGTGTAGTTGCATATGGGTTAAAGTCCAAGTAAAGACTATCAGATTATTAGAGCTGCCATACAACTGGATTTTCCTGGACATTACTGGGATTTCAAAGTTGGAAGTGACCTCCGGGGAGAATTTCCGGAAGGCAGCAGCTTGTCCTGAATCTTACTTCTCACTTTTTGAAATATGGCAGCCCTACAATTATGAAGTTTTGTTCCAGATTTGCCAGGCTTGTGACATGGGTTGTCTTTAAAACAATGGATTTGCTATACAGCATGCCATAAAATAATGCCAAAGCATATAAAAAGTGTCTGGGGGTTCTAGTCCTGGTTGAAATCTCACGTTATGCATAATTTTCTCCATTATAGCTATATTTCAGAGTGAGTGATTCCTTGACAAACTGCAGTCATGTGGTTTAAATGTGTGGTGCGGATGTGAGCACAGAGAGAGCCTGGTTTCATCAAAACTTTTCCTAGCAACTGATATTTTCCCTTCCTGTAAGGAAAGTCATTTTCTACCCAAGACCAGGCAAATAATTTTTGTATCAGAGCCAGTAAGGGACTTGTCCCCCACCCTGGCAGTAAAAAAAAAAAGAACAACCACACACCAATAATAATGAATAAAAATCCCACTAATATTTTGCCATCTTTTCATGACAGTTGAAATCAGCCGTCACCAGTGAGTTCACTCTCTCTAATGGTAGGACCGGCCCTCTTAAATCACTGCAGAAACAAGGTGACCTGGAGAGATGCTCAGGCATGTCATATGCTTCCTCTGGCCCGGCGTGTGATAGGCAGACCTACGTGGAGTAGCCATCCCGGGGCCCCATAACCCGAGGTGGAGGTGTACACAGCTCCCTTGTTTGGAAGGAAGAATATGCAAGGCTCTGACTCATGAGACTGGCCCAGTGTGACCGCTCTCTGTAAGACTTTGTTCCTGTCTCCACACCCCCTCGCCCATCCATCTGTAGCGTAGGAGGTTCCTTCTGCAGAACCTTGCTGTGGTCCACCATCGCCACCAAAAGGGGCTGTGGAACATTGCTGATCTACCCAGAAGCCTCCAGGGTGACATTTGGAATCAAAGAGGGCATTGTATGCCACACAATCCCGTCTTTTTGTCATTCCACCCCCGGGTACAAATTCCAACATGTCGGGCAATTTCCCTGAGCCAGGAGATTTTGTCCCCGTTCTTTTTCTTCTCCCCGGCATGGCCAATAAAACAGGCCTGCATATTGTGCGAACACATCCGATCCAGGCCAAGGCCTTTTGCTGCCTGAGGCAAAGGGGCAAGATGGCACCTCTCTCCCTCTTTCCATGTACTGAAGCTGGCTGGAAAGGGAGTTCAATCTTAGGGCACTTTCTGACTGTCGCTATTTTAGGAGTGGGATTCGGTCACAGGCTAGCAACTTTCAAGTCACGCAGTTATTGTTGACCTGCTTCCCTCAAAAATTGGACTTTCTGCCATAAGGAAAGTGAGCAGGAAAAGGCGGGACAACACTTGTTTTGGTACATCATCCACCACAAACAACTCAGGACAGATGCTCGATGGACAGGTCATCCAGAAGAGCCTATGTTCTGACAGAGGTGGCGTCACAGTGTTTTCCACCAAACCTGCCACCCCCTTAGGGCAGTTGGGGAAATTCAGGAAATTCTTACCTACTTCCTGAGGTGGCCATCTGACTCCACCTGGTCATGGAGCCATCCTTGCAACACACCAAAAGCAGGCCGTCAGCCTTGAGTATTATGGCCTGACAGGCTTCCTGGTGGGTTTTGTGTTCTGTTTTGTTTTTGCAGTCCCAGGCAGGCAGGATAGACATAATTATCAAGAAAGCCTAGCAGACCACTGTACACAGCTTGTGTGTTTGCTGCATTTTCCTTGGAGACCTGTAATTTGAGGTTCACTTTACACTGTGTAGAGAAATACCTGCCTTTGTCTTGAGCTTACTGCTTCTCAGGATTTTACTGAAAGCAAAACTTTCCTGGTACTTGTATGCGAGGAAAACGTGGTTGCTTATTTCCTAAAACCAAGCTGGAAATGGCTGACTCCAAAATTTCATTGGGTACGGTCCATAAAACTCTGTCTCTTTACAAATACTGCATTAAACTGGCACGGGGTGGGGAACCCATAAATTTGGCAAAGCTTAACGACTCAGCAACTATAATTTTGGTGGGAACCTGTTTGGATTGTTGTGGTACCTTTCCAAACGGCCTTGTTTTAAAATGCACAATAAATTCTCACTGTAAAAAAAACAAGTAAAGTGAAATAAAGCCCCTAATTCTACATTTTGAAATTATTTGCACAACATGTCTCGATTGGCACATCCCAGATGGTATCATTAAGACGCCCGTAATTGCTATGCTTAGAATACCAAATCCAGAAAGATGAGGGGATTTGTACAAAATAGTCCTGGGCTGCAACACACCATACATAGAAAGCATACCCACCTCACTCCCAAATAAGCTTTATTTTCAATTTATTTTTATGGCTTTTTAACAGAATGGGATTGCAAAAGCAGAAGCTAGCCATATCTAGTGTTTCCATAGTGTAAGTAAGTACGTAAATAAATAAAAACAGAAGTTGTACGTGGCATATCCACTAAAGAAGAAAGAAGTAAAAAACGCAAAAGGGCTAGAGTAGAAATTTAAACTTGCATGGTATTAGTAGGTAAACTGAGGACCAGGTTCCCAGTATTTCCACAGAAATGCATAATGCACAGTTCCACAGTTGCATTATGCATTTCTTGTTGCTCTATCCCAGCTCCTGCCAACCTAGCAGTTTGAAAGCATGCCACTGCAAGTAGATAAATAGGTACCACTGTGGCGGGAAGGTAAATGGCGTTTCCGTGCACTCTGGCTTCCATCACGGTGTCCCGTTGCACCAGAAGGGGTTTAGTCATGCTGGCCACATGACCCAGAAAGCTGTCTGTGGACAAACACTGGCTCCCTCAGCCTGAAAAGCAAGATGAGCGCTGCAACCCAATAGTTGCCTTTGACTGGACTTAACAGTCCAGGGGTCCTTTACGTTTACCTTCTTGCACAGTTGCTGCTTCCACAGTTGGAGGCAGCAATGCTTCTGAATTGCTCCTGAAACTACAGGAGGGGAGAGTTGCTCTTGTGCTCGGGTCTTGATTGCGGGTTTCCCACAGGCATCTGGTTGGCCACTGTGAAAACAGGATGCTGAACTAGATAGGCCATTGGCCTAATCCACCAGGCTCTGCTTATGTTCATATGCGATTTGTAAGATTCACTCATCAAATGGGTAATGAATGACCAGCAGAGAGTCACAAAGTCTTATGGGTCAGCCTCTTTTCTCTCTGCCTTTAGATAATGCTTTAACTTTTCTGATACTGCTATGAGTAAAAGCGCCCCCACTGTAGTTTACCCCTCACAGAACTACAATTCCCAGCATCCTTAACAAACTGCGATTCCCAGGGTTCTTTGTCGGGAGAAATGTGCTTTAAATGTCCTAATTAAATGCACAGTTCGTACAATGACACACATACGCAGTTTGTTCTCATGTTCTTATTGCCTTGGGAAACTTATGCAGAAGGTGCAGAACAGAAATACATTAAATAAATACACTCCCTCCCTCAGATATTAACATTCTTACGAGTAACCTATTTCTCCTTGGTAAGGAAAGATGAACTTTACAAAATTGTCTAGTGCACCTTAACTACTATATTTTTAAAGTTGCTAGTGGAGACATTTGCACATTTCTCACCCTGTACAGGGAATATGGAGTGTACAGTAGTTCAAAACTGCTACATTGCATATACTAGACGGAAACTAGTATAACTGTGGCCCAAGAAACACTTTCTTACTGGGGGTGGTATGTCAATTTAAAGCACATGCCTTTCTGACAAAGAGTCCTGGAAATTGTGGTTTGCTAAGGATGCTGGGAACTAGCTCTGTAAAAGCTAAATTTCAGTTCCCATGATTCTTTGGGGGAAGTCAAGTGCTTTATATGGGCAGGGTGTATACAGCCATGTGCAATCTGAAAAAGGAGGCATTTTATGTCTCTTTGTAGAATGGTTAACAGCACCGTCCAATTTATGTCTGCCTACCTGTAAATTTTATTGAAATTTTTAGAGTGAATGAAAGTGAATATGAAAAAAGAAAAGAGGGGGGGAAATGAAAAGGAGGAAAATACATAAAAAACAAAAGCCGAGGAAAACAACAATAACAAAATAACAAATAAAATGTAATTAAGTTTACAGAACTATGCAGTATATATGTAAGCAGATAGACTTCTTATTTCCCAGTTGTTGTTGTTGTTGTTGTTGTTAGTCTTTATATCCTTCCTTTCTCCCAAGCTAGGAGTCAAGGAAAAGTCTGCCATTATGCAACCTGATCTTTACATCCAACAACACAATCAGAACTCAGGACATGGAATTTTGCAGACCAGCCTGAGACCCTCCTGTCTGGCTCAATGCAGTGGCTGCTTATAGCTGCAGCTTCCAGAGTCCTTCCCTGTCTCTTCCCACCTCGAAATTAGACTGGGGGGAAAGTGTTCTATTGTAACCAATAGCTATTGTAGCTTGTTTGTGGTCAATGGTAGCTATTGAACCTTTGGGACTTTCAGGGCAGAAAGCAGGGAGCCCAACAGTAGGTGGCGCCAGAGGCAATGGCAGGCCGAGATTGCTAATTCTAGGCAGTCTACACATTGCCACTTAACGCCATTTTCAGCGCACTCACACTCCTAGCCTTCTGAAGCTGCTGACATGTGACATTTGCCACAAATCCATATCGAGCCTGTTGTTTCCCGAGAAGTACTGTCGCTTGATGCGTTTTCCCTCTCAAACCCAGGTCCTTGCAGTGCAGCTGCCAGTCAAAGTAGACAATATTGGGATAGATGGAGAAAGAATCCAACTCGGGAAAGGGCAAGCTTCTTATGTCCCACTGATCTTTCACATTCCATTCTGAAGGAACAGCCATATAGCTGGGTGGCAGGGCTACCACTTAGCATGCAGGAGGTCCCAGGTTCAATCCTCAGCATCTCCAGGTTGGGCTGGGAAAAACTCCCTGCACAAAAGCTGTTGCCAGTCAGTGCAGACAGGAATGAGAAAAATGGACCGGGAAAAGCCAGCTTTCTATATTTCTGTTAATGTCTGCATACCCCATACATTTAAAGCGCACACATATTCAAGAATTCTAGAAACTAGTTTGTTGAGGGTGTTGGGAATTGAAACTCTTGTTAGGGGAAAACTGCAGTTCCCAAGATTATTTGGGAGGGGGTGCGGATTCCCCTCCCACCACATTTTCTGTTTCTTGAGTCCACTGCTGTGTTTAGACTGCATTGTGCCACGTGGTTTTTTTCTAATTTCCTTATTTTTAAATTGTCATAACCGTAAACCACACTGGGGGGTGGCAGCAGAGGCACGTTCCCACCGAACCAAAGGGTAGGATATTGCATTTTATTAAATAAAAAAAATCCTGGGGGCCTTCTGCACATCCTCTTCACCATGCAAAGTCTTGCTCAGGCAGCAAAAAAAGGGGGGGGGGCAATCTTAGAGCTCCATCCAACTGGAGACTGGAAAAAAAAACAAGAAAGCCAAGGAGACCACAATCATGTATAAATTGAACTTGTCAGTAAGGTTGCCAGGTTAGGAGCACCTGGTGGTTTCAGGGTCCAGTCCTGAGACCTAGGGATGGCTTCTGGTGACGTCACAGGGGCAGGCCCTGGAGACGGAGGTTAATTGGGAAAGGGGAGCAAAGGAGGGCAGACCCCCACCCCCAACAGAGTCTCTGCTATAATTTGCAGCCAGCTCCTTCTGGGCTGAAGCTTGCAAGCTGCATGCACAGTGCAAACATGTTTTATTATTAAAGGCACACCACACACACCTGGAGATTGAGTCTCTCCACCTGCCACATAGAGGAGGCCAGGCAAACCTGGAGACTTCAGGTCAGACACGGAAGTCTGGCCATCCTCCTTGTCAGGAGGTCGGGGACAGTTAAAGGACATGTATTTCCTAATGGCTTGCTTTGCTTGCACTCACTCTCTCACGCACACACACTATTGATTTTCCAAAAGAGAATGGAAAGAGGTCCCAGAGCAATATAAAATGCATCACTTTGTTCTTCTAACACACTTCTCAGTTGAGATGGAAGCAATTTAAGTTACGACTGCAATAGGTCTTTGTGGCTGTTTAAAAAAAAGAAGGAAAATGATTGGTATTTGGGCAATTTCTGTCCCTGTGCCAAATCATAGAATTGTGGAATTGTAAAGTTGGAAGGGACCACGAGGGTCATCTAGGCCAACCCTCTGCTATCCACCCTGAAAACAAATCAGGGTGTTTGTTCAATGAACAGGTAATCTGAAAGCACCCTGGGATTTTAGGCTTCAAAGTATAAATAGTGACAAAACATATAATGCTAACCCTAACCCTGCGGAAAGCCATCTAATTAGACTTTAATTTGATTTTGACCTGTTTTTAGGAGGCAACTTAATTGTTTGATTTTATACTAATGTTATATATCTGATGTTAGTCACCCTGAGCCCAACTTCGACCGGGGAGGGCGGGATATAAATAAAAGTATTATTATTATTATTATTATTATTATTATTATTATTATTATATCTCATGCTAATACTGAGTCACCATCCTGGACTTCCAGGGATGCCAAAGTTGCATCCCAAAATCACAGGGCTGGGTAGGATCCAGAAAGCCATTACTGTCAACTCCTTTCCTAGATAACGAGATCATCTCTGGATCACCCCAGCACCCCACCATTGCTGCCCAGATCAAACCACATTATAGACTACCACTATGAGGCACAAGTAGCAATAAATATGGGGCACCCAGACCAGGATTCCCCCCCTCCCCCCCCAAAAAAAGATGAACAGTAGTTTCAGGATAGATACAATACATATTTCGCTTGTGGAACTCTTTTCGACATGATTAGACCTATTAAAACCAATTAAGATAGTCATGGTCGTTGATTTCAATGGGTCAACTCTGAGTTGGGTTTAGTTATTATCATTGGGCTGTATCTAAGTCCTACTCAGAGCAACCCCACTGAAATGAATGAGTTTTAGTTAGTTAGTCAGTCAGTCAGTCAGTCAGTTCACTTCAATGAGTCTACTCTGAGGACTAGCATTGGATGAAACTTCTTATTTTTGCTGCTACACATATTACTGTTTTGGTTACAGATTACATCAAGATTAAAATATAAGATTAAAATCACTTAAGTATTCCCCCCCCCAAGTGCCGCAAACATTTTCAACAACAGAAAAAAATAAATGAAAAGGATTAGAGAAAATCACAGAGAATACACAGATCTACTTGGCGTAATAGCTAAACAGGTGCTCCGTGTACAGAATCAGAATTAGCATGAGCAATCACAGCTAATGGTGAAACCTCCAGGTTCAGGGGCAGTCTATCTCTGAATAGCTTATGTGAGGGGAGGAAAGAAGGGAAAGCCATTGCCTCAATGCCCTTCCATTGTCACATCTGGCTGGCTGCTCCTGGGAGCACTGTTCTAGTCTGCAGAAGCTGTGAGCATCCAGATGTTGTTATCAGCAGCTCTCATCAGCCCCAGCAAGCATGGCCAATGGTCAGGAATGATGGGTGTTGTACTCCAACAACGTCTGCAGAGCCCCAGGCTCCCCGTTTCTGAGCTGCGTGAATTGACAAGGCAGCCCGTATGTTCGTAAGGAGCGACTATTCTGCACAATAGCCACGGTGGAATTTGAACGCAAGTCCAGTGGCCCACACTAAATTGAATCACAATCAAGGGGAGCAGGCCCCTTGCGATAGCAAAATGGAGCCTCCTCACTCAGAAGCAGTCTACCTCTGAACACCTCATCATTTGAGTTCTCCTGATGACCACCACCTTCTCCCTCCTTCCCCATGGTTATTAAGAGGAGTTGCAAAGGGGACTGTCCAGTATCTCTGTATAGGTAAAAGACTTGTCCGTTGCTCAGTCCCCGGGAGTGTCCCGATGCCTGCAGCCCTGGAGAGACTCTGCCAGTCAGTGTAGATCGCACTGAGCTAGATGGAACAGTGTTTTGGCTCGCTATAAGGCAGCCGCCTTCCTAGGTTTCCTAACAAGCGGCAAACACTCCTTCGCTTGGAGGTACAGAAGCAGAGATCCAGCGGCCACCTGCCAGAGAAACTTTACCTCTGCATCAATCCGCTGGGGTCAGACTAGATGACCACCACGACCCCTTCCCATCGAAACAGTGACTTACCCATTGTCGAAACCAGTGCCGTGAGCAGAAGAAGGGCTCTCTCCCTCCCTGAGCTGCCTGGGGTCCCCATGGCTTTGCCCCCCTCTCTTCTTTCTTTTTTGGTTACTGTACAATCCCTACAGCCACATGGAGGGGAAGAGTTGGTGATGGAGGAGACGGCGGTTCCTTGGTGATGGGTGCCTCGGAGGGTGGCACCCTTGGTTTAAGAACCTGGCCGGCTCGGGAAGGATGCCGTCTCGGCAGAAACGGCGAGCCAATGGGAGCCTGGCATTCAGTTTCGTGGGGTGGGGTGGGGTGCTTTGGAGCCAAGAAGGGGGAAGAACAAGCCAGAGCGGAACAAAAGTGAAAAGGGCGCATTTATGCCCGCTGGCTCGTTAAATGTTGCTCCACACGCTCCGGCGACATAGCTGGGCAAAAGAGCGGCCATTGTCAAGCCGCATTCTCGGCTGAGGTGTAGGCGATGTCACGGCCTCCAGAAGGAATGCCAGAGGAGATGAAGCCTCAGGGCAAGAACAGTGGAACAGCCTGGTCAAAGCCCTGCATCCCTCTCTTCAGCCTCCCAATGGGTCGTTCTTATAATTCTCCTTATGTATTAAATTTATTGGTCACTTTTTTAACTTAAGCGGCTTACAATGTGTAAAACAACTGAGCACATGATGCTTTCAGACGAAAAAGACAAACAAAGACAACCCTACTTTTAAACGGCAAGATTAAAACATCCCCACCCAACTCAAGGAGGCCACGGACGATTACAAACCAAAGGCCTGGCACAAAATAACATCCCCTCCAGCATTTCTCTGATTAAAATAGCGGTGTCCTAAGGGAAAGCGGGACATTCCGGGATCAGAAACCAGGACAGCTTCTGTAAATACGGGAGAGTCCTGGGAAAATAGGGACACTTCTTGGAGGGTCTGAAATAAATGTTTCTTCTGCGCACCTAAAGGCGTCTAATGATGGCACCAGGCAAACCTCCCTGGAGAAACCATTGCATAGGCAGGGAGCCACCACAGAAAAGGCCCGTTCTCATGTTGCCACCTTCTAGACCTCTCACAGAGGATGCACACGAAGAAGGGCCTCAGATGATGAGATCTGGGTCAGTTCATATGGGATGGGGCGGCCCTTGAGGTATTGGGAGTCCTGAGCCACATAGGTCAAAACCAGCCCTTTGAACTGGGCCTGGAAACTGGCTGCCAGTGCAGTCAGACCATGAATGGTGTTGATTCTACAACCCAGTTTGCTGAGGAGTGAAGCAGTGAGGGCTTGGATTATTCACCCTGAGGGCCACATTCCCTTGTGTGGGGCCACATGTCAGTGGTGGGTGGGGCCAAAGGCAGAACTGGGTGCAGCAGCAAATGCAAAATTTACATTTAATATAATAATATTAATTTAGTATTTATGCAGCCTAGCTTCCAACATAATAATACCGCAGCAAAACATCAAACACTAAAAACTTAATGATACAGGGCTGCTTTCAGATGTCTTTGGAAAGTTGTGCAGTTATTCATCTGACTGATATCTGCTTGACATTGGTCTGTTTGACATTTGTTCAGCAGTTACTTCAAAATTAATCCCACAAAATATCGGCTAGTTTTGGCACATGCTCACCCGCCCACCTACTTTCCCAGAGTCCTTTTAAGATACGTTTAAAATACACCCTGCAAAAATCCTGAGCTGGCATATACCCCCAAAGAGAGCTACAATTCCCAGCACCCATAACAAACTACAGTCCCCAGGATTCTTTGGGGAAGTGGAATATGCTTTAAATATATGGTGTTTACAGAGGTCCTGGAAGCTTTTAGATAGACTTTTATTGTGGGGAAGATGAATGGGTCGGGGATCACCAGGGCAAGCTCAACCCCGAAGCGCATGATCACTCCCTGATCCCTCGAAGCCTTGATCATGAGCCGTGCTTTCCGTGTGATCTAGATCCCTTGCTTGTGCTTGTAGGCACAACATTCCACAAAGCTGGGGCGACTGAGTTTGGACTGACAAAGGAAACTTTGATTTTTTTTTCCAGCTGGGCTAAGCAGTCCAAAGTGGGCGGTTCTGAGGCTTGGTGCTGCAACAAGGACGGCTGGGTCCAAGGCAGGACATCAGAAAGGCAAGGGAACGAGACAGGCTAGGAACGTTGGAAGCTGCTTTTATACAGAGTCAAACCATTGCTCCATTTAGCTCAGTATTTTCTACACACTGACAGGCCGCGGTTTTCCAGGATTTCCATTAGAGATCTCTCCCAACCCTACCTAAAGATGCTGGGGATTGAACCTGGGACCTTTTGTGTGCTCCACTGAGCCCTGGCTACAAGAACAATGGTACCCCAGCCTGCAGGGGGTGTTTATAAGGGAAACCACAGTTGCCAGGATTCTTGCTTAGAGCGTTTAGCCCCAGAATGTCCATGATCTTGGAGGGCAGGTGGGGGCTTGTCACCTCTCCCTTCTCCCCCTTGATGGAGAAAACTGGGATGAAAGTTGTAAAAATTGACTAAAGAGGCAGCACTCCCTATTTGGTGAAACAGTGGAATTATTCAACCTGGGGTGCCAGCATAGCAATAGTGGTGAAAGTGTTGGATTGGGATCTGGGAGACCAGGGTTCAAATCCCACTCGGCCATGAAGCTCACTGGGTGACCTTGGGCCAGTTTTTATCTTTCAACCTAACCTACCTCACAGGGTTGTTGTGTGAATAGATAAAACAGGAGGACCGTGTACTCTGCCCTGGGCTACTTGGAGGAAAGGTGGGATATAAATGTAATAACCTTGACTTGATCACTCACTTCTCTCATTCTCAGTCTAACTTACCTCACAGGGTTGTTGTGAAGATCTAGTGGCAGTGAACCATTTACTCTGCCTCAGGCCACTTGAGAAGCAAGGCTATATTGTTTCATCATTTTACTTCGACAATCTGCCTTTCAGCATTTGGATCCCTGTTGCTTTTGTATTTTGGAAGTTGCTTTGGGCAACTCCTTCATAGATGCGGGAAAACAGCACAATAAACGGTTGAAATAATAAATAAAATACTGTAAAATAAATGGAAATAACCCAGCAGACGTTGAATGCCAGCAGGGCAGCAGTATAAGGTGCCTGAATTTGAAAGACCTCAACATATGCTCAGAAAAACAAAAGTGTGCAATCTCTAAACTTGTAGGTGCCAACCCTTGAACATTTGGCTTAAAATTCAAGTGTTGCCGGCCTGCTCACTCACAAACAGCTGCATAGGATGTGATTTTTCTCTCTGGGCTACTACAATGGAAGATCAGCTGTACCTAACTAAATTCTACTTGGTATGAGAACCAGTGTGTTGTAGTGGTTAGAGTGTTGGACTAGGATTTGGTGGGGGGACGAATGGGCCAGGGGCTCTAATCGTCACTCGGCCATGAATGAAGCTCATTAGGTTTAGGGTAATCATGAACAGCACTTTTGAGCTCCTTGGAGGAAATATGGGATAGAAATCTAATAAATAAATATCCAGAGACCCGTTGAAATGAATGAACCTGAGTTAAGCCATGCCCTTTCATTTCAGTGTGTCTACCCTGAACAGTGAATCCAACTCTGGTGTGGATCTGATAAATTTTATATATGTACATAGTTTTAATTCTATCAATGTTTAATTGTTTTTTTTAAACGACTGTCTTTTTCTAGCTGTTCTTATTTTTACCTGTAAGCCGCCTTGAGAAAAAAGGCGGGGTGTAATATAAATGTGCACATATTATAAATATATAAAATTCCCCGTCCTCCTTTGAGCCCCATGCAAATTAATAGTCCTTGCTCCCGAATAAATAATCAAAAAGAACACAGGTTCTCAGCCTGCGGGAACCGGCAGGGGACGAGAAACCTTTAACGTCTTAAGCAGACGCGCGTTGCCCCCTCTCCTCCGCCGCCTGCTGAAAAGCGCCCTTCCGCCCTTGCTTGCCCTTTGACGACGGAAGTAGGGCAGTGACGTCACCCTGCGCCCTCTTCCTGCTTGGGGAGGGGGCGGGGGGACACTGGAGCGAGTGGCGCCTCGGCAAGATGGCGGTGTCTCTGTTAAGGTGACTGCGGGGGACAGAAGATGGGAGCGAAGCGCTGGGAGGGAAGACAAGGAGTGGGAAGTGGGGTGGGGGTCATTCCTGTCTGTCTGGGAAATGGGGTGTGTTTGTGGAGGGGACTGTTTGTGGGGGGGCACCTGTGCCCTTGGGTGCGACTGGGTGACATTGGTTTTTACCCTAAAGGTGTGGGGTTTTTTTAGCGCCGTTCCGTTATCTTCTTGCAGAAGCTGAAATGCAAACCTAAAGGGTTTTGTCATCCTGCTGCATGTTCGAAGTGCGTGTTCACATGCGTCAGCAGGCTGTGCCTGCCTTTCTGCTTGCATGCACACGCCCCACAACAGTTAGCACATGGGTACATAATGTTTTTGAAGTGCCACATATCTGTGTGCGCATTTAAAGTTGTGTGTGCAGAGAGATGTAATCTGTGTCTGTTTGCGCTCATTCACAATCCCCGCAGAAGTAAGATGCATGCATTTCAGCATTATGCGTACAGCTAAGTATATAAGTATATGCATATAAGTATATAAGTATATGCTGTTGTTCATATTATTATTTAATTTATTACCCACCCTTCACCTTAAGGTCCCAGCGTGCATTACAGCATTAGAACACAAAATTGCAACGCCACGTTAAAACAGTTTGATACCACTTACCTACATAGTTTCAAACATAGTTAACGACAAAGTTCAGTTGGTATAGCATGGGTTGTGGGTTCGAGACCCACATTAGGTGAAAGATTCCTGCATTGCAGGGGGTTGTACTAGATGATCCTTGTGGTGTCTTCCAACTCTACAAATCTATGATTCTGTGTAGAAACAGGTGCTCATTTAGACATATGCAAATGTGCATTCGGAGATGTATAATGCATGTATTTCTGCTTTATGTGCATTGCCATAAATAAAATGTATGAACATGCATCCATTTGCAAGCGGGTGTGTGCACACATGTACACAAGCCCCACACATGCATTCCATGTATGCTTTAATTGAGATTCCTGCATTGCAGGGGATTGGACTAGGTGACCCTCAGGGTCCCTTCCAGCTCCACAATTCTATGATTGCATGTCAGTGTTATGTGCCTATGCACATTTCTGCATATGCATTTATTTGTGACACACCTACCCATAGACCCCCCCACAGCTGTGTTACACTTATGCATTCATTACACATCCACAGGCATTTCCACAAACTGAGACACATGTGTTTGCACACAAGCAGACATGCTGGTGGGCCTTCTCCACACACAGAAGCCATGCACACAGAAGGAGGCAATGAGACTACACCCCTTACCCTGCCTCTAATGTCCTATTCTGTGTCAGCCCTGCCCCGTGGACATTTTTGTGCTGTTATAGGTACCTGCACCAGGAAAGCCTATGTGTGAACAACATTTCACACATTGGTGTTCCCATGATCAGAACCCCTGATCATGCATGGGTCCAGATCACATGCAAGCCTATGCATGACCTTTCATTTGCCTGTTGGTTTTCCCAGTATAGACATCAGTGTCAGTGTGCCATGCATGATGTCAGCAATGCAGTCCCACCAGCCTCTTCTCCATGTGGGCAAAGCTACATGTAAAGCACATGTGACACCTTAAAAAACAACCAGCAAACTATTAGGAGCACACTTTGGTTGTTTGTTTCCTCCAATGCATGAAGCATAATCCTAAATTATGGCAGCTGTGTGTATGCGCTTTGATGGGCAGGGATGAAGAGGAGCGAGGCCAAATGGAAAGGAATTTCATGAAAAACAGACACCGATAAAAGCAGAATAGTTACTATTACTGTCACCAAGGCAATGTTGGTGCAAACGCAAATATCCTGGCACTGGTGACCTAATTAATACCATGTAGTGTGATAAAAAACACACCATTATCTTGATTCAGTCACAGGTTTTCGTTTGATTGAATTTCTTCATCAGTTGTGATTCAATTTCACACTGGAGTTTCCCCAGAAAGCTCTTTGTTTCAGAATGGCTACTTGTAAGATCAGTAGGCTGAAATATTCTCCAGCTAGTTTCTAAATGCTGCCCTTTCTGAAGCCTGGTGTGTGTTCATCTATTCTTTTGTGTACATGTGCTTGCTGCACTGCAAACACGGGTCTCTGTTTGTGCATAAGCTGAAATGCATGCATGTGTTTGTGAGAGTGTTTGCTTTGCATGCGTACACTTATGTGTGTGCTTCATTGCAGTCAGATGTGCATACGCTGAATTGCACGAAAAATATATTTGTGGCACATGTGAGCATGTGTGTGGTAGAACATCTGTGTGTGTCCATAAGTTTAAATATATGTGTTGGCTTGTGGCATTGTGAATACATCTTAGTGTATGCATGCTTTATTGTATGGAAGTGTGCAGTAGTCGTAAAGCATATGTAACAATTTTGTGGAACTATGCACAGGCTGTGTATATGCATCTCTGAACACATGAACTTAAATGCATGTGCAGGTTTATGGCATTGTAGTCATATATGCCCATGCTTTATCAATGTGGGTTTAGATGCACACATCTAAATTTAACATTCGTAGGTTTGTGAAATTGCAAATAGCTGGAAGACCACCTGTCTGTCTGTGTGCATGCGTGCATACAATATGAAAGGTGTGCATACATGTGCAACATTGAACACATGTGCCTGTATGTGTGAGTTGGTTCCCACATGTATGTGCATCACTTATCAAGTGGCAACTTATGTGTGAATGAGCTGTCACGGTTCTGCCACCATGCTCAAGAGTTTTCTTTTCACCCAGTGCCAGTTCAGAAGCAATGCTTTTCCATGGATCTACTTCACATTCTCAACCGCCCTGCAGAAAATACCGGTAATAATGGAAAGCGTCTTAGTTACAGAAAAATAACCATCATACTTTGCCACTCGCTTCCTACGAAACATGTTCATCACCAGGCTTTCAACTGGTCTCAGTTCTTATTTCTTTGCCCCTCTTTCCTGCCTCATTTTGACCTGCCTGTGTCTCATTTCTAGGGAAAATCGGCAAAATTGGCACTGTCGACACGGGCTGCCATATGTCCGGATTTCCGCCCAGACGCTTCTGACAAATGCAGTATTCTGGATATGTCTGGGAAATTCCAGACGTATGGCAACCCAAATTTTACCCAAACTTCCCAGAATTGTCCCTGACTTGGAAGGAACCTGATCTGGCAAAGTGGGGTAGCTGGAAACCGGAGAGAAAATCCTTCACACAGTGAATTGTTAAATTGTGGAATGTGCTCCCATGGAAGGTCAGGATGGCCACCAACTTGGATGGCTTTAGAAGTGGAATAGACAAATTCATGGAGGAGAGAAGGCTACCAGCTGCAGTGGCTTTATTCTGTCTCTACTGACAGAGGCAGCCATGTGCCTCTGAATACCAGTTGCAGGGAATCTCAAGAGAAGAGAGTAATATTGCACCCAGGTCCTGCTTGTGGGCCTCCCACAATAATCCGGAAGACCACTGTAAGAACAGGATTCTGGGCTTGGTGGGCCTTTGGCCTGATCCAGCAGTCCTCTGCTTTCCTTTTTTATGTGTTGATTATCTCCAACACTAGTGTGTCCTTTAGACAAAGTCCACTCCAGTCCCCATCTCTAAACTCCTTGAGCTATGACAGGCTGCCTTGTGAACCGCTGGTTTTTTGCTGGTGTGTCACCTTTGAATGTCAGCCTGACAACAGCTTGACGGGATCTGTCTAGCATAGCTTCTGTAGCTTGCAGGGGTGTGTGTGGGTGTGTGTGGGTGTGTGTGCCTGTAATAAAAAAAGAAAGAAACTGAAAGCCTTAATTTACCTCTTGCTCATGGTGTCAGTTTGGGACTGAAATGTGATGCTCACTGCACTGAAAGAATGACCTGCTATTTTGCTAGCGCTTCAGGTGTGACAAATGGCATCTGCAGAATGAAATGAAAGTTTGTTTTCTTTCTCCCTTTCGCCCCACCAGAAGCCTGCAAACCTTTACCCTTTAGGGCAGTGTTTTTCAACCACTGTTCCGCGGCACACTAGTGTGCCGCAAGATGTTGCCTGGTGTGCCGTGGGAAAAATTGTGTTTATTTGATTCCTATTCAAGAGAATTACGTTATATATAGTCAATATAGGCACAGAGTTAAATTTTTTAACATTTTCTAATGGTGGTGTGCCTCGTGATTTTTTTCATAAAACAAGTGTGCCCTTGCCCAAAAAAGGTTGAAAAACACTGCTTTAGGGGTCCAGGCATGAAATAAACTCCTTTTTGTTATTGGCAGGGCTGGTTTTTCTCGCCCATCTTGGATATTTTGTGTTCACATATGCACATGAATATACCCCCCCTTTTATTAATTTTTTAAAAGAAGATTTAACGTACTGATGGACAAATACATAGCAAGCATTCACCTTTCAAAATTATGTACACACATTCCTTCAGCTCGATATACATAGATTTATATTAAATCTGTAATATGTCACTGTTAGGTCAATAAATATTTAAAACCTTTTATGAAATCCATATATAGCGTCTCTTCGGATGGATCTGTGAGAGTTTTGCAGCGGAAGTTGGGGAATTGCAACCAGCTCCGTTTCTGTCCCTTAACGGTTTGAATGGGTGGTTTCACATTTTATTTAAAAGCCTGGGCAGCCTGAACCTAGATGTAAGCAGACCTGAAATATAATCCATTTCAGACTCATCCATCTAATAGCTGTTATTGTTTGCCACTGAAGAAGACTGCCTGGTCAAAATGCTTTTGGCAATATTGGATTATGATTTACTTAAACCAATGGGTGGCTGGTGATATATTTCTCTGGCTGTGTAGTACACACCATATATTTAAAGTACATTCTCCCCATCCCATTTTTTTTTTACTTCTTAAAGAACTATAGTTCCCAGCACCCTTGACAAACTACAGTTCACAGAACTCGAGGGGGGGCAGACAGGCCTGTACTTTAAATGTATGGTGTGTACACAGCCTTAGTTGCAGTGCCAACATTTTATTTTGTTATTGTGTTGAAAGGTTTTAGACACATACACACCCCAATATAATAACAATAATGGTTTCTGCGTGATTATCAAGCAAAACGTGTTGTGTTTTCATGTTTCTTGCCTTGCACTGTGTCTTGGTGGGAAGAATAAGGCTTCAGTTGTGAATTCAAAGAGCACTTTTGTCTTTCAGATTAGCCAGCCGGCGATGCCTCTGTGTTCGTCTCGGACCGAGACTCTCCACAGGGCAGTGAGTTTATGACAGTAAAAAAAATGGGCTTTTGTTAATTCTCCTCCTGCTGTTTGGATCCTTGCAAGATTCACTCCTCTGCCAGTTTGTTCTCCCATAATTCATGGGCCATTAAAACGACTGGCTAGCTGTTAATGCTGTGATTGGCACTTTATAGAATCTGCAGGTGCTGCTCACAGGAAATATAAATCAAAGGGCGTTCGCTGGTTTACTTGCCAACGACTTGGCTTCAGATGGTCTTCTGTGCCGCTTTCCATTCACCCTATGTCTCTGTGCCCCTCCACCACACCATTATTTATTGAAAATAAAAGTTGCCCCTAAACAAACTTCCGTTCAGAGCCCTACAGGAGAGGAAGTTGGTGCATCAATTTTATTTTATTATTTAAATAATTTTCCTCTTCTTCTTTTTTTTTTAAAAAAACACCTGCTCTTCACCTCCACAAAACTCATTGCAGAAAACAAATGAGGTAGATCCTATCCTCAGACTTACAGTGTCCTATTTTAGATGACAAAAAAGGAAAAGGGTTAGGCAGGAAGGAGCAATAACAGCAACAGCAAAAGTTATGCACCTCCGGTTTGAGGCATTGTTCGTTTAACAAACCATGAGCCGCCCACGAGTCACCCATGAGATGATCGAACCATGGCTTTCCCTCCCATTTTAGGACCCGTCCTGTTCTCTTGGTTGCAATGCAGTATCTTCCCGTGTTCCTAAGCACGGCACAGACCCCAGCGCCATTCTTCTCTCCTGTATTTTCTTTTCCAGCGTGGTCCCCATGGCAACGACGGCAAAGGAGGAGATGGCCCAGTTTTGGGAGAAGAACACCCGGTCCAACCGTCCTGTGTCCCCTCATGTCACCATCTACCAGTAAGAGCTGGCTTTGTTTAAGAAGGGAGGTGTTTGCATTTCCAATTAATTGAGATTAAGAGCAAGATTTAGGACTGGCACAAGAGAAGGGTTGGTGGGTGATTTTTTGCAGCACGCCGTCAACACAATCATATTACATTGGTGGCAGATTTATACTGGGCCATCCAGACATCATTCCACTTTATTAGTTGTTCTGCAAGGCTTCCCCAAGGCTTACTGCATTATTGCCATCTTCTGCTACAGGTTCAGAGTTCCTGTGTTAGCTATACAAAGCCCTAAGCAGCTTTGGCTCAGGATACCTTAAGGACCACCCGAGCCTTCATATCCCAGCTGGATCACTGAGATCACCCAGAGGAACCCTTTGCCACATTGGCAGGAATCCTGAAAGGGCAGTCGAAGAAAGAGCAGCTTACTTAGAGGGAAAGGGGTGGACATTCGGCTTTTATGCTACTGCACACCACAGGGGAAGGTCTGCACCTCTGTGGGTAGAGCATCAGTTTTGCATGCAAGTTCAATCCCTAGCTTCCCCAGGTAGAGCTGAGAGAGACTCCCTGCCTGAAACCTTGGCTCACTGTAAAGCAGTTTCCTATATTCCATTGGCTCCCTGGATGCGGAATTCGCACCCTGTTCCCCTTGCAACATCCTATTCCTTCCTTCTTCACAGTGGTGCTCGGAAGGTCCGGTGCTTTCCCTTTAAGGCAGCCCCTCTCTCCTCCACCGCCCCTCCAGGATTCCTGCCATTGTGGCAAAGTCATTCCTCAGCCACCTCCATAGATTCCTCCATCCCTTCTCCTTCTCATCTGGCTGGATTCCTGGCATAATTCTAGGAACAGGCACAGAATGAGCTGGAACAGTTTCTCCATCCTGGGTGGTTTACACTTGGAGAGTCACCGATTCTCCCCCCTCCTTCCCCAAATCAGTTCTGTTTTGAGTTTATTAATAGCCCACATACACAAACAAGATCCGAAACTCAATATTTGACTCCATATAGTGAGGGGAAAATAAAAAAAAAAAGTACAAGCAATTCCACTAACTGCAACTGTGCATTGCAGCTGAGGAGAGGGCCTTCTCTCTGGTGGCCCCTAAACGGAGGAATTCTGTCCCCACCACAGAGGTGCATTGGGCACACCTTCATTCTTCAGTTTCTGTCATATGCTGAAGACTTACCTCTTTAGCCTGGTCTTTGACACCTGAGAGATGTACATATATGCTTTAGGACCTGCTACCAGCTGTTGTGGCCATTAATCGCCTCCTCGTCCAAGGATTTGTCTAGCCCTCTTTTAAACCCACCCTAGTTGGTGGCCATCGCTGCTTCTTATGGGAACAAACTGCATCGCTTTTTGCACTGACTACATCATCAGCCGGAGACCTCTTCCCTCTCTCAGCCCTTTTTATTTTTTTCTTCTAGTGAAGTTAGATCTGTGCAAAATGTTATTTTTTGGGTTTTACTTTATGCTGATCTGTGTTTTTGGTGCCATCTGAATGCTGGGTTGTGAAGGTTTTATGTCGTTTACATAGGGATTTATTTATTTTTGGTGTGTCTTAACTGATTTCTGAAAACAGCCCAGGGACTTCGGTTGATAGACAGTCTAGAAACGGAGTAGTTGAATAATCATTTGAACAAAGGCTTTAAGACCAGAGTGGGGAGCCATTTTGGCCCCTGGTTATCTCCTTCCACCCTGTGTGCCAACTTGGACAGGTGGGTGGGGTCACCCACCTGTCAATCACCTGATGCTGTGATGATGTCAGGTGACCAAAGGGTGGCTTTCCCCCCTTCCACCTGCCAAAGATCTAGGGCAGAGAGCAGGGTCTGCTTTGCCGGTGCATTCCCTGCGAGGGAACATGTTAGCGAAGCAGCACCCAGTAGGATTTAACTCTCCATTCATCAGCTGATGAGCGGAGGGCTCAATCCTGCTCTCTGCAGGGGTCTGCTTTGCCAGTGTGTTCCTCAAGGGGAATTCGCTGGTGAATCTGCAGCCAGCAGGACTTAACCCACCTATCAGTTTACACCAGCCAATGACACCAGCTGATTAGCCAGGTGAGTGTGGTTTGGAGGAAAGGGACAGGTGGGCCAAATAAGAATCCGCTGGCAGGCCAGAATGGGCCCATTGGCTGCAGGTTCCCCACCCCCTTTATTTAAAAGAGTTTGGTGGGATTGGGTGGGGGAAGAAAGACCTGTTGTGAACTGAACGTTGGTGGCGGTCTGGCTAGACTGGTGCCTTGCTTTGTGCCCAATCTCACTGGCCTCTGTTTCTTCTTCTTTCAGCTGGTCCCTGCCCATGATGATGTCTATTTCTCACCGTGGCACAGGAGCTGCAATGAGCCTAGGTACTTTGGGGTCTGTCCTTTGTCACCTTCCTCTGGACCCCACTCCCATTTTTCAGCGCCCTCCTTACAGCTGAGACCCCCTCACTACAGAACGGCCTGTAGCCTTTCTGCTGTGCTTGGGCTTCCCAGAGGCACCTGGAGCAATGGGAGAATGCTGCTGAATTTCAGGAAATGTATTTTTTGACTTAACATGGGGCATACATATGTGTCATGCATTTAAAAAGTGCTACCCCCCGCCCTTTGCAGTCTCAAGTGGTACAGCCCACTCTCATGCCTGTCAACCAAGAGGCACCTCACCAGATTCATCTCGAGCAGCCAGGGGAGATCGGGGAGCAGAAGAAGATTTTTATTTTTTTTAATGCCCTGGTCAAGTCAGGTCAGGCATGAGAAGCATGACCACTGGGAAGCAGCAGGACAGCTTGGGCCACGTTGGTCCTGCGCTTTGCAGGATGCTCCTTTGGCCGGGGTAGCGGGTGAAGTGTCCTGGGAGGGTTTTGCTGACCAGTGATGGGCAGGTGGGCAGGAAGGGAGCAGATCTAAGAGCAGCTTGGCAGGCTTCGCTCTTGCTAGCTCCGCCTGCCCTTCCCCACTGCCCCTGCCATCCATTCTGGCAGTGCCATCTGGAAACAGCAAGGAGAAGCCTTGAGGCTTAAAAGGAAGGAGCTGCTGCCGCCACTGCCACTCTTCCAGCCAACCCAGGCGCTCTCATCAAGCTGTCCTTATTGCATATCAGCTGTCCCCGGCGCATGTCAATCCGGCTCTGCGTCCCAACTCTCTCCCGCAGGGTTTGCCTCTCCTTGCTCAGCTAGCTGAGGTTGCCTGCACATTGGTAGCTGATCTGTAACTTGCCTGGAAAGGAAACTTTCCTCCAGAAGCTTTAAAGGGCTTTGTCAAAGCTTGAGCCACTGCTAATCCGGCCTTGCTTGTAGCTGTTCTGTGTCTCGCCCTGATGGATGCTCCTTACTCTAGTTGGTGGCCTTATAAGCTGAGCAGGGCCACGGTATTAAGCCACTTGGATTGAATTTGCCATTTTACTGTTTTGTGGTGTCTGATGGTTGGCATTGGCAGAGTGCTCTGCCCAGGGCTGTACAGGGCTGATTGGTGCCTGCAAAACGGCCCACCTGCTGCGCACTAGATGTCATATACTGTATGGCTTGTCTTGGAGGTGTGTGCTGGGCGTAGGTTCTCCTGCAGCATGTAACTTGCATAGCACAGGTAGCAAATGTGAGAGGTTTTTCAGGGTGGTATGTCTGCCTCCCGTATCCTTAGCATCCCTGGGTGATCCCAGACATCCAGAATTTCACAGGAGGGGCTCAAGCTCAAACTGAAATCGAAGGTTTTTGCAAATAAAGCAGATTAAAGTGCTCTGTTGCCATTGCGCAACAAATCCACTTTGCCTCCCCCTAAGATAAGGTCTTTTTAGGGACGCGGGTGGCGCTGTGGGTTAAACCACAGAGCCTAGGGCTTGTCGATCAGAAGGTTGGCGGTTCGAATCCCCGCGACAGGGTGAGCTCCCGTTGCTCGGTCCCTGCTCCTGCCAACCTAGCAGTTCGAAAGCACGTCAAAGTGCAAGTAGATAAATAGGTACCGCTCCGGCAGGAAGGTAAACGGCATTTCTGTACACTGTTCTGGTTCGCCAGAAGCGGCTTAGTCATGCTGGCCAAATGACCTGTAAGCTGTAAGCCGGCTCCCTCGGCCAATAAAGTGAGATGAGCACCGCAACCCCAGAGTCGTCCGCGACTGGACCTAATGGTCAGGGGTCCCTTTACCTTAAGGTCTTTTTGCATATGAACATAAAAAGAACGTGTTGGTTCACGCCATTGTCACATCTAGTCCAGCATCCTGTTCTCCCAGGGGCTAAACAGATGCCTCAGCAGGAAGGCCTTGAGCAGGATCCCTTCACAAGAGGACTCTCCTGTGGCTTCCAGAAAATGATATTCAGAAGCATTTCTGTGTCCTGTGGAGGCAGAGCATAGCCTATCAATGGCCTTCTCCTACATGAATCAGTCTAATCCTCTTTGTGGGTTGCCGTTACTGCCTCCCGTGAGAGTAGGTTTGCAGTTTGTAAAGCGAAAAGCTGGGCAACATGTTGAGAAGTGGGACAAATGAATGATTTAATGGGGAAACAGCCAAACACCCTGCAAAAAGTTCACGGCGGATGCACATTGCTGTATAACTGTCCTATGAACGGTGCTTTTTTAAAAGGAAAAAAAGGTGCCGCTACTCACCATGAAGTTGTTACAGTAAGTGCCACACTTTTCACATGGGGGGGCGCTTTAAGGTGCCAGTACTGCGTATCTTTGAGTACCACCAGAATAAAGCACTGCCTATGAACAAATCGGAATGAATGCTCAGACAAAAATCAGGCGTAGTCCAGCCACCACATCAGCTTTGTGCAGAAGATTGCTTGATAAACAAGTTGTCCAAAGGAGCCCATTTCTCTTGTGTTTTTCTCCCCAGGGGTGTCCCTCTTCGGCTTAAGCGCTCTGATCCTCCCAGGACACTTTGCCGACCACTTGGAGCTGATCAGGTCCCTTAGCCTGGGGCCTGCCCTCATCTACTCTGCAAAGTTTGCCCTGGCTTTCCCCTTGACCTTCCACACCTGGAACGGAATCAGGCATCTAGTGAGTAGCTCCTTTGGAATATGGGTGCAGCTGGGGAGCCTCGCAGCATAAAAGAGGCAGTGGTGGTGTAGTGGTTAGAGCACTAGACTGGGACCTACAGATCAGGGTTCAGATCCCAACTCAGCCATTGAAATCTGGTTGACCTTGTCCTAATCTTCCTCGCACCGTTGCCGCTGTTGTTAATATTAATCATTTATTTCATTCATTATTTATTAAATGTATTTGTTTCTTCTTCTTTTTAACCACCGTTACAATATGGAAGTAAACAAACAGATTGAAGCCAGCAAAAAAAGCAAAAAAAAAAAAAAAAAAAAAAAATCTAAAGGGCAATCCTATTTTTAAAAGGCAGGAATAAAACATCCCACCATACCAAGAAGCCCACAAGCCAAAGCCCTGGCTAAATGTTTTTGCCTGATGCCTAAATATATATATATGAATTCTTCCCATGATGCATCCTAGAGCCATTTGCAATATAATGACATAAGTAATCACTGAGGTCTTGGGAGGAGTCGCTGTTTATGTGTTCAGGATTGCAGGCCCATTTTTATGGAGCTTCCTCCCAGCTGAGGTCAGACAAGCCCCCCCCCCCCCCCGGTTTGAAATTGTAGCCTTTACCAAAGACTTGCTTTTTTTGCTAGCAGGCATTTTAACTAAATTCTGATTTTATAGTTTCAGCTCAATTTTATTTTCACTCTACTGAGTCTGCTGTACACCGCTTAGAGGCAACTGTGATTTAAGTGGCATACAAGCTGCTGAAATAAACATATGAAAATAATTAAAACAATAGCAAAAAAATATAAAAAAAATTTAAAAAACAGATTGAAACAACAGCACATGCACAAAATTGATTCAAACCAAAAGCAGGTGCCGAACGGGATAGAGATTTTAGAAGGCTTATTGAAAGAAGAACTTTTTTTAGCACATATCAGAAAGGCAATAGAGAAAGCACCTGTCTGAAAGCGCTGTGGGAGGGAGTTCCAAAGAGCTGGGGGCTGCCAGGCTGAAGACATAGAAGATAAATTGGGGAGTGAGGAGACCCTCAGGTGCCACCTGGAGCTCCTTGGAGGAAAAGCAGGATAGAAACGTAAAAGGTGGCTGTCCTGGTATTCAGTGATATACTGCCTCTGTACATGGAAGCTTTGCATTGGGGATTCTGCCAGAGGAACATTGCTTGCCCACACATTCAGCAAACAAAAGAGTGAGGTTTGGGCTAGTGGCAGGATGTCTCTGTGTGGGTAGCAGCCTGAGCCAGGATTAACTCGTGCAACTGTGACCAACAGCTTAAAAAAACAACAGCCAGGTGCCTAAAAGCAAAGGGATGGAAAGAGTTGACTTCCTTACTTATTTACTTCCTGCATTTGTATGACCCACCTATCCTTCAAAGAGCTCAAGGTAACACACATGGTTCTCCCTCATTTTATCCTCACAACAACCTTGCGAGGTAGGTCAGGCTGGGGGGCAGTGAGTGGCCCAGAGTGGCCCAGTGAGCTCAAAGCTGAGTGGGGATTTGAACCATGGCCTCCCAGGTCATAGTCCAGCACTCTAACCACTACACCACACATCCTGCACCCCCGGAGCAAGGAGCAATCCTATCGCATGTTTGCATCCTTCTCTGCCCTTTGCAGTGCTGTGAAGTGGCACTTCTTTTCAAAGCAATTAGATCTGTCAAAGTGTTTTCTCTCTGTGAAGGGGTGGGGGGAGAACAACTGCTCTGATTGCTCACTTCCGGGACTCTGCAACATTCCCTTGAAAGCAACTGACTCTTCAGTACTTACCCGGGGCTGAGATTTGGGACAGGCGGTTCTCCCTGGGAGAAGTGTGAGCTCTGTGTGTATGTGTGCGTGTCTGTTTTTCTCTTTAGAGGGGGGGGAAAAACCTTATAAAGGCCAACCCACTGACTCCCTTGCCCAGCTCCTGGGCATCTTATGCCTCTCCGAATGAGCATCTTCTCCTCCTCTTGACTCCAGATAGTATGCATGGATTCTTCTGCCTGCCCACCCCTCCCTTTGCTTTTGAAAAATAAGATCTGGAGGGCGTTCTGGTTTACTGAGAGTCACAATCAGTGGCTGCCCCCTGGGGCAGGGGATGCCGATTGGTGGGCGCTGGGCTTGACAAATGGATTTTGCTCCCTGCACATCAAGTGTGCCCTTGTACATTATTACGGAGGCATAGAAGCTGCTGTCACTCGATACAAACGGCTGTCATCAGAAGCTGCCACAGCTAGAGAGAAGAATATTGCCAGAAGAGAGAAAAGAGTGATGTGTGCACTTCTCTCTCTCTTTCTCTCTTTCTCTTTTTCTCTCTTTCTCTCTGTCTCCATCTCTCTCTCCACACACGCACACACACCAGCATACAGTTGCAGAAAGCAAGAGTGATCTGAGAGAAAACCTCACAAACCTGCAACACTGCACCCCAATACCATACACCTGTCAATTATAGTGCAGCAGATTGGACCTGCTTGCATGCAGAGAAACTAATCTGTGAGCCGAGAAATGCCTTGTGGTGTTGAAAGCAGAGTCGTAAGTAACAGCACTTCCCTGGACACCTCTGGGGAGTAGGAATCTTTTCCAGGGGACGAGGCTAGAGAGGTCTACAAACATTAGTTGTATTTCTCTTTGAGGCCGCAAATTACTGGACAAGACAGGCATGGGATGGCTGCAGGCACGGGTATGTGGATTCATTTATGTATAGATGTATGCCGATTGTATGTCTGGTGTAAATTATGCAAATTACACCACTTACTTTGCAGCTGTCATCATGGTGGTGGAAGTGGGAGTGCAGCAGTGTCCAGAGGGGCCCAGGTTGAGGAAAGCTAGTAGCGTACATGGTTTCTTACCCACCCATCCCACATTATCCTCCCAAGAGCCCTGCGAGGTAGGCTAGTTTGAGATGCAGTGACCAGGCCAAGGTCACCCTGTGAGTGGGGATTTGAATAGTCTCCCTGGTACTAATCCAACATGGGGATGTCTAGTCTTAGGCTCTCCAGATACTGTTGGGACTACAATTCCCATCATCCCTGACCATTGGCCATGCTGGCTGGGACAGATGGGAGTTTATTATTTATTTCACAAAATGCATATAATGGTTTGCTAAAAGAATAAACCAATGAAATAATCAGTTAAAAACAACACTATTTAAAACAACACTTTTGCTTCCCTCTCTCTCTCTGTCTTGTAGGCATGGGACCTGGGCAAAGGATTCAAAATACCCCAGGTCTACCAGTCCGGAGTCCTCGTTCTTGTCCTGACAGTATTGTCCTCCATTGGGATTGCAGCAATGTGAAGCTCTGGCGGAGCAGTCCTTCTCTCGTCCTCTACCACTCCTGAAGTCCTGTTCTCTTCCATCTCTTGAACGGTTTAGTTCATCAAAATCTCTGGAGCAGTAGAAGTTGAGGGGCAGCTTTTGGGCTAGGGAAACAGTCAGGGGTGGGGGCAAATGGTTCACAAATCTGCACATAGTTTAATAGTAAATGGTAATGAGGTGATTCTTCCCTCCCTTCTCAGATCCTCCCAGATTATTGTAGAACCACTCCTTTTTCTGTTTTTATTTTAATGTCCCACATTATCACCAGCCAGAGTTCAAGAAATCCCCCCTCGCCCCCCCCCCGAAGTAAAACCTAGGGCTGGATGCGCAAGACTGCATAGATGGCCAACAGCAGCTGAGTCCTGATTGGCTGAGAAGCTGGCATACCCACAATGCACTGCTTGAGCCATTGCTTTCCTCAGCCGCATGCTTCTTTTTGTTGTTCTCTCCCCCCCCCCACTCCCAGTCTTCCCTCCCCCCCAAAAAGGCTTGAGACAATACCAGCCTTTGTCCCCCGCCTAGGGGCTGAGGGAGCTCCATTAGCACACTGTGTGAGCGAGCGTGTGGGTATATTTTTCACGAGGACAAGGGTGCCCATTGATAAGCGAGGCTCGCAGGCAAGGGCAGCACATTCAGCCGAAGCCACCTCCAGCGGCTGTCCTGTGCCTCACCCCTTTATCCCCAGAATGGTGGCAGCGGCCGTGAGGCTTCGGGCCTGTGGCCTAAGGCTGCCTCTGCTAAGGTTGCTATGGCAACATGCTGAAAGGCTGCATTGCTCTCTTTGTAGGTGTGGGCCGCCAACATGGGCCAGGGGGAAAGAAAACGATGTCATCTTGGGCAAGGGCTGGCCTCGCTGCTGCAGGTGTGAGGGAAGCCTTTGGCCCTCCAGCCAGACACTGCCAAACTACAACTCCCATCAGCCCCAACAAGTATGGCCAGTGGCCAAGGATGATGGGAGTTGTAGTTTGGCAGCGCCTGAAGGGAAAAAGCTTCCCCACACTGGCTCTACTTGGGTGGAAGAACTCGGGTGGTGTAGTTTCAGACCACTTTATCCTGCTCGCCATCTTTGCAGATGGATCCGTCCTGATAATGGGGAAGCTGCAGCCCTCCAGATGGCGCTGGACTACAACTCCCATCACCGTTTGCCATACTCACTGGGAATGATGGGCGTTGGAGGCCTCACATCTGCAAAGGCCACATGTTTCTCCAACCCTGTCGCAGACGAATTATCCTCTCAAACTCTGTAAATACAAGCCCATACTGTACTACCACCTCCTGAAATGTTAAAGCCACACAGCTCCCCCCCCCCCCATGAATGAAGCTGGGTTGCCTCTCTCCACCCTCTGTTCTCCACAAATGAAGCGACTTACTTCTCTGCGATCAGAACCATTGTTTGGGTTTTGTAAAGTTTCCACCTGTTTCTACTACTAATAAATTGTCCTCAGCCTTTTGTGGGGCACATAAAGTTACTGGTGCTATTTATTTGATGTGTTTCTGAATAATCAGGGTATATCACGGTGGGTCTCATCTCACTCAGCTGTTGTATGTCTTGGGTGCAGAACCTGGCCTGGTTTAAAAATACTTGGGCAATTCCAAGATCCCCTGCTGCCCAAGTTTTGGGGAAGAGATTGGTAGCTTCCAGCCCTTCCTCCTCAGGTAGAAACCACAAACCCAGATCTTGTGTATGCAAAAAATGTTCTCTGTTGCTGAGCAGAACTGGTGTGGTGGTGTGGTTCGGCTGCTGCACTAGGACATGGGAGACCAGGTTTCAAATCCTCACTTTGCCATGAAGCTTACTTGGTAACCTTGGGCTAGTCACTGTCTCTCAGCCTAACCTACCTCACGGGCTTGTTGTAAAGACAAAATGGAGCAGAGAACTATGTACATCACCTTGAGCTCCTGGAAGGAAAGTTGGGGTTTAAAAGGTAATATTAATAAATTGTAAGGGTGTACGGCCCACCTGTCCTGGGTTCTTTCAATTCAAACTCTCCATGACCATCTATCATAGGTGTGTGGAATTTTTGGCCCTCTGGATGCGGCTGAACTACAATTCCCATCATCCCTTGCTGCTAGCTATGCTTGCTGGGACTGATGAGAGTTGTACTTCAATAAGACTTGGCCAAAGATTCCCCACTCCTGATCTACCACAATGATAGGGATATTTGCCCATATCAGGTGAGGTTGGTTGATCAGGGTGCAAAACCAGCTGGCAGCCTGTTCCAAAGTACATCTGGACACGTACTTGGTTAAATTAAAATGGAACGAGTGGGTCCCATAAACGGCTTTCAACTGTGACCCAGCTCCAAAAAAGGGCTGGTGACGAGGACCTGGGGGAAAAAATGTTGAGAAAGTGTTCCAGCTGGCTGTGCCTTCTTCCAGGATACAGTACTATATTCCATTTTACCTCCACCCAGTTCCACATGTTTCTCTCACACAAAGACACACACACTCCTATTTCACCAAGATCTCCCCTCCCTTTTCTGCATTTCATGATTGAACAAAATGGGCCCACACTGATCATTTTTGGGTGTGCCCCCCCAAGCCTTAGAAGTTCTAACCCAATATGGTTTTGTACTTCTGCAAACCTTGGGATTCCTGCCCCAACAAGCCTGCTGTTATCTCCCCCTTGCTGGGGGACCACAGCATTCCAGTTTATATCCATCTTCCTCAGACACACACAATATATTCCTGAGCGTTCCCTGCAGCCTTGTATCCTGGTACGCTTCAAAACTAAATCTGCAGTAAAGCATTAATGTTGAGCATAGATGAAGAAACCCCCCCCCCCACCTGACTTGGCAGTGCCTGAATTTCTGATTCTAAGAAAACGGGGGTTGGTGGTGGGTGGTGGGAAAGAAGATCTAACCTGTCTCTCTGTGTGTGTCTTCACATCTCACAGTCTATTAAAAAGGGGAGACGAGTCCCAGATCCCCCCGTGTGTTTTCTGAAAGCCTTCTCTTAAAAGCCTGGCTGCTTTGATGATCAAAAAAAAGATGATCTAAGGCTTTCCTAAGGAACAGGACCTGTGACGGCTTTGCTTCTGTTAAATCAACTGTGCGTATCTATATTACTGGGAAGAGTTTTACTGTCTAAATTTGCCCACCCCCCCAAAAAAAAAAACACGTTAACAAAAGAAAGAGATAATGTTCTGTACGTGCAGGGCGTTAATGAGGATGGAAGCCTTGCGAGTCCCAGAACCAGCAGCTTTCAAGTCAACCAATTAGCTTGGTTTCTCCCAAACACACATCCCTTTTTAAAATGTGCTTGGCATTAACAGATGAGGTTGTGGGGTTTATCTGTTGCTTTCTGCAGAGGTGGTTTCAGGGTGATGCAACTGGCGTGACCTCGCTGCAGGGGGTGCCACAGCAATGCTGTTGCTTTCAGGATTGCCGGCTCTGTCTGGAAACAGACAGATATTTTTTTCTCTTCAGACCAATAACTTCTTTACTTGTCCACAAATGGGCAGCTTATCCTATCCTTGTCGACTCCAAAGAAAGCCCAATGGAGCTTCTGCCCGGATAAATCTGTACAGAGGAAGACGGCCTTAATGAAATCAAAGTGCACACGACAAATTGATTTGACATTCCTTCAAGCTGCCGACAGCCCTCATGGTTTTCCTTAAAATAAAAATAAAAATCAAGACCTATTGGGAAACTGAGATTTTTGGGGTTAGCTTTATTTAGTGTCTATTACCATGAAAACACCCATTCCATCATCAGCGGCCCCTGTGGTTGTAATTATTTAATTTTCTGATTGGCAAAGCTCGGGTTGGTTGTCTTGCTGCCCGCTTGTTCGGGCAGGTCATCTCCTGGGCAGTGTCTCTCAGGCAGGGCTTTAACCCCCTCCTTTTTTCGTTTTTCCTGAGGTTCAGGCGAGTGGAGAAATGC
Source organism: Lacerta agilis (assembly GCF_009819535.1). NCBI lineage: Eukaryota > Metazoa > Chordata > Lepidosauria > Squamata > Lacertidae > Lacerta > Lacerta agilis. The sequence continues at coordinate 29,860,582 of NC_046328.1, read as the reverse complement.
ATGGCTCTCACTTGTCTTGCCGGACCGGATGGAAGGTGTTTCTTGGTAGATGGAACAGAGAAAGGGAACTGGGGCTGAGTGGGGAAAGGACAGGGAGGGGGTGGAGAGAAGCCCCAAGGTGGGGCAAGGTGAGAGGGTAGGAGACAGGGAAAGAGAAACACATCCAGGCACCTCAGGACGTCTCGACAGACTGAGCAGAATGGCTTGTTTTCAACTTTCAACTCATTGGTAATAGAATTTTTCCATTTCCAGGCGGACTGGTTCTAACTGGACAGCTCCTCCAGGCCATGGAGGGGTCGAGGAGAGGCTCCCTTCTCCTGCCAATCCGCATCCATGTCCAGCGGGGTCTTCCGGACATCTGGCGCTGCAAGGCTGCCCTTCGTGGTGGGCCGGCTGGACGCCAGGGCTTCGGCCAAAAGCGGGCTCCGTGGATTGGCTTCCATGGAGCCCGGGCGACGCGAAGCCAAGAGCTCAGGGGTGCTGACCCCTTTGGGTTTCCCTTCCAGCGACCGGTTCCAGCCTGAAGCAGGGGCCTCTGCTGAGGCAGCCCTCCTGGCGGCAGGCTCCCTGGAGGTGGGGCGGCTCGGGGATGTGATTTTGGGGCTCCCGTTTTCTTTCATGCGGACATCCATCGAACCGGGCTGGCGCGAGACTGGGATTTCGCTGGTGGCTCGAAGTCTGGGTTCCTTGGGCTCCATCTGCTGGGCATCCGGCAAGTCGTCGTTGTCTTTCATGCGGACGTCAATGCAACCGGGCTGGCGGGAGAGGGGGCCGTTGGGGGTGGCGGGTCCTCTGGCTGCGATGTCTTCCTGAGCAGGCATTTTCCCCGCCGAGCCGGGGTGCTCCGAGGCTTTTCTGGACGATGGGCAGCCTTTGACGGGTGTCTGTTTGCAGTTGCGTGCTGGAGGGTCGCTTGGCTGTGGGGATTTGGGAGGGAGAGAATAGGGGGTTGCCCATCACTGCATAAATCGCTAATAAATAAATCTAACAAAATACTTAATTAAACACATCATCCTGCAGCAGTGAGTTCCATCGTTTAAATACACTGGGAGTGAAGCAGTCCACCTGTCTGTACTGCATCTCCTGCCAATAGGATTCAGTAGAGGATCACTGTTGGTCCATCTATCTCAATATTGTCTGCACTGTCTGGCAGCGGCTCAGAAAGAGAGTCTTTCACCAGCCTTCTGCATGGAAAGCAGATGCTCTACAGCCCTTCCCCAATTCTCCAAAGGCTGCCTGGTTTCCTAAACATTTCTTGTGCCCTCCATCCTCCTTAGCTATCTAAAAAAAGTTTCCTTATACAGGTAAATGTATCCGGGCAGAGTACAGCGATATACAAACAGAAAAAAAAAACCATTAAAAGCAGTACAGATCAATCATTGAAATGACTGGCAACTCAAGAAAATGTCAAAACAACTGCACAAGTCTGCCAGGATAAAACTGCCTCACTCTAGCATTTCCTTTCAACAGTTTTAAGGAACACTTTACAGTTAACCTTTCTGTGATCTCACAGCTATCAGTATGGCAAGCATGAGATTTGGGTTGCATCCACACCGTATACATTTATAAAGCACGCTTGGCAAACATTTAAAGCATGTGGCACTTCTCCCAGAGAATCCTGGCAACTCTCGTTTGTTAAGGGTGCTGGGAACGGTAGCACTGTGTGCAGTAAACTACAGTTCCCAAGATTCATTGGGAGGAGTCATGCCTTGCACGTGGCCAGAAAGATAGGCCTGTCTACGGCCAGCTTCCCTAACCTCATGTCCTCCAGTTTGTTTGTTGGGACTACAACTCCCATCATTGATTATGCTGCCTGCAGCTGATAGGAGCATATCGCAGCACTGCCAACACTGACTGGCAGCAGCTCACTACCTGGAGATCCTGGAGATTGAACCTGGGAGCAACAGCCCTTCAGCAAATACAGGAAACTACAGTTCAGAATTATCGAAACTTCCAGGCAGCAGCTCTCCAGGAATTCAACTGCTGTTTCATACCCTCCAAGATTTCTCCAATGAAAAGAGGGACATCCTAAGGAAAAGCAGGACATTCCAGGATCGAAACATAAATAGGGAAGGCTTCTGTAAATCCAGGACTGTCCCTGGAAAATGGGGACACTTGGTCTGCTGTTTGTTAAGGGTGCCCCCATGCCAGGAACGGCAGCTCTTTGTAGGGTGCAGCCTGTGATTTACAAGTGTGTTAAGTTACAGGTGGGTAGCCGTGTTGGTCTGCCATAGTCGAAACAAAGTAGAAAATTCTTTCCAGTAGCACCTTAGAGAGCAACTGAGTTTGTTCTTGGTATGAGCTTTCGTGTGCATGCACACTTCTTCAGATACACTGAAACAGAAGTCTGTTTCAGTCTGACTTCTGTTTCAGTGTATCCGAAGAAGTGTGCATGCACACGAAAGCTCATACCAATAATAATAATAATAATAATAATAATAATAATAATAATAATAATAATAATTTATTATTTATACCCCGCCCATCAGGCCGGGTCTCCCCAGCCACTCTGGGCGGCCTCCAACAAATACCCAAATACAATACAAAGTCACAAATTAAAAACTTCCCTAAACAGGGAAGAACAAACTCAGTTGGTCTCTAAGGTGCTACTGGAAAGAATTTTCTACTTCATGTGTGTTAAGTGTGCTTCAAATGAATGGTGCAGCAGAGGTGACCTTGGATCTGACCTACAGGTGTCTCCAAGAGGGGGACTCCAAACCCCTACTCCCGCCAGCCCATCCCATTTTACCTTGCCGGTGACTTCCGGGCAGAACCCGTTACAGGCGTTGTTCAAGGCCGTGGACTTGTTGATCCACTCGGTAAGATGGGCGGCTGCATTCACCGAGCGGGACGTGAGGTTGACTTTGGCCGGGGGGATCTTCAGGGGCATATCCCATGTGCCCATGTATGTTCCCCAAGGGGAGGCCTGTAGGGGGAGGCGAGGAAGGACAGGGCTCAAGCACACATGTAGGACGCAAGGACGCAAGCCAAGAGCCCAGCGGCTGGCTCAGGCCAAGAAGCCCATCGGGTCCAGAGTCCTGTTCTCGCCGTGGCCAGCCAGGTGACTACGGGGAAAGCTGCCAAGTAGGACCTGAGCACAAAGCGGCCTTCTTTCCCAATGGAAGAAGAATGGATTTTGAAGTTAATGGACTATGCAGAGATGGCAAAGTTGACAGCAGAAATAAGAGGTCAAAAAGATGAGAACTTGGTTCAAGAGTTGGAGGTTCTAGTCGGACTATTTGATCAAAAACTACAGCCAAATGAAATCGCAAGTGGGATTCGGATAACAGGCAAGGGAAGGAGAATAAATGAATGATGGTAAAGTAACAGGTGGGTAGCCATGTTGGTCTGCCATAGTCAAAACAAAATAAAAAATTATTTCCAGTAGCACCTTAGAGACCAACTAAATTTGTTCTTGGTATGAGCTTTCGTGTGCATGCACACGAAAGCTCATACCAAGAACAAACTTAGTTGGTCTCTAAGGTGCTACTGGAAATAATTTTTTATTTTGTTTTGATGATGGTAAAGTAAGTAATAATGCAGTAGAAAATAAGTAGCAGCTATGGCTGCAGATAAAGGAATACAACAGGAGCATCGCGGATGTCAGGATGGGAAGGCAAAATGTACAAAGTCATTACGCCCAAAGTGAATTGAATAATGTCAAATTTTCTGTAAAAAACTAATCAAGTTATACTTTAAAAATACCAAAGCGCAACAGCAAATCTCCAACGTTTTGTGATTCCCAGAAACTCAGTGGCACATTGCTGCCTCCCACAATGGAGGGAGAACATAGCCATTGCAGCTACTAGCTATTGATGGAATCGAGCATCCTTTTCTCACAGCGGACAGCCAGCTGCTCCAATGTGCAGCAAACAAGCAGGACTCGAGAGCCACAGCAACTCTGCCCACTTGTGAGACCCAGAAACTGGTATTCAGAGGGTGAACACTGGCAAGTGAACATCGCCATCACAACTTGTAGCTGTTGATAGCCTTATCCTCCAGGAATTCGCCCAATCCCCTTTTTAAATCCACCTAAGTGGGTGGCTATCACTACCTCTTGTGGGATCAAATCCCACTGTTTAACCATGCGCTATGTGGCAGGGCTCCAGCGCACACCATCCCTGCCCATTGGCCCGCCAGCTGGGGTTGGCTAGGAAGGCATCCATCCAGGCAAAGCAGAGGAATTATCAGGATTTAACGAGTGTGGCAGGCAGTCCGTAAGGGGCATGGCCTAGGGAGAGTCCTGAGGGCCACACAAAAGTCCTGAAGGGCCGCATTCAGCCCCCCAGGCCTGAGATTTCCCTGTCCCTGGAGCGGAGTCTCACCTTGGAGCGTGGGACTGTCGGAAGCAGGTGTCCTCGGTCATTGGCTATAAACTGTGTGTAACCTTCCCGGGCAGTGGGGTGCTGCAGAGAAGAAGATGGGAAGAGAATGAGGGCAGGAGGAATGGAGGAGGAAGGCCAAATGGAGAAGGAGCACAAAAAACCCAAAGATGCATTTTAAATAAAAGCACACATTCTACTCATGTAAAAACACCAGGCAGGCCCCACAAATAAACCAGAGATTCATTATAAATAAAAGGATACATTCTACTCATGTAAATTCCTGGACTGTCCGCGCGCCGGATTTAGAAGGCAATTGGGCTGGATCAAGCCCGCGGGCCTTAGTTTGCCTACCTATGCAATAAACAGATCAAAGCAAATATAAGTTTCCCCAACACTGGTAAAAGGGTGAGGCTTATTCTGTTGTAGGAGCGCACCAGACCTCAACCTATCTCCAAAGTCCACTCCTTCCACACTCGCTTCCAGAGGAAACTCACCTCCTTAGCAACTCTGGGAAGGTTCCAGTTCTGCAAATTCTTAGGAATGTACGCATCTTCATACTGCAAAACAAAGGGGGGGATTTGAGATGGGACAACGAAACCTCAAGGCAGCAGAGCTGAGATGCAGCAGATTTAGTGCTGGTCCCACAATACCGAGCGATAAAGAGGAAGTGTGCGTATGTGGAAGGGAACCTTGTCTTTCACTTGCAAAGAGATCCAGTAAGTTCCTAGTCCTCATGGTCATGAAATGAAATATATGGGCAAAATGGGGCAGAAATGTCATTGGGGGAAGGGGGTTGCTGTAGAGCTCATTACCCCCTCCCCAGGAAGCAGAATATATTATGCCAAAAGCAGCGGGGGGGGGGGAGAGATGGAAGGAGCAGTTGGGAAATGAGGGGAGGGGGTGGTGGCTCATTGCAACCAGGTCTTGCTTGCAGGCTTCTCATGGGGGCATTTGGTTGGCCACTGTGAGAAGAGGGTGAGAGGGTTTTTCTTCCTGGGGAAGGGAGGGAGGGGGGAAGGTAAATAGGTAGGTTCCCAGATGTGAGGAAGTGGAAAGCTTGTGACAGATAGACCCTGGAGGAGAGTTTAAACGGGGCAAGGGGCGGGCGAGCTGCAGAGACTGTCCTCTACAAAATGAGGAGGGGGGGGTCTCACTCCAAGGGAGGGGGCGAAGAATTCCTCCATGAGGGCTTTATTGCACATGGTTGTTTGTGGGATACGTTGAAAGTGTGGAGAAATTTGCTTCTTCATAGGAGTTTAGGAGCAAATAGGAAAGAAGGATGCCTCTGAACTAAGGAGGAGGAATGGAACTTCTCACAGTAGGGAGAAAAGGGGGGAAGAAGAAGAAGAAGAAGAAGAAGAAGAAGAAGAAGAAGAAGAAGAAGAAGAAGAAGAAGAAGAAGAAGGTGGTTTTCCCAGCCACTCTGGGCGGCTTCCAACAAAATATTAAAATACAATAATTCATCAAATATTAAAAGCTTCCCTAAACAATTTCTCCTTGCCCTGAGTAATCCCATCCTCCCCTCGCTCTTTAATTCAAGCGTTTTATTTTGGAAATATAAGGGGTGGTTTCAATGGGGGGGCCAACCTCTTTTCTCCCCCCCCCCTCACCTGGCCAGAACTGTAGTGCGTTGCCATGCCGCCTCCTCTGCGCCTTTGTTTGGGGAGTATCCTAGCAACGGGGGCTGTGGGCGTGGCTGGAAGGAGAAGGGAGGGGAAACGCGCCAGCCAATGGGAAATCAGGCTCATAAGCCACGCCCAATCTCCACCCTCCTCCCTTTCCTCCTTTTTGTCATTCGAACCAGAGTTCTAAGCCACGCCTCCCTAGTCAACTCCCCTTTTCCCCTCCGCCTTTCCTGCGCAGCTGGGATGCACATTAGGAACTAGAAACTTGTGTTTAGGACTAGAAACTTGTTTTCTTCATTATTATTATTTTTAAAGGAAAAATATCGTCTATTTTTTCAGGAGACTGGGTATCACACCTAGCCTAGCGGCATAATGTGTATTGGAGAAGGACTGCGGGCGGGGAGACCAAGGTTCAAATCCTTGCTCAGGCTGACCTTCCCTATAGGGTTGTTGTGGGCATAAAATCCCCCTGGAGCGCTCATTAGAAGAAAGACGAGTTGGTGGTGGTAGTAGTAGTAATACCACATTCTGTATTTATTTTCCTGCGTGTCTGTAGAATTTCAGTGCATTTGTAACTCCGGTCCTGACTTAATCCTGAAAACGCTGCCAGTCGTGATTTCTAAGCAGTCACTCACAAGCAGCCCTCTCTACCAGCCAGGGCTTGCCACAGCACTAGGTGAGGTGTGTTTGTCGTGGGGGATACGCAGAAACGACCAAGAAAAGCGCCTCCTGAGCATGGGCAGAGTAGTCAGTTCTTGCTACTGAATAACCACAGCCAGGTAGGACAAGGAAATACCAACACCTGAAGCCCTGGAGTACTGCTGCCAGTCAGTGCAGCCAATACTGGGTGGGCCAGTAGTCACTACTAAAGCAGCACCCTCGGTTCCTGTTTAAATCTGATCATTGCTCAAAATCAGAACTATAACCTCACTTTAATGTTAGAAGAAGGGCCATAACTCACTGACAGAGCAGCTGCATTTCATGTGGAGGGCCTCGGGTTCAACAGCGTCACCGCCAGGTAGAGCTGGGCCAGGCCTGACGAGCTGCTGCCAATCCGTGCAGACAGTCCTGGCTTAGATGGTGCAATGGCTTCTGACGCACTATAAGGCAGCTTCTTTTGTACCTAACGAGGCTTTCCTGGAGCTGGAGGTCACCTAGCCCAGCCGAGGCTCCGAAAGCCTGCGGCCGCGCTACATCACCTCTTAATTTCATTATTGCATTTAATTAATCACTGCCTGCAGCAGCAGCAGCACTGAGAGTCGGATCTGTGCGGTATAAATCACCTTCTCCTTTTCCTTCCCCACGTTCCCCAGGGACGCCTGTTGCTGATTTCCCTAATCAGTTTGTGCCATATTTCATGGAAGCCTCGCTCTCTGGGGAGATGAGCCGGCGGCAACCGTGGCCTCTCTTTCGTAGGGAGCGAGGGTGAGCCGGGAGCTGTGTGCTTTTCCTTTGCCCCAGTGAGCTTCTGCTGCCAATAATTAAATTGCATTTGCATGCACTGAGCGAGAGCGACGGATTAATTTACAAGGATAATTAAAGCGGGCCAGACGCTGCCTGGTTTTTTGTTGTTTTTTTGTGGGTCCCGCTCCCCCCCTCCAGCAACGGCTGCCTGCATTTTATGGGAAGACACGTCAAGCAAACAGGCTTCGCTTGCTAATGACTTGGACGCTGAAAGCTGCCAACTTTGCATCTCCCGAGCTGGGAAGCCAAGAGAAGCTCAACCCATCCATTAGAAGAGCCCTGCACCTGCAGGATCAGACCCATGGCCCATCTAGTCCAGCATCCTGTTCACCCTGCAGCCAACCAGATGCCTGTGTGAAACCCACAAGTAGGGTTGCCATATTCCAAAAAAGTAAAAACCAGAAAAACCCCCAAATTGCTGAGCTTTTTTTTTTTTAAGGAAACCACTGAAATACTTATGTATTTTTTGCACAATCCCCAGAGCCACCTTAAGCCACCCAAGCCGTACATATAGCAACCGTACATGATAAGCAAGACCTGAGTGGAAGAGGAACTCTCGCCTCCTGCGGTTTCCAGAAACTGGGGTTCAGAAGTATTGCTGCCTCAGACCTTGGACGCAGAGCATCGCCCTCGAGGACAGTAGCCACCGATAGCCCTCTCTTCCATGAACTTGTCTAATGCTCTTTCAAAGTCATCTGAGTTGATGACCATCCCTGCATCCTGAAGCAGTGAGTTCCACAGTTCTGCTCTGTGCTGCGTGAATTAGGACTTATTTTTGTCACTCGGCTTCATTAGATGTCCCTGTGTTCTGGTGTTATGAAAGAAGGAGAAATGCGTTTCCCTAAACCCACTTGCTCAATGCCTGCTTTTAATAAAGAGTGATTTAATTATAATTAATTGTTATAACTGAAATCTTTAAAATTGTATTATTCAGTGGTTGGAAGGTTACACAGCCTACCTCCCAAGGTTGGCAGGAGGTTAAAATTAAGGGGAGGATCTTTAACACTGCCATGAGTTCCTTGCAAGAAGAGTGAGAATTTTAAAATGTCATAAATAAATTAAGCCTCAACCCCACTTATTGGTGGGGAGGGGAAATCCCTGCCTTTGATTAATCAACTTGAAACTTTAGTTTGATTAATCTACTGCTGAAAGCTTAAAGGCTGAATGAAAACATGAAAAATCCCTGTTGTTGTTTTTAAAGGGTTTATTTCACCATTAAAACACGCACACTCAATTTTCTAAAACAAGTTATACATCATTCTACAGGTCATTTTAAGTTTTTTTTTGTTTTGTTTTTTGAGGGAGGCAGAGGAATTGGCACACGAAGCCACAGAAATTAGGACCAGCACCTCCTCTTCTAAACAGCACCCCCCTCCAATAATTTTATTGGTTTTCATGTAAATACAAGAACTACAGTACTAATACAGCATTTATGACAGCAGTGTTCCCTTCAACTGTCGACTGCAGCTGGTATAGCCACCAGCCAATGATGCCCAGCAGAGGAGAAGAAGGGTGTCGGGGAGCTACAGAGGTTCCAATCCAATCATCTGGCGAGTTTCCAGCTTTCCTGGACACCAGCAAGGCCAAAGGGAAGGTCGCTGAGTTCCTGCAGAGAGAAGAGAGGAAATAGATCTGCAAAGATTGTTTTCTGAAGCAGTGCAACAGTGTCCCCCGGTGGCCACTTGGGGTTATTCCAAACATGACATTTACAAGAACGGGTGCGATTTAGGATCCCGACGGATGATCCTGAATGAACCATAGCCCGTTGTTATTATTTTTAATCATTAAGATGCAAAATCAAGCATGCAACAAAGTCATCACAGAAAGCAGGTGTGAAATCTTGAAGGAGAGAGAGAAAAGGCGAGCAGAGGCGGTAACACTTGCCAGACTTTGGGTGCAATAGAAATTATAAGGTAAAGCAAAATAAAAAATAAAAAGTTCCTTCAAGTAGCACCTTAGAGACCAACTAAGTTTGTTCTTGGTATGAGCTTTCGTGTGCATGCACACTTCTTCAGATGTCCTTTTATTTAAGAAGTGTGTGTTTATCTGTTTATCTATCTATCTATCTATCTATCTATCTGAAGAAGTGTGCATACACACGAAAGCTCATACCAAGAACAAATTTAGTTGGTCTCTAAAGTGCTACTGGAAGGGATTTTTTTATTTTTTTATTTTGTTTTGACTATGGCAGACCAACACAGCTACCTACCTGCAACTGGAACTATTATAAGGTAAAGGTAAAGGGACCCCAACAATTAAGTCCAGTCGCAAACTACTCTAGGGTTGCGGTGCTCATCTCACTTTAAAGGCCAAGGGAGCCGGCGTTTGTCTGCTTCCGCAGACAGTTTTTCCAGGTCGTGTGCCCAGCATGACTAAGCCGCTTCTGGCAAAACCAGAGCAGCGCATGGAAACATTTTACCTTCCCGCCAGAGCGGGTACTTTTTTATCTACTTGCACTGCATGCTTTCAAATTGCTAGGTCGGCATGAACTGGGACTGAGCAACAGGAGCTCACCCCATCGCAGGGATTCGAACCACCGACCTTTCGATCAGCAAGCCCAAGCGGCACAGTGGTTTAACCCACAGCACCACCCGCGTAAGACATGCCAGACTTTTGGTGCAATAGAAATTATAGCGTCTACAAAAACACCATTAACATGGATAGCCCTTATTTCCAGGGGGAAATATCTGCACAGATATTATGCTTCCAGAGAACAGAAAGCTATCAAGCAAGGGAAATCCTTATGAACAGACATTGCTATATAGATCACATGGAAAACTTGTCCCCAGAAGTAAATGCTCTTCCAGTTGCTCAGGTACTGCTAAGTAAATACCTGTCAAGTTATGCTAACACCACCCACAAGCAAAATCCTTCCGACCCTATTTCAAATGTATTTTCTGGTAGGGATGAACGTGCTTGAAGCATGCTGAGTTAATGTGCAGGCAGAGTTACCTCAAATTTATTTAAAGAAAACCAATGGAAATGAAGCGGTTCATAATAATTCAAGGCATGGCTGTACATTTTGTGCTCAAATCAAAGCTGAAAAGGACTTCTGGTTGGGCACCGAGCTGCACAGAAGCCTCGGCTCCGAGGTTTCTCTATTGTTGAGGGGGGAGGGGGAGTCGCAACTCCTCTTCATCCTGGAGAGAAGTGACTAGTGGGGTGCCACGGGGTTCTGTCTTGGGCCCAGTCTTATTCAACATCTTCATCAATGACTTGGATGATGGGCTTGAGGGCATCCTCATCAAGTTTGCAGATGACACCAAATTGGGAGGGGTAGCTAATACCCCAGAGGACAGGATCACATTTCAAAATGACCTTAACAGATTAGACAACTGGGCCAAAGCAAACAAGATGAATTTTAACAAGGAGAAATGTAAAGTACTACACTTGGGCAAAAAAAATGAAAGGCACAAATACAGGATGGGTGACACCTGGCTTGAGAACAGTACATGCGAAAAGGATCTAGGAGTCTTGGTAGACCACAAACTTGACATGAGTCAACAGTGTGATGCAGCAGCTAAAAAAGCCAATGCAATTCTGGGCTGCATCAATAGGCGTATAGCATCTAGATCAAGGGAAGTAATAGTACCACTGTATTCCGCTCTGGTCAGACCTCACCTGGAATACTGTGTCCAGTTCTGGGCACCACAGTTCAAGAAGGATACTGACAAGCTGGAACGTGTCCAGAAGAGGGCAACCAAAATGGGCAAAGGCCTGGAAACAATGCCTTATGAGGAACGGCTTAGGGAGCTGGGTATGTTTAGCCTGGAGAAGAGAAGGTTAAGGGGTGATATGATAGCCATGTTCAAATACAGTGGTTCCTCGCAAGACGAAATTAATTCGTTCTGCGAGTTTTTTCGTCTTGCGAATTTTTCGTCTTGCGAAGCACGGTTTCCCATAGGAATGCATTGAAAATCAATTAATGCATTCAAAAATTGAAGGAACAATAAATTAAGTTTCTAAACATGACAAAAGCATTTAAAAATCACCAAAGTGTACTGTACATACATTTTCTAAGACTCTGGGGGACGACTCGAAGAAGGTTCCTCTTCTACTCTTTGCTTCTTGCTGAAGAACCTGTCCATGGTCTGCTGCTTCATCCGCCTTTTCAGCACCTCCCTGAAAGACGACATGACCCTTGTGTCAAAAGTGTTCGCAAGGTCACATGTCAGGTCCTTGTCAGGGTGGTGCCGCTGTGCAAAAGCCTGCACATCTTTCCACTTCTGGCAAATGTCCCTCAGTTCTTTGGAGGACAGCCGTTCCTCAGTTGCTTCCTCCTCTTCCAGCGAGGCCTGCTCCTGCGCAGCCTCTGCCTGCAGTTCGACCAGCTCCTGGGTGGTCAGCTCATGGTCATGCTCCTCCACCAGCTCGCTGACGTCCTCCTCGGTGACCTCCAGGCCCATGGTCCTCCCCAAGGAAACAATGTCCTGCACCACTGTTGACTCTGGTGCATCAGAGTCACTTGGTGCCACACAGTCCGGCCGCAGGCTGCGCCAAGCGCAATTCAAATTTCTCTGGCTGATCCCGTCCCAGGCCGTGGTGATCATCTTCAAGCAGGTGACGATGTCGAAGTGGTCCTTCCAGAATTCCCGCAGGGTGATGTTGGTGCAATCAGTCACCTCGAAGCATCGCCTGAAAAGCTCCTTGGTGTAGAGTTTTTTGAAATTGGCGATGAGCTGCTGATCCATCGGCTGGAGCAGTGGCGTGGTGTTAGGCGGCAGGAACATGATGTTGATGAAGCTGAACTCCTCCAACAAGCCCTCCTCAAGGCCTTTAGGATGAGCAGGAGCATTGTCCATCAGAAGCAAAGCCTTCAGCGGCAGGTCGTTGTCCAGCAGGTACTGTTTGACAGCAGGGCCAAAAGCAAGATTGACCCAGTCCACAAACAGCACACGTGTGACCCAAGCCTTACTGTTGGATCGCCACATGACACTCAGCTGCTCCTTGTCGACCTTGTGTTTCTTGAAGGCCCGTAGGTTCTCCGAGTGGTACACCAGCAGGGGCTTGATCTTCAGGTCGCCGCTTGCGTTGGCACAGAAGAGCAGGGTCAGACGGTCCTTCATTGGCTTGTGGCCAGGCAACTTGGCCTCCTCCTGAGTGATGAAAGTCCTTTTGGGCATCCTCTTCCAAAACAGCCCGGTCTCGTCACAGTTGAAGACCTGCTGTGGAAGGTAGCCCTCCGTCGTCACAACCTCCAGGAACTCCGCTGCAAAGTCTTCAGCCGCAGGAACATCGGAACTGGCAGCCTCTCCATGTCTGACCACGCTGTGGATTCCAGATCTCGTCTTGAACAGGTCAAACCAGCCTCTGCTTGCCTTGAAGACTTCTGGCTCGCCTGAGGTTCCTGGCTGTTGCCGGACGAGGTCTGCGTGCAAGGCCTTGGCCTTCTCACAAATGACGGCCTCAGTCACTGTGTCCCCTGAACGCTGCTTCTCTTCTAACCAGATGAACAGCAACTTCTCCACCTCCTCCAGAACAGCTGGGCGGTTCTTCACGATCCTGGTGACCCCCTTGGCTACATCAGTCGCAAGGATCTTCTGCCTCATCTTCAGGATGGTCCCGATGGTCGATGGATTCCTCCCGTACTCCCTGGCGAGGTCTGTCACACGCATTCCACCGTCGTGCTTCCGGATGATCTCCTTCTTCATTTCCAGCGTAACCTTCTCCTTCTTCCTCTCGCCGGACTCTGCAGCAGCAGTCTTCTTGGGCCCCATGGCAGCACAGCTCCTACCTTCGCAACCCCCCCCCCCAAAAAAATCAGTGCTTCACATCCAAAAAATTCAAAAGAAAGCACCAAACCTCCCAGAACCTTCCCACCCCCTACTCCTAGACTCACAAGCCACCCCCCTCCCCAAAAGAAAAACACAAAAAAGTTTGGTAAAAACAGCAGTGTCACCCAATGGTTGCAGAGTAACTCCAACTGCCAAAAAATTCAAAAGAAAGCACCAAACCTCCCAGAACCTTCCCACCCCCTACTGCTAGACTCCCAACCCACCCACCCCACCAAAAAAAACGAAAAAAAGTTCTAAAAGTTTAACTTACCCCATGGTTGCAGCTTTAAAAAACAGCACAGTCCCCCAATGAATGCAGACCCCAACTGCCAAAACATTCAAAAGAACACACCAAACCTTCCAAAACTTTGCAAACACCTTCCCACCCCCTACTGCTACACTCCCAACCCACCCACCCACCCCAAAAGAAAACCAAAAAAATGTTGCAGAGTCAACCAATGGTTGCAGAGCAACTCCAACTGCAAAAAAATTCAAAAGAAAGCACCAAACCTCCCAGAACCTTCCACCCCCTACTGCTACACTCACAACCCACCCACCCACCCCAAAAGAAAACAAAAAAATGCTTTAAAGTGTAACTTACCAAAAGGCTGCAGTTTTTATAAACAGCACCGTCCCCCAATGTCTGCAGACCAACTGCAAAGAAATCCAAGAAAACACACCAAACCTTCAAAAACATTTCCATGACTCCCCAGCCACCCACCACACAGAAATCCAAAGCCAGAAATCTTTTTTTTAACAACAGCAGAGTGCCCCAATGGTCACAAGAAAATCAAAAAAATGCCAAAAAACACACCCAAGCTTCCAGATCCTTGCAAACCCCTCCCCAACACCAAGTCCTTGAATCCCAAACACCCCAACCCAAAATCCAAAAACCACAAAAAAGTTTTAAAAGTTTAACTTACCAAATGGCTGCAAAAGAAGTTCTGGAAAAGCTTGAAAAATCACCAAAGTCCTCAAAAACCTCAAAAAAGGCTCCCAGACCTCGTGCTATGAGTTGCTTCTCGAAGTCAAGTCGCAACTGCACCTCTTCAAGCAAGGCACCCTGGGTATTAATGGTTTTACGAAAAAGAAACAAACTTGCAAGACGTTTTCGTCTTGCGAAGCAAGCCCATAGGGAAATTCGTCTTGCGAAGCAACTCAAAAAACGAAAAACTCTTTCGTCTTGCGAGTTTTTCGTCTTGCGAGGCATTCGTCTTGCGGGGTACCACTGTATATCAAAGGGTGTCATATAGAGGAGGGTGAAAGGTTGTTTTCTGCTGCTCCAGAGAAGCAGACACGGAGCAATGGATTCAAACTACAAGAAAGAAGATTCCACCTAAATATTAGGAAGAACTTCCTGACAGTGAGAGCTGTTTGGCAGTGGAATTTGCTACCAAGGAGTGTGGTGGAGTCTCCTTCTTTGGAGGTCTTTAAGCAGAGGCTTGACAGCCATCTGTCAGGAATGCTTTGATGGTGTTTCCTGCTTGGCAGGGGGTTGGACTGGATGGCCCTTGTGGTCTCTTCCAACTCTAGGATTCTATGATTCTACCAGGCTTGTAATTCTGTCAAAAAATGAGATCAGATTGGTCTGACATCACTTATTTTTCAGAAACCCATGCTGACTTTTAGTGATCACAGCGTTCCTTTCTAGGTGCTCACAGACCGTTTGCTTAATGATCTGCTCTAGAATCTTTCCTGGTATTGATGTCAGGCTGACCGGGCAGTAATTGTTTGGGTCCTCTCTTTCCCCCCTTTTGAAAATAGGGACAACATTTGCCCTCCTCCAGTCTGCTAGGACTTCGCCTGTTTTCCAGGAATTCTCAAAGATTACTGCCAGTGGAAGGTAAACGGCGTTTCCGTCCGCTGCTCTGGTTCGTAATTTTACACAATGAATTACAGTATGATTATGTTATTTTACAATGCTCATTTCAGTGCAAAGGCCATCCATTTCCGTGCAAAGGAAATGTCATGCAGATGGGGACATCTGCCCATTTAAAGGAATGGCCACTGCCACACCAACCTCAATCTGTCCTCAGCCAGCCCCCTTCTGCCTGCCTTCCTAGGGAACAACCAGGGTGGGCAGGGCTGCCTGCCAGCTTCCTCTTCCTTAGATTCAGACTTGACTTTGCAAAACTCAGCTGGGAGGGGGAGGAGGAGAGCAATGCGAGAATTATCTGGCCCCACCTGTCATTCTGGCTCCACCTCCTGCCTGGGCTCCCTGCGTTCCCGCTTCAGTCCCAATGCAAACCAGGCACCACGGCCTGGAACCTGCAGTTCGTTACAGTTGCTTGGAATAAGGGAAATATTTATTCTGCAACTCTGCTTTGTTTGGCTTGACAGCCGAGTTTTTGCAGGATGGCTCTCAAGGCGAACAGGAAGTTAGGAACGGGAAACTTAGGGGACCTGTGTGTGTTGTTGTTCAGTCGTTCAGTCGTGTCCGTATCTTCGTGACCCCATGGACCAGAGCACGCCAGCTGCTCCTGTCTTCCGCTGCCTCCCGTAGTTTGGTCAGACTCATGTTGGTAGCTTCGAGAACACTGTCCAACCATCTCGTCCTCTGTCCTCCCCTTCTCCTTCTGCCCTCCATCTTTCCCAAAAATCAGGGTCTTTACTAGGGAGTCTTCTCTTCTCATGAGGTGGCCAAAGTACTGGAGCCTCAACTTCAGGATCTGCCCTTCCAGTGAGCACTCAGGGCTGATTTCTTTAAGGATGGATAAGTTTTAATGAGGGTGAAAGAGGAGAGCGCAAAATATGGTCTGAAGCTCAACATCAAAAAAGCTAAGATCATGGCCACTGGTCCCATCACCTCCTGGCAAATAGAAGGGGAAGAAATGGAGGCAGTGAGAGATTTCACTTTCTTGGGTTCCATGATCACTGCAGATGGTGACAGCAGTCACGAAATTAGAAGACGCCTGCTTCTTGGGAGAAAAGCAATGACAAACCTAGACAGCATCTTAAAAAGCAAAGACATCACCTTGCCAACAAAGGTCCGTATAGTTAAAGCTATGGTTTTCCCAGTAGTAATGTACGGAAGTGAGAGCTGGACCATCAAGAAGGCTGATCGCCGAAGAATTGATGCTTTTGAATTATGGTGCTGGAGGAGACTCTTGAGAGTCCCATGGACTGCAAAAAGATCAAACCTATCCATTCTCAAAGAAATCAGGCCTGAGTGCTCACTAGAAGGACAGATCCTGAAGTTGAGGCTCCAGTACTTTGGCCACCTCATGAGAAGAGAAGACTCCCTGGAAAAGACCCTGATGTTGGGAAAGATGGAGGGCACAAGGAGAAGGGGACGACAGAGTTGGACAGATGGTTGGACAGTGTTCTCGAAGCTACTAACATGAGTTTGGCCAAACTGCGAGAGGCAGTGAAGGATAGGCGTGCCTGGCGTGCTCTGGTCCATGGGGTCACGAAGAGTCGGACACGACTGAACGACTGAACAACAACAACAAAAGTTTGATCTTTTTGCAGTCCATGGGACTCTCAAGAGTCTCCTCCAGCACCATAATTCAAAAGCATTAATTCTTCGGTGATCATTCTTCTTTTATGGTCCAGCTCTCACTTCCAAAACACACACTTACAATTTTATAAAACAAGTGATACATTATTCTATGCAACAGGTGATTTTAATTTGTTTTTTTGAGGGAGGCAGAGCAATTGTCACACGAAGCCACAGAAATTAGGACCAGCACCTCCTCTTCTAGACAGCATTTCTTTTGTCCAAATAATTTTACTGGTTTTCATGTAAATACAAGAACAACATATAACTGCAGGAGGAATACAACATTTTTGACAGAGGTGGTTGCAATCCAATCATTGGGCGACTTTCTAGCTTTCCTGCTGGACACCAGCGAGGCCAAAGGGAAGGGTGCTGAGTTCCTGCGGAGAGAAAGGAGGAAAGAGATATGCGCGGAGAGAGGCTGATTGACGGGCAAGGATTGTTTTCTGAAGCAGCGCTACACTGCCCCCCGGTGGCCACTTGGGGTTATTCCACGCGTAACATTTACAAGAACAGTGACGTTTGAAAGCGGAAAACTCAAAACGAAAACTGTGTTTCCAGTTAGTAAACGGAGACCGAACTCGTTACAGCAACATCGCTTGAAAAGCGAAAACTGAAGGATTTCTTCAAAGGAGACCGAACTCGTTACAGCAACATCGCTTGAAAAGTGAAAACTGAAGGATTTCTTCAAAGGAGACCGTACTCGATATAAAAGCCACTTTTACAGTGAAAGCCGAAGGATTTCGGCAACGGAGACGCAGACTGTTGTGCCTCCGTCGTTTTGGTAAGCAGCTGTTCTGGTACTTGTCTCTGATGGATACATCCTCTTTTACCCGCAATGTTATTGTTTTATGTTGCTCTGATGTTCTCCATTATTACAATCTCTGATTATACAGCACATAATGGGATGCCAGCAGAACCTTGCCATGGGAAGTCGGAGGGTGCCTTGCTGCTACGAACAAGGGGAGGCAAGGTCTCCCAGCCGGATGCCAGCACCCTAACCCTAAACTCAGCCCTAGCCCTAGCCCTAACTGTAACAATAACTTTAAAGTTCAACTTTAATCTAACTCCTCGATTCCATAAAATTCCGCATTACAGCTGACGGCTCCTTGTTGGCCCCCCAAACCTAAAAGTAGTTGAAAAAATTATAACCGAGGAAAGAAAACTATGGACACGACAAAAAAAGACCTCAATGTGCTTCAAAATTTTTTATTGTAAACCGGTGGGTGGATAGAACATGAGACTTTTATTCTCAGGGTCATTCTAGAATTCTCTGTTCTACGGTATCCAATTTTCTTCTTACAATTATGATCTTCAGATTTGTTGTCCGTGTTCTCTGTTGGATTGAACGATCTGCTCCTCCGTAGTTTGTAGATTATTTTAAACGAAATGACGTCTGATAATTTCAAATATCAACAGCCTCCTTCTCCGTGTGTACATGCGTATGTATGTTAATGCGTAGCGTATGTACAGCGATTAGACTTTTCCATATGTCAGATCATCTTACTCCACAATGACTGCATCAAGCGGAGCCGACGAGTTTCTAGGCGAGATATATTCAAAGCTCGGGCGCAGTATATTTAAGCTCCAGCGCAGTGTATTTCGTATTTGTAGAAGATGTGTTATCTTTCTCCACAAAGACTGTATGAAGCGGAGCCGACGAGTTTCTATGCGAGATATATTCAAAGCTCCCGCGCAGTATATTTAAGCTCCAGCGCAGTATATTTCCTATTTGTAGAAGATAGGTTATCGGGCTGTATCTGAATATATATCGACGGTATGCGAGATATATTCAAAGCTCGGGCGCAGTATATTTAAGCTCCAGCGCAGTATATTTCATATTTGTAGAAGATGTGTTATCTTTCTCCACAATGACTGTATGAAGCGGAGCCGACGAGTTTCTATGCGAGATATATTCAAAGCTCCCGCGCAGTATATTTAAGCTCCAGCGCAGTATATTTCCTATTTGTAGAAGATAGGTTATCGGGCTGTATCTGAATATATATCGACGGTATGCGAGATATATTCAAAGCTCGGGCGCAGTATATTTAAACTCCTGCCCAGTATATTTAAGCACCAGCAGCGTAGTATATTTAAGCTCCTGCCCAGTATATTTAAGCTCCTGCCCAGTATATTTAAGCTCCTGCCCAGTATATTTAAGCACCAGCAGCGCAGTATATTTAAGCTCCTGCCCAGTATATTTAAGCTCCTGCCCAGTATATTTAAGCACCAGCGCAGTATATTTAAGCACCAGCAGCGCAGTATATTTAAGCTCCTGCGCAGTATATTTAAGCTCCTGCCCAGTATATTTAAGCACCAGCGCAGTATATTTAAGCACCAGCAGCACAGTATATTTAAGCTCCTGCGCAGTATATTTAAGCTCCTGCGCAGTATATTTAAGCACCAGCGCAGTATATTTAAGCACCAGCAGCACAGTATATTTAAGCTCCTGCCCAGTATATTTAAGCACCAGCGCAGTATATTTAAGCACCAGCAGCACAGTATATTTAAGCTCCTGCGCAGTATATTTAAGCTCCTGCGCAGTATATTTAAGCACCAGCGCAGTATATTTAAGCACCAGCAGCACAGTATATTTAAGCTCCTGCCCAGTATATTTAAGCACCAGCGCAGTATATTTAAGCACCAGCGCAGTATATTTAAGCACCAGCGCAGTGTATTTAAGCAACAGCAGCGCAGTATATTTAATCTCCTGCCAAGTATATTTAAGCTCCTGCCCAGTATATTTAAGCACCAGCAGCGCAGTATATTTAAGCACCAGCAGCGCAGTATATTTAAGGCCTGGGACATAGCTGCTGCCGCTTGCTGCGTGAGTGTTGGGAAGGCCGCTCCCTTCCTGCTAATTCCAACTGGTTTGGGGGGCGAGGCCTGCACTCACTGCTGCACTTTTAATTTGTTTTAATGGTGGTTTTTATATCATTTTATTATTTTTTGTTGGGGGTGGGGCAAATGTTTAGTTTAATTTTAGCGTTGTTCTCTGTTTTTTATTTGTATTATTTTGTTAATTTAGTGTATGGTCTTTATTTGTTTTTTAAGGGGATAGGGGTAGGGCTGCCTGGGATTGGGCCTCAGCCAACAGGATGGCTGGGGCAGGTTCCACAGGGGGGGTAGTCTTGGAAAGACACCCGATCTCAGTGATCATGGGCAGGAGGAGGAGTCACGCTAAGACCAGATCATGTCATTACCGAGGAGGCAGGTTTAGTCGTTGTCTGAGGACTATCCCTGCCTCCAGGTCTGGTCCTGACCGGATGGATACTGGAATCAGCAGGGGATACCCACATGACCTGAAAGTGTTGCTGTGTAATGCCAGGTCAATGATTAACAAAACCACTGCCATCCACGACTTGATTGTGGATGGAGGATTTGACCTGGCATGTGTAACAGAGACTTGGTTGGATGAAGCAGATGGGCCTGTCCTTGCCGCTGCTTGTCCACCAGGTTTCTCTTACGCACAGCAACCCAGGCCATCTGGGCGGGGAGGGGGGGTTGCAGTGATTTTTAGGAAGTCATTAGTTTGCACCAGGCGTCCTATTGGGAAGACCCAGTTTTCTGAGTGCATGTTCTGGAAGTTGGGCAATAGGGGCAGTACAGGATTCCTTTTGGTGTACCGACCTCCCCGCTGCACCAAGGATTCCCTGCCCGAGCTGCTTCAGGTCGTGGCGGATATGCTCCTGGAGACACCTAGTTTGGTTGTCTTAGGGGATTTTAACATCCATGCCGACACGACCTTACAAGGGGCCGCTCGGGACTTCGTGGAAAGCATGGCCTCCATGGGGCTGTCCCTGAATAAGTCTGGTCCAACTCATAGCCGCGGACATGCCTTAGACCTGGTGTTTACCTCTATGGATGTTGGTGATCTGACACTAAGTAAAAGTGAAACAAAAGAAGTGCCATGGTCAGATCACTTCCTGGTGCAACTGGACTTCTCTGCGACCCTTCCCCTCTGCAGGGAGGTGGGACCGATTCAGATGGTCCGCCCCCGCTACTTAATGGATCCAATTGGCTTCCAGAGAGTGGTAGGGGATGCATTATCCCATGTTGATGGCCTTTCAGTTGATTCCCTGGTGGCCCGCTGGAATGCGGAGTTAACCAGGGCTATTGACTGTCTGGCTCCGAAGCGCCCTCTCCGATTGCATGGAGCCCGGACAGCTCCGTGGTTTTCCCCGGAGCTGAGGGCGATGAAACAGTCGCTGAGACGGCTAGAGCGCCGGTGGCGGAAAACTCATTCTGAATCAGACCGGACACGGGTTAGAGCTCAACTTCGAGCCTACCAAGTGGCAATGGCGACAGCGAAGAGGACCTTCTTCGCTGTTTCTATTGCATCTGCAGAAAACAGCAGCAGGAGACTCTTCCAGGTGGTTCGCAACCTAGCAGAACCACCTTTGTCACCGGGGTCTGGTAGGGACCCCAAGATCTCCTGCAATGCTTTTGCAAAGTTTTTTGCAGATAAAGTCGCTCAGATTCAGAAGGAGGTAGACTCCACCGTGGGAGCAGGGCCGGGGCGGGAGAGTGCTAGAGCCCTGTCTAGTCATGTTTCATGGGATCAATTCCAATCTGTTACCTCCGAGGATGTGGACAGGCTGCTTGGACGAGTGAAACCGACCACCTGTCTCCTAGATCCTTGCCCATCCTGGCTTATAAAAGCTAGCCGGGAAGGGCTGGGCGATGGGCTCTGCGCGGTGGTGAATGCTTCCCTCTGCGAGGGAATCTTTCCAGACCCGCTGAAAGAGGCGGTCATTAAACCGCTTCTTAAAAAAACATCTCTAGACCCGGCCAATATGGCCAACTATCGCCCAGTCTCAAATTTACCATTCTTGGGCAAGGTGATTGAGCGGGTGGTTGCTGAACAACTCCAAGCACGCCTGGAAGATGCGGACCATTTGGATCCCTTCCAATCAGGATTCAGGCCTCATCATGGGACTGAAACTGCCTTGGTCGCGCTGGTTGATGATCTCCGGCGGGCTAGGGACAAAGGTGAGAGCTGTTTCCTGGTTCTGCTGGATCTCTCAGCGGCCTTTGACACCATCGACCATAACATCCTTCTGGACCGGCTAGAGGGGTTGGGAGCTGGGGGCACTGTTATACAGTGGTTCCGCTCTTTCCTCCTGGGCCGTGTTCAGAAAGTGGTGGTGGGGGATGAGTGTTCAGACCCCTGGGCTCTCACTTGTGGGGTGCCTCAGGGTTCTGTCCTCTCCCCCATGCTTTTTAATATCTATATGAAGCCGCTGGGAGAGATCATCAGGGGGTTTGGGTTGGGTGTTCATCAATATGCAGATGACACCCAGCTCTACCTCTCTTTTAAATCAGAACCAGTGAAGGCGGTGAAGGTCCTGTGTGAGTGCCTGGAGGCTGTTGGAGGATGGATGGCGGCTAACAGATTGAGGTTGAATCCTGACAAGACAGAAGTACTGTTTTTGGGGGACAGGAGGCGGGCGGGTGTGGGGGACTCCCTGGTCCTGAATGGGGTAACTGTGCCCCTGAAGGACCAGGTGCGCAGCCTGGGAGTCATTTTGGACTCACAGCTGTCCATGGAAGCGCAGGTTAATTCTGTGTCCAGGGCGGCTGTCTACCAGCTCCATCTGGTACGCAGGCTGAGACCCTACCTGCCCGCAGACTGTCTTGTCAGAGTGGTGCATGCTCTGGTTATCTCCCGCTTGGACTACTGCAATGCGCTCTACGTGGGGCTACCTTTGAAGGTGACCCGGAAACTGCAATTAATCCAGAATGCGGCAGCTAGACTGGTGACTGGGAGTGGCCGCCGGGACCACATAACACCGGTCCTGAGAGATCTGCATTGGCTCCCAGTACGTTTCCGAGCACAATTCAAAGTGTTGGTGTTGACCTTTAAAGCCCTAAACGGCCTCGGTCCTGTATACCTGAAGGAGCGTCTCCACCCCCATCATTCAGCCCGGACACTGAGATCCAGTGCCGAGGGCCTTCTGGCGGTTCCCTCACTGCGAGAAGCAAAACTACAGGGAACCAGGCAGAGGGCCTTCTCGGTAGTGGCGCCGGCCCTGTGGAACGCCCTCCCGTCAGAAGTCAAGGGAATAAACAACTACCTGACATTCAGAAAACACCTAAAGGCAGCCCTGTTTAGGGAAGTTTTTAATTTGTGACTCTGTATTGTATTTTGATATTTGTTGGAGGCCGCCCAGAGTGGCTGGGGAGACCCGGCCAGATGGGCGGGGTATAAATAATAAATTATTATTATTATTATATTATAAGCTCCTGCCCAGTATATTTAAGCTCCTGCCCAGTATATTTAAGCACCAGCAGCGCAGTATATTTAAGCTCCTGCCCAGTATATTTAAGCTCCTGCCCAGTATATTTAAGCACCAGCGCAGTATATTTAAGCACCAGCAGCGCAGTATATTTAATCTCCTGCCAAGTATATTTAAGCTCCTGCCCAGTATATTTAAGCACCAGCAGCGCAGTATATTTAAGCACCAGCAGCGCAGTATATTTAAGCTCCTGCCCAGTATATTTAAGCTCCTGCCCAGTATATTTAAGCACCAGCGCAGTATATTTAAGCACCAGCAGCGCAGTATATTTAATCTCCTGCCAAGTATATTTAAGCTCCTGCCCAGTATATTTAAGCACCAGCAGCGCAGTATATTTAAGCTCCTGCCCAGTATATTTAAGCTCCTGCCCAGTATATTTAAGCACCAGCAGCGCAGTATATTTAAGCTCCTGCCCAGTATATTTAAGCACCAGCGCAGTATATTTAAGCACCAGCAGCGTGGTATATTTAAGCACCAGCAGCACAGTATATTTAAGCTCCTGCCCAGTATATTTAAGCACCAGCGCAGTATATTTAAGCACCAGCAGCACAGTATATTTAAGCACCAGCAGCACAGTATATTTAAGCTCCTGCCCAGTATATTTAAGCACCAGCGCAGTATATTTAAGCACCAGGAGCGCAGTATATTTAAGCTCCTGCCCAGTATATTTAAGCACCAGCGCAGTATATTTAAGCACCAGCAGAGCAGTATATTTAAGCTCCTGCCCAGTATATTTAAGCACCAGCAGCACAGTATATTTAAGCTCCTGCCCAGTATATTTAAGCACCAGCAGCACAGTATATTTAAGCACCAGCAGCACAGTATATTTAAGCTCCTGCCCAGTATATTTAAGCACCAGCGCAGTATATTTAAGCACCAGGAGCGCAGTATATTTAAACTCCTGCCCAGTATAGTTAAGATCCAGAACAGTATATTTAAGCACCAGCAGCGCAGTATATTTAAGCTCCTGCCCAGTATATTTAAGCACCAGCGCAGTATATATAATATTTTTATAAAATAAGTTATGCGGTCATGCCATTCTGTCAACGTATTAATTAACGGTGCCAGGTTTTCGGTGATGGAAGACATGTTTGAAAAAAAAGGCCAATCCATAGTGGAGGACACCTGGCAAATTTCCACTTCTCGGTTTTATGTTTCGGTCTGTAAAGGATTCTTCTGAGACACGCTGCCGCCTCTTCCTCTGCAACCCCGGCGATCTTCCAATGCGTTCACACTGGTGCAGCTGGCTTATTTATCTCTGTATTTAAATGACGTCATTATACCTCACTTTCCCACGAAACTCTACAAGATTTTTCTAAGAAAACGACAACCCCAGTGGCCACTTGGGGTTATTCTACGCGTACCATTTACAAGAACAGGGCCCATTTACAAGAAAACCGAAAACTCCAAACGGAAGCTGCTTTTCCGGTGAGTCACCTTAGGTGGTGCTCAATAGAAAATATAAAAGTTTACAGTGAAAACCGAAGGATTTCGTTTTGGTAAGCAGCTGTTGTACTTGTCTTCACCTCTTCCCGCCCTTTCTTTCCCACCCTTTCTTCCTATTTACAAGAACAGGGCCCATTTACAAGAAAACCAAAAACTCAAAACGGAAGCTGCATTTCTGGTGAGTCAGCGTAGCCGCTGCTCAATAGAAAATCTAAAAGCTTACAGTGAAAAACCGAAGGATTTTGAGTTTGTAAGCAGCTGTTGTCTCTGAGAATCCTCTTTTTCCTGAACTGCTGCTGTTTTATGTTGCTCTGATGTTCTCCATTATTACAATATCTGATACAGCACATAACGGGATGCCAGCAGAAACTTGCCATGATGGGAAGTCGGAGGGTGCCTTGCTGCTCATACCAAGAACAAACTTAGTTGGTCTCTAAGGTGCTACTGGAAGGAATTTCTTTTATTTTTTATTTTCTTTTGACTATAGCAGACCAACACGGCTACCTACCTGTAACCTCAACTTAGCCCTACCCCTAACCCTCACCGTAATTTAGCCCCAGCCCTAGCCCTAAAGGTAATCCTAACTTTAAAGTTAAACTTTAATCTAACTCTAAACCTAAACCTAAACCTAGACGCATTCTCAGCGTACGGACCCGGTGGCCTAACAGCAGAATATTATACAAATTAAAGGAGTTTGAAGAAGTTAGGTTACAGATTGGTTACAAATGTTTTCCACTAAATGAAACTTTAAAAAATGACAAAAAGAAAGGATTTAGTCATGAAGTATCAAGATTTCCGAGAGAGATATTAGAACATAATACTAAATTATTGCCAGAAATGTATAATCTGCTCCTGGAATGGGGCACCAAAGAGGGACAGGTCAAATCTGTTATGATAAAATGGGCAAAAGGTGTGGGATACAAAATCAGGCATGTCCACCTGGCAAGCTCTGTTCAGCTTTAAACTCAGGTGAAATCGGGGCCACAAAAAAATCTCTCCCTTCTGCAACCACCTGGCAAGCTCCATTACAAATGATAGACTGGCAAAGGCTTTGGATAACAGATCTGAAATTTACAGCATGTACTTTATTGAAATAGAATTACATGAAAATGATGTACCGGTGGTTATTAACCCCGGTTAAATTAGCAAAAATGTACAGAACAAGAGCAAATATGTGTTGGAAATGTAAAGAAACAGAAGATACTTTTTATCATATGTGGTGGAAATGTAAGGTGGTTAAAAAATCTGGGAAATGATTTACAATGAAATGAAAATGTTTAAAGCAGCTTTTACTAAAAACCAGAAGCTTTTATTACTAGGAATTGTAGGTAAAGATAAATTGAAAGATCAGAGAAATTTGTTTATGTATGCTGCGCCGCCTGCCCGGATATTGTTAGCCCAAAGATGGAAAGAAGAAAGAGTCTCAACCAAAGAAGAATGGCAGACCAAGCTAATGGAGTATCCTGAAATGGTATAATCAACCAGGAAGCTCAGAAGTCAAGATGACAAGAAATTTTAAAAAGAATGGGGAATGTACATTATGTATACAAACGTATCGTAGGCAGATTGACACATTGGCAGAATTTTAAGAGCATTTGTAGTTTTAGAGATTGTACAAATAATTTAGGAAAAGAAATTTTGGAGTAGTAATGATATACAGCTGAAATTAAAATTGATGGAACCCAGGGAGGAGGTTAGAGGGAACAGGCATTCAGAGCATCCCATTATACGGATTTGATATTGTTTGTGTGTGTGTGTGTGTGTGTGTGTGTATCTATCTATCTATCTGTCTATCTTTCAATCTATATACTGCCTTTATCATTTTTGTTACGTATACTAAAAATCAAATAAAAATATATTATAAAAAAGAAAAAGAAAAAGAAGATCAGCTCTGCAAATATCCTTTGCCGGCAGATGCACTCAGGGAAAGGAGGCTGGAACCCCGACTGTGATGTCCACATTGCCAATATGCTGCTGTTTCCACTCTAGAAGGCCCTGTGCCCAACTGAGGAAGTGACTCAGTCTCAGGCTATTGTTCTCGACTGTTCCTTTGCAATAAAGATACTTCTCTGTTAAGCAACCCTTTTTGGCCTGGCTTCTTCTCTGAAATAACCAAACACTAATGAAGAGTGCTGAAAATAATGCCAAGGTATTTCACATCTGGCAAACAATGGACCCCTTTGGTTTCACATAGTACATGGGTAGGCGCGAGTCTAAAAAGCCTGGGACACCCATTTTCACAGCCCTCTAGCAGCTACGGTGGCTCTTTTACCAGAAGTAATGTATTTCACATTAACTCTGGAAGTGTAGACTCAATTCTGACCAAACCAAGCCTCCTAGAGCAAAATGTGTACATCAGGCTGAGTTTGGTCAGAATCAAGCATACATGTCCAGAGTTAATGCTAAATACATTACTTCTCGTAAATGAGCTGCCATAGCTGCTAGAGGGTAGTGGAAATTGTGGCCTGGGCTTTTTAGACAAATATACCCCAGTACTATCTGAAACCAAAGAGGTGCATTGGTTGCCAGATGTTTTTCCTCTTGAGGGAAATATTGCTTGTACCAAGAGACGGATGAAAGCAACTGAAACCTGCCACCAGGTGATGTTTAGAGGCAATGGTGTTGGGAAGTCTCAGAAAATGTCCCTCCCCAACCACACACACAAGTAACACACACACACACACACACACACACACACACCCTGCTTAACGAAAATGTGGTGCTTTCTCTCTACTTTAAGCAATGCATGTAACCTTGCGATGTTCCCCTTCGTCTCGCTGGAGCCCTCGCATGGCCAAGGACTCGCCATCAAGGAGGTGGGAGGAATTCAGTTCTGCTCCCCTTTCAAGCTGCGTTTAGCAAACCCACACCTTCCAAAACAATTCAAAACACAGCCACTCTTAAAAATTCTCACTGGTCCGAAATGCACCATGCAGTTTCTCCAACCAGCCAATGTTTGTGCCTTGTGAGAAAATGACAAAAAAGTGCCTTGTATTAGAAAAAAATTCTTGCCAAACTCCATGGAAAAATGGGATTCTTAGGAGTGACTGGCAATAAAGAGCTGGTGAATGTTCTTCCTAAAGTAAAAAATAATAATCACAGATTGCTCAGAAATGCAGGGAACCAAATTTAGTACCAGGAAAATGGGAAGCATTCCTACTCGCAAATGAAGGGGCCAGGTGGCTAAAGGCAACTGGCTTGGCTCCAATCTCCCTTTCTAGACATCCCATAGCCTTGGCCTGCCACTCATCTGTCCCCAGAAGGCCTTGCTTCACCCACTCCAAGCCACAAGGGAGCTTGTTCCCTGCCGGAAATCCTGGAGCACCTCTGCCAGTCAGTGAAGACATAACTGAGTTGCATGCATGGACCCACATTTCTGATCAGGAAAAGGAGGCAGCTGCCTGTTGAAACCAGCCCTTCCCTGAGATCCATGAGGACAAGAATCTATATTTTAGAGGATTTTTAGCAGCTAGAAGACCATCTGCTTTGCATGCAGAAGGTCCCTGATATAGTCAATGGCAGGGCTGGGAAAGACTCCCTACCTGAAACGCTAGAGACCGGCTGCCGGTCAGTGTAGGCAGTATTGAGCTAGGTGATACCGCCCTTTCCCCCGAAATTAGGATTATGAAAAGTAAAACGCTCTTTCTCTCTCTTGTTTTATCTTTCCTTCCATCAGTATAATAGAAACATTGCCACCCCGACCCCACCCCCACTCACCGTGCCCCCCTCACCTCTTTTCCCCCTTTCTTCTTAATGTAACACTAATGTCTCAACAAATGAAACTGATCTGTGGAAAATGTAACTGGGGGGGGAGAGAGAGAGAGAGATTGCACATATTTTGTACACCAAGAAATCTTTAATAAAAAATATGTTTTAAAAATTAAACTCTACAAGATTTTTCTAAAAATAAAATAAAAAAACCCAGTGGCCAGAACAGTGACGTCATTATACCGCACTTTCCCACGAAACTGTACAAGATTTTTCTAAAAAAACAACAACAACCCCAGTGGCCACTTGGGGTTATTCCACGCGTACCATTTACAAAAACAGTGCCCATTTACAAGAAAACCGAAAACTCCAAACGGAAGCTGCTTTTCCGGTGAGTCAGCGCAGCCACTGCTCAATAGAAAATATAAAAGCTTACAGTGAAAAACCGAAGGATTTTGAGTTTGTAAGCAGCTGTTGTCTCTGAGAATCCTCTTTTTCCTGAACTGCTGCTTTTTTATGTTGCTCTGATGTTCTCCATTATTACAATATCTGATACAGCACATAAAGGGATGCCAGCAGAACCTTGCCATGATGGGAAGTCGGAGGGTGCCTTGCTGCTCAGGCCAAGAACAAACTTAGTTGGTCTCTAAGGTGCTACTGGAAGGAATTTCTTTTATTTTTTATTTTGTTTTGACTATAGCAGACCAACACGGCTACCTGTAACCTCAACTTAGCCCTACCCCTAACTCTCAGCGTAATTTAGCCCTAGCCCTAGCCCTAAAGGTAATCCTAACTTTAAAGTTAAACTTTAATCTAACTCTAAACCTAAACCTAAACCTAGACGCATTCTCAACGTACGGAAGTCCTAATGGCAGACACTAGCATTCCCTTTGAGAAACAGCCCAAGGAAGCCGAGAAGATAAGCTCTGCGGGTTTGAGAGGCAACTAAACAAGCAAAGATCGGAAAATCACCAGGACCCGGTGGCCTAACAGCAGAATATTATACAAATTAAAGGAGTTTGAAGAAGTTAGGTTACAGAGTGGTTACAATGTTTTCAACTAAATGAAACTTTAAAAAATGACAAAAAGAAAGGATTTAGTCATGAAGTATCAAGATTTCCAAGAGAGCTATTAGAACATAATACTAAATTATTGCCAGAAATGTATAATGTGCTCCTGGAATGGGACACCAAAGAGGGACAGGTCAAATCTGTTATGATAAAATGGGCAAATGTGTGGGACACAATATCAGGCATGTCCACCTGGCAAGCTCCGTTCAGCCTAAAATTTAGGTGGAACGCTGGAAGTGTATAGGACTTAGTTGTGACCAAAATATAGCAAAATGTGTACATCAGGCTAGTTTGGTCAGAATCTAGCAAATGAAGGGGGCAGCCAGCTGAAGGCAACTGGTTTACCTCCGATCTCCCTTTCTAGACATCCCAAAGCCTTGGCCTGCCACTCATCTGTCCCCAAAAGGCCTTGCTTCACCCACTCCAAGCCACAAGGGAGCCTGTTCCCTTCTGGAAATCCTGGAGCACCACTGCCGGTCAGTGAAGACAAAACTAACTGCATGGACCCACATTTCTGATCAGGATAATGAGGCAGCTGCCTGTTGAAACCAGCCCTTCCCTGAGATCCATGAGGACAAGATTCTATATTTTAGAGGATTTTTAGCAGCTAGAAGACCATCTGCTTTGCATGCAGAAGGTCCCTGGTATAGTCAATGGCAGGGCTGGGAACGACTCCCTGCCTGAAACCCTAGAGACTGGCTGCCGGTCAGTGTAGGCAGTACTGAGCTAGGTGGACCCAATGGTCTGGTTCAGTGTGAAGCAGTTTCCAGTGTTCCTAATCCTGCCCCACCCCATGTGCAAAGGATGGGAGCAAAAGGAGGTTGGACAGGGGGGCAGGGAAGAGGGAGGGGGGGAAACGGAGGAGGCAGACTTGAACACAGAACAAAAAACCCTTTAATGAAGGGAGGGGGTCATATCCGTCCAGCCTTCCGTCACTCAGCTGCCAACAGTCCAGGATAAAAGGGGTTCGTGGGTTATATAAATACAACTCTAGAAGCCACAGGCCAGGATCTTCCGCACACAGCCAAGGGACTGGTTACTTCAGCTGACAAGGCCTGTGGGGAAAAGCAGGAGGGGGAGATGTGAGCCCACCAACCCCAAAGGTGCAACTGCAATGAACTCCCATTGTGGTTTGAACCTGCATCATGTCCAAAAGAAGCACAAGTCCCCCGAGGGTCAAACAGGGTTGCATTTTAGCCCCGGCCCTATTTAATTTATACATCAATGACATGATCAACTGTCTAACAGCCCCGGAGTTCCACGCCCCCAAATTGGCTGAAAAACCAATGTCAGCGCTCTTGTACACGGATGACGCGGTTCTCCTTTCACAAACCAAAATTGGCCTCAAAAGATTGATGAGGGAATTTTCGGCTTACTGCAGGAGAGAACAATTGCTGGTGAACTGCCAGAAAACTAAGGTTATGGTGTTTGCTAGGAGACACAGAACACACAGATGGGCAATGGATGATCTGATAATAGAGCAGGTCAAGGTCTTCAAATACCTGGGAATCGTCTTCCAGTCAACAGAGTCGTGGGTGGCACATCAAAAATATGCCAGTGAAAAAGCATCTCAAAACGCTAAGATTCTGTTGCACTTTTTCTATACAAAGGGAGGCAGGTGTATCCCAGCAGCCTTAGAGGTATTTCAAGCAAAACCTCTGGCACAATTACTCTACGGGGCTCCAATTTGGACAGGGAATCAGTGTAGCATTCTGGAAACGGTCCAATCAAAATTTCTAAGACAGATTTTTGCCATTCCGCCATGCGCACCAAATGCGGCTCTGCGTCTTGAGGCCAGCCTTCCATCTGTTGAAACACGGACTTGGCAAAGAACACTAAATGACTGGCTCTGTCTAAATCTAAATCCATCTGGGCTATTGCATCTAGTCACACGGGATGTACACAAAAGCTCATGGGTAAAAGCTGTACACCAAAAACTCCTCTTGTGTGTCTTGCATGCACAGCATTTACTCACAATGGGCCTATCCAAGGCAAAAAGCCTCATAAACCAGCGCCTGAAGAATATCGAAGAGCAAAATAAACCTGGCCATCATTAAGAAATTCAGTGCATGGTACATTCATCTTCCCCCCTCCTACCTCGACTCCCAGGCGACATACCTGTCCAATTTAACTATTCCAAAATATAGACGAGCTTTTACGTTGGCCAGATTAGATATGCTACCTTCCGCTGTTCTTGAAGGCCGATTCTCAAAAACACCATTCCAGAATCGACTCTGTCCCTGTGGAGTCGGTAATGTGCAGACTGTGTCATATGTACTCCTGTCTTGCCCCTTATATAAAGACTTGAGGGAAGAGATCGTCACGCTGCTTATACTTGCCATTCCGGGCCACTTGTCTGAGGACCAGAATACCCAGACAACGGAGAAGGTAGCCAGATTTGTTGAGAGGGCCATGAAATTGAGGGCAGCCAGCTGAATGATAACAGCGCCCCCTCATAATTAAAATCTCATTTATTCTTGTTTTAATTGTGCTGAATCCAGATTCAGCTCATTTTATTGGTTTATATAGGGTTTTTATCAGTATCTGTAATATGTGTCTTTTTGATACAATGGCCTGTAGGCTATGCAAATAAAGGGTTAGCCAGGAGCTGTGTGCATTTCCTCTGCCTTAGTGAGCTTCTGCTGCCAATAATTAAATTGCATTTGCATGCACTGAGCGAGAGCGACGGATTAATTTACAAGGATAATTAAAGCGGGCCAGACGCTGCCTGGTTTTTTTTGTGGGTCCCGCTCCCCCCTCCAGCAACGGCTGCCTGCATTTTATGGGAAGACATGTCAAGCAAACAGGCTTCGCTTGCTAATGACTTGGACGGTGAAAGCTGCCAGCCTTGCATCTCCCGAGCTGGGAAGCCAAGAGAAGCTCAACCCATCCATTAGAAGAGCCCTGCAGGATCAGGCCCATGGCCCATCTAGTCCAGCATCCTGTTCACCCTGCAGCCAACCAGATGCCTGTGTGAAACCCACAAGTAGGGTTGCCATATTCCAAAAAAGTAAAAACCAGGAAGACCCCCAAATTGCTGAGCTTTTTTTTAAAAGGAAACCACTGAAATACTTACGTATTTTTTGCACAATCCCCAGAGCCACCTTAAGCCACCCAAGCTGTACATATGGCAACCGTACATGATAAGCAAGACCTGAGTGGAAGAGGAACTCTCGCCTCCTGCGGTTTCCAGAAACTGGGGTTCAGAAGTATTGCTGCCTCAGACCTTGGACGCAGAGCATCGCCCTCGAGGACAGTAGCCATCGATAGCCCTCTCTTCCATGAACTTGTCTAATGCTCTTTCAAAGTCATCTGAGTTGATGACCATCCCTGCATCCTGAAGCAGTGAGTTCCACAGTTCTGCTCTGTGCTGCGTGAATTAGGACTTATTTTTGTCGCTCGGCTTCATTAGATGTCCCTGTGTTCTGGTGTTATGAAAGAAGGAGAAATGTGTTTCCCTAAACCCACTTGCTCAATGCCTGCTTTTAATAAAGAGTTATTTAATTATAATTAATTGTTATAACTGAAATCTTTAAAATTGTATTATTTAGTGGTTGGAAGGTTACACAGCCTACCTCCCAAGGTTGGCAGGAGGTTAAAATTAAGGGGAGGATCTTTAACACTGCCATGAGTTCCTTGCAAGAAGAGTGAGAATTTTAAAACGTCATAAATAAATTAAGCCTCAACCCCACTTATTGGTGGGGAGGGGAAATCCCTGCCTTAGATTAATCAACTTGAAACTTTAGTTTGATTAATCTACTGCTGAAAGCTTAAAGGCTGAATGAAAACATGAAAAATCCCTGTTGTTGTTTTTAAAGGGTTTATTCCACCATTAAAACAACACACACTCAATTTTCTAAAATCATTCTACAGGTCATTTTAAGTTTTTGTTTGTTTTGATTTGTCTTGTTTTTGAGGGAGGCAGAGGAATTGGCACACGAAGCCACAGAAATTAGGACCAGCACCTCCTCTTCTAAACAGCACCCCCCCCTCCAATAATTTTATTGGTTTTCATGTAAATACAAGAACTACAGTACTAATACAGCATTTATGACAGCAGTGTTCCCTTCAACTGTCGACTGCAGCTGGTATAGCCACCAGCCAATGATGCCCAGCAGAGAAGAAGAAAGGTGTCGGGGAGCTACAGAGGTTCCAATCCAATCATCTGGCGAGTTTCCAGCTTTCCTGGACACCAGCAAGGCCAAAGGGAAGGGCACTGAGTTCCTGCAGAGAGAAAAGAGGAAATAGATCTGCAAAGATTGTTTTCTGAAGCAGTGCAACAGTGTCCCCCGGTGGCCACTTGGGGTTATTCCAAACATGACATTTACAACAACGGATGCGATTTAGGATCCCGCTGGATGATCCTGAATGAACCATAGCCCGTTGTTATTATTTTTAATCATTAAGATGCAAAATCAAGCATGCAACAAAGTCATCACAGAAAGCAGGTGTGAAATCTTGAAGGAGAGAGAGAAAAGGCGAGCAGAGGCGGTAACACTTGCCAGACTTTGGGTGCAATAGAAATTATAAGGTAAAGCAAAATAAAAAATTAAAAAGTTCCTTCAAGTAGCACCTTAGAGACCAACTAAGTTTGTTCTTGGTATGAGCTGTCGTGTGCATGCACACTTCTTCAGATGTGCTTTTATTTAAGAAGTGTGTGTGTTTCTCTATCTGTTTCTCTATCTATCTATCTATCTATCTATCTATCTGAAGAAGTGTGCATACACACGAAAGCTCATACCAAGAACAAATTTAGTTGGTCTCTAAGGTGCTACTGGAAGGAATTTTTTTATTTTTTATTTTGTTTTGACTATGGCAGACCAACACAGCTACCTACCTGCAACTGGAACTATTATAAGGTAAAGGTAAAGGGACCCCAACAATTAAGTCCAGTCGCAAACTACTCTAGGGTTGCGGTGCTCATCTCACTTTAAAGGCCAAGGGAGCCGGCGTTTGTCTGCTTCCGCAGACAGTTTTTCCAGGTCGTGTGCCCAGCATGACTAAACTGCTTCTGGCAAAACCAGAGCAGCACATGGAAACATTTTACCTTCCTGCCAGAGCGGTACTTCTTTATCTACTTGCACTGCATGCTTTCAAATTGCTAGGTCGGCAGGAACTGGGACTGAGCAACAGGAGCTCACCCCGTCGCAGGGATTCGAACCACGGACCTTTTGATCAGCAAGCCCAAGTGGCACAGTGGTTTAACCCACAGCACCACCCGCATAACACATGCCAGACTTTTGGTGCAATAGAAATTATAGCAAGTGTACAAAAACACCATTAAAATGGATAGCCCTTATTTCCAGAGGGAAATATCTGCACAGATATTATGCTTCCAGAGAACAGAAAGCTATCAAGCAAGGGAAATCCTTATGAACAAACATTGCTATATACATCACATGGAAAGTAAATGCTCTTCCAATTGCTCAGGTACTGCCAAGTAAATACCTGTCAAGTTATGCTAGCACCACCCACAAGCAAAATCCTTGTGTTGGTCTGCCATAGCCATAGTCAAAACAAAATGAAAAAATTCCTTCCAGTAGCACCTTAGAGAACAACTATGTTCTTGGTATGAGCTTGGTGTGCATGCACACTTCTTCAGATACCTTCAGATAGTTTCAAAGGATCTATGAAAAACAGACAGGTCTGCAGTCATTATATGCTGGCAATTCCTTTTGCAGCCTTTAAGGGTTTCACAGGAAATATTTTTCTTGCGAACACCCCTTTGCTAAAGAGCGCTAATGTTAACTTCAGCACTAATGGTCGGCTTGCACGCGTGTGTTTACAGGATGCTCTCGAGTGAACAGGAAAGGGAAACATTTGCGACCTCTGCTGGCACGTAGCGAGTTAACGGTGGCGCAGCGAATGGCGGGTAAATGGGCGGGTTTATGCAGATTTAGCACCAATGGCCATCAGAGCAACCAGGCAGACGGCTGAGAAATTGACAAGGTCGACAGAATCCACTATTTTTGAGATTGAACTGTCCATCAAGAGGCTGCTTAGCTGAACAACAGAAGCAGAAACATTTTCAGAATGTATTTTGTGGAATTGGAAACGGTGCTGATTCCGAGGGGGCAGTGAGAACTTTGCAGCACCCAGGTACCCACCAACAGTTCAAAATCCGTCCCGAAAGGAGAGCCGCGTAATTTTTGGTGTGTTTGGTATCGCTTCTCGGCCTTTTGGCTAAGATCAAGTGTAGTATCTGTTCTTATCAGTTTAATATCTGATATGTCCTCTATTTGAGGACTATATATTAAATGGATTTTTGGAGCTGGGAGATGGAATAGGGGCTTGCTCCGTCCACTCCATGCATCGACCTGGTATTGCAGTACCTCCAGGAACGGTGCACCTCCCTTTGGGGGGAATACTATTGGTACTAAAAAACAGATTTAAAGAGTTTGCCTGTTTTTTTGCCTCTAGCACATTAGACAAGAAGGCATTCTACTAGGAGATTTGCTTGCATCAACCTGGCGTTGGAGTATTTCTGGGGAGACTATTGCTGCTTCGAAAAGCAGATAGACGTGACTGTAATCTCTCAGCAATGTTAGAAAGGTGGTGCGTCTCCCTGAATCTCTGCCGAGTGGTAATAAAATTCCAGCAGGCCCCAGGCACCCCCTAGGGTCGTGCTTCCTTTGGGAAATCAAGGCACAGGAGACACTAGGATCCTCCCAATCCCCAGCTCAGCTCTCCTATACAGACAAACCACACTGCTACGAAGCAAGCTCTGGGGCCTCCAATCTCTCGCGAACACAATGCAAGAGAAGAAAATAGCATTCTCCCCATCTCTCTCCCTTCCTCCCTCTCTCCCCTCTCCTTTTCCCCAGTTTCACAATTTCCATTACAATAGTGCCTTTTACCGAATGTAAAGGAACTGTGAAAAAGACTCTATGAATTAAATGTGGAGACGCTATATGTACTTTTCCTTTTTTTATTTGTTTACTTTGTAGCACAAGAAAACATTTAATAAAAATTAATGGGGGGTGGGAAATATGATTGTACATCTGGGTCTACTTTGGATACAGTTCACAGCCTTCGCATTTCAGGAGGAGCCCATGCTTCACAGCAGCCCAGGCATCTCTGTGCCTCTCGCCCAGCGTTTGAGACATGTTCAAGTGACAGCCCCACCCTGCCATTCCAGCACTTCACACGTCAACTCACAATATCGCTCTTGTCCCCAAGAGTCTTCACAATCTTCAGCCTGATCCCATCGACTTGCTGGAGGGAGGAGACAATGCAAGACTGTGCTCAGTGGTTGGCTGGTGCCTGTTTGGGACTGGTAGGGTGGAGGGCAGGGAGTTCAACAGTAGGTGGCGCCAGAGCCAGTGACAGGCAGAGCCAAACAATTCTAGTATTGCCCCCATCCTCCTCCTCCCTTCTGTGACACGAGAACGAAGCTGATATAGGGAGGTGCGGTGTCCTACACTAGTTGATTGTTAGAAAGACAGCAGGCAGAGACTGGCTGAGGTTAGTGGAGCCCTGACTCCTTTGCCCAAATTATAGATCAGCCCCCAAACAAGTTTCAAATCTATCTGGCGAAACCACATAGATTTCCCACAGGCATTACATACCATAAATTCCTTTTTGCGGCATTTCAATGTTTTATGGGAAACATTTCTCCTGCAAACACGCCTTGGTTAACATGCTCAAACGTCGATGTCTTCAGGATTTTTATAAAGAATTGTACCAGAAAGGAGATAGATGCTTATCTAGAAAATAATCTACCAAATAAAATTTCAAGAGAAGATCAAGAACAGCTAAATGCATTAATAACAAGAGAAGAATTACAGGTTGCAATTCAGAGTCTCTGACGTCTTATCAGCAAAGTATTACAAAGACATGGCACCACAATTAATCCCGATATTAGCTGAAGTAATGAATAAGATCTTAATTAATGGTCGAATACCAGACTCATGGAAAGAAGCTTTCATTACATTAATCCCTAAGCAAGATACGGACTTATCAAATGTAAAGAATTACCGGCCAATCTCACTACTAAATTTAGATTATAAATTGTTTACGAATATTCTGGCAGAAAGATTGAAAAAGGTATTGAATAAATTGATTCATAGGGACCAAGTAGGTTTTTTACCAGGACATCAAATGAGGAATAATGTGAGAACAGTAGTGGACGTAATTGAATATCTGGATATGAGAATTGAAAAGAAGGCGGCTCTCATCTTTTTAGATGTGGAGAAAGCATTTGATAATTTATCGTGGCAATTTATGGTGAAGACATTAAAAAAGATGGAAGCTGGAGGGAACTTTATAAATGGAATCAAGGCTACTTATACAGATCAATCGGCAAAATTAATTGTTAATAGGACATTATTGGATAAATTTAAAATAACAAAAGGTACAAGGCAGGGCTACCCTATATCTCCACTGCTGTTTATTACTGTTCTAGAGGTCCTGGCAAATAAATTAAGAGAGACAAAGGAGGTAAAGGGTATTAAGATTGGGAAAAGAGAAATTAAACTAAAGGCGTTTGCAGACAATCTGGTGATGATGGTCGAAGAACCACAACAAAGTGTGGGAGAAATGTTAAAGGAGGTAGAGGAATTTGGAAAATTAGCTGGTTTTAAATTGAATAAAGGAAAGACAAAAATGATGGTAAAATATCTGAATAAGAGTGAGAGTGATGAGCTGCAACAATGTATGGCATTATGGTGGTTAAAAAGGTAAAATATCTAGGAATCTGGTTAACACCGAAAAATATAAATCTGTTTAATGATAACTATGGTCCAATCTGGAGAGAAATTAAAAGAGATTTAGATATTTGGAGCAAATTAAATTTATCACTGTGGGGCCATATAGCGAGTATAAAAATGTCTTTACCCAGAATTCTATTTCTTTTCCAAATGTTGCCGGTGATCAAAGGGACGAGTCAGTTCAAAGAGTGGCAGAGGATATTATCAAAGTATATTTGGCAGGGCAAACAACCAAGAATAAAACATAAATTGTTGGTAGATAGAAAAGAAAGAGGGGGGTTTGGCCTGCCGGATTTGAAAATTTACTATGAATCGTCCTGCCTGATATGGCTAAAAGATTGGATGGTGTTGAAAGATAAAGAAATACTGGATATAGAGGGATTCAACAACGGATATGGGTGGCATTCGTACCTCTAGCAAGATAAAGTAAAGGTCCACAAAGAATTTTTAGTGCATGTGTTCCAGAAGCCGTTATATGAAGTGTGGCAAAGATATAAAAATTTATTAGAGAGAAAAACACCAAGATGGTTATCGCCTACGGAAATCTTGACGATAAAAAGTTAATATAGGAGAGAATTGGTTAACGTATGATGAGCTATTAGTATAATCGGAAAAAGATGGAAAATCAAACCATTTGAGCAAGTGGCAAATAAATTGACAGGCTGGATACAATATTATCAGGTATATAATTTATTAAATGAGGAGAAAAGAAAGCTTAATTTTGAAATCAATAAATCCAAATTCCAAATAGAAATATTGGAGGGAAATAGAAAATTGCTATCAAAAATGTATAACTACATATTGGAATGGTATACTAAAGATGAGGAAGTAAAAGAGGTCATGATAAAGTGGGCGATAGATCTGGGACATAACATACAGTTAGAAATGTTGGAAAAGCTGTGGAACCACCATATAAAATTTACAGCATGTACAATTCTGAAAGAAAACATTATGAAGATGATGTACCGTTGGTACTTGACACCGGTGAAATTAGCCAAAATGTATAGGAAAAGTAGTAAAAAGTGTTGGAAATGTGATCTAAAAGAGGGTGATTTCTACCATATGTGGTGGGTATGTGATAAAGTTAGAGCGTATTGGGAGACAATATATAATGAATTGAAAAAGATACTTCAATATACATTCCCAAATAAACCCGAGGCATTCTTGCTTGGTCTGGTAGGTGAGGAAATTAAAGGGAAAGATCAAAGATTTTTCTTATATGCCACCACTGCGGCTAGAATTCTATTGGCACAGAATTGGAAACTGAAAGATTTACCAACAGTAGAAGATTGGAGAATGAAAGTACTGGAATATTTGGAATTAGCGAGGTTGACTGCTAGGATAAGAAACCAGAGAGACCAACAGGTTCAAGCTGACTGGAGTAAATTTTTGAGATATTTAGAAATCTGTAATTCTGTAAATCACTAACAGATATAATGAAGTACCTGCAACCTATTAGAAAGAATGATCATAGATAATGGTATTGTGATGTGGTATATAGAATATGGGATTAAAGGGAAAGCGGATGAATGATGGAATTTAAGAAAACTAAAGTAGAGAGCTGAGAGTGAGAGTGAGTACGGAAGTGAGAGCTGGACCATAAAGAAGGCTGATCGCCGAAGAATTGATGCTTTTGAATTATGGTGCTGGAGGAGACTCTTGAGAGTCCCATGGACTGCAAGAAGATCAAACCTATCCATTCTCAAAGAAATCAGCCCTGAGTGCTCACTAGAAGGACAGATCCTGAAGTTGAGGCTCCAGTACTTTGGCCACCTCATGAGAAGAGAAGACTCCCTAGAAAAGACCCTGATGTTGGGAAAGATGGAGGGCACAAGGAGAAGGGGACGACAGAGAATGAGATGGTTGGACAGTGTTCTCGAAGCTACTAACATGAGTTTGGCCAAACTGCGAGAGGCAGTGAAGGATAGGCGTGCCTGGCGTGCTCTGGTCCATGGGGTCACGAAGAGTCGGACACGACTGAACGACTGAACAACAACAACAAAAGTAGAGAAGGAGGGAAGTCGGAAAACTCGGCGGAGTTTAGACATTAATGTAAAGAATAATCTGACAAATGTGTGTTAAACTTTGTTTATTATTTGAAAATAAAAATATGTTTGCCAAAAAAAAACACGTCGGTCGATGTCAGCACGAATGTTTGGCTTGCACAGCTGTATTTTCACAGACTGGCGTTGAAAGAGCAGGAAGCTGTGACAGGATAACTTTTGGGGACATTCCAGGGACACAATTGCGCAGCGGGTAAATGGGCAGGTTTATGCAGATTGCGCCCCAAAGTAGTCGAGCAACCGGGTAGATGGCTGAGAAATTGGGAAGGTGGGCAGAATCCACAATTCTGGAGAATAAACTGTGCATCAAGAGGCTACTTAACTGGACAACAGAAGCAGAAAAGTTGCCAGAGTGCATTTTGAGGAATTTGAAACGGTGCTCATTCCAAAGGGGCTGTGAACATTTTGCAGCATCCATGTGTTCTCCAAAAGCTCAAAATGCATCCAAATTCTAGGCGGGGAGAAGCAAATATTTTTTTCTTTTCCTGAAGCAGCGCAGTGACCCTCGGTTGCCACTTGGTAGTACCATTTACAAGAACAGTGTACCATTTACAAGAACAGTGACGTTTGAAAACCGAAAGCTCAAAGCGGAAGCTTTGTTTCCGGTGAGTCAGCGCAGGCGGTGCTCAATATAAAAGCCCTGTTTACAGTGAAAACCGAAGGATTTCGTCAACGGAGACGCAGACGGTACCACGGGTATTGTGCCTCGCTCGTTTTGGTAAGCAGCTGTTCTACTTGTTTCTGATACTGCATCCTCTTTTACCCGCAATGTTATTGTTTTATGTTGCTCTGATGTTCTCCATTATTATAATATCTGGGATGCCAGCAGAACCTTGCCATGGGAAGTCGGTGGGTGCCTTGCTGCTACGAACAAGGGGAGGGAAGGTCTCCCAGCCGGATGCCAGGCAGCACCCTAACCCTAAACTTAGCCCTAGCCCTAGCCCTAACTTTAAACATAAACCTTAATCTAACTCTAACCCACTGGCGGAGGAAGATGGTGGTGGGGCCCCCGCACCGCTCCGGGTGTCATTCCTGAGCGGCGGAAACTTTCGGTCAGCTGCCCGCCCGCGACTCTCCCACGCCT
The DNA here is from genome assembly GCF_009819535.1 of Lacerta agilis. Classification (NCBI taxonomy): domain Eukaryota; kingdom Metazoa; phylum Chordata; class Lepidosauria; order Squamata; family Lacertidae; genus Lacerta; species Lacerta agilis. Next base: position 29,819,517 of record NC_046328.1, on the reverse strand, counting down.
ACCGCGAGCCGTCGGGGGAAGTAGGGAGCTGCTGCGCTGCTTTGTCGGTTCCTTCCTCTCCCCTTCCCGCTCGCCTGCCTCCTCCAGCCGGCCGGGAGCGCAGCTGCTCCCCCCTTTCCCTGGCGGTAGGCGCGGGAGTCGCGGGCGGTGCGCCTTGCCCCGTGCTCCCGGCTGGAGGAGACAGGCAGTCAGGGGAGAGGACGGGAAGGAGGCAGGCCATCGGGAAGGGGAGAGGAAAGAAGAGGGATCCGTGGGTGCGCGCGCGGCTATCCCGCGCCTGGGAGGGCACCCTCTGCGCCCCTCGGGAGCGCGTCTGCCTTGGGCAGCGCGGGCATATGCTCCGCCACTGCTCTACCCTAACCCTAACTTAGCCCTAGCCCCAGCCCTAACTTTAAACATAAACAGTAATCTAACTCTAAGCATTCTTCTTCTTCTTCTTCTTCTTCTTCGGCGATCACTCCTAGCTGATTGTGGGGAGTTTCCCTTTGACGTGTAGGATCATGGGCGTACGGGGGGCAGGGGGGCAGTGCCCCCCCCCAAGCAAAAAACAATTATTTAAATGGTAATTGGCAGCCTAAAAGGGAAAAAAGATCTCCTAAAAAAGCTCAACTACTGGTCTTTCTCCCCCTCCTAAAATCTCAATAACAATTGAGCTCTTGCGCCGACACTCTGTGTGTGTGTGTGTGTGTGTGTGTGTGTGTGTGTGTGTGTGTGTGTGTTGCGCCTGGCTGATCGTTGCAAGGGAGCTTTAGAAACTGAGTTCCCTTGCATGGTGAGTAGTTCCTTTGTGAGGGCTGAGGATACTGGGAAACTGAGTTTTTCAGCCATTTGGGGCTTTCTGTTGGGGGGGGGGTTTCTGTTTTTTGAAGCTGTTTTTGTTTGCTGTTTACATAATGTGGTCAGTAATCAAATAATTCAGGATTTAGTGTGCTCTTGCTAAAGTTTCTACTGTTTAGAAAATTAATTAAAAGGAATAAATATTTTTTTTAATAATCATTGTGCAGTTTATGTTATCAAAGAGAGTAATTGAGCCATTGGTGCTTCAGCTTGTCCCAGGTTCCTTTTGTGGGGCAGGTTCCAGCCTCCATTGGGGGTGGCATTGTTTTGATTTCTAGGTGGTTTGCCTGTGCAGTTGCAGGGGAATACAGATTTTGTTTTAAGTTCATTTCTGAGGTTAGCTACTACATTTGCGTTTAGCTTTTTGGTTTACTCTGGAGGTAGTGTGGTGTGGGTACAGTTGTTCGGGTGCCATATGTGAAATCAAAGGCCTAGCACGCATCAACTGCCTCCTCAGATCTGTGTAAACTAGTTGGTTTTCCTTGTCTGGGTGTTTTGTTCCTCAAAGGTTGTCACACTTTACAAAGCAGACACTCTTGTGTGTTGCTGAGTTAGTTTTTAAATCAATTATTTCAGAAGGTCTAGTCTCTAAAAAAAGCTCAAAGCTCAACAACTAAAAACGAACCAGACCAAACGGGGCATTCCTCATGCCCAAAAAAAGGTCAACAACTTTGAGCTGAACCCCAAAAAATGGGGCTAGATCACTGCCAGATTTTAATTCTGAAAGTAGATCACAGTCTCTTGGGAGTTGGCCACCAGAGCCGTCTCATCCATTGGGGCTGGTGGCGCGGCGAACCAGGGCGCAATGGCCTGGAGGGCGCCTCCGCCCTCCAGCCCCGCTGGCAGCGCCTGCCGGCAGCGCCCTCTGACTCCCGGCAAGGGAGCTGGCTGGCCACGCCACGCCCTCTGGCTGCCCAGCAGAGCACAGGAGCTCTGCGCGCCCTTCCAGCGCTTCCGGGACGGGAGGCGAGGGCAGCCGGCTTGCGCTCCCGCGCGCAGCCGGATGGCGCGGCACAGCCGGGCAGCTCGCGCTCCGCGCGCAGCCGGCCGCCCGCCCGATGCAGCGCGAGCTGCCCAGCCGCGCCGCGCCGTCCAGCTGCGCGCGGGAGCGCGAGCCGGCCGCCCTCGCCTCCCATCCCGGAAGCGCTGGAAGGGCGCGCAGAGCCCCGCGCCGCTCCAGCGCCACGCCCCTCACCCCCCGCTCGCCCACCCCCCTCCCAAGGGGCGGCAAGCGCGGGAGGGAGGCGGCGGAGAGGCGGCATGGCGGGGGCGCCGGAGGGATAGCCGCGCCAGGGCGGCAGATCCCCTTAAGACGGCTCTGTTGGCCACCCCTGGTATAAGACATGTAACTAGAATAATTTTTTAAAAAAAATTTCAAGCAAATAATTGTAATAACTACCGTAATAAAGCACTGCTATAATTATATATAATTTTCCTAAAATTTTGGTTTCATTCGCCTATCCGTGCTGAAATGTCACAACCTGAACAACCATGGCTTGCCCCCCCCCCCTAGTTTTGATCCTGGGTACGCCCCTGTGTAGGATCATCATGGCAATGAAAATAATGAATAGAGTTGGAGTGATAACACGACCCTGATTAACACCTGATCCCTCTGTGAATGGTTCACTTTGTTATCTGCGATTGTTGCTGTCATATTATCATGGAGGAGCCTAATGATGTTCACAAATTTATATGGGCAGACAATTTTCAGACGGACAGTCCACAGGGCATTATGATTTACATTGTCGAAAGCCTTAGGTCAATAAATGGCATATACAGGGGTTGGTTTTGCTCTCTGCAATTTTCTCTGCACCGCTGTTGAGTGGTGAAAATCATGTCCACTGTCCCCCTAGAAGGCCGAAAACCATTTTGGGATTCAGGAAGGAACAGAAGTACTGTTTTGGGGGGACAGGAGGTGGGCTGGTGTGGAGGACTCCCTGGTCCTGAATGGGGTAACTGTGCCCCTGAAGGACCAGGTGCGCAGCCTGGGAGTCATTTTGGACTCGCAGCTGGAGAGCCAGTATGGTGTAGTGGTTAAGAGCGGTAGACTCGTTACCTGGGGAACTGGGTTCGCATCTCTGCTCCTCCACATGCAGCTGCTGGGTGACCTTGGGCTAGTCACACTTCTCTGAAGTCTCTCAGCCCCAATCACCTCACAGAGTGTTTGTTGTGGGGGAGGAAGGGAAAGGAGAATGTTAGCCACTTTGAGACTCCTTCAGGTAGTGAAAAGCGGGATATCAAATCCAAACTCTTCTTCTACTCTTCTTCCATGGAGGCACAGGTCAATTCTGTGTCCAGGGCAGCTGTTTACCAGCTCCATCTGGTATGCAGGCTGAGACCCTATCTGTCCGCGGACTGTCTCGCCAGAGTGGTGCATGCTCTGGTTATCTCCCACTTGGCCTACTGCAATGCACTCTATGTGGGGCAAACTTTGAAGGTGACCCAGAAACTACAACTAATCCAGAGTGCGACAGCTAGACTGGTGACTGCGAGCGGCTGCCGATATCACATAACACCGGTCTTGAAAGTCTTACATCGGCTCTCAGTACGTTTCTGAGCACAATTCAAAGTGTTGGTGCTGACTTTTAAAGCCCTAAACGGCCTTGGTCCAGTATACCTGAAGGAGTGTCTCCACCCCCATTGTTCTGCCTGGACACTGAGGTCCAGCGCTGAGGGCCTTCTGGCGGTTCCCTCACTGTGAGAAGCCAAGTTACAGGGAACCAGGCAGAGGGCCTTCTCAGTAGTGGCACCTGCCCTGTGGAATGCCCTCCCACCAGATGTCAAAGAGAACAACAAGTACCAGACTTTTAGAAGACATCTGAAGGCAGCCCTGTTTAGGGAAGCTTTTAATGTTTGATGGACTACTGTATTTTAATATTTTGTTGGAAGCCACCCATAGTGGCTGGGGTATCAATTATTATTATTATTATTATTATTATTATTATTATTATTATTATTATCTTTTAGAAGTGTGGTACCATCGGCTGAGCCTAGGGGGAATATGCCATGATTTATTGGTTCACAGATGATCTTTGTGGCTTTAAAGAAATTCTGTGCATCATGAGTGTCGGCTAAGTGCTGGATCTCTTGAGCTTTTTTTAATCCACCAGGTATTTTTTAGTTCTCTGGTTCGTCTTTGAACTTCAGCCTTAGTGTTGGCATAGGTTTTTTTTAATTAGTGGCACAGTTTCTGTCTCTTTGCCAGATCTGAAAGGCCTTCCTTTTCTTGTCAATCATGCGTTCAATCTCACTGTCTTTCTCATCAAACCAGTCCTGGTGTTTCTTGGTTTGGTATCCAATGCTGTAGTTTGTTCACAGGCTGCAATAATGGATGTTTTTACCTTGGTCCAGTGTTCCTTTATGAGGGAATTCCAAAGGCAGATGGACCTTAAGAGTCATTTGGAAGCAATCCCGCTTAATGGGATCTTGAAGGGTTTGTGTTTTCATTTTGCACCTTGGTTTCCTTCCTTGAAGCCTGCGTTGAGGCATAATCTTGATAGCCGTAGTGGAGCGAATTAGTCAGTGATCTGTCCAGCAGTTGTCGGCAATCGTCATAGCTCTGGTAAGAAGCACATCACAGTGATCTTTAGCACTAACATAGTCCAAGAGGTGCCAGTGGTTTCACCAAGGATACCTCCATGAAATTTTAAATTTATTTTTCTGTTGAAAGAGTGTGTTGGTAATAGCAAGGTTGTATGCTGCACATATGATCAAAAGTAAGATTCTGTTATGGTTGCTGTTGCCAATTCGTTCTTTCCCAATAGTCCCAGGCTATTAAATAGAATAGAATAAAAGAGAATAAAAGAAAAAAAATACAAAATAGAATAGAATAGAATAGAATAATTGAATAAACTAAAATAGAAAAGGATAGAATTTGAATAAATTTAAATTAAATAGAATAAAATAATAGATTAAAATTAAATATAATATAATAAAAAAGAATAATAAGTATATATAAAAGAATATAAAAGAATAGGGTAGCATAGGATAGGATAGGATAAAATAAGATAGAATAGAATAGATTAAAATTAAACAGAAGAGAAGAGAAAAATGTAGAATAGAATTGAATTAATTAAATTAAATTAAATTAAATTAAATTAAATTAAATTAAATTAAATTAAATTAAATTATAGAATAGAATAATATAAAATAGAATAGGATTAAATTAAATTAAATAATAGAATAGAATAGAATAGAATTTAAATTGACTTGAACTGAATAATAAAATAAAGTAAAATAAAATAGATTAAAATTAGAATAGAATAAAAGAGGACAAAATAGAATAGAATAGAATAGATTATAATAAAATAGAATAAAATAAAATAAAAGAGAATAAAAGAGAACAAAATACAACAAAATAGAATAGAATAGAATAATTGAATAAAGTAAAATAGAAAAGAATAGAATAGAATAGAACACATTAAAATTAAGTAGAATAGGAATCGGAATAGGAATAGAAGAGAAGAGAAGAGAATGAAATAGAAGAGAAGCGAATAAAAGACACTAGAATAACATAACATGGAATAGAATAACATAAAAGAATAGAATGGAATAGAATAGACTAGAATAGACTAGACTTAAATTAAATTAAATTAAATTAAATCAATAGAATAGATTAAACTTGAAAAGAATAGAATAGAATTAAATAAAATAGGAATAGAATAGAATGGATTGAAATTAAATAGAATAGAATAGAATAGAATAAAAGAGAATAAAAATATAGAATAGAATAGAACAAAGAAGAGAATTAAATTAATTAAAATTAAATTAAATAATAGGATAGGATAGGATAGGATAGATTAAAATTAAATAGAATAGAATGAAAGAGAATAAAAGAGAACAGAATAGAATAGAATCAAAAAGAACAGAGTAAGAGAACAAAAATAGAACATAGAATAGAATAATATAAAATAGAATAGGATTAAATTAAATTATAGAATAAAATACAACAAAATACAACAAAATAGAAAAGAACAGAATAGAAAAACTGAATAAACTAAAACAGAAAAGAATAGGATAGAATAGAATAGAATAGATTAAAATTAAATAGAATAGAATAACATAAAATATAGTATAATAGAATAGAATAGGAATAGAACAAAATAGAACAATATAGAATGGAATAGAAGAGAAGAGAAGAGAAGAGAATAGAATAGACTAAAATAGAACAAAATAGAATAGAATAGAATAGAATAGAATAGATTAAATTTTAATAGAATACAATAGGATAGATTAAATTAAAATTAAATAGAATAGAATAAAAGAGAATAGAGTAAGAGGACAAAATAGAACAAAATAGAATAGGAATAGGAATAGAATAAAATAAAATAGAACAATATAGAATGGAATAGAAAAGAAGAGAAAAGAAAAGAAAAGAATAAAATAGAATAGAATAGATTAAACTAGAATAGAATAATATAATATAGAACTGAATAGAATAGAACAGAATTAAATTAAATTAAACTATAGAATAAAATAGAACAAAATACAACAAAATAGAATAAAATAGAATAGAATAGATTAAACTAGAATAGAATAGAATAATATAATATAGAACTGAATAGAATAGAATAGAATTAAATTTAATTAAATTAAACTATAGAATAAAATAGAACAAAATACAACAAAATAGAATAGAATAGAATAGAATAGAATAGAATAGAATAGAATAGAATAGAATAATTGAATAAACTAAAACAGAGAAAAGGATAGAATAGAATAGAAGAGAGTACAATAGAATAGAAAAGGATAGAAGAGAAGATAACTAAATTAAATTAAATTAAATTAAAAGCAAGAATAGAATAGACTAAACTTGAATAGAGCAGAACAAAATTAAATTGAATTGAATTGAATAGAACAGAATAGAACAAAATTAAATAGAATAGAATGAGATAAAATAGAATAGACTAGAATAGAATAGAATAGAATAGAAAAAGAGAGAAGAGAAGAGAAGAGAACAGAATAGAATTTAATTGAATTATAGAATACAATAGAATTAAAACTAATAGAGTAAGAGAACAAAATAGAACTGAACAGAATAGGAATAGAATAGAATAGATTAAAATTAAATAGAATAGAATAAAAGAGGATAAAAATATAGATAATAATAGAATAAAACAAAACAAAATAGAATTAAATTAAATTAAATTAAAGGATAGTATAGGATAGGATAGAATAGAATTTAAATTAAATTAAATTAAAGAATAAAAATAAAAGAAGAATAAAATTGAATAGAAGAGAATGAAAGAGAAAAGAATTGAACAGAATGGAATTAAATTAAATAATAGAATAGAATAGAATTAAAAAGAATAGAGTAAGAGAACAAAATAGAATAGAACAGAAAAGGAATAGGATAGAATAGAATAGAATAGAACAATATAGAATGGAAGAGAAGAGAATAAAGTAGAATAAAATAGAGCAAAATAGAATAGAAAAGAAAATAATAAAATAGGATAGAACAGAATAGAATAGATTAAACTTGAATAGAATAGAACAGGATTAAATTAAATTAAATTAAATTATAGAATAAAATAAAACAAAATACTACAAAATAGAATAGAATAGAAGAGAAGAGAAGAGACTAGAATAACATAAAATAGAATGGAATGTAATGGAATTAAATTAAATTAAACTAAATTAAATTAAATTAAATTAAATTGAAACAAACAACAGAACAGAAGAGAAGAGAATTTAATAAAATAGGAATAGAATAGATTAAAATTAAATAGAAGAAAATAGAATAAAAGATATAAAATAAAATAGAACAAAATAGAATAGAATAGAATAGAATAGAAATAAGAAAGGGATAGAATAGAATAGAATTATATAAAATAATAGAATAGAATAGAATTAAAAAGAATAAAGAGCAAAATAGAACAAAATAGACTAAAATAAAAATAGAATAGGAATAGAATAAAATAGGACAATATAGAATGGAATAGAAGAGAAGAGAATAAAATAGAACAAAATAGAAAAGAAAAGAAAAGAATAGGATAGAATAGAATAGAATAGAATAGAATAGAATAGAATAGAATAGATAAAATAGGAATAGAATAGATTAAAATTAAATAGAAGAGAAGAGAATAAAATAGAATAGAAAAGAAAATAATAGGATAGAATAGAATAGATAAAATAGGAATAGAATAGATTAAAATTAAATAGAAGAAAAGAGAATAAAAGATATAAAATAAAATAGAACAAAATAGAATAGAATAGAACAGAATACAATAGAATAGAATACGAATAGAATAAAATAGGGTGGAACAGAATAGAATAGATTAAACTTGAATAGAACAGAACAGAATAGAATAGAATTAAATTAAATTAAAGTATATAATAAAATAGAACAAAATACAACAAAATAGAATAGAATAATTGAATAAACTAAAACAGAAAAGAATAGGATAGAATAGATTAAAATTAAATAGAATAGAATAGAATAACACAAAACAGAGTAGAATAGAATAGAATAGAATAGAATAGAATAGAATTAAATTAAATTAAATTAAATTAAATTAAATTAAATTAAATTAAATTAAATTAAATTAAATTAAATTAAATAATAGAATAGAATAGATTATGCTTGAATAGAATAGATTAAAATTAAATAGGATAGGAAAGGATAGGATAGATTAAAATTATAATAGAATAAAAGAGAATGAAATTGAACAAAATAGAACAAAATATATTAGAATAGAATGGAATAAAAGATAATAGAATTTAAATTAAATAATGGAATAAAGTAAAATAAAATAGATTAAAATTGTAATAGAACAAAAGAGAACAAAATAGAAGAGAAGAGAAAAGAAAAGAAAAGAAAAGAAGAGAATAAAAGAGAACAAAATAGAATGGAATGCAATGGAATGGAATGGAATTAAATCATATCATATCAAATCATAGAATAGAATAGATCATAATTAAATAGAATAGGAATAGAATAAAATAGCATAAAATAGAATAGAATAGTTAAAATTAAATATAATAGAATAAAAGAGAACAAAACAGAATAGAATAGAACAGATTAAAATTAGGTAGAATAGAATAGAACAGAATAGAATTTAATAAAATAGGAATAGAATAGATTAAAATTAAATAGAAGAAAAGAGAATAAAAGATATAATATAAAATAGAACAGAATAGAATAGAATAGAATAGAATAGAAATAAGAAAAGGATAGAATAGAATATAATAGAATTATATAAAATAATAGAATAGAATAGAATTAAAAAGAAATAAAGAGCAAAATAGAACAAAATAGACTAAAATAAAAATAGAATAGGAATAGAATAAAATAGGACAATATAGAATGGAATAGAAGAGAAGAGAATAAAATAGAACAAAGTAGAAAAGAAAAGAAAATAATAGGATAGGATAGAATAGATTAAACTTGAATAGAATACAAAGAATAGAATAGATTAAAATTAAATAGAATAAAATAAAATAGAACAAAATAGAATGGAACAGAGAAGAAGAGAAGAGAATAAAGTAGAATAAAATAGAACAAAATAGAAAAGAAAAGAATACAATAGAACAGAATACAATAGAATAGAATACGAATAGAATAAAATAAAATAGGATAGAACAGAATAGAATAAATTAAACTTGAATAGAACAGAATTGAATTGAATTGAATTGAATTAAAGTATATAATAAAATAGAACAAAATACAACAAAATAGAATAGAATAATTGAATAAACTAAAACAGAAAAGAATAGGATAGAATAGAATAGATTAAAATTAAATAGAATAGAATAGAATAACACAAAATAGAGTAGAATAGAATAGAATAGAATTAAATTAAATTAAATTAAATTAAATTAAATTAAATAATAGAATAGAATAGAATAGATTATGCTTGAATAGAATAGATTAAAATTAAATAGGATAGGATAAGATAGATTAAAATTATAATAGAATAAAAGAGAATGAAATTGAACAAAATAGAACAAAATATATTAGAATAGAATGGAATAAAATATAATAGAATTTAATTTAATTTAAATTAAATTAAATAATGGAATAAAGTAAAATAAAATAGATTAAAATTGTAATAGAACAAAAGAGAACAAAATAGAATAGAATGGAATAAAGAGAAGAGAAGAGAAAAGAATAGAATAAAAGAGAACAAAATAGAATGGAATGGAATGGAATTAAATCAAATCATATCATATCAAATCATAGAATAGAATAGATCATAATTAAATAGAATAGGAATAGAATAAAATAGAATAGAAAAGTTAAAATTAAATAGAATAGAATAAAAGAGAACAAAACAGAATAGAATAGAACAGATTAAAATTAGGTAGAATAGAATAGAATAGAATAGAATAGAATAGAATAGAATAGAATAGAATAGAATCGATACATTATTATATGGAACAGGTCATTTTAGTTTTTTGAGGGAGGCAGAGGAATTGGCACAAGAAGCCAGAGAAATTAGGACCAGCACCTCCTCTTCTAAAGAGAAATTTTTTTTCCAAATAATTTTACTGGTTTTCATGTAAATACAAGAAGGACATATAACTACAGGAGCAATACAGCATTTTTGACAGAGGTGGTTGCAATCCAATCATTGGGCGACTTTCTAGCTTTCCTGCTGGACACCAGCGAGGCCAAAGGGAAGGGCGCTGAGTTCCTGCGGAGAGAAAGGAGGAAAGAGATCTGCTCGGGGAGAGGCTGATGGATGGGCAAGGATTGTTTTCTGAAGCAGCGCTACACTGCCCCCTGTGGCCACTTAGGGTTATTCCACGCGTAGCATTTACAAGAAGAGTGACGTTTGAAAGCGGAAAACTCAAAACGGAATCCGCGTTTCCGGTGAGTCACACCGCAGGCAGTACTCAATATAAAAACCGCGTTTACAATGAAAACCGAAGGATTTCGTCGGCGGAGACCGTACTCGTTACAGCAACTGCATTTTAAAGAGAAAACTGAAGGATTTCTTCAACAGAGACCATACTCGATATAAAGTCTCTTTTACAGTGAAAACTAAAGGATTTCTTCAAAGAAGACCGTACTCGTTACAACAACCGCATTTTAAAAGGGAAAACTGAAGCATTTCTTCAAAAGAGACCATACTCGATATAAAAGTCTCTTTTACAGTGAAAACTAAAGGATTTCTTCAAAGAAGACCGTACTCGTTACAACAACCGCATTTTAAAAGGGAAAACTGAAGCATTTCTTCAAAAGAGACCATACTCGATATAAAAGTCTCTTTTACAGTGAAAACTAAAGGATTTCTTCAAAGAAGACCGAACTTGTTACAACAACCGCATTTTAAAAGGAAAAACTGAAGCATTTCTTCAACAGAGTCCATACTCGATATAAAAGTCTCTTTTACAGTGAAAACTAAAGGATTTCTTCAAAGAAGACCGTACTCGTTACAACAACCGCATTTTAAAAGGGAAAACTGAAGCATTTCTTCAAAAGAGACCATACTCGATATAAAAGTCTCTTTTACAGTGAAAACTGAAGGATTTCTTCAAAGAAGACCGTACTCGTTACAACAACCGCATTTTAAAAGGGAAAACTGAAGCATTTCTTCAAAAGAGACCATACTCGATATAAAAGTCTCTTTTACAGTGAAAACTAAAGGATTTCTTCATAGAAGACTGTACTCGTTACAACAACCGCATTTTAAAAGGGAAAACTGAAGCATTTCTTCAAAAGAGACCATACTCGATATAAAAGTCTCTTTTACAGTGAAAACTAAAGGATTTCTTCAAAGAAGACCGTACTCGTTACACAAAACCGCATTTTAAAAGGGAAAACTGAAGCATTTCTTCAAAAGAGACCATACTCGATATAAAAGTCTCTTTTACAGTGAAAACTAAAGGATTTCTTCAAAGAAGACCGTACTCGTTACAACAACCGCATTTTAAAAGGGAAAACTGAAGCATTTCTTCAACAGAGTCCATACTCGATATAAAAATCTCCTTTACAGTGAAAACTAAAGGATTTCTTCAAAGAAGACCTTACTCGTTACAACAACCGCATTTTAAAAGGGAAAACTGAAGCATTTCTTCAAAAGAGACCATACTCGATACAGAAGTCTCTTTTACTGTGAAAACTAAAGGATTTCTTCAAAGGAGACCGTACTTGTTACAACATTTTAAAAGGGAAAACTGAAGCATTTCTTCAAAGGAGACCATACTCGCTATAAAAGTATCTTTTACAGTGAAAAGTGAAGGATTTCTTCAAAGGAAACCATACTCGTTACAACAACCGCATTTTAAAGGGGAAAACTGAAGCATTTCTTCAAAAGAGACCATACTCGATATAAAAGCCTCTTGTACAGAGAAAACCGACGGATTTCGTCGACGGAGACGCAGACAGTACCACTGTATTGTGCCTCCTTCTTTTTGGTAAACAACTGTTGTACTTGTCTCTGATACATCCTCTTCTACCCGCAATGTTATTGTTTTATGTTGCTCTGATGTTCTCTATTATTATAATATCTGATACACCACGTAATAGGATGCCAGCAGAACCTTGCAATGCTAAATCGGAGGGTGCCTTGCTGCTGCGAAGAAGGGAAGGCAAGGTCTCCCTGCTGGATTCCAGCACCCTAATCCTAAACTTTAATCTAACTCTAAACCTAACCCTCACCCTCACCCTAAACTTAACCCTAGCCCTAACTGTAATCCTAACTTTTAAATTAAACTTTAATCTAATTCTAACCCTCACCCTCGCCCTCACCCTAAACTTAACCGTAGACCTAGCCCTAATTGTAATCCTAACTTTAAAATTAAACTTTAATCTAACTCTAAACCTAACCATCACCCTCACCCTAAATTTAACCCAAGCCCTAACTGTAATCCTAACTTTTAAATTAAACTTTAATCTAATTCTAACCCTCACCCTCACCCTAAACTTAACCGTAGACCTAGCCCTAATTGTAATCCTAACTTTAAAATTAAACTTTAATCTAACTCTAAACCTAACCCTCACCCTCACCCTAAACTTAACCCTAGCCCTAACTGTAATCCTAACTTTTAAATTAAACTTTAATCTAATTATAACCCTCACCCTCACCCTAAATTTAACCATAGACCTAGCCCTAACTGTAATCCTAACTTTAAAATTAAACTTTAATCTAACTCTAAACCTAACCCTCACCCTCACCCTAAACTTAACCCTAGCCCTAACTGTAATCCTAACTTTAAAATTAAACTTTAATCTAATTCTAACCCTTACCCTCACCCTAAACTTAACCGTAGACCTAGCCCTAACTGTAATCCTAACTTTAAAATTAAACTTTAATCTAACTCTAAACCTAACCCTCACCCTCACCCTAAACTTAACCCTAGCCCTAACTGTAATCCTAACTTTTAAATTAAACTTTAATCTAATTCTAACCCTCACCCTCACCCTAAACTTAACCGCATCCCTAGCCCTAACTGTAATCCTAACTTTAAAATTAAACTTTAATCTGACTCTAAACCTAAACCTACACGCATTCTCAACATATAGAAATCCTAATGGCAGACTTCAGCATTCCCTTTGAGAACAGAAAAACAGCCCAAGTAAGCCAAGAAGATAAGCTCTGCAAGTTTCAGACGCAATTAAACAAGGAATGATAGGTAAATCATCAGGACCCGGTGGCCCAACAGCAAAATATTATAAAAATTAAAGGAGTTTGAAGAAGTTGGAGAAAATGGAGGCACAAAAAATCTCTCCCTCCTGCAGCCACTTCAGAAGCCCCATTACAAATGATATACTGGGAAAGGCTTTGGACGATAGATCTGAAATTTACGGCATGTACTTTGTTGAAAGAAAATTACATGAAAATGATGTACCGGTGGTACTTAACCCTGGTTAAATTAGCAAAAATGTACAGAACAAGAACAAGTATGTGTTGGAAATATAAAGAAACAGAAGGTACTTTTTATCATATGTGGTGGAAATGTAAGGTGGTAAAAAAAATTCTGGGAAATGATTTACAATGAAATGAATAAACATATTTAAAGCAACTTTTACTAAAAACCAGAAGCTTTTTTACTAGGAATTGTAGGTAAAAATATACAATGGTTGCCCAGATATTGTTAGCCCAAAGATGGAAAGAATGGGAAATGTTCATTATGTACTTACAAAAGTATTGTAAACAGATTGAAACATTGGCAGGATTTTAAGAGCACTTGTAATTTTAGAGATTGTACAAATAACATAGGAGAAATTTTTTTTTGGGAGTAGTAATGATATGCAGCTGAAAAGAAAATTGATGGAACCCAGGGAGGCTGTGGAGGGAACAGGCATTAAGAGAATACCATTTTATGGATTTGATATTGTTTGTGTGTCTATCTATCTATCTATCTATCTATCTATCTATCTATTGCTTTTATCAGTTTTGTTATGTTTGTTGAAAATCAAATAAAAAATATATTAAAAAAGAAGATCAGTTCTGCAAAGGTCCTTTGCCGGCAGTTGCACTCAGGGAAAAGAGGCTGGGACCCAGACTGCGATGTCCACATTATCGATATGCTGCCGTTTCCACTCTAGAAGGCCCTGTGCCCAACTGAGGAAGTGACTCAGGCTACTGTTCTTGACTGTTCTTTTGGAATAAAGATACTTCTCTGTTAAGCACACCTTTTTGGCCTGGCTTCTTCTCTGAAATAACCGGACACTAATAAAGAGTTCTGAAAATAATGCCAAGGTATTTCACATCTGGCAACCCATGCACCCCCTTGGTTTCAGATAGTACATGGGTAAAGGTAAAGGTAAATGGACCCCTGACCATTAGGTCCAGTCACGGATGACTCTGGCGTTGCACACTCATCTCGCTTTATTGGCCAAGGGAGCCAGCGTATAACTTCCGGGTCATGTGGCCAGCATGACAAAGCAGCTTCTGGCGAACCAGAGCAGCACACGGAAATGCCATTTACCTTCCCACTAGAGCTGTACCTTTTTATCTACTTGCACTTTGACGTGCTTTCGAACTGGTAGGTTGGCAGGAGCTGGGACCATACAACAGGAGCTCACCCCGTCACTCAGGATTCGAACTGCCTACCTTCGGATCAGCAAGCCTTAGGCTCTGTAGTTTAACCCACAGTGCCACCTACGTCCTAGTACATGGGTTGGTGAGTCTAAAAAACCTGGGATGCCCATTTTCACAGCCCTCCAGCAGCTACAGTGGCTCTTTTACCAGAACTAATGTATTTCACATTAACTCTGGAAGTGTAGACTCAGTTGTGACCAAACTAAAGTAAAATGTGTACATCAGACTGAGTTTGGTCAGAATCAAGCAAATGAAGGGGGCAGCCAGCTGAAGGCAACTGGCTTGCCTCCGATCTCCATTTCTAGACATCCCATAGCCTTGGCCTGCCACTCATCTGTCCCCAAAAGGCCTTGCTTCACCCACTCCAAGCCACAAGGGAGCCTGTCCCCTGCCGGAAATCCTGAAGCACCACTGCAGGTCAATGAAGACAAAACTGAGCTGCATGCATGGACCCACATTTCTGATCAGGATAATGAAGCAGCTGCCTGTTGAAGCCAGCCCTTCCCTGAGATCCATGATGACAGGAATTAGTATTTTAGAGGATTTTTAGCCAACTAGAAGACCATCTGCTTTGCATGCAGAAGGTCCCTGGTATAATCAATGGCAGGGCTGGGAAAGACTCCTTGCCTGAAACCCTAGAGACCGGCTGCCGGTCGGTGTAAGCAGTACTGAGCTAGGTGGACCCAATGGTGTGGCTCAGTGTGAAGCAGTTCCCAGTGTTCCTAATCCTGCCCCACCCCATGTGCAAAGGATGGGAGCAAAAGGAGGTTGGACAGGGGGGCAAGGTAGAGGGAGGGGAAAAACGCGGAGGAGGCAGACTTGAATACAGAACAAAAAACCCTTTAATGAAGGGAGGGGGTCATATCCGTCCAGCCTTCCGTCACTCAGCTGCCGACAGTCCAGGATAAAAGGGGTTCGTGGGTTATAAATACAACTTATAAAAGCCACAGGCCAGGATCTTCCGCACACAGCCAAGGGACGGGCTGCTTCAGCTGACAAGGCCTGTGGGGAAAAGCAGGAGGGGGAGACGTGAGCCCACCCACCCCAAAGGTGCAACTGCTACGAACTCCCATTGTGGTTTGAACCTGCATGAAGTCCAAAAGAAGCACAAGGAACCCGAGGATGCGGGTGGGAATACGAGCCTACCGTAAAGTAAAATTCACATCCATTGCTCCACCCACTGTCACCTCCCACTCCATCCGCCGCAAGCAATGTGAACCCCATAAATTTACCCAGAGGGAATATGTCCCCCCCAAGCTGAAATAGGCCCCCCACTTCTGTAATGGAAAGATAATCCCATCACACGGCCTGGCTATACTTTAACCCTTAGTGATCATTCAAGCTCCCCCTTCCCCTTTTAAAGTCCCCCCCCTTGAATAAATCAATTATTTTTAAACAGGGTCCCAAAGTTTTCATGTGCTGCATGGATCTTTTGGAATCCACCATGCTGGGAAAAGACGGAAACTTACCAGGGTAAGCAAGCATCCATGAGGGACCCAAATGAAATGAAATGAATAAAATAAAATAGTGAAATGAATAATGAAATAAATAAAATAAAATATATAATAAAATAAAATGAATATAATAAAATGTTAGTTGATTAATCTATTGCTGAAAGCTTAAAGGCTGAATGAAAACATGTCAAACAGCCGCTGTTGTTTTTAAAGGGTTTGTTTCACCATTAAAACACACGCTTACAATTTTATAAAATAAGTCACACATTATTCTATGGAACAGGTGAGTTTAATTTATTTTTTCGATGGAGGCAATTGTCACACGAAGCCACAGAAATTAGGAGCAGCACCTCCTCTTCTAAACAGCATTTCTTTTGTCCAAATAATTTTATTCGTTTTCATGTAAATACAAGAACAACATATAACTACAGTAGCAATACAGCATTTTTTTACAGAGGTGGTTGCAATCCAATCATCGGGCGACTTTCCAGCTTTTCTGGACACCAGCGAGGCCAAAGGGAAGGGCGCTGAGCTCCTGCGGAGAGAAAGGAGGAAAGAGATCTGCGCGGGGAGAGGCTGATTGATGGGCAAGGATTGTTTTCTGAAGCAGCGCTACACTGCCCCCCGGTGGCCACTTGGGGTTATTCCACGCGTAGCATTTACAAGAACAGTGACGTTTGAAAGCGGAAAACTCAAAACGAAAGTTGTGTTTCCAGTGAGTGAACGGAGACCGAACTCGTTACAGCAACATCGTTTTAAAAGTGAAAACTGAAGGATTTCTTCAAAGGAGACCGTACTCGTTATAACAACATCGTTTTAAAGGTGAAAACTGAAGGATTTCTTCAAAGGAGACCGTACTCGTTATAACAACATCGTTTTAAAGGTGAAAACTGAAGGATTTCTTCAACGGAGACCGTACTCGATATAACAACATCGTTTTAAAAATGAAAACTGAAGGATTTCTTCCAAGGGGACCGTACTCGATATAAAACCGCTTTTACAGTGAAAACCGAAGGATTTCGTCAACAGAGACGCAGACCGTACCACTGTATTGTGCCTCCGTCGTTTTGGTAAGCAGCTGTTCTAGTACTTGTCCTCTTTTACCCGCCATGTTACTGTTTTATGTTGCTCTGAGGTTCTTCGTTTTTATAATATGATACACCACATAATGGGATGCCAGCGAGGGAGTCGCTGCTCGTCCCACCAAAGTGCGCAATGACGGGCAGGGCTTCGCTTTGCGCCGCGTACTCTCCCTTCGAGCGAGCCCGCTGTTTAGGAAGGCGCTGGGGTTGCTGCGCGCTGGGACTGGCTTCCCCCCTTACCGACGAGGACGCTTTCCATAAGTTCCCGCTTCAGGATTCCTGCTGTTCGGAGTGTGCAGGGAAGCGGAGCCGACAGCAGGCTCTCGTATGGGGGGGGGGGGCTCGGCTCTGCACTCCTCCCCGCCGCATCAGAGCACCTCGAAGCGCGCCGCACTCGTCCGGATTGGAGCCATGCCCCCCCCCGGCACTCCAGCGCGCCGTCGCCGCCCTCGCGTCAAATGATGTCTGAAAATTTCTAATATCAGGAGCCTCCCTCTCCATGTGTTAATATCTGCTGTATAGCGATTAGACATTACCATGTATCATAGATCATCTTACACCACAATGACTGCATCAAGCGGAGCCGACGAGTTTCGATGCGAGATATATTCAAAGCTCGAGCGCAGTATATTGTAGCTCCGGCGCAGTATATTGTAGCTCCAGCGCAGTATATTTTGTATTACTATAAAATAAGTTATGCAGTCATGCAGTTTTCTCAACGTATTAATTAACGGCGCCAGCTTTTTACACTTGATGCTAAAATCTTCAGGCAGCATGCAAAAGCAGGCTGCTAAAACTAAAAAGCCGCAAAATAGACCCTTACGGGTGTATCTATTAACAGACAGAGGCCATATGATATATATCCTGGCTGATGGAAAGGATGTTTGAAAATAATGCCCAGTCCATAGTGGACGACGCCAGGCAAATTTCCACTTCTTGGATTTATGTTTCGATCTGTAAAGGATTCTTCTGAGACACACCGCCGCCTCTTTCTCTGCAACCACGTTGTTCTTCTAATGCATTCACTCTGTGCAGCTGGCTTATATATCCAGGGCAGACCTAAGCTCCGCCCCTCTGTATTGAAATGCCCCCATCATATCGCACGTTCCCCCGAAATTCGCCCGTCGACGGAGGCCGCTCCTCCCCCGCCGCCTCGCCTCCGCCGGGAAAGGAGCAAAGCGGGCAAGGCGGACTCGCCAGCGGCTCCGAGGGGTGGGTGGGGGCGCCATGTGATATATTTCAGAGCTTACAGGGACAGGGTTAAACCGCTCTGCTCTTGTTACGTGCTGTACTCTGGGTGTGTCTACATACCAGTTTCTGTTCTTTGTGTGTGGGCAACTTTCTCTTTCTGTTCTGCGTTTCCGGGAGTCAGCCAGGCCTTCGCTCTCTCCCGGGAGTCGTAATGCTTCTATAAGTAAATGCTTTTAGATAAGAAAGAAGCTGTCTCCGGAGAGAGTTGTTGCTGCAAGTCCTTACACACAGAGACCTCTTTCGCTGCGTGAGTGACTTTGAAATTACTCCGCTGAAGCCCTGAATCCGGGTTGGAGAACGTGGCGCAGCTGAAGTGAGCTTGATGGTTCAAGGTGAACTTTCCCAGCAGGTTTCTGGACACCGCCCCTCGACGGAGGCAGCTCCGCCGCCGCCGCCGCCTCGCCGCCGGGAAAGGAGTGAAGCGGGAGAGGCGGACCCGCGGGCGGCTCCGTGTGCGTCCTCGATGCGCCCCTGCTGGGCGGACGCTGTGGCGCAGGGCGCCACTGAGCCGAACGGTAAAGAAGCCCCTGAATATGGGGTTTCTCAGAATCATGGGGAGCCACTGCTACAAGGGAAACAAAAAATAATTTTAAAAAAATGAAACTGTGTTCATAATAATTCCGGGGATGGCTGTGCATTTCGTGCTCAAAGTTGAAAGGGCTGACTCAAGGTAATCTTCGGGTGATTTTTGAAGTATCTGGCTCTATAGGTAAATCGTTTCAAACCCGTCCCTTGGCTCTGTGCGGAAGATCCTGGACTGTAGCTTCTAGAAGTTGTATTTATAACCCACGAACCCCTTTTATCCTGGACTGTCAGCAGCTGGGAGAGAAAGGCTGGACGGTTATGACCCCCTCCCTTCATTAAAGGGTTTCTTGTTCTGTGTTCAAGTCTACGTCCTCCGTGTTTTTCCCCTCCCTCTTCCCTGCCCCCTGTCCAACCTCCTTTTCCTCCCATCCTTTGCACATGGGATGGGGAAGGGTGAGGAACACTGGAAACTGCTTCACACTGAGCCAGACCATTGGGTCCACCTAGCTCAATACTGCCTACACTGACCGGCAGCCCGTCTTTAGGGTTTCAGGCAGGGAGTCTTTACGAGCCCTGCCCGCCATTGAACCAGGGACCTTCTGCATGCGAAGCAGATGGTCTTCCAGTTCCAGCTGCTAAAAAATCCTCTAAAAATAGAGATTCCTGTCCTCATGGATCTCAGGGAAGGGCTGGTTTCAACAAGCAGCTGCCTCATAATCCTGATCAGAAATGTGGGTCTATGCAGCTCAGTTTTGTCTCCACTGACCGGCAGTGGTGCTCCAGGATTTCAGGCAGGGGACAGGCTCCCTTGTGGCTTGGAGTGGGTGAAGCAAGGCCTTTTGGGGACAGATGAGTGGCAGGCCAAGGCTATGGGATGTATAAAAAGGCAGATCGGAGCCAAGCCAGTTGCCTTTAGCTGGCTGGCCCCTTCATTTGCGAGTAGGAATGTTTCCCGTTTTCCTGGTACTAAATTTGCTTCCCTGCATTTCTGCAGCAATTACTATTTTTTACTTTAGGGAGAACATTCACCAGCACTTTACCAGCCACTCCTAAGAAACCCGTTTTTGTATGGAGTTTGGCAAGAATTTTATCCTAATACAAGGCACTTTTGTTTATCATTTTCACTACAGTACTGTGTTCATCTCCATGAACACTTTCCCCTCAAATGCACAAATATTGGCTGGTTGGAGAAACTGCATGGCGCATTTCGGACCAGTGGGAATTTTTAAGAGTGGCTGTGTTTTGAATTGTTTTGGAAGGTGCGGATTATTTGATAAACGCAACTTGAAAGGAAGGGGAGCAGAACTGAATTCCCTCCGCCTCCAATGTTGGCGAGTCCTTGGCCGTGCGAGGGCTCCTGCGAGACGAAGGGGAACAGCGGAAGGTTGCATGCAATGTTTAAAGTAGAGAGAGAGAGAGAAAATCACATTTTCGTTAAGCGGGGTGTGTGTGAGTGTGTCTGTGGTTGGGGAGGGACATTTCCCCCAAAAGGAAAAAGCAGCACCATTCCTGGAGACACTGCAACCCCAGGTCCATGTGTCGTGTGGGGAAAGGTCATGATTTTGGCATACTATTTGCCCACACCGCAAGCTCCCTAGTTGGGTGGGAGAGCTGGGGGGGGGGAGAACATCTGGCAACTAATGCACCTCTTTGGTTTCAGATAGTACACAGGTATATTTGTCTAGAAAGCCTGGGACACACTTTCCACGACCCTCCAGCAGCTAGGGCAGCTCATTTACGAGAAGTAATGTATTTAGCATTAACTCTGGATGTGTATGCTTGATTCTGACCAAACTCAGCCCGATGTACACATTTTGCTCCAGGAGGCTTCGTTTCCGAAGTGGTTGCAGGAGGGAGAGATTTTTTTTGTCCCTCCGCTTTCAGCTGAGCTCCAAAGCGCGCGCTGGCAGGTTGAATGAGGCTTCCGAGGTGCTTGCAGGAGGGGGAGATTTTTTGTGTGTCCGTTTTCTCTAACTTCTTCAAACTCCTTTAATTTTTTTAATATTTTGCTGTTGGGCCAGCGGGTCCTGATGATTTTCCTATCTTTGCTTCTTTAATTGCGTCAGAAACTTGCAGAGATTATCTTCTTGGCTTCCTGGGCTGTTTTTCTGTTCTCAAAGAGAATGCTGAATTGTACCATTAGGATTTCCGTATGTTGAGAATGCATGTAGGTTTAGGTTTAGGTTTAGGTTTAAAGTTGGATAAAAGTTTAACTTTAAAGTTAGGATTAAAGTTAGGGCTAGGGCTAGGGCTAGGTTTTGGGTTAGGGTGCTGGCATCCGGCTGGGAGACCTTGCCTCCCCTTGTTCGTAGCAGCAAGGCACCCTCCGACTTTCCATGGCAAGGTTCTGCTGGCATCCCATTCATTATGTAGAGTATCAGATATTATAATAATAGAGAACATCAGAGCAACATAAAACAATAACATTGCGGGTAAAAGAGGATGTATCAGAGACAAGTACAACAGCTGCAAAGTAACGAAGGCACAATACAGTGGTACAGTGCTACTGTCTGCATCTTGACGAAATCCAGTTTTCCCTTTTAAAATGTGGTTGTTGTAAGGAGTACGGTCTCCTTTGAAGAAACCCTTCAGTTTTCACTGTAAAAGACTTGTATATCGAGTACGGTCTCCTTTGAAGAAACCCTTCAGTTTTCACTGTAAAAGACTTGTATATCGAGTACGGTCTCCTTTGAAGAAACCCTTCAGTTTTCACTGCAAATGCGGCTTTTCTATAGACTACGTCACTGCTCTTGTAAATGGCACCCCAAGTGGCAACCG
Source organism: Lacerta agilis (assembly GCF_009819535.1). NCBI lineage: Eukaryota > Metazoa > Chordata > Lepidosauria > Squamata > Lacertidae > Lacerta > Lacerta agilis. The sequence continues at coordinate 29,797,599 of NC_046328.1, read as the reverse complement.
AGGGTCACTGTTGCGCTGCTTTAGGGAAAAAATAATTATTTGCACATCTGCTTCTCCCCGCGCAGAATTTGAATGCGTTAGAGCTGTTGGAGAACACATGGATGCTGCAAAATGTTCACAGCTCCTTTGGAATGAGCACACCGTTTCAAATTCCTCAAAATGCACTCTGGTAACGTTTCTGCTTCTGTTGTCCTGCTAAGCAGCCTCGATGCACAGTTTATTCTCCAGAATTGTGGATTCTGCCCACCTTCTCAATTTCTCAGCCATCTGCCGAGTTGCTCGACGGCCATTGGTGCGCAATCTGCATAAACCGGCTCATTTACCTGTCAGCCGCTGCACAGCTATATGCCTGGAAAGTCCGCAAAAGTTCTCCTGTCATAGCTTCCTTTCTTTCAACGCTAGTCTTTGGTCATTTTAGTTTATTTTTTTTGAGGGAGGCAATTGGCACACGAAGCCACAGAAATTAGGACCAGCACCTCCTCTTCTAAACAGCATTTCTTTTGTCCAAATAATTTTACTGGTTTTCATGTAAATACAAGAACAACATATAACTACAGTAGCAATACAGCATTTTTTTACAGAGGTGGTTCCAATCCAATCATCGGGCGACTTTCCAGCTTTCCTGGACATCAGCAAGGCCAAAGGGAAGGGCGCTGAGCTCCTGCGGAGAGAAAGGAGGAAAGAGATCTGCGCGGGGAGAGGCTGATTGATGGGCAAGGATTGTTTTCTGAAGCAGCGCTACACTGCCCCCCGGTGGCCACTTGGGGTTATTCCACGCGTACCATTTACAAGAACAGTGACGTTTGAAAGCGGAAAACTCAAAACGAAAGCTGTGTATCCAGTGAGTGAACGGAGACCGTACTCGTTACAGCAACATCGTTTTAAAAGTGAAAACTGAAGGATTTATTCAAAGGAGACCGTACTCGTTACAGCAGCATCGTTTTAAAAGTGAAAACTGAAGGACCTACCTACCTACCTCGACTGTTCCTTTGCAATAAAGCTACTTCTCTGTTAAGCACCCCTTTTTGTCCTGGCTTCTTCTCTGAAATAACCGGACACTAATAAAGAGTGCTGAAAATAATGCCATGGTATTTCACATCTGGCAACCAATGCACCCCTTTGGTTTCACATAGTACATGGGTAAAGGTAAAGGGACCACCGACCTTCTGATCAGCAAGCCCTGGGATCTGTGGTTTAACCCACAGCGCCACCCGCGTCCCTGTACATGGGTAGGTGAGTCTAAAAAGTCTGGGACACACATTTTCACAGCCCTCTAGCAGCTACGGTGGCTCTTTTACCAGAAGTATTGTATTTCACATTAACTCTAGAAGTGTAGACTCAGTTGTGACCAAACTAAAGCAAAATGTGTACATCAGGCTGAGTTTGGTCAGAATCAAGCAAATGAAGGGGGCAGACATATGAAGGCAGGCAACTGGCTTGGCTCTGATCTCCCTTTCATTTTGGGGGGGCACTGAAATTGACGTTTATTTAACAGATATACAATGTTTGCCATAATTGTACAATAAACGTTCCAAACGCAAATAAAAAATAAACAACAATTATAATTACTGTATTTGCTTGTTTTGTTATTACCCCTAACCGGTATCCAATTCTATACACTTATAAAATACTACAAATAAATCAATAATATTTTAAATAAGATAAACCAAAAATAACATATCATTGAACGGAAAAGAGAACATAAAAAATAGAAAATCAATAAAAAAGGAAAAAAGGAAACAGAAGAAAAACGAAAAAAACCCCAAACACCCCAAAATTTAAAAAAAACACAATACCAACGAATTTCCCAAACCCATCCGACTTCCTATCAAGCCCAACCGTATGATTCACTCTTACTTATGAGTGTAGTTCAACATATCCACATATCTTCATATATATCCTTATTACACTGTAATATCAACCGGTATCCAATTTTCAATTCATATCCTTCTTTCTACTTCCAAGGCTACTGAAAAGCTGGCATAACTATCCAACCCCTACTGTATTTCTGAACATATATTATATATCTAACCCAATTTAATTGAAATTTTTGTTTTGATCCCCCTCTCAAACTACTGTATTAGTTAACTGGGCCATTTCGGCAAACTCTTCCCTCTTGCAACTTGTTTTGCCATTCTATTATCGAAGGTGGTTCTAGTTCTTTCCACCTGACTCTGATCTCCCTTTCAAGACATCCCATAGCCTTAGCCTGCCACTCATCTGTCCCCAAAAGGCCTTGCTTCACCCACTCCAAGCCCCAAGGGAGCCTGTCCCCTGCTGGAAATCCTGGAGCACCACTGCTGGTCAGTGAAGACAAAACTGAGCTGCATGCATGGACCCACATTTCTGATCAGGATAATGAGGCAGCTGCCTGTTGAAACCAGCCCTTCCCTGAGATCCATGACGACAAGAAGAATCTCTATTTTTAGAGGATTTTTAGCAGCTAGAAGACCATCTGCTTTGCATGCAGAAGGTCCTTGGTTCAATGACCCACAGGGCTCTGAGAGACTCCCTGCCTGAAACCCGAGAGACCGGCTGCCGGTCAGTGTAGGCAGTATGGAGCTAGGTAGACCCAGTGGTCTGGCTCAGTGTGAAGCAGTTTCTAGCGTTCCTAATCCTGCCCCACCCCATGTGCTAAGGATGCATGGGCGTACCCAGGGGGGCAGGGGGGGCAGCTGTCCTCCCCTAGAAGCCAGCTGCCCCCCTAGAAGCAGCCTTGAGTCCCTGGCAGGACATGGAAATACAAACACGCTTCATGCTGCTACTCTCTTTCCTCCTGATTTCCTAATCATGGGTGTACCCAGCGAGGGGCGGGGGGCAGCCGCCCCCCCCAGAAGGCGCCTGCCCAGCAGGGGTGCTGCTGTTGCGCCAAACAGCGGCTGCCGAGAGGGACGTTTCAGGGCAGGGGGATCGTTTCCTTGTTCGACCGCCCTGCTGCCGCTACCGGGCTACTTTCAGGGGCAGTGACAACGCCCTCCTCCCGCCTCCTCTGAGAGAGCAACGGAAGGGAGAATCGGGGCTGGAGGAGGAGACTTCCAGGCGGGAGAGCTTTAGGCAGGCAATGGGAGGGAGGGAGGGAGGGAGGGAGGGAGCGGGTGGTGGAGCTGAGGAGAAATGGGGGGCTTCCCTCCCCGCTCTTCCCCCTCCCCAATCCCAGGGCCTGTCTTGGGAGGGGCACGGGTGGCGGATGCAAGAGGAGCAGCTCGGAAGAGGAACACGATCCTGTGACGTCACGACGCCCCTCCCCCGGGGCGTTTCCTTTGCCTTCCCGGGTACCGCGGAGCCTTACTCCACCACTGGTAGTATCTCCAAATCTGGGAGAGTTGTGTACAGCTAGCTATCAACCAAATGAAAAACAACAAAGCCAGCAGACCTGATGGGATACCTGCCGAAGTCTTCAAAGTGGTTGGAATTGAACTTACACAACAACTTCACAAGCTCATCAAAAAAAATCTGGGCGAGAGAAGAGATCCCAGCAAACTTTAGGGATGCCAAAATTATAAATCTCTTTTAAAAAAAGGTGACAGAATGATTGCGGGAACTATCGAGGCATCTCTCTATTAGCTGCGGCTGGCAAAATTCTGTCAAGGGTCTTAGCAAACCATCTCTTAAAAATATCCGAGGTGTCCCTTCCTGAATCCCAAAATGGTTTTCGGCCTTCTAGGGGGACAGTGGACATGATTTTCACCACTCAACAGTGGTGCAGAGAAAAATGCAGAGAGCAAAACCAACCCCTGTATCTGGCATTTATTGACCTGACTAAGGCTTTCAACACTGTAAATCATAATGCCCTGTGGATTGTCCTCCTGAAAATTGTCTGCCCATATAAATTTGTGAACATCATTCGGCTCCTCCATTATAATATGACAGCAACAATCGCAGATAACAAAGTGAACCATTCACAGTGGTATCAGGTGTTAAACAGGGTTGTGTTATTGTCCCAACTATTCATTATTTTCATTGCCATGATGATCCTACACTCAGTGGCGGAGGCATGGGCATACCGAGGCAGGGGCAGGGGGGGCAGCTGCCCCCCTAGAAGCAAGCTGCCCCCCCAGAAGCAAAATGATCAGTCGTCTCCTGTGTCTGGCTTAAAAAGCAGCGCTGCTACCATTGCTGAGTGCTTGTTCACTGAGACTGAGCAAAGAGGGAAGTGTGAGATCTCCCTGATTCCCCCCTCAAGCTTCCTTATCAATCTGCAGACGTTTTCACCCACCTTAGAGACTGCTTGATAAGAAGCAGGCTACTCTGTGACCTATTAACGCCTAATCCCAGTTGATGGCCCGGGTCGCTAAAACTGACTCCTGCCCCTCCCCCTCGCCCCCACCCTCCATGGTTGTATGATCTCTGGAAGGGAAGATGGAGCTTTTTCTGTGCTGCTGTTTTGATCCACAGCAATCTTTTTGTGAGTGACTTTACCCCCTTGTCCATTGCCTTTAACCCCCTCCCCACCGCCGCCTTTTTTTAACCCCTAAGAAAAGTGTTTGGATGATTTTTCAAATCTAAATTAAAACTAAACAAAGTCTACCTAACTGGTAGTAAACAAACACACATGGTTCGGTGTGCTTGTGTGTTGATGTACTTTCTATTGCTGGATTGATGACTGGAGTATAAATACAGGTAGGTAGCCGTGTTGGTCTGCCATAGTCAAAACAAAATGAAATAAAAAATTCCTTCCAGTAGCACCTTAGAGACCAACTAAGTTTGTTCTTGGTATGAGCTTTTGTGTGCATGCACACTTCTTCAGATACACTGAAATAGAAGTCAGCAGACCCTTATAGTATGTTACTGGAAGGATTTTTTTGTTTTATTTTGTTTTGGAGTATAAATAAGCAGTGATGTTTTCCTGTGCTTTTCAAACAACTCACTTCTTTGCATTTCAGAATACATCTTGTCACTTAATGGTTAACGCTTGCATGCAAATAATTAAAGTAAATTATAAGCTATTTAGTCATAAAGTGTTAGTGTTCTGATATGCTGCTGCATGGAAGAGGTGTGAGTTGCTATGTCTCCTTGCTTTCAGATTCTTATAAAGTAGTTGAGAAGTAAAGGAATATATGAAGAGATGCCAACTTATGTGACCAACATCTGTGCATACTGCACCTGTGAAACTTATATTATGGTTCCTAGCAATTTCACTGCTTGAGTTCACAAATTGTCAAAACCTCATAGGAAAAGCCTGTGTGAATAAATTGGCCCATAAAATCTATGTGTAAGATTGGCTTAATTATCCTAACAGGAGTTATAATTTTTTCCTGTTTAATATTTTGTTTTGAGGTGGAATGTGCTGCTGTTTGTGAGACCAAAAGTATTTTTGGGGGTGGGTAGGGGCCTGCTTTAAATAAGAGTTACCTTAAAAGGCTAACAAATTTAGTATGGTGTAAGCCAGTGGTGTCCAAACTTTTTCCAAAGAGGGCCAGATTTGATGAAGTGAAGGTCCGTGAGAGCTGACCAAAGGGCCGACCAAAGTTGTTAACCTTTTCTAGGGTTGAAGTTGTTGAGGTTTTTAAAGGAATTTACCCCAGGAAATAAACTGCCACAGGGGCCGGATTAAACCAACTGGTGGGCCGAATTAGGTCCCCGAAATGGACTCTGGACATGCCTGGCTGAAATTTCAATTCAGTGGAGCTGAATAAATAAATAAATAAAACCTCCCCTCCAGTAGTTTCAAGCACTACTACAGGCTCCACATAATATCTGTGCTGCATTGTTTACTGTGACAGCACCTGCACTTTGGAACTCCCTGCCTATTGCAGCAAAGCACGTGCCTTTGCTAGACTCTTTTCAGGCACCTGCTAAAAGCATTCTTCCTTAGGCAAGCATACCTAGATGCTTAGGAAGTTGAAGTAGTCAACAACTAAAAATGAACCAAACCCCAAAAAAGGTCAACAACTTTGAGCTGATCCCCAAAAAACGGGGGTAGATCACTGCCAGATTTTAATTCTGAAAGTAGATCACAGTCTCTTGAGAGTTGGCCACCCCTGGTATAAGACATGTAACTAGAATAAAAATTTAAAAAAAATCAAGCAAATAATTGTAATAACTACCGTAATAAAGCACTGCTATATAATTATATATAATTTTCCTAAAATTTTGGTTTCATTCGCCTTTCCCTGCTGAAATGTCACAACCTGAACGATCATGGCTTGCCCACCCCCCTAGTTTTGATCCTGGGCGGAGGAAGGCTCCGCGCTACCCGGGGCAGCGAAAGAAAACAAAAGGGAAGGGCGCTGAGTTCCTGCAGAGAGAAAGAAGGAAAGAGATCTGCGCGGGGAGAGACTGATTGACGGGCAAGGATTGTTTTCTGAAGCAGCGCGTCACTGCCCCCCGTGGCCACTTGAGGTTATTCCACGCGTAGGCTACCATTTACAAGAACAGTGACGTTTGAAAGCGGAAAACGAAAATGAAAGCTGTGTTTCCAGTGAAGGGAGACCGTACTCGTAACAGCAACAGCGTTTAAAAAGTGTAAACCGAAGGATTTCTTCAACGGAGACCGTACTCGATTTAAAAGCCGCTTTTACAGTGAAAACCGAAGGATTTCGTCGAGACGCAGACAGTATTGTGCCTCCGTCGTTTTCGTAAGCAGCTGTTGTACTTGTCTCTGATACATCCTCTTTTACCCGCAATGTTGTTGTTTTATGTTGCCCTGATGTTCTCCATTATTATAATATCTGATACTCCACATAATGAATGGGATGCCAGCAGAACCTTGCCATGGGAAGTCGGAGGGTGCCTTGCTGCTACGAACAAGGGGAGGCAAGGTCTCCCAGCCGGATGCCAGCACCCTAACCCTAAACTTAGCACCAGCCCTAACTGCAATCCTAACTTTAAAGTTATCCGTTTCGAGGAGAACTGGCAGGGGATGGAGCCACGTGCCCGCATTACAGCTGACGGCTCCTTGTTGTCCCCCCCCCTCCCCAACATAAAACTAGTTTTAAAAATTATAAACGAGGAAAGAAAAGTATGGACACGACAAAAAAAACAACAACCTCAAGGGTGCCAATGTGCTTCAAAAATTTTTTTTATTGTAAATCGGTGGGTGGATTGCTCAGTCTGTAGAACATGAGACTTTTATTCTCAGGGTCATTCTAGAACTCTCTGATTCTACGGTATCCAATTCTCTTCTTACAATTATGCTCTTCAGATTTGTTGCCCGTGTTCTCTGTTGGGTTGAACGATCTGATTCTCCGTAGTTTGTGGTTTGTTTTAAAGGAAATAAGGGCAGAAGGAAAGCTTAGCTGGATCCGGTCCCAGGCCCACCTCACGCGGCAGCCTATTCTGGCGGAGTCCACTTAGCCACGTGTCCGCAGGAGGCGCCGGAGCAGCGCGCAGCTCCCTGGGCGCCGCCGCCGCGCTTCTTAATCGCCAGCGGCTGGGTCCGCGCGAAGGTCCAGGCGGGTGCAGCGCCTCTTCCTCAGCATCTTCCTGAGTCGCAGCCACCGGCGCGCTGGAGTGGCGGGGCCCGGGGCCAATCCGGACGAGCGCAGCGCGCTTCAAGGCACTCGGATTCCAGGCGCTTTGAGCGAGCTCGCTGTTTAGGCGGGCGCTGGGGTTGCTGCGCCGCGCGCGAGGCGTCTTGGCCATAGAGGCTAGTGGCGTGGAGAATCACAGCAGGCAGCGCCACGTTCTGGAGGGCGCCAGGGAAGAGGCGGAGGCTAGACATCAGCTCGCCTGCCTCCTCCGCTTCCGCCGTCGCCGCCCTCGCGTCAAATGATGTCTGATAATTTCAAATATCAGGAGCCACCCTCTCCATATGTTAATATCTGCTGTGTAGCGATTAGACTTTTCCATATATCATAGATCATCTTACACCACAATGACTGCATCAAGCGGAGCCGACGAGTTTCGATGCAAGATCCATTCAAAGATCGAGCGCAGTATATTGAAGCTCCGGCGCAGTATATTGAAGCTCCGGCGCAGTATATTTTGTATTACTATAAAATAAGTTATGTAGTCATGCAGTTTTCTCAAAGTATTAATTAACTGCGCCAGCTTTTCCAGCTTGATGTTAAAATCTTGAGGCAGCATGTAAAAATAGGCTGCTAAAACAAAAAAGCCGCAAAATAGATCCGTACGAGTATATCTATTAGCAGAGGCCATATGATATATATCCTGGCTGATGGAACAGATGTTTGAAAATAATGCCCAGTCCATAGTGGATGACGCCAGGCAAATTTCCACTTCTTGGATTTATGTTTCGATGTGTAAAGGATTCTTCTGAGACACACTGTAGCCTCTTTCTCTGAAACCAACTCGTTTTTCCAATGCATTTTCTTTGGTGCACTTTTATAACCAGGCGACATAAGCTCCGCCCCTCTGTGTTGAAATACCGCACGTTTCCTCAAAATTCGCCCGTCGACGGAGGCAACTCCGCCGCCGCAGCTAGGCCGTGAAAGGAGCGAAGCGGGCAAGGCAGACTTGTGGGCTACGAGCGGGTGGCGGCGGCGCCCCTCGACGGAGGGAGCTCCGCTGCTGCCACGCCGCTGAAGCCTCACTGCCGTCGGAAAAGGAGCGAAGGGGGCGAGGCGGACTTGCGGGCAGCTCTGAGCGGGGGGGCGCCGCCCCTCGATAGAGGCAGCTCCGCTGCTGCCTCGGTGCCGCCATCGGAAAAGGAGCGAAGCGGACTTGTGGGCAGCTCCGAGCCAGGGGGGCGCCGCCCCTCGACAGAGGCAGCTCCACTGCTGCCACGCCGCTGCCGCCTCGCCGCCGTCGGAAAAGGAGCGAAGTGGGTGAAGCGGACTTGCGGACAGATCCAAGCAGGTGGGGGCGCCGCCCCGCGACGGGCAGCTCCGCTGCTGCCTTGCCACCCCCGTCGGCAAAGGAGCGAAGCGGGCGAGGCGGACTTGCGGGTGGGGGCACCGCCCCTCGATTGAAAGGAGCTAAGCGGCAAGACGGAATTATGGGCGGCTCCGCGGTTGGGGCACCATGTGATATATTTCAAGCTTACAGGGTTAAACTGCTCTGCCCATGTGACGTGCTATACTCTGGGTGTGTCTACATACGGGTTTCTGTTCTTTGTTTTGTTTGTTATTTAATCATAATTTATTCATTTTATCCAATATAAGAAAACAAACACACAAAAAACATAACATAAACAATTAAACACAACAATACAATATACTATTTTTACCTAATTTTCTTAACATCTTAATGGGACTTCCTCCCGTCTTCCCTTCCTGGTTTCCATTTTAACTCCTATTTTAAGCAGGTTCATCTTGTGGGATGTTACAGAGCAGTCAAACACAACATTGCTAGAGTGGACACGAAGGTGTCTCAGTCCTCCAGCCACAACTTCCTGTTTACCTGGACTGACACAACTTCCTCTGTAACTGGAGATGGGTGTGGTTTCACCTGGGCAGGTTTACACAAAAGCACAGGGGCCAGTCTCCATCTTTCTCTTTTGCATTCCTCTTTTCAACCAGCTACATCTTAGAGACAGAATGCAGCCAAGAGAGGCCTAGGGAAGCCTGTTCCCTTATGGAGCTAGCTTCACATATGTAAATATATTTATCTAAGCTAGCCTGCCTTCTGAGACTGTACTGTAACTCAGGATGATTGTAAGTAAACTCTTATATCTTCTAAAGAGCACTGTGTTGTGTCTTTATTTTTAAAGGGGGAAGAAGGGGAATATACCAGGAATATAAATTCTTCTAGAGGCTTTAGCAAGCCTGTGTAACTGTTTTCTGCTGTGCTTTATAAAGGGAATGTAACTCTGCTAAGTTTGGAGCTTGTTAACAAGCTGGGATAGGATATCTTAAACAATATATCCTCATCCACATTCCTAAACATTCCTACACATCTTCATATTTAATTTTCCTACCTCTTATTATTCATTTAATCAATTATTCATTTTATAACCCATTCTTGCCTATTTTCTTAACTGTCATACTGTATTTATTTTACCCCATCCTTCTTCTTCCTCTTCTTTTCTACTATTACTAGTGCTTCCAGGAACCCCTAGGTATATCCTCTGAATTTCTTATCTTAAACCTTGAAATCATATATTCATTAACTTTTAGAATTTTCCAATTTTCCGACTCCCCCACCTCCCCCTCCCAGTCTTGCAATTCCGCTGACAGATAATATTCCCCAACCCCTCTTCCTACCAGCAGCTTCTCCCCACCGCATCCCAGCGAGTTCCTTAAAAACCCTTATTTAAAATCATTCTCATTTTTTACAGGAAACATACAAGATTTATAACCCAAATCCTTCTCAATATTCCAACAGTCCAGTTCAAATCCATATTAACCTATTTAGAGAGAAATATTCACTTTTTCAACCCACACCACTCCTGGAAATTCCCCAGACCCATAAGTCACCCAGTAAAGTCTGCTGCCTTTCTCTCTTCTTTTGAGCAAATCTGTCCTCTTTATCAGCATCTTCCTTTAGGTAAGCTCCTTTTAGATCAGTTCGCAAGCAGCTCCTCCTTCTTGTTTGTTGCTCTTTCATTTGGAATAAATCTATGACAGGCTTCAGCTCCTTCAATTTTCTTAACAAATCAATGTCAGCTTCATTCTCCAAAACTGCAGCTATGCAGTCCTCCCTTACGTTGCTGCATATTTTATTATTGTTCCTCTCATTTGATAGTTGCGATTCTTCATTTCCAAAATCCAAGTTGACTTTTAACATCTGGTTGGACGTTTTTCAGGTCTGTAAAATTCATGCAATAATTCTAAAGCCTTCTCCTTGAAAGAGGCAGACCATCTTTCCTTAGTCAGTTTATTCAAGGTCAATTTTTTAAAATCTTTGGCCATAACAGAAGTCAAACAATAAGAAGTTCCCACAGTCAGTCTATTGTTTCCACCAGCTTTTTTACTGTGAGCTTTCCACAGACTCATGAGAGCAAACTTAATGCAAGCTGACAAATGGATTATTTGTAACAAATTAATATCAGTCCTGTAAACTTTGAATCTTCCGGGTTGAAAAAGATGATACTTTCTTTCAAATTGTCTTAGTACTAACTTAAAGAGAGCTCGTTGTTCTGCCCGGGGTCACTGCTTCCAGAGCAGGGATGGCTCTTGTCAAATTCCCCTTCGCTGACAGCGGTTGCACCGCTGGTGGGGAGGTGGGTTGTAAATTTAACGACCCTCGATTCACAGGGATCAATTTAACAAAGAAACAGAGCCTTTCCTCCTCCCTGCAGGAGGTAAGGTTTCCAAAGCACTCAGAAAGAAAGTTCGAAAGTTTTACAGCTTTTAAGGTTCCCGGTAATGGCAACTGCCTCCAGCCAGGTCCCAAGTGGAAGAGATCGGCTTTCGTTTTTAGATCTCTCCGTGTCCAGATTCGTAAAGATCCAAATCAAATTTTTACTCACGCTTTTTCTTAACTTATTAATTCCTTCTTTCAACGAAAAATCCGCCGCTAACTGCTGCCGCCAGTCCTGAAGCTCGTGTGAAGAAGCTAGTGATGTCTGTCCTCAGTGTCAAGGAGCTCCGATCCCTCACTCTCGGCTCGCTCCCGCGGGGGCTTTGCCGGGAAGGGGAGGGGAGTCCCCCCCCCAAAAAAGAGGCCCCCTCCGGATCCTCACGTCCTCAGAACGCTCTATCTGAGTTCTTTTCAGGACCCTGCAGCGCTTTTGCATGTTTCCTCCCCTCGCTTTTTCCACACAAGAATCCCGGAGCCCGAGATTCTTCGACCTGCAAGCAGCGCAGTGAATCGGACTAGTTCGGGTTTTTGTTCTTTGTGTGTTAGCAACTTTCTCTTTCTGTTCTGCGTTTCCGCGAGTCAGCCATGGCTTCGCTCTCTCCCGGGAGTTGTAATGCTTCTATAAATAAATTATTATAGATGAAGAGAAGCTGCCTCCGGAGAGAGTTATTGCTGCAAGAGCCAGTGTGGTGTGGTTAAGAGCGGTAGACTCGTTATCTGGGGAACCGGGTTCGCGTCTCCGCTCCTCCACATGCAGATGCTGGGTGACCTTGGGCTAGTCACACTTCTCTGAAGTCTCTCAGCCCCACTCACCTCACAGAGTGTTTGTTGTGGGGGAGGAAGGGAAAGGAGAATGCGAGACGCGTTGAGACTCCTTCGGGTAGTGATAAAGCGGGATATCAAATCCAAACTTCTTATTCTTCTTCTTCTTCTTACACACAGAAACCTCTTTCGCTGCGTGAGTGACTTTGAAATTACTCCGCTAAAGCCCTGAAGCCGGGTTGGAGAACATGGTGTGCTGGACGTCATTGATGGTTCAAGGTGAACTTTCCCAGGTTCTCTCCCTCCTGCAACCACTTCGGAAACCAAGCCTCCTGGAGCAAATGTGTACATCGGGCTGAGTTTGGTCAGAATCAAGCATACACGTCCAGAGTTAATGCTAAATACATTTCTTCTCGTAAATGAGCTGCCATAGCTGCTGGAGGGTCGTGGAAAGTGTGTCCCAGGCTTTCTAGACAAATATACCTGTGTACTATCTGAAACCAAAGAGGTCCAAGCCACAACGTTGCCTGTTCCCTGCCTGAAATCCTGGCACCACTGCCGTCAGTGGAGACAAAACTGAGCTGCATAGACCCACATTTCTGATCAGGATTATGAGGCAGCTGCCTGTTGAAACCAGCCCTTCCCTGAGATCCATGAGGACAGGAATCTCTATTTTTAGAGGATTTTTAGCAGCTAGAAGACCATCTGCTTCGCATGCAGAAGGTCCCTGGTTCAATGACGGGCAGTGCTCGGAAAGACTCCCTGCCTGAAACCCGAGAGACAGCTGCCGGTCAGTGTAGGCAGTATTGAGCTAGGTGGACCCAATGGTCTGGCTCAGTGTGAAGCAGTTTCCAGTGTTCCTAATCCTGCCCCCAAACAATGTGCAAAGGATGGGAGCAAAAGCGGATTGGACAGGGGGGCAAGGTAAAGGGAGGGGAAAAACACGGAGGAGGTAGACTTGAACACAGAACAATAAACCCTTTAATGAAAGGGAGGGGGTAATATCCATCCAGCCTTCCGTCACTCAGCTGCCGACAGTCCAGGATAAAAGGGGTTCGTGGGTTATAAATACAACTTCTAGAAGGCACAGGCCAGGATCTTCCGCACTCAGCCAAGGGACGGGTTGCTTCAGCTGACAAAACCTGTGGGGAAAAGCAGGAGGGGGAGAAGTGAGCCCACCCACCCCAAAGGTGCAACTGCAATGAACTCCCATTGTGGTGTGAACCTGCATGAGGTCCAAAAGAAGCACAAGGAACCCGAGGTTGCGGGTGGGGATACAAGCCTACCGTAAAGTAAAATTCACATCCATTGCTCCACCCACTGTCACCTCCCACTCCATCCGCCGCAAGCAATGCGGACCCCAAAAAATTTCTCATAGGGAATGTAGCCCCCCCAAGCAGAAATAGGCTCCCCACTTCTGTAGTGGGAAGATAATCCCATCACACGGCCTGACTATACTTTAACCCTTAGGGATTTTTCAAGCTCCCCCTTTTAAAGTCCACCCCACCCTTTAATAAGTCAATTATTTTTAAAACTGGGTCCCAAAGTTTTCAGGTGCTGCATGGGTCTTTTGGAATTCGCCATGCTGTAAAAAGATGGAAACTTACCAAGGTAATCATCCATATGGGATACAAATAAAATAACATAAAATAATATAAATGAATAAAATAAAATAAAACTTTAGTTGATTAATCTACTGCTGAATGCTTAATGGCTGAATGAAAACATGACAAACAGCTGTTTTAAATGGTTTGTTTCACCATTAAAACACACACACACAATTTTCTAAAACAAGTTATACATCATTCTATGGAATAGGTCGTTTTCTTTTTCTTTTTCTTTTACGGGAGGCAGAGGAACTGGCACACGAAGCCAGAGAAATTACGACTAGCACCTCCTCTTCTAAACAGCATTTCTTTCGTCCAAATGATTTTATTGGTTTTCATGTAAATACAAGAACAACATATAACTACAGGAGGAATACAGAATTTTTGACAGAGGTGGTTGCAATCCAATCACGGGCGACTTTCCAGCTTTCCTGGACACCAGCGAGGCCAAAGGGAAGGGCGCTGAGTTCCTGCGGAGAGAAAGAAGGAAAGAGATCTGCGCGGGGAGAGGCTGATTGACGGGCAAGGATTGTTTTCTGAAGCAGCGCAACACTGCCACCCGGTGGCCACTTGGGGTTATTCCAAGCGTAACATTTACAAGAACGAATGCGATTTAGGATCCCGACGGATGATCCTGAATAAACCATAGCCCGTTGTTATTATTTTCAATCATTAAGATGCAAAATCAAGCATGCAACAACGTTAAAGAACCTTTTTAATGAGGGTGAAAGAGGAGAGCGCAAAATATGGTCTGAAGCTCAACATCAAAAAAACTAAGATCATGGCCACTGGTCCCATCACCTCCTGGCAAATAGAAGGGGAAGAAATGGAGGCAGTGAGAGATTTCACTTTCTTGGGTTCCATGATCACTGCAGATGGTGACAGCAGTCACGAAATTAGAAGACGCCTGCTTCTTGGGAGAAAAGCAATGACAAACCTAGACAGCATCTTAAAAAGCAAAGACATCACCTTGCCAACAAAGGTCCGTATAGTTAAAGCTATGGTTTTCCCAGTAGTAATGTACGGAAGTGAGAGCTGGACCATCAAGAAGGCTGATCGCCGAAGAATTGATGCTTTTGAATTATGGTGCTGGAGGAGACTCTTGAGAGTCCCATGGACTGCAAGAAGATCAAACCTATCCATTCTCAAAAATCAGCCCTGAGTACTCACTAGAAGGACAGATCCTGAAGTTGAGGCTCCAGTACTTTGGCCACCTCATGAGAAGAGAAGAATCCCTAGAAAAGACCCTGATGCTGGGAAAGATGGAGGGCACAAGGAGAAGGGGACGACAGAGGATGAGATGGTTGGACAGTGTTCTTGAAGCTACTAACATGAGTTTGGCCAAACTGCGAGAGGCAGTGAAGGATAGGCGTGCCTGGCGTGCTCTGGTCCATGGGGTCACGAAGAGTCGGACACGACTGAACGACTGAACAACAACAACAAATGTCCTCTATTTGAGGACTATATATTAAATGGATTTTTGGAGCTGGGAGATGGAATAGGGGCTTGCTCCGTCCACTCCATCGACCTGGTATTGCAGTACCTCCAGGAACGGTGCACCTCCCTTTGGGGAGAATATTGTGGTTCAAAAAATAGATAGAAAAAAACCCAATTTCTGCATCTCATCGAGATTAATTTATCCCGGGGGGAATATTGTTGCTTTAAATAGGCTGCAGGCACCAACCCACCCCAGGGCTGTGCTTCCTTTGGGAAATCAAGGCAAAGGAAACACTAGGGTCTTCCCCCCAGCCCAGCTAGCTGCCATACCTACTAGAGGGTAGTGGAAATTGTGGCCTGGGCTTTTTAGACAAAATACCCCAGTTACAGGTGGGTAGCCGTGTTGGTCTGCCATAGTCGAAACAAAATAGAAAATTCTTTTCAGTAGCACCTTAGAGACCAACTGTGTTTGTTCTTGGTATGAGCTTTCGTGTGCATGCACACTTCTTCAGATACCAATTGCTGATTATCTGAAGAAGTGTGCATGCACAGGAAAACTCATTCCAAGAACAAACACAGTTGGTCTCTAAGGTGCTACTGAAAAGAATTTTCTATTTTGTTTCAAATATACCCCAGTACTATCTGAAACCAAAGAGGTGCATTGGTTGCCAGATGTTTATCCCCCTCCCCCAGCTCTCCCACCCCACTAGGCAGCTTTGTATGAGTATGCCAAACTCATGACCTTTCCCCCACGACACATGGACTTGGGGTTGCAGTGTCTCCAGGAATGGTGCTTCTTTTTCCTCTTGAGGGAAATATTGCTGGTACCAAGAGACGGATGAAAGCAACTGAAACCGGCCACCAGGTGATGTTTAGAGGCAATGGTGTTGGGAAGTCCCAGAAAATGTCCCTCCCCAACCACAGAAACACACACACACACAGATACACAAAAACCAGGCTTAACGAAAATGTGGTTTTCTCTCTACTTTATAAACATTGTATGTAACCATGCGCTGTTCCCCTTTGTCTCGCAGGAGCCCTCGCACGGCCTAGGACTTGCTACCATGGAGGCGGGAGGAATTCAGCATTTCTTTCGTCCAAATGATTTTATTGGTTTTCCTGTAAATACAAGAACAACATATAACTGCAGGAGGAATACAGCATTTTTGACAGAGGTGGTTGCAATCCAATCACCGGGCGACTTTCCAGGCAGCTTTCCTGGACATCAGCGAGGCCAAAGGGAAGGGCGCTGAGCTCCTGCGGAGAGAAAGGAGGAAAGAGATCTGCGCGGGGAGAGGCTGATTGACGGGCAAGGATTGTTTTCTGAAGCAGCGCAACAGTGTCCCCCGGTGGCCACTTGGGGTTATTCCACGCGTAACATTTACAAGAACGAATGCGATTTAGGATCCCGACGGATGATCCTGAATAAACCATAGCCCGTTGTTATTATTTTTAATCATTAAGATGTAAAATCAAGCATGCAAAAACGTTATCACAGAGAATTAAATATTAAATATTAAAACAGAGATGAATGGAGAGCAGAGGCATCAGTAATACATGCCAGACATTTGGTGCAATAGAAATTACCGCAAGTCTATAAAAACACCTTCCAGTAGCAGCTTAGAGACCAACTAAGTTTGTTCTTGGTATGAGCTTTCGTGTGCTTGCACACTGTGTATCTGAAGAAGTGTGCATGCACACGAAAGCTCATACCAAGAACAAACTTAGTTGGTCTCTAAGGTGCTACTGGAAGGAATTATTTATTTGTTTTGACTATGGCAGACCAACACGGCTACCTACCTTTAACTATAAAAACACCATTTACGTGGATTGCCCTTATTTCCAGGGGGAAAGATCTGCACAGATATTATGCTTCCAGAGAACAGAAAGCTACCAAGCAAGGGAAATCCTTGTGAACAAACATTGCTATATAGATCACATGGAAAACTTGTCCCGGAAAGTAAATGCTCTTCCAATTGCTCAGGTAAAGCTGACCAATAGGGCCAGTCACGGACAACTCGGGAGTTGTGGCCCTCATCTCGCTTTACTGGCTGAGGGAGCTGGCGTTTGTCCACAGACAGCTTCTGGCCGGGTCAATGTGGCCAGCATGACTGAGCCGCTTCTGGCGAACCAGAGCAGCGCACGGAAACGCCGTTTACCTTCCCGCCGGAGCGCGACCTATTTATCTATTTGCACTTGACGTGCTTTCGCAGGAGCTGGGACCGGCAACCTTCCGATCGGCAAGCCCTAGGCTCTGTGGTTTTTAGACCACAGCGCCACCCACGTCCTTATTTCTCAGGAACTGCTAAGTAAATACCTGTCAAGTTATGTTACCACCACCCACAAGCAAAATCCTTCCGACCCTATTTCAAATAAATGTATTTGCTGGTTGGGATGAACGTGCTTGAAAGATGCTGAGTTAATGTGCAGACAGAGTTGCCTCAAATTTATTTAATTAAGGGTGTTGCAGCAAGACTCTGCAGACTGAACGAAAACTTCACAACGCAGCAATAGAGAAAAGGAAAGTAAATTTATTGTTTGCTGACAGCAAGCAAGCAGCGGATCAGAGGATACTTCCAAAAGCTGAGCGCCTCACCATGGTAGCCCAGAGGCTTATATACTTTTATTTTTGGCTGACATCATGAAGTATTACATATTCATTAGCTAATTGTTTAAACCACATCCCTCCTCACTCCGTTTAAGGTTAACTCCCCGCTTTCTCACATAAATTCATGGCCATCACACCACTCTGAACAGACTCTCTTGCTTCTTCTAAGCGACATTCCACAGATAAATAAGATGAAGGGAGGAGCTTTACCGTCTCTGGTCAGTACAAAGAGAATAGTCTTCTCCATGGCCACGGGGAGGGGGAGGAAACATCTTGCAGCTACAACTGTGCACGTGACAAACTGTTTCTCACAAGATGGGGTTTCTCAGAATCATGGGCGGCCACGGCTACAAGGGAAACCCCCGAAAATGAAACCTTGTTCATAATAATTCCGGGGATGGCTGTGCATTTCCTGCTCGACGTTGAAAGGGCGCCGAAGCAAGTAACTCTTCAGGTGATCTTAGAAGGATTCTGGCTTTATACGGTAAATAGTTTCTAAGGTTCTATGAAAAAACCAGACAGAAGGTCTGCAGTCATTATATGCTGGCAATTCCTTTGGCAGCCTTTAACGGTTTTACAGGAAATATTTTCTTGCGAACACGAAACGTCCGGCTTGCACAGCTGTTTCTGCGGGATGCTCTCGGATGTACAGCAAAACTATCAAAGGGAAAACCTTTGCGACCTCTGCTGGTGTGCAGCAAGTTAACAGGTACGTGGGCGGGTTTATGCAGATTGCACACCAATGGCCATCGAGCAAAACCGGGTAGAAGGCTTAAAAATTGACAAGGTCGACAGAATCCACTATTTTTGAGACTGAACTGTCCACAAGAGTCTGCTAGCGGACAACCAGAAGCAGAAATATTATCAGAATGTATTTTGTGGAATGGAAACGGTGCTGATTCCGAGGGGGCAGTGAGAACTTTGCAGCACCAGGTACCCACGGACAGCTCAAAATCTGTCCGGAAAGGAGACCCGCGTAATTTTTGTAGGTCCTGTATAGCTTCTCGGCCTTTTGTGCTAAGTCAAGTGTAGTATCTGTTCTTATCAGTTTAATATCTGATATGTCCTCTATTTGAGGACTATATATTAAATGGATTTTGGAGCTGGGAGATGGAATAGGGGCTCTGCTCCGTCCACTCCATGCATCGACCTGGTATTGCAGTACCTCCAGGAACGGTGCACCTCCTTCGGGGAGAATATTGCTGGTGCCAAAATAGATTGAAAGAAACCTAAATCCTGTTTATTACTTTACCTCTAGGGGAGAATATTGTTGCTTGAATAGGCTGTAGGCCCCAACCCACCCCAGGGCTGTGCTTCCTTTGGGAAATCAAGGGCACAGAAAACACTACGGTCCTCCCCCTAGCCCAGCTAGCTGCCATATCTGCTAGAGGGTAGTGGAAATTGTGCCCTGGCTTTTTAGACAAATATACCCCAGTACTATCTGAAACCAAAGAGGTGCATTGGTTGCCAGATGTTTATCCCCCTCCCCCAGCTCTCCCACCCCACTAGGCAGCTTTGTATGAGTATGCCAAACTCATGACCTTTCCCCACACCACACATGGACTTGGGGTTGCAGTGTCTCCAGGAATGGTGCTTCTTTTTCCTCTTGAGGGAATATTGCTGGTACCAAGAGACGGATGAAAGCAACTGAAACCAGCCACCAGGTGATGTTTAGAGGCAATGGTGTTGGGAAGTCCCAGAAAATGTCCCTCCCCAACCACAGAAACACACACACACACACACACACACACAAAACCCGGGCCTTAATGAAAATGTGGTTTTCTCTCTACTTTATAAACATTGTATGTAACCATGCGCTGTTCCCCTTCGTCTCGCAGGAGCCCTCGCACGGCCTAGGACTTGCTACCATGGAGGCGGGAGGAATTCAGTTCTGCTCCCTTCCTTTCAAGCTGCGTTTATCAAATCCGCACCTTCCAAAACAATTCAAACACAGCCGCTCTTAAAATTCTCACTGGTCCGAAATGCACCATGCCGTTCCTCCAACCTTTTGAGGCAAAGTGGTGCGTGGAAATGAACAAAGTGGTGAAAATGAGAAACAAAAGTGCCTTGTGTTAGGATAACATTCTTGCCAAACTCCATACAAAAATGGGTTTCTTAGGAGTGGCTGGAAATAAAGTGCTGGTGAATGTTCTTCCTATAGTAAAAATAATAATCACAGGTTGCTGCAGAAATGCAGAGAACCAAATTTAACACCAGGAAAATGGGAAACAGAATGGAAATGGACGGATCCTTCCATTCCTACTCGCAAATGAAGGGGCCAGGTGGCTAAAGGCAACTGGCTTGTGAACCCCAGAAAATTACTCAGAGGGAATGCAGCACCCCCCAAGCAGAAATAGGCCCTCCCACTTCTGTAGTGGGAAGATAATCCCATCACATGGCCTGACTATGCTTCTTAACCCATAGTGATCTTTCAAGCTCCCCCACTTCCCCTTTTTAAGTGTCCCCCCACCCTTTAATAAGTCAATCATTTTAAAACTAGGTCCCAAATTTTCAGGTGCTGCATGGGTCTTTGGAATTCGCCATGCTATAAAAGATGGAAACTTACCAAGGTATGGTAATCATCCATATGGGATACAAATAAAATAAATAAAATAACATAAAATAATATAAATGACTAAAATAAATAAAATTTTAGTTGATTGATCTACTGCTGGAAGATTAATGGCTGATTGAAAACGAAAAATGTTTTTAAAAAATTAAAAAACATGTTTAAAACATTTTTAAAAATAGTTAATTTTTAATATTGTTAAATGTTAAAAACATTTTTAAAAACATGTTAAAATGCAAAAATGTTAAAAACAGCTGTTGCTGTTTTTTAATGGTTTGTTTCACCATTAAACACACACACAATTTTCCAAAACAAGGTATACTATCATTCTATGGAAGAGGTCGTTTATTTTCTTCTTTTAAGGGAGGACAGAGCAATTGGCACAACAAAGCCACAGAAAATTAGGACCAGCACCTCCCTCTTATAAACAGCATTTCTTTCGTCAAATAATTTTACTGGTTTTCATGTAAATACAAGAACAACATATAACTATAGGAGGAATACAGCATTTGTTGATAGAGCTTGCAATCCAATCACCGGGCGACTTTCCAGCTCTCCTGGACACCAGCGAGGCCAAAGGGAAGGCGCTGAGTTCCTGCGGAGAGAAAGGAGGAAAGAGATATGCGCGGAGAGAGGCTGATTGACGGGCAAGGATTGTTTTCTGAAGCAGCGCAACAGTGTCCCCCGGTGGCCACTTGGGTTATTCCACGCGTAACATTTACAAGAACGAATGCGATTTAGGATCCGGACGGATGATCCTGAATAAACCATAGCCCGTTGTATTATTTTCAATCATTAAGATGCAAAATCAAGCATGCAACAACGTTATCACAGAAAATTAAATATTAAATATTAAAACAGAGAGGGAAGGAGGGCAGAGGCATCAGTAATACATGCCAGACATTTGGTGCAATAGAAATTACCGCAAGTCTATAAAAACACCTTCCAGTAGCAGCTTAGAGACCAACTAAGTTTGTTCTTGGTATGAGCTTTCGTGTGCACGCACACTTCTTCAGATACATACCAAGAACAAACTTAGTTGGTCTCTAAGGTGCGAAGTAATTATTTATTTTGTTTTGACTATGGCAGACCAACACGGCTACCTACCTTTAACTATAAAAACACCATTTACGTGAATTGCCCTTATTTCCAGGGGGAAAGATCTGCACAGATATTATGCTTCCAGAGAACAGAAAGCTACCAAGCAAGGGAAATCCTTGTGAACAAACATTGCTATATAGATCACATGGAAAACTTGTCCCGGAAAGTAAATGCTCTTCCATTTGCTCTGGTAAAGCTGACCATTAGGGCCAGTCACGGACAACTCGGGAGTTGCGGCCCTCATCTCGCTTTACTGGCTGAGGGAGCAGCGTTTGTCCACAGACAGCTTCTGGCCGGGTCAATGTGGCCAGCATGACTGAGCCGCTTCTGGCGAACCAGAGCAGCGCACGGAAACGCCGTTTACCTTCCCGCCAGAGCGCGACCTATTTATCTATTTGCACTTGACGTGCTTTCGCAGGAGCTGGGACCGGCAACCTTCCGATCGGCAAGCCCTAGGCTCTGTGGTTTTTAGACCACAGCGGCACCCACGTCCCTATTTCTCAGGAACTGCCAAGTAAATACCTGTCAAGTTATGTTACCACCACCCACAAGCAAAATCCTTCCGACCCTATTTCAAATCTATTTTCTGGTTGGGATGAACGTGCTTGAAGCATGCTGAGTTAATGTGCAGGCAGAGTTGCCTCAATTTTATTTAATTAAGGGTGTTGCAGCAAGACTCTGCAGACTGAACGAAAACTTCAAAATGCAGCAAAAGAGAAAAGGAAATTGAATTTATTGTTTGCTGGCAGCAAGCAAGCAGTGGCTCAGTGGATACTTCCAAAAGCTGAGCGCCTCACCATGGTAGCCCAGAGGATTATATACTTTTATTTTTGGCTGACATCATGAAGCATTACATATTCATTAGCTAATTGTTAAACCACCTCCTTCCTCACTCCGTTTAAGGTTAACTCCCCGCTTTCTCACATAAATTCATGGGCTTCACACCACTCTGAACAGACTCTCTTGCTTCTTCTAAGAGACATTCCACAGATAAATAAGATGAAGGGAGGAGCTTTACCGTCTCTGGAGAATAGTCTTCTCCATGGGGAGGGGAAAAACATCTTGCAGCTGCAACTGTGCAAGTGACAAACTGTTTCTCACAAGATGGGGTTTCTCAGAATCATGGGGGCCACTGCTACAAGGGAAACCCCCAAAAATGAAACCGTGTTCATAATAATTCCGGGGATGGCTGTGCATTTCCTGTTCGAAGTTGAAAGGGCTGAAGCAAGTAAATCTTCAGGTGATCTTAGGAGGATCTGGCTTTATAGGTAAATAGTTTCTAAGGGTCTATGAAAAACCAGACAGAAGGTCTGCAGTCATTATATGCTGGCAATTCCTTTGGCAGCCTTTAACGGTTTTACAGGAAATATTTTTCTTGCGAACACGAAACGTCGGCTTGCACAGCTGTTTTTGCAGGATGCTCTCGGATGTACAGCAAGCTATCAAAGGGAAACCTTTGCGACCTCTGCTGGTGTGCAGCAAGTTAACAGGTAAGTGGGCGGGTTTATGCAGATTGCACACCAATGGCCATCGAGCAACCGGGTAGAAGGCTTAAAAATTGACAAGGTCGGCAGAATCTACTTTTTTTTGGATTGGACTGTCCATCAAGAGTCTGCTTAGCTGGACAACAGAAGCAGAAACATTATCAGAATGTATTTTGTGGAATTGGAAACGGTGCTGATTCCGATGGGGCGGTGAGAGCTTTGCAGCACCCAGGTACCCACCGACAAGTGAAAAGGCATCGGAAAAGGAGACTCACGTAATTTTTGATATGCTTGGTATCGCTTCTCGGCCTTTTGGCTAAGATCAAGTGTAGTATCTGTTCTTATCAGTTTAATATCTGATATGTCCTCTATTTGAGGACTATATATTAAATGGATTTTTGGAGCTGGGAGATGGAATAGGGGCTTGCTCCATCCACTCCATGCATCGACCTGGTATTGCAGTACCTCCAGGAACGGTGCACCTCCCTTCGGGGGAATATTGCTGGTGCAAAAAAATAGATAGAAAAAACCTAAATTCTGTTGTGAACTTGGGACAAAATTCTGCATCTCATTGAGATTGCTTTACCTCTAGGGGAGAATATTGCTTTGAATAGGCTGCAGGCACCAACCCACCACAGGGCTGTGCTTTTTTTGGGAAATCAAGGCACAGGAAACACTAGGGTCCTCCCCCCCCCCCCCAGCCCAGCTAGCTGCCATACCTACTAGAGGGTAGTGGAAATTGTGCCCTGGGCTTTTTAGAAAAATATACCCCAGTACTATCTGAAACCCAAGAGGTGCATTGGTTGCCAGATGTTTATCCCCCTCCCCCAGCTCTCCCACCCCACTAGGGAGCTTGTGGGGTGGGCAAATAGTATGCCAAATTCATGACCTTTCCCCACACCACTCATGGACTTGGGGTTGCAGTGTCTCCAGGAATGGTGCTTCTTTTTCCTCTTGAGGGAAATATTGCTGGTACCAAGAGACGGATGAAAGCAACTGAAACCTGCCACCAGGTGATGTTTAGAGGCAATGGTGTTGGGAAGTCCCAGAAAATGTCCCTCTCCAACCACAGATAGAGAAACACACACACACACACAAACCCGCTTAACGAAAATGTGACGTTTTCTCTCTACTTTATAAACATTGTATGTAACCATGCGCTGTTCCCCTTTGTCTCGCAGGAGCCCTCGCACAGCCTAGGACTTGCTACCATGGAGGCGGGAGGAATTCAGTTCTGCTCCCTTTCCTTTCAAGCTGTGTTTATCAAATCCGCACCTTCCAAAACAATTTAAAACACAGCCGCTCTTAAAAATTCTCACTGGTCCGAAATGCACCATGCAGTTCCTCCAACCTTTTGAGGGGAAAGTGTGCGTGGAAATGAACGCAGTGGTGAAAATGACAAACAGAAGTGCCTTGTATTAGGATAAAAATTCTTGCCAAACTACATTCAAAAATGGGTTTCTTAGGAGTGGCTGGAAATAAAGTGTAGCGTTACTACCCCGCTTCCCTCCACCCCTTCTCCAGCAAGCAGGGGGAAATAGCGGGGTTTTTTCCCTTTTACTTTTACTTTTTGCCTGTACCCAGCCCTCCGGCCGGGTCACAGAAGGTATCTTGCTGCCACCACCCCCTGGGTCGGGACCTGGCTGTCGCTACAGGCCAAAGCGCGGGGGCCGCTTTCCCTGTACTCCCGCAGACAGCCTCCCCCCCGGCTCAAACAGAGCCCCAAATAGTAAACTAACGGTAGAGTAGCCGATTGGCAAGGACTGGAATAGCCAAGCAAACAATGGAGGGAACAAAACACAGGAACAAAAGTTCTCTAAAATATCTTTTACTTAAGGATCAGTAAAACACAAAAGGCACAGTTTTCACAGAACAAGGCACAAACTTAAAACAACAAAACATCTAATTAACTAGACTCAATACACATACTTGATCCCTCTCCTTCTCGGCAGGGATAGATACTCTGGGACTGGTGGGGTGTTGGGGCGCAGGTCGCTGTTTCTCTGCGCTCCTTTCCAAACACCTCACCTCCTCCGTTGCTGGAATCAGCTCCTCTCTGAGGCTCCTGGCTTCCGTGGTCAGCACTGGCCCTGGGCTCCTAGGTTGCTCCATCCGCTGGAAGAACGGGCGCCCCGCCTCAAAACCACTTTCCCGGGAACGCCTCGGTGTAGACCGGCTGCCCTCCTCTGAGCGCGCCTTGATTTCACTGCTCACAAAACGTCCTTTACTCTCCGACAAGCTGCGCGCGTGGAAGCCTCCCCGCTGCTCATCTCGTCTCCACACCGGCTGGAACAGAAGCGGGTCTCTCGGCTGGACTCCCGCCTGGGCACTTGGGGTTGTTAACTCCTTGAGTCCCGGCAGTTCTATCTCCCCGGCCCCTGCTTCACTGCTCCTTTCGACGTGTGTGGTCAAAAGCTGGCTTGGGACCGATGTTCTCACCGGCACCCTTTGAAACCACTGCTCTTCTTTTACATTTCTCAGTTGGTGCGACGGAGTTCCTCTCAAATCTAAGCCTCGCAAGGCCAGAGAGAGCTCTCCAGAATCTCTGCCTGCTGCCATTTCCTAGCTAGCAAAATAACAAACCGCTTGCCCCTTGTTCGGAAAATGTGCCACAAAACAACGTTTCCTAATTCACTCCTGTTTGCTTGGTCTTTTCCCACCGCTTTGCCACCATGTAGCGTTACTACCCCGCTTCCCTCCACCCCTTCTCCAGCAAGCAGGGGGAAATAGCGGGGTTTTTTTCCCTTTTACTTTTACTTTTTGCCTGTACCCAGCCCTCCGGCCGGGTCACAGAAGGTATCTTGCTGCCACCACCCCCTGGGTCGGGACCTGGCTGTCGCTACAGGCCAAAGCGCGGGGGCCGCTTTCCCTGTACTCCCGCAGACAGCCTCCCCCC
This sequence comes from Lacerta agilis, assembly GCF_009819535.1. Lineage (NCBI taxonomy): Eukaryota > Metazoa > Chordata > Lepidosauria > Squamata > Lacertidae > Lacerta > Lacerta agilis. Next base: position 29,771,990 of record NC_046328.1, on the reverse strand, counting down.
GGCTCAAACAGAGCCCCAAATAGTAAACTAACGGTAGAGTAGCCGATTGGCAAGGACTGGAATAGCCAAGCAAACAATGGAGGGAACAAAACACAGGAACAAAAGTTCTCTAAAATATCTTTTACTTAAGGATCAGTAAAACACAAAAGGCACAGTTTTCACAGAACAAGGCACAAACTTAAAACAACAAAACATCTAATTAACTAGACTCAATACACATACTTGATCCCTCTCCTTCTCGGCAGGGATAGATACTCAACTGCTTAGCATCTGAAAGAGCTGGCAAAAGTCCTCAAGCACTCCCCCAGGACATAATGGTTGATGGGGAGGGAAAGTCCTTCGACGCCTCAGCTCTTCAGCGATGATGTTCCAGCAATAGGCAGACTCCAAGCTCTGAAGTCTCCCCCCAGCCCTGCTGTCTCCTTGACACAGCCCAGCCTAGATAAGGGGTTAGCCCACCCCCGCTGGCCAATTACTGCCCTAAGATCGTTAGTCACAGCTGTCACTGATCAGAGGGCAGCTGTGAGTCTGGGCTGTTACCTCCTGAATTACTCATCAGCCTAACGAGCACCAGTTGGCCCCAACCCCATTCTCGTCAGGCCAGGGTGCTTCTCTGAGGCCAAAACTTACATATCTCTCAAGATCTTCTTAAAGGCACCCCCATTTTTACATTCCTTAAAGGCATCCTCCCTTATACAGTGATACCCGCGATTCTAATTACCCCAAGACCTTTATTTCCAAACCAGGGATTTGGTATTTCCCTACACCCTCCCTCCTAAAAGGAAATTTGGGGTTCCAGGCCCCAAATTTCCCTTCTTAATACTACTGAGGTAAATAGTCACCCAGTACCTTTTGGAGCAAACAACCACTCCACAGAGTTATGAAAACAACTTAGAGTATCAGCTGCCACATTCGCCTCTTCAGGAATATGGGTCACTGTGAACTGGCAATCCTGCAACACCCAACTCCCCTGCAGCAATTTGTGATGGAAATTCTTTACCCTCTCTAACCAGCGATTCTACAGACGGTCGTTCCATTAGCTTCGGGAACTGCTCGACCTCGGCTAAGCGTCCGGCTTGCTGGCACCCGGTCAACAAATCCACAGGCCCTGGAGGGCCCCTTTCCAGGCTGCTCGAATAAGCTGGCACCCCCGCCATCCCAGGAGTCACGAATAGCTTTAAGGCAGTCACGTGGTACTCCCTGGGCTTGGCGTGCAGTTTTTTACATTCTACTACATAGCGAACAGCACTGAGCCTTTGTTTTATTACACCAGGCCCTTCCCACTTTGTAGCCAGCTTGTGTGGTCGTACTGGTCTCACAATCAACACACTATCCCCAACCGAAAAACTCTTCTCTCTAGCTTTCCCATCATAACCACACTCCTGCTGACCTCCTAGCTGGATCGGGGCCTCCCCCTCCCTCCTAGGCTGGGCAACCAAACTTTCTCCCCCTTCGGGTGACTCAGCTGTTTCACGTTCCCCAGATGTCTCATTCCCAGGCGTGGGAAGTTCCTCCCCCCCCCGCCCCTCAGCAGTTTCAAGTCCCCCTTCCTCAAGGGTAATGGGCCCCATGCTCCCCCCTCCTTCTCGACTCTGGAAGCATGAGGAATCCTCCTCTTGAGTAGTAGGGACTGCACAAGATGAACTTTCCTCCCCCTCCTCCATAGAGAAAAAGGGTAGTTCTTGCAACATTTCTACTGAGGTTACATTAAGAAGCCGCCTCCCACCTCCCTCCAGAGTCTCGGCCACAGGGGTTGCTTCCACAGAGCAGTCCCCCAGTTCGTTCTTCACAAAAACCTTGTACGCCAAGTCGTTTCCCACCAGGACCTCCGCTGGGCACGCATGGGGCTCGTGGACCAAAACTAGCTGTGGCCCTTCGTACCCCTTATACTCCACCTGTACCATGGCAGTTAGTTGGTCGAATGGGGAGGCTCCATACGGGCTAATCTTCAATCTCTGGGGCTGCAGCTGACCCAGCGACACCAGTTCTTTGGACACGCTCGTAATGTCTGCCCCAGAGTCTCGATAGGCCAATGCCCGTATGCCATTTACCCAGATGGGTGCAGTAAACTGCGCTTGAGCCCACTCCCTATGCGGGGCGGTCACACCCTTGATCTCGGCCAGGCACACGCCCGGTACCGCCGCAGACGCCAAGGTCCCGGCTGCTGACGGCTGGCTCGGCGCAGGTGGGGAAACGCCCTCGCTCCACGCCCTTGCCTGGTTCTTTGCCTGCTGCAGCCTTGCGGCTTCCACGTCCCAGTCCTCCTTCTGTTGGAAGGCCCTTATCGCAGGGGTAGATGTTACTACAGCCCCCTTCCTCTTCGCCCATTCCACACATTCGTTTTTTATGTGGCCAGGCCGTTTACAAAAAAAACACAGTCCAGAACTGGGATTTACTTTCCCTTTGTCAGCCCCTCCTGTCGATGACCCTTTCCCAGGAGACGCTGCCTTAGTCCCTTCGCCTCCAGCGGACATTCCTGCTTTCACACCAGCCCCAGGGGTGATGGTACGCCCCCCTCCCGGCTGATGTTTAAACATTGTGGCGGCGCGATTCTGCCTGAACGTTTCCGCCAACCTGGCCGCCTCATCTAGAGTCCTCGGGGCTTGATCTGCCACCAAACTAGCCAACTCGGGAGACAACGCTTTATAGTACTGCTCCCTCAGGATCAGCTGGTACATATCTTCCAAAGTTCGTATACCTTCCGCAGCCACCCACAACTCAAAGTTTTGCAACATTTTGTCTGCCAACAATGTCAGACTTTCATTCGGACCAGGTCTCTCCACCTCCCTGAACCTTCTCCGGTAGGTGTCTGCGTTAAAACAGTACCGGCGAGACACAAGTTCTTTGAAATGGGGGTAATTGTTACATTTCGAGGCCGGAAGACGCCCCAAGAGTTCTAAGAGCTCCCCCGAGAGCAAAGTCCTGAGCAGCACCACATACATCTCCAGCGGTACCCCCTGGTCTTGGCATGAGCGTTCAAACAACGTTAGATAGCTCAAAACGTCAGTGGGGGGCACGTACTTGGGCAGGAGACGAAAATCCACGTCCCTCGAGCTCCAAACCCTCGGGCGATATGGGGGACCCACTGGCCCCTGATAATACTCCTCCTCCTCCTCCCCTGGGTAATACGACGGCCCCCTTAATTCTGTCCAGCCCCGGACTCGGGGCGGCGGTTCAGCATAGCTTGGCTGGCCTGCTTCGGCCCCTCTGGGACTGGTGGGGTGTTGGGGCGCAGGTCGCTGTTTCTCTGCGCTCCTTTCCAAACACCTCACCTCCTCCGTTGCTGGAATCAGCTCCTCTCTGAGGCTCCTGGCTTCCGTGGTCAGCACTGGCCCTGGGCTCCTAGGTTGCTCCATCCGCTGGAAGAACGGGCGCCCCGCCTCAAAACCACTTTCCCGGGAACGCCTCGGTGTAGACCGGCTGCCCTCCTCCGAGCGCGCCTTGATTTCACTGCTCACAAAACGTCCTTTACTCTCCGACAAGCTGCGCGCGTGGAAGCCTCCCCGCTGCTCATCTCGTCTCCACACCGGCTGGAACAGAAGCGGGTCTCTCGGCTGGACTCCCGCCTGGGCACTTGGGGTTGTTAACTCCTTGAGTCCCGGCAGTTCTATCTCCCCGGCCCCTGCTTCACTGCTCCTTTCGACGTGTGTGGTCAAAAGCTGGCTTGGGACCGATGTTCTCACCGGCACCCTTTGAAACCACTGCTCTTCTTTTACATTTCTCAGTTGGTGCGACGGAGTTCCTCTCAAATCTAAGCCTCGCAAGGCCAGAGAGAGCTCTCCAGAATCTCTGCCTGCTGCCATTTCCTAGCTAGCAAAATAACAAACCGCTTGCCCCTTGTTCGGAAAATGTGCCACAAAACAACGTTTCCTAATTCACTCCTGTTTGCTTGGTCTTTTCCCACCGCTTTGCCACCATGTAGCGTTACTACCCCGCTTCCCTCCACCCCTTCTCCAGCAAGCAGGGGGAAATAGCGGGGTTTTTTCCCTTTTACTTTTACTTTTTGCCTGTACCCAGCCCTCCGGCCGGGTCACAGAAGGTATCTTGCTGCCACCACCCCCTGGGTCGGGACCTGGCTGTCGCTACAGGCCAAAGCGCGGGGGCCGCTTTCCCTGTACTCCCGCAGACAGCCTCCCCCCGGCTCAAACAGAGCCCCAAATAGTAAACTAACGGTAGAGTAGCTGATTGGCAAGGACTGGAATAGCCAAGCAAACAATGGAGGGAACAAAACACAGGAACAAAAGTTCTCTAAAATATCTTTTACTTAAGGATCAGTAAAACACAAAAGGCACAGTTTTCACAGAACAAGGCACAAACTTAAAACAACAAAACATCTAATTAACTAGACTCAATACACATACTTGATCCCTCTCCTTCTCGGCAGGGATAGATACTCAACTGCTTAGCATCTGAAAGAGCTGGCAAAAGTCCTCAAGCACTCCCCCAGGACATAATGGTTGATGGGGAGGGAAAGTCCTTCGACGCCTCAGCTCTTCAGCGATGATGTTCCAGCAATAGGCAGACTCCAAGCTCTGAAGTCTCCCCCCAGCCCTGCTGTCTCCTTGACACAGCCCAGCCTAGATAAGGGGTTAGCCCACCCCCGCTGGCCAATTACTGCCCTAAGATCGTTAGTCACAGCTGTCACTGATCAGAGGGCAGCTGTGAGTCTGGGCTGTTACCTCCTGAATTACTCATCAGCCTAATGAGCACCAGTTGGCCCCAACCCCATTCTCGTCAGGCCAGGGTGCTTCTCTGAGGCCAAAACTTACATATCTCTCAAGATCTTCTTAAAGGCACCCCCATTTTTACATTCCTTAAAGGCATCCTCCCTTATACAGTGATACCCGCGATTCTAATTACCCCAAGACCTTTATTTCCAAAACCAGGGATTTGGTATTTCCCTACATAAAGTGCTGGTGAATGTTCTTCCTATAGTAAAAATAATAATCCCAGGTTGCTGCAGAAATGCAGAGAACCAAATTTAATACCAGGAAAATGGGAAACAGAATGGAAATTCATTCCTACTCTCAAATGAAGGGGCCAGGTGGCTAAAGGCAACTGGCTTGGCTCCGATCTCCCTTTCTAGACATCCCATAGCCTTGGCCTGCCACTCATCTGTCCCCCAAAGGCCTTGCTTCACCCACTCCAAGCCACAAGGGAGCCTGTCCCCTGCGGAAGATGGTTGGATGTTGGGAGGCATAGGAGTTAGAGTGGGTTAGAGACAGAGGGGAAACAGAGAGAGTGAATCGGATTACAGTGTTTCGATGTATTAAAAACCTGTCTGCGTTCACAATAAACTGGATTCTTTGTTATTACGTTACAACCCGACTGAATTGCCGGGGAGAACCTGGTTGGTAGCAGCCGATTAGTGGTCGCACAGGGTCAACAGTCCATGGAACGACCGGGGGATCTGTGTGATTGCCACACCTTGCTTCACCCACTCCAAGCCACAACGGTGCCTGTTCCCTTCTGGAAATCCTGGAGCACCACTGCCGGTCAGTGGAGACAAAACTGAGCTGCATGCATGGACCCACATTTCTGATCAGGATAATGAGGCAGATGCCTGTTGAAACCAGCCCTTCCCTGAGATCCATGAGGACAGGAATCTCTATTTTTAGAGGATTTTTAGCAGCTGGAAGAGCATCTGCTTCGCATGCAGAAGGTCCCTGGTTCAATGACAGTCAGGGCTGGGAAAGACTCCCTGCCTGAAACCCTAGAGACTGGCTGCCGGTCAGTGTAGGCAGTACTGAGCTAGGTGAACCCAATGGTCTGGCTCAGTGTGAAGCAGTTTCCAGTGTTCCTAATCCTGCCCCACCCCATATGCAAAGGATGGGAGGAAAAGGAGGTTGGACAGGGGTGCAGGGAAGAGGGAGGGGGAAAACACGGAGGAGGCAGACTTGAACACAGAACAAAAAACCCTTTAATGAAGGGAGGGGGTCATATCCGTCCAGCCTTCCGTCACTCAGCTGCCGACAGTCCGGGATAAAAGGGGTTCGTGGGTTATAAATACAACTTCTAGAAGCCACAGGCCAGGATCTTCCGCACACAGCCAAGGGATGGGTGGCTTCAGCTGACAAGGCCTGTGGGGAAAAGCAGGAGGGGGAGAAGTGAGCCCACCGACCCCAAAGGTGCAACTGCAATGAACTCCCATTGTGGTTTGAACCTGCATGAGGTCCAAAAGAAGCACAAGTCCCCCGAGAGTGCAGGTGGGCATACGAGCCCACCGTAAAGTAAAATTCACATCCATTGCTCCACCCACTGTCACCTCTCACCCCACCCACCACAGGCAATGCAGCTCCCAGAAAATTACCCAGAGGGAATGTGGCCCCCTCAAGCTGAAATAGGCCCCCCACTTCTGTAGTGGGAAGATAATCCCATCACATGGCCTGGCTATACTTTAACCCTTACTGATCTTTCAAGTTCCCAATTCCCTTTTTAAAGTCTCTCCCCCCCCCTTGAATAATTCAATTATTTTTAAAATCTTTTGGAATCTGCCATGCTGGCAAAAGACAGAAACTTACCAAGGTAATCATCCATGAGGGACCCAATAGCAAACTGCAAAAGAGAGAGATTTTTTTTTTAAAAAAAATCTTCATTTACTTTAAACTCACACTTTCATAAAAAATATACCGAGGCGGTATAGAACATATAAGAATAAAATCAAAAAAAAGTATCCGTTAAAAATATCAATCGAAGTGGAGTAGACCCTTTCCCTCCTCTTCATGTTCTCCTCACAACAGACCTGAGAGGTAGGCAAAGCTAGGCTGAGACACAGTGACTGGCCCAAGGGGAGCTCCATGGCTCAGTGAGGATTTGAACCCTGGTCCCCCAGGTCCCCGTCTAGCACTCTAACCGCTACTCCACACTGCCTCTGAGCCAGGAGGGTGGTGGGTATATGTGTGTGTCCGTGTGTGAACTGCTGTTGCTGTTTTATTATGGCCTGCTGCTTATAAGCTGCCTTCAAAAATCATTTGGTTGAAAAAGTCAGGGTGCAAATAAATACTCTTACAACTCACAATATCGTTCTTGTCCACGCGGGTGCCCACAATCTTCAGCCTGATCTCATCGTCTTGCTGGATGACAATATCCTGTGTTGGGGGGGGAAGGAGACAGCGAAGGGCTGTGCTCAACGACTGGCTGGTGCCCATTGGGGAATGGTAGGGCAGAGGGCAGGGAGCCAGCCAGTAGGTGGCGCCAGAGCCAACAACACAGAGACTGTGGAGGAGGAAGGTGGTAGGCAAAGCCCCTCTCTGAACTGCTTCTAAGGAGAGGATCACTTACCTCATCTACAGTTTTGTAGCATGGAGGATTGGAGTTGGGGTCAAATTCCATTTCAGAGGGAATGGACTGCAAAGAGAATTAAGAGGGGATATGAGCAGCTGAAGGGGAGGCGAAAGGGAAGATGGGCTGATAGTTCTGTGGTAGAGGACGGACGGCATTCTCTGACACCCTCACAGCCCTTCTGGAAGCCGCTGAGACATTGGCCCTCACCCCCCCGCCAAGCCTAGGGCACTTACATGTCGCGAAATGAAGCAAGACATGGGCCCAATTTCAGTGAAGAGTCCGACCTGGTGAGAGAACAACAAAAAACATCACTCTCAAGCAACCCCCATCTTGAAAGTATGTCGGCGTTCGCACAAGGAAAGGCAGGCCAGGACTTTGGGGCAGGCGTCGGCAAAGCGAGTCAGAGGGGCCCTCCAGTGCAACAGGACTTCCTCTTAACAGGGCCTTAACCAGCATGGCTTCCCCCCCAAAGAATCCTGGGTGTTGTGGTTTGTTAAGGGTGCAGAGAGTTGTGAGGCGGCCATTTTCCCCTCGCAGAGATACAGTTCCCAGAATTCTCTGGGAAGGAGGATTGATTGTTTAACAACTCTGGGAACTCTGTGAGGGGAATAAAGGCCTCCTAAAAACTCTCAGCACCTTTCACAAATTCCAGTTCCCGGGATTGTGTGGGGAAAGCCACGACTGTATAAAGCGAGGCTGTAGCACTTGAAATGTACGGTGCGGATGTGGACCAAGACGTTTCACCTCACCTTGTTCACCTGAGTCACAACAGCATCCACCACTTCACCCTTGAAAGGCCGGAAGACGATGGCCTTGTATTTGACCGGGTAAAGGACAAAGCCGCGCCCAGGCTGGATCACACCCGCACCAATGTTGTCAATGGTAGTGACAGCGATTACAAAGCCATATCTGTGAAGGAGGAGAAATAATTAACAATAATTTTATTATTTATATGCCACCCATCTGACTGGGTTGCCCCAGTCACTCTGCGCAGCTTCCAGCAAAATGTAAAAACACCATAAAACATAAAACATTAGGAACTTGCCAATACAGGGCTGGCTTCAGATGTCTTCTGAAAGTCAGACAGTTGTTTATCTCCTTCACATCGGATGGGAGGGCGTTCCACAGTGCGGGTGCCACTACTGAGAAGGCCCTCTGCCTGGTACCCTGTAACTCCTGCTTCTCGCAGTGAAGAAACTGCCAGAAGGCCCTCGGAGCAGGACCTCAGTGACTAAGCGATGGGAGTGGAGTAAGTAAGTTAACTTTTTCCATCCCTTTGCTTTTAGGCATCTGGTTGTTTTGTTTTTTTAAGCTGTTGGTCATAGTTTCATGAGTTAATCCTGGCTCAGGCTGTTTTAACAATAATAAAATACTACTACTACTACTACTACTACTAATAATAATAATAATAATATATTATTTATACCCCACCCATCTGGCTGGGTTTCCCCAGCCACTCTGGGCGGCTCCCAACAGAATATTAAAAACACGATAAAAGGTCAAACATTAAAAACTTCCCTAAACAGGGTTGCCTTCAGATGTCCTCTAAAAGTCAGACAGTTGTTTATTTCCTTGACATCTGATGGGAGGGCGTTCCACAGGGCGGGCGCCACTACCGAGAAGGCCCTCTGCCTGGTTCCCTGTAACCTCACTTCTTGCAATGAGGGACCACCAGAAGGCCCTCCTTAGAGCTGGACCTCAGTGTCTGGGCTGAACAATGTGGGTGGAGACGCTCCTTTAGGTATACTGGGCCGAGGCCGTTTAGGGCTTTAAAGGTCAGCACCAACACTTTGAATTGTGCTTGGAAACGCACTGGGAGCCAATGAAGATCCTTTAGGACCAGTTTGATGGTATATGGTCCCAGTGGCTGATCCCAGTTGCTAGATTAGTCGTAGTTTCTGTGTCACCTTCAAAGGTAGCCCCACGTAGAGCACATTGCAGAAATCCAATCCTGCTTCTCAGGGGGCAGTGGTGCAACAATGTGGGATTGTGGGGTGTGTGTGTGTGTGTGTGTGTCAAAGACCCATTACTATTTCTGCAGCAGAGTACTCGTCTCCAGAACCTTAGAGCTGCCAAAATGCTCGCCCACTGGGTTATGAACCTTCACCTAAAAACAAAGTAAGATTTCAGTCCTCATTGTTCCACATAAAGATCTGATTTAAACTACAGTTACCAAGATTCTTTGGAGGGAAAACCAGGGATGACACTGGTTTAAATGTGCATCTCATCCAGGCCATTGCTGATCTACACCGCCAAACGTAACAGAGACAGAGGATCCCAATATGCTCTTTCACTTACTTGCCCGTGCAAGTCCCCTCCACCTCGGTAAAGAGCTTCTGCTTAACAGTGTTGAGGAGGTTGGGCCCAAAGTAACGAGGGTGCAACAGGATTTCGTGTTCCAATGAGATCTGGAGGCAAAACCGGTGTGAAGCAGAAAGAGACATTAGCGCAACAGCCACTCAGCAAATAGCAACGTTAGACCTGATTCCCACTGCACTGTGACAGCTGGTCTACACAGCCAAAGGAAGGCAAGTGGAGGGAGAAGGCCCTGTCACAGAATGGTGACAAGAGGGGACTCATTGCAGCACCTAGTCACAAGCTTAATTCCAGTAACACACTTGGGTACTTTTTTTAAAAAAACACTTACTACTTTGTCAAAACAAAATCAAAAATTCTTTCCAGTAGCACCTTAGAGACCAACTGAGTTTGTTCTTGGTATGAGCTTTCGTGTGCTACTTTGGGATACTACTTTGTGTATCCCAGAGGCTCAAGGTGCCTGCACATGGTTCTCCCCCTAATTTAATCCTCACAACAGCCCTGCTGCAAAGTAGGCAGAGAAACAATGGTTGGCCCAAGGTCACACGGTGAGTGTCATGGCTGAGTGAACCCAGGTCTCCCAGGTCCAGCAATTAACCACTGCACTACACTGGCTTCTCAAGGAAGCTCCCAGGGTTGAACCTGGGAGCTTCTGCATGCAATGCTCTGAGCTGTGACCCTTCCCCAGTATTTTCAATGAGGTCTACTCCCAGGTAAGCAGGTTTAGGATTGCAGTAGAGAACTGCTGGGCCACCCAAAGATCTGAATCTAGCCCAGCATCCAGATGTCAGCAGGGAGCCAGACAGATGCAGCTGCCACCTGATGTGTGTGCACAGCAACTACTTCAGAGGTATAATGTCTGTGGACAAGGGAGGCTCCATTTGCCATCACAGTCAATAGAGTGACAGAGCCATTTCTGATGATTCAGGCTGATTTGAGAGCTAGAGTGGTGTCGTGGTTAGAATGTTGGATCACTACCTGGGAGACCAGGGGTTAAATTCCCACTTGGCCACGGACCTCATTGCTTCTCAGCCTAAGGGAATTAAATGAGATGAGGGAGAGCCACATATGTCACCTTGTTCTGGAAGGGATTAATAATAATAATAATAATAATAATAATAATAATAATAATAACCTCACCCATCTGGCTGGGTTTCCCCAGCCACTCTGGGTGGCTGGGAACAGAATATTATTATTATTATTATTATTATTAAGAGTTAAAACATCAGACATTAAAAACTTCTCTAAGCAGGGCTGCCTTCAGATGTCTTCTAAAGGTTGTTTATTTTCTTGACATCTGTAGTGAGGGAACCACCAGAGGGCCCTTGGAGCTGGACCTCAGTGTCTGGGCTAAATGATGGGGGAGGAAAATAACTGCAATAAATAAATAAAATCCTATACATTAAAAAAAAAAATCCTCTAAGCTAACAGTCACAAAACAGTGCTGTGCTGGGCTGGAGTAGTCAAGGTTCTGTTCAGGGCAGACTTGCTGAAATCCACGAACAAGACTAGGTTATGGACATTCATTTCAACAGGTCTACCCTGAGTAAAACTCGGCTGCATACCACCTGATGAGGGCGGCAAGTAGCAGCGCTGCGTTTGATCTCCCCTGTCCAAGATCTCCTCCTCTTCCAACTGGGTGCCACCAACACTTGAGTGAACTCCCCAGAGTGGCAACAGAAACACAGAATGCCAGAACTTGTAAAGTTGGAAGGGACCACGGGGGTCATCTAGTCCAACCCCCTGCGATGCAGGAATCTTTTGCCCAAGTGGGGCTCAAACCTGCAGCCCTGAGATTAAGAGTCTCATGTTCTACCGACCGAGTTATTACAAGACTACATAACGACGGAAGGGCCAGAATGTCTCCTTGACGTTACACATCATTCATTTGCCCCCGCGACCACATCTTTCACTTCCCACGTGGGGTGCCCGGGTAGCACTCGAGCAGGAAATGAGGTAAAACCTAAGACTCCCCAGTAATAATAATTTAAAAAATACTCACATGGTAAAACATCCTGGTGCCTCCCTGCGCGCACGCGCGCGTACGCACCTCTTTTCTCTTTTCGAGACCGGAAGGAACGCAGAGACGCTGTACGTTCTAAATGTTGCAAGGCAGCTTCGTCCTGATTGGCTGCGCGGCGATGGGATTCCATTGCCGCCTACGAAGAAAACAGGAAGCTGCCGGGACAGGGGAGGGGAACGTTGCTTGCCTGCGCGTGCGCCTCAGCGGTCGATGCCAGTGCCTATAGTGTCATGGCGGGTGCGCAGGGCTCTCCTATTAGTGGGATGTATATAGTGGGGGGGGGGGGAACTCTTTCCATAGAAGACGTTTGCTAGACATCAGAACATGAGAAGGGTCTTACAGCTGGATCGGCCCAGCCAGCCTGGAATTCAGAGACATATGCTGCCTCTGACCCTGGAGGGAGAACACAGCCAGTAAGGTTAGTAGCCACTCACCTGAGGGTCCAAGGTTCAAATCCTGTCATCTCTAGGTAGGCCTAGGAGAGATTCCTTGTCTGAAACCCTGGAAGGCTGCTGCCAGTCAGTGCTGGCAACACTGAGCACCTAGGTGGACCAATCATCTGACTCAGCAACGTCCTATGTTCCTATGGGAGCTACCTGTAATTTCCCTGTGCTTTGAGGGAGGCTCTCTGCACGTCACCAGAAGCTGTGTATTCAAGGTTTTTTTTCTTAATGGATTGCTTTTAACTTGCTGGAAACAATGAGCAACGAATTGGTTTTAGCAGCTGCTTTTACTCACTTTTTATTTTGTGTGTGTGCTCTTATTTGTCATAGAATTGTAGAGTTGGAAAGGACCACGAGGCTCATCTAATCCAAACCCTTGCAATGAAATAATCTTTTGCCCAACATGGGGCTCAAACCTACAACCCTGAGATATAGAGTCTCTTGCTCTATTGACTAAGCTATGTCATCATACTGTTGTTTTCATATTATCGCTCTTCATTATTAACATCTATATTCTGCTTTTCCTCCAAGAAGCTCAAGACAGCATAGATGCTTTCCTCCTCTCCTTGTTCTATCCTCACAACAACCCTGTGAGGTAGTTTAAACCCAGAGATCATTACCATATGGAAGTGCTCTTTTCTCCATATGTTTGAAACTCCCAAAACGCCCATGAGATACCTGCTGTATCATCATCATCATCATCAGTAATAATACAATTTATTACCCGCCCTTCATCCTACCATCCCAGGGCAGGTCAGAACAATTTAAAACAAAACGTTAAACACAGTTTAAAACAAATTGCAATCCTGCAAGAATAGGGTGGGTCCTACATCTCAGCTGGCAAAAACCAAAGCACTTCCTTCAAATTCCTCCTCAAAACCCACCTTTTCTATGAAGCTTTGGCACAATCCCCTAAACTCCCCATGCCCTGCTGCTATACCACCTTCTGTCAGCAAATCAGAATGAACATTGTCTAGCCTCCTTGCAAATACATCAGGAAGAATGCTCAATAAACAGGTCACTGCATATTATTTATTACATTTATGTCCTGCCTTTCCTCCCAAAGGAGTCCAGGGCAGCAGGTATCAGAAACTCTGGCCCTCCAGATGTTGCTAGACTACAACTCCCATCATCCCTGCCCATTGGCCATGCTTGCTGGGGCTGATGGGAGCTGTAGTTCAGCAATGCCTGGAGGGCCCAAATGTTCTCCACATCCAGCATACTGCATCCCTATTTATTCCTGCCTCCACTTCCGTCCCTTACCCCTGACTCACGTTTTATACTGTAAGCTCCTCAGGGCAGAGACCTGTCTTCCTGTACTCCATAAAGAACCAGAAGCATGGCTTGCACACTTTAGATTATATTGAGAATTAAAAAACTGGTTGGGTGTGCAGTCAATGAATAAGACACCAACAAAATTTGACTTCTTTATTAAAAACACTTGTAATATCAAAAATAAATTCTGCTAAGAAAGCAACTCCAGCCCCAACCCAATCCAAGCCCAAGCATTTCCCTATCCCCAAAGAGGGTGAACTGTCTCACTCACTGCTTAAAGCTCATTTACATTTAGGCTGTAATTCCACAACAATTTTCATGGGAGTTCTATTGAACTCAGTGGGACTTACTTCTGAGTAGACATACACAGGATTGCAGCTTAACGCACATAAATCCCCAACTCTAACATGCTCCCTGAGTTAATTTCCCCCCAAAATAAACCTACCTGAGGACCCTTTCCCTGTCATACTGATTTCTAATTTCCCTGCCTCATCATTTATTTCCAGCTGATACCTGATCTCCAGCTGATATCTGACTTCTGGCTGATTTACCCATTTTCTGATTTTCAGTTGATTTCCCTGCATTGATTCCCTGCTGATTCTCTTCCCTTATAGGGGGTATACAATGTAAAAAAAAGCAACATCACCATCCCTTTAGCAAACCTGTAGATAGCTGCACTGCTAAGATATATCTTTAAAAGATACACACACACACACACACACACACACAACCATGCCCCTAGAATAAAAACACCTGCAGGAAGGCAGCTACGCCTTTCCAAAATCCTGCTCCTGCTCGCAGCACCAGCTGCAGAAAAGGCCCCCTCCCTTCAGAGCTTATCTACACCCATTTCAAATGCTCCAGTACATTCCAGGGTACTCTCATACTGCTTTAACAGGCATGCCTCCCGCAAAGGATCTTGGGAAGTGTAGTGCATAAAGTGTTCTAAGAGCTGATAAGCGAAACCTAATAAACCACAGTTCCCAGGATTCTGTGGGGGAAGCCACAACTAAGAGAATGCTTTAGACCAAGCATAGGCAAACTCGGCCCTCCAGATGTTTTGGGACTACAAATCCCATCATCCCTAGCTAACAGGACCAGTGGTCAGGGATGACGGGAATTGTATTCCCAAAACATCTGGAGAGCCGAGTTTGCCTGTGCCTGCTTTAGATGGAGGGTACAGATGTGACCTTGTTCTGGTCAAGCAGCAAGGGGAGAGCGAGGCAGAAGGCAGCGCCATTCTCTGCCAACTGGGCAACTAGAAAACTTTGGCAAGCTAGCAAGCAAACGAAAAGAAATATTGAAATGTAAACATCAGTCTCTGTAAAGCAAGGCTGGTGGGGCAGCATTTACACGTTGCCTTCTGGGGGCCAGTGGTGAATGGGGAGGGGCTGTAAAAAAGTGGTTGGAGTGACAGTTGTGGCTCATAGCTTTGTCCACAGCGGTGGCTGGTGCCCATTGGGACTGGGGAGGTGGAAGGCAAAGGAGCCCAACAGTGAAGCCAGAACCAATGTCACAGCTTGAACCCACCATTCTAGTTTTGTCACATCCTCGTCTTCCTCCCTGCTGATTTCCACAAGAGGCAACACTGAGGCTACACAGGCGGAAGGTGATAGGCAGGCCTGTTCCCTGGACTGGCTGTAAGTACGAAGGCAGGCAGGTAGGTGAGGGCAAGCTGATGTTGCCCCATTTGCCCTAATTCGTAGCTAGGCTGTGTTCCAGGCACATGCCTCTCCATCCTCCACCCAGGCCAGCAAAATGCACTATCACCGTGGAGCCATAATCCCTGGGGAAAAGGGCTGAGAGAAGGGCCAGGGAGGGATGCCACCTGGGGAGCAGGTGGGCCCAACAGAGATGTCCAGAGGGTCGCATTTGGCCCCCAGGACCAAGGTACCCCCCTACTCCTCCTGTAAAGCAAGGGTGGCCAACTGGTGGCCCTCCAGATTTTGCTGGACTCCAACTCCCATCATCCCTTGCAGTTAATTGGCTGTGCTGAGGCTGATGGGAGTTAAGCAACATATGGAGGCATGTGCTAGAGCGCTCCAGCTCTGGTGGCCAAGCAGCTGTAGCTGTTCCTCACTTGCGCCAACAGAATGAGCGGCTGCTTAGGAGTTTCAGAAGCAGCCGCTCTGGGTCAGACTGATGACCCAAAGAGTCCAACATCCTTCCCCCCCCCACCCCCAACAACGCCTGCTGGCCAGATTCCTCCAGGACGCAAGCGCAGGAGCAGGGGCACCAAGGCAAGAGCTTCTAAACTGCAGGATGTTGAAAGGAGTGCTTCCAGGCCCAGGGGTCAGAGCGAGGCTGAGCCCTGAACCTGTTTCCAGGCAGGGAGTGGAGTGGGCCACCCTCCGCCCTCACTTCCTCGAACATTCCCGGTGTTTGCTGAGCGGCTGAACGTAGGGAGAGTCCCAGTCCCGGATAAACACTTTCTCCAGCTGCTGGCGCAGGGTTTGTCCCGGGGTTCCTGCAGAGGCGTCACTCTGGTTGACGACCAGACCCACGCCTGCAGTGCGGGTGAAGTAATCTTCAGACCAGTTGGAGGTACCTGGCAAAGAGGGAAACACACACACAAACAAATGCACAGCAGATTAGGGATTTCCTGTGTGTTTGGGTGGCTGAAAAATCCAAAGGGGAGGAAGAAGGTGAGGAGGTGGCTTTGGGGACATTCATGGGCTGGATCAAGTTTACTTTGGCTGACTGACATCCAATGTCCTTTTAAAATGTGTTAGGGAGAGGGGGATCATTGGGTTGTTTGTGTTTTTGTTTTTATTATGTATTTTGTGATTTATGCTGTGATTTTATGTTGTAACCACCCTGAGACCTGCAGGTATAGGGCGGTATACAAATTTAATAAACAACAATAATAGTAATGATTGGAGACCCTTGGGAAGAATTATCTAATAAATCTAATTCATAATAACAGTGGACATTGGGGTCCACAGGTCTGAGCTTCCACAGCCTTGAGGTACAGCAACAGTTTGCCACCAGAAGCACATTTAAACTCTCTGACAAGGAAGGGGACCTTCTAAAACTGCCCCTTTGACTTCCTCCTACTCAGGGAAGCAGAGAAGGGCAAAAGACAGGCAAGGATGGGGGTCCAGAGAGGCAGAACAGCAGAGCAACCCACCAAGCAACCCGGTGTATGCCACAGAAGGAGGGTCAAACTTCACATTATGCCAAACGCATCTTTGCATTTCAAGGTGCTAAGGTGAGATTCTCCATCCCCTCTCTGCCCCCAAAGCAAAATAGATACAGTGGTACCTCGGTTCTCAAACATAATCCGTTCCGGAAGACAGTTTGAGTTCCGAAACGTTCAAAAACCGAGGTGCAAAGGGCGGTCTGCAAATTTCATTGAGAAAATTGAGAAACGCGCAGTGGAAGCCGTTCAACTTCCGAGGCACGTTCGAAAACGGAAGCATTTACTCCTGGGTTTTTGCCGTTCAGTTTCCAAAATGTTCATCAACGGAGACGTTCGAAAACCAAGGTACCACTGTACTAGCTTAGAATCATCACAGTTGGAAGGGACTTCAGAGGACATCTAAGCGGAAGCCCTGGCTGCCCCATCACGGAACTGTTAGGGACAGAGCCATAAAACGCAAGCAAGGTCTACGTACCAATGTAGGCGATTCTGTCGGTCACCATGTACTTGTTGTGATTGACGTGCGCATAAGGGATCGGTGGCTGCTCTCCCTCCGAGGGAATGACAAAGAGTTTCTGAAAGGAGAAAAAAGCTGCCTATTACTACCACTAGTGGGAGACGCCTCCTCTGATTCTGCACCCTCCCTAGAGCCAAAGGTAAGGCCTGTTAGCTTCTTTGCAAACTGGCCTGATTGGGTAGGTACTGTCTGGTGCATGGCAGGTGCGGGGAACCTTTCGAGCATCTAGATGCTACAACGCCCTTCAATTCCAGCAAACAAGGCCAATTTGCCAGGAATGATGGGAGTTGTAGTTCAGCAGCATCCGGGGGGCCAAAGTTTCCTCACACCTAGTGTAGAGGTTATAGCAGGCTTCCTCAACCTCGGCCATCCAGATGTTTTGAGACTACAATTTCCATCATCCCTGACCACTGGTTCTGCGAGCTAGGGATCATGGGAGTTGTAGGCCAAAAACGTCTGGAGGGCCGAGGTTGAGGAAGCCTGGGTTAGAGTGTTGGGCTAAGCCCAAGAGGCTTGAGCTGAAACCTTCACTTCTTAAGTTCTACGTTCCTATAATTCTGGCACTCCAGATTCTGAATTGGATTCCTGCGGCTTTCTGAACCTGACTTAACACCATTAACAGAGTGAAGAAGAAGAAGAAGAAGAAGAAGAAGAAGAAGAAGAAGAAGAAGAAGAAGAAGAAGAAGAGTTTGGATTTGATATCCCGCTTTTCACTACCCGAAGGAGTCTCAAAGCGGCTCACATTCTCCTTTCCCTTCCTCCCCCACAACAAACACTCTGTGAGGTGAGTGGGGCTGAGAGACTTCAGAGAAGTGTGACCAGCCCAAGGTCACCCAGCAGCTGCGTGTGAAGGAGCGGAGAGGCGAACCCGGTTCACCAGATTACGAGTCTACCACTCTTAACCACTACACTTTTACTTCCATCTGGATGTCGCTACAGGACTTCATATACAAAATCGGCCAGGCACAAGAATAGTTTTTTCCCTTGTGCCATTAAATTGTTAAATTCGTAGTTGTATAGCTTAAGGGGAGGTAAAATATGGGTGGGGTTTCTTTGCTTCTTTGTATTGTGAGAGGAACAGTGTCTGTATGTTTACATTGCAATGTAGCCGAAACAAATTCCAAGTATGTTGGAAAATGTACTTGGCCAATAATAAATTATTCCGATTCCTACACCACACTGGCTCTCAGAGTGGAGCCCATTTGCGGTGTAGCAGTTAGAACAGAATTTCCACAAACTTGGGGCTGCAGCTGTTGCTGGACAACAACTCCCACTATCTCTAGCTAGCAGGACCAGTGGTCAGGGATGATGGGAACTGTAGTCGAAAAACAGCTGGAAACCCAGCTGTTTGGGAAACGCTGGGTTAGAGCTTCAGACTAGGACCTTCCCCAGGGCTCCTCCAAGCAACCTTTTTATTGCACACTAGTTCTCACAGCGGCCGACCAGATGCCTGTAGGAAGCCCAAAAGCAAGATCTCAGCCCAACAGCAACTCTCCCCCCTTGCAGTTCCCAGCCACTGTCATTTGCAAGCTTGCCGGCTCTGACAGCGGAGGTAGCACCTAAGGGCGCCAAACAGCTTGCATCCAAGCAATCATGTCTGCTTGTTCTCTCTGGTTACGAGACTCACCACTTCAATGGGGCAACGCAGTGGTTCGTAGCTGAGGACTCTGAGCGATTCCAGGAAGATGAACATGGCGGGATGTGAGTGTTTCCAGCAGCTGATGAGGAGACGCACCTTCACCCTTCTATCGCAGGCCGCAGTGCGCAGCGCATCATCAATGACCGGCCAGAACCTGGGAGTGCCGGGCCAAGCGCAACAGCATTATTATACAGGGAACAGGGATTTCTTTAGTCCCCGAAAACCTAAAGCTGTTGGTGTTCCTACAAAACAGCGAAGGCTGCTTACAAACCATACATTGAAAGCCCATGATCCCCCCCCCAGAGTATCAGGAACTGTAGTTTACCCCACACAGAACTACAATTCTCAGCACCCTTAACAATCTACAGTTCCCAGGATTCTTGGGGGACAGAGAATGGGCTTTGAATGTATGATGTGTGAACACAGTCCTAACGGGCCATTTGCCATCAACATCTGAATTCCAGAGCAGATATGTTGTTGTTGTTCAGTCGTTCAGTCATGTCCGACTCTTCGTGACCCCATGGACCAGAGCACGCCAGGCATGCCTATCCTTCACTGCCTCTCGCAGTTTGGCCAAACTCATGTTAGTAGCTTCGAGAACACTGTCCAACCATCTCATCCTCTGCCGTCCCCTTCTCCTTGTGCCCTCCATCTTTCCCAACATCAGGGTCTTTTCTAGGGAGTCTTCTCTTCTCATGAGGTGGCCAAAGTACTGGAGCCTCAACTTCAGGATCTGTCCTTCTAGTGAGCACTCAGGGCTGATTTCTTTAAGAATGGATAGGTTTGATCTTTTTGCAGTCCATGGGACTCTCAAGAGTCTCCTCCAGCACCATAATTCAAGAGCAGATATATGCCACTCTAAAGCTTGTGTCCAGGGCAAGTTCCACTCAGGGTAGACCCATTGAAGTGAATAGGTATGGCCAACTTTAGCTTTAGGAAAACAGGAAGATGCCTTATAAGGGGTGAGAACAAACTGGTCCATCTAGCTCATTATTGTCTACACCAGTGTTTTTCAACCACTGTTCCGCGGCACACTAGTGTGCCGTGAGATGTTGCCTGGTGTGCCGTGGGAAAAACGTCCCGGCCGTTGTTGTTGCCTTCCTTCAGCCAATCAGGGTCAGCCCGCGTTTGTACACAGAGCCGAAAACAGACACCCGCCTTGCCCCAGCAGCGCCGAGGCTGCATTGCACGGCCCTGGACGCGGCAGCCGGGCCGGCCGCCTCAAAAGCGCCTCCCTCCCTCCTTCGCCCTCCCGCCGGCCAATCGTCAGGCCAATCGTCGGAGTTCCCTGTCTCCTCGGCTGTCGGCGTGGCCCTGAAGGGGTCCTGCGCGCTGCGCGCCGCGCGCCCCTTGTCGCGAGTGGGGTTCCGAGGCCAATGTAGGTGCGCACATCTTAGAAGTGGGAGGGGGGTGGAAAGAGCGGGCCGGAGATGAGGAGGAGGGAGCCGGCGGTGGGCGTGGGTGGGGGCTTGGAAATGGCGCGCGCGAGGCGGAGGCCGGGGGGGGGGGGAGATAGAGAGAGGATTCAGTACCAAATTGGATGCAAAACCGCATCTATAACCTCTCAAGGGAAACGTTTCCCAAAGTGCAGTCATCTCCAACCTACATAAATTAAGAATTATTTTGCTGTTTGGAGGAAATAACAAGCCTGGCTCCTTTCAGCTGGGTGAGAGCACTTTGCTAATAAATGATGAATAATTAGGATGTGTAGGTTTCCTTTTGCATTTATTTTGCACTTGCTGGTTCAACCTCTTTGAACTTCCCAAAGCACAAGATCATCACAAAAAAGGGAATCACCACATTGGCTGGGCTCTCAAGTGTGGCATGGCAGTTAATTATATCATGTCAGGATGTTCAGGAGCTTCTCCACTCATGTCTTTGTCACAAAAAGTCACTCAGGTACAAGACTAGAGTCCCTCAGACCTTACTTGGGGCTGGACTATATTTTGAAAAAAATATGAACAAATTCCTATGTCCCACAAATAACCCAGAGATGCATTTTAAATAAAAGGACAGGTTCCAATTCTGTAAAAACACGCTGATTCCTGGACCATCCACGGGCAGCATTTAGAAGGTGATTGGGCCACATCCGACCCCCGGGTCTTAGTTTGGGGACCCCTGCTCTTAAGTCCAAGAATTATAAAATACTTTCTTTGTGTTTATTTGATTCCTATTCAAGAGAATTACTTTATATATAGTCAATATAGGCATAGAGTTAAATTTTTTAACATTTTCTAATGGTGGTGTGCCTCGTGATTTTTTTCATGAAACAAGTGTGCCTTTGCCCCAAAAAGGTTGAAAAACACTGGTCTACACTGATTAGCTCTGCAGGTTTTCAGGCAGGGGATGCTCCCAGGCTGCCTGGAGATATTATCAACTGGATAGCTCATTTCGTTACAGAATGGCGCTGATAATGCCAATGATGCTGGTTCAATCCCCATATAGGGCAGCTGCATATTCCTGCATTGCAGGGGGTTGGACTAGATGATCCTCAGGTCCCCTTCCAACTCTACGGTTCTATGAATCTGTGGCATTCTGCATTCAATGCAGATGCTCCACTGCTGAGCTATGGCCCCTTCCCTTTATGCCTTTATCACTTGTTTGGTTCAGATTTTTATGTGCCTTTTCGGTCCCTCTTTGTCCTACCTCTTTGGTTTGCAGAATGTGCACTGGGGCTCATAGTCCATCACAGCAATGTAGACAAAGTCTTTGGCATCCTCGATGGTGCTCAAAATGGCGGTGAGATCAGAGGTTCTGCCTGAGGAGCAGAGGGCCGGTGGAGAGCTCTGGAACCACAAAATCAGAGAGCTTGGAAGGTGGCAAAAGAGGAGGAGAGGGCAAATCAAGGGGGCTGAGCAACGTACAGCACTTGAGGCTATTCAGTTTAGGAAAAATCAAGAGAGGGAAAGCAGAACATGGCAGAAGTGTTAAAATGATACGCGGTGTGAAGAAAATGGACAGGGAGTTGTTCTCGTAATACTCTCACCTGGTGGTGTGGTGTAATGGTTAGAGTTGTCGGACTAGGACCCGGGAGACTTGGGTTCAAATCCAATCCCTCAGCCATGAAGCTCACTGGATTAACTTGGGCCAGTCAGTGCCTCTTGGCCTAACCTTACCTCACAGGGAAATTGTGAGGATAAAACCATGCTCCTTGGTGGAGAGGTAGAGTGTAAATGCAGTAATGAAAGTCATTCTAACCTCTGACCGACTTTTAACTGTAAAAAGAGGCAGTTGGAGAGAGGAGGTATGGAAGTAACTGGCTGGTGTGGAGGACCAGGAAATTTTGCTTGAGGGAAAAAGCCACCTGGAGGTTTGTGTTCGAAACAGAAGCTCTCAAGTCTACGTAAACTGCCAACCGCCACCTCTGAGTGCCCTGTATGTGTGTCAGTTTTCCCACTGAATAAACCCAGTTCAAGTTCATCTTGTCTCTGACGGCTCCAAGGCTAACGTTTCTAGGAAGTTTCAAAGCATTTGGAGATAACTGGTGGCAGAAAAAGAAGAAAGAAATAGAGACACAGCTACTTTGTGGGTGTAGGCCAGTGAGGCTGAGGGACCTGGGATCCCCACCAGGCCGGAATGTAGCCTACCGTGCAAAGGGAAGAGTCACATCTGTCATCCACCCAGTGTGGAAATGCAGCCTGTGGGCTCAAAAATATTCCCCACCCTGCACCAACTTACAGACAGATACAGCTGACCGCCGGTGCCATTCAGCTGCAGCTTCAGGGGATGAGTCAGGCCAGACTCGGCAGCCAGGTCCGCTGGCCACTTGGGTGGGATGGAGGCCCCGTCTTTCCCCAGGATGCGGTATATGGCAAAAATTCGGTGTAGGTCCCTAGCTAGGCAGCTGCAGTTGTACAGCACGGCGCCCAGCTCTTTAACCTGTAAGAAAGAAGGAACAAGGTGAGCAGGGCCTTGGGAGATTAGTCTGACTATCGAGGCCCCGAGGTATGGGGAGACTTGGGCTTAAGGGAAAACATGGCCCCTCTGTCTGGCCCTCAGGGTACACCCCTCACCAGCCCCACGTTGCACCTTGAACATTTCTGATTTTCTCAAGTTGTATCAACCACCTGCACCTGTTTGACAAAAATGCTCTATGAACTGCAGAACCAGCATCAGCACCAGAAATCAGGTGGGGCTCTTCTTTAAATTGCCCCCTCCGTTGAATGATACTCTGAGAAGTACCAAGCAGCTGAATCCAGCGGCCATTTTAATTACCCACAGAGCCTAGGGCTTGCTGATCAGAAGGTTGGCGGTTCGAATCCCCGTGATGGGGTGAGCTCCCGTTGCTCGGTCCCTGCTCCTGCCAACCTAGCAGTTCGAAAGCACGTCAAAGTGCAAGTAGATAAATAGGTACTGCTCCGGCGGGAAGGTAAACAGCGTTTCCATGCGCTGCCCTGGTTTTGCAAGAAGTGGCTTAGTCATGCTGGCCACATGATCCGGAAGCTGTACGCCGGCTCCCTCGGCCAGTAAAGTGAGATGAGCACTGCAACCCCAGAGTCGTCCGTGACTGGAACTAAAGGTCAGGGGTCCCTTTACCTTTTTATGCCCCTGGTGCAGTATTGCTCTGGGGCATTGTAGCAATTTAAAATGTTGTATGATTATAATCATTGTTCTTACATTTCAGTGATTGGTGTACTATATGACACCGCAGTCTCTCAAATTAACAAACAATACAACAAAGAATCAGTAAAACTTAACCTTCACTATGCCCTTTTCAGCACTTGCTAAAATATATTTTCATTTAGGCAAGCCTATCCAGACAGTCAAAACGTTAACTTTCATTTTCTAAATGTTTCTAATGGTTATTATTAACCGTTTTGCACTGGCAATTTTATTCTTTTCTCTTTTTTTGTTAACGGCTTTGAGGTTTTATTATAATCGAGTGGTACAGTATATAAATTTGTGAAATTGATACAATTAAAAAATAAAATCAGAATATGTATATTTCTAATGCCTACGGAGAGGTTTTTTTTTTTTAAGTCTTCTCACCAAGCGCCTGAAGTTCAACAGGGAGAGAGGACCTGCCTGATCTCAGCCAGGAGAGAGTTGCACAGAAATGGGCCCATAGCTTCTGGGGGTCTTGAAGCACCCCCAGCATTGCTCAGGAATGGCGGATGGCTGCCACTGCTAGCAAGAAAGCCTCCCCCCCCCAGGTCCAACGGACAAAAGTGTGGGCCCAACAGAGTGTCTGACCCTGACAATTGTTTTGTGGGTTGTGAGAATCTCCACCCCGTTGACAATCCCCAGATCACACCCTCAGATGCTTCTAATGCACAGCTGTCCCCCTGCCCATGCTCTTGAACCTGTTTCACCCACGACGCCCAGAGGTACCTGAGTGAGGGAGCGCCAGTCCATGTTGGCACTGCCCACAAAGATGTGCTTCCGATCCACCACCCATATCTTGGTGTGCAAAATGCCTCCCGTCAGGTTCTTCATGTCCACATACCGCACATCTGCACCTGCAGGAGGAAGGGGCAAGAATTTAACGCCAACCCACCTTCCATTTCCCCATTGATCCTAATGATGTTAAGAGGCCTTTGTGTCGTCATCGCTTATAATATGGTGTGTCACGTGCATTCAGCTTTTTGTAATCCTTACGACAGCCCTGCGAGGTTGCATTATTGAAACATAGGAATGGTGTGTTACACCATAGCATGACACTGGTCCACCTAACTCAGCAGTGTGTATACCAGGGGTTGGCAAGGTTTACCGGCCATGGGCCGGATCACTCCCACGGAGATCGTCCGTGGGCCGGACTGGAGCAGCGCGACGTCAAAAATCGCATCTGCGGCTGTGCATGTCCACGGTGCCGGAAATCGCTTCTGTGCATGCCCAGACGCTGGAAATCGCGCATGCGCAGAAGCGATTTTCGGTGTCTGGACATGCACAGACGCGATTTCTGGCGCCGCTCAGGGAGTCCCCGCACCACGCTGTGCCAAACCGGTGCAGCGCAGTGCGGGGACTCGCTGAGCAGGTGGCTTGGTTCAGGGGCGGCTCATGGGCTGGTAAAACAGTCTTCGTGGGCCGCTTCCGACCTATGGGCCACATGTTGCTGACCCCTGGTGTATAGTGACCAGCAGCAGCTTACTGGGATTTTAGGCAGGGAGACTCTCCCAGTCACCTCCATACCTGGAGATGCTAGGGATTGAACCTAGGACCTTCTGCATGCAAAGCAGATGCTCTACCACTCAGCCTTTGGAATTATCTCCCCCTGGATTTTCCTCTGCCCCCTTCATTACAACCCCAGTATTACTCCCCTACTGGAGATACAAGGCTGAAGATGAGGGAGAATGGCTCATTTAAGTCTATGTAGCCTGGTGGCAGAGGTGAGATTTGAACGATGGACTACTTTACTTGTAGCTCAGTCCCTATGCTACTCCAGTTACCAAAAGCAAACCCACTGAGCCAATGCCATTACAGACCACATGCATCCTAAGTCTATGTATATTCTGCCACCAAGGGCAGAACTGAGTGTTCAGAATTCAGCAAGCTTCTAGCCTTCATGCTTGTGAATACAGATTCTCTCCCTTTTAGATTTAGCAAAGTGTTAAAATACAGGCCCCATCAGCTTCTTGTGTTCAAGAAATCACCTGGGAGATCAGCCATTAACCAAAGACAAAGGGAAGTCAGTGATTTTTTTCTGGGGGTACTCAAGGATATGAAGTACTGCCCCCCCCAATAAAAGCACTGGAGAAGGTAATAGGCTATCAGGAAGGCCAGAGGGGGGCACTCTGCCAGATGGCCCATGGCAGGAACCTTCCTTACAGCTCTGAATATATACACTATATGCACACATACACACCTAACTCCAACATAAAACATATTCAAAGTACAGTAAGTCCACAATTTACATGGGGGTTCTGGGGATTGCACCGATATAGTATAAAACA
The DNA here is from genome assembly GCF_009819535.1 of Lacerta agilis. Taxonomy (NCBI): domain Eukaryota; kingdom Metazoa; phylum Chordata; class Lepidosauria; order Squamata; family Lacertidae; genus Lacerta; species Lacerta agilis. Next base: position 29,746,461 of record NC_046328.1, on the reverse strand, counting down.
CTTGGTTCAATGGTGGGTGGGATTGCCAAAGTCCTTTCTCCTGGATGCCTGTCTGCCTTATTTATTGTTGTTGTTTTGTTTATTATTATTATTATTATTATTATTATTATTATTATTATTATTATTATTATTTTGGTCAAGAGCATAAAGCTGAATGTGCACAAGTTAAATGAGCAGAAGTTGCGGGCTTACTGTACATTCTCGCCCTCAAAGAATTCTGGGCACTCTACTTTACTCCTCACAAGAGTTACAATCCCCATTGACCCTTAACAACTTGCCCAGAATTCTTTGAGGAAAAGAGTGTGCCTTAACGGTATAATATCACATACAACGGCCTTCATTGGTTAATAGTTGAATGTTGAAAGGTTTCCAGGTGGTACCAAAAACCCTGCTCTACGTGACACCTTACCATGGCGGGCCAATTCATCTGTGTCGTACTCGGAAAACTGGGGGCTGTTCACAGCGATGCTGAGCTTCACCCCGCGAGAAGGCAAGGCCCGCAGCAACTCAAACACCGCCTTGCCCTGCAAGAACGAAAAGCACAACCAGACGCTTACTATTGCTATGTATGCATGGAACCTAGAGATGCTCACATCTCCATCTCAAATAGATTTGCGGGTTCATTTCTATGTGCGTGAAGCAAAGGGAGTTAATTTGGGAGGCAGAGTTACCTGCAATTTATTTAATTAAGGAAAGTCAGTAAAAGGATGGTGTTAAACACTCATGACAAAGTTGTACGTGCATTTTGTGCTCAAATCAAAGTTGAAAGGGCAGAAGCAAGTGAATCTTCAGGTAAATTTACTGCTAGGAAATAGCCTCAGAGGGTCTGCAGAACCAGATAGATTTTCTGCAGTCATTACACGCCAAGAATTCCTTTTACAGCATTCCAATGTTTTAAGGGGGAAATTTATTCTGCAGCACTGCTTTGCTCTGCTTCCACAGCTGTTTTAGCGGGATGCTCTCGAATGAACAGCAAGCTATCAAAGGGAAACCTTTGCGACCTCTGCTGGTGTGCAGCAAGTTAGCAGGTAAGTGGGCGGGTTTATGCAGATTGCACACCAATGGCCATCGAGCAACCAGGCAGATGGCTGAGAAATTGACAAGGTCGACAGAATCCACTATTTTTGAGATTGAACTGTCCATCAAGAGTCTGCTTAGCTGGACAACAGAAGCAGAAACATTATCAGAGTATATTTTGTGGAATTGGAAACGGTGCTGATTCCGAGGGGGCAGTGAGAGCTTTGCAGCACCCAGGTACCCACGGACAGCTCAAAAGCCATCGGAAAAGGAGACCCGCATAATTTTTCATGGGTTTGTTATCGCTTCTCGGCCTTTTGGCTAAGATCAAGTGTAGTATCTGTTCTTATCAGTTTAATATCTGATATGTCCTCTATTTGAGGACTATATATTAAATGGATTTTTGGAGCTGGGAGATGGAATAGGGGCTTGCTCCGTCCACTCCATGCATCGACCTGGTATTGCAGTACCTCCAGGAACGGTGCACCTCCCTTTGGGGAGAATATTGCTGGTTCAAAAAATAGATGAAAACTTTCACTTCCCAACAAGGTTATGTCTTGAAACAATGGTGTTGTATGTTCCTGCCACAGCCCCTCCCCCCTACATGATGGTCAGGGGTGTGTATCTCTGCCTCCCAAAGGTTTGCACAGCTCTCTATGGCAGCAGTCCTGGCTAGAAGCTCTGCAGGTGAATGGTGCCTCTGGGAGACCCCTCTCTTTGTGGGGTGGGGGGGGGTGGGGGCAGCTCAGAGACCAGGGGCTGCTGCCCAGAGGACTCCCAAGGAGAGGGGAGAGGAGAGGAGGCTGAGGAAACTGTTCACAAGGGAGGGTGTTCAAAAAAAGAGTCAAAACAAAATAAAAAATAAAAAAATTCCTTCCAGTAGCACCTTAGAGACCAACTAAGTTTGTTCTTGGTATGAGCTTTCGTGTGCATGCACACTTCTTCAGATACATGAAAGCTCATACCAAGAACAAACTTAGTTGGTCTCTAAGGTGCTACTGGAAGGATTTTTTTATTTTTTATTTTGTTTTGACTATGGCAGACCAACACAGCTACCTACCTGTAACCAAAAAAAGAGTGAGAGGCTGCCAGCTCTGCAGGCAATGGGTGACAAAACTGGGCTCCTGAGACCCACAGGGGTGGCAAGAAATAATGTACAGTAGTTGGTCAAGGGAACCGTGGACTAAAAAAAAAGTTGAAAACCTCTGCCCTACCTAATTTAGTAAAGATGCATAATTTTCTGTGTAAAAATTGTATGCATCCTTGCAATGTTCTACCTCTCAAGCACTGGCTGCCAAGGACTAACACATGAGGGATAAATTGGATTCACCTTGCTTTTAAAGGCATATCCAGCTAATTCACACAAACGACACAAACTGCATTACTCAAACACACAGTTCTCCAGATTTTACAATGCAGTTTTCCAATCAAGTAATAATGTGCAAAAAGTAATATTCTTGGGGTAAAGGGTGCATAACAATGCATCTATAAGAGAAAAGAACATACAAAATGCACTCTGTTGGGAGAAACTGATTTACAAAAATGTGTGCATTGGGCAAAATTGCACACAGTGAAATGGCGATGGATTTTCATGTGGCTTTTTAAAAAAAAATGCAAACAGATGTGGAAATGTACAGAACTGAAGCTTGGAAAAATGAGAAACAGAAAAACTGGAACCGAGACTGTCCCATCCTAGCGACTGACCTGCTTCGAAGAGGGATCCTCCACGTGAACATCGGAGTCTCGTAGGGTGAAGTAGAAAGCTGCTATCTCCACACTGCTGTTGGCACCACCCAGGAGGTCCATCCAAGCCTGGTAGATGCTTGGATGGTGAGGAGTCAGCATTTCATAATCCAAAGTTGATGGGATGCTCTCCACCAATACCAGGCTAAAGCCAAGAAAAAGAGAAGGGAGCAGGTGAAGGCTAAAGAAATGCAGTGGTGCTGTTTTCTATGTTGGACAGGTTGGCAACGCCACGGATTTTTGGCTTCTTTTCAGAATCTCTTCCATCCCACATGCTGTGCTATGGTGAGAGGGGTGCGGCCTGGGGAAAGTGCCAAGGGTCAGACCGAGAGGCTTGGAGGGCGAGGTTCTGCCCTGGTTCCCCCCACCCCTGGACTACAACACCCCCAGCTGGAAGCCCTTTTTTCAATGTTTCCTTTCTAAATATAGTTTTATTGATTTCTAATACATAACACTCCTTCATGGATCACTGCCTTGTCGTGGCGAAGGGGCTTGAATAACTCAGGGAAGCTAGGAGCTATGCTAGCTAAGATGGACAGGTCATAGTGGAGAGTTTAGACTAAATGTGATCCACCTGGAGGAGGAACCGGCAAGCCACTCCAGTATCCCTGCCAAGAAAACTCCATGGGCAAAGACAACAGGCATATAAAGTTTGGCCAAACTGCGGGAGGCAGTGAAAGATAGGCGTGCCTGGCGTGCTCTGGTCCATGGGGTCACGAAGAGTCGGACATGACTGAACGACTGAACAACAACAACAACAAAATACGTAACAATTACAAAAGAGAGAGAGAGAAGGATACAAAAACAACCTGCCCCCCCCCCCAAAGGACGGATCAATCTAGTTAAGTTTGCCAAAGTCCAGTCTGTGATTTCGGTAGTTGCTGTTCTTCAGGATTATCAGTAAAGTGTTTTATAAAAGGCTGCCATATTTCAAAAAAAATGTCTACAACATTTGTGTTATGCAGTGCATGTAATCTCTTTGTTAATTGTTCTGCAGTGTGTTTTTAATGCTGTACACCGCACCCTGGGATCTTATGATAAAAGGCAGTACCTAAATTGAATTAATAATAATAATAATAGTTGACAGCCCTTACATACACATGTCCCTTACTTGCCTGCACTGACTACTGCACTCTTCCACCTCATTCCACAGTTTCGGGAAGCTGCTCCATTTCCATGCTTTGTATCCCACCAGCCCCAGGAAGGAGCCAGGGTTTCCGTGTTCCCATGCGAACCAGCAGCCAAAGCCCAGGATAAGCAAGAAGAGAAGGAAACAGAGAACAAACCGATACGGGAGACGCTGAGAAGACAAAAGGGGTTGAGAGGAAGAAGGACATTATTTAGTGTCATCTCCAAACTAAGCCCAATGTACATTTTGCTCTAGGAAGCTTAGTTTGGTCAGAATCGAGTATACACATTTAGAGTTGATGCTAAATAAATTACTTTTGGTAAATGAGCCGCCATAGCTGCTGGAGGGCCATGAAAATTTGTCTCCTGGGCTTTTTAGACCTGTCTACTATGCACTGTCAGGACCCAGGTGGCGCTGTGGGTTAAGCCACAGAGCCTAGGGCTTGCTGATCAGAAGGTCGGCAGTTCAAATCCCTGCCACGGGGTGAGCTCCCCTTTGCTCAGTCCCAGCTCCTGCCCACCTAGCAGTTCGAAAGCACGTCAAAGTGCAAGTAGATAAATAGGGACTGCTCCAGTGGGAAGGTAAATGGCGTTTCCGTGCGCTGCTCTGGGTCGCCAGAAGCGGGTTTGTCATGCTGGCCACATGACCCGGAAGCTGTCTGCGGACAAACGCCGGCTCCCTCGGCCTATAGAGCGAGATGAGTGCCGCAACCCCAGAGTCGGACACGACTGGACCTGATGGTCAGGGGTCCCTTTACCTTTACCTTACCTATGCACTATCTGAAACCAAAGGGTGCATGGGTTGCCAGATGTGAAATAAAAATATTGGTATTTTTTCCAGCTCTCCTACCCCACTATCAGCGTTTCAGGCAGGGAATGTCTCCCAGCTCTACATGGAGCTACTGGGGACTGAACACCACCACCACATTTATTTATTGATTGATTGATTCATTCATGCCCCGCCTACTCTGGGCGGCTCCCTACAGAATATTAAAAACACAATAAAACATCAAATATTAAAAACTTCCCTAAATAGGGCTGACTTCAGATGTCTTCTAAAAGTCATGTAGTTGTTTATTTCCTTGACATCTGATGGGAGGGCGTTCCACAGGGCGGGCGCCACTACCGAGAAGGCCCTCTGCCTGGTTCCCTGTAGCATCACTTCTCGCAGTGAGGGAACTGCCAGAAGGCCCTTGGAGCTGGACCTCAGTGTCGAGGCTGAATGATGGGGGTGGAGACACTCCTTCAGATATACAGGGCTGAAGCTCTACCACTAAGTTATTTATGCCCCTTCATTCTGATTTGTTTGCAGAGAGGTTTGATAGTGTGTCAAAGTAATGCCACACATTTCCCACTGCATTTTCACTATTGCTTTCCTTGTTGCCCAAAGTCAGATCTTTTGTGGAAGTGGGTTTGTTGCACAAGCGCTCCAAAACAACTAGAATTGCACAACCAGAATTTGCTGGTAGGTGACTGAATTTCACCCAAAAATAACGAGTCTGGGGTTGCCCTCTGTCACCCCACTGAGAAAGCAACTATCTCATACATTTCAAACTCTGTGTGTTTTTACCTCCATGTTAATTTTTTTATTTAACCAGATTTATATACCACTTAATCATCAAGAAACCCTAAGCGGTTTGCATAAAACAATATGAAATATTCAGAAGAAACTATCAACACAATCAAACTTTAAAAAGAAGTAGACTAAAAATTTACCAAAATATAGATAAAACCTGTAAGTTTTAAAACTAATGTGCAAAACAGCTTCTGGCAACCTTGAAATTATCAGCTGTGGGAGCCTGCGACTGTTCTGCACATTTTTAGATTTTGCTAAAGGCTGCTTTGTAGATGTTTCTAAATCTGTTTCAGTTTTATTTTTAATTGCATTGCCTCACCATTGTGGCAGTTCTTGCCCTGCCTTTGTGTGGAACGGCAGGCTTGTCTTTGTGCGGAATGTTTAGACGTGCCCAAAGAACAATTAAAAGTTTTAAGCAGGCATCAAAAACAATACGACGAAGGTGCTTGCTGACTATCAATCAGCAGGGAGTTCCGGAGAGTAAGCGCTGCCACACTAAAAGGATTGTTTCCTTGCCAGGGCAAAATAAACATTACATGGCACTTGTGAAAGTACCTGTTCCGCAGACTAAAGCAGTTCAGTGGGAATATATGGGGTATGTTGCAGCATCTGGAGGCTAGCCATGCTTTGGGATTCTCTAATATACCTTGGCCCACTTATGGGGGGCTCCTGCCTGTGAGTCGGCCTTCCTCATGGTTGGCGCCTTGGACCTGGCGGCGATTCCTGCCCTGCTCAGCTGCCCAAGGGCAAGCGTCTCGTTTTCTTCCCTGCCTTGTGAGCTGGCCGTTGTCCTCCTCTGCATCTGGGGCCTGGCCTTGGTGCTTCGTGGCTGAGACGTCTCCAGAACCTGTAGCCGGGCCCTCTTGTCTTTCACCACTTCCCACTCGATGTTTGGTTGAGGCAGCTGGCAAGAGAGGAAAAAGCTCATGTTGTGAAAATCGTATCTCGGCTTCACGTGCTGAGATCAGAGTGAGTCTTTTGATAACACACACACGCTGTCCCTCTGAGCAAGCGAGCTACCAAACGTGGAAGTCTTCCATTTTTTCAGACCAAGGGCCGATTTCCTTTCTAAGTAACTTTCCGGAGGCCACATGCCAGTGGTAGGTGGGGCCGGAAGCAGAAGTGGATGGGGCTACAAATGTAAATGTTAACTTTAAATACTCAAGGAGAGCGTGGCGCATAGCCACTGAGAGCCACGGCATGAAGAGAGGGTATGTGTGGCTGGGGAGAGTTCCGAGGGCCTGACAGAGGGGCCTGGAGGGCCGCATCCGGTCCCAAGGTTCTCCACTCAACCTGTAGTTTCACATTTCATCCAAGTGGGAAAACAAGAAGTAACAGGCTGGAAACAAGCCAGGGTATTAAGCCATGGTTGTAAGCTGGTTTAACATTCTTTCCCCCCGGTTTGGACAAAATTGGAAACACAGTTAAATGGAAGGGTTTCTGGTTTGCTTGCTCCTGCGGTACAAGATGCTAACAGTCCCATGTTCAGTACTCAATGGCATCTCCAGGTATGGCTGGGAGAGATTCCCTGCCTGAAATCCTGGAGAGCTGCTGCCGGTCAGTGCAGACAATACTGAGCTAAATGGATCAGTGGTCTCAGTATAAGGCCGCTTCCAATGTCTCTACTGGGATATGAAAGAAGAGGGCAGCTATTTCCTCAGATGGCTCTGCTTAAAAAAAGAAGACCCGTTATTGTTATGCATTCTTTGTTACCTCCTTTGCCCCGTTTTGGGGTGGGGAAGGCTCCTCTTCCTGTGGCACATCCAGTCTCCTCAGCCTGACAAAGGGGGACTGAAAAGGAAAATGGAGGGATGTCTTTTTATGTTCAGTGAGCCCGGCTGTGGCAGCCATCTTGGTTGTCGTCGTCCTCTTACTATTAATGGACTCTGCCTGTGAACCAAATCCTGACTGACAGAAACAAGGCAGCTGACCTTCCGAACGGTACTTTCCCCATTTATTTATTTATTTGAGCAGTGAAGAAGAAGAAGAAGAAGAAGAAGAAGAAGAAGAAGAAGAAGAAGAAGAAGAAGAAGAAGAAGAAGAAGAAGAGTTTGGATTTGATATCCCGCTTTTCACTACCCGAAGGAGTCTCAAAGCGGCTAACATTCTCCTTTCCCTTCCTCCCCCACAACAAACACTCTGTGAGGTGAGTGGGGCTGACAGACTTCAGAGAAGTGTGACTAGCCCAAGGTCACCCAGCAGCTGCATGTGGAGGAGTGCAGACACGAACCCGGTTCCCCAGATTACTAGTCCACCGCTCTTAACCACTACACCAAACTGGCTCCCCCACCCCACCCTGGACTCCAGCTCCCATCATCTCTGACTGTTGCCAATGCTGACTGAGGCTGATGGGAGCTGGAGTCCAACAACAGCTTTGAGGGCCTGACAAAGAGTTCCCGTATCCCTCCGCCTATTATTCTAGCCCTTTCAACACTCCCTGTTTTCACATTGTCACCTGAATCAGCAATCTGACGCTTGCTTACACAGAAGGAAGTCACGCCGGGTTCAAGGAAGGCCGCACCCACACCACACATTCAATTCACACGACTTTCCCCAAAGGCTCCTGGGGACTGCAGCCCATCCCTCAAAGAGCTACAATGCCCAATTGCCTTTAACAAACCACATCTGCCAAGATTATTTGGGGGAAGCGATGTGCTTCAAATAAATGATGCGCCTGTGTGACCTAGGTGGGTTTTGGCGTGTGGCCCTCGGGACGTTGCCTAGAAAGGAAGGCGGCCCTCGGAGCAGAAAATTTCCCCCGCTCCTGCAAAAGATAAGTAAGTATACCTCCCTGTGGTACAGTTAGTTTGGTCCTGAATTTGGAGAGGAGAGAGAAGGGTTTGGATTGTACACCCCCAGCCCTGAGAGTGACCCTGTCTGTGTTGCACAGCTACGGCCAAAGTCCAGCTGCCTCAACTAGCTGAAATAGACTCACCAAGGGGGTGTCTCTTTCCAAAACGGTTTGCCCGCTGTCTTCGGGAGCTTCTGCTTCTTCCGACGATTGCAAAGGACCTCTGGGGGGACTGGGCGATGGGTCCCTGGCTGGCTCAACCCGCTTCCTGTGAGCTCTGATGCTCTCCCTGGGCGAAAGGATGTCAGTGACACGACTTCCTCCAAAGCTTTGCGGTTCCCTTGAAACCTGCGTTTGAGAAACAGTGCAGAGTCGCGTTGAATGGCAGCTAGTGTCTTACAGTAAATTGGGGCACTTCCTCTTAGCAGGGTTTTTTTTGTTTTGTTATTGTACAAAAAGAGGGTTGGTGACTACACACCTAAAGCACATCCTCTCTGCCCCCCAACAATCCTGGGAATAATCCTGGTGCCTTCCGAAATTAAAAAGATGTTTCAAGGAGCCATCAGAACTGAATCACCCTTGAAGTTTTTAATCAGAGAAAAACCATTGTCAACAGTTACTAAAGGTTGGAAACCCCTTATAGACTTTTGGCGTGGAAAAAGAAAATGAACATGATACAGTGTCCGAACAGCTTGGCTCCTGAACAAATCGGCTCCTGAATGCCGCAAACCTAGAAGTAAGTGTTCCGGTTTGCAAACGTTTTTCGGAAGCTGAACATCCAACATAGCTTCCACTTGAGTGCAGGAAGCTCCTGCAGGCAATTGGAAGCCGTGCCTTCGTTTTTGAACCGTTTCAGGAGTCGAACAGACTCCCAGAAGGACAGATTAAGTTCGAGAACCAAGGTACCACTGTACCATAGCTGTCAACCCTCCCTGCTGTTTCTCAATGCTATATAAGGAAATTTCCCGCAAAAAAAGAGAAAGGTTGACAGCTATGACTGTATCTGAGTTTGAGGACTGAAGATAATATTAGTTTATAGAAAGTGGATTTGTTAGGTGTTATATTGGAGTGGCTGTGTTGAATAATTTTCTAGATATAGCTGACAGATGAGGAATCAGAATTTTTCTTTCTTCTTTTCTGTTTGGTCTAAATAGACTAGGGTTTTTTTTAATCCTTGATGAAAAGCTATCTGATATTAACCTTTAAATTCTTTTTCAAACTTTCAAAAAATCTATTAAAAAAAGAAAAGAAAAGATCCAATCACCCTGTCATCACCCAAAAGGGACTTGAGGGAATATTGGTGCTTGGCGGATTGTGCAAGAGAGAGCGCACGTGTGTGCAAAGGCTGTGACCAAAGGGGTGCCTTCCGCAACCGTTACTTGCAATTAGCGCAAGGCAGCTCCCCTGGGAGTTTCCTCTTGCTGCACAGATGTTTTTACAGTCACAAAGAGATAGGAGCTCTCTGCCCGCCTCCTCTGCCCGCCACTCAAAACAGAAAACTTCCTGCCCTTTGAAAGGAACCTGCGTTGCAAGAGCTGCCTTTGCCCAAGTCAGGCCTCTGAGTGATCTAACCCCAGCATTGCTGTCAACGCTGCCATCTGGCTTTCTGGTTTCTCAGATGGAGAGTCTTTCACAGCCCAGCAGCCTGTGATCTTCTGTAAGGAGAGGTGTCACAAATTGCACCTTTTAATCTCCTGCGTGCTCTGCCGCTGACTTATGGGCCTCCCTAATGGAACAGCCGCCAATGATGGGTAAACCTGCAGCCATAAAAAAGTTACTGGACTCCAGCTCCCATCGCCAGTATGGCCAGTGCCCGTTCCAGTTTGTGGGGGCAGGATGGGCTTCAAGCATGATGCCTTTAGTGTGCCCAACCTCTCTGAGATCTCCCCTTCTTCTCCTCACCAAGGCACCAAAGCCCACTTGTCTGCATGGGTGAGTGCATGGTTGGTGGAGGGTGCTGCTGTAAATTCTCATTTGTGTCACTCCTTGCAAGCTCAGAGGCTTTAGAAGACATCTGAAAGCAGCCCTGAATAGGGAAGTTTAATGTTTAATGCTTTGTTATGTTTTTGTATATGCTGGAAGCTGCCCAGTGTGGCTGGGGCAACACAGTCAGATAGGTAGGGTACAAATAAAATAAAATCATCGTCATCGTCATCATCATCATCATCATCATCATCAAGAAGTTCAAGAAGGATACTGACAAGCTGGAACGTGTCCAGAGGAGGGCAACCAAAATGGTCAAAGGCCTGCAAATGATGCCTTATGAGGAACGGCTTAGGGAGCTGGGTATGTTTAGCCTGGAGAAGAGAAGGTTAAGGGGTGATATGATAGCCATGTTCAAATATCTAAAAGGATGTCATATAGAGGAGGGTGAAAGGTAGTTTTCTGCTGCTCCAGAGAAGCGGACACGGGGCAATGGATTCAAACTACAAGAAAGAAGATTCCACCTAAACATTAGGAAGAACTTCCTGACAGTAAGAGCTGTCCGACAGTGGAATTTGCTACCAAGGAGTGTGGTGGAGTCTCCTTCTTTGGAGGTCTGTAAGCAGAGGCTTGACAGCCATCTGTCAGGAATGCTTTGATGGTGTTTCCTGCTTGGCAGGGGTTTGGACTGGATGGCCCTTGTGGTCTCTTCCAACTCTATGATTCTATGATCATCCAAGAGTTTCTTTTAAACTGGAGGTGCCAAGATGAGAAGCAGGAACCTTCAACAGAGCAAAGTCTGTGCTCTGCTACTGAAATGTGGCACCCTTTCAAAAAGTGGTGTTCAAAATCCAGCTATTGATTCAAGATTCACTCCTCCATCAAATATGAAGTTTGAAGGCCAGTATAGGGAACCTGCGGCCTTCCAGATGTTGCCAGGCTCCGGCTTCCATCATTCCCAGCCAATGGTCATATGCTGGTTGAAGGGAGCTGTAGTCCAACAACCTGTGGAGGGCCAGATATTTCCCATTCCTGGTTCAAGCATTTGACAGATTTGTGTGGCACAGAGGCAATATCCTTCAGCACCAGAGGGAGGGAGGCTGACCCCTCAGGAATGTTTCAGGCCCCTTTCCCGAATTCTCAGCTTTTTAAGAGGATCTAGGGGAAATGTTGTTCCTGCCCTGCAAGTATTCTGGCCAAAGAGAGCAAATAGCCTGAAACCACTTAGGAACCTGCCTGGTAATTAGATATAGAGATACAGATATACATATAGATATATTTTTTTAAAAAAATAGATTTACTTTAATTAAAATGTATGAATTTACTATAAAGGCCGTGAAATGAAACAAATTAGACATCTTACATTGACACTTTTGCTGTTTCACCTTGCCTTAGAATTATACACAGACATATACTGAAAATATCATTTTAAGACCATGGCCATTAACAGCAGTCAATTCACACCACACCAAATGATACATATTTATGCATGATTTCAGCTTTTACTGTGGTTGTTATCTTTTAGTTTTTATTTAATTGTCTTGCTAAGTTACCTTGAGACTTTTGGTACAATGCAACCAAGTAACGCTACTAACAACAGCAATAGGATTCCCTATTGCTGCGGGTTCACAAAATCCATCAGCGTTATTGACAGTTTTGGGATGGAGTTGGGAGAAACATTGTCAACTGCACCCAGAAATCTGAGTTTTGCTTCATTAGCAATCTGCAATAATAATTTCTTTGCTGGTAACTAATAATCAGGAGAAGTATTGTTCTAGCCCGGGGATTCCCAAATTGTGTCTGTGAGTCATCTGTGAGCTTCGTTTAGGTGGTTTGTGGTAGGTCTGTGGAATAGTGGTTGAAGAGCAGAAACAGCACATCCATCACATTAAGCATTCATATTGATTTTTAATTGTATTTTTATTGCTTAACATAAGGACATATGAAGAGCATGCTGGATCAAGGCAATGGCTCATCTAGTCCAGCATCCTGTTCTCACAGTGGAAGCCCACAAGCATGGCGTGAGTGCAAGAGCAACTATTCCCACTTGTGATTCCCAGCAACTGGTATTCACAGAGTCATAGAGCTGGAAGGGACCCCAAGGGTCATCTAGTCCAACCCCCTGCAATGCAGGAATCTCAGCTAAAGCATCCCTGACAAATGGCCATCCAACCTCTGCTTAAAAAACCAAGGAAGGAAAGTCCACAATCTCTCATGGAAGTCAGTTCCTGAAGTTTAGTTGGAATCTCCTTTCTTGTAAGTTGAAGACATTGGTTCGAGTCCTACCCTCCGAATCAGGAGAAAACAAGCTTGCTCCATCTTCCATGTGGCAGCCCTTTAGATATCTGAGGATGGCTATTCAGAGGCGTACTAGAACGTCTTTCGTTATATTGCATTTTACTGCGTTACAATTTGCATTCTGGGCTGTTGAAACGGTAATACAGTCGTAGCTTGGAAGTCGAACAGAATCCATTTCAGAAGTCCGTCCGACTTCCAAAACGTTCGGAAACCAAAGCGTGGCTTCTGATTGCCTGCAGGAAGTTCCTGCAGCCAATCGGAAGCTGCAGAAGCCGCACTGGACGTTCAGTTTCCGAAAATCGTTCAAAAACCAGAACACTCACTTCCAGGTTTCGATCTTTTGGGAGCCAGTTTGTTCGGGAGCCAAGGTGTTCAAGATCCAAGGTACGACTGTACAATTAAATACAATATGCAAGAAATAAGCAGCAGCAAGAATACAGTTAGAAATTATGCAGTGATAAACACATGCATAGGCAAATTCGGCCCTCCAGATGTTCTGGGACTACAATTCCCATCATCCCTGACCACTGGTCCTGTTAGCTAGGGATGATGGGAGTTGTAGTCCCAAAATATCTGGAGGGCCGAGTTTGCCTATGCTTTGTCTAGCACAGCACCGCACAACTGCTACAGCAGGCAGGAAAAAAAATAATTCAGTGGTGCGCCGAGACCCTCAGCAATTTCCAAGTGGTCTGTGGTGCGAGAAGCAGTGCAAGTTAGGGAACCACTATTCTAGATTTCTTCACTGCTGGAAAGGCAGGTTGTTCCCACTGAGGAGCTGTCCAGCTGGTACAGGAAGCAGCTTGGCACTCGGACTGATTGATCCATTGGTCCATCTAGCTGCCTAACTCTGGCAGTGCAAGGGGCTTCCCCAGCCCTGGAACCTGACTCCCTTTCAATGGATATGCTGGGATCCAGGGGCGTAGCAAGGGGGCGTAGGGGGCAGACCGCCCCATCTTCCATAATGGAGAGGGTGACAAATTATCAACAAACAAGTTCATAAAAAACTTTTTAAAAAAATGCCTGCTCCAAAGTTCTTATTTTACTATACTAGGGATTACCGGTATATAGCTATATATGAAATTTCATGCATATCGGTTAATATCTTGACCCTCCTCCACCAAAATAGCTGTTTACTTGGCTGTTTTCCTATGTCGTGAAGGCTGACATTTCACTTCAGTGGAACACTTACTGTTCCCAACCCTAACCCTGTGGAAAGCCATCTAATTAGACTTTAATTTGATTTTGAGCTGTTTTTAGGAGGTAATTTAATTATTGTTTGATTTTATACCAATGTTATGTATCTGATGTTAGCCACCCTGAGCCCGACTTCGGCCGGCGAGCGTGGAATATAAAAAAAAGTTTTTATTATTATTACTTGTTATTGTTCCTTTGTAAGAAAATATGAAATAACGTAGAGCCATTTTGGGGGGGGGGATCAATGGGGGGGGGGTGACAAGAAATTTTCCGCACCGGGTACCACCTGACCTTCCTATGCCTCTGCTGGGATCTGGGCCTGGTAGACTTCCCTGCACGCTCTGAGCATGCACCCCGCCCTGCAAACTTTACCCCGCCTCACCTGTTCTCCAACTTTCTCCGGTTGCAAGCGACTCGACCTTCTCACTGGGGGGTCCCTGGACCTGCCCGGTGTGGGTTCTTTCCTCCTCATGTCGTGTCAGGTAGGAGAAGGAAGAGATCTTCAGCTAGTAGAAAGGATCTCCCACCGCCACCAGCCCCCTCCGAAGATTACCACCGCCGGGTGCCCTGTCCGAAAACGCAAGCAATCTGTCAGGAAGGCTCCGACTCACAGAGACGTTAACAATTCAAAAAGAAGCCCACTGGATGGATTTGAAATGACAGGAGGCAGCAATTGGTTGGCGGGTTGTTTACATATGCAGGCTTCGCTTCTGACAGCTGACTCCTAGTGGCCGCTGTGGAAATGAGAGAAAGAGGAACATCAGCTGGTGCAACAGCAGGAAGGCGAGCAGTCAAGGACACAAAAACAAAGCAGAAGACCTTTTTGTATCTGTTTTCCCCACCTAGGCGAAGGACGTTTGATTGGCCTTCTAAGCCTTCTGGTGCCACCAGGTGTAGGGCTTTGCCTTTGGCAAAGATGTTCAGGGCAGAGCAAGCTTATCATGGATGACCATGCTTTGAAGCGAATTAATACACACAGTGAAAAATCATCCATTAGGGAAAATGAGACACTGCCCCAACAGCTTCAGTCTGCCCTCAGCCAGCACTCACCCCTGCCACCCACTCCTCCATCCTTCTAACAGTGGAGGCAGAATGTATCCATCTATTTTCACATCTATGATGAATCTAAAGGTAAAGGGACCCCTGACCATTAGGTCCAGTCGTGCCCGACTCTGGGGTTCCGGCGCTCATCGCGTGTTACTGGCCGAGGGAGCCGGCGTACAGCTTCTGGGTCATGTGGCCACCATGACTAACCCGCTTCTGGCGAAACCAGAGCAGCGCACGGAAACGCTGTTTACCTTCCCACCAGAGCGGTACCTATTTATCTACTTGCACTTTGATGTGCTTTCGAACTGCTAGGTTGGCAGGAACTGGGAACGAACAATGGGAGCTCACCCCGTCGCGGGGATTCGAACCGCCGACCTTCTGATCAGCAAGCCCTAGGCTCTGTGGTTTAACCCACACCTGATTTCAGAGGCTCTGCTTGTCTGCCCACCAGCAGGTGAAATAAGGCTGGTAACTACAAGGGGGAGACCCCCTTCAACAGTGGTCCCATACCTGCTCTCTAGGAGTTTTTGCCACCTTCTTTTTAAAAACCGTTTTGTTTTACCCGGTGTTTGAACACTGTTAATTTTTGGCATTTCCCTTCTTCCAACATTTGTTGCTAGCTATCTACATTAGCGCTTTTGAATGGTTTAAAGTAGAAAAGCAGGATATAAATATGCCTAATATATATAAAAATGTTGTATATAATTATAAATATGATATATTCTAAATTTTTAAAATGCAATTCATCTATACAGTCGTACCTTGGATCCCGAATGCCCCAGAATTTGGATGTTTTGGCTCCTGAACGCCACAAACTCAGAAGTGATTGTTTGCTAACGTTCTTTTGGAACCTGAATGTCCGACGTGGCTTCCACGGCATCTGATTGGCTGCAGGAGCTTCAGAAGCCGGGATTTGGTTTTCAAATGTTTTGGAAGTTGAACGGACTTTGGTCGGCCCTTATGCATGTTCACTTCATCAAATCTGGCCCTCTTTGAAAAAAAGTTTGGACACCCCTGCTAAAGAAAAATCCATATACACACTGCCTTGAGGAACATATCCGGGAGAACAAAAGGCTAAGGAGTAAACCCTAATCCAGAGTGGAGTCCTTAAAGTAGTTGGGTGGTGTCTTGTATGCCTCCTTCCGGCAACTCCTGCAGCCAAGCTGGTGTCATATGTATTGCTCTGCTTTTCTTTGGATCACATCAATGAGGCTGAGAGAAGGATCTTGTCTTCCAGATAGCTCAGGACCTCCATACACCCTGCCTAGCCTTGCGCCCCAGAGAGGTCACTTCAAACACAGCAAAAACAATATAGGAGGCAACAGTTATGAGTTACCGGTCTCTGCAGCCATAGCAGGTGCTGCGATTCGCAAGTGGTTTGGCATCACCTCCAGAGGCGCACTCCATTGTCAGACAGACGAATGCCGACAATATTGTACACAGTACTTTTCTTTACTGCCGTTTGGGATGGTTCACAATGGACCATTACAACTATAAGCATCCATTTGAAAAACAAAAAACAAAAAGGGGGAAAGACAATAAATGGTTTTTAATTTTTTTGCTGCAAAGCACCTGAAATATGTAAAGCACTTTACTCATACTAATTAATAATAAATATAATAATATAAAATATACTCTTGTTATAATTATGATTATTGTGAAAATAATAAAAGTTTGTTTTTTATTTAGTATTTGTGAGCAATGAGTAATTATGTAACCTGCATATATTAGAAAAATATATGCAAAACAGTATTTGCATAAGCAGCGACACACGGTCCCCTTCCATCGCCTCGGAACTCCCTAGTAACTATGGAAACCGAAGCTCTCCCTCCTCCGGTTCAGTTCTAGGACGATCCCACCAATCGGCGATAAGGGCCAAGGGTGGGGTGACCACTCAGGCTCGAGAAAAAGCGGCGGCGCCTCGCCTACTCCAATTACCGGGCCGAAAGCGGACCGCGGTCGTCGCGGCTGACGGAGCTGGGCTGAGCCAATCGGAAGAAAGAGCAGGCGGAGAGAAGCCCGCCCTTGCCTTCCCCCTCAGCTCCCTTCGGCGCAACGCACTCAAAGACAGTTGGCCGAGAACGGCGACGGGCGAGGAGGAGCCCCAATGAGCGCTGCTGGGGAGGCGGGCGGAGCGGGAGCCACTCAGGAGGCGAGGAGGCAAGAGAGTGACGAGAGGGGCCGCCGCGCAGAGCCCCGCCTCCCTATCGAGCGCACCCAATCAGGCAGAAGGGGGCGGGTCCCTCGAGGCCTCCGCTTTGTGGTGGGTAAGTGGGGGAAAGAAGGCGCTCTTCCACCACCCAACGCACCCCCTGTTGGGGGGGAGGAAGAAGGGCGCTTTCCCTTATAGATATATGTCTGTAGTGCATTGTGGGGGGGAGGAAGCACGTTATCTTCCCCTGAGGGTGGGACCTGTGGAGGGGGGGCAACTTGGGGAGGGGGTCACGCAGTGGGGGAGGGGCAAATTGAGGAGTATTTGTGTTGTTCCCCTGCTTTTATTATGGGGGGGCGGTCACAGAGGCCAAGGCGGGGCAGAAGGAAATAAAGGGGGGTATTCATTATAGGGGGGTCCCCATCATATTTGCAGGCTTCACTGGGGAGGCCGGGGGTGTGTGTGGAAATGCTGAGGTCAGTTGAGGGGGAGCCACAAATGACCCTCCCACCTTCGACCTGATGGGAAAGGAGGTTATTATATAATTATTGGGGGGTTGGGATCAAATAATGGGGAGAAGTTCCAAGAGTTGGGATACAGGGTAAGGAGGGTGCAGAAGTGGGGAACAGAGACTTTGCTCTCCGTTATGGACAGTGTGTGCTGCCATCATAGGAGTACATCAGTGGGCACACAGTTGACCTAGGGAATTTGTGGCCCTTTCAACTTCCATCAGCCCCCAAGTCAGCGTGGTCGGGGGTGCTGGGAGTTGTAGTTCAGTGACATTTGGAGGGCCGCACCTCTGGTTTAGGGAATTGGAAGGTGAACTGGAAGAGAGTGCAAACTGAGGTATTTGATGGTGGGGTTGTAGGTTCAGAATGGGGGAAATTGGGAAATTCTGGATTGGCATTAGTAATCTGGGCAGGGAGCTGGTTGGCAGCCGGTGAAATATTTGCAAACAGTGGAGCACAGTAACGGGGGCGGGGGCCCCCCCTGTAGAATAGGAGTTGCTGTGGGGGTTGTAGGAGACCTTAAGTCAACATGCTGTTGCTTTGCAACTTCCAGATGGCAAAGGCTGGACGCTTGGGAGATGGTGGAGTTTCAGGCGGCAGAGTTGGCAGTGCCCTCTCAGTATACATCTGGCAGTTCCCATGTTTAGTCTGCAGCCTCTCCAGTTTAGAAGGCTGTTAGGTAGAATGGCTAAGAAAAACATCCACCTGAGACCTTGAGGAGTCTTTCCAGGCAAATCAGGCAATGCAGAGCTAGATTGAGATCAGTGTTCCAGCCAGCATAAGGCAGCTTTTAATGTTCACTCTTCATTACTATTTACTCAGATTAATATCCTGCATTGCCTAGGGCACATATCACTAATATTTTTAAGCATTCTGAGAGCAGGCAGAAACATTCTAAAATTACAGTCAGCAACTGATTTCAAGGTTGATCTTATGGTCAGTGCTTAAATGCCATATTCCTCTTGAAAGTCAATAATGAAGGAGGCAGACACCCCTCTTTGTAGAATCTGAGATAGTTGATCTTGGGTTAGGTGCCCTTTTGGGTGCTTTGCTCCCAAGTCATTTAGGTCTAGTACTTACCCCTTGAGTGTATTTCTAGCCAAATGTTTTCTGCATAAATAAAGGGGGAAGGGGTCAACCTCCTAAAAGCCATTTCTTACAAGTTACCAAGTTTCTCTCTCTCTCCCTCTCTCATTCCACATTCCCCCCCCCCCGCTCTGCTGTCTCAAGGAGTCTGGACTATGCTGTTGGTCAGCCCCTCATCGTGAAAGAGCTGTCCCAGCATGGAGTTCCCCAACCACAGCAAGAACTTGCTGCAGAGCCTCTGGGAGCAGCAACACGAGGGCTTTCTTTGCGACTGCACGGTCCTCGTGGGCAGCACACAGTTCCTGGCCCACCGGGCAGTGCTGGCCTCCTGCAGTGCCTTTTTCCACATGTTCTATAAGGAGCGGCTGGACAAGAGAGACTTGGTCTCCATTAACAATGAGATTGTCACGGCGCCCGCCTTTGGGCTGCTGCTGGAATTCATGTACAAAGGCAGCCTCTCCTTCAACGACATGCCGGTGGAAGACATCCTGGCAGCCGCAAGCTACTTGCACATGAACGACATCGTCAAGGTGTGCAAGAAGAAGCTGCAGGCCCGCGCCTTGGCAGAAGCCGACAGCACCAAGAAGGAGGAGGATCCCCTGGGCAGCTCAGAGCTTCTGCCCAGCACCTCCAAGTGCCAACTTCAAACGTCTGGAGCCCAGCCGCTGCCACCCCCTCAGCCAAGCGAAGCAGGGAAGAGCAAGAAACAAGAGTGGAAAGGTGGAGAGAAAATGGTTTCCGAGGAGCCATTGGCCTCCACTTTGGACATGGCGGACACCACGCAGCCAGGGATGGAAGCTCCTCCTCCTCCTCCTGTGAGGCCTCTTCCACCCCCCGTCATTGACATCTCCCTCTCCAGCCCTAGCAGCTCCACCGAAACCATTTCACACAGCTGCTCGCCACCGAGGAACGTAGCTGAGGGTCATGCCGGCCCTCCAGAGAGGTATGTGGAACAGCAGACAGGTGGTCTTGGTGTGTTTTGCCAGAAGGAACCAAGCAGGTCCTCCGTTAAGGTCAAGGTGGAAGCCATCGTGATCTCAGACGAGGAGCCAGACATGATGGATCAACTGGAGGGGCAGAGTGCGGATTTGAGGCTGGAGACGATATTCCAGAGGTCTGCTGTAGAGTCAGGGCCTGCTGGAGGCTGCGGGCGCCACGCCGACAGCTTTGAAGAGCCAGGTGGGATGGAAGAGGTCTCTTCCGAGAGTGGCTTCCTGCCTCAAGAGCATGTCCCCTACCACATGATCCCTGTGCCTGCCGGACAAAGCTTCTCCAACATGGTGACTCCGCCCTTGCACGAACAGATGTACTTGCAGGACTACGAGTCCCACTCCAACTTTGGCATCTTCACGGAGGACGTCCCCACCTGCAAGACGTGCGGGAAGACCTTTTCGTGTTCCTACACCCTGCGGCGCCACGCCACTGTCCACACGCGGGAACGCCCCTACGAGTGCCGCTACTGCATGCGGAGTTACACGCAGTCCGGAGACCTTTATCGGCACATCCGCAAGGCCCACAACGAGGACCTGGCAGCCAAGCGTTGTAAACAGGATGTTGAGAACCCTTCGTAGGGGGCCTATACCCCCGACCAGTTTGGGCCATAGGGCAGGTGGTTCCCAACTGAGCAGACGGACAGTTCCCAACATGCAAGGACAAGAAAAAGCCCCCTCCCTTTTGTAAAACATTGTGCAGAAGCCAGGAGACAGAGAGCCCTAACTATCCAAGCCAATGATGGGGGCTCATCCTATCAGGTTGAACCTTCCCTTCTGGCTTCCTAAACATTTCCCCATCTTGCCCTTGAGAATTTACTGTTTGTTTTTCCACGAGGTTAATTGTTGGGAAGTGCAGGTTTGCACCCGCGTCAACCCTGTGCATCGTTTGGAAGAAGCCGCACCAAATGTAAAAAGAACTGGGGAAGGGGTTTGTCCCCCCCACTCCAGTATTTATTTATGTATAAACTCGTGGCTGCAGGTTTAATATGAAGTTGGAGCAGTATTTAATCTTGAACTGCCCTGGAGATCAGTAATGCTGCCTGGAGGGCATTCTGTTTTGTGGGAGGAAAGGTCTGAAAGCCTTTTGTTCCTGACAGTTGTTGCAAATCAGAATTTCACCTGAGAGGACAGCAGGGGAGATGGGAACAGGGCTCTAGTCCTCCTGGATGCACAGGAAAAGATTGCATAACGCCTGTGAGGAAGACTATGTTGAAAGGCATGGTTCTGACTCTATCCCATCGTGCAGTGCAGGTGGGACTCATTGGCAGAAGTAGGCAGAGTATTCTGTTTCAAAACAGCCCCCCTGCACCACCCTTTGTGACATGTTGGACGTCATTATAGTCTAAAAACAGTGGAGGCTGATGCAAGGGAAAGTGGGGCACTGCCCCACCAACCTCATGCCTGACTTTAGCCCACCTCCATGGCTGTGCCTTCTGCTTACCATCAGACCAGGGGGTGGATCTGCCTGCCATTGGCTCTGGCGCCACCTACTGTTAGTCTCCCTGCCTTCTATCATACTAGTCAGCCTACAAGGCAGCCAGCCCTGTGTCAGGAAGTTTTCAATGTTTGACGTTTTGCTGTGCGTTTATTATACTGGAAGCTGCGCAGAGTGGCTGGGGCAACCCCGTCAGGTGGGTGGAGTGTAAGTAATAAATTATTATAGTCCCAATAGGCACTAGCCCAGTCTAAAGCAGGCAATGCACAGACCCCCCACCAGCTGCATCCCTGTTTTGAAATGTTCCCATTTTACAGACAAGGATCAAAGGCCGAGAGATGGGGCTTGCCGGGGTCATGCACAGCATAGGGGAGATTTTAACTTCTCCTACTTCCAAGTGACTTCCGACCCCCTTTCCCGTTTTCAAGCCCGCTCACTTCAGAGCAGCCACTGCCAGCCTCAGCCTTCCTCCCAGGACTTGCCAACCCTCCCACTGTGAAATGTGTTTCTCCAACCTGTTTGTTCTTATAAGCAGCTACAAAGCAGCCTCACTGCCAAGGATAACCATTTAACAGTAAAAAAAAAAACCAAGCATCAAGTGCTCCAGTACTCTCTCTTCTGTGATTAGTGTGTGAGTGTGTGTTTCTCTCCTCTAAGGCTAGGGGTTCCCAAATTGTGGTCCGTGGCATAGCCACATTAAATACTAACATTCATTTTAAATAGCTTTTTTATTACTTCTCAAACTTCTTACATTGCATTTTACTGAAGTGCAGTTTGACGTCTACAGAATGCGAACTGTAATACAATGTAAGAAATAAAAGACGCAGTAACCGTACAGTTAAAAATCACACGGTATCTAGATTGACACATTACCAGTGCTACAGTAGGCAGATAAATCATGCAAGGAGTCCACCAAGACTAACCAGCAATTTCCAGTTGGATGGCAGGGAAGGGGGCCAGGGTCAGGACTCAGCTGGGGTTCTGCAGAGTTGATCTTAAGCAAAGACTCCTTTGCTTTCATCCATCTTCTTGAGATGTCCAAGAGTCTGAATCAGGCTTCAAGCAGAATTCCTTGATGCCAATTATGTCATTTAGGAAACCCGAGGTGCATGGGGAAGAGAAGAGTGCCCATCCCCCACAAAAGCAGATTTTGGCGTGCAAAACATGTTTTTAAACTGTATTTTCTACTCAAGAGTGGTAGATTTAACATGCAAGGTACAAAGTAACTGAAGTGTTGAACAAAGTGACATTTCCCCCCTTGTTACAGTAAACCATAATTTTACATTTTAAAGCCAGCTGTTCCAATGTTCCCTTTTTCAGAAGTCTTAATACTTGCAATTAAATAGGAAAAACCAGATCCCCTTCACCTCTGCACATGAAACCCTGTGGTTGGGCCTTGAAAAAGGAGGTTGCACTGGCCTATCTGCCACAGGAAATCCAAGAGATGATCTCATTCCAGCGGGCAAAACCCTCACCACACAGCCTACCCCTGGAGCCATCGTCCCCGGATGTCAAAAGAAAGAGTATCGGAGGGAATCTCCCTTTATGGACTTGGTAATGGGGAATATTGGGGGGGGGGGAGTGATGACGTAACCAGCCACCACCCCCTAATTGAAGGATAGGGAACCAGTGACCTTCCTGTTGTTGTTGAACTACATCTCCCGCCATACCTGACCTTTGGGCCAGGCTGGTGAGAGTTGGGAGCCCAACATCGGGAAGGTCACTGGTTCATGCCCATCCCTGACCATCAAGGCAGCCTCCTCCTGTATCAACCTGGGAGCAGAAGGGAAGGCCAGGAAGGACCCAGACATAGTGCGTGATTAGGAAGGCTATGCCTTGGTGATACTAAGAAAGGTGCGGTTTGGGCTACCTCTTTCTCAAGGAGGTAGGGGTACCCCCCACCTCCTTGCAGTTGCCCCGGTGAGTTTCACCTCGGTAGATCAAAACCTATGTTCCAAGAAAACCATAATCTGGTGGGGTGGGGGTAGGGGGTGGGGAGAGGTAGTTGGTGTCCAAAATCCAGGTGATCACACATCTCCCAGACAAAATAAACGAGGAACCCGGGACCCATTTGCCATCAGCCGAACATCTCCTGAGAGGCATAGGTCATATAGAGGAAGCCATCTTCATCTTTATACGTCATGTACACTTCAGACATGGTGGAAGACATGCTGACAAGGCTGCGGTTGCCGTCGACCAGGAAGTAGAATGCCTGAGTGGACCCGATGCACATTCGGTTGCTGAGGGAGGAAACGGGCACGAGTCAAAACACGGCTTCCTGGTGGCCTAAACAAAAGCTGCATCCTCACCCATCCCAAAACAGTGGAGTCTGGTCCATTGGGGTGCATGGCGCACTGCCCTGAGTTTGCCCACACCTGCCCGACTTCTGACTTCCAACCAATCAGGAGCTGGCTCCGCTTGAGATTGGCTCCAACCCTGGCTGTCATTGGCTATAGCTTCGCCTACGACTGGCCTCCATGCCTTCCGCCCCACCAGCCCCAAGAAGCACCAGCTACCACTGCCCCTCCAAGCCTGTTTCCGTGTGTGCCAATATAACAATGAGATTTCTCCCCTGCTCACACACACCGAGCCACAGCATTAAAAATCCAATTAACATAGTCACTGCTTAAATCCAGCCCAACATATGGCTGTAGAAGGACGAGCGACCCAGCCAGATGCTTGGTAAGCCTCCCATTTTTACAGGCTGCCAATACTCCTTGGAGTCTCATTCACCGGATGATTGTGATGAACTGGCCCATGGTGAGGTCTTCGGGGACCAGAAACTTGGTCTTGTCCAAGGCTGGCAACATTTTCTCCTTGGGGTAGCGCTCCAGGATTATCTGCAAAAGAAGAAGAGCCACGTCTGAGATTGGTCTTCAATAGCAGATAGCCAGATTCCCCTGGGAAGCTTAAGCAAAATGGTTACAGCGAGGATAGCCGTTTCCAATTTGTCCAAGTACTCAGATAGACTGCCTTTGTACAGGAAGGCTCTACTTGTCGCCATTATGACTAATAGCCACTGGTTTATCAGCCTGCTGCTGCTTTGCCTGACTCATTTGTTCACTGTTGGACTGGATGAGAGCCAACAAACAAACTCAGTCGAGATAAGGCAGAGGCACTGTTAGTGGGTGGTTCCCTAGACCAGATGGGTGGGAGATTGATGGGGTTACACTCCCTCTGAAGGAGCAGGTTTGTAGAAAGGGGGTACTCCTGGATCCTGGCTCAGGTGGCCTCAGTGACCCAGAGTGCCTTCCATCAGCTACACCTCTATCTGGCCCAGCTACACCTCTATCTGGACAGGAATGGCCTAACTACTGCGGTCTATGCTCTGGTAACCTCAAGGTTAGATTACTGCAATGCATTATACGTAGGGCTGCCTCTGGAGACAATTTGGAAACTTCAGCTAGTGCAGAATTCAGCGGCCAGGTTGCTCACCGGAGCAAGACGGTTTGAGCATATAACACCGATCCTGGTCAGACTGCACTGGCTACCAATTAGTTTCCGGGCCCAATTCAAAGTGCTGGTTCTGACCTATAAAGCCTTAAACGGCTCAAGACCGCAGTACTTCAAGGACCGCCTCTTTCTGTATGAACCTACCCAGACCCTGAGATCATCTTCTGAGGCCCTCCTTTGTGTGCTGCCTCCTTGAGAGGTCCAGAGGGTGGCAACACAAGAACGGGGCCTTCTCTGCAGTGGCACCCCGTTTGTGGAATGCTCTCCCCAGGGAAGTTCGCCTGGCACCTTCATTACGCATCTTTAGGCGCCAGGCAAAAATGTTCCTTTTCAACCAGGCCTTTGGTTGATCCAGTTTACATCCTATGCCCTTTTAAAATGTGTGGGTTTTTTGGGGGGGCTATTGGGTGGCTGTTTCTATTTTTATTATGCATTTTGTGGTTTTATTTCTTGATTTTATTCTGTGAACAAAATTCAATAAATAAATTCTAATAATAATAATAATAATAATAATAATAAACTGCAGGGGTGCAACATTTTAGGAGCAAGGATGTGATTTTATTGGTGTGGGTTCTAGGTGGGGGGTTTTGGTTGCAATTTGGGGCTAAATAATTGTTTTAGGATTTCCCGATAACCATCTATTTTTTGGGAAACTGCATCAGCTGGGATTCAGGAATGTATCACTTAAGCTCAGTTACAATCCTAAAAGAAAAATATTTGTTGCACGGACAGGAAGGTTGAGGGAGGGTTATATATGGAGAAAATAAACAAAATGACAACTGAATTTCTCTCAGTCACATTGATATATTACTTGACTTAATTGATTTAGCAAAGGCAAGCAAGCATGCAGGCAGGCAGTTCACCAATTACAGCTGCTTTGCTCCTTTTGCTACTAAGTAAACCATGGTTTGGCTTAGTACTTATGTGTGAACCCAAGGTTCATGGTTTGTCCTCCCCGAACAAAATGGTGAACCAAGAACAACAAATCATGATTACAATTACTGGTTGTTGGGAGCCAAACAAACTACAAGCCTAGGAACACATAAGGAATCTTAATTATTTTGAAATGAACTAAGCATAAATGTAACAACACGATGGGTTGGGTATCAAGCACAGAACCAGGAGCAAAACAGCCCCAGCTTTTACTCTAAACACTCTAAATACAGTGCTTTTTTCCTGGGGGTACGCAGGAGTATGCATTCCTCTAAACATTTTGTTAATCTTTGTACTTTTGTCCATCTACGGTATTTATTTTTCATGATTTGAATTATAAAATGGTGATTTTCTTGAGTCAAAATGAGAGTACCCCTAAACATTTTTTTAATAGAAAAAATGCACTGCCCATAACTGCCTTGCTTAATTTATTTATACCTCACCCATCTGGCTGGGTTTTCCCAGCCACTCTACACAAACGATTATACACAAACACTCGCTGAACCATAGTCCAGCTTACTTTTAACAAACAGTCCAGTACAGCAAAGCAAGCCCAGATAAACATGCCCCCATACCAATTAACCCAGGGGTAGGCAACCTAAGGCCCGTGGGCCAGATGCGGCCCAATCACCTCAATCGGCCTGCGGACAGTCCAGGAATCAGCGTGTTTTTACATGAGTAGAATGTGTCCTTTTATTTAAAATGCATCTCTGGGTTATTTGTGGGGCACAGGAATTCGTTCATCCCCCCCCCCAAATATACAGTCTGGCCCACCACATGGTCTGAGGGATGGTGAAAAAGGTTGCTGACCCCTGCATTAACCCAACAATATAAGGAGAAGCCTACATACCGGCAGTTTGCCAGGAAACTTCATCCGGATTGTGGCCACTTCACTTTTCCTGGAGGCTAGAGTGGAAAATTACAGAACTGGGTCAATTAAGGCAATAGGGGGAAAATAGGAGTTAGCTCCCCCCCAAAGCAGGACAGCCCCCACCCCAGTTTACCGAATTAATCTCAGCCCGTTGGGCCGGCAGGGGGCGCCAGCAGCCAAACAAGAGCAACTCCCTACTAAGTCCGAAACGCGAGAACGAGCGTTTACACGCGAAAGGGGGGAATAAGTAGGGAGGGAGAAAGAAAATAAGTCTTACCGAAGGTTTTTCGGTGCTTGAACGGGGGGAAAGAATCCATCTTGGAAGGAACCACACTTTTTTCTTAAAAAGGGAAGGGGGAAAATAAAGCTGGGGGAAAAGCAATTGAAGAATAATCGTCCCTGGCGGTAGCTCTGACTTGACTCCTTTGGAGCCGCTTAAATAGTGCGAGAGTCACGCCTAAACCTTTTCCCAAATTGCTTCCAGGATCAGGACCTCCAAGGTCCGGGGAAGGACGTGGAGAGGTGGAGGCTGGGGAGAGCCCACCCTGAGACTCGCCCACATTCAGATTCAGGGGCGGATCTCCATAGGAAGCGCATTTGGCCACAAGGGTGGAGTTGACCGGCGGAACGCACCGCCACGGGACGCAGTTATGACTACTGGCGTGGAAGGAAGGAAGAAAGGAGTTGGACAAAGTTTGTAGCGGAGGTGTCCTCTACCAATGTCAGCTGGGACAGGTGAATGCAATTTTCCAACACTGAGGAAGGATTCCTCTGTATAATAGATGGGTAGGTATGGGCAGGGCCAGATTTAGGTTTGATGAGGCCCTAAGCT
This sequence comes from Lacerta agilis, assembly GCF_009819535.1. Lineage (NCBI taxonomy): Eukaryota > Metazoa > Chordata > Lepidosauria > Squamata > Lacertidae > Lacerta > Lacerta agilis. Next base: position 29,719,481 of record NC_046328.1, on the reverse strand, counting down.
ATTGAAGATAATGGGGCCCTTTATATGTCCAGCTCTCCTTTGTTAACAACAAATTGTGCTGTTTTTTGTGTTGAATATATGCTATAAGGTAATTTATGGACTTAATAGGTATCTAAAGCCATTTGCACATGTTGCCATGCAACCAGTCCATGCAGAATGTAGACACCCTATACTGTATATAGAAATGAGCAAAAATATTTTAGGGAGCAGGCTAGCAGGTGGGGCCCATTACTTACATCACATGAGCCTACACAACACAAAACACTGTTGCTGTATGTAGGGTTTATTTTATTTGTTTTTTATCTTATATTTTGGAAATGTACATCCAGTTTTTTCCCCTTTAATTTTTTGGGGGGGCCCTAAGCTATAGCTTGTTTAGCTTATACGTAAATCCAGCACTGGGTATCGGTTTAGGGTTGAGCTGTGAACTCGGGAAATCTCAATTACTCGATGGCATTAGGTCAAGCTGCTTTCTTAAGCTGCCCCTCCACAAACCATCTGAAATATTTTTCTATTTCTTTTTTGTCTTTGTAACCCACCTTTCCTCTGAGCAGCTCAAGGTGAGGTATATACATGGTTCTTCCATCTTCTTGTTTTATCTTCACAACAAACACATTAGGTAGGTTAGTGAGAGTGTGCGTCTGGTCCAAAGTCACTTTGTGGAAGAGTGGGGATTTGAACCCTGGTCTCCCAGGCTGTACTCTAACTGCTGTACTGCGCTACCTCTAAGGTCCATTTGCACTACACACTCAAAGTGGCACCATGCCACTTTAAATATCATTCCCCCAAAGAATTATGGGAATTGTAGTTTCTCAAGGGTGTTGAGAGTTATTAGGTGACCCCCCCACGTTCCCCTCACAGAGCTACCATTCTCGCAGGGAACTTTGGGAAATACAACTCATGCCAACCCTGGTGTGTGTCTGTTTTCGTAATTGCTGTTTTAGATAATCATATCAACAAGAAAGAGCCATCGAGAAAAAAGCTAACCACGTACCATAATAACATTAAAATAGGCTGATGACATTACAATAAATTAAAAGACTGTACAGGGTTGTATGTTGGCACTGAATTTATTATTTCAGGACATTGGAGGAGGGGAATCGATCCATCAACTTACTGAGTTGATTTAAATGTAGGTTGTTTTACTGTAGATTTACAGTAGGTTATTTGATCACCATCACAATGAACCAGATCTTTTCCATCCATTCACACTCAGTAGGAGGTATGTTGTTTTTCCAATTCTTTACCATCATTACCTTTGCAGCCCTGATCAGGTAAATTAACACTTCTTGATCACTTTCTGAGATAACATCTTTGAAATAACTTGGTTCCAAAGTAAAAAAATAAAATAAAATAAAAATTCCTTCCAGTAGCACCTTAGAAACCAACAAAGTTTGTTCTTGGTATGAGCTTGACTATGGCAGACCAACACGGCTACCTACCTGTAATTGGTTCCAAAGGTATATGGCTTCCTAGCATATCCAATATAATACTTTGTACCATTTGTTTTCGCTTTAATTATTTAGGAGCAATTCCATAAGTTAGGTATAAAGTCTACTTTAGCTGCACCACATCTACAACAACCATAAAATCCAAGCCTATATATTAAATTCAAAAACCATAAAATCCAAGTCTGTATATTAAATTCAATCTTACAGGGGGTTAGATACCACTGGCAAAGAATCTTATCATTTCCCTTCAGATCTGCCGATATAAATTTAGATGGGGTATTACCCTAAGCTGGGCTTTTCGTTTAAACATGGGACCTATTTTGTAGCTTATGCTCAGAGGCACAGCTAATATCCTCTATTGCTGAGCCAGATCAATATGGGGAACGAGGTCAGGCCTCAAACCCAGTTCAAGTTAAGCCCTATTTCCTGGGCCCAAATATGAATGGGGACAATGGCGACGATTGCCGTCTTTCTCTCTGGTCCTGGGCCTTTTTTATTTTCGTAATTAATTTTATTCCAATACAGTATAAGCCATCATTGGCAGTTCCCCTCCAATTTCAGTCGCAGTTAGAAATTCAGGAATCACGTTGTTTTTGTTCTAGGAACTCCTCTTGCGGGTCAGATGAATGTGTCCTTTGGACAAGAGATGGGAAGGAATTTATGCAATCCTAGCAGCTGACTTCACTCTCAGTAAATAGCTCCAGGCTGTTACTATTATTCAGCACAGTCCCATTATTCATGTGCATGTTCTTGCTTAACAAAGAATTCACAGCCATCGGAGGATACCAGCTTCACATTTAATGCATAAAGCTCCAACTATCTGTATTATCCAGAGATGGGCATGGGAGGTGAGAGAATCGCTGCCTTTTTTTTTTACCCTATTTTTGCCCTTTGTGGATGCTTTGTTGAAATTTGGGGAAGAGTCTTAGTTTAGTGGTAGAACATCTGTTTTGCATCCAGAAGGTCACAAGCCCAATCTCCACATAGGGCTGTCTGAAATCCTGGAGAGCTGCTGCCAATCAGTGTAGACCAGTGTTCCCCAACCTTGGGCCTCCAGCTGTTTTGGGACTACAATTCCCATCATCCCTGACCACTGGCCTTGCTAGCTAGGGATGATGGGAGCTGTAGTCCAAAAACAGCTGGAGGCCCAAGGTTGGGGAACACTGGTGTAGACCATACCAAGCTAGGTGGACAGTTAGTTTGACTTGGTACAAGGCACTAAGGTAGCTTCTTGTTTTCCTCTTTGGGAAGCTCAGTCGTGGAACATCTGCTTTGCATGATGCAGAAGATCTCAAGTTGAGTCTCCCATATCCAAGTAGGACAGGGAAAAAGTCCTCTAAATGCTGCTGGTCAGTGTAGACAAAGCAGTGGTGCTGTGTGGGGTTCAGCTGCTCAAAAAAAGTGGGGGGAGCTCTGTGCTAGGGTCACCAGCACCTGTTGTATAACAGGTGAATGCAAAGTGTTGAGGTTTTGGGGTAACTAGGCAACAAACGCAACTGGGCATGTATTTTTATGTTATCGTTTATTTATTGCAGGCATAGGCAAACTCGGCCCTCCAGCTGTTTTGGGACTACAATTCCCATCATCCCTGACCACTGGTCCTGTTAGCTATGGATGATGGGAGTTGTAGTCCCAAAACAGCTGGAGAGCCGAGTTTGCCTATGCCTGATTTATTGCAATTATTTCCTACTTTCTCCCCCCCCCAAAAAAGGTGGCATACCTGGTTCTTCTGCTCAACTAATCCCCACAACAACCCTGTGAAGTCGATTAGGCTTAGAGGCAGTGACTGGCCCAAGGTCACCCAGCGAGCGTCACGGCCCAGTGGGGATTCAAACCCTGGTCTCCCAGGTCCTAGTCTGATACTCTAACCACTACACCACAGTGACGTGGCACAAGCTGGTGGTGGCTGCATGGATCCAGGAATGTGTGGCGACAATAGTCCCAAAGTGTGGGCCCAGCAACCAAGCATGGTTTTTAAGTCAAGGATCTGCATGCTCCTTTTTTGCTATTATGCTAGTGGGTGGGCAGATGGAGTTCTGGGTGGAAGGGGTTTTCACTGGCATGGGCTCCCTTCCACTAAGGGCCCCTGCTTGTCCTCTAGTCTGACCCTCTCCATCCCAGCAGATCCATCCGAAGTTATACAGTACTATGATATCCATTTTTATTTGTATCACTCCGTATTGAATATTGCGTGATGGCTCAGCGAGAAACCGTGCTTCAGTCATTCCAAATTTTCAGCCCTGATTTTGGATTAATATCTTTCCAGCCTCTCCCTTTAAACTTCAAAAACAAGGCTTCTCATGTTGGCTCATTTCTTTAGTTACTTGGGTCAGCTTCGTCCTCATCTGGGCAGGATGTTGTGTTCTCCTGAGCTTAAGCAGACAAAAGCTGGGCTTTGTTTTGCTCCTTAGGTTAACAATGGCAGGTTAACAGGTGGAAGTGAATACCTGGGACATTGGATGAAGCTGAACTGTTGGAAGGTTCAGGATGGACAAAAGCAAGTCCTGCTTCACACAGCATGCAGCTAAATGGTGGAATTTGCATCCCCTAGTGATGACCACCGACTGAGATGCCTTTGCAAGAGGATTAGACAAATTAATGGAAGCGAAGGCCATCAGTGGAGATGTTCTCTCTTCACTGTCAGAGGCAATATGTCTCTGAATACCAGTTGCTTGGAATCACAAGTAGGGAGAGTGGTTTTGCACTCGGTTCCTGCTTGGGCAGGATACTGGACTAAATGGGCCATCGGCCTGATCCTGCTGGGCTCTTCTTATGTTCTTCCAGTAAAAGCATGAGTCAAGCAGTGAAGTTATCTGGTAGGATCAAAACAATTTTCAGATTATGTTTTCATTCATTTATGACACTAGCAGGAAATACAGCACTTCACTAGCTATTCAGCTAGCCTTTTATCGAAGTCCTTATCTGGACCACGCAATTTTTGCCCCTGGGTTTAGGAATGCGCTACAAGGCCAAGGTTTTATGACTCTCAAACTCTGACTTAGCAGAAATAACTCCTAGCTAAATACAAAGTCACAACTGTGTGGGGGGTGGGGGATCATGAGACTGAATCTAGCTTAAGAGGGAAATAAATCTCATCACATCTTAAGTATGCAAAGTATTTTTTGCAGGAAGAGGCAAGAAGAGGCTGTTTTAAAGAGTCTTACAAGATTTAGGAAATCAAAAGATGTTATTACTTCAATGTGCAACCATCAAAAGCTATGTTTATAGATCTTACAGCTTTTCTCCTTATAGCAAGTGCAACGAGTTATTGTGAAAAACTGGAAATCTCATTCAACAAACCTTTTTTCATCAAGAGACAGCATTGATGGAGAAACGGACACACCAACTTGCATTATTACAAAATGGAACAGGAGTAGATGAATTTAAAAAAACAAAACACCTGGTGTACTTACATCTCTTTTGCAGTTAAAGAAAAAGACACTTGCACTCTTCCAGCCACACATGGGCAACTATGGCTCAGCACTCTAGGCTGATCCGTGTATGAACTTATTTTTATTTTCTTTTTAAATGTATTGAACCTGATCACAAACTATAATGAAGTGGCTGGTCCCCACTGCTGTTGATCTCCATTGCTATTGTTACAAGAAGGCTACCCTGCAAGAGTGGAGAGGCTGTTGGGACGAATATAAACATATTTATATGTAATATCCACTCCAGTTTTCCCTGTCTCCCCTACCCTACTGTTGATTTTTTAGGAATTGTTTTACGTTCCTGTGGGCAGGGACCTCTTTGTATTCTGCAAAGCACCAGGCACAGTGAAGGAATGATCATTAATAAATAATAATGACCATTTAGTTATCATAATGATGACACCGATTAATAATTATTGCAAAAAATAAAACCAATAATTAAAATTTATTACCAACAGATCATATAGATAAGCATATTCTCGGTATGTACTATTAATAAATTACATTTGGGGAGGGAGAGAGGCGGTAAAACCACCCTCGCAAGCGGGTCCTTTTTCATCCTCGTGCGCCTTCTAAGAAGCAAGCGCTTCTGAATTCAATGGGCCTCCTGCTTCCGGGCTGAAGCGCGCATAGCATTGCAGCTAAGTTGGGATCCATGTGGCGCTCCGTTCAAATCCAAGCGAGAAACTTTCCGAACTTTTCGCTCTTTGAAAATGTTGGCGTTCGGCGTGGGCGCGCCCGGGGCCCCTCCCCTCCTGCCTCTCTCTCTCTCTCGGGCCAATCGGAATCCGGCAAATTGATTGGGAGGATAAGGGGGAGGAGAGAGAAAGAAGGCAACCTGTCTCCACGTGACTCTTTCAAAACCTTCCCCTTTGTCTGAACTGCGGGTCGCTTCTTTGCGAGCGTTCGAGTCCGGCGGCGTCTTGTGCGCCTTGGAGTTGGTGGCGCGCTCTGGCGCGTGCGAAGCCGGTGCTTTCCCTCCCCCACGACACGCTTCTGGCGCTGCTTTGCTTGCGACCCCCCCCCCCATTCGACCACCCCAAATTGCGGTGGCCCCTCCGATCCTTGCCTCTAGTAGGGATCTACCGCTCCTCGCCCCCCCCCAAAAGGCCGATCCCCAGCTGCGGGCGCATGAGAGGCGATCTCTCCAAAAGGGACAGGAGCCCGGGGATTTAGAAAGCCGCGTCTCGGTGGGGCCATGGCCGGCCGCAGAGCAGTGCCCCCGTCGCTGTGGTCCGGGAACGAGCGGCTGCGGATCGGGGAGCGCCTCCAAGCCAGCCTGGCCGGGATCTTCGAGCTGGATCTCTTGAGGGAGACACAAAGGGAGACGGTGGAACGCGCTCTGGAAGGGAGCCGGAGAGATGTCGAGCCGCAACAGGTGTGTGTGTGTGTGTGTGAGTGAGTGAGAGAGAGAGAGGTCTGAGGGGGGGAGGGGAGAGAAAATTGTGGGAAAAGTTTGCTTAAAATGTCCTTTAACTGCCTTTTGCACCAAAGAGTTCAGGGCAGTCCACAAAACTGATAATCCACTAATTCACATAACTGCGATTCAAAGCCAGCCGATGGGTACAACACAGTGCAACATATATATATATATATATATCCCAAAACTTTTAAAAAGGAAGTAAGAATAGGGTGCATATCTTAGAACAAAAGGAAAGCTATGCCAAACGCTTAAATGCTCGCTCCTAGGCATGCTTACTCAGGAGTAAATTTACAGGCTGGCATAGATAAGGCCAGGAGCTTGCTAGGTTTCCAGTGCAGGTTTTTAAACTGATCTACTCTAAGCCAGTGTGCAAAGGATTGCAATCAGATAGCCCCATCCCAGGCTATCCATTATATATAATTATACTGTATGCATTATATATAATTATACTGCATGTGCCCCAAGGTATGTAATCTGTTGCAGTTGACCTCTTGCAGAGCTACAATTCCCAGCACCCTTTAAACTACAGTTCCAAGTATTCTCGGGGAGGACTGCTGTAAAGGTGTGACGTGTATGCAGCCAGAGTCCCACTCAGTTCAAAGGCATTTCTGTATCTGATTGCAATCCTGCAGTCCTGCGCACACTTAACTTAGGGGGAAGTGGCGCAGAGGAAGGTGCCTTATTGTACCAAGTCGGAGCATTAGTCTGCATTGTAAACACCGTCAGGCAGTGGCTTGGGGGGGGGTGTTCAAGTGGGGAGTGACAGAGCAGGATAGCTCAGTTGGTAGTGCATGAGACTCTTAGTCGCAGGGTTGTGGGTTTAAACCCCATGTTGGGCAAAAGATTCGTGCATAGCAGGGGGTTGGACTGGATGACCCTCACGGTCCCTTCCATCTCTATGATTCTACATACAAGGCAAGATGCTCTTATTGCCGAGCTACGACATTTCCCCCACTAAACAGTGCTTTACAGGGTTTGTTTTAAAAGACTCTTTACGACGAGCTCATTGCCAGACTTGCTCTTTTATTACATTTTGTCTGTTTTGGCACATGTGGTAAGGCAGTGTAGGTATTTTCTAGAAAGGCAAAGTGTAAATCTGCACATGATAAATTGCACACAGTGAGACTTGTGTCCGAGTAGACAAAATGTGGGCCTTTGGTGTGATCCAAGGAGGCACTTCTGCGATGGGTTGTGCCTTAACTCTTTAGCGATTCACAGCAGGTGCCACTGGCTTTCTAGTTTTTGAGGTGGGGGGAGTAGCTTGCTTTCTTGCTGGTTGTTGGGCAGTGATATCTTCGGGGCAGGACTTTGGGGTGGGGTGAGCAGGAGGGGCCCCAAACAAAGTAGAGCACCCCCCCATTTTTAAAATTAGCTTTTATATAATCACAACAGCAACCAATAACAGAATGAATATATATATAGATACACACAAGAACAGAATCCGAAGTATTCCACACGTCATTTCCAAACAATGTAAATAACACGAGAGAAAATACTGAGATTATCCTCTCTCCAGAACTGGCCATGTTTGTGAGGAGGTTTCCTTGCTTGATTGGATCATATTGAACATAGGGAAACCAATCGAAAAATTGGGAAAGGATCCTTCTGTGATTGACCTCGAGGCTTCTCAACCACACTGGTAATTTTTTTCAGAAATGTAGCCCATTTTGGCTGCACCACTGTTGTAAGGTTTTTTAGAAAGAGCTTTGGGGCCTAGGTAGGTCCGATACAGAAATGCACTTTTGTGTGTTGTTGCTTAAAGGACATACTTGAGACCACTTCAGGAAAAGTAACTTATGCCTTAATTTGGGGGTAGGTTGCAACCTGCTGGGGGCTACCTGTGAGGTGTGGGTGGGGCTACAGGAAAGTCAGAGGTTTTGCATCCAGCTCCCCTTCACTCCAGACAAGCAAGAGGCATTATTGCAGTTGGGAAACCCATTCCAGTCTGGCAAACACGCTCAAGGAGCATCCAGCAGAGGGCTGGTGAAGGACATGGAAGAATCCCAAGGGCCAGACAGGGAGGCTTAGAGCCCCCCCCCCCTGCATCAAGTTCCCAACCCCCACCTTAGCTGAAAGAGATCCAAAGTGTGCCTTGCTGGTTTCATTTGAAAGCCTGTCAGTTGACTACAAGAAGTGTAGTTTTTTTTTAAAAAAAGTTAGCCTATTTAAGAACCCTGGGATAGCTCAGCTGATATAGAGCATGAGACCCATAATCTCAGCGTCATGGGTTTGAGCCTCATGTTGGGCAAAAGATTCCTGCGTTTCAGGGGGTTGGACTAGGTGACTCTACAATTCTATGATGTTGGGCATAGAGATGTGGTTGTTGTTTTTAAAGAAAAGAACAGTCAAACTACAGCTGGGAACACCTGTTTATTGCTTGGAGCTTTTTTTTTTTTGCAAGGAAACATATTCCAAATGATTTAGAGATTTATGGTACTTTGCTGAGTTAAAAAACAAAACATGCAACGACAGGAGCAAGAATTTTGCTGGCTCAAGTTTGGAGACAGCAACGGACTCCTACTATAGAGGAATGGCGTCAAAAGATGGTTGAATATATGGAAATAGCAAAATTGACATCAAAGATCAGGCAACAAGGATGCGAAACTTTTGGAAAAGAATGGGACAGATTTAGGGTATATTTGAACAAGTTATATGGAATATGAGAAAATAAAAGGAAAACGCAAAACTCATAGTTAATTAAAAAAATCTTTATTGGATGATTAAAGAGAATACAAAATAATATTAAGATGGAAAAGGTACAAATGGAATATGATTACATTATTTAGTATTGCTATATATGTAAGTAAAATCTACAATAATATAAGATAAAGTGTATAGAAATAAATTGGAAGGAGGGGTTTCACAATATGAGATCAGAGTAACAACAGGTGGCAGAGGACAAATGCAATAAAGAAGTGTAAAACCGTGGAAACAGATGACAAAATAAAACAGAAGAAGAATGGGGGGAAGCAGAAGGGGGGAATTGTATTTTTGTGTGTGTGTGTTTGTGTTTGTGTTTGTGTTTTTTCTTTTGTTTTTTTCTTTTTCTTTTTCCTTTTTATTCTGTAAAGTTGTATGCAAGCTATGTAAATATAAAATTGATAAGTATTAGTTTAAGTATAATATACAAAACTGTGTACAAGTTATGTATAGGATATAAACATAAGAACACTTTTATTTATACAAACTTTTGTGTGTATATATATGTATATATATATATAATTCATAAATGTTGTATATTTTTGTTTAAATTATAATTATGAGAAAAACTTAATAAAAATTATTTTGGGGGGGGGAACCTGAGGAAGAGTGGTCCCTGCCCCGAGGAGCTTCCTATCTAAAACCTGAGAATGAGAGGTGCAGAGTTGTGAAGTCAGCAGTTGGGGTAGGGTCTTGGGGGATAATGGGAGTGGGGTTGATTTGGAGACAGAAAGCAAGCTTTGGTTTGTACAGTCCAGGTGCCCTGACCTCAGGGAAGGCTGGATTCAGAAGGGCTGTGGCAGAAACTAGGAAGATCAGGCAGGTGCGTGAGCTTAGGGAAGTCAATAAGTAAGGCTTGCCGACGTGGCAGATGTTTAATGAATGTAGGAGAGGAGCTCTTGAATAGAGGAACAAGAAAAGGGGGTGGTAGTCTGGGAAGGTGCAAGGAATGGGAACTATAGAAAGGAGCAATGTATTCAAATGACGAGAAGGGGAGAGTCTGTGCCGACGTTTCAGGGAAATGGTGTGATTCTGGCAGGACCCCGTGTCTTGTGTGCTGGATCTTGCACAGGGCAAAATGTTTACACCAAATATGTGCAAGGTCACAGTCTTGCATGTTTGTCTGGAATAGCGCCCAGGTTCTGTTGTTGCAACCACACATGTGTTTTGGAATCCGCCCATCAGCATCCACCTGAAATGGTGGCGTTGGCAGCAAGGAATCCACTGTTTTGATCCTGAATGGCTAAGCAGGTGGGGGGGAGGGTTGTTTTTGCTTTTCTGGATTCATCCTTCCTTGTTCTGAAAGAATTTGCTAGCAGGGGGGAGTCGCTGCATCGAAACTCGGACAGCTGGGCCACTGAGGAAACAGTTGTTATTAACCGCCCAACAAAGGCTGGTGTGTTGCTTGAAAGTTTGCATGCTCTTCTTCTGGATTTTCCCTGTACGGAGTTGCCCTACCAGTTTTGCGTCAAAGACGTATCTAGTAACTAGCTCCCCGTTTTATATTGCGTACAAAAAAAGTTTCTGCCAAATTGTTAGCTCTGCTTTCTCTCTGTGGTCTGAGCAAGGTGTTTCGGGAAGCTTTTGGCAAATTAATGAGTTTTGGTGAATTAGCAGCTGGCCTAGTTGCAGAGAAGAATATGCCAGCACAGAACACCTTGACATTGGTCTGATGAAGCGTTCTGTCTCTCCTGAAAGCTTGCACAAGCTGAGACTACGGCTTGTTGATGAGGCATCTGTATATATAAATATGCCAGGAAATGTCACTTTCATTTTCTGACTGTTCGTTCTCTCTTAAATCATCCTTGCTAATCGTCCTCATTCCACATCATGTTTTGGTGACTACCATAGTCTGTGACCTGGGATCCTTGATCAGCATTGCCAATTGTAAGTGCAGAATTAGGAAGCTGATGCTCCTTCTGGGATGAATTACGGTAAATTGGATAACACAGGAAGCTGTGATAGACCAGGACATAGTTTTTCCCATCTAGTCCAGTGTTTCCCAAACTTGGGTCTCCAGCTGTTTTTGGACTTCAACTCCCATCATCCCTGACCACTGGTCCTGTTAGCTAGGGACAATGGGAGTTGTAGTCCCAAAACATCTGGAGGGCCAAGTTTGGCCATGCCTGTCCTAATGACTCTCAGGATCCTTAAAAAAAACTACACTTCCCAGAATTCTTGGGGTGGGAGGGGGGCTGTGACTGTTAAAGTGGTATTAGAATTTGCATGGTGTGGATTTGGCCCTACACAAGTCTCACCAAGAGGGTCATTTCTTTCTAACATTTAAAAACAAACTGACTTCTGGGTTTTAGGATGTGGTCAGGGCCTGCCTGTGTCTGGAGTGGAGTCCCTCCTTTGTAAATGAGATCTTCTCTTTTCCAGCAGTCTTGGAATAAAATAAAATAATAAAATAAAATAAAATAAAATAAAATCAGGGAATCTGGGACAGAAACAGCACTTGGTTTTCCAGGCTCCTCTTTGTCTCATGCCGGTAGCAGCTGTTGCTGCAGAGGTCCTCGCCGTGCTGGGAGTCCTGGCAGGTGGGGTTTGCCTTGTGGTTTGGCTTGCCAGCTGTGGGCGTAGGCTGGCCATTCCCCCTGCATGCGTAGGGCGGGGTGAGAGAGCACAGCAAAACAAAGCTCCTGCTGTTCACCACGGTGACTTCCTGCTTGGCACATCTGCCACCTGGAGGGAGCAGTGTCTGTCCCTCTCTCCCTCCCCTCCAACTCCCTTGTTTTTGCTCAGATTTGTAGACCTGAACTACCTGACAGGAGTCTCGCTGATGCACGGTTCTTCTTCCCGTGGCTCTGAGTTTCCATTCTTTTCCTGCATTCAGGAAGACCCTTAACATGCGTTGTCTTGCCCGCTGCAGAACCCCTGCAGGGGATTCTGGGTAGAGCATGCTAAATGCATTCTGGGAAGGGCGTACATGGTTCAAGCAAGGTACTGTACTTGGGGTACAATGAGCTTGCAATGAAGCAGTGCCACTTTATTGAAAATCTAATTGTCAGGAGTCAGCACTGCCTCCTCTGAGGGGCAGCAGCTCTTTCCCAATCCTGCTTCCTGGGACCCTTCTAAGTGGAGAAGCCGGGAATTGAACCTGGGAACTTCTGGATGCAAAGCAGGCACCTTCTTCGTTGAGCTATGGCTTCTCCTAAGCAGCCCATGTAGAGCTGACTCATGTGAGAAAGAAAATCGCGCACTGACTGCACAGCTTTTAGACTACATGTATAGGTGGAGGGATGTTGCCTGTTTAAATTGGCACCTATTACTACTGTTTTTTAATTGCTTAAAAAAACTCGCAACTCCCTGAAGATAAAACATCTGGCATATCAGGACCGAGGCTGCTTCTTCCTGACATGCTATTTTATTTATCTTTTAATATCAGAGTAAGTTGTTTAATATGGAGGACCTATTATTATTATTATTATTATTATTATTATTATTATTATTATTATTAATTTCATTTCTATATTAAGAAAAATTCACAAAGTTTACAACCTACATTAAAACATCAAATAAAACAATCCAGGATTAAGCATTAGTGAAGAACGTAAAGTGTACAATCAAAGCAACAAGATTAACAGGAAACTAAAATATTATCTTAAAGATTTCAAAATAAAACGTTACAAAAAAAAGGTCAACTACAGAATACACATTTAACGCGGCAAAGTTAACTTTTTAAATGTTATTATCAGGAGTTGTTCATACCCCCCAGGAGCTGTTTGCTCAGTATCGTGGGTCCAGCTTTATGGAACTCCCATTGCACTTGAAGTCAGACAAGGGCTCTTTCCCTGTTGAACTTCCGGCTGCTGCTGAAGACTTAAAAAAATAACCAGCAGGCATTCTAACTGAATTCTGATTTTATAGCTCAAATTGATTTTTATCTTTATCCTATTGTTCAGAAACTTTTTACTAAGAGACATTTGAAATTCAGCGGTGTATAAATCATCAATAATAAGTGATTGCTTTCCACATAGGTTCCAAGGCAGGGTAGAAAATAAGAGTAAAAGCAGTTACAAAACAGCAGGGGGAAAATCTCTGATGAAAATAGAGACATCCCAAGGAAAAGCACGATGTTCTGGGATTGAATCAGAAACTGGGATGGCGTCTGTAAATCCATGACTATCCCTAGAAAATAGGGAACGTGGGACCTTCTGCATGCGAAGCAGATGCTCTGTGCACTGAGCCACAGCTCTTCCATAGACGCAGCTTCTATCTTTGCTCAGTGGTGTTGTGTGAAGAAGCCTTTTAGTTTTATTGGGGGGCAGGAAGAGAGAAATGCTAATGGATCGATATAGAAGGCAGCTATGTGAAAAGACCGTGCAGCCATCGTTGCATGCCGACACACCCCTCTTAAACAGCTCGCTTTATTTTATGGGAGAACGAGCTGTTGGTCAAGTGGACAGATGGTAGCCGCCTGCGGGGAGCTCCACCCGTGGCAGGGCGAGGCCGCCGCGTACACCCAGTGACATAATCGTGGGCAAACAGCGTTATCTTCCAGGCTAGGCGAGGAAGGGTGGCATGTCAGGTGAGGGTGGCATGAGATCGGGCCTTTGGTCCATCTAGCTCAGGAATGTCTGCACTGGTTGGCAGAGGCTCTCACCAGGGTTTGAGGCTGGGAGTCCCCCATCCCCCCATCCTACCTGGGGATAACTAGGAATTGAGCCTGGGCAAACATGGGCCTCCATCATCCCTGCCCAGAATTGAGGGCTGTATTGAAGATTGATCAGAGCTTTGCATTCATTCATTTATTGGATGCCTATCCCACTTATTTCTCCAAGGAGTTCTCCATCTCAGTTAATCCTCACAACCCTGTGAGGTTGGTTTTGGCTGGCAGGTGCGAGGTCACCCAGCATACTTCATAGCTGAATGGGGATTTGAACCCTGGTCTCTTTCTCCCAGGCCCTGACACTCTTAACCACTACGCCACACGTTAGCTCTTAAAATACCGTACTGTTCTGCCTCTCATCTGTCGACCTCGGCTCTCCTTATCTTTAAAGTGAGAACAACATCGATCCAGTTCACAAAGTTCTCATGAAGGTAAACAAAAGACTTTTAAAAAAATACAGCCAGTATAAGGCGGGTTTGCCTGTTTTAAGTCATGCACAAAAAAGGCTGGCATTTGCTCAATGTGCAAAGAAGCATTTTGTCCTCACAGCACGTCCTTAATTTATGGAATGTGTTGCCGGAACATGTGGTGGTAGATACCGGCTTAGCTGGCTTTAAAATCAAAATAAAAGGATTAGAAAACCAGAAAACCAGTGAAGGGCTCCGTCTGCCATTGTCCATTAGCCGGCAAAGACTGGAACCTCCAAGTGCAGGGGTAATATATCTTCGATTACCTAATGGCAGGGAGAGACAGCAAGGGAATGTATTTGCCTTCTTGCCTTGTTTGTGAGCTTCCCATAGAAGCATCTGGTTGGCCACTATAGGATTAGGATTTGTTGGATTAGATGAACCTCAGGTCTGACTGAACACTTTTTCTTACTATGTTTATTTATTTTAATTTTTTTTGCATTTATATCCCGCCTTCTTCTCCAAGGAGCACAAAGTGGCCGACATGGTTCTCTTCCTTCTGGCTAAATCCCCAAAACAACCCTGTGAGGTAGGTTGGGCTGAGAGGAAGTGCCTGACCCCAAGGTCACCCAGTGAGCTTTGTTGAGGAGTGGATGGCCAAGTCCTAGTCTGACACTCTAACCACTGTGCAACACTGCTATGTGAGGGACGGAGAGAACATGCGGCCCTCCAGATGTTCATGGGCAGCAACTCCCACAAGCCCCAGACTGCATGGCCGGTGGCTGAAGTTCATTGGAGTTGTAGTCCAACAGCACCAGGCGTGCCATAGTTTTCTCCTCATCCCTGCGCTATGTGTAATGATAATAGTGTGGCATTGGTGTTAATGAGACTATCATAATTTCACAAATTTTATGCTTTGGGGAACAGAAGTTTTTATGGGCAGCTGTAGCTCTGACTGTTTTTGGGGACTGCTAAATTTCACACGCTAGCAAGGTTATGCTTAAAATTCTACAAGGCAGGCTTAAGCAGTATGTGGACCGAGAACTCCCGGAAGTGGAAGCTGGATTTCGAAGGGGCAGAGGAACCAGAGACCAAATTGCAAACATGCACTGGATTATGGAGAAAGCTAGAGAGTTCCAGAAAAACATTTACTTCTGCTTCATTGACTACGCAAAAGCTTTTGACTGTGTCGACCACAGCAAATTATGGGGGGTTCTTAAAGAAATTGGAGTGCCTGATCACCTCATCTGTCTCCTGAGAAATCTCTATGTGGGACAAGAAGCTACAGTTAGAACTGGATATGGAATAACTGATTGGTTCAAAATTGGGAAAGGAGTACGACAAGGCTGTATATTGTCTCCCTGCTTATTTAACTTATATGCAGAATTCATCATGCGAAAGGCTGGACTGGATGAATCCCAAACAGGAATTAAGATTGCCGGAAGAAATATCAACAACCTCAGATATGCTGATGACACAACCTTGATGGCAGAAAGTGAGGAGGAATTAAAGAACCTTTTAATGAGGGTGAAAGAGGAGAGCGCAAAATATGGTCTGAAGCTCAACATCAAAAAAACCAAGATCATGGCTACTGGTCCCATCACCTCCTGGCAAATAGAAGGGGAAGAAATGGAGGCAGTGAGAGATTTTGCTTTCTTGGGTTCCATGATCACTGCAGATGGTGACAGCAGCCACAAAATTACAAGACGCCTGCTTCTTGGGAGAAAAGCAATGACAAACCTAGACAGCATCTTAAAAAGCAGAGACATCACCTTGCCGACAAAGGTCCGTATAGTTAAAGCTATGTTTTTTCCAGTAGTAATGTATGGAAGTGAGAGCTGGACCATAAAGAAGACTGATGGCGGGAGAATTGATGCTTTTGAATTATGGTGCTGGAGGAGACTCTTGAGAGTCCCATGGACTGCAAAAAGATCAGACTTATCCGTTCTGAAGGAAATCAGGCCTGAGTGCTCACTGGAAGGACAGATCCTGAAGCTGAGGCTCCAATACTTTGGCCACCTCACGAGAAGAGAAGACTCCCTGGAAAAGACCCTGATGTTGGGAAAGATGGAGGGCACAAGGAGAAGGGGACGACAGAGGACAAGATGGTTGGACAGTGTTCTTGAAGCTACCAACATGAGTCTGACCAAACTGCGGGAGGCAGTGGAAGACAGGAGTGCCTGGCGTGCTCTGGTCCATGGGGTCACGAAGAGTCGGACATGACTGAATGACTAAACAACAACAAATTCTTAGTGAGACATTTCTTTTTAAAGAGCGGATAATTTTCTCCAGCACTTGAAATTTGCCAGGAGCATTTTGCACCTGGCTGCCAAGTGAAGATGCCTGGGTGCAAGGATGGCACCTGATGTGTCCATCATTTGGAGATTCTTGTCTGGGGATCCTTGGATCTGGACTGTTTTCACACCCTAATACCCCATCCTGTAGAATTCTATCCATTATATTTTATCTGCACAATCTGAATGAATTTCAGGAACCAAACCAAAAAGTTATATTGAAAAATATGATTTTTGAGCTGTCTGGTTCAAAAATGGCAGGTAGACATTATGTTTGGTGGCTGTAACCCTGGTTTAAGGAACTATTTGATGCCTAGTTTATATATCTGAGTTTCTAACACTGATCTTATCTCCCCACCACCACCACCACTCCACGTGAGCCCATCTTCTCAGCAGCTTTTTTGGAATAATGAATACAATTCTATAATTGGTTATTATTCCCGGGTGAACTATATAATCAAAGTATTAACTACCAGTTTTTTGCAACAACAGCAGTCTCGAAACAAGCATTTGGGTTGTTTATTAGTGAATGTTAAATTTCAATTAAAAAATTGACGTAAACACACCACTGTCTTTGCAACGGTTTCCTTCTTATGAATTAGGTATGAGCATGTCTGGTCTTAATAGAGGCCTCAAGGCTGTCATCATAGGAGGCCTTTCTCTGTGCCTACTCCAAGGGAGGTCCACAGACGGTGGCAAAACCAAGGTGGGCCTTTTCAGTGGTGACTCCCTACTTGTGGAATGCTCACCCTGGGGAGACTCACCTGGCACCATCATTACATGTCTTTTTCGCCAGGCTTTTCGCTTCTAATCATTTGCAGCCTCCTTGAGCTGGCGGGAGAAATTTAAACCCATCTTCTGAAAGCAGGACTGTCGTTTGGATTTTGTCTTTGTTTTCTCTTACGCTGGTTTCAATGTGCGCGTTTGTATAATGTCAGTCGCATTGAGTTACCTTGATTTTTTTTATGGAAAAAAGGCAATCAATAGATTTAATTCAGAAAACAAAACATTGCATCTCGCTCCACCGACGTGGCGGATTTGGGGATGGTAATGAATTAATGTGGACAAAATGGCAGCCGCAAACCTGGATCCTGTTAGCTTGGGGGCCCAAGACCAGAGGAACGGCCGCTTCCCTCTGGCAGCCACACACGCCATGCACCCGCCACATGGCACGTGCGTCCGGCCGTCTCGCTTGCCATTTCAATGGGTAGCCAGGAGGCCCCAAGACAATGGCGACAGCTGCCTGGCTTTAGGAGAAGAAAGAGGAGGAGGATAAACCTCCCCCCTTCTCCTGTTCATGTTTCATTCCTGCTGGCTCAGCAAATGGGACTCTTCCCCGCTCCCCCTTTCCTTGCGTGAAGCAGCTGTCTTAACTGTTGTGGGGTGGGGAGGGGAAAAACTCCGTAGGCATGTTGCAACTTTTACCCCTCCAACGCCCCGTGGAGATCAATAAATCTTGGAATCTGGCCCAGGTGCAGTCTGGAGGGGCAGGCAGAGGGTGGGTTAGGAGATAAGCCGCAGCATGTTTGCTTCCTCTTGGCTTTCCGCACCGGTTAATACCTTCGGTTTTGGAGTCGTGCTTTGGTGTCAGCCTGCCTTAGGAACCTAAGAATTGGAAGGGACCCCCCCCTACACACACAATGGTCATCTAGTCCAATTCCCTGCAGCGCAGGAGTTGCAGATGAAGAATCTCTGACAGGTGGCCATCCAAATGTGCACACTGTAAATAAAACGTCTTAAGGGTTTACAGAGAACAGCCAGCCAGCCATGCCCTGTTTCAGGATACTCCATTCCATTGTTCACCCTGCCCTGCCCAGGTCCACCCAGTGAGCTTTGTTGCTGAGTGGAGAGACTGTGCCCAACTGAGCTTTCTCAGCTGCCTTTTGTGCTGCTTTTGGGTTTCCCCCTTCCGTTTGGGTGTTTTTTTTTTAATCTAAAGATTTGTTTGTACTTCTAGAAACCTTGGGGTTTCCCCAAGCCTGCTGCTATCTGCCTCCCCCCCCCTTTTTGTGCAAAAGCCATACTTTTTTGACTACGTAAGGATTAGCAGATAGCGAATGAGTTTAGTACAGGGTTCAATCCCTGCCATAGATGGGCCCATAGTCTGATTTGCTGTAGGACAACTTCTTATTCAGGTGGCAGCCATTTTGTGTGCAGGTTGTGTTCCTGGCCCCCTGAACGTGTCGGCGGAGCGCGCATAAGCCTGCCACATTCTGTCCCTGTTCTTCCCTTTTCCAGATCCAAAACGAGCCATTTGTCGGCAGTCGCACGTCAATTGGACACGCACAAAATGGTTGCCGCCTGTATTCCTATGAGACCGCTTTAAACAGTCATGGCTTCTCCCCAAGGAATCCTGGGAACTGGAGCTGGTTGAGAGTGCTGAGAGTTGTTAAGAGTCCCCAATTCTCCTCACTGAGCTCTGATTTGATCCTGGGAAGACTGTAAGAGGAACCGGGGCTTCCTACCAACTCTTGGCACCCTTAACAAACGGCACTTCCCAGAATTATTTGGGGATAGCCATGATTCTCTCAAGCAGTAGCATAGAGGGTGACTGGTGAGTGAGATTGGCCTCTGTTATCGCAGGCCTGCTATCGTGTGGTGGTGGGAGACGTTCCAGAATGGGGCTTAGCTAGGGCCCCCTGAAAAGCCTGAGGGTGGTTAGCTGGCTTTTGCAAAATGGGATTAGACAAATCCAATGAAGGGACACATCTGTCAGTCGCAAGATAAAAGCATCAGAAACCTCTGTGTACAGAGCGTGGGGCTCCTTCCTTCTATTTCCGCTCTCTGGGAGAAGAGCTCCATTCCTTCCATAGTGAAAAATTACCACCGCACAAAAGAAGAAGGATCAACCTTGAGGTTTACAAATGCTTAAATATATTTAAGGGAGAGACCCTAAGCGTGGGGGGAACAGGCAAAGATAGACTCCTGAGAGCTCGACTGGAGGGGGCCAGGACTGAAACCCAGGTGGACAGGAGAATGGAATGGCGTGACTGAAGGAAGTGGTGCGAAGAATGAGGTTCCATTCTGCATTTTTCGTATTATCTGGATATGTCGTTTCCTGGCTCACATCTGCAGACAGAAGCGGGTGCTGCTGATAGACATTGGTGGAAAAATCTAAGAGCCCAGTGTGGCCTAGTGGTTAGAGTGTCGGGACTAGGACTTTGGAGAGAGACCAGAGTTCAAATCCACACTCAGCCATGAAGCTCACTGGGTGACCTTGGGCCAGGGCCCAACCCGACCTTACAGGTTTGCTGTGAGGATAAAATGTGGAGGAGTGTATGCTACTTTGAGCTCCTTGGAGGAAAGGTGGGGCTTAAATGTAATCAGTAAATAAAATAGACAAGTTTTTAATGCTGCTGAGATGGGTCACAGGTGTGTCCATTCATCGTCACCTCCACCATTTCAAAGAAAAAAATTGGGGTGGAGAAATGGAAACAGGCAAATGAGGACTGCCTGTTTGGAGGAGACGACGATCACGGGTTGGGGAAATGGAGCATTGTGGTAGGTGCCACAGTGCTGAAGACCCAATCCCTCTACTGTGAGGAACAGACCCCCTACTAAGATGGCATCTGCAGCAGGCCCTCATCTGCCAAGTGCGGGAATCAACTGGGTATATAAGGGATGAGACAATCTTCCGTATACCTACATAAAATAAAATAAAATCGCATATTAAAATATATGTCAGTGTCACATATCTGGGTAAAAATAAGGTAAAGGACCCCTGACAGTTAAGTCCAGTCGCAGACGACTCTGGGATTGCGGCGCTCATCTCGCTTTACAGGCCGAGGGAGCTGGCGTTTGTCTGCAGACAGTTTTCCCAGGTCATATGGCCAGCATGACTAAGCCGCTTCTGGTGCAATGGAACACCGAAACCAGAGCAGCGCACGGAAACACCGTTTACCTTCCCACCAGAGTGGTACCTATTTATCTACTTGCACTGGCGTGCTTTTGAACTGCTAGGTTGGCAGGAGCTGGGACCGAGCAACAGGAGCTCACCCCGTCGCTGGGATTTGAACCACCGACCTTCTGATTGGCAAGCCCAAGAGGCTCAGTGGTTTAGACCACAGCGCCACAAGTGTCCCTCACATATCTGGGAAGGCCTGCCTAAAAAAAAATAAAAAATAGTACTACAAAGATGTCTGCCTAATGTCAATGGGCAGGGGGTTGCAGGTGCTGCCATGCTGGAAGATTGATACCTTAAGATTGATACCTTATGAGTGTGGAATGGAGATAATCTGGCACTTGCGAAAGAGCCGGCTGCGCAAATCGAAGTGGTCAAGTGGACATATATAATAATAGCAAAACTTTGAGTTTGGACCGATAATAAAATCAGCAGCCGTTTCCTTTTTCCTCTGCTGTTCTGTCTCACAAAACCCTTGCTTGTTTCCCCCCCCCCTGCAAAAAACAGGAGGACCAAAGCAGCCTGGGCGATAACCGACTGCCCACCACCACTAAGCTGGACCGGAGCAAATCTGAGGACCTGCTGGGGACCCCAACGGAGCCTCTTACCTACAGCTCATCAGAGAACATCGAGGCAGACCCTGGGGTGCTCCGTGCTCACACGGGGGACGGATCAGAGAAGGGATGCCTTGGGTTGCGGATGGTCAGCGAGCAACTCCTTTCCTCTAAGAAAGGTGGAATCAATGGGGGAGATACCCAAGAAATCTTGGAGGCAGACTCCAGGCCCAGCTCAGGTATGCCTGCTCCAGGTTCAGGGGGGAGGAATCTATCTGCCTGGTGGATTGTTTGATTTATTTGTATTGTAAATTTAACAGAAAAAAGAAAGAAAATGCAAGCAGCTAGCTCACATCAGCAATAAGAATTGTCCATCACTTCTGATTTAAATGATTTTAATATAGGCAGTTCATGTGTCCAAATAGATACCCAAACAAGACCAACAATTGTAATATATACGTTCAAATGTAGAAAGGGCAGTTGATTGGAGCATGGTGCTTACAATAATCTATGAACCTTTTAGTCTTGAGGTATAAAGGTTATATTCAATTAGTAGGCCCATTGATTTTAATGAACATGTTAATCGTGTCTGTTAACTTCTGTAGTTCTGCTCTGAGTAGAAATAGTATTTGGACACAACCCTAAGTGTCTGCAACCAGAAGGGTTTGCAGGATCCACTTCCGTTGTCCATCTGTTAAGTCCTTGCACCAGAGCAATGGAATGGAAAAGTGGGTGAACGTCCGAAAATATTGAGGATTTTTCCGAAACAAAGCTAACGCAAACAATATTTTCTGACCAAAAAGAAGACTCCCTCCACAAGACACAGCCACGTCATGCACCTTGAAGATTCATTATGATCATTGCATCCCTATATCTCCACAAATACTTTGCTTCCTGGTCTCACAAGGTCGCTATCCCTACGACAAACCAGTCCTTCTCCCAGAAAACATCTGATCCCTTTTCTTTAAATCCAATTAAACTTCTGTCCAGACTAACTAACTAATTTTTATTGAAAATGTAAAAGACAAGACTGCAAACAATAAATAACAAACACATAAGAGAAATGCCCAGAATTGCAGCAAAGTTAAGTAAAAATAAATAAAATTTAGAACAAAAATCAGGGGTTAATCTGATTTATTCTGCCTCTCTTCCCAAGTTTAATAGTGTGCAGCATAGAGTTCCCAAGATACCAGTCACTGATCTTGAGTGTCAAATCTTTTAGCTATTAAGAGATCCATACATGTGTATTTCTGGCTGGTGTAGCCTATTTGAGGCCTCTGCTCCCACATGTATATATTTAATAACGTCAAACTAGACTGGATAAACTCTGCCTTTTCTTGATTTCCCTCTGTGTAAACAAGACTTTTTGTGTTTGCTTTTTTGACATGTGGCCAGACTTTACCACCTCAGATTTCCACCATGGCCAGAGCACTGCATCTTCTTTCTCTGTGTTTTCCAGGGTTTTACGAGACGAGCGAGATGGGCTCCCTGTCTGATTCCTGCGCCTCCGTCCACAGCGATGGGCCTGGGGGTTCCCGCTGCAGCATTGGCTCCCTCTCCCACTTGCCGGGCCTGCGGGAGTCCACCTTCTCCCGCCCGCGCTCTACCGATGAGGCTGCTGTCCGCTTCCTAGACCTCCAGCTGCAGCGTCTCACCTTGGCAAACGCCTCTGGTGCGGACGGCAGGAGGCCTGTGTCGACAGGTGAGACGCGCTTGCATGAACAGGGACTCTCAGGCTTTGCAAATCGGCTGTGTGCTTGAGCCTCTCTCTACTTCAGCCAAGAGAGGAGTTAAAAGGGGGAGGAATGAGGGAGAACACAATAAAGAACAGACTGGGCTGCACATGTCTGGGGCAAGACTGTAGCTCAGTTGTAGGGCACCTGTTTTGCATGCGGAAGGTCGCAGGTTCAATCCCTGGCATCTCCAGGTAGGGCGAGGATAAACTGAGATCATGTTTACACTGTACAGATAGAGCAATTTGATACACAGTCCTTTGGGGGAATAGCTTGGCTTTCCCCCCAAAGAATTCTGGGAGCTGAAGTTTCTGAAGGGTGCAGAGAGTTGTTAGGAGGCCCCTGTTCCCAACACAGAGCTCCCTTGGAAGATTGTTAAACCATTCTGGGGATTGTGGCTCTGTGAAGGGAATAGGGGCACAAGGAGAAGGGGGTGACAGAAGATGAGATGGTTGGACAGTGTTCTCGAAGCGACTGGCATGAGTTTGGCCAAACTGCGGGAGGCAGTGGAGGATAGGGGTGCCTGGCATGCTCTGGTCCATGGGGTCACAAAGAGTTGGACATGACTGAACGACTGAACAACAACAACTCTCAGTACCCCCCCCCCCAAAAAAAATGACACCTCCTTGGATTCTTTGGGGGAAGCCATGACTGTTAGTGGTATAATGGTGCTTAAAATGTATAGTGCGGATATTGCCCATAAGACAGCTTTCCTATGACCCCAAATTCCACGAGGTGATCCTGACTTCTAAGTTCAGCTTCCTGAGAACCTTCTTTCCTCCCTTTCAGTTTGAACTAACAGGAAGTTTTTCTCTTTATTATTATTTCCTTTTTGAAGCATCCTTACTTTTGGTGGTTTATGAAGATCAGTAATAAGGCAGACCGTGTTCTCAGGCTTATAATAACTGAAAAGACATGACACACAAGGAAAAAGGGGAGGAGGATGAAAGCAAACTCAACTCAGGTGTTATTGTTTTAGTTACGAGATGGCACCCGTCCACCAGGGTAACTGGACTCTGCTGCCATGGGCTGCAGAAACAGCTTTGTGCCACCCCAGAATATCATCTTTTAAATTTGTTTTACTCCATCAGCCCCGCCCAGCAATTCAGAGGTTGTTTATGCACGTGTGAGTTCAAGGAATGATTGAACATGGGCAATGCCCAATACTAGGTCTTTTGAAAATAGACCCATTGAAATTGATAGGCATGAGTACGCTAAGAACATTAATAGCAATGGGTCTGCAGTGAGTCTAACTTAGCTGGCTACAACCAGGTAGCTTCTGCCTGCCTTGAATCCCTGTTAAAGAGACAGTCCATGTTCTACCTTGCCCAGCCTATGGTCGTTGGTTCTTGTTACCCATAAGTCTCTTGTGTTCCCTTGCTGCAGGTGACCTTGAATTCCTCCTGGGCCTCGGAGACTTGTCCCTCCCACTCCCAAAGAACCCGAGTCTCCAGCTGCTGCAGTACAAGTCGGACCTCGTCTCCAGGAACACCAACGAGATCTACCACTACCCTAGCCCCTTGCATGCCGTGGCTCTCCAGAGTCCCCTCTTCACCAGCAGCCTCTCCCAGAGCTCGTCCCAGGAGGAACTGGATGATCGACCCCTGGAGCAGCCTGGCACCAAGTCCCCAAAGAGAGTGGCTGCGTGCTCCAAGGAGCAGCAGAGAGCCCGGTTGGACCAGTACGTGGCCAAATTGGTGCTGCGTTACAAGTGCCGCTCGGCAGCCAGCAGGCCGGAGTCTGGATACCTGGCAGGGAATCAGAAGAGCTTGTCAATGTCCTCTGTCTGCAGTTCTGTCCTGGGTGCCAGCCAGCTCCTGGCGCCGGCGCCCGGGTGGAAGATCCGGCGGCGCATCTCCACCTGCTCGCACCTGCGCTCTCCAGAAGGTTCCGAAGGGGCACGAGACTCCCGGGTTTTGGACAGCCAAGGGGATTTCACTCCGTTTCTGGAGATCTGCTCGGTCCAGTCCAGCACCACCAACCTCGTGAAGGCTACCGAGCCATCAGTGGTGTCCCTGCCGGATCCTCTCCCACCATTTCCAGAACCTTCCATCATCCCCCTCCCAAATAAGCAACATGGCGGATCGGAGAGAGAGGTCCTGGGCTGGGTCAACGGGGCCCGTTGTCACGTTGTCCAGGCTGAGGCTCCCTTCAGAAAGGAGCCCTCGTTGCCGCAGGCCACTACAAATTTTGACAGGCTGTACAAAGGCAAACATGCCTCGCGGGAGTTGGTGAAAGCAGCCGAGAGGCAGGAGAAGCCGGCCGAGAGGAGCTGGCTGAGCCCCCGGGAACTGCTACGCAGGCTGAGCCTTCGCCGTAGGCCGTCTGCTCGCATGGGGAGCAGGGCCCGTGCCAGCTCGGAAATCAATGTCCACGCGGTGGCAGGGCTGGGTTGCCCCAGCGACCCACAAGCCAGCAGAGGCAAAGCGGTCAAGCCAAAATGGACATCGGTCTTGGAGATTTCCAGCAAAGCCCCCGGACGCCAGCGGCTGAAAGCCGGCACCTTCCACCCGCCCCAAGTGCTGAACCGCCACCTTGCCTTTTCCTCTGACTCGCCAACATCGTTTTGCTTCCTGGGCGGCAGCCATCTTGACCTGCCGCCTCGGCAGCGGGCTGGACTTGCCGGCGGCAGCCTTGGAGAGGTGGACGCCACAAGCGCCGTCAGCCTGAACGGGGACTGGATCCTCCATCAGCTTGGGGACAGGTGGCCCCGCACTGCGGCCACGTTGGACTCTGCCGACTTGCCAGTCCGCAGCTTCAAGCTCCGGCGCAGCCGCTCCTTCAAGGAGCTCAAGAAAATGATGTCCCGCTCCTTCAAGGGCTCCAGGACCACCAAGTGACTCCTTCCTCCCCCCCAAAAGGGCCGTAAGAGGTGTTGGGTGGGTGAGTGAGTGGAGGTAAAAGGTGAAGAAGCTTCTTAAGCATTTTTTAGGCTTCCTAGACAAGCTTCCCCAGCCCCTTGGACAACGGGGGTTGTCTCCCGAGTTTTTTCCGCACCCTTATTGCTACGTACATCCTTGAATTTGGACATTAACTCTTTATGCCTCAGGATTTCTCACTGGCCTAAACAAGAACCAAAGATGGACATGGAACTCCAGCGCTTCTTCAATAATGGATTGAGGGGCCTTGAAGCCGCCACACTTAACCCCGGTGGCGGCTGGTGCCCATTGGGACTGATGGGGTGGCAGGAGGGGAGCCCCACAGTAGGTGGCGCCAGAGAGCCAGTGGCAAGCAGAAGCAACACATTCTAGTTTTGTCCTCATGCCCCCTGATGAGTTGGACAAGGGGCAGCGCAGAGACTGAGGAAAATGGCAGGCAGCGCCACCCCCTGGACTGGATGTAACAAGGCAGGCGGGTGGGGGCTGGCTAGGGGCAGACTGAGGTTAGTGGGGCAGCATTGCCTCCGCCCTCATGTACTAGCTTCCACTGAAACCCTTTAATTATGATAGTCTCGCAGCCTGGCCAATATGAGGGTCAGAGAGATGCTGAGTCTTCTACCCCCAATGTCCTTTAAAAGTGTTGCCTTGCCTTGGGTTCCCACCCACCACAAGTATGGTAGGGAAAGCATGCAGATCTCCATAAGTATTTTTATTATTATTTTAGGATCCAGGCCATGCCTTATATCCCTGGCCAATTACTGAGGTATTTGAGGAGGAGGGTGCTTTTCATGGTTCCCCGTGGCTCAGACACACAATTCGTATTGTGTTCGACCACCCTCTCTCTCCCTATTGAACTCCCATCGCTTGGTGACAACCTTTTCCATTTCAGCACACATTTTGCGAGGGGGTTCCCCAGCCCCATGATTCTGTGGTAAATTTTTAACTTGCGTTATGTTCTTACCTCTCTTGTACAACGCTTAGAAAAGGCAGCATGTAAATTATTTAAATAAAAAAAACGTGCAGCCTGTCCTGAGGGACACACAGCCTGCCCGACAAAGTCATTCCCTGGCCGCCATCCGCCACAGTCCTGGAGTTTTCTTTTTGTCAGTTCGAAGCAGGCGGTGAAAACCAAAGAGGGGTTTGGCAGGGGTCCATCGTGTGTCCCTGGTGGGGAGGGAGCTGTGTTAACAGGTTGCAAATCGTCCAGGCCTAACACTGATTTTGAAGTGGTATTAATTTGCCTTTTTTTCTTCAAGGTTTTATATTGCCTTCCTTTTCCAGTAATGGTATAATGCAGAGTTGTGGCACTTTGGATGCCAATGGACTACAGTTCTCATATCACTACCCAATGTGGAGTCGTAGTTAGAGTGTCGGATTAAGACCTGGGAGAGCAGGATTCGAATCCCCACTCAGCCATGGAACTCAATGGGTGACCTTGGGTCAGTCACTGCCTCAGTCAGCCTAACCTACCTCACAGGGTTGTTGTGGGGATTCAGTAGGGGGGTACCTTGTACTTTAGCTTCTTGGAGAAAAAAGTGGTATACTGTAATGAAATAGATGAAATAAGTAATCCTTGGGTAGTCGGGCCCAGTGGTCAGGGATGATGGGACCTGAAGTTCAACTTCAGGCAGGCCGCAGGCGCGCACCCCCCCCCCCCATTCCTAGTGCAAGCTAACCCTGCACAGGGAAGGCCTTCATTCCTCCCCCCCCCCCAATTTCTTCATTTTGGCCCCTAAAGGCTTCCAAAAGTCTTTCTAGATATTTCTGTCTGGTACCGCTGCTACCTTTAAAGGGAGGGGGTGGCTGTGCTCTCATCTGCCTCCCCCCCCCAAACTTTAATTAAAATGGATGAGTAGCCTTTGGCCACCTGGATGTTTCTGAACTACAGCTCCCATCTGCCCTAGCAAGAATGGCCAACGAAGATGGGAATTGTAGTTCAGCAACATCTGGAGGCCCAGGTCTCCCCACAGCAGACTCAAAACCATAGCTTGTCAACCCTCCCTGCTGTTTCCCAATGCTATAATAAGGGAATTTCCTGCAAAAAAGGGAAAGGTTGACAGCTATGCTCAAAGCGAGGTAGCTTTTTTTAACGTCGCCATTTTGTTTTTATCCGTCTTGCTCTTTGAAACTGTGAACCTTACTTCCCCACTACATGTAAATGTTAAGATCAAGATAGAAAATAAAAACGAGCAGTTTGAAATTAGGCGTCTTGCTTGGTCTTGGGAACATGGGATGAACAGTGTGTGTGGAGATTTAAGGATGTTTTCCTACTGAAGTGTTATTACAAAGTGTTGCAGCAGCTGAGTATATATGCCAGTATGTTTTCTGTCCATATATATCTATAACTCTTTACTGGCTGTGACTGTCACGAAGGAACCCTGTACACGGGATAAAAAGCTCCGCTTTCATCCTACGGTGGTTGTAGGTCACTGGAGAGGGGACTCTCCTGCAGAAATAGTAGACTTGGACACTCTTCTGTACCATTGGAACATTGCCCCACTGATCTCCAGAGAATAATGTGCCCTTCAGACGGTGAAAGTCCGCCACCCTTGGTATCTATGATCATACCTCACTGCGTTTTCATATTTGCAATGCACACTGGGGAGAGGTGTGTTCCCACCAAGCCCTGGGTTGTAAAATGGAGTGAGGGGAAGGAGAGGGGGGATGCCAGATTATCCCTCCTATAATTAATCCCTCCCCGCTCAGTGCCTAGAAGCAGGTAGGATATAGCAAGCTGGTTTCTCCTGCCTTCCAGGCACACATTTTTGCCTCCTCGACGCCGGTGCTCCTGGTTATGCCTTGAAAAAGCTGAGCGAATTGCTGTTTACGGCGTGCCTCCTGGCACCGCGCAGCTAATAATAGTAATTAAGGAGGCTGCAAGATGGTGGGGGGGGGGTTCGGCAAGCCGGAGCTTGTTGTCTGGTCCTGCCGCAGCCTTCCAGCCCAGAACGTGCATTTTCCAGCAACAGAAAACCCCCGTTAAACAGCTTGAGTGGCTCAAAGCAGTTTGTATACATTGTCTCAGTAATCCTTAATCAACACCCTGAAAGTAATATTATTCTCCCCCCCCCCATAATGCAGATGTGGAAGACCGAGGCTGAGAGTGACTCGTCTATGGACATGTAGTGAGTCGGTGGCAGAGGTGAAATTTGAACTAGGGCCTTTCTGAAGTGTGGGCATATATTTAAAGTGTTATTCTCCATCCTCGGAGAAACCTGGGAGCTGTACTTTTTGATAAGGGGGCTGGGAGTTATAGAAAGCTGTAGTCCCCAGGGTTCTTTGTCGGGTGGGGGTGGTTACTTTGAAAGTAAGGTTTGAGTATGAAGTCTTAACTACTATACTGCATCAGGAACGCTTCACCAGGTAGAAACTTGCTTCCTATTAGGTGGATTATGAGCAGAGAAGCAGTATAAGGTGAGAGTGCCTTTTCAGCCAGAACAGGCTACACCATTAGGAAGGGAGAGGCAGCCCACATGACCTTCAAGGACAGCAAATAATAAACTACAGTGGTACCTTGGTTCTCAAACGCTTTGGTTCTCAAACTCTGAAAACCCGGAAGTAAGTGTTTCTGTTTTCGAACAATTTTTGGAAGCCGGACGTCCAATGCGGTTGTCGACTATTGTTTCCGGGGCGCCTGCACCAATCAGAAGCTGTGCCTTGGTTTTCGAACATTTCGGAAGTCGAACGGACTTCTGGAACGGATTAAGTTTGATGCTTTTGTTTTTGCCATTTTGTGTTTCTGTTTTTGAGGCTTTTTCGGTTAATTTGTTTCTGTGACTGTGTGGAACACGGTTCAGCTACTGATTTATTGATTGTGTGACTGCGGAAATGGATAAAAGCCCCCTAATACAAACAGTGACTATCATCAGTGCAGGGAAGAAGAATTTTTTTTTTTTCATTTTTATCTACAATACTGTCTTATTTATTTTATAGTAATTGATAATTGCTTTAATTTTATGGATCAGTGGTTTCGTTATTAAAATCCATATTAAATTGCTGTTTTAGGGGTTGTTTTTTATAAGTCTGGAACAGATTAATTTGTTTTGCATTACTTTCTATGGGAAAGCATGCCTTAGTTTTGGAACGGACTTCCGGAACGGATTAAGTTTGAGGGTACCACTGTACTTAGTTCAGGCACGTGGGTTCTGGTTGGTCTCTTGCCTTTTATAACTAACCCTTTTACCCCCACCCAACACTACCAGATCCACAATTGTGGCTGGGTAGAAGCAGTCAGACAAAATAGGGTGGCTGAGGGGCAGAGCTGTTTACTCCCTGCTGTATAAGCCATAAGCCATACACCCCATGACCCCCAAACACAAAGAAAAGTCTACATCTGAGCTAAGAGACAGTGACCGGCCCAAGGCCGCCCCATGAGCTTCCTAGCCAAGTGGGGTCTTGAACCCTCTTCTGGTCTGTCTGACACTTAACTACTCCACACCACAACTGCCTTTTGACTACCCACTGACTACTGTTTGGTGGTTCTAACAAGCCCAGTTAGAAAACAAACAAGCTTTTCACTACTGCAATTTGCACTGTGTACACACTACATTTAAATCGTACACACCCAGAACATCCTGGGTACTATTTTGCTAAGGCTGCTGGGAATTGTAGCTCTGTGAGGGGTAAACTACAGTTCCCAGAGGTTTTTTGGGGGGAGGGGTATGGTGTGTACACAGCCATAGTTAAACATTTAGGAAGCAGAAACCTCTGACCAATAATCTATATCCTGCTCAATCTTCTGTCTGCCTTCGATTTTAGTTCATTGTTATATTTTTGTCACGTATATGAGGAGACAGAAGGCATTTAGTTCCGCCCCCTGGCCTAAAATGTCATACAGGCCTCCTTAAGACAGCTATTTTAATCAATGGAATTTGTTAATAAGAAGCCCGTATCTGCTTAGGAATGTGTTCAGTCATTATTCTGGGTCTTAAGCAGTGTTTAATCCCCCAGGAAAAGGGATTGATTGTTAAACCACTGTGAGAATTATAGCTCTGTAAAAGGAGCAGGGGTCTTCTAACAACTCTCAGTACCCGTAACAAACTACACCTCCCAGGTTTCATTGCGGTGTGTGTGTGTGTTGCCGTATTTCAAAAAGTGAAAATCCGGGCACAAAAGTTGTTGAGCTTTATTGGCAAAGTTGTTGAGCTTTTCTCACTATTCTCCCAGTTGCCTTTAAAAGTTTTGTTTTATTTTAATAAAATTATAATCGTGGAGATCTGTGCATAACAGTTTATCTGCTGTATCTTGGCAAAACAGCCAAATACTGCTGAGCAGTACACACCCTGAACCGATCACATACATACATACATACATACATACATACATACATACATACATAATTTTATTTATATGCCACCTTTCAAACATGCTGAAGGTAGCTTTCAACATGAAAAAATGCAGAACAATGACATGGCAAAGTATGCATACCCTAAATCAGTGTTTTTCAACCACTGTTTCCGCGGCACACTAGTGTGCCGCGAGATGTTGCCTGGTGTGCCGTGGGAAAAATTCCAGCCAGAATATCAGCTTTGTGTTCAGCCAAACGGGCCCTGGTTGCGCACTGAATAAAGTATTTTATAATTTTTCATATTTCTGTTTACTTACTATTTCATAATAAAGTAATTATAAAATACTTCTTTGTGTTTATTTGATTCCTATTCAAGAGAATTACTTTATATATAGTCAATATAGGCACAGAGTTAAATTTTTTAACATTTTCTAATGGTGGTGTGCCTCGAGATTTTTTTCATGAAACAAGTGTGCCTTTGCCCAAAAAGGTTGAAAAACACTGCCCTAAATCATCCTGCTGACCACAATCGGTCACGTTTTTTAAATATGTTACATGTTCTTAAATTATGTTTGTTTTGTGTTTGCTGCCCTGGGTTTAAGGGGAAGAGGGGGTAAATAAATAAGACGCCCACATGTATAAGACAACCCCTATTTTGGGGGACTCAGATTTAAGAAAATGGGGGGGGAGGTGGCCCCCGTGTATAAGATGCCCCCCAAATTTTGGACATTATTTTTTAAGGAAAAAAACAGTTTTATACACGGAAAAATACAGTACCTCTCTGGGGCACACTCAGGACTGTATCATGCAAGTTTCCTTCCTTTCAGGAATTAATTTCCTCTCACTTGTTTGCCTCTGAACAGGCCTTCTTTGGTTGCTGACCTGTCAGCAAATATTGCCACCATGTGGACTAGCTGCTTTCTTTGGCGATTAAAACAACCACCCCAAAACGGTTATCTTCTAAAAGCCAAATTTCTGTTTGGTTCAATGCTACCACACCCACAATGTACACATGCGCAGCACCACACATTCCACAAAGGTATTATGGACACAGAGGCCCATGGGCACCCCCCTCCCACAGCGACCCCACCCACAAAAAGAAAACTTGCTGATGTCTTGCCTTGTTTGCAAGAGGCAAGGTCACAAACGGGCAGTGAGAAAAGCAAACAGCCCCCTTTCCCAGCTGCTGACACGCACACAGAGAGAAGTATTTGTTTAAGAGAGGGAAGGAGACATGCATGGCAGCAATGAAGGATGTTTGCTGGGATGTCACAGCTGGAGGACCGGGGGAAAAAGCAGAAATGACAAGATCGATAAAGGCAGGAGTTCTGACTTTGTACAAGTGCCAACGTGGCTCAGAATTAGAAGCCTCTCGGATTATGTCCCCAGCATTTCCCTTCCCCAACCCTACTATGAACCTGTAGAAGGGGGTGGCTTTAACCCTCACTCAGGACATCCTTTTTACCCTGGCATTCACGATCATTTTGGCATATTGTGTTGTCAGGGCAGCTTACGTGACCCCACTTTCAAAAGTTTCAGGGTGGGACAAACTGCTTTATTTTCCCAGTTGGTGCGGGTCCTGTAACTTCCTTCTGAAATCCTGTGACTTTGCTATACCACACAGATTCCTGTTTAGCCCCCCCTCATTTCTCCCCCCCCCAATTTCTTGCGCTGTGGCACAAGAGTGCCCCCTCCAGACGGAAATAATGTAACGTTGAGGAAGCCTCACAGAACTACTTATAAAACAGGTTTTTTTGCCTCTCCGGTGCAAATCCACCAGTAATGTACTATACTGCTGAATCAGTCACATATACAGAGCTGCCAACTTGAATAAAACTGGGGGAGTCCAGGTAAGCAATACCCATCAACTTTGTGGGCGCCCAGTCCCTTGAAATATTTTATGGGGCGGGGGGGTGAAGGGACCTCAGCCCCTTGCAGAATATACTGGCAAACTCACAACACATACCAGCCTGGAGGGAGGGTCCCTTAGTTACTGGGTGGGATTCTGAGCACTGATTTCCCCTCATAGCACACTGAGGCCACAGTCACAACATACATTGAAAGGCACCCCCCCCAAAAAAATCTGGGAGCTATAGTTTGTTATGGGTCCAGAGCTGTTAGGATACTCCGTTATTCTCACAGGGTTACAATGCCCAATAAGCAATCAATCCCTCTTCACATGGAACTCTGAGAATTGTAGCACTGTAATGGGGATCACCTAACAACTCTCAGCAGCCATAACTACAGCTCCCAGAATTATTGGGGGTAGCCATGACAGTGTAAAGTTTCTGAGCACAATTCAAAGTGTTGGTGCTGACCTTTAAAGCCCTAAATGGCCTTCGCCCAGTATACCTGAAGGAGCATCTCCACCCCCATCGTTCAGCCCGGACACTGAGGTCCAGCTCTGAGGGCCTTCTGGTGGTTCCCTCACTGCGAGAAGTGAGGTTATAGGGAACCAGGCAGAGGGCCTTCTTGGTAGTGGCACCCGCCGTGTGGAATGCCCCCATCAGATGTCAAGGAGATAAAGAACTACTGTACAAAACTTAGAAGACATCTGAAGGCACCCCTGTATAGGGAACCTTTTAATGTTTGATGTTTTATCTTTATTATTATTATTATTTAGTATTATTCTGTAGGGAGCCACCCAGAGTGGCTGGGGAAACCCAGCCACATGGGTGGGGTATTGATAATTTATTATTATTATTATTATTATTATTATTATTATTATTATTAGGTATCGCAGAGCTTTAAATGTATGGTGGGAATGTGGCCTTGATCTTCCTCCCAGCGCCACGATGCTCCCTTTGTGCCAATAGTTGCCTGTGCCTTGCAGGATTCAGACCCAGGTGAAACCCCAGGCATCCTCTCTCTTGGAAGGGTTGGCCTCTTCTGGCATGCAACCAAGGATCACCAATAACCCACCCCAACTGCAATTTTATGTTAGAAGAAATATGAAGAAAGGGAAGCAAACCCATTTTCTTAAACACTGGATGGACTAGCACCTCTTGAGAGCAGCAGTGGCAAAAGCTCCAACACAGGCATGTGGTAGGTGGAACATGCAGACCTCTGGCCTTCCTTTTGTATGGGCAGAGGTGTCTGTGCAATGGGTGGGGTGGGGGCGAGGTCACACGGAGATGCCAAGCATAGCTGACACAACATGATGCCGTTGCCATAGGAGCAAGCCACAGGAGAGGCCTAGTGACGGCTGCTATGGCAACAAAGGGCACCAGAAAAAAAACAAAGCACTGTTGAGTCACCTGCTAGATATGCGTAATGGAAGGGTGGGAGGAGAGAAAGACTCACATTCAAAACTCAGCAATTTCCCCAAAGCCAATATATGAATAAGGAGCTCAGCCTTTCTTAAGTTGTTTCAGTTTCAGTTTCTCCCTCTGCAGAATCAAACAGAAAACAAGCACCACACATACACACACAGTCAAAAGTTACATTTCCCAAAATACTTTTATGAAACAGCGAGGTGGAAGGCAAAAAACGAAACAGAGAGCAAATCTAGCTGGTAGTTCCTATTTTAGCTGCAATGGAAGCGAGGGAATCGTTTAGGGGTTGGCCAGTCCATCCCCAAGCCATTCCGCACCCAAAACAGCAACATTGGATAAGGAAGGAAATGTTGAAGGGAGGTCTCTGTCGCTCACACTTTTCCAGGCTCAATTGGTAATGAAACACGTTTCCCAAGGCACTGCGTCATCTGATGCTTCAGAAGCCAATAGCTATGTATGGCCCACAAAACCAAGATCCAACTCTAGGCCACATCCAGGTGTTTTCAGAGACGACCTGCCGCTTCTAGCCGAACATCCCCATGTACAGCTTCTTTCCTTTTCGTGGTAGCTGTTCAGCTGAGACTCTGTCAGCTGCAAGTAACGCTTCACGTTGGCATCTTCGATGGAGAGATTAGAAAAGAAAAACAGGGAGAGAAAGGGTTGCAAAAACCAAAGTTAAATTTGATTGTTTTTAAAAATGGCGCAATGAAAATTTGGAAGAAGTTGTTTTGTGGGCTGAATCCAGCCCACAAACTGTCAGGGAGGTGCTGGAAGTCAGTGGTAGATGAATCTGCTTTGCATGCAGAAGGTCCCAGGTTCCAATCCTCCATAACTCCAAGTAAGACTGGGAATGTCCAGAGAACTGGAAGAGTTGCTGCTGCTAAGTGCAGACAATATTGAAGATGATGGACCAATGGTCTGACTCAGTATACACAACATGGGGAATCTTGCATTGGGGACCACCTCTGCTAAAATGTACTTCTCTACTGCTTGTATTTTGATGATGATCAATGGTCTCTAACAAATAATTTGACTGACTGACTGACTGACTAGGGATATGTACTGTACTTACAGTTGTACCTTGAATCCCAAACACCTTGGTACTTGGACGTTTTGGCTCCCGAATGCCACAAACCCGGAAGTGAGTGTTCCGGTTTGTGAACGTTCTTTGGAACCTGAATGTCTGACAGGGCTTCCGCTTGGCTGCAGGAGCTTCCTGCAGCCAATCAGAAGCCGTGCTTTGGTTTCCGAATGTTTTGGAAGTCGAACGGGCTTCCCGAAGAGATTCCATTTGACTTCCAAGGTACAACTGTATTATCATAATAATTATTTTAGTTATTAAATGTGTATACTGCCCTATACCTGTAGATCTCAAGGCAATCCACAACATAAAATCGCAATATAAAAACACAAAATGCATAATAAAAACAAAGAGAATAAAAACAAAAACACACTTACACCATTAAGGAACATTCGAAGCACATTCTTTCCCTCAAAGAATTCTGGACACTGTAGGTTATTCCCTCAGGGAGTTACTATTCCAAGCAACGCTTAACAAACTACAAGGCCCAGAATTCTTTGAGGGAAAGAATATGCTTTAAAGGTATAGTGTGTATACAGCCTCAGTATAGGTTAGCTTCATATGTTCCAGATGCCCACACTTGCTCTACAGATCACCAAAGTCAAAGTGATCTGTGTTATGATCCTTCCAGCACCATCTTAGCACCTCTCACCTTTGGGCTGCTTGCTGGTTGCTGCCAGTAGATGGTTGCGGGCTCTGTCATAATCCCGCAAGTGGTAGAAAGCCACTCCAGCTCGGTATAGCGCCTTGGTGTTCTCCGGCTGCCTTTCTAGGACTTTTAGACTGTACTCTTTCACCCGATCATAGTTCACAGGTTCCATTTGTAGGAGGCACGCTGTGGAAGAGGCACACAGCACAACATTGTTACTAGGAGGCCAGCGACAGCCTGGGATTACTCAATGGGAAGGGGTTTGGGTAGGCGCTCTGTGCACGCTCAAAGGTGCTCTCACTATTAGCCAGCCTACAGCTAACAGAAGAAAAATAAATTTATGAAATCACCTTTCATTGTGGATCAATCCAATAATACTGGCTGGAGGTCTTGGACAAGACAGACAAATGGGAGAACTTTATCACCCAGCCAATAGGATGGGATAGCCCAGTCAGTCACGGTCATGCCATGCTTGTGGACTGCATCAGAGACATGTAATAGACTCTCCCTGGCTTACCAGCAAGGTTGTTGTAGCAGTCGCTTTGGGTGCTGTGGAGTGCCTTTTCCTGTTCTGGTGTCACAGGAGGCCTCTCCGCACCAAACTCCTGCAAAGGCGAAGGCACGCTGGGATCCAGCCCTTTCACCTGCAGCAAGGCCCAGTGATAGCGGCTCACGGCAGCCCGTAAACGCCCCTCTTTGTAACAGCGGTTTCCTTCCTCCTTGAAGGCTTGGGCCTGCTGCAGCCGCTGCTCCATGGTTGCTTCCGAAGAAGCCTGGAAGGGACAGGGAGCAGAATAATTTAAAAGATGGGTGCCAGGACACGGATGGACTCCAACTCCCATCAGCCTCAGCCAGTGATCAGGCATGATGGCAGTTTTAGTCCATCAACAACTGCATTTCCAAGGGAATGCAGCCATCATGTTCAACAACGGAATGCAGTCAACACCATGTTGTTGGTCTTAATGTTTGGAGTGATTTGACCCTCTTGACTCTGCCTTTCAACTTCCCCTTTACCAATCTCCCAGTTTCAGGGAAGTCTGGCAACTGGCCATTTATTTTATTTAATGGCACTATAGTCACTGATCCCAACTGGCTCAACAACAACACCACACACAGGAGCACCACTCAAGATTAATTCCAGGGTCACCGCCCCTCTGGCCATTTCCATGACCAACAGTTCTGGAGCACAATCATTCAGAGTATCTAGAAATTTTATCTCTTTGTAATCCTGAGTGGAACACATATGTAGCCAGTCTATGTGAGGGTAGTTTAAGTCACCCATCACTACAACATTTCTTCTTTTGGATGTTTCCTTGAGTTCGTTATTCATCGCAAGATCTCCCTGAGCATTTTGATCTGGGGGAAGAGAGCACGTTCCCCAGTACTAATTTACTCTTGGCACCTAGCATCACCACCCACAACATTTTTTGGGGGGAGGGGGAGAGTGAGTCCGACTGAGGCTGCTGGTCCGTCTAGCTCAACACTATGCAGCACTGACTGCGAGTGGCTCTCCAAAGTGTCAGGCAGAGGTAGTTTCCCCAGCTCTACCAGATACTGGAGATTGAACCTGGGACCTTCTGCAAACCACATGCTCTGCTACTGAGTGATGGGCCATCCTCTCTAAATGTAAAGATTCCAGTCCTCGTGATTCTGAATGATGTGCTGCTTTAAGCAGGAACAAGCGATGCTTCCTTACGGCCAGGCTTCAGAGTTTCAGGCAGGGGGCATTCCCAGCTCTACCTGGGAATGCCAGGGATTGAACTTGGCACCTTTTCTGTGTGCATGCAAGCAGATGCTCCAACCCTCCCCCCCCCCTCGTACCTTTGCTGTTGCGGTGGCCATTGGGATCAAGAGGAGCGGCGGCAACAGCTTCTGGAGCCGGCCATCACCACTTGCTGCTCTGCATGGGCTGCCACACACCCCCCGTGACCTGGAAGCAGAGTTTAAACTGCAAAAAATGGGATGTAGCTTCGGGCAGCGAAATCACGTGACCGGAGTCAGCTGATTTCGGAGGAGGCGAGCGGGAGAGCCGGGGAACAACCAGCCCCCAGGAATGCTGATAGCGCAAACTGCTGGCTTTACACTGTATATACTGTTACCTGGGAGTAAGACCCATAGAATTCAGTGGGGTTTCCTTCTGAGTGGATGCAGACACGTGTGCGTACTGGAAAGCACGCAAGTCTCCTGTGTACGTAGGGAATGCAGCAAAAGTTTTGGGTCATAGAATTGTAAATTGTAGAGTTGGAA
Organism: Lacerta agilis; assembly: GCF_009819535.1. Classification (NCBI taxonomy): domain Eukaryota; kingdom Metazoa; phylum Chordata; class Lepidosauria; order Squamata; family Lacertidae; genus Lacerta; species Lacerta agilis. Next base: position 29,681,557 of record NC_046328.1, on the reverse strand, counting down.
GCGACCCTGAGGTCATCTAGTCCAACCCATAGCTGTCATCTTCCCCATTTTTAAGGGAAATTCCCTTATTCCGAATAGGATTCCTCGCAAGAAAAGGGAAAAGTTGACAGCTATGGTCCAACCCCCTGCAATGTAGGAATCTCAGCTAGATGATCTATGTGGCAAATGGCCATCCAACCTCTGCTTAAAAAACCAAGGAAGGAAGTCCACCACCTCTCCTGGGAGTCTCTGTTCCACTGTTGAACAGCTCTTTCTGTCACAAAGTTCTTCCTGATGTTTAGTCGAAACTCATTTATTGCAACTTGAAGCCATTGGTTTGAGTCCTACCCTCCAGAGCAGGTGAAAGCTTGCTCCATCTTCTATGTGACAACCCTTATTATATATTGGAAGATGGCTATTATATCTCCTCTCAGTCTCCTGTTTTCCAGGCTAAACATACCCAGTTTCTTCAACTGTTCCTCATAAAGCTTGGTTTCCAAACCCTTATCACTTTGGTCGCCCTCCTTTGCACACATCTACTGTGGCATCATGGACCAGTGGCTTTAAGAGCACCCCCTTATAAAGACGAACAGTTAAAACATTTGGGACTTTTTAGTATGCGGGGGGGGGATGTGAGCAAGTTGGGGGAGGCCCGGGAGGGACATGAGAGAGGGGGATCAAATTATGCATGGTGTAGAGAAAAAGGATAGATAGAAGTTTTTCACTCTCATAATATTAGAAGTTGGCTCATTCAATGAAGGCAAATGTTAAGATGATTTAGGACAGTCAAAAGAAATTACTTCTTCATGCAGCACATAGAAGGTGGAATTCGCTTCCAGAAGATGCAGTGATGGCTACCAACTTCAATGGCTTTAAATAGGGGTTAGATGAATAACTGGAGACTAAGGCTATCTTCTAATGTATGGAACATTGCTTTAAAAATGTTTGCATATATGAACAATAATAACAAACATTATATTCCCTTCCACTCTCCCTGGACAAGAATATACTTATAGCAATGTTCATACCAATGTGGTATTTCATAAATTGCCATGAACTGAAAGATTTATCTGAATGGGCAGACATAGATGTGTAATCTGAGGTGAAGCCAAATCGGATAGTATTGATGTAAGATGATCTGCATTTCCTGATTATATAAACAGTGAGTGTCATATAGATGTCCTGTTTTTCCTTAGGATGTCTCTAATTTCATCAGAGAAGTGTTGGAGGGTATGGAGTTATTTGACCTCTAGTTTTTAAAATGTTTAATTTTGATTTTTATTTATTGTTGGAAGCAGCCCAGAGTTGGTTGGGTAATAATAATAATAATAATAATAGGATGTCCCTATTTTCATTGGAGAAATGTTGGGGGGTATGGGATTGTGCTGCCAGTCATGCCCACTTTCTGCCACTGACATGGCTGGAACATTTGAAGACTGTGTGTGGTGTCCTGCCGCCAACCTGTGTAGTTTGTGCCTAATCCTTCTCTTTTTTAATGAATTACCAAATCGACCTAAGACATTGTTTTGTTTCATAGTTCTTGATGCACTTGACTACAGCCACATACACAAAGCATTAAACTACCCAGCATACGTGGTAGATACCTTCAGAAATAAAGAAGCAAATGCTTGCAGGTGATGAAGTGAGAAAAAAAGAGGGAGAGTCCCCGTGTTACTGGACGTACTGTGTGTTTTTGGGCGCAGTTTGGGGATCAAGAGAGAAGGCGGAGTGTAAAAGATTCAATAAATAAACCTTGTTACTGGCAAGGGCTCTGTGTCTTTAAGAGTTGCCAACACGTAGTTGGCAACTTAACGTAGAGGTGCTTAATTTAACTGGTGCAGCACCCCCGATTTGCACGCTGCACCTGTCTAATTTCTGCCAGCTATGCAACTTTTGAAAACTAAGCGTCGCTGTCAGGGGCAACAAGATAAAACTCTTCTCTTCTTAATGTGAGGCTTTTAAAGGCAAGATGGCGGCGCCCTCAATTTGAGGTAAAAAAAAAGGCTAACAAGGTTCGCGAGAAGCCGCCCAATTAAAAAGCAGCTTGGACTGTTCATAGGCTGAGTAACTTTGCGAGCTCTTTATTCTGATTGGTGAATTTCAGCCAATCAAAAAATCATATTCCCTTCTTGTAATGCGCCCGCCCAAACGGGCGTTAGCTGCCCGCCCAAAATCTATCACTGCGCACGTAGGCGCGGAAAAACACGCATGCACAGTTCAAAGCAAAAGGGGTGCTTAACAGATCGTTTGAGGAAATAAAAAAATCAACCGAGGCCGCGCGGACTAAAGGAACCTTTTTTTAACTATAGTGGGATCGAAAGAGAAGGAGAGGGCGGGGACGCGAAGAGGCAGCAAGCGCGCATGCGCCGCTTGCTGTAATCGAAAGGCTGCTAGCTATCCACGCCTGCGCGATGTGCCTCTGCCTAGCCGGCCCGTCCTCCGAGCCTGCGCAGCAGCCATTTTCGCCAGGCTGCGCTTGCGCGTTGAAGTTGTCGAGGGCGGGGGAGCCGTGCTTGGGGGAGCGCTCCTGGACGGCGCAGGCGCGGGAACGCGCGCCGAACTCGGACTGCAGGGGTGTAGGCCTGCGCTGAGGGAAGAGCGAGCGAGCGTGAGAGCACCGCGCAGGCGCAGTCCCTCCGGAGCGCCTTTCGTTCGATTAATTCCTCCTCCTCCTCCCCCCCCCTCCGCCCCCCCTCATCCGCGGAGCGCGCGCGCCATGGACGTGAAGCGGCTGAAGGTGACGGAGCTGCGGGCCGAGCTCGGGCGGCGAGGCCTGGATTCGCGCGGCTTGAAAGTGGAGCTGGCCCAGCGGCTCCAGGAGGCCTTGGACGCCGAGATGTTGGCGGCCGGGCCTGAGGAGGCCGGGGCGGAGTCGGCAGCCGCGGCGGCGGCCGGGCAGAGCCTCGGCAGGGCCCGCTTGGGAGGCGGCGGCGGCGGCGGCGAAAACAACGAGGGCGGCGGCGACGACGAAGAGACGAGGAGGACGAGGAAGAGGACGAGGACGAAGAAGCGCTGCTGGCGGACGAGGAGGAGCAGCAGCGGGAGGCGGCGAGCGGCGGCCAGGCCCAGCCCCAGCCCCAGCAGGCCGGCGAGCAGGACGAAGGCCAGGCCCAGGCTCAGCCAGGCGGCAGCGACGGCGGAGTCAACGGCGCCCAGCGGCCTTCGAAGGAGGAAGGAGGCGGCGGCGGGGTTGGCGAGGAGGCGGCGGGAGAGGCCGCGGCCAAGGAGGAGCCGAGCAAGAGGGTAAGGCGGGAATCGCGGCTGGGCTGGTTGCGGGGGGGGGGGGTGTAACGGTCGCTTCGCATCGCGGCTGTTGGCCGCCAGGCAAAGCTCCTGCTTACGTTTTGGTGGGCTGCCTCTGGTTTAGGGGACGCATCCGGCGAAGTTCTGCTCAAGAGCCTCCCCAGCTGAAACGGGCGGACCCAGATTCAGGTCGTGTCGACGAACTCCTGTGGGGCTACTCTTGAGTAGGGCGAGCGTGGTATGCAACCCCCTAGTCCATTGATTTCATGGGCGAAAGCCGTTCCTGAAGTGCACCATTTCGGATCAATGAACTTAGCAGAAGTTTCAATGGGCTTCCTCAGAGCATGGCTGACGTCGGATACGGATGGAAGCACACAGTAAAGCTCCGTGTCTTTATTTGTTTCTCATCAGCATCCTCATTGTTACTGTTACTTACACGTTGTAATATTAGGGTTGCATGCAACCGTGTTCTGCAAACTAGGGTCATTGAAATTAGTAGCCCCGAGTTAGTAACGTCTATTAATTTCACTGGATCTACCCTGTGTATCACTAAAGTTGGATACCACCTTGTTTTTATTCTACCTATTTATTGCCATCATTATTATTACTTATTTGTTGAAGGTGGTTAACTATGGCATTCTCAATATTACCTATTCTCTGTTACCACTAATGCTGTTTTTATTGTTACCCCTGTGTTGTCATTCTTATCCTCGTTGTGAGGCATTCTGAAGGGCAGCTGTGCCTCGACTTACAAATTTAATCCATTCTGAATGCACATTCGTAGGTCGAAAAATTTGTAAGTCAAGTAATTCGTAAGTCGAGGTACCACTGTAACTTGTGTTGGATTGGTGGTGCTAACCTGCAAAACAATGTGCATAGGGATGGGATGCACAGGGTTGCAGCTTTAGTGGTGGATAAGCCCTCTTTAAATCAGTGAATCTTGCTTCTGGGTAAAAAATGTATAGGATTTTGGCGTTGAAATGTATTTTGTGTGCACTTTATCCAGAAGTAAGCTCCCAATTAACATAATAGGATTAGCTTTTGAGTAAACATGTGTATTGTGGTAGATCTCTAATGGCCAAGTGGCTTGTTATTGGTTGTAGAACAGAAGTGAAATTCTTGACAGGTTTACTGTGGACCAACAGGTAAATTCATAACTGCAGAAGATGGTGTTATATCACCAATTACTGCTGTTGTGAATAGCCAGTGTGCAATTTATATGGAGTTGACCAAGCATAGAAATGTCACAATTCTATGGTCTCATCAGATTTTCTGTCATTGTAGTTCTGTTAGTCATGGTACTTTTTTCTGTCATATATAGCCATTCCTGTATATATATCAGTGTAATAGTAACTGAACTCCTATTTCTCCTCTGTTGATGCTTCTTTCCATCTTGTTTCTCCTCTTTCCTCCCCCCTGAATTGAATATTAAATTGGAAGCTCCTCAGGGCAGGGACCTCTTTTTTGTTATACAGTAGTAGAAGTCGATAGAACTTAATTATGTTGTAATTTTTTTTAAGAATCCCATTCAGTGGCAGATTGTGGTCCATAAGAAATTAGCTCTTGTGAAGAGGTGTGCACATTAATGGCTCAGTATAAATAAATAATTATGTATGTAGTGGCTAAATTGTTGTGAGTTAGGAAATATCTAATTTAAATTATGGCTGTAGTACTAATATATATGCTTCCCTGTCTCTTTTTCCTTTTCATGATATGGGTACAGTACTGTATTATACTTTGTCAAGGTTAATGTAAATAAGGTTATTAAGATATGAGAGAGTCTTGGAGTAGAGGAGTGTGAGATTGAATTAGGACAAGGGGTTCTTAATCTGTGGCCCATGGACCCCATAGGAACTAGGCACATAAAGAGATTTTTTTTCATTTACTTCCTGTTACTTTGAGAATTGTCTGGGGGGGGAATTCTGGGGAAGGCGTCAATAGCTTTTAGCACAGGCATCCCAAAACTCGCCCTCCCAATGTTTTGGGACTACAATTCCCATCATCCCTGACCACTGGTCCTGTTAGCTAGGATGATGGAAGTTGTAGTCCCAAAACATCTGGAGGACCAAGTTTTGGGATGCCTGTTTTAGCAGATGCTCAAAGAGGTCTGTGACTTCAAAAAGGCTAAGAACCACTGGACCAGGGGGTCCTTCATTTGAATCTCCACTTAGCCATGAATCTCAGTGCTGACCTTTAGCTTTTCACTCTCCCAATCTATCCTACTTAACAGGGCTGTTATAAGAAAAAATGTTGATCATGTACTCTACCTTGAGCTTAGAGGAGGAGTGGGATGAAAATAGGTGTGTGTGTGTGAAGCACTTGTGAGGAGTCTAAAATACTAGATTAAATTCTTAAGGGCTGGTTCCCTATGGACAGGGATCTTTTTGTTTTGTTTTGCTGGTAAGATTCTTTGTAAAGTTTCATCTATGATAGAACTGTGTGATAAATGTTAGTAATGTTGGAATTATAATTATTATTCAATTTTCTACAGTTGGTAGACAGGGAGACAGGGTTGTTTATACAATTTATCAATTTCTGAATGTTTGCCACAAGAAAGTAACTTGCATAATAAATGCATAAAAATATTATGCATTTTAAGTGTTCAAATCAATGAACATTAGCTTTTTGTTGTGGTGATGTGAAGCTTGTATAAGGATGCATAAAAGTTCACAACAAAGGTGTGATTTGAACTTAAGACTTGTAAATTGTATTCTCACTGCTGTAGGCCATCAGTTTGCTAAGAAGACCTATTAAGTACACTGATGTGCCATGGTCTTGGGCCTTGAACTAGAAGTTGCTGAAAGTGTTTTATTCAGTACTGCTGCCAAATGTGTGTTTAGGGGAAAGCACATCAGACTTCTGTCCTTGATTTAAAAAACAACAAAATCTGCTGGTATCCAAACATAGGTATAAACGGTATTTTCAGTTTGTAAGCAGCTGCAGTTAACCAAACATGTTCTCCAGGCTTATCCACATGAAATGCACTAAGGGGTAACTTCTGTGCATTGCTTGGTTAAGTGGTAAACACTCTGAAAGATTGGTTTGGAAAACTAGTACAGTGGTGCCCCGCTAGACGAAATAATTCGTCCCGCAAAATTTTCGTCTAGCGGGGTTTTCGTCTTGCGGAGCGGCAATGGGAGCCGCGCTCCGCAAAACGAAAAAAAAAAGACGAATTTTTTTTGTCTTGCGAGGCAGCCCCATAGACTTTTTCGTCTAGCGGGGCTGCCTCCCGCTAGACGAATGCTTTCGTCTAGCGAGTTTTTCGTCTAGCGAGGCATTCGTCTAGCGGGTACCACTGTATTTCAGATTTGTGTGTGGTGATGTTTGGCTATTAAGTTCATGAGACCACACGACAGAGTCTTAAGAGGAAAGCTTTAGTTGCTATGTTGTCTCTAAAGGTTTGTTTTATTCCTAAGAAAGCTAGGCAGTTTGGCTACAATCTTAAACACTTGCTAGGAAGTAAACCTTATTGACTATAGATGGGCTTACTTCGTAGGGGAACAGGCATAGGCTTAGGTTATAGCAGTTCCATGTGTGGCTCCTGAGTTGTATGGTTGCTTATTGCTGTTTGCTAGCACTACTTTTGCTACCTGTCTATGGTTGCAAATTGAAATATGCTTTTAAAAAAGGCATGTTATGGTGCATCATTGAAATAGGCTATTCTTGTGCCTATTTAGCCCTATGCTGTTCCTTGACAAAGCAGTTAACATATTGGGAATTAATGCTTCATTCTCCTTAGAAATTGGAAATACATTGAACCCTGTTTTTGAAGAGAAAATTGTGGGGGCATGCGCCACTTTGAGTAACAGTGAACATGAAAGGAAGAAATAGGAATTTATCCTTAGGCATACATTACTTAATACCCTCAAGATCTACATGTGGGCTCAGGGTGTGTCACATCTTTGCCATACATCTGTATTGAAGTTTGATTTTCAGTATGAAGTGTCATCATAGTACTTAACACATGCCTACATCAGTCTTACAGATGTGGAGGCTTTGTTCCTATCTTCTGCATCAGGCATAATGCTACTGAAAGCCTGCAGACCTTAATGATGTAGATGTAAAATAAAAGGTGACTTCCGGCTGGCGACGCCATAGCGGGTGGTCGGGGCTGCTTCGGCTGCGAGGCGCCCGATCCATCCCGGGGTTAGGAGCCCCGCAACCGCAAAGCGGGGCTCCGGTTGGGGTGCGGGAAGAGCGTCCCGCACCCTGGGCTCCCCGGCTGCGCCCACGGAGGCTCCGAACCCTTCCCTTGCCCCCCCTGTAAAGGGGGAGGGGGTGAAGGGACAACGGAGCCGGGCTTACGGGGATATGCCCCAACCGGGATGCAAATGCGGCGACAAAGCCCGCGGTGAGCGTCTTAGTTCTACCTTTGAAGAATGGAGCCAAAGGAACCCGGTGGTCGTGAGTAACTAATTTGACCAGAAATCGAGCTTTTGGAACGATCCGGGGGGAAGGAGAAAGGCAGCCTGCCTTCTTCCCTTCGAGTTAAAGAAGCTAACCAATTTGAGCAACTGCTGCTACAGGACTGCTACAATGTGCTTAAAATTGATACATGAGACTGGCAAACTTTTTTCTTGGGAAGTAAATTAGTGGAAAATATCTCCATTTAAAGTTGCGGTATCTGCGCTCCAGTTTAGGAAAATGGCGATGAACAGAGAGGCAGGAGTAGAAATTTGATACCCACTTCCTCCCCCTCTGCCAGTATGCTGGGCTTCGTCCTTGAACTGGTACTGAACTCTGGACTAACGGACGAACAGAGGCTCACTGCTTTGAAGGTGGAACTGCTGTACAGGAAAGTCAAAGTCTTGTGTGGGGTCTGAAAGAGAACCAATTGCCCACAGAGGAGGCTTTTAAAACTTTTAATACTTTGGAAGAAAGTCTTGCCAAAGAGCTGAGAGGGTGTCTGGGAAGATGGAGAGAAATGAGTGAGCTACTTCGGAGAAGAAACTCGCCTTTTGGGGGTGGCAGTCCCAAGGCGACGGTAAGATTTGTTATATCCAGTCCCCGAGGTGTGAGCTCGGGGGCCAGGGACAGAGAATTATGGTTTTTTACAAGAAGAAAAGGAATGCTACAAAGAACCGGAGAAGCTGAGAGACGACGAGATGGACATCCTGGAGCTCGTGGCAAGGAGAGTTTTGGACTGTGCCTGGATCTGTGGACGCTTGGAGGAGGGAAGCCACAGGGAAATTCACTGTTGATGCCACCAGGAGAAGATAATGGACAGAGGGGGTGTGGGGTGAAACACTAAGTAAAATTTGAAGTAGCCTGTCATGGAATTTTGAAATCGGAGGGCGAATACTGTCAACAATCTTTTTGTTTTATTTTTTGTTTGAATATGAAAGGAGATATTTTGAGTTACTATGTTATTAGCAGCAGTTTAAAGGATAGAAGAGATAGATATGATATAAATGATTGGTGAAGATTCTAATGGAAGAAGAATTATGATGAGATATTACTACGATGATGCATTGTTAGTTAAATGTTGAATATATAATTGTGTGTAACTATATAATTGAATTTGAATTTCAGGAGAAATGGTTATAAAATAGATTAGGGATATGAACTCGAAGGAGAAAGGGCAGGGAAGTCAATGGTCAGATATGGAAATAGAAATTTTCTTCTTAAAGAAAAGATGCAACAAGAAAACTTGACACTGTTTGTATTTGTTTTATCAGTGTATTTGTTTTGTATTTGTTTAATTGTAGGTGTGGGTGTGGGTATATGTTGTTATAAGAAAAAGGTCAATAATTCTTATAAAAAAAAAAAAAAGTAAAATAAAAGGTACGCTAAAGAACTGGAGGCTTGAGAGAATCAGAAAATGTAAGACTTCTGCCCACAGGCCAAAATGGAAAAATGAAGCATATCACTTTGACTTCCAGGAGCCTCACTAAATCCATGGTTAACTGTTAGTGAAAAAGGAGACACAAGGCTTGTTTATAAAGATTTCCCTTAGGTTGATCACAGGGGATTTAGGCTACCCTAGGAGTCCTAGATAAACACCTTATGTGTGTTTCGTTCCAAGGTAAGAGAGGCCAGAAGGGGCTTATACATGCAAGTGTGTTTGCTTTCAACAAAATCACTTTTGTTTTTGTGCTTGTGTTTTCTTACAGCAAATTGAGGATGATGAGAAAGCAAAGCAGGCTGGACCAGATGGAGAACGCCACGGAATAAAAGACAGCGGGATGAGACGGACGAGCACGGCCGTGCTTACTATGAGTTCCGAGAGGAGGCCTATAATAGCCGGTGAGATGTGGGTCATTTTTGTCCAGGAATTCACGCAGGTGGCCAATGAAGTTCATACAGAACACTAACTGGGGGGTTTAGTGCTTTGTGAATGAACGCAAGCAAAGCATCAATTTCACGCACACTCTCTCATCCCACATGGCGGGGAGGAGGACTTGGGCAAGAGTTTAGTTTCACTTTTGCAGAATTGTGACTTAGTGTTGTGTTTGAACCAGAGGGTGGTGGCTTTGAAAGAAACACTTGTAGTATCAAAGTCAAACAACATAGGAACATGGACCGTGAACCTGACTTGTTCTGATTACCTAGAGATTATTTTAATATCTGGTTTGAAAATAATGCTAAATCAGGACGAAGGGAAAGCCGATGTGAGGAACGAGGTTCCAGGGATTATCATGGTGTTTGTAGTATTGCTTTGTTTTCTTCTACATACCGGTTTTTTACTGGATGCATTTTTAAGTGACCTTGTTGGTTGTTCCTTTATATTCAATCTAGATCCAAGTCTCCGCCACCCCAGAGGAGGAGGCTAGAGAGAGGATGATGAGAATGCTGTGATCCTGGACACATGTATGTGTTTATTTTGTATGCTATGTGAACTGTGTAATGACAAATTTAAATATCATTTCATAGAAAGTCAGGATGCGTAGTATAGTAAGGCTGCAACGGAAAGTTTTTGTGTTTTGTGTTTTTCATTAAAAAAATAAAGCAAGATAGCAAGCCTTGCTACTAACTGTGATCAGTTGCCAACCCTAAATAGTATAGAACCTAAAGACTTGGGGTTGTATAAATGTTATTCATACCTGAGTAGACACTTGAATGAGTGGACATACTAACCTAGATTCATTATTTCAAATTCTTGTCTTTATCCATTTCTTCCCTTCACTGTATAAGGCAAGGGTTGGGAGAAGCAAAATGGGAGCAATGGAAGGTGTGGGGAGAAAAGCCCTTTACAAGTGAATGAATTTAGTCCTCTTACAAGAGTGATCTGTTCCTCCTCCAATGGGGTAGCAATCCTGGCCTTCTACTTGTTCAGATTGCTCCCAACATCAGCATGTGATTCTAATTATCCCTGGAGGGAATGTGTCCTTCCCAACAGGAAAAAGTCCCCTTCTATGTTCACTACAATGTATGCCTTTTCTATAACTTAACCTGAGAGGATTTGGGCACTTCAGCACAGAGTGGGGGAACAAGGGGTGATATGTTTAGGAGTTAGAATCATTATGAACAAAAGGATTACAGAAAACTCAAAATCTGATCACTGATCCACACCCCAGGTTTCTCTTTTGAAATTATTTTGCAATGGTAGACATCACACACATGTGGCTTTAAATGCGACCTGCTTTGCTTTCTTGCCCAGATACATCTGATCTCACTTCAGAAGCTACCAAGGACCGCTATGGAGGCCAGCCTCTGTTCTCCGAGAAGTTCCCTAATCTGTGGTCTGGGGCAAGAAGCACACATGGAGTGAAAAAGGGGAAGGTCTGCTTTGAGGCAAAGGTAAGGACGTTTCCTCGGGGGAACACATAATCCACGTTGAGCCTTCTTGGAGCTTTCAAGCAGCAACTGTGGTCTGAGCTAGATCATTTCAACAGACTGCAGATTGGAGTTGTTTTTCCAGATCGGTATGAAGTGGACATTGAGAGTCAGTGTTAGTCATATTCAGAATACGCTGATTGAAATTAATAGGACATCACTAACCTGGGTATATTAATTTTATTTTTGGATACAACTTTACTGCACAGTTCTGTTTTTAAAGGAAATGGAGTCTCATTACTGTGAAGGTTGTTGAGGCACAAGTTAATAAAGTTTATGTTGCCATGCCTTCACTTCCTATTGCTAGTTGGGCCTGCACAACAGCTTATAAACGATGACAAAGGTGTTTTGACCAACTCTTCGGGGCCAAAAAATGTATATGTGTATACACAACATGTGTGTGTTTGAAAGAGAGAGAGAGAGAGTGAGTATCACATGTTGGAAAGGTGAATTTAATCTCCAAGGAATTGAGGCTTGAGCTATTGTTGCTAGTTTATTTTAATTTAGGTCACTGTTAGGTTGCCTAATAACAAATGTTGCCTAAGTGATCCACAGTGTAGAACAAAAATTAAATTATTGCAATAAAAGGCAACAAGCTACACAGCAATAGCTGCAAATGTGTCCTTTAGAAACACATAGTATAATCCAGTTGGTGTTATTCCAGTGATGAAAAGCATCCATTAGCAGCCGGGGGGAGGAGGGAGGCAATTTTTGGCAATTCCACTTCCTCCAGCCCCCCCCCACCAGATTTGCTCTGGATGGGCCCCCAACCCTCCACATAAATTGGATTCCAGCCAAAGAACAGAAGAATAAAAATACAGAACACTTACCCAATCAAAGCAGAAGGCAGTACAGTAGTATAATGTGTAATCAGAACATAATGTGAATTACATATTTCTTTTTTTTTGGTTGGGGGAAGGTGTTTGTACTGCAGAAGTTGCCTTAAATGGATCAGCTGTGAGGGTCAGTTGACAATGGGTCTGCTTGGGCTGATATTTAAATAAGATCATTGTGTCATTTTGCAAAGGGGCTTGGGTGCATACAGCAACCTTTTCTACAAGTTTCCTAACATTGGTCTCAAATGGGCATCGCCCCTTGATCTGCCTTAGGTGACACAAACCTCCCGCTGAAGGAAGGGTCCACAGAGAACCAGTTGCTTCGCGTTGGATGGTCTGTTGATCTCTCTCGTTCACAGCTAGGTAAGCAGTACCTCCTTTCCAGCAGCAATGCAGCGCAACTAAGCTGGCGCGCCTGGGGAAGAAATCGCAGTTCTCAAGGTGAAGTCACCATAGTAAGTGTTGCTCTCTTCTAGGTGAGGATGAGTTTTCTTATGGCTACGATGGACGAGGGTTGAAGGCTGAAAATGGGCAATTCGAAGACTTTGGTCAGCCCTTTGGGGAGAATGATGTGATCGGTTGCTTTGCTGTAAGTGCAGTGAGCGAGGCCTCGGGCCGGCTCTTGAGGGGCCGCTTCGGTATCTTCGGAGTAGGCCGGGGTAGGGGAAAATGAGGTTCTGTACAGCCAAGGTGTAATTAACAACACAAAGTTAACTCCTGCTCCTTTCCTTGATGCAGTGCCGTTCAGGGGACAACCGTGCACTGCATGTGCCGTCACGAGGTTTGCCTTAATGCTTCTTACTAGAACGTCCCCATAACTGGCTGTGGTGTTAAACCAGGGCAGCTAAAAGCCAGCTTTGCCTTCCATTGCTTTGTCTTCAGGAGGCTATTAGAACATGGCTTGGAAAGCATGTGACAGTGTGAAGAAGGTGTGTGTGCCCATTCCATGGGGACTTGCTGGTCACATGCTTGCGTATCCTGTGTTACAGAACTTTGACAGTGAAGAGGTGGAGCTGTCCTTCTCCAAGAATGGGGAGGACCTAGGTGTGGCCTTCCAGATCAACAAGGAGTTGCTCGGTGACCGAGCTCTTCTGCCGCAATGTGCTGTGCAAAAACTGTGTCGTGGAGCTGAACTTCGGCCAGAAAGAGGAGCCTTTTTGCCCGGTTCCTGAGGACTTCATCTTCATCCATGCCGTCCCCGTTGAGGATCGAGTGCGCACTCCCCTGCCACCCAAAACCCCTGGAGAGTGTGAGGTAATAAAACAGACTTCCATGTTTCAGTTCTAGAGGGGCTTCTCTTGCGTTCCAATAGTACAGTGTTCTGATGCTGCTGCTTAATCTTTCTAATGGATAATCTAGTGGTGAAGACTCTGTCTTTTACCTAATTCTGGTGAATTAGGTCACATCCACACATTCCATTTAAATCCAATTTAGCCTGCATGGCTTCCCCCAAAGGAATCTTGGGAACTGTAGTTTGTTGAAGGGAGCAAGAATTGGAATTTTAAATGTATGTTGTGGATGTGACCTTAAGATAGCTTGTGGTCAAGGTATGGGAATAATGTGCCTCCAAACCCAGGTAGATAAACCTCCTCTCTTACTTTTCCCTAGCCCTAGTCTTTTTTATGTGTTCTATTCCATCCTGTGTTTTCATCAGTCTGGGGGCAGGGCATCTCCCAGGAAGGGGATATGTATTGAAAGGGTCCAGAAAATTGTGTATTCTAATTGCAGGGCAGGGAGGGGCAGTAGTAAGAGCGGACCTTCTCTTTGGTTAGCCCCTTGCATTGAAAGGCATTTCAGAGCATAGAGGAAATCTTAATGGAGCTTTGGCAACTGCTGTCTTAACAGGGACTTGCATGGCCCAACAGCACAGTTAGCACCAGTGCCCCTTTAACTTCTAAATTTGTGGGCTTGCTTACTCTCTTCCTGCTCCCCGTTCTAGGTGCTGCTTATGGTTGGGCTGCCAGGATGCGGGGAAAACCCACTGGGCACAGAAGCACATCCAGGAGAATCAAGATAAGCGCTACAACATCTTGGGAACAGGCAATGTTCTCTGCCAAATGAGGGTAGAAGTCAGAGGTCACTTCCATTTTTTCAGTCTGTGTATAATTCCAGAGGGTGAATCTGAGGTCTGAGCTACTTGGGGTGGGGTAATTGCAGACGCACGTGGCGCCTGTGGTCTAACCACAGAGCCTAGGGCTTGCTGATCAGTAAGGTCGGCAGGTCAGATCCCCACGACGGGGTGAGCTCCCGTTGTTTGGTCCCAGCTCCTGCCAACCTAGCAGTTTGAAAGCACATCAAAGTGCAAGTAGATAACTAGGTACCGCTTCAGTGGGAAGGTAAACGGTGTTTCCGTGCGCTGCTCTGGTTCGCCAGAAGCGGCTTAGTCATGCTGACCACATGACCCGGAAGCTGTCTGCAGACAAACGCCGGCTCCCTCGGCTTATAGAGCAAGATGAGCGTGCAACCCCAGAGTTGTCTGCGACGGACCCTAACAGTCAGGGGTACCTTTACCTTTTAATTGCATAATTTAAACCTTGACTTCGCCATCTTGCCTTCATAATCATCTATGTAAGCAAAAGCAAGGTTTTTTGAACTCACTTCTTTGTAGAAGACAGACAGAGTTTTAGAGAAGACAAGAGACGAGCCCAAAACAACCCAAGAATGTCAGCAGGGCAGTATGTGGAGACACCCTGGAATACAGAATTTCCATGAATAACATCCCTATTGTCAGTTCCTGAACTCTTAACTGTGTAAAGTAGTGGCTTGTGTGTGTGTGTGTGTGTGTGTGTGAGAGAGAGGAGAGAGAGAGAGATGAGAGATATATTTCTCCTGATTTGTTCGGTCTCCTTCATAATCCGCCCCCCTTTATCAGACAACGGGTGCTGAAGTTGAAGAGGTACTGGACACTGCAGCTAACGACCAACTGCTTCAGCAAGCTGCCCGTTGTGTTAGTAAACTGTCAGATGCCCCCAGGACAAAGCGAAACTTCATTCTTGATCAGGTAATTTTTACATAAGTGCTGAGGGGGTTTAGTTCCAAGGAGGTAGGCAATGAAGTTAGAAAATCCAAAGTATTCATACAGTCTCCATGCAAGTTGACAAACAGGATTTCTCTGATGACTGGGTACATGAGGAAGGGTCTTTGTCATAACATTTTAGTGGGCCTGTTCTTCTCCATGTTAGAGGAGAAGGCTTAGCATATGGTGATGGTGGTGACATCCAGAAAACGGTATCAGAACAGAAGCAGCTACTGGAAGGGAGAAATATGGTCAGCAGTCAGGGGTGATGAGAGTTGTGCTGGCAACATCCATTCCCCACCACTGGTTATGAGGAGGGTGCTTTTACAAAAAGCAAGACAGGGCAAGGCGGGAGATGAGTTCTTAACATTTTGAACAATGTGGAGAGATTAATTAAACTATCGCCATACTTTTAGAAGCAATTCCTGCCCCTGATCATAAAGGATGGGTTGACCACTAGAAGTCTGATTATCATTAATAACCGTAATGTTTTGGTTCATTTTCATTCCTGCTCGGCTATGGTTTCAGGGAGTCCCTTAATGACTTTTGGCCATTGCCAAGAGGAGGTGCTCTTGCCATCTCTAAGACCCACATGTTTTCTCCCTTTTAGTGTAATGTGTACAATTCTGGGCAACGGCGGAAGCTGCTCCCTTTCAAGGGTTTTGTGCGCAAGGTGATTGTGTTGGTTCCCACTGAAGAAGACTGGGAAGACAGGCTGGAGCAGAGGGAGGAAGCTGAAGGAGAAGATGTGCCTGAGTCTGTGATGCTGGAAATGAAAGGTAGCCTCTGCAAAAAGGGTCTGTGGGAACACGAGCGAAGTAGTGGTGTTGGGGCTTGAGGTTTGTTTTCCCTGTTGAAAAGAACTTTCCTCTAATGATTCTGCACTTCCTCTTCCTCCTGCTTCCCTGTGATCGCAGCCAACTTTTCTCTTCCGGAGAAATGTGATTTCATAGATGAAGTCCTGTACCAAGAGCTTGCAAAGGAGGAGGCCCAGCCCCTCGTCACCAAATACAAGGAAGAGGCCAGGAAACTGCTCCCACCCTCCGAAAAGCGGACAAACCGACGCAACAACCGCAACAAACGCAACCGCCAGAACCGCAACCGCGGCCAGGGATATGGTGAGGGTTTGCAAGTAGCAAGGGCTGCTCTCTGGAGGTACTCCTGACACTCTTCATTCGTCTTTTTGCTGAGGACAGCTGTGGGCTTCCTGTTCCCCAGGTCCCAAAGGAAATCCCGTGCCTCTCTGAGAGCAACACTTGCTTCACTCTTGCCCAAATGACTCCCCTAATCCTGTTCAGCTCATTCTTGGCTCATTGTGGGTTTAGCTTTCTCCCTTTGGAGCCTAGGGTAGTTGTGAGAAGTTCTGACCACGCAAGATAATTGTATGCACACTTAGAGGACTTGGCTGCAGCAGTTTTTTACTAAGATTTATTATTATTATTATTAGTAGTAGTAGTAGTAGCAGCAGCAGCAGTACACCACCCTATACCCACAAGTCTCAGAGCAGTTCACAACATAAAAGATTTGTGCTCATTTGATCCATTAAGTCACATCTGCGGGCCTGGTGTCTTTAGAGGTCACATTCAGACTAACTTCATGGTGCTTCCTTTGCTCAGCCGTCCAGTGACCATTTTTACCAAATGATGTTGGCTGGGGCAGATGGAGGTGTTGGGAGCCCAGCTACATCTGAAGGGCCACAGATTTCCCACCCATGTCCTAAGCTTTCATCACCTCCCCCTCCCCATTATGTACCAGTCTCATTTCCCCTTCCCCCTTGATTGTAAGCATTGTTTCCACCTTCTGGAGCAACAGCCTGGGGCATCTGCTCCCTCAGGCTCCCTCCCACCTTTCCTTTCCAAAAGACAGCTACCAGCAGAGAAGGAGCCAGAGACAAGATTTCTCATTTGAATCACACAGTCACGAGCAATTTTGAAACACCCAAATTCCTTATTCCCTGTCAAGAGTGGTTCATCTTGAGTTACCCCCCCCCCGTCCTTTTGCATAGCTGCTTTCTGGGGCCCCCGCCTGTCCAGCTTCATTCTGTCCCTTGTCTCTGGCTCTATACCAGCTGATCTGTCAGGTCCTGCTACTTAACCCTCTGCTTTGCGCTTCCACTGCCTCTCCATAGCTTCTGCTTGCAAGCACATAACAAAAATGTAGCTTCCACAGTAGAGCAGGTGGTCTCCTTTGTAGTCATTTTGGGGAAGGCTGGAAATATTTAAAACTCTCACTGAGAGTGTTGTTGTTGTTTTTCTTTTTGGCAGCTCAGTCCAGACATCCAAGTATGCAGCACCCTCCCGGGCTGCTGTGTGAGTAGCCTAATGCTCTGTGGGAGGTGGGGGCAAAGCATGGGGAGGTGGGGATGGGAGAAGTGGGGAGGTCACAGTTTACCTTGCTTTGGGGGCAGTGGACTGGGAGGAGTTGGATTGGGGCAGTGGGTGGTGATTCAACACACCATTTGCAGAGAAATAGGCACAGTTAGCATCAGATGGGTCATATTAGTTGTCAGCTTTCTAAGGGAACCGTCTGTCCTTCTCCCCCCCGCCATGCCCCCTTGTGAATTTAGGAAAGTGGGGTGAGGTTTGGCTGGCCAGCAAGCTGCAGGAAAAAGCTTTGGCTGATCCTAATGTGTTTGTAAGTGGCAAATGTTCTATTGCATCTTTGGTCTATGCTTCCTAGAAAAAATGAATGTATCTGAGCTGCCCTGCCCCCCCGGGCTCAAGTGCTGCTTCTCCACACAAAAGAGAGAGAGATGCCAGGTTGACTGCTCAGCACTTCTTAATAATTTCACCTAAGCTGGCACTACTGTCTGACACATCTTTGTTTTGTTACATTACCCCCCCCCCCCAGCTGGTGGCCAACGCCGAGGAGGCTACAACAATCGGGCTTATGGGCAGCAGCAACAGCAGCAGCAGTACTGGGGGCAGCCTGGAAACAGAGGTGTAAGTATATCCCCTTGGATTGTCTTTGCCCAAGTTTGGTAAGTTAGGTTTGATACTCTTAATCAGGAAGACATAATGGGGGTCACTTTCCCCCCCCCTTCCACATTGTGAAATTTCAAGTGATTTCCTTTTAGTGACCTTTGAACCATAGGAACTTGCCTTAGACGAGAGTCAGACCACTGGTCCATCTAGCTCAATATTGTGCTACACTGACTGGCAGTGTATGGGGTTTCAGATTCCAGCCTTATTCCCAAAATGTCCAGGATTAAACATGGGACCTTTTGCATGCAAAGCAAATCCTCTTCCAGTTGCCCTCTGAAGCCACACTGGACTCCTATGGGAGGAAGGGCAAGATATATACAGAATAAAAATAATAATAAAATAACAGTGGCTGGCCCAGCACCAATCAGCCCTGGCCAGTGTGTCCAATAGCCAGGAATGATGGGAGTTGAAGTCCAGCAACTCCAGGAAGGCCAGAGGTTAGCCACTTTTCCTTGAACAGGTTATATGTTAAGGGGCAGTGCCAGGTATATGTCTCTGCATCTAATCTGCTCCTTCAATCCACAGGGATATCGTAACTTCTACGATCGATACAGGGGGGACTACAATCGGTTCTATGGGCGTGATTATGAGTACAACAGATACAGAGACTACTACAGGGACTACAACCGAGAGGTAAGAGGCTGCATACCATGAGTTGTATCCAATGTTAGTCCTACGCAGAGTAGACCTATTGAAATGAATGGAAATGGCTAACTCTGAGGGCCTGCTCTGAGGGAAGCAAGTTGGACACAGTCCCGTGCTTTCAGAATAGTGGTTTTTGCACTTCGCTGTCTCTGCTCCTGGAGACAACTATTGCTGGAACTCTCATCTGCTTTGGTTCCAGCAGTGTTACATCCAAAGGCATCCTCTCTTCAGCTGCTCGTCAGTGATATCTGTGCCTCCTTCATGGTGGGAGGAGATTGGCTGACTCACAGGCATTCCAGACCACAAAAGCTCTGGGTACAAGAAGTCTTGGTTCTAGAATTTCTTAAGAGAAAATTTTGACTTTGACTGGAGTAAAGAAAGGGTGAGAAGTAGGTGATTGATATAGGGAGCCTCGGTTCCTAATCCACCTCTGCTTTCAAAGCAACAACATAACATTATTCAAAATCACCACTTCAGTTCTCCACCTCTACAATAGGACTGTTTATCTGAGATTATCCATTATTTGTGTACTCCAACCTTGCCCAAACCAGGTGCCCTCCAGAGTCCAAAGCCTCTGGTGGGCACCAGTGCATTCACTCCATCAGCGTGTAAATAACATGAATGGTGCCCAATCTGTTTTTCGTAGGAGATGAGAGGCCCTTTGGTCTTGAGCACATTCATACCCTACTAGCCGCATATCAACAACTCTCATTGTCCTTTTTTTTTTTAGTGGCAGAACTACTACCAAGACAGAGACCGATACTACAGGAACTACTATGGAGGATACCAGGGGTATCGGTGAAACCCCAACCATCTCCACCCTTCAGCCAACCAGCGAGGCTCTATTTGGGGGGCAGGGGGGTGTCTGTCACTTCCCAAGACACAACATAATGGATGTGGGGCTGTTGGGGAAAGTGGCAGCAGGGTTGAGGGGGGTGGGAGGGGGAGGTTTAAAAAAAAAGAAATTGTAAATTTTTTTTAAAGTTTGTTGAAAAGAATATTGTCTTATTCTATAAAAAAACAAAAAAAACATTTCAAACCTAGTTTAGACATTTGTAATCAAAACGTTTGCGCAAACAGGAGAGCAGCACTTAGCGCTGCCTGTGATTGGGCAGGAAAACATGACATCATAGAGCAGCTGGGCGGGAAGGGAGGTGCAGGGCCCACATGGCAAAGGGGGAGGCGCAAATGAGGGCATGCAGGGATAAGTGGGTGGCTGTTTGGGCGGAGGGAAGGGGAGACGGGATACAACTATTGGCTTCTCCTAACTCGTGCAGAAAACAGCACTTCCTGAGCATTGTCACTCTGTTTTTCCAGGCCAGGGTGGTGGCGGCATGAATGTTCTTCCTTCTAGTTGAACCAAGGAAACCTTTCCCCATCCTGTAGCCACCAAGAGCGAACAAGAGAGGTCTTGATGTGCCTCTTTCCCTCCCTTTCAGAGTTCGCCCTACGTTTTCAGACAGTGAATTGCCAGGAGGCTTGTTTGACCTCGTGTCGCCCAGGCCACAGAGGCTTTTCTTGAGCTTTCTCCCTATTTCTGCAGGCGCCTCACCTTGAAATCTCAGCGGCTTGCTTATTTGTGACCCATCAGACGGAAGGAAGCGCAGGAGTTTAGTTCGCCACGTTCCCAAGTTCTTCCCTGGTCAAAGCAAGCTGCCTTGGGTGCCCTTCCTGCACCCTCCTTCCTTTCCTCCCAAGGCTTAGTTGGCCCTCTCATCATCTCTATAGTATCTGTCCTCTTTTTTTCCTTTTCTTCTTAAGTGGAGCGGAAAGAACATTTTTCTCAGGGTTTCTGCAGGATCTTCTCATTGTTAGCACCTAACATGTATATAAGCAAAACTGCAAGCATGTAACTGTCACCTTTTGAGAAGCTTAGTGCTGAGAATACCAACTGGTTTTATACAGTCATTGTGGGGGAAGGGGGGTGTTCTGTCCTTGTGGTTTTGATAAACTGGTAGCCTGTGTAAATAGGAACATGGGGAGGGGCAAAGAGGATCTGCGCTTGTGGGGTGGGTGGGGTGACAGGTGTGTATGTGTGTGTGTGTGTGTTCTTGAAAAATGTTGGCTGCTTAATCCTGGCCCTTTGATGAAGCTTAATTATTTTTTCAGTTCCTAGAGGCTTCTATTGATGCTTCCTCTTTTCTTTTTCTTTTTTTTAACCACACTAGTGTGCCTAGTTATAATTCATAAAGCATCCTCTTCCATGTTTGTCCAGTCGTGCAGATGGAAGAAAATCTTAGGCTTCTTGGGTCTAGTGGCTGGTGTTCTTTCCGGGATGTGGGTGGGCATTTATGTGTGTTGCAGGGGGACCTATTCCCCATCCTGTGGGTTGATTTATTTTGCTTCATCATAGGCTTTCTTCCACAGAACGATGGGGGACTTTTTACAACAGGATGTTCTTCCTTAAGACACATTGTGCAAATGCTCCCTAGTTTCTTGGTACCACCTGTTTCCAGCTTGACTAAATTATGTCTGATTCCCAGACACAGGGATTGAAGATTTGCCTCTGTTCCTTGTGATTCACTGTTTGAAATTTTAACACTTGCTTTTCTTTTTAGATTGTTAGGTTTAAATTTATTTTATTTTGTTTTTTGGCTACACAAGAATACTCTTTCCAGCCTTTGCAAACGGTTCTTGTCTCCATCGCCATTAAGAATGCTCGTTCCTGCATCCCAGCCTGACAGAACAGAAGTGGGGAGCCTGCCAAGTCATTTGAAAAGGGGGCTGATGTGGGGTGGGGAGGGAGTGTGGAGGGCGACAGCCACCTCCTCGCCCTCTTGCCTTTTTTCAAATATAGGAGTTAGAGAGAAGCAGGATTCTTCTATCTCCGTGCATGTGTGTATTCAGAATGTGTGGTTGTGTGACAACTGTTTTTATAACAAAGTTAACTGGTATTTTACATGCTTCACGCCACTAGAAAATATTCTTCTGGGGAAGAAGGGGTTGTGTGTGTGAGAGAGTGCGCACGCAGATAGCTTCATTAACTGAACACTCGCATGGGAGCGTGATAGATTGATGCTGTGGAAAGTTGGTCTTGGGCGTGATTACCAGCATACAGAGTGCCAGCAGCCTTGATGAAAGCAAGAAGGTCCTCGGTCACGCCTCTCCGGGGGATCACTTCGAGAAGTTGCTGATGCTGTTCAGTGGAATAGCTTTTTGGAGCTATGGTCCTTTTTAAAAGTAGAATCTCAAAAGAATGACGCACACTTGTCTTCCTGTGTGTGTTTTTGTGTGGGGGGAGGGAATGACTAAAACTGCCGCATCCTAGACCATCAGACTGAGAGATCTTAGCAACTTTAGTAGATGTCTTCTTTTTTCTGCACATTTTTGTAAAAAAAAAAAAAAGGAAAGGAAAAAAAAGAAATGGTAAAAATGACAAAAAATAGAAAAAAAATTCAGCCTGTTTAAAATCTGTTAGTGTTTTTCATGATTGTATGTCTTAGTTGCTGTAGATGGAAAGCTCAAGCGAAACGGAGGCTGTAAATGTTTTTACGAACTGTAAAACGTTTAAGTGGCCAGTAAAAAAGGGTTTTGCCATTGAACATGTAACTGTGTGGTTGTTTACATCTGTAACTTTCTTTCCTTAACAATTCTGGCATATGTAGGTTGAAAAACTTCCATTTTTAGAATAAATAATCATTCGCTTGACTCCACATCCTTCTGTTGCTGCGCTGACTTCTTAGGTGTCGTTGTTTAATGCTTTTGGCTTGTCTGTTCTCTCTCCCTCCCCCCAAAATAAAAAACTCAAAGACCAAAGCAAATTGAGGTTCCTCTTCATTCAGGTGAAAGCATATGGATACAGTCTGTGGCAGCCTTGTGCAACCTAGTGTTCACCAGATATTTTGGAGTACTCTCAACTTCTAACCACTGACCATGCTAGTTGGGGCTGATGACAATAAAATAACACTGGGAGTGTGCAAAGTGTGAAAGGCTGTTTCGCATCTTTTTGTGGGTGATGCAAAATAAGCAATTTGCATCCATTGGTGAAGATAGGATTTCAAAACAGCGGTTTTACACCCCAGCCCTTTTTTAAAAAAACAAACAAAATGAAATCGTATTTAGTGGAGCAGTTCATAAGCACAGACTGTAGTGAGGAGAGAAGCAATGTAGATATTTAGGCTCACGTACCGGTAATTTTTTTGGGGGGGGGGCAGGGATGCCAGGTTGCATTAACACCAACGTGGTCCAAGTAGGATACTGCTCTGCCCTTTGTGTGTTAAGTCTGTGAGTTTCATAATCTTTTCATAAAAGTGCTTTGTCATTTTAAAGCTGGTAACAGTATGGGATAAGGAATCTGCATGTGCAGTTCTGCTTTCCCTTACAATTCTGCTTTCCCTTACAGAGGGTGAAAGGTGACTTGCACATGTTTTGACCAGCTGGTATTCAGATCTAGTTTTTTAAAAGATGGTTTCCTGTGCAAAAAAAAAAAAAAAACCACACACACACCACTAATACTTTATCCATGGGCCCTTAATTCTCTAAATATTTTCCCCATCAAAGCTGTTTGGACCCTGTATCTGCAAAAATATTTTTTTTTTGTTCCAAGGAGCAACAGTTGAAGAGCTAGTTGGTGACTTGCAACTCTTGGACTTTTGGCCTCATCTAAAGGGCAATTTTGTATTGCATGCTTATCTTTCTCTAGGGCCATGACCCCCAACCACCCTATTCCGTTCAGGTAGAGCTGAGAGATGTACAAGACTCATCTAGTTAGATTCCTTGCAGAGGGGATTTGCACATTTTTGGGGCTGGAAAAACCTTTACCAGGAGGTTCAGGCCCAATTAAGCCTGTGGTGAACTACTTTCTTCCCTAATTTTTTAAAAAAATAATTTCCCATGCCAGCCTTGAAAAAAATGCAAAGGGCAGCAGGCACCGCATTCAAAATAGGCTGTCATCTTCAAAAAACATTTAACAAAGCAATGCTATGGAAGTTAATAACTGTAAATAATGCAGCAGCAAGCCACACAATAAAATGAAGCGATAAATAAATGCAACTAAATAGCAATTAAATTAAGAGTGAAGTGGCTTTCAAGCTCGCCTGAGGCCAATAGTTCTGTGGAAGCGGAAAGCTGCCATTGCCTGTCTGAAAATTAGCCTCGAGCCCTTGTTGAGTCTTAAATCCTAACGCCGCCATATCGGATGCTGGCGCTGAGCTTGACTAAGGGCCCATATTGCTTTGAGAAGCGGGAAGTGGCCGCCATCGTGGGTGCTGGCGCTGAGGTTGCTCTGGACGTCGCCATCTTAGCTTGCGGGAATTTTGCCTAGGAGACCTGCAAAAGAAAATTTTCATAAATGGTTTTAAACTGTATTTAATGTTGTGCTTTCATTGTAACCCGCTCTGGAACCTTAGGGTGAGGGGCGGGGGTTTATTATCAATCAATAATAGTTTTATTATTACTTTCAGTTATATTTTATAATACAAGGAAGAGCAGGGTCGAAAAAGAACTAGGAAGCTCCATCTTGTTACTCTAAGACTCCAACTCCCATAATCCTTGACCGCAGGCCCTCTTGG
Source organism: Lacerta agilis (assembly GCF_009819535.1). Lineage (NCBI taxonomy): Eukaryota > Metazoa > Chordata > Lepidosauria > Squamata > Lacertidae > Lacerta > Lacerta agilis. Next base: position 29,657,568 of record NC_046328.1, on the reverse strand, counting down.
TTGGGGCTGATGGGAGTCGAAGTCCTAACGGCTCACAGGTTCTTCGCCCCCCCCCCACCTCTATTTTCCTCTTCTTTTCATATCTCTATGGGCTCATCTTCATCATTCCGGAGCGGGGCCATGGTCGTGGTGGCCTTCCTCCGCCATGTTGGGTGCTGGCGCTGAAGCCGCCTAGGGCGGCGCCATGTTAGGGTTGGCTTCCGACTCCTCTCCTGCTACCGCTACTTCTTCGGCTGTTGCTACTTCTGCACATGGCGGGAACAGAGAGCGCGGCGACCCCCGGGAGCTTGCTGAATGGAGGCGGAGGTGGGGACGGACCAGAGGAGAAGCGGCCCCGGCTTGGGGCGGCCCCAGCTCCCTCCGGGTCCGGTCCCCAGGGGAACCGCGTGACGGTGGTGCTGGGCGCGCAGTGGGGGGACGAGGGGAAAGGCAAGGTGGTCGACCTGCTCAGCCTCGACGCGGACCTCGTCTGCAGGTGCCAGGTGAGAGACGAGAAGAGAGCCTGCAAGGGAAGTGGGTGTGGGTGGTGTTGGGGGTCTTGCTTAGGACAGAGGTGGCAAGCCTGTGGCTCTCCAGGTGTTGTTGGACTCCAACTCCCATCAGCCGTAGCCAGCAACGCCAGCGGTTGGGGGTGACGGGAGCTGGAGTCCATCAACACCTGGAGGGGCACAGCTTTCCCTCCACGACCCTGGTTTAGGATCCTAAAGTTAGGTGGAGGGTCCTCAGAGGTGATCTGGGGCAGATCCACACACTATACATTTAAAGCACACACCCAAGAAAAATCCTGGGGACTGTGTTTGTTTAAGGGTGCTGGGGATTGTAGCTCTTTGAGAGGTAAACTACAGTTCCCAGGATTCTTTTTATGAGCTTAAAATGATCTGCCTGAAGCATTCCTGATAGGTGGACACCCAGTTTCTACCATGAAGGATAAACCACCACTTTCCTAGGCTTTGTAATGTCCCTAAAGTTTAGTTCAAATGTCCTTTCTTGTAATTTGAACCTGGTCTCACTCCAGGGGTGGGGGACCTTTGGCCCTCCAGACGCTGTTAACAAACAGGACCCATTACTGTTGGCTGTGCTGGCTGGCGCTGATGGGAGCTGTAGTTCAGCAACATCTGGAGAGCCTAATGTTGCCTGCCTTATCCTAGGGCAGGGACACTGGCTCACCAGATATTGCTGGACTCCAACTCCCATCAGCCCCAGCCAACATGGTCAGTCATCAGGAGTTCTGGGAGTTGTAGTCCAGCAGTACTTGTAGAGTCACAGGTTTCTCATCCCTAATTTTGGAGCGGTAGAAAATCAGTTTGGTCCATCTGCTTTGTGATAGCCCTTCAAAACCTGAAATATTTTTTATTCCATTTTGCTACCAAAATAAACAAACCCCCCTCATATAACAACACAACCCAGTTCTGTTGCAGTTTGTGTGTGTTTCTTTAAGCGGTTATATATCGCTTTTCAAAAACCCACTTTTCAAAAGTGGATTGTTTGTTTAGTTGCCTCCCAATTAACCATACCCTACAGGCTGTTAACAAATTAAAAACACCGCCAATGAAGTGTTGCTGTTTTTTTTAACAATGTGTGTCTCTGCAGGGTGGCAATAACGCAGGCCATACCGTTGTGGTGGATTCGGTTGAATACGATTTCCACCTTTTGCCCAGTGGGGTTATCAACCACAATGCCACGTCGTTCATTGGTAAGGATTCTTGTGTGCTTGCCACAATTGTGACTGGCAGCCAAATCAGATGCAGTGAGGGAGCAGATTTGGGGATGTGTGTTCAGATCCCTGCTGTGACCAGATGGGTGGCATCTGACCCTGCATAGACTATTTCCCTTCCCTGCAGTGGATGTTCTCCTTCTGCAGTTTCACCTGTTTCTCTTTGTGTCCCTAGACAGGGATTTCCCCCCAGAACCCTACCCTTCTTTCCACTTGGGTGCTTGGGGTTAGGAGTATGTGTGTTTCAAAGTTGCTGGACACCACTCAGCATGAGAGACTGAAACAGTATATAGTCCCACATGGGAGAGAGACGGGAAGGGAGTGGTTCTGTTGTTCTTTGTGGGACACTATTGCCCTAAGATCAATTTGGGTTCCCAAACTGTGGCCTGCAAGTTTCATTCAGGTGGTCCGTGGCATTTGTGTGTTTAGGGAATCTTTTAATGTTTAATAGATTATTGTATTTTAATATTCTGTTGGAAGCCGCCCAGAGTGGCTGGGGAAACCCAGCCAGATGGGTGGGGTATAAATATATTATTATTATTATTATTATTATTATTATTATTATTATTATTATTTGTGGCTGAAGACAGGAGATGGCACATCCATCAAGTTAGATATTCATATTGGGGGAATTCGACATAGCGCTAAGGAGATCACTCTGTCAGTGCTATGTTTTTATCTTCAGGGGAACGTTTTCTTTTTCCTGTCCGTTCTGCTTTTTTAAAGTGCATATTTTACATTTGATCTGGGCCTGAAATGTTTAATTTTGGTATTTTGTAATGCTTTATTTGTCGGTTTAATTTTGGTTGTAAAACTGCCTTGAGATTTTCAAATGAATCGAGAGGCATACGAACCATTTAAAATTTAAATAAATAAATGAGAGGTTGTCTTCCCTTTCAGGGAACGGTGTTGTCATCCACTTGCCAGGACTCTTTGAGGAAGCTGAGAAGAATCTTAAGAAAGGGTCAGGTGAGTGACACCCCTCCACACAACAATGTGAGGTTCTCCACGCCTGATCTAAAGAAGGGAAACAAAATGGAAAAAATGTGCATGTGATGTGCTGTAAGGCTAGGGTACAGCCCACACCTTTGTCCCTTCTGTATTATATTTGGCTTTCCATGGCGGACTGATGGAAAGTCCACTAATAGAAAGCTCTGTTGAGCTAAGAGATGGAAATGTTTTAAAGCCACAAGTCGTTCTGTTTCCACAGGGCTAGAAGGCTGGGAGTCTCGGACAGTGATTTCCGACCGTGCTCATCTGGGTGAGTGTCAGCTTTCCCTCTCCTGAGGACTAGGACGAATTTGTTGGTGGTAGTGAAATAACAGTTAGAAAGAGACTGACGTATCTGTCCTCTTGCATCTTTCCCAGTTTTCAACTTCCACCAGGCTGTGGATGGAATCCAGGAACAGCAAAGGCAGCTGCAGGGTGGCAAGAAGTAAGTAGGGTGCTGGGGGTGTGGCTCGGTGGCGTAGCATTGGTTGCTGGGGCCCAGGGTGGGCATAGGCATGTGTGTCGTGCAGGGGGTGCACGGGCACTGGACCAGCCCCTGCCACTGCCAGAATGACCCCAACCCCCACCAGAGCAAAGCAGGGCCGCGCTGAGCCACATGCCTGTTTGCACAGTGGGGAGCCCGGTCAGATGACATGGCCCTTGGCGGACGGAAGGGAGTCTTTTTCTGTCTCTGTGGGCACTCTGTCCTCTAGGGCAGGACTGTGGATCCCTTGGTCTCCAGCTTCCATCAGCCCTAGCCAGCATAGCTCATAGTCAGGGATGATGGGAGTTGTAGTCCAGAAGTCCCATAAGCTCAAGCTGTCATTGCCAATAGCCAGGGATGATGGGAGTTGAAGTCCAGAAACATCTGCAGGACTACAGGTCCCCCATCCATGCTTAAAATAAAATGCTTAAAATAAACAGTGACCCTTCGGCCACACTGGTATTTGGTAATACTGCTGTTGCAAAGGTCTCCTGTTATCTCATATAGGTACATTTGAGCTTTGCCACAGATCTAGCATGGGCTCGAGACTATGAAACCTGCCTATTTATTTATTTAAAGCATCGTTTCCATGCTTTTCAGCTGAAAGGACCCCCAGGCCAGTTTTACAGATCCATTTGGTACAAGAAAAAGTCAGTTCCTGCTCTCATCTCACAATCTAAAAGACACAAACACAAAAGGAAAAGAGCTTGGGAGGGAGAAAAGCAAACTCAGTACATTATTTCTTAGTTATGGAGTTCTTATAATGACCAGCTGGAAAGGAAAGATTTCAAGGACAGGTAGAGTCAAAAGTCACTGGTCTTTCAGAGCAGAGGCCCTGAAGTCCCATCTCTCGTCCTCTCCTGTAGCTTGACGTTAGTGGAGGCTGGTCCATTAAGGCATATGGGGTGCTGTCCCACCAACCTCAGTCTGCCCCCAGCCAACCCTCTGTTCTTACCTAAAACCAGGCCAGGGGTGGGCACCTATCGGGTTCCTCCTCCTCCTGAGTCTCCATATTGCCCCTTGTAAAACTCAGCAGGGAGGAAGAGAAAGATGGGGGGACAAATCTAGAATTAGCTGGTGCTGCCTTTTGTTATCTCTGACTCCACCTGTCATCAGTTGTGTTTCCAGTCATCATTTAGCCTCCCTGCCTTCCGCATGTTAAATGTGTGATGTGTATGTGACAAAAACTGTTCATGAGCCCCCCCCCCCCAAGGCTGGCTCAGAGAGAAAAAAGGCAAGGAGTAGCTGCAAAATCTGAAGGAGGGACACGCTCAAAACAGGAAATCCCCTTTTCTCTCAAATAAAATAGGAAAAAGGCCAGTTGAGCTCTAAAGCAAATATTTACCAGCAAAACTGAAGCTATATAAAAGTAAAATTAAGCACAGGAGGTGCAGAAGTGAGCTGTGACAACTGAGGTGCCATCTCATTTTTATGCATCTACGTCTCCCCATTTTCCTGATTCAATCTTTTCTCTTGTCACCTTCTTTTTGCTCACTAAGATTCGGCTTTGTACTGACAAATGACAAGCCTGGGGGCAGAAACCCATAGGAATAGTTTTCCATTGTTTGGGGACTGAGATATTCTCTTGAGCATCGTGAAGGTCATTCAGACCTGCTAGCCCAAGGAGAAACAGATCATGCATCTTCTTCCCGGTGGTACATGATCTCAGCAGCATTTCGTCTTCCCTCATTCCAGAGCCCACGAAGTCATAGACATTTCTTTCCTCAGAACAAGGCATCCCAGGCCTGTTTAAACCTTGAACCAGAGTTCCTTGACCAAAGTTTGCTTCCATTTTGCTCCATAGAAATCTGCTGCTCCCTCATCTTCATTACACAGCTCTCTCCCCTCCCAACCCCAAATAAGCTGAGCTAACTGTTATAAAATGCAAACATACACATAGGAACATGGGGAACTGTCTCTAGCTCAGAATTGTCTCCACTGACACTGGCAGCAACTGTCCAGGATTTCAGGCAGATGCTTTGCCGCTGAGCTATAGTCCTCCCCAATGTTTGCACATGGAATGCCATGTTCTTCCGTACAAAACCCACACTCTTCATCAGAGGTCGCCAACGTGTGTCCTCCAACACCTGCTGCAGCGTCCACAAAATGTCTCTGTAAATATCCCCTCTAAAAACCACAACGTTCAAGAGACATTTTGCCCTTCCTGCTCAGTTCCTGTTTGTAGTGACTGAGCCTCCCCTACATAGAACATCTCCTACCCTTAAACATTCCCACATTTCACTGGATGCCATTCTGAATAAAGGAGAGGTGCAAAGAGCTTCTGTCTTTGAGTGAGCGTGGCTATTGTAGCTGCATCTTTCCTATGAATGGGAGACATGCCTACACAGTTTTGCTGCCCTGTTCCTTTCTCGGCCACACCCCACAGCAGCCATTTTGCGTTATGCCACACTTCCACGGCAGCCATTTTGTGTTACGCCACATGCCCACAGCAGCCATTTTGTGTTTTGCCACACCCTGAGCAGCCATTTTACATTATGCCACATTTTGTGACTGGCATCAATGGCACTCTCTCAAAATCCCAAATGCGCCCACTAGCCCAGAAAGGTTGGCGACTCCTGCAGTCTTCAGGCACGGCCAGGGGTGCCGCACTCAAAGCCCCCATCAGCACAAAGAGAAACAATGATGTTGAAAAACAAATTGACTCCTAATGTATATTTTTAAAAAGTTTGAACTGGTCATGATAGTGGGGGTGTATGTGTGTTTCTCGCGGCTGTGGTTGTTCCTATGAAAAGTATTGTGCCCCTCTGATTCCTTTTTTCAGCCTTGGAACCACCAAGAAAGGAATTGGTCCAGCCTACTCCTCCAAGGCCTCCCGAACCGGCCTGCGCATCTGTGACCTCCTGGCGGATTTTAACGAGTTTTCCAAGAAGTGAGTTGATGGGTGGAAGAGATTATTGTTAGGCATTATTGTAAATTACTGGTGAGGATTGCTTAACCACGTCGTAAAATCCGCTGAGAAGTTTTCATTCGTCTGTTGTTCTTAAGTGGTTCTAACTTGTTTTTAATATTGTTTTCAATCATAAAATAATGGCGAGGTGGTGTACGGCTTGCAGTATGTTGTTTTTGGGTGTTATAAGCCGCCTTGAGCATAGTTTAATGATGGAAAGGTAGCTTGCAAATAAATGACAACGGCGATCGGTGGGGAATGCAGCTGACTCAGCGGCAATCTCTCTCCCTCGCTTAGATTCAAGGTCCTGGCCCAGCAGTACAAGACAACATACCCAGCTCTCAACATTGACACGGAGGCTGAGCTGCAGCAATTGAAGGTGATTATTGGGGTGGGGGTAGGTCTTAGTGACTATTGGGAAAGCCTGCCTGCAGTGATTCAGGATTATTGCATTTTGTTCTACGTGGAGCTACCCTTACGCCTGGTCCAAAAGCTCCATTTCGTGCAAAATATTGCAGCTGGACTGACAGCATATTGACTCAGTTGCTTAAAAGCTCGCCCTGACTGCCTGTGTGTTATTGGGCCAGGTTCATCTGCAAGGTGCTTAGCAGCTTGGGTCTAGGATACCTTAAGCATCACCTGACCCCATATATCCCGGCCTGATGACTGAGATCTTTGGGGTAGTCACTGTTGGTGTGCCCCCTGTGGCTTAGAGGCACTGCTTGTAACTACTAGAAGCTGTGCCATCGGTGCAGTGGGCCCAAACCTGTCGAACTCCCTCCCGATTGAGATTAGGCAGGCACCATCCTTGCTGAGTGTTGGGCGCATGACTCAGACTTTCTTAGACTTAGACTTTCTTGGACTGAGCCCAAAACGGCAACTCATTTTTTAAAAATCAAAACCCGACAGATTTATGCCGAGAGGATCCGCCCATTGGTGAAGGACGGTGTTTATTTCATGTACAAAGCCCTGCATGGCCCACCCAAGAAGATCCTGGTCGAAGGAGCAAATGCTGCACTCTTAGACATCGATTTTGGTAAGCACCCTCATTTTAACACTTGGAATGCAGGAGACCCTTTCTTCCCCTCACAGCAGTGGCATAGCAGTTGCCCCAGGTGCAAAATTCCAGCACCCAGTGCTGCCTCAATACAGCTGTGTGCTTCCATCGCTGGGTTCTGTTGGAAACGGCTTCTCTGTGCGAACCAGGAAGTGACCTTTCCAGACAACGAAATCACTCTTCTTTTCTTATCTCTGCAGCTGTTGGTGATGCAACCGCTGTTAGCATACTCCGTCTGTTTCCCTCCCACCCACTGCCTTGGCGTAGCCCTGGGCACTGGCAACCCACACTATGCCACTGCCTCGCAGAGCTACGAATTCCCAGAGCTCCCCGGGAAGAGGGGTTGCTCGTTAAATTGTGAGGGAAATAGGGGCCTCCTAACAACTCTCAGCACCCTTAACAAACTACAACTCCCAGAATTATTTTGGGGAAGCCATAGTGCTTTAAATGTATGTTGCAAAAGCGGCATTCATTGGAGACTTACAGGCCGCAATTGGCTCGGCGACGTGAGGATTCTCCTTTCCCCACTAGGTACCTACCCATTTGTGACATCCTCCAATTGCACCGTGGGAGGGGTCTGCACCGGCCTCGGCATCCCCCCACATTACATCGGCAAGGTATACGGCGTGGTGAAGGCCTACACCACCCGTGTCGGAGTTGGGACCTTCCCCACTGAACAGGACAATGTGAGTCTTTTCCCTGGGGGGAAGAACAGGAACAAGACTTTGCAGTTGAGGGGGAGACTGGGTTACCCACGAGCGGTTTGATGACCCAGCTTTTCTGCCGTCTTCCAGGAGATCGGCGAGGAGCTGCAGTCGCGGGGGCGGGAATTTGGCGTCACCACAGGCCGGAAGCGCCGTTGCGGCTGGCTGGACCTCGTACTGGTGAAATACGCCCACATGATCAATGGATTTAGCGCGTAAGCCTCTCTCTCTCTCTCTCAACACTAGAACTTGGGGACACCCAGCAAAGCTAAATGTTGGAAGTTTCAGGACAAATAAAACAAAGCTCTTCTTCATATAGCTCATGATCAAACTATGGAACTCACTGCCGCAGGAGGCAGTGATGGCTACCAGCTTGGATGGCTTTAAAACAGGATATCGCCCAGCCCTGGTTCTTTCAAAGGTTTAAAGAACCAAAAGTTGGCAGTGTGGGGTTCTAGAGGAGTTTATACTTTTTTGTAGTGTGTCACTGGAATCCAAAACTGCCAGTGTGGTGTAGTGGTTAATAGTGGTAGACTCGTAATCTGGGGAACCGGGTTCGCGTCCCCGCTCCTCCACATGCAGCTGCTGGGTGACCTTGGGCCAGTCACACTTCTCTGAAGTCTCTCAGCCCCACTCTCCTCACAGAGTGTTTGTTGTGGGGGAGGAAGGGAAAGGAGAACGTTAGCCGCTTTGAGACTCCTTCGGGTAGTGAAAAGTGGGATATCAAATCCAAATCCAAACTGAAGAAGCTCATTATAAGGTGCACATGTGGTCCTCTGATGCCTTCGGTATGACCGCCAGATTCTTGCCCCCGCCTCACATTGAGAGGCGCATCATTTGCGCAGCGAGAGTCGAACACATGAGACATCCATGTGTGCTAATGGCTGTGTGTGAATGACCCAACCTCCACCCCGGGCCCCGCCTACAGCCACACAGCCCCCCCCCGGCCTTCCACCCATATAGGGCCTTTAGTAGCAAACAGGCATTGCCTGCCCCTGTTGTGAATGGAAAGCTGTTCCCATCTCTTGAACCCGGTTCATAACCCTGTAACCGTCGCCTTCTGCTCTGCTCCACAGCCTAGCTGTGACCAAGCTGGACATCCTGGACACCTTTGAGGAGATCAAAGTGGGCGTGGAGTACCGGCTGAATGAGAAACGCATTCCTTACTTCCCAGGTGATGCTGTGGGCCTAGCCCAGGGGTCAGCAAACTTTTTCAGCAGGGGGCCGGTCCACTCTCCCTCAGACCATGTGGGGGGCCGGACTATATTTTGTGGGGGGGAAATGAACGAATTCCTATGTCCCACAAATAACCCAGAGATGCATTTTAAATGAAAGCACTCATTCTACTCATGTAAAAACACCAGGCAGGCCCCACAAATAACCCAGAGATGCATTTTAAATAAAAGCACACATTCTACTCATGTAAAAAAACACGCTGATTCCCAGACCATCCGTGGGCCAGATTTAGAAGGCAATCGGGGAAGATCCGGCCCCTGGGCCTTAGTTTGCGTGGCCTGTAGGCGGTCGGCAACGGGAGGGAGGCTGTTTTAGCCTTCGCCGTTTAGACCTGAGACAGGGGAGCTGCAGCCCTTCAGATGTTGCATGGTCAATGCTGAGGGATGATGGGAGTTGTCCCAACAACATGCAGAGGGCCACAGGCTCCCCACGGTTGGTTTAAGCCCTTATGGGTTATCTCCTTCGGTTCAGAAGACAGGAGGAAAGTGGTCAGGAATGTCCTGGAGTCTGCGTAGAGCAGCCTTCACCACAACCACCCCCCAGCTGGTGCCCCCCCCAGCTGTTTTGGACTACAATTCCCCTCACAGGAGTGCTGTCTGGGGCTCATTGGAACTGTAATCCAAAGCAGCTAGAGAGTCCCTGGTTTGCAGAGCTTGGTGTAGAGAAAAAAGCATGTTTCACTGAGAGTGTGGGTTCAGAAAGACTGCCAAGGGGAGGGAATGCTTCACATAACTCATTGTTAACTTTTGGAACTCACTGCCACAAGATGACCACTGGCTTGGGACAGCTTTTAAGGAGGAGTTAGGCAAATTAATGGATTAGGAAGGTCTACCAAGGACTGTCATAGCTGCATGTTCAGTTTCAGAGGCAGCATGCTCAGTTACTTATTTACCATATATATATATATACTAGCCTGGTCCTTGGAGTTGTTCAGGAATTCAAATAAACAAAAACAAGTGCAGTTCTGAAATGCTCAGTTCACCAGCTTCATTCAGATTGGCATCCAGTTGTATCCAAATGTAGATGAAAACTTGCTCCCTGACCTCAGGAACATCCATGCCATATTTGGTTACAGTGGGTTGTACCTACGTATGATGGGTTTCCTCATGAGTAGGACTAGCATTGACTGCAACCCAATGCCATAAGAGGTCTCCACACACATGCTGTTAGGAATGGGCTGAACCTTTCAAAACCCCACTGATTTCAACCAGATTTTGCACAATGATTCCAGAGATCAAGGAACCTTTCGGAACGGCGCTCATTTTTTAATTGCCGATTTCCAAATCGCACTGATTTTTTGTTTGGTTTCTTAAAGCAGCTGAGCAACCCCCGGGTACAAGGCTGCTAGTAATGAATAAGAATGCCTAGAGACGGCTTAGAGCATAACCAGAAAAACCCAAATTTAACAAGAGCTTCTCTTTCCCCCACCTTCACGGACGTCCACAGCCAACCAGGAGCTCCTCAACAAAGTAGCCGTGGAATACAAGGTGCTGCCAGGCTGGCAGTGCAGCACCGAGGAGGCCCGCAGTTTTGGTGATTTGCCCCCCGAGGCCCAGGGCTACATCCGCTTCATTGAGGATTATCTGGGGTTGCCAGGTGAGTTCAGTGGCCCGTGCAAATGAAACTTCTCAAGCACCCACACTTTGGAACTCCCTGCGCATTGATGATGGGCAAGCAGCTCCTTCGCTGTGGCGTTTCCACATTCCGAAATCTTTCCATTTGTTTGTTTGTTGCTTAAGCAAGGCTGCCCAGGCGTGTGAATTTGACGCGTATTTTAATGTATTTTACTTCTGAATGTAAACCCATTGAAATGAATGGATCTCAGTTAGCCATGTCCGTGAATTTCAATATATCTGAGCAGGATTAGCGCTGGCTGCAACCCTTTATTGTGAAAGGAGGGGGGCAGGAATGGCCAACTTGTTTTTAAACATCTGATTTCATCTGTCCTATTAATGTATATTTTATGTTGGCCAGTTAGAGGTTTTGAAGATTAACAGGCGTGCGTGTATGTATACACACACACACACACACACACACACACACTTTGGATAAACAAAGATGTTTCTCTCTCAAACCCCCCCCCCCTTCCCCTGTTTTGCAGTCAAGTGGATTGGAGTGGGGAAATCACGCACATCCATAATCAAGCTCTTCTGAGGATGGCAGCGAAGCGGAGCAGAGCTCACGTCTTGGAAGGAGGCGGCAGCAACCACAGGCACTGCTCCTTGTCACAGCTATACTCAGTTCACGGACCAATCAGCACATGCGAAATATGGGGATCTTCCCACGCCAGAGGCCAGCCTTCCACCACCTTCACTCAGCTAACAGCACTCCTCACCTCCTTGCCCACTGCAGAGGCTTGTAGCCTCAGTGTAACGGAGACTTGCTGCCTCTGAGATCTTTCCTTTTCTTTCCAGGCTGGTTAATGCCACACACTCCACTTTCCCCTTCTGCGTCTGGTCGTTCTTCTCTTCTCTCTCATAAGGGCCGCTGCCGTTCTGCATCTGGCAGCCTCGGTACTCCTGCGTCTTGTGATGGGCAGGGACACAGTCCCCCGAAATTGTAGGGCATCCCCTCATAGCAGAAAGCAATTCCCAGAAATGGGACAGTTAACTTCTGTTCACTCTGAGTGTGGATTCCTGTTGCTGTCCTCCTGCACTGAAGACGGTGGCCAAATTCAAGCCACGGTTTACCAAGCGTTGAAGAGCTGCAGCAAGCCTTGGCTGCATGCCCTCGTTTCTCCCATCTGCTCTTCTGGCGTGGCTACACAGAGATTGGAAAGCTTTTGCTTCTTTCATTGTTTCTGATCAGCCACAGTTTAGCATGACACCTGAACCCTAAACCGTAGCTAGGCGTTAACTTCATTCAGTTTTGTTCAGGTGAAACAACAAACTGCGGCTCATCGAAAAGCAGGATCAAAAGTTTCCATCCATGATGGAGGGGGATAGAGGGGAAGTGCCTAAGCCAATGACGTGCAGCTCATTTCCGTCCAATAACATTGCCATTGCCTTCTCTCTTTTCTCTTCTCTTCACCTGGTTTTATGGGGAATTTCCCAAAAGATTTAGCAATTTGCATTTAACATCCTGCCTTCTGTGAGTGGATATAACTATGCAAATCAAACCTCCCCATCTGATAGCAGGGCTTGGGGTTTGCGTTGACGTGCAGGAGCACTGCCTGTAATCTTTGGAAGCCCAGGGATGCATTTGAGTGTTCACAGGGACTAGAATCCTGACTATTCTTTTTTATTCTTTTCAACGATAAAAGTGGAGATTCACGGGGCCAATAGACTAGATACCAAAGCGTTCTCAGCACAGACTTGCACAACCACACCTTCCCAACCCAATGAAGTATTCCTGCCATTTTGTGTCTACGCGTGTGTGCATGGGTGTGTTAGAAAGCTCCCTTTGTCACAGTGTCGTCCTTGCCCCCCCCGGGGGGGCTCTAATTTTCAGGGCATTGTTGTGTCTGCCAATTTTCACTGTGCACAGAAATTAGCAATAAAGAACAGTGGTTTATTTTATGAATGGTTTGAATCATGAAGGCCACGTCAGGCCGCGACTGCTCTATTTTTGTACCAGTTGTGTTGAAGGGTTCATACCCCTCCGGCACACACTTCACTAGCTCAAAATGTTGCCAACTCTGGAGCATTTCCTAGCAGGAAAAGGCCAGACAAACTGAGATCTGTGTGCCATAAATGGCCCTCCAGGCCTGTCTGACTTGTGGGACTCTTTCTCAGGCCACACCTTTCACCTGCCTGGCTTTGTGCTACTCTTATGTGTTTTTGCCCAAATGGGATGTGTCCATGAGCTCCGATTATGCCTCTTGTCTGGTTGGAGGATAGACACGGGTTTCTATAGAAACAGCCACATTGCTCCACCCACTTTGCCTCTGGCTCCACCCACCGCTGGCATGTGTGTCCCCACCGCCCCCCAAAACAAGGCAGCCCTCAGGCTGAACAGGTTTCCCCACCCATCCTGTATGATGAATCTACGTTTGATGCCAATCTTGTGACCTTGAAACCTTTTGGGCTCCCGACTCCCATCCACCCCCTACTGTCAGCATGCCCAAAGGCCCCAAGGGATGGTGGAAGTTCGACATCTATTGCTGGCCTCTAGCCCCAGCCAGTTTGGCAGATGTTAAGGGACAGCGATGAGATTTGCGATCCAGCAATGTCTGAAGGGCACCAGCCTGGGGGAGCCTTTGAGCAGCATCAGTGTCATCGTTTTTAACTACATTTATTCTCGAGCTCAGAGAAGACCCTGAAACCAATTGGCAGCAGGTGGGAGAGGAACCAAGTTTCCGGTGGTTCCGTTTTCAAGTTTTCAACACACTCTTGCGCACATGCCCCAGGCAAACCTGGCGCCAGAGTTTTGCAGCCCTGATAACCATGAGTCCATCCATACCTCCTCCTTGCATGCCAGAGTTTCTTTTTGATTTTGTTGTCTTGATCCAGAGTTAGTTGGCTCCGTCTGCCATTGTCTCTGGTTGAACCTCCTGTTGGGCTTCCCTGCCTTCCACCCCATCAGCCCCGATGGGCACCAGCCACCACTGGGTTTGACCCAGTACAGGGCCACTTCCTGTGTTAGCATCGGCTGCTCAGGCTGGGGGCTGACCGGAGCCAAGAGTCCAACAACAGCTGCAGGGCCCACAGGTCTCCCCTGACCCCTTAGCAGATCCCTCCCCATCTCTCCATCTCAAAACCACTCTGGCCCAGCTTGAGTGGCTCCAGTTAATTTTATTACTTTCTGTGCTCTCTGATACAGTGTGAGTTGGGCAGGTGTGTGTGGCACCAACCGCCTCGGCCTGTTTTGGAAGAAATCAAAACCCTTCACTCTTCCCCCTGGGTAGAATTATTTTGCGGGGAGGGTGAAAGTTTTCAGTCCCTCTGGCCATTAGGACCGAAACTTGGTTGAAATAGGTGGTGGATAGCGGGGGGGGGGGGCAGTTTGTAGCAAAACCATCCATAGATTGGGCATACAGTAGGGGGCGGTTAACACCTCTAGGTCTCGTTTTGGGGAGAATGGGTGCCTTCTTCCTCCCACCCTGTGTTGACTGTGGAGGGTCCATTTAGAAGGAAATGGGAGGGGGCGCTGTATCCATATCACTTGCGGAATTTGAATTGTTGTGCTTGGTTGAAGTGTATGGAGACGTTAGCCTTGCAATGGAACATGTGGAGGGGGGAATTTGAAAGTGGAAACCTCGACATGTGCCCTGCCAACCCCTTCCCCAAAACAGCCAAAACTTGGGCTTGGAGGTACATTGTAGCCTTCTCCAGCACAAACCCAATTCAAAGCTGAGCAGTGATAAGGGTGTACCAGGACTGGAGGATGCGAGGGATGGGGCGGGGGGGGGGAGAGAAGGAAATCTGAGCAGCCCAGATGCCCCCCTGGGCCCAAGGGGGTGAGGTTGGGAGACAGACATAGCTCAGAGGAGGGCACAGAAGAACTTTTTCTCTCGGAACGGGTTTTCGGAGGTGGGCACAGGGGTGATGAGGGGGTCCTCGCAGGCGTGGGCGTCGCAGTAAGTCATCAGGTCCGCAGCAGCCTTGGAGACCTGTCGAGGGAAGGGGGAGGGTTGAAAACTCCAGCCTTCTGATGATGTCAGTTTATAAAATGACGCATGGCACAGAGAAAGCGGATAGAGGAAAAAGTTTTCCTCCCTCTTAACAGTAGAACTTGGGGACTTCCAATGAAGACAAATGTTGGAAGACCCAGGACAGATAAAAGAAGTTACTTCTTCACACAACATACAGCTAAAACTATGGAACCCACTCCCATAGGCAGCAGTGAGGGCCACCAACTTAGATGTCTTTAACAGAGGATTGGACAAATGAATGGAGGAGAAGGCTACAATGGTGCCCTCCATACATTGCTACACTACAACTCCCATCAGCCCCAGCGAGCATGGTCAGTTGCCAGGGATGATGATTGGAGTTGGAGTTCAGCAACATTTGGAGAGCCACAGGTTCCCCTGCCCTTATCTAACCCAGCAGTGGCTTTCATAGGATCTCTTGCAGAGAAGGCTCTTTCATCCTTTTAACTGGAGATGATGTGCTGCGAAATCTGGTACATTCTGCATGCCAGGCATGTGTTTTACTGCTGATCTTTAAAAAAAATAAAATTGCTTGTTTTGTTACCGGTTGTGTTTATCTACCGCTTTCCTGCCGAGGGGCCTTTTCTGACTATACAGTTCAGTAAAAGCTCGATCTTGCCACATGAGGGTGCATCTGGACAAGCCATGTGTTGCTTTGCAGTTGTGACTGCTTCACATTCTTCGCACGTGTCAAAACACTGCAAGGGGTAATTTGATTCAATGGTCCTTGAGCGCACACACGGACTTGTATGGATGCTCCGAAGCGAAGTGGTTGAGCAGCTGCTCTGCCTGCAGAAGGTACCCGCCGTACATTTAAAAGCACATGGCAGGATGTTGGACTAGATGGGTTTGGGGCTGATGCAGGAGGTCTCTGAAGACCAGTTGCTGGAAATCGCAAGTGGGGAAAATCACTGCTGAACTTAAGTCCTGCTTGCGGGCTTTGGGGCATCTGGTCGGCCACTGTGAGAACAGGATGCGGGACTAGATAAGCATTTGGCCTGATACAGTAGGCTTGCTCTACTGTGGCCCTTGCCACCTTTAGATTGTAAATTCTTTGGGGCAGGGACCTGTTGCCCCCTCCTCTGCAAAGTGCCACATGTACTGATAGTGCTACATAAATAAACACCAGGTCATATTTTTTGGGTGATTTTTTTAAACCGATTTTCCAAATGTGGAATGCCAGGTCATTTCCCCCATCTAGCCCAATACTAGCAGCAACTCTCCATGGTTTCAGACTGGGGATGTTCACAGCCCTGCCTGGAGACATCAAGGATCTTCTGCATGCAAAGCAGATTCTCTACTACTAGAAATGAGAAGGGGTGAGGAACCTGTGGCCCTTGAGTGGCTGGCACTACAAATCCCACCAGCGCCAGCCAGCGTGGCTAGGGATGATGGGAGCTGGAGTCCAAAAGCATCTGCAGCGTGTGCATCACACCTGACCCCAATGGGGGAAGCAGTAATCTACTGCCCTTTTGGCCCCCTTCCTCCTATTTCCTACCTTTATCCTGCACATGCTGGCCTCAATCTTCAGTTGCTCCACCATCTTCCGGGCCTGCCCAATACTCATAGTGCTGTTTACTGGAGTTTCGCCCTTCATGAGGATTCTGCGACAGAAATCATGGAGCAAAATATACTATAAAAACACTGGGTGTTTTTAGATGAGGTTTTTTTTAAATATAAAAAGAGGATTAGTCAAATGTATGACGGAGATGAGGTCTCTCAAGGGCTATTTAGTAGCTAAATGGAACCTGCATGTTTGGAGGCACTCTACCTCTGGACACCAGTTCATAGGGCCAAATAACAGCAGGAGGCCATTGCCTGTAAGGGTTACATTAGAAACACATGGCATCCCCCAAAGAATCATGGGAACTGTAGTTTACCTCTCACAGAGCTACAATTCCTAGCATCCTGAATGAACTACAGTACCTAGGATTCTTTTTGGTGGGAGGGGAGGGGAGGAAATATTATAAATGTATGGTGTGTATACTCCCTGCCCCTGCTTGGTAGCTTCCTGGCATCACTTGGAGAAACAGGATCCTGACCTGGATTAATTTTTGGTCCAATCTAGCCTAAAGTGCTCTCCATCCCACCACTTTTTTATGCATCTTTTAGCCCACCCTTCAGTGAACATGTGTCAGGCCAGCCTACAACACGGATGATAAACTGGAAGTACAAAATACAGAGTTGCATGGAAATTAACACCTCAACAGAGCAACAGCATAGGAATGAAACGCAACAGGTAAAAAAAAATCACACCATGAGTTTTGGGGGCATTTTGAGACGGTCTCTTATTTGTGGGCAATATTAGTTCACATAACAGCAAATCCAGGTTGTGCACTTATAGATAATTTGGGAGATCTTGGGCAATAAGCCCACGTCCACAAAAGAACAGCCTTTTTGCGATAAAGAAAGGAATGGGAAGAGGCACTGGAATAAGTAGGATGACGCTTGCTTTGAGGCAACATCGTCTAATCTCCCCACCGATGAGTGAATGCTTGTTAAATGGCGTATATCATCTCATCTCCCTGCAAAGCAATTTAGGAAGAAACCTCCATAAACAGGCTGTCTGGAAGGGCCCCTACGTTACCTGCTAAAATCCTATGCAAATAAACATTTATTTGCCTGGCAGTAGAATAACATGAAAGACCACATCTACATCGTTAATTTAAAGCACTATAATACCCCTTTAAACATCCATGGCTCCACCAAAAGAATCATGTGAACTGTAGCTTGTTGAAGGTGCTGCTGGTTGTTAGGAGACTCAATTACAGTGGTGCCCCGCTAGACGAATGCCTCGCTAGACGAAAAACTCGCTAAACAAACGCATTCGTCTAGCGGGAGGCTGCCCCGCAAGACGAAAAAGTCTATGGGGCTGCCTCGCGTCTTTTTTTTTTTTGTCTAGCGAAAACCGTTGTTTGCATTTCCGCTTCGCTAGACGAAAAAACCGCTAGATGAAAAAATTCATAGAACGAATTATTTTCGTCTAGCGGGGCACCACTGTACTCTCATGGAGGTACAATTCTCAGAGTAGTGTTACAATCAATCTAGGGCTGCCATTCGTCCAGATTTTCTCAGACTTTTCTCTTTTTTTTGGCCAACTTTTTAAAATTGATTTTCCAAATTTCAACCCAATCTTCACTGATTATTACAAATCAATACCAATTTTATAAAAAAATTAATTAAATGACTATCCACTCGCCATTGTTGATGCAACCTTAGCTTCTAATATTACTGCGTTAAATCTTTTACATTATCTCCAGTTACAACCCATTACCCAAAATTATCCCTTGTCAACTGTACTCTTAGCCGTTTCCATTCGTGTTGAAACATTATTTAAAGCATTTACATACTTTTGTAAAAATTCAGGTGATAATATAATACTTTTTTTCCTTCCATTCTGTGTGTGACAGTTCTGTATGTGACGATCTTCATTGGCCTTATCCTCTGCCATTTATATCAAACGGATTTTCCCGGACATTACCAGGATTTAAAAGGCGGAATTGACATGGGTGGTGGTGGGTGGATTTCCGAAATGCGGCGCTTTGTCCTGGATCTTAGGCAAGGTTTTTACCTTTTGAAATGTGGCAACCCTAACCAGGGAACTCTGAGAATTACAGTTCTGGGAAGGGAACAAGGGTGTCTCTTTACAAAACTCAGCACCCCTGAACAAATTGCAGCTCACAAATGAGGTGCCACAGCTAAGGAGGCCCACCCCTAAATTGCCACATACCTAATTTCCAATTATTATTTTTATAATCCAGAAGAATTATATACCCTACACCACCTAGTTTTCCTCCTGTGAGTACTTGTTAAAGACAGGGTTGGCAAGGGAGAGTTTGAAATGCAAATACTTTGAACAATGGAACATAGGATGGTGTCGTTGCTCAATCTAGCACAGTATGTCTACACTGAATGGCAGTGGCTGTCCAGGGTTTCAGGTAAGGGGCGGTCCCAGCCCGAGCTGGAGATGCTGATCAGCGAACCTGGGATTTTATGCACATGCAAAGCAGATGTTGTGCCACTGGGAGCATGATTGGGAAATCGACAAGATCCAGTGGTGATGTTGCCATGAAAGTGGTGCATTGGGTTAATCTTGATAAAGGCTGGAAGGGTGTTGCAAACTCCTGGCACTTGAGCAGTCCCTGTCAAGGCTTCTTTTAAACAAGAAGATGTTAGCTTGAACCTAGACCTGTTTTCCAAGGTCAAAGCTTCAAGGGGAACTAGCTGCCCTCCAGACATTTTTTTTGGACTCCAATGCCCATCAGCCCCAGCCAGCATGGCCAATGGTCAGGGATGATGGGAGTTGTAGTCCAGCAACGTTATGTTTCTTTCTTTATAAACCACACTTTCATATAAAATATCATCAGGCAGCATACAGACAAAAACACACAGTATTGCAATGAGAATATCAAAGGCATCAGTAAAAGGTGGCTGGCAAAGCATCTCGAAAGACCTGTCTGGAGAAAACAGTTTTTAAAAGATGTCTAGAAATGAGCAGGCATGGCTCCTCCTGCCGAACCTCCGTTGACAAGGAGTTCCACAAAGCCGGGCCTCAAATGGCCGGCCTCTGTTAAAAGCAAGCCAAACCTCGGGTGCAGCAATGCGGACGTCCCATCTGACACCTCAGCGATCAAGAGGGAGCATGAGGGGATCAGGTGGGCCTTAAAGTACTTAGAGGGGCCAAACATCTAGATGACCGCAGGTTCCCCATCCCTGGAGCGTTATAGTGCTGGTGGAAGTGCCTCTGAGCACATACGGAGTGCCATTCCCAATTGCCAACACACACCCTGCACTTCCAATTGGGGATTGGGAGAAAAGGTTTCCAGGAGGACTCTCTCATCAGCCCCAGTTGGACTCTCTCATCAGCCCCAGCATGCATGGCCAGTGAGCACATCTGGAGAGCCTCAAGTTCCCCACCTCTGGTTTAAAAATAAAAAAAAGGTTTTAAAAGGCTGCAATCCTATACCTGAGAGTAAACCCCACTGAACTTAACAGACATAGCGCTAGTTACAGTAGGTAGCCATGTTGGTCTGCCATAGTCAAAACAAAAAATAAAATAAAATAAAAATCCTTCCAGTATCACCTTAGAGACCAACTACCGGTAAGTTTGATAGGATTGCTGTCTGTGTACCTGTTTCCCCCCCTGCTGCCACACAGCTGTTCCCTTCAATTTATTCTCACAACAACCCTGTAAAATAAGTTCGGGTTTGAGCCCAGAGTCACTTTATGGATTTATTTAGAAACATTTATAGAGCAGCTGGGGCAACCCAGTGAGATGGGTGGGATACAATTATTATTATGATGGTGGTGGTGATCATCATTATCATCATCATCATGCTTAATATTTGAAAAATCTCTAGATATCCCGCCTTTCCTCCAAGGAGCTCAAGGTGGCGTGCATGGTTCTCTTCTGCCCCATTTTATCCTCACAACAACCCTGTGAGGTGAGACAGACTGAGACACAGTGACTGGCCCGAGGTCAGTGAACTTCATGGCTGAGTGGGGATTTGAACACAGAACACTGCCTTATTCTGAAGGCTCATCTGCACCATACATTTAAAGCTGTGCCATACCATTTTAAACAGTAACGGCTCCCCCCCCCACCAAGAATACTGGGAACTGTAGTTTTTTAGGAGACCCCCTAAATCCCCTCAAAGCGCTTCAGTTCCCAGAGTTCCCTAGGAACAGGGGTAGATTATTAAATCTTGCTGAGAATTGTAGCTCTGCAAAAGGAATGGGGTGTTTCCCATCAACTCTTGGCACTGTTAACAAAATGGCAGCTCCCAGGATTCTTTGGGGGGAGCTGTGTCTGCAGTGGCGCTATAAATATATAGTGTGGATGGGGTCTGAGTCAAATCAGCGGTCTGTAAAAGTGTTGTCAACCCTGACTGGCAGCAACTTATTAGGCCCAGATAGGGACTGTTCCCATCCCAGCTAGAGACAATGGGGACTGATGGAGTTCTAGCAATAACCTAGGCCTGGCCTGAGGAAGAGAGGTACAGCCCTCAGGCTAAGGAGTCTTGATTTAAGCCAAGATCTAAACCAGGAATCTGGTGGTTGTATTTTTAATGGCCTGAGGACAAGAAGGAAAGGACAGGCTGTCTCTGCGAGAAATGCAACAGTACTTTCCCTCATCGATCCCAAATATATAGGGAGAAAAGTTCAGGCCTTGGGGTTTGCTTTCCTGGTATTTGAAAGCCCCGGTAGCCAGCCAGTGCATTCCTTTTTCCTTTTCTTAAAAAGGTTTCACAGTCTGCCAAATGAAGTGACTGCAGAGGGCCTTGCAAGGGGGTTGTTGGGATAGGCGACACAAGGACCCCTGCTAGTGGTAAGGTGGGTTGTAAAGCCAACATGATGTTCTCCAGACTTTGTAGTCAGACTATATAGGTCCCATCAGCCCCAGCCAGCATAGCCAGTGGACAAGGATGATGGGAGCTGTAGTCCAGTACCTTCTGGAGGGCATCACATCAGCTCATCCTGAGAGGAAAGCCCTTAAACTAGAGATGGGGAACCTGTTGCCCTCAAGAAGTTCCTGGACTTCAACTCACATCAGCTATGAGCATTGGCCATGCTGGCTGAGGCTGATGGGAGTTGTAGTCCAAAAACAGCCAGAGTCTGGGAAACACTGACCTAAGCCATCCACTCCAGGATATCATTCCATTCAGTCACACGTGTCTTCAATTTAAGACATTTCCTTTGGGGCCTCAGCCTATATGCAAGTATACAGTAGGCATCAAGGATTATTGTGGACAGGTCATAGCTCAGATGCAAGCACCTGTTTTGCATGCAGAAGGAACCAGGTTCAGTCTCCAGCATCTCCACCCATGCCTGAAATCCTGGAGTGCCGCTGCCAGCTGGTGTGTAGACAATAGCCTACTGAGATAGATGGACCAATGATCTGACATGATATATGGCAGCTTCCTATGTTCCTTAGCGTATTAAAACAAAGGTTCATAGCTCAAGTTGGGCCATAGCTTCAGTGCCCTGCCTGAAACCCTGGAGAGCTACTGCCAGTCAGAGTAGACAGTACCTAGCTAGATGGAACAATGGTTTGACTTGGTATAAAGCAGTTTCCTATATTCCTGCAGTGAATGAATGCTATATGAGGGTTTAATTTCTCCACATGAGTTCCCCCCTTTTATTTCAAGACAAAGAAGCTCCCCCCCATTATATCACTTCCTCTCTTTACAGTCCACCTTCCATGAGAACAAATACTCACCCCATGAACAAAACCCAATCCTTTTTTAAAAAAAATTGTTGCCCCACCCTCATCTCTCTCCTTCCTTTTTCTTTTCTTATTAGATGCAAAAAAATAAAAGCAAGGGGTGGGGAGTGCAGAAAATCTATATCAGGCAGGGAGATGTTATGAAGCATGAACAAACGGCAGTTCCATTTGGCTGGCATCATAATTCAAGCACCCCCACTATGATTTCACCTTTTTGTTGGTTCCCCTACCCTTGGCATAGCTGTGGGGAAGGAATCTCTGCCCAGAAGCCCTTTCCTCTATTTCTATCTGCTTCTCCTCCACTCCCCACCCCCAACCCAAGCAATCCAAGGAACGTAGACCATGGAAACACAAAGCTATGACGGCTACTCACCCCCTCCTTCTTTTGTCTACTCTCTTGCCACATTTTATTTATATAGAAAAGCATTTATAGACTAGCAGTTCACACAAGGCAGTGTGCCACACAATACATACAATAAGAAAATCTATCACACTGTCAGAATTGTGCAAAATGGTCATTCAAATCCCTGGCTGGTCAGAAAATAAATAAATTAATTAAACATTTGAATAGGCCCGTCAACATTAGGTCTCTGCCCTGGAGAGGTTCCATATGCCAGACATCCTAATCTTCTCTCCCTGCATGCGAGGAGCCGCCTTCCACCACCCCCCACCTCAAAGTTGATGGCGATTTCCCCCAATACAGACCTTTATTTTGGATCCCTGTTGGGAATGAAGAGATGGGGGTGTAATTGTGGGTGCCTGCTGTTGATTTTTATCAGCCTTGGGTGTGTTCAGATGATCTGGCGTAGAGAGGAAGACTCTGGTCCTCTCTCCCCACCTGGACTTGAGGGTGGGGGTAGAGGAAAGGGTGTGGGTGTTTTTCACACGGCACCTTCCTTCTTCCTTCCCACCACCAAAGCGGTGACTCCACCCTGGTGTCTCCCCAGTACTCTCCTCACCTCTTCCAGGATGGACCTTAATTAAATAGAACTGGTACCTAGAGGATGCTCCAACAAGCCACTTAAGGCTGGGGCTGAACCATCCCTGTGGCAGGGGTGGTGCTGGTTGTGGAGGAGGTAACCCCCCCCCCCCACATGGGTTTCTCTAAAAAGACAGCTGCTTTTCTGGAGTGGAAGGCTACAGTTGCTATGGAGGAAATTTAATTAAAGTTGAGAGACATGAGGTTGTGTGGGGGAAAACACAGCTAAGGAGTGGAGGCTGCTGGCCTACACACCCCTCATGTGTGTAGTGGTACAGGCGCATGGGAGCTGCAGTACCATGTCAGCATCTCCCTTTCATTTGGAAATCTGACATCAATGCACACTGCCTACTTTTCTCCCCTCCTTCCAGGCTTCTCACCCCCCCCCCTTTCTAAATAGGCACAGCAGGTACACAAGCAGCTTCCACTCCCTGCAGCACCTTGAACTATGTGTAATGTGGGAGGCTGAAAGCTGAAGGAAAGAGAATGTTTTATTGTCTCTGTTTTCCGCATGACAAGCCTTCTTTGCCACTCCAAAGCATTGCCTGCTCCTTCACATGGAGAGAAGCTGCCGATTTCCATCTTCAGCTATCCATCTTCATTTATTCGGAGGCCTAAATCCCTGCATTTCCCCCAGTAGAAAGGGGACCTAGGCGCATGACAGAAACCTACAAAGCTACACTGCAATGAGCTAGAATCACTGATCCCTCTAGCATGCAGCAGTATACACTCTCCAGTTTTTTTGGACACCCCAGGTGTTCTTGGAGACACAGAGGATTGAACCTGGGACCTTCTGCATGAAAAGCAGATGCTCTGCAACTGAGCTACAGCCCCAGGGGACCCCTTTCTTGGCCGTTTATTACCCTACTGTATCTTCCCTTCTGCTTCCCCTTCTTAGTGAGGGAGGAAACAACAGAAGAGGCCTGCTAGATCAGGCCAAAAGGCCCATCTTGTCCAGCATCCTGTTCTTACAGGGGCCAACCCAATGCTTCTAGGAAGTCCTAATGCAGGAATATATGCAAAGTTTCACAAACTAAGGTTTGCTGGAAGTGCAGCTCATCCCCCTGTAAAATAAGGGATATTTGCATTAATTGTATTTTAATTTTTATACTCTTGTTATAATTTTTATTATACCAAATGTCTGGAATGGATTATTGATATCTCTGCCCCATGGGTGCTGTCAATGAGGAGTAGAGGGGTAGCAGCTACATCAATCAAGTAAATCAATTAAAAATACTTAACTGAGGTTCTGCCCCCCCCCACATAAAGCCTGCCTCCCTAACGTAAGTCCTGGCTACACCCATGCTTTGCCCCCCTTTTGTCTTTGCTTTGATGTTTCATATCTCTTTCCTCTGATGACAGAAAAATATTTTAAATACTGTATTAAAAAATAAACTGTCATTTTTTGATAGACGCTGTACAATTCGGGTTGTGCATTATTTTTTCCAGGAATGCCATGTACCATACTTTCTGGTTCCAATAAGATAAAGTTGCTCTCTGAAGATCATTTCAATGTTTAGTTATGAGGAAGCGTGTTACCATTAAAAGATGCCCAGCTAAATTTTTCTCAGTGTGTGGAATGTCGGCATTTTGAATGATAAAACAATGTGCTAACACCAGTTATGGGGGCCCGTCCACCAGCTGCTTTCGAATTTCCTGTATTTCATCAAAAAGTAGATTCCAGAGTGTACAGACCTGCAGGCAGGTCCATCACCTGTGAGAATATGTGCCTAACTCAGCACAGCCTCTCAAGCACCTTGGTGATATTTCAACATTAATCCTAGACAACTGTACTGGGGCATTTAGGACAGGCATAGGCAAACTCAGCCCTCCAGATGTTTTGTGACTACAACTCCCATCATCCCTGATCACTGGTAGTCTTGTTAGCTAGGGATGATGGGAGTTGTAGTCCCAGAACACCTGGAGGGCCGAGTTTGCCTATGCCTGATTTATGAGCTCAAAGCAGCTCACACTATTCCGCCCTCTCCCCATTCTATCCTCACAGCAATCCTGTGAAGAGGACTGGCCAAAGGTCACCCAGTGAACTGAGTGGAGATTTGAACCCCAAGCTTCCTTCCCCCGCCCCCAGCACCATTGTCCTTGGCAGAGGATGGGAAGAGGCCTGGTTCCCCTCCTCCTCCTCCTGCACTGCTGCTGCAGTCGCCATGGAAACGGGAGGCAGGCGGGCAGCATCAGCATCCTTCTCCCCACGTGACTGGAAGATGCTCGCAGCAGGAGCGTTTAAAAAAGAGAGAGAGCCCGCCTCCTCCTCTTCCCTCTCCCTCCCCGCCCGGAGGATCGGCAAGGGCGGGGCCAAACCCGGAAGAGGCAGTACCAGAGCCAGTTTTTGGAGAGGCAGAAGAAATAAGAAGAGGAGGGGGAGCGAAGGGGGGGGGAGGAGCTGCAGCCTCAAGCCGGCGCTGGAAACAACTAACTAAGGTGGTTTAATTCTCATCCCCCTTCTGCAAGTGTAGCTGGGACCAGAAGTCCAGGTGTATAATTATCTGTTCCCGCATATGTGACTGGGACCCAGGCGTTCGGGTATCTACTTTTCTTCCTCCCCCCCCCCCCATCTGTGGCTAAAACCCAGGCGTCTGGGTGTCTAATTATCCGGGGGGGGGGCTTTAGTTTTGGTTGGGACACAGGGGTCCAGGGGTTTAATTATCTTCCCACCCACCTAGTTGTGGCTGGAGTGTGTAAGTAGCTTTCTGACCTCCTTTACCTGTGTTTGGAACTCGGGTGTCCTTCCTTACACACGCACACCTGCTTTCGAATGAAACCTCGGGGTGCATGCTTGCTTCTCCTCAAGCTGTCGTCCGTCAAAGGTGGGATTTAGGTAGCGGGAACTCTCCCCTCCCCCACGCAAAAAAACAAAACAATATGGGATGCAATTCGGAAGTGCAGAAACTTACCTTAATCCCCTTGTTTCGGATGTATATTTAAATCAATGCCCGCCGCCGCACATACAAAATGCCTCCTTTTTCATCAGCGGTTTTATTGGTTGGGAAATGCTACAGGGTCTTTGCCTTTGCTAGCTTTTGCTAAACTGTGACCTGGTGTGTTAAGTATCTTTTTTAAACAACAAGATTTAGCTAGAATTGAAACTGGGCTCCAAGTTCTGCTTGGAGTAAACCCATTGAAATCCATGTGCTTAACTTAGTCATGTAACTACTCTGAGTAGGACTAATATTGGATGTGACCAGATGTTGGGTGTTGGTGTGTGTGTGATAATAGTGTGCACGTAATTGGGAAAAGTGCACACCTTGGGTGGTTTCAAAAGAGGGTTATCAGGGCTATCACAATGTTCATGTGCTGCCTTCACTGCCTTCAAATACCAGTTGCTGGGAAGTCGCTGTGGAACTCTGGTCCTGCCTGCAAGCTTCCCATTGAGGCACCCGGTTGGCTGCTGTGGGTAAAATATGCTGGACTAGTTGGGCTTTCAGCCTGATTCAGCAGGGTTCCTCTTCTGTCCTTTTGCTTACCAAAGGGCCCAGACCTTAATTGGAGCTTAGTCTATGTAGCTGAAACTCTGGAACTGGGAGAGATAGTAACTAGACCAGGGTTTGCTGGTTGATAGGAGCAGAATGAAGTGGATCAGTGAGGGTTTCTGATTCTCAGTAGTTTAATAGCAAGTTTTATGTATATCTGAACCTTGGTGTTCCCCAAATATTAATGGGACTTTATATACTTGAGTGCTGCGACAAAGTTGCTGTTTAAAACCCCAGGTATAGAAATTCTCTGTCACTGCTGGCCTCTGTTTATCTTTCAACCTCCATCTTTCTTGTATAAATGTGAGTACAGCATTAATTACCGTAGTTGTCTTTGATAAGGTCTTTCTGATCTTTTTTATGCTACTGGTACCTTCAGAGATCTAGATTATTTAGGGAAAGACTTGTTTGTTGAACTGTGCACTGAATCTTTCATATCTATAGGGAGGATATAATTATAGTGTATGTGCTGGCTTCCTGATAAGGATTTCTATATTCAATTAGGAAATGTGCTCTGTTATCTGCTAAGGACTATGTTGTGGTTGTACTTGTATACTGGTGATTTCTTCACCATTCCTGGGTGTTGCTTTGACTATAATTTGGAAGAACAGCAGGTAGAAAAATAAATTTGATTGTGGCTGGCTGGCTGCGTTTTAAAGTTTTGTATTGGAATCCTTGGACCAGAATAACGTAAGTATAATTTAGAGTTTAGAAAGAAGATTCCACCTAAACATTAGGAAGAACTTCCTGACAGTAAGAGCTGTCCGACAGTGGAATTTGCTGCCAAGGAGTGTGGTGGAGTCTCCTTCTTTGGAGGTCTTTAAGCGCAGGCTTGACAGCCATATGTCAAGAATGCTTTGATGGTGTTTCCTGCTTGGCAGGGGGTTGGACTGGATGGCCCTTGTGGTCTCTTCCAACTCTATGATTCTATGATTCTATGATTCTATAATTTGTTTGTGAATATGCTGGTTATCCCAATGGTGTTGCTTACTGGGGTGCAGTAGCTAACGACCTCAAGCTCCAGAACCAGCACTTTATATCCAATTCTTACCTAACTCTCCAAGCAACTATTTTGCACCTGACTCTATTTGAGTAACAATAAGAAGAAGGAAATACCGTAAGTAGCTCATAGAAGCTGAAAGTTTGGGCTTTACTGCCTTAGAAGCTTGTCCTTTTTTCTTCAGCCACCTCTTTCTCTCTAAAGTTCTGTAAACACTGGTTCTGTTCTGCATTGAGGTCTCATTCTCACTGAAATGTCAGCTTGTGTCTGAGCTGTCACTCTTCATCCTGCAGTAGGCGGCTTCCTACTGAATGTATATCCCTGCATGTAGAAAGTTAGGGAAGTTAGAGTTTTCCCCTACCTTTCTAGTTTTCTGTGTGCAGGGATATTTTACTTTTGGGAGGGACATGGGCCTTTTTCTTTGCATGTGGGTGGGGGTAGTCTGAAGTCGTGCAACTCTGATATAATTGTTGAAAAATTAGGCCAGGACATGGAAAGCATTGAAACAGAATTGTAGAGTTGGACGGGACCACAAGGCCCTTCTGTCCAACCCCCTGCAATACAGTGGTACCTTGGGTTACGAACTTAATTCATTCCTGAAGTCCATTCTTAACCCAAGGCGCCCATTCCCTACAAAGGCCTCCCGCGGCCCCAGAAGCAGATTACGTTCGTATCCCAGGGCAAAGTTCGCAACCCGGAGCACCTGCTTCTGGGTTTGCGGAGTTTGTAACCCAAAGTGTTCGTAAGTAGGACGGTTCGTAACCCAAGGTACCACTGTACAGTAATCTTTTGCCCAACGTGGGGCTCAAACCCATGACCCTGATATTAAGAGCCTCATGCTCTACCAACTGAGCTAGCGGTTCCCTCATCAGGAGAAGTGAAGTCGCAACCTCCCTGAGGAACACCCTTCATAGCTGTCAACTTTCCCCTTTTCTTGTGAGGAATCCTATTTGGAATAAGGGAATTTCCCTTTAAAAAAGGGAAAAGTTGACAGCTATGACCCTTCAATCAGATGTCAAACAAAAAAACAACTATATGACTTTTAGGGAAGTTTTTAATGTTAGTTTTATTATTCTTTTATATGTGCTGGAAGCTGCCCAGGGTGGCTGGGGAAACCCAGCCAGATGGGCAGGGTATAAATAATAAACATTCTTATTATTATTTGCAATAAATCTCTGGTATGCGCTGATGAGGGTAAGTGCATCAGAGTTGCTGGTTTCCATTGTGATTATTGTTGAAAAACAAGACACGTTTATGAAATTCTTTAGTCCAGAGGAGGAACTCAGGTGTTCCAATTCCTACATCCCATCCCTTTTCCCTGTTTGCCGTCTAACCCTTTGGTCTCTCCCAGAAGTTTGATACTCCTTGCTTGACCATCTACATTTCCTCTGGATCCTCTGTTTTAACTCTCTCTATCAATGGGCTCCTCCTTCCCTCTTCTGTTCACCCTTGTTTAAAATTCACCCCAGTTCTGTTCCCTGCAAAATCTGGTTTCTCTGCGCTGAGATTTTTCCTCTGACCTTGGATTTGTCATCTTTATTTCCCTTTTCTCCAGGCATCTTCCCGCCCAGGATGGCGCTGAGCCCGCAGAGTTCCTGATTCCCACGAGGACGGTGTGCTGTGTTAGGCAGCCCCGCCATCCGCCATGAGCCGGAGTCACTGACCCCCAGGCCGCCCCAACTTTCTCATGGATATAAAGAGCCTGCAGAAAGCTAAGCGACGCAAACAGGGCAGCATGCGAAGCAGGAGCCAGAATCTATTCCCTGAGTAGGAGGCCTGGTTGCCATCCAGCTGGGAACAAGGGGAAACTTTTTATTGTTATTCTTTTTATTAGCCTCCTCGTTGCCTGAGGATCTGCGGTTACATTCCTGGTTTTTCTCCCAGTTGCCGTCGAAGGCATCGAAGCTGCTCAGTGCATTGACTCCTGCCGGTTTGTCGACTTCGTTCCGCTGGATCCCTCTCTGTTGCCTTCTCCTCCCGGCGCCATGGCGGGCAGCACCGGACCCTTCCTGCCGTGGGCGCAGGAAGTGGCGATGCTGTTGATGCTCCGTGTGCGCCGGACCGTCCTGCAGACGGCCATTTTGCTCTGCGTCTTGTTGCTTCTCCTCTGGATCTCGGTCTTCCTCTATGGCAGCTTCTACTACTCCTATATGCCTACGGTCAGCTACGTCAGCCCCGTCCACTACAAGTTCAGGTCAGTTTGGGGTTGGTTTCCATTGTAGTGTCCATTGCAGTCTTCTTTTGGGCCCTCCACCAAGTTAGCTGGGGTGGGGGTGGGGTCTTTTCTGTGGTGGCACCTTGGCTCCAGAACAGCCTTCCTGAGAAGCTTCTCCTGCCACCATTGCGGGTGTCTTTCAAGTGCCAGGCTACAACTGCCCTTAGTTTGTCTGAGCTTTTTAACTTAAGTGTGGCTTTTATGCAAAGTGTTCTATACCAGGTGAAAGAAATCATAGCTAATCTTCCAAAACAAGCTGGCTCTGGCCTGCCAAATTTGTGTCGCTTCTGTTGGATTATGTGCCTGCAATATGTCATGGCAGTAGACTTGCTCTAGTGCAGTGGTTTTCAACCAGGGTGCCTTGAATGGTGGTCAGGTGTGCCGGGGGCAGCACCGCCCTCTATCCCTCTTTCCCTCCCTCCCTCCCTCCCTCTGATGCGCTCTCACACCTTTACCTCCAAAGGCTTGTGCAGCTGTTTGTTGTAGCAGCCCTGGCTACAAGTTCTCCAGGGGCGAATGGTGCCTCTGGGGCCGGCCAAGGGGTGCTGGTTACTGGGAGCTGAGTGGCCTCTGGGTAAGTAAGCGAGTGGGCGAGGATTCCTGAGGAGAGGGGAGAGGAGAGGAGGTTGAGGGAACCCTCCACACAAAAGGGGGAGTGTTCACCAAAAGGGTGAGGGGCTCATGGCTCAGCAGGCAAGGGTCGACATACCAGTAACTGAGCTCCTGAGACTCAGAGTGCATTTCCCACAGGGGAGCCACAGAAAGAATATACTTGGTCAAGGGAGCCCATGGACTCAATAAAGTTGAAAACCTCTGCTCTAGTGTAACAGTTTCCAGAAGAGTAGCTCTGTTCGTCTTTGCTGCAAAAGACTAAAGGCAAATCTTAGGAACACAGGAAGATGGGCCCATTGGATGCAAGGTTGAAGAACGCTGGTTTGCTTCATCAGATTATGGCGCTACTTCCTCCCAAACCTTTTGGCGTCAATGTTGGTGGGGTTGGTTTTTCTCCTCCCTTTGATCTTATACACCCTACACCCCCCCCCCATTTTTTAATCTTGCTTTTGGTGTGTGTGTTTGTATTTGCTTGCCCTGCGAGGAAGCCACCCACCGTTCTACCACAAGGTGCTGTTTTGGGTGTGGACCTGCCCTCCTTCTGCTTCTCTGCCTCAGGTGCTCCAGCCACACCTGAGGCAGCGACACAGCCAAAAGCAGAGGCTGAGCTAGGAGGCAGAGTCGACTCGGTGACTCACGGTGAGGCGCAGCAACAGGCTTTTCTGTGGCTGGGAACTGTAACTCTCTCGGCAAACAGTTCAGTTTTCAAACTATCCTCCCCATCTCGGCCTGCAAGCTTATGTATGGGTGCAGAGGTTGGGGGTCGCAGGAGTCAAGATCTGGATGGGGGAGGGAGTTGTTGTTGTTGTTGTTCAGTCGTTCAGTCGTGTCCGACTCTTCGTGACCCCATGGACCAGAGCACGCCAGGCACGCCTATCCTTCACTGCCTCTCGCAGTTTGGCCAAACTCATGTTAGTAGCTTCGAGAACACTGTCCAACCATCTCATCCTCTGTCGTCCCCTTCTCCTTGTGCCCTCCATCTTTCCCAACATCAGGGTCTTTTCTAGGGAGTCTTCTCTTCTCATGAGGTGGCCAAAGTACTGGAGCCTCAACTTCAGGATCTGTCCTTCTAGTGAGCACTCAGGGCTGATTTCTTTGAGAATGGAAAACCATAGCTAGAAGTTGCCTTGCACCATGTCAAACCATTGGTTCATCTAGACCAGTATTGCACACTCTGGCTGGCAGAAGGAAGTCATTTCCTCATCCCTACCTGAGACCTTCCGCAGCATGCAAAGCCAGTGCTCTGCTGCTGAGCTGCAACCCTTTCACTAAACACGCCTTGAGGGGCCCCAGTTCTCAGGTGGCTTACCATTGCTTGGGGTTGTATCTCTCCCAAATTCAGCGGGGGGACGGGACTTCTGTAACTGTGGCTTAGCACCAAAAAAAGAGCCTCGAACAAAAAAAGCTAGTATATGTGGGCAAAAAAGTAGGCCAGCAGCTTTTTGCCTTGATACGCTATTTCATTGTTGTAGGGATTTTGTTCAGTGTGAAGTAGCACAACCCAGACACAGATTTAGGCCCCTGGTGACAATGAAGCCAAGAGTCCGTCTGAGGTGAAGGCAAGGGCTGTAGCTCATCAATGGAGCACCTCCTTTGTGTGCAGAAGGTCCCAGGTTCAAGCACGGCATCTACCAGTGGGTCTTGGAATGCCCCCTGCCCCGCCTGAAATATTGGAGAGCTGCTGCCAGTCAGTGTAGACAACACTGAGCTAAATGGAGACCTGACTTGGTATAATACAGCTTCTACTGGTATGTGGGGTGTCCAGGTGGCAATGGACACTTGAGAATGCTGGAGGCAGCTATCTTGGCAGGGGGGGAGGATAGTTTAAAATAGCTCTGGTGGCTAGAGCAAATTCCCTACGAGAAAATGTTCCAGAGCTTTTGCAGCTTTTTAGCTCAGAAAAATGTAAGAAGGGGAAGGTCAAAAAATTATGTTTGAAAAACTGGATAGACGTGCTTTTTTGCTCTCCCCCCATCTTGGATATTAAAACTCTTACGTTGTTGCTTTCTGTTTTGAGTTTCTTCCCACAAGTCATCCCAAAGCAATTTACAGTATAGAAACATACATAAAATAGTTACATATATAAACAACAGTTAATTGCAGATATATCTATATCTATATATATGTGTGTGTGTCTGTGTGTATAAATTAAAAATAAATAAATATAAACACGATACAGCACATACATAAAATCATTTCAGATCAGAGACAGATTCCAACTGTTGCCCCATTGACTCAGTTGGCAGGAGATTAAGGGGCTGGCCAAAGGAAGTACTAACTCCACACAGTGTGTATATATATTTGTGGAATTTGCTGCACCAGGATGCCTGCGGTGGCCTCTCGCTTAGATAGCTTTGAAAAGGGATTAGAGAAAAAATTGAATGGGGTTGGGGGGGTGAGGAGAGTTCTGTTAAGGGCCAGCAGTTGTTGTCGCTAAGTAGATCCTCCATGTCAGGAGCCAAATTCCTCCGAGTACCAGTTGCGAGAGAGAGCTGTTAGCTTTGTGCCCTCCCAGAGACACTGTTGCTGTTTTGATTATTAACATTAACTTTACCACCCGCCCTTCACTAGCAAGTCCCAAAGTGGGTTACAGCAATTTATAACCCGTAAGGAAAAACGGTAAGAAAATAACTACATTCGCAAGAACAGGGCGGGGCCTGGAAACGGACATCTCAGGTGTCAAAGGCCCAGGGCAAAGAGCTGTGTCTTCAGCATTTGCCAAAAGCTGTACAAGGAAGAAGCCAGGCGCACCTCTGCAGGAAGGGAATGCCGCAACTTAGGGGCTGCCACAGAGAAGGCCCTGTCTCAGACGACCAAAACTTCTTAGGGAGGTTGAATTACCAGAAGGGCCTACTCTGCCGATCTTAACACCCAGGAGGATCTGTAGGGAAGGAGGCCGTCTCTCAGATACTTGGGGCCAAAGTCTTTCAGGGCTGCTTAAACACTACCATGAGCACCTAGATCTGGAAATTAACTGGCAGCTAGTGTTGCTGTTTTAGAACAGGGGTTATATCCAAAGGAGTTCCATCCAGAAACCAGGTCTCTGAAGTTCTGAAAGTGACCTTGTTTGGGATCTTTTGTGTCGTCCCCCCAGGACTGACTGTGGCCAAATTGGATCAGATCTGTGCTCTTTCCCTGTTGCCAATGTTTCTTTCATCAAGGACAGCCGAGATCGGGTGAGTTTCTGTCTTCACTGGCCATTGATGTGCTTGGCACTAAATTTGACATGTAGGCTCATCGCTGTTGTCTTGAATCAAACAATGGAGATGTGGTTGAGAAGACTCTGGTCAAGGGACATTTCCCCCCATCCCGCAGTCTGGCTAACTTCTTAACTGGAGATCAGCACCTGAGAATTGCCAGTTAAATCGGGAACTTGACAATTTGATTTAATCAGTTAAATAATTTCAACAGTTTATACACCACTTAATTCCAGTCATCACAATTGCATATGGTGCCTTGAGCCCTTTGGAGGATGCGGGTGGCACTGTGGGTTAAACCACAGAGCCTAGGGCTTGCCGATCAGAAGGTCGGTGGTTCGAATCCCCGCAAGGGGGTGAGCTCCCGTTGCTCGGTCCCAGCTCCTGCCCACCTAGCAGTTCGAAAGCACATCAAAGAGCAAGTAGATAAATAGATACTGCTCCGGCGGGAAGGTAAACGGCGTTTCCATGCACTGCTCTGGTTCGTCAGAAGCGGCTTAGTCATGCTGGCCACATGATCTGGAAGCTGTACGCCGGCTCCCTCAGCCAATAAAGTGAGATGAGTGCTGCAACTGCAGAGTTGTCCGTGGCTGGACCTAATGGTCAGGGGTCCCTTTACCTTTACCTTTTACATTTGTTTAGACTTCTGCATTCCATGGTATAGCAAAATCCCACAAATCCCCTTTTCCAGAGCTTGCAAGAAACTGCCTGCTCAGAACAATTGGTTGGTGAATAACTCCCTGAGCCGGATAATGTTTTAATATTTGTTTATACTGCTTGCTATAATAAAAAATCTCAGTCGTTTTCATTTAAAAAATAGAAGTAAAAACCGTAATATTCAGTGAAATGTCCTAAAAACTAGACAAAAAGAGAACAAGGCTATATATATATCTCTCTCACAGATGAGACTGAGCTGTCTACAAAATGAGGGTGAGACCCTCTTTTGTCTGAAAAACTCAGTTCCAAAGCTCTGAAGTGTCTTTCATCACAGTCCTAATTAATTCTTATTGGGGCGCAAGTTCCTTGGGAGCAGATTCTAAGCTCTGCCGGTGTCCCAGAAGATGTGCCGGGTTTCTTTTAAGAAGTAATTTCATCACCTGCACCCCAGACAATGGTATTCCTGGAAGGCATGGGATAATTTTTTTGCAGCAAACTGTCTCCAGTTTATAAGTGAACCTTAATTATAGCATGCAGATTAGACCTTGGGCACTTGGGCAGAAATGCCCAGTTCAGCATCTTTCGGAAGGGCTTCTAGCTCAGTGGCAGAGCACATACGAAGCTCTCAAAATGTGCCAGGTTCAAGTCCCTGCCTATTGACATTAGGCAAATGGCATCACTGCCCTCTTTTCGTTTATTTATATTTTATTTCATAATTTTCGTTGAAAAATGAAAAGTTCAAAATTACAAGTACACTGAGAAGAAGAAACAAGGAATAGTACCCATGTACAAAACAAAAGGGGGTGGGATCACTATCCTCTTTTTAATGCCGGCTGAAAATTTCCTTCTGTTTCAGTAGGCCTACCCAGACATTTAAATGTCTTAAACATGTCTTTATTATGAACTATATATATTTTTTATTTTATTACAGAAGAGTTTGCCATTGTGGGTTCTTCTGGGAGGAAGGCAGGATATATAAACTTAATAAGTAAAGAAAATGGATTGTGGATATAATGCAAAATCCAGGTCCATGGTCCGTGTTCCTGACAAGTTAGGACACTCTTATTGTTCCCATTTTACAGATAAAAAGACTGAGAGAACAGCACCTAGCCAGAAGCCTGAGATGAGATCTGGGCCTGGGCCAGAGACTTCCCAGCTTGTGCTCTTGGCTGCGATGTTACACCCATTATCTGCGGCCTCGCAATTAAATCTATAAAAAAATTGCTGCCCCATAAAAATAAGATTATACCAGCCCACGGGTGCCTAGCCTAAAAAAGAGAGGAGCGGATTGAAATTTTCTCTTAAGGTTATCCTACCTAGTCATCACAAGGAAGCAGAGAAGGCCCATAGCTCAGTGGCAGACAATCTGTTTTGCATGCAAAAGGTCCCCGGTTCGATCCCTGGCATCTCCAAGTAGGGCGAGGTGGGGGCTTCCTGCCCGAAACCCTGCAGAGCTGCTGCCGGTCAGTGTAGACAATACTGAGATAGATGGTCTGACTCGGTCTAAGGCAGCTTTCTATGTATTCCTTTCGAAGGGTAAAGAAGACTGCTGCTGCAGCACTTGAATTGAGTGCAGAGCTAGCCTTAATCGTTTTAAGATGTTAGAATCCCACTGATTAAATGTGAGGGTGTGTGTGTGTGTGTGTGTGTTGGTGTTTCTTTATCGCCTTCTCTGCCCTCAGGTCCTCATGTACGGCCAACCGTACCGCATCTCGCTGGAATTGGAGCTGCCAGAGTCGCCGGTCAACCAGAACCTGGGGATGTTTATGGTGGTCATTTCGTGTTACACCAAAGGTGGCCGTATCATCTCCTCTTCGGCCAGATCGGTATGACCAGGGTTTGTGGGGGAACTGCATGGGTGGAGCAGGAGCAGGTGAATGGTGGTCTCTCCCCAGTGACCTTTAGCTGGAGTGATGACAAGAGAACTGGCCTTTTCTGCAGTATTCCCCCTCCCCGTTTATGGAGCCCCCCTCCCAGGAAGCCTGCCCGGAGCCAGCCTTGGCATAATTTCAGCAATGGGCAGGTGTGCTTTTGTTTTCCTAGGCTTTGGGCAACACCAGTGATATATACTTGCGGGTATAGGGCTGTATACAAATAATAATAATAATAATAATAATAATAATAATAATAATAATAATAATAAATAATAGCATTGCATTTGGTTTTAAAGTTTATGTACAGGTTTTATTGTATAATTTAGTCTGTTGTAAATTGCTTTGTGCCTTTTTTGGTGCAAAGCAATGTTCAACTTTAATAACCCTAAACATGACACAAGCAGCGCTGCATTTTTTAAAAAATTTTTTAAGGAACAAACATACCTGCTTCTAACTATGTATGCAAAGAGCTTGGACTGCTGTGTACGTTCGACCTTAGCTTCTCTCCCCTTCCCCATGCTGGTTGGGGCTGACGGGAGTTGTAGTTCAAAACATCTGGAAGGAACCAGGTTGTGTTTGTCGGGAGCAAAATGCTAGACCTGACAGTCTGACAACCTCGCTGCATGATTCTTTTAAAATACAGTCATACCTTGAGTTGCGTACGCTCCATGTTGCGTATGTTCAACTTACGGACCTCCGCAACCCACAAGTCCTCCCCAGAGCGCGTGCAATGCACAGGTGCGCAAAAGCATTCTGTGCACTTCGCGCATGTGCAGAAGCACAAAAACGCGCAAACTTCTGGGTTCTGGGGGGGGCATTCGTTTTAAGCACGCCCGTGTTACATAGCATGATCCGGAACGGATCGCGCGTGTAACATGGGGTACCAATGTATATATATTTTAAATTGAAAATTTATAATAACACAAAGGGAATATTCAAGCAAACCAACAAGGACGAGCGATGGACAATGTAAATTTGACAACAGCAACAAAACAAAAGCCTGTAAGCTTGTGTATCTATCCACAATCAAGGATCAAGTCAATTGATGAAAGCATGTTAAAGACGGTACAACCAGCCCTCCAGAAAGAAAAACTGAATAGTAGGTTGTTGAACTGCTCCTGGGCAAGAATTACTAAAGGGAATAAAAAGCAGTCAGTCATAATTGAATTTATCTTTCTCACACTTGATCCTTAATAATGTAAGCAATTCAATTATTCTGTTTCTATGTTAAAATTATATTAAGTAATGGAAACAAAGCAGTCAAGGTGCGATCCTTGAAAAGCCATCCAGTGTATTGGTGATGGATCCCAGGCCACCATCTCCATGTATAAGTTCTTCTTGGAGGGGAGCTGTAATCTTTATAGAAAACAACAGCTGATTGCGCAGCACATGGTCAATAGCCAAAGTGAAAGGAAAGCTTATTGATTCGTTCTCTGTCTCTTGTCTGTTTTGTCTCCCGAGAGGCTTCCCGGTCCCGTGGGTCTTGTAGTCCCAAGTGCAGAGCTTACACCGTTTGGTTGGCTATAATCCAAAAAGCTTTCTTTTCTCTTTTGGAACATACTATCTACAGCTTTTTAAGGCAAGATGGGTAGATTTCATGAGGGGCAACAGCTAAGGCTAGATTTAAATATTGCGCCACGTTGCAAACAGCCATGCACAACAACTTAAGTTTTGGAATGTGAAATAGATTGTGATGCAGAGGAACCTATGGATATCATTGGCTACATGAGAGTTGGGGACTCTGTGGCCCAGCACATGATGTTGGACTCCAGCTCCCATCATCTCTGTCCATCGGTCATGCTGGCTGGGGCTGATGGGAACTGAAGTCCTGCAGTACTATTGAACTACAACTCCCACCATCCCTGATGGGAGCTGGAATCCAGCATCCGGTGGGGCACAGAGTCCCCACTTCTGTACTATATAAAATAAGGTTGCTTGACTTACATTTTGGGAACGGAGGTTGGAAATGAGCGTTCCGTAGTATGGGCAGGTGTCCATGCGGTCATTTTTTTTTTTTATTTTACCATTGAACTATCCCTAGGCTTGGAAGAAGCTGCCATACCAGGTGGGATACAAAACCATTAGAAAAATCCACCCTGCACCCATCATAGTATACCTCCAGTGCATTGGCTTTTTTAAAAAAAAATAAGAAAAAGATAGTTGGCAACCTCTGGGGTGTTTAAACCCTCTTAAATGTTGCCCTCTTCTGTGATACTCCATTCCACTGCTCTCCCAACAGCCGGTCAGAATTCTGTGGCCATTCTCACTATTCACTGGGCTGTTTGGGGGGAACTCCCTCCAGTACCCTCTAATTCCCCCCCCTAAAACAGGCATGGGACGCGGTTGGCGCTGTGGGTTAAACCACAGAGCCTAGGGCTTGCTGATCAGAAGGTCGTCGGTTCGAATCCCCGCAATGGGGTGAACTCCCGTTGCTCGGTCCCAGCTCCTGCCCACCTAGCAGTTCGAAAGCACACCAAAAAGTGCAAGTAGATAAATAGGTACCGCTCCAGTGGGAAGGTAAACGGCGTTTCCGTGCGCTGCTCTGGTTCGCCAGAAGCAGCTTAGACATGCTGGCCACATGACCCGGAAGCTGTATGCCTGCTCCCTCGGCCAATAAAGCGAGATGAGCGCCGCAACCCCAGAGTCATCCACGACTAGACCTAATGTTCAGGGGTCTCTTTACCTTTAAAACAGGCATGGCCAAACTTGGCCCTCCAGCTGTTTTGGGACTACAACTCCCATCGTCCCTAGCTAACAGGACCAGTGGCCAGGGGTGATGGGAGTTGTAGTCCCAAAACAGCTGGAGGGCCAAGTTTGGTCACCACTGCCTTAAAAGATGCTTTGCACTCCCTTAACGGTGACCCAGTGACCGAGTCCGCGCTCTCCCTCTCTCCTAGGCCATGCTGCACTACCGCTCGAGCCTGCTGCAGATGCTCGACACCTTCGCCTTCGCCAGCTTATTCTTGTCCGGTTTCACAGAACAGAAGCAGATGCTGGACGTTGAGCTGTACTCAGACTACAAGGAGGACTCGGTGAGGGGATGGCATTGCACTTCTCCTTGATTTCCTGCTTCCTCTAGGGAAGACATTCACTTCAATTCAATTCATGGCCATTTACAGCATTTAAAAACAACTTCCTGTTTCCCATTTCCTGCCAGTCCTTCATCCCTGACAATATTTTTCTCCCACCATCTACTGGGGTAGTTTGCCGACCTTTGGTCCTCACCCTGCGCTCAGCTCTCACACTGTGGCTCCTAGAAGCTGTCAGCCTTGCTTCCCAGGCAAGGTCTGCTTAGTGCAACATCTCTGGGTTAGCTACATCTCGCACGATCTCGTGGGATAATCTGACTTCCTTTTTTGGGGGGGGGGAAGAGGGATGATCTCTCTGCATTTTGGGTAGGCACAGGTCTTTTCTGTTACACTGACACACAAAAGATGAATCGGTGGCCTTTGCTTCTCTTTCTGCTTGTAGTACACACCAACAGTCGGTGCCGTGATTGAAATCCAGACCACAAAGATCCAGATTTATGGCGCCCAGCTGCGCATTCATGCCCATTTCACTGGACTGCGGTGAGGACTGTTGTTTATTATTTATATCAGTGTTTTTTTTAGATTTCCTCGACATGTCAAAATACAATGGACTTGAAGTAGAAATCATTTGCAGTACTACTGCAAGGCAGAGGTGATTCACAGTTCATTTCACCCGGCAGTTGTGGTAACTCCTTCCTTGAGTAGTTTGGAAAGTTTTGAACTAATTCAGTGAACTTTGTTAAGCCAAACTAGTTCATTGTAAGCACAGAGAAAGGAGGAAAGGCTTGTTTGGGCCTCTGTCCACAGCACACTCCAGGGAGCAAATTGCAGAAGGGACAGTTGCAAAATCAGATTTTAAAAACCACAGAAAAACTATTATTATTTAATGTATTTATACCTCGGCTTTTCTCCCTACTTGGAATTCATGGCCATTTAAAGCATTTAAAAACAACAGTATAAAATTCAAAGTAATACAAACAAAACTTGATACAAATGATAATTAAAATACATCAGGGCACAGGTGGAACCAGCAATTGAAACCCAGTTTGCCCTGACAGCAGCCCAGTGACAGACACCTGCTTCTTGCTTTCCAAAGGCCTGTGTGAATAGGAAGGATAAAAGAGAGGGAACCAGTCTTGCGGGGGAATTCCACAATATGAACAATGCACCTCTTAACACGTCCCCCCTTCCTTCCTGCTCTTGTCTCCCATAGATATCTGCTCTACAACTTCCCGGTGACGTCCGCCATCTTGGGTGTGGCCAGCAATTTCACCTTCCTGAGCGTCATCGTCCTCTTCAGCTACTTGCAGTGGATCTGGGGCAGCGTGTGGCCCAGAGAGTCCTTTTCGACGCAGGTGAGAGACGGTGCCAAGGATTGGGGTGAACTACACTTTGTAACTTGTCACAGCCCTGGTTGTTTGGCGCAAAAGGAGATGTGGTTGGAGCAAGCCCACCGCACCTTCCCTTAAGTCATATAAATGAACCACTACAGAACATGTTGATAATAATAATAATAATAATAATTAATAATAATAATAATTAATAATAATAAATTTATTATTTATACCCCACCCATCTGGCTGGGTTTCCCCAGCCACTCTGGGCGGCTCCCAACAGAATACTAAAAACACGATAAAACCTCAACCATTAAAAACTTCCCTAAACAGGCCTGCCTTCAGGTGTCTTCTAAAAGTCAGGTAGTTTATTTCCTTGACATCTGATGGGAGCACTTTCCATAGGGCGGGTGCCACTACCGAGAAAGCCCTCTGCCTGGTTCCCTGTAACCTCACTTCTCGCAGTGAGGGAACTGCCAGAAGGCCCTTGGAGCTGGACTTCAGTGTCTGGGCTGGATGATGGGAGTAGAGATTGCTTAATATACCAACCTGTACAAATGAGTTACAGCACAGTATACCGTACACTTCCCTCCACCCCTCAACTGAGTCTCAGTAAAAGAAATCTAAAAATTGGGAGTGTTCAGTTAACAGAATTCTGATTTCCGTCCTGTCTTTTTTTATCTCTTCCCCACCCCATCCCTGGGTAGTCATCTGGCCGGGAAAGATCCGGAATGCTTCAACAGTCAGAAGACATCCGCCGACGGATTGTGGTCCCTAAAGAAGGTACCGTGGACTTGGGAGTCAAGGGTGGTTTCTTTTAGGGCTGTTTTGGTGGCACCTTCCCAGGTATGGAGCATTCCCTTCTCCAGTTGTTGCTGGACTCCCAACTCCATCAACCCCAGGCAGAATGGCCTAATGGTCAGAGATCATAGGAGTTGTGGTCCAGGAGCATCTAGAGCCCCCCGCACTGCTGGCTACTGCTGTCTTAGGCCACATTCACACCATATATTTAAAGTGCTATGGTATCACTTTAAATAGTCATGGATTCCTCCAGAGAATTATGGGAGCTGCAGTTTAAGGGTGCTGAGAGTTGTTAGGGAGAGTTTTGTTTTCCCCACAGAGCAACTATCCCACCCCCACCCCCCCAGTGGTACAACAGTCAACCCCTCTTCACAGGGAACTCTGGGAATTGTAGCTCTGTGAGGGGAATAGGTGTCTCCTAACAACTCTCAGTTCCCAGAATTATTTGGGGGAAGCCACCCATGTTTAAAGTGGTATCATTAGTGCTTTGAACGTATGAGAATCATCAGTTGCTGATGTTTTCGTGTTCTTCTGTTTTCTGGCAAAGACTTTTTGTTTTCCCCTCTCTGAAATTTATTTTTGTTTTCACACTTCATTAAACAGAACACAGCAAACTTCAGCGAGTGCATTGCAAATTTCAGAGTACAACAAGTCTTCATTTCCTTTCAAAGATATATATATATAGCAGCTGAGTCCAGCGTTCCTCACATTTGGTTTATTCATTAAAATGACACCTCTGTCTCAAAAGAACTTTGGGGTGTTGGCATTCTAAAAATCGCCCTTCTTTTCAATGGCATTTTAATAACTCTTTAGCATCTTGTATATCAACATTTCAGGCTCTTTTATATGGCATTTGGGATATGTCTGCCCTTTACAAAGTTGTTTTTCTAAAAAAAATTATCTGGACTGTGGAATCATGCCTGCTGTTTGTTTTCATCTCTGCTCTAGTTCTTGCCTTGTGTTTTTGTTGGATTTTAGAGAGGGTTTTTGTTTTGTTTTGGCACAACATGGATTTTGTTTCAAAATTGTTTTGACTTCCTTACCTTGGCATCTGCCCAGAGGACCCAGGCTGCGGGGAAAGTGATAAATAAAAGGAGCTAAATTCTGAGCTTTACCTGAGGGTGCAAAGCCCCAGGCCCCAGCTTAGTAACGGTTAAAAACCCATTCTCTCCCCTTACTATTAATTTGTTTAGCAACATTTTTTTTTCAAAACAGAAGTCAAAACAGCCGCTGGGATTTCAGGGCAGCGCTTGACAAAGTGTTGGGTTGCATCCAGCTTAAGTTCTACTCAAAAGTAGACCCATTTAAATGAAATAGGCCCAAAGTTGGCCATGTCCATTGATTTCACTGGAACTACTCGGAACAGGACTAACACTGGATACGACCCACCATTCCCAGCAAGATTAAAATGCTTAGCTGCGAGGGTATGTGACTGTATTTCAGGTATTCTTAAATGCTTTAAATGTGTTTTTATTTCATTTCTAATTGTTTCACTACTTTGCTTGCTAACCAGGGCTCCTCTTTGGAAAGAAGAGCAGGATAGAAGTTTTGGCAACAGCAGCTGTGACAATGCAACAAATAAAATTATTTCGAACTCTTTTTTTTTTTTTTTTGGTTGCCTTTTGTTCTACAGGCTCTGAGGAAATAGAGGCTGCCTCACGTCAGCCAGAGGATGTGGGGGCTGATGAAGAGGAGGAGGAATTGTCGAGAGCAGGTCTGTACTTTTTTTAGATGCTCTATTGCCTTTCGGACAATTGCTTTAAATATATATACCATTGCTCTTCTGGATCAGACCAAAGGCCTAGATGGATCAGGAGTCTGTTGCCCGCAGTGGCTGGCCATCTTTCTTGGGGGGGGGGGGCTAACTTGCTGCCTTCCCTCACTTCCCTTCCATGCAGACTGTCCTTGAACTCCAAGGTGGTTTTGCTGGAATGTGTCCTTGAACTCTGATGATGCCTCTCACTCGCCTGGTTGGAGGATATACAGTCGTACCTCGGAAGCTGAACAAAATCCATTCCGGAAGTCCGTTCGGCTTTCGAAACATTCAGCTTCCAAAGCGCAGCTTCCGATTGGCTGCAGGAAGCTCTTGCAGCCAATTGGAAGCCCCGTTAGACGTTCGGCTTCCGAAAGCACGTTCAAAAACCAGAACAATCACTTCCAGTTTTTGATCGTTCAGGAGCTGGAACGTTTGACTCCCAAGGCGTTCGGGAGCCGAGGTACGACTGTACAGGGAATTGGGCCTGTGCAGGGTGGGGGACAGCTGGGTACACTTGCTCCGGGCCTCAGAGGGCTAAGCTGGGCAGGGGGACCTCTAGGGGACTGCCAGACTTTATGTTGTCATGCCAATAATGCCATGGGCCTCTCAGCAGACTGGGGACTCCCACCCCGGGCCTCAGACAAGCTCTGCGCAGGCCTGCAGGAAATGCTGGTGATTTAATGGGATGGAATGGAGTAATCGGGAAAGAGGCTAGCTAGATCCTTGGACAGGAACATCCCACGTTGCAATATTTTCTTTCCAGCTCCGCTCATTGAATTCTTGTGCTTAT
The DNA here is from genome assembly GCF_009819535.1 of Lacerta agilis. Classification (NCBI taxonomy): domain Eukaryota; kingdom Metazoa; phylum Chordata; class Lepidosauria; order Squamata; family Lacertidae; genus Lacerta; species Lacerta agilis. The sequence continues at coordinate 29,613,928 of NC_046328.1, read as the reverse complement.
GATATTGTACATGGTCCAAAGGTAGATACAAAATGACCTTTTCTTTTTTTAAAAAAAATAAAAATAAAATAAAATATTTATTTGATCAAAAAGATATAATTGATTAACGGTAAAATAAACAAATAAAGATAAAACAATATAATTCATTTTCAACTAGATGACGACTAATTATTTTGTTAGGATAGGATAGTGTTCAAAATATGCTACTACTCGGAATTCGTTTCAGTTTCAGGTGTGAATTATGATAAGACCTTGAGGAGGACATCTTGATATTTTTTTAAGCATTTTTTTATTATTTTTAAAAAGTGCATGTTACTACATGTCCAGTATCAATTATAACGATCAGTACTTTTTCTCAGGGATCGTGAACGCAACAGTTGACATCTACTTAAAACCACACATTTCACATACACCCACCCACACCCAATGCATGGTGAAACCTCACTTAGTAATTAATTCAGCATATTTATTAGTGGCATTATTTGTATTCAGGTGCCTCAAAGCAATTTGCACGCACTCAATGAAATAACTATTAAAATCAGATTAAAAACAGCAGTAAACTGTTTTAAGATACTCATCTGATAATATATCTAAAAGGGACAAGTCTTATCCACCCCACTGAGTTGGTGAGGTGTGGCTACTCTGTTCCCTTCCATGCATGATGTACCGTATTTTCCGGTGTATAAGACGACTGGGCGTATAAGACGACCCCCAACTTTTCCAGTTAAAATATAGAGTTTGAGATATACTCGACCGCAGATTCTCCACCCGGCGTATAAGACGACCCCCGACTTTTGAGAAGATTTTCCTGGATTAAAAAGTAGTCTTATACTCCAGAATATACAGTATGTCATTATGACCTTAAAATTTTGCAGAAATTAACCTCTGGACCAATTTCTCAACATAACTCGTATCTGGATCTGGTTCTCACCCCATCTGGACAGGCACTGTGCCAGCTGCCTTAAGATTTCGTAATTATGCACAACATGAAATGGCCCTGTCTTTGGTTTTCATCTTGAACCCACTGAAAATAAATTGGGTAATCTTGTATTGTAGTGTGTGAAGGGCGAAACCTCCTCTCCTGCATCCCATCCCTGTTCGAAGTTCATGGTTTTAAAAGCCTTGGACGTGTCCCCTCACCTACTGGCAAGTTGCAAGGTCCCAGTGGTGTAAGCTGTCCATATACCCACACAGAGTGAGAGTTGTCTTTCTCTGTACCATCTCTGGCTTTATGATACCTAGAGCTAAATTTTAAAATCCATTTTTCCAAAAAAAACCATTAGTTTTTTGCACAAAATTTGACATTGTTCATTTCACTTACATTTGGACTTCATGTCCTTATGTCCATAATGGTCCCTGTTGCGTTCCCTTTATCTGCTGCCATAACTGCCATTTCCCCCCCGTTGTATTCTAACTTAACGTTTGTTCATTTATTCTAAATAATTTTTACTTTTGAATTCCTGTCCGTTTGCTATAATGCAGGGGCAGGGACTCATTTTTGTCCCCAGAGCCGCATTGCCTTCTGGAAGCCACATGGCAGTGGTGGGAGGGGCAGCAAATTTAAATGTTTACCTTTGTGCGGTGGGCTAGTTTCTACATGCATTCGTGCAACCCCGCTCTATCTCCATCCGGACAAGCAAGAGGCATTACTGGAGTTCAAGGACATGTTCCAGACAGGCAAAAAATAGTGAAGGAGGGTGCAAAGTGAGGCTGGCAAGGCATGTGGCCTCAGGAGTGTGGCCTGAGGCTCCCCACTCTATTTTGTAATGGGTTGAATGAGGGCCAATAAGCCAAGATTTGAAATTCAGCTCTACAGAATTCCCTGTGGGTTGGTGGTTCTCATGTCCAGGCATGAGGCAAACAACTTGCTCTTTTACTTTTTTTTAAATAGCTTTATTTAATTTCAAACTTATAATATACAACCATATCAAATCAACCAATAGAAACAAATAAACAAATAAACAAACAAGAAGCATGTAATCTAGACATCATAATCCACAAAAAATAATATGTGAAAAAACAAAACACACGGAAAAAAGCAAAAAAATATAAATAACGATTAAAAATTGGCTTCCAATTGTCTGTATATCGCTTCCCTTAATAATAATACAAAACTTGCTATACCTTATACAATAATTGAAAAATAAATAACTAAATCAATAGCTCACATTTTAATATAAATCTCCCCACATATATCTCAATCTAAGCAAATCACCAAATCCGTTCTTATACCTTCTTTTTTCAGATAGTCTTCCACATATTTCCACTCAGCCTTAGATCTTTGTTTTGATATATTTCGAATTGCTGCCGTCATCTTAGCCAAATTCATGAATTAAATTCACAACTTGCTCTTTTAAATGAATTATGTCACCCTGTTCCTGGAGTCAAATGGTACAGGTCAGGTGTAAATAATGATTCTAAAAATCTAAAGGTGCTGAAAAAAATGACAAAGGAGCTGACGAAAAACAACAACAAACATCTCTGGGGAAGGGCCAGAGCATTTGCTTTGCTTGCAGAAGATCCCAGGTTCAATCCCAGGCATCTTATCCTTAGGATAGCTCAGTTGGTTACAGCCTGGTGGTGACGACGCCGGGGTTGCAGGTTCGATCCCCGTCTGGGACAGCTGCATATTCCTGCATTGCAGGGGGTTGAACGAGATGATCCTCAGGGCCCCTTCCAACTCTATGATTCTATGATCTCCAGACAAGGCTGGGAACGACTCCCTTTCTGAAAGCCCTGGGGAGCCGCTGCCAGTCAGTGTAGACAGTGCTGAGCAAGATGGACCAGTAGACCAACTCTGTTCCTATGAGGGCGTTCCACCAATGGGGTATTCTGCCGTGATTTCCATGCCATCCCTCTTTTCAACACACGATTTCCAGCCTACAGGCCGGGCTTGATTTTCTTCTTCTTGCTTCTGCCCAGTTGCTGAGATGCAGGCCCAAAAGAGAAATCTGGAGAAACATGATTCTGGGACAAGGTCCAGTCTGGACAATGGGATGAGCGAAGGTAGGTGGCACATCCTGGTCCTCACCTGAGCTTCCTCCACCCCCCACCCCCCGATCCATGTTTTGCATGCAGTATATGCCGTACCAATAAGCAAGGAGACTCTGCAGAGCTAAAGGGACACACACATACAGCATAGATATGCATGCACCCACCCCAGGGTGGGGAATTTCAGGCCTAGGGGCCTAAATGTGGCTCTCCAGTCTTCTCTATCCCACCTTTAGGACTTTCCCCAGGCCACGCCCATTTTCAGCCTTCCTTCACACCCATCTTAAGCAATTTGGCCATGGGCAGCAGATTTAGAAGGCGATTGGGCAAGATCCGGCCCCAGGGCCTCAGGTTGCCTACCCCTGCTCTTCATAGCCCCCAGCACTCTTCCTCAAGTGCTTTCTCTGCCTGGAGCACATCTTTAGACCAGGGGTAGGCAACCTAAGGCCCGGGGACCAGATCCGGCCCAATCACCTTCTCAATCCTGCCCGCAGACGGTCCGGGAATCAGCGTGCTTTTACATGAGTAGAATATGTCCTTTTATTTAAAATGGATCTCTGGGTTATTTGTGGGGCATAGGAATTCATTCATTTCCCCCCGAAAAATATAGTCCGGCCCACCACATGGTCTGAGGGGCGGTGGACCGGCCCCCTGCTGAATCATAGAGTTGCTGACCCCTGGCTTAAGCTGTCATGGATGCTTTAGCGGAGATTCCTGCATTGCAGGGGGTTGGACTGGATGACCCTTAGGGTCCCTTCCAACTCTGCAATTCTATGATTCTGTTATCCTTAGCCCTGCCCTCTTTGTTCTCTGGCCCCACCCACTTCATGGTTACTATGGGAAGTCGGCTGTGTCCTGCTGGTCCTGATTATATAAATTTCTCTCACACACTGATGCTGTTGCTTTCTAATATCAGGGAGCAGCTTTCGGTAGCATTTCACTTCCTTTCTAGGAGGGGCTAGAAAGAGAGACTTAATTTTTTAAAAGTGAAAGTTCAGAGTCTGCAGTGGGGCTGGATGATAGCTGGTTTTCAACATATTGATATATCGCCAGCTAAACATCGCAATATACTGATACATCACAATGTCTGAAATAAGGATGGAGCTACGTAGAGGCATTGGCAACTTCACAGTTTTTCTTCCATCGTGATTTTTTTCCGGCGCCTGCTCTTGTGATTTGCTGCCCCCTGCAGGAAAGAGCTGAGCCTGCAGAGTTAACATAGGCTGTCTTCACATTGTGATTTTTGCATAGCACACACACACACACACACATCGCGATTCACAATACAGTGGTACCTCTGGTTGCGAACGGGATCTGTTCCGGAGCCCCGTTCACAACCTGAAAGGTCCGCAACCTGAAGTGCCGCGTCTGTGCATGTGCGCGACGCAATTTGGCGGCTTCTGCGCATGACGTCATTTAGCACTTCTGTGTATGCGCGAATTGCCGAACCTGGAAGCAACCCATTCTGGTACTTCCGGGTTCGGCACGTTCGTAACCCATAACGAACGCAACCTGAAGTAATCATAACCCGAGGTACAACTGTATATTGCCAGGTCAAAAATTATGAAACCAATATCATGATACGGACTTTCAAACCAGTTTTGTATATCGATATATCACCCAGCATAAACTGTAGCATCTGCTTAAGGTCACAACCGGAAATTTCCACGGTCTCAGTGGTGCCAGGTTGGCAACTGCTTTTATAATGTCTTGCAGAGCAGTCCTAAGGTGGAAAAGAGACCTAGAAATGCTCTTGATACCCATTTCATTGTATTTATGTTATTTTTAAATTATTATTACATGGTTATTACTAGTATTAGTTTTGAATCTCATATATTAGTATTAATAACACTAACGCTGTGGTGTTACATTTGGATTAAATTAACAGTTAATAGCTGAAACTGAGCTACGAGCCCCAAAGGCATGCCTCCCGCCCTCCCGTTTGAAATGCCTGGATACCGGGGGCGCCTCTCTCCAACATGCGGATACTGATTTATCTCCTGTTTGCTTATTCATTCGCAGAGACGGAATTTGAGTCTGTGGACAATTCCACGCTGCTTGCTGAGGCCAACTTCCCAGTCCTTTCCCGGGAGGGGGACCCCTCAAGCCTGCTGCCCCCAGGGGCCAGGACCCTCACGCCAGACTCAGAGATCCGGCAGAGAAGTACTTGCTCCAGTTCCTGAAAAGGGGGGGGGGGCGGGCGGGTCTGTTTGCGGCCGCACGAGCCCCTCCTCAGCCTTTTGCACTGCTCCCAATAGCTTGCACCCACCACAGGCCTTGTTCTCCAAGGGGAGCCTCTGCTCCCAGCTTGTGTTTACATTCCAGCTCCTTTTTCTCTTCCCCCCAACCCCACCCCCTACTCCTCACCCGGAGACACTGTAACTTAAAATAAAGATTTACCTGCTAACGAATTAGTTGCCAGCGTATTGCAAAAACTCTGGGCTGGAGAAAACCCATGCTGTGAATTCTGGTGCACTGGGAGGTGGGTTTGGTTTTTTTTTAAGCCATGTAAACCCTGGACTAGTTTAGAGGCCTAGGATGAGCCTTACGGCCCATCCACCTTTCCATTTCTGTGTGATTTCTAGGTCTGTGATTTGTAGGCACAGGTAGCTGAGCTTCCAGCATTGCAGGGGTTTCGACCAGATGACCCTTGGGGTCCCTCCCAACTCTATAATTCTACGATTTAGGGATGCGGGTGGCGCTGTGGTCTAAACCGTTGAGCCTCTTGGGCTTGCCGATCGGAAGGTCGGCGGTTCGAATCCCTGCCACGGGGTGAGCTCCCGTTGCTCTGTCCCAGCTCCTGTCAACCTAGCAGTTCGGAAGCACACCAGTGCAAGTAGATAAATAGGCACCGCTGCGGTGGGAAGGTAAATGGCGTTTCCGTGCGCACTTGTACTCGTCACGGTCCTCCGTGTGCCAGTAGCAGTTTAGTCATGACCCGGAAAGCTGTCTTTGGACAAACGCCAGCTCCTTCGGCCTGAAAGCGAGATGAGCGCCGCAACCCCATAGTCGCCTTTGACTGGACTTAACCGTCATGGGATCCTTTACCTTTTTACCTTATTTAATTTTACGGTTTATTATTTTTGTCCCAGCGCTTTTCCTGGGAAAACCTGCTGTTTACCACTGATTCAGGTGTCAACCAGGTTTTCCGCAGATCAACGTTTGTTCTGATTCAGTAGGAAAACCCACAGGGTTGAAAAAATGCCTGCTCAGATCATGCACCCAGTGCCTCGATTCTGCAGCACAAACAGAAGAGTGGACGAGCCCTTAGGCCCCTTCTCTGCTATGCATTTAGAGCAGTATCATCCCACTTTAAATAGTGCTGGAGTTGCAGTCAACATCAGATTGCACTACCTTGGCTTCCACTGGGACAGGGGTTCAGGGGTACCAAGGATAGGGGGTGGAAGATGCTTTGGCCCCCTCAATATTGGTGTGCAGGGGGCTGAGACATGCCCCCCCCCAATATTGAGGGGACTGCCATCCCCTGCCACTGCCAGGCAAGTGCCTGGAAGCCGGACAGGGGCTGGGACAAGCAGAGAGGGAAGAGCGTCCTCTGCGTGTGCCCCCCTTCCATGCGGGGGGCACGTGGGGTGAAGCTTTTTTGTCCCACATGTACCTTTGAGGAACACCAGAACACTCTTTCTACCAGGGACGCGCGGGGTGAAGCATCTTTGCCCCACGCATCCCTTTCCAAAAGGTAAGGCAAAGGGGTGAGTGGGTGGGCCAAGTCTGCCTGTCTGGACTGGGGTGTGTGTGTATCAGACGTGTGGCATGCACATCGAGGGGTCCCCCAATCTCAGACGCAACTCGGCGCGCCTGTAGGGCTTGCACATTCAGTTTCCAGAATAAATCACGCCGGCTGAGATGCAAGTCTTTTCTGTCCGCACAGGTTTATAGAGGGTTTTCTCCTTTTTCCTGACGCAGAATCTTGAGTTGCTTGATTGATGGTCTCCACCACCACCAACCTGCATGAAATACACCCAGGAGGTTGCCTTGGCTCAACACTCATGTTCCTTTGGCTGTTTGAGCTGACACTTTCTCAATTAATAGGGTTTTCTGATAATCGTCGCATCCAGAGGAGGGTCCCACCCAAAGTGACGTCTTTCAGTTTGCAAAGACCCAATGTTCATCTGGCCCGTCTTGGCTGGGAAGGAGGGCCTGTCTGCATTCCAGAGGCAGCTAGTAACTCTCCCCTCAAATTCCAGCCCAGTGGTAGCGGTGATGACCCTTATTGCTCCACACGCCCGCTGGGAGGGTGTGCTCACCTCGCAGTGCAGGGGGCGCACACTGTTTGCTTCCAGCAAGACTAACGTAGGTCACATGTTGTTTGCCAAACTCCCATGGTGCTTTGCTGGCACTCCTAACTAAGCTTGGTGATGTCACGCAGGATTATGCGAAACGCTTTGCTGAAACTTGAGTTTGTTGCGGCAGTACCTGTCTGTCCCTCCTGGGTTGCTTTGGAAATGTGGGCAGGATAGGGGATGAAATACTTTTTTGGGGTAGGCCTCTCAGTTTGAAGTTTGAAGCAGGAGTGAGGAAACCCGCAGCCCTCTAGTTGGTGCTGAAAAAGAAACCCAGTTTTCCTCAGTAACTGTGACCAGTTCAATCCCCTTTCAAATCTTCTGGAAATTAGGTGGGCATTTTGCTCCTCACTCAAGGCAGATGATTACATAGGAAGTAGGGCTGGGTGATGTCAGGTTTTCAACATTGCAATGTATCGCCAGCCAAACATCGCCATCTGGCAATACATTGGGATGTTGAAAGGCAGCTTGTTCCTCCCGCCTGGCACTTCTCCCCTGAGGGGCGGGTAGTTTAAAGAAGTTTAAAGGAGTCCCCACCCTGCCTCTGGCCCATCAGTGGCGGAGGAAGCCGCTCGGGCACCTGGGGCGGTGTGCCCAGGGGCGCAGCGAGCCGCCATAGGGGCGGGGCGAGGGCACAGCGAGCCACCCATAGGGGTGGGGTGCACTGCGGGGCCTCCAGAGTCTGCCTGCCTCCCCCCACTCAGCTACCCTACAGCTGGGGGGAGGCAGCAAGTGTACCGTTTGGGCAGCGCGGAGCCTGCTCGCGCCCAAGCCACTGCGTCACTCCCAGGAGAGACTCGTGGCCCAGGCACGCTGCAGACGCCGCGGTGAGTGCTGCCTGGCATTTTGTCACCCCCCTCAGTGGTGACACCCGGGGCAGACCGCCCCCACTGTACCCCCCCTTCTTCCACCCCTGTGGCCCACATTCCTGTATCAATTTTGTATTGGTGAAATGCTTGATATTTATGCATGTTCACGTACTCTTAGGTTAAGTGGAGCAGGGATTCACGGCAGGACAACAAAAATGGATTTTGCGAGCCCATGTGCTCACTAAGAGAGACTTAAACTTCCAGCCTGGAAGGAAAAAATACCCACCATCTAATACTCGGTGGGCTGAGTATTAATGTTACATGTTAAACGCACTATTTATAAACGCCAACTTCACTTGGATAGCTGGTTCCACATGTGGATGGCATATGTTGAGCTGTGTGTGCAAATGTTGAGTGGTATACAAATTTAATAAATAATAATAATAATAATAATAATAATAATAATAATAATAATAATAATAATAATAATACAGATGGATGGACTGGTGGTGCATATTGTATCCTGCAGCTTCCGGCAAGTTGTAGGAGGTGAAGAGTTGCCCTTAGGCTTGGCTTCTCCTTGCAAGCTTTCCATAGGCATGGGACTGGCCACTGTGAGGACAGGATGCTCGGTGATCCAATGTACAGGTGTCTCCCACTTACATTCTGGGGCCCTGCCATTTGTAAGTGAAAAATTGCGTGCATGGGGAGCATCCTTTAAACACCCTCTCTGCCGCTCTCCCGCCAATCCAGACCAAAAAGACTGTATCCAAAAATATTCACAACTAGAATTGAAGCTCGGGGCCGGCTGCATGACGGCTGCTGCGTTACCCCGCAAATCAGCTGCTAGGCGGGGAGGCTGGGCAGCCTAAACAAAGCCCAAGCCTCTTCGGAGTTTCCTCTGCCCTCACTGACATCCTCTTTGGGCTCCAGGGAGGGTCTCCTCATAAGCCATGAGAACTCTCCTGCTCTCTCCCGCCATTTCCAGGTTTGAATAGAATTATTCCCCCCCCCACCGGCACTGCAGGGTACTAGTCACGCACGAGCCAACCATGGGTAAGTGGGGGCATGCCTGTATTGTTAAGCTGACAGGTTTTTCCTTCTTCGTTTTCTTTCCTTCAAATAAATTTGCATTAAAAATAAATTAAGAAATGATTCGCCGCCGCCACCTTAGGTGCGAATTTTCTAAATGGAAACTCCCAGCGTGCATTGGCCATTTGTCATGAGGTCCACCTTGTGTCTCATCCTTGATTGCCAAACATTCTTCTCTCTCCCGTTCCGCTCCTCCACCTTTTCTCCCACAATTTGCCAACCAAAACCTCGGCTTATCGGGTTGTACGTGGAGCAAATACTCTGAGCAAGCTGTGTGCCAGAAACACACCCACACCCACTCATTCTTAAATTATGCAAGATTAGCGGAATTTAGCACCACTCACTTTGAGGATTTTCTGTGAGGTTGGAATTTTGCGTTTCCATGGTATAGAAACTGGCACGTAGTGTATATGAGCAATTCTGAATTCCATTGAGCTCTTCCAAGTTTAATCATGCCGGCTGTTTTCAGAATTAATTCATACTCGGCCAAAGCTCTCTCTCCCCACCCCCATCCCTCACCCCCCCTTTTTTTTTTGCTGGAAAGAGCTTTTGCTCAGGAATGCAGTCCCCTTGCTTAGTCAGAGACTCATGATAATGACTCAGCACAAATTTAGACAAAAGCGGATTTTGAAAAGCAACGTCTCAGTCGTGCCCTGTGCCCCAGTTCTTCTGACTGAAATTTAATTAGTATTCCCCTAATGTGCAGTCGGTCCCACTTGCTTGTCCTTATAATGTGTGGGCAACATTCGTTAATTAAGCTTGCGTTTCTCCTCCTGTTTAAAAAAAATTCCTTTCCCCTATCCCCAACCCTTTTTTTTTTTTTTTAAATTTTTGCAAAGGAGATCTTTTGAGAGGAGCTGTATCAGCTGGGAATAAAATAATTTGAAATGTTGGGATGTTAAAAGTTTTTTTACAAGAGCTGTAATGTGAGGAGATATGATTGTTGTTGTTGTTGTTCAGTCGTTCAGTCGTGTCCGACTCTTCGTGACCCCATGGACCAGAGCACGTCAAATATCTAAAGGGCTGTCACTTGGAAGAGGGAGCAAGCTTGTTTTCCCCTGCTCTGGAAGGTAGGACTCGAACCCATGGCTTCAAGTTACAAGAAAGGAGATTCCAATTAAATATCACATAGAACTTACTGGTGGGAGGAGCTGTTTGACAGTGGAACAAAGTCCCTCGGAAGGTGGTGGACTCTCCTTCATTGGAGGTTTTCAAGCAGAGGTTGGATGATCACCTGTTATGGATGCTTTAGTTGCGATTCCTGCATTGCAGGGGGTTGGACTAGATGACCCTCAGGGTCCCTCCACCTCTACAATTCTCTGACTCCATGGAAGCTTACAGGATCTGAAAGCAGCCGAAGAAACGTGTTCCCAATTAGTTAAGGCAAATGATCAATGTATTAATGGACTGGCAGCCGCCGCAATTCAGTGTTCCTTAAACTTGCAAAAGCTTTCAACATGCATTTTGAATATGGTTGTCTGCTTTTGCATAGTCCGACACAGGCTGCGTGCCTCTGAGCATGTACAGAGTACCTTCCCCCCCCCATCAACAGAGCAACCCCTTTTAACTCAAAGGGCAAACTGCTTTTCAGATCACATCAGAATCTTGAAAAAAGTAGCTTTTTTTAAAAAAAAAAAAAGGCAGTGTAAAATATGGTAGTTCTCTAAACGCCCCATTCGTCCCGGAAAATGTCTTCTGTTTCTACAAATGCTGAAAGCACTGGATGCAAACCTTTGGAGGTTTCTGGCCTAGTTTTCATGTTGTCTTGTTTGGGCAACTGAGGAAGAAAAGGAGGAAATCTTAGTAAAATCCTTGCCGCATGGCAATTGCGGCAGGCTCAACAGTTCCAAAGTTAAGCTCATTTAGGAAATTCTAAGGGTGACCTCCTTGTTTGCTGAATTTCCTTGCAGAGGAGCTGAGGAGCTCTGCTTTGCTGTTGCCAGGAGCTGGCCAGGGTCATATCCTGAGCAGCTTTATGTGCAGCTGGTGATGGAGTGAGTGATCTGAGGGGAAGTGGAATATTAGTTGAAAAGTGAGGTTGCCTTTAGGGGAACTATTGCCACACTGGGGAATTGGGGCCGTCACCTCTTGCTGGTTTTGTGTGGAGCGAATTCCTGGGGTCCCCAAAGAGCCCACTGCTGACACAAAGCCTGGACCCTCCTTTTTCTCCTATGTTGGTCGCTGGATCTGTCTCCCATCTGCAGTGTGGAGGGCTGTTGCTACCAGGGAAGCCCAACAAGGAAGGGCCTTAAAACTTTAATATGAGATCACTGGTTAAGAATATGTTTTTAATTGTTTCTGAGATGGCTTTAAAAAAATCCCACACCCCTCATTATGGATGCATTAGCCAGCCTGGGCTCATTGTGGAGGAAGGGTGGGAATCTATACGGAATAAGTAAATTAACATCACTATCTTACCTCAAAACTCTTCACAAAGGCAGCCTGAGGTATACAAGGGACACCTCATTCTGGGAAGTAATGGAGGGAATCTAAGGAGACATATTTTGTATTGTTAATAAAGTTGTGTATCTCCTTTATTTCGATCCCTGTCTGCCAGGATTTCAAAATGCTGTTAAGTCTGTGTGGCCTCAGTTTTCCCACCTCTAAAATGGGAATTATACTCTGCGGTAAAATAAAGAAGGTGAAGTCTTTTGAGTACGTCAGCGTCAGTCATAGATCTTTGCCTGCTCATGATGGAAGACAACTGTGGGTTATCGAAACTTCATTCAACAGAGGGGGGGGCGGGATTTTCTGTCTGCTGTCGATTAGGAAAATAAAACTAAAACAATAAGTTGTTTTAAAATAGGGTTGGGTACATCAAGTAGCATCTCTCCAGCACAATTGTTTTGTACAATATTACTTAAGAGTCAATAAATTGTCTATATTTTATTTTCCTTTTCAATTCTTCTGCTCTTGGAATGACCTCATTAATAAATGAGAGAATGCAGGATTTTTGGCTCCTGGATTTTTCCTGTTGGCTGATGTGGACCGGAGACACTTGGTGCTGGGCGTCCCATCACTGCCTTTTAATGTTCTCTCTCTTACTCATTCACTCACTCATTCGCTGTCTCTCTCTCTCTCACACACACACACAGAGAGCCAGTTTGGTGTAGTGGTTAGGAGCGGCAGACTCGTAATCTGGGGAACCGGGTTCGTGTCTGCACTCCTCCACATGCAGCTGCTGGGTGACCTTGGGCTAGTCACACTTCTCTGAAGTCTCTCAGCCCCACTCACCTCACAGAGTGTTTGTTGTGGGGGAGGAAGGGAAAGGAGAATGTTAGCCGCTTTGAGACTCCTTCGGGTAGTGAAAAGCGGGATATCAAATCCAAACTCTTCTTCTTCTTCTTATATGTCTTTAATGGCTGTGCACAGGCCATAAATTCAACAGAATAAGCTTCTCTTGACATGGGGGGGGGGTGCAGTGTGGCTTCACCTGCTGAACATCTGCCTGTCTTGCGGCTCATAAAATCACAATAGGCCTTTTTTATGGGGGAGGTGGCAAGCTTATTCCCTATTGGTTTCCATGTGTGGTCTCTTCTTGAGCCTCGCTGTCCTTGGCCTCAGTCCTTCGGCTTGCAAAATGGGAAGAAAGCCCAGCAGTAAAGAAAAAAGATGATGAGGTCCTTTTGGAATGGAAGACAAATAAAGAAAGCAAATATGATAATATAAAACAAAATTAAAAAATTAAAAAAAATTCCTTCCAGTAGCACCTTAGAGACCAACTAAGTTTGTTCTTGGTATGAGCTTTCGTGTACATGCACACTTCTTCAGATACCTGAAGAACTATTCTTACATGGGCAAACTGATTCAGGATGCTCATCCCAGACAGAGGGAGAGGCATTTTTCCTGCTCCCAAACCAGCACTGCCCTGCCCTGCCTGGAGCCATACACTCACCCAGGTCTCATCCACTCATTGGAGCATCAACACAGACAAAGGACGCTCTCCAGGGATCATCTTACATCCAAAGCGGTGCCCAAAAAAACAGTGATTTACAGTGCAGGGGGGGGGAACCTTCCAGATGTTGTTGGGACTCCCAACTCCTGAAGTATGCATGCACACGAAAGCTCATACCAAGAACAAACTCAGTTGGTTTCTAAGGTGCTACTGGAAGGGATTTTTTTTATTTTTTATTTTGTTTTGACTATGGCAGACCAACACAACTACCTACCTGTAAATGATAATATAAGCGAGGGGTGGGAAACCTGTGGCCTTCCACTTCCATCATTCCTCACCATTGGCTGGGAGTTGGGAGTCCAACAACATCTGGAAGGTTTCCCCCCACTGCACTGTAAATCACGTTTTTTTGGGCACCACTTTGGATGTTATGGTAAGATGATCCCTGGAGAACGTCTTTTGTCTGTGCTGATGCTCCAATGAGGGGGTGAGACCTGGGTGAGTGTATGGCTCCAGGCAGGGCAGGGCAGTGCTGGTCTGGGAGCAGGAAAAATGCCTCTCCCTCTGTCTGGGATGAGCATCCTGAATCAGTTTGCCCATGTAAGAATAGTTCTTTCCCCCCCTCCTCTTGGGATTGTGACACAGCACACACACACACCATTCCCTGTCTCCTGTCAGGTCTTTTTTACACACACTCTGTCTCTCTGTCTCCTCTCCTCAACTCTTCTTTATTCCCTCTCTTACCCAGAGGAGGGATTTCCGAGAAGGACGTGAATAGCCCTTATAAGGCACTGTTTGTTTTCTTTCCAGGCACCTGCCAGGGGGGTCCCCTGTCAAGCCAAAGCATTTTCCACGCCCATTAAGCTGCCTTGTACTCATTCCCACTGGCTGGGCCCAGCTGTAAAGGAGGGGGGGGGAGAGGAAGAGGTGGTGAAGGGGGGTGATGAGATCATCCCACGAGGAGGATATAAAAGTTTGGGTTTTTGGCTTCGCAAGAGGCCACCACTTTGCTAGTTCCCGGCAAGCCAGCGCAAGGAGCTCTTGCTTATCATTTCCACGGATACCACAAATTGCTCCTCAGCCTTTAGGCGGCAATCATTGTGCCCCCCCACCCCCATACAGGCAGCTTTTGATACACACGCACCACATTTCAGCACCACAGGCTTTTGGTCCTTGCCTGGTGGGTCCTGTTATTCCTGAAAACAGCTCCATCGTTCTTTCTTTCATCGAGGGGCAGAGACCCTTCCCGGCCGCCTGTTGCCTAGCAACCAAAAGCAGACATCCACCATCCAGGTGAGTGAATTTGCCCCCTTGATGCACACCTCCTCCTCCTTGCCTCTTAAGTTGTGTTCCTTTTGGGGTAAAGCAGGAGTGGGGGGACCTTTTTGGTTTGTTGGGGGGGGGGCATCACATTCCCATCTTGGGGGGGGGGGTTTGCATACTAGCAGCGGGAAGAGCCAGAAGTAAAAAGTCGGCATAGCAAGAAAGGTAACTTTTATGTTTGTATAGTAATCTGTTTCGTACACATGCTCTATCCAGGCAAGCAAGAGGTATGTTCAAAGTCCAAGGGCACATTCCAGCCTGGTAGAAACACTTAAGGGAGGTGGTAGGCACGGCTGTTGAAGGGCCCAGCTCAGGATATATACATGCAATGCATTTGAAACACATGTACTGCCACGCCACAAGAATCCTGGGAACTGTAGTTCGGCCCGCACAGATACACAGTTCCTTAACAAACTATAGTTCCCAGGATTATTTGAGGCATCCTTTAAATACATGGGGTATGTGCAGCCTCAGGAGGGGTGTTGCCTGGAGAGGGTCCTGAGGAGGAGGAAGAAGAAGAGAATAAGAGTTTGGATTTGATATCCCGCTCTATCACTACCCTAAGGAGTCTCAAAGCAGCTCACATTCTCCTTTCCCTTCCTCCCCCACAACAAACACTCTGTGAGGTGAGTGGGGCTGAGAGACTTCAAAGAAGTGTAACTAGCCCAAGGTCACCCAGCAGCTGCATGTGGAGGAGCAGGGAAGCGAACCCAGTTCACCAGATTACGAGTCTACCGCTCTTACACCACACTGACTCTCAGAGGAGCTGGCAGAGAGACCTGAATGTCTACATTTGGACTCCAGGCCTGAAGGTCCCCGTCTCCTTGCTCTAGATCCTGCAGGAGGCAGTGACGGACCCTCTGGTTCAGGGGAACTCTACATCCAAAATCAGCAGAAGCAGGAGAGGCAGATCAGATGAGGCCTGTTGCCTTCACGCCTTGCAGGTCACTTCTGGGTACAGAGCGCTTGACTAGATGCAACCTTGGTCTTATGCAGCATGTCAGTGTTTGCAAAGGGAGAGCTCACTCATCCCCCAACGTAGGCTGTGAATGCACTGTGCATTTAAAATATATGCAAAACACATTCCCCCTAATAATAATAATAATAATAATAATAATAATAATAATAATAATAATAATAATAATAATAATAATAATAATCCTGGGAACAGTAGTTTGTTAAGGGTGCTGGGAAATGTAGCTCTATGGGGGGTAAACTACAATTCCCATAATTCTTTTTGTGAGGTGCTTTAAATGTATGGTGTGTACTCAGCCAACATCTGGAGGGTCACAGGTTTCCTCATCCTGTGGGTTACTACTTCTGATTCAGACCTTGGCTCCAGCCACAAGCATGCATAAATCTGGCTACGCACATGCCGTCACCTCGTTCAAAATAGTAATGCGTAATGTCAGGTCTGGTGGTTTAGGAATTCTGAACGTTTCACCATATGGGCTGACAGAGAAAGATGAAGGGGGGGTTATTTTATTTTAGATTTGTATTTATATACGACTTAATAATCATAATTTATAAGCAGTGTACATACTTTTTTTAAGAGCACTGTACAAAGAATAAGAACAATTAAAATAAACCCTAGAAATGGAGAAGAACCTTAAAATGCTGAAATAGCCATTGTCAAGCACCTGCAGTTCGGCAGGGAACAGGCCAGGTTCTTATCTCAAGAGAGTAACTACCACAGGATTGAACCTGCAATTTTGAACACACCGCTTCTGGTAGTTACGAGCCATGTCTCTGAACCGTAGTAGACCACTAACCGAGACTCCCTCAAATATCTCAGAGTTTGGGCAGAGATATATGGTCTCTGTGATAGTCTGGACCCAAGTTGTGAAGGGCCTTGTAAATGGGGTTTGTGATATCTCAGCCGTTAGAGCATCTTAATCTCAGGGTTATGGGTTCAAGCCCCACGTTGGGCAAAAGATTCCTACATTGCAGGGGGTTGGACTAGATGACCCTTGTTGTCTCTTCCAACTCTATGTTGATTCTATGACTCAGTATAAGGCAGCTTCCCATTTAAAAACAGCTCTAAAAAACAATGACTTTTGATTAACTTAAACTGCTTATCGCCTTCTGTACAAATAATAGTTTGGGATAACTTTGGTTGTTTATGTATTGCATAAATACGAGCTTCTGAGTTAGGGTGGGACGTTTCATTATTTATCTGTATGACATTGTTATATGTTGAAAGAATTAATTAGGAAAAAAATAGTTGAGGGGGGATATTGAAAATAAATAAAAACATCCCTATTTTCCCCTTCTACTGTGCTTCTCTTCCCTCTGTTACCAGGAGCCATGCAAATCCCGGGGCTGTTTCTGGTAGCGGCTTGGATCCTGACCCTCTGCCCCCAGGCATCACCGACAAGCATGGGACACCCTTTGCCCGTGCCCCTGAAAGAGAGCCCCCTGTTCCCGCATCCCTTGGGGAGCAACGCCCCAGCGGTGAGCAAAGACAGGACCTCACCACCTGCTCCGGTCAAACCTCCTCTGGATTATCCTGACGATCAACATTACGATGACTATGACTACCCTCTGACCTCAGAGCCCCAGACGCCCGGCCTCCCACGGCAGCCCCATCACCTTTGCAAATACAACCCCTGCCAGCACCTCCAAGTGCCCTGTGAGGAGCTGAGTAGGGCTAGCGGGTGCTTGTGCCCAGGGGTCACCGGCCCAGATGTGCCCCCCGAGCCGCCCCGCCTGCAGATGGTCCACACGAGTGAGGTGGCAGCGAGCATGCGCTGGTGTGCGCCTTCCTCCACAGTGCAGGAGTATCGCTTGCGCTATCAGTTGGTCGGCGAGGACTTCCTCTCCGGCCCGGCCCTCAACAACACTTCCCGCTTGGCGGCTGTCTCAGGGTTGCTGCCAGGTCACGAGTACCTGTTATGCATCGTGGCATCCAACCGGGCCGGATCCAGCCCCATGGACGATGGCACCCGGCAGCACGGGCCGTGCCGCCTCGTCTGGACCCCTGCCCACCAAATGCCCTATGTCTACATAGCTGCGGGGCTGGCTGCCACCCTCATCCTTGTGGTCATCTCTGCCTTGGCCTGGCATTTCTGCGTCCGCAACAAGAGGAAGCATCCTCACCGTGGGTCGATGGACAATATCCTCGACGCTGAGACAGGCCTGGATGGCGCGGCAAACAGCTCTTTCCGCAGTGAGGAGCAGCTCTGAGCAGGGTGTTGGCGTCTACTGGCAAGATGGCATCTCTGTTGCTTCAGAGTTAGAGGCTCTGTTTCTTTGTGGGAGCTTCACTCGACGCCCTTGCTTTCAAAATGCTGTGTCTGTTGCTGCCTCCAGGGTGGAAGGGGCAGCAATTTTGTGTTATCCAGGCCTTTTTTTCAGCCAGTACTCAGTTCTGGTACCTCTCAGGTGGGCCATTGCCATTATAAGAGAACAAGTGAGGCATTCATGGTGAGTTCCAGCACCTCTTTTTCTCAGAAAAATAGCACTGGTGCCATCCATGCTGTCTACACAGAGGTGGCAACTGTTTTCTTCAGAGATGTTTTCTTCAAAGGCTCTGTCGTTTTCGTGGACCTTCGCCCAGCTCTATTCCTGCTGCCTCTAGGGCAGAAGGGGAGCGATTCTGAACTCTCAGCGCAGGGGAATTTGAACCAGTCCACTCCCCTGATCTTTCATGGCCTGAGAGAGGGTGCACAGACAGATCTGACCTGAACCACTTGTGCTCTACCAGGGCTGGACTTGCCATTAAGCAGTATGAGGCAGCGGATGCAGGCAGTTAAGAAGCAGCAGCAGCAAAATGTTAGAGGACAGGGCCCATTGTGTTGGCCTGCTTTCCTTGGCTGTCATGAACAACACTGTTCCATTGTCACCAGTGCTGAAGTAATGCTCAACGTTGAGTCCAGTATGATTCTGTATGTGGATTGGACGCAGGGCCAGTGAAGGGTGTGGCCTGGGGAGAGCGGGTGTGGCCTGGGGATACTTCCAAGGGCCACAGAGAGAGAGAGAGTCGGAGGGCCAATTCAGACTCCGAGCCTGAAGTTCCTCATCACCATCCTACAACATACTGTTTCTTCTCCAGCAAAATGTTTTGGCTCAACCCTGTACTCTAAACACACCCTTTGGGGAGAGGACTGCAAAGAACTTGTGTCATAGTCACTCTTAACTCCCCAAGTGCCCAGTCAAAGCCCCATGGCTCAAGAAGAAGCCATGTATTCAGATCCTGCCAAATTGTCATTTCCAATTCTTTCTTCTCTTGAAAACGATGGCTGCTCTTTGGGAGGGATGTGAAGACGGTCTTTTAAGATGTTGCGAGAATCTATGTTTATTTATATATTTATTACCAGAGGTTTTTTTTTAAAAAAAATAAAATAAAAATAAAACAACATTACAGAGGTACAAAAGTTCAGAGATATCTACAATTAGCGGTGGGGGAGAAATTTGATTCAGTTCACGTTAATAGGTGAATCTACCTCTGGGAAGAGACACAGCTCAGAAGGTAGAGCTTCTGCTTGGTGGGTAGAAAGTCCCAGGTTCAATCCCTGGCATTTCCAAGTTAGGTTTGGGAAAAGACTCCTGGTCTGAAATCCTGGAGAGATGCTGCCAGTCAGTGTAAGCAATACTGAGCTAGATGGGACATTAGTCTAACTCAGTATATGGGAGTTTCCTATGTTCCTACCTAATTTGCAACTTTCCCAAAACAAAGCTCAAAAACAGTCCCATTGTTTGAAATTTGACTTCTCTGAATTTTGCAGAGCAGTTCTCCAAATCATGTGTAGAAAAAATGCTTATGCTAGATTGAAGCGTTCCTAAAATGCATATATCTGTAGGGAGAGGGGGAAGCATTACAAATGCATTGTATTAGAGGAAACTGATTTACACAAATGCTTATATTAGACACAATTGCACACCAGCATGTGTGCATTAGGAGGAATTCGACTAAAATGCTGATAAATTTTAATGAGTGCAAACTGATATTGAAACGGGGAGAACTGAATTTAGTATTAGAAAGATGAGAAATGGATAAAAAACAAAATGGCAGATTTGCTCATTCGACGCCCACTCCAAGCCAGATATTCTCATAACTGCACATTGGTGTTGATTGATTGTCGCTGGAGGAATCGGAGTAGAGTAAAATCCTAAACCGTCATTTCCTGGCGTGGCTTCGTTCCTTATTTATCTTTTCTTTCCGGAGAACCTCAGATGAGTTATGGCAGCCTTACCCGACCTGCTGCCCATCCCTTCAGATGTTTTGGAACTACAACTCCCATCAGGCAGAGCCAGCCTGGTGAGTTGTAGTCCAAACCATCTGTAAGGCACCAAGTTGGAGAAAGCGGAGTCAATGGAACTTCATTGACTCTTTCCTGACACACACACACACACACGTGTCATTGCATCAGGACTTGAGTTTCCGTAGGCGGCTGTCCTTGGCAGAGTTCACAGGCTTTTGGGTTGTGTCCTGGAAAACTCAGTGTTTTCCAGATGTGTGTTGTTGAAGGAAGGCATGGGAACGGTGGGAATTTGGGAGTGCCTGCCTCTTGGCCGAGCTGGGACAGCATGTACCCATAGGCCTCTGGGAATATGGTAGGGTTGAGGAGGTGGGGACTTTCCCTCCCTGAGCATCTCTTGGATTCCTGCCTGCCTACCTCAAAAAGCAGATGTGAGAAAGTCTTCCCAGAGTGAGGCCTGTTCCTGTCTTGGGTTCTGAGTCAAACTTGGCCCCATCTGCACCATGCGTTTAAAGCAGTATCATACCACTTTCATGGCTTCCCCCCCCAAAGAATCCTGGGAGTTGTAGTTTGTTAAAGGTGCTGAGAGCGTTTAGGAGACCCCTGTTCCTCTCACAGAGCTACAATTCCCCAAGTGGTTTAACAGACCATACCTCTACCCGGGGAACTGTGGGAATTGTAGCCCTGTGAGAGGAATTAGCGGGGAAGAGTTTTGGACCCCACCTGCACCCTGCTTCATACCACTTTAAATAGTTATAACCCCCCCCCCAAAAAAAATTAATCCTGGGAACTGTCGTTGGTTAAGGGTGCTGAGAGTTGATAGGAAGCCCCTAATCCCCTCACAGACCTACAATTCTCACAGTTCCTTGGGGAGAGGGATTAACGGTTAAACTGGAACTGTCCATCTGTGAGGGGAATAGGGAGCCAATGGTCTGACTCAGTATAAGGCAACTTCCTGTGTTCCTTTATCTGTCTTAATGCAGACCTCTGTAAATAAGAAGTAAAATTTGCATGGATGCTTAGATGAGGTTTAATTTCTTCACACCATCGTCAGTAATGCCCTCTTTGACCCGGGCATCGATGGTGAGGTAAACAAGGCAACATGTCTTTGTGAAATTCCTGCTTCTTGATGGCTAGGCGATGTTGGCAGGAAATGGTTGGCATGAATATATACGTAACAAGTTCCCCTTCGGACAGATCAGTCACATCTGCGTGTGCTGTGCCAGCACACTCAGGCAGAGCAACGGCCGGCAAATTGTTGCGCAGCACAATCACATTCATTGTTGGTTTCAACACCACCTTCAGTCACCACACACTTAGAGCACACACACCCCCTGCACAAAGCACCCTGGGAACTGTAGTTGGTTACGGGTGTTGGGAATTGTTGTTCCTACAGGATTCTTTGGCACCAACTTGCTCTCACAGACAGGCCAGAGCCACAAGCACAGCGCCTGATGTGGATTGTAAGGTACAGGCCAGGTTGGCAT
This sequence comes from Lacerta agilis, assembly GCF_009819535.1. Lineage (NCBI taxonomy): Eukaryota > Metazoa > Chordata > Lepidosauria > Squamata > Lacertidae > Lacerta > Lacerta agilis. The sequence goes on along the minus strand of NC_046328.1, from coordinate 29,592,829 downwards.
GAGCAACCTACCTGACCCCAAACCAGGGCTTTTTTTTCAGCCAGAACTCACCGGATGGAACTCAGTTCTGGCACCTCTCAGGTGGTTGCCATTGCCATTTTAAGAGAACAAGGGAGGCGTTCATGGAGAGATACAGCGCCTATTTTTCCAGAAAAATAGCACTGCCCCAAACCATTTTGAGCAGGGGTGGAGAACCTTTTAATACCTGGAGGCCACATTCCTTTCTGGGTAACCTTCCTGGAGGCACATGCCTATGGCAGGCAATGCCAGAGGCAAAAGTGGATTGGTCAACAAACCTAAAATATACCCTTATACAGTAGGCCAGTTTGTGCACACATCTCTCCAGTCAGGCAAGGAAGAAGCATTATCAGAGACTGAGGACATCCCAGTCAGGCCAAAACACTTCAGAGTTATAAGCTTTAAGAAATAATTCGGTAGAAAAAGAGACCGTTAATGGTCAGACTAGTTTATTTGTGAAGCAAATAGCCTAGGCCAGGTCTGCTCCTTATCCACTTTGTAATGTAAACTTGAGCCACTGTGTTTGGATCTAGTGACTGAAGAGATGGAAGATACTTCTGAAATAAGAGATGAAATAAATAACCTAGCCAGGTCTGTTCATTATCCACTTTGTTATGCAAACTTGGGCCAAGGCATTTGAAAGCTGAAGCTACTTCTGGAAGAATCGCTACAGCAGCGTGTGGAAACCTTTTTGCTACCCTGGCTGGAGATGTATTTTCTCGGCACCAGGGCATTGGAGAGTCCCTCATAGGGGTCCATGGTAGTGTTTTAATCAGCCCATCTACATGTGGGTGAACCTGTTTCCTGCTTTACAGAAGACAGTCCTCTTTTTGACAGGCTGTCTGGCCGAAACTCCCTGCCCATAGAAAGGCAGCGTGGCAGGAACAGCATTAAGCAACCCATTTTTTACATTCAAACAAAAACTAGTAGGTGTGTGTGGCAAAGGAAGAAAGGGTATACAAATGGAGAATTCCCTGGATGCCAAGATCCAGGTTTGGGACAATAACTATTTGGTGAGAGAACCCCATCAACTAGTTAAAATCACAAAATATGCAGCAAAGGAAAGCATGGGAATATCAGCTGTTAGACCTTTTATAATATGCCATTGTGAGTTCCAAAATAGTCCACCCCATCATAGAAAAATACAAGATTGGTAAGTTAAAAATGGTTTACTTACAAACTCTTCAAAGGTCAGGTTCATGTGCTTTTCTATCCATCAGTCAGAAAACACAGGCGATACCACTTGGCTTAGTTTCAGTGTTGAAAGTTCTATTGGCACAGATAGAACACAATAATGGCTTGTTAGAGCCATGCAGTCTGAGCTTGGAACAACCATCTCAGATCTCTTTACATGCTGAGCTTCTTGGGTAGACTGAGAGAGAACAGTAGGCCTGATTACCTGGTTCCTCCCAAGGTAAGTCCAGCATGACAGCTTACTCTATGGTTTTAACCCCTGCATGTATTAGTTCAACTTAAAATCTCTTTCCTGCAGGGAAAACCTGCAGTTTTGTGCTGAATTGGAGCAAACAGCAATGGGATTTCCCCAGTATTGGGAAGGTTTTAATGTCTGGCGTATTGTATATTATTTTATATTATGTTACGCCGTCCTGGGGCAACCCAGTCAGATGGGAGGGGTACAAGTAATGAACTGTTGTTGTTCCAATTTGTTGCTAAGGAACAGGTTTTCCGGCCGGAGAAAAGGCAAGAAGTGTGGACAAGCCCTCTAACAGGGGCCTCTCCTAGTTCTACTTAGAGATGCCATTGGGAATTGAACCTGGGACCTTCTGCCTGCCAAACAGATGCTCTGCCACTGAGCCACAGCACTTAAACCTCTCCACTCACTGCTACAACAGGAAAGGAACGTGCCCTCTCAGGGTTCTACGAAGCCCAAAATATTTTAGGTTGTGAACACCACCCCAGGGAGTGTTCTGGCTGAACACATAAACCCTCTCCCTTGTAAATCCTTGTCTGTTTATGCTTTTCCTGAATGTTTCCTTCTTCTTTGTTGCCCTATGCCAGGGACAAGAGTGAATCATATGTCTCTTTTTAAAACTAGGATTGCGTTGTTCCCCTACCCCCACCCGCAAATTCTGGAGAGCGGGGCCGTGTAGGAAGTGTTTATAGCCTTGGGAAGGTGGGGTGAGTGGGGAGGGTTTTTTTTTTGAGACATAAACAGTCTAGGACTCAATGCACGAGGTCATACTGCATTGGGTTTGAGCACGCTCACAAACATGTGTGCCATTCATGCGCAGAAACCCACCGGGCCTTGATTTAGATCCCAGATGAGCACACATTCATGTAACACTCAAAAGCTTTTCTTTCACACATGTGCGACACAGAGAATCCATCTTCAGTTATGTAATTTTTTAAAAAATGTTAGCTTAAAGCAACTGAGGGGCTGTGATTTTCATTAGAGCAGCAGCAACAACCAGAGAAATGAGGGACAGTTAAAATAATCCTGCCCATGTGCCACTTTTCACTATCAAAATTAAAGACTCCCATAGCTAGGGATGGACAAAGTTGACAGTTATAGTTTCTCCTTTTGACAATCTGTATTTTCACATCTCTTTGCGAATTTGTTTTTTAAGAATTCCTTGTGAATATTCATTAGCATTTCAGTGCAGTTTTTCCTAATATACAGTGGTACCTCGGGGATGCGGGTGGCGCTGTGGGTTAAATCACAGAGCCTAGGGCTTGCCGATCAGAAGGTCAGCGGTTCGAATCCCCGTGACAGGGTGAGCTCCCGTTGCTTGGTCCCTGTTCCTGCCAACCTAGCAGTTCGAAAGCATGTCAAAGTGCAAGTAGATAAATAGGGACCGCTCCGGCAGGAAGGTAAACGGCATTTCTATGCGCTGCTCTGGTTCACCAGAAGCGGCTTAATCATGCTGGCCACATGACCCCGAAGCTGTAAGCTGGCTCCCTCGGCCAGTAACGCGATGAGCGCTGCAACCCCAGAGTTGTCTGCGACTAGACCTAATGGTCAGAGGTCCTTTACCTTTACCTTTACCTTACCTTGGGTTACAGATGATTCAGGTTATAGATGCTTCAGGTTACAGACTACACTAACACAGAAATAGTACCTCAGGTTAAGAACTTTGCTTCAGGATGAGAACAGAAATCGTGTGCTGGTGGCGTGGTGGCATCGGGAGGCCCCTTTAGCTAAAGTGGTACCTCAGGTTAAGAACAGTTTCAGGTTAAGAACGGACCTCCAGAACGAATTAAGTTCTTAACCCGAGGTACCACTGTACATTGCATTTATATGCAATTTTACCTAATATACACATTTTCTTTTGCAAAGCAATCTTAAGAACATAAAAATCACCTGTTGGCAAATCTAGTCCAGCATCCTTTCTCACAGTGGCCAACCAGGTGCCTGTGCAAATCCCTCAAACAGGACCTGAGTGCAGGAACATTATCCCTACCCCCACCCCATGATTTCCAGCAACTGGTATTGAGAAGAATTACCACATCAAACCAAGGAGGCAGAGCATAGCTATCATGACAAGTAGCCATTGATTGCCCTTGTCTCCATTAATTTGTCAAATCCTCATTTAAAGCCATTCTAAGTTGGTTGCCATAACTTCCTCCTGTGGAAGTGAGTTCCATAGTTTGACTATGCTTTGCATTAAGAAGTATTCTTTTGCATTTCAATGCACACTTTATCCCAATAAATGCATCTTTTTACACATTAGTTAGCTGGAGAACTGCATTATGCAATTCAGAGAGCTGTGAGTTTTGATGGAGGGTTGTGTTTCGGTTCACGAATTGTTTCAGATCAGTGTGAATCTGGTAGGTTAGCCTTTAAAAACTACTTATATACTTGAGTATAAGCCTAGTTTTTCAGCACATTTTTTGTGCTGAAAAAGCTGCCCTCGGCTTATACTCGAGTGAGGCGGGCGGTGGGGGCGGTGAGAAAGAAGCCCTTTCTCTCCGCTCGTGCCGCCACCTGCTCTTCCCAGTCAACCATTCCTTAAGAAGTGTACAAGAACGGCGGTTCTTTACTCTCCCCAGGCAGCTTGTTCCATTCCTGAACTGCTCGCAAAAATGCAAACTTGGCAAAGGAGGAACAGGAAGGAGCAGCCCAAAGGGCTGCTTTCGGGCTGCTCGTTCCTCCTCCTCCTCCACAGCGGCAAAGGTGAACCGGCTTATACTCGAGTCAATAAGCTTTCCCAGGTTTTTGTAGGAAAATTAGGTGCCTCGGTTTATATTCGGGTCGGCTTATACTCGGGTATATACGGGTAATCCAAATTCTGTCCCATCCTTACCTGCAGCTGATACAAATATGACCATGTGCGTACCTCCACACAGTTCCTCTCAACATCTAATTGCAAGTCTCCCATAATGTTATTTTAGCCCTTACACATAGGCCACCCTGGCCAAGCCTTATTTGCAGCAGGACTTAAGAGATCATTCTTTATTACATTTTTATCCTCCCTTTCCTCCAGAACTGTGGAGATTGTCCACATGCTGATTCCTCCTTTCCTTTTAACCTCCCACTAACAACCCTGCGAGGAGGTTACGCTGTGGGACAGCAACTTGCGCCAAGGCCAACCAGTTAATTTCCTGGTTGGGGTGGAATTAAATTTAGGACAGGCACAGTGTGTATAGTTCCTCTTCCCCCTGTTCTATGATGTGAGGGATAAGAAGCCACCATTTTGGAAATCAATCCTCTTCATAAAGCAAATCTGTTTGTGTGTGTTGCCTTTAAAAAAAAAAAGAGGCTTCATTGAGCAAATTCACTTGGAGGCGTCTAAATTGGTTTGTTGGCATCAGCAGAGCATTCCCATGCTCCGTTCATTTTTTTTTCCTAAACATATTTATTGATTTTCCAACATATATTTCCAATTACCAAACAAATTACAATGCCAAATTAATTATACAATTCCAATTATAACAATTCCAATTATGCCAAATTTTTAACTTGTGAATTCCCCATGTCTCGGACTCCGGAGCGCTTTCTTATGATCTTTTCCAGTTGCTTCATAAAGTCAATATTTTCACAGCCTCTGATAAATGCCAGCAAGCAGACACTCTTATAGTAAATAATGTCTCTGTGTGGAAAAAGCCATCCTCTCCCAATATCGCATTTCGGCTGACGCCATCTTGAAAGTCTCTCATAAATCAAACTTGTAAATCAAACTGCGACACACCAATTTCTTCCCCTGTGAGCCGTCCCCACTCTTTTCCGGGAGGGCCAGACCCTCGTAAATTCCACTATCAATCGTCCATCAAATCCGGCTTCTCCCTTTGAAGTGGTGTACAGCTCCACAGGCTATCATCAGCACTCGGCAGTTAATTCTAGCTGCGTCACAGCCAGCCGAGGATCCTCCATTTCTGTTGAGTCAAGTCCAGATCAAGTTTCACCTCCACACAGTTTATTTTTGTAATTTCCATTCTAATTTCCATTCTGTCTTTAAAGTCCACTTGCCATTTGCCTGTGAAAGTGGATTTTCTAGGGGGAGGTTTCGCCCGTGTTAAGTAGATATTGAGGCAAAACAAACGGAGATTCCAGAGCTTACCCCCCCTTCTTTTCCCTCCTTCACATACCAATGTAAAGTCCGCGTCTTCTTCCAATCTTCATTCTTAATCACTCAGGGCTGCAGTTAGCAACATTCTTCCCACTCCTTTGTCCGAGACATGCCCAAAATCTTTAAACAAATTTATATATCCAATTAAAGGGAGCGTGCACGAACGGGGCCGGCTCCAGGAGCTGCATCTGAAAACGAGCCCTATGTGCCCAGACTCCCCCACCGGTCCCGAAGGACCCAAAGCGGGTTAAGGAGTACCGCGGGCAAAGGCAGCCCTCCCCGTCGTCCCGGGGAGGTGGGAGGCTGCTTACTCCCATCGCAGCCGCCAAATTAACTCGTGATAGATAGCAAAGATGTTAAAGTCCGCCATCCTCCCGCTGTGCACGCCGGGAACTCCCTCCCATGCTCCGTTCATAGGGGTTTTTGTTTTCTTTTCCTTGCTTCTTTCATATTGAGTTTCCCCCCTTCTCACCCAGCTCAGTCTTCCAGTAAAATTAGGAAGACAGCTGTTTGCCAGGAATGTAAAAGTCTAATTCCCAAGTGCAGCTTGCCATCCGTAAACAGACTCAGGATTTTTCCTTGATCACATGGAAACATGAATTGGAAGATGACTTGATCCAAAGGGATAAATGACTATTTATTTCTGCATCAAAGATATATATTTTTCAAAACAACCCCTGGAACTGAGAGTGTTGTATCTATGCAGTGGGGCTGCCATACGTCTTCAAAAAAAAAAAAAAAAGGTCAGCACAGGCCGTGGGTATTTAAGATCAAGGCCCCAATCAGCTGCACGAGAACCCCAAATTAATAGGATGCGGTAATGCTTCTAAATAACAGTTGCATAGCCTTCAAGTGTCCTGATTTTCCAGGGAGAATCCCAGAATGACAAAAGCCACCCTGGTTTCTGATTTTACCATGGAATGTCCCCATTTCCCCCGCCAGAGTGGCAATTTTGTCCCAATAATAATAATGCAAATAAAGAACACTTTTTATAACTCCGCATACACATTCTATATTTGCACTTAACTGCCTTGTGGTCCGCATGACGCTCTTATTTTTAGCCTGGCAATACTGGCACTGGAGGCTCAAGGAATGCAGAAACCATTGCCAACTGGGCAGGCAAGCCACAAGCAGGTGGCATACAAAGCTGCTTTGATTCTCCGTCCTCTCCCTAACTCAAAACAACTCCGTTTAGCTTGTGTGTGTTTGCTACCAAGATATCAAGTCTGAATTAGCTTCGTTCTCTCACTGGGGCAATAAAGCTGTGACTGGGCTATGTTGCCTCCGTCTGGAGGGCGGTTCATCCCTGCACATAGAAGACTAGCATGTCAAGAAGCACCCTTCTCTCTGAGATGCTAAGTAAGTGCCAGTGTTGCACAGGTTGCAGGTGCTCACCCAGGGTTCAGTTTCCTTGGAAAGAGGGCCGTAGGAGACTGTGGTGTCTTTATTATATATGGTTTATTTGCACCTGAGGTTGGATGTATGATGGAGGGGCTCAGAGCATTAACACCCCAGAAAGTCTTGCTTCTCCCACAGTCATAGCTTTCGATTCAAGCAGAAATCAACCATGGCTCTCACTCTCTGACTTCTGCCTGACTTCTCACAGACTCTGACTCCAGGTGATGGAGGGGCTGGTACAAAAACAACAACACTTCCTTTCTTATACTGATGATCCCTACTTAGGACCATTAACTCACCAAGAAACTTGCATGGCTCCTTCAACAATGTTGTTGTTGTTGTTCAGTCGTTCAGTCATGTCCGACTCTTCGTGACCCCATGGACCAGAGCACGCCAGGCACGCCTATCTTCCACTGCCTCCCGCAGTTTGGCCAAACTCATGTTCAACAGTGGAATCCCCGCAAACTCACAACACTATTGTTGGCATCCACCTGTCTTGAGAGACAATGGAGTATGGGGGGAGGGTTGAAGTCGGCTGTGTTAGCAGTGACTTGCCTAGGGTACAAGCCTGGGCAGTGTGTATGGAGGTCCGGGGCTGCCCAGACAACAAGACGGCCTCACAAATGTGGTCCAAAGGAGACCAGAGCAATGCGTTTGGCAACAGCTTGGCTGCAGGAGTTGCCAGAAGGTGCCATCCTTCTGTCTTAGGGATAGGGACTCCACTCCAGATTTTGTAGGGTTTACTCCTTAGCCTTTTATTTTCCCCAAAGACATCCCACAAGGCAGCAGAAGTTTAGGATCAGAGTTTTTCTTTTTCCAGATGGGCTACCTGCCCTGACTGATGAGTCCCATCCGCACCTTCCTTCTGGGGAGACTACTGCTAGTACAATACTATTTTAAAATAAAATAAAATATGCATTTTCTCATTTTGATGTTTTTAATGGTGTTTTATGGGATCCCCCCCCCCCGCTGATTTTATATGTTTATTATATGTTACCTACCACCTTGATATGTTTTTGTGAAAGTTCAGATTATAAATACATGAAGAAAATTGCGATGATGTTCTAATCTGGAAAGACCTGGAAAGTCTAGTGTGAAGGAAGGTGGGATTCCAAAAATTCTTTCAGTGGGTTCCGCCATCGCCTCTTACAGAAGTTCCTTGTTCACTTGCTACCCGTCTATGAAGGAAGCTTCTGTTCAGTACCTGTTTTCCTTGGTCAAAAAGCCAGAGGAGCTTTGGTGACCATCACATTGGGGCCCTCACACATGCAGACCCAGGGCACATATTTCTTCAGGACTGACTGAAGCAGAGCCAATCTCACCCACCTCAGATGGACGGATGTTTATACGCCCTTCATTGAAATTATGAACGTCAAGTGCTGGAGGTTTTACAAACAAGATTCCATTTGAGTGTCTTGTTCTGCAACTCAGACAGTCTGGAAAGGAGTCAGAACTAACGGCTGGTGCTAAAACTTCATTAGTTTGTCCTTTTCCATCCCCCTGGCAGCCAAAAAGGGGTATGAAATTTCTACCACACCCTTTCTGTGCAAATTAGGCTGTGAAGACGGGCCGTGCTGCTTGTCTGAAGTACATTTAAAGCACACAAACACACCAAAAATTATGGAAACTGTTGTTTTTAAGGGTGCTGGGAGTTGTAGCACTGTTGGGGGTAAACTACAGTTCCCAGATACTACTTTTTTGGGGGGGTGCTTTAAATGTATGGCGTATATGCAGCCTTAAAATGCTGGTGTCTTGCCTCTATCCAACCCATCACTGAATAACGTCCAGCATTTCCTAGAATTGAAATGTGGACATGGTTATAACCTGTTGCGCAGCTGAGAGAGCAAGAGACAAATGTGGGCAGAGCAACTATTGTAATTTTTACCTTTGCAGAGTAGGCTAGTTTCTACACACATAAGGCTCTTCCGCACTTGCACTTGAATCGGAACAAACGGATTGACGTTTGTTCTGATGGAGTGTTAGACAGCGGGTTTTCCTGGGGAAAGAGGCAGGGCAAATGGAAAGCTGTTCGGACCCATCATGCCTAGAAAAGACATGCAGAAGTGTGGAGAAGCCCTTAATCACACACCCTTCTCTATCTTCTACCCAGGCAAGCAAGAGGCATTGTTAGAGTTCTAGCCAGGAAAAAACACTTCAGGGGGGAGTGAAGCTAAGCCAGTGTGGTGAGTGACCTGGGGAGACTCCCAAGTGGCCAGAGAGAAAGAGATTATTGCATATATTAGTATTGTGCAGTTTGAAGCAACTGGATGCGTGAAAACGGAGTCCTTTTGGAATGAAGCATTGACCAGAGCCATGAAAATATTATTCAAAGTTTGCTTGCATAACTTTCTTTAAAACATAACAAAAACCCGTTAATGATACATCCATACAGTTCCATATCTTGTGCATATCAAGCACAGGCAGAGCGTATTTTCAAAAATAACTTTAAACTAGGGTTGCCATATGTCAAAAAGTGAAAATCCAGATACAAAAATTGTTCAGCTTCTTTGCTTCCCCCCCCCCCCAACATTGGGGAAAAAATGAAGGTATTTTTTAGGACATTCACCAAAATCTACACTTCCGACATGGGATGCCATACGTCCGGATTTCCCCAGACATTTCAACAATTTTCGCCCGGACACCGTTTCCGACGGCACACGGCAGCCCTATTTAAACAGAACTGAGATCATAACACCACCCTGTTCCAGCTTCCATTAGACTGGAGCTGTTTACAGAGAAGAGAAGAGAAGAGAAGAGAAGAGAAGAGAAGAGAAGAGAAGAGAAGAGAAGAGAAGAGAAGCTGTTTACTTCAGAAGAGTCTTACAGTACACATTTTTACTCCAAAAGAACCAAAACGGTGACCTAAGGTTGCTCATTCATGCTGTTAGCTAGCTAGAGAACAACAACCAGAGTGCTATTCTAACATAGCCCCCATGTTAAAGCCTTTTACCAATGTGCATTTAACCATTGTCAAATAAACCAATTATACTTAACAGATATTCCCCTCACAGAGCTGAAATTTCCCAGAGTGGTTTGACCATCAGGGAACTCTGGAAATGATAGCCCTGTGAGGGTAATGGGGGTCTCCTAACAACTCTCAGCACCCTTAACAAACTACAGCTCCCAGAAGAAGAAGAAGAAGAAGAAGAAGAAGAAGAATAATAATAATAATAATAATTATTATTATTATTATTATTATTATTATTATTATTATTATTATTATTATTATTTGGTGGTGGTGGAAGCCACGATTGTCTAAAGCAGTATCCTAGTGCTTTAAATGTGTGGTGTCAATGTGGCCTTTGTCGTGTGTATGTGGACAAAGAGAACAGTCAAGATGGTTGCTTAGGAACATGAATTCTGAGGGAGGCCCAGCCTGGGAGGGTCTCCGGTGCCGCCATCTTCTGACGCTCTCGCGTATCCCCCAAACCTTTTTAGCCCTCTTCACCAAAACTCTCAGGGAGGTCCTCCCAGTTTGGCGCGAGACCTCTAAGCACCAATTGAAGGCTCTTGCTTCATTTCCCCTGATCCAGGCAGATGGGGAGCAAACAGCAGAAACCTGCAGCCATATCTGCACCCGAGTTGCTCAAAGTGAAGATCATCTACTGGTGAGGCAGGGAGAAGTTTGTGCATCGATCGGTCAGTCCCCGCGTCTGACCGCAAGAGGATGTGCTCCTCTGTTACCCACTGCCGCTATACAGCAAGCATGGCAAGAGTGGTCGGGCAACGGCCCGGAGACCACAGTTCGAATCCCCACTCAGCTGTGCAGCTCACTCAGGGTCCTTGAGGGCCAGTCGCTGTCTCGCAGCCCAACCTACCTCACAGGGGTGTTGCGAGGGTAAAATGGGAGAGCAGGGAGGACCATGTACTTGAGCTCTTCAGAGGAAATGTGGGGTATCAACTTGGGTGCCCACGGGCAATTTTGGGGGGAGTGGGTTAAAATAAAGCATTAAAAGTATTTTTGTGGGGGGGGGGAGCAGGATAAGTTATCACAAAACAAGTTGTGCCTGTACATTTTGCCCTGTAGCTCAGGTTCTACAAATGCTGAAAATGTACTATGTATATATAAAAGAAATCCGTGAATGTGGAGATTATGGTACATCGGGAAGGGGGCCCCCAACTGTCCCTCATTCCTCCCCCCCTCCTCAGATACCCATGGATATAAATGTAGTCTATACTGTTGTGAGTTTGGGGGAGGTAGATTGTATGCCTGTAATTCTTAGATCAAAAGGAGGATTCAAACTGCTGAATCAGCCAGGCATGGGCTATAATGGCCCCGTAAGTATAGGTCCTTAAGGTAACAAAGGAAGTGGCTCTGTGCCAGAAGGCGAAAGGATAAGCCCCCTCTCCCTCAGCTGCCTGGAAGTTAATAAAACAAAAGGCCTGAGAGGCGTGTGAGTGTAGAAGTTAGGTGGAGGAGGAAGCCAGAGAGAAAGAGAAAGAGGCATGCTTGGTTTCTGTTTGAATCCATGGCTTTAGCTATAAGAGAAACAAGATCCTCTTGGGGTGTTAATAATGCTGTGAACCCCTCCATCCATAGGCTCAGGTGGTATGTAGGTATAAATAAACCATAAATCATAAAGACACCACAGCCTCCGCTGTCCCTCACTCCAAGGAAACCAAACCCTGGAACCCCTCACACCACTCAGAGATTGGAGTGGTGTGCAATAATACTGCATATTTTGGAAAGTTGTCATCTTTGGTTAAAATATATTTTAACCAATTTTTGCATGATGCGGCTGCTAAGATCAAGGCGCAAGTTTCCGTCCGTGTTGTAATACAATTGGGCACCATTTTGAATCAAGATTGCAGATGGAACTGTTCAAACCTGCACTTGTTTCAAAACCGTGCTGGTTCATTTGGTTTCCTAGAATTCCTCAGCCAATCGGGGTATGAGGCTGCTGGTAATAAAATGAATAGAATCATAAAATGTTGGCAACTTTATGAACAGACCGTTTGTTTTTCTTTTGTTTTGTTTTAGAGCCGAATGAGGGTACAAAAGTCGGGTAAGTGTCCCTTGCAGGAGAACTGTTCCTCCTCCCAAATATCACCCCCCCACACCGCTTATTCTGCCCTGAGCACCCCACCACTACTGAATCCCCCAATTCATATCCTTTGTGTTTCCTTAGTCCCCTTCAAATCTTGTGATTCTCTGAATAACAGTTTCTGGGAATTACAAACGGGGGCAAGCTACTGTTCCACTCAGGTCCTGCTTGCTGGCTTCCCTGAGGCATCGAGCAGGCCATTGTGAGAAACCGACCTAGCCTGATCCCGATTTGGCCTGATCCTGCAGGGCTCTGAGTACCAAAAAGTTAGGGGAGAGTTGCTATCGTACTCAGGTCCTGCTTGTGGGCTCCCTTCCCGTTGGGGCATCTAGCTGGCCACTGTGAGAACAGGATGCTGACTAGATGAGCCTTTGGACTGAACCGGCAGCCAGGCTTTTAAATACCCCTCCTTTCTAAACCCCAATGTTTAGAGTTCCGGTGAGGAGGGGGTAGGGCAAATAGCGCTGCTTCCCCAACAGGATGTGGGATTAGATCTCCGCCTGCCGCCTTTTGCTTTGAAAGAAAAAGAGCTGGCTACATTCTTCTGTGATTCATCTCTCTAGTTCTTGCAGATTAAAAAGCTCCTGGAAAAATGCTTCCCGAACATGCTGGAAATTGTAAGTGATGTTCCTCTGGGGGCGGGACAGGGGACACACCTGGGGGATAGGAGGAAGAAGTCTGGATGCGTTGCGGTACCCTCCGCACCATACATTTAAAGTTCTGTGCGTGGGTTCCCCAAAAGTTTCGTGGAGCTACAATTCCCAGCACCCTTAAAAAACCTGCAGTTCCCATGATCCTCAGGGGGAAGCCAAGTGCTTTAATTGTGCCTTAAATGTATGGTGTTGGTGTGACCTTGAATAGTGATCTTTGGTGTGAGCACAGGAATGTTTATTATTCCATCCATGTCACGCCCTTTCCCCCAAGGTGCCCAGGATGGCATCGTTTCCCCACACGCACTGTCACCCTCACAACGACCCTGTGAGGTAGGATAGGCTGAGTGTGAGTGGCAGGCCCAATGTTTGCCCCATTACGTGCTCACAATGACCCTGTGCAGTGACTGGCCTCACCCCACCGCATTTTAAGTGTACAACAACCCTGTAAGGTAGGTTAGGGTGAGAGGGAGTCGTGGGCGCAAGTGCGCACCCAATTTTATTCTCATAATGACTCTGTGTGGTCGATTAGACTGAGGGAGAGTGACAGGCCCAAAGCCTTCCTCCCAGTTTTTCCTCTTTATTTCCCTCTCTTCTTTTCCTGACTCCACTCCAGGTTGGGGAAGTTGGTGGTCAAGGTACCTTTGAGGTGGTTCTTCCAGCATCCGATCAGGTTTTGCACTCGAAGACGGTAAGTACCACCGAAATGGGCTCCCTGATTTGGCACACGCACCTGGTACACACTGTACATTTAAAGCTCCCCCTAAGAATCCTGGGAACCGTAATTTGTTATTTATATTATATTATTTAAATTTCTATACCACTTTATATTTTTAAGAAAAACCTCAAAACGGTTTGCAGCATATTAAATCAATAAAACATAAATAAAACAATCTGAAGAAAGTCAAATATAGAGTATACCAAGGGTCAGCAAACTGTCCACTGTCCCTCAGACCTTGTGGGGTGCCGGAGTATATATATATATTTTTGGGGGGGGAATGAACCAATTCCTATGCCCCACAAATAACCCAGAGATGCATTTTAAATAAAAGCACACATTCTACTCATGTAAAAACATGCTGATTCCCGGACCGTCTGCAGGCTGGATTTAGAAGGCGATTGGGCCAGATCTGGCCCCCAGGCCTTAGTTTGCCTACCCATGGAGTATACAGTCAAAGCAACATAAGACAAAACTAAAATATTATCTTAAAGATTTCAAAATAAAACATTTAAAAGGAGGTTAACTACAGAATACATATTTAACCTAGATTATAGATCCAGGGATTCATAGCTCTGTGAGGGATAAACTACAATTCCCATAATTATTGGGGCAGGGCTAGAAATGTGCATTAACAAATGAATGCTTTGTACTAACACATCCACATAACACATTTCTGGAGTTCCTGGAGAATATGACTGCATATGGGTTTGATTCTGCCGTAAGTCACAAAAACGTACAACCTACACACAGTGGTACACCCAGTAAATCCACAACTTATACACATTTAACTTGTGTGCCTACAGCTTTGTGTGTGTGGCAAAAAATAAAAATTAAGAAAGGGCAGAAAGTGGGGGGTTGCAGGAAAAAATGACTAGGCAAACCCACCCACCTTTGAACCCAATATGTTTTGACAATACATGGTTTTTGGCTTTAGGCATGATCCCCGGAACGTACCCTCACGTAAATTGTGGGCTTGCTGTGCAAAACTGGGGGTCCCTTCCCTTGACTGAATCATAGATTCATAGAATCGTGGAGTTGGAATGTATCCTAAGGATCATTTAGTTCAACCCCTTGCAATGCAGGAATCTCAACGAAAGCACACATGACATATGACCATATGACTCCTGCTCCCAGGGCCATCTTTACCCACGGGTGCAAGGGGCGCAGGGCACCCGGGTGCTGATTTCTGGGGGACACCAGATGTATACCTACTGTATACCAGTCCCTCTCGATTGGCGGCAGTGAAAAGCAAAGGAGCAAAAGTTCCCGCCCCCTACCTCCGTTGCTGTTACTCCATAGCGTCAAATATTTCCAGGAAACAAAAGCAAAAGCATCCCCCCCCCGCTGCGTCATTGTTACAGGTTAGCGACCCCCCCAAAAAAAGCTCAACAACTTTGAGTTGCCCCCCCCCAAAAAAGGTCAACAACTTTGGCTTCCCCTCCCCCCAAAATAGCTCAATAAAAGTTAATTTGGAGAAAAGGCAGGAACAAATATAGGAGATATACTTCAGAGGTCCAGATTGTGGTGACCCCGGAAAAATTAACAATTTGGAGACTGCAGTTTGGTTTTTTTAATTGTTTTTAATTGGATTATGATTGGATTATCTGTTAATTGGCTGTTTTTATTGGAAAATTAATAAAAATGATTTTTTTAAAAAAGTTAATTTTGGGGCAGCTAAACTAAATTTGGGGGTGCTGGGCGGATCTTTGCACCCTGGTGGTAAATATGCTAAAGATGGTCCCTGCCTGCTCCCTTCCAGAGTTGCCAGCTGGGATGTTCTGCCTGCCTTCTACATTTCTATGAGGTAGCTGAACACTTAGAGCTGAGGTGCCCCCTAGTGCCCATACCTCTCCCAACGTTTTAAAAAGCCCGAATAAGAAAAGAGTTTTTCCAGGTACCCCTTCCAGATGGGCGGTTGTTGTTGCAATCATTGCTGCTTTTATATGCAGGTATTTCACAGCATGTAGATGATGCTCTCATCATGCAAATGCCAACCTGTACTCTTCTTCTTCTTTTCTACTTATAATCTGGATTTATCATTACTATTTATTGTTATTTAAACAATTTCATTTTTATGTTATATACTCCCACCCACATCACCATATCATAAAAATCTGTGCAATGTGCAACAATATATATATACAATGATACATTAAACACCATGAGAAAAAGTACAAAATAATCATTTAAATGACTGGCCAGTCAGCCTGCTGGCGTAAAAAAAAAGTACTCATGAGATGACAAGAGACCATCTATATTTCTGTATTGCAGGGGGGTTGACTAGATGGTCCTTGGTGTCCCTTCCAACCTCTAAAATTCTATGATATACTGTTTAACAGCTCCCCTTGGCTTACCTCCCCCTACTTAGCATCACTGGGGTGACTGTCCCACGCCTCTCCTTTCTGTTCCTGGCCCAGACACTCGCTTTCCTTAACCCACCTCTACTCACAGTGATACAACACAAAGAAAGACAGATTCAACCATCCCAGCCAGAGAACACACCAACTCTCACCTGGGGCTTTGCCTCCCACCCAAGGAGACACTCTACCACTCGCCAATACAGCCTCTCACCCTGAAAGGGTCAAGTGGCTTTGTCCTTCAGTTATCCGTCTACACACCACTGGTCTCTTAACCTGGAGAGCCCTGAATGAGCCTCTGACCTGAGCTATCCAGCAGCTCAGATTTGGCAAAGTGCAATGGTTTAAGGTGGAGCTCCTCTGTGATCTAGCAGATGGTTTCGTGTGTGAGAGACTGGCTCAGTTTCTTAGGGAGTTTCGCTCAATTTGTCAATCCAACTCCATAGCAAACATCAACAAAACATGGAACCAATTGGTTTTCTATTAGCTTGCGATTAAAAAATAAATAAATACTGGAAGGGGCTGGTGGGGGTCTAGGGGCAAAACTTGGGAGGCCTAAGTAAGAGCTAGGGTGAATCCTGGTAACTCAGGATTTATAGGCAAGCCCTCAGACCTGAGCTTTACAACAACTCAGGTTCAGAAAGTGTAGGGATGTTGCTAGACACTTAAAGGACTGGTGGCACCAAGCCCACACTACCAGTTTGCAAAAATACATAGGGTTCCTCGGAGCAAATGTAAACAGCAGGTGACCATGTTTCCACTAGGACTGCACTTTGCACGGTGGCCGGTTGAGCTGCAAACAAAGTAAAATAAATATATAAAGTTTGAAAAATGAGGGAGGGGCAGGAAAGCCCTCTGGGCCACCCCCTGACAACACCCTTAAAAAGTGCACACCTTAATTCAGTTTGCAGAGGAACTGAAATTGTGGGAGACGAGCTCCTGTGTGGTTTAGCTGCATCTTGCTAATCTGATTGGTTCACATGACTGGTATTGATGTGCTCCTGAGAATTGATAGCCGTACCCCCACACAAAGAAAACTAAAGGGAGGAGGGGTCACTTTCCATGTTGCATCCATTCGTTCCAGTTTTTACTCTTCTGGACATTAAAAAAAATAATCAAAAACTTTGCCAACCACTCTTTGGGTTGTATTATCCAATGCTAGTCCTGCTCAGAGAAAGCCAATTGAAATGAATGAACATAAGGCCAACCTGTTCATTAACGTCAATACATCTATGCTGAGTAGGACTAGCGTGGGATAGAAGCCTTTGTACCCAGCTGCTCAGACTGTGGCACATGATCCCCCTTTCATCCTTGTAACACAGGTGTGAGGCAGGTTAGTCTAAGTGGAAATGGCTGGCTTAGTGTCACCCATTGAGCAGGGCGCTGAACCCAGGTCTCCGCAGTCATCACATTCTGACACTGCAACTCAAGGATGGGGGAACCTGCAGCCTTCCAGATGTTGCTGGACCTTGACTTCCATCAGATTCTGCTGACTGAGGCTGATGGGAGCTGAAGTCCAACAACACCCAGAGGGCCACTGGGTCTCCCACCGTGAAGCCTTGCCCTGTAGGGCTGTTCTGCAAAAGTCAAAAGAGGGACTAGTAAGGCGTCTCTTTTTCCCTCCCTGTAAGAATGGCGATGGGTTCGTGGACACCAATGATAAGGTGAAAAAAATCTGCAGCGGCATCAAAGCGAACCTGAAGACCAAGAGCAAATGGAATCCCACAAAAGAATTAGAATCGTTCGCAAACGTGGGTGCGCAGTCGTCAGTAGAAAGCCAAGGGATCGGCAAATCAGAAACCAATCCATCACTGCAGCTGGCTTCAGAACAACCATCAACAGTGGTGCGGGTGCAAGAACGGCGATCAGTACCGACGCCGAAGCCGGAACAACCGTCAACGGTGAAACAGATGCTGCAGGTGCAAAAAGGCTGATCAGCACCGGGGCCGGCATTTGGACAACCATTAATGGTGGAACGGATACCAGAGATGCCAAAAAGCTGATCAGCACCGAGGCCACCGTTTGTACAACAGCCAACGGTGGAACGGATGCTGGAGATGCCAAAAAGCTGATCAGCACCGAGGCCACCGTTTGTACAACAGCCAACGGTGGAACGGATGCTGGAGATGCCAAAAAGCTGATCAACACCAAGAACGCCATTTGTACAACAGTCAACGCTGGAATGGATGCCGGAGATGCCAAAAAACTGTTCAGCACCAAGACCGCCATTAGTACAACAGTCAACGCTGGAATGGATGCCGGAGATGCCAAAAAGCTGATCAGCATCAAAACCGCCGTTTGTACGAGAGTCAACGCTGGAATGGATGCCGGAGATGCCAAAAAGCTGATCAGCACGAAGACCGCCGTTTGTACAACAGCCAGCGGTGGAACGCATGCTGGAAGTGCCAAAAGGCGGAACAGCACCAAAGGCGGTATTTGGACAACCACTAACGGTGGAACGAATGCCAGAGGTGCAAAAAGGCTCATCAGCACTGAAGGCGGAGTTCGGACAACCATCTTCGGGGGAACGAACGCTGCAGGTGCAAAAAGGGCGACCAGCAGCACCAAAGCCGGCATCGAAGCAACCGTTAACGGTGCAACGGAGGCTGGAGGTGCAAGAACAGCAGCCAGCATCAAATCCGGCATCGGAAAGATCATTCACAGTGGAACAAATGCTGGAGGTGCAAGAACAGCAGTCAGCATCAAATCCGGCATCGGAAAGATCATTCACAGTGGAACGAATGCTGGAGGCGCAAGAACAGCAGTCAGCATCAAATCCGGCATCGGGACAAGTGTTAACGTTGGAACAAATGCTGCAGGAGCAAGAATCAGCAAATGACGAAGCCCCCATTCCAGGGAGGCCCGCATTCATCAAGTCGACCAGGTATTGGGGTGCTGGGGGATTGGTAGAGTCTTTAAGTGATGGGCAGAAATACTTGCTTGGGGAGGCCAAATTAGGCTCGCAGGCCCGGGGTTCACCCTCAACCCATTTTAGACAAAGGATGAGAAGCCTCAGACCAGCCATCTCCGGCTGACCCTTGGGCCACACTCCCTCCTCAGGCACACCACTTCTCTCCAGGTCACACCCCTAACTGATACTCCTATTTTTCACTCATACAGGAGGGAATCAAAACATTAAAACTCTGCCACTTTGCTAAACGGCAGCAGCAGTTCTTTGCACTTTGCTTGAAATGTTTTGAAAATTATTGACCAATTTAGAGTTCCTCCTGACATCCTTCTTATTGTGCACCCATGATTATTTGTGCTCATGATGGTGTCGGGGCAGTTATACACAACCCCACTTTCGGTACTTGTTTGTGCCTACAAAGGTTTTGGGGTGGACACACTTCCAATCTGCCCATGCTTTGAAACTTCCTGCTAAAATCTTGCAACTTCTTGAGCACTCTTTCCACACTCTCCATAAGAGCATAATAAGAGTCCTGCTGTATCAGGCCAGTGGCTCATCTCATCCATCATCTTGTTCACGCAGTGACCAACCAGGTGCCCCAATGGGAACAAGACCTCAGCACGAGAACACTCTCCCCTTTTGTAGTTTCCAGCAACTGACATTCAGAGGCCTAGTGCCTCTTGACAGTGGAGGGATATTAGTCAACACAGCTAGTGATTGATAGGCAGTGGCGTAGCGTGGGCTGCCAGTGCCCATACAGAATATGCATGTGCATTGAACTTCCTAACGGCCTCTGCATGACCCAGCAGATCACAGCCGCAGAGATAAAAAAAGAAGAGTTATTTTGTTGTCTGGAGAGGTCACTTCTTGGTTCGCATGGAGAAGCTGTTTTAAACAGAGTCCAGCAATGGAAGTGCATAACTGTACTGAGGCAGCACTGGGTGTTGAAATCCTGCACCCCTAACAATTTTTGTGGGACGCGGGTGGCGCTGTGGATTAAACCACAGAGCCTAGGGCTTGCTGATCAGAAGGTTGGCGGTTCGAATCCCCGCGACGGGGTGAGCTCCCGTTGCTTGGTCCCAGCTCCTGCCCACCTAGCAGTTCGAAAGCACGTCAAAGTGCAAGTAGATAAATAGGTACCGTTCTGGCGGGAAGGTAAACGGCGTTTCCGTGCACTGTTCTGGTTCGCCAGAAGCGGCTTTGTCATGCTGGCCACATGACCTGGAAGCTGTACGCCGGCTCCCTCGGCGAGTAACGCGAGATGAGCACTGCAACCCCAGAGTTGGACACGACTGGACCTAATGGTCAGGGGTCCCTTTACCTTTACCAAATTTTGTACCCAGGGCAACCACCCCTGTGGCCCCCCACGCTGCGCCACTGTGGATAGCCTTATCTTCCGCCATCAGATCAGATCCAGTACTGTAGTATAGTGGGCCCCGATTCAGGCCAAGATGAGAGGGCACCTCATGCCACACAGCTCTTCCCTTAGATTAGCTGCAAAGGAGGGACCTGTAGCTTAGAGGTGAATCTGAAGTTCTCTCTTCCACACAGCCGTCCAATATACACTTTGCTGCCTCCTTTGCCTCAGTCCAGCCTCTCACTCTTTCCTTCTGCTTTTAAGGGTGGGGAAACCTCTCCAGAAGCAGAGAAAATAATGGCGGGTGGGTCCTCCTGGCCTACTCATTTAAGCAATTGCTGTTCTAGGACGGCCAAATGGCTTGTGCCAACCACACCTTGCTCTTGCCACAACTGTGAAACAACTTCTGCCCCCACAAAACTCTGCAGCATCGAGTTGCAAGTACTAGGCTGGCCAAACCGGCCAATCTGAATTTCTCTGTTTTCCTAAATTTGGTTCTCCACATTTCCACATCAG
The DNA here is from genome assembly GCF_009819535.1 of Lacerta agilis. Lineage (NCBI taxonomy): Eukaryota > Metazoa > Chordata > Lepidosauria > Squamata > Lacertidae > Lacerta > Lacerta agilis. The sequence continues at coordinate 29,572,331 of NC_046328.1, read as the reverse complement.
TTTGCTGTTTTGTTTTTCCCCCCAAAGCCCTCTTGAAATTAATCAGCATATTAGTGTGAATTCCTCTTAATTTGCATTCTTTTGGTGTGCAGTGCACATTTTTGCAAAGCTATTTCCCCTGATGCACTGCATTTGTGCCTTTTATATCCACGGATACATGCATCTTTATGCACACTATGTTACCCTGGTGTATTCACATTACTTGGCTGGGGAACCGCACAGCAAAAAGCGGAAATTTTGGAGGGTGGCTGTGTTTTAATTCACGTACTGTTCCAGGAAGTGCGAATTCTGTAGATCTGCAAGCTGATTCAAATTTCTCCTACATCCCTCCCTGAGTACCCCTTTCCTAGGTGGGTGCCCTGCTGATCCGCTTTCCTTCTTCCTTCAGGAAGTGAAGGTGTCGTTGGAGAGCAGATTATGACGGGATCGTCCGAAAAGGTGGAGCGACCTTGGGCGATCTTTGATAACCCTCTGCCCTCCCCAGCTAGGATCCCCCACCTATCTGGCAATAATATTAATAATAAAAATTTGGAAAATCTATAGGATTGTATTATTATTTGCTTTAGCAGGGTGTGGGGTAAGGAGTGGGGAGGAAATCATTCCTGTTGCAATCCTGGGAATCGGGTATTAGAAACACCAGTACCACATTTTTTCCCCTCCTATTTGCCCTGTTTGCAGTTTACATTATAGCAGAGATGGTGGCATCAGAACTCGGCACACGAAGGTAGGAAGTGGGGTGGAGAGTCCTTGGGTGGTATCCAACTAAATCATAGGGATGGGGAAATCTGTGAGTTTTGGTTTCTCTTAGTTTCTCATTTTTCCAGTCCTAAATTCAGTTATCCACATTTCCACTTCGGTTTGTGAACATTTTTATAACGTCATCAGCATTTTAGTGCAGATTTCGCAAAGCATTTCTTCCATGTTATTTCCACAAACAAATGTATTTTTAATGCTCGCTTTACTGCATTGCAAAATCCAGAGAGGCATGGATTTCAAAGGACTGCTGTGTTTCAGTTCTCAGATTATTTCAGAAAGTGCAAATTATGGTAGGTAAATTTGCCTTTAAATGTGAACGGAATCAACCCCCCCCCCATCCCTCCTTGGAATAGACCCTACCTCTGAAACCAATGCCCATGGTTCTGCATGCAATAAAGGAGGATTCTGTGGCCTATGTAAATATTTCGTTCATATTGGGTGGACTTCTCTTGATTTGCATAATTCACTTTGTAAATTGTATCATGAGGGCTAGAAACTTGCATCTAAAGGAAACAATGCTGAGATTCCCAGGAACCTCAAGCATTGCGCCCACTCGTTCGAAGGACATGGATGATGTTTGGCAGTGGAAGAGACTATCTCGGAAGGTAGTAGACTCTCCTTCGTTGCAGGTTTTTAAACTGAGATTGATGGCTATTTAGCTGTGGCACCTGCATTGCAAGGGATTGGACTAGATGACCCTTTTGGGGGGGGGCTCCCTTCCAACTACAATTATATGATTCTCTATGAAATTGAAGCTGCTGTGTCTTTCTAGTGCTTCCCTCTGATATTGTTAAATGCAGAAATCAAGCAGTTTGTTCAAAGATATATATTAAACACTACATCACCAAGAGGCACAGCCCACCATTGTTTCTCGTTGCTTCTCTTCAGTACCATGTAACAGTGCATGTGTCCCAGTCGCACAAAGACTGCAAATAGTCCAGTCAAAAACCTGCGGTTACAAGTCATAAATCTCCCCTGCGCCTCCACCAATTTATTCCTGTGGACACCCGTAGGATCACCTAGCTAGAAAGCAGGGTGCCTGTAGCAGAGAAAAATGGAAATTTATGAGGTACTCTTCCCCTACCCCCCAAGTGGTGCATCTGCTCAGCTCACACCGTGGTCTCGTATTCCATGACCATGGCAGGGAACGGGGCCAAGCACCTCTTTCGTGGCGCCCCCTCGCACCACCCGCCGCCCGGACCAACGCCAAGATTTGGCTGCACTGTGGCGGCGTGAACACCATGCTCGCAGAACACCCGCTGGACCCTGTCCATCACGGCCTCGCACGTGGCCACGTCCCGGAAGTGCACGTGGGCCGTGCCCACTAAGCTGCTGGGCCCGTCCAGCTGCCAAACGCGGAGGTCCCGCACGGCCACCACGCCTTCCGTGGCCCGCAGCTGCAGCTCCAGCAGCCTCAAGTCCAGCTCTTCCGGTGCGGCCTGCATGAGGACCAGAGCGGAGCTGTGCAGGGCCGGCCACGCCAAGCATAGCAGGGCCACGGACACAGCCACGGCGAGCCCAGGGTCCAGGTAGAGCAGCCAGCAAGGGGCGTGTCCCCAATGCAGTGCCTCCGCAGTATGCCAGGCCCAACAGGGGGACCTGAGGCAGTGGCTGAGGCAGGCTGCATCACCCAGGCAAGGAGGCCACAGCAGGTGGAACATGAGAGAGTACAGAAGGACGGCCGCAGGGCCCAGGCAGGCGACCACCCAACCAAGGCAAAGCGTTGTCCAATGCCCCAGTTTTTCTGAGGGTGGCATGGGGCTGGCCTCCCTGTCCTCCTCCATCCAGGGCTGCCCGTTGGCCGAGGAGCCGTTGCCCAGCAGATCTGTAGATGACGAAAAAGAACCAAAGCTTAGAGAAGGGACAGGCAGGACCAGAGGCCCTAAGCAATTAAAAGATTTTGGTGCCCCCATATATATCGAATTCGAAATATAAACAATAATAACCCATTTTAAAAATTTTCGAAATGAAATTAAACCTACAGTAAGATGGAAAATAATGTTTATTTTTGTATACTTCCGCTTTATTTGAACAGATTTCTCCTACTCCTTCTAATTGCCAAGTCTTTGATCAGATCCTCAAAACTAACCATAGGTAACATGTTTGCTTCTTTTTTATTTTTTATTTTGTTTTGACTATGGCAGACCAACACGGCTACCTACCTGTAAATGTTTGCTTCTGTACTTCATAGAGATGAAGCAGCCAGCCAGCCAGCCTTGTTGCATAGTTGCATAGCTCAATTTCAACTGAGCTGAGCAATTGGTAGCCATTAATGTTAAAAATCTGGCAATGGAAAAGTTCTCTGGTGACCTGCTTGACCTTGATGCCCCAAGCAGGTGATTATTTTGCTTAATGGTTAATCCAGCCCTTGGGACAGGCCTGAGACATTTCCTTATGTGGGAGTTAAGAGGTGGATGAGCTTGTCAGGTTCAGTTTCTCTCAGTTTCAAATATTTCCAAGTTTAGAGTTGGAAGGGACCATGAGGGTCATCTAGTCCAACCCCCTGCAATGCAGGAATCTTTCACCCAACATGGGGTTCAAACCCATGACCCTGAGTCACTAACATATCAATTTTTTATGCACACTTAAACTGAACAAATTTTTGGGCACATTGGTGTGAAGAACTGCAGTGCAAAATTGTGAGAACTGCAAATTTCGATGGATAGGTGTTAGTGCCTTGGTTCAAGAAGGGCAAATAGGGTAGTTTTTCATTAAAATGCAAAAGGAATCTAATTTCTCTGCCATCCCCAGATGTACATCACAGAAAGGAGAACTGGGGGAGCAAAGAAGGTAAGATTTGTCCTGCTAGATCAGATCCAAGGTCTATCTCAGCCAGCACTGTTCCAAAAAACTGCCCCCTGAAGCCTCTGAGAAGCCAATAACCTTCCCTTGTTGTTTGTCCACAGCAGTTAAGAGCAGATTGAATATGGAGGTGCCATTTGGCTATTCTGGCTGGCTGTGTCGATCAGCCTTATCCTCCACTGCAGCCACCTCTACTGCGGAAGAGGCAAGCCATTTTTCCTAAGCACAGCTTGCCTCTTCAGCCATCATCGGAAATTTCTTTAGAGCATTAACCTTGCTATTTTCCTTAAGGTTTCCAATTTTCTAACTACTGGATTAGAACCTGTGGCCCTCCAGATGCTGTTGGACCCAGGTCATTGGCAATGCTGGCTGGGGCTGATGGGAGCTGAAATCCAAGAAACATTTGGAGGTTCTCCACCCCCAGGATTTGATAGCCCAAGCGTAGCCAATGTGGTGCCTTACACAGATCGCTGGACTCCAGCTCCCATTAGCCCCAACCAGCATAGCCAATAGTCAGGGATGAAGGGAGTTGGAGTCCAAGAACATGCAGAGGCCACCACATTGCCCATACATGAGACAGTCCATTTGTTTCTTCCTTCCCTGCCCCCCTCACACTCACAGTGCAGGCTGCTTCATTAGGGCAATTGGGGCACTGCCCCACCCACCTCAGTTTGCCCCCTACCAGCCATACCTGCCCGTCTAAATTTCTTACAACCAACCCAGGGGGTGTCACAACCTGCCAGCTTCCTCCTCCTCAGTCTGAATGTTGTCCTTGTAGAACTCAGCAGGGAAGAGAATGTGGGCTCTGCGTGCCATTGGCTCTTGACTCCATCTGTCACTGGCCCCGATTCTGTCTTCCACTGGGCTGCCTGCCCTCTGCCCCGCCAGTCCCAATGCTCCCCAGTCACTGCTGCGCACAAACTCACCTTCCATCTCCTGGGCACAGCTGTCTCCTTCGGTCACCCTCCTCCTGCTGCAGCACGGCCTCGTGCCTGGGTCTTGGGGATGCTGGCCATGCAGTCCCACCCTGGCAAGGTGGATCGGGATCCCCACGGCCCCGATCCCCATAAGGGTCAACGCATGCTGTGTGACGTGTGGATCAGCCACCCTGCGGAGTGCCTCGGGCAGGAGCGCAAGGCACAGGGCGCTCAGGAAGATGGCGCTGGCTAGGGTGCCCGCAATGCGGGCTCGCACCCACCCGAAAGTATTCCTCCGACTGGGGTGTCTTCCGGTCGCCAGCCAGGCATCGGTCAAGGCCACAGCAAGAGCCAGTGCACCTCCCAGGGTGTGGAATGCACAGGAAAGCAGGAGCAGTGAGCCGGTCACTCGGCTGGCCACCAACTCTACCAGGAAGAGGCAGGCAGAGAGGCAGAAATGGCCGACAGGCCAACCTGTGGAGCCCACCACTGCCCACAGAGGCGAGGAGCCCTCACCCATCCAGGATTTATTTCTCGGCTGGGCTCCCATCTCTGCCTTCTACTCCCAGTCAGCTGTCACTCTGGCCTCCGATCTCTTCCAACCTGTGTCCTCTTCTTTGCCTTGATGCCCACCTCTTCTTGCCCAGTTCTAGACCTGCTTATTCCTCCTTCCGTCACCCCAGCCCCTGGTGCACGCTCTCTCCCAATCTTAGATGTTGCCCGGTTTCTCCAGAGACCCAGGCCTGGCCTCTGCCCTGCAATCTGTTCCCAGTTTCTCGCTCTCTCGCTGTGTGTGTGCTTTACACTTGAATAAAGTTTTGCACTCGGAGACCAGTGCACACTGCCCCTTGGATTCCAGGGGTCCTTTAAAGAGGCAGCTCTCTCTCTCTCACACACACACACACACACTCAGACTCTCTCTTGCCTTTGGCCTTCTGCCCAGGCTTCCACCAGCTGCAGAAACCAGGTCATAATGATGCATGTGATTCTCCCCCTGCCACAATAGGAGGGAGGAGAGTTGCAAAGATTCCGCTCCCCCCCCCCCCAAACAAACCCTACTAGGGTAAAACGCGAGGGCTTGCGAGGTCACGGTTCTGGTGTATGTGAGGTCTTGCAGAATATTCCCCAACAGTTCCCATCCCCATGACTGCTCTGCAGCCAAAAAACAAACAAACAAACACAAAAAAACAGCTTAGCAAATGCCAGTCGCCACCAGCTTCACTGGGGTGGGGGCAGAGAAATGCATTTGCTAGCCTGGCTGAGCTTTGTGTAGACTGCAATCGTAGCAGTGGATGTGTTGAACCGTTGTCTTGCCTTGGTAATGGACTGGATGAGAGCCAGGAAACTGGAGCTCCATCCAGACAAGGCTGAGGCACTGTTAGTGAGCGGCTCTCTAGACCGGAGGGATGGGAGGGTTGCCTGCTCTTGAGGGAGTTACACTCCCTCTGAAGGAGTGGGTACGCATCTTGGAGGTACTTCTGGATCCTTTGCTGTCGCTTGAGGCTCAGGTGGCCTCAGTGGCATGGAGTGTCTTCCATCAGCTTTGCCTGGTGGTCCAGTTGCGCCCCTGTCTGGACAGGTATAGCCTGTCACCTTCACTCTGGTTACTTCTAGATTAGATTACCGCATTGCGTTATATGTGGGGCTGCCTCTGTTCAGAAACTTCAGCTGATGCAGAATTCAGCGGCCAGGTTGAGTCCCTGATCTGGATGGCTTTCAAAGAGGATTAGGCAAATTCGTGCAAATTGCAAGCAGGGAGAATTGCTGCTGCCCTCAGGTCCTACTTGCAGGCTTCCCATTGTGGGGAATCTGGGGGTCTGGTTGATCACTGTGAAAACAGGATGCTGGACCCAGCAGAGCTTTTCTGATCATCTTAGGGGACCTTGGGTCTGGCTGCAACCCTCACCATCCCTGCATCAAACCCTCCTTGGGTGTTTTTGCCTGGCAAGACTCTGACCAACCTGCCAATCACCTGGCATCATTATGTCAGGTGACTGATGGGCATGTCGTCCTGCTCACCTGGGAACCGCAGAAGAGGCTTTGCCAGCCCTATGCTCAGTAAAGCTCCCAGCATAGGGCTGGCAAAGCTGCTTTCTTCTGGGATCAGCTGCATGATGGAGCTCCCCACATGAAACTCAGCTGCACAACTGGTCCTGCCTCACACCTGATGTCTCATGTGGTGTCAGGTATGGGGCAAGTGGGTGTAGGTTGGGGAAAATGGATCCCCCCCTGTGCCAAATTGGGAACTGTGCAGGGTCAAATCTGGCCTGAGGGCCAGAGGTTCCCAACGCTTGCTATAACCCCTGCAGCCAGTGAATGAATGAATGAATGAATGAGCAAGTGAAAGAGAAAATGTGAATGAAAGGGATATGATAGAAAGAAAACAGAAGAGAAAGAATGGGAGGAAAAGAAAAAGAGAGCGAATGAAAAAGAGAAAGAGAAAAATAGAAGATTAAAAGAATGAAAGTGTGAAAGAATAAATAATAATGAATGAAAAATAAAAGAATGAAAATAAAAAAGAAATAAAAGACAGGAAAACTGAACTAAATAAACATAAGAGAAGAGAGAATGATAGAAGTGAATGAGAAAAAAGACTACAAGAGAGAGAGAATTCAAAAAAGGGCAGGCAGAAGGAATGGAAAATAATTAAAAGGTAGAAAGAACGAGGGGAAGAATAAATGAGGGGAAAAGTATTATAACATAATGAAATTGTAAAAAAAGAATCAATAAATGCAGTAATAATTAAATGAATTGAAAGAGAAAGAAAAGACAGGTGTGTGGTGGCCTTGGGGAGGGATACATACATACATACATACATACATACATGTGTGTATATATGTGTATGTGTGTAATAGATAAAATCGCTTTGGCACAGATTTGACCACCTCGAACCGTTTCCTGCCCCTTTAAGGCGAAGCTCTCCGCCGACCCCACCGATCGCGCACCCTTTCTGTCCCTCGGCGGCCGCCTTCGCGCATTCCGGCAACCTGGCCACGTGAGCCAAACAGCGGCCGCGCGACAGACCCGCCGCTTCCGGTGCGCTTTTGCTGCTGCCGCCGCCGCTGGTGCTGCCGCCTGGGAAGAGAGAGCGAGAGCGCCGGTCCCTCGGAGCGCAGGTGAAAGGCGGGGGGGGGGCGCTCCTTCTCCCGCCCCCTGGGAAACGGCAGTAGGGGGAAGGGGGCTCGCTCGTACAGGCCCCCTCCCCACCTGGCGCAGCCTGCCCTGCGGGGTTCTCCCCCCATTCCCCAAATATGCGGTCCCTTTAAGAAACAGGGAAGGGCCCCGCCTTGACACCCCCCTTTTCCAGCCTCGCGTTTGGCTCCTCCCCTTTCCAGGTCATTTACTCTAAAGACCTTTGGGGGGTGGCTTACATTTAACCCTTTAAGATCTATGGAGGAGGGGGGAAAGCTGGGGCCATTAAGCGTAAGAAATGGCTGGGTGGGTGTTTATGGGACGAATTTAAACCCCATAGGTCCTTCCTCTGGGGATAAGTAAGTAATATGTGCATTTTATGTATTTGCAAAGTTTTATAAGAGGTGTAAGTTGAAACCGCAGATAAAATCACCACCAATAATTAGCACTGAAACACTGATGAGGTCAGTAAAATTTTGAAAGCGAATCTAGGTAACTAAATTTGTGTCTTTGGGTAGGTTTGCTATAATAATGATGATAATAATTTAAAATGTATTCCGCAGGCTTCTTAAACAATATTGTGAGGGTGGACACATCATGCTCCCTCTGGAGCAATTTTCCACCTTTGTTCCTCAGACTCAGCTCTCAGAAGCTGTCAAACCCTCAGTGAGTTAAGGACTTCACCTGCATGTGAAGACAGGCTCCAGTGGATTGAGTGGACTAATAGTGGGTCTAACAGTCATGAAGGCCCAGCTAGTTCAAAAACTGCTAGAATTATTGATGCTTAGAAAAACTGCTATAAGCTGCTCTGAGCCTGTGTGATAGAACTCCTGGAACTCCCATTGGTCCTTTTGTCTGGGGTTGATGGGAGTTGTAGTCCAACAACCTCTGGAGGTCACCGCATTGGCTAACCATGTCCTCAGATACGGTCAAAACTCAGTTGTTGAACGTAATCCGTTCCGGAAGACCATTTGACTTCTGAAATGTTCGACAACCGAGGCGTGGCTTCCAATTGGTTTGCAAAAGCTTCTTGCACTCAAGCAGAAGCCGTGTTGGACGTTCAAGTTCCGAAAACCGTTCGGGAGCCGAAACTTTAAAAAACGAAGCCATTCAAGAACCGAAGTTTGACGTGTAGAAATTAACCAGCGAAACCTCCGCTGGAGTGGAAATACAATGATAGACGGACTTTTCCCTTGCTCATTTTTTTCTACCTTAGCAGGCAGCTGTTAAAGGCAAGAGTGTGGGTGGCGTTCGGGCATTCAAGGCCTTGGCTGCACACCCTGATCTGATAGTCCTCTCCAAGGTTGGGAGGTTTGCTCTCTCTTAACTACAGAGAGCGCAGAAGAAAACAGGGCACATTCTGGGAACAGAATGGTGGCGGAGTTGTATTAACACGACAAAATCGTGACCAGCAATTCTGTGTGTGTGTGTGTGTGTGACTTTTAAGCCATTCTTGTTAAAAAAAAAAACCCTCCCAAACTGGCATACAATAAAGTATCACATAAAGTATGACAAACAAATGAGGATTCCATGTATTATCAACTGTGCCAGTGCAGAGTGATAACTTTTGACTTCGAAGATAACTTTTGACTGTAGCTTTGTTACAGAAATCTTAGGACAAATATTTGCTGGGTGGCACAGATTGTTCTGTTGTACAGATTGCTCAGTGCTCTGCCTGGGGTCACAGGCAGCATGCTTCTGAATACCTAGAAACCACAGGAGAAACTGCTTGCCAGTTTCCCACAGACATCTGGCTGGCCACTGTGTGAACGGTGGAGGCTGGACTGATCCTTTAAAAAAATTCTACTTTAAAAATTTAAAGTATTTTAAAAAATACTTTTAAAAAATTCTATCGTGGCTCCCGGAATGTTATTTCCTTTTGTTAACCTCTTCCTTTCACTTTCGCTGTTAAAGGAACTAACACAAATTTCAGGGCTCCTCCTGTTTCTTTTGCAGAGTTTGCTGGCAGTGGTGGTGGCAGCCCAGCCCAGCAGAATGGAGGCTACAGCTCTGGAGAGCCTCATTGAGATGGGCTTCCCCCAGAACAGAGCGTAGGTGTCCGTCCCTGGGGAAGGGTGGGAGGCATGCGAGGGTTAAAATGGCAAGGCCAGCCCTTCTGGTCCCACATCTATTGCCCAGAAGGCCTAGAAAGAAGAAAACTGGATCTTTGCAAGACCCCCTTCTCTGCTCCCAGTGTATATGTGTGTTAGCTTGCAGGTGTATATGTATATGCTCCCAGTGTATATGTGTGTTCAGACAAGCAGTACTAGACCATGGCCATTGGCCTTAATTGAAAATCAGCCTTTACGAAAAGCTGTAGCTCAGTGGTAGAGCATTGGCGCTGCCAGTCAGTGTGGGCAATATTATCTCAGTGGTCTCACTCAGTAGAAGACAGCTTTCTGTGTTACTATTTGGGAAGGGCTACAGCGTCTACCTGGCATGCAGAAGGTCCCTGGTTCAATCCCCAGCATCTCCAGGTTGGGCTGGGGGACATTCCGTGCCTGAAATCATAGTATAGAGCAGCTGCCAGTCAGTGCAGGCAGTATTGAGCTAGGTGGACCAACGATCTGACTCTATACGGCAGCTTCCTTTGTGGGCTTTACTTAATTGTTGCAGCAAACCCTATCGTCCCGCAACCTGCATCCCACCCTAGATGAAGGGGAAGTTGGGCTGGGGTTATGAGTGCCCTGTGTTTCCAGCACTTCTCAGAAAGGCACAAAAAATGTAGAATAGCCCTGTATTCATATGTAGTTCACTATCTCTTCCCTCTCCTTTTTACCCAGAGAGAAGGCCCTAGCGCTAACAGGGAACCAGGGCATTGAATCAGCAATGGATTGGTGAGTATTGGGTCCTTTCTTCCCTCCTGCGGACGAAACCCTTGCAACCCTCTTTTTACCAGTCTTCGCCTGAATGGTGCCTCTCTCTTAACTCCCAGGCTCATGGAGCACGAAAACGATCCTGACCTGGACGAGCCATACGTGCCCCCGCAAGGCCACGTTCTGAGCACAGAGGAGCCACCCGAGGGAAGGACGCCAGAGTCAGTGCAAAGTGGATCAGGTCAGAGCAAATCTGGAGAACTTGAGGTGGGAGGGACCCTCATCAGGGGGTCCTGTGCCTGGCCTAGTTCTTACTATCACCTGGGAGAGGAGGGGGAGATTGGAAATTGTTCCATCCAGCCAGAATTGAGCTCCTTCGAACCTCCATCTCTTTCCACTGAGGGCAACTTTCCCAGAGGTTCTAGAACAGGAATAGCCAACATCTCGCCTTCCAGATGTTGGACAGCAACTCCCATCATCCCATTCCAGGCTGGGGCTGATGGGACTTACGGTTCAGTAACAGCACGCTGGCCCACCCCTGTTCTGGAATCCTGCCAGCAGAGAGCCTTGCTTGGTCAGTTAGATTTGTCCAAGAAAGATCTATGCTAAAAGCCGCGAACCAAAATCTGAATGTTTCCGTTGCTGCTTCTTTGTCAGCCTTCTTCCTTAACATTCTTGGCTCTGGTTTTTCTCCCTCTCTCATTATTCATCTAGAGCTCTGGAAGTACAATGTGGGAACGGACGAAATAAAGTCCTTCTTCCCAAACAGTGTATGGTTAAATCTGTGGAGTCCACTCACAGTAGAATCATAGAGTTGGAAGGGACCCTGAGGATCAGCGACTCGGATGGCATTAAAAGGGGTTTAAACAGATTCATGCAGGATAAGGCTATCAGTGCTTACCAGCCATCAGTTCACCCTCCAATGCCAGAAGCAACAGCAGCTGGAAATCACAGCTGGAGAAAATTGCTGTTGCACTCAGATCCTTTGACCTTTATGTTGTGAACCGCCCTGAGATCTACGGGTATAGGGTGGTATACTACTACTACTACTACTACTACTACTACTAATCCAGTGAACAGGCTCTTGTTATGTTCTTATGTTAATTTCTCTTTTTTTCTTTTTCTGCTCATCCTCAAATATAGGGATTTCCTTGCTTGTCTCCTTGGGTTCTTCCAAGCCCAGAGGGTAGCAACATAACAGGTTTATCTCCCCATAGATCCCACGTTAGAGGAGCTGACGGAGGAAGATAACCGACGCCCCCTGAGCGAAGAAGAGAAGCGGGAGCAGACAAAGAGGTAATCCTAATTCTGGTGGCTTTAAATTCTGCAACCTGAAAACCCGGATTCTGCGACTAGGCTAAACATGCTAAACATGCAAGCCTGCAAGTCCGTCCCCCCACTTTATGTGGAACTTGGGTCCCTATGTGGTATTGGACTTCTAGCATCACCAGTTGTCAGGGATGATGGGACTTGGGACTTGGGGAGTCCCAATGAAATCTTTATGGTTAGGTAAGGCACCTTTGCATAATTATGCCGCGAGGTGAGCAGGGCACAGAGCTGCACAGAACACCGAAGCCCTCCCAACTCCACCTTCTCTCGTTTACGGCAGCACCCCTGTGGCGTATGAAATCTCCCGGGGGAATTTCCCCATGTGCTTTCAGGATGATGGAGCTGATCACTCAGAAGCAGCGGGAGCGGGAGGAGCGAGAGAAGCGGGAGAGCATTGAGCGGGAGAAGCAGCGCCGGAAGCAAGGCCAGGAGCTCTCCCTCATCCGCCAGAAACTGCAGGAGGACGAGATGAAGAAGCTGGCTGAGGAGAGGCGCAAGGAGAAGCTGGAGGAGAAGTTGGCCAAGTGAGAGCCTGTGGGGACCCAGAGGGGGGCTGGAAGGGGAGGTGGCTGCTCCTGTAGAGTGGAGAACAGCAGCAGACCTCTCATGGCCTGCGGGTGCTTTTAACGCCTTCCCAAATCAAAGCAAAAGAGCTGCGAATATAGGAAGTAGTTGCTTCTCTGTCGAGTCTGTCCATTGGTCCATCTAGTTCAGTGCTTCCCAAACTTTGGCCTCCAGCTGATTTTGGACTACAGTTCCCATCATCCTTAGCTAGTAGGGCCAGTGGTCAGGGATGATGGGAGCTGCAGTCGAAAAACAGCTGGAGACCCAAGTTTGGGAAACACTGATCTAGCTCAATATTGCTGGCAGTGGCTGGCAGCAGCTCTCCAGAGTTTCAGGCATGGAGTCTGTCTGTCTGTCTATCTCTCCCCCAGCCCTACCTGGAGATGCTGGAGATATTTTAACCTCCCTGTGACATGATAATTGATTCATTTCACCTGCTCGCTCCCTCCCTCTGTCTTTCAACGGCTCGTAACCAACCAAAAACACGCCTTGCATTTTCATATTGATTTTGATGTGTTGCTGCGAGCTGCGTTGAGCCTTCCTTTTAATGGGAAGGCAGGATGACAAAACACTTCTACGGCACAGTCCTACACTTGCCTAACTGGAAGCAAGTCCCCTTGATTTCACTGAAGCTTACTCGCGAGTAATTGGGAAGAAGGCTGCCGTTGTAATGAAGAGGGCTTCCCTGACCTGATGCTCTCCAGGTGTTGCTTCTCACTTCCTTTATATCCCACCTTTCCTCCAAGGAGCTCATGGTGGTCTGCATGTTTCTCACCCTCTCCATTTTAGGTTTGGTTGAGAGATACAGAGAGTCATTGCCATGCTGGCCGTAGATGATGGGAGTTGAGAGTCTCAAGATATCTGGAGGGCATCAGGTTGGGGAAGGGTGGTTTAGAGCAGGGTTTCCCAAACTTGAGTCTCCAGCTGTTTTTGGATTACTGTTCCCATCATCCTTGACCAGGGGGGGCGGAGGGGGCGGGGGGCCCCGGGCAGCGACCCTGCTGGGGGTGACACATTGGGTGTTGGCCCCGCCCATTGGGCTATTTTTTTAACTTTTTTTAAAAAAATATATTTTTCGGCTATTTTCGGCACTGCCGGGGTGGAGCCGCAGGGGCCGGCAGTGAGTCGGGGTGTCACCCCCCTCGCTGGCCGCCCCTGTGGCTCTGCCCCGGCAGCGCCGAAAATAGCCCCCGCCCTCCAGCGGCTTTTCGCGCCGCTGGCTGGCTTGCGGAGCCGGGGCAAGGAGAGGGGCGGGCCAGCGAAGAGGGGTGACACCCCTCTTCGCTGACCTGCCGCTCTCCCTGCCCCACTTGCGCTCCCCCGAGGGGGGCCGGGCGGGGGCTTTGGGAGCCTCTGCGGGCAGCAAAGAGTCCCGAAGCCACTGCTGTAGCACAAAGGGGTGCCAGGCTGCGGCTTCGGGGCTCTTTGCAGCCCGTCGAGGCTCCCAAAGCCCCCGCCTGGCATCCCCCGGGGGCGGGGCGTCGCCGCGTGTGCGTGCGTCATGACGTCATGACGCACGCACGCGCCGCGATGCCCCGCCCCCCAGGGGTGCCTCTTGGCTTCCCGCCCCGGGCAGCCAAGGGGCTAGGAACGCCCCTGTCCTTGACCACTTGTCCTGCTAGCCAGGGATGATGGGAGTTGGAGTCCAAAAACAGCTGGAGACCCAATTTTGGGAAACCTGGGTTTAGAGCAAGTGGTCTGTCTGTCTGTCACCCACAGTGTGTGAGTGTGTGTGTGACTGGGGGTGAGTGTCCAGATCTATCCGAACACTGGAAAGGAAAGGACACGATTCTAGGTATATGTGCATAAGAGTGGAATTTAGTACTTTCCCACCACCCAGACTCTGCCTTTTGGTGGTAAATGGGCAGACGGCTGTGGTTTCACTGAATCTGCAGTTTCTAGTCGAAGTTTTGCTGGAAGATGTTTTGGGGAAGGGGAGCTGCAACGTGGAGTCAGGTTGTGGAGGGGAACTTGTGTGATGCTGGTGGAGGTCCTTGCCATAGGGCAGCTGTGGGGAAACTGTGCCCCCATGGAAGTTGCTGGACTTTACTTCCCATTGTCCCTGGCCATTGGCCACAATTGCTGTGGCTGATGGGAGTTGTGGTTCAGCAGCCTGTGGAAGGCCAAAGGTTTCCCACACCTGCAGGTGGCAAATGCTGTTAGTGGGATAGGATGGGAAGCAAAGGAATTCCTACCTCCCTAGTATACTTGAAAATCCTTCCCAGGTCACACCTGACCTTTCTAACCTTTCTCAGGTTCGTAGCCTTGAAAGTTTCCCAGCTTTTTTCATGGGAGATGGGGCAAGGAGCATGAAGCTCAGTGGTTAGAGCTCTGCTTTGCAAGCACATGGTCCCGGGTTCAATCCTGGGCTTCTCCAGTTAAGACCACTCCCCCAAACCCCGGAGTGTTGCTGCAGATGAATACTGAGCTAGGTCTTGACTCTGTACAAAGCAGTTTCCTTTTTGCTGCTGGGACAACCCCATTCTTGACACAAAGACTGCTATCAGATGACACTCTCTTGTGATCGAGTTGCAGCCTCCCTTGCTCTCCTAATACCCCACCCCACCCCACCCCATGAAAACTCTTTTCCTTTCCAGGCAGCGGGTGCGAGAGAAGATAGAGCGAGACAAGGCTGAGAGAGCCAAGAAGGTAAGCCAACAGCAGAGGCTGGGAAAGGGGTGTGCTCTGAGTGTCATATTTTTGCTCGTGGCTTCCTTCCACGAGAGATGTGGGTCCCACAGGTGGAAATAAAAACAATTAAAAGCACTCTGAGACCCTCGGATGAAGGGTGGTGTCAAATTTAATAAATGGTAATAATAATAATAACCTAGTCCAACCCCTTTCAATGAAGCAGTCACCACTACAGACTCCTTGACAGATGGCCATCCCTCTGCTTAAAAGGAAGAAGAGACCACCGCCTCTCATGGGAGTCCGTTCCCCTTTCAAACAGCTCCTGCCGCCAGAAAGTTCTTCCAGATGTTTAGTCGGAATCTCCTTTCTTGTCATTTGAATCCATTGATTTCAGATCCCCCCAGAGCTCCCATCTTCTATGTGACAGCCCTTTAAATGGCTGAAGACTGCTCTTGGTCTCCTCTTCTCCGGGCTAAACATGGCCCAGCTCCCTCAACCGTTCCTCATAAGGCTTGGTTTCCAGACCCTTGATCATCTTGGTCGCCCGGCTGTGCACACTTTCCAGCTTGTCAATATCCTTATTTGCAGACAGGGCTTTCTGCCTCTAGAGTGCAAGCCTGCACTGAGAACATCCATCAGGGTGACGTTGGGCGGCTGTCTTTTGTCAACTGACCCACCTCTCCTTTTCAATTCAGTTTGGCGGCGGCTGCAGCAGCTCTTCGCAAGGCTCCACCCTGCCTGAGCAATCGGCACCCACACCGGTTCCCTCGTCACCCAGCCAGGAACCCCCTGTCAAGCGAGAGTATGATCAATGCAGGATACAGGTAACTGACTGCGAGGCAGGCTGTGTGTTTGTGTTTGTGTGTAGAGAGCTGCTTGTTCTCATCTGTTTCTTGCATGTACCATAAGCCATTCTGCTTCCACTATAGAGCCATGTGGTGGCCAGCCTTAACCTTTTGCATTCCTGCCGTAAAAGACTCCCTGAAATCTTCCCTGCCTAATGCACGCAGAAGTAGACCATGCCAGGTTATGTGGTCCAGCCATGCAAACCGGAGGAGACGGCAGTTCCAAACTGGCCCCTGCTATGAGCCTCCTTTCACCCCTCCCCCTTTAGTTTTATTGATCTTAAAATAAATACAGAAGTAGAACCATGTCAAAATGCAATTAACAGAAAATGCAAACAGCGGTTCAAGCTCAGACACTTTGCCCAGGATGCACAACCGAAAAGGACAGCCTGGTCAGATGATACTAAATCTATACATCCCATTCTTTGATCCTTATTGGCATATCTCATAAAACCAGTCAGAGAGTAAAGAAGGGATATTCCCTGGGACCCACACAAAGGATAATGGGAATGCAAACCTACTTTTTCCAAAATAATGGTAATTCTTCTTAGTGTTTCTGTAGTGCTTTCAAGCGCTTCAGTGCATTATCTAGCTGTAATCCTTACACAACAACCCTGCAAGGCAGGCCAGTATTATTATTCACCACATTGCAGATGGGCTGGTGGTGGGGGAGTGAGATTGAGGGCTTGCCTAGTAAGTCCACCTAGTATTTTCATGGCAGAGGCAAGGCTCCAAATGTTGACTTCCTGACTGCAGCTCAGTATACTTTGCATGCAGAAGGCACCGGGTTCAATTCCTGGCATCTCCTGGTAGGGCTGGGGGAGCCACTCCCTTTCTCACCCTCATCTGGTCACAGTGATCCATGCAATGGTCACCTCCTGACTTGATTACTGTAATGCGCTCTACGCGGGGCTGCCCTTGAAGCTGACCCAGAAACTCCAGCGGGTGCAGAATGCTGCAGCGAGGCTCTTCATGGGGTCCTTGCCACAGGATCACATTCATCCAGTGCATCCAGATGCGAAAATCATGCACAATTTCAGATCCACTCCTCCTCTGTATTCCTCAGGTGAGACTGCTGGACGGCACGTCGCTCACCCAGACGTTTCGAGCCAAAGAGCAGCTGGCCGCCGTCCGGCTCTACGTGGAGCTGAACCGCAAGGACAATGGTGACGAGCCTTTCCACCTCCTCACCAGCTTCCCGCGGCGTGTCTTCACTGAGGAAGACATGGAGAAGCCACTGCAGGAGCTGGGTGAGTCTGAGGTTGCTGGGGTAGGAAGAGGGAAGGGGGTGAGCTTTGCTTGCAGTGTTTCCCTTCTGCTACTCCGTGGAGGACGGAGGAATTTTTGGGCAGGGAACCTCTGGGTCACGAGCCCAGTTTGTCCCAGCACAGCTCCCAGTTTGGCCTACAGTGCCCACCAAGCTACGTCCTGCTCCTAATACCTTATGTGACGTCAGGTAGAGATGCAGCCGGTCTGGCTGTGCATGGGGAGCTCAGTTGCACAGCCAGTCCATGCAGAAAGCAGGCTTGAAATCACTGCCTATCAGCTCACACGTTTTGACTTCAAGCTTGTGGATTAGTTGTGCACTGTGTAAAGCGCTTTGCAAGCCCTGAAGTCCTGACAATCATCACCCAGAGTCAGGTGAGTGACAGGCGAGCAGGGGAGATGAGCACCCGCCCCCCAGCAACACCAGGTTCCCAACCCATCCTAGGCCAAAGCAGCAGCACTGTCTGTTGGAAGCTGACCCATTTTATGCTACATCTAAGAACAGAGAGAGCCTGCACCAGAGGAACTGGTGACCTAATTTTTTTAGTTGCTGTTTTGTTAATACTGTTTTATAGATTGCAATTGTTTTATTGAGGATTTGTTAATTACTGTATTTTTCGCTCCATAGGGCGCACTGGACCATAGGGCACACCTTGTTTTTAGAGGAGGAAACAAGAAAAAAAATATTTTTCTGGTTTTCCTCTTCTAAAAGCCCCATTTTTTTGAGGATCAGCTAAAAGTTTTGCAACTTTTTTGCAAAGGGAAAAGCCCTGGTTTTTTGAGGATCAGCTAAAAGTTTTGCAGCTTTTTTTGCAAAGGGAAAAACCCTGTTTTTTTTAGGATCAGCTAAAAGTTTTGCAGCTTTTTTTGCAAAGGGGGAAGAGCAAAGAGGAAAAGCCCCATTTTTATGGGGTTCAACTCACATTTCTGCAGCTTCTAAAGGAAAGGGAGCCTTTCCTACTGTTTCCAGACATATAATCTAATCAGCCAGTCACACGTTGCTGGGGAAACAAACAAACTCCCTCTGCAGCACATTCAACAATGGAGGGTGGGGCTGAAAGAGAGCCGGGACTCTTATCTCTCTCCCGATCTCTTGCTGATCAGCTGCTGAGCGGGGTCCTTTCAAAACTCCCTTTTCTCTTTGTAAAATAAAAAGCATGATCCTCTTTTGGCCCCTCGGCAATTCAGCTCCAGGGACTACCATTCGCTCCATAAGACACACAGATATTTCCCCTTACTTTTTAGGAGGAAAAAAGTGCATCTTATGGAGCGAAAAATACGGTATTTCATACGATTTACGCTGCATTGCGTTATTATGTATTGTTGGTACTCCATTTTGAGATTCATTTGAATGAAAAGCAGCCTAGAAATACATCCAATCAATGCAGAAGCTGCTGAACTCCAGCTCCCATCAGCCTCTGCCAGCATGGCCCAATGCTCAGGATGGGAGTTGCAGCCCACCAATATCTGGAGGGCCAGTTTTTCCCCACGCAATTGGAACACACACATTTCATCATCCCAGACTGTTGCCTGGCCCAGTTCTAGGGAGCCAGTTCCCAACTTCACCAGAATAGTACATAAATATTGACCGTTTTGCTCAGATGACCACCTCACCTGCCCTGCTAACTGCTGGATGTGAGTTTTCCCCCATTACCTCCCACTCTCTGCCTCTCTTTGTGTCTCCTCTGTAGGTTTGGTGCCTTCTGCTGTGTTGATCGTAGCGAAGAAAGGCAACAGCTGAAGTGGCTCTCCTCCTCGCTCTCTCAGCCCCCGCCTTCCCTCGCTGCCGGAGGTGACTCTCACCTGACCCATGTGCTCTGTCTCGGGGGGGGGGGGGAGTGCACATCCCAGCCCCTCCTGGTTTTCCTAACCAACTCTGCCCACAGAGACTCCAAAGCACCACCATGTTTTGGGGCTGGGATTCCGAATCAATGACGGGGTTGGATGAAATGGAGAAAAGTGTTGGGCTTCCCCTCCTGTCGGGGAGGGAGGGGCAAGGTTGCAACTTGACTTCCTCTCTTCATGCCACACACACACACCATGAATAAAACCTATTCTCTTCTTTCCTTGCTTCTTGTGAGAATTCTTTATCCCATTTGTTAAGAGCTAGGGCACTCGGAGTCATCTAGTTGGCATCAGGAGGGTAGTGCCTGGGACTCTCATCCAGGAAAAAAGCTGCTATCCTCCTGCCTTGTGTCTCTACTCAGGGGACTTTGATGTATTTAATAGGGTTTGTTTTTGTTTTTTTTAAACTGAACTTTCTAAAAAGAAAGAAAAATGCAGACAATGCAAACCAAATCATAACAAAGACATGATGTTCTGTGGGTACAAGCAAAGGGAGGAAAGCTGGTGGTCCAGTCCAACCCAGCGCTCAAGACATTCAGGTGAATAGATCTGTACAGAGTCCAGATATCAAGAGAATTTCCTGGTCACCTCATATGCTGCCAGTTGAGTCATGGCTTCTGTCCTCTGTAGGGGTGGTGAGGATGTTACCTTCCTGTATTAGAGTGTTAGACATTTAGCCACTCTGTCAGGTTCTACAAGACTGGTACATAATTCAAGAGAACATTAACATCCATAAATCTCAAAGTACTGAAAACCGTATTTATGCCGCTGGTGACCTCTGGCTAAAAGGGTGTGACTTCATGTATTCATGAATGAAGTTTCTACCACACTCCCCCCTCACCAAGCAATTAAAAATGTAGTAAAGAACTTACTTTGAAACACCCTTTCATCATTGTCAGCTTTTGGGCACCAGGTTAAGACAATTGTATTTACCAGGCCTTTGGTAGTTAAATTAGCCTCTACGATGGTGTTCATGTTTTTGTAGGGTCAGATTAGCATTTTAGGAATTTTGTGTTGTACATCATTTTAAAATTTTCTGGTTTTTATATTATTTTGTGTTTTTATTTTGTTCAGTTGCTTTGAGACTTCCTGTATAAAGCAACTAACAAATGTAATGAATAGCAATAATTTTAAAACATTAACACCTGAAAGCTTTTTTTAAAAAAAAACACCAGCCACCTGCCCTCGCAGCTAATAATTTCAAAGTTCCTAGAAACAGTATATTTAAGGTATCAAAAGACCTGGGTGAAGAGGACTGTTTTTAAATTCCACCTGATTGTTCATAATGAGGAAGACAGGTGCATCTCAATTGGGGGGGGGGGATTACACAAATAAGGAGCCACCACTGAGAAGGCCATGCTGCTTATGGGGGTCACTGCCAATTGGACAAACCTTCCAACAGGGTCCTGGATGGCTGGTTTTTGAGCAGCTCTTTTAAATAAGTTGTGTGCAATTGTAGGAATCAGTGTCTCTTGCAACTGTAGCAGCCTCTTTTAACAGCACTCAACAATTTCTAAATTAGTTTTGCATCCTTTTAAAAACTCTATTGAAGCCAGTAGCCCTCCCTGATCTCTTTCACAAATTGTGTTGTGTGATGGAGCGAGGAACCTCTTCCTTCCACTGCTCTTTGCATGCTGCTGCAATTAAGATAAAAAACAGGGAGGGGGACCCCTAAGTGAAACTACAGCCCCTGATGCGGAAACAGAGCTTGATTTAATTAAAACAAATCCAGTTAAATGTTTACATAGAATACATGGTGCTTAGGGGTGTTTTTTTTAAATGCAGGAGGAAGCAGATTTTCTCCCCTCCCAGCTATGACATACATCATAGCTTCTACTGACAATCTCCGTCGTAGGGAAAGCACGATACACTAAAGTCTCTGCAGAGGGTGCACGGTGTCTTCTTGGCATATAAACCAGCTTGCCACAGACATCACAAAAAAATCCAGGGTATTTCCCTCCATTAGTCTTTTATTGGCTACTGCTGCCAGATCCGGAAAAAGATGGTGGGCATCCAGTAATGGGGTACTGCTATTCACTCATCTTTCTTGTAGCTTCCAACTGGGTTTACCCACACGGTAACACCCCAACACAAGAGACCTGGAAGGGAGAAAAAGGAAAGCGTGTGAGGGGTGTGGCCTGAGGAAGAGTTCCAAAGGCCAGATAGAGGGGCCTATTTGGCCCCCTGGTCCTGAGGTTTCCCACCCTTGATTCTTAGTCATCCAAGGATGTATGCCACAAACAGCAGGAAGAAACAAATGGAGCCAGTGGCAGAGCTGACTTCGAAACAGACATCTCCAATACCCCGTGCAAGACGAGGGAAGAGAAATGATTGCTAGTCTATCTGATTTAAGGGCAGATTTCCTGCCCCATATATGTGGAATGATTTGGACTGTAGGAGGAATATTAGCACTCCTACTGAACCAACTTTCCCAAGTACAGTTTGTGGGGGGTCACCCTAGAAAATAAGGTGCACCTCTGAGCATAGATCAACCTCTGAACAAGAAATGGGCCTCAGTAATTAGATAAGTGGAAGATAAAAGTAATGACAACGGTTATTCACCAGGACACAGAGCTTCCATGGTCAACAGCATTCTACCTGCTGAGGGCCAGGTGCTGGAAACAAACAGGGTGGGAGGGGGACGACTGTCCTGACGCCCTGCTGAAGAGCGAATAAAACACTTGGCCGTAAAGAAGTCTCTGGCCTAGACAGGGAAGAGCTGCTACTTGGCTCGCAGAAGGTCCCAGGGGCTGAATCCCCCAAGGGCATCCCCAGAAAGGACCATGAGGAAGGGAATCTGGAGAGCTGGGGCTACGTTGTAGTAGGCAATATTGTCCTGATGTGCTACAAGGTTTCCTATGCTCCTGTTTGAAAACAGCACCTTCAGTTCACAACCATGAGGACTAGAACCTTAACTTTTCCTAGAGGCAGAGGCAGTTGATGTCCCTTGGGACTGGCAGGGTAAGGTCTGAAATCCACACCCACCGGCTCAGAAGGGCAGGCACAGTTACCTTTACTACAGTGAGCACAAATGCACTCTGCATATGCTCGGAGGCGACTTCACCCAAATGTCGACCTCACAGTCGGTCCTGGCGCTGAGCCCAGTGCCAGATTTACGTATGTGCTAAACAAGCTATAGCTTAGGGCCCACTCTCTTGGAGGCCCCCCCCCCAAAAAAAAATTTAAAAGAAAAAAACCCTGGATGTACATTTCCAAAATATGAGATAAGAAACAAAATAAAACCTACATACAGCAACAGTGTTTTGTGTTGTGTATGCTCCTATGATGTAAGTAATAGGCCCCACCTGCTGGCCTGCTCCCTAAAATATCACTGGTTTGCTCATTTCTATATATAGGGTGCCTACACGCTGCATGGAATGGTTGCATGGCAACATGTAGCATGCAGCTGCAGACTGCAGTGCAGCACAATTGAATATAGGTCAAGCTGTTGTATCTGCTATCTAATATTGAAGAGTGCTTGTAGACTGATGATCAGGCAGCACAGACTAAGGGTATGAGCATATATTCAACACAAAAAATAGCCACAATTTGTTGTTGACAAAGGACAGCTGGACATATAAAGGGTCCCATTACCTTCATTAGCTTAGGGCCTCATCAAACCCTAAATCCGGCCCTGGTGAGCCGCACCTCAGCCTGGAGCCGCCCCGCCCCCGCCCCCCCGGAACTGGGCTCCCCGCACCTCTCTGCGCCCCCTCACTTACAGATGGCGAAGGTCATCTGGGCGATGTTGCCCATGCTGGGAGGGATCCTGTGGCTCATAATCCGGAGGGGCCCCGAACAGACGAAGAAGGAGGAGGCGATCAATGCCCCCCCGCTCAGGGCGCGGCAGCTGAAGCAGGACCAGAAAAAGGAGCGTTTCTGCTCCGGTGAGGAAGCGGCGCCCTGGACACTCGAAGACATGCCTCGGCTTTCCTGCGGGGGGAGGAAGATGGCGGCGCCCGGAAGCCGTTCTGCTTCCTGTCCCTCGTCTCGGTGGAAGCAGAAAGGGGGGCGTGCACTGCAATGGGTGTCCGGCATGCCAACAACTCCCCTATCGATTGGTTCCCCCATCGATTTGGATTGTGACGCTGGCTCCCGGCAGCGTTTGCAAATGGAGGCAAATCTCAAGAGGAGAGGAAGGGGGAATTTCCTCCCTCCAGGAGATATTAGTTAGGAAACATCAAGCAGATTACTCCAGCTATTTGCCCACTTCTCCATCTGTATAAAAGCCGGCTTTCCAATATTCTTCAGTGGAAGAATAGAACTGAGGATAAGGCTTTTGCAAGGGAAAGGGGCTTATGTAGGCTGTGGCGATAGCAGGTTTGATTCTGATGGGTGGGCTTCATAGAGAGCAGGTTTAGTCCATGCTTTGGCTGGCCTACTAGGGCAAATCATAGAGTGGGAAAACTCCAAGGGTCATCTAGTCCAACCCTTTTGCAATGCAGGAATCTCAGCAACAGGTCCCCCATCCAATGCGAAACCATACGGGGGCACTGCCCTGTCAATGCATCATCCCACAGCTAGCCGTCACTTGCCTGCCTTCTGATATACAACCAGTCCAGGAGGCAGCCCTGCCTGTCAGATTTCTACTCCTTTGTGTCAGTGTTGCTTCATGTAAAACTCAACCAGGAGGAAGATGGGGACAGTACTAGAATTACATGGTTCCAGCTCCTGTTGGGCTCCCTGCCTTCTGCCCCAGCAGTTCCAAGGGGTGCCAGCCACCACAGACTGCACCCAAATGGTCTTCATAAGATTTCTCATTCCCCCCCCCCCCACGCATGCCAATGAATAACTGTCATTCAGTCTAACGGGGAAACATTTAAGTCAGGGGTGAGGAACCTCTTTCTCCAGTGATGACAAACTCGAACGTCCATCACCCCTGACCAGGATACTGAAAGAACCATGAATTATGGGAGTCCAACAACTTTCAGCAGTGCACAGGTTCCCTAAGTACTGTTCATGGCAATGTTACTGCTCATACCAAGAACAAACTCAGCTGGTCTCTAAGGTGCTACTGGAAAGAATTTTCTATTTTGTTTTGACTATGGCAGACCAGCACGGCTACCCACCTGTAAATGTTACTGCTGTGAGGGCCCAACCAACCTACCATTCCATCCCTAGCAATGGATGGCCTGAACCTCAAGTGATAAGAGGTCATGGAAGACAGGGGTAAGGAAGCTTTTTTTCAGCACAAGAGGACCATGTTCCTTTCTGGGCAAGCTTCTGAGGACCACATGCCAGTGGTAGGCAAAGCCAAAGGCAAAAGTAGGCACTACAATGAATGTTATCTTGGTACAGTGGTCTAGTTTCTACACAATTACCTTGGTACCCTCCACCCAGGCAAACATGACGTAGGATCAGAGTTCAAGGCTGCATTCCACCCAGGCAAACACTTCTGAGGCACAAAGCAGGTGAGAGGAGCAACTTGAAGAAAATTCTGAGAATCAGATTGGGAGGCCTGAAGGTCTGCATTTGGCCCCTGGGTATCCTGCTCTGGCTGTAAAGTGTATGTTGTCATCATACAGACAACCTGGCAAAATATAAGCCCCCTCTCTCTCTACACACACATATTTCTATCGTAAGGTAATGGGACCCCTGACCATTAGGTCCAGTCGTGTCCGACTCTGGGGTTGCGGCGCTCATCTCGCGTTACTGGCTGAGGGAACCGGCGTACAGCTTCCGGGTCATGTGGCCAACATGACTAAGCCGCTCCTGGCGAACCAGAGCAGCGCACGGAAACACCGTTTACCTTCCCGCCGGAGCGGTCCCTATTTATCTACTTGCACTTTTGACATGCTAGGTGGGCAGGAGCAGGGACCAAGCAACGGGAGCTCACCCCGTCGTGGGGATTTGAACCGCCGACCTTCTGATCGGCAAGCCCTAGGCCCTGTGGTTTAACCCACAGTGCCACCCGCATCCCTAATTCTAAATTTCTATCGTAACTACAAACTTTTTTTTTACAGCTAGTTTACAATAAACCCTTAAATAAGTACAGATGTCACTGTGATTTACAAAGGAAATTTTATCGCTCAATGTTTACACCAAAGCAAGCCTTAGAGCAAGAAGAAAGAAAAAACAGAAGAACCGCTCCATTGAAGAGACAGTAAAGTCCTCCTAGATCCAGCATGGAGCAGCTTCTGCAAAGTTCTCAGTTTAGAATAGAGTCCAGCCAGCACAGACTCTTTCTGTTTCACTGCTATTTTTTCCAGGGCCACGGCTTGTGAGCCACATTCTCATCAGTCTTCGCTGCCTCTTTCAGG
This sequence comes from Lacerta agilis, assembly GCF_009819535.1. Taxonomy (NCBI): domain Eukaryota; kingdom Metazoa; phylum Chordata; class Lepidosauria; order Squamata; family Lacertidae; genus Lacerta; species Lacerta agilis. Next base: position 29,547,168 of record NC_046328.1, on the reverse strand, counting down.
ATCTCCATTACCATGGCGTTATGTCTTCGCCGCTCAGTCAACACCTGTGGGGTATCTTCGGCAAACTCCTGGAGAAAGAAATAAAGATGTTTAGAAGATCCAAGAGAGGTGCCTTCAAGGATGAAGTCAAACCGCTGGAAAGTTGCCGCTACGGCTATAGAGACAGACACGTGCCCATTGGGGCCAGTATATTCTACTCTGACTGGCAGCAGCTCTCTCAGGATTTCTGGGGTCTCTTTCTCGTCAGCTGCTACCTTTAGCCGGAAATGCCACGGGCTGAGCCCGGGCTCCCCGCATGTGCTCGGAGCGGCACCGCCGCTTCCTCTGACCTCCACCGCAAACCACGAATACTGGAGCTTTCGCCCACCTTCGCCATCTCCTTCCTGCGCGCTTCGTCCGGCGCGAACACGGCCCAAAGCACAACTCCAACGCCCGTGAATCCCGCCACGAACACGATCCCCTTTGCTACGCGGTAGGCAGTCCCCATTGAAGCAAACGACACCCAAAAACACCCCCGAAAAAACAAGCGGGAAGAACCAACCTCCCTGGAAGAGCGAGGGGAAGAAAAAAGGTGACGCACCACCTAGGAGCAGATGTGTGTCCGGGCTAGAGTGTCCCGGCCGCAACCTAGAGATAAGAAAAGGAGAGAGTTTTGGAGATGTTAACGGAGCGCCAAAGAGGGAAGGGAGTCTTGCTCTTTCTAACTCGGGTCTTCATTTGTGTTAGAAAAATTATTTCGTATTTGGTTTTTTTAAAAAATTGGTTTTTAAAATTGCCCTGAAAATACCGTAGCTCGGTGGCAGAGCATCTGCGTTGCATTGCACAAGATTCAGTCCCCAATGGCATCTCTGAAGAAGCTCCTTGAATGAAATCCTGGAGAGCCGCTGCCAGTCAGTGTAGGCAGTACTGAGCTAGAAGGGCCGGTAGATGATCTGATGGAAGTAGAAGGCAGCTTCCTCTTCTTTATTTTCTTTTCTCTGTGTTACTCTGGAGGGAAAGCGAGGCTGATGCGAATTGTAGTCCAAAATATCTGGCGGACACCAGACGGGTGAAGGCTGCCTTTGAGAGCGCTCAATTTACCGCATGCTCCTTGCAATCCTGTTTAGCAAACTAAGCTAAACGCTCTAAAACTGCCAAGCCTGCCTGATATTTATTGGCAATTGGCATCTGTTGATTGCTACTAATTACCTTATGTGACGGGTTTCTTTTCCCCTGGAAAAATAAAGCACGGGGGGGTGGGGCGGAATCCCACCTCACATCACTGGTAAAAAATATGCCCAAGGGGTGATTTTATGGTGTGTTGGAAACCTTATATCGGATCTTAATGTCTCATAATGACCAAAGAGCAGAATGAGATTATCCTCGTATTCATTATTTTTAAAAGGTAAAGGACCCCTGTCAGTTAAGTCCAGTTGCGAACCACTCTGGGGTTGCGGTGCTCATCTCGCCTTATAGGCCGAGGGAGCCGGCATTTGTCTGCAGAAAGTTTTTCTGGGTCATGTGCCCAGCATGACTGAGCCGCTTCTAGCGAAACATAGCAGCACACAGAAACGCCGTTTACCTTCCCACCGGAGCAGTACCTATTTATCTACTTGCACTTTGACGTGCTTTCGAACTGCTAGGTTGGCAGGAGCGGGGAGCGAGCAAGGGGAGGAATGAGTAATTAACAGTAGAAATAAGTAAAGTGCATCTACCTTGCATGCAGCAGGTCGCAGGTTCAAGCCCCAGGACCCCCAGATCTGAAGCCCTGGAGAACCACTGCCAGTCAGTCAAGAATCAGAGAATTGTATAGGACCCTGAGGATCATCTAGTCCAGGGGTAGGCAACCTAAGGCCCGTGGGCCGGATGCGGCCCAATTGGCTTCTCAATCTGCCCCGTGGACAGTCCGGGAATCACAATGTACTTCAGTGTGTCCACAGTCGGGTAGTGTGATTTTGTGGCTATGTGCACGTGTACACATTGAAAGGCCCCCATCTGTTTTCAGGTCAAATTTCTGCATTCCTGTGCACACCAGAGAGGGGAACAGTGTCTTCACCCAATACTGCTTAGCTGATTTGTTTCCCCGAACTGGCAAACCCCACCTGCCACAGAATTCCTATTCAAGGAAGATGTCTTCTGCACATGTGAGCCGTCATCTGCCTGAACAGTACACATCTCAGCTTGCATTTTCAAATCAGGTGGCAGGTGGTTTTTGGGGAAATGCATCAGACAGCAGAATTTCTAGATAGACTACGGGATACAGATGAGTGTGAGGCTTCAAATGCCTGCGTTGGGACCACATTGGAGCCAGAGTTTATGACAATGTGCACACAGCCTATGATGGATTCCCTTCTCCCCTTAATTGGATTATCATCAGATCTGGGAAATCCAAATTAATTGGAGGGCGGGGGACTTGACTGAGGATGCTGGGAAACCAGACACAAGTAACTTAATATCCACATTAAATTTATGAGTGGATGAGGGCATATCATGTCAGAGGATGCTTCACAAAAATGGATCACATGATAGGAGATGTGAGGTTGTTGCCTGGATGAACTGAAGCTGGATAATGCTGTTAATGTTGATTGCCCCTTGAGGGGTAATCCTTCAGGTGCCATATTGTTTACCAGCCCTTGCTCCTGTGCTGTTAGAGATGTCGGTAGACTAGCACACTCCTCTCTGAGCCATTTAAATAGAAGCCCCAGAGTTTGCTCTTGCCTTGCTGGGTGGACAACATTCTGATTTGAGTATCGTTTTTCATCTCATCTCATCTCTCGTACCTTCTTCCACAGTAATTTACTGATGCTGGGACTTTATTGTGAGGTTGCCTTTTTTAAATCGATGGGTGCCTCCTTCAGCGATGCACATGCATCGGAAAGGTTAAATGTATTATTATTATTTTTAAAAAACCAGAAGTCCAACTTGAGGGTCAAGCCGCTATTAAAAGCAGAGGTGCAGGCCCAGCTGGGTTAGTTCCATCAGTTGGCAACCGCTTACACCTTGATATTTGCAATGAGGCACACACAAAGGACAGGAACCACCAATGTCTGCTTTAAGTAAGGCATTCCCCACCCTTGGCACTAGCCCTGTGACAATCTCTGCCTTGAGCTCATTAGCTGTGCTTTGAGTTTCCATGATCTCAGAGGGCGATTAATATCCAGGGAAGAGAGATGGATGGCCAGTGTCCTGGGGTGACCTCACCCCCTGGATCTGGAAGCCCCTCCCTCTCTCCCCCCCCCATTGCTCTGTTATTCTGTCCTGAGTCTGGGGAAGCGAACACCCTCTCTGCCCCACCAATTCCACCAGACAAGGAAGAGGGATATTTCCACTTCTGCCGGAAGAAGGTGAGCCCTGGGAATTGGAAGAGGATCCACCCAAGATCCCACAGGATCGATTTCCAGGAAAAAGGTGAGAAACTGAAGGGGAGGGGTAGAGAGTTCCTCTTGGCAGATTGCCAACTGCACCTGCTCTCCTGCCTTGTTTTAGGGGAGTTCCTATAGGAACATAGGAAGCTGCCTTAGGCTGAGTCAGGCTGTCGGTCCATCTAGCTCAGTATCGCCTGCACTGACTGGCAGCAGCTCTTTCAGGGTTTCAGAGAGGAATCTCTTCTTCCCAGCCCTACCTGGGTTGAATCGGGGACCTTCTGCATGCAAAACATGGAACCACTGAGCCATGGTTCCCCCCCCCCCCAAATAAAGTAAGATTCCATGGTTCCTCATAGTTCTGAAGGCAAGAGCCGATTTATTTCATTTCATTAAGTTTATATCCAAGCCTTGCTCCCAAAGGAGCTCAGGGTGACAACCAAAAAGTAATAAAACAATTAAGAAATACTGGAATACTGGGGGGGGGGAGGAGCCAGTGGGAAAGGCTTCTTCAAAAATGAATGCCTTTAGCAGGTGCTGAAAATAATATACAGTACAGGAATATGTGAAACTGCCTTTTAGCTCAGTCCATCTAACTCAGTTATTGTCTACACTGACACATCAACCATAGATAGATAGGTTGGGGAGTCAGTTCTGGTAAGGAATGTGTAGCCTCTTTAGTTACCTGTTAATTCCCAGACCCAATTTCAACATGCTAGTAAATGAGGACTTCAGTATGGTATGCCACACATTCTGCAATTGGAACTTTCCCCTCTGGTTCTGCTCCTGTGCCTTGTGCACCAGAAATATTTTTAAGAAGAGTGAAGCTTTTATTCAGGGTAGAGACAAAATATTTGAGGTGGGGAGGGGAAGCTTCACCTCTTTAATTTCTACATGTCAAGAACATGTTTGTTTGTGGTTGTTGTTTTTTTAATGTGGCAAAGTTCCCAAACAGCTTCTCTTGAGAGCGCTCACACCCACACTCTCCATTTAAAGCACATCTCTACCACTTTGTGTCTTCCCTCCAATAGTCTCGGGAGGAGTTGTAGCCTGTTATGGGTGCTGGGAACTATAGCTCTATGAGGGATCTCCCAACTCCTCTCAGCACCCCTTGGCAAATGACAGTTCCCAGGATCCTTTGGGGGAAGCTGCGACTGCTTAAAGCAGTATAGGAGCGTTTTCAACATGTGGTGTGACCTCAGATTCTGACCAGCCCAACTTTGACATTGCTGCAAATCCCTTAGAGTTTAGGATTGCTTCAGGAGTTATAAGACTCTGCATTTAATGAGTCTGCCGTGCACCGGAGGAGAATAATATTTCAGGTCCAGGGAGAGAAGGCTCCCCCAGCTGGAATATTTTTGCCACAATAACACCCTGTTATAAGAAAAAACTGCTCCTTTTGCCCTTATGGGGAACCCAAGAGCCCATATAGAGTCCTTAAGTAGATTCACTATCGGTAGGAGAAAATAACAGAGGCCAACCAGAGAATATTGAGAAGCAAAGCAGCTAGTAAGCCTGAACTTTATTAAACTGTTGCAACAGGGTCCCCCACTCTCCCCACACAGGGAGGGAGGAGAGGAACCCAGAACATTGGTGTGCAAGCTCTTATATAGACTTTTGAAATTGCACACCCTGTAGCTCAAGACCACCCCCCAAAAAACATCATACATACATCACAGAAAGAGGTGGTTCTCAGCAGAAATTCGAGCGTGTTGCTTCTCTCCTGTCTGCCAGGATACCTTATAATGCCTTATCTCTGATTGCCTTTTCTGGGTAGCCTAGCCATTCCTTTGAGATGGCAAATACTTCCTGAATCTCTTACGCACAGAGCCGTCTCATCCATAGAAGCCGGTGGCGCGGTGCGCCAGGGCGCTGGCCGCCCCAGGGGCGCCCCCGCGAGCCCGCCGGCATACCGGGCTCCTCCTCCCCAACCCGCCCCCGCCCCCACGGGCAGGCGGGCACTCGCGCGCCGGCGGGCGCGCTGTAAGCCGCCCGCCCTCGCCTCCCAGAGCCCCAGCTGGAGCGCTGGAGCGGCGCGGGGCTTTGCGCGACCTTCCAGCACTCCAGCTGGGGCTCTGGGAGGCGAGGGCGGCCGGCTCGCGTTCCCGCGCGCAGCCGGCCGCCCGCCCAATGCAGCGCGAGCTGCCCAGCAGCGCCGCGCCGTCCAGCTGCGCGCGGAGCGCGAGCTGCGCGGGAGCGGGAGCCGGCCGCCCTCGCCTCCCATCCCGGAAGCGCTGGAAGGGCGCGCAGAGCCCCGCGCCGCTCCAGCGCCACGCCCCTCACCCCCCGCTCGCCCACCCCCCTCCCAAGGGGCGGCAAGCGCGGGAGGGAGGCGGCGGAGAGGCGGCATGGCGGGGGCGCCGGAGGGATAGCCGCGCCAGGGCGGCAAATCCCCTTAAGACGGCTCTGCTTACGCATATTGATAGTGTGCTCAGCTTAACATATACTTGCCAGGCTGTATTTACAGGGAGGTGTAAGCCAGTCCAAAGACAACTGAAACAAAATAAAAAATAAAATAAAAATTCCTTCCAGTAGCACCTTAGAGACCAACTAACTTAGTTGGTCTCTAAGGTGCTACTGGAAGGAATTTTTTAATTTTGTTTTGACTATGGCAGAGCAACACCTACCTGTAACAAAGACAATTGGAAAGCTTTCCCCATTTCCTTCCTCCTCGCAGAGAAATGTTTGAGGTCAATATATAACCCCTTCACACAACATGTTCCATGTGGGTCTGCTCTTCTCAGAGGGAAGTAGCAGGCTGCCTATGCAGCTGGGGTCACGTCACCACAGACCCTTTGCTCCACATGCAATGACGGGATATAATGTGGGCATATTTTATGGCTGAAGGATTATCTGGCCACGAGGACAAAGAGCTTTAGCACTTCCGTGAGATCCCAGGCCAGAGTCAGGGCACTCAGACCCTAATCCTTCTTAAGCGGCCGCAACCTGAGCTCTCTGCTGTCAAAGAGGGATACGATTCTGAGGCTGCACGCACACCTCACATTCAAAGCAAAACATGAAACAATCATGGCTTCCCCCTCAAAACAAGGGGGGCGGGCGGGGAGGAGCTGTTGTTTGTTATTACAGACTGTCCAAGTGTCCCTGTTTTCCAGGGACTGTCACGGATCTACAGAAGCTGTTCTGGTTTCTGATTTGATCTCGGAATGTGCTGCTTTTCCTTAAGACATCCCTATTATTTTATCAGATTGATGTTGGAGGGTATGCGTTAAGGTTGCTGAAAGTTGCTCAGAGACCTCTCTCTTCCTCCCGCAGAACTACAAGTTCCCCGTGAAAAGATATTGTTATACCTCTTTGGGAACTGTAGTTCTGTGAGGGGTCTCCCAACATCTCTCTGCACCCTTGACAAAGGACTGCTCCCCATAATTCTTGTCATATTAAAAGAGTTTAAAATGCTTGTAAAACTCTGTTGGTTCTGATGACACAAGATGAGGCTGTGGCGACTGTGTCCTCTCAGATCTTGTTTTGCTTGTGTGTGTGTGTGTGTGTGTGTGTGTGTATTCATTTTTATTTTTTTGTTATGGATAGGGGCCTCAAAAGCTGGAAGGGGCCTGAGTCTCTCTGGACCTCTTGAGAGAGTCTGCTCTCCCAGATGCAGTCATGACTGAAATGATGAGGGGCTGTGAGGGCCCTGACACCCCGTGCGAAACGTGTGCTGCGTGCCAGATGTCTACAGGAGGTCTGGATCCTGCCGTGAGTGGTGAGCCTGGTCCGAACACTGATCAGGAGATGCAGTGGATCTCAGCCAGGGAGGACAGTTCCCACCAAGCGCCTTCTTTGAACACCCAGGTAAGACGGGAACGCTCTTTCGAGCTGCTGTCCACCTCCGTCTTCAGATAATATAATTCCCCTACTATGCAAGTTGAGCAATTTCCCTTATCCTTCTCATCCAGTGTCTAAAGCACGAATCAGAAAGCCAGTGAATGCCCTCATTGATGCTCCCTGTTCACTAGGGTCTTGGCAACTGGGACATCCAAATGCAAGCTTTGCCGGAGTTGAACTGCTAGCTCTAAGCAGAGGCTCTGTGGGTCAGCTCTGCTGCTTTGTCTATTCTGCAATTAGAGTCTCCCCCCCCCCCAAAAGCAAGTTTTATTAATCAGAAGAGCCATATTTACCAGGAAAGAAAACGGCAAACTGGAGATGATGTGAGCAACACAAACCTTATCCAAATGCATAACAATTTGCTAACTGCAGAATTGTAAAGTTGGAGGTCAGCTAAGCCACTGGCTCCCATCAGCCCCAGCTGGCACAGCCGATGGTCGGGGATGATGGGAGTTCAGTGAGGTTTCCAGAGTCCAACTCCCCCCAGCCCCTCCGATGGTCAGAGGCGAAGGGAGTTGTAGTCCAACAACATCTAGAGGGCTACAGATTCCCCACGGCTGAGCTAGAGCAGCCCAGTAGGTGGTTGTTTGGCTTCTGCTGGAGGAAGGGAGAACCCACCCATTCCTCTAGGGCAGGAGTCCCCAAACTAAGGCCCGGGGGCCGGATGCGGCCCAATCACCCAATCCTGGATGGTCCGGGAATCAGCGTGTTTTTACATGAGTAGAATTTGTGCTTTTATTTAAAATGCATCTCTGGGTTATTTGTGGGGCATAGGAATTCGTTCATATTTTTTTCAAAATATAGTCCGGCCCCCCACAAGGTCTGAGGGACAGTGCACTGGCCCCCTGCTGAAAAAGTTTGCTGACCCCTGCTCTAGGGCATTGGCTCCATTGTCAAATTCGCTCTGACCATCCATAAGCTGCTTGAAATCTACCTCCCTGTGACTTGTAAAGCCCCCACGGCTGCATGCACACCACACATTTAAAGCATGCGACTTCCCCCAAAGAATCATGGGAACTGCAGTTTGCCCCTATTATTCCCTGCACCCTTAGAATCATAGAATCATAGAGTTGGAAGAGACCACAAGGGCCATCCAGTCCAACCCCCTGCCAAGCAGGAAACACCATCAAAGCAATCCCGACAGATGGCTGTCAAGCCTCTGCTTAAAGACCTCCAAAGAAGGAGACTCCACCACACTCCTTGGCAGCAAATTCCACTGTCGGACAGCTCTTACTGTCAGGAAGTTCTTCCTAATGTTCCCAGGATTCATAGGAGGGGGAATCCTGAGCTTTAATTAAACACTTGGTGTGCAGCACCCAGCCTAGTCTAAGTCCTGAATTCACAAAATTGTGTACGTGTGAACAGGCCTTCCGTCCTTTGATTTGGGTTAAAACTTCTTCTAAACTTCTCTCTTCAGCTCTTCCTAAGCCCTCCCCAGGGCCTGGGGGCAGATCCCTTCCGGAGCTCCCCCTCGGAGTCATGCGGCGACCTCCCTGGCGAGACCTACGAGGAGATGTCCAGGGACCCCCTTGAGCTGCCCTGCGAGGAGATGTGCGTCCGGGCAGCCCCTTGCGGGGGCCAGTGCCCAGAATCCCCATGCGAGGAACTGTGTGAGAGTGTCTTCAAGCGGCCAGCCTCCCGGAGGCTGTATGAAGACGAGTGTTATGTGGAGACGTGGTCAGGGAAGTCTCGCCTGCCCTCCATTGTAGTGGAACCCAGCGAAGGGGGCGATGTGGAAAGCGGGGAGCTGCGGTGGCCCCCCGACTTCACGTTGCTGGAGGAGGCTGAGCAAGACGAGCTCTTTGCTGACGGCGAGGAGGCCTTGGGGGCAGGTGAGTGTCCTACTAGTGCCCACCCCGCAAATCCCAACTTGATCTGTGGGTGGGCCTTTTTTCAGCCAGAACTTGCTGGAACTCAGTTCTGGCACCTCTACTTTTATTTTTGTTGTTTTGGTTTAATTATTTACTTACGATTTAGCTTGTATTTTATTCTATTCTTGTGAACTGCCCTCAGATCTTTTGATGAAGGGTATAATAATAATAATAATAATAATAATAATAATAATAATAATAATGGGAGAGGTTCATGGTGAGTTCTGGCAACTCTTTTTCTAGAAAAATAGCACCCTAGTATGCCACACTTTACTGAGTGAATACGGCCCAGAATCCTCTGTGAGAGATTTTCAGGTTATCCAGGCCCCAGGTCCCCCTGTAACCTCATCCCCTCTTCCCGTTTTCTTGTTTTCCAAGGATTGTCGTCTTTCGACAGCGATGTGGAGGAGGTGCTTCTGTAACGTTCTGCCCAACGTTCCTCCGGGACAGATGGACAGAAACGGCAGCTTCCCGACGCCATCCACGTCTGATCCCGACTTGGCAACATCTTGGAAAGGGACTCCGGGCATCGCCTTGGAAAGAAGCAAAAGTGGCTTCTTGCTGTTTTGTTTCGGGGTGTCTCTCGAAGGGGTAGCAGACCCCCCCGCCCAGGCAAAGGGGCCTGCAGACAAACATGGCAATGGCGACTTCAGCGTCGTTCTATCAACCGGGATGAACGTCTGTCAGTGGAGGATTAGGCCTAAAGCTCCTGCCCACAATTCCATCTTCTTTTCCATTTAGCCCTTGGCTTAAACTGGGGCAGGAGAGGCAAATGTGACTCTCTAGGTCTAGAAATGTGAAGGCTTGGGAGGGGAAAAAAACATGGAATAATAATATTTTTTAAATAAACCCCCCCACCCCGGCCTTCACATCTCAAGCCAAACCTCTGTCTGGCCCTTGGGACTCTTTCCAGTCACCTCTGCTCCTCAGACACACCCGCTTTCCCTTAGGCCCCCGAAAGGCTGCCTAAAAGAGAATGTGGCCCTCAAATTGAAAGGGGTTCTCCACCCTTGTTTTTTTTTGCCTGTGCCTAAATCTATATACATGCAGACCTGGAAGGAGCAGGTCTGTAGCTTGCGGGTAACTCCTGGATCCAGCCCTGTCACTGAAGCCTCAGGTGCTTATTTCGAGCTTCAGCCAGTTTGCCAGCTTTTGGACAGAAATGACTTGGCCACTGTGTTCCACCCTCTGGTAACTTCCAGCTGGATTACTGCAACACACTGCATGCGGGGCTGCCCTTGAAGATAGTTTGGAAACGTCAAATGGCCCAAATTGCAGCAGCCGGGTTAATGTCTGGAGTTCTCAATTACTTAGGCCCCAAATAACCGGTATCTGAATGGCTGCCTCTCGAGTGTTAGGATTGGCTGAGTGGGCCCTGTTAGTAGTTCCACCACCCTCACAAATCTGGGGTGGTGGCAGATCCTCAATTGTGAAATTCCTCCCCACAGAGTTGTCTATGGCACCTACGTTATGTAATTTTTGTCATATGCCGAAGATTAACTTCTTTGACACCTCAGGTATACTGGTATGTATATCTTAGAACCCACCCTATTCTCTCGACTGTCATTTGTTCTAACTTATTTTAAAATAATGTGTTTTTAAATTGTTGTAACCCACCCTGGAACCCGATGGTGAAGGGTGTGTGAGAAATGTAATAAACGAGAAGAACTCTCAACCGGCTCATTTTCATTCCCTTTTGCCATTCCTGTTGCTTTCTCCCTCCAGCTCTTTCTTCCCTGGGTAGGCTTGCTTACACAGAAAAAAGTTTTCAGCAGACATTAAAAACAGCACAGCAAAGGCGCCTGCCTCAAATCAAGTGGCGGGGAGTTCCAGAGAGCAGATGCTGCCACACACTACACAATTGATTCCTCGAAGAGCATTAGCTAGCACCCAGTTTCTGAACCCCAGCTGGCCTCGAAGGTTTTACTTCACCCCCATAGGATACAGTTTTTTCGGTTCCTCTTCTATTTGGCAGCTCCACTGGTCCCTGAAGAGTCTGGGCTTACTACGTAAGCGTAGTAACAGATGCCACTGATATGCGTGATTTCCTTCACGGTAACTTTCACCCCCCCTGCCTGTTCCAAAAACGGTACCCTGGCATCCGGATCCTCATCGGAAAACTGAAGCAGGTTCCCCGTGGGCCTCAGCACCCTCAGGCACTCTGACACCAACGTCTTGGCTCTTCCCGGGCCCTGGGGGCATCGTAGCAGCGTATCACAGGTCCCCTTGTCGAGGATGAGGTGGAACGATCCCTCCTCGAAGGTGCTGCTCAGGGCAGTGGCATCGGCAAGGTAGCAGTGCAGTTCTGAAAGAGGGTGCCCCGGTGGGGGGCTCTCCCTCACCAGCTGGCGCAGGGAGTCAATGGCTGGAGGGGAGAAGTCCAAGCACGAGATGTGAAGTTGCCGGAGCGAGTCTCGAAAGAGCCCCAGACTTAAAGCAGACGTGCCGCAGCCGACGTCTAGTATTTGGGTCCGGCCGGCCAGCGAGCTCTGAAGGAAGGAGAGCAGGAACCCAGAGACATCTTCATAGGAAAAGAACCAGTCAAAGTGGCCAGGACGTGAAGCTCCTCTCTCCTTTGCGGTGTAGAAGCGGTCCCAGGCGTCACGGCGGTCCATTTGCCGAAGGAGATCATCTGGAAGATGGACGGAGGCAGAAGGCGCCGCGTGTCAACTGCGAGGCCACATATTTGCTGGACCCCACAAAATTTAAAACTAAACACGCAGGGTATTCTCCAGAGCGCAATCCTAAGCACATTTACTCAGAAGTTAAATCCAAGGTGGTTTACCTTTTGGCATTAAGCAGCCCTTTTTTGTGACTTAGAATCATAGAATCGGAGAGTTGGAAGGGACCCCAAGGGTCATCTAGTCCAACCCCCAGTCCCTCCAATCATGAACACAGGTGTTGTGTGCTGACTGAAATGCAGCTAAAATGGGACCACCAAGAATCAAGAGGAAGGAATCGGCATGCTCAAGGCAAACTGAGATTTGCCAATGCACCAACACCACGGAGGAGAAGGGGGGAAAGATTGGTTATATTCTTTTTTTAAAAAAAGTTTGGGGGGGGGGGGAAATGATAACTTACACTTAAATCCTGCTCTTACACAGTGTTGTAACGTGGGGTTAGTGATTTCGGTAAGTGATTTCAGCTCTCTGACATAGTAAGCAGGAGGCAGTTTCTTCACATAACAATTATTTATTCAGGCAACAAGACTGACTAACTGAGGAGAGGGAAGCTACATTTCTAGGGACCGGGAACTTGCTCGAAAGGGGTACATTTTGGAGGGAACAATTTCAAGCAATCACAATGCTGCCTTTTGATGGAAACCAATAAGACTGAGGATCCAAATACAGCAGCTTAAATGACCCAATAGTAGCTGTTCCTTCTGGAACAGAAAGGCAGTTACTTTACCCTAATGCAAATACAGACAATAGTAATACAGATATAAAAACCATTGAATCAATACACAACACACGGCATGATCTCTCATCCAAGGACTGAAGCACAAAACTGCTTAGCTTCTGCACCTGATGCTCTCAGACCAATTGTGTGTGTGTGTGTGCATGTGTGAGTGCGAGTGTGTATACACACATAAAAAAATTGCAGACAAACAGCATAAGACTCTTTACATAGCAGAGCATTCCTGTTTGGGGTTCCCTCCATCTGTGGTTGTGTATACATTTAAAGCACTCACCTTCCCTCAAAGAATCCTGGGAAACGGCGCTACAATTCCTGGCACCCCTTTAACGAACTACAGCTCCCAGAAATCTTTGAGGAGCACGTGTGCTTCAGATGTATGGTGCGTTTGCATTCAGAGCGAACGCTCCTTTGAGCAGGCAACACCATCTTAATAAATCTCCCAATCCAGAGGCATGCTCTGAGAAGAAGAAGAAGAGTTTGGATTTGATATCCTGCTTTATCACTACCCGAAGGAGTCTCAAAGCGGCTAACATTCTCCTTTCCCTTCCTCCCTCACAACAAATACTCTGTGAGGTGAGTGGGGCTGAGAGACTTCAGAGAAGTGTGACTAGCCCAAGGTCACCCAGCAGCTGCATGTGGAGGAGCGGAGACGCGAACCCGGTTCACCAGATTACAAGTCTACCACTCTTAACCACTACATCATGCTGGCTGAGCCCAGCCGCAGCCTAAGCTTGATGCAAGCAGATCAGGATGAATGCTCAGATCCCTTGAAAGGAGCCTTTTGCAAACCTTAATTGTGCAAAAGCTCCCTGCCCTCCCTCTCTCCTTGGCGTGAGAGGCACCCACCTGACCAAGAGGAAGAGGAAGAAGCAGAAGAAAGCGAGGAGCACACCAGGGTCCTGAAAACACCCCCGGGACCTTTCAGCCAGCTTGCTGCTGTTGCTGCTGCAGCCATCTTCGGGACGGGCGGGAGGAAGGGGGAAGGAGGAGCTAAGGAGAGTACAAGGAGGAAGTGGCTCAGCCTTGCAAAGCCGCATCTGTAGCCCCACCAGCAGCAAGAGACAAGCGGCATCTGGGTCAACTGCAAAGCAGGTCAAGCTTTTGCCACCATTTCCCTGATGTGTTTCGCTGCTGCTCTGCCACGTGGGAGGAGAAATGTTGAATAATCCTTGGAGGGAGCATGGACCCACCGATGTGTACTAGGGAAAGGGGTTGAGGTTGTTGGTTATCTGCTAATTGAGTGGGTAGGAGTATTGCTTCGTTTGCTGTTTGGGTTTTGCTAAGGTTGCTTGATAGTGTTTATTGGGCTACGGTGCTGTTGCGATTCTTCCTCGAATTTATTTATTTTAATTCATACAATTTAGACACCGCTAAACCCCTCAAAGAGGTCTACTATTCCAGACTTTTGAAACGTTAAAATAACATACGACTAAAAATAGATTAAAACTCGCATCGACTGTATAAAAACTTGCGCACGCTTGCAGGAACAAAAATATTTTTAGCAGGCACGGGAAAGAGTAAACTGAAGGCCTGATATCAATAGGCAGGGAGTTCCAAAGTGTACTTGTGCTGCCACCCAAAAAGAATTGAGTTATTGAAAATGCGGAATGGGTTTTATGTGGCATGTCTATGTTGCAGACACGTTTCATCTTTAAGCTCACATATAGGATTTAATTCCCAAAGCTTCAAACGTTGTTATGGGGTCGAAGCCCTTTGTTATTGTGAATATGTGAATGAGCATGCTGGGATAGCTCAGTCGGTAGAGCATGAAACTCAGCTTCAGGATTCTGAGTTCAAGAGCCCCCGCCCCAATTGGGTAAAAGAGGCGGATGGGCTAGATGATCGCCAGAGATTCCTTCCAATGGAACATAATGGGTGCCTTTCTTTGAGACATGAGAAACCGAATCAAGCTTACACAAAGCATTTAAAAGAAACATCATATTTTCGGTCCAAGATAAACCACAGCTAAGTAGCACACAAGGCACTTAATTATCTATTTTTTGAAACCAGCAATATTCCCCCCGAAGGGAGGTGCACCGTTCCTGGAGGTACTGCAATACCAGGTCGATGCATGGAGTGGACGGAGCAAGCCCCTATTCCATCTCCCAGCTCCAAAAATCCATTTAATATATAGTCCTCAAATAGAGGACATATCAGATATTAAACTGATAAGAACAGATACTACACTTGATCTTAGCCAAAAGGCCGAGAAGCGATACCAAGCACTCCACAAATTACGCGGGTCTCCTTTCCCGATGCTTTTACAATTGTCGGTGGGTACCTGGGTGCTGCAAAGCTCTCACTGCCCCCTCGGAATCAGCACCGTTTCCAATTCCACAAAATACACTCTGACAATATGTCTACTTCTGCTGTCCACCTCAGCACCCTCTTGATGGACAATTTAACCTCAAAACTAGATGATTATTTCGATCTTATCAATTTCTCAGCCGTCTGCCTGGTTACTCCGATGGCGATTGGTGCGAAATCTGCATACTCCCGCCCATTTACACGTCAGGGTCCTTGTAACTGTTAACTCATTGCGTGACAGTACAAGTCCTATAAGTTTCCCGTTCCTAACTTCCTGTTCCCCTTGAGAGCCATCCGGCAAAAACTCAGCTGTCAAGCCAAACAAAGCAGAGTTGCAGAATAAATATTTCCCTTATTCCAAGCAACTGTAACGAACTGCAGGTTTCCAGGCCGTGGTGCCTGGTTTGCATTGGGACTGAAGCGGGAACGCAGGGAGCCCAGGCAGGAGGTGGAGCCAGAATGACAGGTGGGGCCAGATAATTCTCGCGTTGCTCTCCTCCTCCCCCTCCCTGCTGAGTTCTGCAAAGACAAGTCTGAATCTAAGGAGGAGGAAGCTGGCAGGCAGCCCTCCCCATTCTGGTTGTTCCCTAGGAAGGCAGGCAGAAGGGGGCTGGCGGAGGACAGATTGAGGTTGATGTGGCAGGGGCCATTCCTTTAAATGGGCAGATGAGATCTAATGTCCATATCTGCATGGCATTTCCTTTGCACGGAAATGAATGGCCGTTGCACTGAAACGAGCATTGTAAAATAACATAATCATACTGTAATTCTTTGTGTAAAATTCTGCCACAGCAGACAGCTAGTGGAATAACTTGACTCTTGTTGGAAGGCAAACTTCAGCAGAAAGGAATCAGTGCTGCTTGTGAGGAGCAGGAGTAAGGACGGAAATTGATGCCTTCTTAAATCTCTAATTTATTGGGCAGCAGTGGTGGGGAATTCCTGAAATCTGCTGCACATTTGTTAACCTGTTCATTAAAATGCCAGGCATTGTGTAGTCAAAATGGCGCCCTCCCTGGAGATATAAGCAGGCAGGACTGTTTGGAAAGTACAACAAATATATATATATTTAAGGGGGAAACCACCAATGATGACTCAGTGGCCATGGAATGCTGAGCGGTTGGGTGGGGAGGTGATTGGAACCTTTTAGAAATACAGCCTGGCTGGTTAGAATTTGGAAGTAGAACATTCTGAAGCAAAACATACTACTTGTTTCATTTTTTATTTTTTTCTAAACCAGCGGTGTTCTTCCACAGAGATGAAGTGCCATGTTCCTGCAGGCACTGCAAGATCCAAGGATTTTTTGTATGTAGCTTTGAACTAACGCAAACATTTTTGCAGGAAGAACAAGTTTTTTTCTATTTTTGAACCAGCAGTATTCTCCCCAAAGGGAGGTGCACCGTTCCTGGAGGTACTGCAATACCAGGTCGATGCATGGAGTGGACGGAGCAAGCCCCTATTCCATCTCCCAGCTCCAAAAATCCATTTAATATATAGTCCTCAAATAGAGGACATATCAGATATTAAACTGATAAGAACAGATACTACACTTGATCTTAGCCAAAAGGCCGAGAAGCGATACCAAACACAACAAAAATTACGCGGCTCTCCTTTCCCGATGCCTTTTCAATTGTCGGTGGGTACCTGGGTGCTGCGAATCTCTCACCGCCCCCTCGGAATCAGCACCGTTTCCAATTCCACAAAACACACTCTAACAACATTTCTACCTCTGTTTTCCAACTCAGCAGCCTCTTCATGGACAAAACTAGATTATTTAACCTCAAAACTAGATGATTCTTTCGATCTTGTCAATTTCTCAGCCATCTGCCTGGTTACTCCGATGGCGATTGGTGCGAAATCTGCATAGACCCACCCATTTACCCAGCAGGCACTGTGAAACTATTAGTTCATTGCGTGCCGGCAGAGGTCCCAAAACTTTCCCTTTGATAAGTTTCCTGTTCTTACGAGAGCTTCTAGCTTGAAAAGCTGTAAAAGGAATTTCTAGTACTTAATAACTCCCGACAATCTATCTGGTGTCACGTAGCCTTAGAACAATTTACCGGTAAATCCAGATCCTTTTAAGTTTACCCGGTAAGGTTTACTTGCTCTTGCCCTTTTAACTTTGATTTCAGCGTGAAATGCACAAGTTTCCCGAATGATTAAGAACACCTTTTCATTTATATTCGTTTTCTTTAATTTAAAAATTGGAGATATATCCACCTCCAAATTAACTCATAATGCTTCAAGCACTATTAAAAGAAATAGCAAATATATTTGAGACAGGGTTGGATGGATGTACGTAGTTTGTGCGTGCCCTTAAAAAACAATGGAAAGGCATGGTTGTGGTAAAATAGCTTAAGACTTGGTATGTTTTTTATATAGAAGTTTATCGTTCCAGCCCAAAGGAATGACAAACCCACAGCAACAGTACCAATAAAATAATACAGCACAGAGCTTACATCCCCAATATGAGCCAACATCCATGATGTGAGAGGACACCAACAAATTCAAATCCAGCCTTTCAACTGGATTTATAGCTATTTTATCTAATGTTCTGTTTTTAATGTTCTGTTGAAAGCCGCCCAGAGGCTGGGGAAACCCAGGCAGATGGGCAGGGTAGAAATAATAAATTATAATTATAACTAGTGGTTTCAGCCCGTTAAAATAACGGGCACGAGAAGATATGTGGTGATTTTTTTTAAAAAAACTCACTTTTTAAAAATATTTCTTTTTTGGGGGGGGGGGGTTTAGAAAATCCACCAAGCTGGTTTCCCAGTCCTGGAGTCGACTAAAACGAAATGCAACTTCTTCCAAGAGTTGAGCAAAGCTCCCCAACCCCAGCAACATTCTGCTTAACTGAGCAATGATTAGGAAAGGGTTAAGAAGCCTGCTCTGTGCACCTTTGGCTCCAGCGGCACACCCCCTCCAGCCAGGAATGAACGGAGTGGCCGGATTCCGGACTGGCCCCGGCTTTTCAGCTTTTTTTTTTTCAGGCTTTTCAGGGTGGGGAGGAGAAGGGGAAGAGGCTGCTGCCTCCGTAGCTTCCTTAAGAGTTTTTGCAGCCTGCCTTTTAGAGGAAGAGACAGAGGGGGGGGTGCTATGGATTTTGTTCCTTTTTTAAAAAAAACCCGGGTGCCTAACGACTGGGCGCGCGCCCTGCCGTTGCTAACCAACTCCGCGGCCCTAGCAACAGAAGGCCGCTCTCCACCGCACCGGCACCGGCTTTTCAGCTTTTTTTCCAGGCTTTTCACGGTGGGGAGGAGAAGGGGAAGAGGCTGCTGCCTCCGCAGCTTCCTTAAGAGTTTTTGCAGCCTGCCTTTTAGAGGAAGAGACAGGGGGGGTGCTGTGGATTGCGGCGGGGAAGGTAGAAGGGGGTGTGGCAACGGGGCGATTGCCAGGTGAGTCACGCTGCTCCAAGTTTCCTTCTTTTCTCCAAGAATACTCAATAGTTGTTTGAGGCCGCGCGGGGGCTGCAGCCGCGAGCCCGACCGGCCAGGGGGCCAAAGAGGAGGCGCCACAGGTACACTGCAATGCCTCCCTGCAAAAGGGAGCAAGCGAGTTCGCCCCTCGGGCTCCTCCGCTGCTGGTGCTGCTACCTCAGGAAGAAAAATCATGGGAAAAGGGGTTGGGGAAACACGGCAGCCCTGCCCTGACTGGCTCCGAGGGGGGGGGGAGAGATCCAGCCAGGGACCCCTCTTGCTCGCCGTCAGAGACAGAGGAACAGGAAAAGGAGCCGCGTTTCCCCCGGAGGAAGCATGGGAGGGGGCTTGGAAGCGGCGCCGGAGAGTGCGCAGGATCGCGGGCTGAAGGGGAGAGGGAGAGAGTTAAAGCTCGCGGGGGAAGAAGAAAGGGCGCATTGTGGTTGCCGAGCTGCTGCTGCGTGGCTTTGGCGCCTTCTTCCCACCCACCCCCAGCCTCCCTCTCCCAGCGGGGCAAACCATTGCCCCCCCCCCACACTCCCGCTCTTTGCAAGGCCTGGGGCTCTTGTTTTAGCGGCGGCAGCGGCAGCGTGACCTTCCTCTTCGGCCTCCCCTCTCTTTTGGAGCCCAGCGTTCCATTTCAACCGCCCCCTTCAACTGCCGCCGCTGCTCCCGGCCCGATGTCTCTCCATCCAATCCTTGTGTCCCTGGGGCACATGCTCAGTAGCGCAAACCCAGAGACACACGGACTGGACGCAGAGACACTTGCATTTTATATATATAGATTATTATTAATTTCCCCCACTTTCCTTCCCTTTTTTGAAGCCAGTGCATAGGGAGCCACTCTGTGTGTGACAAAGATATTGTCCTCACTCAAAAGAAACTAGAGCATTTCTGTCAGGGTGTAACAGGCTAACAGATGAGTGATGTCTTCCAGCTAATGTTGGCCACAAATACCAAAGCTGTCTGCGTGGGGACAATGCAGTGGTCATCAAAGACTGCAGTTGTGTTTATAAAGTGATGCCTAACTCAATAAAGACATTTCTAAAGGAAGATGGCAAGAGTTTGGTCAGGTAACTAGCTCTAAAATGCTGTGTTCTCGAGTGGATACCAAGGCGAAAATCTGTTGTTGTACATCCCTTCTGGACTGTATCCAGAAGAGCCACTCCCTTAGGTAAAGGGACCCCTGACCATTAGGTCCAGTAACGGACGACTCTGGTGTTGCGGTGCTCATCTCGCGTTACTGGCCGAGGGAGCCGGTGTACAGCTTCCGGGTCATGTGGCCAGCATGACAAAGCCGCTTCTGGCGAACCAGAGCAGTACCTATTTATCTACTTGCACTTTGACGTGCTTTCGAACTGCTAGGTGGGCAGGAGCTGGGACCAAGCAATGGGAGCTCAACCCATCATGGGGATTCGAGCCAACCTTCTAATCAGCAAGCCCTAGGCTCTGTGGTTTAACCCAGTGGCACCCGTTGTACATCCCTTCTGGACTCTATCCAGAAGAGCCACTCCCTTAGCTGACACTTATTCAAGGTCAAATAATACGAGTCTAAAATATATTGACAAGTGGCTTTCAAACTTGTTACCGTCCAATTCCATATAGTACAGTGCAAGAAAACACTCAGTAGGCATAGTAGCAAATAAATATATATTTTAGCTGAGCTCAGTCCACTCTTGCCTTAATTGTTAGCCATCTGTATTCTGTATGAGTAAGAGCTGCTGATACTTTTGATAGTAGAGTATTGCTGGGGGGTGGATGGGTTGAACTTGTTTCCAAAACTTTAATGGAGTTGGAATCAGAACCAGAGTTTTCAACACCAGAGCATTTGGGTAAGCGCTTTACCACCAAATATCTTCAGGGAAGGAGGTTTAATCAGCTGCCCTCTCCCTTATTGTTGACAAAACTTCGTATCAATGCCCCTATGGTTTTCTGTGCTTTGACTTCACTGCCTCCATATGACCCAAAAGTTATCTAAACAAGCGAGTTAGTTCTAGAGCCTGCTGATAAAACACCATCAGCGTTAAGAGTTGTGTCTGCCAAAAATCACAATACTGTGGTGGTGTTGTTTAGTCATTTCCAACTCTTTGTGACCCCATGGACCAGAGCACGCCAGGCACTCTGTGTTCCACTGCCTCCCGCAGTTTGGTCAGACTCATGTTGGTAGCTTCGAGAACACTGTCCAAACACCTCCAAGAGATTTCCGAGGCCCAAACGAGAGAGGGGAGTACAGCAGCTTTTTCTTCACCACCTACAGCATTCAGCTGCATTGGCTGTCCACATGTTCTAGAGCAGTTTCCCAACCTTGGGTCTCCTAGCTAGCAACACCAGTGGTCAGGGATGATTGGAACTGTAGTCCAAAAAAAGTTGGACCCCAAAGGTTGGGAAACACTTGATCATTGTGGTGCCCCTCCAATCACTGGGCACCACTCCCCCCCACCCAATAGTTTTCCATGTGACCTAGAACATGTCCTTGAAGGCTGATAATGCCTCTTACTTGCCTGGAGCTAAGAGGAGTGTGCATAGAAACTGACCTACCGTACAAACTTAACATTTATACCAATTGCTCCAACCACTTTTGCCTGTGGCCCTGCCCCACCAATGGTTTGTGGCCCCTGGAAAGTTGCAGAAGGGAAATTGCCCTCGAGTCCCACCCCGTTTATAGTGCCATATTGAGAGTCCAGAGGGTAGTTTTCAGCCACATTTATTATAAACTTATGTAACACACACACATGCCCATCAGCAGATATTTCATGGAAGACAACAATGTAAGATAGCAAAAAAATTAAGAGAGAAACGTTTACAACAGAGACAGCCTAAAATGATGTACAAGTTGGATTTAGCACAATTACAAGTCCTGGGTGAACTTTTAAGGTGGCCATACCTGCCACTGAAGAATACAGTGAGGGTGCCAGGCAAGCCACTCTTAAGATGGTATCCTATAATATACAGCGCTAGCTCAAAGGCTAGTGGCAGCATCCCATAAAAGCCCAGTTTCATGCACGAAAAATCAAGGAGTTCAAGATTAACGCTTGAATTAGATTTTGGCTGCTGTGTAAAACCTATGCCAGGATAAAGCCAGCTACACAATTGTATTTATATCCAGCATCATTTGGACCCTTATTCCCAGGGGTGCTCAGCAGACTAGCTGCTGCCCCTACTGCCAATATCCACCCTCCCTGCAACTGGACACCCCCCCCCAAGCCTGCACCTTTCTCTTTGTGGCAGCAGCCTCGCCACGCCCCTCTTCCCTCTCTGCCACTTCCAGGCTCTGAGAAATGGCATGGTAGGTCAAGCCAATTAGGGAACTAGGGACTCTTCTAATTCCTGGGGCCTATAGTCAGTGCCCAGTTGGGCTGCGTGCTGGCACCTGGCCTGCAGAACCTCCTCTCCAGATTCTGGGGCCCAGACTTTAAGACCCTTGGGCACCATTGCCCTCTTCTACAGTAGCCTTTAGCAGCTTGAATAGTCTTGCGCCTTCAGTTCCAGATCTCTGCAGAAGTTTTTAAAAGCCCTGTGGAGAAAAAGGAGAAATTATGCTTAAGGGTTTCTCTCCCCCCTCCCACAAAACGCCCCCCCCGTCTCTACAGGGTCTAGCTCATAGGAAGGCTAAGGCTTGGGGGCCAGAATCTGCCCCAATGCCTCTAAATCCGGCCCCAACTTGTTTTTACAGGAGTACAATGTGTCTTTTTATTTAAAATGCATCTCTGGGTTATTTGTGGGGCATAGGAATTTGTTCACCCTCCCCCAATATAGTCTGGCCCCCCACAAGGTTTGAGGGACAGTGGACCGGCCCCCTGCTGAAAAAGCTTGCTGACCTCTGCTAGCTGTTACAACTGGCCTCAATCAATTCTGAGTGCCCCCCACCCCATATTTCCACTGGCTCTAACCAGGATAGCCAAAGGCCAGGTCTGAGAAGGGGTTGTAGTCATCCCTCATCTGAATGGGCACCCTGTTGGAGATGGCTGTGGTAGAGCCGTGACAGGTATAGAGCTTGTACTTGATCCAACACGCCTTTTGTCCCAGTGCTTGAGGATAGAACCAGCAGATGGCAAAGCCGCTGGCACCGAAGACAGAACACTGGGTGGGCATTCCTGTACCTCCGGACATTACAGAGCCGGGCACTGGGAGACCCGGGCCTGCCAAGAAAAGGAGGAGCTGGGCTGAGGTGAACCCCTCCCCCACCTTTGTAGCAGTTACACAATCAAGCACACACACCAATAAGCAAAAACCCCTCTTTATAAGCCATAGGAAGAGATCAAGAGTAGCCAATGCAGCTTCGCAACTCCTATCACTATAATATTGGCCTGATGGGAGATGCAGTCCTAACGAAAAGTAGAAACAACAGGCGACTCTCCAGGTCTTGCTGATCTACAACTCCCATAATCCCTAGTGACGCTTGCTGGTGCTGATGGGAGTTGGAAGTTCAGCAAGATCTGGAGGGCCAGAGGTTCCCCGTATCTTTCTTTATAGCTAGATGCACCATGTGAAATGCTTGAAAGCAGTGTTCTCGTAACGTGAAGTATTAATAAAGTAGGGTTGTCATTTTGAAAAACAAAAAACGGGGTCACATTTGCAGACTGCTACTTTTAGCTACGGATCACTATGACAGCTCTAATTTTAAATACCCCTAGGCTAGAGAAGCTGTGATATATTGCTAGTTGCAATGCTCTTAACTTTCAACAACAAAATAATAGCAACACAATTTAAACTCGTGTATCGGTACAAATACAAACCAATACCTTTCCGTCACTTTCAGATGCACTTTGTTCCTCTTTCTGACACTGTCTGGCCTAAGCGTATTTCTCTGTAGCTCTGATCTTGTTCAACAACTGCTTATTGCTTAAGAGATAGGCATGAAATTCCTCGCAAGTAAAGTGCTTATAATTATATTGTACTAGCAATATACTTCGCAGTGATTCAAAGGGTAAGTTGCCTCTTTCTTTGCTCCACTGACTTTGCATCAGAGAGAAGATGCGTTCCACATTCGCATTATGTGGTGCAATAGCAAAAAAAACCTGTGCAATCTTCAGAAGTTCTGACTGGCACATGTTTTCGCAAGTCTCAAAGTATTTGGTCCACTTCTGATGCGCTTGTAGATTAATGAACTCATCATCACCTTTGTATCGATTTACAAACTTCCTGAGGTTGAAGAATTGATCAAAGCACTTCCCATTATCTATGGACACATGCCTGTCCAGGAGAAATTTTATGGAAGATTCTACCTTGTCCCACTCTAGTGACTCACTAAGAGACATCCACATGAAGCATGAAAACTCCTTCATGGGCTCCATCCATTTTTCCAGATATTCTATGCACCTGTCATATAAGCTATTTACTTCTGCACAGAATTTGTCACACTCGGCACTAAGACCCTCCTTACGCTTTTCTGCTAGGAGGCTCTTAACTTTGAGGCACATAAAGTTGTTGCTCTTACGTTCACTAAGCATGTTATGAACACAAAGCAGAACTTTCAGAACTTCTACAACTGAATTATTGTCCCTTTCGAGCTCTAAAATATTTGAGTGAAAGATACTCGTGAGAGACTGCAAGTGCAATAAATAAACCTCACTGAACTCGTGCTCAAAAAAGTTTTTTAACACTGTTGGTGGTTTATTCTGCGAGAGGAAAAATGCCTTCACAGCTGGAAACGCGTGAATGAGTCTAGTGATGCTTGGAAATAACGACAACCACCTTGTCTTGCTATGCGATAGCAGCTTTTCGTATTCAATGTCCGCAAATTCACAGTACTCCTTTAACTGCTCTGTTCGGACTCTATAGATATGAAAGTACTGGTATATCCTGAAAATGATGCCCTCAACATCGACATCTAACGTTTCTGCTGCCTGCTGTACACAGTTATTCAAAATGTGTGCTGGACATCCCATACCAATTAAAGTTTTGTTATCTAGCTCATTCTTCAACTTTGCAAACACATTTCTTCCTTCTGAATCCCGTGGCAACCCTCCAACCATTGTGTTGCAGTTGCCGCCTGTGAACGCTATGCATTTCTTTAACAGTCCTTTACTATCAAGAGTTTCCTTCACGTAGGATGAGATTGTATCTGCATTCTCATTGGGTTGGCTTTGCATTTCAATTATTTTGGACTGCAAACCACCACTTTTCCAGTCAAAATACTGAATAACTATCGGAAACACCTTTACCGAACCATGGTCACTCCCGTCAGTAGAAACTCCGCAAAAACCTATTTCATTTTCTTCAATGCTTTTCAAAACACTTTCTAAACAATCGGGTGCCAAGACAGAATTTACAATGGCCTCCGTCTTGGTTTTTGCACTTGAAAATATCCTTGCAATATCGTAATCTGGGAACGTAGTCCTCAGTGCGCCTGATGTGCACACCATCATGTCATAATTGTTGCGGTGCTTAACAGTGTGAAAAGCGAAAGTTCCCTCTGCTGCGGTTACTTCATCTTCCAAATTGAAACCCGGTTTTGCGAAAAAGTCAGTTAAGAAAGAAGCTTCTCCCTGAATTGCTCTTTTGTGTTTTTCGGAATCCACGTGTGATTGCAGGTTGAGTCCTCCTTTACATGCCACAGAAACAAACGTACCTGGTTTACATATCATGCATTCACCTTCGAAATCGTCTCTACCTCTTCTAAAACATGTATACTTCTTCTGCAGCTTGGCAGAAAATTTACACTTTCTTTTTGGCATTTTGACACGTAGAAGCGCAACACCTACAAAAAAAAAGTTGTGAAGTAAGTTACTGAATACGGTGCTACTATATATGACCATTAACATTCCCAAGAGCACCTAATAGAGGGACATGTAATTGTCCATGTGGCATTTACGGCAAATGAAGCACATTCTGCAGCTTATGTTGAAAGCCCTGTAAAAAAATAGGAATGATCTTAGCTTCATTGTAATAAGACAGCAGCCTAGTCGTTCTTTATTTTAACAAAATAGTCTTAACTTTCCTTAAAGCTTCTAGGAGTGAAAACAATCACATTTAAAGACAAGAACATTAGGCTCAATAGGCTGCTGGAAGTTGAATCCCTCTGTGCTTTAAAGAGGCACATGAAAACTTTCCTAACTTTGCATAGAGGATGGAAAATGAATTTTGAGTCTTATTGTTCAGAACCGCAATATTGCTGGCTGCTGTGTGACAGTATAGTAGCTAGTGTTAATTCTATTTTATTGTGAGGAACCTCTCTGAAATGAAAACTGATTTGTCTTTATTCTTTAAAATAAAATAAAGGTGAAAAACTGGGTAAGAGGAACCTGGATAACAGCCCCCGAAACAGATTTTGGACATGCCTAATCTAAAGGGATGTCACACGGAGCTTGTTTTCTGCTGCTCCAAAGGGTGGTAGGACCCCAACCAATGGTTTCAAGTTCCAAGAAAGATTCTGATCAAAAGAAAACCTACAGAAATACTACAAAATAATTCAGAAGTCAGCTTCCTCAGTGAGGAAGTGCAATGAGGAAAGAGCCTTGCTTCCCACACCCTCAATATATTGTGACCTGCAGTTATCTTTATTGATAACAGTTTAGGAATTATTTAATGTAATGGCTAAGAGTGAATTTCTGTTTAATTGTTATTCGCTTTTGCTTTGAGAGTTAATTGTATTGTGTACCATTATATTCTAATAGACTGAATATTATTTTATTATCTGATACAAGTCATTTCATTTTCATGTGTTGTTATGACTTTGTTATCAGAGAATCTGCTTCGTTTTCTTCTTGACACTGCCTTCCTTCAAGCTCAAAATAGCAGCTTAGCAAGTGGAGGGGGGAACATACACATAGCTAAGGAACAGTGTTGTAGGAATTTGGGGTCTTTAATTTTCACTTCCAAACTGATAAACTGCTTCTCTGCAAGGAAGGAGGGGTTGGCGGAACCTTCCCATTATCTCAGGAATTAAAGTGAAAATCCTTGGCATCCTGATACCAGTCCCAGACAAAGGGTGTGATTAACTTTGCTGGGAAGCAGGGAAATGTAAATATCTCCTTTGTTTCCAATTGATGGGTTTGGTGGAGGGCAGGGTCCAGGATGCTCAGATCACTGCTACCAGACCCTCCCAATTTGTGATGTAGTTCTGATCTATCTGTGACGTATGTATGTTGTATGGAGGGGTGGTCTCGAGCTGGAGGGGGAGCAATTTCAAAAGTCTATATAGGAGCTTGCGCTCCATTGTTCTAGGTCTTTTGCTTGCGAAACACCCTGCTGCAACAGTTTCTAATAAACAAGGCCTTGCTTTGGGAGACTCTGTATTTGTCTTTGCGCTGTGTTGTCGGGAAGGGGCTCTTAAAATTATAGTGCTCTTCCCAGGGTTATGGACTCCCCTTTTGGAGATGGACCCAGTTACAGAATTTTTATAACAACAGGGCACCTCTTGAGTGATTATCCCAGCAAAGGAATTTGTTTTCAGTACCACAACACAACGCACAATCCTGTCACAATTACTGTCAGCAATTAACATCACTAGCAGGGTTGATTTAAGACTTGTAATAAGAACCCTTCTCCCTTTTTATTTTAAGTTAAACTTTAATGTCTTTTCGTAATGAGTGAAATTAGAATTGGAAAAAATGTATAAAATGCAATGATTTTGAAAGCCATGAGGCAGGAGGGAAGGAAATCGATGGGCTCTAAAGAGCCAGAAAGATGAAGTGGATAATAATGTTATGACTGTATATCACTAAATGGAAAAACTAATAAAAATTATATATACACGTATATAGAGAGATCCACGGGCGGACACCGGACCTGCTCATTAAACAACTTTCCCCGGTGCTCGTTTACCCCGGAGGAGGAGACAGAAAGGCTCGATGCCTGAATTCCGGCGGGGCTTATGATCCCTGCTATGGAGCGCAGGACGAGCCGAGGAGCAGGCAGGAGACACGAGAGGCAGCGCGGGGGAAGCGAGGATGGAAAACATGGAGGCGCGTTAAGGCGCACAGCCGCCACGTGGCTCCCCTGCATCTACCCTATTTAGGCTCCCCCAGCCCACAAGGCAAATAGGATCAGGCCACCTGCACAAAGCCGACCGAAATGCCCCTGCGGGTCCCGTTTGATCCCCAGCCTCTGTAGGCCAACGAAACCCAAGCAGCCTCCCTCCCTCTTTGCTACTCACCTCGCTTGCAGAAAAGAAAGAGGAATCCTCCGCCTCCTCAATTTATATTTCAGCCTGGAGCTCTTAGGCGCCACCTCGTGGCCATTTCTTAAAAAGAGAAGTACAGTAGGGGGCGGGAATAGTGAGGAGCCGATCCACAACTCCTGCCCTTTCATTGGCTGTTTCGATGAATCAGGGGCGTGGCCTTGGGTAGGGGGCGGTTCTTCCAGCCATAGCGGAGGTTCTCGCTATGCGTCTCTTACCCGGAAGTTAAACTACAAGGTATAAGGAAGTAGGCGAGAAGGGTGTCACGTGGGTGAAGCATGGGAGCCACTGGAAAAATCAACCGGCCGCGGACGGTAATTGAGCTTTTCTCTCCCCTCCCGCATCTTGTTCCGGGCTTTTTTTTTCCCCCATGGCTCTTATTTTTCATGTTTTTTCCCCAATGGGGCTAATAATGTCTAGCATTAGTCTAGAGGAGGGATGGAGAGCCCGCGGCCTCTCCGATGTTGTTGGACGCCACCTCCAATCAGCACCAGCTAGTATGGCTAGCGATTGGCGATTATGGGAGTTATAGTTCAGCAGGGGTTTGGAGGGCCACAGGCTTCCCTATCTCTTGTTTGTTTGTTTATCACATTTGCATTCTTTTAGAAAAAATAACTCCAAGGAGCTTAAGGTGCTATACGTGATTCCCTTCCTCACAACCACCCTGTGAGGTAGATTAGGCTGAGAGACTGACTGGCCCCAGGCCACCCAGTGAGTTTCATGGCTGAATAGGGGTTTGAACCCTGGTCTTCCAGGCCCCCCCTCTAAAAAAGCAGCATATGAAATGGGAAGAGTCGTAAGGTGGTAGACTGAGCTTCATTTGGTGGGTGATGTCTTTTTTGAAAGCTTGCCTAGTTTAGATTTCCTATCTTTTGAAAACTAATGCACAGGGAAGATAAACTGAAGGCCACCCTTCTTCCTTATGTGCTAGCTTTTTACTTGTGAGGATGGTTGTTGGTTGTTGAAGCTGAGCTTTTAAAAATACCCTCAATCGTCAATCTCAAGTATCGTACTATAATCTTTTATACTGCACTGGGATTCTCCCCTTTTGTTCTGCTGCCATGTGTGGATCCAGCATTGAACTGTGGTCATAGGTTGGTGTGGATGTGCTATTCTTGAATGCTTCTCTGGTAAGAAAAACAACAACACCCTGCTTGTAGGACTAAATACATTAAAAACAGTTCAAACTGGTTACAGGTAGGTAGCCGTGTTGGTCTGCCATAGTCAAAACAAAATAAAATAAAAAATTCCTTCCAGTAGCACCTTAGATACCAGCTAAGTTTGTTCTTGGTATGAGCTTTCGTGTGCATGCATACTTCTTCAGATACATACCAAGAACAAACTTAGTTGGTCTCTAAGGTGCTACTGGAAGGAATTTTTTATTTTATTTAGTTCAAAACTGAAACAGCATACACCTAAAATGGGACCGCCAACTAAAGATCAGGCAAATTCTTGGAGGGTGGCTACTAGGATGTTGTTGAGATGGTGACTTGTGTGTCTCAAAGTGGCTTCTCTCTATTTTAGGAGCTACAGAAAAACCTTTTCAAAAGGCGCCGCGTCCTTAGCAAGCAGAAGAGAAAGAAGCACCGGATTGTAGGTGCTGTAGTGGATGAGGGGCTGATCACCATTCATCACCTAAAGAAACGTAGGTGAGTTATGCTTAGCCTTGGAAGCTCTGGGAGAGTTCACTCACTGAGAAACCAAAGAAGAAATCAGAGTGTGGTCATTAGGATAATTTGCAGGAGGGCAGTGCCCAGTACTGCTCCCAGCCTTGAGATGGCCATGGGGACTATAATCTAGAGAAGTGGGGAGAGTGTAAGATGGATTGCTTGGCTTTTTTCTGTCATACTTGCAATAAAAGTGGATTTGGCTGGGGGTCACATCCGTGCCATGCATTTTAAAGTACCTTGCAATCCAGCAATGCGTGGTTTAAAAACCCAAACTTCTCCTCTTTTTGCATCACCACCTCCCTGCCATTTCCCTCTCCAGTTCTAGCTCCCGAGCGAACATTACCCTCTCTGGGAAAAAGAAAAGGAAACTGCTGAAGCAAATCCGCCATTCCACAAAGGAGAAGACAGAAATGCAGGGTAAGCATTTTTTAGGGCCAGTTCATCAGTTCTCCCCCACCTCCTACCCTGGTCGCTTAAGCAGGGAAGCCTTAAATCAGTATTTTAAATACTGAAATGCTTAGGGGCTATGGACCATTTTATGCATTCAGCAGATGGAATGGGTGGGAATTTTCTTGGATTTTGCCACTTTAGGTTCTGGAGGGGGTGTTTGCATATTTGGATGACCCTGTCCCTACATAGTAGAAAAAGATTAAGCTGAATCTACTTTCTGGGCATGCTGGTTTTCTGCAGGAATTATTATATTTTGTTCCCAGGGTGTGAGGGTAAGGCGGAATGGGAGCCCCACTTAGAGTCTGAAGTGGTGCTGTCAAAGAAAAGCTTTAGTATTTGGTTTTGTGGGATGTGTAAAATTGGTTCTCTGCTACAGCCTGATTAGTTATGAATATATGAAGCCTCCTTTTAACAGGGATCTCATTGCTCCTCAACTCCCATCAGTTCTAGGTATCATGGCCCAAAACATCGGGGTGATGGGAGTTGGAGACTAGCGACGTCCAGAGTGCCACAGACTTTGTACCCCTGTCCTTGACACATGTCCCAGTCAATCAGGGATTACATAAGAAAGGCACCGACAGAGGTGTAAAATAGGAATGGGACTCCAATCCTCATCAGCCCCAACCAGTATGGCCAACAGTCATGGGTGATTGGAGTGGCAGTCCAGTATTAACTAGAAGGTCACGGTTCTTCTACCCCTACCTGACATTTAGAAAATACCTGAAGGCAGCCCTGTTTAGGGAAGTTTTTAATCTGTGACTTTGTATTGTATTTTAATATTTGTTGGAAGCCGCCCAGAGTGGCCGGGGAGACCCAGCCAGATGGGCAGGATACAAATAATAATAATAATAATAATAATAATAATAATAATAATAATAATAATAATAATAATAATTATTATTATTATTACTTTTGTTGCTCCAGAGAGCAGACAATTTTGTGCTCAAATGGGGGACTGCTCAGAGGAGTACCTTGTTCTCACAGGTGCACTTAGCTTTTAGTGTTGCAGTTCCAGCCCTCTGGATATAAATGATTGATTGAAATCAAGTGGGTGCTTGATGTCATGATTTTTGGGTACCCATTGAAGACATGTTTTGTTCAAGGAGGCTTCCCTTGATAGGTGTTATGGTCATGTATGATAATTGATTGTTTGTGGATATTGTTTTTAGAAATTAAAGCTTTTAGAAACTGGGGTTTGTGTTTTATCCCATTTTTAAATTGCTTTAATGGCAGTTGCTGTACCACTGAGCTACTGTTTTTAAAGTTCTTTTTCTCTCTCCTTATTGCAGTTGACCTTTCTCCAGGTCCAAATAAAAATGCCCAGAGTGGCAAGCGGAAGAAGAAGAAGAAGAATGGGGGGGAAACAGCTGGCCCAGATGTAGAGATGGCAGAAGTGGAGCCTGCAGCAGAACTGGGGAGCTCAGATCTTCCTTTGCAGTCTTAAAGCTCAGTCTCTTCACTCTCTTTTGTTGCCTGCTGGCAGAACTCTGGGGTTAGTGGCAAGGGCCATGGCAGCAAAACCAGGAAAGTCATAAGGATTTGGCCTTGAAGCTCTTTAACCCCATGGACTTTGATGTGGCTAGATTTCTGTTAAAAACACACATAGTCTTGAGAGGTTTGCTGGACAGGCTGCAACTGTCATGTTCCTTTGGATCTCCGGATATTGTTGTACTACAACTCCCATCATCCCCTGGCCTTTCGCCATCTAGATGGGGGCTGATGGGAGTTGAGGTCCAACATCTTCTAGAGGAGCACAAATTCCCCATCCCTAAACTAAAAGTAAGGGTGAGGGACATTTTTTTCTGTTTGAGGATTGCATGTTGATGTTGGATGGGGTGTCAAAACAAAAGTGGGTGGGGCTATACCTGAAATGCACAACATGGATACTGTGTACACATGCAGACTTTCACTTGTCTTCTGTCATTCCCCCCCCCCCCAAAGCTATGGGGCTTGTTGGGGGTAAAGCATTTTGGGTTGTGTGTGCACTTAATGAAGACTGCAGCTGAGGAGGGACATTTTCTGCTCAAAGATCTCTCGCCCACCAGTGCAGTAACTAGGCTGGAAAGCAGTCTTCATTTGGCACCAATATAGAAGCCTTTTTTCCAAGCCTAATTTTGGGGTACAATTGGATTTTTGGCAGATGTTCCAGGGTTGAGATATTGTCCCAATAAAATACTTGTAGCAGAAAACCAGTTCTGTGTCCCGGCTTCCAATTTCTTCCTTGCTTTTTGTGTGTTTTTAGTGGGGGCGGGGAACAGTATGTTTCTGGGCTATTGGAAGGAGGAGTTCTGGATCAAAAAGAAAGGAAATCTGTAATCTGTAATTTACTATCCTTCAGCAAGAGAGAGAGTGTAGCAACTGTTTACCAAACTGGGAGCTGCTTATGTGAATTGATTGCCACCAGCCAAGTGCTGGCGATTAGTTGACATCTCAATAGAATGGAGCCCCCTCAATCCCCGGGAGTAAGTCCCCGTGAACTTGTACTGTCTGTCAATAATAATAATAAATAAAAACTCCAAAGGGCTCTTCCGGCACCTGAAAGGTTAACAGGGTAAGGAATAATGCAACAGCAGGTGGGAGGGACCCGCGGCGGATCGGGCCGCCGGGCGATTCGAGAAGCGAAGGGGCGGGCTCATGTCGCGGGATCCAATAAGAAGCCTCGGCGGGGCCGATAGTCCTCGGCGGGAGGGGGAAGTCAAGCGGGATCCAAGATGGCGGCAGCGGCAGGGAGGTGAGAGCGAGGCTCACTTGTGGGGTGGCGGCTATGAGGGTGGGTGTGGGGGAAGGGCTGTTTTCAGAATGGGTTCCCTCCCTCCCCACCGAAGACCAACTCTTCATTCCTCCTGAATTACCCTTTAACTTCCGTCGCTTCCCTTCAGTCGCCTTATTCCCGCCCTCCGACCCCACATGGTCTCCCCGCCCCTATTGTGCTTCCACGTCGCTTCTGGAATAGACCTCCTTCCCGCAGGGCGCCCCACAGGTGCGCGTGCTGCTCCTTGCCCCGCATCGCCAGCCCTGCGCACCCACCCAGCCAATGGTCCCCGAATCCCTTGCAGGACCCCTTTACATTTCTGCACCCCCCCCCATAAGCCCCTTCTAAGGCTTGCAGCAGCAGACCTCTTACAATGCAGCCACCTGCCTGTACGTCTGTCTACCTGGGCTGTGCGCACACGATGCATTTAAAACACCCAGTGCAAAGAACTAATTTACCCTGTCGTGGATCTACCGTTCCCAGCGCCCTTAACCAACTGCACTTCCCTGGATTCTTAGAATCACAGAATTGCAGGGGACCCTGACAGTCATCTAGTTCCACTCCTTGCAATTCAATTGGTACTCTAAATGTATAGTGTGGATGTGATCCATGTGTGCAATTATTTTTTATTATGAGACAGATAATCCAAAATCACCATTTGACAGACCTGAGTTCAAGAGACACTAGCCCAGAACCACCTAAACAAAGCCGTGACTGCACGGTGATTTTGAATGCAGTTTGCAAGTTCCCGATCGGCATCTGCTTTGGACATGAGAACAGGATTTTGGGCTAGATGGACCTTTGACCTGATCCAGCAGGACATCAAGCACTGGTGAGCGGTAAGGAAAATTTACCATCAAGAAAGATGCATTAGTGGGCGGTAGGTATAAAAATGACTACCCCTGGTCTAAAAGAAGTCATAATGACAGCTTTCAAATTACAGGCCCAAAGCCAGGATGAAAAGTTGCCCCCACACCTTTTGATTTTTAGAATTATTTTTAAGTAGTGTAAGTCAATGAAATGTATATTTGTTTCCCCATTTTTAGCTTGCAAGGCTCTTGAGGTCAGGAATCTGTTTTGTTACTCTGCCGCCTGCTTCTTTTCCTTCCTGATCAGTTGATTACTGTACTTGGTCTTTAGTTTTCCCTTGTATTTGTACAGAAATCTGAAAGGATAAACCGGGGGTGGGAGGTGGGGTGGAGGGTGAGAACGTGTCATGTGCTTCCATGATGATGATTAATGGTAATACTAAAAGTAGATCATGCTATTAAAAAATCCTTTTGGGCTTTTAAGGTGCCACAAATGTTCTTCTTTTTTTTAACAGGTGACGCATACATCTCAGTTTTGGCAACTGCCCTATAAAAGAAGCAAAAAACTATTCTGACTGGCAATTAGCAAGTGAATGCAATTGAGGAACGCTCCTCCAGTTAAAGCTAAGAGTGACACGGTGTTTGCCATCCATGGGTGCCAAGCGTTACAATGGAAAGTGGAACGCTAATCTGAAGGGACGGCAGGCCTGCACGGAACTATTTTCCAAGGGGGCACTTTCTGTGCACTGTTTGTATGCTTCCCTCAACGCCGCTCAACCGCGCACAGGCGCAGAAAGGAAGTAGGGGGGACAAAGGGACTGGTTCTTCTGCAGCTTTTCTCCCCTTGGGCGGTATGTCCGCTCTGTGTGATCCCCCGGGGGTGGCAGGTCCTCCAGGGTCCACCCCCAGCCCCAAACCAGCAGCTGCTTCTCCATCGCTCAGGTACTGATTCTCTTCTTCTCTCTCCTCCTGCCACCTGTAAGGGACTAGGACGCCCCCTTTACTCTGTCACCACCCAGTCCCCTCATCTTTGTACAGAGGGTGTGGTGATGGTCACTTGCTCTGGTGGCTCTGGAGAGGAATAATTACTATTAACATCAGTGTGCTTGTGACATTTTACAGAGGTCCCTGCCTTGAAGAGAATGCAGTCTAAAATCTGAAGAGAAGTGGTAGCGGGGAGGGTTAACACAGGGAAAGCATATGTACCATTTATGTGCATCTTGGGTGAAGTTGCTGCTACTATTGTGCACAGCAACAGGGGTTGGACTAGATGACCCTTGGGGTCCCTTCCAACTATGCAAGTCCATAAGGCTTGTTGGGAAATTCAGAGGCAGAGCATCTGCTTTGAGCGCAGAAAGTACTAGGTTCCGTACCCTGTAACATCTCCAGGCAGGGCTTGGAAGAACTGCCTGAAGCCCTGGAGAGCCACTGCCAGTCAGAGTAACCAGTACTGAGCTAGCTGAAGCAAGGATCTGACTTGGTATAAAGGAGCTTCCTACGTTAACGTGCTGGATCAGACTCGAGGCTAATATTTACAGAATAATTTTTGAAAGGAAGCTCTCACCACTGGACAACTTTCCCTTACCTGGGTCATGTTTTTCTTGTGAAAAGACACATGCTTAAAGTTCAGATATTTAGCAAATCACATTTTAAAGCAAATTTAAAAAATCATTAACACCAGCCATTGTTCATAAAGTGGACTGTGAGCTTATGAATTAAACAGAACACTTTTCCAAGCTGGATGTGGGGGGCGGGAATTGAAAAGGGAGAGAAATGCTTCTGTGGGAACACATGATGATAAACCTAATTTCTGTTGTGAGATGGTAACAGAGTAAGCCCTTGAAAGCAAATTAAGGCCCCACCTGCACCATACATTTAAAGCAGTACCCATACCACATTAAAACAGTCTTGTTTAGGAACGTTGACCCAGGATTGATGCTATGTTTCCTTCTTTTTCCTTTGCCTCCTGTAGTTCGCAAGAGCTGGCTCAGGAAATCAAGGCCTTCCTTAGCGGTGTAGACCCTTTGCATGGCAACAAACTCACCCTGAAGGAGCATGCCCGATGTGCCATCCTGCTGCTGCGCAGTCTGCCACCTGCTCGCAGTGCTGTCCTGGACCACCTCCGGGGTGTCTTTGACGAGTATGTGTGCACCTACTTGCTGGACCTGGAGAGCAGCGAGGGTGGGCTGGGCTCCATCCGCTCCCAGGGTCCCAACCTGGATGACGTGGTGCAAGAGATCCAGGCCGTGCTGTCCGAGTTCGTCCGCATGAACCCCAAAGCATGGGCAGCCTTGGTCTCGGCCTGGTCCATCGACCTGATGGGACAGCTGAGCAGCAAGTATGCTGGCCGGCATGGCGTGCCCCATGCCAGCAGCCTCAACGAGCTGCTGCAGCTGTGGATGTCCTGCAAGGCTACTCGGACACTAATGGAGATCTACACGCAGTGCCTCTCTTCCATGATCAGCACCTGCCCGGATGCTTGCGTGGATGCCCTGCTGGACACCTCAGTCCAGCACTCTCCGCACTTCGACTGGGTGGTGGCCCACATCGGCTCGTCCTTCCCCAACACGATCATCAACCGCGTGCTCTCCTGCGGGCTAAAGGACTTCTGCATGCACGGCACGGCCTCGGCTGACCTCCTCCTCTTCCCTAGCGCCACAGCGGCAGACAAGAGGGTCCCCAAGATTGCCTCCGTTGTGGGCATCCTGGGCCACTTGGCCTCCCGCCACTCCGAGAGCATCAAGCAGGAGCTGCTAAGAATGTTCCATGGGAGCCTGGGCCCCACGCGGGATCAGCAGCAGAAGGCCACCGTGCCCTTCTTGCTCCAGCTGGCCGTCATGTCTCCCACACTGCTGGGCACCATCTCGGCCGAGCTGGTGGACTCCCTCAAGCCGGGCGTTCTCAACCAGCTGCACCAGCACTTTGCCTCGCTTCCTCGGGAGGATCTGGAGAACATGGTCAGCATCGTGGTGCACCTTATCTGCCAGACGTCGGGAGGAGCTTACCGCACCCTACAGTTCCTCATCAACACAGCCATGCCGGCTTCTGTCATCACCACCCCAGGCCTGGCCGTCCATGACAGCGTGCGGGAGGCTTGTGACCGTATCATCCAGCTGCTGCTGCTCAACCTCCAGAAACTTGTGTACAACCGGGGCTCGGCCAGCTTGGCCGAGGCCCCTCCGCGGCCGGTGCCTTTCCTGGACGAGCTGAAGGGCCACGTGCGGGAGCTGTGTGTGGAGACGCTGCGGCTGGAGAGGAAGCGGTTCCTCTGGCAGCACCAGCTGCTGGTCCTGCTCTCCGTCTACTGCACCCCCAGCTGCGCCAGCGAGGCCCTCTTCTTTTTGCTGACGCTGGCCAAGAGCCAGGAGGAGCTCAGCCTGGCCACTCAGCTCCACGCTGTGCTCAGCTCTTGCATGAGCGACCTGCTGCCGGCCACCGTGAAGAAGTGCGTGTGCCAGGTCCACGCTGGCAGCCTCTCAGAGCAGCACATGGCTCAGCTCTTCCAGAACCTGGCCTTGATCATGCAGAGGGAGAGCGAGGGCCCTGCCTCCATGGGCCACCAGCTGGGTCAGGCTGTCGCGTCGCACCTCTATGACTTCGGGCAGCTCCTGCTGCACTGCAACCCGGAGGTGGCCCAGGTGGCAGCCTTGCTGCTCTCCGTCTGCCCCATGCCAAAGGCCATCCGGCCGGCTCACCTCCTTTTCCTCATCCGCTCAGCCGTCCACCACTTCTTCCTGGTGTTGCGCTGCAAGTGCCCCACGGGCATCAGCTATGGAAGCCGCCTCCTCTGCTGCCTCAGCGGGGCTTCGCCAACCGCTGGCAAGGCCATACTTCAGTACCTGGTGGAGGGGGCCCTGCATCCAGGGAACGCTGAGCTCTTTGGTGGGCTGCCCGAGCCTACTGCAGTCGGGAACGACCCTGCCGCCCTGGAAGGCACCAAGGTCTCCCTGCTGGATATCAACCGGCGATTTATGGCCGCAGTGAACTTCTCAGGGAGTGTGTGGTCTGTGTTCCATGCCGGCGTGATTGGGAGGGGCCTGAAGCCGCCCCACGCCCCCTACCAACGAGAGCCAGAGGAGATCTCCCACAACGTCCAGACCTTCCTGGGGTTGCTGCTGCGTTGCTGCGGAGCTGAGCGCTGCGGCCCGGAGCCCTCCCAGCATGCTGCCGTCAGCCCTGAGGCAGCAAAGACGGTGGCGGTGGTGCTGGTGGAGACCGTCTGCCCTGACATCACCAACAGCGAATTGGCGTGGCCTCCGGAGGAGCACACCCGCAACACAGTGGAGCGGGACATCCAGATTGGGAGGGCTTTCCGCGACAACCCCCTGCTCTTCCAGCTGCTTAGCCTGGTGGCGGCGGGGAGGCCGGCCCTCTGTTACTGCTCAGTGCTTCTCCGCGGCCTCCTGGCGACTCTGATGGCGCACTGGGAGGCTTCGCGGGAGAACGACACCACCAGCTCCCCCTGGCACCTGCAGGCCTCCTGCGCCCTGGTGGCCTGCATGGGCGAGGGCCACCTCCTCCCACCCGTGCTCAGCAACATGCATGAGATTTTTGACCAGCTGGTGCCCTTTGAGGTCCACCTCTTGCTCCTCAGCGTCTGGGACTACATGCGCGACAACAGCCCGCTGCCGCAGAAGTTCACCTTCAACGCTGGCACAGGGCTCTTCTTCCGGGACTTCAGCAGAGACACCGACATTGGCAAATACCTTTGCGTTCTGCACAGTGTACTGCATAAAAACATTGACCGGCTGGGGCTGCTTTCGGGCCGCTTCCAGATCTAGCTCCCCTTTTGGTGCTTTCCCCCCTGTGGGATTGGTCAGCCTGCCTGCCACTGTCAGGGGAGGGAACATCCTGCCTTTTTAAAAACTCTGGTTTTGATTGTAAGCAAAGCAAAAACTGCCATCTGACTTGTCCAGGTGTGCAGCAGTTGGGGGTTGTCACGAGAAAGAAGGAACAGAAGGTCCTTCTTCCCCAGGCCTCATCTCAATCCTCAGCTTTGATGCGATGCCACCCCAGCTGGTGTTGGCAGCTTAGTTTGCAGAAGGACCTACAAAGTGTGAGCTGAAAATGAAGTTGCAAGTAGTGAGATGTTGCTTCAAAATCACAACATGCAACAAGTAGAGAGGTTGCCAGGATAACCTGGCACTTGAGAGGGTCAGAGGCCTCGGTTAGAGCCAGACGGTAGCAGTATGGACACAGTCTTGTGTGCCATGTGATATGGTTGTCAATGTCAACTGACATAGCCATATCCAGGTAGCTTGAGGGGAGAATGCCTGAAGCTTTTGCATTTCTCTACCTTGTTTTTCCAGATCTGTAAGACCATATCCTATGGTCATATATGGCTGGTTTCTCAATGTCTTGCCATAGTATTGCTATGACCTGGAAATCTGTTAAGAATCCCACGGAGGTTACAATCACTGAGCAGGTACACATTCCTAAATGCACAAGAATGGGGAGGGGGTAAGGAGGGAAAATTTGGTGAATAAATTCTGGTGCAAACCACCCCTCCCCCCCAAAAAAACACCCCAAACCCATTTCCCCGTAATAAAGGACAAATAGATTAAGTAATAATCACTTATTGGGCTGCTCAGTTGGTGAGTGGGTATAAGAACATATAAATATTTCTAGTTACACAGAGCTGGTGAAATGTTGCCCTCCTGAAGAGCTCTTGGAAGACTTTCATGTTTCTGGGTTATGCAGAGCTCCTCTGTGGGCCCAAAATGCAAATGCTTCAACATGAGTAGGGCCCAGTCAGTATTGCCTTGCTTGACATGAGAGTGTTTTCCCCAGACTGCTTCACTAAACTAAGGATTTGGGCAGGTGAAGCTATTTGCCTGTTTGGCTGCTTCTTAGAGTGATTGCCCCCTACTACAATTCCTGGTGATGGGGGTTTGCCACATGGGGTTGTAGCCAGCTAAGTCCTATTCATTGAAACTTTGATTTCAGTAGGCCTTCTCTGAGTAGCACTTGGATACAACACTTTGCATAAACAGACGTGGTCAGCTTATCCTACAAAGCAGAGGGCTCTTCTCCAGAAGGTTTCTGATGCTGTTGTACGGGAACAACTGACTATAGCGCCAGAACTTAGCTAAACTTATCCGTGTGTACTTGAGCACTGATCTATATAGCCAGTCCAAAGAGAGATGTCCCCATATTGGTACCAGAGCTTCACTTGTGTGTGACAAGAGTCCTGCTTGACCTCCTTGTGCCTAAATGCCCTCTGGGCAATTGCTACTTTCCTTTTCAGGGATGATTCAAGTGCTAGAAAGAGGTCATGTGTAGCACGGGGTTCTTGCTGTCAGTCATTTTCAGCAGGGCTGGAGGGTTGCTGACCTTTCTGTTTTTGCATCATCACAGCCCAGTTGGGTGGTTTTTGTGGGAGGTGATGGGTTAAACCGTTTTCTAAATAATAAAAAAGTGAAGAAGGAACTTCTGTCCCTTTGCTTTTTTCAGTTAGAAACAGGGGGCTAAGAGAGTTTCCATCTGGATGGCGAAATAAGTAGTTGCAACAATGTGATTATTGAGCAAATTTCAATTTCTTTTTTTAAAAAAAAGGAAAAGGAGCTTATATGACTCTGGAGCTGGCTTGGCATACAAAGAGCAGCTCACACAGCACTAGCACTTTGTCCAGAAACAGTGTTTCTACAAATTCTTTTTAATTTGTAAAAAAATAATCATAATAATTAAATGACAAATTCCAGCCAGCAAAAGAACACCAGTGGCCTTCCACCTGGGGTTGCTCAGGGGTTTAGGATGCCAAGGAAGATCAGTGCAATTTTGTGATCTGCGGTTAGAATAAGTACTGTTTCAAAAACCACAACTGCCTACGTCCCCTCCTCTCCAGGGTTTTCCCCCAAGCAATCAGCGACTGTGCGTTGCCAATCCTTTCTCCACCCTTTTCAGGTGTCTTCTGGTTCTGGGAGGCAGGGAGGAGAGCTTGTCGCAGCAAGAGTGGGAGACACCCTTGACACTTGATCTCTCTCCTTCCACCCTCCTCCTTCAACTTCTGCCTCTGATTCCAGACTTCTCTCTGACACAGACTCCAGCTCACTACGCCCTGTTACTTCTTCGGCTTCTGACACCTCCTCTTCTCAGTCTTCTCCCTTGGACTACTACTCATTTTTATCCCACCACCACTCCCCAAGTTCTGAGCCTTCTCCTCTTGGTGGTTCTCCATCTGGTTTCTCCCACCATTCCTTTGTGTCCAACCAGTCCATAACAACAAACAACTGTCCAAAATATGTAGTAGATATACAAACAAACATAAGAACCCTGCTGCATCCAGCCTCCTGTTCACACTGACAGATCAGATGCCTCACAGGTGGACAGAGTGCTGTTGTGCTCATGTCTTGCTTTCAGGTTCCCCACAGGCTTCTGGTTGGCCACCGAGAACAGAATGCTGGACTTGATGGGTCAATGGCCTGATCCAGCAGGTGTGTCTTACCTTCATAAGACATTCTTACCCATGGATTTGTTGCCATCCAACTGTCATTGGGCTCTAGCTGTCATCAGCTCCGGCCAGCACAGGCAACAGGGAAGTAGCAGTTCATCAGTACCTAGAAGGCCACAAGGTCACCTCAACTCTAATCACTACACCACACTGCCTTTCTTGATAGCATAGCATTCAGTGTGGCTTTTACCATGTCAAACTTCTTGGCAGTGGCTCTGTAGGGTTTAATTTTGGGTAAATTCTTAGCCCTACATGGAGACACTAATGATTGAATTATTGGGACCTTCTGCATGTGAAGCAGGTGCTCTGCTGTTGCACTATGGCCCTCTCACCATTGACAGCTACCTGATCCTGTTAACTGACGACTGGTGCCATATCCACACTGTACATTTAAGCTGCATGGCTTCCCTTGAATAAAATGGGAACTGTAGTTTAAGGGTGCTGTGAATTGTAGCTCCAAAGGGTAAACTGCAGTTCTTGGGGGCGGAGGCGCCACAAGTTTTAAAGGGGTAGGAATTAGCTTTTAAAATTTTTAACTAAATCATTAGAAGAGAGGTGTGTAAATAAAAGAGGATATACACGGCTGCAAATGAACAGAATGTAGTTGTTGTTGTTGTTCAGTCGTTCAGTCGTGTCCGACTCTTCGTGACCCCATGGACCAGAGCACGCCAGGCACGCCTATCCTTCACTGCCTCCCGCAGTTTGGCCAAACTCATGTAGTATAAGCCCTCAAAAGAAAAATAGTTCCGCTGGGTTTGGGGCATTGCAAGAGGGCAAGAGCTCAATTGTTATTGAGATTTTGGGAGGGGGAGAAAGACCAGTCGTTGAGCTTTTATTCAGGAGGAGAGGTTTGTTTTTTTTTACTTTTAGGCTGCCGATAACCATTTAATTTTTTTCCCTTCTGGGGCGGGCAGCTGCCCCCACCCCCCCGTACGCCTATGGCTCACTTTCTAAAATTTCAGAAAGGGACCAGGACCAGTCCAAGACGCCTTTCTCAGAATCGGATCCGATCCCTCCATTCCCGGCTACAGGGAAACGTGCCTTTGCCGCCGTGCTTTCGCTGCCTCCGGTGTACGCACGCGCCTGGAAAGCCCGCTCATGAATAATGCAACAGCGAGTGGGAGGGACCTGCGGCGGAGCGGCCCGCCGGGCGATTCGAGAAGCGAAGGGGCGGGCTCATGCCGCGGGTTCCAATAAGAAGCCTCGGTGGGGACGGGGTGGGGCCGATAGTCCTCGGCGGGAGGGGGGAGTTAAGCAGGATCCAAGATGGCGGCGGCGGCGGCAGCGGCAGGGAGGTGAGAGCGAGGCTTACTTGTGGGGTGGCGGCTATGCGGGGTAGGGCGTGGGGGGAGGGCTGTTTTCAGAATGGGTTCCCTCCCTCCCCACCGAAGACCACCAACTCTTCATTCCTCCTGAATTACCCTTTAACTTCCGGCGCTTCCCTTCAGCCCCCCGCTCCCTTCCCACAGTCGCCTTATTCCCGCCCTCCGACCCCACATGGTCTCCCCGCCCCCATTGTGCTTCCACGTCGCTTCTGGAATAGACCTCCTTCCCGCAGGGCGCCCCACAGGTGCGCGTGCTGCTCCTTTCCCCGCATCGTCAGCCCCTGCGCACCAACACAGCCCATGGTCCCCGAATCCCTTGCAGGACCCCTTTACATTTCTGCACCCCCCATAAGCCCCTCCTAAGGCTTGCAGCAGCAGACCCCTACAATGCAGCCACCTGCCTGTACGTCTGTCTACCTGGGCTGTGCGCACACGATGCATTTAAAACACCCAGTGCAAAGAATCCTGGGAACTAATTTACCCTGTCGCGGATCTACAGTCCCCAGCGCCCTTAACCAACTGCACATCTCTGAATATTTTGCGGGGTAGCTAGGCCTCCCAATGTATGGTGTGGGTGTGACCTTACTCTCATTCATCTCCACAATTGTTTTTTATTATGAAGCAGATAATTCATTATTTCCATTTTGGCAGACTGAGTTCAGGGGACACTAGTCCAAAACCACCTAAGCAAAACCAAGGCTGGGCTGTGGTTTCAAACTTAGTTTGCAAGATTTCTCTGGGGATCTGATTTGGATGTGAGAACAGGATCTTGGACTAGATGGGCCTTTGACTTGATCTAGCAGTCCATTTCTAGCCCATTGGCTAGTCTGCTGTGCTCTGTACCAATTATTAAGAAGCACAGCACTGACCCTTTTTGCTTGTTGAGCATTTCATATTCAATTACATTCGTTTTGTATGTTCTTGAGGACTGGAAACTTTCTTCTGCTGAGATTTACAGAAAACTATGAAAATGATTTGTACTGTAGACTGTGCTCTGTGCAGTTGTGAACACTGATCTGCACATTTTTGCATAGCCATGGGTCTGTGCTGTAGAGCTTCTGATTGGAGATGCCACTGGCAGTCAGTGTCAAGAATGCTGGGTTAGATGGACCGTTGTGCCAACTCAGTACAAAGCAGCTTCCTATGTACCTGTGCTGTGTTCACAGCTCAGTGGTAGAGCATCTGCTTTGCATGCAGAAGGTCCCAGGTTCAGTCCCCAAAATCTTTAGGTAGAGCTGGAAGAGACCCCTTTCTAAAACCCCGGAGAGCTGCTATCAGTCAGCTTAGACAAGGCTGAGCTAGGCGGACCAATAGTCTGATTCTATATAGGATGTTTTCCTATGTTCCCTAATACCCATCCCAATTGTAATTCTTGTGATTGAAGCATGGCATGGTTGTGATTATTTCCCTTACCGGTAGTTTTGTTCTTGTTCTGTGCTTCAGTTCAATAACGCCAACCTTGTACATAATACTTTTCAAAATAATGTGAATCACCAAAAATGACAAAAATAAAGGGGCAGTTTTTCTTTTTACTAAAACTGCCTTCAGAATTTAGTGCTTTTGCAAGTGAGGTCTTGGCCGGCCCAGTGTGCTGATCCTGCTATTAGCACATGGCTCCTGCTTTTCAGCCTTTGATCACTCAAATGCAGCATGTGTAGAAACAGGCACTGACCTTCACACCAGCAGTGGAGAGCTGTTTGCCCTTTGCACTCTCCCCGTGCCCATAGTTTTGTCTCTAGAAGCTACTTCCTGATCACTGACTGCACAGCAGATGGCTGGATCACATCTTGGCATTCCTGCTATGAATGAGCCTGTGCTTCAGGAACAGGCGTTGGCAGATTTTACAGTCGCATCTACTCTATACATTGAAAGCACTCTCAAGCCTCTTTAATAGTCATGACTCCCCGTTTCCTGCTCAAGAATCTTGGGAACTGTAGTTTGTTAAGGGTGCTGAGAGTTGTTAGGAGAACCTTCAAGAGCTATGATCCTCTAGTCTACATCCTTCACAAAACACAGCTTCCAGGATTCTTTGGGGAAGCCTTGATTGCTCAAGTGGTATAAAAACGCTGTTCTTATTATGCATTAACATATCAATTTATTTATTAAAATGTTTATAGGCTGCATTTAAAAAAAACATATAGCAAGTTGGTATACAGTGTACAAAATTACATTAAGAGACATAAAAACATCAGTAAGAACATCAGTAGATATTCATTGGCAAAAAGAAATTCACATTGCAAAGGCCTTTCCCCCACAAGCCCCACCACCCACAGTTTTTTTGGAGATACATGA
The DNA here is from genome assembly GCF_009819535.1 of Lacerta agilis. Classification (NCBI taxonomy): domain Eukaryota; kingdom Metazoa; phylum Chordata; class Lepidosauria; order Squamata; family Lacertidae; genus Lacerta; species Lacerta agilis. Next base: position 29,503,107 of record NC_046328.1, on the reverse strand, counting down.
AAGGAGGCGGAGATAATTCCTACCAAACTTTCACTGGCAGGAAGTTTCACAAAGCAGGGCTTACCGAAACCCAGGGGTGTGGGGGACCACGAGAAGCACTCCATTGTAGGATGCCAGTGATCAAGGTAGAACATAATGGTGAGGCAGGGGTTTAAATGTGTTTTGGATGTGAGCAAGGGCTGTTTAGGTGGAATCCTGTTTAGGTGGAATCCTTTTACTAAGGCCCCAAGCTCCACCATTCAGAGAGACAGGTATTAGTGACTGGAGAAGAGGAGGAAGCACCTTGTGGGCCAGAAATGGGGATAATGTGTGTGTACAAGTACAAATCCCCTTGAATGAGCTGCATATGTGGGATTCTAACTGCCTAATTTGGGGAGAGAGAAAAGCTTTTTCTTGTTGCTGTTGTTAAATAATTAGGAGCCAGAACCCCTTGTTGATGTTCTGCCAATGCTTATTTGTGTGAGAGAGTGCATTTTTGCATGCCTGCCTAGACATATAATTTGGTTACCTACATTTTACTCTTTTATTCTGCGTTTTAATTGTAATGGTTTTGTGCATTTCTAATTGGTTAGTAGATTTCAGCTGTTGTTTATCTATAGTTTTAGTTGTACACCACGTAGCGAGGTTTTAAAAAATTATGTGATTTATAAATCTCCCGCATTAAAAAAATAAAATCATGTTGTGTAGGTCAGGCACACGTTTAGTGCTTTACAGATCCTAGCTTCAATCCCCAGTGCATCTAGGTCAGGCTGGCAAAGCCTGTTGTCTGAGACCCTGGAGAATTGATGCCAGTGTAGACAGCAGTGAGCTAGATGGAGCAATGGTCTGTTTTGGTGTTAAGCAGTTTTCTCTGTTCCTATCTGGTGATCAATAGATCCTGATCTTTCTTTTTGTCATTACTACACTGCACATGAGATAAGGCAATCCAGAAGCCATCTTTCAGTTGAGAGCTTGCGCAGGACCTGTGTTTTTTAAACACTGTGGGGAAGGGCTGTAGTTCAGTAGTAGAGCATCTGCTTTGCATGCAGATGGTCTCAGCAGTCCTGATTACCCCCACCCCCCCAAGGATGTTGTTTAATGCTAGAGCATGGTTCTCTTAATGTCAGAGCCAAGGGTTTGAGCCACACATTGGGCAAAAGATTCCTGCATTGCTGGGGTTGTACTTGATGACCTTCATGGTCCCTTCCAACTCTACAATTCTTTGATTCCATTATTCTATGTATCTTCTGGGGACCATTCCCATTCTCGTTTCCCCTTTTCAGTGAAGCAATTGAGCAGCTTGTGTCAGTGGGATCTTAGCTTTGAAAAGGCATCCTGTGCCTGTGCTGCTTGGGTTAGGCTGGTTTAGGAATTCCAGATGGCATCTGGGCCTTAAACTACATCAAGGTAGTTGTAGGATGAACCTTGTTGGTTAATGCTAGCTGGCCTGGAGCAGGCACCTTTAATGAGACCCTGGTCCATCTAGCTCAGTATTGTCTGCACTTGCTGGCAGCAGCACTCCAGGGTTTCAGGCAGGGAGTCTGCCCTACCTCTACCTGGAGATGAATCTGGGGCCGTTTGCATCAAAACGTGCTTGCTATCTCTGTGAGCTAGCGGCCCTCGAGTACATCTGGTGGTGGGGAGCCTGCAAGTTAACAATGTGTCGCATGGAGAAATGTCTTCCTTCCCAATAGACTCAAGATGGCAGCTCTTGCTTGGTTGGCTCTTTCCCTGGCTGTTGTCTCTGCTGTGGACAGAAGCAACTTCAAGACATGCGACCAGAGCTCCTTTTGCAAGTAAGTTGGGTGTCTTATCTCTGCTGTCAGAGGAGGACTCTCAAGTGGGGGGAGCGTTGCTGTTTCACTCGGGTCCTGCTTGTGGGCTTCCCTTAAGCATCTGTTTGACCAGTATAAGAACCAGGTAGGCCTCTGGCCTGATCCAGCAGGCTCTTATCTTCTTACAATAAAAGCATCAGTCAGCCATTGATAGCCTTAATTTTGACTCTCCCCACCGGTCAGAGGCAGTATGCCTCTGAACAGCAGTTCCTGGAAATCATTTGCTGTTGTCCTCACGTCCTGCTTGCAGGCTTCCCACTGAGGCATCTGGTTGACCAGTGTGGGAATAGGATGCTGGACTTGATGAGCAGTGCTCGACTGATGTTCTTGCTATTTATTTCTTCATTGTATTGCTCCAAAGGAGCCCAGAGTGAAAAATAGCAGCATTAAAACAATATTACTAAAAGCAGCTTAGAAACATTTTTTCAAAAAAGTTTAAATGTTTGTCCTGGCTGAGGAAAAAGGGCTGGCACTTATTTCCTCAACAAGATTCCTGTTCCCTGAGGAAGGGATGAGGTCTTTTCCCTGTGCCGTGAAGTTTCCTCTTGTGGCTACGAGTACAGAAACAAACAAGCTTCCTAAAATGGGAGGGGAGGATAGTAAAAGGTGGCCCTGATCATTTGCCTCCAGTAACCATGGTTTCCTCTCCCTAGGCGCCAGAGGAACGTGGAAGCTGGGAGTTCACCCTACAGGGCGCTGCTGGAGTCACTGCAGCTCAGCCAGGATTCCATGAAGATCCAGCTCATCAATGAAGCAAACAAGGTGAATTGACAAGTTGAAACCCTAGGTAGCCAGGGTGGTGTAGTGGTTAGAGTGTTGGACTAGGACCTGGGAAATTGGGTTTCAAATCCCCACTCAGTCATGAAGCTCTCAGGGTGACCTTGGGCCAGTCGCAGCGTCTTGACCTACCTCACAGGGTCCTTGTAGCGATTAACTGAAGAATGGGGTGAACCATGCACTTTTTGGAGAAAAAGGTAGGATATAAATGCAATAAATAAGCAAATAAGCTCTTCCGCTTACCTGCTTAAGAAAGCTGGAGCGTCCAGAGATCTCCATGTGGTCGCGATGGGACCCATGTAATTCACAAAATACACCTGGCACCTTTTTGAACACTGGTTGGAGGGCATCTGCCCTGGAGGAGAGAGTGCTTGACTAGAGCGCCAGATTTATGACCTGGTATAAGGTGGATATCCTACATCTGTGTAGCTCAGTGGAAGAACAGGTGGCTGGTGTAGAGAAGCTCACAATTTCAGTCCCCCTCTTCACTAAAAACAACCTCCATTTGCAAGGCTGGAAAGGGCCTATTCTGAATTTTTGGAGAGCTGCTTCCTGTCAAACGTAGGCCACGCTTGTAAACATACATGTATCAGGCAGCAGTCTCAGCTGTGGGGCTGGACCCTTAGTGTAAAACAGGGACAGGGAACCTGGGCGCCCTCCACATGACATTGGACTCCCATCAGCCCCTGTCAGAATTGCTAGTGGTCAGGTATGATGGGAGCTGTACTCCAGCAACATCTGGAGGGCCATAGATGTTCCCCACCTCTGGAAAAAGACAAGACTTGACCCTGCTCTCTTCCTCCAGGTCCCTCTCCTCCTCGAGCTCTATGGCTTGAAAGGGAACATGACCCGGATCCGGATCAATGAGTTGAACCCGCTCAAGCCCCGCTATGAGGTACCAGATGTGTTAGTCCAGGACCCGCCCACTACCAGGTACGCAGATGGAGGGCCATTTATGCATCCTAGCTCACCGTGGGTTGGGAGGAGAAGGCACAGTGGTTTAGTGTAGGGGCAGGGAACCTCAGGCCCAGGTTGGGATTGTTGCCCCACCCACTTTCCCCCTCAAGCCCCACCCACCACTTGCATGGGGCCTTCAGAAGGTTGTCTGGAAGAGAATTCGTCCCTTGCACTTGAAAAGGTTCCCTGCTTTAAAGGGAACCCTTACCCCTGGGGTGGGGGAGCAAAACAGCCTCTGCCCTTCCTTTCTGCGCCGGAAGATCCAGCAAGATCTTGTCGGGGCCTGGTTGATTCCCACCACAAAGTAGCAGCAGTCTATAGTAGGGCTGGGTGATAGCTTATTATCGACATTGCGATATACTGTTATGTCACAATGTCAGAAATAAGGATGGAGCTATGTAGAGGCATTGGTTGGCTTTACGGTTTTTCCCACATTGTGATTTTTGCATAGGAAATAATAATATTTGCTATGCAAATTACACATACCATGATTTGCGGTACATTGCTGGGTCAAAGATCACATTATGAGCTTAAAACCGGGTTTGGACAAAACATCAATGTATCGCCCAGGCCTAGTCTATAGAATAGCACCCAGGATCTCGCAGGTAGCCATGAGGATATCTTCCTGCCCTCTCTTTGGACACTTCCCTTTCTTCATGCCACCCGCTCTGTTCTTTCCCCCTTAATCCTCCCACCCCCTCCTCCCACCAAAGATTATCTGTCACAGGCCGGGACGATAACAGCGTGGAGCTGTCCCTGGGCGAGGGGAACCACAAGCTGATTCTGACGGCCAAGCCCTTCCGCATGGACTTGCTGGAAGGGCGGGAGCTGGTGCTGAGCGTCAACTCCCGGGGGCTGCTTGTCTTTGAGCACCTGCGGCAGCGGAAGGACTCGTGAGTACCGGGGCCGTCGGCACAGGGGAAAGGGAGGGGAGTGCTGTTCCTGGCTTCTAGGCAGCTTCTGTCTTCCTCAAACAACAAAGATCAAGCAAACAAGCAAGGGAAAGGGGATCTGTCAACGGACAAGGTTGGGGTGTATCTGACAGGTGGGAGCCTGCTGCTTTCAAGTCTTCTAGGAAAAGCGGCTGACCCGGGGAAATGGGGTGTAGAAAGGAGAGGTCAGCCTCCTCTTCCAATTCACATCCTTTCCCTCCCTATGGGTCTACCCTTCCCATTCCAGAATGGGTTGGGGGGGGATATTCGGTATGAGGCAGGAGTCCTGATTTGTGGAAAGCGGGGACGGCCTGTTTCATAGAATAATAATTTGTATAGTTGGGCGGGACCCAAAGAGTCATCTAGTCCCAACCCTCTGCAATGCAGCTAAATAACCCTTTTAGCTTCAGTCCGCTTTTTCTTCCAGCAGGAGCAAGGGTTGCTCCCAGTGAGCTATGTAAGTGCTTCACAGGTGTCTGCAAAAGGCGCCTGTGCCAAGAAGCCTTTCTGGATGTGTTTTTAACCCCCTCTCTCTCATTGGGAAGTGCTACCAGGCAAGACCTGGTAAGAAGATGGGGCTCTGTTGTGCTTTTCATCTCCAGCCTCCCACCAGCGGGGGTCACTGTAGTGATGTTTCAACCTCCATTCGGGGCTGGGCGAGCGAGCAAAGGCCTCTTCCTATGGGTTTCACGCCCTCTCTTTGGGACACAAGGCCAGAAGTTTCTATCATCCAGGATGTTGGAGAAGAGGGAGGGGTCAGCCTTCCCAACCTGGTGCTCTCTGGGTGGTGTTGGACTATGGCTCCCACCAGGCACAGCCCAATGGTCAGTGGTGATGGGAATTGTAGTCCAGCAACATCTGGGTGAGCTGTGCTGCCGTGAGATCCTGGAGGCTGAACTACATCATCTCCAAGATCTCTTCCAGCTCTGTGATTCATTCTCTAGAGCGAGAGCATGTCACAAGCACATCTCTTAAAGCAGGGCTAGGAAATTTGATTTCCTCTGCTGTTGGGACTCCAAATCCCATCAGCCACAGCTGTCCTGGCTGGGTCTGATGGGAACTGAAGTTCAAAGTGTCTGGAGGACACCAGGTTGAGGGAAGACTGTGCTAGGGAAAGCAGCAGGCTTTCTGTACAAGGGGTGGGAAGGGGGTCTCAGTTTACCCACCCTCCCCCCTTTTCCCTACCCTGCTCCCCAGCCCCGGTTGTCCTGGAGGGGAGAGCAGGGCCATTTTCAGGGGTGGTTGGGGGGGGCTGGCTGGAGGGATGTGTCTCTACGTCTCTGGGATTCCTTGCACTGACTCTCGTTGTGTTTTCTGTTTTTGTTGGTTTGTGCCTGCCCCTCCCGCTCGGCCCCCCCAGTTTCTCGGATAAAGTTAGTAGCACGGTCGTTAGCATTTGGGATAGGATCAAGAACCTTTTCTCTAGGTAAATCTGCAGCTTCTGCTACTGTTTCTAAAACCTTCCCCACCCACCCACCCCCGCCGCCGCCTAGACAGTGGCTCTGCCATTCCCTGCCCACCTTTACCTGTGCCGTATTTGGGAATCCCTGTGGTTAGTTGCTGCCCTCTCAAATCCTTGAGGAGTGTGCGGCAGCCTTTAGCTCTGTTTCCAAGGTGTGCATGAACGCATTTGACTGTCCCGATTCCTGCAAACCTTGCCTTGAGTAAGTTCATGAAGTTGAATTCATTGCGACTCAGTGCTGGCAGCAGCCAAATCAAAGTGTCCTTGTTAAAAATAAAAGTAAAAAGTCTGGGTGTGACCCAGCCATAGTTAAGTTGTTTTTCTTTCAACATAGTAAAGTTGAAACCCAATGCTTAGGTTTATTCTGTTTTTCCTGAAATTGTATTATTATCATTGTTATTGCCACCCCATCAGTGTACATGGCATCTTACCAGCAGTGCATAGGGAGGTGTGGGGAACCTGTGGCTTTCCAGATGTTGCTGAACTACAACTCCCATCATTACTGACTTGCTAGGGCTGATGGGAGTTGCAGTTGAGCAACATCTGGAAGGCCAACGTTTCCCCAGTCCTGACATAGGCAGCCTAAAATCTTTAGACAGTGGAGAATTACAGCAAATGGGAGGGAAAGGGTTTGGGCAAAATCCTGGGTTTTGGTTAGGAATGAGGACTGGGAGGATGAGCCAATAGCCTTGGGGTGAATGGGATTTTGAATGGGATTTGAATAAAAATGAAGAGGAAGCTGCCCTACCTCCAGCTCAGTATTGTCTACACCGACTGGCAGCAATTCTCTAGGGTTTCAGGCAGGGGACATTCCCAGCCCTAACTAGAGATGCTGGGGACTGAACCTGGCACCTTCCGCACGCCAGGCAGGTGCTCTGCCCCTGAGCTATGGCCCTTGCTCACACATACCCATGCTCAGAGAGATGAAGTTCCAGGCATAAAGGCATCAAAGCATGCTTCACTTGGTCTGGATCATGTCCTTTTGTCCTTGTCGCCTATGATTTCTAACTCAGACCTAGGGTGTTAAGTAATTTCCCCAACTCTTTCACACATTTTGTTTGCTTGCTCTTTAAGGAGAAACACAAAGGTAGTGTGCAAATGAGGCAAATAGATATATAGATATGATACAAACGCATACCAGAGAAATATTGTGGCACCTTAAAGCAGGGGTGGAGAACATCACTGGCCTTCCTAATGGTGCTGGACTACAATTCCCATTTCCCCCGATCATTGACCATGCTGACTGGGGGCTGGTGGGAGTTGGGAGTCCAACAGCGTCTGGAGGGCCACAGGTTGCCCACCCCTCCTTAAAGGCTTACACCAGTGTTTCCCCAAACTTGGGTCTCCAGCTGTTTTTGGCCTACAACTCCCATCACCCCTAGCTTTCAGGACCAGTGCCCAGGAATGATGGGGATTGTAGTTAAAAAAACACCTGGAGACCCAAGTTTGGGAATCGCTTGCGTACATGCTTATTGTGGCACAGTTTCATGTCTCTTGAGTCCGCAAAAACATCTGCCGTGATAAGAGCGCAATATTCAGCGATAAACGTGTCCCTAAATCCAGTGAGGTTTACTCCCAGGTAAGTGGGTATGGGATTGTAGCCTAAATTTATTAGTCTTGTGTCGGGTAGCCTATGTGGTGCCTGTTGTTGAGACTCCAGCTCAGCTAGCATGGCCACCAATCAGGGATAATGGGAGTTGTAGTCCAGCAACCTCTGGAGGGAGCCACATTGTCTGCCGCTGCTAGAAGGTGCTGCAATATTCTTCTCTCTGTACATCATGCAGTTAAAGGACTGTTATAAGAGTGCCATAGCTGGTTGCCACATCTTCAGAGTGCACTGGGTGGCAACGCTGGGCAGGGGTGGAGACCCTGTGTCCCTCCAGTTGTTGTTAGACTCCAACTCCCATCACCCCTAGCCACCTTGGCCAATTGTTAGGGATCCTGGGAGTTGTAGTTCAATGTTCACAGGCTCCATCAGCCCCAGGCAGCATAACCAATGGTCAGGGACGATGGGAGCTGTAGTCTAGCAGCATCCAGTGGGCAAAAGGTTCCTCATCTCTGGTTTACTGCCATGTAACGTGTGGAGAAAGTATTGCGATTGTGCACGCAATTTGCAGGCTGTGGTAAGCCGAAGAGACCAGCCTTGATGTCGGGTCCAGCTTTCTGATATGTTTCTTATGGTCTCGCAAAAAAAGCAAAGAAAACAAATGAAGTGAAATTCCCGAATGTTTGTCTTTCGAAGCAAAGTGTGCCAGTGTAGGAGACCAAGAAGACCCATTTTGCCGCTCATTCTGTATAATGCATTTCTAGTTGCGGAAATGTTGGACTTTTTATTGCCTCTTTTGGTTATTCTCCGTGCTGGTTGGTATCTGGAGGTTGCTGCTAATAGAAATTGTTTCATACCGGAGAGGGAGCTCACGCTTTTAAGTCCTTGCCAGAAGGACATGCTGATGGGCTGCTTGGTGCTGTCTCCTTTCTCTATTTCTGTGTAGACCATGTTTAGTCCTAGATGAGAGCTTGCATACTTCCAAACCCATGGCCCTGTAGGATTCCCTTTAAACTCACACACCGTGCATCAGGGGTCTTATGTATGGCTTGGTGACAGCAATCCAATACATGAGGAGCCTTCCTTAGATGTTTTTCTCCCTTAAAAAGTACATAGAGTTGAAACTGGAAGTTGGAAGAAAGATGTCCTGTTTCAGCTCCATGTGCTTTTAAAGCCTTAGATTAATTCTGCTAAATATCTGACTTTTACCTAGATTTCTTGGAAAAACAAGGTCCGTATGTGTGTGCTTTTCTCTTTCTGTTTTGTGGGGGGGGGCAGGGGGAGAGATCCAGCTGAGGGGAGAGAGAAGTGGCCAGCGGAAGACCCTAATTCAAAATGTGCCCAGACATTAAAAAGTTGATGTGCCCCAGTCTAAGGGAAACCCTTGGCCTTCTAGATACTGCTGGAGAACAACTCCCATCATCCCTGACCAGTGGGCCACAGATTCTCAAGCCTAAGTGAAGACCTGCGCGCACACACACACACACACACACACGTAACAGGCCGTTCCACTCTCTCTGAGAAGTGAGTGTAGTTTTCTAAAACCTTGGAATGCATTCCATACTGCTTACCTGCCCAAGGGAACCCCTTGGCACATTGCTGATGAACCCACATGCATTTCAGAGTATATCTGAGTGAGCAAGTGCTCTGATTGTTCAAGGAGCCAGCTGTGCTTGTTTAGGGTGCTATCTTGTTTGTGTGCTATCTAGCTGTTGCCCCACGCAAACCAAAAGAGCCGAGAACACATGCAATATCCCTCTTCTCTGTTCTTTATGGGGTAAGGATAGTAATTCCTGGGGCAGCCGCTCCACTGTAAGACCTCTCGGTCCACAACCCCAGGCACACTTGCATCTTGAAGTGCAAATTCACTGAACACCACAGGGCTTGCTTCAGGAATGACATGCATAGACCTGCCTGGTTTAGTTGTTTGGCCATCTGGGTTTTCATCAGCTGCTTGTTAGATGTGCAGATGAATAAATAACATTTCTAATGAGAAAACCACCCTTGCAAATAAGCCTAGAGCAGTCATAGGCAAACTCGGCCCTCCAGATGTTTTGGGACTACAACTCCCATCATCCCTAGCTAACAGGACCAGCGGTCAGGGATGATGGGAACTGTAGTCTCAAAACATTTGGAGGGCCGAGTTTGCCTATGCCTGACCTAGAGGCACAACTGCAACACCCCCTCCTTCTTTAGGTGCAGGACGAAAAGCAGCCAGTCCAGAATGAGATTGGCAACCATTTCCAAGAGCCCAGCGGGTTTGGAGCTGAGGGAACCAGAGCCTGGTTTTGCACTGTCCTCCGCCCCACAGCTGCCCACACTTCCCCTTCCCCTGCTAACTGGCTGGGCTGTGAATTGGTGTGTGCTGTGCTGCTTGTAGTGGACTAACGGTTCCAGCATTTCATTTGGGCTAGGACAAAGTTGGGATTTTGGTTTCCTTTTCCTTTCAAGCTGCCTGGATGGGGTGGGTGGGGGGATTCTAGGGCTCAGCCTTCCTTTCTCCCCCTCCCTTATTTTCTTCCAGAGAACCACCAAAGGAACCAGCATCAGAAGGGGAGGGGGCTTCTGAAGCCTCAGATGCCCCTTTGTCAGCGGAACAGGAGTCTACAGAGAAAACCGAGCAGGTGAGCACAGGGTGGGAAAGGTGTTCACCTGCAGTAGCATTGAGGAACCTGTGGGCCTCCTGATGATGGGGGGCTCCAACACAAAGCCCCAGCAACCATGGCCAAAGGGTGATGGGAGCTGATTCTTCACCCCTGCTCTGCAGGGAATAAGGGAGCTGAATGCTGAACCATAATGATTGTGAAGTGAACCACAGTCATGCCAAGCCATGGTTTTTAATGAAGTGAATGAGCCTCTTGGGCTCACTCACTCTTCCCCCAGCACTGCTTGGAGGAAATCAGAAGCTTCCAGTTCCAGTTTTTCTTAACCACAGTTTGTTGGATCCCAAGACTGAGAAGCAGTTAACAATAACCGTGGTTTGCGTGAAGCACATCGACTTGAAATGGTGGCTTGAATTTCCTTTGTGTTGTTCTCGCAGGGTGAGGAAGCACCCAAAGGGGCTAGTGAGACAGAAGAAGAGCCAGGAACTTGGGAGGAAACATTCAAGACACACACGGACAGCAAGCCCAATGGTAAGTCCTGTTAAGGAAGGCAGCTCCAGAAGCATTTTGTTACGGCCCACTTGGCTTAACGAACCATGGTTTCAGATCCTTGCAAACCATGGTTTGTTGCCAGTGCTGCCAAACCCTACTTTGGTATTGAAGAGTAAGACACCTTAATGCTGCTCCACTTGCCTTCTTCCTAGCCTCCCTCCCTCTTTCTTTCTCTCTCACTTACTCGCCCTCTCTCATTCTGCAGGTCCAACATCCGTGGGGCTAGATTTCTCGTTCCCGGGTGTGGAGAACGTGTATGGGATTCCAGAACACGCAGACTACCTCCGGTTGCGAACCACTGAGTAAGCCGGGGACCTGACAGTCTTGTTAGCAATCGTGGTGGGATTCCCTGCGCATCCACGCCCCCTCCCCTGCCAATGGAGCTTAAGCAGTTGCAGGAGGGTTGTATGTGTGTGCCCTAGAGATTGCGGGGTGGGTGGTGTGTTGCTTTCCTGGGCGCCCCAGATGGTGTCACGAGTGTCAGGGAGGCAGCCGCTCCATTGGATTCTCTCTGCATTTCCCCCTACTGTTTCTAATTGCCAAATCCTTGGCAGGGGAGGGGACCCATACCGCCTCTATAACCTGGATGTCTTCCAATACGAACTTTATAACCCCATGGCTCTCTATGGCGCTGTTCCTGTCCTGCTGGCCCATAATCCCCAGCGCACTCTGGGCATCTTTTGGCTCAACGCGGCAGAGACTTGGGTGGACGTCACCTCCAATACAGCAGGCAAGGTACTGTTCCTCCAAGGGCGCGTCACCCCTCTTACTCCTTGTGTAAAACATGTTTTCATTCCTGCATTGCAGGGAGTTGAACTAGGTGACCTTCGCGGTACCTTCCAACTCTACAGTTCTATATTTCTAGGACAAGGAGATGGCTATATTTTTCCTCCAATGTTAGCCGCAGTATTCCTCTGAACCCCAGTTTCTTGGAATCACAGATGGGGAGAGTTATTGTCACGCTCCTGACGTGCTTGCAGGCTTCCCAGAGATCTACATCTGTTTGGCCACTATGAGAACAGGATGCTGGACTAGATGGGACTGTGGCCTGGTCCAGCAGGACTCCTCTTATGTCCTCCCTAGCTGAGACACATTGCACGCACCTGTATGAGACCCAAAGCAAATTGAGGTCTAGTGACTTATTCCTCATCCAGCTATAATGCAAACTATAGGCCACATCTGCACTATACATTCAAAGCACTGTGATACCCCTTTGACAGTCACGGCTTCCCCCAAAGAATCCTGGGAACTGTAGTTTGCTAAGGGTGCCGAGAGTTGCTAGGATACCCCTGTTCCCCTTACAGAGCTGTAGTGTAATTCCCAAAGTTCCCAGGGAAGATGGATTGATTGTTAAACCAATCTGGGAATTGTAGCTCTGTGAGGGGAATAGAGGCCTCCTAACAACTCTCTGCTCCCTTTACCAGTTCCCAGGATTATTTGGGGGAAGCCATAACGGTTAAAGTGGTATCGTAGTGTTTTGAATGAGCAGTGCTGATGTGGCCATAGTTTCTCCTTCAGTTTCTTCTTCCTGGGTTAGTTGGTCTCATCTGCTTTCTTCAGAACTGGCATCTCTCATAGTGGGAGGAGCCTCTCCTAGTTTCAGTCCTGCTGGCTTTGAAGGAACAGAGCTGCCAGCTCTTAATCTATCGCCTGTGCAATGTCCACAATAGCTAGCTAGGATGGACATTTCATTTGCCTCCCTGCCCATGTGTATTTCAGTGGCAGTTGAAAAAGGGATGAAGTGCAACACCTTTGGCAATCTTCCCCCTGCTGCTGGTAGCTTGAAAATGATGCTTATTGGAAGAGTGGCCATTTTGCATCCTTTAAAACACAGAACTGCAAACTGTGTGTAAGCTCCCCTGGCAAAGTGCCTTTTATCAAGCACACACATACACACCCCATGCAAGCCATTCTGATTACCCACAATACTCAGATGTCAATTGCACTTGGCGCACCCACACCCGGGAAGGAGGGGGCAGGCAGGTGGATGCCAGGGGCTGACCTGGTTCAGGTTGTCATGGCAAAGTCGCCTGCTGCAAAAGAGGAAGACAAGGCAACGCAGGAAAGCTTGTTTATGTAAAGCCAAACTATGGTTTGTTATTCCACATGAGCTGATTGAATAGTTTGTCACCAGAGCCGTCTTTCCCATAGGGCTTAGTGGTGTGTTGCGCCAGGGCGCCGGCCTCTCAGGGACGCCCCAGCAAGCGGGGGATCTGTGCGGCTTTGCCGGCAGCCTCCCTTTTCCCTGCACGCCCGCCAGCTGCGCCCTGTGAACCGTAAGGCTGGCGAGTGCGCAGTTTGCCTCCCAAGCCTCTGCGGGGATCGCTCTCCTCCCAAGGAGGCTTGGGAGGGAAGCTGTGCTCTTCTCCTGCAGAGGCTTGGGAGGGGCACAACTTCACTCCCAAGCCTCTGCGGGGATCGCTCTCCCGCAGCAGCATGGGGGAGAGTTGTGCCCCCCCCCATGGCAGTGTGTAGCTACGGCCACCCCAACACTATCTGGTAATTTGGGGGGCGCTGGGCAGATATTTGCTCCCTGGCGCCACATCTGCTAAAGACAGCCCTAAAGACCCCCAAACTCTTTCACAGACTCTGTTTGGGAAGATGTTGGATTACATGCAAGGAGGAGGCGAAACTCCGCAGACAGATGTTCGCTGGATGTCTGAGAGCGGGATCATAGATGTGTTTCTCTTGCTGGGCCCTACGCCCAATGACATCTTCCGGCAGTATGCATCCCTCACAGGTGAGTGGGACAGAGATTGTGTTCACTCTGCTTTGGGAGGAAACTGGCTTTAAACAATGGCAGGGATTATCTATTTCCTTCTTTTCTTACCATACTCGTCCTCAGAGTAGACTGAAGTCAATGGCTATGATGAAGTCCTTTTTTTTAATTTATACTTTAAGCAAAGACCCCCAAGCAGATATACAAGTATGTAAATATCATTAAGCTTCTGTTACAATCAAATAAAGACTATTTTCATAAAGTTCCTAACAGTATATGTAGACTAGCATTCTCTTAACAAGGCTCCATTTTTGCCACAAAAAGCACGTCTGTCTCTCCTCTATGACCCATATTATATTTGTTAATTTTATAATAACAATAATGTTATTATTTATACCGCTGCACATCCAGCTGGGTTTTCCCCAGGCAATCTGGGTGGCTTCCAGCACATATAAAAACTTAATAAAATGCCAAACATTAAAAACTTCCCGATGCAATTCAACCGTAGATGCAATATCCTCCAAATTAGGGGCTCTCATGTTTTTTTCCAAATGTAACAGTTGTTCTGGCAGCAGTCAAGACTAATTTTCTGTCCCTAAGTCCATTGCTTTCAGGGGGTTTGCTTTGAGTTAGACTTAGCCGGAGGCAGCTCTCTCCAGGACAAGGTGGGCCCAGCAGTCTGACTTGGTTTAAGTCAGCTTTTCTCTGGCCCACCCTCTGCGGGCATGAAGGTAGGCAGATGTCCTCGGCTGACCTTCCTTTCTCTCAGGAACCCAGGCCCTTCCTCCGCTCTTCGCCCTGGCCTATCACCAGAGCCGCTGGAACTACAACGACGAGGAGGACGTGAGCACAGTGGACAACGGCTTCGATGAGCACGACATTCCGTATGATGTCATCTGGCTGGACATTGAGCATGCTGACGGCAAGCGCTATTTCACCTGGGATCCCAACAAGTTCCCCCGCCCCCGGGAAATGCTTCAGGGCCTGGCAGCCAAGAGGCGCAAGGTGAGGTTTGAGGATACGTCCCTAGCACTTAAGTTTCCCTGCGGGGACCTTGGGGCTTCCGCATACCCCATGATCATCTGACGTGTGCCAGACATTAATTACATGTAACCATGGGCCTAGAGCCTGGGTGGGGAACCTCAGGCAACAATGCGGCCATCCAGGTTTCTCTGTCTGGCCTCTGGGACTCTCTCCCCTGGCCACACTCCTCAGTGGCCCTGCTTTGCACAGCAGATATATTATTATTATTATTTATTTATACCCCGCCCATCTGGGCGGCTTTCAACCAAATATTAAAAACAATACAGCATCAAACATTAAAAACTTTCCTAAACAGAGTTGCCTTCAGGTGTCTTCTAAAAGTCAGATAGTTGTTTATTTCCTTGACATCTGCTGGGAGGGCGTTCCACAAGGCAGGCACCACTACCGAGAAGGCTCTCTGCCTGGTTCCCTGTAACCCTACTTCTCGCAGCGAGGGAACTGCCAGAAGGCCCTCGGCGCTGGACCTTGGTGTCCGGGCTGGACAATGGGGGTGGAGACGCTCCTTCGGGTATACAGGACTGAGGCCGTTTAGATATTTTTGTATGGCTGGAATGTGGCCTGCAGCTCTGATCATCTTCTTCCTTCCCTGGATGGGGGATAGGGAGGGGTGCTTGAGTCCTGTACGAACGTAAAATTAACATTCGTTGCTCCGCCCATTTTTGCATCTGATCTGGCCCTCCACTGGCATGTGTCCCTCAGAGGGTTACCTACAAGGGAATGCGGTCCTAGTGCTGAAAATCGTCGTCATCATCATTTTAAATTTGTATACCGTCTTTCTATCTTACAATACTCAAGGCGGTTTACAAGCTGAAGAAAAAATGTACATCTTATAACAATCTAATGCAATACAAAAAAGTGATAATAAAACATAACTTGAAAATAGGCAACCTACATCAAAAAAGTAACATTCAACAATCATTAGAATAGTATTAAATATTAATAATAACATATAAAAGTTAAATAGAAATCCACTCAACAGTTACAATAAATAATTTCTAAACTATAATCAATAAAACAGCGGCAAGCCACAGTACATAAAATAATACAATACAAATTGAGAAGCAGAGACTAGAGGGTTGGGCAAGGCAGGTGGAAAGAGGCCTTGCCTCATGAAATCTTTCCCCTCACAGTTCTTCCTTCAGGAACAGCTTCCTTATGAGGACTCCTAGGGTCGGAGGGTGGGGCAAGGCAGGTGGAAGGAGGCCTTACCTGACAAAATCTCTCCCCTCGCCTGCTTCCCTACCCCTGCCTTCTTGTTGGCATCCATCTGTCCAGAGAGACAATGGAGTGTGCCTCCAGGGGTGAATTCAGACTGCTGTGTTAGCAACTCAGAAGTGACCTCCCTGGGTCACAAGCCTGGACAAGGGTGTATGGAGGTCCTGGGCTGCCCAGAAGACAAGACCCTCCTCTTGGCCTCTCTGGTGTGGTCCAATGGAAAGCAGAGCAATACACTTGGCTGCAGGAGTTGCCAGAGGGAGGCGTACAAGGCCTCCTCCTAGATGGGCTACCTTCCCAGGTGGACAAGCCCCACCTGCCCCGCACTTCCCTCTACAGCATATGCAGAAACCACCTTATTGACTGTTGGACCCACTATTGGTATCGTCCGCTCAATCCTCCGGAGCCTGTCTTTACCTGCAGGGGAAGTGCCTGGCTCACCGAGGGTTTGAGACCCATCCAGCTTTAGTGCCCTGCTTAGCAGTCTCCCCTGTCACTTGTAAATGATGCAGAGGAAGACAAACAATTCAAATTTGGTCTTTCTCAAGGCAGGGGGCGGTGCTCAGCCCAACCACTTTAATCCCTGGCCACCCATGTTTTTCTCAACTCAGATGGTGAGCATTGTGGACCCGCACATCAAGGTGGACAGTGCTTATCGGATCCACAACGAGATTCGCTCCCGGGACTTTTATGTCAAGACGAAGGACGGCAATGACTACGAGGGCTGGTGTTGGCCAGGTGAGGAAAGTGAATTTGGTTGGTGAGGCAGGAGACTTGTTTTGATGTGCTACTGGCATTTGGGGCCAGCCCCAACTGGCAGTCATGTGGGTCGGCCCTCTTGAGTGGCAAACCCTTGAATGCCACGAAAAGGGCAGAGGTTTCTCAGGTTTCGTTATACATTATAGCAGCGGTCAGAATTTTCCATGGGAAAAGCTGCAAAGACAATAGGAAATCAAATGAAGTAGGTTTACTTAAGGGAGCTGAGATAACAACTAAATATTGTAAAATGAACAGCTATGCTTAGAGCCAAAGAAAGATTTAGAGAATCTATAAATGGTTGGAGTCTAGTAACACAATATTTAAAGAAACCTAAAACTAGCAATCTCAGGAGAAGGAATACATCACAAGTGGCCCTCCTGATGTTGCTGAACTACAACTCCCATCATCCCTCACGGTTTTCCACACTGGCTGGGGCTGATGGGAGCTGGATCCAAAAACTTCTGCAGGGCAGGCACCACACTGACTACCCCTGGAATAGATTTTAAGCATTTTAAAATATAACTTACACCCACCCACCCACCCCGAAATGTGGCTGGATTATGGCCAATATTATGGATTATGGTACCTTGGTACTCAAACGGCTTGACTCGAACAAATCGGCTCCCGAACGTCGCAAACCCAGAAGTAAGTGTTCCAGTTTGCGAACGTTTTTCGGAAGCTGAACATCCGACGTGGCTTCCGCTTGAGTGCAGGAAGCTCCTGCAGCCAATCGGAAGCTGTTTTTGAACGGTTTCGGGAGTCAAATAGACTCCCAGAATGGATTAAGTTTGGGAACCAAGGTACCACTGTAACTGATTATTCAGTGGCGATTAAAATATATATATATCTACTATATAACACGGGTGTCCAGGGATCGACCAGGGACAGCCCACGATTGACCAGTAGATCACAATCGACCGGTTGGACAGGCCTGCTGTATAATATTTAAGCTATTAAGTAAAGCTTAGGAGATCTTGACAAGCAAACCACTCAGAAATATGTATACATCTACCAATGGTTCTATAACAACAATTTTACTGATTTGTGTTTCTTCATATATTGCACTGTATTGATTATTTAATTGTTTATAGCGCACAATACATACTGTTTATCATAAAATTTATATACCGCTTGACTATAGAAAACCTCAATGAAAGCGGTTTACAGAAAAGAATAAAGCAGCAAGAATAGTAGTAAAAACAAAACATTTTTAAAAACCAGCAGTAAACAAAAAACATCATTTTATTCTGCATTTTTTAAAACTATCAGGTGTTTAATATTTGTTAAACCAAAACGGAAGGGTCTGGCCTAACTCTCTGCCTCCTTTTGCCCAGGCTCAGCAGGCTACCCGGATTTCACCAACCCAGAGATGCGTGCCTGGTGGTCCAGCATGTTTGGCTACGACCACTATGAGGTAGGCAGGTGGTTTACCTCTTAAGCAGGCCTCTCTTCAGCTTTGGCACATTCTTGGGCCCTCTCCGCCAATTGGCTTTCCCTCTCCTTTGGCTTCAGGGCTCCATGGAAAACCTCTACACCTGGAACGACATGAACGAGCCCTCCGTCTTCAACGGCCCCGAAGTGACGATGCACAAGGATGCCGTGCACCAAGGGGGCTGGGAGCACCGCGACATTCACAACCTGTATGCATTCTATGTGGTGAGCGCTGCCTTCCTTTTCTACTCGCCCTTTCTGGGCCAAGAAAAACTGAAGTCCACGACCTGACCGGTCTGTTTACGAATGAAACAGCTTTTGCTAGCTTGCTCTCCTGCATATATGGCTGGGGTTGATGGGAATTGTATTCCAGGGCATCTAGAGGGAACCAGATTGGTGAAGGCTGGCTTGAAACATCTCTCTCATCTGGTCTTCCAAGGAACTCAAGTGGGCTGGGAAGTAGATCAGGATCTGCAGGAAAGATCGCTGGATGTTTGCGGACGTATTTCTTATTCTCATGGCCAGTGGCCAGGGTTAATGGGAATTGAAGTCTACCAGGCAGAGGCCCTTCTCGGTAGTTGCGCCCACAATAAACAACTACCAGTATCTGACTTTTAGAAGACATCTGAAGGCAGCCCTGTTTAGGGAAGCTTTTAACATTTGATGGATCATTGTATTTTAATCTGCTGGAAGCCACCCAGAGTGGCTAGGCCTAGGGAAACCCACCCAAATGGGCGGGGTATAAATAAATTATTATTATTATTATTATTATTATTATTAATTGGTAGGGGGTGGCACAGGCTTCTCATCCCTGGATCAGTGTGGCGTAGTGATTAGAGTGTCAGACTAGGACCTGGGAGACCCCCTAATCCCCACTCAGCTGTGAAGCTCTTGGGCAACCTTAGGCCAGACACTGTCTCTCAACCTGACCTACCTCGGAGGGTGTTGTGCAGACAAAATGGGGAGAAGAACCATGGATTTCACCTTGAGCTCCTAGGACGATAGGTGGGATAGTGAATGAATGAATGAGGTCACCTAGTAAGCTTTTTGGCTGAGGGAGAGTAAATCCTAGGTCTCTCTGGTCTAAGTTCTAACTGCTAGAGCACAATTGAGGAAACTAAGCAGGCATGAATCTGATCAGTACTCTGTATGGGACACAGACAAATCATAACTTCTAAAATTTGTGTTAAATTTAAGAGTTGGATAAATTATAACCAATTAGGTTGTTGCATTCCCCACACAGATTGGTGTAATTCCTCTTCTACATAAAAACGATTGATTACAGTTCTGCACACTTTTGTTACTCATGAGGAGGGGCAAGGCGGTGAGCCAAGCTTCTCAGATTTCAACAGCCCCTTGCAGGAAGCCAAGCATGTATAGCCATGAGGGCTTGAAGCTTGCTTTATTTTATTTTTAAATCCGCAAAGCAGAATTCTGCACCTAGAACCACATCCTGCACTTTGTTCAGCGTTCCATCAGAATCATAATATATATACACGTGCCGTATTCTGTTTGATGAGGGAGGCATGGGCTGCAAGGTTTCTGGGCTTGGGTTCGGGTGTTAAGTTTGATCATGGTTTGAAGTGTCCCCATAACACTTCTTTTTTCCCCCACTGCCGGCAGCAAATGGCAACAGCGGAGGGGCAGGTGAAACGCTCGGGAGGCTTGGAGCGTCCGTTTGTGTTGGCTCGCGGCTTCTTTGCCGGCTCACAACGCTACGGTTAGTGGTGCATGAGATGGGAGGAGGGAAGAGTCATTGCTCAGTGACAGAGCACCTGCTTTGCATGCAGAAGGTCCCAGGTTCGGTCCCCCGTTGCATCTCCAGGTTGGGCTGGGAAAGACTCCCTGCCTGAAACCCTGGAGAGCTGCTTCCAGTCATTGGAGACTGTCCTGAGCTACCTGGACTGATGGGCTGGCCCTGTACAATATGGCTTGCTATGCAGCAGACCTGTAGGAAGAAAGGCCTGGATATATTTGACAAATAAATAAGACAGAGAATCATAGAACTGTAGAGTTGGAAGGGACCTCGGGGGTCATCTGGTCCAACCCCCTGCAATGCAAGAATATTTTGCTCGAACTCACTACCTAGCTGTCCCAGGATGAAAACAAGCGGCTGATTAAAAACAAGCCAGTAGGTCAGGGTAGTTTAAAAAACATGGCACAACATTAAAATAAAGAACCAGTCTGCCATGTAAATTCTGCTGCAGAGGTTATACCAATTCAGTAAAGACTATTAAGCTAAAAGCTCCTTAAGGAGCTAGGGGTGTGTGTGGAGGGGGCAGGCATGCAGACTGTAGGCAGGCTTCCAAGGCAGGGCTGAGGACACCTTTGACCTTCCAAATGTCGTTGGACTCCAGCTCCCATCAGCCCCTGCCAGTATGGCCAGCAGTGAGGGGTGATGCGAGTCCAGCAGGTTAGGGTCACAGGTTTTGTGCTCTAAAGGCTGTCATCAAGGAGTCGACAAAACAGGCCTTCCTGGGGAGGGGAGTTTCAGAGCCTAGGTGAGGCCACAGGAAAGTGACAGGTTAAGAGATGATCTGTGCACAGGTTGTTTGCTATTGCACCTTCTTGTTGTCACCCTCTGTAGGGGCTGTGTGGACAGGTGACAACGCAGCGGAGTGGGACCACTTAAAGATCTCCATCCCCATGTGTCTAAGCCTGGCTCTCGTGGGCATCTCTTTCTGCGGAGGTAAACCCTGCCGGGTTCAGATAACCCGTGTTGAAGAAGTTGGTCCGTGGCTTAATAATAATAGTAATTGTTAATATGGCACTTCTGAATGCTCTACACATTTGGCCTACTTAACCATGTAACACTAAACTGTGGTTTAATTCTTCATGGATGAGCCTCCATAAGTCTTTGGGAAGCATCAGACTCCTTCAGGCTCCCATCTCCTCCCCCTACACTGCGAGAAAAAGGACATACACCGAGTTAGAATCTCAGTTTGGTGTTACATACAAACCGGGAGTCATGCTTTACAGGAAACAATGGTTAGTTGCTGAACAAGCCAAATTCAAACCATTGTTGGCTGGAAACCACGACCTGAAAATTGTACAAGCTACTAAGCTGAGATTCATTGAAAGTGAAACTGAATTCAGCAGAAGTCATCTTTCCAGCTGCACAGAAGGGGAAGGGTCACCTGAAGCCAACATTTGGTTTGCTGTTACAGGAGGCTCATCCATGTGCTTTAATGTTACTTGTGGACACTACCATTTATTGAGATCCTTAACACCAGGGGTGGGGAGCCTGGACTAAATTCAGCCCTCATGACTCTCCCCAGGCCACACCCTTTCACTAGGCCACACCCCTCACTTTGCTTTGCATCCTGCTTGAGTTTTTGCTTTGGTCAGATGTGTCCAACTTGTGATAGGCTTACAAGTTCCCCATCTCTGCCTTAACCATCCTGGCTCTTGTTGGCTTAGAAGCAGAGTGCTGGACTACTTTGACCCTTGGTTCCTGCTGAACTGGGCCGCTCTTGGCATTCTTAAAGGATATTAAAAGTCTCAATCTTTCTCCTGCCTTCCCTCCTCCAGCCGACGTGGGTGGCTTCTTCAAAAACCCTGAGCCGGAGCTGCTGGTGCGCTGGTACCAAGCGGGAGCCTACCAGCCTTTCTACCGGGCGCATGCCCACATGGACACCACCCGCCGGGAGCCCTGGCTCTTTGGCGAAGAGAACAAGGCCATGATCCGGGACGCTGTTCGCCAGCGCTATGCCCTCCTGCCCTTTTGGTACACCCTCTTCTACCACAGCTACCGCACTGGCCAGCCTGTCATGAGGTGAGCGAAATGGTGTGAGGGGGTCTCTCCATTTTAGGAAAGAGTGACTTCAGCTACCTGCACGTAGACTGCCTATATAGGTTGGTGGTCCAGTTTCAGCAGAGGTGCTGTTACACCAAACAGGGGCAGCAACCCTGAAAGCCTTACTCCAGGTTACTAGCTGTGGCACAGCTGCTCCACCTCCAGAGACCTTTGCCTAAAAGGAATGAGAGCTTTGAGCAATGGAAAGCTGATAGCAGACCAGAACCTCAGAAACGGCATGAAATCTAAACTGAGTGATGCCTGAAGCCCTAGATTCTTTTTCAGATTTCTAGCCAGCTGCAAACCAGGGTTTATCAGTTCACACATTGCACCAAAGCAATAGTTTCAAGGCTGGCTTGGTGTGATGTGTGAAATCAGCTGGTGTGGCAGATGGAGCTTTCCCCACTGCTGTTTCTCTACTGCTATCACTACTGTTTTCCCTCTCCACAGACCTCTTTGGGTGGAATATCCCCAGGACACTACAACATATGCCATTGATGACCAGTATCTGCTTGGTGAGTGTGGTGAATCCCAGGGCTGATGTTGCTTCGCTTCCTGTTCTCCGGCAAGAATCTTTACATTTTAACTTCCAATAGCCATTTTGGTTCTTGAGCATTACAACTGAGAAGTTAGGGGCACACTTCCTTGAGTTATCTTTTCTGTGATCCCCAGGTTCTATACATTTTTCTACCATGGGGATATCTGCAGGCCCTGCAAAGTCTTCTATATCCTAGCTGCTGCCAGCAGCCATCTTACCTATTCTTGAGATTATAAGCATTGGCTTTTCCAAGTTTTCTGCAATCACTATGGGCCCCTCCAGACTGGTGAGGTTTTTCTCAGGGTCTTTTCTTGCAACTTGTCATTGATGTGATAATAATGCATTAGTCGTGGGTTTATACTGAACCGTCCACCCATTCTGGCGCTTCCCCAATATCACCATATTTTTCCACTCTTGCACTAATAGTGCACCAAAAGAGGGGCGAAAAATAAAACTGGAACACAGATGATATAAAAAGTTACAGGGTTTCAGAAGGATGTTGTGGGATGCTGATTCAAAACAGTTGAGAGAGAGAGAGATGTTTTTCTTCCCCTCATAATACTGGAACACAGTTTTATCCAGTGAAGCTGAATGGAGATTCAGGACTGGCTAAAGGAAGCAGTTCTTCAAAAAGCACATTGTACATACATAGACTATAGAATTTTGTTCCACAAGATGTAGTGATGGAATCTTTTTATTGAAGACGATTTCTGGAATTGTATGTGGTTAAAGTTCCCATTAATCTGTATCATGTAGGATGAGGGAATAAGCATTAAAAATAGTCCCCCAAAAATGGTATATGAGCCCAATGGGGCTGTTTCTAATGAAGATAACTAATTCCATACTATGTTGGAGAGGGTGTAAGGAACGGGGTCATTCCAGCATATGTGATGGATTTGTGGACAAGCATCACAGTTTTGGACTGTGGTCTTTGCAGAAATGACTAAAATGACTGTACAGCAGCTATCAGAACTGGCCCTGTTAAACATTTTCCAAAACAGCAACTGGGACCAATGTTTCAAACCTGCAGTCTTCTTGCACCTGCCAAACTTGTTGAGGGAGGGACCAAGAGGGTAACACATTATCTAATTGGTATAAGATGGTTTGACAGGTTGCTTTTGCTGACTAAAGGAACAGAAACACAAAGGTTCTTTTGTGGTAGATTGGCACTGTTTTTTTGTTTATGCAAACAAAGATGAAATGCAGAGACATTGGATGCAATGCAGCATGCAAAACTTTATGGCTGCTCTGAACATTGTGGGCTTGAACTTTGATACTTCCTAATGGGCTGCATGGGGACGCGGGTGGCGCTGTGGTCTAAACCACAGAGCCTCTTGGGCTTACCGATCAGAAGGTTGGTGGTTTGAATCCCCGCGACGGGGTGAGCTCCCGTTGCTCGGTCCCTGCTCCTGCCCACCTAGCAGTTCGAAAGCACATCAAAGTGCAAGTAGATAAATAGGTACCGCTCCGGCGGGAAGGTAAACTGCGTTTCCGTGCGCTGCTTGGTTTCGTCAGAAGCGGCTTAGTCATGCTGGCCACATGACCCGGAAGCTGTACGCCGGCTCCCTCGGCCAGTAAAGCGAGATGAGTGCCACAACCCAAGTCGTCCATGACTGGACCTAACGGTCAGGGGTCCCTTTACCTTTTAATGGGCTGCATTATTAGATTCATGCTTTTGTTTTGTTTTATTTTACTTTAGACTTCTCTTGCTTGCTCTATGAGATGAGGAGGGGATTGTTTTGCACTGTTAAAATTGTGTTATTTTTTAAAAAAATAATGTAGTGAAGTCCAGCAGCTCAAAAAGGGGATTAGACAAAATATTGGAGGATGTGGCTGCCAGTGGCTGTTGGCTCTTTTTGCCTGTAGTATCAGAACCAGAATACCAGTTGCTGTTGGGTTCAGGTCCTGCTTGTGAGCTTCTCTTTGGCATCTGGCGGGCCACTGTGGGAACAGAATAGTGGACTAGATGGTCCTTTGATCTGGTCCAAACAGGGCTCCTCTAATGTTCCTAATTCAGAGGCAGATTACAAGCGGAGCAGTTAATGCAAGTTTCTAGATCTCATGCTTTTATTCTGTTTTCTTCCCTTTGTAGGAGATGCCTTGCTGGTTCACCCAGTCACGGCTCAGGGGGCCCGAGGTGTGCAGGTCTACTTGCCTGGCAAAGGAGAGGTAAGTGAGGCTGGCAGAGTGGAAATGAGGCGTGATGGGAGAAGGAGAGTCGGAGCTCCTTTGTCAGAGTGTATAGCACAGAGATTGAGCAACTCTGGCAGTTCCTTGGCATTACCTGTGTCCAGCGCTAAGGAAATGAAGGCTGCGATGACCCAGAGAGAGAAAGAGGAGACAGAGAAGGGGTGGTAAAGGGAGAGAAAGTAAAGGGGATGGCAGAGAGACAGACATAGACAGAAGGGATGGCCCTGCCCACTTTAGGCTCTGGGACCACCTGCTGCTGGCACGGGGTCCCACATATTGCCTATGAGGGGCTGCAGCCCTCAACAGAAGAAAGCACAAGATTGGCCAGCCCTGTTTTAAATTAAACCTGATGCTCCCCAGCACTCCCAAGATTCCGTTTGGAGTTTGGAGTGACAAGTCCTGTGGATGTCCATAGTCCTCTCTAACGTGCCTTTTTCCACTGTGCAGGTTTGGTATGATGTCCACACTCACCAGAAACTTCATGCGCCCCAAACCCATTATTTAGCAGTTACCATGAGCAGCGTAAGTCAAAAGGAGGGAGAGGGTTGATGTGGGGTGGGGGTCCCTGGAGGAAGGAAGAGAACCAAGACAGGGATGGAAGCCTTGCTTACCTGGCCACTGGAGGCTTTTGTCTCTCAACACCCCCCCCCCCCCTGGAACCACCACTTAGGATTGTATATTTGAATTCCACTTATGAATCTCTTTCTACGAAACCTCTCGAAGCGATTAACAATAGTGGGTTGCCACAAGCTGAGTTGTACTCAGCGTAGACTCACTAAAATTAATGGACCTCAGTGAGTTTCCTCTGAGTAGTACAGTCGTACCTCGGGTTACGTACTTAATTGGTTCTGGGTAGCTGTACGTAACCCGAACAACGCGTTTTACGCAAGCGCAAAGTGCACAGAATGCTTCTGCGCATGCGCGGATTGCACGCGCAGCGGGTTACACTTCTGGGTTACAGGAGGACGTAACCCAAAAAGTACGTAACCCGAAGTGTATGTAACCCGAGGTACGACTGTACTACCATTGGCACCAACATTTTTTTAAAAAAACAAATACCAGTTTTATATACAGTTGTACCTTGGAAGTCAAGTGGAATCCATTCCGGAAGTCCGTTCGACTTCCAAAACGTTCAGAAACCATAGCATGGCTTCTGATTGCCTGGAGGAAGCTCCTGCAGCCAATTGGAAGCCGTGTTGGACATTTGGGTTCCAAAGAACATTTGCAAACCGGAACACTCACTTCCAGGTTTGCGGTGTTCGGGAGCCAAAACGTCTGAGTACCAAGGCGTTCGGGATCCAAGGTACGACTATTTTGGAAATAATTCAAATCCAGTGCACATACAGACTAGGGTATTTTTTGTTTTTTGTTTTTAAGTGTTGTAAAAAAGCACCAAAAAGGCAATAAAGACATTTCTATACCACCTTCTTTCAAAAGACCACACAGTGGTCTTACAGTATAGTAACATACATAGCATAATAGCACTATGCTACAAAAAATAAAACCAGGTGGATAGCAATCAGTGGTGCATAATAATTCCTAATACACAATACTTATTTATGCAGTATAGCATAGAATATATCATGAACAATGCAGAATAGTGTCAACACAGCAGCAAACTCTACAGCTTAACCCCCTGAAAAATACAAGTCTCATAATGCAAGTTATAGTTGTTGTTTATTTTATTTGTTCCATTTCACAAGATTTAAAAGACTATTTGATTGTAAAAAAAAAAAGTGGCTTGCAAGAAGAATAAAACAATACAATTATCAGTTTTAAAAACGGCTTAAAAACAACTATTTTGAGCATTCATCGAGTACCGGTAATTAAAATCAACAGTGAGCTAAAAACCCAGATTAAAACACATGTCAACATCTGGATAGGCTTGTCTAAGCAAGAAAATTATATTTAAGACCACATTTAAAACAATATAGTCCTTAAAATGCTCATCCTGTTACAGAAGGCTGCATCCAATTCATTTCTGCTCAGAGTAGAAATTAATGGCTCGATGTTAGTCCTGTCCATTGATCTCATTGGGTCTTAAGTAGACCTAACATTTACCACAACCCACAATATCAACTACTGTTCTCAAGTTCAACTCTGAAACACAATGCATATTTAACAGCAGCTTTATGGAAAATAACCGAGGAGCTGGGAGGGATACAGTAGATGTCCAAGGGATGTAGGAAGCAGCGCAACTCGAGCGTTGCTCGCAGTGGTAGAGCACCTGTTCCCAGGATCATTCCCTAGCATCTCCAGGTGGGGCTGGGAGAAAGAGACTGAGAGATCCCTGCCTGAAACCCTGGAGAGCTGCTGCCAGTCAGTGCAGACTGAACTAGTGGGACCAGCGGTCTGATTCAGTATAGGCAGCTTCCCATGATCCTCAATGCCTCTCTGCAGATTCCTGTGTACCAGCGTGGCGGCAGCATCGTGGCTCGGAAGGAGCGGGTCCGGCGATCTTCGGACTGCATGTACAACGACCCTTACACCCTCTACGTGGCCCTGGGCCCCCAGGTGAGTTGGGAAGAAGCAAAGTGGGACAGAGTTGTGGGAGAGATGCTCTACAGCAGGCTTTCCCAAACTTGGGTCTGCAGTTGTTTTTGGACTACAACTCCCATCATCCCTAGCTAGCAGGTCCTTGCTTCATCTCCTCCTTGAGCATTTCTGCCTGGCTAGGATACATCCTTGAACTCTCATTTTCCTGGAAGGAGGAAGGAAGCAGTGTGTGTAGGGAACTAGTCTACATTGCTATACTTTACTGTCTTTGCCTCTGGTTCCACCCACCGCTGGTATGTGGCACCCAGAAGGGAACGGGGCTCCTCAGACTGCAGAGGTTTACCCATCTCTTAAATCCATTTCACACCACTGCCCTGATGGGGAGAGAATGAAAAATCTGGGAGAGTGGCAGCAGCAATGAACAGGAAGAGACTGCACAGAGAGTGTCTTGACCATGGTAGCTCCACTCTCTCCCAGAACCCACCTGGTACAGGATTTAACTAGCAGGACCTCCTCGCTTTCTGTGTCCCCCACTCCCCTTTACAGGGCACAGCGCAAGGAGAGCTTTTTGTTGACGACGGGCACACATTCAACTTCGAGACAAAGGGGCAGTACCTCCACCGCCGCTTCAGTTTCTCTGGCAACACGTTGACAGCAAGGTACCAAGCCTCCCTCCTCTTTCCCACAAAATCCCCACCCCGACCACCTGTCCTGCCTGGTTGGTGCTGCTACTTCTGACTGAGGTGGTCAGCCTGTGATTGCACTTCAATTTGCAGGTGGGGCGGTTGCAGGGTTAAAGGCTCCTCGCCCCACTCATGGAAAGTTAACGTGCCAGGGAAGAGCAGTCCTGCCCAGCCCTGACATGCTAGGTTTCTACATGCAAGGATTTTCCCCGTAACTGGTGGCCATTCAACCACTAACGCCCCCACCTAAAGTTTGGAACAGTACAGCCCAGATGTGGTGGGTCTGACTACCTCTTTAATAAGAAGGCCAGAGTTGCCTGTTTTAATGTAGTTTCATATTTATTTATTTATTTATTTATTTATTTGATGCTCCCAAGACGGTCATTTGCTGATGCTGATTGTTTTATTGTAAGTCGGGTGAAAAT
Organism: Lacerta agilis; assembly: GCF_009819535.1. Classification (NCBI taxonomy): domain Eukaryota; kingdom Metazoa; phylum Chordata; class Lepidosauria; order Squamata; family Lacertidae; genus Lacerta; species Lacerta agilis. The sequence continues at coordinate 29,475,168 of NC_046328.1, read as the reverse complement.
GTTATGTTTTGGGGGTGGGATTTAGGCACCATCTTTGTTGCCTTTTAAGTAGAGTTTGAGACCACAGTATCACTTCCCTGCCCTCTAACCCCGCTTTCCCTGCCTTTGTTTTCTCCTGTCTTCCAGCTCCGCAGACCCGAAGGGCAGCTTTGAAACTCCGGCCTGGATTGAACGGGTGGTGATCCTGGGAGCTGGGAAGCCAGCGGCAGTGTTCCTCAAACAGAAAGGTGAGTGATTGGAAAGGTCCTGGGCAACATCCACTGGCATCTCCATGTTGTTGTTTTTTGGAGGACCATAGCTGAGTGGAAGAAGACATGTTTAACATGGAGAAGGCCCAGGCTCGGTCCTGGGTGCCTCCAGTTATAGAAGGAAGTAGGCATCCAGGTGATGAGGGAAGACTCCCCTCTGCCTTGGCACCTGGGCAGGATAGACAAATGGTGCCTCATTTCAGTAAGCTGAAATATGGTCATCTAAGCTGGGTCATAGTGGGGCTTTCTTAGGAGGAAAAGGAGGGAGCCAACATCTGCTGGGGGGAGTTGTTGTGGCAGGCAGTGAATACACCCCAACAACAAAAAATTAATGGTTCCCCCCTGTATCCATAAAACTTGAGCAACAAGTTTCCTATGAACTGAACTCTGGTGTTTTGTCTGTGTGCACTGTGAGAATTTTGGGAATGGGGAAAGCGGCATATTAATTTTAATCTAATCTACGGAACACTTTCAGCTAAGATTTACAGCAATGGGGGATCTTTGGCCCTCCAGATGTTGCTGGACTGCAACTCCCAGAATCCCTGATCATTGGCCCTCTTGGCTGAGGCTGATGGGAGCTGTAGTTCAGCAACACCTGGAGGGTCACAGGTTCCCCATCCTTGAGCTTAACCCAACTTCAAACTGTTCTCTATTGGGGAAGGATGGCACTTTTTTCCTCAGCTGTGCTCACCTCCTCTCTCTCTCTTTCTTTCTCTCTCCCACCCAATCCTAAAAGATGTTGCAGAGTCTCGCCTGGATTTCACACACGAGGCTGAAACGTCTGTCTTAACCATCCGGAAACCTGCAGTCAACATTGGGGCAGACTGGAGCATTTCCCTGCGATAATGCCACGAGGCTGGGCGGGAGGGCGGGCAGAGGGGTTCAGCTGGACAAGAGGGCTAAGGAAACACTCAAGCAGTGTTGGGGAGTTCTGTGGTGCCTCCCCTTTCACGGTCATGTGGGAAGGGAAGGCTAGGTGCTCCCCACCCTGCAGGGGCTCAAGTCCAACATCCTGTACCACTCAGGCATGTCTTGGGAGGGGGCGGTGGCGACGATTGCTTCCACCCCTTCCCCTCCGATCCTGGCTTGGACTCTTTCTTTCCCCCCTGCGTGTGGTTCCATAGATTAACTTTAGCAATATTTGCTGTAGAATGAAGAATCTCCGGGTTGGAGTTGGTTGAGACTCTCGTTTCCCCTCTGCCGGGGGTGGTGACTAAGAAAGATCTCTTCCCTTCTCACCCCACCCCACTCACTGGAGTTGCAATATTGGGACCAACCATTTTGAGGGGCTGGGCCTTTCCAGAGGGGAGGGATAATTGATTTGGTCTCCTCAGTTTCCTATCCATCTCCACTTCCCTCTTCATCTCTCTCTTGCCCAACCAATTCCCAGCTCCAGTTACTGACCACAAAACGATTGACCTTGGCAGGGGTTGCCTTTTAACCTTTTCCTTGCCAACAGGTGAATGTATGGAGAACTCCCTCTTTCATTGTTCCCTGCCCCATGCCGCCACTCGCCATAAACAACAGGGCAACATGTACAGCTAGCTCACTTGTGGGGAACCTTTGGCCCGTGAGACATTGCTGAACTACAACTCCCACCATCCCTGGTCATTGGTCATGCTACGGCTGATGGAAGTTGTAGTTCAGCAGCATCAGGTTCCCCACACCTGAACTAGATCGTGGCCGTTCTCTCCCCATGCTCTCTTTTACCCACTAGTCCCAATACTTTCTTATTTCTCCCCCCCCCCCCACCACCAAAAAAAACCCTTAATACTGTGAGTGAGAAGGGATTTCTATTTCTTTCCGGAGTGGGGATGGGGGTTATCTTAGTGTCAGTGAATCACTGGCACTTCTATTTATATAATTTCTTGGGGGAGGGTAGATGAGACAGATCATGTGAAGGGAAAGGGGAGGCAAGGTATGGTTTGGTTAGAAAACCAGGCCCTGGGTTATGAGAGCAAGCGGAAGCGAATGTGGAGCGGGGTGGGTGGGGGGTTGTCCCGCACAGAGATCTGGAAAGGAAGAAATGAGTGGCGGGTGGGCGGGGAAAGAAGCTGCTAAGAAATCAGGCCCCTTTCCTGCCAGAAAGTGAGGAGAGGGGCCCATCCTCCTTGGGGTGGAGTGGGACTGGCAGGATTTTTTCTTTTTTACTCTTCTCGCTATGCCTTCCATCTCTCCCGCTCCTGCTTCCAGCTATCACTGCTCCTGCCCCCTCTCAGGCTAGGCTGCCTGGCTTGCGTTTGGCCTTGGCCGTCTTGTGTGTGTACGTGGATTAACATTCCTGGTCCTGGCTGGTTCTCCCTCGTGCATTTGCAGGCAAAAGGCCCAGAGCGAGTCTTTTATTTTCTTTTTTTTTAAATCGTCAAAATCCCTTCTTTAACACACACACACACACACACACACACACACACACACACTCATACACACTTCCTCTCCTCCCATGCTTTCTTGATTGTGATTTCATCTGCAGGTATAAAGCTTTCACTGACTGGGTGTTTTGATAAAAGATGGACAATAAAAAACCCATTAAAAATACGTATTTTGGTTTTTAAAATTCTTTTGATAGCTGCCATAGATTACGCATGACAATGTCAGAGGCATCTGTTTTGCTGCATGGATGCATAGTGTATTCAAGTCAGGGGGGACCATGAGAGCAAAGAAAAAGAGGCAAGCCTCATAATAGTAGCACATATAAAACTTTTTTTTAAAGGAATATTGAGCTGTGTTTGGATTTCCTCCCCTTTTCTGGGGGTGGTGGCCAGGAAACTGGCCATTTGGACCAGTTTCTTATAGCAGGGAAGGAAACATGGTGCACTTTCAGATGCTATTGGACTCCCAACTCCCATAATTCCTGGCAACTAGGAAGCTGCCTTCTCATCCAGACCATTTTGGACCATCTAGCTCAGTACTGCATATCCTAGCTTTCAGCAGGGCTCTCCTAGCCATGCTTGGAGATGCCAGAGATTGAACCTGGGACCTTCTGCATTCAAGGCAGATTCTCTGCCACTGAGCTACGTCTCTTCTGTTCACCATGCTAGGTGGGGCTGATGGGAGTTGGAGTCCAGCATGTAGAGGCTCATAAGTTCCCTGCCTTAGACCATGTGGGATGAATTGGTAGGTATTGCTACAATTCCTCTGCCATAGAAGCTTTCTTGTTTTCTCTGTTGAATTTGCATGGGCAAAGTCTGCACCCAGTGGTCTGCACCCATTTACATAATCCATATTGGGTCTCCCCATAACTATGTGACAATAAAACATCTTATGCCAAAAGCTTATGTAGTGTAGTGGTTAGACTGTCAGACTATGACCAGAGAGACCAGGGTTCAAATCACCAGTTGCTCAGGGAGGGAGCTCTCGCTTGGTGACCTTAGGCCAGTCACAGACTCTCAACCATAACTTAATTCATAGGGTAGTTGTGGGGATTAAAGAAGTATGGGGAGAATCCTGTATGCTACCTTGAGCTCCTTAGAGAAAACGGTGGGATATAAATGTATGAATGAGAAAGAAGAAAACTAGTGTCTGATCTGAGGAAGTGTTATCTAGTCCACACATGTGACACCATAATAAATTTGCTAAACCTTTTAAGGCTCTGCAAGACATTGTGTGCTGTTTTTACTTAAGCATGTCACCTCCCCACCAAAAAAAGGACACTGGTTTGCCTAAAAATGGCCAATTTAGAGAAACATTTTGCTCTAATTTAAATATAAATGCAATATAACTTACTGTCATGGGGAGCAAGACTGTGACCAGGTGACCTCTGTGCCTCCTCCACCCACTGTCCCAAGTAGCGGTGCTAACTAGATGCACAAATTCAAGTCCTCTCCCTTCATAGGGTGCATTCTTTTTAATCTGGATTTGGGTCACATCCATACTATATATTTAAAGTGCAGGGTGCTGGGAGTTGAAGCTCTGTGAGGGGTCCATTGTCCTCTTAGCCCTTCAAACATAGGAAAGTAAGACACGCGGTCACCCTAATGAATTAAACTCTCCCACCCTATTGTCAACATGTTTGCATTCGACACGTAGGCAGGATGCCACCTACATTTCTAAAATCACTGAAACATCAACCTTTTGTCAAACACCTGTCAATTGTACCATCCCTCTTCGTGACTTTTTGACCACTCTGTATGACGAAAAAAGGGTATAAAATGTGTGCTTTGTTTTTTGTTCGGGGTTCTCTCTCTCTTTGCACATGCGGAGAGTGGGGAACCCTGTTGCAACAGTCTTTATCTTTGCAATAAAGGATCGGGCGTAATCGCCGTTTTGCTTCGACTTTGTCTCTAGAGTCGGTCTCTGTTTCCTTACTCCTACCGATTTGGAGCCTCAATATCGGGCATTAGGACAAAGAGTGTTTTTTATTAATTTCTACAACAAAACGAAACAGCTCTAAGCGCAGCAGAAGAGAACAAAACGGAGTGCAGTTGAACCTAGGGAAAACATTTCAACGTTATTTCAACATTTCAGAAGAAAAGGCATGAAGCAATCAGGAGGTGGGGGGAACGGGCCAGACGGGGAATAGCTGCACCGGGGAGCCCTACACGAGAAGGGACCTCTGAAGGACGATAAAAGCGGCTGGACCGGAAGTGCTGTGTTGGCCGGCGCGGGGGACTCCGTGGGGACCCCGGATACGATGAAGGGGGCTTTGAGCAGCTGAGGATCGTAGTCCCCCTAAACCTTCTCCCTCCTTCGCCTCGGGTGGCAGTAGCAGAAACGTGGTGAGCACCGGACTTTGCTCCGTCGCCATAGCAACGGTGTCACACCGTCTCCCTTCCCATGCCGGGAGACGGGGGGGGGGTGTTGAACGGCAGGTGGGGGCGTCGGCGTGGGGTTGCTGCTGCGTTCTTAGGAAAAGATGGAGAGGTTCTGCTTAAAGGGGTGCCCCGAGCCTCCATGATGCTGCAGTGCTGAAGGTTGCACAGTAACTGCAAGGGGAAGGGGAGGGGCTTTAGCATGGAAGGAGGGAGAGAGATCTCATCAGGGCTTGGGGGTTCCTAAAATGAGAGGTTGCAGGGGCTTAGGAGTGCTTGCATCCCACAAGCCAGCAAGCCCTTGCTCTCTCGTCCTAGGAGTGTGCGTGATAGAGACGCAAAGGCACTCTGTATGTGCTCAAATGCCATCTCCGCAACTCCAAAGGCATTTACGTAGCTTGCAGGCTTCAAACTGTCCTGTCGTCGTTGGCGAGACGGTTTCCTGGTAAAGGTTTGGACTTAGGGCAACATTTCCTCCCTACAGAAATGGGAAACCCATTAAGATGCTCTATCCCTAGAGGCTGTCGTGGGATTTGATGGATTCTTGAATGCTCTTAAGGATTTTTGGACAGTTAGATAGAGCTGGCAACCCTGGTCTCTGAAGAATGATGAGATGTGAGGGTCCAGACACAATTGCTCCTGAGTCCCTTATTTGATGCTGTGGAGCCCACACTGCTCCTTGTTATTCCCAGGAGCTGTAAGCAGTGAAACAGGCAGTGAAGCAGGCTGCTGAGATAGATTTGCTAGGCACTTTCAGGATAAAAACTACGCTTTGGAACTCCCTGCCCATTGATATTAAGTAGGCACTTTCACTGTACTGCTTTTGGCACCTGCTAAAATCTTTTTTGTTTAAGCAAGCCTACACAGACATGTTAATCTGGCATGCATATGAAGACATAATTTTATTTTATAAAGTATATATTTTTAAACTGCTGCTTTTCTTTTGAAAATAAATTAGGCTAACTTGTTTTTATCATCAGATTCTATGGATAGTGTTTTGAGTTGTATCCAACAATGTTTTACTCACAGTAGACCTACTAAAAACAATAGTCATGTTTATTAATTTCAGTGGGCCTACTCTGTGCAGGACTAACACTGTATGCAACCCTTTATATTTTATGTAAACTGCGTAGATGTTTTTATGGTTAAGTGATATTTTTTAAAAATCTTGTTAACTTTTTTTTTTTTATCTCTCATTTTTGCATTACTTAGATGGCATGGGTATGACAAGTCCTGTTGAAGTGCCCAGTGCACTGTCTAGTTTGGCTTTATGGGATCAGGTTCAGCTTTTGAGGCCTGAGGATGTGGACAAAGTACATTGAGTCATTTGGCTAAACACTTGCCCTCTCGATCCTTTGTTTGTTGTGGTTTCCTTGAGCTAGCCAGAGAGGGCTGACCAGGTGAGTCCAGAGTGTGGTAAGTACATTATTGTGTGACAGTGCCAACTGCTTTAAAAAGGTGGTTGTTTATCTACTGCTTTATGACAATTACCTCCAGGTTGCAAATATGCCCCTCCTCAGCAAGAGACTCAAGAGGGTAGTGGTGGCCCACCTTTGAGAAAACTACAGTATCTCGATATATTTCTATCTAGGTTTAAACCGGGTTTTAGCACTGAATCAACCTTGGTTGTGCCTTTAACAGGAGAGGGGCAAGGGGAGTGTGACCACGTTACTCTTGCTTAATCTCTTTGTCCTGTGAGTTGGCAGTACCATTTTATAGTGGTTCCAATGCTACTTACAGGACCAGTTTCAGAGAGTAGCATTGGGTGACTATGAGTTGCCTCCAAGTCAGTTCTGCTAAGAGTAGACACACTGAAATTAATGAACCTACCATGCCTATTCATTTCAGTAGGTTCACTCTGAGTAGGAACACTGCTTCTAACCCTGCATCTCGGCCCCCTGGCAATTATGCTGCCAAGTGCTACAGGTTAGCATCTGGTTCCCTGTTCTGGTTGCTGTCTATATGAAGCCATTGGGAGCAGCCGTTTGGGGATTTGGAACACAGTGCCATCAACACGCCGATGATGCCCAGCTCTATTTCTGTTACATTGGAGTCAGGTGAGGCTGTACAAGTCCAGAACCAGTGCCCGGAAGCAGTGATTGGCTGGATATAAGGGCCAGTAAGCTGAAACTGAATCCTAACAAGCAGAAATCTTGTGTGTCAGTGGTTTACAGCTCAAGGAATTGGAATGTCTGCCTACTCTGGACAGAATAGCACTCTCCCAAAAGGAACATGTTCATCATCTGTGTGTATTCCCTGGAGTTGTCTTTGTCACTGGAGCCTATGTCACTTCAGTACCTGTGAGTTCTTTTTGTGTCTGCTTTGGCTGGAGTGCCAGTAATAACCATTCCTGGGCTGGTATAGCCTTACTACCATGTTTCACACATCGGAGTCTTGATTGCTGTAATGCGCTTAACGTGGGGCTACCCTGGAAGCTGCAACTAGTGTAAAATGCAGTAGCTAGGGTGGCAAGCGCGGCGTCCTTCTGTGTACATGTTTACACCACCAATTTAACTGTCATGAAGAATCCTACAATGTGTTAAGGGTGCTGGAAACTGTTAACTCTGTGATGTCAGTGCTGTTCGCAAATTACAGTACTGCGGATTCTTTGGGGCAAGCCTTGACTATTAAAGTGGCGTAAGAGTGCTTTAAATGTATGGTGTGGGTGGTATCTTAATTTTTACCTACAGAGCCGTGTGTTGACCTTTGTTTGATGTTCATCTCTGTAGGCCCTGCCATGAAGGTGAAATTGAAAAACGTGTTTGTCATCTATTTCCTGGTGTCGGTGATCGGCCTGATGTATGCGCTGCTGCAACTGGGTGAGTGGCAAAGGAGGGATGGAGGTGTCCTGTTGTTATTATTTAATGGACTTGTAAATCATCCTTCGTGATAACTTAACCTCTCGAGGCACTTTAGCCAGCAAAACAGTAGAAACGTAAGAAGAGTCCTGCTGAATTAGGCCTAAGCCCCATCTAGTCCAGTGCCTGGTTCTCAAAGTGGCCAACCAGGTGCCTATGAGAAGCCTGTGAGGAGAACCTGACCACAAAACCAACTGTCCCTACTTCTGATTCTTAGCAACTGGTATTCATAAGTATACTGCCTCTGACAGTGGAGGGAGGACACAGCCAAAGTAGCTAGTAGCCAATTTTTGTAAGGTCGTGAATTTAAGCTGCGCTTTAACTTTTCACGGTCGGAATTTGGAAAAAAAGTGAGGCTTATATTCAGGCCAATACAGTGTATATATATATGGATATTATTGCAGCAGTTGTGTGCTAATGTTCCTCCCTCTGGTCTCAGGACAGCCCTGTGACTGCACCCAGCACATGAAGTCAGCCAGCGACCTCATCCACGCCAAGGAGAAAAAGCTGTCCCAGCTGCAGAATGAGCTGAAGAGGCTCCAGGGCCGGGAAAAAGTCCCAGAGCCAGCAGAACAAGCCTTGCCGGTCATTTATGCCGTCACGCCCACCTACACTAGGTAAGGTGCCAGATCCTCGGTGGTAGGGGGGCAGTGTCAGTTTGGGGTCATATTTCGGCAGCTGAGGGCATGACTTGCATGAAGAAGGATCTTGGGAGGGAAAGACTGTGGGAGAGGTGCTGCTGATCAGAGGAGACGCAGGGGGGTAGGAAACTGCCAGACCCTCTGGTCCCATCTCGCTCAGCATTGTCTACACTTCGACTGACAGCGACTGCAGGCTTTCATACAGGAGTCTAGCCCTACCTGTAGAAGCTGAGGTTGAACTTGCGACCTTCTGTATGTAAAACAGATGCTCTGACACTGAGGTAGAGCCCTTCCCTTAAGACACGGGAAGCTACCCATATACCAAGTCAGACCACTGGTTCGTCCATCTCGTATGTGGCAGCAGATCTCCTGGCTTTCAGGCAGGGGTCTCTCCCGGCCCTGCCTGGAGATGCTGGAGATCAAACCAGCAACCTTTAGCAGGCAGAGCAGGGGCTCTACAACTGAGTTAGGGCCTTTCCCCTAAAAATAAACAGAGGTTTTCATCTTTGTGGTTCTGAATAGCAGTCTGATTTAAATAGGACCATATCCAATAAGCTTATTGTGCTGTCCAAAGCCCATGGCAATTACATTATAATGTACCAAAATACAAATGTAGTGATAATAAAAGTTTCCTGTGTTGCAGGGGGTTGGACCAAAGGGTCCTTTTGGGCCCCTCCAGCTCTGTGGCTCTATGAAACAAATAAATAATAAACATTGATAGTATAAAGGAAAGAAGAATCAGAAGTACCTCCAGCTAACCCAACTTCAGATTAAACCTCCCAGTCTCCCAAAACAATTTATAGCAACATTATCTAATTCCCCCTTTCTAATCCAAGAGCCACTTTATGTGTCCCAAAGCAGTTAAGTGTCGCTCAGAATAAACTGAGCCATTCCTTCCAGAAATTTTTCTTCAGTCACTGTATAAAGGACAGGTTAATAGATAGTGAATAAAATCTTCCACCAGATATTGGCCACAAACACAGAATCTGTGAAATAGAAATCTAGGAAGCTGCCTTATACAGAGTCGGACCATTAGCAGTGACTCTTCAGGGGTTTCTGACAAGGGACATTCCTTGGCCTACTTGGAGATGCTGGGGGTTGAACCTGAGACCTTCTGCATGCTCTGCTACCAAACTGTGCATGCCCCTCCCAAAGCTGTGGCTGGATTATCTCTAAATCTGTCTCCCCAATTTCTCTCTTGCTTCCTTCTCTTCGGCCTCCTCCTCCTCCTCAGGCTGGTCCAGAAGGCGGAGCTGGTGCGCCTGTCGCAAACCCTCCTGCACGTGAAGAACCTGCACTGGATCGTGGTCGAGGATGCGCCGGCCAAGACACAGCTGGTCTCGGAGCTGCTGGCTCAGAGCCACCTGCGCTTCACGCACCTGCACGCCGAAACGCCCAAGGAGCACAAGCGCAAGGAGAATGACCCCAACTGGCTGAAGCCCCGGGGGGTGGAGCAGCGGAACCTGGCACTGCAGTGGCTGCGGGAAAACCACGAGCTGGGCAAGAAGGCGGTGGTGTACTTTGCGGACGATGACAACACTTACAGCCTGCGCCTCTTTGACGAAGTCAGTGCTGGGAGGAAGGGGGTGCAACAGATTGGGGGCGGGGGGGATTGCAGTTCTCCTAGATTCCAGAATGTTCCAACCTTTTATTTTAACAAATACAATGGGGAGGAGGAGAAAGAAGCATTGTCAGATGATACTAACAATACAAATCTTCCCTCGGCTCTGAGTTAGCCCCCATCTGCACTGTGCATTTAAAGCAGTATCGTGCCACTTGAAATAAAATAGAAAATTCTTTTCAGTAGCACCTTAGAGACCAACTGTGTTTGTTCTTGGTATGAGCTTTCGTGTGCATGCATGCACACGAAAGCTCATACCAAGAACAAACACAGTTGGTCTCTAAGGTGCTACTGAAAAGAATTTTCTATTTTGTTTCGACTATGGCAGACCAACACGGCTACCCACCTGCCACTTTAAATAGTCATGGTTTCCCCTGAAGAACCCTGGGAGGTGTCATTCATTGGGTTTTTTTTTTTTAATTGCTAGGCGGTCCCTATCCCTCATTACAGAGCTGTAATTTTCAGAGTGGTTTTACAAGCAACCCCTCTTTCCAGGCAGGGTTGCCAACTTGAATAGGGACCATGGCCCCTAAGAGTTGGCTCCTATGTTCCCAGGGATTTAACAAAGTTTGGGGTTTGGGTGGGATTCCGTGGGAGTAAATGGATACTCCGCTATCCATACATAGGTGCCTAAGTAGCAAGCCTCATAGCTGACAGCGGGGGTGGGGGTTGAACAGAAGGAACTACTCCTTACATACTAAGGTTACAGTCCTAACTTATGTGACTTGCAAGAAGCCTGCATTGAATTCTGAGACTTCCATCTAAGTAGACATGGCTCAGGTAGCATGGTAAACTAGCATGTGTTAAGCAGGATTGTTGGGGCACTTTAGGGGAGAGGTTCCAGGTTACCACAAGAGATGGGAATAAACAGATTGTTAAATAAAGAGCTGCAACCAGGCAACGTTGGTCTCCAGAAGGTGTTGTTGTTGTCGTTTAATTTATAGCCTACCCAGGGCTGCAAACACAGCCACAGTTTTTAAAGAAAGTGTTCCAGAAAATTGAAACATTCTAAAAGCAGTTTTAACAAACCCTCTTCTTCCTTCTTGGCTCCACCCTGTCCCCAACCAGATCCGTTCCACCAAGCGTGTCTCTGTGTGGCCCGTCGGCCTGGTGGGAGGCCTCCGTTTTGAGCGCCCCCTGGTGGAGAGCGGCAAAGTGGTGGGTTTCTACACGGCCTGGAAGCCCAACCGGCCCTTCCCCATGGACATGGCTGGCTTTGCCGTGGCCCTCGATCTCCTCCTGGCCAATCGGGAAGCTCACTTTGACTTGCTGGCCGAGCGCGGCTACCTGGAGAGCAGCCTGCTGCAGTCACTGGTGTCGATTGAGGAGCTGGAGCCCAAAGCTGACAACTGCACCAAGGTGAGCAGGTTGGCAGACACCAGTAAAACTGCTAGCAAATTTGCAAAGCTAAGCAGGGGCTGGTATGGTTTCAAATTGGATGGGAGACCATGTGTTGAGATTCCTGCATTGTAGTGGGCTGGATTAGATGACTCTCAGGGTCCCTTCCAATTCTATGATTCTATTGAGTCCCCCACAGATTCTAGTCTGTGATGAAAAAGGAGGGTGGGAGCAGCCTGGGAGCCACACTCTCCAAGGCAACAGCTATTTCCAACCTGGCAGTATTTTTGACCGTCATAGGGATGAGGAACCTATGACCCTCTAGATGTTGCTGGACTACAACCCCACCAGCCCTGATAATTGGCCACGCTGGCTGGGGCTGATGGGAATTGGAGTAAAACAACAGCTGGAGGGCCAGGACCTCCCCATCTCTGCTTTACACCTCTGTAAGTGCATTTAATAATGTGATCCCTGATTGGTTGGGACATGGAGACTACAGGTCCCACCAGCTATTTATCATTAGTCATGCTGGCTGAGGGTGATGGAAGTTGGAGTCCATCAACATATAGAAGACCACAGGCTCCCCACTCCTGGACTGCAACTTCCCGCCAACACAAAACTGTGCTGTCTCCGACTGATGGGAGTTGGTGTCCAAAATATCTGGAGGACACCTGGTCAGGGAAGGCTGCCTTGAATCCTGACCGGTGTTTTAGCAGATGACCAGCGCAAGGGCAGAGTGTGTGCGCACGACATTCATTAATACATGGTTTCACTTCCTCAAGCAGCAGGAAGTTTGCAGCAGCTATTTTAATGCGGTTTGTCTCAGACGAGGCAGGCCTGATGACAGTCAGATTCCCATCGAGAAGTTCCTTTTTGAGAGGTCGAGAAGAAATTTTGCACAGTTGGTACAGTTGCCCCCAAGGGCAGATGGTCCTACTGCTCTTCCTCACATAATGGTTGACGGTGGTAGCCTCTGTAAATGGAAAATCTTTGTATGTTTGCCCCTGAAACAATACATGTTTGAAAAGAAAAAGGGATGGGGTGGGAAGACGAAAACACAAGCAAACTCGGGCACCAGTAGTAGAGAAATGAAACAGAAACACCTCTTTTGATCTTGCAGGTGCTCGTCTGGCACACCCGGACCGAGAAGCCCAAGATGAAACAAGAGGAGTTGTTGCAAAAGCAGGGTCTGGGCTCCGACCCCAGCATCGAGGTGTGACTGGGCTCCGTTTGGCCAATGAGACAGTGGCGCGGCCTCCATGGGGTGTGGGAGGAGCTAGAAGGACTCGGACAAACTCGATTGGTCACAGATGCTGAAGCCTTTGACTGCCACTTCCCTGCCTATCCATGAACATGCTGCCCCGGAACTGTTTTTATTTATTAAGGATGAGCTCCCTGTTCTTATCCCCCAGCATGGAAGGCACACTCTGTCTCCAGTGAGAAGAGACTTGATTCACAACTGCTGCTATCCCCCCCCCCGCCTTCCTACTGCTGGGGAAATGCCTTCTATTTCGGTGCCCTCCCTCTTTTAAAATGTTTCTTCATTGAATGCTGCAGCTTCCTACTGGTGAAAAAGCCCCCTTTGCTTTCCCCTGCTGGCTGTTCTGACTCCCCCCCTCCAATGCTTTGTTCCCTCCTCCCTGGCAACATTTGTCTTATAGTCTGACTGCTCTCTCCTGTAACAAGAGTGCTTGAATGATGTTGATTGGTATTGGGAGGGGGACCTAAGTGAAATCCAAAAGTTCATTCCTTTGGAAACCCCACCCCTAATTTTAGCCACCTTTAATCTTCTACTTAATAAAAACCAGTTGCATAAGGCAGCAATCACAACACTACTGTAACAGTTCCTAGGCCACATCCCCACCCACAGGAGCAAAAACAAAACAAAAAAACAGGAAAGAGGAAAGAGGATCCCCAAAAGTAAAGCCTCAAGAATCCAAGTGGCAATGAAATCATGACAGAAGTAATGGCTCTTTAAACATGAATATGGAAGCATTTACAGATTACGTGTATGAAAATTACAAGATTTACATTTGTATTGTGAATTTGTATTTTATGCACGTACAGGTGAAACTCGAAAAATTAGAATATCGTGCAAAGGTTCATTTCTTTCAGTAATTCAACTTAAAAGGTGAAACTAATATATGAGATAAACTCATGACATGCAAAGCGAGATATGTCAAGCCTTTATTTGTTATAATTGTGATGATTATGGCGTACAGCTGATGAGAACCCCAAATTAACAATTTCAACTTTGGGGTTTTCATCAGCTGTGCGCCATAATCATCACAATTATAACAAGCAAAGGCTTGACATATCTCGCTTTGCATGTCATGAGTCTATCTCATATATTAAACTCCAGTAGCTAGCTAATGAAGACAATTGCTTACATAAATGGATTTTTCCACGATATTCTAATTTTTCGAGTTTCACCTGTATATCGGCACCTGCTTATGCCTGTCTGTGAGAATGAAAAGGGTTCAAGGAGGTTAAGCCTGTAGTAGCTCTTGCTGCAATTCTTCGGAAGAAAAGTTGGAAACAGCTGGAAGCGAGGATAAGGATTCCTGTGTCTCTCTTCCTGCTGATGTGTTCTTTCCCCAATCATAGCATTTTTCTTTGAATCAGGGATTGGGGAACCTATGGCCTTCTGGACATTGCTGGTCTCCAGCTCCCTTCAACTCTGATGCCGTTGGCCCTCTAGGACTGATGGTGGCCAGAGTGCAACAACATCAGGAGGCCCCACAGGTCCCCACCACCACACCACCCCTTCTTTCTAGGAAGGACAGAAGCCCTTGCCAAGCCAGGGGCCTGATCCTGGGGAGGGGCTGGTTCCTGTTCCCCATGAACTCTTTGAGTGTTTCTGTGTTGTGTCCGCCTCAGTTTGCATGTGTTGGTGGCTGTTCCAGCAACTTGCATGCTGACCGCTCAATAAACATGTTGACTTCCGCTGCTTCCTCTCATTTGTACCTCGGCCTGCCTTAAGATGCCTTGATTGACCCCTCTGTAATGCAGGGTGGTCCTCCAGGGGTTCTTGGACTCCAACTCCCATCAGCCACTCAGCCGGTATGACTATTGGTCAGAGGCAGGGCTGATGGGATATGTAGTCTAGCCACATCAGGAGGGCCTGACAAGTTCCCCATCCCTGCTCTGTTGACTGACCTGTTATTGCGGTCTTCAGCAGCTGGGTCCCATCTGGATGTTTTGGACTACAATGCCCATCAGGCCTGAGATGGGAGTTGGAGTCCAAAACATCTTAAAGGCATCCCAGTTGCTGAAGGCCACTTTATGGGGTCTCCATAGCTTCCATCTCCACCGTGGACAATGTCTCCAGCTACCCCTGCCCCTTTGGTCTCTCCTGCCTCTCCTAAGACGGTGTGTTCTACACACACAAACACACAAACCTTAAATTCTGTGCCCAGGCATGCCAAATCCTGCACCAGTACAAAGTGAATTCTGCAACTTGCCCAAAATCATGCAAATATGTCAAATGTGCATACTTGCCTCTTTTTTGTGTAATGTCTTGTGAGATATTGTTTTCTACTCATGGACAGGAGGACAAAGCTTAGGTGCTGGTGACTTGCCACGAGTTACTGGGAATATTATTCACAGTGCAAGCCTGTGTGTGTGCCTATTCAGAAGTAAGTCACATTGAGCTCCATTGGAACTTCCTGTTTTGGAGAGATTTCAGCAAGCAGCACCCACATAAGGTGATTTAAAAAAAATGAAAGCTGAGCGTCTCCGAAGAATTAAGAAACCACTGCAGACATGCAACCCTGTGTTTCCTCTTGTCCCTTCCTTCACCTTTCTGGCATCTTAGTCAAGCTTCACAGTTAAATCTGCTTTTTTATGTTTGCGAACTGATTGCAGCAGAAGCTAGAGGATCTTTCTTCCCCCGCATACTTTGGCAATGCTTGTACAGTGCTTCACATTCAAGCCAGATTAGTTTCTGAAATGCCTCTCCCATACCCCATTCATACCTAAGCATCTCTAACAGGGATGGGAATCTCAAGCCTGGTGGCCAAATGTAGCCCCCCAAGCCCCTCTGCCTGGCCCTCGGGAGACTCTCTGGGCCACATAGCCTACTGACCCTGCTTCATACTCTCCCTGTATGTTTTCTCCTAACTGGAACATGCTCTTGAATGATGAGTTTTCTTGTTTCCCAGGGCAGAGAGGTGTGTAGAAACCTTTTTTTTTTTTTACAGGAGTACAAAAATTAACATTCATTGCTCTGTCCGCTTTCACCTCTTGTCCCACCCACCACCAACACATGGCCCTTGGAAGGGAATGCAACCCCTGAACTAAAAGAGATTCCCAATTCTTGATCTATAAAATCCCATTCATTTACAAACCTGCCTCCCGGTATCGAGACAACAGTTCACAGACTCAAATCTGCTCTAGTTGGCTATACTTGGTGGAAGTATGAAACTCTGTGGCTTGGCCACATTGAACACCTTGGGGGCAAGGGACAAGCCTGGTGTCACTGACACCCTGTTTTTCCACACCAGATGGCATTCCCTTCATCGCTACATAGCTACACCTTCCCTCCCAGCTTCTAGGAGTGGAGATCAAGGCTTCCAGGGAAGAGGGCGTGTCTTCCGGGCTGACGTGAGCCTCAAGACCAATCCATTTCAGCTTTCTTAAAAATTGCAGCCAGCATCTCAGGAACTAGTTTCCAGTAGCTTAAAGTATTGCTCAAGAAGCTGATTCAATAGCTGAGGTCAGCCTTCGCTGGGTTCAACGTGTGCCTCTTGCCAAGCTGCTATGTTCTGGGAAACGTTGAGAAAAATGATCAAGGAGCTGTAGCAATTCCTCCGGTGAAGGCAGGTACATTAGGGCAAATGTTGTGCTGCCCCACCTGATTGCCTTCTCCCATCAGCCAGTCCAGGGGGTGGCCTGGCCTGTCAGCTTCCTCCTCCTTAGTCTCAGTGTTGACCCATGCAGAACTCAGCAAGGAGGCTCCACCTATCAGGGCCGGATCAATACCTTTAGAGACCCTAAGCACTTAAAAGATTTTGGTTCCCCCATGTACTTTGATTTCAAAATATAAGCAATAATAAAACTACAATAAAATTGTATTCTTCAAAATGAAACCACCTACAGTAAGATGGAAAACAATGTTTATTTTTGTATTCTTCCACTTTATATTGGGGGGGTCCTACTTTTTCTACCGTATTTTCTGGCGTATAAGACGACTGGGCGTATAGGATGACCCCCAACTTTTCCAGTTAAAATATAGAGTTTGAGATATACTTGACCGCAGATTCTCCACCCAGCGTATAAGACGGCCCCCAACTTTTGAGAAGATTTTCCTGGATTAAAAAGTAGTCTTATACGCCAGAATATACAGTAATTGCAAAGTCCTTGATCAGATCCTCAAAACTTAACTTATGTAACACATCTGCATCTGTACTTAGTAGAGATGAGGCGTCCAGCCTGCCTTGCTGCATAGTTTTTCTGTTGGAATTTTTAATATACTTCAGCTGAGAAAATGAACACTCAGCTGATCCATTTGTGACCATTACCAGCAATGGAAAATGCCTGTGGTGCTCCCCTCCCTTGATGCCTTAAGCACGTGCCTATTTTAGTTATTCCAGCCCTGCCACCTATTATTGCCTTTTGCTCGGCCTACTGTTGGTCTCCCTGCATTCTGCCCCAGCAGTCCCAAAGGGCTCCATCTACCACGAAATCCCCCTATGAAGAAAGGTTACGACATCTGGGACTTTAAAAGTTTGGAGGAGAGGCAAGTGAGGGAGGACATGATAGAGCCGTATAAGGTTGTGCATGGTGTGGGAAAAGTGCATAGGAAGATGTTTTTGCTCCCTTTCTCATCATTCTAGAACTTGGGGCTATCCAATGAAGCTGAATCATAGAATTGTGGAATTGTAGAGTTGGAAGGGACCCCGAGGGTCATCTAGTCCAACCCCCTGCAATGCAGGAATCTCAACACGTGGTCGTCCACCTATTGGAAGATCCAGGACAGACAGAAGGAAGGGCTTCTTTACACAGCACTTGGTTAAACTGTGGAACTTGCTTGCTCCCACTGTGAGAACAGGATGCTGGACTAGATGGGCCTTGGGCTTGATCCTGAAGGACTCTTCTTCTGTCGAACCTCACAAGAGGGACGAGGTGAAGCAGCAGTTCCCTCTGCACAATTGATCCAACTCGGCCCAAAGGTCAGCAATGCCTTTGGGGGAGGGATTAACCCCACCACCACCGGCTCCACCTTGTTTGCTGGCCACTCAAATCTGGAGTACAAGTGGTGTTGGGAGTTGGACGTCCACACATCCTGTCCTGCTGGAAGAATAAGTTCCTTCAGCAGCTTCTGATTTTCCAGGCTGAAAAAAACTGAAACCACCAGCCAGGGCCAGGAGCCAACAGAAGTCGCTTATCTGTATAAAGCTTTCACCAGACACTTCCTCCTCTGCGACTTGCTTGAGAATGCAAGAGACTTGTATTCCCTATAAAGATGTATATTTTAAAATGTTTGTTTTTCAGATTTTCCCTTTTAATTTTTTTTCTCTTTTCATTTTTTTGTATGTTTTCTCCCCCCCCCCTTTTTTTGTATATGGAATATGTACATGTATTTGTAATACAGTGGTACCTCGAGTTACAAACGCCTCAGGTTACAAATGCTTCAGGTTACAAACTCCGCTAACCTGGAAGAGTTACCTCGAGTTGAGAACTCTGCCCCAGGATGAGAACGGAAATCGTGTGCCGGCGCTGTAGCAGCAGCAAGAGGCCCCGCTAGCGAAAGCACGCCTCTAGTTAAGAACAGTTTCAGGTTAAGAACTGACCTCTGGAAAGAATTAAG
This sequence comes from Lacerta agilis, assembly GCF_009819535.1. Taxonomy (NCBI): domain Eukaryota; kingdom Metazoa; phylum Chordata; class Lepidosauria; order Squamata; family Lacertidae; genus Lacerta; species Lacerta agilis. The sequence goes on along the minus strand of NC_046328.1, from coordinate 29,456,903 downwards.
TATGTAAGTAGAAGTACCACTGTATGTAATATGTAATATCTATATGGCTAAATAAAGAGAGAGAGAGAATGCAAGAGTCTCCAGTCCTCATGTTCCCCAGCTGAGGATCAGTTTCCAGCTTTATGGGCTGAAGAAAATAAAGCAAAAGTTCCTTTGCTTGGCCAAAGGAGCTAGGGCAATCTATAGGCATGCCTGGTCATCTATTTCATGGGCTTAATTTGAGGACAGAGGTGATGGCGGGCAAATCCTTCCTGAGGGTAGGCAGTTTATGATATGCTGAGGCCCGTAAATTCAGAGAATGGGCAGACTTCAGGCTTGCGGGATCAACGTTGTTTTTTTAAAAATAGAGCCGGTGAAAGCTGCTCCATTCAGGCTAAGGAAGTGCTGCCCCACCAATCTGTAGTCTTCCTACAGACTGCCTCCACTTGCCTGCCTTCTGACTTGCCAGCTGCCTAGTGGATGGCACCAACTGACAGCTCCCTCCTCCTGAGTATCAGAGTTGTTGCCTGACAGAACTCCTCAGGGAGGAGGTGGAGGACAAAGCTAGAACTGGTTGGCTCTGCCTGCCATTGGATCTGGCGCCACCTACTGGTGGGCTCCCTCCTTTCAGTCCAACCAGTCCCAACGGGCACCAGCCACCAAGGTCTGCCAATCAGAGCTGGGTGCAAAATAATGGTTGAGGGGCAGTGCTGGCAGCAACCCAGAAATAAGGAACAGGGTGCCTGTAAGCACATGCTCAGCCCAGGAATTTCTCTTTCTGACACCTGCTTCTCTTTTTTTGCCTGTGAAAGGGCCAGATCGCTCTTACCAAGGGACTCTGAACTGATTCCATGCAAGTCTCCTGCCCACCTTCCATCTATTTTGTCTCTCCCCCCCCCTTCAGTGGTGGCTTGTGCCCAATGTGACTGGTAGAGAAGATGGCAAAGGAACCCAAACTCTAGGTGGAGGTGGAGCTAATGATAAACAGAGAAAACTGACTCAAGGTTTCTCCCCATCCTCTTCCCTGTTGAAACTCTATAAGGACAACACTGAGATTAAGGAGGAGGAGTATCACGAGCACTGATAAGCAGTGCTACCCCCTGGGATGGATGTACGTAAGGAGTCAGGCATGTTGGGGCTGGCAGGATGCCTCCTAAGAACATACAAAGGGCCTGGCTGCTGGATCAATGGCCCACCCAGGTCAGCATCCTGTTCTCACAGTAGCCAACCACGCCCACCTTCGATTCCCAGCAACTGTTATTATTCAGAGGCATACTGCCAGGCCTGACCTCTCTGGCCTCTTACTTACAGAGAGTCCAGGGGGTGGCACTGCTTGCCAGCTTCCTCCTCAGTCTTGCAGTTTCACTTTTGTAAAATTCAGCAGAGAGGAGGAGGAGGAGGATGGGGACAAAAAACACGAGAGAGATTGACTTGGCTCTTCCTGTCATTGGCTCTGGCGCCACCTACTGGTGGGCTCCCTGTCTGCCACCCCATCGGTCCACACTAACCTGTGCTCTAGCAGAAAGGACTCTCAATAGATCAGGTATGAAAAGCCAGCACAGACTCCAACTCCTATCAGCCCCAGCTAGGATGACCAATGGTCAGGGCTGATAGAAACGGAAGAGGTGGTGACATAGCCCCCCCCCCCCATCCCTGGGTCAGTGTGGTGTAGTGGTTAGAGCACTGGATTAGGATCTGGGTGACCAGGGTTCAAATCCCCACTCAGCCATGAATGTCACTGTGCAACCCTGGGTGGGGGGGGACGACAGTCACAGCCTCTCAGCCTAGCCTACCTCACAGGGTTGTTGCAGGGATAAAGAGGTGAAGCTCATATGCCAGCTTGAGCTCCTCAGAGAAGTGTGATATAAACCCAATTGCTTTCAGTTGCTGTTGTTTTTAATTAGTCAAGAGGTGTACAAATGTTATGAACTAAATAAAAATGATAAATGTCATCATCTGAGCATGAAGCTCTTGATCCCCAGGGTCGTGGGTTCGAGCCCTAGCTTGGGCGAAACATTCCTGCATTGCAGGGGGTTGAACTAGATTGACCCTTGTCCCTTGTGGTCCCTTCCAACTCTACAATCCTATTATTCTATGACCATCTTTCCTGCCTGCCTGCCTGCCTTCCACAGCCCCTTCCGTTCTCCATAGAGAAATCACGCGTCAGGAGGACTTTTCCAACTCTCTTCGATCAATTGGAGAACCTCCAGCGAATAACTCTCCCACCGCTGCCCCCTCTCTCCTCTTTCCAATTTGGTCCAGCAGAGCGCCGGGGTCCCGTCGCCCCCTCATCTCCCCGCTGGCCAGTTCTTTCCTGTGGGTCCAGCCGAGCACTTGAGAAACTAACTTTAAAAAAATAAAAATAAAAAACAAAGCAAAAAAAGCCCAGCGAGGCGCGAGCTAAGACAGCGCGATGCAAGACTTGTGTGTTTTTTCTCCTCTCCCTGCAAGGGAAATGACATACCGCCCTTCTTGCTTCCTGGGGGTGGGGGGAGCCCGGCCCCAGCAGCGCGATCGGGACAGGGCGGGCGCTTCTGCTGCTTTTGCTGCCGCCGCCGCCTCCTCCTCCGCTCGCCGCTTCCCGCAAGTCCCCGGGACCTTTCTGGCTACTTCATCGCCTGGCGAAGAGGGGGACCGAAAAACACGCGATCGCCGGCTCGAGAGCGCATGGAAGCGCGGCGCGGCGCTGCTCCGCCACCACCATGGACGGCTACCCGGAGCGCAGCCCCAACGGTGAGCTTGTGATTTATTCTGATTTTATTTTGTTTTGCCCCGTGCAAAAATCGACGCCCTCCGTTTCCTCCCCGTCAGCGGGGCTTGGGGAAACAGGAGCGCGGAGGAGTGTTGCCCCGCGCCCTGGCGCAAGGGGGCGCTGGAGAGAGGTGGGGCAACAGAAGCGGGGCGAGGTTGCGAAGCGGCTTGAAACGAGCGCAGCGCGATCTCTCCTCCCCACAACATCCTTGCTTCCCCCCACTCCCGGATGATGTCGGGTTGGGAGCGCAGAGGACTGGAGATCGCCTCCGCCCTGTGCCCAACAACACAAACGCGGATACTTGTGGCGTAAAAACAAACAAACACGTGGGTGAAGCTGCAACCCGCGTTCAACGTCCTGGAGAATTTAAAAGGGACACAGCAAGCCTTACATCGGAGTAAACAAACGAAGGATCGAGTTGTCCAGCTTATAAACCTAGGCATGCTCACTTGGGAGTTAAAGCTGAATGCGCTTACTGAGTGGTAAACCCCATAGAACACAGTGGGTCTGATATTATTATTATTATTATTATTATTATTATTATTATTATTATTATTATTATTATTATTATGCCTGCTCTGCTGCTTTTATGGAATAAACAAGCAAAGAATCCAGCTCCCCCAACTTGCAATTATTACTCGTTTCCAAGCACCTTAAAACCACTAGACTGTGGTTTGCAGATGTGCAAAGGTTCAGGGGGCATTGTGCTGTTGAGCAAGGGCAGATTCTGTTGCTGTTAAGGAGCTCGGAGGCATAGGGTGAGAGAGAGTTGTGTGCCTATTGCATGCAGTGTATGGTTGCAGAGGAAATGTGGGTTGGTTTGGTGGGAAGGGTTTGAGATGTACGCACTGTGTGAATCTCGGTGGGGGGGGGGGAAATCAGGAGGTTTGTGTGTGTGTGTGTGTGTCCCTGTGTAAATATACTACGTCACCATAGGAGGAGAAAAGTGTTGTGTATGTATATGTGTGTGCGATTCTGTGAACAGAGTTTCCACACTGGAAATAACATGCAGCCTGTGTGCAAGAACATTGTGCATATGAGGTTTGCACACGTGTTTTTCTTCTTCTTTAATCTGAGAAGCGTGTGCAAATGTCTTGTGGATGTGGATTTCCATAGGTCTACAGTTAGTGTGCTGGAAGACTCTGCCCTCTGTGGTACCTGTGGTTGCTGGATTACAACTCCCATCTACCCCTGATCATTGGCCATGCTGGCTGGGGCTGATGGGAACTAGAGTCCAACCGTGTTTGGAGGGCCATGTTATTCTGCTATACACTTTTGTAAGTGCATTTAATATGTGATCCCTGATAGGTTGGGACAAGATTGGTCTAGAACAGGGTACAGGGAAACTGTGCCCCCCCCAGATGTTGCTAAACTAAAACTACCATTGGCCCTGATCATTGACCATGCTAGTGGGGACTGATGGGAGTTGGAGTCTAGCAGTATTTGCTAGAATGACAGGCTGCCCCCTCCCTTCTAAAGCTAAAAACTGTAGCGACAATATTTATAACGCCTTCTAAATAACACCAAAATTTCCCCCCAAGTTTGTGCATGATAGAATCTTTATCCCTGCAAATCTACAGTGGTATTTCTTCCTTCTGTTCCTAGGCAAAGAACCTGCAGGGATTCGTTCCCTGCTTGGGATATATTTTTTGCATATAAACAAATTCACTCACACCCTGACATACTTCTCATCAGTCCTGAGCCTTAGAGGAAGCCATACATTGCAACATCTGGAGTTAAGAGTCAGTAGAACAGGACATGACCAGTGTGGATGTGGGGTGGAGCGTCTACATTTCAGGAGCCACCAATTGAGTTCATTCCTTGCCCCCCAAACTTTTAAAGCAAAACCCACCCCAAGAAATATTGGGAACTGTAGTTTGTTAAGTGTGCTGGGAATTGTAGCTCTGTGAGTTCCCAGGATTCTTTTAGGGGTGTATAGTGTGTAATCCTGTCTGTTTCATCTTTATTTGCTGAGTGAGACATAAAAGCCCACCCTGTATTTAGGGCCTGGAATGGGCAACCCTCTTGATTTTCTGTTCCCACAACAACCCTGTGAGGTAAGGCCACTTCTCTTTTTACAAAAGCAAGTATTACTTGTTTAATCATATTCATATCCCTCCGTGTCCTACAAAGAGCTCAGGTCTGCTGCTTGTCATCTTATCCTGCACAACAACAACCCTGAGAGGTAGGTTAGGCTTAGAGAAAATGACTTGAGCAAGACCACCCGGTTTGCTTCATGGCTAAGCGAAGACACAAAGCTTTTTTGTTTGCCACCCTTTGACTACCCAGACCGTGAGCTGAGAGCAAAACAGGGTGACTAGAGGGGTGGTAAGCGCTAACTAATATGTATTAAGAGATCTTCATTTGTGACTGTAATTTCGAGTGGCAGTTTTTCACTGGGGTTCCTCAGAAGCTTATCAGTGAGAAGATTAGTCAACGGTGCACAAGATTTCCTGGCTTATCTGTCATTGCTACCCATCAGATGTGCAGCTACAGAGGAGTATTTGGTGTGAGCAAGAGTGCATTATCAGTTCAGAAGAAACAGTTGTGATGAGGCCTAAATATCTAGGATAGCGCCCCATGTGAAATGAGCAGACTCTTAGAAGATATCCCAGAATCCTTTGCAAGCAGCTGTGATTCAGCAGGGAAGGTATAAGTTCCCCCAATGGTGGGAAGCTTTATAAAAAAAAACCCAACCCAACTGGGTTAGAAGCAGTAATGTTCTGCCTAGTTTAGCAGAGTAGTTAATAGTGTGACCTGGAAAGTCCCTCATTCAAATCTTGCTTCAGATAGTGTCTCACTACTAGGTGTAATTAGGCAAAACTATATAGAGATAACACAGGCCTACTTTCAAAGGCTGTTGCTTGCAGCCTTACTTTACCAACAGGAACAAAGAGCTCCGAACACCTGAAATACACTATATATAACACCTAATTTAGCTGCAGCTGAATCTGAAAACTAGCTCCTCCTTTTGCCAGTATAATGAGATTGCAGTCTTGTTCTTCGGCTTCCAACGCCAGGTGTGTTATATGTCCCAGGCTGGTCTTTCAAGTGGTGTGTCGTAAATTGGGGCTTCCTGGACAGGTTCCTGCTTTTGGTTCAAACAAACTGGTGGAGAGTGGACTTCATGCTCAAAACCAAACTTTCATGGAAAAGAGAAGTTATGTTTGGGTGTATTGAGACACAACTGCCTTGTACATTTAAAACAGTATTCTGCCACTTTGAACAGTAATGGCTCCCCCCAAGTATTGTGGGAACTATCCTTCATTAAGGGTGCTGAGTGTTGTTAGGAGACCCCTATTCTCCTCCTTATTCTCCTTATTTTTGCTTACGCCGTACCTTGCAGCCACAGTTGTGAAATCCAGAGCAGCTCAGTCTCCTGATTGCATCTCATCCTTCACCCTTTGGCCTACTTTTTTTTGGCTTGCCCTGCCAAACATAAAGCAAGTCGGCAAGATCAAATTATTTCTTTTGGATTGAGTTATCCAGAATCAGCTTGTTCCTCCTTGCTTGCAGTTCCTCACCTGAATTCGGATTGTGCAAATGTACATTTTGTAAATGTGCATCGTAGGAATGGAGCAGAGGAAACCAGACCCCTCGCTCACTGACTAAGATGCCTCCCCCAACTTGCAAAATTGTGTAGACTGAATCAACCTCCAAAGTTATATGAGAGAAATAATTGAACCAGTAGCAGATCACAAGAGTTTGAGAGTGTGTCAAGAAACACAGGCTATACGGAGGTCACACCCACACCATACATTTAAAGTACATGAGTTCCCACAAAGAATCCTGGGAAGTGAACTATAGTACTGTATGTGAAGGGTGCTAGGAATTATAGCTCAATTCCCAGAATTCTATGGGGGAAGCCATTAAATGTATGGTGTGGATCTGATCCTGAGTCAAACCACTGGTCCACCAGCACTGTATTGTCGGCTGGCAGTGATTGTCTGGGGTTTCAGATGGGGGTTCTCTCTATTTCTTGTTTGGGAATACCAGGGACTGAATCTGGGACCTTCTGCATGCCAAGCATAGGCTCTACCACTGAGCTAAGCCCCTTCTCCTGTGGGCTTTTTCTCAAGAGAAATATAGACAATGCTCTCTTTGCGGAATTTGGTTTGTTTTGCCTCATTCTGCTCTCGATTTAAAGTTGTCTTCTTTGAAGTGGAAATAAGTTTAGTGGGTCTTATCCTTCTCACCAACGACAGACAGACACACTTATAAATTTACTGGTACTCATTCTCTCTCTCTCTCTCTCTCTCTCTCTCTCTCACACACACACACACACACACACACACACACACACATTCTGTTCCCCAACTGGGTGCTGAGGTAAACTGTGGGTGTCTTTGCCCCCTTCCTCTCTCCCATATGTAGCCCGGCAACCAAAGTGACTGAGCCAGACATGAGTAGCTGGGAAAACCCCAGTCAGGCCTAACCCAGCCTTGTGAAGGCTACATTTGCAAAAAAAAATTCAAAATGAGTTTTTTTTAACAAAGGTATCTGCAGTGCTTAGGAAAAACGAACACCCAGTTACCGGTATGTCACATGGCACATGAAATATTGTAGTTTAACACATATAAAGACTTAAGTTTGCCACATAAGAATTTCAGAATTGTGGATGGGTGTGACATGAAATTTATTAGTAAAATGAGGACACTTTTTTGCATCTGTGGTGCTGGTGAAGGGGACAGTTCAAATAGGGAATGTGGGGGGTGGCAGCACCCAGTTATGTTGCTTGACGCGTAAAGTGTTGTGGTTTAACATCTTTGGAAACTACGTTTGCCACAAAAGAATTTCAAATGGGGAAACTCCCCCCCCCCTTTTAATCAGTGATGCTTTTTAAAAAGGTCACCCTCGGTTATGTTGCTTGGCCTCTGAAGCATTGGTGTTTAATGCATAACGGATGCTTATTTTGTTTATGTATTTACGTATTAACGTATTTATTTATTAGATTTATATACCACCCTTCATCACAAGATCTCAGGGCGGTTCACAAGATAAAATACGTTCCAGTCTAAGATGCTGTGCCATTTCAGAGACTGGAAGCATATATATAGTTGACAGCCTCAATTTCAAAATGACTTGGCTCTCTTCTCCACCCCCTCTGAAGCCAAGGAGAGGCTTAGGAAGCGCCTGTCCCCGAAGGTTTAATTCCTGAGATGAGCACCTTGCCCAAAAATGTCACCCAACGTGTTTGGCGGGAAGGGTAGAGGGCGTGTGTGAGTGTGGGGGCGATTTTTCTAGTGGAAACTGCAAGGCCCAAGAGGGAGCAGGAGGATGCTCTGGCATTTCCATGCACACAGCACACCAGGGCCTGGGCAAGGCTATAAGACTCCTGAAATCCTGTATTTCTTTATTGCTTTTTTGGGTGTGGAGCAGGGAAGGTGTGGTGTAGAATTCCTCAGTCAGGCCCTGTCAGAAGGTGAGACTAGGAAGCAGAACCTTCTGCCTTATTCTGTAGACTGGGGTGGTAGATCATCAGGCCCTTGGAACTCTCCCAGACTGCAATCCTCTCCTTATGCTGCATCCTGCACTGGCCTTGCTTCATACCCCAAACATATTTTTTGTGGTTGGAATGTGCCCTTGAATTCTGATAATGCTTGCCTGAATGGAGGATAAAGTGGGTGTGTATGTGCAGAAACAAGTCTATTGTACAAAGGTAAAATTAACATTTATTGCTCCGCCTACTTTTGCTTCTGGCTCCACCCACTGCTGGCAGTGGCCCTCAGAAGGCTGCCTAGAAGGGAATGTGGCCCTTGTGTTGAAAAAACTTCCCTACTCCTGCTGTAGATGCCACAGGGCACCATTCGGGAAAATACGTGGCTGAATGAGGATTCGAACTCTGGATGCAAACCTCCCATTCTAACACTGACCATTGGTCTAGCCTGAAATTTCAGTGGGCAGGCAAGGCCCTCCTGCCCTATCCCTTCCCCTTTTGAGTTGACCATACTGGGGGCGAGGGAGATGTGAATTGAAAAGGTCACTGAAAAAAATGCCTTTTTGTTCAAGGGTTTTTGGGGGATGAGTGTGCGGAGGAGGAAAATCTGGACAAAGCAGAGCCTGTTTGGACTATTATTTATCTTTAAAGCCCATCTGATTTCTGTGTTCCTCAGCACAGAGACGAAATAAGTCTCCATTTTTTTTTGTACCAGCTTCTCAGATCCAGGCTTCTTTTGAGTCCTCTCCACATCCTCTTTTTGTTGGACAGAGGCCTTCTTTACTGCCCACTTCTCAGTCTTTGGTGGAGGGGGGGGTAGTTGAGAGAGAGGAAGGAGGCAATGTGGTTTCATTAAGGGGGGTGGTATATCCAACAGGAAAATAACCCCAGCAAGTCTTGCTTGTTGGCTCAGGCTGGAAAACACTTCGGTCTGCTTCGTCACATGCAGCAAGATTGCCATCTCCCTCTGTTTTCTTTGTATAACTTCCAGCTGGTGTGTTTGGTACCTTAAAGAAGAAGGGGAGGGGGGAATCTGAATACTGCACTATTTTATATTTGCATCCACTTCCATACATTGCGAGCTATTTATGAGCCATTGATAGTCTCTTGCTCCATAATGGCAAGATCTAGGACACAGTGAGATCTCCTCTATGTGCAATTTCCTTCTCACTCTTGCAGTCCTTTTCCTATAGCCTGGATCATCCCTGTGAAGTCCCCATCAATGCCTTTGTCCCCACCCCATCTCTTCTATAGCCCACCTTTTTCTCTTAAGTTTGATGTGGCATACGTGGTTTTCTCCCTTCTCATTTTATCCGCACAACAACCCAGGTTAGGTTGAGAGGCAAACTACAGATTTGAACCCTGGTCTCTCCCAAGTCCTGATCTGATATTCTAACCACAGCACCACACTGGCTTATGTTAAGATGGGATGTGTCATTGAGCTGCAACAAAGCCTCTGAATTTTCTGGATGGAGAAAGGGGAGCATGTGTATTGAAATCTCTTCTGCACAGCTGGAATGAACCATGGTTGAAGTCACATCTATTGCTCCACCCACTTTTGCCTCTAGCACCACCCACCACAGGCATGCAGCCCCTGGAAGGTTGTTAATGGGGGAAATGTGGCCCTTGGGCTGAAAAAGGTTGAGAGAATAAAATAAACTTTAGGTTTATTAGCAAACAAAGCCATTCTGAATACAAGCTTATGTATGGCCATTATAGAGTTGTGAGGTGTACGAAATGAAAGTCCAACAATAGCACCGAAGAAGCAGCAGGAAGGAACTAAAGTCTGCGAGAAAAGCAATCTACTCAATAAGGAATCAGCAAGGGAAGAACACATTGCCTTTCTGACCCCTGCCACCACAGTTACATGTGTCATTGCTTTACTCCCAACAATAAGAACATACCAAAGCCAGGGCATGTTGTTTGCTGAGGCAAAGTCTCAGCCCAGACAGGAAATATTTCCTAGCCCTTTTCCGCCAAGGAGGCCTTGGTTGGCCAAATACGCATTGAAGAAGAAGAAGAAGAAGAAGAAGAAGAAGAAGAAGAAGAAGAAGTTACATCACTAAAAATGGAAGATGACAGAGGACACAAATTTGCATAAAAATCTGCAAATGTATAGCTGCAAATTGAGAAATAAATAAAAACACATGTCACTTGCCTGCCTGCTCAGTCTACTGAAGAGCGGTGTAGCTAACTGTGGGTTGGCAATTTCAAGGCCACTCCTAACCTCCCTTCTTGTGGTTCCTTACCTTTAAACCAGACTTGGACTGGACAGCCCTCAAATAGAGGTCACTTTAGAGAACTGTCCTCTGTAAAGATGTGCTTTTTAGTTGGGGGGGGGGAGGCTTTTAGATCCAGAGAGAGGTGTATCAAATTGGTAGATGGCCTGGAGAAAGTGGCCAGGCCTCTACTTTACGCAGGTAGACAAAATAAAGTACATCTTCACACAACACATAGCTAAACTATGGAATTTGTTCCTGCAAGATGACTACCAACTTAGAGGGGATGGTTATCAATGGATATGTTCTACATACTCTTAAGGAGCCAATGTAGCTCTGGATATCAGTTGCTGGGAACCGCAAGTGCCAAGAGTTACTCTCACACTCGGGTCTGGCTTGTAAGCTTCCCAGTTGGCCACTGTGAGAACAGGATGCTGAACCAGGTGGGCCGTGGGCCTGCTCCAGCCACCCTCTTATAGGTTATGGGAAAGGGGTAGTAAAGGGTTAAGCCATCTGGACACCCTTGGTCCTCTGCGTCTCCCGCACATCCTTAGAGCACCCAGGGGGGCAGGGGCCCCATGTTGTGCAGCTGACGGTGGCGTCAGGAATGTCTTAAGGCGGGAGTCGTTTCCTCCCAACTGCCACTGTCCTCCGCTGCCAGCACAAACAAGGCCGGTTGGGCATGAGGCAAGAACTGGGCTTGCTGCCTGCACAATGTGGGCCAGAGGACCTAGCTTGAACCAAGCAGGCCTCTCCTCTCCTCTGCCTCCCTCCCTCCGTGAACTGTGGCACCCCAGGATGGGCCTTGTGCGGGAAACCTTAACCATCTCCCCCTGCTGTGTTAATTATAGACACTTGTGACCATTGTGGCTTCTGGCAGAACGTGTGTGTGTGTTTAAATGCAGCAAATAAGGGCCAGTTCTTCTTGGTGTAGGAACACACAGGCTCTGGAGCTACACAAAAGTCATCACTCTTGGGGGAACGCTGCAATCTCCAGCGCTGAAACAGAAAAGCTGCTCCTAGGGGTTTTTTCATTTGGGGGGGGGCATGTTGCTATTATTGTGCTCTATGTAGGAGAGGGGAATCTGAGGCCTGAAAGAGGCTCTTCAGACCTCTCCATGTGGCCCTCTGAACTCTGCCCGGCCAGGCTCCCTCTCCACAGCCCTCACCAGCTCTGCTTCACAACCTTCTTGAGTTTTTTTTTTTTTTTTTTTGCCTGGCTGGAATGTATCCTTGAACTCTGATAATGCCTCAGGCTTCTCTAGATGGAGGATTGAGGTTGTGTGTGTGTGTGTGTGTGGAAACTGGCCTACTGTACAAAGGGAAATTTTACATTCACTATTCCACCCACTTTTGCCTCAGACCTCGCCCACCACTGGCATTTGGTTGTGCCCAGGAGGGAATGATGTGGCTCTCGGGGTCAAAAAGCTTTCCCCTTCCTGATGTAGGGCTGCCAATGTACCTGGTGTTTGTTTTTTATAGTAATGTAAACAGCTCTCTGCCCTGAGGATGTTACAGTGTGAATTTGGAGGAACTGGTTTGGCACTGGGTTCAGGACAGACTTTTTTTTTTAAAGCCTTTCTTTGGCGCAATGTAGAGTTAACTTTAAGAAATACAAAATAAATCCATGCAGCATTCATCTAAAAGTGGCTAGCCCACATGGGACCCTTCAGGCACAGAGGCAGTATGCCCCTACATAACAGATGCTGAGGACAAGCAATGGGGGAAAGTGGCAACCTTCCTTCTTTTCTCATGAGCTTTCCAAATGCATCTGTCTAGTTGTTGTTTTGGAAATGGCATGCGAAAGTAGATGGAGCTTGGTCTAGTTTCTAGCAAGGCAGTGCTTATGATATCTTAGGAACACAGGTATACTCTGACTCAGGCTGTTGGTCCATCCAGTTCAGTACTGCCAACACTGACTGGTAGTGGGTCTCAGGCAGGCAGGGGACATTCCCAGCCTGACTTAGAGATGCCAGAATTTGAACCTGGCACCTTCCGCATGCAAAGCAGATGCTTTCCCACTGAGCTACAGCTCTTCCCCAATACATTATTAGATAGTTCCCCAATTATAGATGAGGTTAATGTGGCCTAACCCTGTTACGGGTGTGGGGAACATTTAGCCCTCCGGATTTTACTGAACTACAGCTCCCATCAGCCCCAGCAAGCATGGCCAATGCCCTGGGATGATGGGAGTTGTAGTTCAGCAACATCCAGAGGGCCAAAGGTTCCCCTTAAGCTGCCCTCCTGCATTTTAAAAGCACGGGTTCTCAAATCTAATTGCAGCTCCCTCCTTTGGCAGGTGAGAACCTCCTGGGTAACAACACCATCCTGCGCCACCCGGCCTGGCTCACTGACCTCGATTCCCGACTGCGGAGCCAAGAGGAGGAGCTGACGCTGGTGAAGTCGGCGTTGGCAGACGCGTTGCGGAGGCTCAGTTTCTACGACCAGCAGATCCCTCTGCTCAGGCAACAGCTGCTTGAAGGTGAGGGTGTCAAGAGTCCCAGTAGATGGGCAGCTATCTATTTGTTTGTTTCATAAAAATGTATACACCGCTTGATTGTTTTTTTTAAAAAAGGGAAAGACCCTTGAAGCAGATGGTAGCTTTTAATTGGAAGAAAGGTGCATATATACAGGCGAGGGGAGGTGAACCTTCCTAACTGTACCTCCCTGCTGTTAGGCGCACAAAATGATTCCCTTCACCTCAGGTCAGACACCAGAAGTGAGCCATGGAGAGTGACAAGTGCCTGGGGTAATGGAAAAAGGTGCCTGGGTGAGCAGGGGGGTAAAGTGGAGGTGGAAATCAGACCCCATCCTCACATGGCAGGTTGCTTACAGCCATCAGATTGCTTCATGGGAATGGTTGCTTTAATTCAAATTCCTTTTTCACTGCAGCAAATTCTGGTCTGTCAGATGCCAAAGATCCTACACTCCTTCATCAAGACAATGGTGCCTTATGGAGCCTGCCTGCTGCTTTCTCCAATGATTCTTTCAGGTACTTGCCAAGGGATCTTTAAGGGGGGTGGGGAATTGAGGCCCAAGCAAAGACTGTGTTTATGGGACCACCTGCAGCTCACTCCCAAACCATGGAGGCTGGTCTGTTAGGGCGAACGGGGCCCTGTCCCACCAACCTGCCAGCCCTCAGCCAGCTCCCACCTGCCTGCCATCTTATTGATAACCAGTCTAGGAAGGTGGCCCTGCCTGTTTCCTCCTCCTCACAGTGTTACTCATTGTATAACTTGGCAGGAAGGAGGATTAGTTGGCTCCACCTGCCATTGACTCTAACTCTGCGTACTGTACCTGAGAGTTTGTAAGTAAAAGGAGAGGAAGTGCTGTATAGTGGTGGAGTGAATGAATGAATGTTTACTATTATGACTAATATTAAAACCAGAATTTCAGCATAATTTTTTTCATAAACATTAAAACGGACAAAGTGGAATTTAACAATCAATATACCAATTAAATAGATTTAAAATATGTATCCAAGGAAATATAAACTCAATGATTTAAAAAAAAAACAACCAAAAGAATTTGACTGTGAGCTGTGTCAATTTATGACTGTTTGTGGAACTGTGTGATGGAGTAGCTAACTAAGTATGTTGTTTGGTTGTAAGTTGCTTTGGGTTGCCTTGGGCAAGATAGAGTGATTCACAAATTTAAATAACAACTACTACTACTACTTCTGTTTGAGGGAAATTCTGTTGTTTTCACAGCATCTCAAGCTGCAGAATTTAGTCACAGAGAATATAACACCATTCCGCCGCCCCGCCCCCCACAGAAGTGTTTTCTTGCACTTACTGCTCACTTTATTGATTTGTTATTACATTCGTATCCCAACTTTCCTCCAAGGAACTCTCTCCCCGCTCCCATTTTATTCTCAGAACTATTCTTTGAGGTTGGTTTGGCTGAGAGGCAGAGACTGGTTCATGGCCAAGTCGGGATTTGAACCCTGGTCTCCCAGATCCTAGCCCAGCACCCTAACCACTACACCACCAGTGGCACAGTAATTGCATAATAACTCCATCATCTGGGAGGAGAGCTTGGCTTTCTGAAACACATCTGACATGTTGACTTTTTAAATGGGTGTATAGGGTGTTTACAAGGATGATTGAAACAAGGTGGCATCCCACAACTCACGTTGTGTTTTGGTTTGCAGGTCCACTATTGCGCAGCAACCTGGCGGCTACAGGGAGTCAGTGCCTTCAGCTGAAATGGCCCAGGGCTCACCAAGGGTCAGCGTTGGGACGCAAACAGAGGAGTCCTCCATGCTGGAGGCAAAGCAGAGCCAGTACCTAAGCAACGGGCATCTTAAGCATACAGAGAGCTCAGTGGTTCAAGGACGAACAGACCAAGCCCCTTCCACCTTTGAACAGACAGGCTTCACAGAGGGCTTAGCCAGTGGAGGCCCTCTGGAGCCCGTTAAGAACTCCTTTGGGTTGCAGGCCGAGGGAGGAAGAGACCCAGGATTTGCCTTGGAGTTGCAAAATGTTCAGGAGGAACCCCAGGCTAGAGGCCCTGGTTGCCACCTTCCTAGGACTTGCCCCCACGAAACTCAAGATGTCGGGGAGCCTCCCCCTGAAGACAGCAGAGACAAAATCTCCGGCGTGGGGCAGTCCCAACCCCCAGTTCAGTCGCTGAGTCAGCTGCCAGCATCCCCTGAGCCTCCGTTGGAAGTGGGGAGCAGCAACAACAGCACCCCTGCCTCACCGGTCCCAGCTGTGCAGAGTTTGATGTCCAGCAAGAAAGAGCTGTGAGTTTGAAGGCTGAGGGAACTGGGCTGGATTATTCTGGGAGAGAAACGGAAAGAGGGAAGAGTGTTTCAGAAGGTTTTCATTGCTCTGGATTTAGTCTTGTGGGTGTTTAAAAATAAATAAAAATCAACAAAACTCCAGAGTCCTATTCCCAAATCCAAGAGAAAAAATGTTGTTTAAGACATGCAGCCTATCTGCCAGAGACCATAGCTTCCTATATGCATATGCCTGGGTTTAAGGCTGGGCGGAGATGAAGTTTAGTTTAGTAGGTTGGAGCAGCGAGCCAGGATTCCTAGGTTTTCTGTCTGATTCTGGGTGCAGGGCAAGACCCACCCATGGCTTGATATTATGTGAAGAGGCTGTGTGCTCCCTTCTCCCCTTGCATGATCTGATTCATTTAGTTGCCTCCTTTTGTATATGTTTTTTATTCAATTAACATATCCTGAAGAGTCTCTGCCAGTTAGTGTAGGCAGAGCAAGATGGACCAATGGTCTGACTTGATATGAGGTGGATTCCTATGTTCCAGATACCATGGCTGACAGCAGTGCTATGTCTTTCTCCCTGAGCTCCCTAGCTTGCTGCACTCAGGTATGGCAGAGGATGTTGTCCCATTGCTGGTGTTGAAGATCCAGCTGCCGGTTTAGTTGGATTCAGTACATTGAACATATGTGAACATATGTTCCACCCCTGGTGTGACCCACTTAGGGTCAGGATATGATCGTCCTGCGGCTTCCTGCACACCTGTTCAAAACTGATTAACCTACTGAATGGATTTAGGACATTGGTTGGGAACATTTGTGGCCCGGTGTGACAGATCTTTACCTCTCCCTACCCCACAGGACAACTTTAGCAGATGGGCGGGACCACCCACATGTCAGTCATCTGACATCCTAAGTGACAGTAAATGACAGACAGGTGGGTTGCCCCACCCACCTGCCAAAGTTGACCCACAGGGTTGGGGGGAAATGGAGACCATTCAGGATTGAACTTCCCATGCACCAGCTGATAACGTGGTTCTCTCCTGCTCTCCAGCCACATCTCTACCTGCTCCACACCTGACACCAGCTGGACATGGTTGGGGAAAGTTTTCTCATAGGCCAAATCAGGAGGGCTGGCGGGCCAAATGTGGCCCACAAGCTGGAGGTTCCCGATTTAGGAGAAAGGGAAACACTGGGGCTGGCCCTATCCATAGACAGCCATCTCAGGCAGATGGTTTTGGGTATCATGAAGGAAACAAAATGGGAGCCAGTTATTTATTTATTGCTCCACGTTTCCTGTCAGAGAAGAGGAGAGTCATTTGTGAGATTTTCTGCCTCAGATGCCAAAATCGCGTGACCAACCTTGGGTCTGGTGTATGTTGACTTGGGGATGCACACATTCACCTCAGGCAGTGAAATGTCTCATGTCGGCCCTGTCTCTGGGTCACTTATTGTCCTGTGATTCACCCTTTCCCTCCCCCTCTACCTTTCTGAGCTTCTTTTCCTGCTTGCTCAGAGGAGCCCGCCCCTTTCTCTCTTGGCTGAATTGAAGGTTTGGTAAAAACCAGGCTCTATTTGCAGCTGTGGGCAGAGTGTTGCCCCCACACCACAAGGCCAAAGGCGGCTTCTTCTTCTTCTTCTTCTTCTTCTTCTTCTTCTTCTTCTGGCTGTGAAGAGCTCTTCCTCAGAAGAAAGAGCCTGTCTGCTTCTGCTTCTGCTTCTGCCACCGCCACTTCTCCTTAGAAGAAGGGGATGACCAGAGATGCTCCCTCTCAATGGCCTAAAGCACCCTGAGGAGAAGCAAATCAGCCAATATCCGTGGGTGCAAAATAGACTCACAGCAAAGAGAAACAACTACTGCTCTTACAGGCAAAGGACAACAGGGGAGTTTTTGACTGCGGGATGCATCTCTGTTATTTATTTTGTTTAACACAATTTCTATTCCACTAGATTGTAAGCAAATCTCTAAGTGGTCTACAAAAGCAATGATTGAGTTGCATCCATAAGAATGTAAGAAGAGCCTGCCTGCTGGATCAGGCCAGAGGCCCATCTAGTCCAACATCTTATTTGCACAGTTGCCAACCAGATACCAAAGGGAAGCCCACAAACAGGACATGAGCACAAGGACAGCGCTACAAACTTGTGATTCCCAGCAGATGGTGTTCAAAGCTCTACTAGCTCTGACAGTGGAGGTAGAACGACTGTACTCTAAGTAGATCCACTGAAATTAATGGACCTGAGTTAGGTTTTGTCTGTTAATATCAATGGGCCTACTTGGAGCAGAGGTGCTTCCAGCTGACCTGTTTATTGAGCATTTTCCCCCAATTTGTTTGCAGGGAGATTAGACGACATTGGCTATTTGATTCCACTCTGATTTATTTGTGGGGAGCACCAATCATGTTGCACGAAGGGACGTTTCATCCCACCCTTCCCAGTGCATTTTCCTGTGACTTTTCTTATTGGAAAAAGACTGATTTTTCAAGGAAGTGAATTTGTTGTGTAAGAGCTCCAAGTCAATTCTATTTGCACATCCTGAATATGTTCTTGAATCCCACCTGAAAGTAGCGACAGTCTAGCTCTGTAGGACTAACGTTGGATATGACATTATAGTGCGGCAGCTTACCTATTTCCCCTTTCTTTCTTTTCCAGACTGCGGAGAAACAGCTCCTCTGACAAACCCTCCAAAACCAAGCAGCGCCTCTCCAAGAAGGCAGCATCCTCAGCCAACCTCTTCAACCACTCCAGCAGCTTTGAGAAGTGAGGAGCACACAGGCACATACCATGCACCACCCTGATTTTTCTGACTTAGGGACATGAGTGGCATTTGGTTGTATTTGACTTGAGGGTGGGGGAACATGCACTCTGTGCGTGCTCACAAGCACAGTGCCACCCCAAGGTTGCACCCTGGATTGTTTATTTATTTGGAGATGCCCAGGGGCAGTCTGTGAAAAAAAGAAAAGATAAGAAAAAAATACACTAATAAAATATAACCTCAATATCTTAAAGGAGAGGGCGGGGAATAGATTTTAAAATATTTGCCTGGTGCCAGAAATATAACCATGGTGCAGGTGGGCTTTTCTGGAGAGGGAATTCCACAACCACAGCACCAACACCAAAAAGACTCTGTCTCCCACTTTGGAATGGGGGGGGGGGAGAGATTTGAATCAGTCCACATTTAAAGACAAACCCAGCAGATCTGCATTTTCCAAAACAAGGTATGAACCAAAACACAGCTATCTTTTGGAATTTGAATTTCTCCAGATTTTGCAATGCAGTTCTCCAGCCCCGTAATTTGTATAGAAATTCAGGATATGTGCATAGAAATGCATATATTAGAGAAAATGAAGTACCAAAAAAATCATTGTATTATGGGGAATAGGTATTGGGAGATATTTGCACTAAAATGTTGATGAATTTGGAGGAAGATTTTTTAAAAAATGCAAATAGATGTGGAATTGTGGAGAACTGAATTTAAGATTGGGGAAAAAATGAGATGCTGAGAGAAATGGAAATGGACAGATTTGCACATTCCTGCTCTCTGTCTCTCTTGCTGGTTGCTGTCCACCTTACCTAACACTGCAGGGGCACCTGGAGGAATATTACTGAAGATGACCTCTGGTGACTCTGGCTGCTCAGTATAAGCCAGGGATATCCGATATGGTGCCCTCTGGGGGTTTTGGTTTCCAACTCACATCAGCCTGCATGGTCATTGATCGGGGATAATTGGGAGATGTAGTCCAAAATATCCAGAGAGCACCATGTTGGCTAATCTGTTATCTACAGCACACACAAATACACATAGACATAGACACACACCATATATTGCCCTGTTGGGTTTGGTTATGTTTGCTCTGTGGGGAATGATAGGGTATTGTGTGCTTGCTCTGAGACAGTTTTCTTCTTAGTGCTATTTTTCTAGGAAAAGGGTTTCTACAACTCACCATGAACACCTCCCTTGTTCTCTTAGAATGGCAATGGCGCCCACCTGAGAGGTGCTGGAACTGGCTGAAAAAAAGTCCTGGTTATTCCACAGTTCCTCCTAAGTTACCTACCACACACGTATACCCTGACCGGACCCTTTAATGTTCTGTTTTCTCTTTGCAGCCGAACAAAGGATCCCTCCCTAAGTCCAGGTGAGTCAAGGATGGTGAAGGGGACAATAAAGCTATTTGGTGGGTTGGAGTTGTAGTCCCCAACCTCTGGAGGGCACCAGGTTGGTGAAGGCTGCTCTAGGGAAATTTCCTATAAATGCCTAATGCTTTCTCCCTCTCCCTCTGCATAGGGCCACTGAGCGCTCGACGGATGCATCAAGGTGAGGCTTCAGAAACGGTTGCATTGGAGAGTTTGGGAGAAGAAAGCAGGCAGGAGTTTTTCTCCCTCTCTCTTAACACCATAACTTGGGGACATCCTATGAAGCTGAAGGCTGGAAGGTTCAGGGCAGACAAAAAGAAGTCCTTCTTCACACAGCGCATATGGGAGTTTGTAACTCGGGAAGTAGAGATGGTCACCAGATTGGATGACTTTAAAATACAATTAGGCAAAATCCAGAGGACAGGGCTATGAAGGCTAACTGTTGGAGGGGGTATGCTTCTAAGAACATATGAATAACCCTGCATTCTGTTCTCATAGTGGCTACCAAGATAACTGTGGGAAACCCTCCAGCAGGACCCAAACACAAGAGGACTCTCCCTTCCTGTAGCTTCAAGCAACTGGTATCCAGAAGCATTACTACTATCATGGCTAGTAGTCACTGATGGCCTTTTCCTCCAACAATTTATGAATGGTGGTTTCTGGAAACTGCAGGAGGGGAGAGTGCTGTTGTTCTCGGTTCCTGCTTGCAGGCTTCCCATAGGGACATATAGCTGGCTACTGTGAGAACATGATGTTAGACAGGACTGGTCACTGGCCTGATGCAGCAGGCTCTTCATAATGGAAGACAGAACATCTGGAGGTGCTGGTGGAGTTAGGCCACATCCACACCATACATTTAATGCACTTGTGACAGCACTTTAAACAGTAAATGCTTCCTCCAAAGAAACCTGGGAGCTGTAGTTTTCTTTCTCTCTATCCAGCCCTATCTTAGTACCCTTAAGAAACTACAGCTCCCATGATTCTTTGGTTCTCCATCCTTAAGATAGGAGCTTAGGCAAAGTTTTATCACTTGATTCTCCTGGTTGCATCAGGAGACCTGAAAAGGGGGTGGTGCTTGGTCGTTTGAGGGGCAGGACCTCCATACCAGAAGACATGCAGATTAACTCCTTGGGCCAAGGTGGGTTTGGCATTTGTTGTGCTCCAGCTGCTGATGCCCACCTGTTCCCTCCTTCTGTTTTTCTGTCCCTTTAGAAGGACGTTCCACGAAGATGTTCCTGCGTGGCCGCCCCATCACCATGTACATCCCTTCTGACTTCCTCAACTACGAGGAGCTGCGCATGGAGCTGCCAACGGAGAAGCTGAAGCTGGACTGGGTGTATCCTTTGAGGAAGGAGGAGGCCTCCTTCCTTCATTCGCCGCCCTCCCGCTGCAGCCTTTTCTAAAGCACAGTAGCCACCACAGAATAACACTTGTTTCCCCAGTGAAACCCATTCAAGGATGGGTAGCCAACCTGGTGCCCTTTGGGTGTTGTTGGACTCCATTTCCCATGAGTTCAGCCAGAATGGCCAATGATCAATGATGGGAGTTGTAGTTCATGATATCTGGAGGGCACCGAGCTGGCTAATGAGAAAATGAGAGACTGAGAAGAATAGAGTGAGAGGAATAGAAATGGACAGATAAGGATTTGAGGGCGATCTGGCTGCGACATCAATCACCCCATTGATCGCCAGGGTTGATTTGGCTGATCTGGCTGGCTAGGCGGGTGTCCCCTTCCTCCCTCACCATTGCATGTGCATCCCTCCCAAAGCTGCGAGCTCGGTGGAAGAGGACGACCATCGCAGATAGAAGGAGTATACCATTCTTCAGTCAAGGGTATACGATAGCTGCACTCCCCTGCTAGAACCTCCAAACAAGCTCAAGAAATGTAATATAACGCTCATTCCCTTTCTCCCTCTCCCCGCTCCCTCTCTCCTCCCCTCTCTTTCTCTCTGTGTTATCTGCCTTACCCCACATGGCCGTGGCACCTGGAGGAGTGCCTCTGAGGAGCACTGACTGTGCCCTATAAACCAAAGGTAGCCGACATGGCACCCTCCAGGATTTTTGGACTCCATTTCCCATCAGCCCCAGCCAGCATGGCCAACGGTCAAGGATGATGGGAGTCGTAGTCCACAATGTGTGCAGGACATGAAGCTGGCTATCTCTGAATTAAAGCATGCAGTTCTAGGGCATAGGAGGAGGATTATTATTTAAATTTACACTTAGATTCCATCTTCTCTGTTTTTTGTTTCTAGCTGACTAGGTTGAGGGAAAGAAGTGCAGCTCAGTGGTAGAAATCTGCTTTGCATGGAGAAGGCCCCAGGTTTAATCCTCGGCATCTCCAGATATAGCTGGCGGGGAAACCTCCTGCCTGAAACCTTGGAAATCTGCTGCCAGTCAGTGTAGACACTACTGAGCTATATAGACCAATGGTCTGATGGGATTAGGCAGCTTCCTATGTTTGTATTATTATTATTATTATTATCATTATCCCAGCCTTCCTCTAAGAAGCTCAGGGTGGCATACACACATCCCACACTTTTATCCACACAACAACCCTGTAAGATAGGTTGGGTTGAGAGTTAAGCAAACCAGTTCAAGGTCACCCATTGAACTTTGCAACTGAGTAGAGACTAGCACCCGGTTCTCCCTGGTTTGAGTCCCACCATTTGGGCCCCTGAAATAGTGGCCTCCCTCACAGGGGTGTTATCACGAAGGTGACAGAGCCATCGCTTGAGTCCCCAGTGACACAGAGAGCAGGCAGGTGTGGCTCCCTTGTCCTCCCTGTTTTGCATTTGTGTCGGTTCTTTGCTCCTTGACGCCCGTCCCAGATATGGGTACCGGGGCCGTGACTGCCGCTCCAACCTCTACGTGTTGACGTCAGGAGAGCTGGTCTACTTCATTGCCTGTGTGGTTGTGCTGTATCACGTGCAACATCGCACACAGCGCCACTACCTGCGGCACACTGACTGCGTGCGCTGGTGAGTTGTGGGAGCCATTTCCCAGACCTGCAACCTACTCCAGCACTCCTGTGTATATTACCTGTATGTACACCCACAACGCAGGGACAGGCGCAGGAAACATACAAATAGCTGTGCTCACTCTCCTATGATGCAAGAAATAGGCACTCCACTACAGACACCCAGTCTCACCAGTGGTGGCTGGCGTCCAGTGGGACTGGTAGACTGTAATTTCCCAAAGCAAATGACATGC
This sequence comes from Lacerta agilis, assembly GCF_009819535.1. Lineage (NCBI taxonomy): Eukaryota > Metazoa > Chordata > Lepidosauria > Squamata > Lacertidae > Lacerta > Lacerta agilis. Next base: position 29,434,449 of record NC_046328.1, on the reverse strand, counting down.
AGAGACAGAGCCAATGACAGGCAGAGCCAACCGTCCTCCTCCTTGCATCACTGAGACAGGAAGAGGAAGAAGCCAACAGGCAAGGCCACCCGCTGGCCTGGTTGTAAGTAAGTAAGAAGGTAGGCAGGTGTGTGGGGCTCGGAGGCTGAGAGCAGGCTGAGGTTGGTGGGGCAGCACCCCATTCACCGAAATCATCCAGCAGAGGCAGATTTAGGGGGCAGCGCAAAGATCACTTAGTACAAAAGGTGAGAGGTGGGGGGGGGGGGGAGACGCTGAATTTTGGTGTTGCACAGGGTGCTGCTGAAATTTGAAAGCCCAAAGTCTGCTACTGTGATCAGGCTCCACTAAATCTCACTAACAATGAAATGGAAGAAACTTAGTGAAAATTGTGAGTCCCTGTGTTCTGGTCAATGGGGGGTGAGGGCAGAGAATTGATTGAGCAAAGTGGTTTTCACTTTCTCTGGAGTGATGGGGTTAGTTGACTTTGAGTTTGGGAGCAGATGGTGGATCGCGCCCTTTCCTCTTGTGATTCTGTGCTTTCTCCAGCCTAGCAGTGCATCCTGACAAAGTCCGTGTTGCTTCGGGGCAGATGGCTGGTGTGGACAAGGATGGCAAGGTAAACCCCTAGATCTGGGAGGGACCCAAGGCTGTGATTTCCCCCCCCCCCCCTCATTTCAGATATATGGCTTACAAGCTTTTTGTCCAGAGATAATATTAATTGGCTGCAGTGGTGCCATCAGATTTCAGACTTTGGGGCAGAGAGTTTTGGGGATCCACTCAGCAAAATGAGCCAGAGTGATCCCAAACACAATAGGGCTGGTGGCCTTTCACATTTTGAAGTAATGCAAAATGTTGTCCAAACCAGTGTTCTTCAGTCTTGGCACCCAGATTTCGCTGGACTATAACTCCCCATAATCCCTAGCAGGGATTATGGGATGATTGGAACTGTAGTTCAACAACTTGCTTTTAATTTCTTTGTGCTTTTAACTTGTTCTTAGCTTGTTACGATTTCATTGTTTGGTTTTACGTTTTTACACTGCTGTAAACCGCTGAGATACAGCGTTATGATACAGTGGTATATAAATATTTTTGTAAACAAATAAACTTCTGGGGATGCAGGGTTGAAAAACACCTCTTCCTGCCTCCCAATCAGACCACGCTAAGTCCAGGATCTAAAATTACCTAACTGCCGCACTGCCTGGTTACACAGACGTTAAAGATGGAATTCAATAACCTATCAAAACAGAATGCGCTTAAATGGCAAAATCTTCTATTGGTCTGGCTACTGACGGCAGCGAAAGTACAAGCAATGCACTCCTTCAATCAGCAAACAAAGCATTATAAGGTGTGAATAACAAATGGAACCCATAAATAAAGAGTGTGTGTGCACGCACAAATCAAAAACCAAGCAGGTGTGAGTTACTTAAGGAAAGGAAGATATTCGTGTTATTAAAAAATAACATTTTAAAATTAATTACTTTGTGATAGATAGATAGTCCATTTGAATTAATATTCTGCTACTAGCAAACTAGCAATGTGCTTTCTATATACAGTACTGGCTTGTTTTGATCTCTACCTCTTTTTGCTCTACCTCTTTACACCTTTCTTATTTCTCTTCCCACTCGCCTTACAGCCTCTGCAACCCTCTGTTCACATCTGGGACTCGTCCAACCTTAACACCCTGCTAGAAATTGGTCAGGGCAGCTTTGAGAGAGGAGTTGGTTCCCTTGCTTTCTCCACGGCTGTGAGTGTTACAACTTCTCCATCCTATATGTTGGTTCAAGGAAAAAAATAGGTATATAAAAAGGAGAATTTCTGGATGCCAAGATCCAAGTTTGGGGCAAGTACTCTTTGGTGAGAGGACCCCAAGAGTGGTTTAAAACTACAAAATATGCAGCAAATTGTGGAAACACAGGCTGTTAGACCTTTAAAATATGTGCCCTTTAAAGTGAGTTCCAGAAAGTCCCTTTAAAAGTTTATTTCCAAAGTCTTACACTTCCCTAAGCACAGAAAAAAATCCCACATGTTTGGTAAGTTGAAAAGGGGTTTGCTTTTGAATGCTTCAAAGGTCAGGTTCATGTGTTTCAGAGCACAGACAGTAAAACTTATTTACAAAATTGTGAAAGTTCCTAAATTATTAGTATATAGGAACTGAAGACTGGCTTGTGAGAGCCATGCGGTCTGAGTTGGAGCAGTCATTTCAAACCTCTTTACACACTGAGCTTCTCAGGTAGACTAGGGGTGGACAATATGCCTGATCACCTATTTCCTCCCAATGTAAGTGGACATAGCTACTAAGCCTGGCAGGACAACTTACTTCATGCATTAATTAGACTTCAGCATGTTGGTTATATGGGACTGGTTATCCCACACTGAATACTATTATACACTTACTCTCTTGAGCTCCGATCCTTATATATCACTTTTAAAATTACGTATATATTCCACTTTTAAGTTTGATAAGTTAACCCCATTGGTCCCTGAGCAAGCAGTGAGCTAACTGTTTCACACCATAATGCAGGCATAGGCAAACTCAGCCCTCCAGTTGTTTTGAGACTACAATTCCCATCATCCCTGACCACTGGTCCTGTTAGCTAGGGATGATGGAAGTTGTAGTCCCAAAACATCTGGAGGGCCGAGTTTGCCTATGCCTGCCATAATGGAGCCTTGTGTTATGATCATAGGGCCCATCATGTAGGATGCTACAACCTACAATGGCTATGTTCTCCCTCCATTGAATGAAGCTCATGGACCACTGGTGGTCCCCATATCACAGTTGGGGAACCCCTGTGGTAGAGCATCCCCTTGGCATGCAGAAGGTCCCAGGTTCAATCCCTGGCATCTCTAGTTAGGGCTGAGAAAGGCTCTCTGCCTGAGACCTTTGGAGAGCTGCTGCCAATCAGTGTAGAGAATATTGAGCTAGATCGGGGGCAGCAACCTGCGGCTCCGGAGCCGCATGCGGCTCTTTTACACGGCTGCCGCGGCTCCGGAGCTCCGGGGCGGATACGCCCACCCACTTCTCCAGCTGGCAGCGACCGCCCTCCAGCTGGCCGGCGGCCCGCCCTCCGGAGGCTGAGGGCGCTGCTCAGGGGCGTACCCAGGATCACCTGGCCTTGAACAGCGGGGCAGCGGGGCTCGGAGGCGGTGGGGACGCAGTAGAGGTGGCGCAGCTCAGCCGAGGGCTCTGGCGGGGAGTGCGCCTGAGGCGCGCACGCTCCTTCGGGAAGAGATGGAGCTGGGCGAGCGGGAGGGGGAACTTTGAAGACCCCGCCTCCGAAGCAGGCGCCCATGGGAGAGGCCGCCCCCGAGCCTGCCTGGCGGGACCAACCCTGCCCAGCTCCGGGAGTCTTCCTAGCGTGGGAGGCGGCTTTGGGGCGGACAGGGGAGCTCCGGGGTTGGCGGGTATGTGGGACCCCGCGGCATCCAGAGGCAGCTGGGAGGCGGGACGGGATGGGGGCAGGAAGGGGGCCTTCAGACGTGTCCCCGCACGGGCACTGGAGGCCAGGACTCCTCGGCTGGGTCGTGGGACCACGGGGGAGGGCTGGCCGCGGTTCCTCTCGGAAGGCTGCTGGCTGCTGTGTCGAGGCGACGACGAGGTAGGCAGCTGCGGGCTGGGCCAGGGGCGGAGGGTGGCGGGCGAGGGGGGAAGCCCTCTTTTTAAAAATGGTTGAGGAAGCGGCGCCTGTTTCCCTGCCGCTGCCTCCTTCGCTCCTGGTTCCGCTCGCAGCCTCAGACCGCGCTCTTGCGGGCGCACGTCTCTCTCCGCCCCGGAGCAAGGCCGGGACGTTTTGCAGTTTTTCCTCTGTCCTGAGTGTGTGTTAGGGGAGCCTTGACAAAGCACCTGTTGGCGTGGAAGAGAGGAGTCCTAACTTGGATCTGTGTTCATGTGCAAAATCTATCGCCATTGTCATTAAGGCGGCAGGGAACTCCCCTAAAAAGGTTTGAACACTATGAACTACTACAGCCACCTGTATGCAAGTCAGCACAAACATCACAGGCTTCTCTGGTGCAATTCTGTGCTTTATTTAGCAAGAGAGGAGGTTGGAAGAGGTGAACATAGCCTCGGGTCTGGAATATTAAGGGTAAAAGACACTAAGATTATTGTAAAAGCCAGCAGTCTTCAATAAGACATGGGACAAACATTTAACACAAGTGTGCAGTTGAGGACTCATTAAAAAAAAAAAAAAACAAAAAAAACAAATCAAATATTTGTATGCTGTTGCAACCCACCTTGGATCAGGCTGTGACCTGGTAGTGGTCCCCAGGGTGGATAAAAATGAATTTTTTAAAAAAAATAAAAATGGATTTTTTTTTATTTAAATCGGATTTTTTAAAATTTAAATCGGATTTTTAAAAATAAAATGCAGTGTTATATTTGTTTTAAATGTCGCCATGGTTTTGCGGCTCCCAGATTTTTTTTTCCCTTTGGAAACGGGTCCAAGTGACTCTTTTGGTCTTAAAGGTTGCAGACCCCTGAGCTAGATGGACAGAGAACTAACTCTCTGTAAAGCAGCTTCCTATGTTCCTATCTCCTTCCAGGACGAGGGGGCATACTTATGTGTGATAGACGAGTCCAACGAGCACATGCTGTCTGTCTGGGATTGTGCTCGTGGTACCAAGCAGGCTGAAATCAAGGTGAGTACAGTGGTGGTGGTTGTTATTTGAACTTGTTTGTTGCCTATTACACAAAAAGATCTCCAAGCAACTCACAACATTTTAAAAAAGCATAAAGGTAAGTAAAAACAAAACAAAACATGGTAATAAGAACACGTGCACACAAAAATACATTCAGTTCATAAAAAATATATGCAAGGCAACCCCCAACAGCAGCAGTAGAAGGTTTAACAGTCTGAGTAACAGCAAACAGCCTCATTGTGGTCCATCAAGAGTAGTCACTTGGTGCTGAAAAGGTGTCAGCAAAGGCACCTGGTGGGCCTTACTGTGGATAGCTTCCACAACTGGGGAGCCAAAAGACCCTCTCTCTTGTCTGTGTGGAGAGGCCTGGCTTTGCTGTCTCATCTGATTTAAATGCGGTGGGTGGAATTTGACTTTGCACTATTACAATTGTTACACCAGTGCAAGCATTTTTGTCAAACAGCAGCTTACCCCCCCACACACACACACACCAAAAAAGGATAATCATAATACATAAGAAACAAAAACATTAAAATATTTCTAATTGTATAAATAGCATAATTAAAAACACCATGAACGCCCAGCAAAAATGTTAGGGTTTTAGCTGGCATATGAAAGAGTCAGGGTAATACCGGGTATGCACCTCAGCAAGGAGGTCATTCCACAGAGGCAGAGACACCACCTAAATAAAAAATAAAACAATAATATCAATATTTTGGGTGGTGGCTCCTCATAACATCATCATCTCCATCATAATCATCACCACCACCACCACTATTATTATTATTATTATTATTATTATTATTATTATTATTATTATTATTATTATTTTACTGCTTAATGCCAAAATAAGCTTCAAAGTGATTTACAAAGCTTAAAAGCCAGTTATAAAAATATAAACATCTATAATTCAAAGTACACAATGAAACAATCCCATTAAAATAACAGCAATGTGAAAAGTGCCTTTCCTTCAAATCATTTCAGGGGTCCAGCAATAAGGTGGTGATCTGCTTGTCTGGAGGGTTGGTCTTCCCTGCACACACAACTAAGGTTAAAAGTCACCTTGGGAGACTTACAACACTTTGAATAATCCTTGTGGGCATCTTTGGTGGTGCTGAGAGGCCGCATCACCCTGATACCTTCTTCCTTCCACTCCCCACCCATGTTGTCCTCCACCCATCCACCCCATTGCACCTTGCAGAGTACCAATGAATCTGTCCTGACAGTGGAGTTCAACCCCCAAGACAGCAGCAACATAATCACCACTGGGAAATCTCATGTCTATTTCTGGACCTGGAGCGGAAACAGCCTAACAAAGAAACAGGGAATCTTTGGGGTGAGGCAATGCTGCAGTGTGTGTGTGTGTGTGTGTGTGTGTGTGTGTGTGTGTGTGTGTGGCGGGGGAGTCGTTGGTAAAGTTGGGGGCCTTAAAAATAGAGAACAGGGAGGGAGAAGTGGGGAGGGAAGGCTTCCGAATGCCAGGCCTTAGATCAAGCACCCCCAAACTCGGGTCTTCAGCTGTTTTGGGACTACAAACTCCCATCATCCCTAGCTAACAGGACTAGTGGTCAGGGATGATGGGAATTGTAGTCCCAAAACATCTGTAGGGACCAGTTTGGGGATGCCTGCCTTAGATGGTCAACCCCAATTCTTTCCTCGGTGAAAATACGAGTGCTAAATGTGGTGGCAGAAAACACCCAGCACATGCTCAGATGCACCCTTTTTAGCTAGCTACGTTTTTCAACCAGAGTTTTCCTCAACTGCCTTAAGCCCTGTCTTGATAACTTAATGATCACATCCACGCTATTTGTTTAATTCACATTTAAATCACATGGCTTCCCTCAAAGAATCATGGGATCTGTCATTTGTTAAGGGTGCTAGGAATTGTAGCTCTGTGAGGGGCAAACTACAGTTCCCTGGATTCTCGGCGAGGGGCAGGCTGTATGTTGTGGGTGTGACCAGTGTTTCTGCTGATATTTTATACTGTCCCAGTCGATGCTCGCTACTCAAAAGTCTCTCATTGTTTCCATGCCTTGCCTGGCGTTAGTTGTTTGTCCAAGTTAATCTTTCTCTTTTCTTCTTCCGATGTAACTCTTCGCACGCATGCCCAGATCGCTATGCTATCATTTGCTAACTTCAGTGTTTTACCTTGGGCAGAATTGCAAGTGCAAGTTCCTGCTTGAACAGCTTCTTCTTCTTCTTCTTCCTCCTCCTCCTCCTCCTCCTATTCTTTTTCTTTTCAACAACCCAAAATCACAGTAGCAGTGCATTACATTGTTACCATATACAAATAAAAGGAAAAAAGAAAGAAATGGTAACACACCAGTACTGTGTAAACCAAAGCCTACATATTTCCCAAACGGGCATGGATGGCAGGAGCAGACTTTGGTAATAGAGCACCCTGAGCGGGGACAAAATTTGGCGCTGCCCTCCCTAAATATTTCTTATTTTCACAATAATGCCCTTTTTATTTATTACTATTTTGTGCCCCCTCAGCTCGGCGCCCTGTGGGGGAGGAACAGCCTGCACTGCCCTAAATCCAGTACTGCAGACAGTGAATGTTTGGCATCTAAGTCCAAAGCATGAGAAATAAAATACCACCAGATGGTGTAGAAGCATTCTGGATCCTCCATCCCTTTGAAGACACATAATTTATGTGTTTATTTCCCCCCCACAATAGCCAAACTCCTTCAGTTCTTGTACTACAAAGACAAATGTAGACCCCCCCCCCTTGAAATTTTCCATTACTGGGCTATTGAAATCCTGGTTGCAGCTTACATCTGTGTTGAAAGTTATTTAGAACAACAAGCTTTCATGCCGTCATTCCACATATTCAGCAATGACCATTAATAGAGAAGCCTGAAGAGGCGATTTACGTAATTATTTTAGATATTTCTTGATAAACTTCCTGCTGGAACTTTGAGATACAGGAATGAATCTCACCCAGTTCTGCCCAGCCATTGTTGTATCAGCATCTCCCTTTCCTGATCTTTCCAGAAATACAAGAAACCCAAGTTCATCCAGTGCTTTGTGTTCGACACCAACAGTGATGTGCTGACCGGAGACTCGGAGGGCAACATCCTGACTTGGGCCAGGGTGCCTGCTGACATCCGTACACTGGGCAAGGGGGCGAAAGGTATGCGAAGGTGAATAGTGATAGCAGACCATGGTCTGCTAGGGTGGTTCCTTGGGCATATGCTGATTTGCATACAATTTGCGTATGCTATGGGATGTGGACAGACACAGATTTAGAAACAATTACAGGGGGCTCTCCACTTGTGCGCTATCGACTTGTGTCAGGCCCGTCTTAGAGGTATCTGCCGCCCTGGCGCAGCGATCCCCCGGCGCCCCCAGCCTGCCGCCTCTCCGCCCGCCTCCCTCCCGCGCTGGCCGCCCCTCGGGAGGGGGGGTGGGCGAGCGGGGGATGAGAGGCGTGGCGTTGGAGCGGGCGCCCGCGCTCCGGCGGGCAGAGGATGAGGGGCGGGCGGACGGGCGCTCGCGCACCGGCGGGAGGGCGGGCTGCAAGCCGGCGGGGAGGCGGGCTGCAAGCCGGTCGCCCTCGCCTCCCAGAGCCCCAGCTGGAGTGCTGGAAGGTCGCGCAAAGCCCCGCGCCGCTTCAGCGCTCCAGCTGGGGCTCCGGGAGGCGAGGGCGGGCGGCTTACAGCCCGCCCACCCGCCGGCGCGCGAGTGCCTGTCTGCCCATGGGGGCGGGGGCGGGGGCGGGTTGGGGAGGGGGAGCCCGGTATGCCGGCGGGCTCACGGGGGCGCCCCTGGGGTGCCCTGCGCCCTGGCGCGCCGCGCCACCGGCCTCTATGGATGAGACGGCTCTGACTTGTGTGTATACGCGTGGTGCTGGGAAATAATGGAGGGAGAGAGCTGGAGAGTCCTCGTAATTTGCAAAGAGACGCTTCCTGGAGCGCAAAGAGGACTTCAGTTAGGGTGGAGAAGAGACTGGAGGCTCAGTGGGGCTTTGTTTAGGCTGCTCACCTTCCCCGCCTAACAGCTGATGCGTGAGGTAGCGCAGCAGGAACAACCTGTTTTCTGTGTGTCCTCCAGTCTCCAGCCAGCCCCAGAGCTTCAATTCCAGTTGTGGATATTTTTGGTACAGTGGTACTTCAGTTGTCGAATGCAATCCATTCCAGAAGACCGTTCGACTTCCGAAACGTTCGACAATCGAGGCGCAAAGGGTGGTCTGCAAAGTCAATGGAGAAAATGGGGGGGGGGGTGCAGTGAAAGCCGTTTGACTTCCAAAAAGCGCTCGAAAAGGGAAGCATTTACTTCTGGGTTTTCGACGTTCAAAAACTGAAACGTTCGGCTTCCAGGACACTCGAAAACCGAGGTACCACTGTACAGCATTTTTTAATCTGGAATGGAGAGAGAGCGGCCGAGCAGGCATTTAAAGGGTGTTTGGTGCGTGCTCCCCAATTACGCAATTTTCACTTACGCGTGCAGGGCGCCAGAACGTAACCCCAATGTAAGTGAGGAGTCGCCTGTACTATAATATAAATAGATATACAATGGAGAGGCAAAAAAGATGGACCAATGGACTGACTGTACAATAGGGCACCTTCCTATCAGGGCTGTCTTACCCATAGACGCTAGTGGTGCGGGGCACCAGGGCGCCAATTTCTGGAGGGCACCCGTCAAGCGTCGGCTCGGTTTTTTCCCTTTTAGCTTGCAGGCATCAAATTCTGCGGGGCGCCAGAAGGCTAAAAGGGAAAAAAACGGGCCGACATTGGCGGGAGCGGCACATGTGCCCTTGCTCACTCTGCACAGGCCCTCTCGCTCACTCGGTGTGCTCACTCGCCCAACGAGTTGAGGCGCAGGCATGCACGGCGCCCCTTCTGCTAGCCGTCTTCGTCTTCAAGCCGGGCATCAGGCGCCGCAGATTTCCACAGGGCTGGCTTCCCTGTCCCACTCACTTCCCTTGCCCGCCTCTGCCATGCCACGCCAAAGCAGCGCCACACCTGGAGCCTCCGCCTGCCGTGGCCACCACGGCACAAAGCAGCCAGATGAGCCAGGAGGCACTGCGGCCAGCCTCCGCCTCTTCCCTGCCGGAGGAGCTGCCCTCCGGCCCCGCAAAGCTACCCCATCCTGTCCCAAGAGGCTTCCTCCGCTGCTGCTGTTGTTGTTCCTTCCCTAAAAAAAGTTGACAACTCTGGGAAATGGGTGTGTGTGTGTGTGTGTTGGAGGGATCTTTGCACCATGGCGCTGGATATGCTTAAGACAGCCCTGCTTCCTATGTTCCTATGGAAAGGCATGCCAACAGAAAATCTGGCACCAGTCTCCATGTCGCATCACCAAAAAGTAATACAAAACCGAACCAGGGTTTGACACAGGTGTGTTTTTACCTCTCTCTTTACAGAGACATACCAGATCAGCAAGCAAACGCGAGCCCACGAAGGCAGCATCTTCTCTCTCTGCCTGTGCCGTGATGGCTCGGTGCTCAGTGGGGGCGGCAAGGACCGGCGCCTGGTCCGGTGGAGCCCCAGCCTCTCCCTGCTGCAGGAGGTGGAGGTAAGGGAAATGACTGGATCTGCACAGCAGCTCTTGGAGATTTCTTGGCATATATTAATAATCACCATATCCTTTAGCTTAGGGGTGGCTAACCTCATGTGGCCACAAGGCCACATTCACCCTTGGCCTACTCTTTGGGTGCTGCGTGCCAGGGGTGGCTAAAAGTGGACGTGGCCACCTCACACATTTTCACTTGCAGCCTGAGGTACACTCACCCACCCACCCACCCACTCAGTATCCTTTCTGACAGATCTGATGATTAAAGAAGAAGCCGTTTGCATCCCCATCAAAGCAGTGACCTCTGTTCACCCCGGCCCTGAGTCTACTTCAAACATTCTCCCACCTTTTTGCCCCAGCCACCAGAATCAGTAGGGTCTTTGGGGTGGTTTTATCTTTTACTAAAATGTGCTTGGGGATCTGGGGTTAGCCTCTTAACTGTTTTTGCCTCTCAGTGTAGGTTTGCACCCAAAGGGAGGATACACCTTATGGTTAAGGCTTGTTGCTCAATTAAAGAAACATTTGCTGATTTAATCATATGAATTTTAAAAATCTCATTGGGTGGTTCCCTCTGGTTTTGTTTGACCCGCTTCGAGCCCATCCCTGATGGAGAAAAGTGAGTTGCTATAAGTCCTTAAAAATAACAAAAGGAAATAAGGCAAAGTAAGTTGAAGCATTTAATTTCCACGTGGGCATGTGGCCCTCAGAAGGTTGCCCAGAAGAAAATGCGGCCCTCAGACTGAAAAAGGGTTTTAATCCATCCTTGGATGAATCCATTAAACTTTACATGCAGACCAGCTTTATAACGCCTGCTGCTGCTTATTTTGCAATCAGATTCCAGAACAATTTGGTGCCGTCCGCACCATTGCCGAGGGTGACGGAGGGGAGCTGCTGGTAGGGACCACGCGCAACGCCCTGCTGCGGGGGAGCTTGGCAGAGGGCTTCCGGCCCATCATCCAGGTAAGGGGGTGGGTCTGGTCTGGTCACAGGGCCTCCTCCTCAGCTGCTCCTTCCTTCTCCAGCTGCTTCTCATGCTCTTCCTTTGCAGGGGCACACGGACGAACTGTGGGGGCTGGGCACTCACCCTTCGCAGGACCTTTTTGTCACTTGCGCCCATGACAGGCAGCTCTGCATGTGGGATAGTGGGGAGCACACGCTGGCTTGGAGCACCACGCTGGAGGTAACTGGACCCGGGAGGGGAGGAACATGTGGCATGGCCCAGAGGTGTCGGCAGTGACATTGATGTGGTACCGTTCCATGGAATGGGCCAGTGGACATAGTTTCCTGAGAATCAGTTTGGATGGCTTTAAAAAGAGGATTAGACAAATTCATGGAAGGCAAGGCTATCGACAGTAGCTTAGCCATGTTGTCTATGTTTTCCCTGTCGGAGGCATTATGCCAGTTACTGGGAATCACAGGTGGGCAGAGTGTTGTTGTGCTCATGTCCAGCTAGCAGGCATCTGGGTAGACCAGAAGTGTTGTTTCCGTGTGATCATCCTACACAAAGCGGACACGAAACACATGAAAGAAGTGAATTCTTGTCCTGTTGGAAATTTCATTCAGCAAAAAAACCCTCTCTGGCTTCTATACAATGAAAATTGCACTTAATGAGAACTTAATGTATTTACTCAAATCTAATGCTCACCTTTTTTGGCCAACTTACATTGCAAAAATTAAGGTGCACATTAGATTCAATGGCATATTTACATTTGACAGCAAATACGGTTTTTTGGTTTCAAGGTTCTGAAAATTGAGGTGCATATTAGATTTGATGGCGCATTAGACTTGAGTAAATACGGTAAGATAAACGTGCTGGATCAGGCCCAATGGCCTATCTACTCCAGTATCCTGTTCTTCCCAGTGGCTGATGAAATGCCTCTGGGAAGCCCATGAACAGGATGTTAGTGCAACAGCATTCTCCCTCTGCTTGTGATTCCCAGACATTGGTTTTTAGAGGCATAATGTCGCTGACAGCAGAGGGGAAATATAGTTGACATGGCTAATATCCACTGATAGCTGTATCCTCCAGGAGTTTGTCTAATCCTCCTTCATAGCCTCTTTCCACCTGACTGGGGCAGTTCTGTGCTTTTAACACACTGAATGAATAGCACCGTATCCAGTTAGCCACCCTATGTCATGACAGTATTTACAATAAATCTCATGTTGTATTTACAGTATTTACAATAAATCTCTTTCTCTTTTCTCTAGGAGACAGGGCTCTGTGCTGACTTCCATCCAAGTGGGAAAGTGGTCACAGTCGGGTTCAGCTCTGGACGGTAACTACTTGTTCCACCCCACCCTCGCCTCAACTTTTGCACATTTGGGAAGGGCAACCCTGCTTCGTTAATAAGGGTTGCCAATTTCTTTTCTGGCCTTGAGAACACCTGTGTGAAAAGCAGAAAATCAACAGGTTAAACTTCCTCCCTCTGGCCAGAATGCAGTTAGTGGGGGAGCTTTGTCCTGTTAAATTTCAGAAAAGAAGTGCGCCCTTTGGTGTGGCCACTGGCTGCTGAGAGAATCTCTTGTTTTCTCCCTCCAACAGATGGGTGGTGCTGGACACAGAGACGCAACAAGTGTTGTCGGGCTACATAGATGGGAATGAGCAGCTCTCAGTAGTGCGCTATTCGCCAGGTTAGGCTGTTGCTTCCTTTTTCACCGGTTCCTAAGTTTCCACATAGGAAGCTGCCTCATATTGAGTCAGACCTTTGGTCTATCTAGCTCAACTGCATTTGCACAGACTGGCAGTAGCGCTCCAGGGTTTCAGACATCTGAAGGCAGCCCTGTTTTGGGAAGATTTAATGTTTGATGTTTTGTTCCTTTCCCTTTTATTGGAAACCGCTCAGGGTGGCTGGGGTAACCCAGTCAGATGGATGGGGTATAAGAAATAACATTATTATTATTATTATTATTATTATTATTATTATTATTATTATTATTATCATCATCATCATCAGCTATACCTGGAGATGCCAGGGATTCAATCTTTGACCTTCTATATGTAAGGCAGATGCCATACCACTGAGCAAAGATTCCTCCCCTAAAATGAAGGAAGATTCCAGTCCTCATGGTTCTAGCTGGATAGCTGATTTAAATAAGAACATAGGAAGCGTTCTCATCTCAAGTCAGATTGCTGGGTCCATCTAGCTTTGTATTGTATATACTGACTAGCAGAAGCTCTTCAGGGTTTCAGACAGGGGACCTTTCCCAGCTGTCATTGGAGATGCCAGGGATTGAATCTGGGACCCTTCTGTAATCAAAGCAGATGCTCTGCCACAGAGCCTTCGTCCCCACCCCACCCTTTCCTTTGGGGGAATTTGTTTCTCTGTCCTCCCCCCGCCTCTAACTCTGCTTTTACCTTCTTTGGCAGATGGGGAGTTCTTGGCCATTGGCTCCCATGACAATTTCATTTATATCTACAGCGTAGAGGACAGTGGGCATAAATACACCCGCTTTGGCCGCTGCACGGTGAGCATATTATTGATTGGTTCATTGGTAAGCACAACCAGACCAGATGCTTCCTAATCTGCACACTCTCTCTCCCTGCACTCCAGGGACACTCCAGTTTCATCACACATCTGGACTGGTCCAAGGATGGGAAATTCATCATGTCCAATTCTGGGGACTATGAAATCCTGTACTGTAAGTTCCATGTCTGAGCAGGTGGGGAAGGGAAGCTACATGTTTGCTCAAGGTGAAAACCCTGAGATGACGACTTCCGAATCACAAACCTCTTTTTAAAAAAATCAGAAAAATCTTCTGCCCTGACGTACATTGTGTGGTAATTCCTTTAGCTACCAAGGTGTAGAGCTGCTGTTTTATTTCTGCAGTAAGGCCCATTGGTTAGGGAAAGAGAAATTTGGGAGAAGTCCCTGAACTGGCAGAGAAATGGAAGATCCTGAGCCTTTAGTTAATTCTGAGACCTGATAGTTGTTCCCATGTGGTGATCTGGTCTCTGTTCACTTCCAGACCACCTGTTTATTGAGCATTCACTGTGATTAGTTTGTGTGGAGCTTAGATGACACCATATATTTAAAGGACATCCAACATACATTTAAAATACATGAGTCATCCCTGTTCCCCCGACTCAAGAATTCTGGGAACTGTAGCACATTAAGAGTTCTGGGAATTGTAGCTCTGTGAAGGGGAAAACTTTAGTTCCCAGGATTATTTAGGGGAAGAAGGCTGATTGCCGAAGAATTGATGCTTTTGAATTATGGTGCTGGAGGAGACGCTTGTGAGTCCCATGGACTGCAAGAAGATCAGACCTATCCATTCTGAAGGAAATCAGCCCTGAGTGCTCACTGGAAGGACAGATCCTGAAGCTGAGGCTCCAATACTTTGGCCACTTCATGAGAAGAGAAGACTCCCTGGAAAAGACCCTGATGCTGGGAAAGATTGAGGGCACAAGGGGGAAGGGCATGGCAGAGGACAAGATGGTTGGACATTGTTTTCGAAGCTATGAACATGAGTTTGACCAAACTGTGGGAGGCAGTGGAAGACAGGAATGCCTGGTGTGCTCTGGTCCATGGGGTCGCAAAGAGTTGGACACAACTAAACGACTAAGCAACAAGAATGTGCTTTAAATGTGCATTGAGTGTACATTCAGTGTGTAGTGTTGAACTGCCCAAAGTGTTATCCCACATTTTCTAGTGCATTTCCTCATCCCTAATAGCAAAAGTCTGGCTTTCGTCGGGGGGCAGGTTTGATGCACAGGTTTGATGCACAGGTCTCTCATTTGGCTTTAATTGTGCAACCTGAAAATGCCAGTATGTATGTGCCTGAATTGTTGTTGCCATCTGTCTTTCTCAGTGCACTTCTGAGGGTGAAGTCATACGGCTGCTGCGTTAGCAGCACTGGAGTGACCTCCCCAGGGTGCAAGTCTGGGCAGTGTCTATGGAGGTCCTGGGCTGCCCAGAAGACAATAACCCCCTCTCTGCCTGTGACTGAATTGTACCGGAAAATATCTTTTTTTAAAATAAATTTTTATTATTATTTTTCAAATATACAACCAATTAATTCAAGATCTAATACAAGTTATATCCCATAACTCCGCCGAGTTTGACTTCCCTCCCCCGCGTCAGTCGGTTTTGTAGTCCAATCTTATCGCACAGTTTTTTATTCCTCCATATTAGTCTATGTCAAAGGTTTATTCCAATCCTACCAGTGTCTTCAAACTTCCTCTATTCAATCTTAAATACTCCACAAATTTACTCCAATCTTTTTGAAACCTCGAGTCATCCTGGTTTCTGACCCTGCCAGTCAGTTTTGCAAGTTCAGCATATTCCGCCATCTTCGTCTGCCACTCATCAATCGTTGGTAATTCCTGTAATTTCCATTTTTGGGCAAGCAATATTCTTGCGGCAGTTGTTGCATACATGAACAATCTTTTGTCTCTCTTAGCTATTTCATCTCCCATCAGGCCCAATAAGAAGGCTTCAGGTCTTTTTGGGAAAGTATATTTAAACATCTTCTTAAGTTCATTATAAATAGATTCCCAAAAGGCCTTAACCTTGCCACAAGTTCACCACATGTGATAAAAACTCCCTTCCTCCTGTCTACATTTCCAACACATCTTATCATGCATTCTATACATTTTTGACAATTTTACTGGAGTCAGATACCATCTATACATCATTTTGTAAAGATTTTCCTTCAAGGATACACACGCAGTGAATTTCATCGTCTCTTTCCATAGTTTTGTCCATGCATCGTATTCTATATTATGCCCAAAATCTATAGCCCATTTTATCATTACTTCTTTCGTCAACTCATCTTTAGTATACCATTCTAACAACAAATCATACATTTTTGTCAAAAATTTGCCTTTACCTTCTAACAGCTCAGTTTGTAATCTAGATTTTTTCTCCTCAAAACCAATTTTTTTATCTTCTAACATCAAATTATTCACCTGATGATACTGTATCCATCCTGTAAAAGTATCTTCAATCTGGTGATATGGCTTTAACTTCCAACCTCTCTCCGTTCTCATTAACAAATCCCCGTATGTGGACCTTCTACCTTCCATATTAACTTTCTTTAGTGTAAGCACATCAATCGGTGAGATCCACCATGGGGTTTTTCTCTCCAGAAGACTCTTATTCCTATCCCAAACTTCAAAAATGGCCCTCCTTATCACATGGTGCGTAAAACCTTTATGCACTTTTGCTTTGTCATACCAAAGATAGGAGTGCCATCCAAATCTATTATCATGTCCTTCTAGATCTAAGAGGTCAGTATTCTGTAATGTCATCCATTCTTTTAGCCAGCACAAACAGGACGCTTCATAATACAACTTCAAGTCCGGCAGGGCAAAGCCCCCTTTTTCCTTCTTATCTATCAGCAGTTTGAATTTTATTCTTGGCTTCTGCCCTTGCCAGATAAATCTTGACAAATCTTTTTGCCATTCTTTGAATTGTCCTGTTCCTTTAATTATCGGAATCGTTTGAAATAGAAACAACATCCTCGGTAAAACATTCATTTTAATTGCAGCAATTCTTCCACTAAAGGATAGTTTAAATCTAGTCCAAACTTCTAGATCTTTCTTAATCTCTTTCCAAGCTGGTTTGTAATTATCTTCAAATAAATTAATATTTTTAGGCGTTAACCAGATTCCCAGATACTTCACCTTCTTTGATACCGCTATACCAGTTTTTTGCTCTAATTCTTCCACTCTCTCTTTCTCCATATTCATCACCATCATCTTTGTTTTGGTTTTGTTTAATTTAAATCCTGCAAGTTGACCAAATTTCTCCATCTCATCTAATATTTTCGGAACACTGCTCTGGGGTTCCTCTACCGTTACCACCAAATCATCCGCAAAGGCTTTTAACTTAAATTCTTTTGCACCAACTTTAATTCCTCTTACTTCCGGGCAATTTCTCAATCTTTTAGCCAAAATCTCCAGGACCATTATAAATAATAGGGGTGACAGCGGGCAACCTTGTCTAGTGCCTTTTGTTATGTCGAAACTCTCTGTTATTTCATTGTTCACTATTAATTTTGCTCTTTGGTCTGAATATATTGATTCAATTCCTTTCAAAAAGGACCCCTCTATTCCCATTCCGGCCATACTCTTCTTCATGAACTGCCAAGAAATATTATCAAAAGCTTTTTCCGCATCAACAAACATTAATACCGCTGGTTTATCATTCCTGGTTTCCAGATACTCTATTACATCAACAATATGTCTGACATTATCTTTTAACTGTCTGCCAGGAAGAAAACCTGTTTGATCTTTGTGAATTATTTCATTCAATATTACTTTCAATCTTGTAGCCATAATATCTGCGAAAAGCTTGTAATCATTGTTAAGTAATGAGATTGGTCGGTAATTTTTAACACTTAATCGATCTGTCTCTTGCTTAGGTATTAAAGTTACATATGCTTCTTTCCATGTACTAGGGATCTGTACCGGAAAATATCAAGATCCTTGGAGTGCCCTCTCTCTGGGCAATAGCCGGGAATCCTCTGCAAAATTAACCCTTACTTTTGCATGTCTGGTTCTCAGGGGATGTGGCCGGGGGTTGCAAGCTGCTGAGGAACCGCTTTGAGAACAAGGACCGTGAATGGGCCTCATATACTTGCGTGCTGGGCTTTCATGTTTTTGGTGAGTTTGGAGGCGAGATAAGAAAGACAAGCCTACTCCACTGGTTTTGTTGGGAAGCTAACCTGCTGGGTTCTATGTGCTAACCAAGCACATGGTGGGGGGAGAGAACATAGTCAGATCATTGGCCCATCTAGCTCATTACTGTGTACTCTGACTGGCAGCAGCTGTCCCAGGTTTCAGGCAGGGAACTTCCCCAATTGTACCTGGTGATGCCGGGGATTGATCCTGGGACCATCTGCATGCTCTCTGCCACAGAGTTGCATCCCCTCCCTGTAAGATTCTGGCCTTGATTTCATCTTGTTCTCCATAGTACTCATCACATCTCACTTCCCCCTCTCTCTTTCCATCTGCTCACAGGGGTGTGGCCTGACGGATCGGATGGCACCGACATCAATGCACTTTGCCGCTCCCACAACGAGCGGGTGGTGGCTGTTGCAGATGATTTCTGCAAGGTGCACCTCTTCCAATACCCTTGCGCCAAGCCCAAGGTAGAATGGAGTCGACTTGAGGTGGGGTGGGAGAAGAGGTTGCTCACAGGCAAGGATTAATTGAGCTCTAAACTGGGCTAGGCTGGGGATAAGGACATGAGTTCTGTCTTCTGATCACCATTCTAGGCTTGGGTTGTTTTCCTTGACTTCAGAGGGTACCGCTCTGTACTTTCAAACTTATCCCACACTGCAGGCTGGATCCTGGTGACTCTAGGCTCTCCCAACCTAATCCAGTCTCTTATGGATCATAGGCAAGGCTACTTTTGCCACATTCCTGCATCTGTGCCACTCAGCTAACCTTTAAGGGTATTTCTAGGCCAAAAGATGCTAGCGGTTGTTGGACTACAACTCCCATCACCCCTTACCATTGCCGATGCTGGCTAGGGCTGATGGGAGCCACAGTCCAGCAACAAAATCTGGAGGGCACCACATTGGCTTTCCCGTTCCTGGAACATGCCCTTGACGATGGCACCTTTTCACAATGTTTACCCACCTTTTCTTCTTTTCCACAGGCACCAAGTCACGTCTATGGGGGCCATGGGAGCCACGTCACCAATGTGCGTTTCACGCACAACGATGGCCACCTTATCTCCATGGGGGGCAAGGACACCAGCATCTTCCAGTGGCGAGTGGTGGGTGGCAGCCTTGCCCGCAGCCAATCCCTCTCTTCTGCCTCAGTCTCCTCCCAGGATGCTGGGGTCAGCACCTGAAGCCAGCGGGAAGGGAAGAAGCAAAATCTCATACCCCAGTATGGTGACTAAGCCTTTGCAAGAGAGGACCTCCCATCCCCGTGACTCGTTCTTGTGGACTGAGTGCTCAGGTTGATGGATCCGTGGAAAGGCGGGAGTCTCTTCTCCCTGCCAACTTAAATTTCCTTTGGCTAACAATGTGATTTGCTTTATTAACATAAGGGTGGGATCAGCCAGGATAACTAGCAATCCTAGGCTCAGGAGAACTGGCACCGTGAAGGAAAATGTCTAGCCTGTTGTGTGTGAGAAGGCAGAGAGACTTGTCTCTCAGGCAGGAGGTGGGGTTTTTTGTTTGTTTGTTTGTTTGTTTTGGGAGAAGGACTACTTGTGAATGGAGAGGGGAAAGGGGTGTAGATTTGGGGAACTCTCTGGAGAATGTTCCCTTTGAACCTCAGCGATGTTCCCCTTTCAAGCCTGAAAGACGCTGGATTCTGTTAAGTCCAGAGAAGATGGGTAAATGTCTCCATCCACACACCCCTCTCCTTACTGCCATCCTTCCGTACTTCGTTTACATTCCTAGTGATTCTGGCAGGGGCTGGATCTGATGTGTAAATAGCAAGCGCAAAGAAAGGCCTTAACACTGTGAGAAACGCAGAGAAATAAACCTTTGCATCTAGAGTTCTGCTGTTCCATGTCTTTTTTTCACCCTGGACGTGGTGAAGGGGGGCGCAAGGACAAGGACTGCAGCAGGAATTTGCGGCCTAGCTGGTAACCATGGTTACCCAACAACACAGGGTAACCTGCAGCATAATATTTCAACTCCCAGTGACACCAGTGTATGTTGGGACATATTTTTATAGGAGAGGGGAGTGAGGGGGAAAGAGATTTTTTTATTTATTTTAAGTGCAGCTTCAGTGCGGAGTTTTGAAATCTACATGTAGTCAAATAATGACCATATGCCCCGTAAGTAGCAACTGTAACAGAAGCCTGGGCCCAATTCAATGTATGTGAAGTAGAGAGGGGCAGGAAATGTTTCCTTTGCTTAAAAAAAGTGTGTTTCTGTGTGTGCACATGGTTAGGTTGTTTCTGAAACAGACGGGGAAGATGCCAGTATTGCTTATTATTGTTGCACTTTCCCAGTCTCTGAGCAGTGCGAGATTCCAGGGTTTCCAAGTACACTTTAACCAGGATCCATGTTTCCTTTTGGAAATGAGGCACAGTGGAGACTGTGGTGATTTAATGTCAGATGATTTATTTACACATATATACAGCTTGAGCCTACGATGGAGGGGTTCACAGCATTTACACGCCAGTAGTCTTGCTTCTCCCATAGCTACAGCCCTGGATTCAAACAGCCATCAGCCAGCCTGCTCTGCCTGCTACTTTGCTTCTTGATTACATCATTCCTCACTCCAACCTCTCTAACCTAAAATCTGGCTTTATCTTCTAATTAACCCTGAATTGAAATTTGCCATCTCATACCAAGTTTTTTTGGTCCTTTGTAGTCTCCTTACTTGTTTTGTTTTGTAATCTAAGAGGTAAATGGAGTATCTCCTAGCATATATTTAGCAGCCCTAAGTTCATTTGTATAACAGGTGGCTTATGAATAAGCAATAAGCCTGCAATTTGTGTGCATGTAACTTGTGTACATTCAGCTTCATACACTTGGAAATTAAGAATAAATAAATAAAAGGGGGTGGAAAGGGGTCCAGGAAAAAGGACTTTGGCAATGCCACCCACCACTGCACTCAATGTGTTTTGACTACCGGTATATGCATTTTTTGACTACCGGTATATGCATTTTGGGGACCCAGGTGGCGCTGTGGGTTAAACCACATAGTCTAGGGCTTGCTGATCAGAAGGTCGGTGGTTCGAATCCCTGCCACGGGGTGAGCTCCCGTTCTTTGGTCCCAGCTCCTGCCCACCTAGCAGTTTGAAAGCACGTCAAAGTGCAAGTAGATAAATAGGTACCGCTCCGGCGGGAAGGTAAACGGCATTTCCAGGCGCTGCTCTGGTTCGCCTGAAGCGGCTTAGTCATGCTGGCCACATGACCCGGAAGCTGTCTGCGGACAAATGCCGGCTCCCTTGGCCTATAGAGCGAGATGAGCGCCGCAACCCCAGAGTCGGACACGACTGGACCTGATGGTCAGGGGTCCCTTTACCTTTACCTTTATATGCATTTTTGGCTTTAGGTGTGATCCCCGGAATGTAACCCCTGTGTTAAGTTGAGGGTTTACTGTACTTCACATTGGTAAAATAGTCAGTCGTACCTCACAGGGTTGTTGTGAGAATAGAAAATCACTCTGGGCCCTAAAGGCATGGTGGGCTTATAAGTCTTCAGCAACAAATACAGTAAAGAGGGAGCAGATAGGACTGTGCACAACATACATTTAAAGTGCATCAGCCCCCTCCTAAAGAAACCTGAGGACTGTAGTTTATTCCTAACAGAGCTGGGAGTCCGAGCAGCCTTACTAAACTACAGTTCCTACGGTTTTTTGTGGAGGGGACAGAACTCTGCTTCAAATACACGGTGTGTATGCAGCCCACGGCTGGTTGTGGAATTATTATACTGCATATACTAGGGGCAATAAATAAAATGGACAAAGTGAAGTGGATGTAGGCGCACTTTCGAGTTAGAACTCTTTGGCATTCACCCAATAGGTTTCTTGCATTCTGCGTAGCAAGAAGCGCCAGCACATTCCAGGAGGAGCAGGGGCGTTGAGGAAATAGTTAATCTCTTCTCTTGACACCGAAAATGAAGACAGCCGAGCGTCGCGGCCTTGCGCCTAATTTGCGAATAGTGACGTAAAGACGCCAAGGAGCGTTCTGAACTCTTGCCACTAAAGAGCAGTCCAGACCCGTCCTCCCTCCCGCTTATAGCGGGGAAAGGTTTGTTTTACGGAACGACCCGAAGCTATCCGGGAAAACACGAGTGGCCCTCGTCCATTTCCGGGTATGGTCAGCAGACGTCGCCCTCATTCATCCGTTGGTAGTATTGGGGGAGGGGGAAAACTGGCTGGGGAAATCCCCGTCTCTTTCCGACCTCTTTTCCGTAAAAGCCCGAGATGCTGTAAGGAAAGGCGTGTTCTTTCGACGAGCGAGAACCGGAAAAAGCCGATGATTTCCGAAGATTCCCGAGGGGGCTTTCCGGAGGTTCCCGAAGGACTTGAGGCTTGGCCGGCGCCGGCGCTCGCTGCGTGAGAGGGAGACGACAACGGCGGCGGGAGGCGATGAAGAGCGGCCGGGCCCGGAGTTCCTGAGGGGGCCGCGGCGGGCCGGGCCGGGAGGAGTTGAAGCGCCCCACAGGCGTCATGGCGGCCAATATGTACCGGGTGGGCGGTAAGGAAGGAGAGGGGGGCGGGGGGAGCGGGCTTTTTTTTTTTTTTTGGGCCTGTGGGGGGAAAATGGGGGAGGGGCGAGACACGAGGGGAGGAGGGGTTGCTGGCTGGAGGGGGGAATGTGAGGGGAGAGGCAGGGAACGAAGGGGAAATTAATAGGTGAGGGGGCTAAAGGGGTTCAGCCCCAGGGGTTAAAGATAGAGAGAGGGCTGGTGGGGGAGGGGGGTGTCGGGGGGTGCATTGAGGAGTTGGGGGAGGGGACCTTGTCTCACCGAGGAGGTGAGGGGGGCAGGGGGGCTAAATGGAGGGGGGCTGGACCCAGGAAGTTTATTTGTAATGTGAAGGGGGGGTTAAAAAAAAAACCACCATGGGGAGTATGGTGGAGTTTTGTGTGTGTGTTTATAAAGTTAGTTGTGGGGACTGGGTTGTGGATCAGGGGGGTTGCTGAGAGGAGCAAGGAGGCTGGCTGAACTACCTAGTTTGTGAGGTAAAAGGGTTTGAAGAAATAAGGTGGGTGAGAAAGAAATGTGGGGTGTTTAGGTGTGTGTGAAAAGAATAAGGGGGGGGGGTTAGTTCCAAGCAGTGGGATGGAGACTTGAAGGGAGGTGGTTTGGTAAAGTCAAAATGGGTTAGTGAAGGAGGTTGGGGGGGGGTGGGCTGGCTTTAAATTGGGGTGCTGTGGGGCAAAGGGTGTTCCTAAGGAGCAGGGAGGGGAGTTGTTGAATGAAATAGTTTGGGGTGGTTTGAGGTTTGTGAGGAATACATGGAAGCACTTGGGTCTAAACAGGTTTGGGATACTGGGGGCTCCAAGAGGGTTTGTTTCAAATAGTGGGATAACGTTTGGAAATAATTTGCTTTAAGGTACAGTAATTGAGTGGAGGGAGGTTTTTTTTGGGAGGGGGCTAATACTGGAAGTAGTAAAATTAAGAAGCAGGCATAGTGGTAGTGGTGGGACTTAAAAGTGCATGTGGAGCAGGGTGGCGAAAAATAGATATACGAAGGTTGGGGAATATTAAAGAGGTATAGGGAGGAAGCTATTAAGCGGTCTAGTAGTAGCACAAAGATTGGAAACCCAAGGGGTTTGTGTGAATGCACATGGATGTGTGCATATTGGAGGGCAGTGCGAAAGAATAGGTTGGGGTACTGAGGATAAGATATGCGGCTGGACAGGGCAGTTGGAGGCATGAAGGAGTTGGTTGGAGGACTCTGCTAATTTTGTGGTGGATGGGGCAGGCTTAAGAATTCAAAGCCTTTGGAAAAAGGTTTAACTTGAGTAGAGTTGGCGGTTTAAGAGTCTGATAACCCCTTTTGGAGTTTGGAATTTGGGTGAAAGAATTTGCAAGGGGGACACTAAAATTAAAGTTTGGTGGGAAACATGATTATTTCCTCTCTCCCCTGCTAAACAGTTGGCTGCAGCAAGTGAGAAGAGGGTGAGCTATTTTCAGTCTCAGATGTGGTGGTAGAGAAGTGAGGTCCAAAGGATTGGGGTGGGTGGGTGAAACAAGGCCAGACTGGTGGGAAATGGGGGGGGGGGGTTAAGTATTGGTAGAAATGTCAAGATCTGGTTAGTTGTAAAGGGAGGTGTGAGGAGGATGTGGTTGGTTCTGGGAGAGAGTGGGAGCGAAGAAACAGATGGGGAAGAGCGTAATACACTTAGGGGCCGCACAACTTAGAAGTTGTGCAAAGGTTCTTGTTGGATTTGAGCTGGGGGTAGTTAGAAGTCTGGGCCTGTCAGACTGGGGGGCAGGGGGGGGCAAGGAGAGTGTTTTGTGCACGGAGTTAATAACAGGATGCTAGAGAGCTGGTTTTAAGAGTCTGCAGTATGTGAGGTGCTGGAACCTCCATAGTCAGAAGCAATATAGATGATGGGGGGAAAGCACTGGAGAGAGCCATTTCTATGGTTCCTTGCTTACAGACTTCCGGGAGCTGTCTGCTTGGGGTTTGTGGTGCTGAACTAGGGTTGTAGCCAATGTTATTCCTACGCAGAGTAGACCTATTTAATTTAATAGCAGTGACTAACAAAGGTTCATTTATTCCATTGGGTTTGCTCTGAGTACAACTTAGCTGGAAACAACCCAGTGTTTTTCATCTTTGGTCAATTCAGAACACTCTACCAATATATCCCACCCCACCCCCATTGCCAATATATCCCACCCCACCCCCAATGCCTCCAGAATTCCCAGTGTCACAGGGCCATAGGTCAGTGATAGAGGGCACAGCTTGTAGAAGGACCCAGGTTCAAAAAGTTCCGGTAGCAGGGCTAGGAAAGACACATACACACAGGGCTTTTTTTCAGCTGGAGCTCATTGGAGCTTAACTCTGGCACGACTCAGTTGGGCGCCATTGCCATTCTAAGAGAACAAGGGAGAAGTTCATAGTGAGCTCCAGCACCTCTTTTTCTAGAAAAATATCATGGCATATACATACTCATGTTTGTGTACACACACAGGAGAGAGAAAGAGAAACATGCTACTTGCAGTCTGATTTGATAATAAGGGGCTGGATAGGCATATGTTCAACCGTCTCCCTGTTTTTTTCCTTTCACCTTCAAGCTTCTCATCCTTGTATTTAAAACCTGCTGCCCTCATTCTCTCCTACTCTCCTGTTCACAAGCTGTTGGACCCCTTAGTCACCTCTTCCCACTCTTATCTATCTCTTTAACCACCCTGCAGCTCCCTTGGCCTGGAATATCCTCCCTCTCCCTTGTGACAATTCCCCTCTCTTCTAGGCCCCTTCTCTGAAGACTTAACTACTTCAGCCAAATGGTTGGCTGCCATCCACCCTTTGCTTGCTTTGTTACCTGACTCTCTCTCCAAGCCTGACTCTCTCTCTCCCCCCCCCCACCGCTTCTTAATTTCTCCACCACCTCCTGTTTAATGTGGGCTGAATCTGAGTCACTCATATATTGCTTATACATAGTGGCTAGTACTGGTAGGAAAACAAAGAACTTATTGGTAGTGGTGGAAATAGGCCTTGTGGAAGTGCAACAGGCAACCCAACCCTTTCTTACATATCAGACAAATGACTGGCAACCACAACTGGATTGGGGCTTGGGGCTTGGCTACTGTGGAGACCAGGGATGATAGTCTCTATATAGTTATATTGTGTGGCTGGCTGGCCTTCTGCACAATGGCTTTCACCTTCAGCATTCCCATAGTGGTGATATTGGCTTGCTTTTATGTGATTGTCATAAAGATTCAAATATAGTTGTGAAACACTTTAGACAGAATGGTTTCCAGCCTTTTCCTGGCTTTAGCCACTGATAGGTATGATTTGCACCTAACAAAAAACAAACACCCTATAACTCTGTGTGGAGGCAGCCTGCCTTTTGTAGCGTGTAAAAAAGAAGAGGAGTTTGGATTTGATATCCCGCTTTATCACTACCCGAAGGAGTCTCAAAGCGGCTAACATTCTCCTTTCCCTTCCTCCCCCACAACAAACACTCTGTGAGGTGAGTGGGGCTGAGAGACTTCAGAGAAGTGTGACTAGCCCAAGGTCACCCAGCAGCTGCATGTGTAGGAGCAGAGACACAAACCTGGTTCCCCAGATTACGAGTCTATCGCTCTTAACCACTACACCACACTGGCTCTATGCAGTGTGGGAAATTTGCATGTAGTGCTTCTGTTAATGATGGGGAGAAGCAGGGCACTGAAGCCTCATTCCCTAATCAGGGTTGGTGAACCAGTGTCCCTCCAAAAACTGCTGGATTACAAAATCCAATACAGTACAGTGGTACCTTGGAACTCAGATGTAATCTGTTCCGGAAGACCGTTCAACTTCTGAAACGTTCGAGTTCCGAGGAACTTTTGAAAACTGAAGCACTTCCAGGTTTTTGGCGTTTGGGAGCCGAAACGTTTGAGAATGGAGCTGTTTGAGTTCCAATGTACCTCTGTAATTCTCAGTGACCAACAACATCATTGGAGAGCCAAAGGTTCCCAATCCCTGCCCTAACTATTAGAATAAATGTGAGGAACCTTTATTCCTCCTGATGTTGCTGTATTACAATGCCTATGAGCCCCGGCATGCATGACCAGTAGCCAGGGATGATAGGAGCTGCAGTTCTGCAACATATGAAGGTCCAAAGTTTCACCACACCTCCCATTAGAAAATTCTGGTTTCTGCAGCTTCAGTAGGCTTTCCCCCCCACCCTGTGCTTTCAGGCTCACCTTTTTAAAGGTTCGAATTCTGCTTGCTTTAAAAAGTGGGAAATGAAAGATGCTTATGTTGAACTCTTTGTTTTGCTGTCAAATTCCATGGGGGTACACACAGCATAACTGCAGAGAAGTGGGAGATTCACAGCTCTGAGTGTGGGACTTCTAGTAGAATTAACAGAGGGTGCAGTGGAGAGTGGGGTGAGCTGCAGGGTGGCAAGTCTTGAGGCTGGGCCAGAGGGGAGAAACATTGAATAGTCTTTGTCCTGGATAAAATGGGATGGGCTGACCTAGATTAGATAAATCTTCATATTTTTCCTAAGGCACTTTGATGGGTTTGATGAATATAATCAGGGGTCAGCAAGCTTAACGCGCCTTGGGCCAGTGTCTCCAGCACCAATCTCTGGAAGGCGGGGGAACGTGCGCGCATATGCATGGGCCTCCTCTAACCCGGATGTGCACCAAAAATAACGCTTGCGCATGTGCACAAGCTATTTCCGGTGCTCCTCCAACCCGGAAGTGGGTAGCCTTGCAGCGCCGGTAAGAGTGGGCAGCAGGAGTCACCGTGGGTCGGATAAACAAATCCCTCGGGCCTTATCCAGCCCGCGGCCCTTAGTTTGGGGACCCCTGGATATAGTATTCCTATACACAGTATGTACTTGAGCAATGACTACTAGCTATGGTGAATGAACAGAACTTCCATGTTCAAAGGCAGTATGCAAGGGAAGGTGGTTGCCTTTGTGACATGCTTAGAGACTTCCCAGAAGCATTCTTGTTGGCTGCTGTGGGAAATGGGATACTTTATGCAAATGGCCTTTGAAGTAATCCAGCCAGGCTTTTCATATATTCTTGAGGTGTATCTATGACAACTCCTGTAGGTGTCAAGAGCATGGGGTGTAAATGGGGAAGTCTTTAGTTCAAATCTCAGCTCGGCCATGAACTTGCCAGGTAGTATTAAACAATCTCCCCAGCCTCAGGCCCTTATCTGTACAGCATAACAGGGATAATATTCCTTCTGGCCTGTTTTACAGAGGGGCTATCAGGATCACTCCAATCAGGGACAGACAGAAGGTGATTAAGGCCTCCTGATCGATTTCTGGATGGCCTGCAGTAGCTCAGCAAGGGTCTCTGACTCTTCATTATTTAACAAAAACAGCAATAAAAAAGCTCCCCACCTTCCCTCAAATAGGCTTCTGAAATGAGTAAAGCCTGGGAAGAAACCAGGAGCAAATTTTCATGTCAAAGGACTTGCAGGAGGTTATTTCTTACAACTTCCAGGGCTGAGCATTACAAATGCCTCCTCCACTGGCAGTGCTTTGCACCCGTTTCTAATTGGTGGACTTTGAAGGTCTCGTAAAAAAAAAAGCACAGGTTGCTTGCACAACTTACCTTTGATGCACATTCAAAGCACATACCTCCAAAAATTATAATCCTGTGAGTTGTACATTATCCCTTACAGAGCTGCAATTCCCAGCACCCATAATAAATTCGAGTTCTCGGAATGGGCTTTAAAGGTATGGTGTGTACACAGCCACAGTCCTGAAGTTTTTCTGCCTTGGCTTAAATAACATCCATGAAGCATTTAAAACAGGGTTGGGGAACCTGTGGCCCTCCAGAGTACAGTTCCTATGATCCCTGACCATAGAGCATGCTGGCTAGTGTTGATGAAAGGTGGAATCCAGCAATATCTGGAAGACCACAGAGCACCCTAGGAGGAAAAAAGTTAAACATGTACTTACATTGTTGTTTCAGGAGCCAGTGTCTCCTGAGAATATGTTCCTGCTTTCCAGCTGCTGCTTCTTCCACTCCCTCATTGCCTTTCGTTTTGCCCCTCTTACAGATTATGTCTACTTTGAGAATTCCTCTAGTAACCCCTACCTCGTCCGCCGCATTGAGGAGCTCAACAAGGTAATGACAGCGCTGGTTGCGGGAGGCAGAGAGATGGGGCGGGGGGGGGGGTGCTGGGCTGCATGCCTTGGGGGTGCTGGACCTATTGTAGCCAAGGAAGCCAGGATATTTGGGAGCTGAGGGAACATGGGGGTGAAGTAGGAAGCTGCTGGGTGTGGTGAGGCACTTGAAAAGGATCCCGGTAGTCCCCATGACTCAGAAGCCATACATTTTGTGGTCTCATGCCTCTGGAGCTTTCTTCTGCTTGAGGTTACCATATTTTTCACTCCATAGGGCGCACCAGACCATAGGGCGCACCTCGCTTTTAGAGGAGGAAACAAGAAAAAAATTTTTTCTGGTTTTCCTCCTCTAAAAGCCCTGTTTTTTTGAGGATCAGCTAAAAGTTTTGCAGCTTTTTTTGCAAAGGGAAAAGCACTGTTTTTTGAGGATCAGCTAAAAGTTTTGCAGCTTTTTTGCAAAGGGGGAAAAGCAAAGCTCCTTTTGCAAAGGGGGAAAAGCAAAGAGGAAAAGCCCCGTTTTTATGGGGTTCAACTCACATTTCTGGAGCTTCTAAAGGAAAGGGAGCCTTTTCTACAGTTTCCAGACAGATAATCTAATCAGCCAGTCACATGTCACTGGGGAAACAAACAACCTCCCTCTGCAGCACATTCAACAATGGAGGCCTGGGGAAGAGGGCGGGGCTGAAAGGGAGCCGGGGACTCTTATCTCTCCCGATCTCTTGCTGATCAGCTGCTGAGCGGGGTCCTTTCAACACCCCCTTTTCTCTTTGTAAAATAAAAAGCATGGTCCTCTTTTGGCCCCTGGGCAATTCAGCTCCAGGGACCACCATTCGCTCCATAAGATGCACAGATATTTCCCCTTACTTTTTAGGAGGAAAAAAGTGCGTCTTATGGAGCGAAAAATACGGTACATAGACACGCTTCAGGTGCATGGCAAATACTTCCTTATTCCAATGGGCATTTTTAAGGTAGTGTTGATGTTCAGCTTTATGATGAGTTTTCATTCTGTGTTTACTTTTATGTACTAAGACTGGCTAATGATTAAGTGGTATACTGTAGAAATACCTTACATAAATAAGAACAAGATCTTGAGGCTACTGTTGCCTGCCCACTAATAAACAGCGTTGCCCCTCTGTTTCAACCCCTAGACGGCCAATGGCAACGTGGAGGCCAAAGTGGTGTGCCTGTTTCGACGGCGTGATATATCCAGTAGCCTCAACAGCCTAGCCGACAGCAATGCCCGTGAGTAGTGGGGTCCCTGGTGTGCTTTGCATGTTCTTTGGAGCCAGTAGCTGTGGAGTATATTTGGGTTGGGGGTGAGATGTTGCACTGGCCTGTTGGGCTGGGTAGCGTGTGTGTCGTGTGTCTGGGAATGAGCCTTTGGCAGCCTCTCTGGTGACACCGGCTGTGCTGGAGGAGGTTGTGGGGGAGAGGAGAGGCACAGAGGTGGATAGGGAGCTGTTGCCCTCAGGCTGGAGCAAGAGGAGGAGGGAATCAACCTAGGAAGAGAAAACAGGAAGGGAGTGTGTGAAAGGCTGCCCTACCCTCTTTCCGAGAGCAGTTGTATCTGAGAGTCCTGGGAAGCTTCTTTCTATCCTGGCAGAAGTGGAGACTTAAGCAGATTTACTTGGGGGAGGGTGTTTATTTTTCTCCACCTGCTTGCTCACAGATCCAAAATACAGAGTAGCATTTAGTTGCTGGCTGTTTGCATAATACAGTGTTTTTCAACCACTGTTCCGCCGCGAGATGTTGCCTGGTGTGCCGTGGGAAAATTACTTTATATATAGTCAATATAGGCACAGAGTTAATTTTTTTAACATTTTCTAATGGTGGTGTGCCTCGTGATTTTTTTTCATGAAACAAGTGTGCCTTTGCCCAAAAAACGTTGAAAAACACTGGCATAATACATTGACTCTTTAAAAACTTTGGCAGGGGCCAGATAGGAGAATAAGGTGCGTGTAGGTTTGGAACCTTTATGCTTTTCTGCCTTTGGAGAGGGGCCTATAGGGTCTTTGCGGAACTGAATCCCGGTGGTGTTGAAGGCCGGGAGGTGACATCTGCCTCTGGCCCTTATAAAGCCTAGCCGTCTCTGAATCCTGGCACAGTTCAGCTGCTGAAGGGTTAACAGAAGTAGGATGGGGTGGGAGGAGCTTGCTTGGGGCTTCCTGGTCTCTTGGAGCAGGGGCTGTGACCTTGACTCTGTCCAATCAGGCCAGAGGAGGAGGAGGAGGAGGGCTGGTTCAAGGCTGCCTCTAATCCACAGGCCCACCTTTCCTTTGCAGAGGGTTTCCTGAGTCAAAAAGCAGGGGCGGGAGGGGAGGGTGGAGTAAGCATCCTTCAAGTCCCTCCCTGGGACTCTGCCAAGTTCTGAGAAGCAGAAGGGGGTTGGGAGAACAATGAGGCTCTTGGTGGAGGCTGCTTTTAGGAGGGTGGCTGAGTGAGTGTGTGTGTGTGTGTGTAGACAGAGAGAAACTGACATACAGGCACATGCTGTGTTGCTGGAGAGGGGAACGGAAATGACGACCCTTTGACAGCAGCGAGTAGGGCACTGCTCTTTTTTTCTTTTTTAATAAAAAGGGAAAATTAGGGTTGCTATCCTAATCCTGCTTAATTTGGGAGTAAGCCACATTGGAGTCAAAAGACTCCTGAGTAAACATGGCTAGATCTATGCTGGGAAATGATGAAAAGGTTGCAGTATCTGAGGTACTTTAGTAGTTGGTATTTTTTTGGGGGGGGGGTTGATTGGGTCGGGGATCATTATAGGTGTTAGTTACAATTGGAGGAGGGAAAATATTTCTCTCTTTCTCATAGTACTACAACTCAGGAACACCCAGTGAAAATGAGAGGCAGTCGATTAAGGACAGACAGAAGGCTTTTCACGCAATGTGTATTTAATTAAACGATGGAAGTCGCTGCCATAGGATGTGGTGGTGGACTACAACCAATGTGGCTTTTAAAAGAGGATTAGACAAACTTTTTTTTATCCTTGCTCTTCAAGCAGAAAAGGTTCTCATTTTGTATTTTTATGTTGTGAACTGCCCTGTGATGATGTCCAATTGTCAATAAGACAATCTCTGCCTCCAGGGTAATTATCTGCAAGATATGAGACACAAGGAACAAGGCATGGGGACTAACAAGGGGTGGAAAGAAAGCTCAGACACCAGTTCTTAAACCTGTAGTACTTAAAACAACCAGCTGGGATGGAAATCATGTAGGATAGCCTGATGGCATCACCCTTGCTAGGTGACTTTGTGGGAGAGCTAAAGGCAGCTGTTCTCTTGGCAGAAGTGCTTCTCTTTTCTCCCTTTGTTCTACAGCTTGGTAGACTCATAGTGGGAGAATAGGTGTATTAACAGCATGATACTGAGAATAGAACCTCCATGTTCAAAGGCAGTATACCTGTTTGAATTTAATTTATCACCATTAGATCCAAGCCTTCCTTCAGTGAGTTCAGGGAGGCAAACCCCATTTTAAACTCACAACAGTGCTGTGATTTTAGGCTTTGGGTGTGAATGTGTGATGGAAATAGAGGCAACCCAATGACAAGGAAGTATTAAAACCCACATTCTCCAAGTGCTGTTTTAACTATTGGCACCCTGGTTCTCAGACATTAGAGAGAAATAGGAGAGGGCCCATTGCATTTCTGTACTGCATGTGAGTTTCCATATATGTCTAACTGGTTGCCTATGGAAGCAGAGTGTTGGGTTGGGTGGGCCTTTAATTTGATCCAGCAATCCAGTTTTTATGTATTTTGAAAAACCTGATTTTAGCCTTTTGAGTAGTCTTCATATTGATTTGGGGATGACTGCTGGCTAAGTCAAAGGAGCCACGTTTTGTAGTTTCTGGGGGAGATGGAATTCCTGGAAGTGAACACCTTTATCTTCTGCCTCTTTCTCCCCACACCCCAAAACAGGAGAATTTGAAGAAGAGTCCAAACAGCCTTCGGTGTCGGAACAGCAGCGGCACCAGCTGAAACACCGGGAACTCTTCCTTTCACGCCAGTTTGAGTCTCTGCCTGCTACCCACATACGGTGAGGAGAAGCTGGAGACAATTGTTTTACATATATATATGGGACGTGGGTGGCGCTGTGGGTTAAACCACAGAGCCTAGGACTTGCTGATCAGAAGGTTGGCTGTTCGAATCCCTGCGATGGGGTGTGCTCCCGTTGCTCGGTCCCAGCTCCTGCCCACCTAGCAGTTTGAAAGGACGTCAAAAGAGCAAGTAGATAAATAGGTACTGTTCCGGCGGGAAGGTAAACGGTGTTTCCGTGCGCTGCTCTGGTTCACTAGAAGCAGCTTTGTCATGCTGGCCACATGACCCAGAAGCTGTACGTTGGCTCCCTCGGCCAGTAACGCAAGCTAGCTGGCCCGTTGCAGTGACTTTTTTGTGAAATGGAAAAGGAAGATCTAGATCTATATAAATGTAAACTGTCCATGCCCACAGCTTCTCCCGTTGAATTTCTGCCTGCCTCCTCTCAGTCTTTTCCCCATTTCTTCCTCCCTCCACACAGCTTCTCCCATTGAATTTCCACCTGCCTCCTCTCCGTATTTCCCTCCATTTCTGACTGCCTCCACACAGCTTCTCCCGTTGAATTTCCTCCTGCCTCCTCCGTCTTTCCCCCCGTTTCTGCCTGCTACCTTCCCCTCCCCCACACTTTCCCTGGTCACCCCAAAACTCTGTTGCTTACTGCTGTATAATTGCAAATGGAGCTCGTGTTCTGGAAAGCGGCTTGTCAATTGCTGTGGTCTGGGAAGGCGTGCACGCACACGCAGACGGCTTCTTCAGGGGTTGGTGGCCTCCATTTTTGCCCCGCGCTACCATAGCAACCTGGCCTCGCAACGCCGCCTGGCCTCAAAGCCCGGCTTCTCTCCTGTCTCTTGAGGTTTTGTCATGTAGTAGCAGCTCTACCCCCCCAGCCGCCTCTCTGTGAACAGCTGCCTGCTTGTTATGCGTTGTCGGGCTCCTTGAGGTGGCGGTTGAAAGTTAGGCCGCAAATGGTGGACAGTTGTTTGAGGCGGCGGCTGAAAGTTGTCGCCTCGGGAGTTGGGTGGCGCCTTTCTATTGGTTGCTGGTTGTGATGTCAGTGCTGTTGCTGGTGACATCTAATAGGCACACCATTTTTTTGCGTTTATTCTTTATTTTAGGTACGTCAGGTGTGGTTTTTTTGAAATTTTATTATCCTATATTATTCCCTGATGGTCATGGAATGCTGTGTCCTAATTTGATGCTGTTTGGTCCAGCAGTTACGGAGCAAGTTGGTAACACCTGCGCACGCAATGGGAACATTTATATATATATATATAGATAAAATCACTATATTTGTATAAAAAA
Source organism: Lacerta agilis (assembly GCF_009819535.1). Classification (NCBI taxonomy): domain Eukaryota; kingdom Metazoa; phylum Chordata; class Lepidosauria; order Squamata; family Lacertidae; genus Lacerta; species Lacerta agilis. Next base: position 29,400,789 of record NC_046328.1, on the reverse strand, counting down.
TAAAAAAAATCAAACAACCATACACACACAGTTGAGAGAGCTGCTAGGCTAGACGCAGGTTCTGTTTGTCTTTGCAGGGGGAAATGCAGTGTTACGCTGCTCAACGAGACAGACATCCTCAGCCAGTACCTGGATAAAGAGGTGAGGCAGGTTGCGTAAAAAGGAATGTATGTGGCTTCTTGTAGAGTCCCAGTGTTCTGGACTTGGGATAAGAGGGTATCATCCCTCAGCTCCATCAAACAGAATAGTAGGGAAGGCAGCCCCCGACTTATGTTCTCTTTAGGCTTTGCAGAAGGAGTGAAGACATCCTCCTACTGCCAGGAACTGAAGAGACTGAGGGTTTTAAGGGTACCTCCTTTTAACTTTCCATGCCCCTTTTCCCTCCCAGGATTGTTTTTTCTACTCACTGGTCTTCGACCCAGTTCAGAAGACTCTTTTAGCTGACCAGGGTGAAATCCGGGTTGGCTGCAAGTATCAGGCAGAGATCCCAGAGCGGCTGGCAGAAGGTGAGCATGGGAAAAAAAACACGCACCCTTGATCACTGAGCAAAAAGAAAGAAAGAAAAGTTCTTCCCTCGGTTGGTGGGATCATGGTGGTCTGTGCATTGACAACCCCACTCTCATACACCCTCAGGAGAATCAGACAATCGAAACCAGCAGAAGATGGAAATGAAGGTGTGGGACCCTGACAACCCTCTTACTGACCGGCAGATTGACCAGTTCCTTGTGGTGGCTCGGTGAGATCCGGCTGGGGGGTGTTGTGGCTCCTCTTGCCAGTCTAGCTCCAGCTCCTGCGGGTCATTAACCCTCCCTTTTCTTCCTTCAATGCCAGGGCTGTTGGCACCTTCGCTCGCGCCCTTGACTGCAGCAGTTCCATCCGGCAGCCCAGCCTTCACATGAGCGCGGCTGCCGCCTCCCGTGACATCACGCTGGTGAGGGGGCAAGGAAGGAGAGAAGGGCAATAGCTGTGGGTGGGGCATCACGGGTGGGGCAGGGCTGTATATTATGTATAGATAAAAAACTGCACCCAAGCCCTAGGTCAGGAAGAGCCGAGGGTTGAATCCAGTGTCAGTTCTACTCCCAATTCATGGAAGTTACTAGGCATTACTAACTTGGATCCATCAATTACAGTAGGTCTGCTCTGTTGGATACACCCCCGAGATTTGCAAAATGCTAATTTAAAACCATGCCAATCCTCTTATTTTCACAAAACTGTCCTTTTAACAAACAAACAAACAAAAACCAGCTTGGTATAATTTATTCAGTTAAGACAGGTGAGGGACAAGGAAGTATTCTACTGACATTTGGATCCATATTCAAACACCCCTCTAGCATTGTTTTCAAGCCTGTGTTTGCAACCATAAGGACTAGGAGCTCAATTCAAACACCACACAAAAGCATATATTAACCATAGTTTACCACTGGAACCAACTGGTTTTTGAGCTTCCTTACTTAGAAGGAGAAAGCCATGGTTGTGAGGCTGTTTGTCTGCTCCCTTGCCCCGGCCCCAATCTGCTCAGCAGTCTGCAAAGGCCCCCAGAGGCAGAGCAGTGGCTACAATTCAGATTTGTTGATTCAGACATGGCACCAAACTATAGCACAATCTGCTTAACAAACCATGGTCTGGTTTGCCAGCTGGTTGCAAATCATGGTTTCTCAATTCAAACTTTGCATCCAGCCATTACAGCTAAGTTTCCTGGAGCTGATGTGGGGGTCTGAGATTCTGAGGAAACTTAAGTTCTGAACCCAGTGCTACATTCAGCAGACTGCACAATCCCAAGTCGCACAATCTCTTCTGTCCCCTTCTGTCTTGGCAGTTCCATGCAATGGATACATTGCAGCGGAATGGCTACGACCTGGCCAAGGCTATGTCAACACTGGTGCCCCAAGGAGGCCCCGTGCTGTGCAGGGACGAGATGGAGGAGTGGTCGGCTTCCGAAGCCATGCTCTTTGAGGAGGCCCTGGAGAAATATGGCAAAGATTTCAATGACATCCGGCAGGACTTTGTGAGTTGGGGCTATGGGTTGGGTGGAAAATAATGGCCAGAGTCTCCTGTGGCTCTACTTTTTACCCCCTCCTCTTCCTTTCCCCCCCAAAACTGGGAAGGGTGGCATCTCCCCCACTCTTGGAAAAGGGACATAATCATTTCTCCTCCTGATAAGCAGACAGACCCAGTTTCTAATTTGCACCAGGACTCCGTATATGGGATGCATGTAAAACTGGTATTGTGTACAGAAGTGGTTTTCAACCAATGTGCCATGGCACCCTGAGACACCTTGAATGATGGTGGGGGAAGCCACGGGCAGCACCAGCCTCTGTCCCTTCTCCTTCCCTCCCTCCCTCCTTTTAATAGATAGATTAGATCGCGTATATTAGATTGATAGAAATGGCCATGCGTGGTGGAAGCAAGGATTGCAACACCTACGAAGCGCGCCTCACAGGAAATGTAGTTCCTATGCCCCGCCTCCACCTTGGAGGGGGCTACACTGCCCGCAGATAGGCTGAAGGGGAGCCGCAGAAAGAATGTAGTTGGTCAAGGGAGCTGTGGACTCAGAAAGGTTGAAAACCTGGTGTGCAGAGTTCCTTCTCTTCCAGATTCCAACTGCTTCTCTAACTGTAGTTCGTCCCCACCAACTGGAGGGCTGCCCAGAGTCAAATGCCAGCTCCACCCCCCTTCAAAATGGTGGGTTGGGCCAGTAACTCTGCGTTCCCTTGAAGTCTTGTCTCTCTTGCAGCTCCCGTGGAAGTCCCTTGCCAGCATTGTGCAGTTTTACTACATGTGGAAAACCACGGACCGATACATCCAGCAAGTGGGTGAACTGATCTCTGCAGAGCTTTTGGGGTTTGGCAGTGAGGGGGGAAGAGTCCCGTTCCTTGCCCAGAGGCTGCACCTGCCTGTGGACCCCCCCTAACCAAGTGGCTTTGATAACGTGGGACTCAGGCAGAGACCCTGCGAAAGGCAGCATGTCTTGACCTCCCCACATTCTCCTTTTCCTTGCAGAAAAGGTTGAAAGCAGCGGAAGCTGACAGCAAGCTGAAGCAGGTGTACATCCCCACCTAGTGAGTATTCCCCACCCACCTCAGAGACCAGCAGGGACAGATGTATCCAGAGTTCAGCCTGGCCTCTTTAACAGCATTTGTCTTCTTCCCCATCCCTTCCACACCACCCAGCACAAAACCCAATCCAAACCAAATCATCTCTGTGGGCTCCAAGCCTGGCATGAACGGGGCTGGCTTCCAGAAGGGGTTGACCTGCGAGAGCTGTCACAGTGAGTACCTGCCGGGGGGGGCACTGTATCTCTGAGGACAGGGAAATGGCACAAGCCAGTCCACCCCTTGCACAGTGCAAATGGGTTTCTGTTCATCAGTGGTGACTGACAACAGCGCTGCTGTGTTTCACTCAATGTGGGTGGGCTCTGTGTTGGTTCACCCACCTGAGTTATTTGCCTCCTAAGCTGGTGGGAGGGGGGGGAGAGAGAGAGAGAGAGAAAATCTAGGGTTTCACCTATCACGAGTCCATGATCCCTCTGCCTCCTTTTTGCCCCACAGCCACCCAGTCAGCACAGTGGTATGCTTGGGGTCCCCCCAACATGCAGTGCCGCCTGTGTGCCTCCTGTTGGATCTACTGGAAGAAATACGGGGGCCTGAAGACCCCAACACAGCTCGAGGGAGCAGCCCGCAGTGTCACGGTAAAGCCTGCTCTAGTATCGCTAGTCTCTGGTTTGAACCTGAAGTATAACATTTGCTGTCTTCACCAAAGCCTCTAAAATTGCTATATTCTTCTGGGTTCTACCTGTAATGGCTACTAGAAGCAGCAAATTTAACAGTGAAGGGGACTTTGCTCAGAGGATTTCCTGGCCTCATCGTTCTTATCTCTCCATGAAAGCAGCTTTGCCCAGGAACAAATGGTTGGCTTTTTAGATTTTGATACCACATTGGCAGGTGGTACAGTGCTGGCCTCTTTTTGTTACGTTTTCATTGATGTAGCTGGCATGTTGCCACATGCTGGTTCTTTCCTATTCCCTTTACTTTTGGGTGGGGGGTTGGGGTCATTTACTTTGCAAGCTGAATGGGGATCTCACCACATTGCCTCCTTCTCCCGTTTTCCAGGAGCCACACTCCCGGGGCCACATGTCTCGGCCAGAAGCCCAGAGCCTCTCTCCCTACACGACCAGCGCCAACCGGGCCAAGCTTCTAGCCAAGAACCGGCAGACCTTCCTGCTGCAGACCACCAAGCTGACCCGCATTGCGCGCCGCATGTGCCGGGACATCCTGCAGCCGCGCCGGGCTGCTCGTCGTCCATATGCACCCATCAACGCCAATGCCATCAAGGCAGAGTGTATGTTTTATGGGTGTGGTGGAGAAGGGCTGCTTGGAACAATGGAGGAGCTGACGGATCTCATTCCTGTTATTTGCTCTCCCCTCCAGGCTCCATCCGGCTTCCCAAGGCCGCAAAGACGCCCCTCAAAATTCACCCTCTGGTGCGGCTTCCACTAGCTACCATTGTCAAGGAGCTAGGTAAGGAGACAGGGCTAGGGCTTATGTCTCACATCTCTTGACATTGGCCTGATCTCCAAATCACAATTATTGCCACCGTTTTGTGCACTCCTTTCTCATGTGTGATTTCCCCTCTCCCTTCTATGGTTTTGCTGTGATGTTCAAATCAAGGAAAAATATGACTGGAATTAACTGGGATTTCCTCCGAACAATGATTTCCAGACAATCCTGACTTGCCACATCATGGGACATAAAAAGGAATTGCACACTCCCCCACCCACCATTCCACAACCCATTTGAAGATTGTGTCCCTGATTGCTGTTGCTGGGAATTGCAAGTGGGAAGAGTTGCTATTGCACTCAGCTTCTGTTTGTGGGCTTCCTTATGGGCTTCTGGTTGCCCACTGTGAAAGCAGGATGCTGGACTAAATGGGCCATTGGCCTGATCCAGCAGCCAGGCTCTTAGGTTCTTATGGTATCTGTCTGGTGTCTTGGAATAGAGGAGAGAGGAAGCTTTGGCCCAAATAAGCTGGTTTCTCCTTCCAAAAGCATCAGATGTTTATAAAAAAACAAGGGAAAAGCAAAATGGGAAGCAAGACTACTGGGGGAAATCCTGTGTTTCTCTTCAAGAGTTGCCCACCTAAGACAATACTCTTGTTCTTCCAGCTGCACAGGCTCCCCTGAAACCAAAAACCCCCCGAGGCACCAAGACACCCATCAACAGAAACCAGCTGACCCCGAACCGAGGCTTGGCTGGCATCGTGGGCAAGCGGGCGTACGAGAGTGTGAGTGCCGCTGGGCTCTGGAAGGTGGGCATCGAAGGGCGGCGGTAGTGTTTGGGTGTGATTGAGTGTGATGTTATGGAGACTTTGGGCAGGGAGAAGGGATGTAATAGCAGCAGGCATAGTAGAGAGTGTCAAAGGATTGTATCCGGTGTTAACCCCACTCAGAGTGAACCTGTTTAAATGAATGAACACAACCAAATTGGTTCCATTGAAATCAGTGAGCCTTCTCTAAGTGGAGCTTGGGTGGGTACCACCTTACAGTTCTGAAAGTTTATTTTGTATGCTTGTGGGAGGGGAAGACCCACACATTTGAAACCCTAAAAAGGGCAGAAAAGGCAAATAATATTTTTTTTAAACAAATTGCAAAATTGTTAGTGTTCACCGTGGCTGATGCTGCTTAAATTCCCCGTAACTCCTTTTTCTTTTTTTCCTTGGGAGGGAAGGAATATGTTGTTTCTGGGGTTCTGTGTTCTTTCTGCGCCTACATCTCTCTCTCTCTCTCCCTCTCTCCCTCTCTCTCTCCCCCCCTCCCTCTCTCTCTCTCTGTAAGTTCCTCTCTGCAGTTGGTGGGGAGGACGGGTAGCCAGTTTTCCCGCAGCCAGGCAGCATAAGACTCCCCCTCCCATTTCGGGGCAGGGCGAGTTTGACTCAGGATGGGGGGGGAGGGCGGGAGCCAGCAAGAGGTGGACACTGCCTTTTGGGGTTTCCTCTCGCTGATAGCTCTATGTGCGACTGGGTGCAGGTGGCAGGGGGCGGGCTCCCCTTCTCGGCCAACGGGCGGCCCATGACTTCCGGAATGAGGTCGAGCACTCAGCCTGCCATCAAGCGTCAGAAGCTGAACCCGGCCGACGCCCCCAACCCAGTCGTTTTTGTGGCTACCAAGGACACCAGGTACTGGGGAAGGGATTTAAAACCAAAAAAATGCAGTTGGGGTGAGCAGGAAGGCGATGGAAAGGGTGGTGCAGTGGGCAGGGTGTTTAGCTTATCCCTTCTCTGGCACAGGGTTGGTACTGGCCTCTTCTGTTCAGGGCTCCTGCCTGATATGGAGGCAGTTTTGTGCCAGTTTTCTTATCAGGAGCAAACAAATTAAAAATTGAATTCCCTTCCCTCCCCAAAAGTCCTGACAGCTATTGCTGTGTGCTACATAATGTCCTTGGGACATCTACCCACTTACCCACCCCTCTTTTCTGCAAAAACTCTGGGCGCAGAGAGATGCTTCACTCTTCCAGACGGTCAAGGGCCCTAGGTCAAGAGGTAGCAACCCAGCCTGTAATTCACCTGGGAAATTTTAGTCAGGTTGTTGCACAGTAGTGGATTCTCTCTCTCCTCCACCTTTCTGCCACAAACAGGGTGTGATTAATGTGCAAAAAAAAAAAGATTTTACTTGATTTGTTTGTTACATATTTTTGGGTTTTCATCAAATTCTGGAGATTTTAGATAAAAGTGTTAGGTGCCAAAAGCTCAGAAGGAAATATGCACGAGGCCCCAGAGTGTGCTTCCGCTGTTCCCCATTGCACAAACAAGGTCTAGAAAATGGCCCTTCTACATTTTAAAATGGATGCAAAGAAATTCAGAAACACAGGCATTCTGCAGAAGCAACAACCTATGCCTCATAATTATTGGTGCCCAAGGCACAATCTTTCCCTTTTTTTAAGGTTTTGTTTTTAGAAATGGCAGGTGCTACAAGCTGTGTAGCTTTGGCACTGGCAACAAGGTTTTATAAACCCTGTCCGATGCTGTTTAGAGACAATCCCAATGTCAGGCCAGAGCTGCAGTTGGAGTGAAAGGGAGTTTAAAAAATACAAGCTGCAGTAGGTGCTGGGATGGGTTGAAATAAAATATTGTTTATGGGCCCCACAAAAACTGGGCCAGCCAGGCGTAGGGGTTGTTTGTGGCGCTTCCCTGCCAGGCTGCTCACTGCGTCTTCCATCATCTTCTGAGGCGCTGCATGCACCACGCGGCCTGTCCTCTTTGGTTAGGCTCTGCAGTGTTTGTGCCCCTGACGCCCTGTGCCTCTTCTTTCCTTCCCCCAGGGCGCTCCGCAAGGCCCTGAGCCACTTGGAGATGCGCCGTGCTGCCCGCCGGCCCAACCTGCCGCTCAAGGTGAAGTCGGTGCTGCCCCTCCGGCCTGTGGCGGCTCCTCTGGTACCCGTACCCCCAGCCCATCCTGCCAGCACCAGCGAACCCATCATCCTGGAAGACTGAGTGCTGTTGCTTCTCTGGCGCCCCCTCTAGGATCCTTGTAACCATCTCACCCGACACCAACACCCCTTTCCCGCCTCCAAGGCCTGTCTGGCAGAGAGAACTTCAGAGCTCCAGTTGCCAAGCATTTGCTGGGATTGGCACAGGCGGGAGGGGGGCATCTCTTTCCCTCTTCCCCCCCTGCAAAGTTCGATACTGGACACCCTTCATTTCCCCCCTTTTATATATATATATGTATTTTTTAATTTCCACGGTTTCCCTTTCTTTTTTTACCCTCCCCTAATAATTCAGACTTGCGCACAAAGCTGGCCACTTCCCTCCCCGCCCCATGGCAGCACCGTAAATGCAAGTTGTGCCCTCTTCTGTGTGTGTGTGTGTGTGTGTGTGTTTGGGGGTCAGGGTGAAGAAGACTGTAGGGATGGCATGGACTTGGGGAAATACAGAACCCCTTTCAGAATGACTTCCATTCCACCCCTGCAGCTGTTTTTCCTTCCTCTTTTTTTGTCTCCATGTCTCTCTCTTCCTCACCCCCCCCTTTTTTTTAAGTTGCCCTCTGGTCCCAAATACCCATGTATCTGGGAAAAGAGGGGCAGCCCCAGCTGTCTGTAAACATGGCTACCCTTGCCCCTCCCCTCAAGCCTTTGACAAGCCCATTTTTTGTACATGGTTTGGAGAGGAAAAAAGTCAGGTTTTTTTTAAGTCAACCTCTTACTGGTTCTTATAGCAACAAAATAAATAAATGCTGTTTTCTTCACACTTCCTCTCCTCTCTTTTTTGCTTTTGTGTGTGAGGGAGCTTGTTTTAGGAAAACTTGGTGCATGGGTTTTGCTCCTTACAGGGAGAAAGGGTTTAATTTTATTTGCCTTGTGTTAAGAGTGGATAGTCTGGACCTACATAGGTTATTCCCCTCCCCCTCCTTTCTCCCTTCTAAATTTTGCAAATGCAGGAAAGAGAACATCACTCACTTCTTAAATAAGACACACAGATAAAGTGAGTGCTGAGGACAGGATAGAAATAATCAGGGAGGCTCTCGTAGACTCAGTATGTTCACAGTCTGTTAAAAAAAAACCTGTGCTTTTCCGAGACTTGTCCTCCCAGTGTAACGACTCCCACTTCAACACTGGAAAAACACTTGGAGGCTCAGTTTAACTTTTCATTTCAATGGAAACAAGTCCTCACTTTTACCAGTTTCATCCCTGCCGTGTTGATGTGGGCCCTCAAAAAGTTCAGTTATCTCATGCAAGAGGATGGTGGAAACGGCACTGCCTTTCCGCTCTTAGCCCAGACAGTCTTCTAAGGCAAATCCCTTCTCTGACAGGCTCTACAGCTCTCTACTAATCTCCCTTCTCGGTCCTCATCTGGGATTAAACTATTCAGATTATGGAAATGCCTGTAGACTAACGTCTGTTCTGGTTGTGAATAGCATAAAATGCACAGCGGCTTTTCAGGAACATTGGGAACCTTTCCTGCTGAAGACAGGCTGTAGCAATGGAAGGTGGTGGTGGGGAGAGAGAGATCTTCAGGAAATCAAGAGACGCAGCATGGGGCCGGTGTTGGAGGAACAGGAAGCCATACAGAGCCAGGGGGTTACACCATCTCCCGCCCACGCTTTCTTACCCAGCGTAATGCACGTGTTTCCTACTCATAACTACTGGTCTCAGGAGTGAGGATTTGAAAGTTTCAGAATGAAGGGGGTGTTGGCTGTGATTGGTGACACAGTAACCCGAATCGCTCATGAATTGTCACATGAGTACCTTCCAAGCTTGGCTACCTACATGTTTGGGCTTTGTAGTAAACCACATTCTGGGACCCTGAGGCCAATTTCCTTTCCAGGGGCCTGCTTCACCTGGAGCAGGGATTTCTAAACTTCTTTCCCCCACGAACCACTTGAAACTTGCTGAGGATCTCTCTGGACCACCTAATGTTACTGTGGCGCCCCTTATAGCAACTGTAATGTGCTGTGCTAGCTGCTCTAGGAATTTTATTTTGTATTTTTATTTATTTTATTTCTTATACAATAAAATACAGTATTCCATAGAATTCAGACTAGTACAGTAAAATGAAATGTGAGCTCTTGCATATTTTCTCCCTTCTCGCACACTGAACCAACCTTGTAGGGCAATGGGAGCTTTGAGGATTAAGTGCAAGATTTAGTTCTAGGAAAGCTGAGAGGATAGAAGGTTGCTAAGACAAAAGTAGGTGCCAGTAAGAATATCAGAAGAGCACTGCTGGATCAGTCAAAATGGTCCATCTAGTCCAGCATCCTGTTCTCACAGTGGCCAACCTGATGCCTCAAAGGGAAGCCCACAAGTGGGACCTGAGTGCAAGAGTTCTGCAGTTTCCAGTAACTGGCATTCAGGACACTGCCTGCAGTTATCTATGATGGCAGTGGGTTTATTCACAGCGAGGGCCAGATTCCCTTCTGGGGTGGCAGGAACATGCCAAAGGTGGGCAGCAGCAGAGGCAAAAGTGAGCAGCGCAATGGAAGTTATTTGTACTTTTGTATAGGCGATAATGGGAGTAAAGGCCTCTGCAGCCTTCCCAAGGCTTGAATTTCCTGTTTACGACCCAGCGGCAGTAGTACCAAGAATTCTGTCTTAACTTGCCCAGGACAGAGAACCCCTCACATGCCTGAGGCTTCGTCAGCCTTTGGCTGCTTCGCTAAGCTACCTTAATGGTGTGGGTGTGCAGCTGGAAGCTGCCATTGTGCTCCAAGTCGTTTTAAATGCCGGGAACTTATAAAGGGTATGGCCCCTTTTCCAAAAGAGCTGCCCCACTATGAAATCTGGGTCTCTGAAACTTCTGTAAAAGGAACTACCAACCATTACCTATGAGCAAGCAATGCCAGAGGCCTGCAGGTAAGCTGGTAACTGCCATCTATTCAGAACATTTTTAAAGTGGGCAATTCCTCACAACACATTGCTGGTACCTTTCGTATCACCCTTTGATGACCTCCTGGCAATACCTATTATAACTATCCTTACACACCACGGCTACTTGGTAACCCAGGATGGGGAACCCAAGGGCTTCTCTAGCTAAACCTTGGGATGTCTCCCCAAGCCACACACTTTGCCCAGCCACATCCCTCAGCGTCTCCTGCTCTGCACCCTCCTTGGGCGTTTTAGCCTGCTTGGAATGTCATTGAACTGTGAAAATGCTTGCTTACCAGGACAGAGGGGTGTTGGAGTAGGGGGTCCCACCCATTTGTGTCTGGCACAGACCTACTACCTTTGTTACCTTAATGGCCCATACTTAGAAAGCTATTACCTCACCTGGAAGCTAGCCTGGCTATTCCTGGAACTGAAGCAGTGCTGGATCCAGGAATTGGAAGGGTGCTCAGGCATACAACCCTACCCCGCCAAAACTCGTACCGATAGCAATACATACACAAATATGTGAAGGGAAGGGGAATAACATGTGTAAGGAATCTAATATGAGGTAGTTTTGGGGGGCTATGTGGGTGCAGAAATGGAAGTAATTCGCCTCCACCATCTTAGCTGTAGGCAAAGGGATCCCTCCTCCTTCGCTTTCTCAGGACAAACTTCCCGCCCTCTGCCTTGGGCGAGAGGGGAGAACCACAATCGTATTGGTGGGGGGACTTTTCTCTGTCCCTTTGGCAGGAATAAACTCGGTAACGCCACATGCGGCTTCTACCACGCATATGGCGACCGCCGAATCGCAACCGGAAGCTGGTTATCCAAGCAATTTGCCCTGTAGCCCTAGGAGCAACAACGGCGCGTGGAGGAAGAGAGAATTGCGACTATACCGGCGGAACTACAGAGCTGGGGAAGTAGCGTGTAACACCCGAGCTCTTCCGGCGGAACTTCCGGAGCCAAGCATGGGAACCATCGGGGACCTATTTATTGGAAGAACCGGCCGCTGGCTATGGGAGTGGCAAGCGCCGGAATGGCGGATTCGGGGCTGGGAGATGTGGAGTCTCTGCCCCGCGGGGGCTTTCGGTGTCGCCTCTGCCATGTGACGGTGGCCAATAGTGAGTGGGGCCAAAGGTCGGGAGGTGGGCCCTGTGCTGCGGGTGTACAAAGGCACTGGTTTTATATTGTCTTATGCACGCACACAAAAAGAGACAATGTGCAACTCGGTCTGATACTCTGCACGTGGCCAGAGGCACTCTCTTCTCTGTTGCTCAAATGCTTCCAAGACTGAACTTGGACTCGAGTTAAGTATTCTGTCTCAGAATCGCAGTAGTGCAAAGATCGATGGCCCTTCAGGCTCCCAGCGCTGATGGGAATTAAGAGCCCAGCAACGTCTGAAGGGCTGCAGTTGCCCAGTCCCTGCTGCGGGGTTACTCTTCTCCCCACCCCTTGCCAAATTCCTGTGTATTTCAAAACTTTTCAACTGAAGTGAAGGTTTTGGTGATATGAGGAAGCTGAGATTAAGGAAAACTTCACCTGTTGCAGGTTTTGTTTTGTTTTTAGCCTTCTGAAAAGTAAAGTTACTTAAGGCAATCTTGCCTTACTTATGAACAGCAGCTAATTTACAAGAGTCCTAAACCATGGAAAGAAACTGCTTTCCTTGTGTTCTTAAGCAATGAATATATGTCCTTTTCCCTTTAGTATGCACATGGAACAGTGGTCTTGTGAAAGGGTCCCATGCAGTTAAAATCAGTTTCGTATTCCTCTATACACTTTCCAAGCTGTTGACATCTAGAACTAGGGAGGCAAAAACGCTCATGGCATTCCACATTTGGCCTTAATCAGTTATTGAAAAGCATTATCCATACCAATTTTGAGTGATATTAAATTTATATACTGCCTTTCATCTGAAGATCGCATGGCAGTTTACAACATAAAAACACAGTAACATAATGGCAGAACAACAACACCACCCCTGCACATTTAAATGTCATATATTGTTGTATCAGTCAGAGGCCTGGTTTAAGAGTAATGTTTTCGCCTGGCACATAAAAAGATGTAATGAAGGCACCAATTGTGCCTTATATAAATAACTCCTTATTTTTGCAATGCAAGCAGCTTACAAACAGATTTCAAAGTGATGGAAGACCACACCTTTGCCTCCCTCATACCTGATGTCACATAAGACATCAGGAGTAGGGTAGGTGGGTTGTAGTTTTGGGGGAAATGCCCTTGTGAAGCCCACCACAATACCAGTTCAGAATTTGCATGGCTTATACCTGATTTTGATGTCATTTTGATGTTTTGGGCATCGTCTGCATATTGGTGCTACCCAATACCAAATCCCCTGATTTCACCCAGCTTCATATGGATGTTAACTATTTTTATTTGTGTGTGCATGTTTTGTTAACAGATTCATTTGAAAGTGAAGGTTTCAGGGTATTTTAAGTGGCAAGTTACTTTAATCGCCCCCTGAGCCTTATCTCTCAGCTCCATCATTGAGATAATCCACAGGAGCATTGTAATTACAGAGTGTTACAGAGGCCTGACTGACCTCAGCTAAAAATCAGCCATTTAGTGTTGCTGGTCCCATGTGATGGAAAACTCCAGCATAGATTTGGCAGGCACCCTCACTTTTGAGTTTCAAGCACCTCTTGAAGACTTTTTTATGTTGATATCTATTCAGTTTTAAGAGTAGACAAGCATTTTAATGATGACTTTGTGTGTTAATGGCATTTTATGATTTGCTGTATTTGTATTGTATATATCGTAGTAGACCGCCTTGATATTTTACATCAGATGGCGGAATGTAAATACTTTTATATTATTACCATTTATTTATTCAACTTGTATCCAGCCCTTCCTCCCAAAGGAGCCCAGGGTGGCAAGCATATCACTACAAAAATAATTCTAAAACCAATATAAGTAGGTACCTTTGGAGTTCTGTGTTGGAGTAAGTGCAAGCATAGGCAAACTCGGCCCTCCAGATGTTTTGGGACTACAACTCCCATCATCCCTAGCTAACAGGAATAGTGGTCCGGGATGATGGGAATTGTAGTCCCAAAACATCTGGAGGGCCGAGTTTGCCTATGCCTGAGTAAGTGTGTTGCAGTCCTGGAACTGTTTTTATTATACTTGGTTTGCATTGTGTTGCTTCTAAATGTTTATTGATGTAAACCAGGTTTCCTCAACCTTGGGCCTCCAGATGTTTTTGGCCTACAATTCCCATGATCCCTAGCTAGCAGGACCAGTGGTCAGGGATGATGGGAATTGTAGTCTAAAAACTACAGGGCCGAGGTTGAGGAAGCCTGATGTAAACTGCTCTGGGGTCATCGTGTCAAAAGGGCAGTATTAAAAGCTGTTTAAAATAAGCAAACCAAACCCTTGGTTTTTCTGCTGCAGAGCCCAGCCTGGATGACCACCTTCATGGGAAGAAACACCAGCGCTTGGAAAACCTCCGCACTGTCCGGCAGGCCCAAGAGCTTCGCAGTGTGTTTGTCAGTGGTTTTCGGAAGGGGACACCAGCCTCTGAGCTGAGTGATTATTTCCAGTCCTATGGGGAGGTAGCCAATGTGGTGATGGACAAGGATAAGGTATAGCCTTTGGCATATTAGTAAAACCTCAATAGCTGCTTCTTGGGAACAATTGAAGCAGGGGGTCCATCTAGCTCAGTATTGTTTACTCGGACGGGCAGCAGCTATCCAGGGCTTCAGGGGGGTTCTTTCTCATTCCTACCTGGAGATGCTGGGGATTGAACCTGGGTCTTTGCGTGCCAAGCAGATACTTTGCCACTGAGCAAAAGAAAGAGCACATACAGCAAGAGACATAAAGCACTATATAAAAAATGGTTTCAGTTCTCCCTTTCATTTCACAGAGAATGATACCATCCAAGAGTGCATTAAATTTTCTTTTGGGTTCCTACCACTTTCAATAGTTAACACATTCCGTTTGAATAAGCTTTGCAGGGGAGTAGGAAAATAAACTTTATGAGACAGATAAGAACATAAGGAGAGCCTGCTGGATCAGGCCAGTGGCCTATCTAGTTCAGCATCCTGTTCACACAGTGGCCCACCAGATTTCCAAAAACAACAGAGAGAAAACAACAACAACAACAACAACAACAACAACAACAACAACAACAACAGTACATCTTCATAATCAAACATAAAAAGAATAAAGTTGACTTCCCCCTAATCCCTTCCCTGGTTCTATTGTTTATCATCATACCACATCTCCATTTCATATTGAAAAATCATTGAAATGACTTATTGTCTATTCATAATGTCATTACAAGTATTTCTAAAATCCTGCTAATGTATTAACCTGTGTATCAGCCCAGCAGCTGATATTCAGAAGCATGCTTCCTCTGACAGTGGAAGCACAGAGTGTAGCCATCCTGGCTAGTAACCATTGATAGCTATCTCCATGAATTTGCCTCCTCCTCTTTCAAAGCCATCCAAGTTGGTGACCATCACTGCCTTCTTTGGGAGCAAGTTCCATAGCTTAACAATGCACTGCATGAAGAAGGACTTTCTTTTATCTGTCCTGAATGTTCCAATATTCAGCTTAATTGGATGTTCCCAAGTCTATGAGCGAGGGAGAACATTTCTCTGTCCACTTTCTCCATGCCGTGCCTATTTTTTTTACACCTCTGCCACCTCGCCTCTTGCTTGCTTTTTTCCTTGAAACTACAAAACCACAAATGCTGGAACCTTTCATCATAGGGGAGTTGCTCTCTCCTCTTGACCATTTTGGTTGCCCTTTCCTGAATATTTCCCAACTCCACAATGTCCTTTGTTCCCAAGACTTAAAGAGGCTTAACCTTCAAAAGCTTTTCACATGCAGCTTTATTGGCAGTGAATTCCATTGAACACAGTGGGACTTCTGAGCAAACACCCATAGGAGTGGGTTGCATGTTTTCAAAATAACATTCCAATGGGAAAAGTCCAACTGCAGCAGGCCTAGGGAGTTCACAGTCATTTTAATGACCATACTATTCTGCTAGTAATGGTCTTTTAGAAATGTTTTTATTTTGCTGTACACTGCCCTGACATTTTTGTCAGAGGACAATACACAGAAATACTTCCTGCCCTCTGGACCACCTAGCTGGAGGAAGAATTATTTGTTAACCCAGAAAGCTTTCATCATGCATTTCAAGTGCTTGTTTGTCCTTATAAAGGGTGTTGTTTCTCTTGATCTGTTCATTCTGTTTTAAAGACATTAATCTATTAAGGCTCAGCATGCATTGTAGCAGCTTCTGCAGGGCAGGAGGAATGTGAGATGACCCAGAAACTGACATTCTTTTCTTTTCTCTTGCCTCACGCACTGCTAGGGAGTCTATGCGATTGTGGAGCTACAGAATGAGACAGTGCTGGAGAAAGTATTGGCAGAGCCCCAGCACAGCCTGGGGGGTCAGAAGCTCCGTGTCAAGCCTCGAGAGAAGAAGGACTTCAAATACACGCCCCCCAGGAAGCAGGGGTCAGCCAAACAAGGACAGCTGAGCCCCGAGAAGCTTTCACAAAAGTTGTGCCAAGCTGACAATGTGCGTAAACTCTGGTTTCTTTGTCTTTCCCTGTCTATAACTTATTCCTGATCCAAGTGCTGGAGGAGACTGAATGGATGTGGTTGCTTGATAGGGCTAGCAACAGCTTTAAAAGTTTTTAACCCAAAGCCTTGCTATTGGTCTCCCACCGGCAGGTGGGCAAAGGGCTGTAGCTCACCGGCAGAGTATTTGCTTTGTGTGCAGAAGGTCCCAGGTTCAATCCCTGGCATGGGAAAGATTCCATGTCTGAAACCCTGCAGAGCTGCCAGACAGTGCAGACAGTAAAGAGCTAGATGGATGTAATGATGTGATTCTGTATGAGGCAATTTCCTGTGTTCCTCTTTAAACCAGCTGTTCAGTTAGGATCATGAGGACTGGAATATTCCTTTGTTTTTAGGGGAGAAACCATAGCTCTGTGGTAGAGTATCTGCATGCAGGAAGTCCCAGGTTGAAGCCCAGGCATCTGCAATTAGAGCCGGCAAAGACTCCTGTCTGAAATCCTGAACAGCTGCTACCAGTCAGTGTAGACAATACTGGCCTAGACGACCCCAGTCGTCTGACTTGGGTATAAGGCAGCTTCCTTTGCTCCTATGTTTCCAGGTGGATGCCCAGATGTCTTTGATGGTGCAGCTCTTTGAGTTCTCCGAGAACGAACGACGCCTGCGGGACTTGCTGGTCACTCTCTTCCAGGAGGTGTTCCTGGAGTTTTTCCCTGGTAAGCTGCTGCCCTGGACCTCTGCTGATTGCCACTGCTCCAACCTTGGGTCTTCATTTAACCTTTCACCCACCCCACCCCCCGATGCCCAGGTTCTGCTGTTCTCCCCTTTGGTTCCTCGGTGAATGGCTTTGATGTCTCTGGCTGCGACCTGGATTTGTTCCTGGACCTCGAGAAGACAAAAAACTTCCAGGCCTCTGCCAAGCGGCCTAGCGGGCCACAGGTGAGACCCAGAGCAGAGGACATTAACAGGTAGAGGGAGTTACGAATGTATCCTTCAGTCTTTCTTAGACTAGGGGTGGGAAACCCTTTCAGCCTGACAGCCACCTTTCCTGCTAGGCAACCTTTCAGGCAGTGGGTCATGGCATGTGGGCCTTGGAAGCCTACCCAAAAAGGAATCTGGCCCTGAGACTGAAAAAGATTACCCGCTCCTGGTAGTGTAGTGATGCCGTCCTCCATTAATCAACAGCCCTAGTTGTAGCTGCTGTTATTCTTACATGGATCTGGCTGCCATGAGCTGAGGGTGATGGCTGCTACCTTGTCAAATTGATGGAGTTGAGGTTAGTTGACTGTTAACCACCATGATGTCAAGTGGAACATCCCTGTCCAGAGGCAGTCTATTTCAGAATTCCAGAGGTCAATGGCATAGGAAGCTGAATCAGTGGAGTTCATAAGGGCCTGTCCTCAGCTGGCCCCGGCTTACCCACTTCCTTACTTCCAGCCAGTCTAGGAGGTGGCACCTAGTCTAAGTTTTGCCTTTGTAGAATGCTGTAGGGAGGAGGATGGAGACAAGAGCAGATCTTGTTGGTTCCATCTATCCTTGGCTGTGGCTCCCCCTACTTCTAGGTTTCCTCTCTTCCCATCCTGCCCGTCCTAAAGAGCACTAGCTCTCACAGCTTCCAAGGAGCCGCATGCAAAAGTGGGTGGACTAATGGATGTGACTCTCTTGCTTTTGTACAGCAGGCACTCACAAGTCAGAGGTTGTAAGGGTGTGGAGCAGGGCTGGAGAAGGCGGAGTGGCCGGTTAGCGATGCCTAGAGGTCTCCATTCTCTCCACCCTTGCTTTAGGCCTCATCTCCACTATACATTTAAAGCAGTATTCTCCTACTTTTAAACAGTCATGGCTTCCTCCCAAAGAATCCTGGGAAGTATAGTTTGTTAAGGGTGCTAAGAGTGGTTAGGAGACACATACCCCATTCCACCCCCACAGAACTACAGTTTCTAGAGTGGTTTAACAATCAGTCCCTCTTCTCGGGGAACTGTAGCATTCAGGAGGTGCCAGGTTCAATCCCCAGCAGAAAGATAGCCTGTCTGAAACCTGTTGCCACTTGGACAGTGCACAGTTAGACGTTCCGCTGTTCCAACCTGGTATAAGGCAGATTCCTACACTGAAAAGAGGTCTGCAACGCACTGGAATCTACATGAAGTGCTGGGAGAGATCTGAAACCCAGGAGAGATGCTGCCAGTCAGAGTAGCCAGCACTGGGCCAGACAGAGAAACAATCTGATTCAGGATAAAAACAGCTTGCTCCAAATGCACCTTCTCCTCCAGGCTGAGGACGGAACCAGCGTGGAGCTGGACTCGTGCTCGGAGGACTCGATCCTGAGCGATATTGACTTGGCTTCTGCCACAGTGCCTGAAGTGCTGGAGTTGGTTGCCACCGTGATGCGGAAGTGCGTTCCGGGAGTCCACAATGTCCAGGCCGTGCTGACTGCCCGTCGGCCAGTTGTCAAGTTTTGGCACAAGGAATCGGGCCTGCGTGGTGACATCTCCATAAACAACAAGTACGGGGGCTGTGTGTGTGTGTGTGTGTGTTTGTGTGCGTGAAACCCTTTACTAAAGTTTGCATTGTTGCATTACACCTTTGGCCCTCCTGGATGTTGCTGAACCACAACTCCCATCACCCCTGGCTGTTGCCCATGCTTGCTAGGGCTAATGGGAGTTTTAGCTTTGCAACATCTGGAGGGCCAAAGGTTCTCCACATCCATCTTGGCCTTTCCACTTTATTATTATTAATTTATTGAATTTATAGCCTGCCTTTCCTCCTAAGGAGCCCAGGGCGGCAAAAAAGTTACACGATTTAAAAACCAAAAATAAAGCAAATGCATTCTACAATAAATTAAAACATACTGAAACTAGTTACAGATAAAACATTCTAAAACACAATTACAATGTGAAACATATGCTTTCTTCCAATGATCTCAAGGTTCCCAGGAATAGTATTCTTCAGCCACCAAATGCCTTGATAAACAGGAACAGATTCCTCATAAAAGTTAACAATGATGGAGACAGGCACACCTCACTGGGGAGGACATTGCACAGTCAGGGAGCCACCACTGAAAAGGTCATGTCACAGATCAGTGCCAGTTGGGCAGCCCCCAGTGGTGGCACTACGAACACGACCATTCAAGTACGTGAGGTCTCAGGGAATTGTTTCTTAGGAGTTGATTTCCTCTCTCATTTTGGTGCTTGATACTTTCAAAATGAGACAGATGTTGCAAATGAGACACTTTCCCCACATCCATTTTAGCTATGTGCTCATGGGGCGCAGGGTAGCTGCCTCGTTGTGTCAGGGTCCTGACTTACTGTCCTCTTCTCCGGATTCTCTCTCCACGGTAGGCTGGCCATCTGCAACACGCGCTTCCTGCAGCTTTGCACGGAGATGGACGAGCGAGTGCGGCCTTTGGTCTACGTAGTGCGCTATTGGGCAAAGCAGCAGGCGCTGGCAGGTAAAGTGGAGAAACAAGGGGGGGAGGGGACTCAACAGAACTTGTGAATGGAGAGGACAGCCCATAGCAACTCAGTGGTGGAGCATCTGCTTTGCATGCAGAAGGTCTCTGGTTCAGTCTTCAACATCTTTAGCTTGGGCTTGGAGAGACTCCTTGCTTGGGTCCCTGGAGGGTTGTCGCCCATCAGTGGAAACACCTGAGATGTAAGTTTTTAGGACCCCCTTTATTCCTTGGACTGCAGTTTGTTTAAATACAGTGGTACCTCTGGTTACGAACAGGATCCGTTCCGGAGCCCCGTTCGTAACCCGTGATGTGCACAACCTGAAGTGCCACATCTGCGCATGTGCGCAATGCGATTTGGCGCTTCTGTGCATGTGCGTGACATCACCACGCGCTTCGGCGCATGCGTGACGCGGCGAACCCGGAAGTAACCCGTTCTGTTACTTCCGGGTCGCCGCAGTGTGTATCCCGAACGTACGCATCCTGAAGCGTTCGTAACTAGAGGTATGACTGTGCGGAATTTTAAATTGTTGTAACCTGCTAGTGAAGGGCAGGTAAAAAATTTAACCATTGTCGTTTGGAGCTACGAAAATGCCATGGGTGTTGGCTACAAAATGGCTGCCGTGAAATGTCTAGCCTAACATGGAATGGCCACCAAATCTAAAAGAGCATGAAGACTGAGAGATGAAGGCCTACAAAATAATGTGGGCATTCCCCACGTCCCACAACCAGCCACCCCATCACTGAGGAAAGGGAACCTGTGCCAGTCACTCCCTCATTGCTTCTGTCCCCTGTTCAGAATGGAGGGGAGGGGTAGGAGCCAATCAAATGTAGGTATGCTTAAGGGGGGCGTGTTCACTGTTGATTGGCTGAGCCAGTGCAAACAGGAACTGAACCTGAAGAGCAAATGTCTACTGTGCACTTTGGGTTTTTAGAGGTATATTTACTGAGACCTTTCGTAGGTACCATGAGGGTTTCTGGCAACCAAGGGCACCACGTTGGTGATCCCTGCAATAAAGCTTCTGCAGGCAATCGCCCAGGGAGGGAGGGGTCCGGTGGCAGTGGGATGCCGGAGCTTTATTTCCACTTAACAGCTGCCTCCTTTCCTTTCTGACAGGGAACCCATTTGGCGGAGGCCCCCTCCTCAATAACTATGCCCTGACTCTGTTGGTGCTTTTCTTCCTGCAGACGCGCACCCCACCCATCCTGCCAACGGTCGCCCACTTGAAGGAACTCTCAGGTACCTACCCTCCCACCTCAAAAAAGCAAGCTGGGGTTCTGAACAGCTTTATTTATCGCTTAGCTAGATCCTGGTTTTGCCCTCCTTGTTGTTATTTATGTTGTACAAATTGTCAACACCCACTTTGGGCTTCCTTGTGAGAGGAAAAGCGAGGTGCAAATATTGAACAATATTCCCAGTCCCTGCAGCTACTAGCTACACACAGACGTATTTGGACCTGTCTGTTTTGGTGAGATCACTAGGAATGAGGACAGCGATTCATTTGATGCTAGGGGAGGGGAGGGTTCAGGGTTCATTTTGTTTTTCGTTTTTTGAAATGTAAAAGATTAATAAACCTAAAGATTAATAGAGTGACACACACAAATGTAATTTTCCTGGCTATGCTTCTGGAAAGAGTGTTCTCACTCTCCTCTGCTCCCTAGTGGAAGAGGAACACACTGTGGTGGATGGCTGGGACTGCAGCTTCCCCAAGGATTCTGCACGGCTGGAGCCCAGCGGGAACAAGGAAGATCTTTGTGAGTTGCTCTCAGGAGGTTAAAACTCAGATTAAAGTGCAAACTTTTCTGTTAATTTTCCTTTAAATGTGCAGATGGGAGTCTAGGACATTGGCCATAGTTATGTGGGACAGTATCTGCTTTACATGCAGAAGAAAGTCCCCCCGTTCAATCTCCAGGTTGGGCTGGGAATGTCTTGTGCAGGGGTCCCCAAACTAAGGCCCGGGGGACGGATGTGGCCCAATCACCTTCTAAATGCGGCCCGCGGACAGTCCAGGAATCAGCGTGTTTTTACATGAGTAGAATGTGTCCTTTTATTTAAAATGCACCTCTGGGTTATTTGTGGGGCCTAAAGTCCTGGAGTACTGCTGCCAGTCCATGTGGACAGGACTGAGTTAAATGGGTGGTCTGCCTCTGCATAAGGCAGCTCCCTTTTTAAATCTTCAGTTTATTTAGAACAGTGGTTCCCAAACTCGGGTCTCCAGCTGTTTTTAGAATACAACTCCCACCCCTAGCTAGCTAGACCAGTGGTGAAGGATGATGGGAATTGTAAGCCAAAAGCAGCTGGAGACCCAAGTTTGGGAAACACTTATTTGGAACCATGAGGGCTGGAATCCTTATTTTTAGGGGAAGGAGAGCAGCTCGATGGTGAAGCACCTGTGTTGACTGTAGAAGGTTCCAGGTTGAATCCCAGGCATCTCCAGGTAGGACTGGAGAAAGATTCCTGGTAGAGCTGGGATGAGATTCCCTGCCTTGAAACCGACTGCTGCCAGTCAGTGTAGACAAGACTAATGCAAGAGGGACCAGTGGTTTGACTTAGTATAAGGGAGCTTCCTATGTGATGGAAGCACTGAATTGCTGTTGGTAGTACTTTGTGCACATACATATGTGCAAAGCCTCCGTCGCATCTCCATGGCTCACTGGCTGCCGGCCTCTTAATTTCCAGGCTCTCTCCTGTCCGAGTTCTTCCGCGTCTTCGAGGACTATGACTTCGCTGGCTGCGTCATCTCACTGTGGGAGGGCCGTCCACTGCCTCTGCCCAGCTTCCCGTCCTCCTCTGAAGCGGACAGCAGGCTCAAGCTGGGGCCCTTCAACCTCCAGGACCCCTTTGAGCAGAGCCACAACGTCGCCGCCAACGTCAACGAGAAGACGGCGCTGCGGTTCCAGCGCTGCTGTTGCAACGCAGCCAAGTACTGCCGCAGCCTGCAGTACCAGCGCAAGTCTAGCAAGGGCAAGATCTGGGGGCTCGTCCGCCTGTTTCAGCCAGGCGCCACCGAGGCTCCGGTTGCTGAGAGCCTTGTCATTGGCCTTCCCCTAACAATGGCGGTGCTGCCCGCCCAAGCCCATGAGCTTCTGGGCCAGGCTGGGGACTTCCATCTGCTTTGGTTCCAGAAGGTCTGTGCTAGCGTAGCCTTTGTCTTAAGGGACGTGCTCAAATGTAGCTGTGTGGAGATGGGGCAGGGGCTTGGGGAGGAGCAGGATGTCGCTGAGGTGAAACAGGAAGAGGAGGAGTTAGAAGCAAAGACTCAGCAGCTGTCAGTAGGGTCCAAGCGTCCTCTAGACGAGGGAGGGAGCATTGTCTCTTCGCCCGCTAAAAGGCTGCGGGTTGATGATTTGCTCCCTGGTGAGGAGAGCATGACCTGGAACTGCGCCGCCTGGCACCGCATGTGGCTGGGCCGCCGCCGCATCCGGCGGCAGCTTCAAGGGCCGGAGCCCGATCCCCAGCACCAAAAGGCCAGCTCCTTGGAGCTGGAAGCAAAAGTGTCCGAGGCCATTTCCCAGCAGGAGCAGGAAGCAAGGCCCACAGACCCTCTCTTCCAGTTCAGAGTTTGTGCCCAGGCCAGCAGGGGTGGCACTTCCCGCGAGCAAGACACACGCATCAGCCTGAGATTCTCGACAGACCCTGAGCAAGCGTCCGTCTTCCAGGAATTCTTCCACTTCCTGCAAGGTTTTTTGCCCCGAATGGTGGAGCAGCACCTGGTTAGCAAGGCCTGAGTCCCCCGAGAGAGGGCATCAAGCTATGTATTCGTGAACAGTTACAGATTTGTTTGTATTTATTTTTGCATATTTTTCTTACTGCCAATGCGAATATGAAAACATGGCCAAACCCTTTTCCACGTCTCTCATTCTTTGTTTCATTTATTCTTATCCTGCCTCAAAGTGACAAGAGAAGGCGCACAGATTTAACCTTTGTGTCTTTGCAGCCTGGTAGACAAGGTTGGGGAACCGCTAGCCTGCAGACCAAATTTGGCCCACCAAGGGTCCCCTAGTGCACAAGGCTGTTTTCCCCAAGTCATGGCCACCCACCCCATACTTGATGTCATATGTAACTTCAAAGAAACAATTGGGAAATCAAGGTGTGCTCTGGTGGTTCCTTTGCTGCACTGAGGCATGCTCCCCGCTTGGTCTGGGAGAGGAAAGTGATTGGCATCAAAACTGCTGCTAAAACAGGGACCCTCCCATTTTAACAATGGTTTCAGTAGAAACTGCTTTCCTCCCCTGGAGCAAGAGTCAAAGAGCAGCACAGAGGTCCTGTCTGAAAACCCTTCTGCAAACAGTTCACTCAATCTGCAAGTTAAGAACTGCAGTTCCGGTGAACCCACTGAGCCTTGGGTGGTGGCCACCTGGGGCCTTTTGCACCACTGGCCCACTGCCAGCCAATACGCTTACTTGGGTAGCTTGTCAGGTTCTAGTTGGGGAAGTCATTTCCTAGTGATTTTCAGTGGTAGGTGGCCAGATCCTTTTTGGTGGGGGTCCCGGGCTTTAAAGGGCTCAGGGCTGCATCTAATTCAGTATCATTTGTGATTGCACAAATAAACTGATGGTGATTCTATTTCCACTGTCCCATCAGCTGTGTGATAAGCAGTTGAATCTCAAAAACTCTGAATTGTCCTGACTTTGTCAATTTCTTGATAGTCTACCTGATTGGCCTGGCAGCCATTAGCAACATATTTGCATAAACATTTCTACTTTGCCTTAATGCTGTGTGGTTCTGCCTTTGCACAGGAGATAAAAAGATGGGTTCCGTTGTATGAAACTTGCTGTAAGCTTTGACTTGCTTCCCAATAATTTTTCCAGGGGAAGCAAAACGTTTTCAGATGATGAGTTCGGGGCGAAACAGCACACCAGAAAGAGGAGGAATAGCAAACTTGTTTGGAAAGCCTTTGTATACATGTCCCGGGCAGGGGAAGAAATAGAATTCTGCACATGCTCGGGGCCGTTCTCGTTATCACTAATACTACACGTGCCCCAGAGAATGGCTGAAGGAGAAAGACTCGATATTCTGCAGCTCCGTTCCTTTCTCCGCCCTCCGCCGATCGAGGCCAGTTGTTGTTGTTGTTGTTCAGTCGTTCAGTCGTGTCCGACTCTTCGTGACCCCATGGACCAGAGCACGCCAGGCACGCCTATCATTCACTGCCTCCCGCAGTTTGGCCAAACTCATGTTAGTAGCTTCGAGAATACTGTCCAACCATCTCATCCTTTGTCGTCCCCTTCTCCTTGTGCCCTCCATCTTTCCCAACATCAGGGTCTTTTCCAGGGAGTCTTCTCTTCTCATGAGGTGGCCAAAGTACTGGAGCCTCAACTTCAGGATCTGTCCTTCTAGTGAGCACTCAGGGCCGATTTCCTTGAGAATGGATAGGTTTGATCTTCTTGCAGTCCATGGGACTCTCAAGAGTCTCCTCCAGCACCATAATTCAAAAGCATCAATTCTTCGGCGATCAGCCTTCTTGATGGTCCAGCTCTCACTTCCGTACATTACTACTGGGAAAACCATAGCTTTAACTATACGGACCTTTGTCGGCAAGGTGATGTCTTTGCTTTTTAAGATGCTGTCTAGGTTTGTCATTGCTTTTCTCCCAAGAAGCAGGCGTCTTCTAATTTCGTGACTGCTGTCACCATCTGCAGTGATCATGGAACCCAAGAAAGTGAAATCTCTCACTGCCAGTGCGCATGCCAAATCGAGGCCAGTGCGCATGCCAAATCCCTGCGTCCTTTGTATTATACGTGCTTTAAGTTTTTCTATTGCGCTTGCGCAGTCCTCTTCCCGCCCTGCCCTTTCGTAATATATCCTAGAGACAATAAGGACATCTGAAAAAATAGAGCGACACACAAAGGCTATACTTCCGGTATCAATTGAAAAGGAGATGAAGATGGCCGCCATTGACCATTTTAAAGGGGGGGTAGTAACGCGGTTCTATACCTTCATATCTTCATGTTAAAAGCCCCTTAATTCTCCGCTCCAGAAGTTGTGTCGTGCAGACAGGGACAGAGTATGAAAAATCCGTAATACTATTATCTTTCGAAAATAGTACTGACTATCGCAGGGACAGAAACAAGGCCTTAGAGCTCTCTATTTTCTATCTCTATGGTCACGGTCGTCTTCAAGCAGTTGTAAAAGAGGGCGCATGCGTTATAACGTCTCAATGCACGCGCTAAACGGGCGAATTCTGTAAAAGGCGATGGCCATTGGGCAGAAAGGGAAGGCAGGGAAGAGTTCCCGGCAGGCTCCGCGGCTACCGAGTATTTAACCCTTCGGCGGGCGAGCTCTGTTTCTCTATCTAAGGCAGTCCTGCAGCAAGGTATGTAAAGGGCACGGGAGGGAGAATTGTTGCTTTTAAATCCGGTGCCATCCGCGACTTGTGGAGGGTTTCAGGCCTGCAAATCCCACTGAAAGGCTTCTGTACTCTTTCCCTCATCTTTGGGTGTGAATATTGAGTAGCCCTTGAGCGTTTTTGTTGAGAAAGGATGCGATCAACGGGCCGCGTATGATCCTGCAAGCTCATGCAACGCTTAATTGGGCGCAAGGCCCTTGGATCTCTTGTGGGACTTACTTCTGAGTAAGCATTCGGCCAGTTCTATATAAGAGGTGGCTGAAATACAAATGAAGGTTACTTTATTTGCCATTTAAGTGTAATTAATACTTGATTTGATTTCATTTTTTAATTGCTTCACATAAAATATCTCGCAGCGATTCCCGATGCCTGGAATAGGTAGATTTTTGTATGTGCCTGTGGACGCTTAAAAACCCTACCGAACTGGATGCCTATCAGAAAATGTGAACATTATGGGTGTTACCCATAATACTTTTTTAAAGTTTATATTCCATTCATCAACCACAAGGCTGCCAGGCTACAGTGTTTATAAGCTAATTTTTACAGATTTATGCAACACAGGCCATGAAGCATAAATATGATGAAGGCTTACAGCAGCCTAACTTACTATTATGGATCTGATCCAGCTTGTGTAATACTTTCTGTGATGCTAATTCTATGCTCTATTGTTCAGAAAATAATAATGGTTAGGGATCCAATGATTTTTTAAATGGTGTAACTATGCTGTGTTAATCAGAAAGAAATCTCTTTGAGCTTGGTGCAATATGCTTCTGAGAAATTAGGCATAGGTTTCCATAACTTTTAAGGAGGGTCTGCTTTAGATCTTTCTGATTAAAGTTGGTCACTGGAAATTGAAACCCAAATTACCTTCACAGAGTACTCTGGGGAGTAATTGATAAACCACTTTAGGAATTGCAGCTCTGTGGGAGGAATAAGGATCCCCTAACAACTCTTAGCACCCTTAACAAACTACAGTTCCCAGGATTCTCTGGGGGAAACCGTGACTGTTTAAAGTGGTAGAATGCATAGCATTGGTGGGGCCCTAGACTTGGCGTTATTGTAAGCCATCTGCTCCAACCCGCCACATCAAATCCATAGTGAGGTCATTCCCTAACAGACTGCATTTGCTTAAAAACTTTTGAGGTCAAGTCTGGTTTTGGTATAAATTCCCCAGCCATAAGGGGGATGTGGCTGGAGCTAGTGCACCCTCTGTATATTTAATGTCTTTCTCTGATGAAACTACACAGACCTGTACTGAAAAGTTCTGTGAGGACACCATTTTGTTTCTGAGAATGGACTCCTGGCTGCCATAGTCAGTTACTACTTTGTAGGATTATAGTATATAACTTGGAAATGTGTAGCTTATAATCGGCTGTTGGCTTTTTCTCCCTCCAGACCTGAATTTGCAAGATCATGTGCGACTGCTTTCCAGGTGAGGTTTCAATCAAATGTGCTTAAGCTGTTCTTTGTTACATACTTGGAAAAATGAGCAGTTGTTGGGCAATTGATGTTTGGTACATGGGAGGTTTTTAAAATATAATATGCTGTGTATTTACATTGATGTCCAAACATAAAATTTGAAAATGTCCTATGAGGTGTACTGTATTTGAATACCATGTTTTAGAAGCTAGTTCTAACCATTGTCTAGCATGTTGCAGAGGAGGTTTGGGTTATAACTCTGCAGTGTTTTTGATCCTTCAATTCATTTCTTGCTGGGTGGCTGTGTGTGTGTTTGAACAGACCCATGAAGCCCACTTGCTGTTTCTGAAGACCTTAGAATGTTGTACTTGGTACCGCATAGCTCAAGCTGTTAAAAAGAGCACTTCCTTGGGTGCCCTTTCTAGCCATTGTTACAAGGGCATCAAGTGCTACAGAGATGAAATCCACGAACTCTCTCTTTCTGAGGCTTCAGTGGAGAAAACCTTTACCAGATTCTGAGTAGCACTAGCCCTGGGCATCAGTGTGGGAGATGGAAGTAGATTTTGCCAAAATGCCCTGACAAAATTGTTGTATGTCCGAGACACAAAAACCATGTGGTCAAGTTGTGTAGAATCTCCCCCTCACACACACTTTTGGTATAGCAGCGTTAGTGGTTGGAGGCAGTGTGATATTTATATATTTATTTATTTCTCCCCATTCTACAGCTGCAAGAGTCATTGGCGATGTGTCTGTACCACATGTAAGTATTTTATTTAGATTTATAAAGTCTGCCAACCCCATTTTTAAAGTGCATTGAGGACATGCTCAAAGGAGCTGTAATTAAAAACAATACTCCATTCACCACTTCTGTAACTGCCACTTTGGCTACAGTGCTCATTGAATAACGTGACCAGCTGGATAATGTAGAAGCCCATTTCCCTTAAACTTGAGATATTTCTGTTTATCTAGTCACTGTAATTTTTGGTGATTTGCTCTCGGATCCAGAGCAAGGGGGAACAAAACCTGGTCCTCTTGCATTGTATGTTGACATGTACAGTTTTATTATACTTGCATGCTATTTACAGAACTAGTCCATTTGAGTATGAGCAAAGTAGTCTTGTTGCAGCCAGTGTGGCAAATTTCTAGTGGGAGGGGGCAGAAGGATTTCTTCTCTGGACAAATCCTCTGGGTGTACTTCAAAAATAGAAAGCTTCCAGCACACCCTACCAGCTGTTTTGAGCTCCTTTTTGCTGCCTTACTGTGTTCAGTGATGTTTAACATTGACAAGCATATATCTGATGTCTAGTGATGTCAGCTTCCTATCTGAGAACACAAGACCTTCTAGCTTGCTGAGGGAGGGAGGAAGGAATGGATGGATATATAAAAAATGCTTCTGATTTCCTTAATTACAGGATGCATATTCCTGAACAAGGAGCAGCTGTGTGGAAAACCCTTAAGAGGTATGTTTGAGGACCAGTGCATCTGAATGATGGGGAGGCGAGACCTTTGGGTGCTGGGTGTGTTTCAGTCGTTTGCGCTTGACTGTTTAGTTTGAAATGATGACCTACGTTGATGGACGACATTTAGTCTCATGGCAATAGAGTTACCAAAGCCCTGATCAAACTGCTGCTCCTCCGTGTAGCAAATGCATTCTGTCCTAAGTTTCCTTTTACTGAACAAGTTCTTGTGTCCTACACAGGTGCCATGGACCCTGGCCAAAAAAGGTGAGTATTGGAGGTACAGCTCATTTGTGCATTATTTAATATAGGGGTGGGGATATTGTTAAGATTCCCAGCTCCCATCAGCCCTGGCCAGCATTAACAAGGATTCTGGGAGGTGTAGTTGAGCCACATCTGGAGGACCTGACATGTTCCTAATCTCTGGGTTTAGTGTATTGTTGCTCTTGCTTCTGTATTGCCACCCAACTTGCACCTGCTGTCTCCCCAGTGATGAGACTTTTACCGCCCCAGTCTGATTTCTTGTGACTGAGTGGTCCTTTCTGAGGCTTAAGAGCTCAGCAGGACTTGGGTGAGGTTGGAAGGTCATAGCTGCAAATCAGGACTTAATAATAATAATTTTCTCTTGCTTTCCAGGATCTGCTGTTTCTTTCAAACGGCAGAATGGAGCAGTTAATTTAAAAGACTGTGCTTCCAACAGGTACGTTTTTTTCCTCGCAATTGAACAGCCACATGCTAGCAAGAAGAATTAAGATCTAGGAATCTCAAACCTAAAGCATCACTCTGGTCCCAATGAAGAAATCCTAATGCGTCTTATCTTCTGTTTTGGCGCCAGAACCTGCAAAGGTTGAACCCACTGGGGCCAGCAGAGGGGAAAGATGAAACTCTGCTCCAGAAGGAACTGTCTGATGGGACTTAGGTCTGATGAGGAAGGGCTGTAGATCAAGTTCATTTTTATATGCATTTATATACATAGATGATTTTTCTTTCCTTCAGAATGCAGTACATACTCGAGAGACTCCCTTGTGGACTAGACTGCTTGTCCTCCTGTCTCCAAAGGAGAAAAGTGAGTTTGCATATAGCTCTAACCTTGCTTTTCTCTCTGCTAATAGTCAATTCATCCACCCCCCCCCCCCAGTTCCCACTGACATGATGATCTCACTTGGAATCTCGTTCGGCTGAATTTTGCTGTTGAGAAGCGGAATCTGAGCATCAGTTGGGAGAGTGTCTAAGCTGGAGGTGGTGGTAGTTGCTGTATCAAAACTGGCTAAATAATGTCCCAGCCATTACATTTCTGCTCCAGCTTTTAAGCTAATGGGGTTTCTTCAAATTTGAAGATTCCTTCTTGTGGACTAGAGGTAGTGCTTGACAATTTGTTTCTTCTGGATTTCCCCCCCTAAATGGTAAAACCATCTTTCTTGCAGAATGGTGAACCTGAATTGGGCCCGCCCTCCCTCCCTCCCTGATGGAGATTGAGCAGGTAAAGTTTATCTGATAGGTAAAATGGTAGCACGTGTGAAAAACTTAAAATACAATTTTATTCATGTCTGCTTGGAAGTTCAGTGGGGCTTACAGCCATGTAAGTATAAAGGATTGAAACCTTCGAATAGCTGGCTTTCCAGATTACAGCTCTCTCTGGGGGATTCCGGAAGCCCTGCTCCCTGTAACTTTCCAGTATGCATTAAAAAGAGGACTCCATAGCAGCTCTCTTGTGCCTTGAGCTGTGTTTTTCCAGAGGACTCCCATAAGGAAGTTAGGAAAGATGGAGCAGTTAGTTGCCTGCAGTTTTAATGATGAGTTTCACTAGCTCACTTTGATCATTTTATAAAACCATGAAAATGTTTGAACAGCTGAAAAACTGCAAAGAAACAAATTAGGTAGACTAAGCAGGATTTTTGGGCCTTGGGTCTGATTGTGTGTGTGTGTTTTTCCCCTCCTTGTAGATGACTCCCTGAAACTAACTATAGTCCTAAGCTAGCTGCCAGACCATTGGTCCATCCATCTCTGCATTGTCTACATGAACTGGCAGCAGATGCAAAGAGGGTAAGTGCTTGCCCTCCACAGTTGGGTGTGTGTGTGTGAGAGAGAGAGAGAGAGCGCACTCCCTCCTCTTCCCAAGTTGGCTCCAGTGATGAGATTGTTACCGCCCCAGTCTGATTTCTGTGACTGAGTGGTTCCTTCTGAGCCTAGGAGCATGGCAGCGACATTTGTGTAAGAGGTGGGAGATCACAGTTGCTCTTTGACTTCATTATACTTAACATCTGTTTTTTCCTTTTAATAGAAGAGCTCAAATTGGACAGTGTGGGACTCCTACTGGTCTTTCCAGTAACTGGTAGCTTCCTTAGTTGTGATATTGCTGCAGCATTGATTCCTTCTAGCCCACTTCACCCGGCCTGTACAAGATCACCCAGCCTTGCTTTGCATCCAACAGGTGAGCTTTAAAAACTGACCGCTCTAAGAGAACAGTAGGGCAGGCAAGTGGGGGGAGAACCAGGGTTGATGGGAGTTACAGTTGAGCAACATTTGAACAGGCCACAGGTTCTGCAACTCTGGGGGCTAGGGGAAGGATTGAGGTATTACATAGTCCCAGAACATGAGCTTTTGGTATTGTGGTATGGGGAGGGGTCCCAATGAGGAGATAAGGCAACATGTCTTACCATCTGTCTTGGCTCCAGAACCTGCAAAGGTTGAACCCACTGGAGCTGGCAGAGTGGAGAAGAGGAAACGCTGCTCCAGAAGGAGCTGTCTGATGGGATTCGTGGGAGGACAAGCGCAGTGGTTGTGTATGGTTTTGATTTGTCACCTATAGTGACTCATCTTTGCTGTCTTTGTTTTCTTTCTCCCTCCTGCCCTGCCCCGCCCCCCTTCATACACAGGCATGCACAGTTGGAGACTGTTCTCAAGATGATCAGCAAGTTGTCAGTGCTTTAGCACTTGGAGTGGGGGAGTGTCTATAGCTCTTGAATCATCCAGACCACAAGAAGGGAGAATCAATCCAATGTTATTGTTTGTAGCCAGTGGCCATTGCAATACAATGTGAATACAACGCACAGTTGCAAAACGACAGTGTTTCCTAACTAACTACAAACTAAATTTCATAGAAATGCATTGTGGCCAGTACTGAATAAATTACATATGTGTGACACATTGCCTTTTGTGTTTTTTCTGAGTCGTGGTAAAGGGTTGTCTGTAGCAAAGTTGATGAGTGGATATTTCTTTACACCACAATATACAGGGCTCTTCTGTATCCATTCCAGTAACTTGCAAATGGCAGAAATTGCCTTGTTTCTTCATATGTATTTTCCTGAAATTGACACTCTTTGCAAATGTGATGGAGGGGAGAGCTGGGTATGATAATTGATACTTGGGTATAAAGTTACATCTGGTAAAAGGTTTCTTTTCCTTCTGCAAGCCAAGGGAACTCTTGACAGCTACACAGCGCCATCTGCTGTGTCTATAATAACACCAATTCACAATGTCAAGCCACTCGATTCAGTGGATTGTGAGAGCTCATAAGCTGTCAAGTTGTGTTTCCATACACACATTGCATGATGCCCTTACGTGATTTACATAGTGTGTATATAAGCCAAAGAACTGATGTTAAAACAAAAGTTGTTAGACAAGGGATAAGATGATTTAAGTCTATACATTCTATTCGTTGACAACCCCAAGCCTTAGCCTCTTGAGAAATTCCTATGAATGTTTCCCCACTGCTTGTTCCTGCAAAGGACAGCAAGTAATTGTTAGCATGTTATTGATATCGGGATGTAAGGAAAAAACAGGAACTGGCAGGAAGACATTTTGGGGCGACAAAATTATTCATGCCTGCATAACTTCTGTTTCAGTGTACCTGAAGAAGTGTGCATGCACACGAAAGCTTATGCCTAGAACAAAGTTGGTCTCGGGTGCTACTGGACAATTTTTTTAGTTATTTTGCCTAAGGAAGTGTCAATGACTTACCTTTAAGCTGTGAAACTTATCTGTAAAACTGGTGTACGTCCTTTCTATGACTTATTTCTAATGTATGACATACTCTTGTTGTGAGGACTGCGAGGAAATCACCTGTGGATCAAAAGGTGTTTAAAAAGTTATATCCTATTAAAAGACATGGCTTACAAGCTGCCTTGCTTACATATACAATACTCTGGTTGGCCTCTGCTTCTCTCTGACCAATAAGAGACCTTCCTGAGGGACTATACAGGCTCTATAAACCTCATAAGGGACTTAAAGAAATTTTTCTTGTAACCTCAGTGCTGAACGATGCATTTGGTAGCTGGGTGATGTATAAACCTGGTTCTCCCTAAAGTTCCTTAGCTAGAAGGCTCTTCCTGGTGGCTGTCACACCAGTCCAGTGGGTATCAACAAATGTCAAGTTGATTTCACGGAGTCATTGACATTAAAAAAAACCCAATCTTAAACAGACTTGGCAGAGTATCGGGCCTCACTCACCTCTGCTTTTTGACCTCCCTCCCCTGCTTCAGCTTCTGCCCCTGACTTGATTTCTTTCTGCCATAGACTCCCAGCTTACTAAGCCCTATTACCTCCTGACATGACTTCTCAGTCTTCTCCCTCTGACCACTGAGCCTTCCCTTAAGAGTTCCCCAGTCCTTTGCATCCAACAAAGGTGCCAAGTTGCCTCTGGAAGAGCCAGACACTGAAGCTGTACCACACTTCGGCTCAGCGGCTCCCTCAACATTGAGGGGGACTGGCCCCCTTCCAAGAAATACTGAGGGGGCTGAAGACACCTCAGCACCCTTGAGCTGGCACGCCTGGCGTCCAATGTGTCCCTGGCAGTTTACATCTGTAAAATAAGCTTTCCACACACGCTATCTTTCCAGCCAAGCAAAAGCATGATCAGAGTTCGAGGTCATATTCCAGCCCAACAAAAACAGGAAGGTGGGAAACATGGCCAGAGACGGTTGTGGCCTGAGAGGGTTGTGGCCATTGGGGGGAGGGATAAGACCTGATAAAGAGTCCCAAGGGTCTGGGTTGAGGTTCCCCATCTCCCTGCTGTACTGGAAAGGACTGCATGGGAGATGTTTATTCTGTCTTTTTGCCACTGAGTCATGTGGATGAACAGCAAGGCCTGTAGCAGATTTGGGGTGAAAAGGCAGCAGCAGCAGCAGCAGCAACAACAAAAATCATACTGTATGTAGTTTGTTGCTAATTGTATTTTTACTGACAGAGCAAGGGAGAGTGTTTGTCGGGTTTTCACAAAGTCACTTGGCTGGCTTTGGGTGCAAGATGCTGTGACTTGCAAATTACCATATGTAGTGATGGGATCTGATGAGAATCATTTGCCAGACAAATGATTCTGGTTTGACTACACTGACTGGCAGCAGTTCTCCTGAGTTTCAGACATGAAATATTTCACAACGCTACCTGAATGTGCCAGGGATTGGCATGCATGCAAGAAATCTGCTTGGTTTCACACGGGACATTTCCAGCCCTTAAGAACACAAGAAAAGCCTGCTGGGTCAGGCCTATGGCCCATCTAGTCCAGCATTCTCACAGTGACGGGAAAGCCACAAGCAGGACCTGAGCACATGAGCGCTCTCCCCTTCCTATGGTTTCCAGCAACTGGTATTCAGAAGTATTACTTTGGGGGCAAAGCACAGCCATTGTGGCTGGTAGATATTGATAACCCCCTCTCCTCAATGAATTTGGTGTCCATCAGGAGTGAGTCACACAATTTAACTCTGCGCTGCATGCAGAAGCCTTAGAGTGAACCTCTGACTCCTTGCATGCAACGTCGATTCTTTATCAACATGACTGGCTCCTCAAGGACTTCGTCTAAAAACATGCCTCCCGAGTTGTTGTTCTGGGCACCGTCCCAGAGATCAGCAGGGCAAAGGAAGCCGCTCAGGCTTCGGCGGCAAATCCAGGCCTCGCCCCCGGCCTCTGGCATTCCAAGGCCTCTTCTAAAAACGTCCCTTGGCAGTTGTTATTCTGGGCACCCACCCAGCAGCTTCGCAGGGGCGAAGGAATCCACACAGTCTCCGGCAGCAAGTCCAGGCATGCCGCCGGATCCAGCCCCTCGTTAGCCTGCCCCCTTCCTCTCTGTCTCTCGGCAGCGGGAACCTTGGTCCTGGCACCGACCCACAGCAGGCCTCGGCCCCCCTGAAGCGTGCGATGGGTCATCGATGGCTGGCTTTGGCTCTGATACTGGCTGCCGCAGCTGCTCCCAACCGCACGGCAGGCAACGTGCATGAGTCAGAGGTCCCGGGTGCACCCTGCCCTCAGGAAGAGAACCCGGCAGCGCCGTCGGGAGAGCAGCACGTGGCGGCCAGGTTCAGCACATGCATGTTGCAGTGCGCTGCGCAGGCGATGCTCGGGATGGTTGGCGCCAAGAGCTCCGTCTCCTTGAAGCTCAACGAAGGCAGGGAAGGTAAGGGAGGTGGAGGGCCACCCAAAGCAAAGCTGCCATGCCTGCCTTGGAATCCCAGCTGCGTAGCCAATCGAGTGGCAGCAGGGAGGGCCCCACAGGCTCCACCCCAGGGTGGCTTCCCTGCTCTGCTTGCAGCTGCTGGGTGTCACAGGAGCTACAAGGCCTGCGAGTTCTGTGGGGAGGGCAGGGGAAGAGGCAGGGTGGTCACTTTTGCATGGAAGATATTCCATAATCTTCCATAATCTTCGTGTGCATTAGTTTATATGTTGAAATGCAAAGGTGTAAATAATTACGGGAGACAACCAGGGCTTTTTTTCCCAGCAGGAACTTGCCAGAACTCAATTGGCGCCATTGCCATTCTAAGAGAACGAGGGAGGTGTTTGTGGTGAGTTCCAGCACCTCTTTTTCTAGAAAAATAGCACTGGCGACAAACATTTTACGCGCGTTCAATATGTGCACGACTGCGCACATGCGCATCGCCAAGAACCTGGAAGTGGCATGCAAAAGGGGGGGGTGGCCTCCGAAAGAGCGTGAAAACAGCATGAAAACAGTGCCCAGCAATCCCTTTGCAAGTGCAATCCCAGGAACCTTTGCACCGACCACTGAGGCCTGTGGAGAGTTGGTGTTTGAGCAAGGAGGTTTTGAGGGCGATTGCAGGCTTTCAAGGGCGTTCCCAACACACGCAATTTCACTTAATCGTGCGGTGCCTTGGTACGTAACCCCCTGCGTAAATGGGCAGTTGCCTGTACAGTAATTTAAATACCATGCTCCTTTTTCGGCTGTGTACACCTGGTTCCTCTCCCCCCCTGGGAACAGCAGTATAGTAGTTTGTTAAGGGTGCTAGGAATTGTGTAAACTACAGCTCCCAGGATTCTTTGGGGGAATGTCAAATGCTTTAAATGTGCCTTAAATATATGGTGTGTTCACAGCCATAGAGAGGATCAGTCTGTGTACCTCCTCCATCTGCTGTCCAGGTGCCAGTGCTGATGGGGGTGGGGGGCATAGCTAGGCTTTATCCCTCCCACTACATGTAATATGGAGTTAATATGTGCCTACCTTACAGGGTTGTTGTAAGGATAGCTGAGGTAGCGCATGGGGACTGTTTTGAAAGCAAGAAGACACAGGAAGATGCTTTATACTGAATCAGACCATTGGCATGCCTTTCTCAGTACAGGATGGTCTACACTGACTGGCTGCAGTACCTCCAGGGTTTCGAGCAGGGTTCTCTCTCAGCACTATCCAGAGGTGATGCAGATTGAACCTGGGACCTTCTGCATGTAAAGCACTACCACTTTTGCTGCATTCTGGTTTTGCAAAAAAAACAGAGCAACTGTTAAGATGAAGGACCTGGAAGTCCAAACTATATAGCCATTGAACTGTGCAGGGTCTGTGGGTTATTTTAAATATATATCTGAAGAAGTGTGCATGCACACGAAAGCACATACCAAGAACAAACTCAGTTGGTCTCTAAGGTGCGACTGGAAAGAATTTTCTATTTTGTTTTAAAAATATATGTTTGCAGGCCTGTCTTAAAGAGCCTTTGCTATCTTGCTCCTCTGCCTGACAGCTACTGCCCTGACGGACTCTGCCCTGGGAGGAGAGAAGTGTTGGCAATCTGATCTGAGGCAATTTGGCCGCGATTGCCAGTTGATGGGAATCACAAGCAGGGGAAACATTCTTGCATTCAAGCCCTGCTAGTGGGCTTCCCAAACGTACCTATGAGATTGGGGCCTAATCCAGCAGGACTCTGAATACCAGCTGCTGGGACTTGCCAGCCGCGAGAGCACTGTTGCACCCAAGTCCTGCTTCCCACTGGGGCCTCCAGTTGGCCACTGAGAAAAGGATGCTGGACTTGACGGAACTTTGGTCTGATCCAGGGTCGTGGGTTCAATTCCCACATTGGGCAAAATATTCCGGCATTGCAAGGGGTTGGACTAGATGACCCACGTGGTCCCTTCTATGGTTCTATGCAGTAGGGCTCTGCTTAGATTGCTGCTGTTCATTTATTTGATTTCATATCCAACCCTTCACCTTAAGACGCCAGGGAAGGTTACTGCAACTTAAAATTAAATATTCAAAACCGTTTAAAATAAAGTACAATCACACAAATTACGATCACAGGCACAAGGCGGGTTGAAAGACCTGGGCAAATGTTGTTCCCAGAAGCACCTCATGGTCACTGGCACACTCCTTCAGCTGGTGGAGCATACTGAGGCCTACTTTTCTGGATGGATGCTAACAATCCCCACCCCCCCTTCGTTCTCTTTAACAGGTGAGGACCACGAATTTTGCTGGATGCTGCATCTCCGCTGCCAGAAGGGAGAGAGACTCACCAAAGCCTTTGTCCTCCTGAACCTGGAGCAGCCCCCGGGGGGAGGCCAGCCGCCTCCCTACAGGCTCCTCCTCACCACCCCTCCCTCCCTACGCCAGTACTTGAGAGCCCGCCAAGGGAACCGACGTGTGAGGCTGTTGAGCGGGGAAGCCTGCGGTGTCCGCTTCGACGTGACGGAGCCCTTCCTCAGCGCCGAGGGAGGCCAGGAGGCCAAGATGTGTGTCAAGGCTGTCTGTCCGGAGGACGATGCCTGTGGGGCCTTGCGTTGCCCGCCTTTCTTGGCCACTTTGTGGCGTAGCCTGCCCAGGCCGGATGGCTAGACAACAGGAAGGTGGATGGGCTCGCTCCACAGTGGAGTATGATGCCAAGCAACTGTTGGGACTTGAGGGTGTGAGGGAAAGGGCACACAGACTGACATACGCACAAACACACACTCCAGTTCTGCCATTAGCACGCCGGAGGTAGTTTCCTGACAAACTTTACTTCAGAGTTCATTTCTACTTGGCAGTGTCAAAGTTACGTCAAACAACGGAAGTAGATCTTAATATATATCTATATACGTATACGCTGCAGGGAACGTGGAAGGAACCAAAGTATCAACCAAGAGTCGCCAGCATGGTACATATGGGTGCAATGATGCCTTTTCATATCTTCCCCCGAGGCTCACAAAGCCTCTGAGCCCACGCTCAGTCTCTTTGCCCCCCTTGTCAAGAGGGTGGTTATCTTTTTCTCCTTTGAAATGTACAAAGAGCTGAAGGAGGAAGTTGGAAGAATGATGCTCTTTCCCGCTTCCTCTTTCAGCTCTACGTGCTTTCCAAAACTCAGATGAATACTACTGGATCAAACTTTCCCCCAGATCCCCTAGCAAAGCAAAGACCGTCTCTGCACGATCTGTCTTGGGTGGGATAGAGAGAAGTGACCAGAGTGGGTGGTGTCCACATGGGTCTAAAACGGTTGGTGACCGTTGGTATAAGCTAACAAGTAGGGATATACATTTATAGTATACAAAGTGTCACTACTCCCAGGTTGCAACTGCTGCAACTTAAGGGGCTCAGCTGGGTGCTAGGTGGGTCTAGCAGAGCTCCAGGTCCACGTGGTATGCTTAAACTTGCTAACACAACTATCTTAAATATGCTTCACCCACACTGCCATTCAGCATGTGATGTGCTGTGAGCACCAGAAGCAGGTGGGAATGGAGGCTGCTGAACTAACAGCAGCTGTAGTCTGGAGGAAAGGCCATAGCTCATTGCTAGAAACATCTGCTTTGCATGCAGAAGGTCCCAGATTCAATTCCTGGTATCTCCTAAACCCCTGGAGAGCCACAGTCAGTGAGTGTATGCAATACTGAGCTAGATGGACCAATGACCTAACCCAGTACAAAGCTTCTTCCTACAGTAAGACAGCATGAAACAGGATTCTCTCCCCCGTGGCACGGCCTGGATGTCTGTACCGCACACTAAATGCTTATAGATGTCAAGTTAAGATGCATCTTTTTCTTCAGGCTATGGAGATGACTGATGTCAAGCATCGTATTTTCTGCTGTTGGAATTTATGTTTTATAATGTCCTTGGTTTTGTGATTTTTATATATTGATGTATTTTAATGGACTGTAGTTTACTGTCCTGGGAATTTTTGAATTGAAAGGTGGAAATCTAATAAAACATCATCATCATCATAAATAATGATACAGCTGTCTCTCCCCTTTGACGGTAGATCCCCGAGTAAGAATGTGATGAGCTTGAATCCTGCGAAGGCAAACACATCGTGGATGAGTGGTTTCCATGCCAGAGAAACTGGTCAATTGCCTTCCCTGGATGGGGTTGCACTCCCCCTGAAAGGGTGGGTATGCAATCTGAGTGTGCCTCTGGATCTAGCATTGTCACTAGAGGCCCAGATAAACCTCAGTGGCTAGAAGCACCTTTTACCAGTTGCTACTGGTGCGACAATTACAGCCATTCCTGGACTAGGAGAGCATGACCATTGTAATTCAGGCACTGGTGACTTCTGTGATCTGCGGAACTGGCACTGTAAAGGTGCCACATATATGTTTTCCACACTTGGAAGAAATTGATCTTTTAGCAGCTATGCTTTGGAACTCCCTGCCTATTGACATCAGGCTGCGTTTTTTTGGTACCCAAGGTCACCTCAGTGAGGGCCGAGTGTGGATTCAAACTCTGGTCTCCAAGGTCCTAGTCCGACACTCTAGTCTAGCCCCTTCTTGGTAGTGGCATTCACCCTGTGGAACGCCCTCCTATCAGATGTCAAAGAAATTAACAACTATCTGATGTTTAATAGAAGACATCTGAAGGCAGCCCTGTTTAGGGAAGTTTTTAATTACTGATGTTTTAATGTATTTTTAATCTTTTATTGGAAGCCGCCCAGAGTGGCTGGGGAAACCCACCCAGCCAGATGGGCGGGGTATAAATAATAAAATTATTATTATTATTATTATTATTATTATTATTATTATTATTATTATTATTATTACACCACACTGGTTTCCTGTGCAGTTATTCCTGCAGGGCTCACCTGACGCTATCCCCCTTTCGGAGCTCTATTTGCCTGCAAAATAGTCTCCTTCCCCAGCTGAAGCTCACTCAGTGGGGTCTAGGCAGGAAGAAGATCCATAAACAGCCCCGTCCCCTCGCTATCAGGAAAACAAAGGGACCACCAGGAAAGGGGAACGGCGTGCCAGTGGGATTGCTAAGAGTGCAACACCGAGGAAGCCGCGCTGGCGAATCAGCGTGGGGCCTTAGTAACATTCTCTTCCGGTGTTACACTCTAAAGCGTCCGGCTCAACAGGGATTTCGGGACAGGACGAGCCTCGGGAAGTCCAGAGGCGGGGCGACAGTAGAAATGGCGTCTCCGGCGCGGGGTAACCACGTGTGGGTGGGGTCCGAGACGGGCATCCTGAAAGGTAATGGAGGATACGGGGCTCGACCGCTACTTGGGGTGGGATGTCTATTATTCAGCGACGCTGGGAAAACGGAGAGCCTTATGTGGCTTTCGGGGAAATAACTGAGGAGGAAGTGTGGGTAGATGCTGTTCCTAGTGGCAGGAGGGGGGTGAGGTTGCCCGCACATTATAGGTAGTACATGTGAAAGAAGGGAAGGTGATGGGGAAAAGAGGATGGTTTCTTGCATGGTGAGCATATATGTGTAGACAATGAATGCTTGTTTGGAGGGCGGAAAAAGTGGGATAGGAATATGAACAAAAGAGGCTAGGGCAATAGGCTTTAGTCATAGTGGCTCAGTGGAACCTCCAGCTCTAGAGGCAGTATACCTCGGAATTTGTTGAGGACAAGTGAAAGGGGAGGGCGGTTGTCTTCATGCCCTGCTTGTGAACTTCACAGAGGCATCAAGGTTCGCCAGTGTTGAAACTGTGATCCTGGAATAGGTGCACTGTTGGGTTAGGTCCAGCCCAGTTCATGGTATGCTTGTAATGGGGAGGGGGAGATAGGGACACTGTGAATAAGGTCTCTAGACACAAAGGCCAGAGGAGATACAGAGTGAGGCTTATGTGGGAGAGGAATGCAGCAAAAGCCTTTTACATAAATACCTATCGCTTACCAGTCTAGTAGCGGGATGCTGTTGCTGTGCCTTTAAAAGGAGCTTGATCAGCTAGGTCTTGTAAAGTGGGGATTCCTTTAAATAATTATTGGCTGTGCTGGCTGGGACTGGTGGGAGTTGTAGTTCAACAACATTTGGAGGGCCACGGGTTAGTCACTCCTGGTGTAGATCAAGTCCATGTTAAAGGTCACAGTGCCAGGAATGGTTGAGAAGTTGCCAAACCTTCGTCATAAGACTTAGCAGGAGGGAGCTAGATTAGAACACTGCCAGGAGCAGATAGAGGTCCACTAGCCCAGGCATAGGCAACCTTCGGCTCTCCAGATGTTTTGGCCTACAACTCCCATGATCCCTAGCTAACAGGACCAGTGGTCAGGGATGATGGGAATTGTAGTCCGAAACATCTGGAGAGCCGAAGGTTGCTGACCCCTGCACTAGCCCCTCAGCTTCCCCTTTGCTGGTGGTGAGTGACACAGGGAGAGTTTGCCATCAACCTGTTTCTCTTTCCCCCCCTTCCCAATAATATCCCTTTCGTTCTCTTTTCTCCTCCTTCTAGGGATCAACCTGCAGAAGAAACAGGCCACAAACTATAAGTCAGGAGATGCGGTACTCAGTCGACATGAAGCTGTTACTGCCATGTGTTGGGGCGATCCCTACGAGTCTGAGGTAGTGGGGTTGCCAACTCCTAATGCAGCTGGCACATTTTAGGGGACTGGATGCTGGGAAAGAAAAACAGGATACCTCATTGTATGGGTAGCTCCCTGTTGGACTGTTGGTCCCTCTAGCTCAGTATTGTCCAATCAATCAAACTAACTAACTAACCACCCAACAACAACCTTCCCACAAACCCATTTAAAAGGTTGTAGAATATTAATCAGCTAAAGGGAAATATTTTCACCTGCAGCCTAAAGATGTATAATGAAAGACAAGCCTCCCTCACAGCTCCTCGTGCATAAGATCTGTGCATCTAAGCCATGGGGGAACACTAACAGAAAATCTCCTGAAGACCTCAGAGTTTGAGCAGGGATCATGCGTGCCTGAAGTATCCTGGACTCAAGTTGTTGAGGATCAGTACAAGAACATTGAACCTGACCAAGAGTCATGTGGGCAGCCAGTGCAAGCATTTGGGCACTGGAGTTATGTGCTGGTGATAGTCTGTCACCACCAACAGTCTAGCTGCAGTGCTTTGCACCACCCGGAGCCTCCGGAACAGGCCCAAGGGTAGCCCCACGCAGGGTACTTTGCAGTAATCAAATACTGTGGCCAGACTATCTCTGTCTAAGAGTGGTTGTAGTTGGCATACCAGCCATGGCTGTAAAAGGCCCTCCTTGCCTTTACAGAGTCTTCCTTGTATTGTCTTTTGTGACTGGCAGTGTCTCTCCAAAAGCTTTTCCTATCCCCTGCACTTGAGGGCATTGTAACTGGCGATGCCAGAGGTTTGAATCTGGGACTTATTTTTGCATACATTCTCTCACTGAGGTGCAGTCACTTCTCTGAAAGAATGCAGCGAGGGAAGTGCACATTGGTTCCTTAATAGTTTGTTTTCTTTCCTCTTGTTTCTTCCCAGATCTTTGTGGGATGCCTTGATGGATCTGTCAGACTGTTCAGTACTGAGAAGGGCAAGTTTACTGAGTCACGAGACTGTCTAGGAGGCGAGGGACCCTTTTGTGGCTTGGCTGTGCTTGACAAGTAAGTCTGAATCCCTTCAAATCCTTAGCCTTCATCTACCTCAGGGAAAGGACGGGCTTCATGTCACTTGATATGACACCCATGGATTCAGCAGAGATGATCCTTGGGTGTTTAGAATGCACTCTCTTGGGCTGCCACACACATACGCACACCGAACTTCTGAGGTAGAACTACCAAAAGTACCCTCTGTACCAGTCTCAGCACCTGAGAAGATCTGTAGTGAAGGAAGCAATCTTTCAGGTATTTTAGGGCCTAAACCTCAGGGGTCCTAATTGGCTTGTAAGACCAATTTTCTCCTAGTCACCTGCCCCAGGTGTGAGGCAGATAAAGATGTAGCTATAAAGGAACAACCAGGAACCTTAATCTGTGCCAGCATGGTTCAAATTCAGAACCTTTTAAGTTTGGTACCCTGCAGGCCCCAGAGATTGCTTCCCCTTGGAGGTCCTGAGCATAGCTGTCAACTTTTCCCTTTTCTTGCAAGGAATCCTATTCGGAAGAAGGGAATTTCCCTTTAAAAAAGGGGCAAGTTGACAGCTATGGTCCTGAGTGGTGCCCGTCAGCTGATCAGTTGTGACTTCAAGCCCCCTTCCTGATTGAACATTGGCTGTACAAATGTGTGTTCTTTTCACTGAGTTGTAGGAGGTAAGGCTTTGTGGTATTTTTCCTTCCTTGGAAAGGATTGCCACCAGCACGTCTATCTATGCATTCTCCGCATTTATGGCAAATTAATTTCCCTTTACCTCCCTCCCCTCTTATCTCTCTTCCCTTTTCATGGTTCAACCCATTCCTACAGTTCCCTTATCACCTGTGTACAGTCTGGTTTGCTGAAGGTCTGGCGGGATGCTTCATCAGAAAATGTGAGTCCTGTCTTGGTGCCTGGGGGAGGGGGAGAGGTGGGCTCTAGGCCACACAATGGCCTTTTAAGGAGTCACAAAGCTTTTTATTGTTTGTTTTCAATTTTTTCTATATATGTTTGCAGTCTGAAGTGCTAGAAACTTGTTGGGTTTTGTTTGCTGAAAGAGCTGATATGTTCAGGAAGTTAAATTATGCAGATTGTATCCCATACTTGTCCTACTCAGGGTAGACCCATTGAAGCTAATGAGCTTAGGTTTGTTAATTTGAGTGGGACTCCACTGAATAGAACTTAATTGGATTCAACCTATGACTATACTCCTGTGGAACTGCACCTTTTACACAAAGTGGATTTCTCGCCACCCTCTTTGATGTTGGCATATTTTGGGGAGGAACTGAGAATGAAAGCGGCTTCCCCAAGGCCAGTCATAGCTACTTAGCTGAGGTTTATGAACCTGCATCTGGCAGGTCCT
This sequence comes from Lacerta agilis, assembly GCF_009819535.1. Classification (NCBI taxonomy): domain Eukaryota; kingdom Metazoa; phylum Chordata; class Lepidosauria; order Squamata; family Lacertidae; genus Lacerta; species Lacerta agilis. The sequence goes on along the minus strand of NC_046328.1, from coordinate 29,356,925 downwards.
CGTGTTAGGTAGCCTGCCTACATATAGAACCATAGAATCATTGAGTTGGAAGGGACCCAAGGGCCATCTGGTCCAACCGCCTGCAATGCAGGAATCTCAGCTGAAGCATCCATGACAGATGGCCATCCAACCTCGGCTTAGAAACCCCTAGGGAAGGAGAGTCCACATGTATTTGTCTTGCCTTTGTACACCTTCACCACTAACTCTATCTCTTGCATTGCAGCTGGAGGTCCAGGTGGGCCCTGGCGTGTGCCGCATGCGCCAGAACCCGGAACAGCCTCATCGCGTGGCCACAGGTGGGAAGGAGAACTGCCTCAAGGTGTGGGACCTCCACCAACCACAGGAGCCCATCTTCCGTGCCAAAAATGTGAGTTTGCTATACAGTGGTGCCTCGCAAAACGAAATTAATTCGTTCTGCAAGTCGTTTTGTATTGTGAAAATTTCGTCTTGCGAAGCGCGGTTTCCCATAGGAATGCATTCTGCGGGGGGGAAACCGCAAAACATTTTCGTCTTGCGAAGGACGACCATAGAAAAATTTGTCTTGCGAGTCACCTAAAAAACCGCAAAACCCTTTCATCTAGCAAGTTTTTCATTGCGCGAGGCATTCGTCTTGCGAGGTACCACTGTACTGTGTAAACAGCCTTGGCACCTTTCTCCTTTTTAGTGCACAGATAAGGGCGTAAGAAGAGCCCTGCTGGATCAGGCCAAAGGCCCATCTGGTCCATCATCCTATTCCTGTAGTGGCCAACCAAAAGCTGGACTTGAGCACAACAGCAGCTCTCCCCATTTGCAGTTCTCAGCAGCTGCCATTCAGAGGCACATTTTGCCTCCGACTGGGGTGGGAGAACAACATAGCTAGAACAAAATAGGAAATTCTTTCCAGTAGCACCTTAGAGACCAACTGAGTTTGTTCTTGGTATGAGCTTTCGTGTGCATGCACACTTCTTCAGATACCTTCTTCAGGTACACACTTCTTCAGGTGCACACTTCTTCTTCAGGTATCTGAAGAAGTGTGCATGCACACGAAAGCTCATACCAAGAACAAACTCAGTTGGTCTCTAAGGTGCTACTGGAAAGAATTTCCTATTTTGTTTCGACTATGGCAGACCAACACGGCTACCCACCTGTAACTGGAACATAGCTAGAATCCATAATTAGCCTTCCCTCCATGAATTTGTCCAATCCTCTTTAAAAGCCATCCAAGTTGGTGGTCACTACCGCATCTGATGTAAGCAGATTCCCTAGTGCAGTTCAGGAAAGATCTTTTTCCTTTTCAGATTCTTCAGGATGTTTAATGTATTAGAGAATGGCACACTCTTGCCTTCTTTCACACCATGCCTTGCCATCTTGTCCACAGGTGCGGAACGACTGGCTTGACCTGAGGGTCCCTATCTGGGACCGGGACATGCAGTTCCTGCCTGGATCAGAGAAAATTGTTACCTGCACTGGACATCACCAGGTAGAAGCTGGGGAAGAGAGAGATCTCCACTACATATTTCGGAAAGTTATGCATTTGTTCTCTATGCATTTGGACATCTCTTGAGATATCCTAACCAAAGTTTGCACAGTGCTTCCATGTGTCCCTCGGAACACTGTCCAGAAGGGCTGGAAAAGGTTCCCCATCACTGCATTATAGCATTTGGGAGCATTATAGGGTGGTTGCTGTTGTTGTTGGGTCTTTCATCTGAGGATGAAGACTTCTACTCTTCATCCTTTTGGTCTTCTTCTGCCTCCAGGTCCGGATCTATGACCCTAGCTCCCCACAGCGGCGCCCTGTGTTGGAAGCCACCTTTGGGGAGTACCCACTCACTGCCCTCTCCTTGACACCTGACACAAAGTGAGTCTTCTCCCCAGTGATTGGAATGAATGAGTGTGGTTTAACAAAGTTCAATGAATTAGTTCAAACATCTCCCCCCTACACCTGAATGCAGTTCCCATATTTGCCAGGTGAATTAAATTTGAATGAAGTTTGTTTCAAGGTGGAACTTGGAACGATTTCCAGTTCATCTTCAAGTTCATATTACAAGTGCTTTTCTTCTTCAGAGATTCCTTGGGCATTTTAAGTTTAAAGATCATAATTGTTGGGGTAAATAAGCTAAATTATTCACATTCTGCCATGTGGTTGTTGTTGGGCTTTTTTTGTTAGTCTTCTTAAGTATATTTAATACTTTAGCATAGCAGCTTGTAGCATTCTGAATGCCGGAAAAAATTGCTGAGGATTATTTGTGTGAACCTGGACTGAATGTGAGCAGAATTATTTCATATTGTAAAGGGACAAATGTGAACTGGAACAAGTTCCTTTTTTAAAAATGAACTTTTCAAGCGCTGGATACAATCCCCAGCCTGCAGTGTCCTTGGCTGCTCACACCTAAGTGCCTACATGGATGCTGTCCCTTTGCAAAATTGGAAATATATAATTCCTCCTTTTTCCACTTACAGTGCTGTTGTTGTGGGCAGCTCACGTGGGGATGTGGCAGTAATTGATCTACGGCAAGGTAAGTAAGAACCAGGATGATGGAGTGGGGAGCGGGTTTTGGATCTGAGGAGAATCTGGAAAGAGAGTTGCAGAGGAACAAGGTGGGCTAAAAACGGAGGGCAGAAGGAGATATTGATGTACAGCTGGAGAGGCAACTCTTTGATGATGGGAAGGTTCTTTAAAGTGAGTGGCAGACAGCAGCATTTGGCCAGGCAAAGTTCTTCTGCTATGCTTTTTAGTCAAAGGTTGTTGCCAGCCTTTGTGGTCACATTTTCAAGCTGGGGATGCAGACACCACACTCTCACTCTGAAACTACACACACCCTTGTACTGTGCGGCCTTGTTCTGTTGGCTACAAGATGGTTCCGTACCCCAAGGAAGACCAAGTGGGGAAACATGAACAGTAGAAGACCACCTCCCTTGGGATCCTGTACTTGGAATCTTGTAGTCTATGAACCACAACCAAGTGCAGGAGACAAAATGTCCTGTTTTATTCCACACAAGCGCAAAGAAAAACCTTACAGCTTTTTCTTCAAGTCTGCCTTTGCAACAATATCTTACTATTTGAAGATGTGTGCATGCACACGAAAGCTCATACCAATAACAAACTTAGTTGGTCTCTAAGGTGCTACTGGAAGGATTTTTTAATTTTGTTTTGACTATGGCAGACCAACACGGCTACCTACCTGTAACTATAATAAACTTGTCATGCTGTCACCAAGCTGCAGTTCACTACATTCCAAATTCCACACTTGAGTAGTGTAGCCACACCATACCTGCCGCTCTCATAACTCAGCCATTGTTGTCGTCTTGTGACAGGGCGGTTGCTGAAGTGCCTCAAAGGCTTCGCTGGGAGTGTCCGTGCCATCCAGTGCCACCCTGTGCTTCCACTGGTGGCCTCGTGCGGGCTGGACCGCTTCCTCCGTGTGCACAACCTCCAGCACAAGCGCTTGGAGCATAAGGTGAGGAGGAGCCCAACGCGACAATGTTGCTGGTGGTTGCATATAGATGGTGGGGGGACCTCCCATCAGCGCCAGCCAGAATGGCCAACATTCAGAATTAGTGGGTGGTATGATCATCTCTGGCTATTGGCCATGCCAGCTGGGGCTGATGAAGCTTGAGTTCAACAGTGGCTGGAGGACATCAACATGGGGGCAAACTGGTGGCCTCCTCTCTGCTGCTTAACTGAAATATGTCTGTGTTTGGTTACAGGTGTATCTGAAATCTCGATTGAACTGCTTGCTGCTAACCAGCAGAGAAAAATGGGAGGTGAGTCGAGGCTCTAAGCACGGAGCGGGAGAAGAGGGGAGGATTGTTCTGTCTGACAAGTTGAATGCTTGCACAGATGGAAGATTGTGTAATAGCACAACATTTAATTCCACCCCCATGACGAAAATAGGCAATCAAATGTGATGGGTTGTATCATCTGTTAGTCTTACTGAGAGTACAGTGGTACCTCGGGTTACATACGCTTCAGGTTACATACTTCGCTAACCCAGAAACAATGCTTCAGGTTAAGAACTTTGCTTCAGGATAAGAATAGAAATCGTGCTCTGGCGGCGCAGTGGCAGCGGGAGGTCCCATGAGCTGAAGTGGTGCTTCAGGTTAAGAACAGTTTCAGGTTAAGAACGGACCTCTGGAACGAATTAAGTGCGTAACCAGAGGTACCACTGTATACCTATTAAATTAACCAACATTAGGGCCCATTAGTGTCAGTGGACCTACTCTGAGGATACACACTTACTGTAACAGGAGACATGAGTCAAGAAATCATGGGAATGCCTGTGTAAACAGGTGCCTCTTTAAAAGCCAGCAGCATGCCAATACAGATGGGCACTCTCATATTTCAGCAGGGAGCACATTGCATGCCACTGATGCCACTAGGGAAGCCTGTATTAAGGCGCAAATACATCATTGATCTGCTTTCTCCAGGATGATGGTGCCGACCCTTCAGCTGACCTCCAGAGTGACGTGAAAGAGGAGGAGGAGGTGGACGAGATCTGGAACTCAATGGAAGTGGTTGCCACCAAGCGGAAAGCAGAACGGCAGCCGTGCTCTGACGAGGGGAGGGACGCACCCCGAAGGGACAAGGGCCTCAAAAAGCCGAAGAAGATTAAAAAAGCTGAATCTTGATATCTGGGTGGGGAGGGGGGTTGGAATGACATTTGGTTTTTAATAACGAAGGAGGCAGGCATCACCAAAGTGCCTGAATCTCAGCCTTGGACATGGGTTTGCCACAAGCAAAGGCCTTGGCTGGTCATGGGAGAAAAAGAGACAGAAACGTGAGCTGCTTTCTGCTGCCTCTTAGGACAAGTTTGCCATGGGAGGGCTTTTAACCTCACAGCAGCCCCAGGTTGTTTTTTGGATCTGGGGGGCTGGTGTGGCAGGAATGTGAAGTTTTATAGCAGGGGCTTCATTTCAAGAACCTTATGGAGACAACACATTTTCCCCCTGCATGTTTGAAATTCTCAGTTTTCCTTCTCTCATTTTGGCTGCTGTGCAGTTAAGACCGCTTGAAGCTATTAAAAAGTACCTTCTTGCACAATATGTTCTGAATGTGGGCTGTTTTTCCCCTTGCAGTGTCTCAGGTAGGAGAAAGTGTCGCCATCCCCTGTCCTGCTTAACATTTCCATTTCCTTTTTATTTTTAAGGAGTGTGTAGGAGTGATGTGTGGAAGCAACTTCTAACTCCCAAGTTTGGGACCACTCGGGATATGAATATAATAATATCCTAACTTTTCCGGGCTTCAATGTGGCTTACACAAATGGAAACAACACAGATAGAAGTTGAAAAGTAATTAAACGATAAAAGAATTAAAACAACACAAAAACAACTTACTAAAACACAGTAAAAACAGCACAGCACTAATGGAAGCCCTTTCCTTTTTAAGGAGCCAATGTGGTGTAGTATTTAAGAGTGATAGACTCGTAATCTGGTGAACCGGGTTCGCGTCTCCGCTCCTCCACATGCAGCTGCTGGGTGACCTTGGGCTAGTCACACTTCTCTGAAGTCTCTCAGCCCCACTCACCTCAAAGAGTGTTTGTTGTGGGGGAGGAAGGGAAAGGAGAATGTTAGCCGCTTTGAGACTCCTTCGGGTAGTGATAAAGCGGGATATCAAATCCAAACTCCTCCTTTTCTTCTTCTTCTTAAAAAAAAAGTTAGTTCCCGAAAGTCTACTAGAATAAAACATTGTTTTCACCTGCTGGCAGAAGGATAACAAGGAGGGAGCCAGCCTAGCTTCACTAGGAAGCAAGTCCCCAAATCTGGAAGGCCTCCTTCCACATTCCCACCAAATGTGCCTGTGAGGGTGGTAGGGCTGAGAGAAGGGCCTCCCCCAAAGATCTCAGAGCCTGGGCAGGTTTGTGTGGCAGAATACGGTCTTTTTAGAGAGCCTGGGCATAAGCCGTGTAACACTCACTATAGGTCATAACCAACACTTTGAATTGAGCCCAGAAACAGTCAGTGGAGCTGTTGAAAAAAAAGGACTCCCTACAACCAGCCTCAATCAAGAGTGCCTGCAGCTCTTCGTTTGTTGGGAGTTTTCAAGCACTTCAAATAAAGCCCTACATAGAGCATGTTACAGTAATCCAAATGGGGTGTAACTAAGCTAGATGAGAATTCTCCAGGAATGGGCGCATCTGGCACATGAGATTTAACTCTGCAAATGCATTTTTGGCCACTGCATAAATCTGGGCATCCAGGCTTGGGGCCGAATCCAGTAAAATACCCCAGACTGGGAACCTGCATTTTCAGGGGGAGTGTTGCCCCATCCAGGATCAGATTTGCTGATTTATCAAAATGCATACTGCTATATTGTAGAAAAGATCAAAACAGGTTTGCAACAAGAATGTCAAGAGTTGTTAAGGGACCGCTATTCCCCCTCACAGAGAGGGACAGTCTCCAGAGTGGATTAAACATGAACATGTTTTCCTAGGGAACTTCGGATATTTTATCTCTATGAGGGGGGAACTCCAGTTCCCAGGATTATTTGGGGGAAGCCACAATAGTTCAAAGTGGTACAATACTCCTTTAAATCTTCAGTGCAGATGCGGCCCAAGATGGAGGGGATGAGTGGAAAACCCACAGTCCCCGTGAGGAAAAGCTAAAAGCATTTATGGTTATTTAACTTAGAAAATGTGATGGGTATGATAGGTCTATAAAATAATAGTAGGATTAGAAGAAGAAAAAAACTCTAGAAGCTCAGGGTCATCCATGAAACTCCTTCATACAACATGGTAATTTATGTAATTTTGCTGTGGCCCTGGGGCTCAAGACTACTGGCTTACAATACCATTGGGCAAATCCATGCAGGTCAGCTCTAGTAATCCCACTAACAAAAGTAGAGACTCCATTTCCAGCAGTAAAGGTAAAGGGACCCCTGACCATTAGGTCCAGTCACGGACGACTCTGGGGTTGCGGTGCTCATCTCGCTTTATTGGCCGAGGGAGCCAGCATACAGCTTCCAGGTCATGTGTCCAGCATGACTAAGCAGCTTCTGGAGAACCAGAGCAGCGGACGGAAACGCCGTTTACCTACCTGCCGGAGCGGTACCTATTTATCTACTTGCACTTTGTGCTTTCGAACTGCTAGGTTGGCAGGAGCAGGAACAGAACAACGGGAGCTCACCCCGTCGCAGGGATTCGAACTGCCGACCTTCTGATCGGCAAGCCCTAGGCTCTGTGGTTTAGACCACAGCGCCACCCGTGTCCCACAGTATTCAACCTCTGAAATGCATGAAAAGGTATTAGCAGAGGAAGGTTATATCCTTCATGAGCTTCCCAGAAGCCTCTGGGTTGTCCACTGTCAGAAATAACTGAATGCAACCCCTTAGCTCCACTGTGAAGAGAGCAGTTTAAGTCAACAGACTTGTTAGTAACGGCCAGTGATTTTACTGGGTCTGAGCAGTAAGAGTAAGCTGGATATCACTCATTCCTGAGATTCCTGAGGGGGAGCCACTGTGGAGACTGGTCCATGAGGGCAAATGGGGGACTCCCCCACCAACCTCACTCTGCCTTCAGCCAGGGACCAGCTGCCTAATTTTTTTTTTACTGCCAGTTGGGGTGAGTCAGTCTGCCATTGACTGTGGCTCCACCAGAAGATAGGCTTCCCTGCCTTCCACCCCAGCAAGTAGCCACGTTGGTCTGTTGTAGTTAAAGAGTGCTGTGGCACCTTAAAAGCTAACAAATGCTATGGCATCATCTTTCAAGGGCTACACCTGCTTCATCAAACAGACCTTTAATCTGACCCAGCAAGAGCTGCTCATATATTCCCCCTCTTTTAAAATGTGCTATTACTATCAAGAAAGCCCTTGATGAATACCCCCATCACAAAAGTACACTTGTATCAGTTATTATTAATAGTCCCATAAAAAAGCTTATTAAAATTTAGGCTTAAGGTTCTACCCAACACATTTCTCTTTAGTTCTTGCATTTATATCCCACCGTTTTCCCCAACAAGCTCAAGGCGGCATTCATGGTTCTCCCCCTTCTCATTGAATCTCCATAACAACCCTGTGAGGTAGGTTAAGATGAGAATGAGTGGCCCCAACTAATTGAATTTCATGGCCAAGTTGGGATTTGAACCCTGGTCTTTCCTGGTCCTGGTCCAACACTCTTACCACTGTACCACACTGGGATTTTAATCATGACAGACTAACACAGCTTTCATACTATATATTGTATGTGGTGTGGTGTGTGATTCAAGAGTGGTGGACTAGGACTTGGGAGACTGGAGCTCACATCCCCACTTGGTCACCATGCTGCTGTCTCTCAGCCTAATCTGGGCATGGGGAACATTTAGTCATCCGGGTGTTGCTGAACTACACCATTGGCTATGCTTGCGAGGGTTGATGGGAGTTGTAGTTCAGCAACATGAAGGGCAAAAGTCCTCACAGGGCTGTTGTGGGGGAACTATGTATCTGTATGTGATCTTGAGCTCCCCAGAGGACTGGTGGGATATAATGTAATAATAATTCTATTATTATTTAATGCTGCAATCTGCAGGACTGCCTTTGCTGATTTCTCCACCCAACATCTCTTGTATCCCACAACTACCCTATCTGCATTTTTGGATGCAGTTTGGGAAGCTTTCTGTGTCATTCTGCAAACTATCCCTACTCCAAAACTCTCATCATTTACAGGGGCTTGGAGAGGATTTGTGGAGCAGAAAAAAGGATGCCCATGTATTCTCTCCCTCCTCTCTTGGAGGCAATATGCTGGGAATCACAAGCAGGGAGACTTGCTGTTGCACTCATGCCCTGCTTTGGGGCTGCCCATTGTGTCATCAGTTTGGCCATTGTGAGAAGAGGGTGTTGGACAAGATGGCCTGATCCTTTGGCCTGATGCAGCAGCCAGGCTGCTCTTAGGTTTTCAAGGCAATGGGATTTGCTTTTGAGGGGAAAATGTGGCTTTAATGCCCCTGGCAGCACAATCGTATTTTTATTTTTTTGTACCATATATTTGTAAACTGCTTAGAGACTACTGTAGTTAAGCAGTATACCAAATTGCTTAAACCAATACATAAAACCCGAAGTAAGTCTCATTCAGTCTGTATGGGATTTACTCCCTCCTAAGGAAACGTGCATAGGATCGCAGAACAAATTTTTTCCTTTTTTTTTCAAAGGAAGACGGTGGATGATGGTGGGCAGAGTGAGGCGAGGCAACTTTCCTCCGCCAAAGTTGGAGCCGAGGCGAAAGCGTGACCTCACAAAAGCCGCCTAGGGAATAAGGCTGTGGCGGCGGCGGCGGCAGGCCCCTTTGGCGGGCCGGGACGGGCCCCGTCCAGGCGCCGCGCGGCGGGCGATGGGCTGTGTGGAATCCAATGAAGTGCTTTCCTCCGAAGAAATAGAGAAAACAGTATCAGCCCCACCCACGCCCCAAACGACTGCTCCAGCCTCGGAAAAAGGTGACGCCTCCTCCTCCCTCTCCTCCGCATCCCCGATCGCAGGAGGGAATCCCGCGGAGGGGTTTCCCTCACCAGAGCTAGGAAAAGTCGGGGAATCCCCAGCGCCCTGAGCACGTGGGCGGGCAGGCCCTCGGATGGAACCTAAGGGGCGAGCGAGGTTCGAAGAGGGTGGGGCCTCGGGAAGGGGCGGAGCTCGCGCGTGCACGTGGGAGGAGCTTGTGGAGGAATCGGCCCAGGCAACAGGAGGGAGGATTCTGATGGGAGGAACTTGACAGGGGTTAGTTGCATGTTTTCCATTCCTGCTATAAAGCTGAATGAGTAAATGCAGTTTCCAACTGCAATAAACCAGCTGTTAGTATGCTCCCTATTATTATTATTAATTATTATTATTATTATTATTATTATTATTATCATTAATTCTGTTGGGAGGCACCCAGATGATTTAGGAAACCCAGCCAGATGGGTATTAATAATAATAATAATAATAATAATAATAATAATAATAATAATAATAATTTCACATCATCCCAGAGATGTGATGCTTTCACTTTTAAACAAAACACAGTTGTGTGATCACGGTCCAGACTGGTTAGTAAGAACAAGCCAGGATCAAGCTGAAATCTCAAATCCTAGCAAGTTCTAAAACCATCACTCAACAAACCAAGGTTTTCTTAATCATGTGTGTATAAAAGAGAAAAACAGGGTGCACGAGTCCAAATGCTCACTGTGGCTTGTTCACACTGTAGGAAATAATCATTTCACATTGCAGCTTTTTCGGGGCGCTTATATATTCATACATTTTTTCCTTGTAGATTTAATTTAAACCAGAAGCTGCCTTATACATTAGAGGATACACTTGCTGGAATTCCTTCCTCAGCACAATTATTAAGCCCTGTCCTTGTGGATCTGGCCACCCTGAGGAGAATATGATTCTAAACAAGATCATGATAATCTAATTTACAACCTTTAAAACTAATTAGTAAATAGTGAAATAATAACCTAATATAAATAGCCTTTTCAGCTTCTTACCAATGTAGGAGAAACTGATATAGATTTTTTTTTTAAGGCTGCAAACCTCTGCACATGCATCTGCAAGTAAACCCAATTAAACAAAATGGGGCAACCTCTGGATGAACATGCATAGGATTGCTTTATAACACTGTAGACTGATGCTAGATTAGCTAACTGCAAATAATCCCAAACCTTGATAGCCCTGCAGAACAGGGGTGGGGAACCTTCCAGATGCTGCTATCCTACAATGCCCATCATCCCATTGGCCACACTGGCTGGGGCAGGTAAGAGGTAAAGATTTGAAGCATTATGACCAGATAATGAGTAATAGCTCCACTCTATTCTCTGCTGGTTGGAATATATGTGGGGTAGTTCTGAGCACCACATTTTAAGAAGCATGATGATAAACTGCAGAATGTTCAGAAGAGGGCAACTGGGATGGCGAATGATCTGGAAAGCATGTCCTATGAGAAACTGTTGTGGGGGACAAGGAAGAGGAGCACGGTATGTTTACCCCAAAGAAGCAAATATTTAAGCAGACATGATAGTGGCCTTCAAATATCAGAAGGCCCATCACACAGAAGATGAAGCAGACCTTTTTTCAGTTGCTTCAGAGGACAGGATTATGACCAGCAACAGTGACCTGCAGTCAGTGGACTAGGGGTACTAGGCTAGTCCCCTAAATGTTCCTGGTAAATTAGAATATTAAAGCCTGGTGCTTCCTTCCCAAAGCCTGGGAAGCTTCTGCCTGGCTTAGGGAGGGAGGCGTGATGCTCCAACAGAGTCCAAGAGCCCTCCCGCCACCTTCCCAAAGCCGTCCCATAGGCAGCAAGACTCCAATAATCTGTCAGAGGCCTGGCGCTTCTTTCCCAAAGTCCAATAAGTTTCTGACCTGCTTAAGATGCTCACACATACATCTCCCCCCCCCCCGCCCCCCATCACCCTTGCAAGCTGGTACTTCTGGCCTTAACTGTTCCCCTATGAAAAATTTCGTTGCATGCCATGGACCAGCGAGTTGTATCTAACCAAGTTATACTGAGAGTAGACACATTAATGGATAGAAGTTCATCACATCTATTCATTTAAATAGGTCTGCTCCAGACATTACAACCCAATGGATGGAAACTGGAACTTGGAGCCTCCATGCCTGAACTTGCTAGTGCATCCATCTTAATTACACCAGACTTCTTCCAACACACAGGGCCTGCTTGTGGGCTTTCTATAGCCACCTAGATGGCTCCTCTGAATAGAGGACTAGATGGGCCTTTGCCCTGAGCCAGCAGGGCTTTTCTTCTCAATATGCTGCCACAGCGTCCCAGAACAGCAAGAGTTTCAGTGGCAGCCAATGTTACCCAGCAAAATTGGTGATTGTGGCTAAAGCTGCCCTGGTTTTGCTAGGTTTCCCCCCCCCCACCATGACATTATCTTATAATTTTTGTTTGCAGTGAAAAAAAAGAGAAGACATAGCTTAAAGGAAAGGTGGACAAGTGGGAGAAAGACATCTACTGAAGATCTGAGCCATCGGACTGAAAGCACAAAGATCCATGTGATCTGGAGACGTGTTTCTGTCTTCAGCACACGGCGAGATTCCTTGAAGAGCAATAGCCCAGAAGTGGCTGGGCCCAGTCATCTGAACAGCGATCAAGAACCTCATCCCAATATCTCTGAGTAATTTGGGGGAACTCACTGAGGAGAGAGAGAATGTGGACAGAGAATACAGAGCAGGCTATGGCAGCATTGCTGCAAAATACAGGCAGTCTTACAGCTAAGGGGAATAAACTTTAACTATCACGCATGGCTTTCTGTGAAATTCTTGGCTGCCCGAAACAGCAATGCCCATTTTGATAACGGTCAGGAAGAGAAAGGAGAGGATTAGTAATGGGATGTGAGGAATTCAAACAGTTTTTTGGTGATCGTAATTAATTATGTGGGAAAGGGTTGGACAACTTGTGACCCATGAACACAGAGCAACAGCCCATGCAGGAAGTAAAAGCCTGCCGTTTTATTCCTCACACCCCTTCCCATAAGATGCTTTGATGGACAGACCAGAGAAAAAGTTAAAATTTTCTACACCGGGGGCCAGCCGCAGGTTTGAGGGACAAGAGATACCTTCAGTAAGCCTCACTGAGCAAGAGATGAGGAAACCTCAGGCCTGGGAGCCAATTGTAGCCCTCCAGGCCTCTCTACCTGGCCTCAGAACCCTCCCCAGGCCACAACCTTCACTGGCTCTAGGCAGAGGCGTAGGAAGCCTCTCGGGTGCCTGGGGCGGTGTTGCCGCGCGGAGGCACCCCCTGGGGATGGGGCGATCTGACGCATGCGTCGTGACGTCATGACCCATGCGTCAGGACAGACTGTGCATGCCCGGAAATGCGGGCATGCGCAGTCCATCCTGCCGGTGCTGCTGCTCCAGCGGCAACCCGCCGAGCGAGCGCCGGCTCCTGGGGCTTCCCCGTCCTGATCGCACGGGGCAGCCCCATAGCGGCGCCAGTGGGTGGACCCCGGAAGGGCCGCGGGGCGGAGCGGCTTCGCTCCACGGCTTGCTCGGGGCCCGCCAGCGGGGCGGGGCTGGCCCAAGTGTCACCCCCCCTCCCCTGGAACACAGGACAGACTGCCACAACCGCCCCCCTCGCGACGCCTGTGGAGCCTCTAGGTGCCTTTGCCAAGTTAGAATGTGTCCAAATCTGATCATACCTCTTGCTAGCCATGATGGAGGAGAGAGAGAGAGAGGGGGGGGGATATGTGATTGTGCATAGAGACTAGCCTACTATAGAAAGGTATCATTTACATCTGTTGCTCCATCCATTTTAGCTCTGGGCTCACCTGCCACTGAAATATGGCCCTTGGAAGTTTGCCCATAATTAAATGCCACCCTCAGGCTGAAAGGTATTATCCACCTCTGATCCACTGTCATTGCAACTCCTTTGCCTTGCCATTGCTTGGTAGAGCATGCCAATGAGGAAGCAGGCAGGGGCAGCAGCTCCTCGTCACTCAGTGCCACTGCTGCTTCTCCTCTCTGGGCCAGACCAAGAGGTACAGTACATGAGTAGGCAGTGGTTAGACACCCTGTTCTTTTGGCCTTGTGACACCTTTAAAATGCAAGAAGAGGCAGGTGAACAAGCAGCCAACAGTGGTGTAGAGGGTGAGCAGGTTCAGCAGGGCCTTTCAGCGTGCCCCAAGTGTGCCAACCGTTGATGCCACCCTGCACATGATAGAGAAATATAGTCCCAGCAGACAGAACAGAAATATTCAGGGTATTCCTTTCCTTTGAAGATTCTTAGTTTATGTGTAATTTTTCTTCACTGGCCAAGGTCCATGTGTTTTCATTGATAGGGATGTTGCTGATGACTAGACTATTTAAAATGACAATTTGTTAAGATTTATTTTAGTTCCTCTTCCTCTAAGTTAGACCTCTGTTCGCTATCTCTATACGTACTAGGTTTTTAGTTACTACATTCACGCAGAGCTTGCTACATTCATACTTGCTTGTTTAGGATATTCAAAAAAAGAAGTTTTTTTCTTTCCAAGTGCCATCTTGCAGCCACAACAGATGGTGGGTGGGTTAGTTGGAAAACTGCCAACAGTGTTGGATCTGGCCTGCCCAATTTGTAGGTTCCAAACTGAAATTATGTTGTGGTTTACTGTGCACTTTACCTGGTAACACAAATACTCTGCCCCCAAGGAGCTTATAGCTGAAATATTGCCAGTGGGGTGGGGGAAAAAACAAAGAGTAAAGAAAGGAAACAGATGCTAGAGCGTATCAAGGTAACATTTCATTTGACTACCAACATAAGAACACAAGAAGAGTGTGCTGGATCAGGCCAATGACTTATATAGTCCAGCAGCCTGTTCACTCTGAACAACTAGATGCCGGTGGGAAACCTGCAAGCAGGACCTAAGCACAAGAGCTGCTGTGGTTTTCAGCAACTGGGATTCAAAAGCCTTACTGCCCCTGACAGTGGGGGAAGAGCATAGCCATTGACAGCCTTATCTTCCATTAAACTTTACTAGACAATGCACAAGGAAAGAATGGAGAATATGACCTCTTTGTAGTTCTCAATTGTAGTGTTTCAGTAGTACTTCATTTGATTTTGGGGGACGGACTGTAGTTGAGTGGCAGAACATCTACTTTGCATGTAGGTCTCAGGTTCAGTCTCTGGCATCTCCAGATAGGTCTGGAAACATCCACTGCCTGAAACCCGGGAGAGCAGCTGCTAGAAAAAGCCTCACCAGCCGAATCTCTACCTGTCACAACGTTTCTTCTTCCTCTTCTTCTTCTTCTTCTTCTTCTTCCTCCCAGTTTATTGATTTACGTTACGGCCCAATCCTACGCACATTTACTCAGAAGCCAGCCCGACCCATTTCAATTACAGCTTACTCCCAGGTAAGGCCTTTATTCTGGAATGCAGGCCCCGCCGGCTCTTGGTTGCCTAGCAACAAAATCCCGACTCTACACTCCCCCCCCTCGTTTTCTAAGGATCCCAGAAAGCGCCCGCCTTTTGTCGCATAGCAACAGAGCCCCGCCTCCCCCAACCGCAACGTCAGCGAAAAGAAGCCGCGTCGCTGGAGGGGCGGGGAGGACGTATGCGGGCGCGCGGGCGCTGGCGGAGGAGGCGCCGCTAACAGACGTCGCTCTCGGCGTCGTGCGTGTGACGTCCGGCGCCGAGGGGGTACGTGGCAGTGACGTAGGCGGCCCGCCCTCCTTTCGGCTTGTTTGGTCGTTCGATCCGGAGGCCGGTTGTTCGGAACTGAGGAGTGAGGCAGCGTCTAGAGCTAGATCCGGGTCCGCGAAGCCGGTGAGTCGGGGGTCCGTCTCTCTCTCATATATATATATATATATGCCTCAGGTTTCGCCGTCACCCTCCGCTACTCTTGCCGAGCGCGGTGCTCTTCCGTAAAAGTTCCCCCACCCGGTGTGGTCCCCCCTCCCGCTTCAAAGAGTTCCCCCCTTTTTAAGAGACAGCGGCCGAAGCCCTTTTCCCCCTTCGTGTGTCCCCGTGAAATGTTTTCCCCTTCCCCACAGATTGTGGTCTCCAATCGCTTCTCTTTCGTGCACTGCTCCAAATCCCTCCCCCATCTTATTGGTCCAAGTCCTTCCTCTCGTGTGTCCTCACCCTCCCCTTTCTGACAGGAATGAACGCTTTTCCTCCTCCTCTTTTCCCGGGTACCATTACGGATAGAGGTCTCTCTCCCCCCCCCTTCCAACTCTCCACTTTCCTCTTCCACAGATAGTGGTTAAAAACCTTTCCCTTCTTTCAACCTCACCTGGATAGCTCAGTTGGTAGTAGCACATGAGACTCTTAATATTAGGATTGTGGGTTTGAGCCCCACGATGGGCAATTTCAGCATCGCAGGGGGTTGGACTAGATGACCCTCGTAGTCCCTTCCAACTCCACACTTCCATTGTTCTATGTGTGTGGCAGCCCCTCAAGAAAGGGCTGTAAGTTCAGTGGTGGACCGTGAGGACTAGAATTTTAATTTGAGGGGAACGGCAGTAGCTCAGTGGTAGAGCATCTGCTTTGCATGCAGAAGGTCCCAGTTCCCAGCATCTCCAGGTTGGGCTGGGAGAGAGCACTTGTGTGAAACTTTGAACACCCACTGACAGTCAGTGTAAACAATACTGAGTTTGATAGGCCTGGCTGTGTGGAAGGCATAAGAACATCCTGCTGGATCAGGCTACTGGTGCATCTAGTCCAGCATCCTGTTCTCATGGTGGCTTAACAGATGTCTCTAGCAAGTCCACAAGCATAATTTGAGTGCACAGCACTCTCCCTTGCTGTGTTTTCCAGTAACTGATATTCAGAATAATCCTGCCTCCAACTGGAGGTAGAACATAGCCATTATGCCTGGTAACCATAGCCTTATCAGCCATGAATTTGTCTAATCCTCTTTTAAAGCCATCCAACTTGGTGGCCATCCCTGCCTCTTGTGGGAGCGAATTCCATAGTTTAACCATGCACTGTATAAAGAAATAGGTTCTTTTGCCTGTCCTGAATCTTTTAGCATCCAGCTTCCTTGACTATTTTCTAGTTCTAGTGTTATGGCAGAGGCAGCTTCCTATGCTACTTTGTGTTTTACTTTCTGTCTTGGCTTAGCTTCATCTATGTTTTCAGAAGCATCCCAAGCGGCCCACAGTTTCCCTCGCCCTGACAAGCAACCCATGTTGTCCCTTTCTGAGGGTGATGGGGGAACCCCACCTTACTCTCCTTCCCACCACCCTTATCCTACAGATTGAGCTTTGGAGGGTGCAGTGCAACTACAGTAATGCTTCTGGCTTTAAGAAAGGAAGGGAGGGTTGCAGCTGGTCATCTGGGTAAGGGGTTGTTGCCGAGGGTCCAAATATATTCCAGACTTTCCCCCCCTTTACTGGAGAGGGGAAGGCTGGAGATGGATATTGAGCCAATGCTGTTCACAGTTTGGTGCTGAAGGGGTCTGAATCCCACACTTGCACTGGGGTTTCTGAGCCCCTCTGAACCCCCAACACTACTGCAGGCGCCCTGCCTTCCTTCCTCTCATAAAGTTGTAGCTGCAGTCCTGTATGCCCTTCCGTAGGTGTAAGCCCCATTGAATACAGTGAGGCTTATTTTCAGGTAAAATTGCAGTGAGGGAGAGGTACAGAATCCCTGTGCTCCAAGGCTAGAGGTAATTTGTTGGCTTACTGGGTAGACTGCGTTTGAACTGGAAGTTCCTTTTTGACAGTCCTGGTTTATTGTCTATTGGTAGATCTCTTCCTCTTCCACGACCCTTTCTAATGCTTTCTTTTAAAGCTGTCCTAGCTAGTAGGCACTTCACCAAATCTTCAGGCAGTAAGTTTGATACATTTTTAAAATACTGATTTTATTCATATTTGTCATAGAATAAACAAAAATATTACATTCAGAAAAAGTCAAAACAAATAGCCATAGGTAGAGGTTTCAGATTTGTTGGTCTTTTCAGGGTATTCACTTTTAGTGGCGCAAGTTTTACTAGCTGCCCATATCCACAGTGCAAGTTTGATTAAGTAAATTGTCCATTGTACTGCATGAAATAGCATGCCTGTTCCAAACCTGCTGACTCTGAGAAGGGGAAACAGTTTCTCTTTCTCCACTCTTTGTTAGACAATTTGTAATAATAGAAGTTGCTGTAATATTTCCTCCCCTCTCCCAGACGGTTTTTTTCTCTATAAAAAAGAAAGCCCCAATTGACTTCAAGCGCAACAGCCCCTTGATAATTGTAGTCATACTTTTCTGCACCTTTTCCCATTCACTTATATTGTTTCTGCACAGTATTTCAAATGCAGCTGCGTTGTATGTTTATGTTAAGCAGGGCCAGGGGATTCCAACTCCCATCAGCCCCAGCCAGTATGCCCACAATTAGTTTATTCTTGCCAATTGGATACTACTCTGCTATCTTTGAAGGTGAAGGGTGATCTAAAAATGCTTCTTATAAATATAGTGAATGATAAAGCTTATGCTACAATAAATCTGTCTCCTTATGCTGCCACAAAACTCTTTGTTATTTGTGTCAGCAAGGTGGTGGCTTGGAAGACTGATAAACTTCTGTTATTGTTAAGCGATTCAGAGCTTGTGGGGACAGTAGATGTTAGTTCATACAACCACAAAGCAGCCAGATTCTTACCTACCCAATTGGCATCATTACTTGGGCCTTTGTGAAATCTAATTTTCCTCCCACTGAATTAGGAGTGGCAGTTTTTCAAATCCAAAAGGAAAGCAGCGAGACATAGGAATCTCTTGGATTTGTACTGAGCTCTTTGGGGGAAGAAGCCATTGCTAGTAGTTTAGAGCAGTGGGTTTGTCCTAGGGCACTGGGTGCCTTCGTTTGTTTTTCAGCTTAGTTCTGGTGGAGATCTGAGTTAACATAAAAAACATGGAAGGAGCCTGGCTGCTGGCTCTGACCAAATGACCTGTCTAGTCCAGCATGTGGCCACTCAGATGCTCCAGTGGGAAGCCCACAAATGGGACCTGCGTGAAATGGCACTCTCCCCATCAATGGTTTCCAGCAACTGGTATTTAGACCCATACTGCTTCTGACAGTGGAGATAGTAGCCATTGGTAGCCTTATCATGTTAGCGAGGGTGTGTGTGTGTGTTGGCAGCCAAGTGGCAGGACAAAGTGGCCTGCTTCAGGAGTGGTAGGGATTGGTGTCTGAGCAGTGCAGCAAATACTTTTTGTGTTGGCCCTACTGGGGTGGTTGTGCCATTTAGGCTCTGCTTCAGACAGGAAGATGTCATAAATACTACGAATTCTGTGACAAAAAAATCAAAACTCTTAGCTTATGAACTAATAAGAAATTCTAGAAATATATCACGTGTATTCAAGGACAGGGAGGAAAACACCTTTATGAAACAGAAGAGGTTGGTGGGGCGGGGGGAATGTAGAGATTTCTACAATGAAATATATCAATATAAAGTAACATATAATATGCAAATTAGGAGTTATCTCAGTGAAGTGAATCTAAGACCCCTGGACAGAGATCAACAAAGTTATCTATCTGAATCTATAGCAGAAAATGAAATAGGAAAAATCCCCTTAAACTAAAACCTGCAACCACCCCAGGATTGGATGTCTTCATCTCCTTTTTTTTTTTTTTTACAAAATGTTTAAGGAGCAATTGTCCTAAAACAGGGAGGCTATTCAACTTTATGCTCTGAGGGCATCAAGTACCTGCCACTTGGAAGGAATCGCAGCTGATAGAATTTCAGAAACATGAGACAGATGCCATTTTTGTATACTGTACTAGTATTGACCTATAGTACTAATTAATCAAGATGCAAAGATTTTTAGGAAACTTTTGGCAGACGGGTTGACATCCACTTCTCTTATCCGCAATTGTAGACACTGATCAACTAGGATTTGTTAAGGAGCAGCATATAGCTGATCCTATTAGGATATTAATTAATTAATGCAGCCTATCTGGGGCAGGGGGAACCAAGAAAAGTAACATTGATAGTATCATTCTAGTAAATCATTTGACAAATAGGGCTGGGAGAATTTATTCAGCATGGTCCAGAAACTTCAGCTAGTGCAGAATTCGATGACCGGGTTGTTCACTGGGGCAAGGCAGTTTGAGCACATTGCACCCGGTCTGACCGCACTGGGGACCAGTTAGCTTCCGGGCCCCCCCCCCCCACAAAAAATAATTGTATTGCTCACTGATGCTCCTTTGGGAGGAAGGGTGAGATATAAAATTAATTAATAAATGCAATAATAAACACCATACTTGAAAGAAAGGGTTGCAGGCTTTAAGCCAGTGGTGGAACTAGTGGCCCTCCAGATGTTGAACTACAGCTCCCATTATCCCTGTCCACTCAGCTGCTACCTGGATCATGGGATTTTGAGTCTAACAACTTTTAGATTGCCACTTGTTGATTTAAGTATTTTTACAATGGGGTGGGGAAGCCTGTCTGGTGAAATTTGAGAGCAAGGCCAAAATTTTCATTGCCAGGTGCTGATGACCACCTCTCTCTCTCTCTCCCCCCCCCATCTGTCTGTCTGTCTCTCTCAGCACCAGGTTATGAGCCTCCATGAATACGAGGAGACGCCACGGCTCTAGAAACACTGAGCAGGGCGTTTACCTGGGACCTTCCCAGACGCAAGTTCTGCCCCCGCTCGCTGCCACCCCTGCCGCAAGCCCAGTTGCGCCGCCTCCTCCACAGTGGGACACCATGTCGTGTCAAGATCGCACCCAGGAATTTCTCTCCGCCTGCAAGTCCTTGCAGAGCAGACAGGTGAGTGCCACTTTAAGGCTGAGTTGGAGGCAAGCGGATTTGGATAGACCTAACTCTTGCGGCCAAGGTAGAGGACTCCTGCAATTACACCTCTCAAGGCTGTAAATCAAGGCATGGGAATGGGTGGAGAATGCCCTGATCATGTTACATGCGCTGTTCTTGATGTTAACTAAGGGCCAAGTGAGATGATACATTAACAGCAATTAATGTGCATGATTTGTGTGCGCGCGTGAGAGTGATTGAATGTGAGTGTGTGAGTGAAGCATGGCCTGGATCCCAGGAAAGGGGAGTTTCACTTTCCCTAACTTTCTTGGTGCTGATGAAAATCCACCAAGGGCACCTCCCCCACCCACCAAGCTTCTATTAATTCCCAGGAAAGAAGTTTCCATTGCCACAAATAGAGACTTTTCTAGTGTTTAATGTCACATTATGTAATTGTGATTTTAAAAAACCTGTTTTATTGTTAAATTTGTACACCTCATTGAGAAGGCTTGTAACAGGATAATGGGATTATTTTATTGGGTATATTAATTATGTGTGTTTCACATTGTAATGTTTTAAATGGGATTGTTTTGTTGTGTATTTTAACGATCAATGTTCATATATGTTTTGTTTGCGTAACTGGCCTTTATACAGCAATATGTAGTATATAAAGTGGTACCTTGGTACTTGAACAACTTGGCTCCTGAACAAATCGGCTGCCGAACGCCGCAAACCCGGAAGTAAGTGTTCCGGTTTGCAAATGTTTTTCGGAAGCCGAACTTCTGACATGAATCTCCTGCAGCCCATCAGAAGCTGTGCCTTGGTTTTCGAACAGTGGAATGGATTAACTTTGAGAACCAAGGTACCAATGTAAATAATTTTATAAGCTTAAGTGGCAGGTTGGTTATTGTTAACGTTATTGTCACCATAATCAATTTATGATTGGATTCTACACTTATTGTCAATGCAATGTATAACAAAACGAGCAAAATAACCAGATAAAACACAAAACCCAGCAGATACACTTAAAACAAAGCTGAAACTATACCCGCCCCCAAAAGACACTCGTGGCATAGATCCGTTTCTCTAGTGGAAAAAGCCTGTTGGAACAAAAATGTCTGCTATTGTTTCCGGAAAGTGCAGATAGTAGGGCGTCTGTTGTATCCTGAAAGGAACGCCATTCCATCAAACATGGGCAGCCACCCTAAAAGCCCTGCTCTGAGCTACTATGGGGTGGGCTTCTGAGATCTTTAGAACTTGCAGGAGAAATTCTCCCACAGACTGCAGGAATTTCCTGGGTACATAAGGTTGGCATCTAAAAATGCTGGAGACCCAAAAGAAATAAAGTTGCATCTTTTTGTACTGGGCCGTCATGTTGTTTGTTTGGAGACAGGGAGCGAAGCGTGGCTGGTATTCTGACAGGTGTAGGTAGAAATTTTTCCACCTGGGAGAAGTTGGGCAAGTAAAAAGAGAAGCACCCGGGGTTACTCTTTTTTCACATTTTTGTTTATATTCTTAACACGGTCTCAATTGTCTTTCATTTTCTTTTTTTCAGAATGGGCTTCAGCCAAACAAGCCAGTGCTGAACGCCATTCGGCAAAGAAGCGAATTCACTGTCATGGCCAAGTGAGTTTATCATGGGGACGTTTCAGGGACATATGAGAATGTAGCACTGCAGGGGGATCCAGAGAAATAGGTTTTCCCTATACAGTGTCGGGAGCCCAGCCCCACAGTCATCAAGGTCCAGCACTCATGGCTGGTGAGATGGCAGGTACTGGAAGCAGGGAGTGGGGGTTAAGTTGGTAAGTAGTTGGAAACATGGAGGACAAGCTTGGAGGAGGGCTGGGGAATCTGTGGTCCTCCAGGTGTTGAACTACAGCTCTCGTCAGCCCTATCTACTATGACCAACAGTTGGGGACGATGGAAAGGTTCCCTAGCCCTTGCAAGAGGTCCGTGAGATCTCAATGGAAACTGGAAACCACGGCCGCTTCTCCTTGTTTCTCTTGCAGCAGTGGGGTTTAGGCGATACGCGTGGCGGCTCTGGAGAAGTGAGGAGAAGCAGTAGTGAGAAGTCCACAAGATCTTGCTGTGGAATCCAGTAGCTGCAGCTGCTTCTCCTTGCTTTACTGGCAGTGGCTCCAGAGGGGTGAGGAGAAGCAAGAGGGAGATCTTACAAGAGCTCTGCAATAACTTGCCGTAAGCCACTACCACTTCTCCGGCGGCGGGCAAGGCCTTTTGAAAATGTGGAATGTCGAAATCCAGCACATGGGTGGTCCAGCACTGTGCATAATCACTCATTGCCCCTTCCAATTTTAAGATTTGTTAGTTTCATGTAACTTGAACATCTGATGATAAAATGGAAAATTAGGCGAGGCGGTTGAGTTCTGCATCTGTTGTTGTTAATTTCAACTCCTTGTGATTCTCAGGCGGATTGGGAAGGACCTCAGCAACACTTTTGCCAAGCTGGAGAAGCTAACGATCTGTGAGTATTTGGAGTGTGGATGAAGCTGGAGCCTACTGTGGGGAGTGGGGGGAACCGATCCACACCACGCAGTTGCTGGCTGAGTTTTGACTTGTCATTTGATGTCGATGAAAAGCTGGGGAGATGTTGGGATGCCAGGGGAGTGGTGTACACAGTGGTTGACCATGAATGCTGTGCTTGGACGAAGGCAGGGAGCTGGGCTGAGAGCAACTGCGGCACCTTAGCTTGTCCTGTCTAGGACAAGCTTCCACTTCCATAACGTGGAAGTCACAAGTGAAGGGAGAGGGGCCGGGCTTGGTTAGTGAGAATGGGAGTTAATATAGAGGGCGGGGAGCCTCAGGGCCTCCTGATCTAGCCCTCAGGACTGTCCCCAGTCTATGTCTCCCCTTATGGGCCTTACTTGAAACCTACCTTGAGTGTTTCCACCTGGGCTGTGTCAACACCTCTTGCCTCCTTGAACCAAAGGCATAGGGAGGTGTGTGTGCAGAAACTATCCCACTCTACAAAGGTTACATTGATCTGCCTATGCTTGCTTCTGGTCCCACCCACCATGTGGCATGTGGCTCCTGGAAGGTTGCCCAGAAGGGAATGTGGCCCCCAGACTGAAAATGGGTTAATGTGCTACACTTTTCTGTATCTTCAGTGGCCAAGCGGAAATCTCTGTTTGATGACAAGGCGGTGGAGATTGAGGAGCTGACTTACATTATCAAGCAGGTGAGCTACAGGGCCTCCTCTGCCCTGCTCCTCCTTTGGCTGCCTTCTTTCTGCTGTATGACTTGGAATGCCCAGTGAATGGAGAAGGAAAGCTGAGCAAGTGCCAGAGAAGGTGGGAGGCACCACTGTGGTGCGGCATGCTTTGCTGGTTGCCACCTTCTCCTGCTCCTCCTCCAAGCTCTCTTAAAGGGGCGGTCTCCCGATCGAGTGCCTCTTGGCAACCCTGCATTGCCTCTTCAGGCAGTTCCTCTTTCTCTATCTCAACAGGACATCAACAGTCTGAACAAACAGATCGCACAGCTGCAAGAGTTTGTCAAGGCAAAAGGCAGCCAGAGTGGGAGGCACGTGCAAACTCACTCCAACACCGTGGTGGTGTCACTGCAGGTCAGGCCTAAGGCAGAGCGTTGAAAAAATGCAAGCCTAAAAGTTTGCGGGCCTTAAATGTCTTCAGAGCCAGAGGGTTTCCCCCATCCCAGAAGAACAGGACTTGGGTGCTGTAGATAGCTCATTTCCCCCCACAACTCACAAGCAATAGAATAAATTCTGACAGCTTGGAAAATAATATGCATAAATTATTCAGCTTGCAGAACTCATCTTTTTTTCTTGATGCAGAATTTTGAGGTATACGGTTCATGCATCCCTGCTTGCCTTTTGGATGTTTTGGAACACAGCTCCTATCAGCCCCAGCCAGCACCTGAGGTTGAGGAAGGCTGTTGTAGTCTTATATGTATTAGACATAAAGAAAATGTTCGTTCCCTAGCATGGGATTAGCAGCAGTGACAGGGTATGGATGTGGGAATAGGTTTTTTTTCTGGCCAGAGAGGGTGGCAGGAAGGTCAGTTTTTGCCTTCCTCACTCTTCTTCCCTTCCCTTCTTTTCTAGTCCAAGTTAGCCTCCATGTCCAACGATTTCAAGTCTGTTCTGGAGGTGCGGACAGAGGTAAGTTGCTTGTACGCCACCAATCTCAAACTTTGTGAGCTTCCGTTGTTTTAGCTGCTGCACATAACATAAATAAGGCAGCTCTTGACCACACACACGCACAACTATAAACACAATTATAAAATGAATGCCTTATCAACCCTGATCAAAGGCAAAAGCATATGGAGACTGCTTAAATTTGAACCTTTGTTATCTATATTGTTATCCCTCGTTTGGAGAAAAATGGGCTAAAAAAAGCGGAAACAACAGTGTCAAGTTTCCGTGAGAGGTGGTGAAAAGTCTGTGTAAATTGTACAACCTTCTGGATCACCATCACTAGATGTAAAGCAAGCTTGGGGAAC
Organism: Lacerta agilis; assembly: GCF_009819535.1. Classification (NCBI taxonomy): domain Eukaryota; kingdom Metazoa; phylum Chordata; class Lepidosauria; order Squamata; family Lacertidae; genus Lacerta; species Lacerta agilis. Next base: position 29,332,354 of record NC_046328.1, on the reverse strand, counting down.
CTTTAGGCCTCCAGACGTTGCTGAAGTACAACTTCCATCAGCCTCAATGGCCATGGATGATGTAGTTCAAGCAATGTCCGGAGAACAAATGTTACCCCCACACCTGGAGGAGCTAGTGATATTATGCATTGCATTGATGTGTTGGCAATGGGATGATAGGGAAACTTTAACTTGTGCACATTAAGACCCACCAGCCTGAGCGCCTTGATTGCTTGGCTTGCCCTGACCCTCCCAACTTCCTTCCCCAGAACCTTAAACAGCAGAAGACTCGGCGAGAACAGTTCTCCCGCCCCCCGGTCTCCGCCATTCCCCTCGCCGCAAGCAATCTAGGTGAGTTGGAGCAGGGAGTCCCCTGGTGCCAGAAGGAACTGGAAAGTGGTGCTGCAGGTACCCCATTGAAGAAGGGAAGGTGGTGTTGAAATGAGGTGGGGGAAGCAGTCTGACCTCGCTGTCTGGTGTCCACAGGTGGCTCCGCTATGCTTCAGGACGAACGTCGGCACTCGGGGGACGTGGCTATTGACATGGACAACCGGGCCAGCCAGCAGTTGCAACTCATCAATGAGCAGGTGCCTTGGCATGGGGAGTGGGTGGGCCTGCACTAGACATTTGCACTAGAAATAAGGGATGTGGAACAATGGGAGAGGCTGACTGGCTTTATTTTGGGTGTTGTCATTTTTTAGCTTCCCATGGCTGAGCTGTAGGATAAGAAACATCTGTCTACAAACAAAAGCACACATGAACAGTCATGTCCCTGGTGGAACTCCCTGTTTCTTCTGGGCAGCTTTGCCCTCTCTCCTTTGGCAGCCTTGCTAATTGTAGCCTATTGTCTTGGGGGAGCCTGCCAGAATTGAGCCCTGCTTTGGGTTCTCACATCTCACATTATAGCAGGAGTGGGGAGCCTGGTGCCCACAAGCTGTTGTTGGGACTCCAACCCCCACCCTCCCCAGTCATTATGGCCAGTGGTAATGAGAGTTGTACTTTTAACACCTCCTGGAGACCCTGACAGGTTTCCCATCCCTGTCCTAGACACACATCCCAATCAATCAGGGATCAAATATTAAATGCACTTACAGAGGTGTGAAGCAGGGATAGAGAGCCTGTAGCCCTCCAGGTGTTGTTTAACTTGAGTTCCCATCAGCCCCAGCCAGCATAGCCCGTGTTTAGGGATGATGGGAGTTGTAGATGGGAATTGTCGCCAAAACCACCTGGAGGCCACCAAGCTGCTGAAGTCTGCTCTACATCATCAGTATTGACCACCACATGGCTTACTTGCAGTTGTGCCATATCCACAGATCTGCCTGGTAACAGTGGTACAGAAAAGAGATCAGGCAATCACAGAATTGTAGAGTTGGGAGGGACCCTAAGGATCATCTGTTCCAAACCCCTTGCCCACATCATCCGTTCCTCTTTTGTAGGATACATACATCCAGAGCCGGGCAGACACCATGCAGAACATCGAGTCTACTATCGTGGAGCTGGGCTCCATATTTCAGCAGTTGGCGCATATGGTTAAAGAACAAGAGGAGACCATCCAGAGGTAGTGAGCAGGGGAGAAAAGCTCTGTTCCTCTCGAGGCAGCCAGCGGATTGCAGCACAAGGGTTGTTTGGGAGGAGGCTTGTGGGGAAGACTTAAGAAGAGCCTGACTGCTGGATCAGGCCAAAGACCCACCAAGTCCAGCAGCAACTCTCCTTCCCACTTGTGATTCTTAGCAACTGATACACAAGGGCAAACCACCCTCAACAGACAGAGATGATCCTTGGGGCGACTCACAAATATTGGGTTCATCACTTGACTACTGCAGCCAGCAACCAGCTGCCGCAAATAAAAAGGGATGGCGTTACACTGGTCTGATATGTGCAAAATGCACTGTATGTTATTTCAATAAGAATCCTGGGAGGCAACTTAGTGTTGCTGTTTCCATAGGGTTATTCCTAGGGCATACCCAGTCAGCTTGTTGCCGAGGCAAGGTATGAACCGGCAACTTTGCTGCTGATAGCGTAACTATTAGGGCCTCTGCCGAGACGTGGCCTCTTGGGGGCATTAGCTGTGGCCCTGGTAGGGCCCACTTCTGAAATCTGAGCCCTCTTGAAAAACACAACACAGCACTCCCAGTAGCGACCATCTTTTTGTTTTCAATGAGGCACCTAAAATGGCCATTGTGATAAAAACATGGTGGCAGCCATGTTTTTTGACCACAATTTCCCAGTTGTGTTGACTGGCAGGGCACTGCTGGAGTTTGGAAGGCAGGGGGCATGGGGAGAGAAGGGAATGGCCGCCACTTGGCAATGCTGCAACCACCACCATAAATATCCAGTCCCGCCCTAGAGGGTCAACAAACCCTAAAGGAGCACATCAGAAGGCTCCCTGCTAAGGGCCCCTGCGGCCCTGGCTACTACGCTCCACCAACTATTGTCCTGACCCCAAGTGCACTCTGACCTAAACACTTTTGTCCCCTAAAATCTCCCTGCTTAGATCGATCCTCCCCTCTTTCAAGCTTTACTCTGCCAATGAAGAGACTGTGCCCCAGAGCAGGTGTGCGGGACCTTTGGCCCTTCCAGATGTTGCTGAATTACAACTCCCTTCATCCCTGGCCATGCTTGTCGGGGCGGATGGGAGTTGTTGTACTGCATCGCCTGGAGGGCCACAGGTTGTCCTTCACCCCTAGAGGCGAGAAGCAAGCTGGCAGCTCCTCCCGAGGGCTTCACCTGCCCTTTTTTCTTTTTTGCCAATCCTGTAGAATTGACGCCAACGTGGAAGATGCTCAGCTTAACGTTGAAGGCGCCCACACGGAGATCCTGAAATATTTCCAGTCCGTCACATCCAATCGGTGGCTCATGGTGAAAATCTTCCTCATCCTTATTGTCTTCTTCATCATCTTCGTGGTGTTCCTGGCCTGATGGTGGAGGCAGCTCAACCGCCCACCACCAGCTCCTCCTCCTCCTCCTGCAAGAGCCGCGTTGGGACGCTGGACTCTACTGTTCTCTTTGTAGCCGGCCTGGGGGCAGAGTCATTGCTGCTGCCCACCATGTGCCTGGTGCCGAAGGGGGGCCTGTCCTCGCTCATTTGTGACTCTCTCTTTTTTTGGCTGTGGCTCTTGGCCTGGAGCGGTGGCCACCCCAATCGGAGTGCAATAGCATTTGGACTACGCTGTGAAGGGCTCTGCCCCAACAAACCCCCTTCTGCTCCCCAGATGGGATACAATCCAGTGCGGGGGCATGTCTGTATGTAGCGGGACCAGGATCTTGCATCTCTTCCCCTCCTCTGTTCTATATATTTCCCCTTCCCCTTTGGGACTAAACAAAAAACAACACACTAACAGAACCCCTCCCTTCCCCTTTAAAAATATTACCGATACCTTGGTGTGAGGTTTCAACTTCCCAGCACGGGCTCCCTCTCACAATTTGTCGGGGAGGCAGCTGTATCTCTCAAGTTACAAGGCTTGTCTTGCGTGGGCCTGATGGGGGTTTCTCCCCCCTCTCTGTTTTCCATATTTAAGTTTCTTCCTTGCTGCTGCCTAGGCATAGAGAGCTCCTGTGTGCAAGGAAGGTTCTCTGAGTCTCCCATTCTAGACAGAGGCAGATCAAGGGGCAGCCTTCCTCGTTGCATCTCCCGCTCAAGGGAGAGATTTCTCACTGTGGCTGATTTACGCAGACCAAATATGTTTTCCCCTGTGGCTCCGATCCTCCTGGCTGACGGAAGTCAGCAGGGCTTGGGCAGAGACACTGACACCCCTTTTAGTTGCCAGGCACCCTATCTCTCCCTCTCTGAAAACAGATCTAACTCTATAGTGCCTCCTCCATGCTGTCAAACGGTTCAGGCTCATACTGTCGTCTCCAACCCCCCCCCCCAAAAGTGGAGAAAGTGTCCTTGCTACCCCAACCTTACTAATCATTATAAGCTAGTTGATACTGATATAACTGCAAAGCTCTAATCCTTCTCTTCCCCTGCCCCAACCTCTCTTTTGTTAGTAGCCTATGCTAAGGCCATTTCAACCCCCTGGCCTGGTTATGGTGGCTGAGCAGGAACCCACCTTAATGTCACCACCACCACCTCCTTTTTTGTTTTTAGGTGGTGGGATTTTGCCCCCGCCCCGCCCCTCCCCAGTTGCAATGGCCTTAACATTCCACTCTCAGTTTCTCCTGTGCTCTTTCAGATGAGCGGAGGGTGGGGTAAGGGGAACCTGCTTGTCTGTCATTAACCAGTGTGAGATGGTGGTGCTACCCTGTGATCTAGAGGAGAGAGTAGCACCGGCTCTTGTCTGAAAGCTATTTTTAAAAAAGGTTTTACTTTAAAAACAACAATAACTACAACCGAGTCTTCTGCCCCTTCTGTTGCTGGCACACTAGCCTGGATTGCAAACATTTTTATCTGCTTATGCCAGCCTGGGCCAAGCTGGTACACGCCAGCGTATTGTGGGCCACAGCTCCCATCTTCCCCAGTCAGCGTGAGTGGCTGGGGCTGATGGCAGTCGTAGTCTTAAAAACCCCGGAGCGCATCAGCTCGTCCACGGCTAGCTTAACACTTTGCCAAGATTAGCTCCCCAGTCTGTGTTGCAATTAAAATCTACATGAAGATACAGCATAAATGAGTGGGGTGCAGTTTCTTCTGGGCCTTGGCCACTGGTTGTACAGTCCATCTTCCCAGCTCTTCCTTACAGAGGAATGTAGCAGAAAGAGCTGCAGCTGGAGGTTCTGGCTGAGATTTTTTCCGGCCCCTAAGGAAGCTCCTTTGTGCAAGTCAGGTGAGTTGGTTAATTTAACTTGGTACTGATTCTGCATCTGACACTGGCTTGCTTGGCTCTTAGGCAGAGGGCTGTCCTAGCACAGGCATTAGAATCCAGCTCTCCCTTCCCAAAGAAGTATAGCCAGCAGGTGTTCTTCCTGATTGAAAATGCCCAGAATAACTCCTATCTTTCTTTTGTTGTTTTTTATAAGAATTTATTAAATTTTAACAATAAAACACACACAAAATACAACACTACAAAAAACTACAAAAAATACAAAAATCTTAACAAACAAACACTTATTTAACTATCCTTATCTTATTCCTAGCTTTCTTTTATTGGTTGAATTTGCTTAGATTGAATTCGACCTACCCTCCAGATATTGGGCTCCCCTCTGCCCCAGCTAGTGAGGCCAAAGGTTAGGAATGATGGGAGTTGTTGTCTATACAGCAACATCTGGAGGGCTGTTTTTTACCCTTGAACTACCAGGTGTGGCCAACTCCCAGGAGACTGATCTACTTTCAGAATTAAAAACTGGCAGTGATCTCCCCCCCCCCCGTTTTTTTATTTTATTTTTTTAGTTCTGATCAAATTTGTTGAGCTTTTTTGGGGGGGGGAGCTGCCAGGATCTACCAGTGATCTTCCACAGATATCTGGTGATCTACCAGTAGATCACGATCTACCTGTTGGACATGCCTGAACTAGACAGTGTTGCTGCAGGCCAATCTACACAGGATCCTCGAGTTATATTGGTGGGGGGAAGCGGAGAAATAAAGCATGACAGAACAACAGCAGGCCGGAAAATATTGCAGCTTTGACTGGGAGCTCCAGGTGGGTGGAAATTAGGTCATGATTTTATGAGTCTCTGTTTTGAATAGTGTTGATATTGGGTCATAAAACCTTTGACCCAAGTAGTGCTGCTGGCCGGCACTGCAATCAATCACCTTTACGATCGTCTCCGACATCAATGGCGCCCAGGCACACTTCTGCTGCGTCCCGAGCGTTCTCCAATTGCAGAGTTAAGCACAGCGTCACGATGGCTTTTTAGGTCTGCTTCTCCGTGGCGTCGTGAAATAACTTGACAGACGCCAGTGCTACTAAACTAAACTAGACTTTATTTAGTAGCACACACACACAAGTCCTCCAGACTTGAGCTGCATGCTTGCAGCAAACTAACATTCAGCAGTAACACACAGCAATAAGGCAGAAGAATGCAGAGAAGGGGAAAGTGAAACCAAACCTCCCCTTTTCTAGACAAAGGAAAAGTGCCCGTATTACAGTGGGCAAGGCTAAACTCCCAGGATCAGAACGCCTCTTGCATCATTAACTCTAAGATGCCCAGAAAACCTGACACCCCCTCTCGTTCGCAATCCTGGGTAGACATATATACATTTCATTTAACATTTAACCCATCACAGAAAACTTCGTGTTTCTGGAAACTCAAGGGCTTTGTGAATCCATCGGCAAGATTCATTTCGCTAGGACAATATTTCAACTTGACCACATTTGTCCTAACGCTCTCATGCACATTTTTGAACCGAATATCCAGATGTTTGGTTTGTGCGTTGAATTGACCGGATTCAGCCAACTTCAGGCATGGCTGGTTATCCTCCCATATGGTGATGGGTAGGTAACACTTCTCACACACTTCCTGCACTAGGCACTTGTAGAATTCAAGCTCTCGACACATTTCTGAAAGAGCACTGAACTCTGCCTCAGTGGATGACAGAGCAATTAAACTCTGCTTTTTTGACCTCCAGCCAATTACCGAACCTCCAAATTTTACCACCATTCCGGAAATTGACTTCCTGTCTGAGCCGCAAGCCCAATCAGCATCCACCCAACATTGGAGCTGTTCATCACACTGGGCTTTGCTGCCTCTCGGCTCAGCAGATTTACCAGACCTGACCTGTCGCCCTCAAAACCCGGAGGAGGTAGCATATAGATTTCCTCCTGCAGCGGTGCGTTTAAGTAGGCGACATCAATGTCAAAATGAGCAGCTTCTGCGCCTCTCTGCGCTGCTACAGCAAGAAGCAATCTCATTGTTTCACTACGGGACGTGGGTGCATAGACTTGTGAGTAATGCACTCCTGGCCTCTGACTGAAACCTCTTGCCACCAATCTAGCCTTATATTGTGGCTCTCCACTTGCAGTGGGTTTCAATCTATAGACCCAGCGACAGCTCACAGCTTGCTGTCCAGCTGGCAGAGTTGTCAGCGTGAAAACTCCAAGAGATTTCATGGCACTAAGTTCTTTCTCCATTGCTTGTTGCCACTTGCTGGATTCTGCCTGAGGTAATCTCTGCACCTCAGCGAAACTTTCCGGTTCGCAGTGAGCAAAACCGGCCCAAACATTAGTGGCTTGGAACTTGTCAGGAGGTTTCCCCTTTGTAGTGCGCTTGGAACGCCGTGGCACCACCGGTGACTCGCCCCCTGACCCAGACGTGCTGGACTCAGCCTGAGAGTCCCTGGCGTCTGGTGAACCACCAAGCGACCTACTGCGCTTGCTATGTCCCCCTGGACTGGGCTTCCCTGTTGGAGACCTTGGAGACCTACCTCGCTTGCCTCTCCTAGCTACTTCTGGAGATGTGGGTGCACTCCTTGGTTCTGTCTTCACCTGTCTCTTTGGGATTGCCCCCTCTGACACTGCACCCTGGTCGTGTTCGGGAATGCGGCCCGAAACACCAGCAGGTTGACCACCTTCTGCACGACTAGCAGGTGTAACTGGCTGATCTTCATAATCAAGATCGCTGAACGGATCTGTGAGCACCTCAGGATTTCCATGAATCCTTCTCCAGCCTTGCTGCTCACAAAACTCAGCGCTCCTGCTGATTATGACTCGTGAACGATCGCCATCTGGGAAAGCAAATCTCCAGGCTTTCGAACCTGTCTCGTAGCCACAGAAAATCAACTTTTGTGATCTTGGACTGCCCTTTCTACGCAAATGTTTGGGGATAAGAACCCAAGCTTCTGCCCCGAAGGTCCGAAAATAGTGGACCTTGGGTTTCTTTCCATAGAGTAGAAAATAGGGCGTGGTCCCTATCACGGAACTATATGTCCTGTTAAGAGTGTGGCAGACAGTTCTCCAGGCTTCAGCCCAATAGCATCTTGGCAAGCCTGAATCAAACAAGAGAGCATCTACTGCCTCCTGCATTGTTCTATTCCTCCTCTCAGAAACACCATTCTCTTGAGGAGAATAAGGAGCAGTTTTTCTATGCTTGATACCTTTGGCACGAAAGAAATCCTGCAGCTTAGATGCAGTAAATTCTGTGCCTCGGTCTGTCTGAAACGCTTTCACGCGGGTTCCAAACTCCACCTCTACTGCTTTCACCCATTCTATAATCTCCTTCGCTGTTTGCCCCTTGTCTTTGAGCGTGAAAATCCATCCTGCTCGACTAAAATCATCAGTGAGACAAAGAACATAACGAGAATTACCCATGCTTGGCACCCCCATCGGACCACAGAGATCCGCATGCACAAGCTCGAAAGCTTGCTTGGTCACCCTATCAGACGATGGGTAGCTGCAAGAATGCACTTTGGCTCTTTTACAAGCTCTACAGTCTAGAAACTTGGAGCACTCCTTCATTTTACAACCATCAGTGCACTCTACCTGTTTGCGCACGTATTTCCAATTCACGTGCGAGAACCTGCGATGCCATAAATGCAAACACTGATCATGCGTGGGTAAGTTGGCATACTGAGCTTGAGTCTCCTCAGAGATGCCATTACTTGTTTCAGCACCCTGCGCCCTCTCTGTGGCGCTGTTGTCAGTTTCCAGCATATACACCCCATCATGGCCTTTCACCTGGACCAATTGTTTCCCATCTTTGGAGATGGTGCATACCTGGTTCCCAAAACTGACCAGATAACCTGCATTGTCTAAAGCTGAAACAGAAAGTAAACCAAATTTCATACCATCTAAAACATACACATCAATGTCATCATTAAGACAAGGCATGAACATAACACCAGTTTTGGTAACAGGTCTTGTGGTTGAATCAGCCAGAGTGACTGCAGTTGCATCTTGGATCGGCCTGCAGTTCCGCAACTGGCTGCTAGGTGGCGCTAGATGTCTCCCCGCACCACTGTCTATTAACCAACGCAGCTTGGGGGTAGCAACTGTCTTTCCAACCAAGGCATATGCAGCTGCTTTGCAGTGGGCTCCAGCCCCTCCTCTGCTTGCTCTGGAAGGTCCTCTTCTCCCACGACGTGGTCTTCCTTTCATCTCCCGGTTGCCATGGAAACCATCTTTGAAGTCAGCCTGATCGCAGTCTGCCTGAAGATGGTTATCAGAATTGCATAGATAACAGCGCTTAGCTGCAAAAGCTTTAACAGAGCTCTCAGCGTTTTCTCCACTCCTGGGCTTAGGCAAAAAGCAACCCCCCTTAACAGCTTTCCCTTTCTCTCTCTGCCTCCGGTCCTGTTCGTCCTGCAGCCTCCCAGTAACATAGTCCAGATTCAACTGGCTTGCAGGCATGGACTCCAGCGTTAGGGAAAGAGTCTCATAACTGGGGTCTAGTGAGCTCAGAAGGATATAGACCTTTTGTTCCTCTGAAAAAGGAACATTCAGCTGTCTCAACTTGTTGAAGAGTGCCAGCATTTTGGCCACATGTTGACGCACACAGCCTCCTTCTTGCAAACGTAACTCAAACAGCTGTCTAGTTGTATGAAGTTTGGCACCAGCTGACGTTCTTTGAAACACACGCTTAAGACACTCCCAAATTTGGTGGGCATTAGTGGCAGCGTCTATGTGCACCATCAGCTCTTCCTCTATGCCCATGACTATGTGAGCAGTAGCCCTCTGGTCTTTCTTAAGTGCTGCAGCAGCTTCAGCAGCAGGGGCTTGAACTGGTGGGCTCTGAGTACAAGTCCAAAGATCTTTAGCAATCAGAAATATCTCCATTTTCTTGGCCCAATCTTGCCAGTTTCTCCCATCCAACCTTGGAAAAGGTGGCACGAAACTCTCATGGGACTGCGCCATCTCCCCCCTGGGGCTTGAGGTAACTCACGTGGCTGCAAACTCAGCACTCGCCTCTCAGCTCCCAGCTCCGGAAAACGGCTTCTCTTCACCAGCGAGGTTTCCCTGCTTTGTGCCTCAAAAGCATGGCACAAAACAGTCCTCCAGCTGGGCTATCAGCTGCCGGCCCCGCAGACATGCAGACCTCCCGTCCTGGCAATCAATCTCCTCAGGACGCCTCGCCATCAAAGCGTAGCTTCTTGGCAATAAAGCAATTAAGCCATTAAGCCATAACCTGTTTTGAATAGTGTTGATATTGGGTCATAAAACCTTTGACCCAAGTAGTGCTGCTGGCCGGCACTGCAATCAATCACCTTTACGATCGTCTCCGACATCAATGGCGCCCAGGCACACTTCTGCTGCGTCCCGAGCGTTCTCCAATTGCAGAGTTAAGCACAGCGTCACGATGGCTTTTTAGGTCTGCTTCTCCGTGGCGTCGTGAAATAACTTGACAGACGCCAGTGCTACTAAACTAAACTAGACTTTATTTAGTAGCACACACACACAAGTCCTCCAGACTTGAGCTGCATGCTTGCAGCAAACTAACATTCAGCAGTAACACACAGCAATAAGGCAGAAGAATGCAGAGAAGGGGAAAGTGAAACCAAACCTCCCCTTTTCTAGACAAAGGAAAAGTGCCCGTATTACAGTGGGCAAGGCTAAACTCCCAGGATCAGAACGCCTCTTGCATCATTAACTCTAAGATGCCCAGAAAACCTGACAGTCTCCAACTTAGACTATGTAAGGTAAGACCTTGGAAACATCCATTTGCCATCCTGCTGGTAGAAGCTGTGTAATTCCTTCCTCACCCTGGGGTGTAGGGACCTAAATGCAGAGCCAGGGCTTGGCTTTGTGCCTGCAGTCACCACTGAGCAATGTGAAGTCATAACTTCTGAGCATGTGGCGAGTGCAATTCCTACAGGTACACCTCTAAATAACCACACCATACACAGCTCTTCCTTATCTTCTAAGCTAAGGAGAACACTCTTGCTACAAGAGCAATTCTCACTTTAGAAACATAGTTGGTTTTTTTTAAGGCACAAAGATAAGCACAGCATAGGAAGAAGAGAACATTTTCAGTTTTGTCTTTAGGCAGCAGGTGGGCACTACGAGTTGCTCGTAGTCCTGGTTGATGGGTGGCTCTTGTGAAAGACTCAAGAGGAATACCAAGAACAAACTTAGTTGGTCTCTAAGGTGCTAATGGAAGGAATTTTTTTTATTTTTTATTTTGTTTTGACTATGGCAGACCAACACGGCTACCTACCTGTATCAAGAGGATATGTGTTGTATAAACAGATGAAAGTAGTGAGTTACACTCCACTGCGATCTTTATTGGCCTGCTTTGTATAAGGTGGTCTTTCACTTAAAATCTACAATGCAAAAATATAGGGAACTTTTGGCATTCTAGATGCTGCTGGATTACAAACTTCATCATCTCTGAGCATTGGCCATGCTGCCAGAGGCAGATTTACATTAATTTTATGCCTCTTTTACATGTTTCCTTTTAACTCAGAGCCCCCCAAAGCAGCAAACGGAATATGAATACAAAAGAAAATGCAATAAAAGTACAATAAATAAAATTTCATCTGCTGTAGTAGGCAGCATTGGAACTAAATTTAACTCTTAGGATCAGGCGTATACTATAAACTAGACAATAGCCACAGCCAGGTACCCCACTGTGTGGCTCTTGCTGCAAGAATGAATCACAGATAATCAATTTTCCATGACACTGTCAATTTGCTTTTAATGTTTGCCAACCTAACAAAAGTACCTAATGTTAACTCAAACTCACCATCTCTCCTCTTCAGTTTGTGTCATTCTTAGAGCTGTAGATTGTAGATCTCCCTTTTCTGGTTCTCTGGTCATGTAAGGCCGTGAATACATTCGTTATTCATTGATGTAGAATTTTAAGGTTCATTTTTCAAGCTGTCTGGTTTTGGATTTGGGCCAGCAGTAAGCCTGACTGAGCTAAATGGAGATTACGTCCTTGAAAGTGTGTTTGGAAGTACAGTACAACCTTAGAACAAACAGTAATGATAGTGTTATAAACAAAAATCTGCCCTTATTCCCTTATGGGGTACACAAGAGCCCTTGTAGAGTTCTCCATCGGTAGGAGAATATAACAGAGACCAGCCAGAGAATATTTAGAAGCAAAGCAGCTGTTCTGTTGCAACAGGGTTGACCTCCCCACACACAGGAGAGCAGGGGAGGGACCCAGAACAAAGGAGCGCCTGCCTTGGAGTTCAAGATCACCCTCAGAAGCATCACACATACATCACAGAACAGGTGCAGCCCAAAGCCCACCCCCCAGATACATCACACCTACATCACACAAAAAGGACCTTGATATTCTTACAACAGTAGGATGGGTTTCCTAGCAAAGGCATCCATGATGGCTAGATTAACACACAGGCCTCCACTTCTAGTTCCTTAGATCTCTGCTGGGATGGAAGTGAGAGATACACAGAAAACAGTGAAGAATCCAAGGTTTGGGCAAAGGTACAAAATGCTTTGATAAGGGGCACTCCTTGATTTTCTGATTTGAACAGACCCTGTTTATTTGGAGATCAAATATTTTAATGGTATCTGGGATTAGGTAGCAGGTGCCTCCCTGTCCCCAAACAACAAAAAGTAGCAGCAAAGATTGAAATCCCTGCTCTTTGTGCAAAAATGTATTACTTTTGCAAAGCATTGCATGTGCATGCAAGTCAGTGCAGCATGAGGCTTCTGTATGCAACTTGAGTGTGGGATTTGGCTTGGGAAGGAGCCTGGGTGGGGGCATTTCAGTAAATGAACTTTTTGCAACTTTAGGAATGGTTTTATGGAAAAATAAGCAATACTCAAAAGTGAATTTCAGCAGGGGTTGGCATCATTTAAGCATGTGGGATTTTTATTTTATTTTATTTTGCTAGAGCCCAGAGGTCCGTCAGCAGAAACAAAGAGCATAAAATGTACAAAAATTAGGCTGCTGATATAGTCATGAGGCTCAGTTCCAGGATGGAGGCTTTAGACTGAACAAGTCCCACAGGCAAGGGGTGTGTGTGTGCAGATTCATTGTTCTTGTTAAAAGTCAGAAATCCTTGTTGAGCTATATGCACTTTTATTTGTGTACGAGTGGGGTACCTATGGTTCTCCAGCTGTTGTTGGACACCCAACCCTCAGGCTATATGGACAATGGCCAAAGTTGATGCGAGTTGTACAGTGGTACCTTGGGTTAAGAACTTAATTAGTTCTGGAGGTCCGTTCTTAACCTGAAACTCTTCTTAACCTGAGGTACCACTTTAGCTAATGGGGCCTCCCACTGCCGCTGTGCGATTTCTGTTGTCATCCTCAAGCAAAGTTCTTAACCCGAGGTGCTATTTCTGGGTTAGCGGAGTCTGTAACCTGAAGTGTCTGTAACCTGAAGCGTCTGTAACCCAAGGTACCACTGTACTCCCAACATCATTTGTAGGGCCATAGGTTCCTCACTCCTGACACAAACCATATACATAAAGCCCTAATTATCTGGGACTCTTGATACCTACAAGAACACCTTTCTATATACAGTGGTACCTTGGGTTAAGTACTTAATTCGTTCTGGAGGTCCGTTATTAACCTGAAGCGTACTTAACCCGAGGTACCACTGTATTGAGTAGCCAATGCAGTGCTCCCACTCAGATATTGGAACTCTCAGGTCAACACTCAGGTCCCATCACCCTCAGCCAGTGTGGCCAATAGGGATGATAGGATTTATTTTATTTTGTTTGTTTATTGGATTTATATATTGCCTTTCTACCAAGGCAGCCAAGGTGGTTTACAATTTTAAAACAATAAAACAAATATATAAAATGTTCAGGGACATATGACAGGGTATTTTCTGTAGTGGTCTCCTGACTCTGGAGCTCCTTCCTTCAAGGAAATACAGACAACCCCCACAGTGGGTAGTTTTAAGGAACAATGAAAGTCCCACCACACCTCTTTTTATTCACCATGTGTTTGGAGGAACTATTTTTTTTATCCTTCTGTCTTACTCTGCACATCATAGAACTCTATAGGTGATATCCTTGATATATCATACAGAGACATGCATGTCATTTCTGTAAGCTGCCTTGGGCTCCATATTGAAGGAAATGTGAGCTGTAAGTCTTAACTAATAAATAATATAAATTAAAAAATAAATTTAAAAAAAATCACCCACCCAGGGCAGCAGATCCCAAGCTGCTTCCTGCTTCCTCCTGTACTACACTGCAGGGATGTCCGAAGATATTCTCTCCCTCCAGTCTACATTTTGCATTGGCATGCCTTTTACAATCTCGAAAAACTCAACAAAACGACCACAGACGTTTCACAGGAGTGTAAAAGCGCAGGGGCCTCCTGTTTGTATTTTATCTTTGCCCCAGCCCTGTTTGCTTGGTAGCTGCTGCCCAACCACAGCTGCGCGCCAAAAATAAATAAATAAATGAGATTCCTCCATTCATCCCTACGACGAGCGCCGCTCCCCATCTCCGCGATTGTAGGTGAAAGGGTGAACCGGAGGAGTCGTCCTCCTCCTCTTTTTAAACGAGCCGGAAGTAGAGCCCCGGATGCGGAAAGCTCTAGCCGCAGCACCTCTATGGTCACAAAGCCGAGCGTTGAGGGCGCGCCTGACGTAGGCGCGTACTATAATCACCGGAGGGCGGGAGCGCGTTCGTTTCGGGCATGCGCATTGAGGCGCGTGGGGGCCCCCTTCAGTTGGATGAAAAATACTTCGTGAGGGAAAGCGCGGAGGGAGTCTCTCTCTGGCTTGGCTTTCCAACCGATTCGAGAGCGGATTGATCATCACCGCCGTCATTCTTACTGCTCCTGCTACTATTGTTTTCCATCTTTCGAGCGAGAGGCGGGGTGCGTTTACCTGTCCGCCTCCTTGCCCTCATCCCGAGCTCGGGGAAGCGCCGACGCTCCCTCAGGGCCGCTTCCCTCGATGGCCGACGGAGGAAAAGGAGGCTACAACGGTGAGGAGAGGAACGGGGGCGGGGGGGCTCTTGAGCAGCGGGGGCGAGACGGTCAGGCCGGGGGATATTTGGGGTGGGGGGCTTCGCTGGCGTGAGGGGTGGGAACTGGGCCGAAGCCGAGAGGGTACTTCTAAGACACGGGTAGCCATCCAAACGTGTTGCGCCTCCGGGTCCCATCCGCCCCGAGCTTCTCTAGGGCACAGGAGTCAACTCCTAGGGGAACGAGGTCCCTTCGGCTCCCCCAATGAGATACTTGAAGGATCCGCCTCCCGCTCCCCCCCCCCTCCATGTTGATGGGCATTGCCATTCACATGGCGTGTGTGCGTCTCGTGATCGATTGTGTGGGGCACCGCTTACCTGTCCCCCCCCCCATATTTTATTCAAGTTGGCACCCTTTTTTTGGGGGGGCGACTATGTGGGCCGCTGGCAGTCCTGTGGAAGGAGGGATGGAAGACGAGGAAGGGTGGGTCGGAGAGGGGGTTGGGGGCAGTGGGCCGGCATGGGAGTGGGGAGGAGCAAGAGGGTGGGGGCAATTAAGGCAGGGAATGCTTTAGGGCAGAAGGAAAGAGGAGGTGAAGACAGTGGATATTAGGGGGGCAGAGGGGGATATGGGAAGAAGGCGTTATGGGGAACCTTAGGCAGGGGGAGAGGTTCCTTTTTGAGAAAAGTTTAATGGAGCTTGAAGGCTTGAGAGTCAGCTCTTTTTTGTGTCTATAGTACTATCAATGTCACACACACACACACACACACATGTATCACTGACAGGGGTAGGAGAACCTGGTTTTGTACAAAAAGGAAGCAGGGTGGCAGGTGACAGGGGAAGCTCCTTGGAGATAGATAACTTTCCAGAGATAACCAAGAAGAAGATTTGGATAGAGTTAAAGAACACGGAGAGAGGAATTCCATGATTTCAGGTCCTTGGGGGAAGCTGAAGGGGGGCAATGGTGGTGGTGGATAGGGAATGGAGACTTGTCAAGAGGAAGTGAATGGGAAGGTGTGTCATAGTTTATGATATCCTTTAGTTGTCTGTGGAGAACTCAGAAGCATGAGGGAACCTTGTTGAATTTTGTAGGGAGATCAAAGTGTAGAAGAAGGCAATTGGTGGTCCAGGGGTAGTCAGTGTGGTGTTCTGCAGACATTGTTGGGAATGCAGCTCCCTTCAGCACCAGTCAGCATGGTCAGTGGTCCAGGGATGATGAGAACTAGAATCAAACTATGTCTGGAAGGTGTCATGTTGGCTATCCCTGCTCTAGTTTGCTTTCTGAGACTTGCCTGGTGTGATTGTTTCTCTGAATACTTTGCTTGACAGCCCTCTGACGCTTCAATTTTTTGCCCTTACATAGAACATGATGACCGTGTGGGTGGAGGTGGTGGCAACAGGGGCTTCCCAGGGAGGAGGCGAAAAGGTCGAGGCCCCTTCCGAGGAAAGATGTACAGTGAGATGAACCATCACCCAAGGAACTGGAGCGGCCCAGGCCCCAGTCCTCGTAGCCGACTTGAAGAGGAGGACGGAGATGTTCTCATGAGTGACCCTCATGATGTGCTGCGATCCCGCTAGTAAGTAAAGTGTTCTGTTGGATGGACATAAACATACTTTAGTTTGTAGGCATGCTGCTGTTGCTCAGCCTCAGTTACCCCATCTGTCAAATGAGAACAGTGACTTATATCAGAAGACTGTATAGTTTTCAGCAAAGAGAATATTCATTCCTTTTTCTTGGGAAGTACACTGGGGCAGAAAAGTGTGATTTGCAAAAAGAATAGATGTTCCCTATTAAGGACACTTTTTTAAAAGTTTTTTTTTTTTTTTTGCTGGTGAACCATTTAAGTGTGTGGATTTCATAAGATCTCCAGCCAACCCCATAGAAAGGTTTTTGTAGAAAGTCTAGGAAAAACAAGGGGACCATTTCTTAGGGCATCATTTGGTTAAAGGCAGGATGTGAATAAGGTCAAGGAGCTGGTATTAACGAAGATCAGAATGGTAAAAGCCTGTGACCTGCTCTCAGAACAAAATCGAAAATCGAAAATTCTTTCTAGTAGCACCTTAGAGACCAACTGAGTTTGTTCCTGGTATGAGCTTTCGTGTGCATGCACACTTCTTCAGATACACTGAAACAGAAGTCACCAGATCCTTAAATATAGTGGGGGAGTGGGGAGGGGTATTACTCAGAAGGGTGGTGGGAATGGGTGAAAGACTAACTGCAGCCGTTTAGAGTCGTCAACAGGTTTTCCACACTTATCAGCCTATCACCCATTCCCACCACCCTTCTGAGTAATACCCCTCCCCACTCCCCCACTATATTTAAGGATCTGGTGACTTCTGTTTCAGTGTATCTGAAGAAGTGTGCATGCACACGAAAGCTCATACCAGGAACAAACTCAGTTGGTCTCTAAGGTGCTACTAGAAAGAATTTTCGATTTTCGATTTTGTTTTGACTATGGCAGACCAACACGGCTACCCACCTGTAACTGTGACCTGCTCTGTTTTTAATGCTCTAGTTTACAGGCCCTCACACACCCTAGTTTAAAAAAAAAAAAGCTTAGAAGGTGGAGCTCTTTCAAGGGACGCGAACCTTTATTGCCTAACCAGGTACAGGTTCTCTGCTGTGGGGAGGGACTCTGCACATTTCCTGCACCTACAAAGATTGAAAATTGAGGTCATCTGAATCATTCCTCAGCATAGCACTTAACTGGCTGCAACCAGATGAAGAGTCTGTGAAGTAAATAATTATAATCAGGGAACTGATAATTGAATGTATTCATCGTTTGGAAAAAGGGCTAGAATCACAAGTGACCTAGTTCATTGATTAAAGTTAAGTTGCGGGTATAATTACCATTTAAATGTCTGGTTAGTTCTGTAACTTTTTTTTTTTGGTGGGGGGGGGGAAACCAAATGCTTTTTATTACTGCTTTGTCCACAGAAACAAACCATCAGAGTAGAATAACTTGAGTGTTTGATCCAGACTTCCTTGCTGGGCAAGGTTTCTCATATCTTAATTTGACACTCTGCTACACTCCATACTGAAATCTAGTTTTCTACTCCTCAGCACTCCTTATGGTCGTCCAAACAGAGATCGGGAGCGGGGAGGCCTAAGCAATATAAGCCTCACAGTGAGACAGAATCCGAGTACCCTAGAACGGCTTGGCCCCAGAAGTAATGCCCCCAAGAAGAGCTGGTTCAAGATTTCAGTAAGTCACATGGGGGAGGGGAGGGATTTGGAAGCAGAGCTTGAAGGACCCCTGGCTGTTGTTGGCAGAGGTGCTCTGTTCCTGTAGAGTTGCTGTTTTGACTGACTCTTGCTTATTCAGTTCCTAAGCAATGCTGCGTGTTGTTGGCTAAACTGCTTAGATTCTGAAGGGGAGGGTGAGTCTGGCAAAATGCCCTCCTAAGCAAAGAAGAACAGGCCAAGCAGGGGACTGAGAAAACAGCAGACCAGTGGCAATGAGGCCAAGGTAGGAGGTGAGGACAGAATATTGAATGTTCCAGAAGCATGAGCAGAAAGAAAAGAAGTGGGCAGAGAAGAGCTGTAGAGGTGAGATTAGCTCTCATGCACACTTTGATCTGAAACAATCAGTCTAATCTTTGTGTTAATTCATTGTTAATTATTTAACAGAGCAGCTGCTTTACCTGAATAATTTTCACACTTGAGTGTGCTGAAAACACAAGGAGCTACTGTTCTGCTTTTTGAGTTAGGCATGAGAACATTGTTTTGCAGGGGAGAAAGGGAGCTTCCCAGTTTCAGTTCTGCTGGTAATCTGCAGGTCAGTCCTTCCCCCACATGGTAGCTTTGCAGTCCCATGTGGTTTGGGAGGGGAAAAAGCTAAACCTCACAGGATTGGAGTTGAGAGATTGCTGCCTCCTTTTATAACAGAAACAAGCAGCACTATGGTTTGACTTTGGAAACCAAGCCTCTTAACACTGTGTATTTGGGGGGGGGGGAGATTAAATGCATTTATTACTCCAATTTCTATCTTGCCTTTATGCATATAACACCCAAGAAAGCTAACAGTGGGCTGTATCAAATGTTAGTCCTGCTCAAAGTAGATGCATTGAAATTAACCAATATGACTAACTTAGGCCCATTCAACCTCTGCTTAAAAACCTCCATGGAAGGAGGTGCTGGTGACACAGAACCTCCAAACAGCAGAATACCTCTCCCAATGGTTCCAAGTAGATGTTTAATAGCATGAGAAATGAGATGGAACCCCAAGAGATGCAATTGACCATCAACAAGGGCATCAGACAGGATTCACATGGCACCATCTTTTGAAACTGTTGCCCTAAGAAGGACTAGAGCCACCACAAACTTGTGTCTCCAAGTCCCATCACACCCAGATTGTCCAGAAGGTTGATGCTACTGAAAGCTGCAGAGAGGCCCAGGAGAACAAACCAGGAGGGGTGAGCTCCCTCTTTTTGCCCAGAGACATTTCCCAAGAATTGAAAGCTGGGAACTGGCTAGAAATTATCCAGTATGTGAGGGGTTCAGGGGGAGCCCCGCCTTTAAATATCTTAGCACTACCCTCTGTGCTTGGTGGAACAGTACTGTCTTGTGACAAGGCATTTGCATCTCCCCACTGGCAGGTTTTATGAGCCAGGAGGAGCAGGGACTGAGCAGTCAGGTCTCACTTCTCCCAACAGTCCACGTCCTTGAGTTGCACATATTGAAATGTATCCAGAGACGGTTTGTACTCGCGGGTTTTGCCCTTGTGTATAGTTGATACTAAATATAGCTATACCTAAGCTTAATGGGGTTAGGAACTTCGGTGAAAGTCATCAACCATTGGATCTAGACATGTTTCCAAATCTTTTCCTGAGCTGATTCTCCAGCTGCAGGCTTTTATATCTGATTTATTTCTCCCAACATGCCCAGCCATTCAGTGTATATGCCTGGGTCAGCTGGTTTTGCTAGAGAGCCAATTTGAGGAGGTGTCAGAGGGTGATAGGCCAGAGCTAGGAATGGAGGAGAAATTTGTGCAGTCTGCATTTTAAAGCAAACATACCTCATTTGCTGATCCCAGACTTACATGTGAATTGGAACGTAGCTGTAAATAAGATGACACATTTCTCCAAATTTTGCTCCACAGTTTTGGTTCAAACATGTGAATCTTTTTGTGGTGGATGATGCATACAAAATTCATTTTTGTTAAGCAGGAAAAAGCATTGAAAGTAGTAAACAGATATATTTTAGGGGCAGAATGTACACACTTTGTACTCAATCTACATACAACTTCTTGTGTTACCTTTATCCACAAAGAAAGGGAAGGGATGGGCATATGATTGACATAGAAACAGAATGAAAATAGGCTGATTTGTGCATCCCTAGCCAAAGCCCTTCAGTCATCAACAATGGACTTCCAGTTCCATAGCCGTTGCACTTTCCTAAATTGGAACTCAAAATATTGCTGCTCCCATTTCACCTATTCCTAGAATTCTCAAAACTGCCAGGAAGAAGCATCTCCCTTTGTTCTCTTTCCAGCTGAATTGTAGCATTTTTAATTCCATAGGTTACAAAATGGGTACCTCCCAGGTTTCACCTTTCCAGATTAGCCAAAAGCTTTTCTTTCTTCCCCACTGATGCAGTGAAAAATGTCCCCAACCTACCAATTGGCAAATGGACTTGAGAGCGGGATATTATTACCATGTCAAAGCTGTGGTATGGTTCTACTTAAGACCTTTCTTGCCTTAATTGGTTTTTTTTTTTTTTTTGCTTCCCCCCCCCCCTCCAGATTCCCTATGGAAGGAAATATGAAAAGGCCTGGCTGATTAATGCCATTCAGAATTTGTGCAGCGTCCCCTTTACGCCTGTGGAGGTAAGAGAGGCATACACATGCTCCCTGGGCAAGAATTTTCCTTTCTGTTTTACAGAATTGACAGTCTCGTGAATCACAAATTGTGTGCTGCAATAGGAGCTGGGGTGTTCCTTGAAAACCACCATGTTGGATGTATCCAGCACCCATTGTCATTTGGATTAGGAGGCTGTATGTGGCATTGATTTGATTTTGACTTCTATCCCAGTTAAGTCAATTGCCAATGATATTCTGATGGAAGTTGCACCATCAATACTCAGATTATAAGGTGCTGGGCAGGGGCTGCATTTCCTTGGGTGTGCCCAGTATTGATTCTACTCAGAAAACTTAGCTACTGTTTTTTAGAAATGCCAAGCAAGAATGTTTGGTTAGAACTGGGGAAAGGAGGAGTCAAGGAATGGAGGTTGTGTGAAGTTCCTCAACTTTCTCCCATAATTCAAGCTCTATACACTAGCATCCCATGCTGCAGCTGACGGGTACAGGGGAATCCCTGAGTCACCGCCATTGCTTAGAATGCCCAGTTGCTTCTATAGGGCTTAACCACCTGAGCAGGATGCCAGGAAGCATTAATTGTAATTCTCTGCAATTGAAGGGAGAGGTACTGCTCTCTTTCCCCCCCCCTCGGAACCAAACAAGAAAACGTTTGTCATTTTTGAACATCTGAGTGAAATGTGCCTTCAATTTTAATCTAGGAAAAAACTTAATTCTTTCCTAGATAATTCAGCAGTTTTGGAAATACTAGTGCTAGTGAAATAAAAGTATCATGAAGGAATGTGTAGATCAGGGATGGCATGAGGCTGGCATTAGCAGGAAGTGTTAGTGATGGGGAAACTTAAAAGCCCCAAGCCCTGCACCTTCTGGTCACTCAAAGCTGTGCCCAGAGGCATTACAAGGCACCTTCCATGTTGTGTAGTCTTTAATAATTATGAAGATCAGCTCCTTTTTTTCTAATTAAAGAAGAATGAGCTCTGTCTCACACCAACACCTTTCCCCCTCTTGCCGCAGCTACACTATGCCAATAATCGGGTGGTGTTCTATGTGGAAGATGCCACTGCAGTCAACGCCCTCAAACAGGTGTCTCGAAAGATTGTTGCACCAGATGGCTTCAAGGTTGGTTTGTTTTCCTCTGTGGGCCTGGAGCTAGTGGGGGGGGGGCTACATGAGGTTGGAGGGCAAGGAGCTATGTCCAGACTAATGAGGGTGCTTGATCAGTTATAGATCTGACCTGCCTCATGTGATCGTCCTTTGCTGACACAGCTTAGATTCAAGTAGTGCCTGCAAAGGAAGAAAGGAAAGAATCAGGCGTGCACTCTTAATTATTTCCTTTGAAGTTGTGAGGTCAGGTGATTGAGAGATGGTCAACCTCGCCCATCAGCCAGAGTGGCTCAAAGGGGAGTGGGGGAGCTTAGGATCCAGCCCACCTGCAAAATCTTGTTCCCCAGTCCTCTCTACATACATTAATAGGATGCCTGGAGAGGGATTAACCAGTACCCATCCAATCACCAACTGGCATTTCTTTCAGGTTGTGATACTTTCAAACCCATGCAGTCCACCAACATCTGTCCAGCGTGAATTGAAACCAGAGGAGATTGAGCAGCTGAAGGTGAGAGGAATGTGCCAGAACTTCAGTACTATTGTTTTGCCATCTACTTGCCAGTCTGCCCTGCATTCCCAGAAGTGGTTTGTGTCTGGTGTTTTTCTCTTTGGGAACCTGACAATGATCCTTGATTTTAAACTGTCTCAAGAGGTTAGCAAGTTGGAATGGGAGATGCCATCTGTTTAGTGGGAAAACAATTCCCTGTTCAGGTTGTGAATATTGTACTGTCTCTTCCTAACCTTAGTTTGTTTGTTTTTTTTCTTTTGCTTGGGGTACTGAGATTCTGTTCTTCCCCTTAAGCAGGCAGGAATAAGCCTGTCCAAGATTCCATCTGAGGCCTTATCTATCTAATGGAAATTTTCTCTCTCCTTCCAGCTTTGCATGAGTAAAAGATACGATGGTTCCCAGCAGGCCTTGGATCTAAAGAACCTTCACACAGATCCAGGTAGGTCACCGTACTCACCTTTTCACTGTTGGGACTGCTGTTCTTCTATACACCTAGAACAATGGTTCCAGCTTCAGGGGCGGAGGTGGGTTTCTGTTGCAGATTCCAGCTGGCAGTGAAGTGAGATTCATGCTACTTTTTAACTCCCCAGATCTGGTAGCCCAGAACATTGACATGGTGTTGAGCCGCCGAACCTGCATGCTAGCTGTGCTGCGGATCATCCAGGAGAACATTCCTGAGGTCATCCATTTCTCTCTCTCTTTCCCTCTCTTCAACCCAGCCTTTTTCTTGCCTTGGTGCACTCGGGGAATTTGTGATTTCTCTGAAATTTCATGCTGAAAAGTTTTCAGCGTGCCCTCAAGTGAATATGAACCCTTGTAAGTAAGTGGTCCGTGGTCCATAATTACAAACCATACACCAAACCTCCTAGAAGGGGTGGCGGTATTGGGTTTGCAGTTTTTTGTTTGTTCGTTCTCGTATTTATCGTGTATTTTGTGTCTTGTCTTCTATTTTTATGTTGTGAACTGTCCTGATTGACAGATGGAGGGTGGTATACGAATGTAAATAAATAAATAAATCTTACTGTAGTTTAATTTATTTTTTAATGATTTTTTTAATACAAAAACTGCCTTGATGGCAAAAAGCACATCTCTCACTCACACCTCACAATTCCCACCCCCCCCCAATCTGTCCTTGCAGCTCCTTTCTCTGAACTTGAGTGACAACAAGCTCTATCGGCTGGATGATATGGCTGAGCTGCCGCAGAAGGCTCCCAACCTGAAGATCCTCAATTTGTCTTCTAACCAGGTAGGGCTGGATGCTCACTAGCTCAGCCTGAATCTTCCATTGGGTAAAATCCTCACTCTCTTCACTATGCTCTCTCTCCCTCTCTCTTTCTTTCCCTCCTGGCTCCCTTCAGTTGAAGACAGACCGTGACTTGGACAGGTTAAAAGACTTGAAGCTTGAGGAACTGTGGCTGGATGGCAACCTGTTGTGTGATAGCTTCCGTGACCAGTCTACCTACATCAGGTGAGCAGTAGCCCTGGGGCTGCCTAAGATGTCCTGGAAGGGCGCACCTCCACCTACCCAGAGGATATTCAGGGCATGATTAAGATATTTCTTGCCAAAAGGCTTTTTTTGCCCTCCTAGTGGGGTGCCAGATTGGTTATTTTGACCTCATAGCACCATCTGCCTCGGCTGCTGCCAAATCTCTGAAGATGCTGCATCCCATTCCTGGATCCTGAGTTGTGATTCTTGTGATAATGGTTTTATTTCAGCCAGATTGGAGCACTGCCCAGCCCCGTCTCCTCCCCCACCCCATATTGATATTACTACATTTATTAGCTGAAATTTGCTTTTGTGGATGATCTGCCATATCGCACCTCCCAGCCACCCCAGCCTTGCTTCTCTTCCTTGTGAAATCTTCCTTTCCCCCTCCTCCGCTTTCCTGTCTGCCTTCCACTCTCCGCTCTGCACACACCACTTGCTTTTCTCTGCCCCCGGGGCTCTAGGACCTCAGGATGCGCAGCCTTTTCCATCCTCTCAAGTTCCCCTTGTGCACTGCCACCCTCCTTTGAGCCTGCCATGCTGAGCCACCTTGCTCGTGGCCTTGCCTGCTTCTATATTTATTGTGGCTCCCCAATGCTGTACCTGGAAGTACCATATTGCGCAGAGGCACACGGAAGTCTTTCTTTTGGAGAATTGAAGCCAAGCTGCTAAATCCTGGGGTGCCCCTGGTGCGTTTGGCTCTCACAGATGGCTGGTTAGCCAGTGACGGGTAAGATTCCTTGCGGAAGGAACGACCTAAGACAGGCACAGTCGCACAGTGGCCAAATGGAGCCCTTCCGCCCGCCTCCGGGGAAGTTGGCAAACACAAGGCACCAGAACCCTCCTTCACAGGCTTGTTGGCAAGTAGCTTTTGGACAGCCTCTGCGCCATTTCTAATGGGGAGACTTTTGCTTCTTGATGATCTGGGAGTGACAATGGTGCTGACTCTGGGTGGAGCAGCAGCAGCAGCAGCAGCCTGAAGTGACAAGCTTCTTGCAAGTAAAACTCTTTCTCCCTCAGTTGTACACTTGGAAGTCCTGTTGGTGTGTGGCCAAGGCTTCTGTATCTCTGCAGGGTTGGAGCGTCAAGTGGGGCAGTGTGGAGGATGGATGAGGCTGTGCATCAGTAGGGAGGAGTTTCCAGGCCTTTTTTCTTTGTTTCCATCACTCTTGCGTCCCTCTGCTTCTCCCTCCCCCACCCCCACCCGCATCTTCCGTGGTCATTAATTAGATTTGGGCCTTGATGCAGGAACTCTCCCAAAGCTGTTTTAAGTTGGGTACCAGGAAGTTGGCTCAGGCATCTCCATGACCAGTGGGAATTCTTGTCCATTCCCCTACTTTCCCTTCCCTGCCCCTGCCCTCTGGCCTCAGTGGAGCGCTCCTCCTATAAATTGAGCCATGCGGGTGAGTACACACTCAGGTAAGTGCAGAGGGAGACTTTGAGTAGCATGGCTTTGGAGACTTCTGCCTCTCGCACCCGTGTGCATGTGTAAAACTACCACGGGAAGAGTACCAGAGCATTTTACTTTAAAGACTGTGTTCTGCTACCTGCTAATTTTTTGAAGTTGGCTAACTGTCACTCACCCTTGTATGGTATCAAGTGACAGAACCATAATAGTGAAATTGATCAACTTTTCCCTTAAATTGTCTGGCAATATTAAAGGAAAGCTGACTCGGCATTTTCTCCTAGGTGAGGCTTGAGTCAGATTTTAATACACAGGGTGGGAAATGTCAAATATAATCAGATGTCTCTTTAAACTGGATTATAGTAGTTGTCTAATCCAGCATAAGCAACACAATCATTTTAATCCCATTCGTGTTGCTTCTTCCGTGGCTAACGGAAGATGCAGCTTTAGCAACCCGTCCCTGATTTTGTACACGTTCTACCTTTGTTTAAAATGCTTGTACGTGTAAATTTCTTAGGCTTCCAAAGAAACATACAGCTTGAGAGCCTTGGGGGGAGGGCTTTTGTTAAAAGGTTCTGGTGAGTAATGCCACCATTTCATGGTGTTTCTCCACGCTCCTAAGAAGGCCCAGATACGTGGAATGAAACCCTGCCCCTTGTGGGACATGTCTCCTACGTTCTCCCATTTGGGGAGCTGACTGTTGCTCTGTAATTCAGAATCCAGGAAGTGAGGTGTGGTGAGGGTTCTGAATCACCAGTGGGCAGCCTATATAATTTGGTGGGCATCTGTTTGGCCCAGGATAACAAATTGATAACCCTCCACCTCCTGACAGCAGTTGAGGCAACTTGTTTTTGCAAGACTGCCCATCTTGCTTTTAAAGGATGCTTTAGAGAATGATGGCCAGTGGCCAGAGCGGGTAGAGGCCACAACAGGATGTAGTTCAGGTAGCACTGGCTGTAGTAGGAAGATGGTGGTAGCAGAAGGTGGGGACCACCAAGGTAGGCCACGGGTGGGGGGAGGGCAGTGCTCTTGGGGCACAAAGCTCTTTCATTCACTCCTTTTCCCCTTTCTGACAGCGCCATCCGCGAACGGTTTCCAAAGCTGCTGAGGCTGGTGAGTGAATTGATCAAATTCCAGGTGGATTCTGAGCCAGCTTTTGTATCTGACAGTACTGTTGCCTTACCCATCTGCCTCTCCCATTACAGGACGGCCATGAACTCCCCCCTCCTATCGCTTTTGATCTTGAAGCACCTACCACGCTTCCCCCTACTAAGGTACAGAAATACTCAGATGGGGCCGGGGACAGGGCCTGTGTTGCTATTGCACTGAGAAAACTGGCGCCTTTCGAGCCCTTGCTTCAGTCCCATTGCTTGGTGTGGGCTGTAGCATAGCATGCCTTAGGGCTGGTGCTGAGAGGGTACTTGGTAGGTTTTGCTTGGTGTTTGGGAGGAACAGATTAACATCCGGCTTCTCTCTTTGACTCTCCTCACTCAGGGCAGCTATTTTTGCTCTGAAGACTTAAAAGCGTTGATCCTGCGATTTCTGCAACAGTAAGTAGAGTTGTAAGGTCTTGTATGTTAAAGAAAACCAGATCCCCTGCCAACAAGTTTATAACCTGGGGGATTTGGCACACACAAAAAGGGAAGCTGGAGGAAAAAAAAGAGAGGGTAAAGATCTTCAGTTTTAAGTTAGTTCCTGGGAAGAGGGTAGTGGTAATGATGCTGGCTGGCATTTGAAACCAGGGTTTGAAATTGCATTCCGGTGTTTAAAACTTGGCTAGCAAAAAAGGATCACTGACTGTACTGTAATTGAAAGAAGCAAAAGGGTTTATTGAGGCACAGTACCCAATACAATAGGGATGCAAGTGGCGCTGTGGTCTAAACCACTGCGCCTAGGGCTTGCCGATCGGAAGGTTGGCAGTTCGAATCCCCGTTACGGGGTGAGCTTCCGTTGCTAGGTCCCAGCTCCTGCCAAGCAGTTCGAAAGCACATCAAAGTGCAAGTAGATAAATAGGTACCGCTCTGGCGGGAAGGTAAACGGCCTTTCCGTGTGCTGCTCTGGTTTCGCCAGAAGCGGCTTAGTTATGCTGGGCACATAACCCGGAAAAACTCTCTGTGGACAAACGTCAGCTCATTTGGCCAGTAAAGCGAGATGAGCGCCGCAACCCCAGATACATTCGCGACTGGACTTAAGTTCCTTTACCTTTTTACCCAATACAATGGAAATAACATAATAGAAATAATAAAGCGGCTAAAGCCTCCCTTCCATTCTGGCTGTTTCTTTAGCAATGTTTGTATTCTCCCACAGATATTACACTGTCTATGATTCTGGGGACCGGCAAGGGTTATTGGACGCCTATCATGATGGAGCCTGCTGCTCCCTGAGCATCCCCTTCTCACTACACAACCATTCCAGGTAAGTTTATGCTTCTGACATTCGTTCCCTTGCCATGGGAGAGGACTGCACATTGCCCTACCTCTACACTGTGCTTTGGTGTGACATGGTGTAAGACAGGCTGTGTGACCCTTTCCAAAGTTTCTGTGCCAAGATGTGGGGTATTTTGCAACCTATACTAAGTAAACAAGAGTTGCTTGTATTAGTCACAAGGAGATTCAAAGAGCTGTGTGTGGATCTTGCACATGCCTCCCATTCAAGTATTTCATGCTTTGCAAGCAGGAAATCTTTTTGTAAGATGCATTTGGTTGCACTGTGTTGATTGGGAAGAAGATTTGGTGTTAAATAAATCTTAACTAGACTGTTCAGGGGGCAGAGATTTCTGGTACTTCCACAACTTACTTTTTAAAAAATCGTCATACCAAGGGAGAGACTAGGTTGAAAGTACATGGAGCTGCTTGCTTGACTTTGGAGCCAGCCTTAACTCTTAGCATGCTGCCTCCAAACCCAACATTTTGCCCACTGCAGCCAAGTATACACCTCCTGCTATGTAAAGAAAGACCTGGGGAAATGGGTAGGCGTTTATGTTTATGTTCTTGTTTTGTCTGCAGGA
The DNA here is from genome assembly GCF_009819535.1 of Lacerta agilis. NCBI lineage: Eukaryota > Metazoa > Chordata > Lepidosauria > Squamata > Lacertidae > Lacerta > Lacerta agilis. The sequence goes on along the minus strand of NC_046328.1, from coordinate 29,304,338 downwards.
GCACTCTGGCTGAATACTTCAAGAACAGCAGGAATGTGAAGAAGCTTAAGGATCCCAGTAAGTAATGACCAGTGGCAGGGGTGGGGTGGGTGTACAAGGCTACAGACACTTTTAAGGACAGTGTGTAATCAGAAGTGTTTCATGGGAGACGGGCCCTGCACAGTGATTCTGCTGTGGAGGTTGGGGCTCCAATGCACAAAAGAGGGGAGCTGCAATGGTGAAAGGATTTGGGACAATGCTCAAATCCACACCGAAGCCCTTGCATCTCCTTCATTCATAGCAGTCCAGTTGTGGAAGAGGATAACAGAAAAGCCCCTGATTAAAGTGAATAAACTGCATTGGTTGGCTATTTTGGAACAAGAGCAGTGATTTTTGATTTTTTAGGGTTAGGGCAGATGCTCCTAAATTAGTGGACTGTCCGCCACAACACACACACACACACATACACGTGTATCTGCTGCTGGTTTCTCCACTTTGGGTAACTTCAGTGAAGATAGTAATTGACCTTCCCTCTGCTCTCTCTGCCCCCAGCCATGCGCTTCAGGCTCCTCAAGCACACAAAACTAAACGTTGTGGCCTTCCTTAGCGAGCTCCCGAAGACTCAGCATGACATCAACTCCTTTATTGTGGACGTCTGTGCCCAAACGGTGAGTCAGGGGAGAAGGAACTGGCCAAGCACTTACCACCTTTCAAGGAGTAGGTGAGATCAGTGGGCAACAAGAAAGATGAGGAATGGGTTGTTGGTTGGGTGGAGATTTGATGAAGTTGAGAAAAATTGCTCCCTCTATTCTGGAAGTGTGTTGTTCAGCTGGAAATCTTGGAATCTGGAACAAAGTATGATCCCCCCCCAATAAGTACATACCCCCCTATTGCTGCTCACTCTTCGATAAAACAAAGGCAATTTACTTCCAGGAAAACCATCCATAGATCTCTTTTTATGCTGCTACTGTTTCAGTCCTTTTAGCCTGTTTTCAGTTGGCATGATTGTAATTTTTTCTATTGCTGCGTATTTATCACGTAAGCGACTGAGTATTTCATTACAGAAAGGTGGGGTATACACCCTGATGTTAAACGCTGTATCTAGCATCTGTGTAGGTTGCTGCCACAATCTCTTTGGACTTGAGACCCTTCTTTTCTCATTGCAGAACACGCTGCTGTCTTTCACCGTCAATGGGGTCTTCAAAGAAGGTGAGTGTGCTGTTAAAAACCTGCTTTGTGACACATCCTGAACAGTAGAAAGCCAGAACATTTGCAGCACCCAGTGCCCCTTCTTTAAAACTAACCAGTGCTTTCTTTCTAAATTCTACAGTCGATGGCAAGTGTCGCGACTCGGTGCGCGCCTTCACCCGTGTGTTCATCGTCGTGCCTGCTGGCAATAATGGGTAAGGGTTATGAGCTTCAGGGCATTGAGAAATCCAGGGATTGCAAGACAGGTGTGTCTCTGAAAAGGGCAGGTATTGGGAGGATGATGAAATATTTATAAGGGGATGAGAGACAGAGCCTTAGCAGCCTTGTTAGTCAGAAGCTGGGGACGTCAAAGGCTTTTAAAAATAGCCCACATGCTGGAGGCATCGGGGGATTGGCCAGCTTATGGAGGAGCAATCTGATTTCTGCCAGTGATTTATATCTGTACTGGTGGACCACTGGCCTATTTCTAGGGGACAGCCTGGCGCTGGTTGGGGAAGAGCCCTAGCTCAGTGCTAGAGCATCTGCTAGGCATGCAGAAGGTCCTAGACTTAGTCCCCAGTATCTCCAGGTGGGGCTGGGGGGAAAACTCGCCTGAAACCCTGGAGAGCTGCTGCCAGTCAGTGCAGGCAATACTGAGCTAGACCCAACTGACTTGGTATGAGGCAGTTTCCTGGGTCACAATTCTTGCAAAAGATGCGGGGCTAGCATTGATTTTGGCATTTTCAGAAAGCATGTTAATGTTTAGAAGCAAGGGGGATGACAGATTAGTCATGCCTTAACAGTTATAGTGTTCCAAAGTATATATTCTCAGTATATTTTAAAGTGGTTCCTTGGAGGACAGTTTTAAAAGCCAGGCCATCAAGACAGGTTGATTGCCACCTGATATCCACTCTGCTCGAATCTAGCGACAATTCCTTTTTGCTGTAGTTGACTTTCCACAGGAACAGTGGGAGCATGGTTCAAAGAACATCATGCTAGTGTGTCTCATTTTTTCTCTGATTTCAGGACCCATTTTACTGAACATTGGCTAGATGCACTTTTAATATTTGCCACACTTTTTGCTACTGTTAGAATATGGTGACCTTCTCTCCTTAGTGAAGGCAGAAGAAAGTATACGTCTAGCCGTTGCTTCTTTATTTATGGGAGCATCCTGCAGTGCTTGGCAAGAGATGCAAGCAAGCTGTAGGAGGCTCTGTGTATGCCTTTGCAGATCCTAACCTCTGTTTGCCACCAGAGGGGTGGCCAGGAATAGTCAGGTCTCAGACTGAAAGGGGGTATTCTGGCTACCCTACCCTCGACATTTCCTCTTTATGTTGGGTGTTGAGCAGCCCCTTCATTAACCACTGCTGGCTCTCTTCCCCTCCTCCACAGGCTGTGCATTGTGAATGATCAGCTATTCATTCGTAAGGCCACCAACAAGGAAATCCGCAAAGCTTTCGTCATGCCAGCGCCCACGCCCTCCTCCAGCCCGGTGCCCACGCTCACGGCAGAGCAGCAGGAAATGCTGCAGAATTTCTCACTGCAGTCGGGCATGAATCTTGAATGGTCTCAGAAGTGAGTCTGGAATTTCTGGGGGCTGGCAGTTAGGAAAAAGGAGTGGGAGGTGGTCTTGAGATCAGGGTGGGGGGCAGGGAGGGAAAAGCAGTTGCAAAATGAGATTAGGTTAGGCTGCTGTCTCATGACTTTTATCATCTCTCCCTACCCTTGCCCAGGTGCCTCTTGGACAATGATTGGAACTACGCTCATGCGGCCCAGGTTTTTACCCAGCTCAAGGTGAGTGCCCTGGTGCCTTCCTAGAGTGAGACTACTAGAACCTCCAGCCTTAAGAACTGGAGACAGAAAGTGATGGCTGGGATGGATTTGCACTGCACTGCAGTTCTGTTACAGGGGAAAGCCCTGGATGGCTTTTCCTTCATTCTCAGGGTCTGATGTGCCATATTTGAGGGTCATGCCCCCCCCCTCCGAGGAAGTTTGCAAGGAAAGCCATCCCCTATGTAATATGTCTTGATGTGTGTATTCAGAATTATTTGAAGCAACAGCATCCAGAAACCATTGCTGTTTGTTTCTGCTCTTTTGCTTTTCATCCATAGTGCAGTAATGAGAAGCTGATATGTAGCAGACTTTGCCTTTGGACGGGTGACTGTCCTTAGAATATTTTGTCCCCTTACTGGCCTCTTAACTGACCTTTGGAAGAGGAGTCAAGTACTGATTTGGGAAAACTTTTTTTATCTCAACCCTGTGAGCCTGGGGAAAACCCCTGGGTTCTATTGACAGCCTCATGTTTGTCTCAGTCTCCTTGTAGAACCAGACATGGAGGAGAGGTGGTTGCTGTTAACTTCTTACTCTTCCTTTTCTCTTCTAGGCTGAGGGGAAGATCCCAGAAGTGGCTTTCATCAACTGAGCGTTTGCCACCATTGCCCTTACCAAAGCCAGCCAAGCAGCGTTTTATCCTTTGGGTTCTTGTTTTGTAAATAAATGAAAGTTTCACTATGTAAATTAAAGAGACTCCTACCCTGTTGTGACTGTGAAGGCTGCACCTGTCCGTGTTGCCATTGGACTGTGGGCAAAGGCAGTGAAAACTTCCTTGTGGAAGAGGCAGCACCTCCTGCCTGCAGCGACAGGTGCCATGTTGAATTGCTGTGTACACTGATTTTCTAACAGACACTGACGACCGTGGGAATTTGGAGGAAAGGCACTTGATCGTTTTTGGGTTCTCCCACCTCCCTTTTAATTTGAAAAGCTGATTTTTAGCATACCTTCTTTTTTCTGCTGCTACCGACTTGGGAGTTGTCTTGTATGTGCCTAGAGTGAGAAGTAGTCAGTAGTTCACAACATGCAACAAGGGTTATATCCCTAGAGGGCAGGGGGAAATGGTACACCTCCAACCTGCAAAAGGCAGCAGCAGCAGCCCTGTGTCCTTTGAGGCACAATTGATCATCCTGATGTCGCCAGAGAGACAGTGGGTTTCCTAGTTCTAGGTTGCTTTAGAGGACTTTAGGTATGTGAGACCCCGGTTGGATGGATGGCCTCTGAAACACAGCCCTTGCAGGACGTCGGATTCGCTGTCACACTGCTTAAATGAGAGGAAGCTTTGGGGTCCGCACACCTAGCAAGCTGTAGCTTCCGTGTTTCTTTTCTGCCTGTAGTTCTTGAAAACACTGTGTTTAGTAAAATTGTTATTAAAACCTTGGTGTGCATTCATGTGTTCTAAACTAAAGATAAGATCACTTCCTTTTACTACGTGGATTTCTTTTTCCTTTTTGGCCATGCACGACTTATAATTGTGGAAGTTCTGTCAAATGTACAAATTATGTAAATAAGCATACCTTCCCATCTTTCATAATCTTTTATTACTTTAAAAAGAAGTGTGTAGGGAAGTCCTAATGCTTTGGCCTCCTGCCCTGAGTTTATTCTGCTTTCTCTGAAAAGGAGAGCAAGGTTATGTTATCTTTTATTTCTTCCCAATGTAAGATGGCTTCTCTTGCAGCCCTGGAGATCTGCAAGATTCCCTGCTCCTTGTTAAATACAGAGACGTCACTCAGTGACCCAGGAGCCTTGGACGAAGCTTTATTTTTTAAGACTGTGATGGAGGAAGGTGTTATCCAACACTGAATTGTGCTTAGGTGACCAGAATTAGTTGGAAGGGGACTCACAACTCATTAAGTCAAAACCCTTTATCAGTGCAGGGAATCCACTGCTACAACAACCCTGATAGATAGCTATCTACTTTTAGTCTAAATCCTTTTTTTAAAAAACATTCATTTTTAAACAAAATTTATATACAATTAATATTAATTTTAGTCTAAATCCTTTTGCAATATGAACCTGTTAGTTTGGGTCCTACCCTCTGAGCAACAGAAAATAAATTGGCTCTGATTTATGCCAGGAGTAGTGAATGCAGCGCCCTCCGGTAGTTGCTTGACTCCCAACTCTGAATAGCACCAGCTAGTATGGCTAATGCCACAAGGATGTTGGAAGTTGGTGCCTTGCAGGTGATGTTAGACTATCTTTTTACTCACCCTGGCCTTTACAATAGCTCTTCAGGCTTCATCAACTCTTAAATCTGTCATCCAGGTTGAACAGACCTAATTTATTCAACCTTTCCTCTTAGAGTTTGGGTCTCTAGATCCTTCTCCATCTTTGTCACCTATCCTCTGTACATGACGCGTGTGGCATCTTTTTAAAATTATTGTTGCAGTCCTGGCGCTGCACTCTTCACAATTTGACAATTCTCTGAGGCAAAGTATGTGCTTTCAAGGTGGTGCTGTGTGCACTTCCTCAGCCTTGCCAGTTTTGGTAGCTGACCGGAAGCTAAGGCTGCCCTTCCCAACGATGGCGCCCGAAACGAGCATCCGCCCATGACTATAGAGAAGGGGAAGTGGGTTAAAAAGAAAAGGGAGGGGAGAAATACTACAATTCCCATGAGCCTCTTGGGCTGCAGCCGACCTTGGCAAAAGCGGTTCAAGAATGTTGCACTGCACATGGCGAGCTGCGCTGCGGATCGGGGGGCTGGCAGGTGGGGGGTCCCGAGGCTGTGGGGTTTGGAGGCTCTGGGGCCCCACGAGTCCACAATACCCCGTGCGCTTTTGGAGCTGGGGCGCGCGAAGGGCGCACGCCGCGGAGCTGCCTTGGCGATGGGGCGCGCGGGGAGTGCAGACCGCCTTCCCGTTGGATACTAATGTGCCCCGGGATGTCTTGCTTTTCCAGCACGATCGAGGCCGTTTTTTCCGTATTCTTGGGCTGTTCTGCGCCGGCCAGTTCGTGTTCTGGGCGTATCTGGCACACTTCGCTTTCTACGGCTTGCAGGACGTTAGGGGGAGCCGGCCGGAGCCGGATCCCCAGCATGGGAAGCGCCCTCTGCCAACTCTACCGGGAGGAGCCACGATACAGTTGAGCTCCAACAAGTGGCGCTTCGGTTTCACTGCTTCTTGCCTGACCGTGGGTAAGGAAGGGCTGGATTGCTCTGCCCCCTCCTCCTCCGGGGTTACTTATTAGTATTGGTTGCTCTTCGTTGTTAAAGAATTGTAGAGTTGGAAAGGACCGCGAGGGTCATGTATTCCAACGCCCTGCAATGCAGGAATCGTTTTGGCCAGCATGGGGCTTGAACTCAAGACCCTAAGATTAAGAGTCTCATGCTCTAGCGATTGAGCTATATGCCACGATGTGCATGGCGCTTTGTGCATTTTTCTAAGCAAAACAAAAAAGAGCCCTAACCCCGAGTAGTTTACAGTATAAATTGCAATCTTACTTTCATGAAATTGTAGGTTTGCTTCTTGTTGGTGACAGATAGTATGTGGGGCACAGCAGGAAAATGTATCCAAACGTAATATTGTGGCTTTCAGATCCGTAGATTGTAGCCAACTAAGTTCTACCCCCAAATAGAGCCATTGGAATTTATCTAAGTAAGGCCCCTATCTGCACTATACATTTAGAGCAGCATCATTGCCACTTTAAACAGGCATGGCTTCCCCCAAACAATGCTGGGAACTGTAGTTGTTAACAGTACTGAGAGTTGTTAGGAGACCTCCCCTGCCATTTCCCTCACAGAAATACAATTCCCAGAGTTTCCTGGAAAAAAGGATTGATTGTTAAGCCACTCTGGAAAGTGTAGCTCTGTGGGGCGAATAGGGGTCTCCTAACAACTCTCAGCACCACTAACAAATGGCAGGCCCTGGAATTCTTTGGAGGAAGCCATGACTGTTAAAGTGGCATAATAATGCTTTAAATATCAGGTGCAGATGAAGCCTCAGTCATGCTCCTTTGTTTCAGGGGGTCTCCTCTGAGTAGAATTAACATGGATACAACCCAATAAAAATAAGATAGCCATCTGTCAGGAATTCTTTGATGGTGTTTCCTGCTTGGCAGGGGGTTGGACTGGATGGCCCTTGTGGTCTCTTTCAACTCTTATGATTCTATGATTCTAAGACACTCCCTGCCCAACTCAGGCTTGTAACCAGGACCAAGGATCAGATCCAACATCCATGGCTGGGGCAGGTGGGAGCTGTAGTCTGAAACATCCATGGAGGCACCAGGTTGACACAGGCACCCAAATGTATCAAAGCAGGCGCAAGTCCAGTTTCTGTGGGAAATTGCACAGGTCGGGTGCTACCACAAAACAGGCCTTTCCTTGATAGAGGTCTGTCGCAGCTCAGCTGGCAGAAGCACCTGGGCCTTAGTCCTAAGCCATGAAGGTCTTTGAAGGTCACAATCTCTTTGAATCAGATCCAGAACCAGAGTAGGAGCATATGCATTTGTGAAGCGCTAGTACATTATGATTAAATTTCCTAGTCAGAAACCCAGCAACTCAATTCTGAACCTCCTGCCATTTCTGAACCATCTCCCAGAGCAGCCTTAGGATATATCAAGCATTGCAGTAGCCTGACCAGTAATTTATCTCAGCTCGACTTGTCATCCTGCTCTGTTCCTTTGCAGGTTCTCTGATCTTGGCGGCAGGTTTTGTCTTTTCCCGACGCTCTGTGAGCCGGATCTTGCTACACCGAGGTGGCCAGGAGGTGACCTTTACCACCTATTACCCCTTGGGCTTGACCTCATCCTTCACGGTCCCTCTTCGCCATGTTTCCTGCATGTCCCATCGTTCAGAGGTGCCAGCGATGATGCCACTCAAGGTTAAGGGGAGAGCCTTCTATTTCCTGTTGGACAAACAGGGACGGATCACCAACACAAATCTTTTTGACATCACTGTTGGCGCCTATCGAAAGCTGTGAAGCACTGCGCTGCTAGAGGGAAAAGGCTCAGGAGAGGGCCCGTCCTGCATCCTGGGCTGTTGTGCAGACGGAGGAAGATGGACTGGCCATATCCGGCAGACAGATCCCAGGCCTAGAAGCAGCTATTAAATGGCTTCTTAGCCCTTCTGTGCTTTGAAAAAGGCAATTGATGCATGATGTATTGGGGTAAATGGAAACTCAACTGGAGAGAGAGAGAGAGGGAACGAGAGAGCGAGAAAGAGAGACTGAGATTGCACAGAGTTGCCTTGGATCCTGAGTTGATTAGCTTGTTTGTTAAAAATCTAGAAATCACCAACCTGATTTTTGCAGGGTTTTTTTGTACCTCCCCACACACCATTTTTCAGCTCAAGGGCCACATTTCCTTCCGGGCAGTCTTCTGAGGGCCACTTGCCAGTGGTGGGGGGGGGGATGCAGAGGCAAAAGTGAACAGAACAATGAATGTAAACCTGACTTTTGTTAGAGTACGCTAGTTTCTACACACACCAATTTGTATCCTCCATCCATACAACCAGGAGGCATTATCAGAGTTCAAGGCCGCATTCCAGCCAGGCAGACGCCTTCATGATGGGAAATGGGGCTGGTGAGGTGTGGCATTAGGGTTGCCAGGTGTCCACTATTTCACATTATGTTCACTATTTTTTTCACAAAATAGTGGACATTTTTTTATTCAAAAGCTTTATGATGAAATGGTATTTTAATATGTGTTAAAATGTTTGTAAGAAAATATATAATTTAATTTAAACCCCCCCCCCCCGCTCCCCCCCTGCTTGTCCGCTATTTTTTGGAAGCAGACCTGGCAACCCTATGTGGCATGGGAAGAGTTCTGAGGGCCAGGCAGAGAGGCCTGGAGGGCCACACTTGGCCCCTGGGGCTGAGATTCCCTATCTCTGTGATAGACACTGAACAGTCAAGTTTGTGCACCCCCATTCCCTGTCACTGCCTTTCCATTCCATGATAATTTTGCCTGTTGAATTTCTGTCTGCCCCCCCCTCCCCAAGTGTTGTGGGGAGAGGGGACCAACCAAAGTTGACGATTGTCTCCTGTCTTCTTCCATTTCGGTGTGGTCCCACCAGCCACTGCCAAGTCTTGTTTTCCCGCTTGAGTAGAAGCTTCCTTGGCCACTCTGGTTGCCACGGAAACGCGTTGGTCTTAGTGGCATCAAGATGGCTGCCGTGAGGAAAGGGGAGCTGGGCGGCGGTGAGACTCCGGACATGCGGCTGGGAAGGAGAGAGCTAGAGAAGGAGGGGAGACGAGGTAACTGTCTGCCGCTTCCGAAAGTAGCTTTTGCAGCCTACTAGCTGCCCCTTCTAACCTTGCATTTTGCATTCTCAGTACGGCCTCCCCTTCCGCTCTCCCCTTCTGTTCTTTCGCATTAATTTCTAAAACAACGGCGATAGAATAAAGCCCCCCTCCTTTCAGAAGTGTGGCACTCTGTGCATGCTCAAGGGGAGGCAGTTTCTTAAGCCTCTTGTTCAAGCTGTTCTGTGGTTTGCAAAATAATAACCTTGTGGGCCCCTGTCCAATGGATTTCATGTTGGGTCCATTTTTAATCACCCGACCCTCTTCTTCCTCTCCTAACATATATAGGAAACCCTCCCAATTTGATAGTATTGTTAATTATAAGGATTTTTCCTGCCCCTTCTCAAAAAAACCATAGAATAGTAGTCAGGGGTCTTTTAGGTGCTCCCAGCAGCAAACAGCCCCCCCCCCCCGAGTCTCTCTCTAGCTTCACAACACCCCTGTGAGGTAGGTTAGGTGGAGAGAGGGAGGGAGGGAGAGACCAGCTCAAGGCCACCCAGTAAGCTTTATGACTGAGTGGAGGATTTGAACCTGGGTCGTCTGTCAAGCAATCTAACCTTGTTGGTTTAGCACAGGGGTGGGGAACCTTTTTTCAGGCCCAGGGCCGCATTTCCCTTCTGCGCATCTTCCCAAGGGCCACATGACAGTGGTGACGGGGGCCAGAGGCAAAAATGGCTGGAGCGATTAATGTAGATGTTAGCTTTGTACAACAGGATAGCTTCTTCAGGCATGCTCCCCTCTCTGTCCTTCATCCAGAGCTGTAGCTAGGTGATCTTGCACCCCTGGCAGAACCGTCCAGATTGTGCCCCCTAGCCACGGACAAATTACCTCTTCTTTCTACCTTCCTTCCAACCCCCCCCCCCTTCTACCCATTCAATTCACCCTGTATTAAAAACCATTTCCTATGAGACAATAATCAATATTTATATTTATGGACATATTTAAAGCCGATTTTGCACCCCCTATATCACCTGTGCCCCTGGTGGGGGCCCACCTTGCCATCTGCTAGCTACGGCCCTGCCTCCATCCGGGCAAGTGCAAGGCATCGCCAAAGTTCAGAGGCACATTTCAGCCAAGCAAAAACACCCAAGGGTATCTGTGTATCTGAAGAAGTGTGCATGGACACGAAAGCTCATACCAAGAACAAACTCAGTTGGTCTCTAAGGTGCTACTGGAAAGAATTTCCTATTTTGTTTCACCCAAGGGGGTGCGAAGCAGAGCTGGAGATGGGGTGTGGCGTGGCGTGAAGATAATTCCAAGGGCCAGATAGGGTTAGAGGGCTGCATTTGCCTTTCAAACCCGAAGATCCCAACCCCAGTTTAAACAGTATGCAAGTTAAGAACCATATGTTTTCTCTTTCCTCTCCCTGTCCTTTCCATTCTGGAAAATGGCAGCAACTCCCCCCCCCCTTCCTGCTACATCACATTCCCATTTTGGGTGGCTCAGTTGATTTGAGCCAGCCGTTTGGACCCCCTCCTCTCCTTCCCCCCACCCCACAAAATAGACCACGCTTTATTTTATTTTAAATTGTTCCAGGGTTTCTGTGCAGCCCCTCCCTAGGAAGCTGCAGAAGAATATTGCTGAAGTAGTCTTAACACTAGGCCAAAGTCCCAAGTCTCACTGACCTCGACAAACCCAAAGCATTTTGCTGAAAGCGTTTAGGTCCAGTTGGATTCAGAGTGATGCAAGTCACTCAGATTAGGGAGAAGAAACATAAGAAGCTGCCTTATACTGTCTCAAATCCTTGGTCCGTCTTGCTCAGTTCTGTCTACACTGACTGGCAGCGGCTCTCCAGGGTTTCAGGCAGAGCATCTCCCCCGGCCTGACCTGGAGATGTCATTGTGCAAAGCAGATGCCCTACCACTGGAGCTAAATCCTCGCAAAGAGAAACCCAGTACACCAAGGAAAAGGGTTCTAAGCCTAGCTTCCTCCCTGATGTGCTAGGTTTTTTAATGTGCTGGGAATATTGCTTTTAGGATATGAGGGAGCATTTAGCAATGTGAGTTATGGAACTGGTACAGTCCAGACACAAATTTACCACTTCCAGGCTCTGTGAATCTTGAACTCTGCCCCCACTCTGTTGTGCCAGGGATTGAACCAGGAATCTTCTCCTTGCAAAGCCCCTGAGCTATGGAGGGGGCACCAGTTTGAGAGGTTGCAGTTTAGTGGCAGAGCCACTGTTTTGCATGCAGGAGGTGTTTAAAATAAGAGAGGGGTTTTAAGTTTATGCATGGTGTAAAGCAGGGGTCAGCAAACCTTTTCAGCAGGGGGCTGGTCCACTGTCCCTCAGACCTTGTGGGGGGCCAGACTATATTTTTTGGGGGGAGGGAATGAATGAATTTCTATGCCCCACAAATAACTCAGAGATGCATTTTAAATAAAAGGACACATTCTACTTAATGTAAAAACATGCTGATTCCCGGACCGTCCGCGGGCTGGATTGAGAAAGTGATTGGGCCGGATCTGGCCCCCGGGCCTTAGTTTCCCTACCCTTGGTGTAAAGAAAGTGGATTGGAAGCAGGTTTCTCCACCCCCTAACCTCATAATACCAGAACCAGGGAATAGAGAACAAAAAGACGTACTTTCTTCACACAGCACGTGCTTGGTTGCTCCCACAAGAGGCATTGATGGCTAACCAACTGGGATGGCTTTAAAGGAAGATTAGAAAAAGTCATGGAAGATAAGGCTATCAGTGGGTGCTAAGCCTGATGGTGATATTCTCTTGCCACTGTTGGGGGCAGTAATGTACCTCTGAATACCTGTTGTTGGGAATCACAAATGGGGAGAGTCGCTGTTGCGTTTATATGCTGCTGGTGGGCTTCCCATTGGGGCATCCCTTTGGCCACTGTGAGAACAGGATGCTGGACTAGATGGGCCTTTGGCTCCAGCTGCTATGTTCAGAAGGTGCAAGGTTCAGTCCCAGGTATCACAGGCAATAAGGTAAGAGAAGCCCCTTTATAGCTACCACCAGACGGAATAGACCCAGATATAAGCCAAGATCTGACCCAGTACAGTATGTCTGTACCAAGGAACTGGATATCCTGACATCCGAGACAGGCACTCAGATGGATGCCCTCGTTGAACTCTGGTCCATTCACTATGCAATCCTAGCCTGCTCTGAGTTAAGTGTTTGTGTAAGAGAAACACCACTCCAAAATCTTCCACTGAGAGCAGCTGCCTCACTTTTTATCTTGATGGGGTCACCTGGCTCAAGGATGTGATCTTGTGGTACATCATTCCAAAGAAATATGAGCCTTTTTTCCATTGATTTTTTATTTATTTTAAACATGCTCAGTAATAGGCGTGGTATTTCCAGATCTCCCTTGAAACCCCAAAGACTTGTAGATTTCATTTTAACATAGGGTTTCTATTTGTCCAGTTTCAAACTTGCAGGTCTTTCCTTTTTTTTTGTTAAGAATTTATTGGGTTTTAATAATAAACATACACAAAATACAAACACTACAAAAACTACAAAACAAAATACACACAAACAAAACACACATTTATCCATCCTTATCCTTTTTATAATCCTTAGTTATGGACTTCCTCACGTCCTCTCTTCTGCGTTCATTTCTAATCTTCTTTAGTAACTTTATAACATTGTAGAATCTTCTTTCTCACACCTAATCTTAATCTTACAATCCTAAACAACAAATCTCAAATCTTATTCTTATCAAACTAAACATTACATTACATAACTCAACTTCTTGTATCCTCTCTTAACTTAACTTCTAATACTGTAGCCTATATCTCTTCTGATTCCAATTTCAAATATTAATAAATCACATCTTATCAAATACCTAAGTGTTTCTTCCAGTTCTCGTACACCGTTTTCCCTCTGGTTTCGGAATTCCGTGGTCAGCCTTTTTTCTATATCCCCTTTAAATATTCATCCTTTACCCCACACCCCTCCTGTCCATCCCAACCCTTGCCTTTTCCCTTCCCATCCCCCACAAGTCCCCCCCCCGAGTCCACCCTTTCCAGCTCCTTCTTGTAGTTCTATTATTTCCATCATGTCCAGTTTTAAACTTAGTATTCTTCGTTGTAACTTCTTCTTTTCCAGATTGTAACTTTCTTCTTGGTAGATAGTTACTCTGGCAACGTCATAAAGTATCTCTTCTTCGTTCTCAGCTGCATATTGCATTTTCCATAATTGTTGTTCTTGAGCACTTGGGCTCACACCCCTAGCGCTCTCTATTCTGTCCAGTCTGTAGGCTCCCAGCCTCTCACCCCTAAGGAGCTTTCCTTGTTTTTCAACTTGTAACAAACTTGCAGGTCTTTCCATCTCTCTTTCCAATTTATTTTATTTACTCATTACAACAAATGCAAATACTGTTAACCTGGACAGTTTTTACTTAGTTTGATATGTTTTTAATAGTCCAAGAGACCAGTGGAGATGGCTTAATTGAGTCAAGAAAGACGACTCAGAAATCATTTTGAATGCTTTATTACAACATAAAATATTATTGGGACATGCACCCCTAACACCAGTAATCTAGTATATTTTGAAAAGTTGTTTCTCAGTTTGCAATGCTTCAGACACTTCTTAAGATATCGTAACAAAATTTTGTGTGATGGTTCCTGAGATCGAGGAGCCAGTTTTCATCTATGTTTCTATACAGTTGGGTGCCATTTTGAATCAAAATGGCAGACTGGACCTTAAAAACTTCACTGATTGTAACCACTGATTTCAAACTGCTCTGTTTGTATGTATGTATGTATGTATGTATTGTTTCTAAAAATTCCAAAGCAACGTCAGCTCAAAGGCTGCTAATTAACAAGAGAAGATGTGCTTATACACATTCAAATCTTAAAATACACTGGATGGTTGATCATCAGACCACCAAGTGGGCACAGGTCTTACCTAGTTAAGGTGGATGTTAATTGAAGAAACATCAGCTACAGATAGTGATGAGTTGGAATGCTGTCTCATAAGTCCAACATTGTGTTAGAACTCAATAAAGCGCTCTCTTCAGGGCCGCAACCTCGCACGGTGCCCCCAAACATACATTTTTAGGCAGTGTGAAAGCACGGCCCTGAAAAAAAGCATGTATTTTGGGCTCCGTGATCTCATGCGGGTCATGTGAGTCACACAGGAGCATGGACAGAAAGACGTACATCCCAGTTTTGGGACTTGGCATGTTGGAGGGTTTGGAAATACAATTCTCAACACAGTGAGAAAAGCTATGATAAAACAACATGTATGCCTGCTTGCTCAGCTCTTGAGGTGCTGTTGATGAGCAATTTCAAGGGCCCTCCAGCACCTGCTCACCTTCCTTTTTACTATATATTCAGTTTATTATTTATTCAATTTATATCCTGCCTTCCTTCCCCGAGGAGCCCAGGGTGGCAAACACACAAACAAGAAAACAGTTCAAACATCTTACAAACAATTCCAATTAGGCTACAGGCTGGGAAAGTCCTCTACAGTGGTGCCTCTGGTTAAGTACTTAATTCGTTCCGGAGGTCCGTTCTTAACCTGAAACTGTTCTTAACCTGAAGCACCACTTTAGCTAATGGGGCCTCCCGCTGCCGCTGCGCCGCCAGAGCACGATTTCTGTTCTTATCCTGAAGCAAAGTTCTTAACCTGAAGCGTTATTTCTGGGTTAGCGGAGTTTGTAACCTGAAGCGTATGTAAACTGAAGCGTATGTAACCTGAAGTGTATGTAACCCGAGGTACCACTGTACTTAAAAGGCTTGTTGGAAGAGGAAGGTCTTCAGCAGGCGTCTGCCTAATATTTAACAAGAAGGACACCCACAGGGTGGTTGTCATGATACTAAAAGCCAGATTGTGTGGCATCAACCTTTTGATAATACTTTATCTGCAGGAGGCCCTCACCTGCAGAGTGCAGTGGTTTGTTGGGTATGCAGTGAGACCAGTGCTTTTTTCCAAGAAAAATGGTGCTACAACTCACCATGAAGTTGTTACAACAAGTGGCCGGGCGACTTGGGGCAGCCCTGAACAGATGCAGGTTTGACAACAACCATGTTCACCACTCACGGAGATGCTAAAAACTACTGCAAGCTCTCTCCCTAGATGGTTTGGAGGTCGCCCCGGTTCTGGTACAGGTCAAATAAATGCGCCCCCGCCTCCCTCATTCTCTTAGATTCAGGCAGGTGTCTAGGGCAGCTCGGAAGGGCCCTTGTGCAAATGTGCACGTGTGCAACAGTAGAGGCCTGGCTGGAAAGCTCAAAGCCCGACCCTGCTACACGGGGACAGAAAAGGAAATACAAATCGGCCCCGTGCCGTAGCTTGACCAATCATGGCTAGGAGAGGCTAAGAGTTAGGTGGAGTCATATATTTTTAAAAGTGTAGCCTCTCATGTGCGGGCCAGCTTCCATTATGACTTTAAATGTTGGTCTGGGGCTTCTCAGAAGTCCGTAAAGGCAAGAAACGGGCGGGGGGAGCACCAGCCTGCAATGGCACCCACTTGAGAAGTGCCAGAACTGCTCTCTGGCATGCTCTGGCTGAAAAAAACAACAACACTGGGTGAGACCATCTTTCAGGTATCCTGGTCCCAAGCTGGGTAGGGCTTAACACACCAAACCCAGCACCTTGAAGCTAGCCAGGTGGCTGATTGACTATTTGTCAATCAAGGGGGTGATCTTCAGATAGAGGCCTGCACAAAGTGGGACCGATGACGAACCCCCCAAATTTCCATTCCTTGGGTGTCTGCAACTGTATTTCTAAGCCTTCACTGCACGGGGGCAGGAGGGAAATGTGACATCTGTTCTGGGTTTTTATTACTGTTTTGATTCTGAGAACTAGCGCATTTTGGCGGCACAGCCGGTTCTCGGATTGCTTGCTTCCCTGGCACTAGGCCTGCCCTGAGTGTGATTCGCAGCCTCTACAGACAGCACAGCAGTGGTACACTAAGGCCTCATCTGCACGATACTTATAAAGCAGTATCATACCACTTTATACAGGCACTGGTTCCCCCAAAGAATCCTGGGAACTGTTAAGATTACCGAGAGTACTTAGGAGACCCTTCCTCCCCGCAGAAGAGCTGCCAATAGTGGTTTAGCTATCAATCTCTCTTCCCAGGGAACACTGACAATTGTAGCTCTGTGAGAGGAATAGAGGCATCCTAACAGTACCCTTAACAAACTACAGTTCCCAGAATACTTGGGGAAGCCATTACTGTTTAAAGTGATATGATTCTGTCTTAAATGTATAGTGCAGACAAGATCTAAGTGATTGTGGCAGAAGTGATACCAAGGGGGGGGGATGCAGGACAGACTGAGGCTACGTACACACCATACGTGTAAAGCACACACGTCCCTCAAGAATCCTGGGAACTGTAGTTTGTTCAGGGTGCTGGGTGTTGTAGCTCTGACAGGTAAAATAGAGTTCCTAGGGTTATTGGGGGGAGTGTGCTGTGTGGTGTATATGCAACTTCAATGCAAACTGGGCTGGAATTTGAACCAAAGCTTATTGAGCTTGATTCGACTCATACACTCTGCTGTTTAAGAGCGGTTGATACTCTTTCCCTTTCCTTCCAATCCTGCAGTAACGGGCCAAAGTTTAAGCCCTGAATTGCTGCCAAACAAAGTTCTGCGCCCAAGGACCTTGAGTTCCGGGGTTGGCCCAAGAAGGGGGAAGAACGATGCTGGGAATTATGGCCCTGCTCTTTGACCACTAGAAATCATACTCAGCGATTTATCTGAACTCAGCATAGTTTCGGGCCTATTATTGTATTCTTAAGGACTAGAATCTTGGGAGTTTATTAATTCAGGAGGTTGCGTTCTGCAGTACTGATTCCCTGCCCTTGGCACAGTGGGGCTGCAGAAGCATGAGAACTGAAGTAGGTCTGATTTGAGAGCCTGATCTTACTGCCTGGGATCCTCTGCTGGATTCCTTTGCTGGAATAACCGGCCACAGTGGTTACAAAACAGTGGGAGGCGATGAGGTTTCCTAACTGCAATGTTGTTGCCAAAGCGAGGGAGCTCATTTGCCTTTCTGGGGCAAACGCGGATGGGAAGGTAACATCTCTGACACAGATAAAAAGTTCAAAGTTTGTTTACAACTGCAAGCATTTTTCAAACCGTTTCAGCTCAGTGGACTGGTCTGTGGCCAAAGCATTCAGCTCTTTTTGAACCATAGGGGGTGGCGGGGGGGGGGGAACGGACTCATGCTGCTCTCTGGCCAAGAGTGCCTTTATCTGTGTGAACTCGAGTGAGTCTCAGAGGGATCATGCAACAGGAGTGTGTACCACCGACCATTAGAGAAGCAGATAAACATGCGGCAATAACATGACACTTTATTTTCTGCAGCCTGGCAAGGACCCAGCCTTTCTGCTTGTTCCGAATAACATTGAGTGGCACAACAACAGGAGGAGGAAGGATTCTGGGAATTCAGGGAGGAAGATTGTATGGTGTAAACACACTGGGGGAGGACAGCATTTAATGCAGGGAAAAATAGGGTCACCAGAAATTCTGTGCATCACCCACATTCAATAGTCCATCTTAGCAAGAAGCATTAATAGAGGTGCATTGCAGCCAGGCAAGAACACCCAAGGAGGGTGCAAGGCAGGGCTGGTGTGAAGCTGGGGAGGGTGTGAGGCCCGCAGAGGGCCAGATAGAGAGGTCTGGAGGGCCACCTCAGGTTTCCCTAAGTTCCTTTTGCCTTCCAGGGGTTGCTGAACTGCAACTCCTAGCACTCCCAGCTAATGTGGCCAATGGCCAGGGACACAGAGAATTGTGGCTCAACATCTGGCAAGTTAAATGGCCCCTACACACCTGCCCTAATTGTGGCAGGTATAAAAGACACAAGTGCAGGAGCATATTTTAAAAAGGCAACTGACCATCTTTTAGCCGTGTTTCCAACAAGTTCAGTGCCATAAACAAAATGGGTGCTCTTAGACCTTCAGTAAAATCCAGATATTTAAATCAAAGCAGTGCCCTGCCCCACACAATGAGGCCCCACATACTAGCATCATGGTTAATCCGGCTCTAATAGCTGCTAGGCCCTGAAAAGGACAACCAGAAAAAATGACATTGTTATGTGTGCCTTGCTTTATCCCTGCTTTGAGATGCCTGACTGCTCCGATGGGATTTCAGATCTGGGATTCAAAGCTGGCTCGGAGCCCAGGCCTTTATAGAGGCTACAAGATCTGGCCTGCAGGCCGGCCTCCTTCTCAGCAACGTGGGGTGAGAAGCACGTGGATCCCTTACTTAGCTCTGGGGCAGCCTCACCCCTGTTGAGGCTTCCTCCCACCTCTCCTCCTCCTCCAGCCCTGGGCTGAACACAAGCCTGAACGTGATGGAAGCCTGACCCAAATGTTGGACAGGTATTTGATGGAAATCAAAAGAGGAATGGTTGGAGTTGAAGAGTCTTGGGAGTGAGGGTGCTCAGGAATGAGTGCCCTTCAGGAGTTGGGAGAAAATTGCTAAGGGGAAAAAAGAGGAGATTCCATTCTGCCAGCATTCTTTGCCCAGGTCCTCTAGAAATAAGATATTGAGGTCCCGTGGTTTCTCCCTTGGGTTGACAAGCCCAACTGGCTAGAATGTTTATATTTATTTCAGTAGTGTAAGTAGTTAAGATTTATACCCTGCTTTCCAACAATGTGGAGCTGACGAAAAATCAGACATGTTTGTTTGTTTGTTTGTTTGTTTGTTTGTTTAGGATTGCCATATTTCAAAAAGTAAAACCAGCATTTTTTTAGTTAGGAAAACCTCCAAAATTGTTACTTGCCAAAGATCCAGGACAAACTGGTGCCTTCCAGAAATTCCCCCTGGAAGTCCCTATTTTTTATTATTGTTACCAGTCACTAAGTTTATACAAAAGGAAGTTTTAAAGTGACTGAACTGGATAACACAGAAATTTTAAACAAGAAAACATTAAAACATAAATACAAAATCCATAAAATGTGCATCCAGTAAGACATTAAGAAAGCCAATCCACTCTACTAAAAGATGAGCAATACTTTAGGCGGCATGTGCGTACAAAATACAAATACAACCATTTTTCATAATATATAATGTTGGGGCATGGAAGTGCTATTCCACGCCAGCTGATTACTACCCAGACATGCCTTGGTTCATGATGCCAGTCAGGGGCGCCATCTATTCATTTTCAATGAAGAGGCCGGGGCCCACCAATGTTTTGCGGCAACATGTACACATGCCTTAGAGCATCAGCACAACATGTCAGCACCATAGCTGTCAACTTTCGGATTTGAAAATAAGGGATCAGCAGTCTCACCTATCCCGGGGACAGTCACATGGCAGTGGTGGGCGGAGCCAGAAGCAAAAGTGGGTGGAGCAGCAATGTAAACTCCATATTTGTACATTGTGAAAGTACAGTAGTTCCTACATACAGACATGTTTGCCAAACCTTCAAGCAAGAGGCGTTAATTATCAGAGTTCAAGGTCACATTCCTACCAGGGAAAACCACAGGCTGCGAAGCAAGGCCAGTGAGAATCCACCCACCCACCCCCCGCTAACCCTATTGTCTAGCTGAGGGGCTGGGCAGCAGCTGATAGGGGCTGATGGAGGGGGCCAAATACGGCCCCTGTAAGCGCAGGAAATGGCTCCCGCTTGCTTTGAGGCTGCAAGGAGACGAGGTCTTCCCAGTCCCTGGCCAGCAGGGGGAGGGGGAGGAGCTGCTTCCTTTGAAAAACGGGAAATTAAAGGGATATAAAAAAATAAGGGATGGCAGCAGGAAACAGCTTGAAATAAGGGAGTTTCCCGGGGAAAACGGGATACTTGACAGCACTGATCAGCACGCCCCATAACATGTGAGTGACATCAGCACGCCGTGGGAGACTAGGGTTCAAATCACCCACTTAGCCATGATGAAACCCACCTTGGGCCAGTCACTTGTCTCTCAGCCGAAGCTACCTTACAGGGTTACTGAATCGCCTCTTGCTGGGCTTTTTGTGTGCACCAGCCCTTCACAAATGTATGCAGGTCTGTTAGATGTACAAAATGTCTTGTGTGGTTGAGGCACTGACACCCCCTCCACCAGTTTAGGTGTCAGGATGTTTTGGCGGGGGGCGGGGGGGGGATCCACTTAGCTAGAGGGGAGAGGGAGGTCGAGTTAAAAGAGCCAAAGTCTGCTTTCAGTCTTGGCTTGTCTGAGAGTTGTTTACTGCCCTAGCAATGAACATTGGGATGGGGGAGGGAAAGAGAGAGGGGGGGGGAGAGAGAGGAGGACTGGAGCTTTGACAAGTTTTGCTGAGTCAGGCGATGCGGCTTAAGGTGGAAGACACACAGCGGCTGGCTTCTTGCTGGGGGGAAAAATCTTATTTTTTCTTCCTACCAAAGGAATTCCAAGATCAGCTGAGGCAGCGCTGAGCCTGCACAATTTCTGACAAGCTAAGCACTGTAAAGAAATGATAAGATGTTTGGGGCTTTCTTTTCTTATTTTAGGGAAGGGAGGAAAAGGCAATTGTGCTTGGGAGAGACACGATAATGAGATTATGCATGGATTATAGATGGTTGTTATTTTCAGGTGGGATTCAGTCACATGTCACCAAATTCATGTTGCACAATTATAATTGATTGGGAGGTCTTGCAACACAAAACTGCTTTTTGTGATAAGGAAGGGGGAAATGCACTCAAAAGTGTGTGGTATAAACTTTGCTTTGTCTCAACAGTCGTCTAACCTTAGAGGGTTTTTAAATAGTTTTTTTTTTGGGTTTAATTAACAAGGATCATAGGAAAAATAAATGATAAAATAAAGAGACCAAGTCTTCTCACGTCGTTTGTATATCACAAAAATAGCATTAAAATTTTGTACTAATATCTGCAACAAATGCGTCAAGCCTTAGAGGTTTTAAAGAATATTCAGCAGTTTCTAAATGCTTTAACATAAAACGAATAAATAAAATAACCTCCCCACAAGCAAATCAGGATGAATGCTGATTAAACAGCCACCTTCATCTAATCTCCTATAGGAATCTGGCTGGTCTCTGTGAGAACAGGATACTGGACTAAATGGGTTATTCGCCTGATCCAGCAGGCAGGCTTATATTCCCCTGCAAACAAATCAGGATAAATGCAGCAGAAGGCATTTTTCAATCCTAATTTCAGCGTGGCAGATACTCCAGGAGAGGCCTCTGTGGGTGCATGTGTGCCCACAGGCCCACATTAACAACCTCTGTGTTCTAGCCTCTGTGTTGTACAGGATCCCTGCACGATTTCATGCCTGCTGCCCACTCCTCAAAGGAACATTGTTTGCACTTGAAAGCACCCAATTTAAGGCAGGGAATAATCAGTTGCTTCTTGCAATTGTCCCAAGGCGGATGTCTACACCTTTGATCTCCCCACAGATGCCGCCACAGAGGCTCAAAGTCTGACATTGACTCCCGCCCTCTTCGTTTCTGGTACAGTTCTGTCTTGGAGCTGAAATTATATAGGAAGGAAGGATCTGAAAATTGCCCCCACTTTCCTCTTCCCACTTTTGCCTTGCCTGAGCAGCATAATAATGGAGCACTGAATGATGAGAAACTGGCTGGGAAGTTATTTCCTTACTTTAATTGTTTAATTTTTGTTACTTATTTACTTCCTTCCTTTTAACAATTGATAGAAGGTCCTCGATCTGGGATGGGAAGCCTGCAGGCCTATGCAGCTCTCAGATGCGAAAAAGTTCATAAAAGGACAATTAAAAGTAATCAAGGGGGTTGGAGCAACCCCTCCTTGAGGAAACTTCCAGGGCATTTTAGTTGAGAAGAAAGGCTAATGTGCCAGTGGAACATGTTGTTGTTTGTTGTTGTTTAGTTGTTCAGTCGTGTCCGACTCTTTGTGACCCCATGGACCAGAGCACGCCAGGCACTCCTGTCTTCCACTGCCTCCTGCAGTTTGGTCAGACTCATGTTGGTAGCTTCAAGAACACTGTCCAACCATCTCGTCCTCTGTCGTCCCCTTCTCCTTGTGTCTTCAATCTTTCCCAACATCAGGGTCTTTTCTAGGGAGTCTTCTCTTTTCATGAGGTGGCCAAAGTACTGGAGCCTCAGCTTCAGGATCTGTCCTTCCAGTGAGCACTCAGGGCTGATTTCTTTAAGGATGGATATGTTTGATCTTTTTGCAGTCCATGGGACTCTCAAGAGTCTCCTCCAGCACCATAATTCAAAAGCATCAATTCTTCGGCAATCAGTCTTCTTTATGGTCCAGCTCTCACTTCCATACATTACTACTGGGAAAACCATAGCTTTAACTATACGGACCTTTGTCGGCAAGGTGATGTCTCTGCTTTTTAAGATGCTGTCTAGGTTTGTCATTGCTTTCCTCCCAAGAAGCACGCGTCTTTTAATTTCGTGACTGCTGTCACCATCTGCAGTGATCATGGAGCCCAAGAAAGTAAAATCTCTCACTGCCTCCATTTCTTCCCCTTCTATTTGCCAGGAGGTGATGGGACCAGTGGCCATGATCTTAGTTTTTTTGATGTTGAGCTTCAGACCATATTTTGCGCTCTCCTCTATTACCCTCATTAAAAGGTTCTTTACTTCCTCCTCACTTTCTGCCATCAAGGTAGTGTCATCAGCATATCTGAGGTTGTTGATATTTCTTCCGGCAATCTTAATTCTTAATTCTTTTGAGGGAAAGAATGTGCCCCGAATGTATTTTAAAGGCGCAATGTGTACCCAGCTCAGGGACAGCCAACAAAGCTGAACAACAGGCGAAAGGAAGGATTTATTCACACAGCTCATAGTTAATTTGGAATTTGTTGCCATGAGAGGCAATCATGGCCACCAACCATCCAAGAGTGACCTCCTAAACTTATAATGGTCATTTTCTTTCTTGCATATTGCATTTTGCTGTATTAAAATTTGACTCTCATAGAAACATTGCGATGCGATACAGTAAAATAAATGGTATAAGAAACAAAAAAAGCAAAAAAAACCCCACAAAATCAAAAATGTACACGAATACTGAATAGGATGGACGTGCTCTCTTTCATCTTCAATCGCGAATCCACAGAAACGCTGTGGATCATCAGATGAAGCTCACTGGCTGCTGCTGGTTGCCCGTGGACCAGAGTTTGAGAATCTCCAGCCTAGCAGCATCCCTGTTGGCTGTCTCCTCCTGCAAAGCATCCCTTAGGTTCTCACCAGCATGAAAGCTTGGCTGGAACCTAAGGCAGTATACCTCAGTTACAGGTAGGTAGCCGTGTTGTCTGCCGTAGTCGAAACAAAAAAAATAAAAAAAATCCTTCCAGTAGCACCCCAGAGAACAACCTCAGTTAGCAGATACCTGGCTGGGACAAACAGTGAGGTGGGCTGCCATGCACCTTTATGCCTCGCGTGAGTCCCCAAAAGCATTTGGCTAGCTGTTCTTAGAGGCAAAGAGAGAGAGAGAAATGGACTTATTGTCCCAATTTTTTGTTGCGGGGGTGGTGGTGGTGATACGTACTCAAACGCCTTCGCCATCGTGAGGTTGGCGAGGCAAGCTCTGTTCCACCTTAAGAGCCGGCCTGGGGGAGCCGGGAGGGCGGGGCGGGGGAGGAGGCTCCGAGCCTATTTTAGCTGCCGGCCGGCGAGGCTTTGCTCAGAATCGGATCGAACCGGATTTCCTCGAGGAGCCAAGTGCCGGATCGTTCCAGGTAGAAATTGGAGAGGCTCCACCTGCCGGGCTCGCTCCCCATTCCCCTGATTTTACACCCGCTTCTACTACGCACTAGATACATCTCTAAAGTTGGTATCCAGAAAGCGGATAAAGGCAGAAGGGAAGATCTGGGTTACGGGGAGGGGGTGATGGTGGATAGGGTCCGAGGGAGGGGGGGGGCAGCGCAACGCCTCGGTAAATGGAGCTTTATGTTCAAAATCCCCCTTTCCCTCTCCATAGGGTTGCCATTAGAGAGCGTGTGAATTTTACCCCTTATAATAGGGAGGGGAATGTATTTGGGGTTAATGGACCCAGGGATCTAATAGGGGTGGCATAGTGACTGCTGCTAAGGTTTTTTTTTGGGGGGGGGGGTGTCTAGTCTGGCATACATAAGGAGGTATTTCTGAAGAGGGCTTTGTAAGGGGGGATTTACTAGTATCCAGGAAGATAGGCAGTTTTTTTGAGGGACGGAGGTTTAAAAATGGACTTTGTCTTAAATTTCTAAAATGAGAGGTTCTAGGGTTTGAGCCTGCTGAAAGGTTTTCTGTTCATTGTGGCTGCCTTTGATGAACCCTCTCAGTTGGATGCATCCAGGAAGGGTAGCCCAGAGGCAAACTGGTCTCTCTGGAAGATGGGTGTGATGGGTCAAGAGGAGCCTTTTCCCCAGAAAGGCCTTGTGAACTAAGGGGGCTCCCTCTGCTCCCCCTCGATCGCTTCCAAACCGCCTGCTTCCTTTTCCCCAGGTGGCACCATGACATCCCCAGGTGTAATCCCCGACACGGAGCTCGACATGAAAGATGTGGAGCTCAACGAGATGGAGACCGAGAAGCAGCCCATGAACGCCTCTTCCCCACTGGCCAGCTCGCCGGGCAGCCTGGGCGAGAAGAATGGGGTCGTGAAGGTGAAGGTGGCCGAGGAAGAGGAGGAGGAAAGCGCCATGGTGGCCAAGTTCACTGGCCTCTCCAAGGAAGAGCTGCTCAAGGTGGCCGGCACCCCCACGTGGGTGCGCACCCGCTGGGCGCTCCTCATCCTCTTCTGGCTGGGCTGGCTGGGCATGCTGGCAGGGGCCATCGTCATCATCATCCAGGCCCCCCGCTGCAAGGACCTGCCCAAGCAGGAGTGGTGGCAGAAAGGTGGCATCTACCGCATCCAGGACGTGGCAGGGTTCCAGGACTCAGCAGACGACAACGTGGGCGACCTGGCAGGTGGGTGCTGCAATGGGGGGACGGGACGTGGGGGGTCTTTCCTCCCCACAAGTCCTAGCTATTCCTTTGTAGGGGAGGGCAATGGCTCAATAATTAAAGCCTTGAAGGTCTCTGGTTCAATCCCCAGCATCTCCAGGTAGGCTCTGGGAAGCTGCTGCCAGTCAGTGTAGACAGCACTAAGCTGGATAGACCCAGTGCTGTGACTCTATAGGAGCCGGCTTCCTATGCTCTTAAGGACATTCTGTTTGAAGGGTTGTGGCTCAGCATCGGAGCATCTCAGGTGGGTGGGTGAGATACCATTGTTTCTAGATTCCCGGCTTTCAAAAAGAAAAAAGAGCAAGTATCTAGCATTTGTAGAACCTGAGATGTGAGACAAAAAGTACAAGCACTATTTTTATTTTTGTGTGTTCAGAAACCAACCTGATTCCCCCCCCCCTCCCATCTGCTTGGAAAATTTATTTCGGACTTGCAGGTCCAGACATCCTAGTAGTAATGTGATGTAATTAATGGGCGCAGCGCTTGTGTGAATGCCAGTCAAGGACGCTTCCCTGTTCACTCAACGGCCTTGAATGCCTGGGAGCGGGGGGGGGGGGAACCCACCATGAATATCTGCCCACCATGCTAGTTGACAGGGTGTTGTTGCTCAGAAGTAACTGATCTGCTGTAAACAAAACTTGAGAAGGTTCCTGGAATATAACCCGGGACCTATGCTTGCCTGCCCTTAACGCACCCTGCCTATTCCTCTCTCCCCTCCACTGCAGTCAAAACAGCTATTTTTCAATGCAGAGTTGCTGGCTAAGGTCATTGCAGGCAAGTCCGCAATGAGGCTTCTATGGCTCTGAAAATCGCCTCCTGGGCAGTTCAGGATCTCCCTATTGGGCTTTTCTTGCTGTGCTCAGCAGCGCTCTGAGTACATGTGATTAGCAGCTGCCTCTCCACCCCCCCCTTCCCCTTTGCTCGCTGCCCATCGAGAAGACTGGTACCAGCCAGACTTCCCTGTGCCAAGCAGCCGGTTCTATCCGGCTTTGAAGCAACCACTGGCCTTTGTTTCATCAGTTCCTGACGTCAGCGGGACGCTGACTCAGCACGGAGGCGGCTGGCTGGGTAAACGATTCGCAGGGCTCCACTTCCTTCCTTTCCTGCACTGTCTCACCCTGACCCTGCTTCCTGTGAGGAGATCAGGCAGATAGAGCCTCGTGGCTGGTTGTGTGAACCTGTGTCCTTATTTGCTCAGCTCTAAGTGCTTTTGGGGGTTGGGGGGCACCCAAAGCTCAGGAAGGGCTTATTTTCTCCCTCACAACATCCCTTTGAGTTTGGAAGTTTGTTCCCGGGCTAGTTATTAATTAATATGATTTATAATAAATACAATAGAATAAATAAGAAAAGCTGGGCTAGGAGCAGATTCTTCTTCATCATCATCATCATCATCATTATTATTATTATTATTTGTTAGTACCAAAGTTTATATACTGTAGATCTCAGGGTAGTTCACAACATAAAATTACAATATAAAAATAATAACAAAAAGAAACCAATTACACAAAATAATGGTACCACTCTGTTCTGCCTTGGTCAGACCACACCTGGAGTACTGTGTCCAGTTCTGGGCACCACAGTTTAAGAAGGATATTGACAAGCTGGAACATGTGCAAAGGAGGGCGACCAAGATGATCAAGGGTCTGGAAAGTTTTATCTCTACAGCACTGAGGGCTGGAAGGCTCTGCTGGATTTCTTTATTTACTCATTATGTTTACGTTGCACACAACTGCTGTGCTCTGTTGCAAAATGGGAACCATTGCTAGTGTCTTCCAAACAAGCTATGATTTGTGTAAGTCAATGTTTCCCAGTTTGGATGTAACAGGAAACTATGGTTCCTGACTCAAGTCCCTGCTCACACAAAAGGAGGGGCAAAGTTCGTGTCAAGGAGCCACAGTGCGCGTGCATATTCTGGCTTGTAAAGTCAGGATTTGATCTTCTGAACTCTGCTTATTAAGTCTGTGGCCATAGTTGGGGCTGTTAACTCTGCTGGCTGAGTCCTACATCATCTCTGGAGCTAGAATTGAGCATGGGATCAACTGTCTTGCTGCACTGGCCGCCCAACCTTTATTCCCCCTTCCCCCCCCCATAACACCTTTGCTTTCTTCCTGTTGCTCCAGGTATGAAGCAGCAAATGGATTATTTAAGTAAACTCAAAGTGAAAGGTTTGGTGATTGGGCCTCTCCACGTCAATCCTGAAAACGACTATGCCGGAACCAACCTCAAGGACATTGATAAAAGATTTGGGACGCTGGACGAGTTCCGGGAAGTCCTGCAGGTGGCAAAGAAAAAAAGTAAGGGCCAAGTGTAACCACAACAGCTACTAGCCATTGCTCTGCTTCTGAATACTACTTTCTGGGAATCACAAGGGAGGAGAGGTGCTGTTGTGCTCAAATCCTGCTTGGGGGCTTCCTGTTAAGGCACCTGTTTGGCCACTGTGAGAACAGGATACTGGGCTTTGGCCTGATCCATCAGCCAGGATCTTGCTCTTATATCCCTTGCTGCGGTTCCGGGAAGAGGTCCCTGCAGAAGTCGTAGGAGTCACCTTTCTGACTTGTGATGTGCCTTGCCTCTCTCTTTCAGGCTTGAAGGTGGTTTTGGATCTGACCCCCAACTATCACAGCCAGTCACCTTGGTTCAGCCAGGAGATCCGTCTTAACAGCGATTTTCAGGACAAAATGAAGGTGAGGGAGGAGTGAAGAGAGTTGCTGCTTTCTTGCCCACCCCCAGGTCTAAGGTTCCCCCCATCTGATTAATAATAATAATAATAATAATAATAATAATAATAATAATATGCCACCCATCTGACTGGGTTGCCCCAGCCACTCTGGGCGGCTTCCAACAAATGATATAAAACTGCAGTAAAGCATCAAACATTAAACACCATAGAATTGTAGAGTTGGAAGGGACCCCAAGGGTCATCTAGTCCAACCCCCTGCAATGCAGGGCTATGCAGGTGGCCTATATAGGATTTGAACCTGTGACCTTGGCGTTATCAGCACCATACTCTGACCAACAGACCTAACTGGTTTGAGTCTAAATACTTTAGATCGAACTTAAAAACTGAAGAAGTGTGCATGCACACGAAAGCTCATACCAAGAACAAACTCAGTTGGTCTCTAAGGTGCTACTGGAAAGAATTTTTTATTTTGTTTTAAAAACTAAACTAACCTGTAATTGGTCACATACCCCAATCAACTTGGGGTGGTGCACATAGCGTTATTGGCCTTGCAACAATCCTATAAGGTAGCCTGAAATAGATTGTTTTCCCCATAGCCGCCCAAGCAGCCTTCATGGTTGAGGGAGGGGTCTGAGCAATGGCCTCCTTAATGTGAAACAACACTCTTGTTCCTTATAGCAGGTGGGCCTAAATAAAACTAAATTCACCAAAGGCTAATTAGCAGGGACTGAGTGGGAGGAATCAACCAACACAACAGGATTTGGGATTTTTTTAGTGACCCTTGAGGACTAACTGCTTGTCTGGTCCTGTTTTCCCCCCTTTCCATCCCTCAGGAAGCAATTACGTTCTGGCTGGAGGAAGGTGTCTCTGGGATCCAGATCGGAGGCGTGGAGCATTTAAATGTACGTGGTGAGCCCATCCCAACCAATCTCCATTGATTCATACTTTTCCCCACCCTGGTTCAGGGCACGAGCACTTAAGGGACAAAATAAGCTGCTATTAAAGAGTGGTGGCCTCCTCTTGTCAGATATATTGAGGCTGTTTTTTCTTTCAGTGGGAGGGACTTTTGGGTTGTACAGAGTGGAAGCTCAGTGGCAGGACACCTGCTTTGCATGCAGAAGGTCAGAGTAGTCATAATGCTGCTTCCTGCATTCCTTCCTGTTTGGGATAGTGGTTGTGGGGTGGGGCTTGAAGTTCCTGCCCTCTACGTGCCTCCGTCTCACTTGCCCAACATGTTATTTCCCCAGGACACCCAAATCCTGAGTGAATGGAAGAACCTGACGGAACAATACAGTGTGGATGACCACACCAGGTGGGTACCTCCCCCTAAGACACACAGCTTCCTATTCTGATCCCCCCTCCTCCTTTAAGCTCACAAGCTGTACTGCATTTACATAGTGACTTACATAAGAAAAAATAAAATAAAAAATTCCTTCCAGTAGTACCTTAGAGACCAACTAAGTTTGTTCTTGGTATGAGCTTTCGTGTGCATGCACACTTCTTCAGATACACTTCAGATAAGAAAACAAAACCAAGTTGATAAATCTGTGCCAAAGCAAAATATCCTTCTGCCACACCTCCCCCCGGTTTTCTCTTAATTTTTTTAAATTCTGCATTTTGCTAATAATGAGTGTAGGCAGGGGTGCCAATTTGAATACAATATTGGGGTGCCTAAGTAAGCCCTGCCCTGCATAATCGATCATGTGATGTGGTGCACGGACACCTTTTGAATGGCAATACCCATCAACTTTGAGGGGGCCTGGTCCCCTCAAATATTTTACTGGGGTGCCGAAGACCCCTCAGCCAGGCATAGGCAACCTTCGGCTCTCCAGATGTTTCGGACTACAATTCCCATCATCCCTGACCACTGGTCCTGTTAGCTAGGGATCATGGGAGTTGTAGGCCAAAACATCTGGAGAGCCGAAGGTTGCCTATGCCTGCCTCAGCCCCTAGGAGTTGGTTCCTATGAGTGAGGGCTAAGATGCCATACAGGGCACCGGAAAAGCCCCAGTGGCTTCTGAGCTTCTACTGAAGACATGACAACCCCAGGCCTATTGGATCCATATTCCATTTAAAAAACGAAAAGCAAAAACCCCCAGCTTCTAAACATACATGGTGTAGTTGTTGGATTATGACCTGGAAGAAAAACCAAGGTTCAAATCCCCACTCAACCATGAAGCTCACTGGGTGACCTTGGACCACTCACTGTCTCTCAGCCTAACCTACCTTGCAAGCTTGTCGTGCAGACAAAATGGGGAGGCCCAAGTATGCTGCCTTGAGCTCCTTGGAGGAAAGGTGGGATACACCAAGCATCAAAATATATCTATATAATAGAAATAAGAAAGCACAGTAAAATCAACTGTGCTGTGCTTGGCCCACTGCTTGTGTCACCTTGATGTCACTCAGCTGCCTCCCATGGTGGTCATTCGTTTGAGCCATCTCTCAACGGTGTCTGGTGGGGCAGAAGCAGGAGCCCAGCAGTAAGCGTACCCAGAGCCAATCCACAGGCACAGCCAACTAATTCTAGTTTTGCCCTTCCTGCTGATTTCTGCAAGGGCAGCACTGAGACTAAGGAGAAGGAAGCTGAGAGGCAGGGCCACCCCCATCCTGGACTGGGTGTAGGCAGGAAAGCAGGCAGGTGGGGGTTGGCTGGGGGCAGACAGATCGATGGGGCAAGTTCTCCATTTGCCCTAATGGACCAGCCTCCACTGATCTCCATCTCTCTCTCTCTCTCTCTCTTTCTTTCTCTCTCTCTCTCTCTCTCCTTCTCCTGCAGGGTGCTCATTGCAGTGACACGCAGGCAGGATGCCGAGGGCATCTTCTCCCTCCTCAACGAGACCACAGGTGTGGATCTGCTGAGCAGCCAGTACCTCCTGGGGCTGGTGAAAGACGGCCAAGAAAATGGCACACGAGGGGAAGTAGCCGCCAAGATGATACGCCAGTACATCCAAGAAGCTGGAGACAAGTGGCCCAGTTGGAGTGTGAGTGGCAGCCTTGGAACCAGACTGTGTGGTTGCGTCTGCGTACGCGTGTGTGGGAAAGAGAGCAAGAGGAGTGGTTGGCCACTGTTTGTGGCCTGTGTGTGGTTGGAAGCAGTCTTGCGCAGATGGTGAGGGCAGCTGGATAAACTTGCCCCAGCCCTCAAAGGGCTAAGCTGACTGGGCCCCCCGCCAGGGAGTGGCTGCTTTTTTTGTTTAAGTTAACAATGTTATAAGGGATGCGGGTGGCGCTGTGGGTTAAACTATAGAGTCTAGGGCTTGCTGACCAGAAGGTCGGTAGTTCGAATCCCCGCGACGGGGTGAGCTCCCGTTGCTCGGTCCCTACTCCTGCCTACCTAGCAGTTCAAAAGCACGTCAAAAGTGCAAGTAGATAAATAGGTACTGCTCAGGCGGGAAGGTAAACAGCATTTCCATGTGCTGCTCTGGTTCGCCAGAAGCGGCTTTGTCATGCTGGCCACATGACCCGGAAGCTGTACGCTGGCTCCCTCAGCCAGTAACGTGAGATGAGCGCCGCAACCCCAGAGTCGGACACAACTGGACCTAATGGTAAGGGGTCCCTTTACCTAACAATGTTATTATCACGAAACTCCTACCACCGGGTCTCGGACAAGCTCTACACGGGCCTGGATGAAGGGTTTGTGTGTGTGTGTATGTGTGTATGTGAGAGAGAGAGAGAGAGAGACTGAGAGAGAAAACCCAGTGGAAAAAAGAGTTTTTCTGTTGCCTGCCATGCTTGCATTTGCTTGCATGGAATTTCAACCATCGGCCCTTCAGCCACATATGGTTGAAATCGTGTGAGTTAAATGCAAGGGTGCCACGGGTGAATTGAAGGTGAGCAGGCCATTCTAACCCAAGCTTGATTGGATGCTGACTGTCCATCCTCCTCCTGCAGGTGGGAAGACCCGACGTTGGCCACTTGGCCTCTCCGATGGGCGAGCCTCTCCTTCGCCTCTTCCACCTGCTGCTCTACACGCTGCCAGGGACGCCCTTCACGGACTACGGAGATGAGATCGGGTTGCGGGACCTGCCGGGACAGGTAGGGGTGCAAAGTCAGGGTCTGGGTGCTTTGCTGACGGGTGGAGGGGCAGATATGGTGGGGTAGAGTGTGTACTTCACAAGCAGGTTTAGTTCTCTGTGTCTCTGGGTAGGGCTGGCAGTTTCCCCCCACCTGAAACCCTGGAGAACTGCTGCCAGTCATTGTATATAATACTGAACTCAATGGACCCAATAGTTTGTCTCTGTATAAGGCAACACCCTGTAGTTCTAAGTAAGATGCAAGCAGTAGTCTGTGCAAGGAACCTGCATGTCCTTTGCTTCAGGCAGCAAGGTCTGTTTGTTCTGTTGTTGTTGTTGTTGTTGTTGTTGTGCAAAGGGTGTGTGGGAGCAGGAAGGGTCAATGAGGCTCAGGAGATACGGCAGGAGATACAGCAGCAGAGGGAAGTTTTCGGTTCTTTTTTCTGGTGGTTTCAGGAAGCTAGATGGGCCCATGATCTGATTCTATACAAGGCAGCCCAGTGGAAAGGCACCCGCCTTTTCATCAGCCATAGGCATGTAAATGTGGGTACACAGTTTTTGAAGACTGGAGAGAAACCAGAGAAAGTGCTTGTTGTGGGGGGAACATGGGGAGCATTGAAAGGTGCCGGGAGCTTCAATGTCCCCCACAGATGTGCAGGAGAGGCATTCCTTAGCCCCTGCTGCTGGATAACCCAGTTCTTGCCAAAGGATTGTAGTTTTCACTTTATGAAAACAAAAATCTTGGCAGCACAGCAAATGCATTGCAAAGGGGCCTGCTGTTTCTGGAGTTCCCATGGCTTCTAGCATGAGGTGCACAAACAACAGCCAGCTGCTCTGTGGGCGGATGCTCAAGTAGCAATATCTCTTTGTTTGGACCATTTTAAGGCTTGCTCTGGGTGCAGGGAGCAGATCCTGAGTCTGTAACATGCTGGAGCTGGTGAAATACCTGCAAGGGCAGGGATGAGGAACTGTGGTTCTTCAGATGTTGCTGAACACCCAGCTCTCATCAGCCCCAACCAGCAGGGCCAATGGTTGGGGAGGGTGTGAGTTACAGTCTGGCATGTGGAAGACGACAGGGTTCACACTGCTGTTCTGGACACATGTCTCAGCCAATCAGGGATCACATATTAAATGCACTTACAGAAAAGTAAATCAGTGCTGGGGGTCCTGTGCACCTTGTCTGATGGTCAGGGATCTTGGGAGTTGTAATCTGTGGGGCATGGATTCCCCCTATCTGTCTTAGGGGATCAGATCTGGCCCAGTGGTGGTCTCCCCACTGCATAAGAAGAACCCTGCTGGATCATGCCAAAATCCCATCTGGCCTAGCATTCTCCTACCACAGCAGCCCAACCAGAGGCCCTTATGAGAGCTCTCAAGCAGTACCTGGGTGCAGCCGTAACTCTATCCTCAGGTTTGATTCCCAGTAACTGGGATTCACAGGCACGATGCCTTGGACAGTGGATAGAGAACATAGCCATCATATTCCACCCCACATCATATATAGAAATGCAAACTTTTGTATTTTTATAATGTGTCAAGCTTCTAAGGGGCAGCATGGAATCTGAGCAAATTAAATGGACAAAAACATTACTTATATTTGCATTGTGGTTTTTTGGACTTGGAAATTCAGATTTCTTCCTGCAAAACACTGGCGGCGGCGGTGGTTTTTAAGGTGCAGCAAC
The DNA here is from genome assembly GCF_009819535.1 of Lacerta agilis. Taxonomy (NCBI): domain Eukaryota; kingdom Metazoa; phylum Chordata; class Lepidosauria; order Squamata; family Lacertidae; genus Lacerta; species Lacerta agilis. The sequence goes on along the minus strand of NC_046328.1, from coordinate 29,270,941 downwards.
GGGTCGTGTGTGATGGTTCTTGTCTTTTTCTGACCCCCCCCCCAAGTTGCACTCATGCTAATAGTAAGTTCTTTTCTCCCTCCAGCCTGCAGCCTCCAGTGTCATTCGTATGCAGTGGGATAATTCAGCAAACTTTGGCTTCTCGAAAGCAAATCAGCAGCAGGTTAACACAGCAGCCAGCAATGTCACTGTACAGGTGAGTTGCAGGAGTGATGGGAGAAATGTGGGTGGCTCTTGCTACTAATTTGCAAATTATATGGGGACACATGCCAGCATGTCACAAATAAATATATCCCCAAAATACTCAGCTTAATGCCAACAAAAACTCCATCTAGCCTAGCATCCTGCTTCTGTGGTCAGCCAGATGCTCCCATGAAGCTCACCAGCAGGGCATGAAGGCAACAGCCCTCTCTTGTCATAGGAACATCAGAAAGACTCCTTGTACTGAGTCAGGTCGTTGGTCCATCTGGCTTTGTATTGCCCACACTGACTGGCAGCAGCTCTCCAGGTTTTGAGGCATGCGGCATTCTCAGCCCTCCTGCAGGGGCTGGGGATCGAACCTGGGTGCAAGGCAGTCTCCTCTGTTCCCAAGCATTCTTCTCCAGACAAAGTCCAGCCAGATAACTCAAGAGCCAAGCCCAGTGTAGTATAGACCACTGGTGCCAGTTAGGTCATTTTTAGACTTTGGACTTAACCGTCCAGCATGGAGGGCCTCTGGTGCTGATGTCTGCCCATGCCTTCACTTACCTCAAAACTGGGAAAATCTGGCCCTGCTGTGTTTGGGGCTCCCTCCTGCTCATTCTGCTGAATTGGGGCCCTGGACTTCTGCCTGAAAGGCCTCCTTTGCAGGCACCATCGAGCAGGAGAGCTTTCTGTTGCTGCTTTCCCCCAGTGCCTGGTAAGCAGAGGTTTAAGCTGCATACACACCATACATTTAAAGCACATTCACCTTCCTCCCTGCAATAATCCTGGGAACTGTAGTTTAACACACACAGCGCTACAGTTCCCAGCAGTACCCCTAGCAAACTGCAGTTTCCAGGATATCTGTTTGCTTGTACTTACGGTAAGTTTATGGTGTGTATGCAACTTTAATCGCTAAGATTTTTAACCCTGGTAACGCTAGAAGTGGTTAATGAATAACTTTCCCCTTGTCTCTCTCCTCTCTCTCTTTCTTCCCCTACCCCTTCTGCACAATCCCTGCAGTCACAGAACAGCGACCCGAATTCGGTCTTGTCGTTCTTCAAGCAGCTGAGCGAGCTGCGGGGGAAGGAGCGCTCCCTCCTTCACGGCGAATACACAGAGGCTGAAACCAACAACCCGAGTGTCTTTGCCTACTTGCGGGTCTGGGACCAGAACAAGCGCTACCTAGTGGTCCTCAACTTTGCTCCCAGGGACCAGACCGTCTCCATAGTGACGACCCCTCCCCTCCCAGACGAAGTGACAGTGGAGCTCAGCACGCAGCCCACGGAGGAGAAGAAACAGCTGAGTGTACGGGAACTCAGGCTGGCTCCGTCGGAAGGGCTTCTGCTCAGTTTCCCGTATGTGGCCTAGTTTGACTTGTGCCTCCCCCAACCTGACAGGGAGAACAGGGTCTGTGCAACTGTTCTTGGAAAGGAGCAGCATCTGAATTCTTGAAAGGGCGCAGTTTTCACAGCATTCTGATCTTCCTCTCTCCTGTATCACCTGAATTTTTTTTTAACATCTGTCTCTTCTCTCCCTCTGCTCCCCTAATTCCTTCACTCCTTGTACATTCCTTGACCTGCCAGTATTTGGAAAAAAGAAACTTTTTATAGTAGGAGGGGGGAATATGTGGACCCTCGGGATGTTGTTGAACTCCGACTCCCATGATCCTTAGCCAGGGTGGCCAGTTGTTGGGTAGGATGGGAGTTGTAGTTCAATAACATCTGGAGGGCTGTGGGCGGGGTCCCTCACCTGTGGTGTAGAGCTTAATGTCCCCACCACCACCGGATACACTAATTAACATGTCATGTGTTTGAACAGAGACTGTCCACGGATCCAGTTTTGATTTATCATTTCCACATGGTGTGTGTGCTTGTCATTTGGCTGGGCAGCTTTCTTCCTTGAGAACTGACAAGTAAAGTTATATGTTTTTGTCCAAACTACATGCCCCAGCTCCTTCTAAGCCTCTGTACTTAAAACTTTGTGGAATGTATATCACTGCAGGCACATAGTGTCCGTGCGAGCCTGTCCTGTTCGTGTGCCTGTCCTGTTTGCCAAAACTGTTGTGAACTGGTATGGAATGAGTTTAATAAATTTCTCTCTGCTGACTCTTGTGGTTTCTGTTCAGAATGGTAGCATTTATGCATGTGCACAAAGCCTCTTTCAATTCCCCTGGTAAATCCCAACTCATTCAACAGCACAGTCGTCAGTGGCAGGGGTAGAAGTAGTGCAACTGCCCTGGACTTACCCCCTCAACAGCGTGGGACCAGGTTACTTAAGGGTACCTGTGCTCCTCAGATGGGCCACCACTGAGAGTAAAGCATGCTTAGATTGTACTAGAAACCAGTAATCTGGAATCAATTATCAGCCGAAATTAGACAGGCACCCAAGTGTCTTGATGGCTAGTTGCCAACTGGATATGTTTTGGTTTAAGAAGTCTTTCTTTAAGGAGTGACCCAGCCATTTATGGAATATTAATTTTATATCTTGTTAAGATTTTTTTTAAAGAGTTTGTAGGAATGGTATTCATTGTTTGTTGTGCTTTGATGGCCTCAGGCTGTGACACGGTTTTATACATTTGTAAAAGGGGAGCATACATTTGTAAAAGGGAGCATAATAGCTGTAGCTAGATAAAGGATTGAGTCTGATGGAAGCCCAGCCAGATGGGCGAGGTATAATAATAATAATAATAATAATAATAATAATAATAATAATAATTACAGTGGTACCTCGGATTACATACGCTTCATGTTACATACTCCACTAACCCAGTAATAACGCTTCAGGTTAAGACCTTTGCTTCAGGATAAGAACAGAAATTTTGCTCTGGCGGCGCAGCGGCAGCGGAAGGTCCCAATAGCTAAAGTGGTGCTTCAGGTTAAGAATGGACTTCCGGAACGAATTAAGTACATAACCAGAGGTACCACTGTATTATTATGGAGGAGAGCCAGCTAATGAATAATCTGTGGATACTAGCAGGCTGAGGCTTGGGAGCCACAGACAATGCTGTGTTGAGGATTGGGCTGTGGGTTTGGGGTACACTACATAACTTACACCTGGAAAAGACCCTGATGTTGGGAAAGATTGAGGGCACAAGGAGAAGGGTACGACAGGATGTGATGGTTGGACAGTGTTCTCGAAGCTACCAGCAGTGAGTCTGACCAAACTGCGGGAGGCAGTGGAAGACAGGAGTGCCTGGCGTGCTCTGGTCCATGGGGTCACGAAGAGTCGGACACGACTAAACAACAACAACATAACTTACACCCTTTCCCACAAGAAGTGGGATGAGTATGAATTATTCCTGCAAAAAGAAACTATTGAATGCATGTGAAGTGTTGTTAACATGTTGAGTTTTGGTACTTGTCTCTACAGTGCCTGCCTATGTACCCTTCACACACAATACTCAAATGTGCTTCTTGTTACTGCCAACTCATTTAATTATTTTGTGAATTAGGTATTTAAAAATACAATCTGTGAAATCCCTTGGAATTTCAAAACGCTGGAAAAAGGATGGGGAGAACCTTTACTAGGAGCCCTGCAGATGTTGGACTCCAACTCCAATGAGCCCCCAAGACTAATGGGGAAGGATGATGGGAGTTGTAGTTCAGCAGCACCTGGAGGGATACAAGGTCCCCAGCCCTGAAGTAAAATGACAAAGGAGAACAGGACAGTTTAATATGCCTTCTGGCTTGCACTCTTTATAAAGACTTGAGGAATGAGCTGATCACCTCTTTTATTGTCCATTCCCAGTCGCCCAGCGACTGCCACAGTGTCCTTTCTCTTGGCAGATCAAGATGAGCAAGTGACAGCAAAGGTTGCAAAGTTTTTAGCTGGGGCAATTAGAGTAAGATTCACTAGTTGACTATTGATTCAAAACCCTAAAATGTATTTTATATAATCGACTTTTTATTTCTATTCTTTGTATATCGTATTGTTGTTTTATTGCTATGGCAGATGGCTGACGCAAATAAAGATTGGTTCATTCATTCATATGCTCCCAGCAGTCCTAAATAGGAAAAGAAATAGGAATTATCACACCCAGCCATCCCGTCTAACAAAAGCTCCCTTTTACTTGTGCCCCCCTCCATTTCCACCTCCCCTTTAATCACCCTCTAAAAAATACCGCCGACAGCATTCCTCTCTCCTCCCCAACTTCCTCTTCCCCGTAACCCACTTATTTACATCCCCGCCCCCTCCTCCTTCCCGGCCGCCGGCTCACAACACGCCCTATATCCTCGCGGCTTTCCCTTTAAGCTGCCTCCCCTGACGCAATGCAGGTGAGGCTAGGCCAATGGGACGTCGGGCGGCGGCGCACGTGACTGCGGAGGGGGCGGGCCCGGGGGTTATTTAAAGGGCCGCCTTTCCTATAGCTGCGGCCGTGGTTGCCGGGGGCTCGCCGGAGGGAGGGGAATGCGCGTGCGCGCGGGGCCCGGGAAGTAACGTTCGGCGCTTGCCGTTAGAGCAGAAGAAAAGGAACAGGAAGAGAGCGAGCGAGAGCGCTTGCGCGAGCGGAGCAACGGCGACGACTCAGCCCCGGGTGGAGGGAGACGGACGCCAGCCAGGAGCTGAGAGGTCGCAGCGCCGCTTCCCCTCCCCCACGTCACCATGGTGAGCGAGGGAGGGGGGCTTAAATGGGGAGGGAGCTAAGCGTGAGGTCATGTGAGGAGGGGGGTCTCGACCTGCCACCCCCCACCCCGCAGTGTGGCGTCTTAAGGAGGGGAAGGGGTCAGGCCCCATTTCTCAATGGAGGGCTATATGGGGAGGGGGCCCTCTCCAAAATGAAGATGTGCGTGTTGGGGAGGGGTCTTCCATGATGGAGGTCTCACGATGGTCAGGTTTAAGATAAATAAGGTTTTTAGGATTCGCAACCCCTCCCCTAAATAGGATGTGCGTAGAGTTGGGTTAATGAAAGATGGGGGTGCTCCGATGTCTGATGGGGAGGGAAGATGGGGGCTTTTGTGGCTTTTATCATATTACTGGGTCATAGGGTGGGGGGCTGGGACATCCCACAAATAATGGCATATTATAAGGTGGAAGCTTATGAAGGTAAAGAAGTGGGAGGGGTTCAAAGTGTCTTTACCCCTCCCACCCCCCATTTTTATTTTTACCCATGTTGGGGGTTTGATGAGCTGGAAGTGGATGGGTTAAAAGGAGATGGGTGTAGAGGAAGAAAAACCTGTACATGGCCACCTTTCCCCTCCCTTTGCGAAGGATGTGGGGGTGATGAAGTCTAAGGGGAATCTTTTAACTGCTCCCCAAAAGCGGGAGGAGTCAAGAAAGGAATTGCCTCAAAAACAGCTGCACCTGTGGAACACCCTCCCCTTAAAAATGAAGGTGGAAGTCTTCTTGGAATGTGCTAGGGGGTGGAGGAGTCCCAAAAGGCCTCATAAAAGTATGCAGCACTGGCTTATAAAGGTTGGGATGCTGAGAAAGGGGTTTGCGTGTCTTGAAATGGGAAGAACATAATAATTTGCAAAATTCAGAGCAGGTGGATAGAAAAGGGGGTGCCTTTAAAAGGAGATTCTGTTGTGTGACTAGAAAACCTCATTTTGAGGGCGCTTGAATTGCTGAGAAAGGGAAATGATAGTGGACACCTGATGGGGGAGAAAATAGACTTGTGTATGCAAGAGGGGGTGAGAGTAAGAAGTGGGGGACACACCCTTCAAGGAGTTGTGTGCATGCTTGAGAGAATGACTGTGCTTAAGGCATCTCCCCACCCAAGTTTAAAAACAATATAATGACAATATATAGACAAGGGAGGATGCATAGGATGCATATAGACAAGGGAGGATGCATAGGAACATTGGACTTGATTGTGAGGAGTGGATAGTAAATCAAAGTTTTTAAAATGCAAAATAATGTGCTTTGTATAGATCCAGATCATTGGTCCATCTTGCTCAGTACTGTCAATACTGACTGGTAGTGGCTCTCTGGGTTTTCTGGCAGGAGTCCTTCCCAGCCCAGCCTGGAGATGCTGGGGCTCCAACCAGGGACCTTTTGCATGCAAAGGAGATGCTCTTCCACTGAGCTACAGCCCTTACCTAAGGCCTTGTACAGATTGAGAATGGAAATAAAAAGGGAGGAGGGGTGAATCCCAAGACAGATGATGGGGTTGGGAGATACAGTATGAGCAGACAGGAGTGAGGATCTGTGTTTGTTCTCCCTCTCCCTCATGTGGTTTCCATTAAAGAATGAAGTAGTGGAAAGAGGAGAAACTGGAAAGAGAAGCTTCCCTGAGAGAGGATTAAAACTCCCCTTATGATTATAAAAGGAGAACATTGAAAGGGATAGTGTGGTGTTGGTCACCCACCTTCTGATGAAGAGGGGAGGGGCACATGCTCCCAGGCTCTATTGGGACCTCCGACTGTAAAAACATAGAGTGTAGCCTTCTTAGGGCAAAGGCCTCCCTCCTGTTTTTGTGCTTATACCGCTTTGTAAACCACCATAAATGTTGGTTATAAATAGAAAAATGCTAACAATCTAAAGTGGGTTATTGACACAGGAACTTGGAGTATGTTATAAGGCTACATAAGGAAGGGTTAGGAGAACTTGAAGTAGGTGAGGTGGGAACCATAGGTGGCAGGAGCCCATCCAGGTTTGGAAGCGGGCAGTACGGGATGCGTGGAGAAGAGTGTCAGAGAGGTGCTGGCGGCCTCATGTTGTCCTTCCTGAAGGCTGAAGGTGATGGACTGTACCTTGGGAAGAACATCTGCTTTGCATGCAGAAGGTCCCAGGTTGGGCTGGTAGAGACCCCAAGCTGAAATCCTGATGAACTGCTGACAATCAGTGTTGACAATCCTGAGCTTGATGGACAAATGGTCCAAGTAAGCATAAGGCAGCTTCCTATATAAGGCAGGCCTGTGGGGGTGTTCCGTTCTTAGTCCAGATCACTCCCTCTACCTGGGTTGAGTGCAGATTGTGAGTCTGCGGGAGAGAGTGGAGGCAACAACTGCATTGTTCAGAAGTCAATGAATGTGTGTGTGTGTGTGTGTGTGAGTGAGTGAGTGAGAGAGAGAGAGAGAGAGAGAGAAATGGGGTGCAGCTGTCATGGACTAGGAAGGTGAGGCCTGCAAAACTTACTGATTTTCTCTCTCCTCCCTCACCATTCTCTATGGCCTTCCTGCAGGCTGATCAGCTGACAGAGGAGCAAATAGCAGGTGAGAAATTATCTTGCTCCTGGGGACAGGAATATTGGCAGCATCTGTCAAAATCTAAAGGGTTGGTGGTACCAGTTGTGTAGCATAAATGCCAAGAGAGCCAGCAATTGGTGCTGGACTTGGTCCTCCATCCAAACTCTTGCTTGGCCCTGAACGTCCTAGCTAAACTCTCTGCCTCACAATCTCCCAGCCTTTGCTCCTTTCATGTGTAAAACAGGAGCATGTGTAATGCCCTTCCTCAAAAGCACTTCTTTGAATACTGCTTGACCTCATCTACCCTACTGATTTGAACACTTAAAGCTAGCTGAGTGTACCTTGGAGGGAGAGGAGGAGCATGCTGATGTAGCTGCGTCCTGAAAAAAATGCTATTAAGACAGTGGGTGTTTGGGCCCAGTATATTTTAAGGGCTGATGCATTAGGGCAATTCCATCCCCCAGCAAGACTTGGATAACATGCATGGGGGAATACTAGCGTTCTGCCCCCAAACACAACCTGACTACTCCTTCCCCTCTCCACACCTGCCAAGGTTTAGGAGCAGGTTACAAATGTACTTAGCTAGCCCCTTTCCTTTCTGGTTTCCTTTCTGAGTTTGGGGGTTGGGACTTGGGTTGGAGGGGGTAATATCTGACCCTGAGCTGTGTCTCTTCCCTGCCTCTCTCAGAGTTCAAAGAGGCCTTCTCCCTCTTTGACAAGGATGGCGATGGCACCATCACCACCAAGGAGCTTGGCACCGTCATGCGCTCCCTGGGGCAGAACCCCACCGAGGCGGAATTGCAAGACATGATCAATGAGGTGGATGCTGATGGTGAGCTGGGCACTCAAGACTCTGGGGACGGGTGGGAAATGGGGTAGTGCCGGAACAGGTACTGGATTTTCCTGGCCTTCCAGTTAGGATTGTCTTGTTTCTTTGGTCCATTTACGTGGTGCAGGTGGGAAATTGACACATTTATTTTAGTCTTTGTAATGTGCCCTAGTGAAAGGTCTCAGGTTTGGGTAACAGTGGTTGCATCCTACAAGATGCATAAGCCCCAATCCGCATTGGTCAGGGCCAAAGTAGAAGATGGAAGTGAACATTTGGAGGATGCTGGGTCCACAGCAGCCTTTTGGGTGCAAGCGACAGCAAGCTGTCCTTGGTGTACTGTTGAAACCTGGGCAGGAAGGTGAGGAGTTGCCTTCTTGAACTCACAGGCTGATCCTAGTGGAAGGACAGCCTGGCTTGGTTTGCAGGGGTTTGCCACCCTCTGGGCTGATTATTCACCCACCACCCAACTAGGGTCCTGCCCTAGTTGTTCGTGGGTGAACTCCCTTAGCTGCTTTCCCAGCTTGAGGATAACCCAAGTGCAATCATGGAACGTTGTGGCTCCTTCCTAAAAAGAGCAGGGCCTATCTGGCACTTAAATAGCCCTTTCCCCTTATTCCCCTCAGTTACTTGAACACACACCTGAAACTGGGTTTCTCCACCCACTCTGGTGTCTGGCAAAGCCATTGTTGCCCCATCCAGGGGGAAGAGGAAAGCGTTTCCAGTAGCCATTGTTCCCTTAAAAAGTATTGACCCTGCTAGGTGGGAGGGCAGACCAGCGGACAAGACTTCCATGTTGCTACACAGGTGATCTCAGCAGCAGTTTTTTAGGCACAGCACTAAAGAGCTGACCCTTCTCCAGGGAATGGCACCATCGATTTCCCAGAATTCCTCACCATGATGGCTCGGAAGATGAAGGACACAGACAGCGAGGAAGAGATTCGTGAGGCCTTCCGAGTCTTCGACAAGGTAGGGGGGCTAATTTTGTGACAAAAAGATGTTTGCTAGGATTCTACACAACTTGTTCACTAGTGGGACCAGAGGGAGTGGCATTCTGCACATGCTCAGCAGCCCTTTTCTCCAGTGGATGGCCTACAGCAGGAGAGATGTTTATTCCAGGTGTGGGGATCCTTTGGCCCTCCAGATGTTGCTGAACTACATCACCCATCATTGGCAATGCTTACTGGAGCTGGTGGGAGTTGTAGTTCAGACAGAGTGCCTGGCGTGCTCTGGTCCATGGGGTCACGAAGAGTCGGACACAACTAAACAACAACAACATCAGCCAAAGGTTCTGATGTATCCCAGCATATGAGAGTCTTTAATTCCAAGGCCTCAGGATGGACTTGGAAAGAGATTTCAAGTAGCCCAAGGGTAGGAATTTTAGAGCTGAACCTGAATGCCAAAAGTTCGTTAGTTTTACTGTTCTAGCAATAGGATTGGTGTGACCTAACACCAGCTTTCTTGCTGGCTAAGTGCTGTTCTTCCTGGTTGGGATCAACACTTTCACAGAGGTTTTCCAGTCTCTGCCCTTTTAGATCTGCTGCCTTGGTTTTTCTTTAAAGCAAAATTATTCCAATGATTGAGAAAAGGTTGTAGAATAGAAACTCTTGCTTTTTAGCCAGAGATTGGAAATTGCTGAACGCTTTTCCTAGGAACTACTGGCGGCAAGTCCCGTAGTGGTAAAAGCATTTCCCCTTAGTGTCAGCCATTATGATCCTCCCTCTTCTCACTAGAGAGAATGGTTTGGTGTCCTGCTAGAGATGCAGTTGGTTCACATGGGAGAACAGTGAAGCCAGCAGGTCTGGCTGATGCTCTGCGTGAACTGGGGATGGAGTTTTAAGTGCTTCCTAGACTCCTTTGTGAGGTGCAGCTTTTCGGTGAGTGCAGTAACATTCATCACACGTTCAGTCTCCTTGAGTCGCTTTAGGTTTTACTCTGGGCGCCAAATAAGCCCTGGGGCAAGAACTCCACTTCCATCTGAATCCAGGCCACTTGGCCAACTGGCTAGGACATGAGGAATCTATTTCCCAGGTTATCACACATGTTCCCCCTCCCTTCTTTCCAATTAGAGAGAAAATGTCAAAACAAAACAAATCTGCAAATAGTTAAAAAATAATTTAGAATCAACTGTAAATTTGTAGAGAGGAGTGGAGAAAGGGTCTCTTCAATCTTTACAGAGGAATAAAAGTGGAAGGAGAGAGGAAATAACTGAGTTAGAAGCCGTGTAGCTTGTTTGGAAGTATTGTTCCATGGTCCACAGCGGAAAGGATCAGTGTGGGGGTTAAGAACATAGGAAGAGCCTTTCTGTTGGATCAGGTCAAAGGTCCATCTGTTCCAGCATCCTGTTCCTGTTCTTACAGTGGCCAGCAAGGAGGACCACAGCACAACCACATTCTCTCCTTGCATAAATAGTCACATGCATCTGTGCTTCTTCTTTATGTTTCTTTAAAAATGCTTTAATTTTTGCTTTATGGGGAAGATGGACACGCCTGCTGTGGATGGAGTAATAGGTTATTATGGGTGTCAACGTCCTCTGCCTCTCTCCCTGGGGGCAGCTCTCCGTGGTCTTTCCAGGTTTTGAGGGGTGGAGCTTGGCTTGGCCCAGCTTTGTCTAATGCACCCTTTCCTGGTTGCACACACAGGATGGCAACGGCTACATCAGTGCTGCGGAGCTGCGTCATGTCATGACCAACTTAGGCGAAAAGCTGACGGATGAAGAAGTTGACGAAATGATCCGGGAAGCTGACATAGATGGCGATGGACAAGTCAATTACGAAGGTGAGGAGGGGAGTTGGATGCAGTGGCACGAGTGGCACCACAGAGCCTCCATCCTCTTGGGCAAGTCGTCTTTCTTTCAATGGGTCTTGCTCAGGAATGCCCCACATAATTTTCAGAGATTTGTTTAGAAAGATGGATGCTAGAAACTTGTGTAGATCTTTAAGAAAGCCCCAAGAACCTCAATTTTTTTTAAAGTGATGGTTTTGATCTATAAAGCCTTACGTAGCTCAGGATCTCAGTACCTTAAGGGCTGCCTCTCCCCATACAAACCAAACTGGACCCTGCACTTGTCATCTGGGGCCCTTTTCTATATCCCCCTCCACGAGACCTTGAGAAGGTGACAACACAAGAACGGCCCTTTTCTGTGGTGGCTCCCCGCCGGTGGAATGCTCTCCCCAGAGAGGCTTGCCTGGCGCCATCATTACATATCTTTAGGAGCCAGGTGAAAACATTCCTCTTTACCCAGGCTTTCATCCATTAAATAATCTATGACCTGTTAGATGTGGGGGGATTCTTACTATGATTATTTCATTATTAAGCTGTACATTATGTTTTTGTGCTGTGTAAACTATGTTCTGCCCCAGGGTCTTTGGATGAAGGGCGGTATATAAATAGAAATAATAATAATGGTTAATGATGATGGTGATGAAAGGGCAGACTCTGGCCCTGGGACAAATAGTACCCTGGGCGAAAAGAGCCTTCTGTGTGCCCCTCCCCCATGGTCAGTTTTGCAGGACTGCTCACAGGGCTTATGGGGACTTGGGCAGGTGTGGTTTGCCCGTGCTACAAAGACTGGTGCATGTGTGTATGAAGTCGGGGGCCATATGAAACAATTGTTGCATGCACCGACTACATGGGAGAATCCTTGCCCGCAACACCTCCTTGCCCTGGGATCAAATCGCCTGAGAGATGTGCTTCAGTTTGTGTGGATAATGGAATAGGGTTTGGCTTGTTCTCCAGAGTACCTCCTCCAAATCCCAACCCCCTTCCGGTGGAGCTTCTTTCTGCTTCCCGGAGCTACATCTCTACTGGTTATGATCTGCTGCTGGCCTTCTCTCCACTGCTCTCATAGGAAAGCCTTGTGGAGTTGTAGGCCTCTATTCATCATGTTCGGCACACATCATGGCTGGGGCTGCAAGTCCCCCTCCCTGAGCCCCATCACTCCATCAAGAAGTAGGCCATTTGTTGGAATGAGGTAACCAGGCCGGCAAAATCCCCCAGGCCCAGGCTAAGGGTAGATTGGTCTCTTATCTCATTATTTAGTATTTCATTGTGAATATGAGGGTCGGATTCACAATGAGTGCAGTAGCCCAAAAGGAATCTTCAAACGGGAGATCTGTACTTTTGTTGACCCTGCTCATGTATCAGCTGAAGGGTGACTTGAGCAGCTGGAATTTCGCAGAAGTCCATGGGGATACTTGTACATCCTTTACAAGCTACCAGAAGAGGCACTTACCACCCACTGTATGTATCTACACAGAGCGCTCACTGATGGCAACCACTCCAACATCAGTGGTGCAGATATTTGTGCTAAGCTGGGTCACCTTTGTCAAATTATACCTCCTGGTAGAGATGCCTTGCAAGAACATCCATAATACCAAAATGACTGATGTCTTCCCAAACATCTGAGTAGTACTATGAAGTCTCCTGACACATTTCCCCCCTACCATTGACAGTAGCAAGCACAGCTTTTCAGAACTGAAGTTTATCAAAACATACTTACTTTCTTTCCATGCCAAAGTTGTTGAGCTTTTTGGGCAAAATCACAAAAGCAGTTTTTGAGCACTGCTGACATGGACTGTCATATGTCTGGATATGTCTTGGAAAATCCAGACCTATGGCAACCCTAAGTCAGCACTTAAAAAAAATAAATGCATTATAAACTGGCACGGGGACAAATAGAAGAAGACGCCTTCAACCTGGCATGGCTCCCCTTTATCACACACACAGCCCAACAAGACAGTAACAAAAATCCACCAACAGCATACAAATCAATATGGCTAACCTGATCCAAAACACCCACCCACACATGAAAACAAAGACCACCACAGCCAACCACACCCTAGGCCAACCCCAACCTCTCACCACCAAAGGAGCACAAGCGAGCAACAGAACCTGCACAAGCAACGCTGACATCAAACCCAACATATATTAAGTAAAATAGAAACATCGCCACCCGACCCCACCTCCACCAATCTTCCCCCCCCGTCCACCTCTTTCCCCCTTTTCTTCCTAATGTCTCAACAAATGAAACTGATTTGTAAAAATGTTACATGAAAAAGTACGAGAGACAATGCACATACTTTTGTAAATCAAGAAAATATTTAATAAAAAACACAATTTTAAAAATCCATTATTTTTATCTTTTAAAATGCATAGGTAGGAGATGATGTTTGGAAAGGTGCCTGTCTCTTGAATGTCCTGATTTACTTCCCTCTCCTGTCTCCTTTGCTCCTGTAGAGTTTGTACAGATGATGACTGCCAAATAAGAAAAGCAGCTGTCACCCCTTTCCCTTTCCCTGTGCAGAATGGAAGGACTTGTCTGCTTACCATAGAAATCTTCTCCAGCTCCTCCTGTCTGTCCGGCACTCAACGCCTCCATTGATGCTTTAGCGGTTTGTGGCCATTCTCTGCTGTCTCTTCCCCCTCCCTCTTGGGTTACATGCTAGTGCCCGCGGTGGGTGCAGCTGGGATGGCAGGAAGCCAATGGAGAGCCCTGGCCAGGAGAAGCGACGCAAGGCCCCAACTCCTAGCATTGTGGGTGGCCCAGTGGTGGAGAGGAGCTGCCGTAGTGAAGGCGCCCCTCCACCCTTGGCTCCACCGCTGCCTTGCGCCTGCGCTCCCTCCCTCTCCAAAGGCCACACCCCAGTTAGCGTGTAACCCTTGCATCCATGGACTGTTTTGTTCAGCTGAGTGCCTCCTTCCGCCATCTGCAGTTGTCTTCCTGGGAATATCTGCATATCTTGGGTATATTGTAACTGTTAAACCTCTTAATAATTGCCGTGCCCTACCCCCTCTTCCCTTACCTTCCAGTGGCTTCAGGGAATGATTCTGTTCCATTCCAGTTGGTGTACGGTTTCTTTTTCTTCTTTTGAATAAAGTCTGTGTGTTTCAAAAGGGTGGACCCAGCGTGCTTTGTCTAAAGACAGTTTGCTCCTTCAAGGCAATAGGCTGCATCATCTGTTCCTCTAACCGGCTTGGAAACATATCGATCCTCTTCCCATGCAAAGAGCTCCACAGTTCCTTTTTCATTCTTGTCTTCCTAGAGAATAGCATTTTCTCACAAGCTTCCCACCTTGTGTGAATCATCACTGGGACTGTTTCTAGTTCTCCTTTGGTTGTGGGTGGCTTAAAAATGGGGCAGACAGCCAATGGGGCATTTTAGCCTGTAGGGAGGTTTTATTTGTGCATAAGGGGTGTTTATGATGACCTCAGAGCAGCACCATATTGGTGGAAGTCAGAAGCTACAGCACACTAGGAGTCCAACATGGGAAACAGTCCAAAAAGTGGGCAAGGCAAGAGAAGGAAATTATACACTGGCATCCAAAACTGCAAGTGTGGCCACAGTGGGGATCCTTATGGGCAGATGATGGAGGCTGCAGTTGGATCTCTGGGGCCTAATGAAAGCACAATCAAGGGATCATCTTGAGTTCTGCATGTTAACCTTGACACATACCCTGTTCCAGGCCTCTTGCACCAAGCTGTGCAAATCAAACCAGAGGTTGGGTCTGCTCTTCTGGATTTGCTGCAGGAATGCATCAGCATTTCCATTTTGCCTTTGGATTATCCTGGCTCCAGCATATGTCTATGAAATCAAGTTCAGTCTGGCCAGGTTTATCTCGTGACTGGTAAGTGCTCCAGTTTTGGCTAAGTGGGCGATTGGACCTTCCTGTTGCAATTGGAGAGGGAGGCATGGGCTTCCCAGTGCCAAGAGTAAGACAAAACACTTTGGCTTCAGAGGTGATTTTTATTTTCAAATAAAAAATACACAAGGTTTGGTTGCATGGATGAGATGCCCCGATGGCTGGTTCTTGGCCTTTTGTGCTGCTTAGAGAAGGACTTAAGAATACATTCCCACTCAATCGTCCACCATCTCTTCAGCATAGAGTATGGGGGATATGGCAATTAAGACACACATACACACACACGCACGTATAAACAGAAACACACATGGATACCCAGTTCCCCAAGGAGGGGGAGCACCCTCACTCCCCAAATGAAAAAAGCTGCCAAGTGCAAAAAACATCATGAACGATGGGGAGCAGCTGGCAAGACTCTTTTCGGTCAGCATCTCTGCTACAAATCTAAACTTTTAAAACGGCAGTTATTGTCGTGCTATTCCCAAAAGTGGAAATGTAGTTTTGGTACAGGTGCTGAGAATTCCTTGTTTGAGAGCTTTGCAGTTTATTTAAATACAGTTCCTTAGCTGAGAGTCCACTTAAAACAAGTTAGATGGTTCAAATAAGTAGCATAGACATATGCCCAGAGTTTCTCTGTTAAACACTGGCCCATTCACACTGGTGACGAAGCAAGAATGAGTTCTCCTGGGAAGAACAGATAATGTGTTTCACACTCGCTCACTCCCAAAGGGAATGGAAGCAGAAGAGCTGTTTTGGGACCTTCTCCCCATCATATTGTGACCAAAACAAACACATTTTCTCTCTAGTCCATTTTCCTTAAATCAGCAAGAAGCATTTGGGAGCTGCCCAGGAAATCCAATTCATCTCCGAAAGAAATTGCACTTTGTCATGCCTAGGAAGGGGGGAAAAGGTGGGTTTTTTTGGGGGGGAGGAGGGAGAATATTATCTGCGGTTTCACTTTCCTGGCCCTCTATATCAGTTAAAGGGGGGGCGGGGTGGAAATTTTGTGAAACACAGAAAAGACTGCATTTGGTTAAATATTTTCCCTCAAGGTGAAGACTTTATATTTTAACACCAAAGCTAGATTAGCTATAAATAGTGAGGTGAGAGCAGTTTTCTTCAGCTGTTGAGAATGTAAGGTGATTTCTGGGGGAATTCAAGCTAGTTAAGAGGCTGAACTCACTGCATATCCTGGGTAGAATTGATACAGCTAGTCAATCCATGGAATAGATTCCAAAATTTCCACTTTTTGGGGTTGGCAAGGGAGGAACCTATTATTTCCCTCTCTGGCTTCAAAGTTACCAGGTATGGTAGTTTACATCTCTAATTGCACTTCCCTTTAAAGTGACTAACAATGCACTCTATGTCTACTCAGAAGCAAGTGCTATTGTTTCAATGAGACTTCCTTCTATGTAAATGTGTAAAGGATTGCTGTCTAAACCTAATTCTCCCTTTTCCTCTATTATTTCAGGGCATTCTGGCATCTTATTATTATTTTACTACAATAACATTTTCATTCCAGATTAAATAATCTAGACAGACACATACACATGCCTTTCTATTCATACACTTGCTGTATACTAGAATTTATTAGATCTGGGCCTCAATAATGATTACCACCTTAACACAGTTCTGCATCTTTAAGAAGAACCTGCTGGATCAGGCCCAAAGCTCTATCTAGTCCAGCATTTCATTCTCATAGTGGCCAGGCAGATGCCTATGGAGAACCCACAACCAGGAAATGCGGACAGCAGTCTTCTGCTGTTTTCCCTCCCATTATCCAGAAGCATGGTGCCTTTGAGCCGGGAGGTAGTATACAGGCACTAGGATTACAGTGGACGCTCGGGTTGCAAATGTGATCCGTGCGGGAGACACGTTTGCAACCTGCACCGTTTGCAACACACAGCGCTGTGTCTGCGCATGCGCAGGTTGTGATTTGGCGCTTCTGCGCATGCGCCGAAACCCAAAAGTAACCCGTTCTGGTACTTCCGCGTTCGGCATAGTATGCAACCCAAAGACACGCAACCTAAAGTGTCTGTAACCCGAGGTATAACTATAGTAGCCATTGATAGCTTATCCCCCTTTAAAGCCATCCAAATTGGTGGCCATCAACTATGGCTGTGAGTTCCATAGTTAATTATGCACCTTTTAAATAAGTCCTCCCTTTTATCTGTTCTGAATCTCCTACTAGTCTTCATTGACTGATCTCAGGTTTCAGTCATTCCCCCTTAGTCTGATTAACAAATGCTAGGTAATTAGAATCCCTCTGTGCTCTATAAACACATAAAATTATTTGCTTTTAAAAGCTTGGACTTCTGACAAAATTTGAACATAACCTTTCTGCAACAGTAGTGTAAGCAAAATGGGGTTACAAAAAACCCACAAATTAATCACAGAATTGTAGAGTTGGAAGGGGCCCTCAGGGTCATCTCCAACCCACCTGCAATGCAGAAATCTCAACTAAAGCATCAGTGACGTATGGACATCCGACCTCTGCTTAAAAACTTCAAATGTTGCAACATGACTTTCATATTCATTTATACAGTTATAGATGGGCTGGGTCTTAGTAGTAAAAAAATAAATCCGAATTTTGGAAATGGGATCTCTGTGCAAACTTCCAAGTTGTGATGAGTGAAATTCTAAATTTCTGTTTATTTTAATGATCCTATCCAAGCTAGTGCAACCAGGATCCTGCTCTCAAATTAGAAGTGAGCAAAATTCAATGCTTCCATTTTGTCTGTCTTAAAAAGTAGGAAATAACTGGTTCTAACTAAAATCTGATTCCAAGTGCAGTTACAAGGTGTTAACAGAATTGGATTTAACAATGTGATGAAGTTCCTTCCCCATCTTTCTACATTTTATCTTGTTCTACCTCTTAAGTGAACAAGGAGATGGGAAAGATTTCTGAAGCTGAGAGAATGATTTTCTCCCTTCCCACTGCTAAATTCAAGTGTGTTATCACACAAACTCCACCCCTCAAGCCTGCCTGCAGCATTTTTTTAAATAAAAAAAACATACAGATATTTCTCTCTTTCTAAAAATATACTCTCTCCCCCTCAACATTCCCACCCTCTCATCCCATTTTTGTTTCCTGAAGTGCCTGAGCTTTAATATACAGAATCTCCCAGCACAGTAGATTCTGCTATCATTGTAAGGCAAAATCCAAAGACCCCTTTTGCATTATCAGAAATTTGAGGGAATCCCTCAGCAGACATCTCCTCCCAACTTCTATCCCACTTTTCTGTAGAGGTTCCTATTTGGCTTGTTAACCCATTTGCATCCATGGTGCATCCTATATTAAATTAAGTGGAGAGTGATTCTGTCCCTTCCCCCCTGCCCTGCCCCATCCCCTCGATACTCCGCCCTTGTTCCCTGCCTTGAGACTACTTTCAGCCTGGCCCTGCTCCTCTGGGTTGTATCCCCAAGTAGACCCATTGAAACAAATGTTCCCAAGTTAGCATGCCCATTCATTTCAGTGGGTCTGCTCTGTGTTGGAAATTTTCCTTGGCACCCAGCTGTGTGCCAGGAAAAAAACCTGCTTGTTGGTTTGTTTTTTGCTCTTTTTTAGCCGCCTTTCCCAGGAGAAAATGTCTACACACACCCTCCCCCGATACATGGCTTTGGACTCAAAGGAGGTAAATCCACGTCTTACAAAAGCCATGATGAAGTTAATGAAAATAGCTCAGCTGTTTTTGGCTGGGTTCCTTTTCAATTGTAACCCCTGACCTTAAATCGCCTGACTCCAGTCCCTCAGGAAAAGGGACCAGCCCCTCTTGTGCTTTCAGGGGGAGGGCTGGGATGGAAAGGAATCACCTCCACGTGGCCTCCACTTGATCAATGTAAAAAAACTCCGCACATACAACCCAACCTCTCCTGGCCCTGCCTTTGCAATGTGACAGCAGGCCCTGAACCATCAGAAAGGGAACACGGGTTTGATATTTAAAAAGGTGTGGTGCCTTGTTACAGGGCTGCCCTATGGTCTCCTTGTTCTTCCTACAGCAGCTGAGTGCCCTGCAAGAAACACAAGGAGTCGTCCTCTGGGCAGGGGGTGGGGGCTGCAAATCTTTCCCCGCAGAGAGTTTTCCTCCGAAAGACGTGGGCCACTTTGAACAACAAAACAGACCCCATCATGAATGAAGGTGGGGGTGGGGGTGGAATCGGGGGTTGTGGTGGAGGGAGGGGGCTTCCTCCCTCAACAGCAACATAGACAATAAATACCCACTTCCCTCCTGACCAAGCGATGCACCTCCTCTCCCCAGGGTGCTATGAGGGAGGGTCGTGGAAAACTCTGGGAACCTTGGCTTTGTGGGGGCGAGAAGAAGTCGCGGAGGAGGAGGAAGAGGAAGAGGAGGAGCTGCTGCTGCGACGGGCTTCGGCGCCAGTGCTCGACATCTTCAGTTTGCGTCGCTTGGCAAGGGGGGCGTGCTCCACGCTCTTCAGGAAAAAGCCTTCGCGCTTGCCCTTGTTAAAGGCCTGGGAGAGGAGAAAGAGTTGAAGCTCAAGGGTTTGTCCTTTTGTCTTTTGTTTCGAAACCCTAGCCAGCTTTTTTTAGGCTTGTGGGCAAAATTTGGGTTTTTGAAGAAGTGCCAACCCATCTGGTCAATCTCTTCCCACTCCCCGAGATCAGCCAACAACCCTCTCCAGAGAGCCGGAAAGAAAGTGCTTTTCCAAGTGATCTGGGATCAGATCCAGTAGAATTAAAACTATGTCTTTGAAAGCACACAGCTGAAAGAGGAAGTGGGGAAGACTTTCCCCACTTCCTTCCACTCTGCATACTTTTCAAGGGAGAAGGTAACCACCCTCACTCGATGGCAAAGCTGCCATCCAACTGCCATTTATTCCTCTCAACACTCAGGCCCAACATAACATGCAAAGCAATGTTGGGGAAACAAGATGGCCATTGCTCCAGAGGAGCTTTGCCACGCCTTAAGGTTCATAGGGTGAGTGTAACCTATGAACCTTGCAGGCAGCCCCAGCATAGGAGTGCCCCCCCCCCACTCCTGGCAGGATCCTCTGAACCCTGGTGCCATTACATTTTGTCTCATTCGGTTCCCCCAAAGAAACTTCCTGCTCGGGTTGTCCAACCTCTTACCATAAAGGCAACGTTGACGCCAGTTCGCACGGCAGGCCCTGAGCTCTCCAGAATGTCCGGAGTCATGAGGGGTGTGGAAGAGAGGGCACTTCCATCTTGGAGCCACTCGCTGTAGCGCAAGCTCGACATCTTCAGCCGCTTGACAGGATCCACTGTGAGGAGGCCTAAGAAGAGAGCAAGTGAGGAAGAGGGAAGACGCATTAGCAATGTTACAGACCTGCTGAAATCCCCAAATCCACAGATAACCCTCCCTGCTTCACCATTTGATTTGAGGGTTGTTTTTATGGATACAAAGGAGCTTCTTTCAGTCTTAAGCCTGGTTCCCCCCCCCCCCTAAAAAACGTTCATAATCTCAAGTGCAAAATGTTTTTACCTAGCACCAACAGAGCCCCCCCCCCACCTTCCCATTCTCAGACAGGAACACGCCATGTACATTTTCCCCAACTGGTGCCTTAAGCGTATTCCCCCATCACCTCTAACCAGCTCCTTTGCCTCTTCGGAAACGTTCTTCCAGGCCTCGCCCTCCAGGGAGAATTGCCCCTCCTTGATCTTGTGCATGATCTCAGCTGCATGGTTCGCTGCGCTCCCTTCCTGACTGCTGTGGAAAGGGACCTGCCCAGAGAGCATGGTATACTGGAAGAGAGAGGACGGGAGGAGAGAAGGACAGAAGGGACAATTTATGCAACCTCAAAGAGTTATTGCTATTAAAAAAAAAGTATTTAAGTGGTTTCCAAAATAAGTACAATTAAAAGCAATACAACTACAAACAGAAACACAGTGAGGAGTAAACTCAATTACCAGAAAACGTAACTTGTTAAAGCTGCAATAAAAAAGGTAAAGGTAAAGACCCCCTGACAGTTTAGTCCAGTCGCGGATGACTCTGGGGTTGCGACGCTTATCTCGCTTTACTGGCCGAGGGAGCCGACGTTTGTCTGCAGACAGTTTTTCCGGGTCATGTGGCCAACATGACTAAGCCACTTCTGGTGTAGCGGAACACCGAAACCAGAGCAGCGCACGGAAACGCCGTTTACCTTCCCGCCGGAGTGGTACCTATTTATCTACTTGGACTTTGACGTCCATACCTGAACTTAAATAAGCACCAGGTTGGCTATTGGCGGGGCTTTCTTCAGCTGGAACTCACCAAAACTGAGTTCTGGCATGTCTCAGGTGGGCCCCATTGCCATTATAAGAGAACAAGGTAAACGCTCAGGGCGAGTTCTGGCACCTCTTTCTCTAGAAAAATGGCACTGGCTATTGGGCTGCAAGACATCCATCTCTTTGTGAGGGCTATTATGTATAAATCCTCTCCTCAAGGATACATGTGAAGTCGCGAGGCACAATAAGAGTTTTCTATTTACAGAGTTGGTAAAGGGAAGCCATACTTTCTCAAAGTGGTCTTTCTTTCTGTTCTCCCTCTCTCTCTCTCTCTCTCTCTCTCTCTCTCTCTCTCTCTCTCTCTCTCTCGTTTTTTAATTGTAAACTGTAATTGTCAGGAGACTTAGGGATAGGGAGGGATCAAAATAATACAGAAAATCAGTAACTACAAGTGACAGAAAGAAAATGAATCTCAGTTTTTTAAGAGTACAATATAGCAAGTTACTAGCTCTCTTGCTTTGCTGAAGGAAGCACAGGAAAGAGATCAAGAAGTACTAGAAAGGGTGAAGGTGGTGCTGGATTTGGAGGGAGGTCCTGGCACTACTAATCAGGAATGGGATGGGATGCAGGGTTCGGGGTGGGGTGGAATGAGGGGGTGGGGAAGGAGAGAAGGAGACAGGATCGTTGCGTGGCAGGGGGCAGTGAAATCTGCAAAAGAAGTTTCTGCACACTCATTTTAAGTTGTGCCCTGCCCTGCAATCTAGGATGATTTAAGGCAATATATAGATGCTTTATTAAATATGTAAAGAGGCAGCAAGGCTGCTTGGGAAAAGGGGGAAAACCAGGAGAAGAGAAAGGAATGGAGGAGCTTGTGTTGTGGCCTGGATGGCGTCCCCCCCTCCCTAGGGTAACCACAGCCCTCAGGCCAGTCCCACTGACCTCTCTTCATTTGCATCGTGTCTCCACCTACCAAGATAACCCCCAAGCTCCAGAGGTCACAGGACTCATCATAGCCCCCATCCTGCAAGAGTTCAGGCGCAGCATACTGCAGGGTGAAGCAGGGCGTCTGCATGGGCTGCGAGTTCTGGGGGCGCAGGCGGGCAAAGCCGAAGTCAATCACCTTCACGGGAGCTCCTTCCGACTCGTCCGCGTACAGGATATTCTAAGAGGGGTCGCACCAAAAACAACAGCCAGCCTGGGTCATCTCTCCTTTTTTTAGGGTAACAATCAACAGCCATGCCTAGACAGAGATCTTCTCAGAAGAGCACCCTCCCCATCCCTGCAGCAAACCATAAGTCCCATGCGCCAGCTCTTGTGAGTTCTCTGGTAGCCTCTGAGCTCTCATTTGTGACCAGCCAGTGGCCAGGCGTGTGCCAGCTGTACCCAGAGCCCTTTAGGGCCAGTGGCCACCCCTGGAATTTTAAGGAAGTTCCGTGGGCACCAGTCACAAAATGGCTGCAGTGGGGGTGCGGCACGACACAAAAATGGATGTCACGTCTAAAAGAGTAGGAAAAGAGCCAGCACCACAAAATGGTGTGGACATCCCTCCCCCACCCCCAGGGAAAAAAGGACAGTTTCATGTTTGCTGTGTGCTAGCAAGAAATCCAGCTTTTACCATGGCGGCAGCTATGTTCTAGAATGCTCTGCCTATTTGTACTGTTTTCAACACCTGATGAAAATGCTTTTGTTTGGGTGACCCAATCCAGACATGCAATTTTATAATGTATACTACTTAACTCCTCTCAGGAGTAGATCTACTGATGGCAAGGAGTCTGTTCTGAGTAGGAGTCAGGTGGATCCAACCCTTTATTTATACAGTGGTGCCCCACTAGACGAATGCCTCGCAAGACGAAAAACTCGCTAGACGAAGGCATTCGTCTAGCGGAAGGCTGCCCCGCAAGACGAAAAAGTCTATGGGGCTGCCTTGCAAGACGAAAATTTTTAGTCTTTTTTTATTTCGTCTAGCGAAAGCGCGGCTGACATTGCCGCTTCGCTAGACGAAAAACCCGCTAGACGAAAATTTTCGCAGAACGAATTATTTTCGTCTAGCGGGGCACCACTGTATTTCGATAATGCTATTATTGTTTTTAAAGTCAGTGTAAATATCTTATACTATTTTATGTAAACCGCTGAGAGATTTATGTATTTATTTGGTCTATAAATGTTGCTAAATCAATAAAAACTTCTTGTGGTCTTCACCAAGCCTTGCTTGCCGCTGAGTCCCAGAGAACTTAGGGGAAGTGTGTGTGTGTGTGTGTGTGTGTGTGTGTGCGTAAGAGAGAGTTTGCTTTGCTGTTGCGCTGTCATTTTTCAGGAGGCATCAGCAACCTCGTTGCCTGTTCTCTATCGTGGAGGCTGTGGGCCTCCTGTCACCTCTCTCTCCCTCCATCCCCCACCCTGCTCTTCCCCGTTACCTCAGGCTTGAGGTCACGGTGCACTACCCCGGCGTCGTGCATGAAGCTGATGGCAGAGACCAGGCTGCGCATGATCTGGCTGGCTTCCGACTCGCTAAAGTGCTGCTTCTTCTTGATGCGGTCAAGGAGCTCCCCGCCCCGGAGCAATTCCATCACCAGGTATGTGTGGTACTGTAGGGAAGGAATGTGCCAAGAAAGAGAAGAGAGCAGCTCAATCCCAGGAAGAACTACCTGGGAATAGGGGGCTGTTGTCGCATCTGGCTCTGTGAATGGTAGGCAGCTTGAAGTGTCTGGATTGGCCAGCACTTGCTGAAGTTCTAGGAGTCTGGCCTTCTTTCTTTTCCTTGCCCAGCCAGTAGAGCAGTCTCCTTAGCCCTCTCTACAAGGAGGGCAGAGGGAGCCTGGTGTGGAAAATTCACAGGACCATTACCTGGTCATTATGGACGTCATGCAACTTGACAATGTTCGGGTGGGCTTCGCAGATCTGCAAGGCAGCCACTTCGCGCTGTGTGTTCACTTCCATCCTGGATTAGAGGTTGGGGTGGGGTACGAAATAGGATTGCTTTTTTATTGCAACATCATACAAAGCAGCTATCAGACACATGGAAATACACTGCTACTTAATCTTTACTGTCCGGCAGAGAGAAGTGAAGAAGGAGCCAATGGCCAGGACCTATAAATCAAACCTCCAATCCATTAGGAACATAAGAAGCGCCTGCCTGCTGGACAGGCCAATGGCCTATATAGTCCCAACATCCTGTCCTCACAGTGGCCAACCAGATGCCTGTGGGAAGCCTGCAAGCTGGACATGAGCACTATAGCAACTCTACCCTCCTAGTTTCCAGCTATTGGTACTTTTTTAAAAACAGATTTTGTTAAGGTTTTAAAAAAGATATACACAAATTAAGATCAACTACAAAATAACTTTTTATAATACAAAAGGATTTTAAAAAACTAACCCAAATAAAAACAAAAACAAAGGAAGAGGAAAGAAAGAAAGAAAGAAAGAAAGAAAGAAAGAAAGAAAGAAAGAAAGAAAGGAGGGAGGAGAAAAAGAAAAGAGAGAAAAAGAATACAGGGGTACTAACTGGCATTTAGAAGCATTGCTGCCTCTGACAGTGGGTGTAAAACACAAGCCATCAGGGCTAGAAGCCACTAACATTCAGAAAGTAATTAAGGCTCTGTTGGATCAGAACAAAAGGCCCATGGAGTCTGGCATCATGCTTCCTTCTTGGAAGCTTAACAAGCAGGACATGAACATGGGAGCACCCTTCTCCTGATTCTGGCAAGTGAGATTCAGAGGTAGACTGCTTCTGAACCTGGGGGTTCTATTCAGCCTTAGTCAGTGATGGAACTCTCTTCTTCCTCCACATCCATGGATGTGACCAACTTGTGACAGTGAATTCCCTTGAACTGGTTATGTATGGTGTAAAGCAGGTGTGGGGGAACCTTTGGCCCTCCAGGTGTTGCAGCAGCGCCATTCTGATGTTCTTATTGAAAAAGAAAATGTCCATTTTGACATTGTTCATTGTCAAAATGCCCTGCAAGTTTCTGGGCAGAAGAATTCCTTTGGGAGGGGGAAGGAGTGTGCATGGCAGTGAAGAGGACCAAGTACCTTTTGCTGATTATCTTGACGGCGAATTCTGCCCCGTTCTGGCGCTGCCGGCAGCGGCGGCACAAGGAGAAGCTGCCTTCACCCAGCGGCGTCTCTTTCAAGTCCATCTCATACTTTTGGAAGAACGAAGAATCCTGGACAGAGGAGGAGCAGCTTTAGAGCAGAACCCACAAAGAACTTATCCCAAGCACAAACCCACCCACACTGGGGTGAGGAACATTTTTGGCCCAGTGGGGTGGAGCATTACCTCCCTACATCCCCATTGGCCAACATTGGCAGATGGGCAGGACTACCCACTTGTCAATCATCTGACACCATAGCACTATCAGGTGACTGACAGGCGGGTGGTCTCACCCCACTGTCACAAGCTCACCCAAGGCAATGCGGGAGAAATAGGATTGTCTCCAACTAAGTTCTACTCAGAGCTGACCCACTGAAATTAATGAACCTAAATTACTCATGTCAATCAACTGAGTGTGAATTTCATCAATTTAATCTGCCTACATGCTTGAGATTAAATAGCAAGAATAATAACAATAACAATAATCTGTTATGAATACACAATAAACCTGAAAATGAAAGATTGTTTGGACTTTTAAATGCAAAATAATAATAATGATATGATGATATTGGTGGTGCTAAGCAGCAGCCAGGTAGCTTTGACAAAGCCTGGATAATAAACAATTAATAATAAACAATAAAGCCTTTTAGGCCACCATTTTTATTTTTATTTTTTAAAGTATCTCTGAAAGTGGATGGAAACCTTCCAGGATTGCCTTCCTGGGGATACAGCTGCAGGATGCCTCTAGATATGAATGCCCAGGCACACGTATGACTGGTTCCAGAATGTGGGACAATCAGGCCTTGGCACCAAGTCCAAGGGGCAGCTCAGCCAGAGGGGTGGGGGGGAAGAAGTGTGTTTCTCTTGGGACAGCCCTCTGCTGACACAGCCCAGTGCCCTTCCTGCTTCACCATGGGCCTCCCAGCTGAAAACAGATCATTATCCAGCTGCAGTGGTAGCCTCTGGGGCAGGCAATGAAGGTCTTTTGCCCAGGAGCCCACCAAAACTTAGCGCTGCAGGTAAGCCACTCCTGCACACCTGGCTTCTCTTGCTAGGGAGTTTTTGCCCTAGCTTTGGGACTGACAGGAACTATCCACCCCCAGATGTGAAAATGTTGTGAGGGCATGCTTTGAAGTGGTTGTCTGGAGAAGCCCTGGGTGGAACCAACCTCAAGCAACGTTGGTACTGTTGTTTTCTGCCAATTAGGGCACATTGTGGGAAGGATCAGAGAATGCTTCCCTCAGCAACTGCCCGGTTCTCCCTAAGGCACTAGCTCGTGGGTGAAATTTGGCCCGCCAGGCCTC
Organism: Lacerta agilis; assembly: GCF_009819535.1. Classification (NCBI taxonomy): domain Eukaryota; kingdom Metazoa; phylum Chordata; class Lepidosauria; order Squamata; family Lacertidae; genus Lacerta; species Lacerta agilis. The sequence goes on along the minus strand of NC_046328.1, from coordinate 29,244,586 downwards.
CTCATGTGGCCTGTGAGGCCATTTCCTCCAAACTACATTCACCTGCCCTGTGCCCGAGGTGGGGCAGGTAGAGAAATGGCTGGGAAACATGTTAATCCCTGCAATGACCCTGTGAGGTAAGTTCAGAGGCTGTGACTGACTCCAATGTCACCCAGTGAGCTTCATGACCGAGTGGGGATTTGAACCCTGATCTCCCAGGTCCTAGTCCAACACGCTAACCACTACACCACCCTGGCTTCCTAGAGTACATCTGCTATGGGGCAGCAGTATAAATTAAGTAGGTAAATAAATATGAGGAAAGCAAAATGACACTTTGAGAAGGATCTGAAATATTATCCTTGAAGCTTGAATTAGTTTTATTCTGGATTGTTTTCTTTGAGATTTTTTCTTTAAAATATAAAGTGGTATAGAAATGAAATTGACAACAACAACAGAGCTGAACTCCCTACATATCAGCTGATGAGTGGGGAGTTCAATCCTGCTTGGTCATTATTCCATCCCTGTGGGCCAAGTTTGACCAATGGGCAGAACCGGATGTCAGGGACTGGCAGGACGAAGAGGAGTGGTGGGAGGTACCAGCTGGGCAACTCTCAAAGGAAAACCCAGGGGAGGAAGGCTCAGAGCCAGGGGATTGGTGGTGGGACACGGAGGAGCGGTCAGAGGGAGAAGATTGGTGGGAGGAGGAAGCTGGAGGGGCAACAGGGTTTAGTGAGCAGGAAGAACCTGTGACAGGGAGCAGTTCAGGCTCCAAGGCAGAAGCAGAGGAGGCGGCTCAAGAGACTGCAGAAGAATCCTGGAAGTCTCCCCCTCCTGCTGCAACAAGCTCCCCTCCCCCCAGACTCCAAGAACACACAGAGTAACGAAAAGAGCAGGTGTGCAGAGGCAGCTTGAGACTGCCTGGGGAAAATCCAGGAGAGGAAGAGCCTTAAGGGTGGTAGGAGGTGGGGACCTTCAGCCCTGGCAACTGGCTGAGTTGTATTTGATTTCCTTGAATAAAGAGTTAATGTCACAGGCATCAGAAATTTGCTTCCCTTCTTGCTGACCTGCTTCTGACTCCACCCACCTGCCAATCACCTGGCGGTGGTTCCCCCACCTGTCAAAGTTGGGCTGCAGGGTGTGTGTGGGGGGGGAGGAGATAAAGATCTGGCCTGCTAGGCCAAAAAAGGTTCTTCAGCCTTGCCCTAAGCTCGAATGCTTTCACCACCACGGCCAGAGCAGTTTCCCCCAACCTTCTGTGGCTCCCTGTGTCTCCCTCCCAAGGGCGGACGTTACCTTCATCATTGCACTGCGGGCCACAGCAGCGCTTCCTGGGCGCTCCCCACCCAGTGCCGCTTCGAGCACGTCAGCTGTCACAGCGTTGCGGTTGAAGAGGATGGAAGGAGCAATGAAGGAGTATCCCTTTAAAAACAAATCCATGCAGAGGTTGCGAGTCAGCAGGGTCCTCTAGAGTGCATTACCCTAGTGCATGCATCTTTATGCACATTCCTCGGGCTGGGGAACTGCACTATGGAATTCAGAGAAGTGCAGACATTAAAGGATGGCCGTGTTACAGTTCGCGTATTGTTTTGGAAAAGAGCACATTTGATTACTTTGCCTTTCGATGCAAACTACATCGCATATCTCCCCAATCCCTAGTTTGGAAGGGCTTTCAGCCTGCAGTTCCGTGTCAGGCCACCTGCTCTGCATGCAGGAGGTCCAAAGTTCAAGTCTCTTTGCATGTCACCGTAAGCCAGAGTACAGCACAGCATCTCGTCCGATCCCAGGACTAAGGTTAAGGTCTCTCTCTTAAACCGTGACCTGCAGCCATAGGACCTGCCATGTGGTTAAGGAGAAGATAACCACGATCCTGGGTTCAGATGACATACAATATTTGGCTTAGCACTGACCTAAAAAGCTGATAGAGGAGTAAAACAGCTACCATCTCCTCCTTGGGTTCGTGCGAAACCACGGTTTGGCTTAAAGTGACATGTGTATGCAGCAGATTTATAGATAGTTATAAGCTATATAGACCAATGGTTTGACTCAGCAGACGGCTGCTTCCTATGTTCCTGCAGAATATTTGCACATTTGGTTTTAGGCAACTGCAAATTAGAGAAGGAAAATGAGGAACCTCAAGACTGCAGTTGAAAAAACGAGCAGCCGGGAGAAACCTGGAGGGTTGTTTAAAAAAAAAAAAACCAACAAAGGGGGAAAAACACAAAAGCACTTTCATTCTAACGATGTGCTCCACATAATGAGGAAGTGTGTGCAAGATACTTCCTGAAAATTATCAGATTAGGAAAAAGAGCTGCATTTGAGCTGGGGAACGATTCTCATCTGCAGCATGCCTCAAACAACATAAACATTTTTAAAAATGATTTCAATGTAGGGCTCTGGTAACATTGCAATCAGTTGTTTGCTGGGCAATTGATCAACCCTGAGTGCTCACTAGAAGGACAGATCCTGAAGTTGAGGCTCCAGTACTTTGGCCACCTCATGAGAAGACAAGACTCCCTAGAAAAGACCCTGATGTTGGGAAAGATGGAGGGACTTTTCAGGGACTTTTCTCTGATCATTCTCTCCAGAGTATATCTCCCCTGAGTCCTCTTCCCCCCTCCCACTCCCCCCAAAGCATGTTAAATGCTCTATGATTTTTCTCACAGGGACTCCCCCCCCCCCAGTCTGCAATTCTGTCAACTTCTCTCACCTGCACCTTTTCCACCTTCTCAATAGCCTTTTGGAAACAGGTGCCAGGAATTTATGCCCAGCATGGCGACAACTGCAAGCAACACTACAGGTTGAGATCTATCCTTTGGCACTCACCTGGAAGAAACGTTCAAGGCTGGGGGGAGTCCCAGCGGGGGAGTAGATGGGCTCCAAGCTGGTGAATTCCTCGGCAAAGTTTCGCACGTCTAGCTCACTGCGGATGAGGGGTTTGAAGGGGGGCTTCACCGTGCGTGCCGCTAGCTCTGTCCAGTCCAGACCCTGGGGGAAGAGGATGCCAGGTGAAGGAGATGGCGAACATTGTGGAAACAGGCTGCCGTGACTTTCCCCCATAGAATCCTGGGAGTTTCAGTTGTTGCTGTTTTTAAGCAGGGCTCTGTGGTCTTAACAGAGAAATAGTCAATGGCTTCCCTACAAGCCAACTGGTTCCTTGCACGATGCAGTGACAGCTAAAAGCATTTGAAAACCAGCTTGTATCAGAGATTTATAAGAGCAATGAGTGGAAGGGCTGGGGAGTGGCCCACCTAAGTCAGGGTTTCCCAAACTGGACTACAACTCCTATCATCCCTTACTAGCAGGACCAGTGGTCAGGGATGATGGGAACTGTAGTCCAGCAACAAGTTTGGGAAACAATGATCCAAGTCTAAGGCTTTCTCAGTCTCAGTTCCACATTGTGAGGCCCACCTGGCATCTTTGCTGGCATTTTTTGACACCAGGTAGAAACATACCGGGTACTTCTTCTTCCAGGCTTTTGATGGGTTATGTTGATGATTTATTTGATTTCTCATCCACTCTTCTCCATAAGGTGCCAGTGCAGCTTACAGCAATTTAAAATGGAATATTAAAGGAAGTTTAAAGCAAACTAATGTCACAAGGATAGGGTGGGTCGTAAAAATAAATATATCACTTGTGGAAGGCCATGGAAAAGAGGTGCACCTTCAGCATACCGTGGGAACTATATAATGAAAGTATCAGATGCACCTCTGAATTCCACAACATGGGAGCTGTCACAGGGAAGGCCCTCTCCTTTCTGAAGGTGGTGGAACTAGCGGCTATGGCAGGGGGTTTGTTGGGGGTTTTTTTTTAATGACCTGTATAAGTTATATATTTAAGCAATGCTTATGCTCCTCCAAATGTTGTAAGCGACTTGGATGTGGGGGACAGAAGGAGCTGAGGGATGGTGATAAGGCTGGCTCAGATGGTACACTTTGCAACTCGGGTGCAGGACCTCACCTTGAAAAAGGGGTGCTCTTTGATCTCCTGCGCTCCAGTGGGCCCCGAGCCCAGACGCTTCTTGGGCTCCTTGCACAGCAGCTTTTGGAGCAGGTCACGAGCCACAGAGCCAATGAGCGACGGGAACGGAGGGTTGCATTTCAGGATCCGCCTAGAAACCAGGCACAGACTCGTCATTGGGGAAAGTCTTGCCCTAAATCCATCCATCCATCCACACACACACACACACACACACACACACACACACTGTCTTACTTTACCTTTCTCTTACAAATAAATTCATGGAGGATAAGGTTACCCATGCCTATCAGCCATGATGGCCACAGGCTCCCTCCCAGGATGACAGTGAAAGCGAGAGGTAATCACAGGACAAACAATGAGATAGGGCAATTGCCTTCCTGTCCCGCTTGTGGGCTTCCCAGCCACATCTGGTTGGCCACTGGGGAAGCAGGAGGCTGGGCTAGATGGAATTTTGATCAGAATATCACCATCATCAGTTAAATTGCTATACCGTCCTTTTCCCGAGGATCACAGGGCAGTTCACGATATAAAAACGCAATACATACTATAGTAACACTCAAAAAGAGTCATCCCCACAGCACGATCCAGCAGGACTGTTCTTAAGTTTTTAATGTCTTGTTCTCTTTAGCTAGGGATAGCCAATGGGGTGCCGCCCAGATGCTACTGAACTCTAACTCTCATCAACCCCAGCTAACGTAGCCAGTGGTCAGGGATGATGTGAGTTGTAGTTGATGGAGGGTGCCATATTGGTGACCTCTGTTTTAGCCCTTGACCCACCAATCAGATCCTGCCACTCTTGGTAAGCCCCATCCTATCACAGTCCAGGCCCTGCTACTCATGTCAATCCCCTCCTTTTGCCCTATCAACTTTGGCGTCTCCCACTAAATATTTTCCTGCTACTCATCAACTTCTGCCTGCGCCTGCTCTCTCACAATACCCATCAACTCACACTTCTGACGCTAATCCATTACCCATCAGCCCAAGCAAACTCCCCTCTGTTACCCAGAAGCCCTGGCAGCTCACACCAGCAGCTCTTGTTTCTCCAGTATAGTCAGTCCATCCTGCCCACCAAGACCCTGTTTTCTTTAACCAGTGCCAAATCCCACACCTGCCTCACCTGGACACCTCGGCCTGCGAGTTCTTTTCCCCCTCCAGCGTGAAGGGCGAGGCACCTGTTAGCAGCTCAAACATCAGGATGCCCAAACTCCACCAGTCCACAGACTACAAGAAAGGGGCAAAAAGCATATGGGGTGACAACAGGGGGTGGCAGCAGCAACAACAACACATATCCTTTCCCCCCCCCCTTCCCTTCCTATTAAACACGTCAAGGTTTCATTATCCTTTTACCTCTAAGGTCACGTCTACACCATACATCTGTGTGGATTCCCCCCAAGATATCCCTGGAAACTATATTGTGAACGGTGCTGGGAGTTGTAGCTCTGTGACAAGACACAGTTCCCAGGATTCTTTGGGGGAAGCCATGACTGTGAAAGCGATACAAGTTTGCTTCAAAGGTACAGGGTGGATGTACCCTAAGAAACAATCCCAATACCCAACCCCTAGATTTGTCAATTCAGCCACGAGGGTCAAGCCAGTAAAACAATGCTCTATATCAGGAATGCGGGGAATCTGCTGGAGGTGTTGGACCCCTCCTCCCATCAACCCCTGTCAGCACAGTGAAGGCTGGTGGGAGTTGTAGTCCAATGACATCTGTTAGGCCGCAGGTTCCCCATCCTTGCTCTGCATTAAAGTGGCATAAATACAATATAAGTTTGCATTGTAAATCCATAGAGATAAGTGGGTGTTTGGAGAGGGCACTACAGATTATTTTTGGCTTTTCCTATGAGGTGGATACCCTAGTGGATTACAGCAGCTGACTGCACTGCCCACAGCTAACAAGTTCAAATACTTTATGCCCTTTAATTCCTTGTTTAATTCCTTCTTGTCTCTAAAATGATCTTTCTGAACAGTTTGCCCAGGGCGCTTGAGTAAGGTGGGCACAGCAGCTTGGGAGAGATGAGTGGCTGTCCATTGGTAGGATTCTTAAGAGTCAGATACCCCCATTCTTGACTTCATTTCTGTGCTGCCTTTTATCAAGGCATGCTTGTCTCTAATTGGGGCCTCTGGAATGGAGGAGGCGTTTCCAGCAGCTGAGAGCACCTATGCTGGATAAGGGCTTCGGCTGCAAAGCCAGCAGCTGCAAGTTTTAAAATCCCTTGCATGGTACTTTTGCTCTGTAAACTTGCTGGAGTCCAATCCTCAGACATAGGAATCGAATGCTGTGCAACAAGCCTCTATCTTCCACTACCCATACCCCTAGCGTTTTTTTTTTTTTTTTTTAAATTGCAATCTAAAACCAGCACAAAAAAGTTAAATAAAGCATATAAATCACTTACATGACCTGCTTATTTGTCAACTGTTATTTTATAAAAAATTTAATGGCACACAATTTCCCCCCACATTCAAATAAACCTACACAAGTGTGTGTGTGTACAAATCTGCTCCAAATCCCAAGCAGTCAAAAAAGAAATTAGATTAAAATTAAAATTAAGACAACCTGTTGGGCCTTGAACTCCCACCTGTTGGCTCCCCAGCCCACCTCTCTTCCTCACTGGGCTATTCCAGCAGATTAGCAAAGATCTGCAGAAGTCATTCTTGAGGCTCAAGTTTCAAGCAGCCTTTTTGAACAAAAAGACAGATGCACCCAAGCTTACAAGTAGGATGTAGACCCATAATAACGGACTGTATAGGGCTGGGGTGGCCAACTTCCAAGAGACTGTGATCTACTCACAGAGTTAAAAACTGCCAGTGATCTCCCTTTTGGGGGGTTCAGGTCAAAGTTGTTGAGCTTTTTTTTAGGAAGGAAAGCCCTGTTTTGGGGGGTTCAGGTCATTTTAGGGGTGCAGGGCAAAGATGTTCAGATTTTTAGGGGAGCCAAAGTTTTTTAGCTTCTTTGGGGGAAGCCACTGATCTACTGGTGATCTACCACAGACGTCCAGTGATCTACCGGTAGATCACGATCTACCTGTTGGACATGCCTGCTATAGGGCAATGGCTTTGCCTGAGGGACTAAGGGCACTTACAAACTGCATCCTGAACAAAGGCCCTAGAAGCTACAACTCCCAAGCCGGCTCCACAACAGGGGTGGGAATTCTCCAGCCTGTGGGCGAATTTTGGCCTGCTAGGAGATTCAGTTTGGCTTGCAAGGCCACTTTCCCCAAACCATGACCCCCCCCCTCAATCAGCTGACACCCGCGGTTGATGTCAGATGATGGGTGGGGTTCAATCCTGCTGGTCGCTGCTTCAGGTATGTATTCCCACAGCGAGTGCATTGGCAAAGCAGATCCCTGCAGAGAATAGGATTGAACTGTTCAATCCTGCTTGGAGCTGATTCGCCAGTTTGTTTCCTGTGGGGAATGTGAAGGCAAAGCAGACCCCTCCCCCCATGTGGGTCAACTTTGACAGGTGGGTGAGACCACCAGTCACCTGGCGCCAGATGTGTGGCCCCGTTCACTTGTTGAAGTTGGCCCACAGGGGTAAATATCTGGCCCGCTAGGTCAGAAAAGCTCCCAACTCCTGCTTCAACAGAAAGAAGAGAGAGAGAGAGTTTAAGCTGTCCAGGGGATTTGAACTCTCAACAGCTGGCTCTTGAAGACAACAACTGTTGGGAAATGTGCATCAGAAAGTCATTCTTAAAGTTTCCATTCTGGGTGGCCACTGGTGCAAAAAAAAAAGAAAAACAGAAATGAAAGTCATCTGTTGGGACTTGAACTTTTCAGAAATGGCCTAAAGCAGCTGCTGAACAGTAGGTCTTGCATAGTCTAGGGCAGAGGTGGGGAACCTTTCTCTCCCCCCCCCCGATGTGGGTCTTCAGTTCCCATCAGCCCCCTCCCCCCAGTTCAGGGGCTCCAGGACAAATGAGATTTTCTAAGTTAAGAGATGAAGTCAACAAAGAGGGGATTTGGACGTGTAACTGTTTGGTTCTATAGTCAGCATACTTTGCCAAGAAGTCTCAGAGCCAACTTTTAAAGGGATACGAGAATCTCCCTAGAATACCATTCGAGAATCTAGTGTCTGCAGTTTCCAAACAAAAACGAAACCGCAGCCAATCAGAACTTCTTGTTGTTACTTTTGGGGTAAGCCACTCTTGGGAACTGGCTGAAGGCTTTGCTTAGAAGGGTCTTCAGTGGGCTTCCTTGACCAGAGAGAAAGTCATTCAACATTAAATAGGGATTCAAACTCACAGGGGGGGGAGGCCTAGGGACCTAGCCACTGGGCTACAATTTCCATCAAGAAGGCTCATTGTAGGTATTCCAATTCTAAGTGGCCTCTACAGTACAAAAGAATGAACAAAATGAAGAACAAGGAGGATTTGAACTCACAACTGGTGCCTCGCTTGGAGCTAGCAGAAACAAGCAAGAAAGCAACCACGATTTGCAAGAATCGGACAGGAAATGAAACATGCCAGTTTCCATGCCTTGCTGGGATGGACTACTGTATTAGGATTGCTAAATTGGGAGCAGGGGTGGGTGGGAGGAAGGAGCAGGTTGAAGCTGATTCCATAAAGGCATGACCAAACTGTACGCTTTGGTGGTATTTGGGTCTCCCCGCCCTTACAGACCAATATGGCTATCTTGCTTTTTGTTTAGGTTGAGACTCTCCGATTTCCAAATTGCATACAGCATACAAATAATTAAAATTTCTGCCATGAAGCCCAGTCATTACCAGAACCCTGTATTTCTCAAACTAACCCCTCCCTCCCTTCCTTATGTGCATATACTGCTTAATTACTATATGGTACAACTTCCACAGCAATTTCTGTCTGACATGCTGTTTACAAATGAAGCTCTGATCAGTTGGTTCTATGTACTTAGCTTGTTAAATTTCCCTTGGAAAAATAAGGGCCGCCCTCCTCCTAATGCAGGTGTGGGGAAACCTCTGGCCCTCCAGGTGTTGCTGAGCTACAACTCCCATCACTCTGGGCCATTAGCCAGGCTTGCTGAAACTGGTGGGAGTTGTAGTTCAGCAACATTTGGAGGACCAGAGGTTGCCCACACATATTTTCATGCAAAGTCATTAGTATTCATTTCTGGATTTCCTTGCAAATAATGATCTGTTCCTTGACCTGCCAGATTCTGCAAGGCTTTGTCCAGAACCCAACTAGTTTCTATCCTGGCTCCATCCTAACCTGCCAGATTTGCCTTGGCCAACCCTTAATTCAGTGGGTTCCACACCGGCTCTGCCCTTGACCTCTTGGATTCCACCCTATCTCTGCTCCTAATCAGCCTGTGGATGAGTGAGGTGGGCGAAACCGTATTTTTGAGTTATGAAATTAGCTGCTTTCCTTTTCTTTGCCTGCCAGATTTGCACTGTCAGAATGATTGCCCCAGTTTCCAATCCCTCCCCCATCTACGCCACACAGCTCACCTTGCCGTGTCCACTTTTGCTTCGGACAATCTCTGGGGCCATGTATTCAATGGTGCCACAAAAGGAGAAGGTCCTTTCTTTCTGTAGTGGTGGAGAGCAGATGACAAGAGAGAGAGAAAGGTACAGAGAGTCAGAGGGAAGGGGAACACTGAGCATATCCAACTCCAAATCAGAATGGGGGCCTACCCTTCTTGAGTCTCCCAATTTTTTTTAAGCTAGGTGCTGCTGCTGTGCTTTTAGCACCACTTTAGCTTCCCCTGCCAAGGTTGGAAACAGCACACCGCTGTTAGAGCCATAAGAGCAGGGCTGTTTTCTGTTTTCCTGGTCAGTTGGAAATGTGATCCATCTCAGAGGACTGAGTTTATATGAACAGGAGATTATGCAGCACCAATGAAAATAGGGATGCGCTTGCATCAACCCTCAAGGATCACTTTATGAGCCCATCTTTTCACCTACATACACACCCCAATATACACTGTTGAAGGCTCTTCATTCTTAGGCTGTATGCTGTCTTTAGCTGTGCACACACCATACATTTAAAGGACATTTAAAGCACATGGCTTCCTCCAAAGAATCATGGGAACTGTAGTTTTCAAGGGAGATTGTAGTTCTGTGCAGGACAAATTACAGTCCCCAGGATTATTTGGGGGAAAGGCAGGTGCTTTAAACGTATGGTTTGTATGCAGCCTTCATTTACTCTGCAATAGCACTGACCCAAAAGCCAAGAGGCACATGCTTCTTTTTTCTGACAAAGATTCAAAAACACAACTGTCCTCTGCAATGGTATCAACACTTCCAAATATAGCTTGGCAGCTGTGGTGTGTAAAATGGGCAGGCTGTGCACACCATGGTGCCTTACGCTCCATGCACGTGTGCCGACCTACATGTGAGCCAGAGACAAAAGGAATCCATCTCCTTTCCCATCAACCCACCCTCTGCACGCGTGCGCACACACACACACACACACACACACACAGAGACTCAGAGGCACACAGACTCAGAGGTTTGATTTCTGAGATGCTGGGGAGGGAGCTGGACCCTGAGGAATGACAACACGAGCAGCTCATTGCTCACACAATTCTAACAACACACCAGGAATAGGGGCAAGAAAGCAATGCTGTCCACATTGAAAACACATGATTCCCCCCCCGAATTCTGGGAACTGTAGTTTCATAAAGTGCTAGGAATTGCAGCTCTCTGTGTGTGGGTAAACTACAGTTTCCAGGAGTCTTTGGGGAAAGCCATGCTTTCTCTTTCTTTCTTTCTTTCTTTCTTTCTTTCTTTCTTTCTTTCTTTCTTTCTTTATTCTTTAATAAATAGACCGTATCTACTGCTTTGAATGCAAGAAAACCTCCAATGTGCTTTAAATGTATGGTGAATATGCGGCTGTATGGTTCTAACCTCACACTGTAGGTTCAGAGAAGTGTGTGTGTGTGTGTGTGTGTGTGTGTGTGTGTGTGTGTGTTGATTGCAGCTTGTTCTCCAATGACAGCTGGCTTTAACCCTCTAAACCAGGCATGGCCAAACTTGGCCCTCCAGATGTTTTGGGACTACAATTCCCATAATCCCTGACCACTGGTCCTGTTAGCTAGGGATGATGGGATTTGTAGTCCCAAAACATCTGGAAGGCCAAGTTTGGCCATGCCAGCTCTAAACCATCATGGCTGTGCTAGCTGGGCTGAGTTGCAGCCCAAAATATCTGGAGGGTGCCAGGTTAGTGAAGGCTGCTCTTAACTGTCAACCCACAATTCCGTGGCTCCCTAGATCTTGACCTATCTCATAGGTCTTAACACGGATAAATCTCTTGGGATGAGGAAAGGAGTATGCAGAGCCAGGGGGAACAAGACTCACATCCTCAGTCACAAATTCCTTGCTCAGCCCGAAGTCCGTAAGCACCACATGTCCCTCGCTGTCCAGTAAGATGTTCTCCAGCTTCACGTCGCGGTAGATGATGCCGAGCTATGGACAAGAAAGGGTCAGTGTTGAAAAGCTTATTGTGCAAATTCAGAGATGCGGACTAGGCTGGCTTCCTGCTTTACAACCTTCCACCTCAATGATAATTGCTAGATATATCGCAATGTTGAAAACCAGAAATTGCTCAGCCCTAATGAAGATAAATGAAAGCAGGATCCGAGTGCAACAGCACTCTTTCCCTACTTGTGATTGATTCCCAGCAACTAATATTCAGATGCACACTGCCTCCAACTGTGGAAGTGCAACATAGCAAAACTGAGCTCAGAAGTGTTTCACTGAGCAGCAGTGATGAAGTTCCTTACATACACACAACATTTGTTGCAAAGGTATGGCATGAGCTGCTTCTTAGCTCTTGAAAGAAATGCTACCCTCCATGAGGGGTGTGAGGGGTGTAAGGGGTGTTAGGGGAGGGGTAATGCCTCTGGTGGGGGACACACGTCATGCTCTTTCCGGGGCAGTTTGTCCACCTTTGGTCCCCACCCTGCACTCAGCTCTCACCTGTGGCTCCTAGAAGCTGTCAGCATGCAACAGCGGCCACACCCTGGAACAGCTTCGACTGGCCAACTAAACCAGGTGAGGGTAGCCAATGGGTCTTAAACCCTGAGTGAGTTAGTGACTTCCCTTGCATGTGAAGACAGGCTCTGGCGGACTGAGCGGATGAGAGCAGTAGTTGGGTCCAACAGTTAAGAAGGCGGTTTCTGCACATGCTGTAGAGGGAAGTGAGGGGCAGATGGGGTTCGTCAATCTGGGAAGGTAGCCCATCTAGAGTGCTCACTAGAAGGACAGATCCTGAAGTTGAGGCTCCAGTACTTTGGCCACCTCATGAGAAGAGAAGACTCCCTAGAAAAGACCCTGATGTTGGGAAAGATGGAGGGCACAAGGAGAAGGGGACGACAGAGGACGAGATGGTTGGACAGTGTTCTCGAAGCTACTAACATGAGTTTGGCCAAACTGCGAGAGGCAGTGAAGGATAGGCGTGCCTGGCGTGCTCTGGTCCATGGGGTCACGAAGAGTCGGACACGACTGAACGACTGAACAACAACAACAACAAGCCCATCTAAGGGAAGGAAAACTCTCATTCTAAACCTCCGCTGCCTTGCAGGATATCTTTGGGAGAAGAAAAGGCTAAGGAGTAAACCCTACAGAAACCTGGAGTCCCTAAGACGATTGGATGGTGCCTTCCAAGCAACTCCTGCAGCCAAGCTGGTGCCAAACATATTGCTCTGCTCTCCTTTGAACCACATCAGCTAGTCCAAGAGGAGGGTCTTGTCATCCAGGCAGCCCAGGACCTCAGTACACTCTGTCCAGGCTTGCACCCTGGGGAGGTTACTTCTGTGCTGCAAACGCAGCAGTTAGACTTCACCCCCGGCGGTGCACTCCATTGTCTCTCAAGACAGACATGCCCACAATCCTCCATGAGTTTGTCTCGGAATATATTTACCGGTAAATAATAAGTTCAAGGTCTTTGAATTAGAAAGGCCCCAAGTTCTGTTCCATTTGCACAGCATTGACGCTACCTGGGTGGCCTCCCACACACTTGACAATAATAATGGTATTATCATTGTTGTTATATTGTACTGTATCACATTATTATTTTAAAGAACATCATCAAAGTACATAGCTCTCTGCAGAATAGCTCATGCAGAGCTGACCTTACGATGCACGCAGATCTACGCTAATCCACTCACTTTAATACAACACATCCTCAAACATATAATAAAGCCTATTCAATCAATTTTTTAAAAAAGAAAAGACTACCAACAGTTGAAATATATTGCCGAAATATTAGTATTTCTAACAGCCTCATATGCATTTAGTAATGTATTGGGTTGTAGCCAACTCAGTTAGTCATGGCCGTTATTTTCAGTGGGTCTACTCTGAGCAGGACTGGCATTGGTGACAACCCATTTGATCCAGTGAAATTTCTTGTTGCAACAGTTTACAGGCCAAATAATCTCAAGCTTCATGAGATCAAGCCTTTGAGTGCAGTGTCAGGTCCATTGTGCAGAATGTTTGACAGATCTTTGCAGAGTAATACAAACAAAATAAATGCAAATCCCTGTCCCGAGTAATTTACAATCTAAGGTGATAAGCCTCTTTCTCTGTTAAGAGTTGCATGCCCTTGGGATATAATTTGTCAGGGGGCCACATACAGCTAATGGGCGGGGCCAGAGTGAAAAGAGGGTGGGGCCAGAGTAAAAGCTGAGTGGGCAATGCTCCTTTTCTCTCTCTCCTTCCTGCCGCACCTTTTTCTTTCTGTATGCCAACTCCTTTCCTTCATTTCATAGAATCATAGAACTGTAGAGTTGGAAGGGACCCCTGAGGGTCATCTAGCAATGCAGGACTCTCAACTAGAACACACATGGCAGGTGGCCATCCAAACTCTTGAGGGCCAAATTAAGTTAGGCCGAGGGTTGCAAATTCCCCCTCCCAATGTGTAGTTTTGATTAGCAGGTAGGTGGAGAGAGGCAAAGCTATTGATCTAAGAGAGAAAAGGAAAGAAGTGGGGAGGAGAAATAGCTGTGGCCTTGACAGCATTTGAGTTTCCGCTGGGAGAGAAGTGAAGAAGCTCTCTGAAATGAAAAACTGCCTTATATGGTCAGGTTATTTGTCCATTCAGTTCACAGTGATTTACTCTGACTGGTAACAGATCTTCAGGGTCTCAGGTGGGAAGCCTATAAGACCCTGGTGGCTGGTGCCCATTGGGAAGTCAGGGAGCCCAGCAGGAGGAGGAGCCAGAGTCAATGGCAGGCAGAACCAACTCATTCCAGTTTTTTGCCTCTCCTCCTCCTCCTCCTCCTCCTCCTCCTCCCTGAGTTCTACTAGGGGCAACAGGAGAAGAAAGAAGGAAGATGACAAGCAATGCTACCCACGGGGCTGGATATAAGTAAGAAAGCAGGCAGATGAGGACTGGCTGAGGGGCAGACTGAGGTTGGTGGCTCCACTGCCCTGATGGAGCAGCCTCTGTCGCTTTCATATCCACACTAGACATTATTGTGGGGAATAGGAACGAATTCCTATGCCCCACAAATAACCCAGAGATGCATTTCAAATAAAAGCACACATTCTTCTCATGTAAAAACACCAGGCAGGCCCCACAAATAACCCAGAGATGCATTTTAAATAAAAGGACACATTCTACTCATGTAAAAACACACTGATTCCCAGACCGCCCGCGGGCCGAATATAGAAGGCGATTGGCCTGGATCCGACACCCGGGCCTTAGTTTGCCTACCCATGCCCTAGGCTCTGTGGTTTAGACCACAGCGCAACCTGCGTCCCTGAGACAATTAAGAGTACACAAGATCAAATACTTGCAAAGTTCAAGCAAACTGTGCTGTATTATTCAATAACTAATGAACCATATAATCGTTAAACTGCTAGCCTTCTTGAACAACTTCTTCCTTGCTTTCTTGTTGGTGAACTTATCATTTTGTCCAAAGACATTTGCCAAGCAGGTTTTCTGCTGGGAGCTTAAGGTGGCTAGGCTCCTCTTGCCCTGTGGAAGGTGATCCTTTGCCAATAACCCACAATCTGTGGGATGGATCCAGTTCTGTGATCATCCTGCAGCTTCTGGTGCACATCCCTGTCCCAGCCCATCTCACAATGGCCAACTAGATGCCTCAATGGGAAAGTCACAGGCAGAAACTGAGGGCAACGGCACACTCCCTATTTGTGGCAGGTATACAGATGCACGCTGCTTCTGATAGTGTGTGATCCACTGAGTAACTGAGCACCAATCACAATGGCTTCTTTGTCTGCATAAGATAACTGCTTCCAGCCTGGTAGAGTCCCGGGGGGGGGGGGGGCTTCTGTGACTGCTGTTTGCATCAGGCACAGCTGTTGCCACTAGGAGTATCCCTCCTGAAATGGAGGGAATCTGTATGAAGATGGCCATGGGGCACAGCCCTTCATCCCCAATCCAGATGTGTTATTTACTTTTTGAAGAGCATCCATGCGATTATACTAACAGCACAACCCTGCCTGGTTTGGTCACACCTCTCTCCCTTCCCACTTCTCACCTTATGTAAGTGTTCAAGCGCCAAAATGATCTCCCCACTGTAAAACCGCACCTCGTCCTCGGAGAAGTGGTCCCGTTGGTACAAGTGGGTGAACAGCTCCCCACCGCTCACGTAGTCTAGAAGGGAAGAGGGAGGCAAAAAGGTTAACTAATTCCCAGGGTCCAACCTGAAAACAATCCCCCGGCCCCCCACCTTCAAAATATTATGTCCTCCTCCTGATTCATGGCTTTCATCAGATTCTCAAAGGGGTTCATGACCAAAAATGGTTAGGAATTCCTGTTCAAGATGACTTAGGACCAGGATACTTCAAGGACAGCCTTTTTCCAAATGAAACTGCAGTGTTATTTATTTATTCCTCGTAGAACTTTCTGTGGGTCTCTACATCATCTGAGATGAGGTATGTCATGATCTGCCTTTGGAACTCACTTGCCAGGGAGATATCTCTCTCACCCAACATCCTCTTTGTTATCTTTTTTTGTGCCAGAGTGAAGCCTTCATTTTAAATTCACCCAGGCTTTGTGGAGTGTTCAGTTTCTGGACTAAAGACTTTCTCTGACTTTTTTTCAAAGTTCTCCCATTGCAATCTCCTTCTGTTTTAACATATTGATTATTACTGACGTTATTTTGTCTTTATGAATAAAGAGCTTCCCCCCTCCCCAGAAATTGATACAATTGTTGTCTTTTAAACAAATTGTCAAATTCATTAGAGAAGTTGTATACGAAAAGCGATATGCTTAAAACAAATATTTATTTCTCCCCCCCAACCTTTCAGAGACCATGTTTATTTTAATTTTACTTCTCCACCCTCCAACCACTAGTCCTTCTGTGTTTTATGCTGATTGTTATTATTTCATTGCTGGGATTTTAATTGTATTCTTATTTGGGGTTTGTTTTGTCCCTATTGCTATGCTTAATTTTGTTGAGTCCCAGTTTAGGAGAAAAGAGGGATATAAATACATTAAATCAGTGGTTCCCAATTGGTGGTCCATGGACCCCAAGGGGTCCACATAACCCACCCAAAGTGTCTGTGGCACCACTCACATAACAAAAACTACGAGATATCAAAATTTTCAAAAGTAGGGGGTCCACGGCTTGGCTTTTGAAAAACAGTGGGTCTACAGTATTTAGCTAATTGGGAAGCACCACATTTAGTAGTAGTAGTAGTAGTTGTAGTTGTTGTTGTTGTAGTAGTAGTAGTAGTAATAACAATAATAAGTATAAACCACTGTGTGGTCATTCCACCCCATTGAAAACCAGCATACAAAACCACAAAATAAATACCGTATTTTCCGGCGTATAAGACGACCCAGCGTATAAGACGACCCCCAACTTTTCCAGTTAAAATATACAGTTTGAAATATACTCAATCGCAGATTCTCCACCCGGCGTATAAGACGAACCCCAACTTTTGAGAAGATTTTCCTGGATTAAAAAGTAGTCTTATACGCTAGAATATACAGTACATAAGTAAGGCCATAACAAATATTATTTGAAACAGAATCATTGCCTCCCCTCATCTCTCCTCCCAGTTCCATGTCCCCACCCCACCCCACCCCGGTTTACACTCCCACGATGCTCATACCTAGGATAAGGTGAAGCTTGGAGTCTGTTTGGAAGGCGTAGTGGAGCGTCACAAGGAAGGGCGACTGGCGCACATGTTCCAGAACCATCCGCTCAGTGCGCGTGTGCTCTGTTGTTTTGGCCTTGGTCACAATGGCCGCTTTGCGCAGCACCTTCATAGCATACAGCTTGCCAGCATCGTGACCGCTCAGCTTGCGAACCAGGAACACCTTTCCATAGGCTGGAGTTGAAATGGCAGGTGGGTTAGGATGGCCATCCTCAGAGCCCCCCCCCCTTACTCAACCCCTACGCCTGCTACCGGTATCTTGTGGGCATTAGGGGAAAGGCCTTTTAAGCCAATCGGGCCTTTAAAAACACACACCACACACTGCCTTTGTTGTAATAGGCTGCAATCTAAATCTCTGGTCTGCCCTGCTGGCTGGGATGGGGTGCAAGATGGGGTGGAGGTCTTCCTCCGCCCGACCTAAAACAGCTCTACCAGCCTCCATCTGCTGCATGACACCAGTTTCACTCCTCGGGTGCAGATCACACTAGCAGTAATGTATAAAAACCCCTGATGGCATTAGGTCCCAATCCATTTATCTTGGGGTCTGAGGTTCCCCACTCCTACCCAATGGCTGCCTCTATTTCCCATATTCTCAGTTCCGTTGCTTCTTTTAACTGCAGTGTGTAGAAAGCATTTGATTTGTGTCATTTTATGAATGTCTTTAAAGTATTTACACTGTGCCTTTCTATCAAAAGTATTCAAGGCAGCTAACATAAACAGCACAATATTAAATAAATAAATAAATAAATAAATAGTTATAAGACTGGAACATCAAATAAGGCAGGAGCAAAGCAGTATCCTTAGAAGGCTTCAAACTTCTTTCTCAAATGCCTGACAGAATTGAACTGTTTAAATTTGCCACAGATGAACATATCTGGGGGGGGGGAGCCTGGGTGCCACCACTGAGAAGGTCCTGTCTCCAATGATGGGGACACCCAGCGCAGGCCCTGCATAAGGACAAAACAGCTCTGCCAGATCAGATCCAAGACCCATCTACTGCAGCATCCTCTTTCCCATAGTGGCCCATCTGATGCTTCAAAGAAGTCCAAACGCAAGCTGAAGCAACAAATAGCTTTTTTTCTGTTGTTATGTTCCTAGCATCGGGTATTCAGGGGTAAAGTGCTCTTGCACATGAGGGATCTATTTAGGTATCATAATGAATAGCCATTGTTAGACCTTAGAAAAGGAAGCAGGTCCATATGGCGAAAGCATGCTTAACTCAATGATATTGCTTTATAAAAGGGGTTGAGTATGGCCTTCCAGAATTACCCCCCAGGTCACACCCCTCACTGACCTCCCCCCAATTCCTCCAGGTGTTTTTGCATGGCTGGAATGTGTTCTTGAACTCCAAAAATGCCTTCTGCTAGTCAGGATGAAGGGTAAAGAGGGCGGATGGGTGCAGAAACTAGTCTGTACAAACATAATATTTACATCTGTTGACCCACCCAACCCATATATGGCCCTCAGAAGGTTGCCCAGAAAGGAATATGGCCCTTTAAAAAGGTTCCCCGTCCCTGCCTTAAAGACTATCAGCAAGTAACTCCAAAGAATTTTATTTTTCCACATTCAGTTTCTGACCACTTTAGAAAACTCGGCCATTTTCTTATTGATTGTTATGCATTTGTGAGCAATATTACCTCCCCCCCCCACCCCCAGCAATAAAATAGATTCTATGATACAGCTGCTTTCGACTCACCTCCGGTGCCCAGGACCTTGAGTAGTTCAAAATTCTCCATGCCAACTTTCTCCTCATGGCCTGTCAAGTTTGCTGTTGAGGGGAAATTCAAAAACATACACTTTTCAGGTGGGAAGAACAAGGCAGAGCTGGGTGTGTGTGGAAGGAGAGGCTGCGTGTGAAAGGAGAGGTGTGTGTGAAAGCCCTTTCCTGACTTTCCAGCTTTCCATTAAAAATGAAACGGATAAAGAGTAACAGTGCAAACCTAACCTTGCCTACTCAGAAGTAAGTCCTATTCAATTCAGTGGGGCGCACTCCCAGGTAAGTGGGATTAGAATTGCAGCCTAAGACCCCAGTCCAACTAACACTGGTCACGATTTGATTCCCATTGAAACTAATGGAACAAGTTCATTGCCAACCTCCTTGCTTTCAGTGGGATCCACATCATAAACCTATGCAGTACATGTCTACTCAGAGGAAAGCCCTGCTGAGTTCAATGGGAGTTACTCCCAGGTAAGTGCAGAAAGATTGCAAGCTTAGGACTGGATCCAGTGTTGTGTTAGTCCTAATCAAAGACCCACTGAAATTAACTAACATGACTGAGGTCCATTCATTTCAATGGATGGACTTATGCGACACCACCCCTAGTCTTCACGAACTTTAGTTGGATTGAGGTCCACATATTTTACTTAATGGAGATAGAAGGGCCAGGCATGGGGGGGCAGTGTGAGCCATAATCTTCTCCATTACTCATAAATAAGTTAAATTTGATTCTGCCTTCTGGCATTCTGGGGCCTATTGCTATTACAAGTACTGTATTAATAATAAATATAATATTATTAGATACTGTATCTTAACCGGCCTTCAGCACAAGGTCCTAGGGCAGGTTACAGCAATGTACCATTACAATACTGAAATAAGCTAAAACAATTTACATTCAGAAGATTTACAATGTGTTACAAGAGACTGGTGCTTATTTTTTTTCCAAACAGTATTGAAGTGATTTAAGCGGAATGAAATAACTTTTAAATTAAACATGCTGGCCCATTTTTTTAATGAAGGTAGTCACTATTTATTTATTTATTTATTTATTTATTTAACATCTTTCTAGAAAAGAAAATCAGAAAAACTGACAGAAAGCATTTACACTGGGTATATATTATAGCGTGTTGGGCTGTATCCAACGTTAGTCCTGCTCGGAGCAGACACATTGAAATGAATGGACCTGGCTAACTTCAGCCTACTATTTTCAACTTGAGTGGAATTTAGCTGGATACAACCCTTCGGATCTTGCGAATGATGCGTTTTGCTACACCCGTTTTCCCAGGTGTCTACACTTAGGCCCAGCCACCAGGACCCAGCACAAAATCTCTGGCTATGGGGCACGGGAGGGGGCATTGTGCCAATGGTGATGAGCCACTTCTGGCCCTCCTTTTCCTCATGGCATACTCCCTTTGCTCTCGCATGGCACCCGTCCCCACCCTCTTCCCTGGGGTTCTCGGGTGCAGAGGGGAGGAGTTCCCATTTCCGGCCTATGAGTCACAACTTGGCCAACTCTGAGAGGGGAGAAAAACGGGCCTGCACTTGCCCACAGGAACACCTAGTCCAAGAAGGCCTGCCACAAAAACGTAGCCACTACGAAACACCCTCTGTGGGGCTGCCGCCCGGTGGCTTATAGCTTACAGTGTTTTCTAATTCATTGCCAATTGCACATTTATGGCCACATCTTCACTTTAAAACAGGGTGCTGTGGGAAATAGTTCCCAGTAATATTTGGGGGAAAGCCATGACAGTTGCGGTGGAATCCTGGTGCTTTAAATACATGTGGATGTGGCCTATATATGGGTATCAATATTTTCTTAGTCTTATATGTCATGCTTTAAAAAGAAGGTGTGTGGAGAGAGAGAGAGAGAGAGAGAGAGAGGGAGGGAGGGAGGGAGGTGTTTTCCCTTAATTGTTACCCTCCTCATTCTCATACCCTCGCAAATAGCTAGTTTTGTTTTATTTATTGGCTAAGAGCATCTCACTAAATAAGAAACCCAAGTCTCTTGAGTGTATTTAAAATACAGTTGTCTCCCCATTGGTCTCCTTAAGAACATGCTTTTAATGCCAGCAGCCTCAGCTCTGCTACCCTGGTGGGAGGAAGGGAGGGCTATAAACTGGAATAACAACAACAACAACAACAACAACAACAACAACGTATGCCACAACAGTAACATTCACTTAGAGCATGTGCAGAGTGCATCTGCCATCAAGGAGTTTCTAGCAAATACAGTTTGCAAGCAGACAGCTCCCCTGTTTTCCTGTTATATAAAGCACTCTCTCTCTCTCTCTCTCTTTTTTTATGAGAAAATACTCAGGGGAAGACCAGGTGCTCAAAGACTGTACAAATCGCCATGCTGGATCAGACCAAAGTCCATCTCATCTGGCATTCTGTCTGCAAGAGAGGTTTCTGGGAAACTCAGCAGCAAGGCATGAAAGTACAGTGGTACCTCTGGTTACAAACTTAATTAGTTCCGGAGGTCCGTTCTTAACCTGAAACTGTTCTTAACCTGAGGTATCACTTTAACTAATGGGGCCTCTCGCTGCTGCCGCACCACTGCCACGCAATTTCTGTTCTCATCCTGAGGTAAAGTTCTTAACCCGAGGTACTACTTCCAGGTTAGCGGAGTCTGTAACCCGAAGTGTTTGTAACCCGAGGTGTTTGTAACCCAAGGTACCACTGTATACCGCCTTCCTCACAAGCAAGGCCTGCTCTCTGTTCTCAGCATCTAGTACTCAAAGGTATACTACTTCTCAACATGGAAGTTCCACTTTTGAGTCAACACCTTTGCCCAATCAGGTGCCCACCAGATATTTCGGACTACAGCTGTACTAGCTGGGACTGATGGGAGTTGTAGTCCAAAGAGTCTGGAGAGCATCAAATTGGCAAAAGCTGCAATAGACAACTCCACTTTAAAACCCACCTGGCTTGCCCTAAACTGGGGTGCATGGAGGAGGAGGGCAGCAGTCATCTATAGCTTAGGCTGCCATGTGCAGTTACCTGTATATGATTCTGTCTGAGATATTCAAGTGCTTTTGAAGGAGAAACGAGAGTGGATGGAGTGCATTTCAGGTCATGCATAAGGAAGTAGCATGGCCCGACAGACGGTGTGATTGAGCAACTCCTAACTTTCGCCCAAATTAAGACATTTGCCCCAGCCTGGAACGCAAGGTACAGTTAGGATGCTTCTGCCAGACTCTCACATTCTGCTTCTCATATGCCAAAAGGATTGAGAAACATGTGCCTCTTGTGTGCGGTGTGTGTAAATCAGGCATGGGGAACGCTTGGCCCACCTAATGTCCATAGATTCATAGAATTGTACTACAACTCCCATCCACCTTAGCAAGCATTGCCAACGGCCAGGAATGGTGGGAGTTGGTTCAGCCACATCTGGGGTAAACAGCCAAGGTTCCCCATGCTTGATGTAAATGGATTTTAGTCTGTCAGGATCTCCGTTTCTCATCTGTACAGTGAACAGAAAAAAGGCTACACACACACACACAAATTATTCCAAGAATGGTATCGGATACCATGTTTTATTTATACCAAGGCTCAACCTTTTTTTTTAAGGGTGGGGGCTTTGCCCTAGGAACATGCAAATCAACAAACGAAAGTACCTCTGACCGAGGTGCTGTGGAACCTGTGTCCCTCCCCCAAGATGCTGTTGGACTGCAACTTCCATCATCCCTTTCCATTGACCATGCTGGAGGGGGTTGATAGGAGTTGGGGCCCAACCATATCTGCAGGACTCAGAGCTGTCCCACCCTTGCCTTAAGAGCAAAGACCTTTGCCTCATCATCACAACACCCACCAAGTTGTATCTGGAAGTGAAAGGTCAAGCTGTTTGGATCAGAAATGGTGGCCTCCCTGCAAGTTTGCACCACAAAGTATGCAATCATTGGTACCAACTATATTATTCGCTATTTCCCCACCGCTCTTTAAATGGAGGATGCTGAAGATGGCCAGATCGTTTTAAGAGCCCCTCTCTTGCAGCCAGCCTACTTTTTTTTCAGTGGGGGGAGGAGGAGAAGGAGCAGATCTCTTACTCCAGACAGCCTTCGCCAGTACAGTGTTCTCACAAACACACACACCACTTCCCACCACCCACCTGCCAACCGCCTCCAGCCGCCCCTACATCTCCCTCCCCTTGCCCCCACCTGCCAATCCAGGCGGGGGCGGGCTGGTGATTCAGCAACACCCACCCCCACTCCAGCTGGGTCGGGAGGCGGGGCGTGCATAAATTAGGGCGGAGCTCCGCCACTTTGAAAGATAACACTCTCCCAGGCCCTCGGGTGGGATAGATAGGAAAGGGTTCTCTTTCTCTTTCTCGCTCGCTCTCGACTCCCGACGTCTCTCCCCAACCCCAGGCGGGTTTAAGCGTTGCCCAATCGCGCCCTCTGTCTCTCGGCAAAGGTCTCCGGACACAGCCGAGCCGGGATATCCGCTCTCTTAGCAAAGCTGGCTGTTTTAGCAAGGGCAGAAAGCAACTGGTGTCTCTCCTCCTCCTGCGCCCAGGTCACGTTTATCCGCCCTCCCCGAAATCCTGTGCATCACCGCCAAGATGACTCTCGCTCTCCTCCCTTCCACCGACCCAGTTTCTGCACCGAGATCTGCAGTCACCCCCAATCTCCATAAGCTCCTTTATTTATCACGGACAAGAAGCGGGACCTGCGTGCCGTTGTCCCCACCGCGGACAAAACCCCTATTCCAGTTTATGCGCTCCAGTTTGATCTCACTCCAAATATTAACGCCGCGCACTCCTGATCGTGTTTACACCGCGATCGGCGCCCATAAGAAGCTGTGCAACCTGCCGACACCCCCCACCTCCTTGTCTCTCAACATGCGCCTTCCTAGGATCAGGTCGATACGCCCCCCGATGCGTTCCCTGCGCTCCAGCAGCGCCCTCTCCTCCTCCTCCTCCACGCGCCTCCAACCGGGTCCTTAGCCGAAACCCAGGGTCCCACCCCGCCGCCGCCACTACGGTGCGCCCTGCTGGGGGTCATCTTGTCATTCCCGGAGGAAGAGGCGCCGCCTGGAGGGTCAGGCGTCCTCCTGACCCCCTTCCGCAGATTCTCATCTGCGGGACCCTCAACGAGCCAACCCCACCCCCTACTCCTCGCGCTCCGGAGATCCCACCCCGGGGCGCCCGGGCCAGCGGCTCCACGTCTCCAAGGACCGCCCGCGCGCGCGCCAAGGGGGACCCACCCAGCTGCCCCCTCCCTCCACACACACATGCCCGGCTCTCCTCCCCCTCGATCGCCTGGTTACCGTCAGTGAGAGGCAGCTCCACCATCTCCTCCTCGGCTCCGCCGTCCCCCATGGCCAGGCCGGCTTCTCCTTGCTCCCTTCCTTGCCCTCCTCTCGCGCTCTTCTCCTCCTCCTTCCTCCGCTTTGGTTACATGGTGCGGGCCCTGCGCTTCCTGGTGCAGCAAGCAGCCCGCCGCCGCCGCTGCCTCCGCCGCCTCCAGGCCTGACTCAAGCGGCAGGAATGTGACAGCAAGCAAGAGGAGGAGGAAAAAGCCCAGGGAAATCAGGGGACCCGCCCCAGGGAGGGACAGGGGACCCCCTTCCTGCTTAACGCGCCCCCTGCCCGAAGTTCCGTGTCACCCCCGTGCCTGGATTCCCACCACACACGCACACACGCTCGGACTTCCTGCGGGCCCCGTCTCGGCCAATCCCAGGGACACGCTGCTTCTTGGGGAGGCGCGCTGTGTTTTTCTCGCTGTCCAGCGCCTTGCACCCCTGCAGGAGCGCGATTGTTCCCGAGGTTCGTCGCCACCTACGTTTTACTCTGAGTAGACCCATTGGAATGGATCCAAATTAGGGGCTGTACCTGCAGCCAATGCTCGTGCTACAGACCCATTAGAGTGATTGTACAGGACTGACTTAGGACCCTTAATTTCCGTGGGTCTACTCGGAGTAAAACTTAGATGCAATATTTAGGCATGTCCATTTGTTTCAATGAGTCACAGGACTCCTCCAGATAGATAGATAGAACATTGTGCAAGTGAATTGTTGGTGTGGTGTAGAGGTTAGAGTGGAGGACTAATCCCTGCTCAGCCATGAAGCTGGCTGGATGATCCTGGTGACCAGTCACTGCCTCTTAGCCTAACCCAGGCATCCCCAACCTTCCCCTCCAGATATTTTGGACTACAATTACCATCATCCCTGACCACTGGTCCTGTTAGTTAGGGATCATGGGAGTTGTAGGCCAAAACATCTGGAGGGCCGCAGGTTGGGGGTGCCTGGCCTAACCTACCTCACAGGGTTGCTGTGAGGATGAAACGGGGAGGGAAAGAACCATGTTGGAGGAACAGTAGAATAAAAATGTGAGTTAAATAAATAAATGGGGAGGTTATGCATGATAGCACATGGAAATGATGGTATGGTGTCTCTGCACAGGACCCAGAATATGGGAAGCACAATAATAAGCCATCCTGCTACATGGAGATTGGCATAACTCTATATATTATTTTGGAATTTATTTAATTCTTTATTTATTAAACGTGCATACCGTCCTTCATCTGACGATCACAGGGAGGTTCACATCATAAAAGTGGGAACACAAAATACATAATAAAACAAACAATAAATCCCTCCCAGATTCTGCTGTGGATTCTGCTAAGTGGACTCTGCCAGTTTTCCAAGGTCTCCCATGTGGATTGATGGGATGGGAGACAGGAATCAGCCTGGGCAGGTCAGCTTACTCACAGAAACTTTATTTTTATTTTTTTGGTCATAATTGAGTAGAATGTTTTTCCTCCATCTTTTATTTTTTGTTTGTTTATTGCACACTTATATTCCATCTTTTACTCCAAGAAGCTTAATGTGGCACACACGGTTCTTCCTCCCTCCCCAACCAAAACAATACAATAAAATTTAAGAACAATACATTGAAAAAAATCAAAATGCAATTAATTCCAGCAGTTGAGCTAAAATGACAGGTTAAAACCTATGCCAGTTTTTGTCTGAGTGCAGGCTTGTCTAAACAAAAAAGTTTTTAGCAGGCTTGGGAAACATTTTGTACAGTGAAAGCTAAGATGATCTATATAGCCCAAATGTCAAGTGGCGGGGAGGTCCGGAGGGTAAGTGTCACTGCGCTAAAATATTTCTTCCTTACAAGTGTAAAACAAATAGCATGTGGCCCTTTTAATAGTGCCAGTTCTGCAAAATCAAAGTGGTCAATGAGGCATATCTGGGGAAAGGTGTTGCCTGGTGCAAGGTGCACAGAGCATTGGCTGGAATGGACGGAGAGGGATGGTGGAACAATAGTCAGGCTAGCTTGATTGTGACAGCCGTGGCATTTTGAAACAGGAAGGAAGGGATTGTGCAAGGGAAGAGAAAAATCAGCAACTAGGCCATGAAATAGCCTGTCTTTGGCCTCTGCTGGTAGGAAATCAAAACTATGCGGGGGGTGGGGGGAGCTAGTGGAGTGTAGGAACTTAAAGCAGACGTTGCAGAAGTGGCTAGTGTGCGTGTGTGTTTTGGAGGTGCTGCACACTCAGTTTGCATCCTCACTGGGAACCAGATTTATTTGAAGTTTTCACCTCTCCCAGTTTAGCCTGTGATAGCAGTGGCTGCACCTTCTTGGGTATGGTGCCCCCCCCGAAGGCAGGGGAGCCCAACAGTAGGTGGCGCCAGAGCCTGTTACAGGCAGAGACAACCGTAGAATTTGCAGAGTTGGAAGGGGCCACGAGGGTTGTCTAGTCCAACCGCCTACAATGCAGGAATCTTTTGCCCAATGTGGGGCTCAAACCCATGACCCTGAAGAGTCTTCTCATGCTCTACCAACTGAGCTATAGATGTCTGTGTCTAGTTTTGCCGCCATCCTTCCCACTCCCTGCTCAGTTTTACAAGGGGCAACACAGAGGTCAAGGGAGAGAAGCTGAGAGCCTGTGCCACCCCCACCCCACCCCCGGACCAGATGTAAGAAGAAAGGGAAGGTGGGGGGCTAAGTAAGGGCAGCTCAGGTTGGTGGGGGTGAAAGCTTAAAACTGTGTACCTAGGTAGATAGATCAGGATCTACTGCAGTGGAGATGAGGGCATATGGGGCACTGCCCCACCAACATCAGTCTGCCCTTAGCTAGCCCCCCGCCTGCCTTCTTTCTTGCAGTAAATCCAGCGGGTAGTCCTGCCTGGCAGCTTCCTCCTCTGTAGTCTCAGTATTGCCCCATGTAGAAGTCACCAGAGAGGGGGAGGAGGATGGGGGCAAAACTAGGATTACTTGGCTCTGCCTATCATTGGCTCTGGTGCCCCCTGCTGTTGGTGTTGCCTTCCACATCACCAGACTCAATGAGCACCAGCCCAGACTGATCTCTGGGTTATGTGCCACAGGTCAGGCAGGGCTTCCAACTCTGTTGTTTTAACAGCAAATTTTACCTTTATACAGTAGGCTATTTTCTATACATATTATTATTATTATTATTATTATTATTATTATTATTATTATTAATACCCCAGCCACTCTGGGCGGCTTCCAACAGAATGTTAAAATACAATAATCTATTAAACGTTAAAAGCTTCTCATAACAGGGCTGCTTTCAGATGTCTCCTAAAAGTCTGGTAGTTGGTTTTCTCTTTGACATCTGGTGGGAGGGTGTTCCACAGGGCAGGTGCCACTACCGAGAAGGCCCTCTGCCTGGTTCCCTGTAACTTGACTTACTATCTCTCACACACCATTTCTATCCTTTCCATGCAGCAAAGCAATAAGCATTAGCAGAGTTCAAGAACACATTCCTGCCAAGCTGATTTGCAGCAGCCATCCAGGATTTTCGACTGGATTTCCCCCCCTAGAGTGACCTGAAGATGCCAGGGACTGAGCCTGGGACCTTCTGCATGCAAACCAGATGCTCTACCACTGAGCTACGGGCATTCCCTGAAGACACGGGAACATAGGAACAGCTCTTCCCTGTCAAAGTGATATAATGCTACTTTAAATGTGAAGTGTAGATGGGACATCAGCCAAGGTGTTATGTTACCAAAGGCAAAATAAGCTGGCACCTTTGTGAGCTCCTCTCCCATTCCCTGGCAGTAAAAATGCACTAGTAATAATAAATAACAGTTTGCTGCTCTTTAGTGGCACCCTAAACCAGCCGCCTCACTCTCCCAAATGCTTGGGTGGCCCTGCTTCTTTTGTGGGAAAATGATCTCACGCACCTCCTGCAACGTCATGGTGCTAAACCAATGTGATGTTTTGTGCTGTTCATATTCCACTCCCAGAAAGACTGGATTGATAAATAACCATAAACTTTATTTTTAAATACATTACTTAACTGCAACAATTCAGGCCCATCACCCTTCATACATACATATGTGCACCCATCCAAATGACACTCTGTGCTTTGCATTCGTTTAATGCCTCCCCATCGTTCCAATAGGATGTTCACATCAGTTCAGGTTTGGAGAATCTGAGAGGGTGAGCCCTCTTCCTCCACAACATCACGATGGACGCTCAGGGGTTTGTTCCTCCTCACCCAGTGGTGGTCCTGAGAAAACCAAAACAGAAAACACACAATGAATTGCAGAAGCTGCGTGGGGCAATGGGTCAGTCCATCTGGCTGTTAACCAGAAGGTTGGTGGTTTGAGCCCACACAGAGATGTCTGTGAGCAAGATTCCCTTCCAACTCTACAGTTCTAGGATTCTGTGAAAATATTTATTACAGCCTCGTATCCTTGCTTTTTTCTTTTCTTGCTTTGATCTCTTCTTTTTCTCCTTTGTTGTTGTTGTTATTATTGCTTTTTGTGAATTAGAAAATCTATCTATCTTCTTATAATTTTGATCCCCACCCCCTGCTCTAGGGTGCAGGGTGCAGAGGCCTAATTTTGGTAAAGAAGAAGGATTTGTCTCCTAACACATTCAGAAAACAGCAGTTGCGAAGGAACCACAAATTTCTTGCCATAGGACCTGCTTTTCATGCTGGAGGTCCTAGGTTCCACCACTAGCACCTCCACTTAAAAGGATCCGGGCCTTTCCAGATTGTCATTATTCCCAAGTGAGAGATTCCATCACCTAACAGTGAATTCAGGTTATGCAACCAAAGCTGATTTGGAGGTCCTGAGCAAAAATAAGGCCCACTTCCCCAAAAGGCAGACCTATCCACCCCTTTGCAAAGGCTCTCCCATGGGCATAGCCAATATTTTTTTCCGGGGGGCAGGGTTTTGTTAGGTGGGCAGAACCTCAGATTTGTACTGATTTAGGGGGCAAGTGCCCCCTGCCCCCCCCTTGGCTATGCCCATGGGCTCTCCCCACCCCCTCTCTCATCTCACCTCTCTCTTTGTCGCTCTTGGAAGTCTGGCTTGGAACTTCCCACTCTGCCGCAGCTTCTTCGAAGGAACCCCCCAGCATTCCAATGCGGCGCTGGCGGAAGCGCTGGCGAGGGGTGTCCTGCTCTTCTCCTGGGCATTCCACCGCAGGCAGCCGTGAGCTCAGCCTATGGCGGCGGAAGGGCGTCTGTTGGCCATCCAAAACACTGAGGGTGCTGCTTGCTTTGCGGAGAGGGGCTGGTGAGCTGGGGATGCTGGAAACTTTGAGGGCAGCAGGGTTAAGAGGAGAAAGGAGGCAAGTCAGGAGACAGCAGAGCTGGGCAGGTGGTGCCCGAGAGAGAGGCCCCAAACCTCTCTGCAAGGCTCCATAATTAATAACAATTTGATTACTCACCCACCCTTCACAAGAAATTGAAATACAACACTAAAAGGCTTTTTAAAAACATTAAACACTTTGCTCCACAACTAAATCCTGCATTAAGAAAATTCTGCAACCTTGTTTACATTATGCCAATACATATAATGTTTTGTTAATCTGCATCATTTATTCTGCATTTCATATGATTTATTTTAAATTTTATTTAAATATTCATAAACTGCACTCCTATATAAAATTTCACAAGGCAGCATATGGACTAAAAACATAGCATTACAATAAAAGAAACTTGCACCGTCTGTTTAAAATAACTGAAAGCTACAATTTTTGGGAGGGTGAATTCTGATCACAACATAAAATCCCATGCTTGTGCAGTTATGATCCTGGAATAAAAGCATCTCTGTTGGTGGTCCTAATTCCTTTCTTCCATTCATTTCATTTCTTGCCCTTTGGTGTAAAAACATCGCCAGGAGAGCTCACACAATTATAAAAAGGAAACAAAAATACCTTAAAACAGGCACAGGAAACCTGTGGGCCCTCCAGATGTTGTTGGACTCCAGCTCCCACCAGCCCCATCCAACATGGCAAATGCCAGGGATGCTGGGAGTTGTAGTCCAACACCATTCGAGAGCAGGAGAAGGGGAACTTTTTCAGCCTGAAGGCTGTATTCCCTTCCAGCAACCTGCTTGGAGCTTGGGGTCATGCCAGTGGTGTTTGGGGCCAAAAGCAAAAGAGGAGAGAGCAACAGGTGTCAATTTTCTTTTAATACATTAGGCTGCTTTACACTCACACACCCTTCTCTGTCCTCCAGCCAGGCAAGCAGTAAGCATTAACAGAGTTCAAGGATACATTCCAGCCAGGCAAAACCATTCGAGGAGGGAGAGAGTTGTTGAGAGCCAGACAGAGAGGCCTGGAGGGCTGTGTTTGGCCCCTGGGACTGAGGTTCCCCATCCCTGGTTCCAGAGAGCCACCACTTCTGCCCTCATGCCTTCAAATAAACTAGTGAAAGCTGAGAGCAAAAACCTCTCCACTGCCCCTGCTGCCACGGCTTTCTCCTCCCTTCCTTCACCTGTCCCATCAGCCCCACGTCCTTCCTGCCCTGTTAGGCTCTCGCTGCTCCCGGCCCCCTCAGCCATGGGGCGCAGCTGCTCATGGGGGGCTTCCCGGCGGTGTTTCACCAGCTTCCGTATTTTCTCAGCAATCCAGTTACTCTTCCTGTGAGGTAAAAAGCGAGTTGAGATAAAAGAGTTGTGAGGAGGAAAGGAAAAGGGAAGCTAAGGGATGGCCAGTTAACAGGAAGGACCTTCTACACCCAGTGCATCACTGGACTATGAAAAGTGGTAAGTGACAGTCGCCAGTTTGGATTACTTTAAAAAACAGCTACATCTACTAGTCATGATGGCTATATTATCTCTGGCATAACCAGACTCTGTATCAGAGCTCTGCAAGATTATGCTTGGAATAAGAGAGAATAAAGTATGGCCCTGTTTTAATCTGCTACGTGTTGGGAGGGTGAAGAATTAGCCAATTGGAGCATGCTTGTCACAAGCTCTGCTAGTGATATAAGAAAACATTGGGGTTAGCTTTTACAGCCCAACTCCCCATCAAGGGACCCAGTATCATTGTAGGTCAGAAAAGAAAGAGTAGAGGCAATAACCAATTGAAAAATGCAAGGCTGATCTTTATTTTCTGTTGAAATAGCGTCCCCCCCACCACCCTGCCTTGCAAGGAGGCGAGAATCCAGAACAAAGGTATGTGGCAACTTTTAAAGTCGTTAGAAATTACCCAACCCTCAGCCTAAAACCACTCAAAAGCATCATACGAATGTCATAGAAAGAGGCAGGTCTGCAACAGAAATTTGAGTGTGTTACTTGTCTCCTGTCTGTCAAGACACCTGATAATGCTTGCTGATTGCCTTTTCCTAGCCAGTCCGGCCCATTCTTTTGAAATGGTAAATATCTCAGTTCTTGAATCCATTGCCACAGGCCTACCCATTCTGGTGAGAAGTTTATCTATTTGAAGGATTTGTAGGGTTTTTAAATGAAAAGAACTATTGGGAAATGTTTTTCCAAGATACTTCCTTCTACTCCATAGAAAATATTTGGGTTCATTAAGAGAGTTAAGATGGCTTCAGGATTGCTCTATAAAGTATCTGTTTCCCCCCGGAAATATTTCCTAATTTTTGAAGGGTGAAGGATTCATTTTCTGTCCGTGGGGTGGGGTTCCACTATGTGTGTATCTTAAAAAATTGTGTAACACTAGGATTTAGAACAGACAGTTGGGGAACCTGTCAATCCCTCCAGATGCTGCTGGAACTGCCACCATGCCTGACCTTTAGCTGTGCTGGAGGGGGCTGATGCATTAAGGGTTCTTATGAAGACCCCAGGGACTAGAAGTTGCCAAATTATTCTTGGACTTACTTGCCACGAGGAAGTGCTGGCTCCAGCACCCGGTACTGGTCCATGATCTTCTCCACCAGCTTCTGCTTCTCCCGACGAAGCTCACCCAGTTTGTCTCTAAGGAGGAAACCGAGTGGGATTTAATGCCAAGGTCTTCCAGGGTGCAGGGGGTGCTGGAGGTGTTCAGGACAGCACAGAAAACTTCAGAGGAGACCCTTATGGAGTTCTTGTCTTTGGATGTGCAGGCATCTACTAGGGCCACACAGCTATCAGCTACCCGATGTCACACACTTGCATCTGGCACTCAATTTAATTAGCACTGAAGGGAACCCACACTTGCAAAGGAACAACCAGGAACGACTCTAAGGGCTGTTCTTTTGCAGCTACAGTTTTAAATGACACACGTGGAGGAAAATGGTCTTGTGGGCTAAATCAAGACCCCTGGTGGGCCAAATCTGGCCATTGGCCTAGTGGTTTCCCATGCCTGCTTGGCAGATTGAATTTATTCATCAACTGATCAGCTACTATTCCTTTAATCAATAACTACTGTAGCTTTAGGTCCATTTCCATTTGTTTCAGTGGCATGCATTAATTCGGCCTGTGGGCAAGAAGTTCCCCACAGATTTCATTCATACACCAATCAATCAGCTACAATTTATTTAGTCTACTTAGCATCTGTCTCTACTTGTTTCACAGGTGGGTTGTCTCCCACTCACAGGTACTGGCGCTGCTCCTCTTGGTAATGCTCCCGGCTCTCCATGCTGTGCTCCAGCAGGCGTCTGTTCTCCCTGCTTAGCACCTGAATCTCTTGAAGAAGGTGTCGGTTCTCCTCCTCCTGGTTCCCTTTCAGCTGGGCCAGCAGCTACAGGTTGTGGGAGGTGGGGAGAAAGAGCATCCCATTAACGGGTGGAATTAACACCCACCTGTTAACAAACACACAATGCACAACACCCGCATGCCACCAACTCCACAAGCTGACTCAACAGGGATTCTGCTGAAAAGGGTACCGCTGCATTTAGGGCTCTCCGTCTCTCCTGTCATGTGTGAGGATGCTCACTTTTGTCGTGATGTCAGCACACCATACATTTTCCTTGCCTCAGCTAGGACTGACGTGATGCAGGAACGCACCATGTGATGACAATGTGGTGGGTTTCTACACTACTAAGGTGTGGACATGTCCTCTCCATCCCTCCATGTTAATAATAATAATAATAATAATAATAATAATAATAATTTATACCCCACCCATCTGGCTGGGTTTCCCCAGCCACTCTGGGCGGCTTCCAACAGAACATTAAAATGCAATAATCTATTAAACATTAAAAGCCTCCCTAAACAGGGCTGCCTTCAGATGTCTTCTAAAGGTCTGGTAGTTGTTACCTTATTAGCAGTATCCATATTGGATGCAAGGCCTCAAAAACCTAAATATTCAGATACATGCAATTTCATGTGGCCATCCAGACCCCTTTATATGGCCCTTGCAACTAGGCCCAGAGGCAAATTTAGGACAGTGTGACCAGTTCCACTGCATGGCTGGAATTGAGGCTACTGTACAAAGGGCAACAGCCCCGTCCATTAGTCCACCTACATTTGCCCCAGCCCCACCCACGCTAGGAATTCTAAGAAACCCCCAAATCAGTGCAGTTTCGAAAGGTTCAGTCTTCCATCTTGATTCAAAATGGCACCCACCCAACTGTAGCCAAACACAGGAAAACCTGCTCCTTGATCTCAGGAACCATCATTTGAGACTTGGTTACAATCTAAGAGGTGTCCAAATGCAGAGAATGAACTACTTTTGAATAGAGGCATTCCCTCCTATGGGTGAGACATTGGGGGATGCCTCTTTTTAAGAAGATGCTGGCTGTAATATATGCCTGCTTCACGTGAAAGTAGCAAAAGGTATTCCCACATATTATAACCAGCATTCTCAGATCAAGTGAGCCAAGGAACAGCTTTCTCACTTGATCTGCTGCATACATGGACTAGGCCAGTAGATGTGTGTTATGTATAAGGGGAGAGGATGGGGAGGGTATCCTTACTTCACACTGGGTGCTCAGGCGCCCCAGCGCAGTGTCCAGTTGCTGGTTCTGCTCCTTCAGGGCGTTGCTCTCAGCCTCCAGCCTAGCATGCTCCAGCTGTAGGCTGGTCACCCGGTTCTTCATTCCTTGGAGCTCCCCCTGGAGGTCGTCCCGTTCACGTTCTGTCTGGCCCAATGCCTGCTTCACCCTGGGGAATCATAGAATCATGCAACTGTAGAGTTAGAAGGGACCCCAATAGTCATCTAGTCCAACCCCCTGCAATGCAGGACTCTTTTGCCCTATGTGGGGCTTGAACCCACCACCCTGAGATTGAGTCTCATGCTCTACCAACCGAGCTATCCCAGAGTAGATGGCTGGGAGTGTGACAGAGCGCTTGCCGGGTACAAAGGAGGTCCTTGTCCCCTTGGCCTATGTGGTGGGGAAACTCAGGTCTAGGGGCCAAATGTGGCCACCTAGGCCTCTCTATCTGGCCCTCGAGACTCTCCCCAGGCCACGGCCTGAGCTGGCCCTGCTTCCCACCTTCCATGAGTGTTTTTGCCTGCCTGGAATGTGTTCTTGAACTCTAATAATGTCCTGTCTCTCCTGGATGGAAGACAGAAAGGAATGTGAGAAACTAAAGGTAAAATTTACATCCATTGCCCCGCCCACTTTTGCTGCTGCCCTGCCCACCACTGGAATAAGGCCCCCGGAAAGTTCCCCAGCAGGAAATGCGACCCTCAAGCTGAAAAAGTCCCCTACCCAGGGGCGTCGCTGGGGAGGGGCGGTGGGGGCGGGACGCCCCCAGTGACAGGGTGAGCAGCGGCGGGTGGGGGTGTCAAGCGGCGGCCCCTCCCGCCACTCCCACGCGCCGCCGCTCCCTCCGTCACCCCCGGAGCAGCAGCACATGGATGGGGTGCTTCTGCCGCTTTTTTTCGGCGGGGGGGGGCGACCCGCGAGGGGGGTTGTCACCCCCTCCTCGCTGGTCACCCCCCCCGCGCCGAAAAAAACCGCGGGAGGGCGGGCGGGGAAAGCCTGGAAAGGAAGCAGAGCAGGCGCGTTTAAGCGCCGCTCTGCTTCTTTTTCCGCTTTCCGCCGCTTTTTTTTCGGCGGGGGGGCGACCAGCGAGGTGGGGGTCACCCTTGTCACCCCCTCCTCGCTGGTCACCCCCCCGCGCCGAAAAAACCGCGGGGGGGGGGCCGGGGAAAGCTTGGAAAGGAAGCAGAGCAGGCGCGTTTAAGCGCCGCTCTGCTTCTTTTTCCGCTTTCCGCCGCTTTTTTCGGCGGGGGGGGGGGCCGACCAGCGAGGTGGGGGTCACCCTTGTCACTCCCTCCTCGCTGGTCACCACCCCCCCGCCGAAAAAACCGCGGGGGGGGGGGCCGGGGAAAGCCTGGAAAGGAAGCAGAGCAGGCGCGTTTAAGCGCCGCTCTGCTTCTTTTTCCGCTTTCCGCCGCTTTTTTTCGGCGGGGGGGGGCGACCAGCGAGGTGGGGGTCACCCGTCACCCCCTCCTCGCTGGTCACCACCCCCCCCCCGCCGAAAAAAAAACCGCGGGGGGGGGGGGCGGGGAAAGCCTGGAAAGGAAGCAGAGCAGGCGCGTTTAAGCGCCGCTCTGCTTCTTTTTCCGCTTTCCACCGCTTTTTTTCGGCGGGGGGGGGGGGGGCGACCAGCGAGGTGGGGGTCACCCGTCACCCCCTCCTCGCTGGTCACCACCCCCCCCGCCGAAAAAAAGCCTCGGAAAGGGGGAAATCCCCCCTTTCTGTATACACGTGCGTCGTGACGTCATGATGACGTCACGGCGCGCGCATCGTGCCCCTCCCCCAGGGGGTGCCTCTGCGCTGCCGCCGCCCCCAGCAGCGCAGAGGCTAGCGACGCCACTGCCCCTACCCCATGCCTAACCTCTACCCCAGTGCTATTCTCCATAAATAACCTGCAATGATTGATAGTGCCCTAGTGTCAAGCTCACCCCATTTCCTGAATACTGCACAGGTGTAAATAAAAGATGGTGGTCAAACAGGTCACCTGATGTTATTAGGAGATCTGGCAATTGACAGATGGGCAGCTACACCCACCTATCTAACTTGGCCAGTGAGGGTGATGGGGGAAAGAGCTTGGCCTGCTAGCCAGATCCAGTTGTTCACTGCTACATAAACCCCTTCAATAAATAAGTATCAGCGGGTTTGGGGCACGCCCACAAGGGCTGGCTCCCACCCCCGCACACACCCTCCTTACCGCTCATGCTCCTCCTTGAGGTGGCTATGCAGTGCTGCCAGCTCCCTGTGCTGTCGCTCGGCTTCCTCCAGCCGCTCCTTTTGCCCCCGAAGTGCTTCCTCCCGCTGCTCAAGGCCAGTTTTCTGCCCCAGCAGCTCGCTGTGCCTGCGGGAGGAGAAGACTGGGTTTGACTTAGGCAGACGTGCCATTTAGGAAAAGGCCTTGTGCTCCCCGCAAAATGAAAAACACTGGGGGTTATGTTGCTTCGCTTCTTGTCATTTCTGCTCAGCACTCTGGTTCCAAAGAAATGGTTCTCTCACGTTCTCCTAAGGCAGGAATCAGGGGAATCTGTGGCCCTCCAGGTGGTGTTAGGACTACAACTCCCATCATCCCCTGATTAGACAAATTCAGGGAGGATAAGGCTATCAGCGGCTACCTGTTATTCATAATGATGATAGGTTATAAATATAATGAACACATAGTGTTGCCTGTGGTTTAGAGCAAGGATGGGGAACTTCAGGACCAGGGTTCCCATGCGGCTCTCCAGACATCTGTATCTGGCCCTCAGGACTCTCCACACAAGCCACACCTCCTCTCCAGTACTGCTCCACCCCCTCCTCAAGGACATTTCCCTAGCTGGAACGTCTCCTCAAACTGTGATAAATTGGCAAATCTAGAATATAGCTGACTGTATGGAGGTAAAAGTCACATAGTTCAACCCACTTTTGGCTCATCACTGACCCTAACCTGCCTCACAGGGCTGTGGTGAGGATAAAATGGGGAGAGGAAGAACCACATACATCACCTCAAACTCCTTGGATGAAAGGTGGGGTATAAATGTTATAGAGAAATAAATATAAATAGGCACACACACACACCCCACCAACAACTTACAGATTCTCTGTCCCAGATTTACCTGCCCTGCAGGTCACGGTGTTCTTGCTCCAGGCTACGCAGCGCCCCCTTGAGGCTGGCATGTTTCCCCAGCAACCCCTCCAGGTCAGATCCCTGCCTCTCGTGCAGCACCGTCAGGCGGTCGTGATCACGCAGGAGGGCATCATAGCGCCCCCGCCACTCCTCCCTCTCCTGCTGGGCACCCCGGGCTTCTGCCTCCAGGATGGACAGCCTCTGCCGCAGCTCCAGGAGCTGGGATTCCAGTAGTGTCTTCTGGGAATGCAGAGATGCTGCCTCCACCTGCCAGGATTGCAGCAGGGATATGAGAGCGAGACACAGACGCATTGTAAGCTCCTTGGGGCAGGGACCTTGGAGATTTAATCAATCAAATGACAATTGCTCATACAATCCTGAACAAGTAAATTCAGCTGATTCACTCTCTGTTAAGTATGTATATAATAGCAACCTTAGGCTATGTACACAGCATACATTTAAAGCACATTTCCATCCCCAAAGAATCATGGGAACTGTAGTTTGCCCCATCAGGTAGCAGAGGGAGGAAGAACATGATGCCATTCAGGATTATCATGGAGATGCTTTCAGTTACAACTGACAAATGGATAGTTGGAAGTCACGTTTATTCATATTTCTTCACTTTTGCTTTTATTATACTCATTTCTTTGCTTTTACCCCCCCACCCCTTCCTTTTAGCCTGAAAGACATGTTGGATTTTCTGCTTGAATCCAAGCCTGTGGCTATGGGAGAAGCAAGACTTTCTGAGGTGTTAATGCTGTGAGCCCCTCCACAGTAGGCTCAGACTGTATATAGGTGTAAATAAACCACATATAATAAAGATATGTCTCCAATATACATAATTCCAAAGGAAATACAAACCCTGGATAAGCGCCTGGACCCCCTGGAATCCTGCACTGCTTGAAGACAGGGGCGGTGTGCGACATTATTATTACCTTTGATTTTTTTAATCGTCTTCTAAACAACTGGCTCACAACAATTTTCACATGAAGTAATTAAGAACAATTTAAAATGCAAAAAAGCAAATGCATTCAGAACAAAACCCTGTCTAAGTAGACGCTTGTGGTGAAGACCCATTTATTCGGCTGGGAAAGCCTGTTGGAACCAAATTGTATTCAGTTGCTTCCAGAAAGTGCAGGTAGTGGCTTACCGGTACCTGTTTTATCACGACAGGGATGCTATTCCACAGAACAGAGGCAGCCACCCTAAAAGCCCCGCTCCAAGTTACTACAGAGGGAGCTTCTGAGATCTTTGGAACTTGCAGCAGAAATTATTCCACAGACAGCAGCATGTACTAGGTGTGTAATATATAAGAAGAAGAAGAAGAGTTTGGATTTGATATCCCGCTTTTCACTACCCGAAGGAGTCTCAAAGCGGCTAACATTCTCCTTTCCCTTCCTCCCCCACAACAAACACTCTGTGAGGTGAGTGGGGCTGAGAGACTTCAGAGAAGTGTGACTAGCCCAAGGTCACCCAGCAGCTGCATGTGGAGGAGTGCAGACACGAACCCGGTTCCCCAGATTACGAGTCTGCCGCTCCTAACCACTACACCAAACTGGCTCCACCAAGGATCTGACTCTGTGTAATAAAGCATCTTCCTATGCTCCATGGACTTGAGAAGGTGGGAAGACCTGGATCCATGTTCCCAGGAATCAGCTCCCATCCCAGGGGCAGAAGAGGCAGGGGTGCTTACCTGCAGTGCGTTGTTCTGAGCCTGCCACCTCCCACTTTCCTCCTTCACATCGGAGCTTTGGCCCTGCAGCCCCAGCAGCGCCACCTGCAGACTGCTGACTTGCGAGTCCAGCTGGGTGAGACGATCAGTTAGCGCCGATTTCTCGGCCTGCAGAACGGCGTTCTGTAAAGACAGCACCCAGGTGAAATTGGTATGTGGTAGCAAAGTTGGAATGCCTTCCACAGCTGGCTGGGGAGGTGATCTCTCCAAAGACATATAGCACTGGAGCAGGACCAGCCTTCACCGATCTGGGGTCCTCCAGAGGTTTTGTACCACAACTCCCGTCATAGCCGTCTGCTCACCTTGCGTTCCACTTCAATGAGTCTTGCACTCAGGGCCTCGTTTCTGGCATTAGCCTGGAGTGGCAACAGGCCTGGGTTATGTTCACTCTGTCCCTCCTGGGTCACAGATGGCTCCTCCAAAGGAACAATAAAGCCACTCTTTGCCTGGGGAGAGAAAACAAAAGTCTAGTTTTGGGGAACACCCAGTTTCTGCATTGCGAACCTTTGTGCCTGAGGGGAATTGCACTGCAGTGGTTGAGGCCTGGGCTCAACATCTTCAGGAGCTGCCAGGGCTCCATAACTGGGCCATCGATTGCCTCCAGGTAGACTATCTGAACTTGGCAGCTGTGTATCATTTCAGTTTCCTACAATGATCCCACGACAAGGGCATTGTGGGATATTGAAATGGTGGCTCCAAGCCACCCAGCACACTAAAACCACAGAATGCCATCGCTCCTTAGGGCAAGGGTGGGCAAACATTTTCAGTCTGAGGGCCACATTCTCTTCTAAAGCCTTTGGTGGGAGGGACCAGGAGCAAACGTGGGCAGAGCAATGAATGCAAATTTTTCCTTTGTACAGTAGGCTAGTTTCTACACACACTCTCACACACATCCAGGGAAGCTAAGAAGCATTATCAGAGTTCAAGGACACATTCCAGCCAGGCAAAGCACTCAAGGAGGCTGAAACAAGGCTGGTGAGGGGTGTGGCCTGGGAGACTGGGTGGGGCTGAGGAGATGGTGTTGTCTGGGAAAGCCCTGAGGGCCAAATATAGGGGCCCGGAGGGCCACATTTGTCCCTGGGACTGACATTCCTCACCCCAGCTGTAGGGCCCCCTCAAACCTAGAATGAGCCTTGCCTGGGCTACACGTGAGACAAAACAAGGTGGTACAAGAGGTAAAATAGATTGCACCACTTCACACTGTAGGTGGCAGGCTCACATCTTTTAATGCTAACCTTCATTGAAGACGTATTCAAAAGGAGCTTTCCCCTCTTGCAGTGGTACAGTCTGCGCTTCTAAACTTAGGACACTACCACCTCATTCTGTTGCTCATGTAGTCCAGGTCTAAGGGCATGAGCCCAGAAGTGCCCTGATGAGAGGACACCTTTGCAAGTTCTCACCTGATGGTTGTTCATGTGTTGCTGATTGAGGGCGGCGCAGTTCCTCAAGCTGCCTCTTGAGTGCGCTGTTTTCCTCCTCCAGTTTCCATCATCTTCCCATTACCGGTAGTAGAGCTCTTTTGGTTTTCCTCACTATAGGCATCATAATGCCAGGAAGACAGGAAACATACATTAATCCCAGGGCTTGCCAACATGGTACCTTCCAGACATAGGGTGTACATTTCCCATAGTCCCCAGCCAGCATGGCCAATAGCAGAGATGATGGAAGTTGTAGTCCAAAAATTCCCTTCAGCCCAGTCAGGACAGCCAATAGCCAATAATACCCTGCATCATCATCATCATTAAAATTATCTGGGCTTTTTTTCAATAAGCGGGGAACCACCGCAGAAAAGGAGGGTTCTCATGTTGCCACACTCTTGTCCAGAGGGCCTCAGAGGATGATCACAGCGTCCAGGTCAGTTCATATGGGGAGAGGCATATGAGGCATACTAGTTTCACTTATTCGGACAATGGATAATCCACAACCGTCCTCTTCAGGAACTGGCTGGGAGAATTCTGGCCCGGTATGTCAAGAATTCTGGACATTTGAAAACCCTAGCTTAAATTGTGCCATCACTCAGTAACCTACCTGTAGTGCTGCTGCCTGCTTTGCATCCCAGCCTGTGGGCTCTCTTCCTTCTTCAGCAGCTGCTCCTTCAGCTGAGCCAAGACAGCTTCCCTCTCCTTCCCCTTTGCCTTCTCTCTCTGGAGCTCCTGCAACAATTGGCATCATTTGAAGGGTGAGAAATTGAGGGGGGTTGGGGGTCTGTGAAGCAGTTTCTTTGCACTGTTCACCAATCCCTTACAATGCATACCTGTCACCGTATGTCTACGGTTCAACTGTATTGTTATTTTAACATGTTGTGGTTTTTACATCAACTTTACCCTTGTTATTATTATTGAATGGGCTAGGGGTAAGTGAGGTTAGGACTGAGGCCTAAAAAGCATCCTCACTTTGTCGATTAGGTTTATTCAATCTGGCCCTGAACCCTGGATTAGCTGCAGAGAACAAGGGCGTGGAGTTACACCCACCCAAATTGTTGCGAAGCCGGTTTGAGAAACAGGGCAGCTCATAGTTATACGGAACTCACTCCCACAGGAGACAGTGATGGCCACTAATTTAGATGGCTTTGAAAAGAGGATTAGACAAATTAAGCAGAGAAGACAATTTATCGATGGCTACTAGCCATGAAGTGTATGCTGTGCCTCTACAGTCAAGAGAGGCAGTGATGTTTCTAAATACCAGATGCTGGAAACAGCAGGCGGGGAGAGTGCTCTAGTCCTTGGATCCTGCTTGTGAGTTTCCCACAGGCATCTGGGTTGGCCACTATGGGAACAGGATGCTGGACTAGATGAGCTATGGGCATGATCCAGCAACAATATGTCAAGCAGTGGTATTTCACAACAAAGTGAAGGATATACATATGCATTTTGGACAACAGTTGTGCGAACACATATTAAAAAGCCAGGACTGGAAGCAAAGCGAGTGCACGGTAAACACAGCCCTATTTTCCCACATTATTTTGCAAAAGGATCAGCAACTAGCAAAGGCTCAGTCTGTGGTCCACCAGAAAGTGGTACAATTAATCTACTTGGCTTTATTTTATAAAGCCTCTGCAGCTGTTCTTGCCCTGTAATGCCCTCTAGCGGGCAAAGCCAAATGATAAAACACTTAACATATGCAAGCAAACAACAGTATTTTAAACTGGCGGGAAACAATGCCAGGGAAATTTGGAGAAATGTTGTGTGTATGGTATGCACAGCAATAAGGCAGCTACTTACACATCGCCAGAGAAGAGGAGCACACAGACCTCCATGCAGCTTGTGTGTACAAACTTGCATGTATCAATAGATGCATTTTGAGAAATAATCTCACCATAGCAGGGAACATGACTGACCAGGGTTACACACCATCCATTTAAAGCATTTTGATGCCACTTTTAACATGCATGCCTTTGCCCTAAAGAATCCTGGGAGCTGTAGTTTGTTTTGAGTCCTGGAACTTGTGACTTTGAGAGGGTAAAACCAGTTTCCAGGATTCTTGAGGGTGGGGGGCGCCATTTGTTGTGCGGATGTGACCATTGGTGGCAGAGGCAAGCACCAGAATGTTCTCAGTGGAAGTCTGGGAGCTGCCATTTTAATTTTCCCACAAGGCCCCAAGTGTCACTCCTGGATATTATGGGGTACTTAAAAGGCAGCCTGGTGGGGCAGGGATTTATGGTTTTTTACTTACTTACTTACTTACTTACGGCATTTACACCTGTCCCTTTAACTTTTGTTTAAGGAGCCTCAGGGACAGGCTTGATCCCAGCTCTTATGTTTATACTTGCTTGACCCACAAAACATAGCCAGTTTCTCTTTTACCTCCTCCAGGAGGGCCGAAGCCTTTTGCTTGGCGTCCATATCCTTCCTCAGGTTTGCTTCCATCTGCTCCAGCTCCCCGAGACGCTGGGCGGCCTCCCTCAGGCTGCTGACCTCCGACGCCAGCTGACGGCTCTGGGCCTCGAGGTGGACGAGGCGCAAGCTCTGAGCCGCCAGGGCCTCCTCCTGGGCCTGGGCCTGGGCCTT
Source organism: Lacerta agilis (assembly GCF_009819535.1). Lineage (NCBI taxonomy): Eukaryota > Metazoa > Chordata > Lepidosauria > Squamata > Lacertidae > Lacerta > Lacerta agilis. Next base: position 29,201,934 of record NC_046328.1, on the reverse strand, counting down.
CAGGCGCCGGTTGTCTTTATCCAGCTGCCGCCGCAGGTTCTCGGCCTGGCTCAGCATTTCCTCCAGAGCCGCCTTCTCGGCCTCCGCCTGAGCCAAAGTCACCTTGTGCTGCTCCAGGCTGCGCTGCAGGGCCTCCAGCTCCCGCTGGGCCTCGCCCAAGTCCTCCGCCGCCTGCCGGGCCTTCTGGGCCAGCTGGGCCCCCTGCAGACGCTCGCCTTGGAGGCTCTGCCGGGCTTCCCTCAGCTCCAGCTCGGCTTGGGTGGCTGCGGCCTGCAAGGCCTGGGATCCGGCCCGCAGCGCTTCCTGCTCTCGCTCCAGGGCCTGGGCCTCCTCCACCAGGCGCTCCGTCTCCGAGCGCCACCCCTCACGCTCTCGCTCTCGCTTCTCCAAGATGTCGGCATGGGCCTCCTGCAGGCTCCTCAGCCTCTCTTCCAAGCCCGACGCACGCTGGGACTCTGCTTCCCGCAGCTTTTCGGCCTCCCTCAGCAAAGTCCGAGCTTCCGACAAGGCCGCCTCCATCCCTGACACCAGAGCCTCGGTCTCTTGCTTTGGGCCCTGGCTTTCCCGCCTTTCTGGGGCCAAGGCCTCGCTCTCTCGCCGCTTCTGGGCCTCTGGCAAATGTCCTCCGGGGTCTGAGGCCTGCTCGCTTGCCTCTGACCGCACCTCGCTTTGCAGCGCTTTTAGCTAGGCGGGGCACACAAAGGACAGAATTCATTAGCGCAGTGGGAACACCAACCTTTTCGAGCCAGTGGGCACGCTTGGAATTTTGCTAAAGTGCCGTGGGTGCCTGCCACAAAACGGCTGCCATTATGGTGTAGCATAGCACAAAGAAAATGGCGGCTCTGGGTGTTTTTTTGGGGGGGGGGAGAGGCCAAGCTGGTGCACACAAGAACTGAGCAAGAACAGCAAACAGTCTATTGTGCATTGTGTATTTCTGAGATACTGGTGGGCATATCAGTGCCCACGAGTGCTGCAATGGCAACCCCTGTTAGTGTGCCACATGGAAATTGCCCCCCCTCTCCCCGATCCTTTCCTTAAGAAACAACTCCCCCCATATGCCACCCCCCTTACCCTACCATGCCTGAAGATCAGCTAGGGGAGGCCCCGTTTTGTGGGCCTCTTTTATCAGAAACTCAGTTGATGGGCAGGGACTTTTCTGCTGTGGCACCTTCCGTACTTAAGTCTCTGCCAAGGGAAGCCCACTGCCACTGATTTGCATCAAATTCCCAGGAAACAACGCTTTCAGGATGTTGGTTGTCCAAATTATCAGAGGGAAGAGGAAACTGTCACTGTGTCTGGGGTTAAATGTCATGTTCTCTAGGGACAGGAGGAGCTTTCTGAAGGAGCAGGGACCGTCTTGTTTTAGTTGATTATAGGTATGGTGCTCTGGGAGGCTTTTCAGCTGAAGAGCGGGGTACCAAATGCTCTAAATAAATACCTCTCCATCAAGGAATGTGTTCTTTGGTTCCAAACTCATAGACTTGCTGGGATCCTCCAGGGCCTGCTGAAGCCTCCTGCGCAGATCCTGGTTCTCCCTCTCCAGGGTCAGCAACCGACCGATGTCCTCTTTCACCTCATCACTCAAGAGAACAGGCCTTTCGGAAGGATCTAGATAAGCAGATGAAGGGAGGGGATACATGTCTGCCTCTAGAATGACTCTGAGGATCTTGCTAGAAAATGGAAAGGCACGGCCACACTCACTACCTGGGGCCCAGCCACCTTCTAGTTCTTCCGCACAGAGAATGTTGATGGGCTCTGCTAAACTTCGCCTCAGCTGCCTCTCAAGAGCCATATTTTCTCTTAGAAGCTCCTCTGTCTGCTGGTAGAGCTGGTCCCGTTCCTGTATACAGAGTCTATGCTTAAATTTCATGGTGCTGTACAGTATTTCATGGATATCAATTCGCTGTTAAATTTCATGCTGCAGTTCTGGTCACCTCACCACAAAGAGTTGGAAAAGGTTCAGGAAAAGGGCGACAAAAAATGATCAAGGAGATTGAGTGACATCCCCATGAGGAAAAGTTATGACATTTGGCACATTTTAGTTTAGTCCTCCCTGCTGAGTTCTACAAGGGGCAACACAAGGTTTTATGTTGCGAACCGCCCTGAGATCTACAGATGGAGGGCAGTGCACAATTTCAATTAGCAGCAGCAACAACAACATGGAGATTAAGGAGCAGGAAGCTGACAGGCACTACCACCCTCCAGACTGGATGTAAGCAAGAAGGCAGGCAGGTGGAGGATTGAGGGCAGAGCGAAATAATAATAATAATAATCTTATTATTTATACCCCGTCCATCTGGCTGTGTTTCCCCAGCCACTCTGGCCTGCTTACAGCACATAAAAAAAATGTAATACATACAATTTCCCATACAATGTATGGGGGGGGGGAATCCCATACATACATGGTTGCCTTCAGATATCTTCTAAAAGTCAGATAGTTGTTTATTTCCTTGGCATCTGATGGGAGGGCGTTCCACAGGGTGGTTGAAAGTTTGGGGGGGGGACATTGCCCCATTTGCCATATGGAGGCAGCTTCGCCTGGGTCTCTCACCTCTTGGGCCTCGTTCAGGTAGCTTTGCAGATGCAACTTCTCCTTCTCCATCTGGCTCAGGTGCTTCCCCCGGGCGCGAGCAGCCTCCAGCTGTCCTTCCATCATGGCCTTTGTCTCCAGCAAGGCCTGGGAAAACTCACGCTCCTCCTGCCCATCCAAATTAACTCATCAAACACCACAGCCAGATCTGTGTGCCTCAGTGCCTCCCCCCGATGTTCATGCCACCCGGCAGGGGCAAGCGACAATAAAGCTCCAGGCAGCTCCCAGTGAGAGTCTGGGAGCCACCATTTTAAATACCCGCAATGCCCTTGGCAGAGCTTTACTCCTGGGCAAGGGTGAGGAATTTGTTCAGCATCAGGGCTGCATCCTCTTTGGGGCAACTTTTCGGGGCCAAAGAGTAAGTGGTCAGAGCACTGAATGCAAATGTTGCCTTCATAGAGTAGGCTAGTTTCTATGCACATGCATAGTCCCTCTTCCTGGGAAACTCTGGGAATTGTCATTCCACGAGGGGAATAGGGGATTGCCTAGCAATTCTCCACACCCTTAACAACCTACACTTCCCAGAATTATTTGGGGGAGGCCATGTTGAATGTGGCATTGTAGTGATTTAAATGTGTGGTGTGAATGTGGCTGACAGGGGACACACACACACACACACACACACACCCTTTGTTAACTGAATCAGTGGCCAGCTGTCAACCTTACCTTCAGCTGGACACGGCACTGCTCCAAGGCAGGCAGCCGCTCCCTCAGGGCTGCCAGCTCTGCCTGAAGCCGCTCTGTCCGCAAGGCCTTTTCCCGCAAGGCGTCCAGCTCATCCCGGTACAGCCCAGCCAGGCGGGCCTCGCCTACCAGTGCCCGGTTCTGGTGAAAGCAGGAGAACAAGTTAGAAATAAGTGGCATGGTGAATTAGGCACAAGGAGGCAAGGGTTAAGTCACCTGGGGTTGTTTGGACTCAGGGTCCCAAGAAATACTATTTTGTCCCTGCCAGAGCTGCAGCCTCACAGGGAGAGGGCTGGGGAGGGGGCTGGTCTCCTCAGGTCTATTCTAGGCTGTGGGTCACCTATGTGGCACCCACAGGTGCCAGTGTGCCTGCCAGTACCTCCTATGGCACCCACGAAATGTCTCACCAAATATTTCTTCCTGCTCAGTTTGCCCTGACTCAGCCTCTCCTTCATCAAACACATCCCCTTAAACATGCCCACATTTCATTGGATGCCAGGACTGGATCCTCCACCCTCCTTTCTGTTCGGAAGAGAGGTGCAAAGGAAGCTTCTTTCTCTATGAGTGGTGGCGGCTGATGCAGGTGCCTTTTCCACCATCGATGGGGCATGCGATGGAGGGGCATGCCTACACCATTTTGTTCTCCTCACCTTTTTTCTGTCCTGTAAGACATACCATCCAACTTTTCCCATGTCACAATCTCGCCCCCCCAAAAGCGCTTTATCATAGCCCGAGAGTGAGCAAAATTGCAGCACCCAAAATGGCCACAGCGATCTTGCACGAAAAAACAGGATGTCCCATTTTTTCCAGGACACTTGGTGGGTACGTTAAGATGGGGCAGTCATTATGCCATGCCCCCACAGCAGCCTTTTTACGTTATGCTGCACCATGCCTCCACAACAGCTGTTTTGTGACTGGTGCTCACAGCGCTTTCTTCAATATTCAGTATGTGCCCAGTGCTCTCCACTTGTCCTGCCCTCAATAAGGTTGCCAACTTTTCCAGGCCTCGTCCCTAAATGGTCAGCTTCTGTTTCATTAAAACAAGGAAAGAAAGGGAGGCAGGGAAAGAAGGCACCAGGAGTTACTTCCAACTGGGCTTTTTCACTGCCCTTCCCATCACAAGGTCAGCTATCACCAGCTGCCCTGAGGGAAGGATGACACCACCTGCTTCTGTTCCAGCTGAGTTGCCCCTTCACATCTCCCACCAGCTGCCCAGTGAGGACCCCCAGTGACCTGTCATATTTGGTATCATTACTACAAGCGTAATAATGTCTTTTGATGTAAGCCACCTCAGAAGGATGTGGTTTTGGGAAAGGCAGGAAGTTATTTACTGAAAGTATTTATAACCCTCTCTGCAGCAGGGAAAGGATAAAAAAGGGGTTCTTAGAAATGGCTTTGCAGTGACCAATAATCAGCAGTTCCTGTTTTACAAGCTTGTGATCTAAAAGACACGACACACAAGGAAAAGGGGAGGGAGGGAGGGAGGAGGAGGAAAAATCAAACCCAGCACCAGTTCTTAATTACAAAATTCTGGCTTCCTGCAATTGTTCTGGACTGGATGTTGGATGGGGCCAGGCCGGTCTTCCCCCCTTGCCATGAAGCTCTTTCTGGCAGGCAGGGGTGCAGCCTCCCAGTGGCCCTTGATTCTATGGCCCAGTAGCATAGGCCAGAGTGTGCACCTTCAGCTCCTCTGTGCCAGGGCAACTCCAGCCTTCTGCAGGGCTTTTTTAGCAGTACCTCCTGCCGCATCTTTTGAAGCTGCCCCTCCAAATCCTTCCGTTCAATCCTCTTGATCTAACAGCTCCTCCATCTTCTCTTCCCTGGGGGTGGGGAAACAGCACAGTTTTTATTTATTTATTCATTTATTAATTAAAAGTGAGTTTTTATTTGCAAACGCTCTAAGAGGAAAACCATACGTCACATTTTTGGGTGTTTCCCTGAGTTAATGAGCTGATTGTGTATTACCGCTCCAATACCACCGTGACCACAAATCATCATAAATGCACAATAGAATTGATAGATGGTCTGGAAGGAGCTCAGAGTAATCAACTAAACGCTGTGCCACCAGTATAGAAAAAGGAGTCAGCCATATTTTTTCAAAAAAAAGAAAAAGAAACATCGTTTGGAACTTATATCAGATACCCCAAAATGTTCATAGGCGATCAAGGGTCCTGTTGATGCCCTTGCAGAGTTAGGTGCAGAAAAATTGAAGTGGGAGATTAGCATCCAGTCCCCAAATCTTCTCTAGAACTGCTGTGGCCCCCACTGTTTTTTATGCCCACAGATGCCCACACCCATGCCTGACTTCTTTTAGATGTCTGCCCCACTCACAGCTCGTGCTGCAGACCGCCGCACCTGGCCCGAGATTCAGCAAGCTGCACCCCAATATGTTGACGGTCCAGGGGGGTGACTAGGGGGCGTTCCTGTTCTTGCTTGCAGCTCCCACAATTTCTGTAGAGGGAGATAAGAGTAAGGATAAAGCCATGTGGGTAGAGTGTGGCAGGGAATGTGGTCCTCCAGGCCTTTTCATCAGGCCCTTGGGACTCTTCCCAGTCAACATCACTCCCTGAGTATTTTTGCCTGGCTGTAATGTGCCCTTGAACTCTGATATGCCCTTCTGCATGAGGGATGGAAGTTAGAGAGGGGTGTGCCCCAAATTGTGGCTAGATTCAGGGTGTCATGATGCTCAAACAGATCCCAGAGCATCTCTGGGCCCAGGTGCCATGTTTCTCTGAAAAAGCCAGCACTTTGAGAAGAGGGCAGGCATCAGAATCACACACAGCCCATCGCATCCCCCACCTCCAAGCCCTGCGTCTCGCTCGTGCACCAGCTCTTGATCCGAGACACCACGTTTTGGAGTAAATGTTCTGTTTCGGAGGGGTCCCAGTTCCTCCATTGCAGCCTCACCATGTTCTTGGGCTCCTGAGTCCCCTGCGAAGGAGAGGAAGTTGTGCATGAGAACATGCTGCGGCACTGACCTCTTGTATGAGACACACAAGAGTTGTCTCGGGATAAACTACCGTATTTTTCCGCTCTATAGGACGCTCCGGACCATAGGGCGCACCTCGTTTTCAGAGGAGGAAACAAGGGGAAAAATATTTTTCTAGTTTTCCTCCTCTAAAACCCATGGTTGGTTTTTTTTTTTTGGTTTTTTTTGAGAATCAGCTCAAAGTTTTGCACCTTTTTTTGCAAAGGGAAAAGCCCTGCTTTTTGAGGATCAGTTCAGATTTGTGCAGCTTTTGTAAAGGGGGAAAAGCATTGCTTACAAACCAGTAAGCACCAGTACAAACCAGTACAGACCAGTAAGCACTAGCAGGTAATAGGAAGCAAGAGGAAAGCAAACCAGTACAAACCAGTAAGCACCAGTACAAACCAGTACAGACCAGTAAGCACCAGTACAAACAAGTACGTGCCAGCAAGTAATAGGAAGCAAGAGGAAAGCGAACCAGTGCAAACCAGTACAGACCAGTAAGCACCAGTACAAACCAGTATGCACCAGCAAGTAATAGGAAGCAAGAGGAAAGCGAACCAGTACAAACCAGTAAGCACCAGTACAAACCAGTACGCACCAGTACAGACCAGTGAGCACCAGTACAAACCAGTACGCACCAGCAAGTAATAGGAAGCAAGAGGAAAGCGAACCAGTGCAAACCAGTACGCACCAGTACAAACCAGTACAGACCAGTAAGCACCAGTACAAACCAGTACGCACCAGCAAGTAATAGGAAGCAAGAGGAAAGCAAACCAGTACAAACCAGTAAGCACCAGTACAAACCAGTACGCACCAGTACAGACCAGTAAGCACCAGCAGGTAATAGGAAGCAAGAGGAAAGCAAACCAGTACAAACCAGTAAGCACCAGTACAAACCAGTACGCACCAGTACAGACCAGTAAGCACCAGCAGGTAATAGGAAGCAAGAGGAAAGCAAACCAGTACAAACCAGTAAGCACCAGTACAAACCAGTACAGACCAGTAAGCACCAGTACAAACCAGTACGCACCAGCAAGTAATAGGAAGCAAGAGGAAAGCGAACCAGTACAAACCAGTAAGCACCAGTACAAACCAGTACAGACCAGTAGGCACCAGTACAAACCAGTATGCACCAGTACGCACCAGTACAGACCAGTAAGCACCAGCAAGTAATAGGAAGCAAGAGGAAAGCAAACCAGTACAAACCAGTAAGCACCAGTACAAACCAGTAAGCACCAGTACAAACCAGTACAGACCAGTACGCACCAGCAAGTAATAGGAAGCAAGAGGAAAGCGAACCAGTACAAACCAGTAAGCACCAGTACAAACCAGTACAGACCAGTAGGCACCAGCAAGTAATAGAAAGCGAAAGGAAAGCAAACCAGTACAAACCAGTAAGCACCAGTAGGTAATATGAAGCAAGAAGAAAGCAAACCAGTAAGCACCAGCAAGTAATAGAAAGCAAGAGGGAAAAAAGTAACAGCCCCAAATGGCTGAAAAACTCAATTTCCCAGGATCCTCAATTTCCCAGGATCCTACTGTGCAAGGGGCCTGGGCGGAGCAGGAAGGGAGCTAGCGGGTTCCTTTCAACACTCTCTTTCCCTCTTGTTAGTCTTTAGCTCTTTCTAAAACAGAAAAAGCAGGATCTGCCTTTCCCCCCTGGGCTCCAGGGACCATGCATTCGCTCCATAAGACGCAAAGACATTTCCCCTTACTTTTTAGGAGGAAAAAAGTGCGTCTTATGGAGCAAAAAATACGGTAAATAAGGTTATGGGCATCTGGTGAAGACATCCCTGCCCTGTCGCTGGTGTAAAAAAATCAACTTGAAATGCAGCAGGGCGGCTGAAGTATAGGTGGATTCCCATGAGGCAAGACACAACAATAACAGCAAGAACCTTTATTGAACTACTTAACTGGGAAACGGGCAAAGCAACTCCTTATATTGTTGTTGTTGTTGTTGTTTAGTTGTTTAATTGTGTCTGTATCTTCGTGACCCCATGGACCAGAGCACGCCAGGCACTCCTGTCTTCCGCTGCCTCCCGCAATTTGGTCAGACTCATGTTGGTAGCTTCGAGAACACTGTCCAACCATCTCGTCCTCTGTCGTCCCCCTTCTCCTGTGCCCTCAGTCTTTCTCAACATCAGGATCCTTTTCTAGGGAGTCTTCTCTTCTTGTGAGGTGGCCAAAGTATTGGAGCTCAGCTTCAGGATCTGTCCTTCAGGGCTGATTTCCTTCAGAACGGATAGGTTTTATCTTCTTGCAGTCCATGGGACTCTCAAGAGTCTCCTCTAGCACCATAATTTAAAAGCATCAAATCTTCGGCGATCAGCCTTCTTTATGGTCCAGCTCTCACTTCCATACATCACTACTGGGAAAACCATAGCTTTAACTATATGGACCTTTGTCAGCAAGGTGATGTCTCTGCTTTTTAAGATGCTGTCTAGGTTTGTCACTGCTTTTCTCCCAAGAAGTTTGTCACTGCTTTTCTCCTAATTTCATGACTGCTGTCACTATCTGCAGTGATCATGGAACCCAAGAAGGTAAAATCTCTCACTGCCTCCATTTCTTCCCCTTCTATTTACCAGGAGGTGATGGGACCAGTGGCCATGATCTTAGTTTTTTTGATGTTGAGCTTCAGACCATATTTTGCGTTCTCCTCTTTCACCCTCATTAAAAGGTTCTTTAATTCCTCCAATTTCTGCCATCAAGGTTGTGTCATCAGCATATCTGAGGTTGTTGATATTTCTTCCAGCAATCTTAATTCCGGCTTGGGATTCATCCAGTCCAAACTGCTTATATACATTCCTGAAAGCCTGGGCCACTCCCACTCGCAACGTGACTGGGTGTCTAAACTTCCAAGCTGCAAATCACGACTTCAAGGGCCAATGGTAGAGGCCCAAATCCTGAAATGTTCTCTGATTGGACATCATGTATCAAATCAGAACACAGGAGCTCAGAATCCTTAGTCCAGACTCAAGCTCAGGCAAACACAGACCACTGAATACATAACAGCGGTGAAGGAGGGAATGGTGACAACCTCACTCACTGCGTTTCAAGCCATGGGTGTGTACATATAGCCAGTGCTTACCTCACAAGTTCTCCTCACAACATTCCTTCCATTTTGCCTGGGGATTTGCACTATTCATACAAGGCTTGAAGTGCAAAGCATGATGGGAGAGGAAAAGTAATACAACCCATACTCTTCCAGCTCAAAACCCAGGCCCAGCCTTACCTCTTGGATGGAAGAAGCCAAGGCAGCCTGGGTGCTGATGTCGAGGGTCTGGATTAGGCCAATGATCTCATCTCGCCTTTCACACTGTTGGGATGTTCAAGGAGGGCAATCAGGTTCTCTTACACATTTAAATCACATGGCTTCCCCACCAAAGAATGCCCTGGGAACTGTAGTTTGTTAAAGGGTGCTGGGAATTGTAGCTCAGCGAGGGATAAATGACAGCGTCCAGAGTGGAGGAAAGTGCTTTGAATGTGCTTTAAAGTGTGTACAATCAGTGGCGGACTTGGAGCTCTCAAATTTCTGCGCCCGTTGCCTCTCATACTTTCATTCTACAGCATGTTTTGGCACCCCGTGCAGGGCAGCGCCCAGTACAACCGCACTGTTCGTGCTACCCTAAAACCACCTCTGGTAAAATGCCCCAAACACACTTAGTTCACACCCACCCACCATACATTGAGTATTTCTGGATAGGTAATGAATTTGGGGAGGATGCTGAATTGGGGGGGGTAATCTAGGTTACGAGGCAGGGTATTAATTTGGGGAAATCCATTTGCTTTGTTTTTATTTTAGTTGTGACTTGCTTAATACAAAAGGGGGGTATCTAAACAGCTTACAAAAGGCACAGCATAAAAACAGACAACAATACCATACCATACCATCATTACCAAACCCATAAAACAGACCAAGCAACAGCCAAAAATGTCACCAGCAACTGAGCAGTTAACATCATCTGCCAAATGCCTGGGAGAAGAGCTACGTTTTTATCTGATGCTGAAAAGGATATTCATGACAGGGTCAGGTGGGTCTCCCTGGAGGTAGCATTCCACAGACAGATTACAGGAGCCACAACCAAAAATGGTACCTTTCCCTTGTCATCACCCACCAAACCCCCCAGCAGGCCAAATTTGTGCCCCCCCCCGCCCACCCATTCCACACTCCAAAGTACCTGGACAGCACTCCCAAGCAACAGCAGCAACAGCTTCTTCATCTCCCCAACAGCCTGTGCTGGATCACACCATTGCAAGAAAAATGGGGAGAAAGTGTTACTGTGATATTTGAAGGCAAATGCATCCCCATGCCTGGTCTACAAGGTCAAGTTCCAGAGTTAAATTTTATCTCTACTGGGTTATGGCTTGCAAATATTTTTCTCGCCAGATTTGAAGGAACACAAAGCTTGAAGAAAGCCTTCTGATGGCATGGGTCGTATTTGGTAAAAAGGAGATCAGGCAGGATTCCGCAGGAATAACAACAACAACAACAACAACAACAACAACAACAACAACAACAACTATCATTGTTATTACAGCTGTACCTCGGTTTACGAACTTAATCCGTTCTGGAAGTCCATTTTTAAACCAAAACCGTTCTTAAACCGAGGTGTGCTTTCCCTAATGAGGCCTCCCACCGCCGGTGCCCTTCCACCATTCGGATTCCATTCTTAGACCGAGGTAAAGTTCCCAAACCAAGACACTATTTCTGGTTTTGCGGAGTTTGTAAACCAAATCGTCCTTAAACCGGACTGTTCTTAAACCGAGGTACCAGTGTATTTTATTTATATGCTGCCCATCTGACTGGGTTGCCCCAGCCACTTTGGGCAGCTCCCAACAAAATATTTTTTAAAAAACACAATAAAAGATCAACCGTTAAAAACTTCCCTGAACAGGAAAGTTTGGATCCATCTGTTCTGGTGGTTTCAGCACCACAATCTTTCTCCCAATAGGCCTACCTGTGAAAGGATCTTGGGCCAGAAGATGTAAATTAGGAGGCAACGAAAGAATCAGTTGTTGCAAATCGTTCTGGGGAAAAGAAGAGAGAAATAGCATGGAAGGGGAGAATAATAACAGATAATAAAGTGATGTTGTACTTATTCCTCAGCGTGGGGTAGAGTCAGTGTGCTGTAGTGATTAGAGGGTCATGGGAGACCAGGGTTCAAATCCCCACTTGGCCATGAAGCTCACTGGGTGACTTCGGGCCTGTCACTGCCTCTAGGCCTAACCTACCTCGCAGGGTTGTTGTGTCTGTGAAATGGGGGGGGGGGGAGAGAGAAGCATGTATGTCACCTTGAGCTCCTTAGAGAGAGTGCTGAGAGTTGTTAGGAGACACCCCCGCCCACTTCCTCTTATAGAGCTACAATTTTCAGAGTGGTTTTAACAGTCAATCCATCTTCCCAGGGAATTCCGGGAATTTCTAATCACATTGAAGAAATCACAGCTCCCATAGTTCTTTGGGAGAAGCCACGAATGTTTAAGGTGGTTTCATAGCGCAAATGTATGGTGTGAATATGTCCTCAAATTACACCAGTTTAGCCCTGGCTAAATTGGTGTGAAGGACATACAGTGGCATATATCTGGCTCAGCTGGGGTGAGGGATTTACATCAGTGTAGCTCCCGTTGCTCGGTCCCTGCTCCTGCCAACCTAGCAGTTCAAAAGCACGTCAAAGTGCAAGTAGATAAATAGATACCGCTCTGGCGGGAAGGTAAACAGCATTTCTGTGCGCTGCTCTGGTTTCGCCAGAAGCGGCTTAGCCATGCTGCCACATGACCCGGAAGCTGTCTGTGGACAAACGCTGGCTTCCTCGGCCAGTAAAGTGAGATGAGCGCCGCAACCCTAGAGTTGTCCGTGACTGGACTTAACTGTCAGTGGTTCCTTTAGCTTTTTACCCCTGGCTAAGCCACAGCTCAGCCGGGAAAGCTCAAGTTGTGCTAAATCCATACTCTCTCATCCTGGTGGTTGGTTGGTTTCGCTCTGTTAGTGACCAAACTATATAACGACATAATCCATACACCGAACATTGCTGCTTCTATTAAAATACTATAACAACAACATATTAGAACAATTATTTTATAAAGCACTGAAACCCCAATCAGTTTCCAGCCTTTTTGTGACATGGGTTGTGTCAGGAACATGTGGGGACACCAGAGCAGAAGCCATGGGTTCAGATCCAATGTGTGTTAAATCCTACTCACCTGGTAGAACCTGCGCAGCCGCTGCAGAAGGCCCTGGAGCATTTGCAAGCTGTGTGCCTCGTCGTTTTGCTCACTCCACGGAGGTTGCGCTCCCCCAGGAGTCAGGTCTCTAGGAAAGGTAACCAGGCACACTGGAAGAATGAGTGGAGGGAAATCCTGTCCCCAAAGATTTATCTCTCTACCAGCAGCTGAGAAAATATACAATCGTTTTACTGGCCTAGCCAAGTTTAAACAGGGAACAGTTATACAACAGACTGGTTCAGCAAGTTATCTCACTCCACAATAGATTTTGGGAACTGTAATTCTACCAGGATGATCTGGGAATCACTAACATATAATGGGAACTGTAGTGTATGCCTCAAAGGGCTAACCATGGGTTGCAGAATCACAACAAATAGATATAGATAGATAGATAGATAGATAGATAGATAGATGAGCAGTGGAGGTGCAGTGGAGTGTGAGAAGAGGTGATTGCAACATTTTGGAAACAGAGCCTGGCTGGTTAGGATTTGTAAATACAGTAAAACATTCCAAAGCAGTACATTATGCTACTTGTTTCATTTGTTATTCTGAACCAAAAGTATTCTCCGCCAGAGGGGAGGTGCAATCCCAAGCTGATGTAGGGGTTTTGGATGCAGTTTGGACTAGTACAGTATACATTTTTGCAAGCAAATTCTCCTGATATAAGGCATTTTTGTACGTCATTTTAAGCTGTGTGTTCATTTTCACGCACACTTTCCCCAAACGAAGGCATTTTTGTAAACATTGGCGGGTCAGAGAGCTGCAGAGAACATTTCCTATAAGTGTGAATTTTGAAGAGTGGGTGTGTTTCAGTTTTCCTGTTGTTTTGGAAAGAGCATATTTCATAAATTAAAGTTTTGGGTTTTTTATTATTATTTAATGTGATTTTATTAAATTTTCTGTTTTACAATTTCAGATAAGCATTTTACATACTTCAGATATCATTGAGTTTCCTTCTTCTATTTCTGTGGTTCATTTTACATATATTAAAGGTAAAGGTAAAGGGACCCCTGACCATTAGGTCCAGTCGCAGTGCCACCAGCATCCCTTTTACATATATTACATAATATATATTTACATATATTGCATCCCTGCATATTTGACATATTTGGCATATCCTATGCCATTCAGTTTTCTATTATTACATCCATCAAAACTTATTCACATTGTTGAATTTATCTGTCGCATTTTCAGCTGTACATTTTCCCTGTATTCAATAAACATTTTCCAACCTTCTTCAAACATTTTACAGTAAATGAGAGTGGAATCAAACCACTTACACACAGAATCCTTTGTTGGGACAGTTATGGTAAGGTCTTACTGTAAAATTGTAACATGTGAAAGATACTATGAAGTCTTGTCTATTTTTTGAACCAGCAATATTCCCCCCAAAGGGAGGTGCACCGTTCCTGGAGGTACTGCAATACCAGGTCGATGCATGGAGTGGACGGAGCAAGCCCCTATTCCATCTCCCAGCTCCAAAAATCCATTTAATATATAGTCCTCAAATAGAGGACATATCAGATATTAAACTGATAAGAACAGATACTACACTTGATCTTAGCCAAAAGGCCGAGAAGCGATACCAAACACACCAAAAATTACGCGGGTCTCCTTTCTGGACGGATTTTGAGCTGTCGGAGGGCAAGTGGTGTTGCAAAGCGCTCACTGCCCCATTGGACTCAGCACCATTTCCAATTTCACAAATGCACTCGGACAACGCTTCTGCTTCTGTTGTCCAGCTAAGCAGCCTCTGGATGGACAGTTTAATCTCAAAAATAGTGGATTTTGTTGATCTTGTCAATTTCTCAGCCGTCTGCCTGGTTGCTCTGATGGCCATTGGTGCTAAATCTGCATAAACCCGCCCATTTACCCGCCATGCGCTGCGACGTTAACTCGCTACGTGCCAGCAGAGGTCCCAAAAGTTTCCCTTTGATTCTGTTCTCTTGAGAGCATCCTGCAAAAACACAGCTGTACAAGCTGAACTTTCCTGCTGACATTAACATCCGTGCTCGTTAGCAGAGGATTGTTTGCAGGAAAAAATGTTCCCTGCGAAACACTGAAATGCTGAAAAAGAAATTCCTGGTGTGCCACGACTGCAGAAAATCTTATCTAGTTTCATAGACGCTTTGAAACGATTGGCCAGTAGACCCAGATTCTTTTAGTTTACCTGAAGATGTACTTGCTTCTGCCCTTTCAGCTTTGATGTGAGCATGAAATATGCAGGTGAACCCTGAATGATTCATACGATCTTTTTTTCTTTTTATTGATTTTCCTTAATAGAATGCATTGGAAATATCTCTATTTGCAAATTAACATGCTTCAAGCATGTTGAAATGAACCACAACTATATCTGAGATTAAAACTAGATATAAAATAAAAAAAAAATCCTTCCAGTAGCACCTTAGAGACCAACTAAGTTTGTTCTTGGTATGAGCTTTCGTGTGCATGCACACTTCTTCAGATACACTTTTTGAGATTGGGATGGAAGCTTCTGTCAATTTCGGTTCCCCAGGTTTCTCATTTTTTGAATCTTAAATTCAGTTTTCCACGTTTTGCAACAATTTGCAAATGTTTGGTTTTTTTTTTTTAAAATCCTAAGGAAAATTCATCAGCATTTTAATACAATTCTCCCCACATTTTGGTTTGCATATTGTTTTGGAGAGTGTAGATTTGATAGATTCAGCATTAAATGTGCAGGGAGTTAAATTTCTCCTCCATCCCTAATTAGAACCTGGTTGGCTGGTCAATTGGTTGCAACTGTAACAAAAAGGAGGCTTGTGACATGTCAAAGACTCCCGAATTAATTTTGGCATACAGTTCCATGGACATATTACTTCTGAATGTCTACTTTAATTATTGTTGTCCTTTTATTAATAATATTAAAAGCATCCAAAACAACCTGATGTCTTCAATTTAATAATAATAAAAAATAATCTGAGCAGGATTTAATCCGATAATTAGCTTTCATATACAGTTACTGGGTTGCAGGGGATATAAATTCTGGGAGCCACCCAAAAAAAACAAGAAAACTTAAGAAATCTATTAACTTAATCATACCTAAGCAATTGAAAGAGTGTTTACTTCCCTGGGCAAATTTTCAGTGCACATAATAATTTAAGGATTCCCCTTAAGTCCATCAAGCCTGATGTTCTGTACTGTCAGTGGCTATCCAGATGCAGACTTTCCTGCTTGCCCCCCCCCCAACCACTGGTATCCAGTGCCATGCTACCTCTGAATAGGAGGTTCCATTTAACTACACTATGTATCAACAATGGGGAATCTGTGGCATATCAGGTGAAGACATCCCTGCCCCCACCCTGTGAACAACAGCGTGAACAATCCCGTGTAAATGCAGCTTCAAACACAATGCGGGGATGACCTCACTGCTAATATAATATAATATAATATAATATAAATGCATTTGTTCTGATTTGCTTGCAAAGTGGTTATATAGCAATGAGCATTCATTCTGATGTCATCCTGATTTGCTTGCACACCGTTTGCATGTGCATTAATCCATCCCACAGTGCATTTCCCCATCTCTCTCTCTCTCTCTCTCTCTCTCTCTCTCTCTTTCTCTCTCTCTCTCTCTCACACACACACACAATATGTTGTTACAGGACATCAGAACATTGTGAATTAAATTGTGCAAACCTAAATTTCTCAGTACTGTATCTGCTTCTCATTATTGCTACTGTTATGTTTGTATCTCACTTTTCCTCTGAGGAGCTCAAGGTGTCATATATGGTTCTCCAATCCATCTCTCCATTTTATCCTCATAACAATAACAATATTGGGAGGTAAGTCAGGGTAAGAGATAGTGACTGGCCCAAGGTCACCCAGTGGGTGGTTTATATTCTGGTCTCCCAGTTGTTATTACTCTAACCACTGCACCACACCGTCTCTCACTTGAATCCCTCCCAGAAAATACTGACACTCTGGAGGTGCCCCAGTGATCCGCTCAGTACACTATGACTCACATTATCTCCATGATATGGATGAGGGTGTCCCCACTGACCAGCTTGATGAAATATTCTTGTGCTCCCTCATGTCTCTTCTTCCTATGGGGGGAAGGGGGCTGACCAGATCTCGAGTAAGTCAGAGTCTCCAAGGTTTGCACCTGTAGGGAGAAGAGAAATTTGATTCAGTTCACATTTATAGGTGAACCTATCTAATCCTCACTTTCATATCCTCCAACATTTCTCCGATGAAAATAGGCATGTCCTATTCAATAATAATAATAATACCTCATACCAAGCTCATACCAAGAACAAACTCAGTTGGTCTCTAAGGTGCTACTGGAAAGAATTTCCTATTTTGTTTCCTATTTTGTTTCGACTATGGCAGACCAACACGGCTACCCACCTGTAACTGGAATAATAATACCTGTATCTGTCTGGGGTGCTCCAGCCACTCTGAGCGGCTTCCAACATACTGTATATAAAAACATAGTAAAACATTAAACATTGAAAAAACTTCCATATAAAGGGCTGCCTTCAGATGTCTTCTAAATGTTGTACATATAGTTACTTATCTCCTTGACTTGGGGGTCGCACAAGTCCACACCCTCCAACATTTGTCCGATGAAAAGGAAAAGTGGGACGTTCCAGGATCAAACCAGAAACTTCCGTAAATCTGGAACTATCCCTGGAAAATAGGGACACTTGGAGGGTCTGTGATCTGGCTGGAAGGCTTTTCATATGTTCTTAAGTCCAGTGCCCAGTTCAGCAGAACAAACCACCAGGCCCCCATGGCTTACCACATTTCAAAGGAAGTGAAGCAATAGGCCTACACATTACCAAGTACAGTACCGGTAAATAACCCCAATTTAACAAGTCTACATTTACTTAAATGCATTCACGAAGCTTAATATTAGGTGGGTTCAGAAATAAAGCTTCCCAAAATCCTTGTTCTACCAGGTTGGAAACCAGGGTCAAAGTGTTTTCTGCTCGGTATGTGTGTACCAATTATGTGTGTGTGTGTGCACACATACGTACACACAGACAAAAACAAATAGTCTATCTGCCCAACTTGCCATAAAATTATGCAGCAGACCACTGGTATCAGGCGACATATTGCCAAAACTCCCAGGCTCAGCATGACTTCAAAACCAAGGATATAAAGCCCTTATTTAGGGGAACCCAGAAGAACAACACCCCCTCGTCTAAACTTCCTGCCCCCCCCCCGATGCTCACCCAGGTGACCAGCGGCCCCGAGACAAAATCTTCCAGCATCTCAGTGACATCTCCATCCATGGTGCCATCAAAGGGGCGCCCTCTCCTTGTGGGTGTTGGTTGCGCCTTCTGTTCTGTGCTATGCGCTGAAAGCTTAAACTTCCTTCCGTAATCTTGGGCTGATGAGACTGATCGGTGGGTGGGGGGTGGAGGGAGGGAAGCAAGAAAGGAAGCCACATAGGATGAAGGGACTGATTTCTTAATTTCCGCCACGCAGGAAGCCGCCAATACGAAACATGTCCTCGACGAAAGATTTCCAATGCTCAGCGCACCAGCCTGAGTGAGACATCGCAGGCTTGCTTTGCAGGAGAGGGCAAAGCTGACTTCATTTCCCGTTCTCGCTGCAGAAAAACCACACTCGAGAGGTGGCAATGGAAGAACGGAGAGGGAAGAAGTCATCTGTCGCCACCTCAAGGTGGCCTGTCAGGTTTGTGGTCCGAACTGTCGGTTGGTGGAAGAGGCCTGCCTTTCGCACATCCGCTATGCTGGAATCCTAATAGTGAGCCAGGCTTCGAGGCGATGGGACCACGAGGCAGGAAGCTCCACTGACTCCTGTCCTGACACATCAAGGGCAAAGACCTTCAGGTTCGGGGGCCAAATGTGGCCTCTCAGGGCTCTCCTCAGACCACATCCCGTGGCCGTACCCCTCACTGGCCCTGCCGAGTGTTTTTGCCTGGCTGGAATGTGTTCTTGAACCCTGATCCTGCCTCTTGCTGGCCTGATTGAGAGAAAAGGGTAGGCGAGTGTGTAGACCACAACTAGCCTGTGGTTCAGAGTTACAATTTTTATATTAATGGC
This sequence comes from Lacerta agilis, assembly GCF_009819535.1. Lineage (NCBI taxonomy): Eukaryota > Metazoa > Chordata > Lepidosauria > Squamata > Lacertidae > Lacerta > Lacerta agilis. The sequence continues at coordinate 29,183,435 of NC_046328.1, read as the reverse complement.
TCCACGCCCACTTGCCTCTACCCCCACCCACAACTAGCATGTGGCCCTTGGGAGGTTGCCCAGAGGGGAAGGCAGCCCTTGGGTTGGAAAAGATTCCAGCCCCTTGACCACTGTGGCCACATTCACAGCACAATTATACCACTTTATATGGTCATGGCTTCCACCAAAGAATCCCGAGAACTGTAGTTTGTTAAGGGTGCTGAGAGTTGTTTGAAGAGCCATATTCCCCTTAACACAGCGCTGCAATTCATAAAATTCCCTAGGAAGAAGGGTTGGTGATTACACCCCTCTGGCAGTTGTAGCTCACCAGACAGGGCATTCCGCAAATGGGGTACTACTACCAAGAAGGCCCTGTTGCAGGCCAGCACCAATCAATTGCAATTCCAATTTTGTGATTAGACACAAGATGAAGCAAAACAGAAAAATGCATTGGGTGCTGAAAGCAGACTCTGTTGGGACATGACGCAGTCAGGGGCAGCAGCTGGCCACGATAGGAAACAGAATTTGTGGCAAACTTTAGTGTGAGAATTAGCGCCCGAGAAAAATACGAAAGATTGCTTCATCCACAGGCCTCTTCAGTCTACTCTCTTAAGAGAGACTCAGCTAAAAATAAATCTCTTGTGAGGAAACCTTTTTTTTTTTTTTTTAGCTTCTGCTTCAGATTGAGCTAGTGACACGTTGGGGAAACTATGAACCCATCTTTAGTTTCAGAAGGGCTGGAAAAGCATCTTTGGACATGGAAAAAGTGGTGCCTTTTGTTCCTGTGGCAGCAAAATAGCTTCCACTCATACATAATCAGAGGATGACAACCCAGCGCCCACAGGTGCCTGGGGGCCCACCAGCAGCTATGGCACCTGCAAAAGGTCCCAAAGAATACCTCCCCTCAGAAATCCACAGGGGCCAAAATGAGGGGAAGCATGCCTGTCCCATTTTGGTTCCTGTCTTTTACTGCTTTTAGATGCAGCAGCCATTTTGTGCAATTACCATCAACTTATTAATCACCTCCTGAACAACTGCCCCAAGGTGATTTATATACACAGTGGTACCTCGGTTTAAGAACAGCCCTATTTATGAACTCCGCAAAACTGGATGTAGTGTCCTAGTTTGTGAACTTTACCTCGGTCTACGAATGGAAGTCGAACGGTGGAAGGCCTCATTAGGGAAAGCGCGCCTCGGTTTAAGAACGGTTTCGGTTTAAGAACAGACTTCCAGAATGGATTAAGTTTGTAAACTGAGGTACCACTGTGAATGTAATTTTTATTTATTTTATTTATTATTTCCTGTCCATTTGACTGTTTTCCCCCAGCCACCATACCTTTAAAGCATTCTTATACCACTTTAACAGCTATGGCTTCCCCCAAAGAATCCTGGGAACTGTAGTTTGTTAAGGGTGCTGTGAATAGTAGCTCTCTGAGTGGTTTCTTCACAACTCCTAACATGCTCAACAAACCTACAGTTCCCAGGATTCTTCGGGTGAAACTGACTGTTTAGAGGCTTCCCCCCCAACTGGATAAATAAGTCTTTTCCACAAGCATCCACCTCCGTTAGGGTTTTAGTGTTGCTTTAAATGTTTTAGTGTTTGTTTGTTTTTTTGCATTTTAAACTGGTTTAAATTATGTGTAAATCACCTTGAGACGGTGCTTTAGAAGACGATTAATAATTCAACGGTAACAACAACAACAACAACAACAACAACAACAACAACAACAACAACAACAGGACAAAAACAATAATAGCAATAAGCAACTGAATGCCATCTTGGCATGGGTGAACCCTCAGTTAACAGAAAACCACAATAGAGAAATCCAGTATAATTTTTATTTCAGGTAACATCGTCCAAGATAACGGAGTCAAGACAGAGAAGGGATTCAAAGCAGCTACATACATATCCCTGCCCTTGTAAAGGCCAAATCCTAGAAGCTGTGAGGGGGAAATAAATCAGCCCACCATCCCTTCTGCATACTAAGAACCAGGTGAGGGTGGGTGGTTTTGTGCGTCTCTTGCTGTCAGGGTTTAGGATATGGGTTTACAGCCACGATGTCCCAGGTCTCAGAGCTGAGATAGGATGTTGCTGGCCAAACTGCAGGTGAGGCCTGTGCCATCCTCTTCTATGTTTAGGGCCTTCACCACACCATCTTCGACTACCAAAGAGAACCTGTAGGGGGAGACAGAGAAGGAAGACACACCCGGCTCAGGACAAGGAAAAGTTTAGTTTTTTACAGCTGGATGAGGAGAGAGTTATCAGTGGTGACTTAAGAAGGAAGCTGGGCCCCATCTGCACTATACTAGTTTAAAAGCAGTGTCAGGCCACTTTAAAACAGCCATGGCTTCCCCCAAAGAACCTTGTGAACTGTAGTTTGTCAAAGGCGCCGGGGCCCCTATTCCCCTCAGAGAGCTAAAATTCCCAAGCAGGCCCAAAAATGATGCAGGAAATGAACCTGCCTAATATCAAAGGGCAGGGAGTTCCAAAGTGTAGGCGCTTCAACTCCAAAACAGTGCTTTCAAAAACAGGCAGAGCTGCAACCACCTGAGCAGTTCTAACAGCCAAGCTCTCCAGAGTGGATATGTCAATTTTGGTGTTCTCGGTTTCTCATTTTTCCAGTCATTTTATATTCAGTTTTCACATTTCTGAGGCAATTTGCTACATATATATTTAAACCTGATAAAATTCTTCAGCATTTTAGTGCTAATTTTATCCTAAGAAACAGCATTTTTTATACAGTTTTGACTAAGCTCCACATTTTTTTGCAAGCAATTCTGCACATACAAATTTTTTTAAAAAAGAGATTGGATGGCAATCTATCAGGGATTCTTTAGCTGTGATTCCTGCATGGCAGGGGGTTGGACTAGATGACTCTTAAAGAGTCCATTACAATGCTACCATTCTATGGTTCTATTAATGTATTCAATTATGCACATTTCCCCCTAATGTGCACATTTTTGTAAACATCTTTTGGTTGGAGAACTGTGTCACAAAATTGAGATGCATGCAAATTTCAAAGCAGGGCTGTGTTTTGGTTCTCAATTCTCAGTCTGTTTTGGAAAGCGGGGATTTGCTTTGGCTTTAAACGTAACTGAAATGAATTTCTTCCCACCCCCCAAGAGAAGATGTGCAGCAGTTTGGAGAAAGGCAGAGGCTGGCTCTTTGTTCTTTTGCCCTTCTGCCATCCAGGTCTTAAAGTTCTGCCTCTCCTACCCCCCAACCCCCAGTTCCCTTTACCGTTTGGATCGTTGGGTCCCAAAAAGTTCCCGGAGTGGCTCTTTGTCCAGCAACAGGTTTGTAGCCTGTGTGAAAGGGGAAACAATTGGGTGGGAACTTAGAGGAGAGAAGAAGGGAGATGCATACTGGCCCTGTTATAAAAAAACAAAAACCTGACACCCAGGGGTCCATGTTTTGCAGGCATCATTAAATACTGCCACTCTCAGCTGTCAAATGGACTCCTGTTTCCTGGATTGACTCTGGCCTATTTTCCCTCGCTACTCCTTATTGCCAGGATCTGCTTCCCAAACACCTCCAGTTGACCCCCTAAAAAAAAAATCTTCTCAGGAGCCTTTGGATCTTTCCCTTAGCCTCTAGATGGAGGAACCTCAGATAAAGGGGTCTATTGTGGTTCTCCAGACCTCTTGTTCTGATCCTCAGGACTCTCCCCCAGGTAACACCCCTCACTGGTCCCGATTTGCACCCTCCTTGAGTGTTTTTGGCCTGGCTGGAATGTGTCACTGAAATATCCAATTACGGTTCTTGCTTGCCTGGATGGAGGATAGGGAGAGGTTGTGTGTGTGTAAACTAACCTACTTACAATTTACAAGTCTTGCTCTTCCCCCAGGCAGCACTGGCATGTGGCCCCTGGATGGTTGCTTAAAGGGGAATGTGGCCCTCAGGCTGAAAAACGTCCCTAGCTCCCTCATGGCCCCACATGATACTTTATTGCAGCCTTGTGCAACTGGGTTCCCTTCAGATGTCACTAGACTCTTGTCTCCCATCAGCCTCAGTTGCCTGGGGCAGAGTAAGGATGGTGGTAAAGATGGAGCAGCTGGGCTGCATAGGCGAGGGGTCTTTCCGAGCCTCTGGGGCACTTGGCCAGTACCTGGCCTTGCTGAGCAACTGCTGGCATCAGGCCTGCTTCCTGCTCATGCCTTCACCTCCTAACTTGCTCTGTTGTTTCTCTACGTTCATTGTAGACCGTGGTCCCTTAGGGGTGGAGACCTAGTACACATGTTCTTTCTGAAGTGGCTATGGACATAGGACCAATCTATGCAAATAAATAAATAAACCACCTTTAAGTGTCAAACTGACAGCCGTATGGAGGTATATGAAGTGGCTCTTTGGGGTCTCAGACAGGGAGAGGGTCTTCTCCAGCTGTGCTGCTCAGGATCCTTCAACCCAGAGATCCTAGATGTGTGTTTCGGGGCAGCAAGGAGGACAGAAAGCCTACCTTGATACTCTGCAACAGGGGCTCTTGAGGACATTTCATCAAACCACACCCTCCTGTTCATCAGCAGGGAGTGCGCAGTGTTGAAGCAGACACCTCCACCCCTACCCCCCCACAGGCCAACTTTGATAGGTCAGCTGAAGAGCCTGTCAGTCACCTGATCTCAACATGACGTCAGATGATTGTCTGGTGGGTGGCCCCCTGCCCACCTGTAAAGTTGAATTGTGGAGGTGGGGGACAAAGAGCTGGAATAAGGTTTCCCCAGCTCTGCCCTACAACAAGAGATTTCAGTACCTTCCCAAATGCTCCTGTGGGATCAGCCAACATCCGGACCTGAGGAGAGAAAACAAAACACAAACATTTAAGGGGACCACTGCTATTCAAACAGGCATAACTGCTGCAGGCTCAGCAGTGATGTCCAAGAAGCACGAACCTTTAAAAGGAATTTGTTACAAAAGTTTAATAACTGCTGCCATTTGAATGGGAGGACTGTGCCTCTAGGCTGATCTGTGAATTTCAGTTTCTCTCATTTCCCCAATCTCAAGTTCAGTTCTCTACATTTTCACATCCGTTTGAGATTTTTTTAAATTTAAGCTCTCATTAGAATGCATCGGCATATTAATTTCTCCTAATACATATGTCTCTTTGTATTCAGATTTGCCCAACATATACATGTCCGCAAAGTATATTTCCCCATATATTATGCTTTCCTTATGTTATTTTCACTATTAGATGCAGACTTTTCTGCTTCTGTCTGGGGCAGAATTCCCCTTTGCTCCCCTTGCAAAGAAAACAATGGGGAGGGGATGCCCGAACTGTACTTTTAACATTGACCGGCAACAGCTTTCCACCTTTTTAAGCAGGAGTCTCTCCCTGAGCCCTGCCTGGAGATGCTGGGGATTGAACCTGGGATGTCCTGCTTGCAATGCAGATATGCTCTGCCACAAATCTACAGTCTTTCTCCTTTACGCAAGACCAGAACAGAAGGACTTTGGTCAGATCCTGCAAGGCAGTTCTGAAAAGGAACACTCTCTGTTGCAAGCCAGCTGTTGCATAACCAAACGAAACAGCCGTTCCCAGAGTTACACAAGCAAGTCTTGCCAGTACAGTGCGCCTGGAGGACAGAGCAGAAAGCACTTCTAGGAGAGACGCATGTGCTGCTTTGCTGAGGCCAGGATCTCGGTGTCTTCCCACCCCCTCCAGACAGCCTCGCTCAGCCATCCTCCCACTTCTACCATGCCCATTAAACAAATACACCTAAAGCCAAATTAACAGGAAAATAAGCTTTTTTAAAAGAGAGAGAGAGAGAGAGAGAGAATGAAGAGAAAGATCTGTGTATTTGTCTGGGCCTGTCAGCCAGCATTTCCCCTAAATTTCAGATAGTTGAGGGTGAATACAGAAAACAGCTCTGACTTTTTTTTGCAGCCTAAGGCCATAGCTTTGCATGCAGAAGGTCCCAAGTTCAATCACCTGTGGCATCTCCAGATAAAGCTGGAAGAAACTCTCTGGACAGTCACTGCCAGTCAGTATGGATGGTGTATTTTTGTGAACCAATTAAATCTTTGTGTAGTTTTTTTTTTTAATTGAGCGTTATGTAAATTTTGTTAAATAATAGATACGACAATGCTGGGCTAGATGGACTAATGGCGTGACTCAGCAGAAAGCAGATTCCTGTGTTCATTTAAACCCCGCTTGCCATTCTTTTATAAAACAAGCGAAATTTATTAATACAACAACAAAAGGAAACTATTATTATGTAGGTGACTCCCTGCTTGAGGAATGCTCTCGCTGGGGAAGCTTGTCTGCTGCTGTAATCACATAGCTTTAGGAGCCAGACAAGAATATTTCTTTTCTGGTAGGCCTTGGCCTTTGGCTCTAAATAATCTGTGGCCTGTGTTCTAAGAATTGGTAAAGGTAAAGGTAAAGGGACCCCTGACCATTAGGTCCAGTCGTGTCCGACTCTGGGGTTGCGGTGCTCATCTCACATTACTGGCCAAGGGAGCCGGCATACAGCTTCCGGGTAATGGCCAGCATGACAAAACCGCTTCTGGCGAACCAGAGCAGTGCACGGAAACGCCGTTTATCTTCCTGCCGGAGTGGTACCTATTTATCTACTTGCACATTGACGTGCTTTCGAACTGCTAGGTGGGCAGGAGCTGGGACTGAGCAACAGGAGCTCACCCCATTGCGGGGATTCAAACCGCCGACCTTCTGTGCCCTAGGCTCTGTGGTTTAACCCACAGCGCCCCCCACGTCCCTCTAAGAATTGGTACCCAAGTTCAGTTCCCCCACCTCTCCCTCACTGGCACTTTCCCCTTGGGTGTCTTTTGTTTGCTTTTGTTTTTTTAGATTGTAAGCCTGAGGGCAGGGAGCATCTTGTTTTAATCAATTGTACATAAGCCACTCTAAAGAATATACAAAGAGACCTTGGACAGCCCAACGGCCTGTGCAGTCCAGCCCTCTGTCCTCGCAGTGGAGACCCCTGCAATGGGAAGCCTGCAAGCAAGACCTGAGTGCAATGGCAATTCTCCCCCCTTGCAATTCCCAGTAGCTAGTATTCAGAGGCAGACTGCCTATGACAGTGCAGGGAGAACAGCCGCCTTGGCTAGTAGCTACTGGTAGCCTTCTACTCCAGGAATTTGCCTAATCCAAGCTGATGGCTGTTACTCCGTCTCATGGTTCCTGCCATATGTTTTTTTTTAAAAAAACAAAACACTTCCAGATTAGTTTGCAGCAATCCACCTCCCTCTGCCACTACAAGTATAGGAAGAATTCCCTCTGGCCCTCTTAACTTTTTATCCTCCTCTCTCTTCCGCTATCTAAATTCATTAACATACCTGGATTTTGAAGAGGTGATTTGCTTAACGAGGAACCTTTGCCTATCTGGAGACACAAGCCAGGCCTGGGAGAATCACAGAAGCAGCAGAGAGAGCATTTTCTGTCCCCATTGGGGCATTGCCTCTGTTCTTATTTGGGTTTGTACTGTTCTAGTGGGACTGAGAGAGCAGGGGATGAGAGCGAAGCATTTAACTCACTACTTTCCCTGCACAAAGAGTCTTTAGGAGCAGATAGGAAGCTGTGTTTGGTCCCTGTAGCTCAATATTATAAATTGTTGTAATCTACTGGGTCATTTGGGTGAAGGGCAGACTACTACTACTACTACTAGCAATAATATTTTTTAAATTTATATGCAGTTGCCCAAATGGCAAACCCGTTGACTGGCAGTGGCTCTCCAGGATTTCAGACAGGGAGCAAGAGACAGACAGAGACCATAAGGACTAGAAACTTGACTGTTTTAAAAAGTGTGACTTTCCCATTACCTTTCCTTCGGCTTTGTGAGCCTTTCCCCACTCACTCATGACGAAGACGTCATTGACAGACAAGCAGGCGATGACCTCCACTCCTTTGCCCTTCAGCTGTCCTGCCTTCTCCACGTAGCCTGGGAGGTGGGTCTGTGTCAGGGTGTGGGTGCAACAGGGAAGAACAAACTATCAGATACTTTCATGGGGTAGTCCATAAAGGGAACAGGGGAATAAGAATAGCAGAAAGCAGAACCACGGATGGGGAGCCTGCATCTTTTCAGATATTGTTGGATTGATGGTTGGCCATGCTGCCTAGGTCTGATGGGAGTTGGGAGTCTACTCATCTGGAGGACGCATGTTCCCCATCCCTGATGTAGGTGTTCAGGCCAGAAGTTCCTAGGCTGAGAACACACCATTCTTACTAGACGCCACTCCCAATTCTTAGCCTGAGCCAGGCCAGCTTCCCAGCCATGGTTCTCATGGGTCATATCTGACCACAATGACAGCATCAGTTTGAATGCTAAGATTTTTTACTTAATTCTTTTTTTTTATAAAAACCATCCTTCATCCAGAGGGCCCCAGGGCGGTTTACAAAAGATTTCTTGTCGTTCTGGCTTTCCTACAGCTCTTGCCAATGTACCATCAAATTTGGATTCAAAGACTGGGATGGGTGAGGCCCCAAATACACCAGCTAGGCTTGCCAGTTAATGGAATTCTCAACAGATAAAAGGCTTGACATAGAAGATCAGTGCCAAGTATCCTGGGAACCTTATGCTGCATGATATGGAGAGGGCAGAAGAATCAGACTAAACGCTAACTTTTGTTTTTGTATTTCATTTGTTTGTTTTTCTTACCATTATTGTCATTCTGGGGATTTCGTTCATGTTTTTTTGTTATTTATGATCTGTAGCCTTAATAAAGGTGCATTAATTATGATTTGCAGAATTAATAAAGAAAAATTAAAGAAAAAGGTTGGGACTGGGCTGGAGGGGTGTGCGGAGAGATGGACACACCCAGGTCTTACTCACTTTTGAACAACCTGGAGTGAACGCACCAGGCACCCCAAACAAGATCCCCTTCTTGCCTGTGAAGAGGCTCGCCACATTCACCTTGTTGCCAGGGTCACCCTCGTAGACCTCCACGCTGGGCAACTTGTCTCCAACCTGTCAGAGAGAGGAAAGAGCAGTAAAGCCCACAGGACTCGCTGTCCTCTTAATTCAGGAGGAGGGGAAACCTTTCTCAGCCCGAGGGCCACATTCCCTTGTTGGCAACCTTCTGAGGGCCACAAGTAACCCAAACCCTGATCAAGGGGAATGAGGGCACAAAGCTGCTGCTCAGTAGGGGAGCATCTGCTTTGCATGCAGAAGGTTTCAGGTTCAATTCTCTGCATCTCCAGGTCAGGCTGGTGATGTCCCCCCTTCCTGAAACTCTGGAGAGCTTCTGCCAGTCATTGTAGACAAAACCCAAAGGTCTGACTTGGTATAAGGCAGCTTCCTATGTTTCTATTTTGCTCTGGTAGTGGGGACTCCGAGGTATCAACTGAATTCAGGCCTAACGGATGTGGGTTTCCCTGCAGTTCCCTAACCTTAAACGTATGTGGTAAAGCACATGTGCTACGTATGGATCAAGGTTTGGTATTCAAATGGGGCAGGCAAGGGAAGGTTAGAGGGATCTCAGATAAGATGTCTCTTCAGCCTTTCTCATCTTTGAAGGACTAAAGTTCCCATCGTTCCTGACCATTATTGCATAAAAAGAAACCTAAAGGTTGTGTTCTATGGGGCTAGGTGCTTTCCCACTGCCCTTCTCACCCAAAGCTAGGTTCTAGAAAGTCATGTCCCATTTTTATCTGATGGAACCCTAGAAAACTTTAAGAATTGAATTTGATTGGCTTAAGTGTGGGCTTAATGTCTGGAGCAGCTGTGCTCTTTCCCACTGCATTCCTTGGTTTGACATTCACTCTTGTACTGGGCGGGGCAGCCCCACAGATCAAGGGCGGCCTGCCTTTCTACATGGTCAGGGATGCACCCAATTTGCTGGGGTGTCTCTTTCCCATTAGGGCTTGTTACTGCAGAGGCCAAGGACTAGAGATCTCAGGAGCCATCTGTCCTCAGTGAAGCTGTTCTTCTGCATGGGGGTGAGTGGGCTTGCTCTATGGGGCTTGAGGAGTTACTCTTTTCTAAAGGCTTTCGATAGCATAGACTCCAGAGCTGGTGGGCTGCAGGGAGCTGTGAAGCAGCATGTTCCCTCCCCCCAGTAAACAGATCCCAGACTACTCTGAGGTCGGAGGTTTTTTCCTTTTTGCAATGGGGCTTCCAGTGCTGGCGTTCTATAGGACAGAGGAGTGTCCTACTCTCTATGGGACTGTTCATTGGCATGGGAGCAGGGTTTATTACACAGGCGTGGGGCGGGGGCTACTTTTCTGCAAATGCTTTCTATTGCATAGGCCCCAAAGCTGATGCACTGTGGAGAGCTGTGAAACAGCCCAGTACTCACTCGGGCTGTTCATTTGCAGGAGAGGGGTGGGCTTTCTATTGCACGGATCCCCAGATGGAATTCTATGGGGCTGGGGCTGTTCTTTTCCAATGGGGCTTCCAAAGCTGGCCCGTTCTCTGTGTCTGTGGGGCTGTCCTTGTCCATTGCGGGAGGAGGGCATATTCTGCACAGACCCTGGTGGGCAGATGCCCTATAGGGCTGCCTGGCTACTATGGGGCTGGAAGGGGGCGCTCTTTTGCAAGGGGCTCTGGAGAAGAGGGGTATTTTCTCTCTCTCTCTCTGCAGACTCCCTTCTCCTAGGTCTCACCTTGAGGGCCGCCATGGCTGGTGCTCCGGTTGCAAAGGCCCGCTGAATGATCCCTGCTGCCGCCCAACCCTTTCCAAGAGGGGAGCCTGGACTTGCTCCCCAGCGGCGACTCAGCCAACCCAGCACCTCCGCCCCTTTCCACCCCGTTGCCATGGAAATCGCGGGAGTGACAGCTGCTACGGCAACCCCGGCCCTTCGAAGTTCTCCTCCTCCAAGACGTGCAGGCGCAAAGCACCCAGGCCCGCTCTTTAATTCCACCGCAAGGGGGGCTAGTGGGAAAATTTGAATCCTCATTTGCATGCTTCGGAATTATCACGATTGGCTCAGCCAGATTGTCCCAGTTCTACGACCGTGTAAAATAATCTTACTCGGCTACGAGTGATCGCCAAAGAAGAAGACGACGACTCAGAAATAAGTCCCACTGATTTCAGTGGCACTTACTCACAGATAGGCGTGCAGCCTACTTTTGCAGGATGTGAACATATGGGCATTTATTTCCTAAAAGAGATCGAAATCCTATGTACGTCCTATTGAACACCGTGGGAAATTTGCTCGCGAGGAAGCACGTGTAGCCTCAGCAGGCAACCCTCTCGTATGTTGCTCACTCGAGTCGGAATTAAACCTCATGAAGCTCAGTAGGACCTACTCCTGAGTAAATGTGGCACAAGCATGGGCTGCAGCAGGTTGCAGTCTTTATGTACATTTTCTCGGGCGTAAGCAACATTGATGTTTAGTGGGGTGGCTCACTTCCGAGTAAGACTTTCTATACGCCACGCGTATTTGGGAGTAGGCCAATCCTTGCGTGCACAGATTTCCATGTTTTTACTCGCAAAGTAAATCCCAGTGATTTTAGTAGGGCCTGACTTGGGAGTTGTGTCCCATAGGTTTGAACGGCATTTATTTCCCGAGTAGACACAGGAGTAATCTGCAAGGCTGCAAAGCACCGCAGTTCAGTGCTTACTTGGAATAAGAACACTGTTGCTGTTGGACAGAGGAAGTGACTTCCGAGTAAGCACGTGTAGGATCGCGCTTGCTTGCTCGGGCTTCTTTGCATTCTAATTTCAAACGTTTTGGCTTTCGAGTTGCGTAATAAGGCCACTCCTCGCTACTTTGTATTGTCAAATAAGCCTGCCAGTTCTATGATGTGCACAGTGTGCACTTTTTTTGTATACCGATTGCGCTGTTTACAGACACTTAACAATATGGCTATTTGACACATTTCCAAGCAACCTCGGGTTAGAAAAGAAACGCTGCCCCACCCACAGCTCCACGTGGTTGGGAACACAAATTAACCGGAACTGACTGGGGGAAGGTCAGGTTTCCCATACGCGCGGGAGGACCGTTGCGCATTGTCGCAGGAAGTAAGTGATAAAAGACCGCCGGAAGTGGGTGAGAAGAACCGGCATTTCAACCAAACCGGAAGTTGTCCGAAGCTTATTACGCACGCACATGTTACCTTCGCTTGCTTTGGTGGCCGCTGTCCTAAAAACATGAAGCTCCTGACGCACAACATGCTAACCTCCCACGTGCGAGGAGTGAAGCCTGGTGGAGGATTCCCCCTTCGTATCCAGGTAATGGGGATTTCTTCAGGCCACGCCCACTTTTCTGCTCTAGAATTGGGTGGTGGGAGCGGAGTATATATAACGTGGGGACTTGACAGCCAGGGTCCCTTCTTCACACTCACCCACCACTTTGTTTTTGCTGCCTAACTGGAATTTGGTGTTTATGGTTGCTGACAACAATCACCAGTATTTAGTACTGTATCTGCTTTATGGTGCAGGCTTCCTCAAACTCAGCCCTCCAGATGTTTTGAGACTACAATTCCCATCAACCCTGACCATTGGTCCTGCTAGCTAGGGATCATGGGAGTTGTAGGCCAAAAACATCTGGCTGAGTTTGAGGAAGCTTGCTATAGTGCTTGCTATGAACAATCATTTAGTTGAAAAACAACGCTGTAAGGTTGAGCTTTGTTTCTTTCTTTATTGTGTTTCTATCCTACCTTTTCTCCAAGTGGCTCAAGGTGGAGTATGTGGAATATAGCATTGCTGTCTTATATCAAGTCAGATTGTTGGTCCATCTAACTTTGTTGAACTCTCTGGTAGTGGCTTTCTGGGGTATCAAACAGAGTCTCCTTGGAAATGGTGTATATTAAAACTCTGATTTATTTAAACACACACCTTCCCCCTAAAGCCACTTGCAAGTTATGTGACAAGTGAATTAGTGGCTTTCTAGTTCAGTTCAGTTTCTTAGCCACAATACTACATCCACTCTCATTTATATAGCACATTTCATGTGCTGAAATTTCTTTATTTACATTGTTAGAAATCTGCAGACCATTATTGTTGTAGATTTGTGGTGCAGAAGTAATACACATCAGTTTTGTCATATATGCCCACAGCCCAGTCCTACGTAAACTGTATTGGCTTGGAAATAACCCCATTGAGCTCAATGGAGTTTGTTTCCAGAGAGGTTGGTATAGGTTTGCAACATTAGTAAGTTTAGTGCCAAAATGGAATTCTATACCTGGGACTTCACATGTCATGCCCTTGTTACGACACTGCATGTGACATAAAGCTCTGTTGCAGGGGTGGCCGATGTGGAGCTCTCCAGATGCCATTGTACTACAACTCCCATCAGCTTCTGCTAGCATGGTAAGGGATGATGGGAGTTGTAGTCCGAGTAATCTAGATGGCACCATGTGCACTATGCCTGTTCCAATATCATGCTCTCTGTCCTCCTCCCCCTCCTCCGGCAATCCTATTTCACTTAGGGAAATGCAAGGGAGGAAATATTTGTTCCCTTGTTCTTTGAGCCATGCTGCTCTCCCATCAGCCTTTCCCCCCTCTAACAGGCCACAGAAGTGAAGGTGAACAATGTAGATTTCAACCCGGAGTTCACAGCACGGATGGTACCCAAGGTGGAATGGGCAGCTTTGGTAGAGGCAGCGGAGAGTGTGAGTAATTGGCTCTGGATGTTTTGAGGGGTAGGGGGAGACTGGCTAGAATTATAGAGGTGTAGTCTCTTTTTACCCTTCCTACAGTCAATTGCTATTTATATTTTTGTATGTGTGTGTGTGTACACACACACACAATTTCCTTCATTTACTGTAAACCGCCCTAGGAATTTATGAACTGAAGGGTGTTGTATGCATAAATAAACTTGTGTTTAGACTTCTGCACAGTTGGGGGAATGGACAGCTTGTATGTTTCAAGTGAACCAAGTGACATAGGAAGGGGAAGTAGACCACAGATTTTCAAGTATGTTACTTGACTGGTGGAGATCTAAGGCAAAAGAGCATATAGGTTCCCCGCAGCCAGTCAAGACTGCCTGTGGAGGACAGAAAAGTTTTCCATCCCTGACTTGGTGGAGGTGGGCCCACCCTGTCTTCTGCCACCACCTGAGCAGACAAATGCCAGACTGAAGCTTGTGGGTGGAGTAAAATATCCAGTATTTGGTGGTTAAAGAGAGAAAACTGGTCCTTGAATAGTGGAAGGTTGTAAAAATGGCACAAACGGTTATATTCTGCACCCTCCTGCAGTTGGGTCACCGATCAGACCTGCCCCCTGAGCCCATCCCTGACTTCGAGAAGAATGAGGATTTCCTTCGAAAAGTCCATCATGTGCTGATGGAGGTAAGGGAACCTCTTCTTTGCCTGTTTCCCACCCCAACCCACAGAAACCTGTCATAATGCAGAGTGTGACCACTAGCCTCAATTTCTAGGAACAAAATCTAGCAGCTTTCCAGTGCTCCGATATCTCCACCTATCTTCTTTCTCTTCACTTTGCCACTTCCTGTTTTCAACTCCCAAAGTGGTGTGCAGTTCCCTTTACCTGCTGTTTTTATATTTCTTCTTGTGCAGGTGGAAGTGGTTGAAGGTGTGCTGAAATGCCCAGATACTGGGCGTGAGTTTCCCATAACTAAAGGGATACCCAACATGTTGCTGAGCGAAGAGGAGACATGAGCTGGTTTGTGTCAATGGAGCTTTGAGAAGCAAGCCTTGTGGGTGAGGGGTGGGTGGGATATGTTGTTGTGGAAAGCCTAGCACCCTTATTTTTCTGTTGGGGGAAGGAGATGCTCGGAATATAATACTGGGTTGCTTTTTATGTGCATGTAAATAAATGCAAGTTCTTGAATCTCGGCGATGAGTGTCAATTTAACTGTGTGGATGTCTTGTCATTGCCCCTCATTGTGCAGTTGCTTGATCTCCCCGTTTCTCAGCCTTATTCTTCACCGTTTTTAAACAGATGCTTCTCTTCTTCCTCCCCCAAGAATACAGAGTGGGTTTAACTGTGCAACGGAATGAGCTTGCAAAGTTCCGAGGTCCCAGAATGAATGGCGGTATTTTAGACTGCAGGCAGGGAATGCCATTTTTGAATGCACTCCTATATCAGTTTATTTAAAAACAACACACCTTAAAAGTAAAAAGCTATCCCAGCAACAGGAGCAGGAAGGCTCTAGCCCTCCCTGATGTGCTAGGTTTTTTGTTGAATGTGCAGGGTGTTCTTTGCAAATCAGGACAGCTTTCCAGAGTAATTTATGGCCTGCAGATGTATGTGGCTCAGTCATCTGTGGCCTGATGCCATTTGTTCAAGCAGGCAAAGTGGTGCTATCCCATCACCGCTCAGAGTCTGCCTCAGTTATCAGGAGATAGAATTTCCTCATCCTGAAATTTGAGGGGGTTAGATGGGAAAGTGCATTCACCCTCCCAGAGTTCCAGTCACTATTACAGAGAATTCAGACATCGAGATGGCAAAGCCTTTTTGATCTGAGGACCACACTGACACTCGGCCACCCCTCCAAGGACCTCATGCCTCTTTCAGCTGGAACATGTGCCAGTGGTGGGTGGGGAAAAGCAGGCGGGATATTGGAGGAGATTCCATAAATTTCTACAAATGCACAAAGATCTCTTCATCCAGGCAAGTAAGAAGCATGGATTATCAGAGTTCAAGGACACATTCCAGCCAGGCACAATCACTCAGGGAGGCTACACAGCAAGACGAGGAAGGGATGTAGTCTAGGGAGAATTCCAAGAGTCTGATAGGGAGGTGGCGATTTATAAATAATAAATGTTGCGATGACCTCCTACCTTCATGGCTTATACAAAAGAATTAGACAGATCATTTCTCGTGGAGAACATTATCAATGGCTATCCTAAGCTCTGCCTCCACTGTCGAAGGCAGTATGGGCCTCTGAATACCAGCTGCTGGGGAATCACATGTGTGGCGGATCCTGACTGTGGGAATCCCATTGTGTTATCCAGTCAGTGTGAGAACAGGATGCTGGACTGGACAAGCTGCCTCTTATGTTCTTAAGTCTTTGGGAAGAAAAACTGAACTATATATCAGAAAGCCCCAGCGTCACAGCCTCCAATATTTCACTGATGTAAACAGAGTTGTTTGTAAGACCTCCAGCTAGTTTATCCCATTTGACCACCTTATGGATGGTTTCTTAGGCCGTTCATTCATTCCTGGGGTGCTTGTAATTTAGATGACAAGCTCAGCTAACTTTTTTCCTAACAGCATACATTGCTCTGTTTGGGGGGGGGGGCAGCCGAAGTTGTTGAGTTTTTTTAAGAAATCAAGGTTTCTTGGGAAATCGCGGGTAAAAATACATTAGCTGCTGCTGGGGGGGGGGCACCAGAAGCTCAGGTAATTCAGTACTTTCAATGCTTTTCAGTGTTTGTGGGTCCAGAGGGCGCACCTGCCCCCTTGGGCTATGCCAATGTTTTCCCCCCGGCCTCATCTCACACACACACGCAGGAAGACAACAGCAGACAGCAGTTGACTGTCAGGCCGCAATGGCCTTTTTAATTTGTTCAGTAATAGAGCTCTCTATGAATGTGTATGTGTAGCCGCCTATACACAAATCAGAGGTATTTATAATATGTACACACACATAATTTAATACAAAAAAAATTATCCAGCTTCTCCTCTCCCCTTCCCCCCCAACCAGGGCAAGGGAGGCTGCAGCCCCACCTCCCGTGTGGGGGGAGGGAAAGGAAGTGAGCCAGAAATGGGGTAGATTTCTTTTTTCCTGCAACAAATATACAGTAAAATATATTGCTATGTACACGGCTCTCAGCTACAGGCCATACAGCCTCCCTCCTTGGTTTAAGTTAGAGCAGGGAAGCTGCAGGCCACCGCAAGTGTTGTTGGACTCCAACTCCCATCAGCCCCTGCAGCCAGTGTGGCCCATGGGAGTTGTAGTCCCAACAGCTGGTGGGCCAACGCAGCTTCCCCTACCCCCCTGGTTTGGCGGGTCAAAAGGGAATTAAGGAGAGGCGGGGAAGAGGTTTTATTTATTGCTTTGGGTGTAAGATGGGGTTGGCTTAATGGGGACGCAGGGAAGAACTAGCTGCTTAGCCTCGTAGTGTGAGGGGAGTTGTGGGAGGGGGGTTGATATGAAATCACACCTGAAAAAAAGCACAAATTGCCTTTTTAACTATTGCTACAAGGGAATTTAAGTGAAAGAACTTTGGATGGAGCGTGAAAGGCTCTGCCTTTTCCCTTCTGCAGAGGAGGAGCGGGGAGGGGGGGGCTGGACTCCCACCATTGCAGCCGCACACTCAAACACACCCCTTTCCCCAATTTTTTTAAGGCAGACTCCATGCAAAGCAGAAACGACGTAAGACACAACCTTCTCTTCCCCCTGCATCACGGGGACCCTCCCCCAAGTTTTAAAATTATTATTATTATTATTATTATTATTATTATTGCTTATAAGTGATAATGCAACATTCCCAGAGGGAGGGTGGGTCTTTGTGAGGGAAAGAGAAATGGGGAGCGGACTATCGTCCCCTGAGAGACGCCCTAATGAAGAGACTCGGTACTAAGGAGGCAGAAAGAAGGTCAAGAAGAAAAGAAAAGTGTTGTGGGTCTTCCTTCCCCTCCCCAAATCTGTCTCCCTCCTTATTTCTGGAGAGCTGTGGATCTATGGTTTCGACACTCTCACCCTCATTAAGGTGCATTTGGCTGGGCCCAGCCCAGGGGCAAAACCAAGATGGCGTCTGAGTGGTGCAGGAAAGAGGCCGTGAACCTGCCGTCTCTGCTCTCCATCCCGTGCTATCCCGTAGCTGCATCCTGGGGCAAGAACAAACAATTCAACACCCCCCCCCCAACACACACACACGTGCACACACACACAACCCTTCCCAACAACTACCCTTCCTCTCCCCCCTCCATGCCTCGCAAATGCAATATGGCTTCCAGGCTAGAGCTACAGTGGCTAACACCCCCCCCCGCCCTCCCCCAAGTTAATAAATTAAAAATTAAAGTATGGCTTCCAGTGTGAATGTCAAAACTTTCTCTGTCTCCCTTTCTCCCTGTCCCACGTTGCGGCAGCCCAGCCTCTGACATCCAGAAGGGCTGGTGTTTTTTTTTTTAAACTTCTCTGCCTCCCCCATGGGGTCCGTTCTCTTCAGAAAAGAAAAGAAAAAAAGTCGGCCTCAGTGCAAAGCAATGGGCAGCTATCACATTTGCATACATTGAAATGCGTTTTTTTTAACATGAGACAGAGGAGCAGCGGTTCCGGGAGGGGGAGGAATTGTGTGGGAGGGAAAAACCCAAGCCAGGCCTTTGGCCCCCCGTTCCATTTCTGCACGCGTCCCGTCCCCCCCACAACAATCCCCGATAACCAGTCAGTCTGTACTTTGCTCCCCTCCCCAAATCCTGTCCCCCGCCCTCCCCTCCCGGCCTCCTCGTTCAGTCCATCATTGCTTCCAGCATCTCCAGGAAAAGCTTATGCATGGGGACCTTGCCCTCCAGTTTGAGGCTGTAGAAGTGGTGGAGGACGCGGGTGGCTGTCTGGCGGAGGAGGGGCAGCGTGAGGAGGAGGCGGCCGGCCCGGCGGGGCTCCTCGGGGCGCCTCGACGCTTCGTATTCCAGCAGGGCCTCGTGTAGCACGTCCCGGAGCCGCTGCACGGCTGCCATGTCCTCAATATGCACAGAGTCTGGAGGAAACAGGAAGGGTGGGGAATAGATGCACACAGAAGCGATTAGGACCATCCTAGCTTCAGTTTGCCGTTCTTGGACAGGGGCAGCCTGGCCATGGTGATTCATGCACTGAGATTGCTGAGGGGCACTTTTTAAAACCTGTATAGGGATGTTTATAATGTTTGATGTTTTATTATGTTTCTATATATGCTGGAAGTCACCCAGAATGACTTGGGAAATCCAGTCAGATGGTTGGGGCTCTATTATTTATACATACATACATACATACATACCCTGCCCATCTGGTTGGGTTTCCCCAGCCACTCTGGGCAGCTCCCAAAACAATATTAAAAACAATATAAAACATCTAACTTCCCTAAACAGGGCTGCCTTCAGATGTCTTCTAAAAATCGTGTAGTTGTTTATTTCCTTGACAAC
The DNA here is from genome assembly GCF_009819535.1 of Lacerta agilis. Lineage (NCBI taxonomy): Eukaryota > Metazoa > Chordata > Lepidosauria > Squamata > Lacertidae > Lacerta > Lacerta agilis. The sequence continues at coordinate 29,164,531 of NC_046328.1, read as the reverse complement.
TGATGGGAGGGCGTTCCACAGGGCGGGTGCCACCACCGAGAAGGCCCTCTGGCTGGTTCCCTGTAATCTCACTTCTCGCAGTGAGGGAACCACCAGAAGGCCCTTGGAGCTGAACGATGGGAGTGGAGACGCTGCTTCAGGTATACTGGGCAGAGGCAGTTTAGGGCTTTAGACTTAGGGATAGTCACACACCCACCTCACAGGGTTGTTGTGAGGAGAATATGGAGAATCTGTGCAGAGCAATGTATGCCACACCCTGGAGGAAAGGTAGGATATAAACACAACAATAAACATTGTGGGAAAACACCCCACCTCACCCGCCTGGCACTTCTATGCCTGTGAAAGGGACTCACCAGAGTTGGCAAGCGCCAAGGCCTTGAGAAGCACATATTCCTCTCGCTCCAGGCGCAGGGCCCGGTACTTGCGCACAAGCTGCAGAACCACCCCGCTGAGCTCCAGTAGCCCCGCCGCCCTTGCCGCCTCCTCGTCCAGAGCAAAGTCCTCTGCGAAGACGATCTCGTCCTCGCAGGGCAACGAACGCCAGGCCACCCCCAGCAGCAAGACCTCCAGCCACACGCTCTGCAGTACAGACATTTGGTCCGCCAAGGACAGCGCCGGAAAACCTGAGCCAGGAAGGACAGAACAGGAAAGAAAAAGATGAGGAGGGATTAATTCACAGCTAACTAGCTGTTTGCAGGGTGGCCTGTGGCGAGCAGAAACTGATTCCAAGCAACCAAGTGTGGATGCTTGGAAATGATTTATTTATTTTTTTGGATGAGGTTCCTGTCAGGTGGATTTGTTGCTGGTTGACTGACTGAACCCAAAGAGTAATCATTAATGGTTCCACATCATCCTAGGGAAAAGTGACAAGTGGGGTACTGCAGGGTTCTGTCCTGGGCCCATTGTTGTTCAACATCTTTATAAATGTGTTGGATGAAGGAATTGAGGGGAAGCTCATCAAATTTGCGAATGACACCAAATTGGGAAGGGTAGGTAATGCAGCAGGAGACAGAATCGTAATTCAAGATTACCTTCGACTAGAGAACTGGGCCAAAACTAACAAAATGAATCTCAAAAGAGACAAATATCGGGTTCTACACTCAGGCAAGAAGAACCAGCAGCACAAATATAAGACGGGGGACACCTGGCTTGCTAGTAGTACATGTGAAAAGGATCTAAGGGTCTTAGTAGACTATAAGCTTAACACAAGTCAATAGTGTGATGCAGCAGCAAAAAAGCTAATGCTATTCCAGGCTGCATCAAGAGAAATGTAGCTTGGGAAGATGACCCTTGTGGTCCCTCCCAACTCTACAATTCTATGAATAGAGTGGTAATATTTTGCCTTGATCAGACTACACCTAGAGCACCATGTCCAGTTTTGATCACAATTTAAGAAGGATGCTAACAAGCTGGAATGTGTGCAAAGGAGGGCAACTAAGATGATCCAGGGTCTGGAAGCCAAGCCTTATGAGGAATGGTTGTGAGAGTTGGGTATGGTTAGCCTGGATAAGAGGAGACTGAGGGGAGATATGATAGCCATCTTCAAGTATTTAAAGGGTTGCCACATGGAAGGTGGAGCAAACTGTTGGAGTATCAGGTTAACACAGGGTTAAACCTGGAGAGGATATGACATCCCACAGCTGGATGTTGACATTGTTGTATTGCTATTGCTATTCTCTGTGTGTAGTGGTTGCTTGTGTGTGAGCTGAAGAGCACAATGCAAGAAGAATGTGCTCCAGGCTAATCTGTATATAGTTTGCAATAAACGTAGTTTTTAGAAGAAAAGCTACAGACTCCGAAGCCTTTATTAAGCCAAACAATCCAGGGACGAAGCTGCGTTTTGCTCTGCTGAGACTGCTAATTAAAGTGCCTAATGGGGAAGCGCACGGACCCAAGACGTGAGTACACGATGGCCTGTCGGCTCAGAAACCCCCCAATACTTCTATACAAACTTGTATTCTCCTGCTTCAGAGGGGAGGACCCCCCAAAATGGCTTCAAGCTACAATAAAGGAATTTCCAACCGGACATAGGGAAGAACTTTCTGATGGCAAGAGCTGTTCTACAGTGGAGCAGTCTTTTCCAGAAAGTGGTGGGCTCTCCTTCATGGGAGGTTTCTAGACAAAGTTTGGATGGTCATCTGTCATGGATGCTTTAACTCCACACAGGTAGCTAGGAGTCGCTGGGAGAGAGTGGATGGCAGAAAAAGAGAGAGCAATGGGGTGCCCCACCCACCACCACCAGCTCTGGATCCCAACGGAGTATTCCTGAGCCTTGTGCCAAGCTCAGCAATGGACCAGAAGTCGTCATGGGTCTTTGGACAGTGGCAAGGTAGTATCTGCGCAACAACCGGACAGGCATGACCTCGAGCCAACCCTTCTCTCTCACCTGGTATGTTTTTGGCCCAGCCGATGATGACCACGATCTCCCGGTCAGCCAGATCGCACAAAGTGCTCGCTGCTTTGGCGGGACTGTCAGGAAGTGCAGGGTCGGGCATGGCGTACAGCTTCTCAGGCTCCGCCACCAGCAAGTGCGACACCATTGTGTTCATTGGAGCTGCAGGGAGCGGGGGTGGAAGAAAGAATGGTGAGGATCAAAGATGAAAGAAAGAGAAGTGTCAGGAGTAAGCCGTACACTCCAGATTCACAAATCTCCCTTTCTGGACTACAACTCCCATGATCCTTGATCATAGACTATGCTGGCTTGGACTGATGGGAGTTGGAGTCCAATAGAGTTCAGAGAGCCACATGTTCCTCAAGTCTTGATCTAATCAGGGAAGTGGGCCAAAGGAGGACCCATGTTTCTCTCTCATCTTTCCTCATTTTGTCATCAATCAGCTGTATCTGCCTGGCTAAGAGCCATTTTAAACACAAGAAAAATCAAGATGACACAATCCTCCTGGAACTATGGCACTCCAGAATGCACCACATATTGTGTGTTTGTGGGTAAAACACATGTCTGAACGCTTCCCAAGGATAGAACAACTTCTTCCCTGCTTGTGGGAAGTTAGCCTATTAGGGATCCTGGAATAACGGGGGGGTAGTTGCTTTCAGTATTTTTAGTACTTTCTGTTACGACAATCAACGATAACAAACTTCAACAAAGTATGCAGTAGTGATGTTCTGTTCACATTACCCACTTTCCTTTTTGAATTTGCATATGCGTTACAACCCATTAAAGCACTGACGACTCTGCGGACAGCATAAGCGGGATTTATATTTGTAAACTCCTTAGAAGCCTGTTTAGCAGTAATTCACATATAAACAAATAAATAAGCTTTCTCTCGGATGCACCCATTTTTAAATTTACACTAGAAAGGGGAACAATCAATTGTTCAATGCCCTGCCCTCTCAATAGTACAGGCCAGGAGGGCAATACTGCATGTTCTACAACCCGAAAGTGTAGATGTTAAATCCTGGCCTACGCTCTCTTCTTCTTCCTCCCAGGGTTGTGCCTGCCAGGTTGCCAAGGTAACAAGCATTGCTCACATCAGAAACCCTTTCCAAGGGGATAATTCCACAGTGAGAACAGTACCATTCGTGGCTCCTTAAGGTTAGAAGGAGAGACAAAAGGAAGCCCAGCTTCAAAAGGGGGGAAAGACAGAGCATTTTCTGGTTCAATAAAACACTCCGGAGTCCAAGGAAAGCCAGCCTATATGAGACACTTGTAGGGATAGAACCTCAGGTCCAGGAGTGAAATGCGGCCCTCCAAGCCTTTCTATCTGGCCCTCAGAACTCTCCTTGGGCCAGACCCCTTCACTGGCTCTGCTTTGAACCCTCCTTGAGTGTTTTGGCCTAGCTGAACAGCATCCTTGAACTCCAGCAATGCCTCTTGCTTGCTTGGAAGAATGGTACAGACAGGTGAGTGTGGAAAACTAGCCCGATGTACAAAGGCAAAACAAATAATTCTTTCCGTCACCCTCTTTTGCTTCTGGACCTGCTCACCGCTGGCATGTGCCCCCCGGAACATCGCCCAAAGGAGAATGTGGCCCCTGGCTTGAAAAAATGTTATCTGGCTCTGGGATGGAGACAAAGTCAAGTACACTTCTGTATGGGTCACATGCCCTGGGCCCCTTTTGTCCCCAAACTCTTCTGGATAAAAGTCTGGGGTTCCGGGGGGGGGGGGGCACCGCAGTCCTTTACCTGGTTTCTTGGTGGTCGCCGTAGCAATCTGTGGGGTGACGAATGCACTGGGGTAAGTGGCACCCTCCACCTCAGGCCGGCGCTTGTACTTCTGACGCCCTCCTCGCACCCGGTCGAGACGTACCCCTGAAGAAGACCAAAGTCGATTCAGAACATTTTCAACCTGTTAGGAGTTTGCTCTTCCTCCTGCAATTCCCCTCCCCTCCCAGCCATTTCACATTCGCTGTGCGCCCTCCCGCCCCGTCAACCTTGGTGCCCCGTCAGAGGTTTAGGCCCCGAGGCTCAAGGCCGTACCTTCCTTCAGCATGCCCACACGCAGGCACTTGGTGAAACGGCAGGCCTGGCAGGCTTTCCGGCGCCGCTTCGTGATCTCGCATTCGTTGGTGGCCGGACAGCTATACTCAATGCTGCCTGAGAGAGAAAGAGAAAGGGTCGGAAAGCTAAAAAAAACCCTATAGTATAAATAATATATATGTAGTTATTCAAAAATATTAATTTATTTATTGCATTTATATCCCCCCCCAAGGAGCTCAGTGTGGCATACATGGTTCTCCTCCGCCCCCATTTAATTCCCACACAACCTTGTGAGGTAGGGTAGGCGGAGAGGAAGTGACTGAGTCCAAGATCGCCCAGCGAGTTTCCTGGCTGAATGGGGATTTGAACCCTGGCCACCCAAGTCCTAGCCTAACATTCTAACCACTGTACTTCTTGACCCCGACTTTTGACACTTGAGGTGTATATTTTTAGGACACACCTAATTTCTGTGTGATATTGAAGTACTGTGTAAACACACACACACAATATTTCAATATTAATAATGTTTTAATTGTTGTAACCTGCCCTAGGACCTTAGGGTGAAGCTCAGGTAATAAACTGTAGTAGTAGTAGTAATCAGCACTGGCTCTTGCATTTTGTTGAAAGAAAGCATTTTTATATCAAAATGATGTTTTCATTTTAAGTGGAAGCTTCAGTCATGAGTTCCGAGTTTTGGGTTTGTTTGTTTTTTTGGTCTCTCACCCTTTAATAGGACATTTTAAATTCAGATGTCTTGTAAGGACATCTCCTTTTGCCCACACTTTCCTGACCCTGTTTTTCATTTTTTAATTTGTTTAGTTTCACTGGATTTCTGTTTTTAATTTGTTTTTAGAAGCTTTTTACACTACTGTTCTACTGTTGCTGGATTGTTGTTGCTTTATTTTTGTTTTAATAATATCGCTTAATGCTTTAAAGTTGTACACCACTTAGCAGAGGTTTTTTTTTAAAAAATTAAGCAATGCTTCTAAATAAATAAAATAAAAACCTATGTTGCAGCAAAGAAGACAAAAGTTCGCAGCTCGCGTTAGTCATACACAGAGTAAACTCCACTGAGATGAATGGACGTGACTAATTTAGGGTCATTGCCAGTCAGTGTCAGTAGATAATACTGAGCTAGATGAAGTAATGGCCTGACTTGAGATAAAGTAGCTTCCTATGTTCCAAATGCCGCAATAGCCAAGTGGAACCTCCAGGTGCAGTAATAGTATACCTCAAATTACTTGTTATGAGGCGGGAGAGGCTGCTGCCTTCGCAGCCTGTTTGTGGGCCCTTCTTGTGCTTTTATCCATCAGCCCCTATCCAGTGCTACAAAACAGACCAAGGAAGCGCTATCAGTGCTAGGATTCAGGAATGACACAATTTCAGGAAGTATTTCTTCATGGAATACATACTTAACTTATGGAATTCCCCCACCACAAGATGAGGCAACGACACTGAGCTGAAATGGCTCTTTTCTTAAATTCCGTAAGTTCATGGAGGAAGAGAAGTCAATTGGGAAAAGTGTGCGGGCTCAGTCGTACAGCATGAGACTCTTCATGCTCAACATTTTGCCCAGCATCGGGTTCAGGCCCGACGTTGGGCAAAACATTCCTGCATTGCAGGGGCTTGGACTAAGTGATTCTCATGGTCCCTTCCAACTCTATGATTCTAGGACATCCAGAGAGAGAGGGAGAGAGAGGAAGAGAGAGTCTGCCTAAAGCCACATTCATACCATACATTTTAAACAGCATTGTACCATGCTAAACAGCCACATCTTCCCCTAGAGAATTATGGGAGCTGTAGTTTCTTAAGGGTGCTGAGAATTGTTAGGAGGAGGCCCCTATTCCTCACATAGATAAAAGTTTCTGATAATTGTTAAGCAACCAATCTCTCTTCCCAGGGAACTCTGGTAATTGTAGCTTTGTGAGGGGAATAGGGGTCTCCTAACCGCTCTCAGCATCCTCAACAAACTAAGGCTCCCAGAATTCTTTGGGGGAAACCATGTCTGTTTAAAGAGGTATCACAGTGCTTTTAATGTACGGGGGAAACGTGGCCAAACATGGTGAGGAATCCCTGAAGAACAGCCAGGACCAAAAGAAGAAGTTAATAACATGAAAGGAACCAAAGGCCTATCCAATCCCAGCATTCTGCTCTCACGGTGGCCAACCAAATGCCTATGGGAAGACCACAGGCAGGACATGGAAGCAACATCAGTCTCCCTACTGGTATTCGAAAGGTAGGCTGCCTCTGATCCTAGAGGTAGTCTAGAGCAGTGTTTCCCAAACTGGGGTCTCCAGCACTACAACTCCCATGATCCCTAGCTAGCAGAGCCAGTGGTCAGGGATGATGGGAATGTAGTCCAAAACCAGCTGCAGGCCCAAGTTTGGGAAACACTTATCTTTTCCCAAGACTTTTGTCTCTCCACACTGTGCCACATTTTATGCACCTCTTCCCGCTTACTCTAAACTCCCAAAGCCTCAAATACTGGAGCCTTTCCTCACAAGCACACCCAGGGATGGCTATGGGCAGAATTCCTGCATTGCAGGGGGTTGGACTAGATGACCCTTGGTCCCTTCCAACTTTACCATTCTATCATTCTAAGGGAGTTACTTCACCCCCTTGTTCAGTTCTTTTTCTTAACCTGTTCCAGCTCTACAAGATCCCTTTTTGAAGCATGGGAGCCAGTACCGTACATAGCATTTCAAGTGCGTACTGCACCACAATTTGCATAAAGACATAACCTTGGCAGGGTTTCCCCCCACCCCCCTTTTCAAACCGTTTCCTAAGGATTCCCAACATGGAATTCACATTTTTCACAGCTGCTGCACACTTGATCGCAGCAATTTAATTATAGTACTTCTTACAGACCAACTTGGTAAAATGCATCCTATAGGTTGGTGCTGTTTTCCACAGCAGCTAGGAATTTACATTCAAAAGGTGTTTTTTGGGGGGTGGGAGGGTTATGGGAGACCTTTTAATGATTTTAACGACGTGATGTGCTGATGCTGGATGCTGTAAATGTCAATTAAACTCTGTTAATGGAGAAAACTATGTGTGAGCAAGAAGCGAGGGAGTTTGCTTTTGCAAAGCCCTTTCATAATGTGCAATAAAGTTCATTCATACTCACGACTTCCTACAGTTTTATTAATCTCCACAAGTAAAAGGGACTTCTTTCTCCACCCCCTCCCCAAGTAAGCTGAACATTTAGGAAAGAGACCTAGAACATCCCTGAACAGCACAGGCCCCCCTCCACACCATGGTGCCAGCCCTGTTAACATCTATTCACCGTGATAGTTAAATAGAACCTCACTTTTAAGAGACAGTCTACCAGGGGGCAACAAGCGTCTCAGAAAGGTCTGTCTGTCATCGGAACAACAGGATGTGAGACTAGATCAGGGGTGGGGAACCTGGATCCTTCCGGACTACAACTCCCATCATACTTGACCACTGACAACGCTCACGGGGACTGATGGGAGTTGTAGTCCATCACCATCTGGATGGCCAAAGGTTTCCCACCCCTGGACCAGATGACCTGATCCAGCAGGTGCTCTTTCTTTTTAGGAACATCAGAAACTGCTTTATAGCAAGTCAGCCCATTGGTCCATCTAGCTCAGTACTGCCTACCCTGACTGGCAGCTGCTCTCCCGGGTTTCTGGTAGTGGGTATTCCCAGCCTGACCCAGAGATGCCGGAAATTGAGCCTGAAACCTTCTGCGTGCAAAGCAGATGCGCTCTCACTGCCCTTCCCCAAACAAAGACCCCTTTTCTTCCCTAACAGTAGGGGACCCCCAGACTTCTCTTGCAGCGCTCAGGCAGGAGTGGCCTACCTTGGATAGTCCTCTTGAAGAACGCCTTGCAGGCCTCGCAGGAGGCCACGCCATAGTGGTACCCTGAGGCAACGTCCCCGCACACCAAGCACAGCCGCTTGGGCATGGCACTCAGCATATACTTCCCCCGCCCCGGGGGCTCGTCTGGGTCGTCATCATGGCGTCGCCGGGAGGCCCCCGTCCCGGCAGGCAGCACCCCAGCAGTCTCAAGCTCTTGTGGGGCTCCGCTGGCGCTGGTGTCAGAAGACCCACTGGGGCTGTGCTGGGCGAGGCTGTCTGGGGAGGCCGGCTCCGTTTTGATGAAAAACTCTGCCCGGCGTTCCCGGGATGACATGGCTGGAGAGGGCTGCAGGAAAGAGGACACAGATGGGGTGCGTCAGAGAAGAGCTGCTACAGAATACAAAAAAAAACCCCTGAACCAATGTTGGGAAATATTTCCCTTTCCTAGGTCACATTTACAACACTATTGATGCCACTTTAAAGAGCCATGGCTCCCCCCCTTCCCAGAATTATGGGAGGTGCAGTTTATTAAGGGTGCTGAGAGTTGTCCGGAGACCCCTATTTCCCCCCCAAAAGATACAACTGCTAGAGCTCCCTGGGAAGAAAGATTGACTGATAAATCACTCTGTGCACCTTTAATTCCTAGGATGCTTTGGGGGAAAGTCACGACTGTATTGAGTGCTTTAAAATGTGTAGTGCAGGTGTAGATCGAGCATCTTAAAAACTGACTGAGTTGCACAGGTTAAGTCCATTTTCTACCAAATAAAAAATAAAAAAAATGGCCGGAGCCCTTCAATGTGATAAAACTTAAAGGTGGTGTTCAAAGGCAGATCTTTAAAACAACGATGATTAATCCGTTTCTCACTCGGAAGGGACTACAATCACAGAATTCGGTGGCTGGGCTGTGACAAAGAGCAGAGAGCCACAGTGCGCCGTCCCAAATCCTACCCTGTCAATTGGATGTGTGTCACAAACCCACTACCCAATCAGGGACCAGCATGGAGTTTTTTTGGGGGGGGGGCTAGGCCAGGTTAGCCAACTAGGGGGAGAATCTGACGACAAATCAGTCAGAAGAACCGAGTCAGGGCGTGGGGGGGGGCGGTACGGGACGGGACAACAGCCCCAGTAATTTCATCAACCTGAGTTTAGGGGGCCTCCAGTTCCACTGGTCAATCTGGGGAGCTGCCCCCCACTGAAGGAAGTGATAGCGTATACCCCAATTCTACATTCAACTCCATTAATGGAGGCAGAGCAAGGAAGAGCTTTTGGGATGGCCAACCGTGGCTTAATTCAGACAGGCCAAGAGACTCTCTTCAAAATTTACTGCCCTTTTGGCACCATCCTATGTGTGGAAATGCGGGGGGAGATTGTTCCGCGCTCCATGAAGGCCCTACCATGTAGGCCTCCCCCCGCCCCCTTATCTTGTCAACCTACACACTGTCCACCCCACACCTGCTGGCCTGGGATCCAGCATCCTGCCAGGAGAATGGAGGAGCCTCAAGGTCACTCCAGGGAGATACAATCAGGCACCCAGGCAGGGCTGGAGATGGCATCAAAGGCAGTGCACTCTTGCTGCCTCCAGTCTGGTCCTGTCCTGTCCCTCGGCCGCCTCTTCGGAGAACAGTAACATTCTGGGGCTTTGGGAGTTAAATGTAAACACGCAGAGGACAGGAATAGCCGCTTGGCTCAGCAACCTGACATCTCTTCTCTGACCCCTCCCTGCCCCTGCAACTTCAATGCAACAAAGATTAACCCTCCCACACATGAATTGTGCTCCCCCCCCTCCATCTCCTGCACACCTTAGGTTAAGGCTCTCTGCCCCCCACCTCTTCGGGGCACTGGATTGTTGAGGTTTCCTCCCATAACCATCCAAGATTTCATGTCCTGGCTACAAATTGGGAGGTGTTGTTGTTGTGTCTCTCTGCCCTCCCCTTTCTGAGTTTGGAGAAGGGGCAAAAGTGACCACGGAGAGCCGTTTTTAAATACCCCTCCTCAAAGCAACTAGGCCTGCAGTGCAGGGTTGTGAGGAGGAAATGCAAATATGACTTTTGAATTGTACTGCTTTCACATTTCGACGTTTGCCGCCCTGGGCTCCTTTGGGACGAAGGGCGGGATACAGATTCCGTAAAAACATAAAATTGATAAAAAATACTGTATTACTAATAATAAGCGCCTGCGGTTCATTACCCAGCATTATTAATGTGTTCTGAGCAGTGCCCTGAGCTAAAGAGAAAGTCCAATAATCATCCTGGGACAGTGTCTTTAACTCCAGGCACGCAAGACACCTCTTAGCACACGCTCTGCCCCCGCACCCCTAAGTGACACCCCCTCTGTGTCTCTATTAATAGGTTTACCCTCCCCACTTTTGCCAGGCCAGTCAAAGGACCTTTGTCCTCTGTGGATCAGTGCATCATCACTTACCCAATCGGGGACAAGAGTAGAGTTTATGCAAGAGGAGGAGGGGAGCAACATGGGCCAGAGAGAGGGGGCTAGGTGACATTGCCCAACTTTCTCCCACCCCACCACACACACCCCAGCAAGCAGAAGCCGTTCAGAAGAGTCCATGTGCACATCGGCCACAGACTTCCGATCATTCTCAGGACTCCATAAAGCAGGAGACTTTGTGAAATCAGGGCAGCTGTCTGAACCTCCCGGACACCTCTGCACACCAAATCCCTGCAGCTGAACAATGTGCGGTCATGTTTTCTTGGGCTCCATGTGGAAAGCCTGTGTGCCCATGACCTTTGACCCTTCTGCAGTTCACTTCTGTCACTCTCCCCCCCACACCCCACTTACTATGGGCCGCAGTGCCCCCTAGTGGCCGAATGGTGAGGCCAACTGGGCAAAAGAGACAGGGCACTCTCACGTCTGAGCCCTCTCCGTTCACACGTGCCCAGGCGCGCATGAGTTTGCTATGCACATGGCTGCGAAAAGGTTTCCCCAACCTGGCAGCCGCAGGGGGTATATGCGAACCGTGTCTGTACACACAAGGGAGACTTCTCCACTCATCTGGGCGCAGCACATCAACATCTCCATGTGCGGCTGTGAGCACATCAGTGCGCCCTCCTTGTACATACGCAAGCATTTCTTTTTCTCTTTCCATGCCCTTGCACCTAGGCAAGCAGGCCTACACAGGTGCCTACGTGGGACTCACCCACACCCGCACAACACACAATATCCGCACTATGTGACCTTAAATCATGTCCCCCACCCACCGCCGGCTGCGCCATGCCCCACACTGCTTGGCCCCGGGTCTGCGCACTCTGCTGCAGGAGCAAGAGCACGACTCTGTCTGGCGGTGTCAACAGGGAGAGCCACACAAGCACTTTCATGCCCCTAGTCTGTGCCCACACATTTCTCCACTCCCCCCACACACATGATTTTTGCCCTCTGCCACACTAACAGAGGCACTGCAACAGACGTGTGTACACCTGCCTGCCTGCCCGTAGTACACCGATATCTATTTGCATGTGAGTGAGTTCTGGCGCACTTGGGGGCGCCGGCGCGTCTATCGACGCGCGTCTGCCCCCGAGCGGGGGGCACCGTGGTGTGTCCCCCACCCACTTCCAGAAGCCTGCCTGCCCCCGCCCCCTGTTTTCTGGCTCTCTTTCCCTGCAAGGCAACCAACCTCCCACAACGAAAGCGCCGGTCACATGGAGCCGGTTTGGAGAAGGGGGCTGGGATTGGGGGGGGGCGCGATCGTCAGAATACACCCCGCTTCCTCCTCCTCCTCCTCACGATCACACTGACCTTGGTCGCAGGCAAGGGGGGCTGGGAGCTGCAGGAAGCGCTGGCGGCGGCGGGGTCGCAGCTGTGTCCGAGCGGGGCGGCTCAGTGGCCCCGCGCGCCGGGGACCGGCCGGGCCATGGGCTGGGGCTGCGCGCTCGCTCCTCGCTCCGGCTGTAGGACACAAAAGGACATCGCAACCCACTTCCTACTCGGCTTCCTCCAGCTGGTGGGGGCGGGGCCTGGAGATGAATATGCAGAGCAGAGGGGCGGGGACAACGCGATTCCCCCCCCCACCCCACCCGCCCCGTCTCTCCAAGGCGCTTGCTGCGCTCTTCTCAACAACGCGCGCCGGCCGCGGCTGCTGGCAACGTGGCGCCCGGAGAGGAGCAGCAGCAGCAGGAGGAGGAGGACGCGGGGCGGGCTAGGGAAAGGTCGTCTCTTGCTTAGCGCCCCCCGCGTGGTTGGGCGGGGGGGGGGGCAACCAGCCCGATCGCGGGGGGGGGGAGACTTAGGTGCGTGCGCGTCGGTCCCGCTCTCCCCGCAGCCCCGCTTCTCAAGGTCACCCGGGAAATGGAACCTACCAGTTAAGGAGAATGAGCTCCGTGGAGCCTCCACTGCCAGGGGCACTCTACCTACTGGTAGGACAAGCAAGGAGAAGGGACAAAAGATAAGGAGAGCTTTCCGCAGGCAGGTTCATTGCCCACCGGCCAGTCTTGAGCCAGGCACAGCCGGCATTCGGTTCTTCTTGCCGTGGCAGCCAGAGTGCGGTTGACCTCCGCACGGTTTCCAGAAGCGAGTGAAGCATGTGAGATCCTGGCAGCGAAAACAGCAACAGAGTTTTGTGGTACCTTAAGGCTTAACAAATGTGCTACCCGCAACCTTCCCCAACCTATCGATGTTTCGGGCTACAAATGGCATCACCTTAGCCAGCATTACTTCATTTATTATTATTATTATTATTATTAATGTTTTATGTAGTTATACATGATATTTTTTTTACAATTATTTGTTACAAGTGGGTTCTGCAACAAAATGTTGCAGCGTGGAGTGCTTCTGGTCTTGGCAACTGCTAGCTTGCCAGCTATGCCCTTTCCCAGAAAACTCCGTTCCATTCCCCCATCTGCTTCCACATCCCAACAGTCAGCTAGCATTTTGTTCCCACTGAGCATGCTCAGTCCTTGAGCTGAGTGTGAGTGTGAGTTCCCCTTAGGATTCTTCCCCCTTTAAAGTTTTTTTGACCAGTAAGCCCACAACATACATTCATTTTTCTTACACAAACACAACCTTACACGGGCATCAAACAAACAGATAGGAAAGACAAGGGGGAAAGCCAAATAGGCAGTAGGGGGGAAAAAAGTCAGGAGGAGGCGGGAGAGCAGGAAACAACAGTTGGCCTTCCCATCAGCCATTGCACTGACCCTGGGAGAGTGTTTGGGCATCAGAGTTGGAGAGTGAGAGAGGGCCTAGCAAGGGCATGGAGAGCAAGCGGAGGTGGTCTGAGAGCAAGCGGAAGGTGATCTTAGCTAGCCCTCCTGGCTTTACGTGTTTTTGCATTTGTGGGCTTACTGTATTTGCAAATCTTGAGGCTCCCTTGAGCCTCCTCATGCCTTCCTCTTTTGCACGGACAGTGCTGTTTCAAAAGACTTGACCCTTAAGAATGAATTCACTATAAGTAGATAGGATTATTATTAATGTTAACGACAAAAGCTTGAAAGATTGCCACTACCCAGTGCCGTCTTTAGCAGATGTGGCGCCGGGGTGCAAATACCCGCCCAGTGCCCCCAAATTACCATGGATAGTGGAGGGGGGGAAGCTGCACACTGCCAGCCATGGGGGGGTACGTGCAACTCCCCCATGCCGCTGTGGGAGGGCAATCCCCACAGAGGCTTGGGAGGCAAGCTGCACGCCTGCCAGCCATATGGTTGACGGGGCGCAGCTGGCAGGCGTGCAGGGAAAGGGGAAGCAGCCAGCAAAGCCGCGCAGCTCCCCCACTTGCTGGGGCGCCCCTGAGAGGCTGGTGCCCTGGCGCAATGCACCACTAAGCCCTATGGGAAAGACGGCTCTGCCACTACCATAACGAGACACAACAGTAAGTGAAACTAGCTTAGCAAAAGCGAGCCGGCTATGGTTTGGCTTAGCGTTACGTCCAAACTTGAGGATTGTAGTTTATCTCCCCAGACAAACAAACCACAAGCAGTAAGACACAGAGCAAACCTTTGGCTACAAATCTTGGCAACCCAATCATGGCAGAGGAGGATCATAGAATTTGGCACCATATCATAGTGTGTGAGACAAAGGGGGGGTGGGAGAGAGAAGGAGAATTATTGGCCCAAGGCCACTGAGTCCGTTCATAACTGAGTGGGGATTCGAACCCTGGTCTCCCAGGTCCTAGCCCAACACTCTAACCACTACACCACACTGGTTCTAGGCTGCCTTTCAAGACATCGCCCTCTCGCAAAACTTAAGTCCATGCTCATATCAAATTCATTTTGAACAGCTGAAAAAAAGAACGATTTAATTAAAACTAGCCATTTAAAACCAGCAGTGATATGTGCTGTTAGAAAAGGTCGGCTGAGCCCAGCATTTAAATTACAAGCACCAGGGGAATAAATGGGTTTTAAACAGGCCTTTAAAACCATCAATAAGGTGATCAAATCCCTCTTTGCATCTGTGAAATGTTGCAAGGTGCGATACTTGGGCTCTCTAGCTCTCTGATCCACTAGGGTTGCTGGATCAGGCCAATAACCCATCTATTCCAGCATCCTGTTCTCACAGTGGCCAAATCCCATCTATTATTATTATTATTATTATTATTATTATTATTATTATTTATTCCGCCCTATACCCGCAGGTCTCAGGGCAGTTCACAAGATAAAATCACAATATAAAAACATAAAATACATAATATAAATATAAATAATATATATAAATAAAAACAAGAACAACACCAACCCCCCGCCAACACATTTTAAAAAGGGCATTCTGTTTAGCTGTCTGAAGGCATTCTTCCTTTTATCTGTCCAGAATCTCCCACCATTCAGGATTGTTTGTTTGACTTATATACCGCCCTTCATCAAAAGATATTCAGGGTGGCTCCCAAGATGAAAACACGAAATAAAAGCACAAATAAATAATTAAAGCAGAAACGACAAAACAATAACCACCACCACCACCCTCCCACAAATGCATATAAAAAGGCTATAGAATATTGACTAGCCAAAGGCCTGGTTGAAAAAGAACATTTTTTTTTTTTTTGCCTGGTGCCTAAAGGTGTATAATGAAGGCGCCAGGTGAACCTTCCTGGGGAGAGCATTCCACAAACAGGGAGCCACTGCAGAGAAGGCCCCGTTCTCGTGTTGCCACCCTCCGGACCTCTTGTGGAGGAAGTACACAAAGAAGGGCCTTGGATGGTGATCGCAGAGTCCGGGATGGTCTATATGGGGAGAGGCGGTCCTTGAGGTATTGTGGATGTCCCTGGATTCTAGTATTAAGAGAGATGGGGCGGCGGGGGGGGGGAGTGTCTCCCTGTCCGCTTCCTCTACGCTCCCTGCATAATTTTATACGCCTCTCTCATGTCCCTCCCTTTCTTGCCTTTTCTCTGAACTTGGAGGGGAAAAGCCCCAAATGTTGTAAGCTTTCCTCGTGGGGGAGTTACTCCAACTCCCTCGATCCTTCCAGTTGCCCTTTCCTTGCGCAATGGCTTTCCCGCCTGGTGTGGGGCAGCGTGTTTCCAGCTGGTACCGGTTCTAATTGTTCCAAAGGGCGGGTGGGACCCACATGCGAAACCCGCCGCGCAACAAAGCGTCCTGCCCTGGAGCTCAGCTGCCTGCCCGGCCCCTTCTCGGCCTCCTCCTCCTCCTCCTCCTCCACCCCACCAGCCTTCACAGGCATACCCTGCCCTGTCTTCTCCCACCAACCCCAAACACCCTGCACACGCCCTCTTCTCCTGGAGCGAACCCACTTTGCTTTGAGCGGAGGAACCAGCCTCAGCTACTCTGCCTGTTTTGACAAATCTTGAGTCATACGCTCAAGAATCCTGCAGGGTGTGGGTGTTCCTTTTCATCTGCCATCCCTGCCCACCCCCACCCCCCATACCACATCACCCTGCCTGCCTGCAGATCTGGCAGTGTTTCACAGGTGGGGGTTGTCCTGCCTGTTGCAAAAATGGGATTTCCCCACCCCGGGTTGGAGGTGCAGGCCAAAGCTTTGGATTCTGAAAGGGCCAAAACACAACCTTTGAAAACAGCATCCTACAACAGCAGTAGGGACCCCTCAGGGCCTAAATGCAGCCCTCCAGACCTTTCCATCGGGCCCTTGGGACCTTCAGCATTGCAGAGGGTTGGACTAGATGGCCCTTGGGATCCCTACAATTCTATGATTCTATGACTCTCCCCATGGCACACTCCTCGTTGGCCCTGCCTCACACCCTCCTTGAGTGCTCTTGCCTGGTTGGAACATGTCCTTGAACTCTGATCACACTTCTTGCTTCTGACTGCATGTAGAAGCGATCTTCTTTTGTTGTTGTTGTTGTTGTTCAGTCGTTCAGTCGTGTCCGACTCTTCGTGACCCCATGGACCAGAGCACGCCAGGCACGCCTATCCTTCACTGCCTCTCGCAGTTTGGCCAAACTCATGTTAGTAGCTTCGAGAACACTGTCCAACCATCTCATCCTCTGTCGTCCTCTTCTCCTTGTGCCCTCCATCTTTCCCAACATCAGGGTCTTTTCTAGGGAGTCTTCTTTACGATCTTCTTTACGAAGGGAAAATTTACATGGCTTGCTCCTCCCACGTTTTGCCTCTGGCCCCTCCCACCACAGGCATGTGCCCCCCCCCAGGAGGTTGCCCAGAAGGGAATGAGGCCCTCAGGCTGCAAAAAGGTTCCCCACGTATTGAAATCAGCTCCCTGTGGGAGCACATCTTGAGGGCGCCAGCTCCCCGGCAGAGGAATTAAGCCAATGGAAGCCAGGCAGTAGTTGTGACATCTGAGAGTTGTTAGGAGGCACCTATTCCTTCCAGACAGCTTCAGTTCCAAGAGTTTACTGTGAAGGGTGGAAGAGGATATAGCTCAAGCACTCTGAGAATTGTAGCTTTGGCATCTGTTGATGGAGGAGAGGTCCATAGCTGGAAAAATCATGTAGCCGCCACATAGATCTAGGAACAAACACGAGAAGCTCCCTTCTGCAAAATCAGCCCTTTGGTACATCTAGCTCTGAATTGTCAGCTCTGTCTGGCAGTGTCTCTCCAATGATTGATTGATTGATTGATTGATTGTGTTTCTATTCCGCTTCTCATTCAAATGGATCTCAAAGCGGCTTACAAACAATGCACAGCAATAACGTAACAGAACATAATAGAAGATCACAAATGAACAAATCATCAATGAAACAATTACAATCTATGAAACACTATTAACAAAACTGTGTTCCGGGCAGGGAATCTCCCAGCTCTACATGGAGATGCCAGGGATTGAACCTGGGGCCTTCTGCATGCTCTGCTGCTGAGTGACAACTCTTCCTCCAACTTCGTTTAGCAGACCTCTTTGCAGAGAAACCAGGAGTCCTGATGGGGAATGTCCCCTGCTGAAAGCCTAGAGAGCTGCTGCCTGCCAGTGTAGGCAAGCCGAGACAGATGGACCAGTAGCCTGACCATAAGGCAGGCTGCCTGTGTGCCTAAACCAATAGCCCCCCCTCCCCATCTCTTGGCAAGTTATTAGGAATTATCATTATTTATTATGGGTTATTCTTATTATTATGGATAAAAATTGTGGCAGATTGAGAGTATATGGGTAAAAATTGTAGGAGAGAGAAGCAACGCTGCGGGTGTCTGCTATAGATCCACCAAGCCAGACTGAAGACTTGGATGGTGCCTTACTAGAGCAGATTACCAAACCTCCAAAAAGGGGAGAAATAGTAATCATGGAGGACTTCAACTTCCCCAATATCTGTTGGGACTCAAACTCTGCCAAGAGTGTAAGGCAGGGGTCCCCAAACTAAGGCCCGGGGGCCAGATGCAGCCCAATCGCCTTCTAAATCCAGCCCACGGATGGTCCAGGAATCAGCGTGTTTTTACATGAGTAGAATGTGTCCTTTAATTAAAATGCATCTCTGGGTTATTTGTGGGGCATAGGAATTTGTTCATTTTTTTTCCAAAATATAGTCCGGCCCCCCACAAGGTCTGAGGGACAGTGGACCGGCCCCCTGCTGAAAACGTTTGCTGGCCCCTGTCTAAGATTCTATGATTCTATGAAGCTTTGTAGTCCCAGCACTCACTGCTAGATGTCACTCTCCTCTCAAATTGGGGTTCAGGGAACCTAGACACGCTTGGTTCAGTTTAGAGTTTCTTTCTAGCTGTGCTTGACAGGTGCCACTCTTGCCTCCTAGTGGTAATGATGTAACTTAGCAGTCCTGGTTGATTTATTAAAAAGAGAAAGAAAGGATTTGGCTCCGCCTAGAAGCCTCAGACTCTTGAACTGGAGCTTATGGCTGGACCAGGTGAGGGTAGCCAATGGGTCCCAATCCCTCAGTGGGTTAGGGACTTCCCCTGTGTGAAAAGACAGGAAAATGGTCCTAAACTTCCACTGTCTTGCGGGATATCTTAGGGAGAAGAAAAGACTAAGGAGTGGAGTCCCTAAGGCGGTTGGGTGGCACCTTGTATGGCTCCTTTCGGCAATTCCTGCAACCAAGCTGGTGCCAAACATATTGTTCTGCTTTCCTTTGGACCACATCATTGAGGCCGAGAGGAAGGTCTTGTCGTCTGGGCAGCCCAGGACCTCCAGATACACTGCCCAGTCTTGTGCCCCAGGGAAGTCACTTCAGTGCTGCTAATGCAGTGGTTTGACTCAGGACCGTCTTAAGCATATCCGCCGCCGTGGTGCGAAGATCCCTCCGGCGCGCCCCCCCCCCAGTTTCCCAGAGTTGGCGGAGAGCGGCGGACCCGCTGCTGGGTGCCCCTGCTCCCTCAACTCCTCAGCATCCCCGTGGCTCTCTCGCGCGTGCACTGGATCCTGAGTTGAGGGAGCAGGGGCGCCCAGCAGTGGGTCCGCCGCTCTCCGCCACCTCTGGTGTCTCCTTGGGTCTCCTCGGAGGAGGCGCCACGCCGAAAGCCCTACAGAGGACTTTCGGCGTGGTGCCTCCTCTGAGGAGACCCAAGGAGACTCCCGAGTCCGCGGAGGGCGGCGGACCCACTGCTGGGCGCCCCTGCTGGGGGGCGGGCACTGTGGTGCATGGCGCCACTCAGCCAAATGGGAAAGACGCCTCTGGTTTGGCTTCACCCATGGAGGTGCACTCCATTGTCTCTCAAGGCAGACGGATGCCAACAGCAAGAACAATTTGTTTCTATTATCTGGAATTTTAATATGTTGCTTTTAAGCTGCCTTGAATCCGAACTTGGGAGAAAAGTGGGATATAAATTATTGTTGTTGTTGTTGTTGTTAATAATAAAATTGCTAGGATTTTGTTGCCTGAGCCTGCAAAAAAAAGGTGTGCGTGCGTGCGTGCGGGGGTATCATTGTGAACCTGGAAAGCCCCAGTGGGCGGGTGGTGATCTGGTCTGGGAAAATTGACCAGCCCCACAGCACATACCGGTAGTTCCTGGACAGGTGCTGCTAGCCCAGAAGGTTGAGGGAGGTCACATGGCTCAGAGGACTTTCAACTTTACCCCTCAGCTTTCTTCCGAACCAGCTCAACCAGTCCAGGAGAGTCCCACTCCGTTGGTGGTGGGGAGAACTGTAGCTCAGTGACGGAGAACAGGCTGTGCAAGCAGAAGCTCCCAGGTTTGATGCCTGGCATCTCCAGCTGAGAAAAGGATCAGGGAACAGGTGATGGGACACATCTCTGCCAGGAGATGCCAGAGAGCTGTTCATAATTGGAAATAATGCAGGGCTCCTCTGGACAGACCTGTCTGTTGAGCACTCATCCTGATTCACTTGCAAAAAGCTCATGCAGAGGTTAGATTTTGATTGCAACAACACCATATACTTCAAGTACATGGGCTCCCCCCCAAAAAATTCTTAGGAACTGCAGTTTGTTAAGGGTGCTGGGAATTGTAGCTCTGTAATAGATAAACTGTGCTTCCCAGGATTATTTGCAGGAAGCCAAGTGCTTTAAATGTAAGGTGTGGATGTGGACTATATCTTAATTGTTGGCAGGTTATACAACAATGAGCAGCCATCATCCTAAAGGTAAAGGTAAAAGGACCCCTGACTGTTAGGTCCAGACGACTCTGGGGTTGCGGCACTCATCTCGCTTTACTGGCCAAGGGAGCCGGCGTACAGCTCCCTCAGTCATGTGGCCAGCATGACTAAGCCACTTCTGGTGAACCAGAGCAGTGCACGGAAATGCCGTTTACCTTCCCGCCGGAGTGGTACCTATTTATCTACTTGCACTTTGATGTGCTTTCGAACTGCTAGGTTGGCAGGAGCAGGGACTGAGCAACGGGAGCTCACCCTGTCGCGGGGATTCGAACCGCCGACCTCCTGATCTGCAAGCCCTAGGCTCAGTGGTTTAGACCACAGTGCCACCCACCAATATCACAGAATCATCCTAAAAAATTTTGTGGGTGGGGTGTTTACATGTCTTCCCATAAATCATTGATTTATTCTGCACTTTTCAGTGTATTTCCCCATCATTTTCCTAACCACAAAAAGTCATTAAAAAAAGATGATTTGTTGCATTGGGGCGACAGAGTGGTTTAATCCCCTTTAAAAGCACAAATCTAGATTTCCAGTGTGCTTGGGTCGATGCCTGAACTGATTTAGCAAAGGACAGGAAAAACTACGCAGCTCCATGACTGTAAGAATTGCTGCCCGAGTTTGCTTTTTGTTTCTTCCCTCTCTACCCTCCTTGG
This sequence comes from Lacerta agilis, assembly GCF_009819535.1. Lineage (NCBI taxonomy): Eukaryota > Metazoa > Chordata > Lepidosauria > Squamata > Lacertidae > Lacerta > Lacerta agilis. The sequence goes on along the minus strand of NC_046328.1, from coordinate 29,143,699 downwards.
GGATAACTGCATCTGAGGGCATCCATCCTTTTGCCCTCAGTCACATTGCTGCCCACCCCTGGCATCTCATCTGTGTCAGCCACTGGTGAATGAACTCTCCACTTATGACTCCCTGAAGCTCATTCTCCAGACACTCTAAAACAGAAAAGAAAAGGTGGAGGGGGCGGGGCTCTATGATAATTAACCTGCTGACAGGAAAATGAAGCAGAGGCCAAGCCTTGCTCAAGGCCTGGCAGTGGGACAGAAGGCCAAGCACAGGTTGGCATGGGGCACTTGTTCTGCCCGCTGCTAATGGCTTGGCCTGCCCCTATTAGCGCAGGAGCCAGCTCCCCGATCAATCTTTTCCAGCAGACACAGAAGAATCACCAGCGATCAATACGGGCCTAACAGCTGAGTGGCTGTTAGGTGTGCCCAGGACTGATCTTGCATGCGGCCCAGCCTATGGAAAATCCAGAGTATTGTTGGTTACTCAAGTTGTGCTATCACATAAACTCTGCTGGCTCAAAGCACAGGCCCATCACATTCTGGATCGCCTACAGGTCAGAGAACATCCTCCAGTCAGTGGAGGTTGGCACTCACTAGGGGTGACCATAAAGAAGTCTGATCGCCAAAGAATTGATGCTTTTGAATTATGGTGCTGGAGGAGACTCTTGAGAGTCCCATGGACTGCAAGAAGATCAAACCTATCCATTCTTAAAGAAATCAGCCCTGAGTGCTCACTAGAAGGACAGATCCTGAAGTTGAGGCTCCAGTACTTTGGCCACCTCATGAGAAGAGAAGACTCCCTAGAAAAGACCCTGATGTTGGGAAAGATGGAGGGCACAAGGAGAAGGGGACGACAGAGGATGAGATGGTTGGACAGTGTTCTTGAAGCTACTAACATGAGTTTGGCCAAACTGCGAGAGGCAGTAAAGGATAGGCGTGCCTGGCATGCTCTGGTCCATGGGGTCACGAAGAGTTGGACACAACTGAACAACAACAACAAGGGTGGTAGGGTGGAAGGCAGGGATGCTGACAGTAGGTGGCGCCAGAGCAAAAGACTGGTGGAGCTAGAGTCAATGATGGGCAGAGCCAGCGAAGTCTAGTATTGTCCCCATTAACACTGAGACTAAGGAGGAGGCTGGCGGCCAGTGCCACACACTCGACTTGTTGTCAAGTAAGGGAGAGAGGCAGGTGAAGAATGACTGAAGGCAGGCAGACTTCTCCTAAAGGACCAGCCTCCACTGCTGCCCATTGGCCATGCTGGGTGGGACTGATGGTTTGCTGGAGGCTGACAATGGGAGTTTTCCCATCTCTGCAACTGTTGGCTCAGAGTTATAGCTTGTAACTGCTAGAAACTGGACGTTCAATGTATTGATCCCAGTCCTGTGGAACTCCCTCCCGATTGAGATTAGACAGGCCCCCTACTCGCTAAACTTCAAGCACATGGCAAATACTTTCTTACTCCAGCAGACATTTTAAGGTAGTATTTGGGGGTTTAGGTTAAAGTTTAAGATGAGTTTTTTTTTTTAATGTTGCTGAGAAATGCTTATATTTCAGTAGTACGATAAATAAACAAATGCCTGCCCCAGAACTTTTGCAGGTGCAAAGCGTATTGGAAGAAGGATTGTGTCTAACTGCCCCGATACCATCGTGAGCACAAATCATCATGAATGCACAATAAAAAAGGATGTCTGGAGGGGCTCTCAGAGAAAAGAGAGGTGTCTTGTGTTTTGTAGGTGAGTGAAAGAGTCAAAAATTCATTCGTAAGGTGTGTTTGCTACCAGAACCCTTAACAGGTTCTTTCTCACTCTCTGTAAGAAACTGCTCTTTCATGCAATTTACTAGCAAACCACCTCACCTTTCTTGAGAAACACTGGAGTGCATGTGTGCGGGGTGTGTGCCTAGATCAAGTGGGATCAATATCCAAGCCATTCTAAACTGGTTAGACTTGGATAGGTAGATTTTTAATCTATATATATTTTGTGTGGGGTTTCCCCCCTAAAAAATAATAATTGCCCAGCAATTTCCCCGTTGCCCCAAACAGCTGAAGCTCCTGACTCAAAGCAAAAGAAAAAGGCCTACGTTCCAGTAATCTGGCACACGGAAAGGAGCCACCTCAACATCAGAGAAGCTTAAGATGCAGTGGGAGAGGCCAGGAAGAGGTGCATCTGGGCAGGGTGCATGGTCCAGACCTCTTTGCGAGGCTCCGGGGCCCTTCTCGATCAATGCTGGCTCTGTGGAGCGAAAGCATGTGGCAGGAAGGGGGTGGAGGATGTGTGGGAAGGATTGGGGGGGTGTTGGAGGGTGGGAGACAGCTTGTCTCTGAGTGGCTCTCCCAGCTTCCTGAGGCGATGGAGGGAGAGAGCACTGAGCAACTCCTGGCTGTTTTCAGCTGCTTCTAGCCCAACAGAAAGGGCTGAGGCGAGAGAGATGGAGACAGCGGCGCACAAATACGACGACGGCGCAGAGGAGAAGGTGGCCTGGTCCGCCCACTGCATGTGACTACAGCCAGCTTTGCGCCAGCCCTTGGGCTCCTGCAAGACTCCCCGAGGCTTTGTGGGCTTGTCGAGAAAACTTCAGAAGCTCCCCGACCCCCTTTTGGGAGAGGACCAAGACTTACCGTTTCATCATCAGGCTGCGACCAACCCCACCGGGACGGGCGGCTGGCTCTCTGCGTTGTCCAGAAGAACTGGCAGACTCGAGGTGGCCTAGGTTGCCAGCCTAGAGCAGCCGTTTGTCACCCCCTCTTATTTTGGCTTTTGTGGAACCTGGCACCCCCCAAACATGCTTTTCCTGGTGCTTCTGGCCATGCCATTGGTGATGGGCCCCAGTGGCACAGCCATGGCACTCTCTACCTGCCAGACCTTGGACTTGGAGGTAGCCCGGGCACGGAGGGTCCAGGCCGTGCGAGGCCAAATCCTCAGCAAGCTGCAGCTGGCAACACCTCCCGAGGAAGAGGAAGGGGTGCCCGAACAACCGCCCCCCGAGGTGATGCTGCTGTACAATAGCACGCGGGAGTTGACGCGGGAACGGCCGGCCTGCGGCGGACGGAGCACCAGCAGCAGCAGCAGCAGCGAGGAAGAGGAGTACTACGCCAAGGAAGTGCGGCGGGTGGATATGCTGCCCGCCGGGCATGCTGACAGTAAGGGGCGTGAAAAAGGGGTGGGAGGTGGCTGAGCCTTGGAGCGGCCAAAATGGCCCTCGGTCAAAGCTCAGAGTGTGTGTGGGGGGGAGGGGGGTGAATCCATTAGGATGGCAAGAGCAACCAAGACTGGGGAGAGGTCTGTCGGGGAGGGTGAGTCATCATAATACCTAAATGGAGCCTCCATGTCCAGGGGCAGTGTACCAGAAGCTACTCCTCTTATTATGCCCTCCTTGTGGTATCTGGTTGGCCACAGAGAGGAAGTAAGGGCTGGATGGGCCCTTGGTGCAATCGCAGGAATGTAGGAAACTGTCTTTTTATACCGAGTCAGAACTTTGGTTCATCTAGCTCTGCACTGGCTGGCAGTGGCTCTCCAGGGTTTCAGGCAGGGGACATTGGCAGCCATGCCTGGAGATGCCAGGGATTGAACCTGGGACCTTCTGCATGTAAAGCAGATGCTCTTCCACTGAGCCACAGCCTCCCCCCCCCATAGGACTTTTAGATGTTCTTGGAAGGCAAGGAAGAAAAATGCTGAGGACTCACCCACAGGTGCCTATTCTCTACTCAGTGACTGCATTTGTTTGTGTGAATGGGCTGTGGCTGATTGACTATCAATGGTTTCATATCACCATTCAGTCATATTAGGCCGTTGTCCCGTGCACAGCTAACATAAAACAGCGAGGGAGCTCAGATCATGCAGAGGGTTGCTTGCCGACATTTAATCCAGTGGTTCAAAAACGTTTTTTCCTCTGGGCCACACTTTCAGAATAAATATTTTGCTTGTGCGACACCAAATTTTTGATCTATAAGAAATGTCGGAGAACAAAAAGAACTAGCAGATGCCACTCAAATTGATTAGTTTTTTTGCGCATACATTTCAATAACCCCGAAGTTTGATGGTCAGTGGTACAGATGTTGTAATGCTGTTGTGATCTGTCGTGGAACTACCCCACTGAAGAAGACAGAAGTGGTTACTCAGATGTCATTGCTGGTTGAGAAGGAGGACCCCTTCAACAGTTCAAGCTTCAGGGCCCCCAAAGTGTAGGTCTGCTGCTGTCTGCCAGGGATTATTTTGTTGCAGTTCCCGCATCGCAGGGGGTTGGACTTGGGATCCTTCTATGAGACTATGAAAATAGGTTAAAAGAGCAGCGGTCATTTTCTTACCTTCTTCCTCTGATGATACCGTCAACTTCTTTGTTCTCCTCCCTCTCCACAGACTCCATCGCTAGCACCCAAGCCAGCCCCTTCTTTCGCCTTCTGCGTTTCGACGTCTCGGGTGCAGAGCGCAACCTCAGCAGCCTCGTTCAGGCCGAGCTGCGCATCTACAGGGTCCCAAACCCCCGAGCGCGTGTGATGGAGCAACGCGTGGAGTTGTATCAGGTCAGATCCCCAAAGTGCCTGAGAGAGGGACAAATCAATTGTTGACAGCTTCTTTTTGGGTTCTCTTCAGTACAGTTCTTCACATTTCTACCGCAAATTTGTGAATACCTCTCTAATAGACACCTTTTTCGTATGCAGTTTTGACTAGTGCACCCATTTTTAATTGCAATTACTCGTAATAGAAGGCATTTTTGTATGTTAGGTTTTTTTCCACTGACGTATGCATTTGCGTATGCATTTCCCCTAAAATATACATTCCTTCCTACACTTTTGGTTGGATGGAAAACTACACTGCAAAATTCAAAGATGTGCAAATTTCAAAGGATCAGTGTGTTACAATTCGTGTATTGGTTTGAGAAGCACAAATCTGGTCGTTTCTTCATAAAATGCCAACAAACTGGTTGCTTCCTCTGGTTTTAAATTTTATAAGCCGCCTTGGGGACAGTAGGGTGTGACATTTTAATGAAACAAAATTAATAAACTCCCCAGGTGGTACGGGCAAGAGAGCCTTCAGGACCAACCCAGCGTTACGTGGAAAGCCGAACGTTTCACCCAACTGATAGGGCTGAGTGGGTATCCTTTGATGTCACAGACACCATCAGCCAGTGGCTGGATAAAAGAGGTGAGTGCCCCTCTCTTCTTAAAACTATTTGTATTGAGGGAAGATTCTTCACTTGGAAAATATTCAGAGTTGTATCTAACCTTAGACCCACACAGAGCAGACCCCACTGAAATTAATGAACTTAGGGCCATTGTTTTCAATAGGTCTCCTCCCAGCAGGACTTATTTGGATACAACCCTTAATTTATTTATTTTTTTGACGGAAGGGGAAGGTTACTACCTGCCTGGCTTTTTCCCAGTCTGCCCCCATTTTCCCAACATCTTGTTAGTGGTCAACTGCAGCCGTTTCTGGCGTTTCTCCACTCCTACCCAAGCCATCATCACACCAACCTGCTGCAACAGAGGAGGGGATGCCTCTACCACGTCTAGGCACTCCCTCTCCTTTTCCAACTCAGCTCAGCTGAGAAGCATCCTGTTCCTTTAGCAGCCTTGTATCAACTCCCCACCCCTATATAAGCCCTGCCATTGTTTGTGCTGGTTGGGGCTGATAGAAACTGGAGTTGGAAGGCCAAAGATTCCCCATCTCTAGCCAGTGGAGGTTGGTCCATTAGAAGAAGAAGAAGAGTTTGGATTTGATATCCCGCTTTATCACTACCCGAAGGAGTCTCAAAGCGGCTCACATTCTCCTTTCCCTTCCTCCCCCACAACAAACACTCAGAGACTTCAAAGAAGTGTGACTAGCCGAAGGTCACCCAGCAGCTGCATGTGGAGGAGCGGAGACACGAACCTGGTTCCCCAGATTGTGAGACTACCGCTCTTAACCACTACACCACACTGGCTCTCATGGGGCACATGGGGCACTGCCATGGGTGTAGCCAGGATTTTTTTTGGGGGGGGGCAGGACTTTTGTTAGGGAGGGCAGAACCAATGTGATTGGTCTGTTAGTTAAGTATTTCTATTGTTTTACTTGATCTGGAGAGAGGCAGCTGCCCCCCCTGCTCCCCCTTGGCTACACCTATGGGCACTGCCCCACCAGCATCGGCCTGCCCCTCAATCACCTGCCTGCCTTCTTATTTGCAACCAGCTTCCTCCTCCTTAGCCTCAGTGTTGCCTTTTGTGGAACTCAGCTGGAAGGAGGAAGATGGGACAATGAGTTGGCCCTGCCGGTCACTGACTCTGGCGCCACCTACTGCCGGGTTCCCGGCATTTTGGCCTACCAGTCCCAACGAGCATCAGCCACCACTGTCCCTGGCATATAGGATTGCCACCTCATGTGTGTGTGTGTGTGTGTGTGTGTGTGTGTGTGCTGGGCTTGAACCTGTGCCTTTTAACATCAGCCATGCACAGAGAAAAACATTTCCTGGAATCAAGATGAAGGGATGGGGGAAAGCATCACTGGCTCAATTTCTACGGTGTGGGCCAGACTGCTGTTAAAAGGCACACAGAAGTAGCAGGCTGAACATAATTTGCTTCTGTGCTTTATGGTGGCATGATCCAAATTCTCCATTTTAATTCTCCTCCTCTCTGCATCTTCTTCCGCAGAGAGAAACCTGGGCTTCAAGTTGGGAGTGCATTGTCCCTGCTGCACTTACGTCCCTGCTGGAAACACGATTAACCCCAACCACAGTGAGGAGCTGGAGGCTCGGTTTGCAGGTACTGTATGGACATAGGCAGGGACACTGGGGGGGGGGGGATTTCAGCACCACCCTCTCTCCACCCCTGGATTTGTGAGTCACGCAGCTACTTCCTATACACACACAGGCCTGGATGACGATCTTATCAAGGAAGCCTGGAAGGGGCGTGCAAGGCCCCCAGATCTCAGCGGCAAAGCTCCGCACCTGATCCTCACTCTGCTGCCCCCCCACCGGTTGGAGTCCCCACCCAAGGGACGCCGTCGGAGGTCAGCCAACACTCCCAGCTGCGCCAGGTGAGGAAGCAAAGCTGTTCAGAGATACCAACATTGTGTTGAGCCCTTAAACATCCTAACAGTGTGTGTGTGTTTTGTGGTTTGGGAGACTAGAAGTGTCACTGGTGTCAACGAACCGTGGACGACTATCAATTTCATTTACTCATTTTCCCAATCTTAAATGGAGCTCTCCACGTTTCCATATCAGTTTATGATTTTTTTTAATCCTCTTGGAGATTCATTATCAATACAGCATGGATTTCTCCCAATATACATATAAACTTTTTTTTTTTTTGCAAAGCATTTCCCTCCTAACACAAGGTGTTTTTGCATATTATGTTCACGAATATATACAGTTTAATGCACACTTTCCCTGGTAGGTACATTTTTTTTTGTATACAGGATATTGTCTGGCTGGAGAATTGTACCATGAAATTTGAGATGTTCCAATTTTGAAGGATAGCTGTGTTTTGGTTCACACATTGTTCCAGAAAGTGCAGATTAGGAGGTATTAAAATGCAGAACCTCATCTCAAGTCTCTGCTTTGCTTCTGCAAACCACCCTAAACTGCTCTCCTCCTTAGATGGGCAACTTATTCCTCATCACCATCTCAATGATCATTAGCTGCGATTCATCACAGGGGGTTGGACTAGATGACCCTTGGGGATCCCTTCCAACTCCACAATCCAATGATTCTGTCTCATCCTAATACCTTGAGTGTTTCCAGCCTGGTGCTATGTTCAGGTGCCATTCAATCACGTACCAGCACATTCTGGCTGTGCAATTAAAGCTGACCTAGAGCTCTGGCACAACAAACCCACCTCCCCCACCACCAATTCAACTTTTTACTATGCGGGAAATGATGGGAAAGTGTACTGGGAAGGGCGGAACTCACACATGCTTGGTGCAATGTCGTCTAACTTCCTTGCAAACAAATCAGACTGAATGCTCAATAAATAGCATTCTTCCCCACAAACTTTGTGCAAACAGGTCAGGATGGAATGCTCAATAAACTGGCCATCTGCAAGCGACCCTTGTTTCAAGGAGTTCCACAGACTTCTGGGGAAGGGAGGGGGAAGAGGAAGGTATTGGATGAATGACCCTAGTGATTGATCGATGGTGGACAGTCCGTACACCCTTTTACATTTTGTTGGTTTTTCCTTATGCAGCCTATCTCCACTCTTCAATGAGAGTGATCATGCGGGGTATAACAGCCCAGCCAGTGCTTTTTAAGGGATCATCTGGATTTCAGAAACTGAGCACAGTGATCACCCCCATCTCCTGTCAGTCCCCATTTTCTGGCAGACAGAATGATCCCAGCTGTGAACACAGAGACTGTATGTCTTCCTGAAGTGACTCAGTGGCAGGGGGAATAAAATTCTTTAGTGGTTACTCTTGATCTTCTTGTGCCCCTTCCCTCCTTTAGCAAACACCCATCTATCCCTAAAAGGCAACCTAAGAGAAAATAAAATTTAAAATATATTTATATACATATATAAAATGAGATTCAGGCAAGCAAAAGGGGTGTTATCAGAGTTCACAGACACATTCTAGCTAGGCAAAAATATTTGGGGCATGAAGATGGGCCAGGGAGGGGTGGGGCTTGGAGGGAGTTATGAGGGCCAGGGAGGGAGGTGCCCCCCACTCCTGGTTTACTTGGTGTGTGGACCCCATCCTTATGATTCCTTCTCTCCACTTGCACCCACTCCCCAATTCCCCATCTTGCTCCAGGAGTACAGACCAGGGCTGTTGCCTGCGCACCCTGTACATTGATTTCCGCAAGGATCTGAAGTGGAAGTGGATCCACCAGCCCAAAGGCTACAAGGCAAATTTCTGTGCAGGGAACTGCCGTTATGTATGGAGCATGGACACGCATTACAACATGGTGAGAGGGGCACACAAGTGGGCAGGTGGTGGGTGTCCCCCCCTGAACCCCCAGCCTGCAGCCAACCCCAATTCTATTCTATCTCTGGGATCTCCAATTCCACCACCCTTTGTGCCAACATAGAACCTCATGGAGAGGGAGAACGAATACTTGTTATTAATTCAATGGGTGATAAGTCAACTAATTTTTACTCAGAGTAGGCCCCTGGACCTAACCTAAGTTAGCCATAGTTATTAATTTTAATGGATCCATCCTGAGTTACAATATTTTATTTATTACAATATTTTATTTATTTTATTTCATTCATATTTATATGCCGCCCTTAATCATAAGATCTCAGGGAGGTTCACAGAATAAAATACAGGATAAAAACAAGTACAGTAGTACCTTGGAAGTTGAACAGAATCTGTTCCAGAAGTCTGTTCAACTTCCAAAACGTTCAGAAACCAAAGTGTGGCTTCCGATTGGCTACAGGAAGCTCCTGCAGCCAATCGTAAGTCGCGGAAGCCACACTGGACATTTGGCTTCTGGAAATTGTTCGAAAATTGGAACACTCACTTCCAAGTTTTGATCGTTCGGAAGCAGATTTGTTTGGGAGCCAAGGCGTCCAGGATCCAAGGTACAACTGTAACTAATTAAAGCAAAACAATAAACATGTTTTAAAAGGCTGCAGATTAGTAATCAGCCAAAGGCCTGGTTGAATGGGAATGTTTTTGCCTGGTGCCTAAAAATATGTAAGCAAGGCACCTGCCAAACCTCCCTGGGGAGAGCATTGAAGGAACAGGGAGCCACTACAGAGAAGGCCCATTCTCATGTTGCCACCCTGCGGACTTCATGTGGAGGAGGTACACAAAGCAGGGCCCCAGATGATGAACGCAGAGTCTGGGACGGTCTATATGGGGGAGAGGTGGTTCTTTAGGTATTGTGGTCCTGAGCCATTTAAGGCTTTATAGGTCAAAACTAGCACTTTGAATTGGGCCCGGAAGCTAATTGGCAGCCAGTGCAGTTGGGCCAGAAGCTCAATGGAGACGTGCAAGAAAATATGCTCCTATTCCAGGATACTCCGTTCCATCCCATCCCTCCCCTTCTCACAGTTTACTCTTCCAAACATGGGCCCTTTCAGATTATCTCTATTTTTGGGTGGGATATAGTCACATACCGGATGTCACACTCCAGGGAGTCCTTGTTTCTGAAATACCAGCTTCTCACCAAAGTACCTCACTAGCATAGACAGGGTTGCTGCTGCAGTGTAGCCCAAACAAACCAAGGTCAAACACAGGGAACCCAGAAGGTCAAACCAGGATCTAGAAGCCAGGTCAGGAAACAGTCCAAGGGCAATATCACAGGGTAGTCCACAAGGTACAGCACAGCAAGGAGGAATAGGCAGAGTCAGGAGTGAGGAACCAGAGACCTGTGTTGTATCCAGCAACTGGAAGGTTCAAGAAGGAAGCCTTATATCAGGGGTCAGCAACCTTTTTCAGCTGTGGGCCGGTCCACCGTCCCTCAGACCATGTGGTGGGCCGGACTATATTTTTGGGGGGCGGGGGGCGGGGGGCGGGAATGAACAAATTCCTATGCCCCACAAATAACCCAGAGATGCATTTTAAATAAAAGGACACATTCTACTCATGTAAAAACACGTGCTGGATTGAGAAGGCGATTGGACCACATCTGGCCCCCAGGCCTTAGGTTGCCTACCCCTGCCTTATACCATCTGTTCTCCTAAACCACATTCTAACCACAGCTGCTGGCAGTGAAGGAGTGTAGGGATTTTTTACTCATGAGTAGAAACATAGAATCTTAGAATTATAGAGTTGGAAGGGACCTCAAGGGTCATCTAGTTCAACCCACTGTGATGCAGGAATCACTTACTCACAAGTAGACCCCTTACTCACAAGTAGCCTGCTGACTCTGTGTCCATGGATGCATACTGTGCCATTGCTTTTCGGCCTGGATCTGAAGTTTCTGGCGTTGGCACTCTTAAGGACCAGACTCCACCTCCTCCTCTGACCTTTCAAGAGGTTCTTCCTCAGGTCTCAGTCCAGAGGACCCCTCTAGGTATCAGTCCAGAGGATCCAGGGGCCCCTGCCTGCTTCTCAAGGTCCATGGCCTGTTGGGTGTCTGGTTTGGCCTCCGAGGACGCCACGCCTGGCACCCGTTCAGGGCTAGGCATGATACTGGCAAGAATTCAGGTTGTACAGTTATTGTTGACTGGAAGGAACAAACCTGCTTCCCCAAAAAGATTGGACTTTTTGCGACAAGGGAAGTGCATTAGAAAGTGTGGGATAAACACTGTTATCCAACCTCCCTGTGAATAAATCAGAGTGAATGCTCAATAAATAGCTGACATCATCTAATCTCCAAGCAAATCAGGATGAATGTTCAATAAACAGGTCATCTGAAAGCGCCATGATACTCAACATTCCAGGTCTATTGAGCATGCTTGGGCTATTTCTTTTTGGGGGTGGCAGTACCCCATTTGTTTTTTAATTTTTTGTACTTTTGAGCTTCTTAAGGTTCCCCTGAGTATATTACTACTTGTCTCTGGCTTCATAATTGTTCCTTTTGGGCCCAGTCCTGCTGCCACTCATCATTTAAGTTCACTGTTAGACAGAGACACATGGTGGCCCTATATAATGTCATGTGCTAGATAAGTGGTGGGGAACCTGTAGATAGTGACATAGGGAAAAGTCAATTTAGGTTGCCACATTTATCAAATTCGCAGTTTCTGGGATATTTTTTTTTTTAAATCCTAATTTTGTGATTCAGATCTCCATCCAATGTTTACAAAAATGTCCACAAAATGAATATATTAGTGAAAATAACATGCAAAAATGAGTTATATTAGGGGAAACTGTTTGCAAAATTTGCAGACTAATCAATTGCATACAAAATAGCACACAAAAAATGTGTTTATTAGGAGACATTTGGACTAAGATGCTGGTGAGTTTTTTTCATCACCCTCTCTGACCTTTGGCCCTGCTGAATGGGACTGATGGGAGTTGGAGTCCAACAACACTTGGAGGGCCATTTCATTTTTCCAAATATATCTTCAGTTCCCCACATCAGTTTGCAAATTCTTTTTTGCGAAAGAAATCCTCACGAAAATTCACCTGCAATTCAGTTTGAATTTCTCTGAAAACACAGAAGTTTGTATGCTCTTTCCCCCTAAAATATAATGCATACCTGTATGTTAGTTTTAGTAATATATGCTTTTTTAAAAAAAGAAATGCACACTCCCCCGCCAATGTACACATTACTTGGCTGGGGAACTGCACTGAGTTTTGGTTGGCATGTTGTTGTTTTTTAAAAGATGTGTGAATTTGGTAGATTCGCCTTTAAGTGTAAACTGGATCCAGTTTCCCCCAATCCAATCACTAGACAGGAGTTCAAGGCGTCTGGGCAGCAAGGAAGAAAGCATGTCATCTTTAAAAAGGGGATCTCTGGGTGGTTCTGGGTTAGGGACAGAACTAGAGAAGAAGGCATGTAACTTAACCGCTTCTCTCTTCAATCCCAATATCACGCAGGTGCTCCCCTTGTACAACAAGCTGAACCCCGAGGCCTCGGCTGCCCCATGTTGTGTCCCCCATGAACTGGAACCCTTGACCATCCTCTACTACGTTGGCCGCTTGCCCAAAGTACAGCAACTCAGCAACATGGTTGTGAAATCCTGCCGCTGCCGCTGAGTGTGTGTGTGAGGGGGGCAGGAACCGGTTTCATGGAAGGTGGGAACTGGACTAACTGGAGTAAAGGGACATCCCTTCTCATCCCTATCAGTCTCTCTGTCCCAAGGCTACTGGGAAAAGGATTCTCAACCTGACATTATTCCATCCCCACCCACCCCGCCAGTACAGTGGTACCTCGGGTTAAGAACTTAATTCATTCTGGAGGTCCGTTCTTAACCTGAAACTGTTCTTAACCTGAAGCACCACTTTAGCTAATGGGGCCTCCTGCTGCCGCTGCGCCGCCAGAGCACGATTTCTGTTCTTATCCTGAAGCAAAGTTCTTAACCTGAAGCGTTATTTCTGGGTTAGCGGAGTATGTAACCTGAAGCGTCTGTAACCCGAGGTACCACTGTACAAGGCTCCAGCATTTGTCTTATGCCATCGGCTCCCAGGGAAGAGCCACCTTCTCCTCCTTCTGTGGCTCCACTCATCAGCAAAAGACTCTTCCATCTTTCCCAGTTCAGTTCACAAATCAGTTTGGTTCACAGATAAGTGCCTTGCCCTTGCTTTTCTCCCAGATACTTTGAAAGGGATTGGTGGGGTGGGGTCTCTCTCCCATGGATGTCCTTGAGCTACCAGTAATTCCTCTCTATGCACACTCAGCACTTAATTTTTTCAAAAGAAAAATATACTCTGTGATTGAAGCTGGTCCGGATATCTAGCATCCTAGTCTCCCCGAGGGTGGTTACTTGGTGGTATAAGATTGGCTCTCAGTGCATGCTCAGAGGCACTCTCCCCTTTAGGATTCTTTTACATATTCCAAGTGTGCAGGCCTCGTGCAAACTTTTGGATTATCCACTTGGCTCAGGTCAAGCCTGAGGTCCATCTAACCTGGGATCTACCAAATCTAGTCTTCAGTTTTCTTGGGAGGAAATCCCGCAAGTACCATGCTAGCCACACACACACACACACACACACACACTCAAAACCAAGCGCCTGCTGAAGGCTTGGCTCAGTGGTAACAAGTGCAAACACAGGGCAGAGAGGCAGGTTGACAGACAAAGGATCTCTTGATCAGGAAAGAGGAATATAGAGCAGTAGGATAAACAAGGCTGTGTGCTTAAGTGTTGTATGAAGGGGGGGGAAGGAGGGAGAGATAGGAAGGGAGGCAGACAGAGCGGGCTGGTGGGGGTGCTCAGCTCGGCTGCAGGTAAATATTTGAGAGCAGAGCTTCGTGGTTTCGGAGCTGTGTGTAAACACAGCACAGATGAAAACGCAGAGCCCTCCTAGCATCTCCCTGCCCTGATGCTGAAAGTACTTCTGCACACCATGACAGTGCATAGTTTAAAACTATGGCAATTGCTCCCAGAAGAAGTAGTGATGGTCACCAACTTGGATAGCTTTAAATTCAGAGAGGGTAATAAGACTATCAGTGGATACCGACCACGATGGCTATGTTCTCCTTCCACAGTTGGAAGCTGGATGCCTCTGAATCCCCATTGCCAGGAACCTCGAGTGGGGAGAGCTGCCATCTTGCTTGTGGGCTTCCCATCAGGACACCTGGCCGCTGGGAGTACAGGATGCTGCACTAGATCTGCCTTGAATTGATCCAGCAGAACTGCACAAGACCACAAGTGGTTGTACTGAACTGAGAAGGTGAAAAAACCCAGCCTAAGGAGGACTATAGAAACAGGGAAGGAGTTTTTGGAAATGGAGTTTCTCTTGCCCTAAATAACTTTTCTGCCCCCATTATCTGCCCACACCCTCAGCGGTCAGTAAGCTTTCCATAGCTACTAAGCACACTTAGTCCTCGCTGAGCTGTTTGGGAGAGTGTTCCCTGCCCCCACACTTTCAGGTTTTCTGGCCCTTTAGATTGTTTGTACTTTGACAAATTTTGGGGTCTCCCAAGCCTGCTGCTCCTGCTCCCTCCCCCTTGTGTGGGGGTGGTGCTGTTTTGGCTACATAAGCGTGATGATAAATAGAACACCATACATACATAGGCCCGAAAGCTTCAAAGTGTTGGGTTTTTAATTTTTTTAAGGGTCCAATTTGTCCAGAGCAGCAATAATTCATCTTGTTGGGCTATTGAATTAAAATTATTGTGGGAAACAGCACTGTCATCTTGTCCCGAACTGCTTGAAATCTATGGTGTATACACAGCCGGACAACAACAGCTGAATTCTGCACCCAATTCCATATTCTCTTCCCCTCCTTATTTATTTTTAACTGCCTCTGCTCATTTTTTATTTTATTTTTTGTAATCATAGTTAGCTTGCCTGTACCAAATCATTGCTTAGTGATTGTGATCAGTTTCCAAATAATATCTGCATTCATTAAGTTACTGTAAGCAGCTCTGTGAAGGCTTGTGTGAAAAAACATGGACATAAAACATGCAAATTGAAACAAATGCTGCACTCTCACAGACTCGCAGCACACACGCTGGTCCCGTGCCCTCCTTTTCTGCCCCAGCCCACGGGGGGCGGGGGAAAACCACAGGATGGGGCGGGATGAAAATACACAAACATTTACTTGTTCTCAGGGTGGTTTCAAGGTACTGGTGGGCAAAGGGTAAGAGGGGCGTCGTTTGCACAGCATCTTCACTCAAAGAACTCTTCTTCCCTGCAACTGGAGGTGAAGCAGTTCCACCTGCTGCTCCATCTGCATGGTGAGAGGGTGATCTGGTCCTAATTTGCTGTGGTAGTCTGAGGAGGGGTGGTAGAGGGGAAAGAGGTTAATTTTTACATGCCACACAATTCCGCAGTTTCTACCTTCACAATATGGTGGGGTGCATAAGTGATCTGAGTCTCTGGGACCTTGCCCTGACTCTCATGAGACGAACCTTGCTTGATCCGGCCAAAGGACCATCCAGTCTAGCATTGCGAGAAGCCTGCAAGTTGGACCCGAGGGCAACAGAAACTCTGCTCACCTGTAATGATTCCCAGCAGCTGGTATTAAGCAACATATGAGAAGCCCGCACCTCTGCAGGAACCTCACCCTCTATGACCATGAGAATATAAAAAGACCCTTGCTGCCAGATCAGATCAGTGGCCCACCATGCGTCCTCTTTTTCCCAGGACACGTCCTCTTTTTGAGGGACAAAATTCAAGACAAATTGCATTCATTTGCTTTGAATGGCCACCAGTGTCATAGCGTCCTATTTTTTTATCTTCAAAATATGGCACCCCTAAATTCTAGTCCCGCATCCTATTCTCACAGTGGCCAATTGGTGGTTCTGCTCCTACTTCCAGGGTTGTTTCCAGAAAGCAGTTTTGGCAGGCAGGGCCAGTGCTTGATGCCACGAAGGCTTTCATGTGGTGTCCTGCAGGGCTCCATCTTGCCCCCATGTAATTCAACATCTATAATACTCCTCACACAGCTACAATTCTGAGAGCAAATCCCCTTTCCCAAGGAACTCTAGGCATTCCAGCTATCTGAGCAGAATTGAGGTCGCCTAACAACTCTTAGCAGCCTCAACAAACTGAAGTTCCCAGGATTCTTTGGGGGGGAGCCATGACTGATTAAAGTGGCATGCTGCTTCTTCAAATGTATGGTGCAGATGGGGTGTAAATTACAATTATCATTTCTGAATTTTGTATCTAAACATATAAATTAGCATGTACACATTTTACATAAGTCCTCCCACTTTGGGGCAGGGGGGGGGCAATGTGTAAGTGGAGGTTTGACTGCAAGAGGGATGCCACTGAGGGAGATGTGTCCTTGTGATCACAAAAGCGGGCTAGACTTGCAATGCACAAGCTTCCTCACCAAACAGGGTTTCCACTAAGATGTCAAACACTTCTTCCTCCATCACTTCCTGGAGTGGCATGGGCATCTGTGGAATGGGTACATGAGTAAGGGATTAGGGAGATACGTTTAAAGTACATACAGAATCCCTTGATCGCCACTACCATCACTCCAAGGTGATATTCTGCTTAATTTTTAAATTCAACCATGTCCCCCACCCCACCCCTTGTGATTTTAAAAAAAACCTGAACATTTTGAAAATTTTAATAATAGCAATGGTTTTTTTATAATTATTACAATTAAATTATTATGTATCATCATTTCTTCAGATACCTATCTGAAGAAGTGTGCATGCACATGAAAGCTCATACCAAGAACAAACTTAGTTGGTCTCTAAGGTGCTACTGGAAGGAATTTTTTTATTTTTTATTTTGTTTTGACTATGGCAGACCAACATGGCTATCTACCTGTAACTGTATCATCATTTAACATTACATTTATTCATCTCCAGCTATATAAACGGTCTTGAAATGACTTATAATTGTAAAAAAACATACAAGTCCAAAGTCCAAAAGGAACATTAAACAGAGGGCTCATCCACACTTCCTTTTGTGTTGTGTTTCTAGGCACAGGTCTGGGCTTTCCAAGTCCATGTCTGAATGCTGGTTTTTTTTTTGTTCCCCCCCCCCTTTTTTTTGGTCCTGGGGAAAATCTGCATTTTGCTGCTGAATCAGAGCAAACGGCAGTCAAGTTTGCAGCAGATTGCCATTTGCTCTGATTCAGCAGTAACTTGCGGGTTTTCCCAGACAAAGTGCCGGGACAAAAAAGGCCACTTGTATATAGATCTGGAAAACCTGGAGCTGTGCCTAGAAAGCACAGAGCAAAGGTACCTGTGGCTCAGCCTCCAGGAAAGAGGTAGGGAACCCTTTTCAACCCAATATTCACATTACCATGTGTGCAACACCTTACAGGGGCCACATGGTACTGGTGGGTGGGGTCAGAGGCAGATGTAACTTTTACCTTTGTACACAGTAGGCTAGTGCAATGCAGAAGTGGATGCAGCAGGAGGCAAAAGGTGGGTGGGGCACGGTATACAACATTTATTTGTGTACAGCAAACTACACCCCCCTTAAAAAAAAAACCAGAGGTTCCCACAAACCCATACACACCTCTCTGTTTTTTCCATCCAAGCAAGCAAAAAGGCATTGTTTCAGTCAGGCAACAGTACTCTAACAGAGTGCAGCACAGCCTGGGGAGAATGCTGAGGGCTTGATAGAAAGGCCTGGAGGGCCACATTTGGCCCTGGGCCTGCGGTTCCCCAGCTCTGCTCTAGGGGAAACATTCAAAGTGTTTTGAGGACTATACTTCTCATCAATAAATAACACCACCCAAAAGTGAAGTGGTGATATGTACAGGTCACTGTGTTACTTGCAATACAACTGAAAGGTTGAGTTGTTGAAAGAGGCTTACAGCTATTTTGGTGTCCCGCTCATGTTTCATTAGCTTTTGCTTGTAAATTTTATCCTAGGACAAAAGGAAAAGGACCAGTCAGTTACGGATTGGCAGCTTCCCCCCTTTTCAAAGCCACACATCAGTACCCAGGGATTCCAGTCCTTACATTAGATATAGGTTCTCTCTGACAATGCCACCACACTCAATATCTCAGCTACATCAAATCCAGAGACCAACCATTCTCCTTCCCCCACCTTGTGATGGAAGGATTTCTCCATTTCAGTTTTCCCTGTTTCTCATTTCCAATCTTAAATCCAGTTCTCTACATTTTGCAGCAATCTTCAGGGGCTTGTTTGCTTTTTTTAAAAAAAATATATTCGTGAAAACTCACCAGCATTTTTGTATGAAATTCTTCCAATAAACACATTTCTATATGAAGTTTGAACTAATACCATCGTTTTTGCAAACAATTTCCCTCTATCTAATGCATTCTTATCTGTCCTTTTCATGAATACATTTGTTTGTACACTGACTTTCCCCTAATAGAAGCATTTTTTTTGCAAACACTGGTCGGAGAATTGCACTGCAAAAAATTCAGGTAAGCGCAAGCTTTGAAGGATATCCGTGCTTCAATTCACATATTGTTCTCAGAAACAGCAAACCGGATAGATTTGTATTTAAATGAAATCAAATTTCTCCTCCATCCCTCCTCCCCACCTTGAATCTGGATGACAGATTTTGCCGCCTGAGGAAGAAAACCCAAATGTGGCCTTCCCCTATGGTGTTACCGGTAAATATAAAATCTCTGTTAGCAAGGGTTGCCCATCTTTCTTCCCTTCCCCTGAGAGGAACCCATTGCTCCATTGTCTTAGCTGCATCTACACACACCTGAGTAAGCTGGCCCACGTGATACCCATGTTGGTGGGCCATCTTCCAGTGGCCTATTTTTTGCCCCATGTTCCAGACGGAGCTTCCTGTGTGAAGTGAGGAAACAAGGCGTAAGAAGCTGGACATAGGGTAAGGACAGGCCATTTTGGTTTCTTATTATTCCAGTCTTAAGCTGAGCTCTCCACATTCTCCTCATCAGTTCACCAACTAGTTTTTTTTTATAAAAAAGTCATCCTGAAAATTCACCAGCATTTTCAGTGTGGATGTCACCTAATATACACAATTCCCACGCAAACTCCAAATTTCCATAATAGGACATACTCCGCCATGAAACTCACTGGGTGATCTTGGGGCTAACCATGGTCTCTCAGCCTAATCTCCTTCACAGGGTTGCTGTGAGAATGAAATGGGGAGGAAAATAACCATTTATGCCACTTTGAGCTCCTCAGAAGAAAAGTGGCATATAAATGCACACATGACCCTAGGATATGCATTTCTCTCGATTCCATCAACATCAGGGGCATGGTTGCTGGTGACAAGAAAGGGAGCCTTTTCTGTGGCTGCTCTCAGATTGTGGAATTTCTGTACAAGAGCAGCTAGACTGATTCTCTCCTTGTTATCTTTCACCAGCAGGCTAAGACCTTCCTATTCAGACAAGCTTTTGAAAACTAAGATGCAGACGATGCTGATCACTAGGTTGCTGTAAGCTGCCCAGAGTGGGGTATAAATATAATAGTCAATGGGGGGAAAGAAGAAGAAGAGGAAGAAGAAGAGGAGGAGGAGGAGGAGGAGGACGAAGATTGCTGCCAGGGCAATCTATTATTTGCTGGTTCTAAATGTGCTTTGTTGTAGCTCAACTAATATTTTTAACTTGTTTGTTTTCATTAATTTGTATTTTATAATGGAAGTGTTAAGATGCTGAATCCCAACTTGGGAGAAAGGCAGGATATAAATACCTTAAATAAATAAAATTAAATAATTGTATGCATTATTTGACTGGGGGTTTGCATGGCAAAATTCAGAATGCAGAAGGATGGGTGAATTTGGGTCCATCTATTGTTTCAAATTCAGGATGAATGTGCCCTGAAGCACTGGTAGATTTTCAGGAGAAGTCTGGGAGGGGCAGGGGCAGGCCCATTCACTTATCTAGGGGCCGGCCCTTCTCAGCGGTGGAGCAAGCGGATCGGACGCCTGGGGTGGCGCGCGTGCCTTGTGCCAGGGGAGGGGCCAGCCGCCCAAAGGGTGGGGCGAGCCGGGGCAGGACGCTCCATGGGGCCTCCAAGGAGTCTGCCTGCCTCCCACTCATCCACTCTACAGCTGAGGGGGAGGCAGCAGGTGGACCATTTGGGGCAGAGCGGAGCCTGCAGGCGCCCAAGCCACCGTTTCACTCCCAGGAGAGACATGGCTCGGGCGTGCTGCAGGCCCTGCAGTGAGTGTTACCCGGCATTTTGTCACCCCCCTCAGTGCTGACACCTGGGATGAACCGCCTCTACCGCACCACCCCTTCCTCTGCCCCTGGTCCTTCTCCCACTCCAGTGATACAACCTCACCTGCGGTTGAATGCAAGGATTCACCCTTGGATGTGTCATCCTTTGCAGCTGCTGCATCCTGTTGAGCAGGAGTTTAAGAGTTTAGGAGCAAGAAGAAGAGGAAAAGAAATCTGTTAACTGAAAATCACTCTGGAAACTATACAAGTAGGGCTGCCATACATCCAGTTTTCCCCGGACATATCCAGGATTCATCCATCAGAAATAGCATTCAAGCAGAATTTTCAAAAATTGATAAAATGTCTGGGAATACATGGGCATGTGGCAATCCATGTTGGAAGTATTGGGTTTTTTTTGGCAAATATCTTAAAAAATGGCTGGAAAATGTCAAGTTTTCTGGAGATTTTGCAACAACTCAATAGCTCAACAACTGCAATAGCTCAACAGCTTCTGTGTCTGAATTTTCAGTTTTTGAAATATGGCGACCCTAATACAGATCAAGGCAGACCAACATCAAAAAGACAGCCACAACAACGTTTAGAATTTGCACTAGTTCACCTGCATCGTGATATTTCCAAGAACCATAGAAGACAGGTCCGTACGATTAGCCCCACATTGCAGGGTAAGGAGTGGCTTGCCTAATAAGGCCACTGTCCTAACTTTCACTGCTGGGTGAAGTACTCTGACTCAAGTTTCTGCTTCTGCCAAATTATTTAATACAGAAATTTGACCGATACATAGGCAAGGTGGGGGTTAAAAGGTACAGCAGGCATGGGCGTAGCCAGGGGCAGCAACTGCCCCCCATCAAGTAAATAAATAAAAAAAGATTTAACTAAAAGTAGAAATTGTAGAAAGATTTTGACATTTTCCTGAGCACTTGGGGCCAAAAGAAAGTAATTTAAAACAACTTTTACTGAGACATTTCATTCTGAATCTGCTAGACAGAGCCATACAAAGGGTGATGACAGGTGGGTGTCCTGCCCACCCCACCCCGGCAACATCCGTAAATTCTGACTACACCCGTGGCAGCAGGTGAATTGTGAGCTGAAATGGATGTTGAGCCAACAAACTACCTGCCCCCTGTCTCTTTCTTTTGAAGAGCGAGGCAGGTCCCAAGATACAATGTGGCAAGCTTTTGAACACTGGCTTCATGTGCTGATGATCGTCTGTCCCCAACAGCAGTCTCTGAAGGGCTTTGAACATGGTTCAGTATATTGAAGCATATGCTGCAATTGCCTCAACCCATGCCTGCTGTGTTCATGGCCACCTCCTCCAGTTAGGAAGAGGCAGCAGTGGATGCCACATGACATGCATTAAAACTCAGCATGCTCAGATAACTTCAGAGGGACCACTAATGATCCCGGTCCTTCGCCTCCTATGCAGCTGGCTTGGTCTATAGCAGGGGTCCCCAAACTTGGGTCTCCAGCTGTTTTTGGACTACAACTCCCATCATCCCCAGCTAGCAGGACCAGTGGTCAGGGATGATGGGAATTGTAGTCCAAAAACTACAATTGTAGTCCAAAAGCAGGAGACCAAAATTTGTGAAACCCAGAGCTAGGCGAACCAGTATTTCAACTTGGTAGAAGACAGTTTCCTATGTTCCTGCCATATGAGGACCCATTCAAGGCTGGCAAAAGCCCTCAAGGATGCCAGCCTAGATGTGCCTTTGGGCTGGTCCAGTCTTTTCTTCTGTTTACATGATACACCAAGCTTGCCAAGAAGGGCCACAGATAACCATCCTACCAGCAAGGTTTTATTGGGCTTGGTGGCCACAGGAAATGCCTAGTGTCACACACTCTGGAGGCTCGGTCCAAGCAGCAGGTGGACAGTTTTCCTGAATACCAAAAGCTTACCGTTCTCTGCACTCCCTACCTTCTTTTTTTCCTTGGGAGAAGTCTCAAAGGCCACTGTACTCTTGGTACTGCAGGAAATGATGAGGGTGGGGGAGGAGAGATAGATCGAGGCTTAGAGTTGACAGGCTGTAGGAGAAGGTTCATAGATAATGGGGAGAGGGGAGGCAAAGCAAAGCCACCTTTGGTCAATGTTGTGGTGCTAGAGCACTTGCTCAGCATGCAGAAGATTCCAGGTTCATTCCCCAGCATCCCCAGGTAGGACTGGGAGAGACCCCCACCTGAAACCCTGGAGAGGCAATTGTAGGCAATATTGCACTAGACAGATTAACAGTGAGGGCCAATGGGGCAGTTGTTTGGGGTGGCAAATTTGAGGAGGCGTTGCATTGTGTCTGGGAAGAGATAGATAAGGAAGAGGACAGGAGAGCCTCCCCGATCCTCTCTTCAAGAGGTACCAGCTGCATGCCACCCCTGGCGTGGCTCTTACTCCTTCCAGAAAGGCCATCATATTGTGAGAGTTGAGTTTGTACACAGCTCTCTCATTTCTAGGGGCAATAAATGTTTTCTGCCCAGGGGCAAGGGACACAATAAATACTTGTGATCTCTAACTCAGTGTAAAGAATGTTATTTTGTTGTGCCTACAAAGGGAATAATCTTTCATTATTATTTATTCATTAAATTTGTGTACCACCCTTCATCTGTGGATCTCAGGACTCCTCTCTGTCTGAGTCTGCGCTCATATTGCGACTCTCAGCCTCTAACCCTGTCCTGGAAGGCTCTCCTCCTCCTGACCCCCCCCCCCAATCACTCAAACCATCTGCTTCTAGCACCTCCCAGCTCATCCCTTCCCCAGATTGCTCCCCAGTGTCCCACCACCGTGATCCAGGATCTAAGTTGCTATCTTCTGTGTCCTCCCTGGTTGGGGGGGTTCTAAGGCAGGCAGCTCCCACTACTCTTCCTCATCCAGCCAGTCCTTGACACTTGAGGAGTTTCCCTTCCCTGCGCCCTGTGCTTTTTGGCAACACTGGCTGGGGCATCTCTGCCACAAATTTGAAAGTAGGCACAGCATTCCAAGGTCACCCTCACTTGGATTCATACCTTGAAGAATGGAGGTCCGCTTTCTTTGACTTCGTCTCTTCCTGCAGTGACATTTATAAATTAGAGGGTGACTTTCCAGCAAAAAAAAAAAAAAGCAGGAGGGGTCTCCCCTCCAAAGGGCTGGCTTACCGTTTTTTGAAGTGAATGAAGCAATACACGCACAATATAAAGCAGAGGAGACGAACTTGGTGCCCCCCAGGTTTTGCTGGACTACAACTCCCATCTTCCCTGTCAACTGGCCAGGCTGGCAGGAGCTGATGGGAGTTGAGTGTCCAATGATATCTGGAGGGCCACACTTTAGCCAACGTGGGGCTCATAAGACCATAAAAGCACAGAGTCTAATATTAGCCAACTGCACCACTCAACTCTATCCCAACCCATGGATAATTTGGGCAAAAAGAAGAAGAAGTAAAGACCTGATACCATGGAATCAAAGAGTTGGAAGGGACCCTGAGGACCATCAAGTCCAACCTCCTACAATGCAGAAATATGCAGCTGTCCCATATGGGGATCGAACATGCAACCACACTCTAACCAACTAAGCTACCCAGGCATATTCCCTTACACACTTTCTCCCTGTCTGCCACTTAACACATCTTAAAGAGATGGAGGGTCCAGGTAAGTACCTTGCAAAATTGCCGGTACAACTATTGACCTTCAAAGTGCCTCCCCCCCCCCCGGCCAGCAATCCAAATATGCTGGGATGAAAGATAAACAAGAATAAGCGACCTACCTCATCCTCAGATAAATCCTGGCTCAGGATCTGAGTTAACCTTTAAAACAGAGAGAAGGTCCTGTTCAGAGAACCATCCTATTTTTCAAGAGAAAGCACACTGGGGAAAAGGTGGCCTACAACAGAAATTTGAGAGTATGGCTTGTCTCCTGTCTGTCACGATACCTCATAATGTTCACTGATTGCCTTTTCCTGGCCATTCTGAGCCATTCTTTTGAAATTGTGAATACCTTGACTCCAGAATCCATTTTCACAGAAAAATGCATAGATATCTGCTCTTTTGACAAGTCTGCTTGGAGAGTTATCAATACTTCTTATAGCAGTTTCACAAAGAGGAGTCTCATGAATAATGTGCTGCTTTGTGACTGGGGGAGTCTTGAGGCTGACTAGGGGTCAGACATGGTTGCTTTATTGCTCTCTGTACTAGTTCAGTGCAAGTTTTACTGGTAACAGTGTCACTTCACTAAGAAATTGATGGATTCACCGAGAAACAGGGCTAAGTGAAAATAACCACTGTAAATAGGCACATTTGGATACTAAGTTACCATTTAACTGAGTTATGTCGCAAAGGCCATTTACAGAAGGGCTTCGGGCTCTGGCAATCCACGCTATGCCACTGTCCTTCACTTCTGCCCCCCAGCAATTCCACTGCCACCATGCACCAAACTCACTAGGAGATGGGGCACCTCCTCAAAATATTGCCGCTTGGCTTCTCCACCCCAGTGGTGGGGCGGGGAACTGACTGGCAACATGGCACTCAGGAATGCCCCAGCACTTGCTGAACTTGGTAGGGGCCTAGGTGCTCCTCAAAGCATTGTTGTTTGGCTTCTCACCGTGGTTTTGGAAGATGATCAGCAGCACCATGTAGTGGAACGCTTCCCTCTCGGTGGCAGAAGTGATGGGGCAGGCAGAGCACCACCTCTTTTACTTCCACCACCTGAGATGGGTTTCTTCAGTCCACCTCATGGGTGGGCTGACTGCTGATTCTGAACACATATGGAGGGCCACAAGCTCCCTACCCCTGCCCTTGGCTCTTGACAACATTTCTGCACAATGCCATGAATTTGAAAGTACCCACAGCGTTCTAGAGCATTTCTGTTTTTGTACCTTGACTCTTTCAGGGACAGCTGATGCTTCATTTTCATTTTCTGCAATAACAGTGATACATTAGAAGGCACACTATGCTCCATCCCAGAAAATGCTCCCTGCATCATCATCATCACCGCCATCATCAAATTAAATTTATATCCTGCACTTCCTCCCAGAGTCTACAAACAATCACATACACTCACAGGTAATACTTTCAAGGTTGCCAGGAACAGAAACTTTCAAATGCCTGGGTAATCAGGAATGTTTTATAATTCCTCTCGAAAGTTACTAAAGAGAGGGGAGGGCATCCACAAATGGGGGACGGTCACTGAAAAGGCCCCATCATGGGCCAATGCCCACTGAGCAGCACTCAGTGGTGAGGCAGCACCACCAGGGTATCCCTTCTAGTCATAGGGCCCAAGGTGGATGATATTGGGAAAGGTACTCTCTTTTGCTAGCACTAATATTTTTAATTGGGCCCCATAGTTCACTGGCAACCAATGCATCGTTTTCGGGGCTGGTGACAAAATGGTCCCACCGAGCTGCCCCACTTGCCTATCTAACAGCTGCACTCTACACTAGCTGCAGCCTTCATATAGTCTCCAAGGGCAGCCCTGCACACAGTGCATTACAGTAGTCCAGATAGGAGGTCAGCAGAGCATGATCAGCTGAGGCCAGTACACAACTCTGTGAACATTCAGTAACGCCTTCATCTGTTTGGGATCTGAATCCTTGAAGGACTATCTCCCTTCCCATGAACCTGTCCACACATTGTCTGGTAATTAAGGTGGCCTTGCTCTTTGAGTCTCTGCTGCCTGAAAATGTGGAAGGCAGGGAAATGCAGAGATACATAATTTCTCTTCAGGGGCACCTAGGCTGTGAAACTCTCAGCTCCATGAGATATAGCACATTACTTTCCGAAGCACATTTAGGGATAATCTTTTTGGATATGCTTTTTTTTTGGAGGGGGAATGCTTTTTAGCAACTGATTTGTCTGCAGTTAACGTTGGATAGTATTGGCTGCTCATTTTATTTTATTTTTATTTTTTAAATGCTGCTTTCCTTCTTCAGGTTTTAGTTTCATTGTTTTCCTGGTGTATGATGAGATTGTTTGAAGGCCTGAAAGCCCTACGCAGCATGGAAGGAGCAGGGTACGAATTCTAAAACACACACACATGCATGCACCCCCCCCACCAATACCTGTCTCCCAAATCTCTCTATATTGTATCTTTTGCAACCTCCAGCTTGCAACCCCACTGTACCACTAAGTCACCATGTGACCATAAGGCAGTGTTTTTCAACCTTTTTTGGGCAAAGGCACACTTGTTTCATGAAAAAAATCACGAGGCACACCACCATTAGAAAATGTTAAAAAATTTAACTCTGTGCCTATATTGACTATATATAAAGTAATTTTTCAATTTTTCCCACGGCACACCAGGCAACATCTCGCGGCACACTAGTGTGCCGCGGAACAGTGGTTGAAAAACACTGCCATAAGGAATACCCCTGGTAGACCAGAGCAAATGGCAGCCGAGTGGTGAAGATGCACCTATTTAGCCCTGGCCTTTGACACCTGTGTTTTCAGGACACACACACCCCCACTCCTGCAACTGTAATTATTGTGTGTGCAGTATATTTTTACTGAGCTTTTAAAAATCCTAAACATGAAATCAATGGCACAATAACAATATTTTTCATAACCAAGTCAGAAATTGTATCATAATAAGGATGGGGAAGAAGGCAAAGGAAAGCAAACAACAATCACTGGGCAAATGTAAAAAAAATAAAAAATCACAATCTTCAGGGATCATATCCAGTAAGAATAACAAAAGAAACCTGTTTTATACTGCAGTTTCATGAAATGGGGGGTACAATATATATATATATGAAAAGGTACGTAAAGAGAAAAATAACAAAACAAAAAGCTTCAGATTAAACCACATTGACTGTTATTTGTTTTCAGAGTTTTTAATTCTGGATTTTAAATTATTTTAACTTGCCTTGGAAACTCATGGTCAAGGGCAAGTACTGTATTATTATTATTATTATTATTATTATTATTATTATTATTAGTCCTTCACCTGGCTTGCCTTCTTTATTTTTAAATGAAAAGGCAGAGGTGTCTGGTGCATATTGTGACTGGCAGGGCACAATGCAACCAGCACTTCAGTAGATAACAACAGCCAGAGCCAACTGCAGGCACTGACTGAGCTAACTAATTCTAGCTTCGACCCCATCTTCCTCCTCCCTGTTGGGTTATAGAAGGGGCAACGCTGAGACTAGGAAGGAAGAAGGTGACTGATGGAGCCACCTCCCATGGTCAGGTTCTAAGGAAGAAGGCAGGCAGGCAGGTGGGGACTGGCTGAGAAGTTGGTGGGGCAGGGCCTCATTTGCTCTCCAGCATGTAAAGGGATCCCATGGTTCATGGATGAGAGTGCAGAACAAAGATAAATTGAGATGCCTACCTGGGTGCTGGTCGGCTCGGAGCTGAACAGTTTAGCTAACCTTTAAGAAAAAAAAGTAAGTCCAGGTCAAAAATATGTTCTGTTGCCTGACAGCTTCCATCTCTATTGTGGCCAGTAGAGTTGCAGCAAATTCAAAAGTTCAGGGCCCCTACATGATAGTCACAGTCACGTCCCCTTCTAAAATGATACAACCTTCTAAGATTATAGATGGAGAGCTGAGTTCTGTAGGCGTTTGGATGCCTCCTTCCAGCAACTCCTGTAGCCAAGCTGGTGCCAAATGCATTGATATGCTTTGCTTTGGAAAATATCGGCGTGGCCAAGAGAGAGGTCTTGTTATCTGAGTAGCCCAGGACCTCCATACACACTGCCAAGGCTCGTGTCCCAGAGAGAACAAATAGGGATATATTGCAATGATCCATATGTTGTCTTTAAGCTAGTTCTACTATTTTCTGGGCACACATGCAGGCAATGGTTGTGCTCTAGTATCTTCTTTTGGAGTGAATTAAGTTGACTTAAGTTGTGTTTCACTTGAAGTCCCATGGTACGTAACAGAACTTGCACACCATCCTCTGGAAACCAAGGCACCTTGGGATTTCAGTCTTCCTAAATGCTTAGATTTTGAACCTATACAGAACGACTCTTCCCCAGTGTCCTTCCCACAGCACCTTCTCCAGAGTGGAGCCAATCCTCAGTGGCTGCTTCTCCTTTCACTCTGATTGGCTCCAATCAGCACAAAAAAGCGATAAGACTACTTCCCAGTGACTAAGGAAGCTCCCCTTTCATGCTGATTGGGAGATACCACAGGGAGGCTTTGTTCTCCTCTAAATACTTTTGGCACCCTTCCCGCCCCAACAGATTTGAAAGTGGTTGTACCAGCCCATGATTATCCCAGTTTCATACCTTGGATGCATATTCTTTCTCTTATACTTTTCTGGCACATCTGAACCTTTCTGCAATAATGTTTATAGATTAGAAGGGACACTCCAGCAAGAGTTAGCTCCACCTCCACCCCACCCCTCACTGACAAAACTCACACAACTTGACTCGCTGTCCGCTATGGCAAAATTTCACGTAATCAATTACATTACTGTATTCCACACCATTCCCAATGCATATTGGTGGTGGTAAACTGAAAACTATGACAGTGAATAACAATTGCATTATCTGTTTTGATTTCCATCCTGGATATGAAACAAGAAAGCAAACATTGGCAATCCCCCCCCCCCCGCCCCCATTTCTCTTTTCATTTGAGTTCTCTGACAGCCCAACCCCTGTCTGCTCCCTCAACCCCAGTGAATGCAGCACAGAGCCATATGAGTGGCCCTCTTCTCGAACCTGCCCATCCCACTACAGCTTGTCCCTTATAAGTTCATTATTGAGCTCCACTATGACCGCAGAAAATCAGAGCACATTGGGCCTTGTTTGCACGTGACAATAAACTATGGTTTGCCTCAACATGCCTCTCCCCACTACCTTGGTTTATTTCTCATTTGCTGCTCATGGATATCTGGGGGCAGGGGGGACTGTTGTGATATTATTACAAGCCGAGCTGCAAAAGCCTCAGCAGCGATGCTCACATGACTATGTGTCTGTTTTCATCCTGTGAGAAAGCCACTAGTCCTTCCAGCTTTCTCACACACGTGATGTTTTTGTACTGTACTATTGTACTCCTTACTTTCGTGTCTGGCTCAGAGATGCTGGACACCCTAATGCACAGCTCTGACTTACTGAGCTTGCAAGCAGAGACATACTCTGCATTTTATCTGCAATAAAGTAGTTTTTAGCCTTAATGGCTTGTGTGTGTTGTTCTTCACGCTGGAGAGCAATCGCATATTAGCAATGTGCCCCTGGACTCAAGTAGCCAGGAGGGCACGCAGGCTTCGTCCCTACCTGGGGGTCAGTCTCACAACTTGCCCCCACGGGAAGTTTCATAACAGGGACTACATATGAAAGGGAAATGGTGGGGTCACTACCATCTAGAAGCACAGTTGATGTACAGTCAAAGTCCCAGAATAAAATGTTGTTTGAATGCAGACCAAGAGGTTAAGTGCAAAGAGATGGGGGATTATGTAGAGCAGCATTCTCCTCCATGGCAGGGAGAAGTATTAGGAAGGGAGGTTCTTTGAACCTATGAAAGAAACAGGATAACGGGAACCCTGTCATTAAACAGAACAGTTAGTTACTGAGAGCCAGTATGGAATAATGGTTAGAGTGTTGGAATCAGACCCAGGAGAGCAGGGTTCGAATCCCCACTCAGCCATGAAGCTCACTGGGTAACCTTGGGGGCCAGCCACCATCTTTTAGTCTAACCTAGCTCACAAGGTTGTTGTGAGGATGAAATGGGGGGACGGGACCATTTACACCACCTCGAGATCCTTGGAAGATAAAGGTGGTATATAATTGAAATAATAAATAAATAAATGTAAATAAATAAATAATACTGAGCCTATAAATGAGATGAGGGATGAGGTTTTGATCTCAACAGAGACAGATGCTCACCAGGTGTTGTTGTTGTTATTATTATTATTGTTATTGTTATTGTTATTATTAAGCAGCACCCTGGGGTTCTGAAAGCACCCAAGAAACCTTAGGGATGGTAGGGGTAGGAAGAAAACCCCTCAAATTATGATCCAAGTTTGGACAACATTGGAGAGTTTTTGCCTAGATAGAATGTCTCCTTGAGCTAATACCTCCTGCTTGCCTGGACGGAGGATAGAGAGGGGTGTGTGAGTGTGTAGGTAGAAACTAGCCTACTGTACAAAGGAGCATTCTTTGTTCCACCCACTTTGGCCTCTAGCCATGCTCACCTGTGGCATGTGGCCCCTGCAAAAGTTGCCCAGAAGGGAACACTGAAAAAGGAGTTCCCCACTTGTGTCTTAAGGAGATTGGCAGAGCCTCCAGGTCAGCCCCTGGCAACTTTCCTGGCATCACTCCCTGACATTTAAAGGTGCTTTAGCTTAACATTCAACAGTGATGGAACAAAGCAAGATTTGAATGTATCAATACCATTTTCTGGAAAGTAGAAAGATCCCGCATGATTCTCTGAGTTAACCTTGAAGAAAAAGAGACAGCTCAGGTTAAAGTCACATCCTGTTGCTTGGGAAAAAGTGGGGACTAGTCAGGTTGGGGTGTCTTTCTTTTCCCTACCACCTCCCAATAGTGGTTGTCCCAGATCATATCAATAAGGGTAACAAGAACCAAAGAAAAGCCCTGCTGGATCAGACCAAAGGCCCGCTTAGCCTCTCAGTGGCCAACCAAATGCTTGAATGGGAAGCCCACAGGCAGGACCTGAGACCAACAGCACTCTTCCCACTTGTGATTCCCAGCAGCTGGCATTCAGAGGCATACTGGGACCGTGGAGGCAGACTGGGGTAGTGTGTCGCTTGAGGTGAAACAAGAAGTGCCACCTTGACATGCTGCCGACGCTTCTCTACCCACCCTGCCACCTCCGCCTCTGAAGAAGAATCAGTGCCAGTATTAGCACCAATTGCAGGCAAGAAAGATCTCGCCTGATTTGTGTGATTCTGTATGGGATTCCAGCCGAAATCGGTGCCATTACTGGCACCACTTCTGGGCCATCACTGTTAGGGGCAGGGTGCCCTGTGGGGCTGCCGCCTGGGGGCCTGAGGTAGCCACCTGAGACTGCCTGGCTCTGGAGGCAGAACATAGCCATTGTGGCTGGTAGCCCTTGGTAGCCTTAATCTCCATGAATTTGCCTATTCCCCTTTTAAAGCCATCCAAATTGGTGGCCATCGCTGCCTGTTGGGGGAGAGAATTCTATATAACTATGCACTGTGTGAAGAAGTGCTTTATTTTGTCTGCCCTGAATCTTCCAACATTCAACTTCTTTGGATTGCCCTGTTTTGGCCTTTTGTCATTCAGCCCCACCCATCTTGAGATTGTTTCAACTACCTTCCAATCCTAAGTGTGTGTGTGTGTGTGTGTGTGTGTGTGTGTGTGTAAAGCATTGGTGAATTCCATAAGTGGTAGGTTCCTGATATGCTAATCCCTGGTGGCAGGGGAGTTATCCCCAAAATTGTATTAGTGCTGACTGGCTAAAAGCCTGTAGCTGTGGAAACTGATCTGCTTCCCCTGGCACTGCTAATGGTTTGCCTTTTAAGGCTGTTTCGGGAAACATGGATGCTAACTGGAGGGAGGGCAAGATTGTGGGCCAGGATTAGTTTGCTCCGACCCTGCCCGATGGATGCAGGAAGGGAACTGCTTGTTGAGTGATGACCACATGGAATTTTAATTTGGGCATGTTTGTGTCTCCATGGTCAGAAGCAGGGGGAGTGGAGGCCAGTCCATTAGGGCAAATGGGGCACTGCCCCACCAACCTCAGTCTACCCACAGCCAGCCTCAACCGGCCTGCCTCCTTCCTTACAACCACTCTAGAGGGTGGCAATGCTGCCAGCCTCCTCTTCCTTTGTCTCAGTTGCCCTTGTGAAATTTAGCAGGGAGGATGAGGATGGAGACAAAACTAGAATTAGTTGGCTCCACCTGCCATTGGCTCTGGCGCTGCCACCTGTTGGGCTCCCTTTTTCCACCCTACCAGTCCCAAATGGGCAGCATCCATGACTGAGCCACCCAATGGCCACCTTCCCGCAAACGCTGCTGGAGGGAGTTTTGAATTCTGAAGCAGAGGGGGCAGTAGCCCTTCCCTTTGTCCGGAGATCTCTTGGGTTTCCTGGGCAAACCGAAGGGCGAGGCTTGGGCCTCCTCTGAGCTTTCAGAAGCCTGGCCTTGGATGGCCCCCTGGATGGAGGCATGTGGCAAACCCAGGAGCTGCCTCTGGGGCTGTTGAGTGTCTGAAGCCACTGCCACTGTTGCTTTTTAGGGCATGCAGTACTTGCCTCGCTCCAGGTGCTGGCAACCCACACTACACCACTGCCTAGATGGACCAATTATCTGACTCAATAGAATATAGTTTCCTACATTTCTATGTTCCTACACTCTGGGAGCTTCCAGACAGCCTGTTTATTGGGCACTTATCCTAGATTTTTTGCATGGAGATTAGAAAAATGATGTCTATTTAATGAGCATTCTTTCCCGTTTGTGTGAAGGTTAGACAACATTGCCTCAAAGCAACTGTTATTCCACACATGCCAATGCACTTCTCTTATTTCAAAAAGTCCCATCTTTGGGGAACAAGATTTGTCACACAAGAGCTTCCAATTGCACAACCTGGATTTGCTGGGATGTGACTGAACCCCAACCTGGAAACTAGAAAAGCTCTTGAAGCATTCTCAGTCCTATGTCAATCAGGTGAATTAGTCATTGCACAGGGCTTGGTGCAGGGGTCTTACTTAGCAAAGTAGCCAGGTGCTTCAAGTTCTTCCAGAGGTTTCTCACCGATCTCTTTTATTTTCTGTAAATTGAAGTTTTAAAAGTTTTAAAAGCACACCCAATGTGCACTCCCAACCCAGCCTCATATGAGAACCAGAGGTGGTGGGGAACTCCACTTCTTGCCCAGCTTTCTTACCTCTTTGTGTTTAGCCCACAAGCTTCCAGCACTAGATGGTCTGAAAGAGCGGCAAAAAAGTGTGGGGGGGGGGAGAGAAAATAAACAGAGTTCAGGTAATAGAAAGTACTCAGGTTGTGTGTGGAAGGAGGTCAGTGGAAAGTCACCCACTTTGCATGCAGAAGGTCCCAGTTTCAATCCCTAATGAATCTCCAGGTAGGGTTGGGAAAGGCTTGCTGCATCAAACTCTGGAGTCAGTCACTCTAGACCAGGCATGGCCAAACTTGGCCCTCCAGATGTTTTGGGACTACAACTACCACCATCCCTAGCTAACAGGACCAGTGGTCAGGGATGATGGGAATTTTACTCCCAAAACATCTGGAGGACCAAGTTTGGCCATGCCTGCTCAAGACAATACTGAGCTAGATGAACCCAGTGGTCTGACACAGTAACAGGTTGCTTCCTAGAACTGAAGCACTGCATTTTAAGGGCAGTGCCACAGATCAACAGAAAGAGCACCTGTTTTGCATGCAAAGGACCCCAGGTTTAACAACACACAACACACAACAACAACAACAACAACAACAACAACAACAACAACAACAACCCATCTGGCAGTGGTTCCCCAGCCATTCGGTGTCGCCACCTCCAGGTAATACAGTAATTGTCGAACGGCTTGGCTCCTGAACCAATTGGCTCCCAAACACTGCATACCCAGGAGTGTTCTGGTTTGCAAACATTTTTTGGAAGCCAAATGTCTGACTCGGCTTCCAATTGAGTACAGGAAGCTCCTGCAGCCAATCAGAAACCGCGCCTTGGTTTTTGAATGGTTCCAGGAGTCGAACGGACTCCCGGAACGGATTAAGCTCGACAACCAAGGTACCACTGTACTGGTAATATAAGAATTAGAAACTCAAGGTGTATTTTTTTTTATTTTAATAATGTTGCAGTGCTTTGCTTTTAGTTAGAATGCATGAAAGGTTTGCTTTCTGTGTGAGGGTCTTGTGGGCCTGCATTTCACAAACCTATGCTCTTAGGCCATAAGCAAGAAATCTTATCTAGCCCTGTGAGCCCTGAGTGTGGCACAAACACAAGGTCCCGCAGGATGTTATTCTAAGTCTACCATGTGTTAATCAAAAATCCTTGAAGCTTCCTGAAAGATAGAAGGAGGAACGTCAATAAAGACGGATCATGAGCTAGGTTGCCAGGGTAACGTGTGACATCCAAAACCTAAAATGGTCAAATGACCTAGGCATTTCTGGTCACCACAAGGTAATTAGGGGGTGAAGCTGATGGAATGGAGCCATATGTGTTTTGCTTCTCATGACCTGTAACCCTTCCTGACATAGGTTTGAGAATGTTTAGATGTTTTATGATTCTTTGCTTGCTGTGTTTGAACTACTATATAAGATTTTGTTCTGATGTGCCTTGGGACAGACCTTTTTAACTGGCATGTTGAGTTGAGCTCTGTCCTATTGCAACAGAAATAAACACTGGGTCCCTCCTGGATGATGGACTTGAATTAGTTTCCTTGGTTCCATGGTTTATTTAAAAGGTGGTACCTCACCTGGGTAATGAACAAGGTGGTGTAGAAGTGAATTCTTACCACAACGGGAAAGCCTAAGACCTTTGATAGCCCCTGCCTGTTTGAGTCAGTATAGACTAGACAGACCAATGGTTTTACTCAATGTAAGACACTGTTAGAGAAAGAAAGGGAGTGGGGGAATCAACTGTGTATTGCAAAACACTTAGCAGCAGTCATATGCAATGGCACATACCTTTCCAGGAAATTGGGGTACATCCAGTGTTCGCTGGTGACAATGCAGGGCAGCATGTGGGCACGTGGAAAAGTGTCCCCAGATTATTGGCTTGCTTTCTCCACCTACCCACAATTGCTTGGAGCTTGGAGCTACTTGAAGGAAAGGCACTCTCCGCATACAAACCATAAATCAATAAGTACAGAGTTGTCTCCCACCAAGTAGACGCCTTCAAGTCAATAGACTTTAGTTAGTTGGTACATTCCTCTCCTGGTCCTACCCAAAGCCAAGGCTTACCCACACCTCCATTTTCCCTCCGACTCCCCCCCACCCCGGAAACCTGATCTCTAGCTCTGAATCGGAACAAACGGCAATGGGGTTTCCTGTTTGTTTCAGTTTAGCACTAAACAAGGGAAAGTGGAAGAGCAAAGGCAAAGCCACTCGGACCTGTGCCTAGAGCAGGGGTCCCCAAACTAAGGCCCAGGGGTCGGATGCGGCCCAATCGCCTTCTAAATCCGGCCTGCAGATGGTCCGGGAATCAGCATGTTTTTACATGAGTAGAATGTGTGCTTTTATTTAAAATGCATCTCTGGATTATTTGTGGGACTATATTTTTTTTTCAAAATATAGTCTGGCCCCCCACAAGGTCTGAGGAACAGTGGACCGGCCCCCTGCTGAAAATGTTTGCTGACCCCTGGCCTAGAAAGTCCACTTGGGCTTTCTAGTCAAGGGATAAGAGAAGTGTGGGCGAGCCCTAAGTCATGGTTTGGCTAAGTGTTGTATCCAAGCCTGTGGTTTGTCTTGCGCCAGACAAATCACAAGCTGGGACCGAGGTTTGTTCTATGGCATATCACTTGTGGTTTGTTAGTTTGGGGGAGAAAAATGCTGACCCCAGTCGGCCTCAGATGCAACACTGAGCCAAACCATGAGTGAGCCCCAGGAAGCGTGGCAACTGCAGCACTGGGGGTGGGGTGAAGTGGTTGCAATCTTTACTCCGGGAACTTGCCTGTTTGCTAGTGCTAAGCCCGTCATTGCTTTGCCATTATTATTTTGAAATGCACTCCAAGCCAATCATCACTTTGATTTTTTCCAGTGTAGGAGGCAGAAAATATCTGAGACTCACAGCACTGCAGGCAGGGGGCGGGTGTGTGCGCATGCACTATGTGGTGATGCTAATCTCTACATGTGGGACAGATTGAGGCAAGCTAGTGCTTTTTGGGGAGGATTCTCTTACTTCTCCCCGTTCTCGTCCTCCTCTTTGCTTGATAAAGAGCCTTGTTTCCCATTGACCTTCTCTGAGGATTCCTCTGCTTCAGCCTGCAATGATTCACTGTCCCTGCTTTCCTGGGTCTCAGTGTCCTCCTCAGTTTCCTCCTGGGTGTTCTCTTCTTCCTTTCCCTGCTTGGACATCTCCCTCGCCCTGCCTTTCCCTGCTTCATCCCATGACGAGGAAGGCTCAGTTTCTGCACTGGACATTCTCTTTGCCCAGGCTTTTCCTACTTCACTCTGAGATGAATCACGCTCCGTGTCCTCCTTGGACTTTGTCTGGGCTTTCTCTACTTCATTCTGCAATGCTAGGCTTCCCTTCCTTTCCTTGGACTTCTCTGTTGCCTTGCCTTTCTGTACTTCATCTTGAAATGGTGGACTCTCCAATTCCGCCGCCTCCTGCTTCTCAGCTAAGAGGTTCGCCAATTCGCCCTGCAGTGCATTATCCGCTTCTTTCCTGATGGCCTTCTCCTCTTCTGTTAGCTTCTCTGTACTAGCCTGTAATGTCAATTAGGGGGAGAAATTCATTTCAGTTCACATTTCAAGGCAAACCTTCCTAATCTGCACTTTTTGAAACAATACACGAACTGAAACACAGCCATCCTTCAGAATTTGCACTTCTCCAATTTTTTATCTTTTTTTTTTGCAGGTCCATAGGAACTTACCTCCTCAGTCCCACCTTTCCAAAGCAGGGGGGGGGGAAACCTCAAAAAGGAATCTCCCTTTCTTACCCTGCTAGAAGAAGAAGAAGAAAAATCGGCTCTTGGAGATGCTGGGGGGTGTTGCTATTGGGGGGGGCTATGCCACTGCCCCCTTCCCTCTGGGGGGGAAAGAAAAGAAAGAAAGAAAGAAAGAAAGAAAGAAAGAAAGAAAGAAAGAAAGAAAGAAAGAAAGAAAGAAAGAAAGAAAGAGAGTTGAAGTTTAAGTTGAAAAATGTGTCCTCCTTCTTTGTTTTTGGTGGTTTACAAAAAGAAAACCTAAACAATTTTGGTTAAAAAGAAGAGGGAAAAAAGGCTCAGCAATTTCAGAACTTTGGGGGTGCTGGGAATTTTACTTTTTGAAATATGGCCTATTTTCAGTAGAAGATTTTTCTTCAAGACGCTTAGGAATAACCTGAATACAACGCTCAAATCAAGTTCTTTTTAAGTGGAAGACAACAACAACAACAAAAAGGAATCAATGCCTAATCCCACCTGTTCCAATTACCTGTTCTGTTGTGCCCATAGTAGGCTTCTTCTCTTTCCTGCTGCTTCTATCCATTAGGAAGCCTCTTCTATGTGTGGGGAAAGAAAAAGAGAGAGAGGAGGACTTTCCGTTATGACCCATGCCAATCTCCAGTGGGTTCTGCAATAGGCCTTCATTCCCTTTCTACCAAGCACTTTACTTCTGTGGCCCCCTCAATTTGACATGCTTTGCCCAGCCATCTCCCCCAAACCCTGGTAGTTCACGCACATCAGGGGTGAGCAACCTTTTTAGGCCAGTGGACATTTTGAGAAAGTGCCGTGGGTACCAGTCCCAAAATGGCTGCTCTCACTATGTGGCATAACCCAAAATGGCTGCATTTGGGAGTGTGGCATAATAACCAATTGGCTATTTCTCCTGAGAGACGCCACACGCAACATGGACAGGATCGGGTTGCTTATGGGCAATTCCTCCTGAGTAAATCCACCAAAAGTGAGGAGTGGGCAAAGTCTTCATAAACCCAATGGAGAGGGGTTCTCACATTTCAGATTTATGAGGCCCAGGACCAATCACAAAATGACGTTGTGGGCCAAAGCCAGTCACAAAATGGTGACAGGTGGAGGCAGAGTTTGGCAGAATCTGCAGGCAGTTTACTCACTTCTTTTTTTTACTGACACTAAACTTATCTTTGGAAATTACTAAATTCTTTGACGTGGCATTTTCCTTGCGGCAAGGAGTTTCGTAGCTCAGTTTCCCTCAACATAAGTACAAAAGGTGTTTAGGTTTTTTTTAAAGCTCTTTAGACTCTTTGGGCCCTCTTAAGCTTAAAGATTCTTATTGCTGGAAAAGCGTGTTCGCCTCTCTCACCTCCACCCCTGTGGAGTAGGAACAGGACTTGCAAAGACTTCCTCTTCTTCTCCAACGAGAAAAACAACAGGTCCTTTACAATATGGCGAACGCCACACAAGAGAGCCATTCAGCACCATGGCAACAGAGAACAACAGACCCTTCCTGGGTTCCATCCGCCTTCCTTCCCTCCTTTGCAGTTGCCGGTTTCTATTTTAAATTATACAGGGCTCGTTCTTGTTCCTCTCATAGCACCCAAACACAGGTTGTGCGTGCACACTGTGCCTTTAAAGCACATGTGAAGCACATAATTTCTCTCAAATAATTCTGTCCTTTACTCCACACAATTCACGGCAACCTTTTAACAAACTACAGTGCCAAGGATTCTTTCGGGAGGGAGGGAATGTGCTTTGAATGTTCTTTAATGGAATAGCGCGTACCCAGAGACGCAGATACATTTCAGGACTTGGAGCAGGCATTGGTGCCCACCAGTACTTCCTATAGCGCCTGCAAAGGTTTCAGGAAATCAGCCCTTAAAAAAAAATCTATAGCACATAAAACCCTGCTCTTCCTGCTCAATTTCCTGTTGACACAAAGGTCACATTCACACCATATATTTACAGCACTATTACACCACTTTAACGAAGGACAATTCCCGGGATTGTTAAGGTGTTGTCGTAGCAATTTAAATATACAGTGTGCTGTGCCTCTCCTATACTGCAAATACCCCCTTAAACATGGCAATATTTCATTGCACACCTGTTTTGTATTAAGATTGGCTGCAGTTCTCACTCAGGGCCACCATTATGCAAATGAAGGATTGAGAGCTGCCGTTCACTGATGGGTTAGTTAGTTGGAATTTGTTACTGTTGCAAGTTACTTAGTATTATATAAGGCAGCCAGTTATGCTGTTGTGTCAGACACAAGGAGCAGTTCTAACTGCTGGAATAAAGAGCTGTTGATCTAAAAGCTGTGTCCTTCACCCATCTTTCCCACAACTTAACAACACCCACCCCTAGCAGGGCTGAGATTGCATACCCTCCAACATTTCTCTGATGAAAATAGGGGTCCTGTTATAAATAATAATAATAATAATAATAATAATAATAATACCCCACCCATATGAATGGGTCGCCCCTGCCTCTCTGAACGGCTTCCAACAGATATAAAAGCATAATAAAACATTAAACATTTAAACAGGGCTGCCTTCAGATACCTTCTAAAGGTTATATAGTTATTTATCTCCTTGGCTCGGGGGTCACCTAACTCCATACCCTCCAACATTTGTCCAATGAAAATAGGGACATCCTAAGGAAAAGCGGGACATTCCGGGATCAAATCAGAAACCGGGACTGCTTTTGTAAATCCAGGACTGTCTCTGGAAAACAGGGACACTTGGAGGGGCTGGGATTGTCCCCAGCCTAAAATCCTGATACACAGGAGAAAAGGTAGCTGCCTCAGACCACTGGGTTCATCTAACTGAATATTGCATACACTGACTGGCAGCAGCTCTGTTGAGTTTCAAACAGGGAGTCTCTTCTAGCCCTACCTGGAGATGCTGAAAATTGAACCTGGGATCCTCTGGCCTGCAAAGCAGATGCTCTCCCAATGAACTACAGCACATCCAATGTAGTGAACCACAAGCAGAGCATGTAAATGATGCTATGTTTCCAATGGAAACAGGATGAGGCAATTGTACTTCCTGTCCTACCAACCACAACTGTCCCCATCAATGCAAAAATTATTATTTCTCAGTTCCCTTTCATAAAGCATGCTTCACTCTCTCGCTCTCTCCTGATGGCATCCCAGCTGTTGGGGTTTTGTTTTTTTTTGCATTACCTGGAAATTTCACTTAATCACCATACTCTTTCCCTTTCCCACCCATTTTGCAGATCATTAGAAAATCCAATAAATAGAACATGTGGCCCATTATACGCCCTTAGGGAATTCTGTTATTTTTCTCTCTCTCAGCTACATTTTGAGTCATCTCCCTCAACTTTAAAATTAAGAGAGGGCTCTGGTTGCCAGAAATACATAAGAACGTTTGGAGTGTTTTGTAAAGTGCATTATACAAATGTGACACTAGGTGGTGATGGTGAGCTATGGCAAATTCAATATATTTTTCAAAACTTTTTTTAAATAAGCATTTTCACAACTTTTTAATATGTGCCTAGATTCCACCAAGGCCTCAGATTCCTATACCTTACCATAAACAGTCAGGCGGCATTGCGGCTTGGCCACGGCCATGTCACCAATCCAGAGGCTGGCTGGGGAGGACTGCATGGCTGCCTGCGCCAGTGGCAGGCAGGCCTGGGCAGTGGCATAGGAAGGGGGGGTGAAGGGGCGGGGCGCCCCGTGTTCCAGGCTGGAGGGGGTGACACTCTGGGCACCCCCCCCCCCAGCACGACACCCAATCTGAGCCCCGCGGACGCCGGGGAAAAGCCACGCTCAGCGGCGGGGCTCGCAAACCTGCTTGGCGTGTGCTTTGCTATTTCTGGCTTGGGCAGAGGCGAGGGGCGGACAAGGGATAAGCAGAAGTGTGGACGAGCCTTAAGTCATTGTTTGGCTAAGTGTTGTATCCGCCCCCAGGTTCGCCACCCCGGGTGGCGAAGTGACTTCCTCCGCCCCTGGGCCTGGGAATGGGGATTCCCCAGGGTGTGGGACTAACCTGTCTGCCCCGGGGGGGGGGGGAGTGGGAATTAAGGCCAGCCCAGCACTAACCCCCAAATAGTGCTATCAGTTAGATAAGGCCAGCTGGAGCAAATGCAAACTTTCTTATGACAAACTTTCCTTCCTTCCTGCATTCCACCTAGGGAAGCTTTTTGGCCCAGTGGACCAGATCTGTCTCCCCTCACTTCGCAGGCCAACTTAGACAGGTGGGTGTAGGCTTGATGTTACCTGGTGACATCAGCTGACTGACATACAGGTATGGTTTAGTTGGCCAAGACGGACCCACGGGACAGAGGTTCCCCACCACTGCTGTAATTTAACACGGAGACGTGTCTCTTTGTGATTAATACAAACAAACAACACAGACACACAGATGCTTCTCGTGTAGTTTTGGTTTTAATTTCTGGAAGACCAGACCAATAAATAAATAAATAAATAAATAAATAAATAAATAAATAAATAAATAACTTCCAATATACAGAGTCAAGAACAGGCACATTTGTGAAGTGAAAGATGGAAGACGGGGAGAGATGAGGGTAGCCTTCTCCCACACTCTCTTCTCTATAGTTTGGGGTGGCTGCAGAGCCTTGCCCCATGTAACCAAACAGCCCTTGGAGGAAGCCCAACCAAGAGGGAGCTCCTGTAGGGTTAACACACTCCCAAACCTTACTTACCTCTCCAACATTACTGGATTGCAGGGAGGGTTGGATAGGGCACCCCCCCAATGCAGTTGTTGGCATTTTTTAAGGCAATCACACCCCAAAACAGCCTTCCCAGGCACCCCATGGTAGGGATAGGCAAATCTGTCGATTCTGGTTTCCCTCAGTTTCTTATTTTTTCCAATCTTAAGTTCGGTTATTCACATTTCTACATCCATTTGTAACTGCTTTAAAAAAAGAAAGAAAAAAAGCCTTCATGACAACTCATCGGCATTTGAGTGTGAATTTCTCCTAACAGACACATTTTTATAAAGCAGTTTTCTCCAAACAAAATGCATTTTTTTGCACTTTGTTTTCAGCGCTATAAGCATTTTTACACATACTTTACCCGCCAAATTATGCATTTTCCTACACATTACTTGGCTGGAGGACTGCAGTGCAAAACACAGAGGAGTGTGAATCTCCAAAGACGGTTGTGTTTTAAGTTTCGGGAAGTTCCAGTTTGGTAGGTTGGCCTCTAGATGCGAACTAAACCAAATTTCTCCTGCATCCCTACACCAAAGCAGTAGTTTGTCACGGGCACTGAGGCTTCTCAATAATGGCGACATCTGTTCAGACATCTACTCTGTTAAAAGCCCAATGCTAACATAATTTCGTGGGGGGAAGGGAACAACAGCTATGAAACTCATTCACACTTGGTGTGGCTATTCGCCTAATTTGACTCACAAGGCAGGAGGAGTTTTGTGCGTGTGTGCTTGGGGACAAGGATGATCAAGAGAGCATGCAACAGGAAGTAGACCTGGTGCTTGGAGCCAGAGTGGGTGGGAGAGATGTTGAGCTGTCCACCCACTCACAAGGTGCAGTTCTGGAAGATTAAAGGAGGACGACCATAACAGGCACACAGGTTGAGATGAGGCTTCCAGTGATGCTCAGGGAACAGGATTATAATCCTGCTGCCAGGAGGAAGGCTGAGTTGGGGAGCACCATGCGGAGAGGAGAGCGGTGATGCCAGGTTTTGTCCCAGTGTTGGCACAGCAAAGAGGGTGGCGTTCCTAGTGTCTATGGAAACGGGGACAGAGCCCAGCTGGCAGCATAGAATGGGATACCGCAGTGCAGAGGGTTTGTGCCAGGGCACACAAAAAGGCGGGCACTTAGCACCTCACGGAAACAAAAGCCGAGACGCTTTGGGTTTCACTCTGCTGGGCACAGGAGGAGAGGAACAAAGAGAACTGCACCAATAGGTCGGAAACTTGCTCCAAGACAGGCTTTGGCCTAGCCCTAGCCTTAGACAGGTTCACCTTTGTCCTGGGTCAGGCTCAACAGGACCATGGGCAATCCTGGTGGCTGGCCCGTGTTGGCACGGTGCCGTGCCCGAGGGCGCATGCGGCGGGGCAACCTGGCAGAAGGCGGCCCTCCATCGCTCAGCGCATCCGAACTCTCGTCAATGAAGGCCAGGTTTTCACCCGCGTAGTCTATAGGCCGCAGCTGGGCCACACGCTGTGCAGTACCTGGAGATGGGCGCGGGGATGGGGGTGGCGGTGGCAGCAGTGGGGGTGGTAAAGGCGGCAGCTGGGGTGGCAATTGCTGCTGCGGTGGCAATTGCTGCTGTGGTGGCAACTGCTGCAGCGGTGGTAGTGGCAGTGGCGGCAGTACCTCTTGGCTGTCCCCCTGCTGCAACATGGCCGAAGGCGACAGCGGCTTCCCTTTCAAGGTGCCCACTCTGTGCAGCTTTTCTGGAAACGCCATGTTTGGGACACGGAGCTGGGAGGCCACATTGCCCG
Organism: Lacerta agilis; assembly: GCF_009819535.1. Taxonomy (NCBI): domain Eukaryota; kingdom Metazoa; phylum Chordata; class Lepidosauria; order Squamata; family Lacertidae; genus Lacerta; species Lacerta agilis. Next base: position 29,100,747 of record NC_046328.1, on the reverse strand, counting down.
TCCAGGAAGCAGCATGCGCAGTCAAGTCTCCCATCTGTAGGGAAATAGGAAGGGGGAGATCTAGTTATGACAGGAAATTAGGAACATGTAAGAACTATGCTAAAAGATCTATCTAGCATGTTATTTCCCCTAAAGCAATATCCCCTAATGCAATACATTTCGCATGTTATTGTCGTGGATATATTCATTTTTATGCACACATTTTTATATGCATTTTTGTAAACACTGGTTGGAGAGCTGCATTGCTAATTCCGGATAAATGCAAATTCTAAAGGACTATAAAGGATATAGGAACACAGGGCTCTCTGTCTTATACTGAGTCAGACCAGTAGCTTAGTATTGTATACCTTCCAACATGACTCAGATGAAAATAGGGACGTTTCTCATTCCCCCAGCAACTGATCCTCCTCAACCCCCTTTGTGTGTGTGCGTGTGTGTGTGTGTTGCAGCAGAGCATTTCATATCAGAAGTCCAAGTGCCACCACTGCCACACCAACGAGACCCAGGACACACACCCTTCACCACCCTGAGAAAAACCCTTAATCCTGGTTTTTTTTAAAATTTTATTCTTTAGCAGATTTATAAACAGGGAAACACACGTCAATAAATAAATTTTTGGAAAGGGCAAGATTAGATGCAGATGCACAAAGCACTTTTTTAAAAAAAGCAAGACTCCTTGTGCTCTGTTCCGCTCCCCCTTTCTTCCCACCCAGGGCAGCCCTGTCCTCTGCCTGCCCCTCAGAGCCGGCACATCACAAGGGGCTGGGCCTTGGTGACTGCAGTCTCTCCTTCTCCTTGCCCAAGGGAGGAGGCCAGCAGTGGCAGCCATGGAGAGGCAATGGGATGCCGCCGCCATCTCTTGGGACAAGTGCTGGCTCATCCTCTCCCCTGAGCTAGGCAGTGGTGCCGCTGGTGGAGGAAATAGGGACATCCAAGGATCAAATTAGAAGCTGGGATGGCTTTTGTAATTCCAGGACTATCCCTGGAAAATAGGGACACTTGGAGGGTATGGTATTGTCTACATCAAGTGTGGGGAACCTTTGGCCCTCCACATGTTGCTGAACTACAATTCCCAGAAGCCCCACTACGCCTGGTCAATGGCTAGTTGCAATTCAGCAACAGCTGGTGGGCCCAAGGTTCCCCACACCTGGTATAAACTGACTGGCTGTGGCGCTACAGGATTTCAGATTGGGAGTCTCTCCCAGGCCTATCTGGAGCTGTCGGGGATTGAACCCAGGACCTTTTCCATTGAAGGCAAGTGCTCCACTCCTGAGCTACAAGGATTCTTGTGTTTTGGTGCTTAGTGATTGACTCCTTGAATCTCTCCTGCAAAATATTTATGCTCCAGAGGCAACTTTCAGCGGTCGTTTTGCTGCAGCTGATTTTCACGTCTACCCCTCTGCGGCTGCATTAGGAATTATTTATTTTTGTTTGCCGTCAGCTGACTGCTGACATGCCTATCATGTGTGATGCCCTGCTACACCCATTGCATCCCTGTTGAGGCAGTTCTCCCTTGCACCCATGCCCAACGAGGCCAGCCACAACTTGGGTACGGTAGGAAATTGTGCTGAGCAGCAGTTGAGGGGCTACTGCATTCCCGGCCTTGCAAACCGCTTCACCACCAAATAAAATTGAGACCCGCTGCAAACACGTACATATTTCTCCTTAACCACCCCCTACTTCCCGTCACTGTGCCTGGTCATGTTTCCAAGCTCTTTGCCCGTACAGGGGGTGCAAAATGCCACCAATCATTTCCAGCTGTTTTTATTGCCTTTCGTCTGAACGCCAGGGTCAGCGAGAAAGAAATGGCTTTCAATTAGGCAAGCCGCTTAATGAGTTTATGTACAAAATTGATGCCATCTGCTTTTTTTAATTGGCAAAAGGGGAAAAGCTTCAAAACTCGGAGGCTGCAGATTCTCGCCTTCACTTTGAGTTATGATAGAGTACCACCAGCACAAGGAACGCTGTTTGTGGGTGGGGATGAAGAGCACTGTAGGAACAAGGCCCCCCCAATTTTTGTATATTTGCTTGCTTGCTTGCCAGCTGTTAACAGTGGCTTGATCTGCAGACTTCTACCTTCACACTTCCTAGACACCTTGCTAGCGGATCAAGTTGCAATTTGAAGGGCAATAGAGGAGGCTAGGTTCGCTCTAGACGAAACACAGGCTGCAAACCAGGAGCGTGGGACTTTTTCAGCTCAAGGGCCACATTCCCTTCTGGGCAACCTTCCTGGGGGCCACATGCCAGAAGCCAAAGTGAGTCATGGATGTAAATTTTGCTTCTCTTTCCTTGAGCAAGGCAAATAAGAAGCATGAACAGAGCTTAAGGAAACATTCCAGCCAGGCAAAAACACTAAAGGAGGATGAGTCACAAGGGCCAGATAGAAAAGGCTGGAGGGCCACATTAGATCCCCAGACCTGAGGTTCCCAACCCTAAAACAAACCTTGGTTGCTGCTCAGGAGTTGGCCTGGACTGGAGCGAGACAAATCATGAGGCTAGATTCGGACAACAACTCTGGCTTAGCTCACAATAGCACAGCAGGAGGAGAACCAGGGTAGGGGAGGAGCACAGCAGTCAGGGTATCGTCTCCAGTGTGGAACTCTCACACGTTTGGGTTAGTAATCTGTACAAACTGGGCCAATGCTGGTCTATACAAACAAAACAGCCTTTGACCTAAGCTCTAAGGTGGTTTCTAATGTATGCGTCAGAGGTTACACCATTGGCTTTTGGGAGTTGTGGGGACTTAACAAGAGAACCTGGAGGCAAAGAGGGAAGGGGTGTCAGAAGGAAAATGAATGGATATTGATTTGTATATATTGTGTTTTTGTAATATTTTGTTTAAGTTGTCTGTTGTCGCTTCCATTTTTGGTACACTGCTTAAAGATATTTCTAATATATTAAGTGGTATAGAAATTAAATAATCAGTCAGTCAGTCAGTCATCACCACACCACCATAACAGGGAAATACAGGGAGAAGATAATAACAGGTAGGGTTGCCAGACCTCCAGGTCTGACCTGCCTGAAGTCTCCAGGTTTGCCTCACCTCCTCAAGGTTGCAGTTGGAGGGCTTGAATATTCAGGTGAGCTATGATAATAATGAGGAGGAGGAGGAGGAGGAGGAGGAGGAGGAGGAGGAGGAGGAGGGTGTCCACTCTCATTCTCTTCCAACAAACCTCCATCTGCCCTGTGACATCACCAGGAACCTCTCCTAAGTCTTGAAATCTCGGGGTCTGGGGTACTCCTGACCTGGAAACCCTAATAATGGGGCTTGTGAAGGACATAGAGATGATACAATGGGCCTATCGAGTGCACTTGAAGCACAGTGTCCTCACCTCAGCCCTTGTGCGCCGGGACAACACCCTCAACCAGTTGCCAATCATAGTCAGGATGGAGGCAAAGTAGGCCAAGCCCAAAAGAATCCAGACCACCACCAATGGCTGGTACCACAGGTATTCTTCGCTTTTCGTATCACCTGGAAGGAGCAAAGTTTAAGGCAAGACACTTTGTAATGAGCACTCCCACCACCACCAAAACCGGTAACTCTCCACCTTAGTACAGAGGGAGGAAGAGAGAGGCAAGAGGGGTGGTCCAAAGAGACTCGATTGAACCACTTTGCTGAAGCTAAGTTAAGATCATGTATGGTCAATGCCTGGATGAAAGGTTCTGTCAGGAAAAACCCAACTAAGTTCTCAATTGGAATAGACCAATAGGGCGGCATTTTGGGCTAGTCTTAGGCCACATCCACTCCATACATTTAAAGCACTATGGTGCCACTTTAAACAGCCCTGGCTTCCCTCAAATAATTCTGGGAAATGATAGTTTGTTAAGTTTGTTACGGGCACTGAGAGGAGATGCTTATTCCCCTCACAGAGCCTCAGTTCCCAGAGTCCCCTGGGAAGAGGGGTTGATTGTGCTCCGGGAACCACTCTCAGGGTCAGAAAGGGGGATCCCAATGCACCCCACCCCACCGGGCTCACCCCCTTCATTTCGCCCCACGGCACCCACCTGCCACGTAGTCGCCAAATCCAATGGTGGTCAGCGTGACGACCACAAAGTAGACGCTCTCTAAAAGGGTCCATCCTTCCACCCTCTGGAAGATGATGGTCGGCAGGGAGACGAAGAGGAGGCAGCCAATGAGGATGAAGAGCAAGGCCGAGAGGACCCTCACAATGGTAGCACTGACCTGCCACTTCTGCGGACGGCAGGGGAGGATAAGGAGGGAACGGGATGAGGTCAATGTTGAAAAAGTCAACAGCTGATCCAAGAGGCAGCCAACTCCTATAAGTACAATTTCCCCCCCAAACAGCCTGTCTAGACTAGAGGCTACACACAGGGGGCATTCTTGGTGCCCACAAGGTCCCCCTCTCCCTGATGAAATTGAGGAAGGCAAGCATTATACTGCAGTCAACAAAATAGGCTGGTGTGTGTGTGGTTGTGTGGGTGTGTGACATGCCCATAACAGCTTCTCAAAAAAAGTTAGGAAGTTCACAGAATGGCATTGGTGCCGGCAAAACAGGCAGATGTCCTGAGCCCTGTGCAGCAGGAGGTCCCTGCAAATGAATGTGGGCAGAGAAATGTACAGGTGGTGAGGAAAGGCTGGAGAGAAGCTGCCCTCCAGGCAAGGATTTTGCTCACCAAGAAAATGTCCTCCACTTTGCCAATGGCTTTCCGAAGAGACGATCCCAAATGGTCCCCGACTCCTGCCAGCAGCATGCCAAAGAGAGGAATCCCCACGAGGGCATAGAAGATACAGAAAAGCCGGCCAGGGTCAGTCTTGGGGGAGATGTTCCCAAACCCTGTTAGGGCAGGAGAAGATAGAGAGGCAGAGAGAGAGAGTCAGCAGAAAAGAGAAAGTGCTCCTCGATATTGATCCTGTCTGTTCTAACGCTCTGGCTCAGACTACTCCAACCAGGCACCCTCCGAATGTTTTGGACTACAGTTGCCATCAACCCCAGGGAACAAAGCTCCAATAGGCACATGGTCTTATTGTACAAATGGAGGAATTGGGTTCTTGGCTTTTTAAAAAGCAAGTTTCTACTCTTTACGACTGCGAAAACAGCCCTGAAAGTATGTGGGCCGCTGAAGATACAGATGCTTAAAAAGGCACTTTTCATATTTGGATACTAATTCTGTTTTTTTGTTTTTAAAAAGCAAGTTTGTAGTCCTCAAGGTTGTGAAAACAGGCTTGAAAGTGTATGTGCAACGTCTTAAAAATACCTTTCCTTACTTTTACATCTGGATGTTTAATTCATTCTGACGGTAGTTCTGAAACTGTTGTCGTGGTTTGGGATATTTTTTACTGCTAATACCTTGAGTACTGCAGATTTGACTGAACTGTGGATTGTTTTATATTATTATTACTGGTTTTTGTTAGCTGCTTATAATTTCTTCTGGAAGATGGACAGGATATAAGTTTTTTAAAAAGATATAAGTTTTTTAAATACACAACAAACAAACAAAACTGAGGGGTTCCCCCATCCACCCAATGAATCCAATTGGCAGCAGATTCAGGGCTAACTTATGGAATTCACTGCCACAAGCTTAGACAGATTTAAAAGGGGGTTAGACAAATTCATGGAGGTGATCATTTAGCCATGAAAAAAGAAACAGAGCTTCTCAGTTCAGAAGCAGTCTACCACTTGCCAGGCAGCAAGAACAGGAAGAGTACCATTGCACTCCTGTCCTGCTTGGGGGGCTTCCCACAGGCATCTAGTTGGTCACGGTGACAACAGGGTGTTGGACTAGATGGGTCTTACATCCTTAATACTCTGTGGGGTAAGAAAGATGCACTCTTCATATCCTCAGAAGAAACCTTTGCTTCTTTACTATTACCCTAGTCATTGTTCCAGGCACAAGGCCTGGCTCAAAACAAAATGTTGCCCAGGATGTACACACACAAAATCCAACCCCCTTGTTCCATTTCTGCTTCCTTGATTTTTGGAGAAGTGCCTGGATCAGCCTCTGTCCCAATCCTGCAGACTCCAGCAAAAATAAGCAAAGCCTCTTAGCTTCTTTGCTCAGCCCCAAGTTGTAAATCCTTTGTGTGGCTCCCTGGCACCGTCTTGAAGCTGCAGCCAGCTGGCTGCATTGATCACCCTGATATACCCACTCCTAGGTCAGTTATGCAGGAGGCAGCGATACACACAGCCAGACCAGGGGTCCATCTAGCCCAGGCACGTCCAACTCCCAAGAGACTGCAATCTATTCACAGTATGAAAAGACTGGCTGTGGGGCTCAAACTCATGACCCTGAGATTAAAAGTTGCATGCTGTACCGACTGCGCTATCTCACATAACCAACAACACCTGGAAAGTCCACAGGTTCCACCTTCCCACTTTACACCTTGATAAGTACATTTAATGGGACGTGGGTGGCGCTGTGGGTTAAACCACAGAGCCTAGGGCTGGTCGATCAGAAGGTCGGTGGTTTGAATCCCTGTGACGGGGTGAGCTCCCGTTGCTCGGTCCCTGCTCCTGCCAACCCAGCAGTTCGAAAGCACATCAAAGTGCAAGTAGATAAATAGGTACCGCTCTGGCGGGAAGGTAAATGGCGTTTCCGTGCGCTGCTCTGGTTCACCAGAAGCGGCTTAGTCATGCTGGCCACATGACCCGGAAGCTGTACGCCGGCTCCCTCGGCCAATAAAGCGAGATGAGCGCTGCAAACCCAGAGTCGTACACGACTGGACCTAATGGTCCCTTTACATTTACCTTTAAGTACACTTAACATGTGGTCCCTGATTGGTTGGGACATGTGCGTAGCATGGGGAACCTGTGGCCCTCCAGATGTTGGGCTACGACTTCTGTCTCTGCGAGAGATTTGCAAAACACTTTTGAGGGCAAAATGACACTTGGATCCATGCTGAGCCAGGTGCCACAATTGGTTCAGGCTCGTTGAAGGGCTCTGGACCATTCATGAATTGCACCTTGCAGGGTCAGCTTCAGTTGTTGCAACCTGAGGATGTGGACCGGGCGATTATGGCCGTGAGGCCAACAGCATGCCCTCTTCATCCCTGCCCATAATGACTGCCAAATCTAGCAGGAGGGGATTGATTGGAGAGATTCAATGGATGAGTCAATGCTGCACCACTGGAAGGAGTTATGCCTTCTGCCTTGAAACAGCCAGTGGTGAGGCTCCTCCTAAAGAGGTGCTCCTTGGATGCAGATATTTTGGAAAACTATAATATTACTTTCCTGGGCAAGGTGATTGAGGGTGGTAAAGGTTAAAAAAGGTAAAGGACCCCTGGATGGTTAAGTCCAGTCAAAGGAGACTATGGGTTTTGCGGCACTCATCTCGCTTTCAGGTCGAGGGAGCTGGCATTTGTCCACATACAGCTTTCCGGGTCATGTGGCCAGCATGAGAAAACCGCTACGGGCGCAATGGAACACCATGATGGAAACCAGAGCGCACGGAAACGCCGTTTACCTTCCCGCCACAGCAGCGTGCTTTCGAACTGCTAGGTTTGGCAGGAGATGGGACAGAGCAACGGGAGCTCACCCCGCCGCACGGATTCGAACCGCCAACCTTCCGATCGGCAAGCCCCAGAGGCTCGGTGGTTTAAACCACAGCGCCACCCGTGTTACCTTTGAGGGTGGTGGAGGCAGATCAGCAGCAGGTATGCCTAGATGAAACAGATTATCAAATCCAGGGCTCAATACCGGGCCATGGTGGGGCGCAGCAGCAGCAAAACAAATGCAGAGGTAAACGGCAAAAACCTCTTTTTTAAAAATGAAGACATGGGTGTCTAAATGCATGCAGGTGGCTCCCAGGACTGGCAGGAGCTTTCCATAGTGTTTCAGACCTGACAATACCAGGGATTGAACCTGGGACTTTTTGCATGCAAGGCATGTGCTCCAAACACTGCTCTACAGCCCTTGCCAGACTTCCCTGTAGCAAAGCAAAGAAGACAGCCACGCTTTCCCTCTGTCTCCTCCCTCCTCCCCATCAGATCCCAGATACCGATGGTGGTGATCACGGTGCCAGCGAAGAAGAAAGCGCTGCCCATATCCCAGTGCGAGCTGTTGGCGTTTGTGCTGTTGATGGCAGGCTCCACTCCGACGCCCATGGCATCGCCCACTTGCTGAGAGGAAGGGCACAGGAAAAGGTTAGGACCAAGCCACCCAGGGCCCAGCATTCCAGCGCAGCCGTAACCCCAGAGCACTGAGCCAGACCCCTTCACCCAAATGGAAGCAGCCTTATACAGAGTCAGATCACTGATCCATCTAGCTCAGTACTGTCTACACTGGCTGGCAGTGGCTCTTCAGGGTTTCAGGCAGGGGACATTCCCAGCCCTGCCTGGAGACGCCACCAGGGATTGAACCTGGGGTTTTTGTTTTTATTTGCATGCAAGGCAGGTGCACTGAGCTACTGCCAGGAGCGATCCAGCAGCAAATCAAACGGAGTAGGCAAAGTTAACTCTTTATTAGGAGGGGAAAAACAGGATCCGCACAGGAGTGCTAGGCCTAATGAGCACAGCAACTCATCCTGCTAAATTTTGCCCCCAATGAGGCAGTTGTAGGTCCTCGCCTTCCCACAGCTGCCTAAGTGCCTTCCTCTCCTGGGTTTCCCCCAATCTGAGTCTAAGCCTGTGTGTCTACCTCTGCTCCTCCCACTTCGTGCCTCTCTGGATTCCGGGAGACAAGAGGGGAGGGGAGAATGTCGCAGCAGGAGGGGGAGACCCCTGTGCCTCTTCAGCAGCCTGACTCATCTCTGCCTCTCGACCTCCCTCATCCCACTCTCCTTCTTCTGATTTTGAGCTGCTCTCTGCCACAGACTCTCCCACCTCACTAAGCCCCGTAACCCCTTCAGCTTCTGACATTGCCTCCTCCAAGTCTGCTCCTTGTGACCACTTATCATCATCCTACCACTAGGGCTGGGCAATATAACAAAATATAGTTCAAAACCGGTTTGGTATTCCATATTGTGATATCGGTTACATCATTTCAACCTGGCATTATATCGCGAATCAGAGTGTGTGTGTGTGTGTGTGTGTGTGTGTGTGTGTGTGAGATACACTCAAACCTCGGTTCATGAACACCTCTGTAAGTTTCGGCTCCTGAACACCAAAAACCCGGAAGTAAATGCTCCGGTTTTCGAACGTTTTTCAGAACCCGAACGTCTGACGTGCAAGAAGCTCTTGCAGCCAATTGGAAGCTGCGCCTCGGTTGTCGAATGTTTCGGAAGTTGAATGGTCTTCCGGAATGGATTAAGTTTGACAACCGAGGTTTGACTATATAAAAATCGGAATGTTGGGGAAACCGTGAAGCCGACCAATGCTTCTCATGATTCCTTCAGCCCCCATTAACTCTGCCAGCTCAGCTCTCCCCTGCCTTCTGCAGGGGGCAGCGAATCAGGTACTGGCAAAAATCAGGACGCAGGAAAAACCGTGAAGCCAGCTCATGCCTCTACATAGCTCCATCCTTATTTCGGACATTGTGATATATTGCTATATCGCAATATTTAGCTGGTGATATATCAAAATGTCGAAAACAAGGTATCGTCCAGCCCTTGTTGTTGTTGTTCAGTCGTTCAGTCGTGTCCGACTCTTCGTGACCCCATGGACCATTGCACGCCAGGCACGCCTATCCTTCACTGCCTCCCGCAGTTTGGCCAAACTCATGTTAGTAGTTTGGCCAAACTCATGTTAGTCGTCCAGCCCTACCCACTACCAACCCCTGGGCTCTGAGCCTTCTTCCCTTGGCCGTTTCCCAGCTGGTTCCTCCCAGCATTCCTCTGGGTCCAACCAGTCCCTGTTCTTCCCCACCCCTTTGGCCTCCAGCTCTCACCTGGATGAGGTCCTCGAGGTCCTCAGCGGCTACACATTGGTGTAGCTTTAAAAACTGCTCCAGGTAGGCTTGGATCTTCTGCTGCTGGTGGATCTCATAGGGCTGCTCCAGTTGGCGAAAGACGAAGGCACCTGTGACCAGGTAAATGAGGACCACGGAGAAGAGGGCCAAAACGGTGGTCCGGCGCATCACAGTGTTGCGCTCCGGCGGCCGTGGGCTCAAGATAGACTCCTTGGACGGGTAGCAGACTACGGGCATAGAGCCATGATGGTCGGGGGGGCAAATGGCGGGGGGTAAAGGTGGCGGCGGATAATTCACTGGGGGGGTGTACAAAAGAAGAAGAAGAAGAAGAAGAAGAAGAAGAAGAAGAAGAAGAAGAAGAAGACGAAGACAGGATGAGTCCACCTTGCTCTACTCCAAAATCCCCCATCCACATCATGCCTTAAAGCCTCGGGCTCACCCCCTTGAGGACTGACAAAAAGGGTGTATTTCTTCACACTGTTAACCTCTGGAACCTCCTGACACTAGCTAGGACAGCTTGCGGGCGGAAAGGAGGAGACACGTCCATGGAATATGGGTCTGTTGCTAATCCCTAGAATTCATAGTTGCTAGCCTGGACAGCTCTGAAAAGAAGAGGAGACACATTCGCAGAGGACGGGTCTGCCGCTAGCCTCTGGAACTCCCTGCCACTAGTTTGAACCCCTTTTGGAAAAAAGGAAGCGGTGACAAATTCAGAAGCAGGGGAATTGTGCTGCCCACTAATCACAAAGTGGGAAGGGGTATTGGGGTCTAGTCGATGCTCCCTGCTGCTCAAGGCAGGATCTGCAATGCAGGATGCATTGACAGCATCCCTGACCAGGTGGCCATCCAGCTTCTGCATTGATAGCGCCCCCCAGTGGTGGCTGGTGCCCATCAAGCCAGACTTGATCCCCTGGGAACTGTAGTTTGTTAAGGATGCTGGGAAAGATAGTTATGTGAGGAGTAAACTACAGTTCCTGCAATTCTTTTTGTTTGGGGTGTTTTTTGTTTTACTTTACATATGCTTTAAATTTATGATGTGCATGCAGTTCAAGACCTCTGGTTCAAAAGCACTCCAAAACCACCTGCTTCCAAAACCACCGGAAGCAGGAAACATTGAATTGTAGAGTTGGAAGGGGCCCTGAGGATCATCTAGCCCAAGGCCTGCAATGCAGGAATATGCAGCTGTCCCATATGAGGAATCGAACCTGCAACCTTGTTGTTATCAGCACCATGCTCTAACCAACTGAGAGGCAGGTCAGATGAGGACTATTGCCTTCATGCCTTGCTGGGCGCATCTGGGTACAGAACACTCCATTAGACACAGCATTGGCCTGATCCAGGATGCCAGTGCTTAGAATGGGAGAGCAGTTCCCTCTTTTCTCCTGTCCCCCAATACAGGCAGAATTTAAAACACATTATTTCACCCAAAGAATCATGTGAGCTGTAGTTTACCCCTCTCAGAACTAAAATTCCCAGCACCCTTAACAAACTACAGTTCCCAAGATTATTTGGGGGGAGCCATGTGCTTTAACTGTATGGTGCATGCACAGCCTAAGTCTAATATCTTCCCACCCCTTTAAATGAGCAGAAACGTGATGTTTCTTAACCTTAAAAATGTTGACCCAAACAACTTAGCATTGAGCAGTCTCGTCAATAAACGTTACTCTGATTTAAAGAATACGGCAGGGGAACTGCGACGTTTAAAAACAAGATTGTTCCTGGTCAGAGAACAAAACTTTTTTTTTTAAACAAATTTCCACAAACTGAGCACAGACTCACCCTTAGAATCAGTGCCGGATTTACGCATAAGCTAAACAAGCTATAGCTTAGGGCCCTACTCTCTTGGGCCCCCCAAAAAAATATAAAGAAAAAAAACCCCTGGGTATACATTTCCAAAATATAAGATAAAAAACAAAATAAAACCTACATACAGCAACAGTTTTTTGTGTTGTGTAGGCTCCTATTTCTTACGTGCAAATGGCTTTAGATACCTATTAGGTCCATAAATTACCATATAGCATATATTTTTTGTTGTTCAGTCGTTCAGTCGTGTCCGACTCTTTGTGACCCCATGGACCAGAGCACACTAGGCACCCCTATCCTCCACTGCCTCCCGCAGTTTGGCCAAACTCATGTTAGTAGCTTCGAGAACGCTGTCCAACCATCTCATCCTTTGTCATCCCCTTCTCCTTGTGCCCTCCGTCTTTCCCAACTTCAGGGTCTTTTCCAGGAAGTCTTCTCTTCTCATGAGGTGGATCACTGCCTTGTCGTGGCGAAGGGGCTTGAATAACTCAGGGAAGCTATGAGCTATGCCATGCAGGGCCACCCAAGATGGACAGGTCATAGCGGAGAGTTTAGACTAAATATGATCCACCTGGAGAAGGAACTGGCAAGCCATTCCAGTATCCCTGCCAAGAAAACTTCATGGACAAAGCATATATTTAACAAAACCGAAATCCAGCCCTGCTTATAATGGTTCCTTCCCTGGGTCTTCTACGTTAGGGGCTCGAGCTATCCCATAATCTCTTTGCTCAGCTTGCTCCCAGCGCCTAGGCTGGGTGGAAGAGTAGAAAACAAAGCAGGCTATGCTCCCCCATGCAGACTCCACACTTCCCACTTCCCTGTGTGCAGCTGACTGCGAGTGGTATGTTCCACTCCCAGTCCCTCCTATAAAATTTCCCTACGGCACGGCAGCAACCAATGTGCTATACAGTACTTCAACTCTTCCTCTACCCCTGCAATAAATATTCATTTGAAACCTGGAGCAATAAAGCAACACTCAAATATTGAGTGTTGCAGTCCTGTGCCACTTAACTTGGGAGTAAGTAAGCCACATAGAACACAACAAAACTTAACTTCCAAGTGGACAGATAAAAGGCTTTGAGACTTTGGGAAATGTTATGTTGCAGGTTTTTTTTTAATGGCTGAGTGTAAGAACTGCAGAAGCTGACACTTCCTATTAATGCACACTCATTTTCTAGTTATATTGCAGATCTTAAGCTATTCTCCTCCCCCCCCCAAACGGCTGTTTGCAAAATTGCAAATCTTACTCCTGATCTATACATGGAGACTGTATTAGTTCTTAAAAAGAAGGAGAACTTTAAGAATGAAATACTGTATTCACAAAACATCAAAAGTCCTGCTTGTCTCATACCACCACCCCCGGGTCCTGGATGGGGGTCCTCATGCCCAGGAAATGCCCACTCACTCATTGCTGCTCCCCAAAGAAGGGACAAAAATGGACCGGCAAAATCAGAAAACGCAGAGCTGGAACAAATCAGGGCAGCTCTCCCAAAACTTAGTGCATTTGGAAACTCAGCCCCAGGGATGAAGGTGTCTGGTATTAACATGCCCGGACGAAGGAGAAAGAGACTCCACCAATCTGTACCTAGGGCACACTTTCTTTCACATTGGGGAAAATTTCACAGTGATGGGTGCAAGGGGTGGGGGAGGACTATGATCCCCCCACCGGCATTCTTCCCAGTGCCCTCCCCCCCCCTACCGGCATTATACACTCACCTTCAAGGCCACCGATTGTAGTCCTGACATGGTCACTACACAAATGGGTTGGTCCTTTTATTGCAGTGATGGGGGGGGTGTTTCTGTAGCAGCTGGTAGCCCTTCCCAGCACTGCGCTGAGGGTGATGTCTGCGGTGCAGTGGGCCCCCTGCCAACCCCCAAGATCCCAAGGATGGCTCCAATTAAACTGAAGACAATTCAATTATACGCTACCCTCTCTCCAAGACCCAACTCCCCAGGCACATCCAACCAACCACAGATGGATGCAAAGTGCTTGTGTGGAGTCTGCCAGGGACAAGCACCTCCCCACACCTTTTGGGCAGCTCTCTGTTCCCCAGATCTACCTCTCCCATAGTATATATTGGAATGGGGCCGGGGGGGGGGGGTCCACTGAAACCAGGGGAAGGCTGCTTGCTAAGGGCAGTGTACCTGCCACTAGTTGTCGATCAAGGAAAGGGGATCGTGCCTTTCCGGAGGGGGGCAGCAGAAAACAGACTCTCCTCACTGCCATTCCTGGAAAAGAGGCGTTTGTCCATCCTGCCCGAAGAAGTGCTCTGTGCAACATGGAAGCTTGCTAGGGTAGGCCCACCCTTGGCACAGCGCCGTAAAATAACAGAACCACAGAATTGCAGAGTTGGAAGGGACCATGAGGGTCATCTGCTCCAACCCCCTGCAATGCAGAAATCAGGGCTCGGACCCAAAACCCTGAGATTAAGAACCTTGTGCTCTACCAACTGGATATCTTTGAGGCATATTGCTACGGGTGTTGCACTCCATTTTTCCTTCACACAGCATTTATACACCCATTGTTGATAACACAGAGCACCTCTGCTACACCCCTTATTCCCATCTCACCATCGCTCTTACATACCGGTACCTACTCCAGATATCGCTCATTTGCGCCCATACTAAACAGGAAGGGCGACAGGTCAAGAGTAGAGCATCTGCCTTGCATGAAGAAGGTCCCAGGTTCAGTCCCTAAAGTCCCCAGGCAGAGCCTTAAAAGACATGGGAGAGAGATGCTGCCAGTCAGTTTAGAGAGTCCTGAACTCAATGGACCAGTGGTGACCATGTTGTAGCCCACTAGGACTGGTAGGGTGGAAGACTGGGAGCTCAACAGCAGGTGGCGCCAGAGCCTATGATGAGCAGGCCCACCCCCTGCTTGGTTGTAAGTGAAGAGGGCAGGCAGGTGGGAGCTGCTTGCAGGGCTTAGGTTGATGTCTAGTTAAAATATGGAATCCCTTTCCATAAGTGACAGTGATGGCCATCCACCTGGGTGGTGTTAAAAGGGGATTAGGCAAATTCACTAAGAACATGTTCTCCCTCCACTGTCAGAGGCATGCGCAGTATGTGCCTCTGAGTGTCAGTTGCTGGCAATCACAGCAGAGGAGAGCTGCTGTTGTGCTCAGGCCCTGCTTGTGGGCTTGGCACTGGGGCACCTGTTAGGCCACTGTGAGAACAGGATGCTGGACTCTACAGGCCTTGGGCTGTGTTCAAGTAAGTCCTACTCAGAGTAGCTGCATTGAAATCAATGTCCACGACTAACTTAAACCCAATGATTCCAGCAGGTCTGCCCTGAGTAGGACTTCATGGGATGCCACCACATTTCAGATGCAGATGTGTGTGGAAAGAAATTGGCATCTACATGTATTCACAATTTCCATGTGTTGTTGTTTTTTTAATCACTATATGGTGTTTCTCCCTTGCTCCCCTCTAGTTATTTATCCTACCAAGGACTTCAAGGTGGCATGCATGGTTCTCCCACGCACACAACCTGCCCTTGAGGTAGGTTAGGTTCAGCGACTGAGGCTCTGTGTACCATAAATGTAAAGCAACATGGCTTCCTCCCCCAAAGCATCCTGGGGACTGTAGTTTGCCCCTCACAGAGCTATCCTGCCCAGAACCCTGCGATTTATATCCCTGTACACTTCTGGCATCCGACAAAGGTCCGTATAGTTAAAGCTATGGTTTTCCCAGTAGTAATGTACGGAAGTGAGAGCTGGACCATCAAGAAGGCTGATCGCCGAAGAATTGATGCTTTTGAATTATGGTGCTGGAGGAGACTCTTGAGAGTCCCATGGACTGCAAGAAGATCAAACCTATCCATTCTCAAAGAAATCAGCCCTGAGTGCTCACTAGAAGGACAGATCCTGAAGTTGAGGCTCCAGTACTTTGGCCACCTCATGAGAAGAGAAGACTCCCTAGAAAAGACCCTGATGTTGGGAAAGATGGAGGGCACAAGGAGAAGGGGACGACAGAGGATGAGATGGTTGGACAGTGTTCTCGAAGCTACTAACATGAGTTTGGCCAAACTGCGAGAGGCAGTGAAGGATAGGCATGCCTGGCGTGCTCTGGTCCATGGGGTCACGAAGAGTCGGACACGACTGAACGACTGAACAACAACAACAACAACACACTTCTGGCGTCAGGCATCTTTTAACATTTTTTTAAAGCACTCGCACCCCTGCACTTGCTCTCTCTCTCTCACACACAAAATTCCTCTCTCCCTCTTTTCACATCCTCTTTGCCAGTTTCAACACACATGCTCTATGTGTGAGAGAGAGCATGCATGTGCATTAATTATGCTTTCATTTCACAACATACAGACAGACACACATATTTGCAGTGTCCCATCCCACTGGTTTCTCCTTACATACACAAATCAACCTTGCATGTAAACACACATGCACTGATATAAGGTGCTCTAAGTAGCACCTTAGAGACTTAGTTGGTCTCTAAGGTGCTACTGGAAGGAATTTATTTTTTATTTTGTTTTGACTATGCACTGATATGCGTTCATCACCCTCCCCTGCTCATTTCTCTCTCTCTCTCTCTCTCTCTCTCTCTCTCTCTCTCACACACACACACACACACACGCTCACATCTGCCCTGCTTCAAGCACTCAGCCTGTTTGTCTTGCACTACCACTTTTCCCTAGTGTGTCCCTCCCACGCACACGCTCGCACTGCCCCAGACGCTGTTAAAGGTTCACTATTTCCGACACTTCCTCTCTCACACTCGCACGCTTGTGCTGCCCCCCCCGTTCCCTTTCCGCCTGCCCCTTTCTCACCCACCAACCCCTACCTTGCTCCAAGCCCCCGACTTTGCTGACTCAGCCTATGTCAATGTCAGCCTTGCGCTGCTGCCTCTCCTGCACGCTCCCTCGCCACCCTGTTTCCACAAGGCACCCCCTTGGCATGTGGCTCCAATTTCCCGGCACCCCGAGAGGGAAAAAAAAGAGAGAGTGGGGCAAGCATTGCATACGTACCTGGAAGCCGGCAGCCCCACTAAAAGCGACAGGACTACTTGCTCCCTAGTAAACAACATGTTTCGCAACGGCGGCGCCTCGCCCGCTTCCCAGCCTCTCGCTCTCTTTCTTTTTCCGCCTGCGCTGCTTTGCAAAGGCAGGAGAAGCCACTCCACCAGCACAAACCATCCCTGCTTCTGCTTACACACACACACACACAGCTTCCAGACAATGCCTTGGAGAGCAGCCTCCCCTCCCCACACCCCCCAGGCCTCCCTTTCCCTGCAAAGTGCTAGGGGTGCAAGGATGCAAAGGTGCTTTGCAGCGTTCAGCCCTGGGACCCGCCCGAGCATCCCTGCAGTTACTCACTCTCGCTCTCTGCAGCAGCAGCAGCAGCAGCAGCAGCGGCTCCTCCTCCTCCTCCCTTCCTGATGCTGAGGCTGCCGGCTTGCCCCGGGCAGGTGAAGCCTCCCCGCTCCACCCCACCCCACCCCACCATCAGCCTGCCCCACCTTCACTCACAGCTCGCCCACCAACCCACCCACCCACCTCCTCCTTGCCCAGGCGGTGCCACTCCGCCGCCAGACAGATGGAGCTCCAGCGTAGCCCGGGGAGACGCAAGCGAGGTGCCGTGGGTGGGTGTTAACCCTTTGGGGGGTGGGGTGGGAAATGGAGCAGGGAGGGAGGGAGGGGGTGGTTTGGGGGCAGAGGTTTTCAGGAGGCGAGAGCTGGCTTGCCTTGCCTGGGGAAGCCAGGTGTTCATTGCTAAAGATTTATCACCGAGACAAATAAAACACACACGTATTGGCAAAGCATTGTGAATAATTGAAAGTGGCAAATCCCAACACACACACACCCCAAATTCCAACCTCAAAACCATTTAGGGAATGAAATAGTTTGGTTTTTGGAGAAAAGGGTAGGAAAAATATTAATGGGGGGAAACAGACACTTTTAAAAAACCATCCTCCTTGGTATGCAGGGTTTCTCAACAGACATGCCACGCTTTTTCTATCTTCTACAGGTTTTTTTATTTTTAATTGCACTGCTTTACCACTTGGGTTGTTGCTGCTCTGGGCTACTTTGGGAGGAAGGGTAGGATAGAAAATAAAATAAATGGGTGGCTTTTTGCAATGGGGGGGGGTAAAGAAAGAGGTGCGAGATTTAAAAAAAGGTGACATCACAATAATTAATAGTAGTAGTAGTAGTAGTAGTAATATAATGATGTCAACTAGCTTCCTTTTTATTTTGCACTGTCCAGATTTCTCCCATAGCATTACATTTATTCTATGTTTGCTGAATTGCTGCCTTTTGGAATTTACTGCTAGTTTTTTTTAACTTGATTTCTCCGCACCACCTGACGGTATTTTGATAACACGGACATTTGTCGTAAGCTGCTTTGGGCACCATGGTGGGGAGGTGGCATATAAATGAGCTTAGTGACTCAATCCATCACTGGTAAAAAACCAGCAACCCTGTGTGTACATAGGGTGCAAAGGAGCATCCTTTGTGGAGATAGGCAAAGGGTGCTTGATGACGGTATAGCCAGTTAATCTTTTGGGTGACTAAATGTGATGAATCTTTCTGAGTCTGCATCTGTAGCGGAGTCATTTTTAGATTAAAAAAAATTATTTACCGTATGTGCCTCCCCCTCCCCGTCTCCTTTGGGAAGAAGGGCAGCAGGACATATATTTAAATATATTATTTTCATTACTATTACTACACTTTCCTACCCTAAAACTAAGTAGAAAAAAGAGGGGGGGGGGGTGTCACATCTACATCACACATTTGAAGCACATTTAAAACACACTGCTTCCCCCAAAGAGCTCTGGGAAGTGTAATATTCCACTCACATAGCTAAAATTTCCAGCAGCCTTCACAAACAACAGTTCCCAAGTGAAGTTGCAGGGGACCAGGCAGAGGGCCTTCCCGTTAGTGGCGCCCTCCCTGTGGAACGCCCTCCCACCAGATGTCAAACAGATAAACAACTATACAAAAATTTTTTAGAAGACATCTGAAGGCAGCCCTGGAATCCGGTAGTTTTTAAATGTCTGATATTTTATTGTGTTGTTTATATTTTGCCGGAAGCCGCCCGGAGTGGCTGGAGCAACCCAGTCAAATGGGTGGCATATAAATAATAACATTATTATTATTACCACTACCCTGCTAAATGCAATGTCAGCGTGGTTCAAGAAGACTGAGATTTCTCCCCCCCTCCCCGCCATTTCATATTGAGGAATCCAAGACAGAGTGGGGTGTGTGGTTTATTTTATTACGGATTGGTAACTGATTGGATGCTGCCTTTCTGCCAAGGCACCCGAGGTGGTTCACAGTTTAGACACCAAAAGAAACACACAATATGGAATGGAGACAGATTGGCAGAGTCCACTCATGTCAGCGGGTTCCTGATGGTCTGTGTGCTCCCTGGCTTGGGCTCCCCTTGCTTCTGCCTGACCTCAAGGCATGCAAGTCTCCAGCAGCCCCCAGTGAAGGTAGAAGAGCAGCAGCAGGAGGAGCTATCATCACTCAGCAGTAGAACACCTGCTTTGCTTGCACAAGGTCCCAGGTTCAATTCTTGGCATTGCCTGATGAATCAGGGGAGGCTTTTGAAGGCCACGTTATCTTCTGGTGCAACCTTGGGATACCGGTGGTGGGCAGAGCAACAGAGCAGCCGGCATTCTCCGTGGCAGCCCCTAAGATGCAGGATTCCTTCTTCCCAGAGATGCTATATATGACACCTTCAGCGTACAGCTTCTATCATATGCTGAAGACACGCCTCTTTACCCTGGCCATTAATTTCAGCAAGTCTACTCCCGAGTTGCTCTAGCTCTGGATACAACCCCATGTTTTGGAACCGCCCTTTCCCTGCCACCGCAAATTATTTTAAACTGATTTGAATCTTGTTGTTATCCTGGGACTTTATGGACAAGGGTGGGTAAGAAATCCAGGAATTATTATCACCTTGTTATTAATAATAAAGCTGTAGATTCTCACCCCTCCCACAAAGATATAACTATCTCCCCTTCTGAAACCTGTGTCTGTGTGTAATATTTATGTACAGTATAGTGATTCTGCTTAGGATAGCTTTGTTCTTTGCCTGTTAAGTAGCCTTCAGGATCCTTACCTTTTTGCACTTGGCTTTGGGGGCAAACACCATCTTGGCCATCTCAAGTGGCAAACGCTCGTGGCTTGCCAGCTTCCACGCAGCATGTGTGTGCAGTGTAAGCCCATCACATGCGGTTATCTGAAAAACTGGTTGCAGCTGCGATGCTCTGTGTTGATTTTGCCACATCTTCCATCATTCGCATTACTCCAATAACAAACCACACACACACATACAAAATCGCTTTTAAACAGCACAATACTCCTGGCAAGGTAGGGGTCTCTGGACTGCCCTGTTTACTGCAACAACCCCTGCTCTCCCAGGTAAAAAAAAAAAAATGTGGAGGGCAGGAAACCAACTGCAGCCATGTGTTCCATCCTCTTCGCTACTGGTTACTCACTTGGAGCTATGGAGTCTGTGATTGGCTGTCAAATAGGGATGGCCACTGTGGAAAGATGGTCTCCTCCAATGATGGGCGAGGGGTGGTATAAATCCGGGAGGGATGATTCTGCCTTTTCTTCTAGTCTGTTCCAGTGGATGCTCCCCAAATACCCTTCCTCATTTCCAAAAGGTCCTCTGGGTATCAGAAGGATGCAGGTGAGGGAGGTTGGGGGCTGGGGGGGAGGGCGAGGAGGAGGATGAAGACTGAAAACACTTTCCCCCCTTCGGCTTAGAATGCCTGTAAGGAACATCATCTTTTCAGAAACTTACGAAGCGTGGCAGCCAGGGAACCGAAAAGGAGAATCTAGTGCACAGTGGCAGAGATCATCAGCCCATCTCCTTTCAGATCAGGAACCAAGGAAGCCCACAGCAGGGTTTTCCCACAGAGACACTCATCTTTTGGTGGCTGCTGCAGAAATATTGGCGCAGGTGGAAAAGGCCAGGAACTCCTGTGGTACAATATGGAGAGAATGATAACCTGTGCTGAGACAATTGGGGGGGGGGGGTTAGGGAGGGAGGGGGGGGAAATGTTACGCGTCTCATACTAAAAGAGGGAGGAAGTTGCATTGCCAATATGCAGTGAGGGAGAAGACTTGGGACTGTCTGCTCAGATTGGCAGTTTTGTCTCCTGGGTTTTGTCTTCTCCATCAATTGCTACCTGAGACCCTTTTAAATTGGAGGTGCCTGGCATGCTGCTCAACCACTGAGCTATCGTTTCTTTCCCTTTCACCCCACTCTGTTTTCGCTTGAACAGAATGCTTAATGGGTCTAACAGCAGTGGGGGGGGGGGAAACACCCATCATCAACTGACATTACAGACAAAGGAACCATCAGCTTGTGCATTTTAAATTAAACAGGTAAGTTAATGTGTAAGCCCTCCAAACGTCCAAATAGGCATCCACACGAAATTGAAATATGGCATATGCTCAAATGTAGGCAGGACCAGGGGCGTTCCTAGCCCCTTGGCTGCCCGGGGCGGGAAGCCAAGGGGCACCCCTGGGGGCGGGGCGTCATGACGCACGCACACGCGGCGACGCCCCGCCCCCGGGGATGCCGGGCCGCCACTTCGGGAGCCTCGTCCGTGCAGCGCTGCTGCTCCCGGGGTGACGGAGGGAGCGGAGGCGCGTGGGAATGGTGGGAGGGGCCGCCGCTCCCTCCGTCACCCCGGGAGCAGCAGCGCTGCACACACCCGCCTAGGGGCGGCACGAGGGGCGGCCCGCCCCCACCCTACGACGCCCCTGGGCAGGACGGCAAGGTCCTCAGACAATCATAATACTGTGTAGGGTTGGAAGGGACGCCTAGTGCAGGAATCACAGCTAGAGAAATGTTGACAGGCGGCCATCTGAACTCTGTTTGGAAACCTCCAGTGAAGGAGAATTCATTGGTTGTGGTCCTCTCCTCTGGAGCAGCAGAAAGCAAGCTTGCTCCAACTTCCATGTGACAGCCCTTTAGATATTTGAAAATGGTAACAGACGGTCGATATTTATCCTACTGGAGGTTGCAAAATCCTCTGTGTGTGTATGTGTTCTCCTGACACTAATCCCCATATGTCAGGCATATAATTTATTATTGCATTAAAATGCAAACAGGACTTCCACACCCGGCTCAAAACTGCAGCTGGCTCCGGGGCGGCGCAGCTGTTTTGGACACCAGGATCTCTTACCTGGCAGGCTGTTCTCAGACGCCCGTCCCCTCCTCTGCCTCAGGGGAATCCTCTTCTGGTTCTGCTCGCGGTGCCAGCTGGGCAACGGGGGCACTTCCCAAAATGCCCCGGCGGAGAACGTATGGGCAAGAGGGACCGGATGGGATGTCAGCAAAACCTGCAGGGGAGAAACGAGGCCAGATTTGCTAAAGCAGACACAGGGGTGGGGGGGTCCTTTCTGCTACATTTTCAAGTTGAAAAGAATCTACTTTCACCTGAAAGGTTTGCATGCAAACTATCGTATGCATTCCCCCTAAAATAGTACCATCCCATGCTCTTCAATGCACTTTCCCATTAAACAAACATTTTATATACATTCTACTAACCGTATTTCTGGCTGCATTTTTGTTCTGCTCAATTCATTACGTCATAGTTGTGGCGCCAGCTAGGCTTGGCTCCCAATGCAGTGGAACCGGTCGCGCTGCCTTAAATCCGCCTCTGATTTAAAGCACTGTTATACTGCTTTAACAGCTACGGGCTGTTGCTTGTTAAGGGGGCTGAGAGCTATTAGAAGACCACTAACTCCCCCCACAAAGCTGCAATTCTCAGAGTGGTGTAACAATCCATCTCTCTTCACTGATAACTCTCAGAATTCTGGCTCTGTGAGGGGAATAGAGAGGCCTCCTAAAAAAAGCTCTCAGCACTCTTAGCAAACTACAGTTCCCATTATTCTTTGTGGGGAGCCATGGCTGTTTAAAGTGGCACCATAGTGCTTTAAATGTGGTCTGTTTAATTGGGCCATTCTGCTACAAAAAGCCTCCTCCAACCCTCCTCAAAGGGCCAATGTCGAGCAGTGGCAGCTCAGAACAGGACTTTGGGGCAGATGCCCAGGGCCTCACTGAGCAGATAAACAAGAGTAGCCAGGCTTGCTGCTAACCTTATTTAAAGTTATGTAAAAATAACCATCAAAAAATGGTTTCCACCATAAGCCCATTAAGTCCAGACTCTAAACTCACCTCATGGCACCACTGATGGCCTTGTGGTGCTTCCTTTTTCTCTCTCCCCCCGCCCCCCAATTTCCCACATACCTTTCATGACCACCTCAGGGAGCCCATACGGTTCATACTGAGTGTCATCAAAGGCCACAGAGACACGTTCCCTGCGCCGATGGCCACACTCTGGTCCCTCAGTTTGGGTCTGGACATTTCGTCGGCTCCCCTGAGACAAACACTCTCTCTTCTGGGAAGCATCAGGAACTGCAAGACACAGACCTTGAATTAGGGTACATATACACCAGATATTTAAAGCACCCTACCCAACAATCCTGGGAGTTGTAGTTTGCCCCTCACAGTTACAGTTCCCAGCACCCTTAGCAAACCGGGGTTATTGGGGCAGCTGTGTGCTCTAAATGTAAGGTGTGCTTGCAACCTAAGGACGGTGCGATGACAAAAGAAGAGATGTCCGGTTTCCCCCATGACCTTCCTGTGCTAAAAGGAAAAACATTGCCATTTCAAAAAAAAGAGAGAGAAATATTTGGCTCCATGTTCATCCAAGGAATCCTGGGAAATGTAGTTTGTTATGGGTGCTGAGAGCTGAGAACACTAGTCCCCTCACAGAGCTACGATTCCCAGAGTTCCCTGGGAAGTACTCTGAGAACTGTAGCTCTGAGGGGAATAGTCTCTCAGCACCCTTAACAAATTACAGTTCCCAGGATTCTGGGGGGGGGGAGGGGAGCCATGGCTGTTTAAAGTGACATCATAGTGCTTTAAATGTAGGCTGCAGATGATTTCCCAGTGCACAAAACAAGGTATTCCTCTTCTCTTCCTCCCCCAGTTTGGATTCTCTCCCCCTATATTCTATGCCCCCCCTTACCATCTGCCGTCTCGGCTGCTTCTCTGCCGTTTCCCGAGCCAACCAGTTCAAAGGGGCCAGTGGTGTCCTCCTCTCCTCTTTTCTGGCGCCAGGCCTCCCAGGTAGCCAGCTCCTCGCGCAGGACCAGGTTTTCCTGCTGAAGCTGGGCAAGAGAGGCCTCCAGCTGCAGACAGAGAGTCACCCATGAAAACAGACACCACTAAGTGCTCGCCCACACTTCCGCTTGCCCCCTGCTTGGTTTGCACTTTCTAGACATGGGTCAGAGCCGTTTTCCTCTTGCCCAATCCTTTCCCAGGGAAAACCCAAGCTTCAGCGCTAAATCGGAGCAAACATCAATCCAGAGAAAACCAGAATTGCAGCTCGCTCTGATTGAGAGCCTAAGAGTGATTTCCCCCAGGGGAAAGCAGTGCAACAAGTTGGATAGCCTGAGGCCTAATTTCAAAAGGCTGCTTACAAGAGATCAGTCCAGACACCTGGCAAGAGGTATTTTGTGCTTAGCACCCACCCCAATATATATATATATATATATATTCCAAATGCCATCGCTCTCTCTTTCTTTAAATAGTGTAAGCCTCAGATCTGGCTTTTTTTCCCTTCACCCTCCGAATTCCTTTTCCTTTTGTGCAGTGTCTTTTACGTTGCAAACCACAGGCAGGTACCGATAGCATCAATGACCTTTGTAAGCTGGTGTAGGGGCCTTTTGTTTTGGCAGAAGAGTGGGACAAAGACGTTTTAAACAATTGAAATCCATATAAGATTCCTAGCGAGCCTCGAGGAGAATAAACTTACTTGTTCCTGGATTCCCGGCTGCACCTGCTTCTCTTCGGGCAGACGTCCCGCTAGACCAACGTCCGCAGTGCTCAACATGCCTCCCTGCAGCTGGGCCGACACCAGAGGGACCTCCGAGATCTCGCTGTCTCCGCGCACCTCCAAGGTGTTTGAGGGGCCTTCTGCGTGGTGCCCCTCCGCCTCCCTCTGTCCCAGCAAAGCCCGCAGCCTCTGGCCCTCGGCATCCGCCATTTCCAAGGCTTTCTTGGTCTCCTCCAGCTCCTGGCGGAGGCTCCTCATCAGCTGCTCCTTCTCCTCGGCATCCGCCAGCAGCTCCTCCACGTGGCGGCTCTGGGTCTCCATGGCTCGTGCCAACCGCTCCGTCTGCCTCCCCAGCGTGGCCTGCAGGAGCTGGAGTTTTTCCTGGGCCAAGATGGCTTGGGCCTCGGCTTGGGCCTTGCCGGAGGCCAAGTCCAGGAGGTTCTCCTGCAAACCTTCCACATTCCCCTCCAGGTCAGGGGTCCTGCCTCCTTGGCCCTCTGCCTCAGCCTCCCTGTGTGCCTGCCGTGTGGCTGGCGCTGGGGCATCTTCTCCTGTTTCAGACGTCTCTACGTCTGAGGCCAGCTCCTTCCCCAGCTCTGCCGCTGTCTCGGGCTCAACCGCCCCTCCATCCTCCTCAACCTCTTCTGCCACAGAGACTTCCCCACCGGTCGCCAACACCAAGGCCTGTCCTTTGCTCCTGGGGGCCTGGCAATCCCCATGGATCTCTGGGGAGTCCTTTGTCTTTTGCCAGGCCGCCGCTCCCACCATTGGGCCCAACTGCCTCTCCTGGGCCCAGGCCCGGCTTTTCTCTTGCTGCCAGCAAGCCTCAAGGAGGGTTTTGCGTTGGCTCTCTGAGGCATCCAGGCGCCGCCGCAACGTCAAAACTTCGGTTCTGAGGGCCTGTAGTTCCTCCCGGCCCCGCTCCGTACTCTGGGCCCGGGAGCTCGGTGAGGGAAAACCTGAGGAAAGTGATGGCAGAGAAGAGAAGGCCTGAGAACAGTGATGCATTGTAGTTAAAAGAGATAAAATCACAATTTCACACTGTGGTGATCATTTGGGTCTTACATTTTAAGTGCACACTTCCAAAGCATCCTGGGAATCGTAGCTTACCCCTGTACGGAGCTGTGGTTCCCAGCACCCATAACAAACTACAGTTCTCAGGGTTCGGGGGGGGGGGAAGCTATGTGCTTCAAATGTGCTTCAAAAGAAGCCTCAATTAAAACAAAAATTGAACTGCACGCGGCAAGTTGCTAATGCTGGTGGGTGTCTGGAGAGAAAAAGCGGCATGCGAAATTTCAGTGGGTCTACTCTGAGGGCACAGTCATATATAGCAGAATCTGATTCAGGCGTTCCTAAATCAGGAGTCAGGATCTGGAGACAAAAATATTACGTTCTACCATTCCGTGTATAAATCTTGCTTGCAATGCTCCCTTGTATTAATATATATATATATATATATATATATATATATATATATATATATATATATATATATATTATTGGTTGGGGAGGAATTGATCGTAGTGCTAAGGAGATCACTCTGTCAGCAAAAGCATTTCGGCTTGCCTGGTGGAAGGATCTGTGTGTGTTTCCCAATCCCCCAATGACTTGGGCGACATGGGGGGCAGAGGAGGGAACCAATGGGGGAGAGCCTTGTGCAAACTTTCACTAGTGGGATGCATTCATTGAATCCAGCCCCATAGATTTCTTTTAAAGAAACATATAATTTTAAAAAATCCTCCATTCTCCAATTTTTTACACCTGGACAACAGAAAAAAATGATTTAATTAGAGTTCCTGGAAGTTCAAATGCAATCTTCTGAATATGAATGCACATTTCAATTACATGTTTTTTTTATTACTAGGTATTACACTTATAAATAGCGACACAGACACGGCACTCACCTCTGACAGTATCCATCAAAAGAAAAAAATATTCCTGTTCCTCCCCACTCAGGAGGACTTCAAACATAGTTAGTGGGGGAACCAGTTCACCGGTTTGTCATCCATTAACTAAGTAGCCTTAAATCATCCAAATTTAGGATTGAGGTTACAGCCCTAGTTTAAAGGGCTGCTGCTCCTTTAGAACTAGTATAGGTAATAAAATCTGGAGGAGCAGCGCAGTGCAGTGGTTAGGGACTAGGACCTGGGAGACCAGGGTTCAAATCCCCCCACCCAGTAATGAAAGCTCACTGGGTCATTGGGGGGGGGGGCTGTCACAGTCTCTCAGTCTAGCCTAACTCACAAGGTTGTTGTGAGAGTGAGAGTGAGAGAGTGAGAAGAACCATTAACTCTTGAGCTCTTAGGAGAAAAAAATTGGAGTATAACTATAACCAAGAATGAACACATGAAAGAAAAGCACAGTTAACAAGAGTTTTAAAGAAAAAGAAAAATCTTCTTGGTTTATTAACCTGCAAACTTGTTCCCTTGGCAGCAAGGGATTACCCTGCAACTGAAAAATGCCTTAATACAGTACAAGCAAAACAGGGTGGAATCCAACTAAGTTCTGCTTGTAGTAAACTTTTTTTAAATGAATGGGCCTAAATTAGCCATTAATTTCAACAGTCTACTCTGAGTAGGACACTGGATAAAACCCATACACCTACATGAAAGCTACATATAATACAAAATATAATTATTCCATATCTATACCATAAACGTATGCAATATATGAAATACTATACATAACACATAAAATATAATTACAATATGAAAACACATTTCTATATAACCATGACCAGGGATAAATAGAACAAGGATTGAAGGCTCGCGATTCTCGCAAAGACGAAAACAAATGCAGGCTGCTCTTTATATCCCTGCCATCTAACACAAACACACACAAAAACAATGTGCAGAGTCTCACCTTTCAACTTGGTGTGAGCTCCCCGTTTCTCAGCCGGCTGCTCCAAGCGGGAGGAGCTTATGCTACGACGGCTGCCACTAGAGGGCACCTTTTCTGTCCCAAGCAGGCCCTGTTTTGAAAGTGGGTGTTAAGAGCAGAGAGGTCAGAGGCACAAGGCGGATTGCCAGTTTTCCCACCCATGTCTGTCCAACGGCTGCCTTGATACCCCCCACTGCAAAAGAGAAAGTTGGCAAAAGAAAGGAGTCCGGGTTGTTGTTTTCTTGGAGACTGTTACAGGTGGGTAGCCGTGTTGGTCTGCCATAGTCGAAACAAAATAGAAAATTCTTTTCAGTAGCACCTTAGAGACCAACTGTGTTTGTTCTTGGTATGAGCTTTCGTGTGCATGCACACTTCTTCAGATACGATGGACTTCCATTTCATGCAGCTCAATGTGGTGCCTTCCATAGTTCCATAGGTATCTGAAGAAGTGTGCATGCACACGAAAGCTCATACCAAGAATAAACACAGTTGGTCTCTAAGGTGCTACTGAAAAGAATTTTCTTGGAGACTATTACTCATTTTTTTCTGGTCATGGCCTTTTCCCTTGTTGCAAATATCATGGCAGGAGGGCTGAGTTAAAACAACTCAAAGAGTACTTTATTAATTTTATGGTAAAATGACATTCCAATAAAACCTGCAGAGTGTTGTTCCATGCTTACATCAGA
The DNA here is from genome assembly GCF_009819535.1 of Lacerta agilis. Classification (NCBI taxonomy): domain Eukaryota; kingdom Metazoa; phylum Chordata; class Lepidosauria; order Squamata; family Lacertidae; genus Lacerta; species Lacerta agilis. The sequence goes on along the minus strand of NC_046328.1, from coordinate 29,072,747 downwards.
CACATGTAAGGAAAAAATTGGGTGCGGACACTGTCAAATCACCGAACCATTTAATACATTGCTAAGGCTTCAGCTATTCATGACTCTCTATAAGCAAGCACCAGTGTCTGCAGGTGTGACATTAACCCCATTCTCTTTTAACTAACTCCAACTCTCCACAGGCCTCAATGGTTGGCGCAAAGGCTTCTGGGATTGCACTTGCAAAGGCTCCTGGGATTGCTAGGCACTGTTTTCGCACCATTTCTGCCATTTCCGCAATCTTTTAGGGCCGCTTTTGCCCCTTTCCGTGCCACTTCCAGGTTCGCAGCGATGTGCACACGGTCGGTTGCCTGTGCCTTGAATGCATGCAAATGGGGAGTTGCCCATACATATTTTAAGAAATTCAAAAACATGGAGAAGCGGAAGTTCCATGGCAGAACACCTGCTCTGCATGCAGAAGGTTCCTGCTTCAATCACAGTTTAAAGAAGTCTTTCTTAAAGGGAATTCTCTCTGCCAGAGGACCTTAGACAGCCACTGCCAAGAATTTAAAGAGAGAGACCAGCATCCTGGTCTCACAGCAGCCAACCAGATGCCTATGGACAACCTGCTACCAGGACCCAAGCACAAAAGAAATCTCCCTTCCTGTGGTTTCCAGCAACTGGTATTCAGAAGCATTGCTGCCTCCAGCTGTGGAGGCAGAGCAGTAGGCCTCTCTTCCATGAATGTGCCTAGTCCTCTAGGTTTGTGGCCATCACTGCCTCCAGTGGGAGCGAGTTCCATAGTTTGCACTGCGCAAAGGAGGACTTCTGTTTACCTGTCCTGAATCATCCCAACATTCAGCTTTATTGGGATGATCTGTTTTTTTCCATCCTGCTACAAGTCTTCATTAACTTTGTGACATTTCAGTGATGGCGTTATCATAAATTGCTGCTGCGTCCCAGTGCTTATTTTGCACCCATGGATTCTTTGTACTGCAGTTATGCCTGACCTCACTGTTTGAAAACTGTCCATAGCACATGCGTATGGTTTACATTATATACTATATTACAGGGGTGGCCAACTCCCAAGAGACTGCGATCTACTCACAGAGTTAAAAACTGGCAGTGACCTACCTCCTTTTTTGGGGTTCAGGTCAAAGAAGTTGTTGAGCCACGTTTTCTTAGGGGTGAAAAATGTTGAGCTTTTTTTAGAGGAGCCAAACTTGTTGAGCTTTTCGGGGGAGCCAGTGATCTACCACAGACGTCCTGTGATCTACTGGTAGATCACGATCTACCTGTTGGACGTGCCTGCTATATTATATTATATTATATTATATTATATTATATTATATTATATTATATTATATTATATTATATTATATTATATTATATTATATTATATTATATTATATTATATTATTGTTATGAGTTTGGGGGAAGAGGATATAGGCTATATACATCCGGGGGCACTGTATCTTAGGCACATCAATAAAAAAAATCTTGTTACTGGGGGTGTTTTTTGTATAAAAAACAGCTGAACAACTTTGGGGGTGTCCTGGTTTTTACTTTTTGAAACATGGTAACCAAACTTGTGGTTAGTTAGAAGGACGACGAAGCCAGAGTTAGAGTTTAGTCGCAGTGATGTGACCTGTAAGTAAAGCAGCAAGCCAGAGTGAGTTTGAGAGCCGTGATTGATTTCTGTTTGAATCCAAGGCTGCGGCTATGAGAGAAGCAAGACCCTATTGGGGTGTAAATGCTGTAAAACCCTCCACTGTAGGCTTGGATTGTATATATATGGAAATAAACCATATATCATAAGGACACCTCGGTCTCCACTGTGCCTCATTTCCAAAAGAAAACACGAATCCCAGATAAGTGCCTGAAACTCCTGGAAACTTGCACCACTCAGAGATTGGGGTGGCGTGCAACAGTATGTTAGGGAGATTAGCCCACCTTTTGCTGGTGCCTGCTTTGGCGCAGGTCTCCCACATCCACCGACGGCCGCCTCCCTCTGCTTTCCAGGGAGCTGCTCTGGAACAGAAGAAAAACAAAGGAACTCCAATCCATTAGAGGGAGGCAATAAATGTCAACCGTTGCGCCGCCACTTGAAACATCTTCACCTGAGCAAAAGCCCAGTGGCCGTTGGGAGAGAAGGATGCTGAAATAAATGGGCCGTTGGCCTGATCCAGCAGCCAGACTCTTGTGTTATTAAGAGGGAAGAGCACCCCATGTGTCATTGTATGATGGGCTACGCTACAGCCATGAGGGGAAAGGCAGATGTGTCTAGGCCCCAAATCTACACATCTATCTATGCACCCTGTTGCCAGGCAGTTGAGGAATTATCACAATTCAAGGGCACAGCACAGGGCCATTTTGAGGAGAGCGAGGAGCAAGGCTGGTGAGGAGTGTCATCTGGGAGGGAGCCTGGGCTGGGGAAAGCCCTGAGGATCGCATAGGGAGGCCTGGAGGCCCCACACTCCCAAAGAGGCAGGAATTGTGAAGCCCTAATCGTTCCCCTGGTGTTGCAGCCAATGGAGAGGCTGGATTGGACTGCTCTGCAGTCAGCATCTTGCATAAAAGTGCCTGTCGTCCCCCGTCCCGTCCCCTGCAACCTCCAGCGCTGCCAAGACTCCCTTGACCTGTTCCCGAGAAGAAGCTTGTAAAAAGGCACTCGGCTGATGAGCCGCAGCCTTGTAAAACTCTCCACCTGCAGATTGGGGGCCGGCAGGGAGGGAGGGCGATGGGAAACATTGGCTGCTACCTTCAGTGGCATCTCCTGCGAAGAAACACAGTCGATAATTAATGGTGCTAATAATTGCGCCCGGCCAACCGACGAGGACACAGGGCCTCGTAAAACATGTCAGGTGGTGCATGAGGAAAGGGGGGGGGGGGATACCAAACCAGCAAAGTTGCTCTGTCATGGTTTTGCGCAGAGCTGGGGCCAGGATTTACCAACAGTAGCTGGTGCCCAATAGAACCGGTAGGGCAGAAGGCAGGGAGCCCACCAGTAGGTGGCGCCAGAGCCAATGGCAGGCAGATCCAGCTAAAGCTACTTTGGTCCCCATCCACCTTCCTGCTGAGTTCTACAAGGGGCAACACTGAGACCAAAGAAGAGGAAGCTGGCAGGCAGGTGGGGGCTGCTTGAGGGCAGGCCGAGGTTGGTGGGGCAGTTCCCCATTTGCCCTGATAGACCAGAACTTCATGATGTGGGTTGGTTTATCTTTTTACAAGGCAGGGGAAGCCTCATTTAAAAGAGAGTGGGGTGGTTTGGGGATCATTTCCATCCTTTCCTTTTGCAAATTCATAATCACAGTCCTCCTGTGCTACCCCAGCAAGGGGCAATAGATGCACCCTATCTGCGGGGGGCTGGGGAGAGGGGGAGGCTAACACTTTGCCACTTCTGAAAAACAGGTGGTGGAGCTCAGAGCCCCTCTGGAAGCCTGAACTCCTAACTGTTACAGGACAGGCAGGTAGGACACAGGAGCTGTTTAGGAATTGAAGAGTTGAACTAGGGAGGGCAAGGCCTGGATTCAAATCAGCCCAGATCCCCACTCTTGGATGGGGCCGCTAGAGCAAGCATTGCAATCATTCTTCCTCTGTTTGGAATATTAATAGCCTTCCTCACAGGGTTGCTTGTGGAGACAAATGAGGCCATTACGGTGAGGCACATACCCCCTGCACAGTTAAAAAGCAAAATTAACAGTGCCCTTCGCAGCGGACAAGAGGATGCCTTATCACTTTTGGAACCATGCAGGATTAATGTCTTTATGTGCCCCTCCCACAAAGAGCCCTGCCTAATAATAGTATTTCTTAAAAGGAGCCACACAGATGTGTGCATAAATTTGGTTGGGATTAGATACTTATAAGGGACGTGGATGGTGCTGTGGGTTAAACCACAGAGCCTAGGGCTTGCTGATCAGAAGGTCGGCGGTTCGAATCCCCGCGACGGGGTGAGCTCCCATTGCTCGGTCCCTGCTCCTGTCCACCTAGCAGTTCAAAAGCACGTCAAAGTGCAAGTAGATAAATAGGTACCGCTCCGGCGGGAAGGTAAATGGCGTTTTTCGTGCGCTGCTCCGGTTCGCCAGAAGGGGCTTTGTCACGCTGGCCACATGACCCGGAAGCTGTACGCCGGCTCCCTCGGCCAGTAACGCGAGATGAGCGCCGCAACCCCAGAGTCGGACACGACCTGACCTAATGGTCAGGGGTCCTAGATACTTATAGGCTGCAGTCACCCACATCCTGCCATTTCTACCACTGCTGCCTCTCTGTGTGGATGTGGCAAATTTATTCCACAATATGGCCCACCAGGGTCTCACCAAAATGTATGAGTTTGCTGCCAGCCTGGTTTTGCAAGACCCAGAGGTTTGGTCAACCGGGCTACAGTAGCATAGACCGTTCCCATTGCCTCAACACCAGAAGTTTGGTCAAGCAGGCCACCATGGTATAGACGAAGGCTGGCACTAGAGCTGTGTGCTTAGCCTTAAGTCAACCTTAAGTTGGAAGGGACCCTGATGGTCATCTAGTCCAACCCCCTGCAGTGCATAAAGCTTTTGCCCAACGTGGGGCTCGAACCCGTGATCCTGAAATTTAGAGTCTCATGCCTACTCACCTCCGTCTGGCCGCCTCGCTGCTTCTTCCACTGAGCCAGCTCAGCTCGGATCATGTCCAGCTGCCCCTGCAAATTCCATAGTTCCCTTTCCTTTTCTTGCATCCGGGTTTCTGCTTTGCCAAGAGCGAGTCTCAACTCTGAATGGCAGAGGAGGGGAAAGGAAAAGCTGCTCAGGCAGCGGTGGGGAACTATTTCCACCCCGAGGGCCACATTCCCTTCTGAGGGCCACGTGGTGGGCGGGGCCAGAGTCTAAAGTAGGTGGAGCAATGATGCAAATGCTGCGTTTGCATGGTAAGCCTCACACATTCCCAGCAAGGCCAGGGAGAATTGTGGTCCAGGGAGAGTTCTGAGGGCCGGGCGGAATTCTGAGGGCCGCATGGTTTTTAAAAACCTACAGACCACGTTCCGATACCTTGATTTTCTTTCTCGAGCCTCTCTCCCATGGATGCCAGTTCCGAAGCCATTGCATGGGCCTCTTCACCATTCTCTGTGGGGATGGGGCTCCCGGGTGGGGCACTGGGACAAGCCGCTTCTTGCTGCCAGGAGGCGGTGGGGCTCTCCTTCCCGCAGGGGCCTCCAACGGCAGGGCTGCTGTCCTGAATCTGCTGGAAAGTGGGAAAGGAGTAAGAGAAAGTCTCATGGTCCAAGACCAGCTTTAAAAGCAGACTCTGCCAATCTGATGCCTTACAGGTGTCCTAGACTACAAGTCCCATCAGATTTAACCAGCACTGGCTAATGGCAGCTGGAGTCCAGAAAGCCTGGAGGGCACCAGCTGTTCCAAAGCCACATTAAAGCAATACTCACACTTGCTCCAGCTGCAAGGGTCCTGCTAAGCTCTCCTTTGGCCTCGATGCCACCTAGAGAACAGAGGGAGAACTGGTTGCCCGGGGAACCAATTTGGGCCTGCAGATTGAATAAAGCCTACCTGTGGTAGTAGGTTATATAGACACGAGCAAAACCACTCCGCTGTGGACTACCACCCCATCTCCAAGCCACCAGAGTTTTGATTTTCCTCTTCCCTCCGTGTCACTTTTCCCTTGCGTGTCGTGTTTTGCCTTGTTTTCAGATTGTAAGCCTGTGGGCAGGGACGGCCCTTGTGGGAGCTTTTTTGGCTGAAGAGTGGGGGTACAAATGCCCTAAATAAATCTAAATCCCTCAACTGACAACCCTTCCTTTTCCCTCACCCCCTCACCCCCCCCTGCCACGAAGTCACAGACGCTGCCTTGACTCTTTCCCGTGACTCTTCAGCCGCTAATTCCACCTCCATCTGGCAAAGCCTCTAATCCCCGGACATAGGAAGAGGCGCCTCTTGCTCACTGGCTTGGCCTAAGAGGACCCTGTGCCCTTTCCTCATCTTCCGGTTTCTTACCTTCGGCCCACGGAGTGGAGGAACCCCAGCGGGGGGGCAGGAGGGCCAAGTGGGACTGCGACTGCAGCTTGTCCAGTTCGATTTGGCACCTGGAGGGAGGCAGAGGGAAGGAAACAGGAGAAAGGAGATCCTCCATGGTCATAGGCAGTGTACCTGTGTGTACCAGTCTGCAGTGAGATCCTGTGCCTGGGGGACTTTTTACTCCAGCCAATGGAATGTATCAGGTGTTTTTTTTTAAAAAATGCTTCATGGGGTGTTCCAAATAAAGAACTGATCCAGGAAAGTAGAATTTAAGAAGTTCAAATCTACTGGCCCAACGTATTTTGTTTAGGGGCATTATATGACCCCAAAATACGTTGGAATTTGGCTTGGGATAGCAAAGCATCCTCTCAAAAACCAAGACCCTCCAAGCATCCCTATTTTCAGGGACAGTCCTGCATTTTACAAAAAAGCCACCTGGTTTCTGATTTGACCCCAGAATGTCCTGCTTTTCCTTAGGACGTCCCTATTTTCATCAGAGAAATGTTGGAGGTTATGGAGTTATCCGACCCCTGAGCCACCTGAAGTCAGCCCTGTATATGGAAGTTTTTAAATGTTTAATTGTGTTTTTATATATGTTGGAAGCCACTCAGAGTGGCTGGGGCAATCCAGTCAGATGGGTGGGGTATAAATATAAATATAAATATAAATATAAATATAAATATAAATATAAATATAAATATAAATATAATAATAATAATAATAATAATAATAATAATAATAATAATAATAATAATAAACTCTCCATCAGGCTTTATGTTTTGTCCTTGACAAAGAAGTCAATTGGAGTGGCTAGGGCAAGTGAATCAGATGGGTGGGGTATGAATGAATGGAGGTTTTGTGGTGGTCACCAGCTTGGAGGGTTTTAAAAGAGGATTAGACAAAACCCATTGCTATCACTGGGTACCAGCCACAATGGCTACGCCACTGTTGGAAGACGTATACCTCCGATTCCCAGTTTCTGGGAATCACAAGTGCAGAAGGTTGCTGTTGTGTTCAGGTCCTGCTTCCCGGAGGTGTCTAGTTGGCCGCTGTTAAGAACAGGATGCTGGGCTACATCTTTTCTATTTTTACCCCACCCACCCTGATCCATAATTCAAGAGGATAATATTGTCCTACCTTACAGGGTTGTTGTAAGACTTACTGAGCGAATGTAGACAGAGCATTTTGCATGCTCCAAATGCCAGCTTTTATTACCAAAGGAAGCTCAGAGATTTTGCTACCTGCAGAGGTTTATGGAAATCAAACTCATCTGCATATATCCGCTGACGGTGCTATAATTTCTTCTGTTCCTGTAAGCACCAGGCAGACCAAACGGCTGTCTAGGACACTGAAGCCCTGTCCTTTGAGCCATGGAAATCCAGCATAGCTCCTTTCCCTCTGGCTTCTGCGATTTCATCAAGCATTGCGCCCCTACTTCCTTCACGGCCTTTAAAAGTTGTTCCTAGGATCCCTGCACCTGGCTACTGAATTCTGCACCCACCTGACAAGCCTGAAAACCTGTGGGGCACAGACTGCTGCTTCCGTCTCTGTCCTTGTGACGCCAATCCCACCGACCCCACAAGTCCCAGCCATGTTTCCTGTACTGTACCTACGCAGCTCTTCTTCCAGTTCCGTTTGGCGTCGGGTCGCCTGAGCGAGCTGAGCCTCCAGGCAGCTCAGCTGGGCTTCTTTGGCTTGCAGCTCCTGCGCCAACCGCTGACGGCTACGCTCCAATTGCTCACATGCCTCGGCCAGACTCCGGTTCTCCTGAGAGAGAAGGGCCCATGAGGCCCGTTCCTCATCGTGCTGCAAAGAACAGCGAGAGATGAGCAGCGTTAAAACAACAACAAATACAAAAACACAGTGTGGTTTGTGTCCACGGAATCATAGAATTGTAGAGCTGAAAGGGACCCAAGGGACATCTAGTCCAGCCCCTGGCAATGGAGGAATCACAGCTCCAATCCAGCCCTGCTCAGAGGAGACCTTTCGAAATGAATGAAAATGCGTCACTCAATTTCAGTTCAGTGAAAACTCTGTTGGATGCAAACCAATGTTGGTTATACATCAGGGATGTGGCCCTCCAGGACTCTCTGTCTGGCCCTCGGGAACCTTCCTGGGTCACATAACCATATTTTGCACACACAGCTCCTTTTTGCCTGCCTGGAATGTGCCCTTGAACTCTGATTGTGCCTCTTGCTTCTCTGGATGATGCACAGAAAGTTGCGTAGGGTTGTATGTAATATTTGCATTCCTTGCTCCACCCACTTTTGTCTAGGGCCCCACCCACAATTAGCATGCGGCCCTCAGAAGGTTGGCCAGAAGGGAATGTGGACCTTGGACCGAAAAAGGTTCCCCATTCCTGCTGCACATCATGCCTATATACTGTAAAAGGTAAAGGTACCCCTGACCATCAGGTCCAGTCGTGGCCGACTCTGGGGTTGCGGCGCTCATCTCGCTCTATAGGCCGAGGGAGCTGGCGTTTGTCCGCAGACAGCTTCCGGGTCATGTGGCCAGCATGACTAAGCCGCTTCTGGCGAACCAGAACAGCGCACAGAAACGCCATTTACCTTCCCGCTGGAGCAGTACCTATTTATCTACTTGCACTTTGACGTGCTTTCGAACTGCTAGGTGGGCAGGAGCTGGGACTGAGCAATGGGAGCTCACCCCGTCGCAGGGATTTGAACCGCCAACCTTCTGATCAGCAAGCCCTAGGCTCTGTGGTTTAACCCACAGCGCCACCTGCATTCCTCCTATATACTATGCTGTAGTGATATTCCTTGCTCCAAAATGTGATTCAGCTGGGTACATTCTGAACACTCCCCACTAAAAAAAATCATGACCCATATAAAGATACTGCGTTGTTTCCCCTGGTTTATTGCACTTCCAGTGCTTTTTCCCAGTTTGCAGTCTGGTTTTTTATTGGCCAAGAAAACACACAGATTATAGACATATTCCTGAGTTTTTCTCCAGTATCACGAGAGCTAGAAGCTTGCTTTTTGATAAATTACAAAAACTTGAAAAGATTCATATCTTTCTTTCGCTTACTACAAATCTCCAGTCAGCTATGGATCTGCGAATTGGCCTGGGCTTAATCCTCAACCTCTGAGCTATGGGGAAATAACCACACTGGCCTACCCTGCAGGGTCCGTGCAAGGACTCTGAGATAGTACATGCGCCATAAACTGAACGTATGGGAACAGCAATACATAAGCACTATGCAGAATAACAGCCAAGACGGCATATTGGTTAATGCAGCCGTCGGCAACTAGTGCCCTCCACAGGTTGTTGGACTACAGCTCCCATCAGTTCTGGCTGGGGCTAATGGGAGTTGTAGTCCAACAACCTCTGGAAGGCACCAAGTTGGCAAAGGCTGGGTTAATGGTATAAGTTTCGGGTTTTGTTCAAATATCAGCTCACTCATAGCTCACAGGAGATTAAAAGCAAAATTATTTCTTAGCCTCAGGACCCCAGCAGTCTTGAAGGTGGCTTGCTCAGTTGCTGACTCTTGATAGGCCACCTCCCAAGTGTTATTTGTTCTTAGGGCTCTTCTTCTTTAAACAGAACAGAGGACCATCCTCTTTAAAGTAGGACACATGGTCACTCTGGGCTAGGAACTCTATGCAGCGTGTCTGCAGTGAACGGGGAGGAGACTAATGTTGTTCTACCTTACAGGGTTGTTGTAAGGATAGCTCTGAAGCACACCCAAAAAGCACTGTATAAGTTCCATGACCCAGGTGCTCGAACAAATAAACTGCGTACATTTGAGAGTTTTCAGGGGTGGGGAATTCCCACCACCCAGATCGAGGGCCACAAAAACCCCAGCTACCTTACACACACACTTTCCTCTATCTTCCAGCCAGACAAGAGAGAGGCATTGCCAGAGTTCAAGGTCACATGCCAGCCAAGGGGGGGGAAAAAGGAGGACCAATGAGGGAGTGGAGCTGAGTATATCATACAGCCTGATTCCTGAGAGCCAGAGAAAGAAGCCTGCGGGCCACATTTGACCTGCAGGCCTAAGGTTCCCCACCTCTGGATTAATGCAAAGTGTTGGTGCTGACCTTTAAAGCCCTAAACGGCCTCGGTCCTGTGTACCTGAAGGAGCATCTCCACCCCCATCACTCAGCCCGGACACTGAGGTCCAGCGCCGAGGGCCTTCTGGCGGTTCCCTCACTGCAAGAAGGGAAGTTACAGGGAACCAGGCAGAGGGCCTTCTCGGTAGTGGCGCCTGCCCTGTGGAACGCCCTTCCATCAGAAGTCAAGGAAATAAACAACTACACGACTTTCTGAAGACATTTGAAGGCAGCCCTGTACCTTAGTTTATGAACTTAATCTGTTCTGGAAGTCTGGTCTTAAACCAAAGCGTTCTTAAACCAAGGTGTGCTTTCCCATAGCAGCGGGGGACTCAATTTACAAATGGAACACACTCAACAGGAAGCAGAACATGTTCTGCTTCCAAAGCAAAATTCACAAACCAAAACACCTTCTTCCGGGTTTGCAGCATTCTTAATCCAAGTTGTTCATAAACTAAGCTGTTCTTAAACCAAGGTACCACTGTATCCGGAAGTTTTTAATGTCTGATGTTTTGTTGTGTTCTTTTATACTCTTTTGGAAGCCACCCAGGGTGGCTGGGGCAATCCAGTCAGACAGCCGGGGTACAAGTAATAAATTTGGAGAGTATAAATACCTTCCAAAATTTTTCGGTGAAAATCGGGATGTTCTGTTTAATAATAATAATAATAATAATTTAATTATTTATACCTCACTCATCTGAATAGCTTGCCTCAGCCCCTCTGGGCAGCTTCCAACATATATAAAAACATAATAAAACATTGAATGTTAAAAAACTTCCCTATGACTTCCGGTTAGGTGCCGAGTCAATGGCGGACGGGAGTCCGACGGCTCCGTCCTCCGTTAGGCGATAGGGATCTCCGTGCCTGCGCCACGGGTCCCTTAAAGCCACGGGAAGAGCGTCCCGTGGACCGACGGCTTCGTGGGTCCCAGACGTGCTGTCTCCGCTCCTGATTGACCCTCGTAAGGGGGAAAATCAGGCGAGCGGAGCCCCAGCACGGGACTGAAGAAGCGACTGCCTGCGGAGGATCAAAGCAGCGATCCCGCCAGACCTGAGCACCCGGCACTTCCTACACAGAAACTTCCAAAGAAACTCTGTAAGTTAAAATACTGGATTATTTTACAAGTTTAAAGAGCACTGCTTGCAGAGGAAATTGCAAAAGGAAGCCTGTTCCCTTTGAACTGTTTGCGCGAGCTTGGTAGCGCTAAAAGATCAAAGCCGCGACTAACGGGAAAGTTTTGCGAACTCTGCCAAACTTTTTAAAAGTGGATTAAAAGTTGCTTAAAGGTTGTTTAAAGACTTAAAAACAGTTGATATGGCAAAAGAAGAAGCCCCTCACCCTCTGGATTAGGATTCCGGGTCAGTAGCGGGCTGTGATATATTGTTGCCATTCTTTTTTCTTTGTTGGTGTTTTAGTGACTGTTTACCAGTGGAGACATTTTGATTTCTTTGTAACCAGATACAAGCTACTTTTTGGACTTTGGTGGTAACACTGCAAGCTAGAAACTGTTACTGACTTGGGCTATATGAAAATATACCCTTCTTGGCTGTAAGGAATTTATATTGTGGAAAATTCAAACTCTTTGCCTAAAAGCTGGATCTTTGGGACTGTTGTGGGCTCCTGGCTCAGCAGTCTCTTTGTTCTCGGAATTGAGCTGCTGGCCACCTGGTGTTTACTTTTGGGACTGTTGGCCTTCTGCTGTGAATGTCTGAGATTGTTACCACAGCAACTGGAGTGACCTTGAGATTACAATTGCAGAGCCCACAGGAGATGGACACTAGATCAAAAACAGCTGGTTCTAGTTCTGCACAAAAAAGAGGCTCTGTTTCCCTAACTCTACAGGAACAAATGGAGAAATTGGTTGTTAGTGTGGCAGAAATTGCAGCAGGATTGAAAAGCGTTACTGAAGGGTTGAAACAAACACAAGATCAAGTTTCATCAGGAAATACAGCAGTGAATTCAGCAATAGAAAAATTACAAGCTGACATAAAAGCTGATATTAAAAATTCTACGCAGACCCTGGAAAAATCAATTGGGCAAATTGAGGAGAACGTAAGGAAGAACAGAGAAGAAATTAATAGAATTGGGCAGGAGGTGACCACCTTGAAAAAGGACTCTGAAGAAATTAAAGTGGTCAAAGAAAAAATAAAAAAGGTGGAGGAAAAATTGGACAATTTGGATTTGGAGCAGATAGAGAATATTGGAACACGACAGAGAACTGTTGAAGAGTCTCTCGCTTTTCTGCAACTACATCAGAGAGAGGGCAACATCCGTCTAAGGGGTCTTCCAGAATTGGAAGGGGAAGACCTAAAAGATTATATTGTGAAGCTATTTTCAGGATATTGGGAGCTAGAAGAAGTTAACGTCTCAGCGCGCATAGTGAAGGCCTTCAGATTTGGTCCAAGAGGTTCCAGAGGAAAGAAAAGCAACAAAACAGTCAGCGACTGTTTGATTGTGCTACACGACCGACACGATAGAGACTTTTTTCTGGATTTGCACTATAGAAACAACCTGGTGGTAGAGCAGAATAAAGTAATTTTTTATAAGGACATCCCCAGATTTTTCCTGGACAAAAGAGTTCCTTACAACGACTTGGTGACTGAGCTCAGAAAAAGGAAAATTCCCTTCAGTTGGGAATTTCCAGAAGGCCTGGCATTTACGTTTGAAGGAAAGAAGATAAGAATAAGGTCCTTGGCGGAGAAGCAAAAGTTTTTGGACAAGCATCAGGAACAATTTAAAGGCACACCACTCGACCCAGCACAATTATACAGGTTCCCAGCGGAATTTCCACCACCGCCGGGACCACTAAGTTTACCAGGTTCAAGCCAGGATTCAGAGAAAGACAAGAAAGGAGAAGCAACTGGAGGAGAAGAATAAAGAAAGGAAAATGGCGCTCAAGCTAATGACATGGAATGTCCGGGGATTGAATCAGAGACCAAAGAGACGCAGAGTGTTTTACAGCATAGAAAAGAAGAATTTGGATATAATATGTTTACAGGAAACCCACATAGCCCGACGTCATAAAAGATTACTACAGAACAAAAAATTAGGCCAAGAGTTTATATCATCGGACAAGGTCAAGAAGAGAGGAGTAGTGATATATGCAAAGGAGAAATATAGCCCAAGACAGCTTTTTAAAGATGAAGAAGGGAGATACATCGCAATTGAAATTAATATACAAGGCGAAAAACTTTTGATTCTGGGACTTTACGCACCAAATGATGGAAAGTCAATTTTTTATAAGAAAATACATGATCTGCTGTTGGACTATTTGGATTACAAATTAGTTTGCCTTGGAGATTTTAATGGTGCAGTTTCCACATTAATGGATAGATCTCAAAGAACCAAATTAACGAATGATGGGAAACTCCCAAAGACTTTTTTCGAAATGGTGGACAATTTGAATTTGGTGGACTCTTGGAGATTAAAAAACCCTACAGATACAGAGGCAACTTACTTTAGTGAATCTCAGCAGTCATGGTCGAGAATAGATTACATTTGGATTTCGAATGAATTGGCTCCAAAAATACAAAAGGCAGAAATTGGCCCTAAAACTCTTTCAGACCACAATCCGGTACAGTTAAATCTAAAAATGATTTCCAAGGATTCTTTCAGATGGAGAATGGATGACGCTCTGATGAGAGATACCAAGCTAGTAGAAAGAGCAGCGAAAAAGATGAAAGAATATTTTCAGATAAATTGGAGTTCCGAAGTGGAGAAAAGAATTGCGTGGGATGCAAGTAAAGCTGTAATGAGAGGATTCCTCATTAGTGAAAAAGCAAAAAAGAAGAGACAACAAAATGCAGAAATGGAGAGATTGTTGAAGTCAATCAAAGAAAAGGAAAAAGAATTGAGAGGGCATCCCAGATGTGTTAAAATCCAAAAAGAAATTAAATACTTGCAATCCCAATATGCTAATATAATGAATCAGGACATTGAATGGAAAGTGAAAATGATGAAACAAAGAACATTTGAATCGGCTAATAAGTGTGGAAAACTACTAGCTTGGCAATTGAAGAAAAGACAAAAGGCAAATGTCATCAATAATTTGGTAGTAAATGGAAAAAACGTGGAGAAACCGGAGGAAATCAGATGGTGCTTTCAAAGATTCTACAAGCAACTGTACAAGGAGGAGAAGATAGATGAAGTAGAAATAGACCGATTTCTGGAAAAGAACGGATTGCAAAAAGTCCCAGAGGAAAAACTAGTTACTCTCAACCACCCAATATCGACACAGGAGATAGAAGATGCAATAAACAACATGCAATTGGGGAAGGCTCCAGGACCGGATGGATTAACAGCAAAATATTACAAGACATTGAAAGACTGGCTATCGCAGCCGCTAAGAGAAATTTGCAACAAAATATTAGAAGGAGATAGGGCACCAGAGACGTGGAAAGAAGCCTTTATCACACTGATTCCAAAACCAGATACTGACAAGACTCAAATGAAAAATTATCGTCCAATATCCCTTTTGAATGTGGATTACAAAATTTTTGCAAATGTATTGGCTACAAGGTTGAAAAGAGTGTTGAAAGATTATATACATAGAGATCAAGCAGGTTTCTTGCCAGGAAGACAAATTAGCAATAATACGAGAATTATTGTGGACATATTAGAAAAACTGGAGAGAAACATAAATACAGATGCGGCACTACTGTTTGTTGATGCAGAGAAAGCATTTGATAAAGTTTCTTGGATATTCATGAAAAAGAATTTGGAAAGGATGGGAGTTGGAGAAAAATTTCTGAATGGCATCAAGGCCATCTATACAGAACAAAGAGCTAAAGTAATAGTAAACAGTGTGATATCGGAGGAGTTTGAAGTTGAAAAGGGAACAAGACAAGGGTGCCCTATCTCCCCTTTACTTTTTATTACGGTCCTGGAAGTCCTCCTAAATATGATACGAAAGGATAAACAGATAAAAGGAATACGTGTGGGAGAGAAAGAATACAAACTACGCGCCTTCGCAGACGATCTGATGTTATCCCTGCAGGAACCGGAAAGCAGTGTCCCCAGAGCCTTGGAAATAATTGAACAATTTGGACTTGTAGCTGGTTTCAAATTAAACAAACAGAAAACCAAAGTTTTAGGAAAAAATCTGAGTGCAGAACAAATCCAAAGAATACAGGAAGGCACTGGCCTCAATTTTGTTAAAACAGTAAAATATCTAGGTATCAATCTCACAACCAAGAATTTGAACCTGTACAAGGACAACTACGAAAAACTGTGGATGGAAATAAAGAAAGACATGGAGATATGGACAAGATTGAAATTGTCGTTAATGGGAAGAATTGCCGTGATAAAAATGAATGTCCTACCAAGGATGCTGTTTTTATTCCAAGCCATACCAATTTTGGACAAACTGGATTGTTTCAAGAAATGGCAAAAGGACTTATCAAAGTTTATATGGCAGGGCAAAAAGCCAAGAATCAAGTTTAAGATTTTAACAGACTCTAAAGAGAGAGGAGGCTTTGCCCTGCCGGACTTAAGACTTTATTTTGAAGCAGCGGCCTTTTGCTGGCTAAAGGATTGGTTCAAACTAGAGAACGTTGATGTATTGGACTTGGAAGGATATGACAATATGTTTGGCTGGCATGCATACCTTTGGTATGACAAGGTTAAGATCCACAGAACTTTTAAGTCTCATATAGTTAGAAAATCCTTGTATCAGGTCTGGACTAGATATAAAGATTTGTTAGAGAGAAAGACCCCTAGATGGATTTCTCCAGTGGAGGCCAAAGCCTATAAGAGACCGAACATGTCTGCAAACTGGTTAAGATATATGGACATATTGCAGCAGGAAGGGGACTCTTTTAAGCTAAAAAGCTACGATCAAGTGAAAAGCCAGGTCCCCGACTGGCTGCATTATCATCAGGTATATGAAACATTTAAAATGGACAAAAAAGTTGGTTTTCAAGTAGAAAAATCAAAACTGGAAACAGAACTGATAGAATCGAATTTTAAAAACCTTTCCAAAATGTATAATCTCTTGCTAGAGTGGCATACGAAAGATGAACTGGTTAAATCGTCAATGATAGACTGGGCGAAAGATGTAGGACATAATATTATGATGGATGACTGGGAGAGATTGTGGCAAAAAGGTATTAAATTCACTGCTTGTCATAGTTTAAGAGAAAATATAATGAAAATGGTTTATAGATGGTATTTGACACCAGTTAAGATAGCTAAGATGAATACCAAAATGTCAGATGTATGTTGGAAATGTAAACATGCGAAAGGTACCTTTTTTCATATGTGGTGGTTGTGCCCAGCGGTAAATGCTTTCTGGGATAAGATTTATAACGAACTTAAGAAGGTAATGAAGGTTACCTTTTGTAAGAAACCAGAGGCATTTCTTCTGAGCATAACTAATGAAGAGATACCCAGTCAGGATAGAGTGTTTTTTATGTATGCCACAACAGCAGCTAGAATCTTATTGGCAAGAACATGGAAAGGCGAAGAGATACCAACGGTGGAAGAATGGCAGATGAAGATGATGGAGTATATGGAACTCGCAGAACTGACCGCCAGAATCCGAGACCAGAGGGAGGAGATGGTTTCACGGGATTGGAAGAAATTTAAAGACTATCTAGTTAAATCAGTAAAATTGAATATTTGAGCAGAATTAAACAGAACAGCGGCTTTAGCAGGTATATGTTAGATAAAGTTGTTAGCAAGATATTTTTGTGTGAAAGATTTATTTGTTAGAAAATATGTTAAGATTTGGTGTTTAAATTAAGATATAATTAAGTAAAGTAAAGCACATTAAAAACTGAGCAAATGTGAATAGAATAAGATACAAAGCTACCTAGAAGATATATATGATTCTGAAGACAGTGGAGGGAATGGGGGAAGTCCCCTAAAATAGAGAAGATAGCAACAAGAAAAGTAAGAGGATAAGTGTTAGTTTAAAGGTTTGTATATGTTTCTTTTTTATTGTAATTGTTTGATTGTGTTTTTGGTGTTGTGTTTATGTATTGCATTTTTGTATTGTAAATGTTGGTGTTTATGTTATGTTTTCTTTTGTCTTAATAGAAAATAATAAATTCTTAAAAAAAAAAAAAAAAAAACTTCCCTATACAGGTCTGCCTTCTAAAGGTTGTACAGTATAGTTACTTATCTCTCAGGCTCAGGGGTCGCATAACTGCACACCGTCCAACATTTCTCCAAGGAGAATTGGGACACCCTAAGGGAAAGCGGGACATTCTGGGATCAAATCAGAAACCGGGGCGGCTTCTGTAAATCTGGGATCGTCCCTGGAGAATAGGGACACTTGGAGGGTCTGCATTATTGTTATTATAACAAATGGAGCCCCAAACCGGAACCACAGAAACCCCTTGCATGGCGGATGTGCCCAGAGGATGGGAGACTCTTGCCAGGTACAAGCTCCCTGCCCCACGGCCCCTGCAATTACCTTCTGCCTCTGTTTGTGCATCATGGCCTCGAGGGTGTCCAGCTGCACCTGTTTCTGCTGCCGCTCCTTCTGCAGGCGCTCCAGCCTCTGCTCCACCTCGGCGATGGCCCGCAAGGCCCGGGACGGCAGCCCCACCTTCCATTCCTCACCTGGCCAGCTCATGGTACTCTCTAGAGGTGCTCCTGTCGGGGCCCGGCTCATGAAAGGCTTCCGTTTCTCCCCACAACCAGGTTTCTCTCTGGCCTCCCAAGGACAGACTGGTGGGATTAAAAAGCCAGCCAGGGCTTACAGCAGCGTCATGCAGAGGAGCTGCCAGGATACTTTCCTGTGCAGCCGGCCGGGCAGGAGCAGGTCAGCCTACACCTAAGGCTGGAGGGCATGGCAAAGACCCCCAGTTACGAAAAGCAGCTGCCAAATCTCAGGGCTTCCACTAAACTCTAATTGCCACCTTCTTGGGATCTCTAGGGAAAGGAGTTTAAACTGGTCTCAGGGTGGGGAATTAAGAGCACACAGTCGGGCGGTTTTAATTTTCCCGCTGGGCCAGACCTCAGCCTTCCCCGCCATTCTAAAAATTTAATCCTCCTGATTTTTTCCAGCTTGCCCTGCTTAACATTCTCATGCAATCTGCCTTTTCTCCTCCCTTCTAGGAGCGTGCAAAAATGAGGAAGATCAAGCGGGCATCAAATGCTCTTTTTTAAAAAAAAAACCACACACACAGAGGGGAATCAGCAGAGGAGCATTAAACCTCCACTAAAAAAAAAACACACAAAAAAACCCTGTCTCTTGTGTAAAGAATTAGGGTTACTAAACTCCACCTCCTGCTTCAACAGGCTTCATCCAGGGGCTCCCTAGCCCCGCCTCCTGCACGTTAGGGGTGGAGTTTCAAGCCCTACAGAGGCCTTCAATCAGAAGCAGAGTTTAAGCAGCCCACACATCACTTTACAGTGGCTTTCCCTCTGTTTGATTCAGGTGTGGATTGCAGTGGAGGTTGCTTCATTCGAGTGAACTCCTTCCTAACTTTTTACAACCAGTCTTCAGGGCGGCCCTGTTTGCCAGCTTCCTCCTTAGTCTCAGCGTTGCCCCTTGTGGAGCTCAGCAGGGAGAAGGGGACAAAACTAGCATTACTGTAGTTGGTTCTGCTTGTCATTGGCTCTGGCTCCACCTAGTGGCGGGCTCCCTGCCTTCCGCCCTACCCATCCTGACAGCCACCATTGGCAAACTGTGCCTTCTGGATGCCATTACGGGGTGTGTGTGTGTGTGTGTGTGTGTGTGTGTGTGTGTTTAAAGTATTTTTTTATTAAAGATTTTCTTGATTTACAAAGTTATGTGCAATGTCTCTCTCGTTATTTTTCCCATGTAACATTTTTACAAATCAATTTCGTTTGTTGAGACATTAGGAAGAAAAGGGGGGAAGAGGTGGGCGGGATGGGGAGATGGGTGGGGTGACGATGTTTCTATTTTACTTAATATATGTAGGGTTTGGTGTCAGCAGCTTGTGCAGGTTCTCCGTTGTTCGCTTGTGCTCCTTTGGTGGCGAGAGAGGTCGGGGTTGGCGTAGGGCGCGATTGTTCATAAACCAAAGACCACCACAGCCAACCATTACGGTGCGTGTTGAGTGAGGGGTGGCTTCCAAAAGCAGTGAACAGGGGCTGTAGCTCCGCTCTCTCTACTTAAGTCCAAACGGGAAGTGGAAAAAGCAGCCAGTGACCTGCAGGCCCAGGACTGTTCCTGGCATTTTTGCTTTCATTGGAAGCACAGGCTGTTTCGCCAAAGATTTAAAATGAGGAGATCTCCCCTACTGGTACACAAGGCTATTTTCTCAAAGCCACACCCACCTGCCACACTCCTGAAGTCGTGCAGTGTCAGGTGTCGGGCAGGTAGGGGTGCGGCTGCAGAAAGCAGGTCTTAAAACGCTCCATGTATCAGCTGGTGTGTGGGGGGGGGGGAGTTCAATCCTGCTCAGTTCAGATTCCCCATTCCTGAACCCTGCAGGAAGCAGGATTGAGCCCCCATGTATCAGCTCACACATGCAGAGTCCACTTATGCTCAGGTGCGCCAGCCAGAGTTCCCTTAAAGGTTTCCTCCCTCTCACCGTGTTTAGGGGGGAAAGGTAAGTCTTCCATTTATCCAAAACAGACAGCAATAGTGGGCATTCAAAACAGCCTAGCACCCTTTGGGTGTGTCCAGAAGGCAAAGCCAGAGAAGGCAAGGGGCTGGGGCCCAGTGGATCCTGGAGGCCTTTAAATAAATATATAAATAAAAATCACACCATTTCCAAAGAAACCCATACTTTCCCATGGAAAGCCAGAATGCCTGTGCACATTTTATTTTGGGGTGTGTGTGTGTGTGTGTGTGTGTGTGTGTGTGTGTGTGTGAGAGAGAGAGAGAGAGAGAGAGAGAGAGAGAGAGAGAGAGAATGTCCTGGATACTTTACAGATCTAACATTTACCAAAAAGAAAATAAATATTTTGTCACGTGTTTTAATCTGGTTTTAGCTTATTGTTGATTTTAATAAGTGTTTGAATGTTTCAAATACTTGTCATTTACCGATAATTTTATTTATTCTTTCTGCAAACCACCCGGAGGTTTTGTTACAATCAAACAGTATATAAATGTTGTGAAATAAACAGATTCACCTGTTCCATGGTACTTATTCTGCTATGTTTTTATGCGTAAGAATGCTTGAAAAAAGTGATTTTTGTTCAAAGGAATGCGGGAAATGTAGCCCTCAAGACGGGGCTCCGATACCCATTAATCCCCAACCAGCATGGCCAGCAACATTTGAAAAGCCAGAGGTTTCCCCCATTTCCGCCGCAGCACAACTACAGAAAACCACACACAATGTCGCTAACACAAAGGTGACTTTATTGTTAAGTGGGGGGGAGGGGGGCCATGGAATAGCACCAAAACTGCAGCATGTCTAGCAAATAACAAAAAGGCTACTCCAAAACACCGCCGCTACCAGCTCATGGGAAGAGGAGGGAAAGGAGGAAGCCCCCCCCCCCGCCCCACAGACACATTTGACCAGAATTCATTTAAACAATGACATCACAGATAAAACTGAGCCCGCCCCTCTCCTCAGTCCGAGTCGATTAAAGTGCCAAGAGTTCTCCATATACTATTGGTTAAGTATCTGGGGTGGGGGGGCAGAGGGGGGGCTGTGGAAGGAGGGGGGAGAGCTTAAGCATCAAGACCGAGATGCCAGCAACAACAGCCAACCCAGCCCCCCCCCCAAATGGCTAAAAGAAATAAAGCTGGCTTTTCCTAGAGTTTGGGGAATGGTGTGATGGTGCTTACAATACCGTGTGTGCACATCCCTGCTCCTTCATAGAAACCTGTCCTACATCAGTAGTGATTCCTGGGTCTTCACATCAGTGCCCCACAAACCCCGCTCCCCTCAGTTCTGCGGGGTGGAATAGAGGCTGTGGTGGTGGCTGCCGGACACCGTGGCCTGCGAGAACAAAAGGGGGGCCGTGGGAGGGGGCCCCCCAAACCAGTCCTGCTCCCCGCTGCGGTTGATCGAGCCGTACCAGCTCCCGACGCTGCCCAGGCGTCCCGTCAAGCTGGAAGGAAGCGGGGGGGGGGGGGGAACGAAGAGGCAATTTGGGTGGGAGGGGGGGAGAAGGTATGTGAGTGTTAGGAAGCAAAAGGAAAGAAAGGAATTAGACCAGTGGCTTCTAACACACTGCCTTGTTTCCATAACACCCCCCCCACTCTATAAAAAGTGTAATTCAGAACAGTAGTTTGCACAACCCACTAAGGAAGATATATCACGATAAAATTCAGAACAGTCGCTATTAACGGCACATTTATTCAAAATCCAATTGAAACTACTTAAGTTTAATTAATTCAACTGGACAGATAGACTCGATCCAGTGGATACCAGCTCTTCAGAGTCTGAAATCATTTACCCCTCATCCCCTCCAGCCTAGGGGTGGCCCGACCCACTTTGGGAACCCCTGAATTAGGTAAGAGATGGGGCTCAGTGATGCTGAAGCACTTGGGACAATTTTTCTATTCCACTGGGCCTAGGCAGGCAACTTAGGAATACAGTATATCCTTCCACAATGGTTTATTGATGTTTAACCTTTCTGTATGTTTTTATTGTATAGCTTTAAGTTTTATTGCTATAAGCTGCTTTGATATATATATATATATTATGACACAGCAGTATAGTAATGATTTTGTAAGTAAAACAACTGTTGGTACGCTGTGCCAACTTCATCGATGGAGCTTTTAAAACTTCCAGGCATGGAAATGATTTCCGTTCCACCTCCGAGGGGGCGGAGAGCCAGTGCAACGATGGCAGTGGAGCTGTCAGTCAGGGACCGCACACCCACCCCAGTGTAGTGCTAGTGGGTCAGGGATGGGAATCTGGGGCCCCAGGAGGACTCTTCCCAGGGGTTTGGGAAGTGAAGAGCCAGGGGGAGGGCCAAAAGGAAAGCAGTTGCCCCTCTGCCAAACCCTGGACATAAGACACCCCAAGTGCACAGGCCATTGAGCCAACTCATCCTGGGTCAGAGACTAGCTGGATGTGGCAGACGGGGGGGGGGCAATGACAGCCCAAGAGCCCCCTCCATGGAGGACATGGAAGAAGAAGACAGACTCTGGATCGTGGTAAAGGGACACTGGGGAGCAGTCTGGGCAAGGGATGAACTGGGAGGTGCTAGAAGCAGGGGGTTTGAGGGGGTCAGGAGAAGAAGGGCCTTCCAAGACAGGGTTGGAGGCTGAGAGTCGCAGTGTGAGCGCAGACTCAGACAGAGAGGAGTTGGAAGTTGCCCCTGCTATCCAGCAGCAGGGCAGGGCAATCCCAGTTCCGCTGGCTCTCCTCCCCCGGTAACACCCGGATCGAGGAGCGTCATTCACATTGCTGAGCAACGAGCCAGATGAGGAGCCCACCCCTCGACGCAGACTTTGTCTGCTTCGGAGGGATCCAGAGTGAGAGGCTAGAGGGGAAGGGCAGATCCAGCGGTCAGTTTCAGCAACGTGCCCAGCTGGATTAAGACACAGCCAGCTGTGTTGTTACTTTCTGTGAATTTCTTGTCTCGTGTTCTTTCTTGCCCTGTGGATGACCTGGGCTCGCCTGCAGCTCCTTGACATCGTGTGAGTGAACAACCTCCGTGGGAGAGCATCTGCTTGGCATGCAGAAGGTCCCAGGTAGGTCTGGGAATGTCCCCTCTGGGAAACCCCGGAGTGCTGTTGCCAGTCAGTGCAGACAATACTGACCATTGGCTTGACGTCTGTATAAAGGCAGCTCCCTCCTGAATCAGGAGGCTGGGACAATGGCGGCCTCAGAAAAGAAGAGAAATTACCTGCTCGTCAGTCCTTCGCTGTCGCGCTGCCCGGGATGGTCGAAGAAGTAGGATCGGGAGACCCCCAGCTGCCGGTTGAAGACACGGCTGGCGCTCTGTGGGGAGGAAGACACCGTTACTGGGGACGCTGCTCCTGCGATCCGCCTTTCCCTGCAGGATGGCAAGGTAAGGCCCTTTCCGGTGCCCCCTGTCTTTTAGCCAGAGGCCTTGCCAGTGGATTGCACCCAAGGGATCCAAGCTCTTAGCCTTGGGAGATGCCACTGGAGGAGAGCGCAGCACCCACAGAAATAGCTGCACCCGGAACACCAAGAAGCTCCATCCTTCTCGGTGGTGCCCCCCGAGCTACGAAGCTCCCTTCCAAAAGACTTTCACCAGCTGTCCTCATTCTGGTGCCCTGCAAATGTTGCCGAACGGTCTCCCTCCATAGCTGTCAACTTTCCTTTTTTTGCGGGATATTCCCCTATCAGTACTATAGTCTATAATATAGTACTGATAGGGGAATTTCCCGCAAAAAAGGGGAAGGTTGACAGCTATGTCTCCCTCCGGAGGTTATGGGCTCTCCTTCCTTGGAGGTTTTTCAGCAGAGGTTAGATGGCCATCTGTCATGGATGCTTTAGCTGAGACTCCTGCACACAACAAGGAGCCTTGTTGTCTCTTCCAACTCTACAGTTCTCTGATTCTATGACTTTCAATCCATCCCAGCCAGCATGGAGACATGAAGCTGGCTCAGGCCAATTTGCACCTTGTCCCTATGATGCAGGTGTTTTAAGCAGACCTTGGGGAGTTTCATTTTTGCCGCTGCCTTCAGCTAGACAGGAAGTGGCTTGGCTCAGAACTGCTGAAGTGCCTGGTGCTGTATCTATGGTTACCTTTCTGCCCTCTCTTTTTTTTTTGAAAATGCCGCTTGGGGAGGGCACGCCTTTCAAAAGCAGTTTAAAAATACTTCTGAACAAATCTAGAATTCCTTCTGCTTTACGACAGAAAGACAAGAACCAGAATTTGTCGCGGCGCTTTTCTTTTCTTTTCGCCTCTGCCTGTGGCCCTCGGAAGGCTGCCCAGAAGGGAGTGTGGCCCTTGAAAAACGTCCCCCACCCCTGCTGCACTGAGTGATACTCTCATAATGGACTTGAGGCAACAGCCCCCTGCCTCCCCCTGCGCTTTGGGCCTCTCCTTCCACTGCCTTTTTGCAGTTCTGCTCCTCTCCCAACCAGCTGCTTCAACTCACCATATCCTGAGCTGGCCGGTGCACCCGGAAGAAGCCGACTAGCAGAGTCGTGGGCAGCAGCTCCCAGATGAAGAGAATGAGGCCGAAGATGACGTAACCTTGGTCTCCCAGGTCCGTGATCAGATCTGCCTGGAAGGGGAGGGAGAAGGGAGACAACTGAGCAGCTGTTCTCCACTGGGGTGGAAGACAGAGAGCCCAATAGCTGGTGCAGCCAGAGCCAGTGACAGGCAGAGCTGGCTGTAAGTTGGATGACAGGGAGGTGGGGGCCGGATAAAGGAAGGGTGAGGCAGCAATCCTCTCGCCACTTACCTGGGAGTAAGCCCCAGTTCCGAGTAGACACAGTTAGATCTGCACTGCTATGGCTGCATCCAACACACGAGTCGACCCGCGGAATTTAACGGAGCCCAGTCCGTTGTTTCGTTCCGTTGCAGCGGGTCTACTCCTGAGTAGGAAGGGTGGCCCTTAAGGAACCCAAACTTAGCCCGTCCTGCTCACCTGGTCAGATACGTTGTACCAGTCATAATCGAAGGAGTCGAGGCGGGTGCGGGAGGACAGGGCCAGGGCTGCCAGGTTGTAGCAAGCTCGGCTGGCGTAGAGCAGGACGATGATGCCACCCATGGCGGCCGTTTGGCACAGCGAGGTGCCCTGTCACAGAAAAGGGGCAGACAGGAAAGAGAGACCGGTCAGTGGGTCTCAGCAAACTCTAATCAAGAGAGCCTTGTGGTGCCTTGGAGCTGGCCGTGGGACCCCGGTGACCCACCAGATATTTATCAGACCAAAATTCCTATCGTTCCTGACTGCTGAACAGGCAGCTGGTGGCTGATGGGAGCTTGAGTCCAGTTGGATACCGCTGAACTACTGCTCCCATCATCCTTAGCGGCCTTAGCGGATACTGCAGCTGTGACCCACTCCCATGGCGACAGCTCCGTGACTACTGGGGAGGAAGGTCTCGGGGAAGAAGAGTGTCATCACCTTGAGGAAGAGGGAAACATTCCCTTAGAAAGGACCCATCCTTTGGGGGACGAACACCTATCCTCTTTTACTGAGGGTACTTCTCTTGGGGGTGGGGGCATTGTGGTAGTGGCCGATTCAATCATTACAAATATTGGTAGCAGGGTGTGTGCGACGGGCATGCAGATCCCAGGGCAGACAGGCTGCCTGGCACAAAGGTTGCGGATGTTGCCCGCCACCCAGATAACCTGAGGAGTTGTCAGTGTGCTGCCACCGACACTATGGGGGAAATGTAACTGCGAGGTCCTGGAAACCAAATTTAGGTTGAACCCTGCCATGTGGGAATCCCTTGCAGACGAGCACAGTGCCTGGAGTCAGGTCACACATCTGTAGCAGTGAGCAGAGGTGGAATGACCGCTGGGAGGAGCGCAGAGAGAAGAAACGCCATGGTTCATCTGCAGCAGCACAACCGGACACCTTCATCTGCCCCAGCTGCAACAAAACATGTCTCTCCCCTATCTACCTCTACAGCTATGACCTTCCAGCAGTTTGACTTCCAAAGGCACACTCCTCCATGTTCCCCTGAGACAGAAGGATGCCAGCAACAATGTAAAGTGCTAAAAGCCAGGACATCCAAGGCAGCTTTCTCCGACATGCCACCAGTTCCAAGGCCAGCTCGGCAGGTGAAACGCTGCGGTCTCGGTGCATGGATGAGATGCCACTGCAGCAATGTCAAACTCGTTACCTCCCAACCCTACCGTTGAAGAGCACAGGGAGAAGAAGACTCAGCAGGCCCCAGATCTCCCCCGCCCCGTGCCCCCCTGGCAAATGCTCACCTTGGCTTCCAGGTAGATGCGAGTGGAAGGAGAACCCCGGGCGACGAGGCAGAGGCAGAGGGCCAGAGAGACGGCCCCCAGCACAAACAGCGAGTCGCTGATGAGGACCCGTGCCAGGACCACGGCCCAGGGCTCAGCGCGGCGCCCCCGCACCAGCACGGCGCACACCACGTTCACCGCCAGGAAGAGGAGGCTGGCACCCAGGCATGCCCCTCGCACTGCCAACCTGGGGGAGGGAAAGCAGGGAGGCAGAGTTAGCGCGGCTGCTGGCCCCCGTGGCAATGCTCTGCCTCCATTGTCAGAGGCAGACTGCCCCAAAATGCCAGGTGATTGGAATGGCAAGCAGGGAGAGAGCTAGTGTGCTCGGGTCCCACCGCTTGCAGGTTTCCCACAAGCGTCTGTCTGGCCACTGTGAGAAGAGGATGCTGGATTAGATGGGCCTTGGGTCTGGCCTAGCGGCAAGGCTCTTCTAATGTGCAGTGAGAGACCCCTGGCCTTGGGAAAGGTTCAGATTTTGAGCCGCTCTCCAGCTGCAGCTCTGTAGCTTTCCGGTGGTGACAGCTCCTTACACCCATGCTAAACTGCAGCTAGTGTTGGTTTATTAAATAAAGGTGATCCGTGATTCATGAACCACAGCTAAGACACAGGGCCAGGTTCAGCCAAGCAACTTTTAGCAAGGGTTAGCATGGTTTATAAACCATAGCTTAGTGCTGCTTGCGAGCCAGGCCACTGAGAAAGAGAAACTGGAAGAGCACAGAAGAGAAAGGCCTGCTGGAACAGACCCAGGGGCCCTCTAGTCCAGTTGGTCATTTAGCTGTGTCCAGTCAGACGCTGCCAGCAAGCCCACAAGTAAAAGGCACGAATCCCACCTCTGTTGTCTTTCCTCAGCATTTGGTGGTCCGAGATAGATTGCCCCTGAACATGGAGGCTCCATCGGGAGGCCTGTCCTCCCTAAATTTTCCGAAGCCCTGAAAGCCATCTAATGGCAGTGTGCGGGAATGAGCAGATCACAGCTGTGAATCTCAGGCAAGCTCCTCCCCATACTTCAGGGGTGGGTAACCTTTCTCAGACAGAGGTCCAGGCTACCTTCTGGCCAACCTTCCAGGGGCCACATGCCAGCGGTGGGTGGAGCCAGAGGCTAAGGTGGGCAGAGTAATGGTTAATTTTACCTGTGCACCATAGGCTAGTTTCTACGCACACTCACAAATGCCTCTTCATCCAGGCAACAAGAGGCATGGTCAGAGTTCAAGGACCCACTTCCAGCCAGGCAAACAACTCAGTTTTGAGACTTCACCCTGTCTCCTACTTTTGTATTGCAAGCTGTAGCTAGAATGCTGCTGGGGGAGTGTATTTATAATTTCATATAATGTTGCGATTTTGCCTTTTAAACTTGCAATCCTGCATTCTCCATTTATTTGCCAGCTATTTTATATGAAGAGCCACATTGGGTTTATTTTAATTTTTAATTTTAAATGGAAAATGCAACTGGTGTTTTTTTTAATTAAAAAAAATACTAGAATGCTGTATCTTTTTTCTCCCCTGACACTTGAGAAGGATATATGGCAAAGCGGAAGAATGCAAGATGTTATGATGTTACACACAAATACACATCTACTCACAGGCCTTTGGTCAGTTCAGGGCGGTATTTCGCTTTGGCCTTGAAAACCACCTGGAGGGGAAGGGAAGAAAGGGGCAGGGATTAGCAATTACAGAAAACAAGCAGGAACTGCAACGAACAACCATAGCATAACTTCGCCTGCTGACAAGATAGTCGGGTAGAAGAGCTAAAAAGAATGACAATATCTTTCACATCTGGAACCCCATGTGCCACTTTGGATTCTGATGGCACATGGATAGACGAGGCTAAAAAGCCCCAGACAAAAATGTTCACGGCCCTCTAGCGGCTAAGGTGGCTCATTTACCAGAAGTAACGGATTTAGCATTAAATCCGGAAGTGCATTCACGATTCTGTCCAAACTAAGCCTCCTGGTGTATATTTTGCTCTTGTGCTCTGAACAGAATGCAGAAGGCCACCTAATGACTTCACGAGCCAGTATGAGATTTGAATCCGGAGCTTTCTGGCTCACAGCTCAGCCTCTTAGCCGCAACATTGTTCTCAGGTTTCTTTGCTTTCATTTCACATTTTTCCATTTATATCCCACCTGTTCCTGCTCAAGAAACATTTTATCCTCACAAAAACAGGTAAGGAAGGAGAAGAGACTGTGACTGGTCACCAAGTGAGCTGCACAAGGATTTGATCCCAAGTCTCTCAGGTCCTAGCCCAGTCCTCTAACCACTAAAAGGTAAAGGGACCCCTGACCGTTAGGTCCAGTTGCGGATGACTCTGGGGTTGCGGCGCTCATCTCACTTTACTGGCCGAGGGAGCCGGCGTTTGTCCGCAGACAGCTTCCGGGTCATGTGGCCAGCATGACAAAGCCGCTTCTGGCGAACCAGAGCAGCGCACAGAAACGCCATTTACCTTCCCGCCGGAGCGGTACCTATTTATGTACTTGCACTGCGTGCAGCAACTAGATTTGCGCAGCAAGTCGAAATTTCAGACCCCACAAAGTTGGTGGGCATTCCCATTCAAATGGTATATGTGCACTGCATCATGTGATCAGTTATTCGAGGCAGGGCTTACTTGGGCCCCCACAATATTTTATTCATGTTGGCACCCCAGTGGTGGCACCATCACAAGCAGTGATGTAAGTAATGGTACAGAGCCTTCTTGGTGGTGGTGCCACCAAGGCTTTTGGGTCTTCTTTCCTCTCTGTGAAAATTCACCTGGCTGCCTCCGTTCTAGGCGCTTTGTGAATAAGTACTTCCTTTAAAAAACAGTAACCGGGGCAAAGGTCGGTGGGGAAGAGCCGTAACTCAGTGGCAGCAGAGCATCTGCTTTGCATGCACGATCTCTCAGTTTAGTCCCCAGTCTGAAACCCATGAGAGTTGCTGCCAGTCCGTGCAGACACTGCTGAACTAGATGGACCCATGGTCTTGCTCTGTTTAAGGCAGCTTCCTTTGGTTTATCCTGAATCTCCCAGCATTCAGCTTTATTAGATGATTCTAGTATAATGAGGGGCAGGGAGAAAGCTTCCCTTTCTCTACACCGTACATAATTTTATACATGTCTACCATGCACCCCCCACTATTGCTTCCCCCCCAAAAAAGCCCAAATTGTTGCAACATTTCCTCACTGTTGTTCCAGCCCCCTGATCATTTTGATTGCCCTTTTCTGCAGAGGAACGGTGCTTTTGATCCTGAAACTAATTAGTTAAGAGCCATTTCATGACTAGTAGCCATGAGATCGTGAAGACAGACGAACAGGGCAGAATGACTGGTTGAGAATCCAAGGCAGCAAGTGTGCAAAGGTTGAGGCCAGAGGGAGGGGACCTGTGGCCCTCCAGGCACTGGCGGACTCCAGCACCCATCTGCCCAGGCCAGCATAGCTGATGGTCAGGGATGATGGGAGTTGCAGCCCACTATCATCAGCAGGGCCGCAGGTTCCCCATCCCTGGTTTAGCAAGCAATATAAAGAGCCCATATTGGAGGGAAGAACCAGGCTGAGAACCACGTTCCTTGGGGTGTAAGCTTCTAGAGCCGGGGGACACACACACACAAGTGGTGGGCAGGGCCAGAGGTAAAAGTGGGCAGAACAATGGAAGTGACTTTGTACAAGAGGCTACATTCCAGCCATTTTAAAAAAAAGGACCGAGGTTTCTACCTCCTCACTCTACACAGCTCTCCATCCTCTTTCTAGGCAAGCAAGAGGCATTCAAGGAGGGGGTGGGGTGGAAGGTCTGGAAAGAGTTCCTGAGGGCCAGGTGCAGAGGCCTGAAGGGCCACCATTTGGTCCTGGCGGCTGGAGTTCATCCACCCTCAAGGCCCCCTGGGATGTTCCCATCCACAAAACTGACCAAGCATTCCAAGCAGCCATCTTTTACCCACAAGCCACCTGGGCAAGCAAGCAAGCACCCCCTTAGAAGAGTTACCTGGGCAAAGTACAAGTTCATGAGGGTCAGCGTGAAGAACTGCAGGCAGACGGGGCAGCAGTAGAGGAGCCAGAAGAAGAAAGGGCTCAGGTGGTTGGCTTTGAGGGTGTTCTTGAAGTAGAAGGAGAAGAGCGTGGTGCGCAGTGCAGCCCAGAAGAGGCAGAGGAAGAGGAAGACAGTCTGGTAGCTGAACTTCTTGTGGCGATAGAAGAGGACCAGCCAGAGCTGGGCGTAGACCGAAAGGAAAAGCAAGGCATAGAGGCCTGTGTACAGAGCCGTCAACCCAACCTTGACGGCCGGCGGGAAGGCCGGGGTGAGGCGCGAAGCTGGCACAATCGAGCTGAGGTTGCCAAAGGTCTTTTCCATCTTGAATCCTGGCGAGATGGGTCCCGGTCCGGTTAGCAAGGTGTCATTTCCAGGGGGCAAGCCTTCGAGGCAACCAGAACCACTTTCTTAAGACGGAGGAGCTGCCCCCGGTTTCGGTAGTTGGTTACATCCTTCAGGGCTGCTGTGGGAGACCAGCCCCTCAAGCAGATGAATCAAGGGATTTTTGCAAGTTCCATGGGAAGCGTGGAAGGGATTGGAAGCAGGAGAGAGAAGGGGAGAAATGACAGCTGGCCCACCCACCCTTCTTTGCTAAGAAGGCATGGAGGTGAGAACCAAATCCAATTCTTGCTGTGAAAAACAAACAAACGGAAGACTTCTCCTATGCCTGGAAATGAGCTGGGTTACTTCAAGTTCTGATCCTGTCAAATGTTCAGCAGGAATAACAAGACACCACCCGAGGGGCTGCCCCCTCCCCAACCTAGGGCTCTTGCATCCCACCCCAGGATCAGGTGGTGAAAGGCGACTGGGTGCACCTGTCGCTTGGCAGGTCCTGAAGCGGTTCCTCAACCACCCAGATTTCAGGGACACGCCTGTTCAAAGTGCTCGGACACCAGGGTCCCTTAGTCCTTCGATGTCTGGGTCCCTTGATTACCTCCTTCTCTGGAAATCCCTGGTCACTTGGCTTCGTCCTCAGAGAGCGGGACCCGTTTGGCTTTCCTTTCCCGGAAGCTCAGGTCAGGTGCCCTTCGCTCCAAATTTCCAGGTTACCTAGAATTCTTCGTTCTGCTTTCTCCGCGGTATCGGACACCTGGGTCCCTCGGCTTCTTCGCCTTCTCCAGTTTGAAGCGCCGGATGCCTGCGTCCCTTAACCCTTGTCTTCCCAGGCACCGGGGGCTCTGGTTTTCAGACCCTCGGGCACCTGGGTCCCTTTTGTTTCCCTGACTAAACCTCAATATACCTGGTTCCTTTAAGCCTCCCCCCAGAAGGTCGGATGCCTGGGTCCCTTGGCTCCTTCCGGATTCGCGAACAATAAGCAGCTCTTCCTTTCCTTTTGCTGCCTTCTCCCCCAAAAAATGGGAAGGGGGGAGAGGAGACAGAGAGAAGGTTCCCAGGCCTTAAGCAGCTCCAGCTGCGTTCCTTCCTTGTAGCTTCGAGCTGCGCGAACTGAGTAAGGCCCGCCCCCTCCCTCTCACCGGCTTGGCGTGACGAAACCTGCGCCCGCTCTAGCACCCTCGTCTCCTTTTACGCAAAGGACGTAAGCGGCTTTGTGAATGGGACAGGCCGCAGAAAGTCACCCGGCTAGAGCGTCTGCGCTCCTTCCGGTCGCCATCTTAAGTGTGGGCAAAGGAAGCTGACCCTCCTTCTTTACACTTGTACGGACCCAGAGATTTCTGTGCGTTTCCAGGAAATGCTCCCCCCCTAACTATTCCCTCCCAGTTCTGTCCTAGTGCCCGGTAAGGGCACCTTCTGCCCGTATTCCCCCAATAAATCTGCAGGGACTATGAAACCCCCAACTGCTCCATTATGTTTCAACGTTAAGTCCCTATTGATGATAATATGGGATTGTCCCCGCCTATATATCACAGAAACCCCTAATATCAGACTAGCAGCAAAAGTGCCTCGCTTGCGGCACAATTCTAGCCATGTCTTAAGTCCTACTGAATTCCCAGGTAAGTGAGGAGAGAGCTGCAATCTTCCTTGCTTGCGTTTGGGTAAGCGTCATTGAACTCAGTGATAATAAATATTGCTTCTGAATAAAGGATTGCACGGTGAAAGGCAATAATTGTAGTAACTTTTAAATGAAAAATAAAGATGGCCAAAGCTGAGAGGCAGTGACTGGCCCAAGGTCACCATCTGAGCTTCAGGGCTGATCAGGAATTTGAACTCTAGACTCTCAGGCACTAGTCCAAGGCTGTTGCCACTATATCTGTACCAATCTGGGACTAAAGGTTGGCACACTGGCTATGGGCTTATTTTGCATTGCGCTATTGCAGTTTTGTGTTATATTTTGTGTTATTGCAACCAGCCATAATCCCTTTATCAGGGGGGGGGGGCTTCATGCCTTCCGAAGAAATAAACAGATAAACATTGGGTAACATCCTTTCACTGTGAAATATGCGAGATGTGCCATTGATCTGTGTGTTGCGCCACTGAATATCTGGTATGCAGAATTGAATTGTGAATTATGATGGCCATTTATTTACGGCTATATACCAGTAAATCAGGGGTCCCCAAACTAAGGCCCGGGGGCCGGATGCGGCCCAATCGCCTTCTAAATCCGGCCCGCGGACGGTCCGGGAATCAACATCTTTTTATATGAGTAGAATGTGTCCTTTTATTTAAAATGCATCTCTGGGTTATTTGTGGGGGCCTGCCTGGTGTTTTTACATGAGTAGAATGTGTGCTTTTATTTAAAATGCATCTCTGGGTTATTTGTGGGGCATAGGAATTCGTTCATATTTTTTTTCAAAATACAGTCTGGCCCCCCACAAGGTCTGAGGGACAGTGGACCGGCCCCTTGCTGAAAAAGTTTGCTGACCACTGCACTAAATAAATAATCTGGATATATTTAAAATGGTATTTGTTTAAGGAAGGAAAGAAGATCCAGAGATTGGCTCCGTTGAGAGTGATATTTGCGTAGGTACATTTGAATTGAATTGAATGTAAACTCACAGTGCCATTTAGCCCTACTATAACAACGCAAAAAGAATACTTCCATTCTTTTTTTCCTTTTTGCAGGTACTTCTGCGATTTGCATAAGCATTTTTGAGAATTTACCTTATCAAATGAGCGTGCAGAGAGGAGGGAGGGGGGGTAGAAAAGGGGGTGGGAGGAGCCGAAGGTAGCAGGAGGAGGTGCGTTCTTATCTCTCCCTCCCACCGTGACGTTGACGACCTTGATTGGGCACGGAAGCTGGCAGTTCTTCATCGCCCCGGCGACTGTGGCTGGATCTCTGCTGGCTGTAAACAGGAGGAAGAAAGAAAAGAGTGACCCTAATTCTGGTAATTGAGGGCGCGGGTTAGAGAGGGGTGAATGGGTTGGGTAGAAATAAGAGGAGGAGGAAGAGTGAGGTGGTGATCCAAAATTCTGAAGGGAAGAGGAGTTGAAAATTCCAAGATCAGGAGAGGGGAGAGAGAATTGACCTGGAAAGGAGGAAGCGACCCTAAAATTTGGAAGTGGGGGGGGGGGTGTGAAGGAGAGAAAAACCATCATTGGAGCTCCCCAATTCAGGGGACTGAGGAAGCAAGAGAGTGCAAAAATGGTACTAACAGGAGTTGGGAGAAGGAGAAGGAACCATTACTATTAAGGGGAAGGGGCTTTGAAATAGATCATGGGTTTGCATTCTTCTGCTCTCTCCTCCCCTTCTTCCTTGTGTGTCACGACTTTTTTTTTTCAACTGTAAGCCTGAGGGCAGGGAGGGACTGTCTTATTACTGTTTTTTTTGTTCTTAAACCAAGCTGCTTTGGGAGTTTTTCTGACTTGAGGGTGTTAGTTGAAAATGCTTTCGATTAAAAAAAAAATCTAAAACCCACATTGCGGCAATACCTTTACTGGGACAACCGCAAAAAATGTTGCGCAAGCATATGCGCGCTTCTCAGTTCTCCAAAACTCTTCTTCAGGGTTGAATCGGTGAGTAAGAAATAAAACGCAAAAGCTTGCGTGCTGTTTTGTAACATTTTTGGTTGGCTGAATAAAGGTGCTGCTCTAAGGTGGATTTTGGTTTTTCTTCTTCTTCTGGGCTATCTTTTGCTTATTAAAAAAATAAATAGAATGAAGGGCAGGTCCCCAAAGGTGGGGGCTGCTAGAGCAGTGGGGAATAGATCCCGAAGCATTACTATCTTAAATACTCAGAATGGTAAAAGAGGTTTGTAAAATGACATGTGGGGTGGAAAAAGCAGATAGAGAGAAACTTTTCCTCCCTCTTATCTCGCAAATGTACAGGTAGTGATGGCCACCAGCTTGGAGATGGATAGCTTTTCTCTCAGTCTCATAATTCTAGAACTCTGGGCCAGCCAATGAAACTGAAGGTTGGGAGATTCAGGACAGACAAAAACACATACTTCTTCAAACAGTGGGACATAGCTGAATTGTTGAATTTGCTCCCACAGGAGTTAGTGATGGCCACTAACTTGGACCGCTAACTTATCCTCATGTGTAGCTCAGTTGGTAGAGCATGAGACCAGGGTTGTGGGTTCAAGCCCCACGTTGAGCAAAAGATTCTTGCATTGCAGGGGGTTGGACTAGATGACCCTCGTGGTCCCTTCCAACACTATGATTCTCTGCAAGAAATATGCATGTGGTTCTGTGCAAGGATGGCTGTAAAAGAGAATTAGGCAAATTTGTGCAGGGTAAGTGGCTACTAGCTGCAATGGCTGTGTTATTCCTCAGCTGTCCGAGGCAGTGTGCTGGGAATTGCAAGCAGGGAGGGGACTGTTGTGCTGTGGGCTTCCTTCGGACCTCTGGTTGACCGCTATGAGAACTGAAAGCTAGACTAGATGGACCACTGGCTTGATCCAGCAGCAAGCAGGCTCCACTTACATAGAATGCTAGATCCTGCGGTTTTGAAAATGTGATTGGCAGTAGACGTAGGGCAGAAGCAGGGAAAATTTCGCAGGAAGCTGAACAGACTTGTGGAACTCACGGTCACAAGATGCAATGACCATGGCTGCTGGCCAAGTTAGCTTTAAAGGGGGATTAGACCAATGAATGGCTGTGTTGGTTGTATGGATCCTCCATTTGGAATACAGGTTGGTGTGTGTATTTATGGGAGGGGACTGTCTTCATGCCTTGTTTGTGGGGGTTCCAGAGGCATCTGGAAAAGAGGATGCTGGACTAGGCAGGGATTGGTTGGATGCAGTCAATATCTCCGTAAACTAGGGATGGGGAACTTGTGGCCCTGCTGATGTTGCTGGTCTACAGCTCCCATTATCCCTGATCACTTGCCTGGCTGGCTGGGCTGAA
This sequence comes from Lacerta agilis, assembly GCF_009819535.1. NCBI lineage: Eukaryota > Metazoa > Chordata > Lepidosauria > Squamata > Lacertidae > Lacerta > Lacerta agilis. The sequence continues at coordinate 29,037,701 of NC_046328.1, read as the reverse complement.
GGAGTCCTGCAACATCTGGAGGACCACCGTTTCCTCATCCTTGCAGTAAACGAATGGGGACCAGGATTTCGGAAGGACCGCCTCCACTCATGTATAACTGTAAAAGTCTTAAGATTTAGCTTTTGAGTGTCTGGTGACTGGTTTATGAATGAGGCTGGCTGGTAGGAGGGAAGGTCTTTTCTGTGATGACCTGCACCTCTGGAATACACTCCCCCCCACAAAAAATTTTTACAGCCGCACCCTTTATTAGCCTTTAGGGACGCCTTCAGACTTTTTTATTCCAGTTGGATGGTTTTGCAGTGCTTTCTTTCAGCAACTTCTTCAGCTGCTGTCAAACTGTTGTTCTTTAAGTCCATGTTATCTGCCCCCGCTGTCCCACTTGTGGACTTCCCTCTGAGGAAGCTGATTGGGCACTGAGAGTACAGGATGCTGGACTAGGTGAGCCATTGGCCTGATCCGGCAGGCTCTTCTTAATATAAATAATAATATAAATTATTACCATTTTTGAAACATTACACAAACCACACCCTGAACGTGGAGCCGGCATAACCAATCTGAAAAGCATGGCAAATTCCCCTCCTGTTCCTCATGATCTTGAAAGGAAACGTATGTGAGCAGAAACCTAAACGCTATTTCCGTGTGTGTTTGTGGCTGAGTAAGATTTCCGGTCATCATCGGAAGAAACCGCGTGGTTTCATTCCCCAGGAACAATGGGGAATATACAGAAGAGTGGGCTGGGGAGGATGTGAAAGGGAAAAAGGAGTTGGGGGAAGCCTGATCTCTGAGAGAACAAGATGCTGGACTAGATGGGTCTTTGGTCTGATACACCAGAATCTGCTTATTTTACTTATGCTGCTGCTACTTTTAACTGATCATGCCCTGCTGTTGTTATTATATTGTTTTAATAAGCTGCCGTTGTAGCATATCAACTTATTTATAAACTGCATTGGGAGGATAATTTGCCCATGAAAGCAGTTTTTTTTTTAAAAAAAAAAAATCCATTAAAAAATCTATCATTAAACTCTTAACAGCAGCCCTGCAAGTTAGGCCTGTCTTCCCTGCTGCAAAACAAGGGTGGTGGTGGGTGGCTGAACCTAACATAATCACTTGCTTTTCAGTGAGTTATCAACTTCCTGGTTCCCAGCTGAGTGCCTTAGTCATAGGAACATCGGAAGAAGCCTTACCCTGAGTCAGAACGCTGGGCCATCTATCTCAGAATTGTCTGCACCAGGGCAGGGAACCCATTGCCCTTTAGGTGCTGCTGGACTCCAACTCCCATCAGCCCCAGCAGGAATGGGCGGTGGTGAGGAATGATGGGAGTTGGAGTCCAGCAATATCCAGAGGGCAATGGGTTCCCGCTTCCTAGTCTACATTTACTGGCAGTGGCTTCTCTGGGGTTCAAGATGGGAGTCCTCTCCCAGTTCTAGCTGCAGATGCCAGGAATTGAACCTGGGACCTCCTGCATGGTACATAGGAAGCTGCCTGTCTAGTAAAGTAAGATTCTAGTCCTCATGGTTCTGTTTGAAATTGGAAGCTGCCTTACACTGCATCAGACCATTGGTCCATCTTGATCAGTATCCTCCAGGATTTCAGACAGGGAGTGCCTCCCAGCCTCACCTGGAGATGCCAGGGATCGAACCTCAACATACCTGGTTCCCTTAAGCGTCCACCCAGATTGTCGGACACCTGGGTTCCCCGGCTCCTTCCGGATGCTCTGCCACTGAGCTACAGCCCGTCTCTTGGCTGTCAGAGGAATCGCCTTCTTTCTGATCTCCGTGCTTCCTATCCCTCCGCAGTTCTGCCGACGACAACCCCCACCCCCCTGGAGAACGGCACATTGGGCGTTGGGGGCCATGCCAGCCCCCTGACAATGTTCCACATTGAGGATGATGATGATGAAGAGACATTCCCGCCGGGTGAGAAGGAACCGCAGGATCTCAAGCTGACCAGGAGGAGCGTCGCAGGAGGGGACCAGGCCCCAGGAAGCCCAGGAAGTCCTTCCGCTGGGAATCCAGGTATTTGGGCTGGGGCAGAACAAGAGCATTTCCCTCTCCCTCTTCAGGGTTCCCCCTAGACCTCGGCTCCCCAGTTGTTGCTGGAATGTAGTTCCTATCAGCCCTGACCATTGGCTCAGCTGGCTGGGGATGATGGAAGTGGGGCAGTGAGTGACCTAGTAGGGGAGGAAGGGAACCTTCTGCCTCTCTCCTGCACCCTGCAGGGGAGGGGAAGCCTCCACCCCGCTCTATACCCACCATAGAAATCTGTCAGACCATTGCTGCATCTCGCTCGTTAGACTTGTGTGGTGTAGTGGTTAGAGTGCCAGATTGGGACCCGAGAGACCAGGGTTCGAATCCTCACTCAGCCATGAAGCCCACTGGGTGACCTTGGGCCGGTCACTGACTCTCATCCGAACCTACCTCACAGGGTTGTTGTGCGGATTAATAGCAGTAGGGGAGGGGGGAAACCATTTTGAGCTCCTTGGAGGAAAAAGTGAAATATAAATGAACAAGTAAACAAATAATAACGAATACACTGACAGGCAGTGGCTCTCCAGAGTTTCAGTTAGGGGTCTTGGCAGGGATTGAATCTGGGACCTTCTGCATGCAAAGCAGAGTCTCCAACACTGAGCTGCAGACCTTTCCTAAAGAACCACCACTTTTTCCTCAAACGATGCTTTATTTTAGAACCCTGCATTGCAGGACTAGTTGACCCTCAGGGTACCTTCCAATTCTAGGATTTTATGTGAGCTTAGTGAAGCCTAACCTGGGAACCAAGAAGCTGCCTTAGTCAGACCACTGATCCATCTCACTCAGTATTGCCTGCACTGACTGGCAGTGGCTCTCCAGGGTTTCAGGCAGGGTGCTGTTCCCAGACCTACCTGCATGCAAGGCAGATGATCTGCTGACCTGCAGCCCTTCCCCAAAAATGTTTTTATAAGAGGGTCCCTCTTCTGCCAGTCCTCAGCACGCTAGTGAAAATGTTTGCCAGTTAGTAACTTGCCTTGTTGGTTAGCTCAGTGGTGCTGAGAACATCAAGGTTACAGGTTTGATCCCCGTATGGGTACATATTCCTGCATTGCAGGGAATTGTACTAGATGATTTGCATGTCCCTTCTGATTCTGTGAACTTTTGTGGGCTTCATTCTCAGGGCAAGACTGACTAAACCGATTCTAAAATATTGGCTCAATAACAGGGCCATGATTAGTCACGTTTTGTGCTGAGCTTTGGGAAGTGATGGAATCCTTAATTCGTTTCTAGCTTTTATGAGGTCAGCAGAGGCCACAGAGATTCTCTTGACTTTTTCTTGCGCCCAGAGGATGGACGGCGGAATCTGCCTTGCTGATGCTGTGAATTAAAAAAATAAGTGAAGATAATAAATGTAATAAAACAAATTAGTGATAATGGAAGGAGTTGTGAGAAGAATATTAAAGGGGATCATTTAGATCAAGAAAGCCGTGTTCTTCCATGAGAAATGTGCCAAGTAGAATTGACAGAATATCAGGGCAATCCCATACTTATCTATTTAGAAGTACAGTACAGGCAATAACTGATTGACGCAAGATTGTGCACATATGCATGGCGCCGAACCAGGAAGTAACCTAAAAACTAATATGACAGAACGGGGTGTGTGGAATGCTTTATTTACATGGGCCCTATGGATGGGGGGGGGGGTGTCTCGGGACATAACCCCTGTGCAAAATGTCTAAGGTTGAAATTGTACTCCCAATATGTGGAGGACCAAAGGTGCTCCAATCCTGCTGTAGATCAACTGAGATTTCTTCAGTTAGGTGACAGCTTTATTATCCAGCCTCTTTTTTAGCAGCTCAAACCAATGTAGCACCCACATTTTATTTTTGTTCTGAAAGACTGCCTCTTTCCTAACATACCCTCTTGGGTGTTAGGATCAGCAATGGGGGGCCCTCTTGGTGCTTCCCATCACCCCAAACGCTTAGAGGAGAAGTCAGTTTCTGTCATGCTGAAGATGTAGCTTTTTGACAACCGAGATGTGTTTTGGGGTGCCCACCCTGTTCTTGCGACTGTGGGTTGTTTCAATACTGCATTGTATTTTAAATTGTTGCAACCCACCCCAAGACCTTAGTGTGCAGTACAGGTAATTAAACTGAACTAATAATAATAATAGTGAGATCTCCACAACCACCACCCTGGAAGTTGGTGGACAGTGGCTGGCAGTGGCTTTGCGGCAGAACAGGGCCTCAAGCAGGCCTCTCTGAGCCATGTCTATTCAGTACACCGCCTTAACCCTCTAGGCCAGGCAGAGAACCAATAGCCCCCCAAAATGCTGCTGGACTCCAGCTCCCATCATGCCTGGGCACTTGCCATACTGGCTTGGGCCCCTGCGAGCTGGAGTTCAATAACATCAGAAAGGACTGGACCTTGGCCTGTCTTACAGTCTAGCAGTTTCCACTGCCGTGTTGTGGCAAGTGTGGCATAACCCCCTTTCCTGTCCCACCCCCTTCTTCCTCCTGTGCCAGAGCTCCGGCGTCGCATTGGATCCGACCCTCCCTTGCCAGACCCAGAGGCCCTGGATGAGGTGGGCACTTTCCGGGCACGCTCACGCTCTGCCCCTCCCATCCTGTGGGCAGCCCAGCGGTACGGGAGGGAGCTGCGCAGGATGAGTGACGAGTTCCATGGCGAGCTGCAGGTGAGTCTGGCTTGCATACAGAGAGGTCCGTCCTTCCCAAGGGAGAGGTGGGATTCGTTGCCGCGGGCAACCTGCCTCTGAATGCCAGCTGCTGCCCATCACAAACGGGGAGAGTTGCTGTTGTGCCCAGGTCGCATTTTTGGGCTTCCCACTGAGGCATCTGATTGACAACCAAGGATAACAAGGTCTTGGACTAAGTGTCCCTTAGGTGTCAAGTAGGCAGAGATGTTTTTCTCCCTCCATCCATTAGGCCATTAGTAGCCTAATCCTCCATGAATTTGTTTAATCTAATAATAATAATAATAATAATAATAATAATAATAATAATACGTATTTCTTATACTCTGTCTACCTGACTGGGTTACCCCAGCCACTCTGGGCAGCTTCCAACAAAATATAAAAGCACAAAACAAAACAGCACACATTGTTTCCCAAGACAGGGCTGCCTTCAGATGTCTACAGAACGTCATAGAATTGGTTATCTGTTTGACATTTGATGGGAGGGCAGGTGCCACTACTGAGAGGGCCCTCTGCCTTGTTCCCTGTAACTTCACTTCTGTGTGGGAACCACCAGAAGGCCCTCGGAGCTGGACCTCAATGATGAGGGTGGAGATGCTCCTTCAGGTATACAGGGCCAAAGCCATTTTAAAGCCATGTGCTTTGAGTAGAACTAACTTTAGATACAACCCAAAGAATCTGTGCTTCTCTAGATGCTTTTGGACTCTAGGTCCTGTCGGCCTCACCTGGCATGGCCAGTGGTCATGGATGATGGAAGTTGTAGTCTAGCAACACCAGGAGGGCCTGTCAGGTTTCTCATCCTTGATGTACCAGCCTGCTGGATTGAGAGGCGCATGTCGGGAAGAGGGGGTGATGCCACGTTTTCCTTCTCTCTTGCAGAAGTTGCCGCGCCCCAAGAGTGCAGGGACAGCTACCCAAATGCGCCGGACGTTGGGCTGGAAGGAGGTTCTGCAGTCATGGTGGCGTCGGAATTCCCCAGGCAATGGTCCAAGAAGCCCCCCATGACTGTATCTTGCTGCTGTCCATTACAAATGGTGGGGTTTTTTTTTGGAAGGAACAAATAAAGGGTGTGTGTAAATCTGTAGGGTTGATGTGGCACATGGCTGGTGTCCCCCCAAATTCGGGGGATGCTGTGATCATTCCTCTGCACCTCCACACCCCCACCCCTAGGAGTTTTTTTTTACTTAGGCCACTTTAGTAGGACATGTTAAGAATTTAACCTGCTGCCCCCTATGCACGGGATCCCACCCCTTTCTCCCCTGCACCTCCCCTATAAGACCCTTAATTTTGAGGGGATCTTGTCTTGCCCTTTCTAGAGTGTACTTTTTGTATTTTAAAAGAGAGAAGAAAAAAACACTGAACAAAACCACTGTATGGATTAATGAAACGAGAACCCGACTTTCTCCAACCCTGCCTAGAGAAATTTGTATGCCCTTTTATTATATGTTAATAAATGTTTATTAAATACTTTTCTGGCTTACAGCACGTCACTGCCTATTCCTTCAATTCAAGCTCACAGCGACAACCCCCAGATTACCATTCTGACTGCAGTGGGGTCAGGATTGCTTTAGCTGCCTCGGGAATGAATGTGTCGAAAGAAAATTAAACTCAAAGGGATGCAGAGAAATTGAATTCCTGTTTAATATCACTCTTTTCGTCTTACAGCAGCAATAGGGAGCCTGTGGGCCTCCAGATGCTTTTTTAAGACTCCCAGCTCCCTTCCTCCCTGACCGCTGGCCATTCCGGAGAGGGAGTTCAACCACATCTGGAGAGCCACAGGTTTCTAGCCCTGCCCTAGAGTTCTGTTTCCGGGGGGAGGTGGTAAATGCAGAGAGGAGCAAAGCCTGAGTTTCTCCATCCACTGGTAATTTCTCCTCTGAATTTAAAAGCTGGCTGATGGAACTGCAATGTGATAAAGGCACTGCTTTCAAATGGGATTCTCCAACTGGGTGGAGATACAGTCCTGAAATTATTATATTCAGTCTCGCATTCCCCCATGTCTCTGGCGAACGCCTGGTCTGCCAGATGTTGCCGGACTCCAACTCCCACCATCCCTGACTGCTGATTATGCTGGCTGGTGACCTGGTGGGAACTGTAGTCCAGCAACATCTGGAATGCCCATCTTTCCCCCCACCCCTGCTCTAAGCCACATTGGTGGGATCCCAGCAATAGCGCTTCCCACAATCCAATGCACCCAGCTCCTCCATATCCGCTGGGCTCAACTCCCAACCCCAGAGCTGGCTGTTTTCCACCACACGGCTCGGGGTGGCAGACTTGGGGATGACGCTCACCCCTTGCTGCAGAGCCCAGCGCAGTAAGACCTGGGCAGGCGGGCGCCCGTGTCGTGCAGCGACCTTCACCACCTCTGGCCGCCCCACCAGCTGGCCGGTCCCCAGCGAGGAGTAGGCCTGCAGGTGGATGCCGTTGCTCCGGCAGAAGCCCAGCAATTCCACCTGCGCCAGTTCTGGGTGGAACTCCACCTGGAGGACGGAGGGGGGCACCCGGCACACTGCCAGCAGCTCCTCCAAGTGCTTGATGCTGTAATTTGAGACCCCGATGGCCCGGAGCTTCCCGGCCTCGTGCAGCCTCTCCAGAGCCCGCCAGCTCTGCTGCCGCCGTTCCCGGTTGCACTCGTCCTCCTGCGGCCGGCCTTGGGTCCCAGGCCAGTGGATGAGGTAGAGGTCTAAGTAATCACAGCCCAGCTCCTCCAGGCTACGCAGGCAGGCTCTTTCAGCCGCCTCCTCCCCCTGGTCCCTTGGGCTCAGCTTGCTGGTTAGGAAGACGTCTCCCCGAGACAGGCCGTGGCGCGGCAGCAGCTCGCTCAGAGCGCGCCCGATGGCAGACTCGTTGCTGTAGACGGCGGCCGTGTCCACCAAGCGGTAGCTGTTCCCAAGAGCAGCGTCCAGGCTGAGACGCACGGCCTCCTCGCCCCGCAGGCGGAAGGTGCCCAGCCCCAGAAGAGGCATAGGGGCTCCACTGTTCAGCCATACCGTGCGCTCTGGTGCCCTGGAAGAGATAAAAGTGAGGGTCATATATTCCACGGTGCCACTTGGGAAGGTCTGCTGCACTCTGCCGTCCAACTTTCTGCCACAGGAAGGGTAGGAGCTGTGCCCCTCGAGATGTTGCTGGACTCCTGTCATGGACTGACTGGGCACAGAAGAATGGTGGGAGGCACCAGCTGGGGAACCCCAAAAGTGAAGAAGGCTCAGAGCCCGGGGATCGGTGGTGGGATGAGGATGGGTGGTCAGAAGGAGAAGACTAGGAAGAGGAGGTATTGGAAGCTGAAGAGGTAACAGGGTTTAGTGAGCAGGAAGAGTCTGTGACAGAGAGCAATTCAGAATCACAGCATGGAGAGGAGGGGTGGGGCAAGAGGCAGAGGTGGGTCAGGCTGCTGAAGAAGCCAGGGTGTCTCCCCCTCCTGCTGTGAACAGCTCCCTTCCCCCCCTGGTCTCCCAGAACACGGAATGAAGAGAGTGGAGCAAAGAGAGAGAAGGCGAAGGAGCCTTGGGTTACTGGGGAAGATCCCGGGAAAGAGAAGTCTCAGGGAGCAGTGGGGACCTCCAGTCCTTGCAACTGCCTCATTGGGCCCAGACCTACTGGGAAGAGGTGTGGTGACCACTAGGGCTTAGCTGTTTTCTTTGAATAAAGTTAACTTCACTGACACTGAGTGTTGCTGACCTGCCCCGACAACTCCCAGCAGATTGGCGTCCTCCCACGAGGACCACAGGATCCCTATCCTCCTTCCATCTCTTTGGTAATAGAAGCAGGTTGTGGGTACCGCAGGGCTGCTGCTCTCCATCCCACCACTCCTCATGTTGTTATTTGCACCTAGCAAAATGAAGGACAGGCATGGGGCAACTGTGGCCCTACAGATGTTGGGGCTGCAATTCCCACCATCCCTAACCATTGGCCATGCTGGTTGGGGCAGATGGGAGTCGGAGTGCAGCAACACTTCGAGGGCCACTATCCCAGGCAGGTACCTGGTCCAGCCTCAGCTTAGATGCATCCAGGAAACCAGCGAAACCACCTCTGTTCCACCGTCAAGCAGCATTAGGAAATTAGCTGGACGGGCCTAACCCAATACAGCCGTTTCTGCGCTTGGAACGATTCCGAGCACGTCTACTTGGAGGTGAAGTTTAACGGGGTTTGCTCCCTAAGAAGTGGGCTTAAGATCCGAGCCTCGGAAGGGATAATTAGCAAGCGGGTATGGACTGAAAATCAGGCGTGTGTTTGGGTTTCTCTGCGGGAATCTGCAATTCTGGAAGCACTGTTGGGCGCAAACGCTTGTGCAAGGAGTGAAAACGGGTAAACCACACACCCTTCGTCACATGCAAAAATTAAAGGTGGGGCAGCCCCTGGCTTCCCTCCCCCGCGGAACCCTTACCAAAACGCAGGAAGCTCCCGCGACGCCCGCTCCATGGCTGCTCAAGGACGCGTAGGCGGAGCTGAAGTCTACTATCCAATCGCCGCGCGAGGACCAGGGACGAAGGCGTGGCGCTGGAGAGAGGTGGGCGTGGCTCATCGAATGTTGCTGAATGAAAGGAAGGGTTCGAACGCGGGAAGCGGCGCGTGCCTTTTCCCAACACGGGGGAAGGCGATTAATTAATGAATGGCGCGACTGCTGGTTCGCCCCAACCGCGGCCACCTCCCTATATGCCCTGGCCTGACGAACAAGCTGCACTCCAAATCCCATCATCCCTCAATATTGGCCACGTTCAGAATAGCGCCGCAGGATGATGGGAGTTGTAGTCCCAATAACCTCTGAATGACCGCAGGCCCAGGGTTCAGCCCTACCCAGCCTTGGGCACAGCCAACTTTCCCCAACGAATTCTGGGAGCTGGGAGGGTGGTGGGAATTGTAGTTCTGTGGGTGGGGGGGGTAAACTACAGTTCCCAATATATTTTTGCGTGGGGAGAGGGAGCCGCATGCTTAAAATGTATGGTGTGTATAGGACAGGGGTCAGCAAACTTTTTTCACTGTCCCTCAGACCTTGGGAGGGGCCGGACTATATTTTTTGGGGGGGGGGGGAATGAACGAATTCCTATGCCCCACAAATAACTCATAGATGCATTTTAAATAAAAGCATAGCTGTCAACTTTTCCCATTTTTTAAGGGAAATTCCCTTATTCTGAATAGGATTCCTCGCAAGAAAAGGGAAAAGTTGACAGCTATGAATAAAAGGCCACATGTAAAAACATGCTGATTCCCGGACCGTCCGCGGGGCAGATTTAGAAGGCGATTGGGCCGCATCCGGCCCCCGGGCCTTAGTTTAGGAACCCCTGGTATAGGATGTCTCCTCAGAGGAGCCATCAGAAAGAAGATGTTGGTGAGGCAGAAGTGGAGTTTGATGGTGGAGAGGACCAGGGCACAGTCCTGCAGAATGTCCCAGATGCCATCCCTGGCATCCTCAGGTAGGGCTGGGAATGCCCTCTGTCTGAAACTCTGGAGAGCCTCTGCCAGACAATGCTGAGCCAGATGGGCCAGTGGTCAGACTTTGTGTAAGGAAGCTTCCTACAAATCAAGGGACTGGGACGCACCATGGCTCAGTGGCAGAGCATCTGCTTGTGGGTGGAGATTTAATCCTGAATGGCATTTCTAAGCAGGGCTAGGGGAAGGCTTCACACCTGAAAGGGGGGGGGGGAGGCACTGCCACTCAGTGTAGACCAGCCTTTCTCTATCTTGGGTCCCCATATGTTCTTGAACTACAACTCCCATCATCCCTGACCACTGGCCATGCTGGTTGGGAATGATGGGAGCTGCAGTAGAATAACGTCTGGGCATTTAAGTTTGAGAAAGTCGGTGGACTATATTGAGCTAGATGGACCAACGGTCTGATTTGATTAAAGGCCAACTTCCTATGTTCCTCCTGGGGAGACCTACTGACACCGCCTTATATTTGTGATTCTTTAATTCACACCCCCCCACACACACACTATTTATCTGTGCCATTTTAATTACAGGGGCACACACATTATTATTGTTGTTTATTGTTGACATCTTTCTGTCTCAAGAGAAAATGGGGTGCGCCTCTGGGGGTGACGATAAACTGCTGCATTAGCAGCACCGAAGTGACCTCCTCTGGCAGCAAGCCTGGGCAGTGTCATGTGTATGGGTGTCCTGGGTTGCCCAGACAACAACACCCCCCACTCAGCCTCTCTCAAAGGAAAGCAGAGCAATATGTTTGGCTCCAGCTTGGTTGCAGGAGTTGCCGGAAGGCATTCATTATCATCATCATCATCATCATCATCACTGTTACTGTTACTATTACTGTTATTATTCTTTCACATACTCAGGCATCTGGTTGGCCACTGTGAGAACAGGATTCTGGACTAGATGGGCCATTGGTCTGATCCACCCAGGAGCTCCTTATATTCTTAATGTTGGTGTGTTGGGTAGGTGGGTGAGTGGAATGCCTGGGCTGAGCCCCAGTTCAGCTCCCTGGCTTGATCATTCAAAGGCTAGGTTCAAATCTCTGCTGAGCCAAAATAACTTGCTGGCCTCTGACCAATCCCCATCTCTTAGCTTAATGTCGCAGGAACAATTTATTCTCTATTGGCAATAGGCCGTAACACAAAAATATCTGTGTAATTATACAAGAAGTCCAAGAGTTATAAATAAATAACCTGGAGGAAAATTGTGGACTTCCATATGTTGTTGGACTCCGAATCCCATAAGCCCCAGCCAACCATGGCCAATGGTCAGGGATGATGAGAGTTGTAGTCCAGCAACATTTGGAAGGCCACAAGTTGCCTAATATCCACAAAAACATTCACCACCCTTTTCCAGTCAGTGCACAGCTTCAATCTAAAATCAATTCCATGAGTGCCAACGTAAAGCCAGCTACTAATCTAGTGATGACCCTCTGGGAGTTAGCCAGCATAGAACTGATTTTTTGCACATCCAACCGATACCATCACCCCTTTTGTAACTCATTGAGAAACTTAAGACAAGCTTCCTCCAGAACTGTATACATTGCTATGTGTCACAAGGAATGCCTTCCACAATTATTTCCCATCATTCCCTGCCCACATAACCAAAAATGGAGCAGCCTTCTTAGCTGGGCATTGGGTGTCCTCCCTAAGTTCCAGAAAACAAGTCCATTATGGGCATGCAAGTAGGAATTTGTTTATGGGCACCAGAGTTTAAGAAGCTAGAATGTGTCCAGAGGAAGGAGACCAAGGTCTTATCCACACTTCTGCTTGTCCCCTGTGCAGGCCAAAGCAGTTTTCCACCCCCACCCCCCGCTTTCCCAGGGAAAACCTGCTTGTTAGTGCTAAATCAGAGCAAGCGTCAATCTGGAGAAACCCCAAATTGCCATTTGCTCTGATTGAGCATTAAAGAGTGGTTTTCCCCAGGGAAAGCAATGTCCAAGAGGATGAACCCCAAAATGAAGGACAGCCTGGAAACCAAGTCTAGGAATGGTTGAGGGAGTTGGGTTTGTTTAGCCTGTAGAGGAAAAGACTGAGGGCTTCTCACCTTGCTGCCTTGTCCTACCCCTTTCCCCTGGGGAGAACCTGCTCTTTGCTGCTGAATTGGAGCAAACAGTCGGGTTTTCCACTGATTGACATTTGCTCTGATTTTGTAAAAAGGAGCGGGTTTTCCCAGGGAAAGTGGCACTGCAAACGGGAAATCTCTTGGACCCATGTTTTCTAGGCGTGCAACAAGCAAAGGGTGGATGAGCCCCAAGAAGTGATGTGGCGGCCATCTTAAAATATCTGAAAGGGCTGAAAAGTGGAAGATGGAGCAAGCTTGGTTTTTTTGTGGTGCCAGAGAATAGGACCCAAATTGATGAATTCAAATTACAAGAAAGAGGATTTCAACGAAGCAGTACAAAGAGCTTTCTGAGGGTAAGAGCTGTTTGACAGTGGAACAGACTGCCTCAGACAAGCAAGGGGAAATGGAAAGGGAGGGAAGAGGAAAAAATAAAACACAGCCACCAGTTCTTAAATGGTTCTTCTTCATAAGATAATTGAAATCAACAGTAAGCAACAGCAACAACAACAAAAAGATTAAAACGAATGTCAACATTCTTCATGCCTGGACAGGCTTGCCTTAACAAAAATGTTTTAAGCAGGTGCTGAAATGAGCACACTGCAGGCACCTGGCTGATGTCAATGGGCAGGGAGTTCCAACGTGTAGGTGCTGCCACACTAAAAGTTCAATTTCTTACAATTGCAGAACAAGTATTTATGGCACCCGTAGCAGTGCTACTTCTGTAGACTGAAGTAGCCAAGATCGATTCCTTACAAGTGCTGTAAGATTCTGTTGACAACTTTATTGAACTACCCCCAACAATATCACTAGGGGGTTCGTTGATAGTGCCTAACCTGTTATTTCTTTTGTACAGTCTAATATAATTCATACATTTTTTTTATTAAAAAAACCAATTTATAGCTCTGCCAGAAGGCCTTGGCAATGTTCACCAGAGTTGTCCTTCCAATAAAATATCATTGGACGCAAATTTGACGGATACTGGGAGAGGTTGTGTAAATTTAATACTTTTGGCAAAACTTCAATTATATTTTCTCCTTGCCAAAAAAGTGGGGCGGGGGGTGGGGTGGAACACAAAAATTGGAGAGTTGGTAGCAGTAGCAGTAAATTGCCAGCAGAGAGCACCACACACCACATGGTACTTTGAGGGTGGAGGGAGGGAGGGAGGGAGGGAGAGAGAGAGAGAGAGAGAAATATCATATACTGCACACCTTTCCTTTTGGGGATGGAGAAGCTATAAGGAAATACCATCCCAGAATCCTTTTTTTTTTTTAAAGAATTGCAACATCTCTTCTCTAGATCCCACACCTGAAACATCCAGATTCACCTCTTGCTGTGGGGTTTTTCCGCTTGCCTGACTCAAGTCACACCCCAGCACCTTAAATATCCCTCCTGATGCCCACACACAACCTTTCTCAACAGTCTGCAAATCAGGGTGATGTACCATATGAATGCCGGAAATTGCCTGATACTCACTCTTGGCCTATCAGTATCAGGCTCTTGGCCTATCTAGATCAGTATTGTCTACACTGACTGGCAGCAACTCTCCAGGGTTTCAGGCAGGGGTCTCTCCCATCTCTACCCAGAGATGCCAGGGATTGAACCTGGGACCTTCTTCTGCATGCCAAGCAGATGCTCTGCCACTGAGCTAACAACAACCTTCCTGCTAAAAAGAAAGGTTCTAGTCCTCATCATGATTCAGGATGCCCAGAGCTGCTTCAGACAGAAACATAGGGAGCTGCCTGATACTAAGTCAGACCATTGGTCCAGCTGGCTTGGTATTGTCCACACTGACTGGCAGCAGCTGTACAGGGTTTCAGGCAGGGGTCTCTCCCAGCCCTAACTGGAGATGCCAGGAATTGAACACAGGACCCTCTGCATGAAAAGCAGATGCTCTACCACTGAGCTACAATTTACCAGCTGACAGCTATTTTCCTTTCTCTACCTGACTGATGAAGTGGGGGATCCTGGGGAAACCCGCCTCCCCTCCTTCTCTTCCTCCCCCAGATCAGACAGATAAGTGGCAGTCCCTGCTGCTTTGAGTAGGGAAATTCCTTCTTCCCACTCAAGTTGTTCCAGAAACACACACACACACACACACACACACACACACACACACACACAAAACTTGTGCTCTGTAATAACCTGCAGGTTTCTGAATAAAGATATCTACTGGAGGAGCGGAGATGTTTGCAGCTCTGCAAACTGGGCAAGGGTTAGGAGAAGGTAGGCGAAGGGACACAGGGAGCAGTTCAGGACAGAGCTGACACCACCACCCTTTCCCTTTCTTCCTTCCAGCCCCCACATCTTGGCCGAGGGAGCCAGCAGAAAGTAGGGACCGCAGCCAGAGGAATAACACCGCGTGCCCAGAATACAGAGCCGGCCAGGCAGCCGAACGGGCGGAGGCTGAGAGAGAGATGGGAGGACCTTTCCTGCACAGCGCCTCCTGGCTGCAGACGCTGGGACTGCTCTGCTTATTGGTCTGGGTGTTTGCCGAGTACCCCTTCCTCTCTGCTCTGCTCTGCGACCCCGCAGCCCCGCCCTTCTTCCAAAAAGCAGGAGGAAAAAGGACCCCACATTTCTGTGCTTCAAAAAAGACGCTCTCGCCCTGCAGCGCCTCCTGCTGGAAGCGGAGAGGATTGGCAGTGGCAGGGAGTTCCGCTGGCGCCCCTGCTTTTACGACCACCATCACCACTGAGTTGATGGGCTTTTCTGCTTTGTGGTGAAATCCCTTATCTTTGGGGTGGTGAATCTCGACCAGGCACGGATTATCTTTTGGGTGGTGAATCTCGACCAGGCACGGATTAGCCAGCTTTCCTTCAGCTTTTATACATTGCTATGCAATCTTGGGGCCGGGGCGGGGGGATGGGAGAAGAAAGGGACTGCGTGATGGTGGGGAGGGAGGAGAGTGTATGTCTGGGGAGGGGTGTAAGAAATTGGGTTTCCTATACAGTATGTCAGAAATGGGGAACGTGGTCCCCCAGATGTTGGCCGTGATGGGAGCTGGAGTCCAGCAAAATCTGGAAAGAAGAACGGCAATTGGGGAGGAATTAGGATTTTCCTGTGAGTCCCCTGGGAACTAAAGTCCTCTTTTTTAGACCTCTTTTATAGAGGTCTAAAAGAGGTCTAAAGTCCTCTTTTATAGATGACAGGGTCATTCTTGGTGGATTACAGTTCTCTCTTAGTCATTGAAGGTGAGGGTGGTACTACACGGACTTCCTTATTGAACACTGGAAGGATCGCATCAGATTTGGGGCTGTGTGGGGAGAATTAGGTTTCTCGTTCCTGGATAACTGGGAGGGATTAGGTTTCTCCTCGGAGAACTGGGGAGGGGATTAGTGTCTTCCCCACCGCCTCAGGTGACACCCCTGTAAATGTACCCCCGCAGGATCTCACAGTTGGTCCCGGTGGGGGAGCAGGTAGGGTCCTGTTGGTAAGCGATGGGAACATAGAACATAGAACATTATATAAAAACCACCTCGGAACACAGGAAGCTGCCAGATCCCGACGCATGTAGCTAAGTGTTGCCAACACTGTCTGGCAGCGGCTCCCCTGGGCTCGAGGCAGGATTCTGTTTCCTACCTGCAGATGCGGGGAATCGAACCAGGGACCTTTCTGCATGCAGAGCAGATGCTCCACCGCTGAGCTACGGCCCACTCCGGGATTTCAGAAGGCAGACATCCCCATCCCTACTTGCAGGTGCCGGGGACCGAACCTGAGAGCCTTCTGCACACCGAGCAGATGCTCCAGCCTGGAGTTACAGCTCTGCCCCAAAGGGGAGGGAAAGAGTGATGGAGTAGAAATGGGATCTTCTCATTAGGGTGAGATTTGGGTCCCTCTCTCCAGCACCTGGCAGGAAAACCCTGGGACATCCTTCACTCCCCCTAGGAAGCCCCTTCCAGCCTCCTCGCACCCACACCATCCAGACTTTCCTTGCTTATCTCCCCACACCCACCCCCCGCGCGCGCCTGGCTGTGATCTGCATCCCCAAACAACCGGCCCTCCCAGGACAAAATCGATCGGGCTGGCTGATGGATGGTGGCAATATGGTCCCTTCTGGTGTCTGTGGGTTTGATGGAGAGGATGTGGTACCCTGGTGAGATCCGTGGTGGGAAGCAGGAGGAGGAGGAATAGGGAGAAGATGATCCGGGGAAGAAGAAGAAAAAAGACAGCAGGGTTTTTTGTTTTGTTTTTTGGAGCAGCGACATCTCCCCCCCCCCACTGCTCCATTGCAGAAGCTGCGCGCGGTCCTCCCCGCTCCCCCCACCCCACTACTTCGCCCGCCCCACCAAGACTCTCTCCAGGGTGGAGCAAAGAGGAGAGGAGGAGGATGCTGGTCGCATAATCTGAGCATCTTCTCTGTGCCAGGGACCGGGAGAATCTGCTGGGGAAGGAGGAGGGGTGGGTAGAGAGAGAGCTGTTTTGCTGGCACCCCAAAGCTTCACATTGGCGGCCCCCCTCAGCCAGGTCTAATAGATCCGCTCTTGCTTTGTAAGCAAAAGGGGCAGAGCAGGCTGCGGGGGGGGGCACAGAGGAGGAGAAGGGAGCGCGAGGCACCCGCTCGCTTGCAACATGGACAAGTGATTGAAGGCGACAAGTCAGCTCTCCGTCCCAGCCTGCAGCCTCTCCCCCAACATAGACACCTGCCCCCCCCCCCCCGCTGGTGGATCTGCACGGATCTGAAGGGAGGAGGGGGCAAGGAGTCGCCCCCTCCCTTCCGATTGACTTCTGCCTTTGGCTGTAAAGACCTGAGGACAACCAGGTGAGGAGCTGTGTTGGGGGGGGGAAGTGGGGGAGAAAATACCTGGGCTGGGGTATTAGAGCGGGAGGGAGGGGTGTCCCCTTGCGAGGCGGGGTTCCTCTGGATGCAATTCAGGAAGTAAGGAATTGTGATTATTTTCTGCAGTGAATTCTGTAGAGGTCTTACCGCCCAGTCCCATCTTTATACAGTATATAAAGAAGTTAAATGTGGCAATAGAATGGGTTTGTTTGTTTGTTTGTTTGATTGCGGGGGGGGGGAGATTTTTTTTTACAAAAATCTGTCTATATGTGCCCCCCCAAAGATGTCATGTTGTGTGCTCCCCCTGGGTAGAGGTGGGCTTTGTGGAGCAAACATGCATTCCTAAGATGTTTGCTCTGAGAAGGATGGGGTTCAGACACGGTGTGTTGGGGAGGGAGGCAGAGAACAAGGCAGGGAGATTGTAGCCAATTGAGCTCTACTTAGAGTAGACCCAGTGGAACCCATGGACCTAAGTTAGTGGTGTCCATTTGCTGTGAGTATTATAGTGCCTGGGAAGGAAATGGGTAGCTGGTCGTTTGGGGAAGTGGGGATGGGATCAGAAAAATTGGGGGAGGACATAATAATAATAATAATAATAATAATAATAATAATAATAATAATAATAATAATAATAATAATAATAATAATAGAAAGCCGGGATGGTTAAAATGAGGGAGGAGTATTATTTTCGGCTCAAGGACCAAGAGGTCTCTCCCACTGTTCCTCAGCTCTATACCTCCCCAGACTTGGGAAAAATACACCCCATGCATTTTTAACTGTAACACACACGTACATGAGCAGAGAAGTTTTAAGGTTCAGTGATCCCAGTCAAATTCCCCCCTCCACTTTCCCCCCAAACACACACAGAGTGCAGATTTCTCGGCTCATCTCATTGCTGATTCTCTCCCATACCTCTTTCCCCAACACCCACCGCTGTCCAGGAATCACTTTCAACACAAACACAACAAGAAACAGAGAGCCCCGGCTGAATCTTGGCTCCTGGCTGGGACTGCCAGTGCCAAGGATTTAACCAGGGGGATTCCCTCCCCCCCCTGCCCGCCTCCACACACTTCCTTTTCCTCCTCCCCATCCACTCCGTGTGAAAAGAAGTTGCAGGGGGAGGGTGGGGTGGAGGGTGGCTCCTGCCTTCAAATCGATGGGAAACCAGCAACAGGAACTACTGCACCAAGGCAGAAATTTGGGGGGGGGGGTGAGGAGGGAAGCACGTGGGTGCCTAGCCTGGCACCAGCCTGGGCACATTTGCACCGCCTTGCACGAGGGCATCCGCTGAGTCTTGTGCTGAGCGGCAGCAGGAGTGCACACTTGAGGGGTCTCCCCCCCGCCCCCATATGCATGAGGTCAGGCTGTGTGAAGACTTTTAAAACACTTTAATTTTTTTGCTAGGAAGTGCCTTGCAGAGCAATCGCAACAGGGTCTGACATGGAACTCTGATGTTCCTTGCATCTTAAATGTGGCACAATTCTGGGGAAAGGCTCCATGGTACAGCATGTCAGCATCTGCTTCGCACACGAAAGAAGGTTCCATGTTCAGCCCCCAGTGTCATCTGCAGGGAGGGATCCTTGCCTGAAATCATGGAAAGATGCTGCCAGTCAGTGTGGACAGTACTGGCCTAGATGGACCAACGGTCTGACTTGGTGTATTGCAGTTTTCTAGGGAGAGGCACGAACCCGTGCAGAAAGGGAATTTGGTTGGGTGAGAGTTTGCAAACGTGCCGGGGGAGGTTTCGGAGGGCCACGCATATAAGAGAGGGCCCGGCAGAGGCTGAATTGTTCAAGGCAGAAATAATTGCAAGCGGAAAAAGGCACGCGAAGCTGTGAGGGGTCAAAAAGGGCTTGCAAACAGAGGACACCGCTGATTACTCTTTTTGCCACAGGTGTCTTGGGGGCAGGCCCCACACAGCCTGGTGTTGGACGGACACAACTTGACTGGCTGCATCCCAGTGGGTAGCTCCTCCTGCCAGGGTGCCCCTGTTCTGCAAAGGAGCCCTGGGCACATGCCACTTTCCCTGCCTCCCCCAGGGGATTCTTGGGATGTCCTCTTAGAGCCAAGGCCTGGCACAGCATCGCCTGCTCATGCCCCCTTGGCAGTGCCAGTTGCCGCTGCCAGTGAACTCGGATGGGAGCTGGCACCTGCTCAGGGTTGGCCCCTTAATGCTGTAGAGGAGGTGATGGCAAACACATTACCACACACACACACACACACACACAGGACATTATAAGCGAAGGAAATGGAAATGCCTATTTGGTCTGGTCTGCTGGATACGTGCAACCTCAAACCCAGAGCAAACGCCTCTGTCACATCCCGCCCAGGCTGCAACTTTCTATACAGACAGGGCTTTTTCCCCCAGCCGGAACTCAGTTCCTGGACCTCTCAGGTGGGCACCATTGCCATTCTAAGAAAACAAGGGAGGTGCTCATGGCGAGTTTTGAAAACCATTTCCCTAGAAAAATAGCACTGTATACAGGCATATATAAAGTGTGGTTCAGCCCTTGGGGAAGGGGCAGAGCTCGGTGGCAGAGCATCTGCTCTGCATGCAGAAGGTGCCAGGTTCAATCTCTGGCATCTCCAGGTGGGGCGGGGAATGTCCCTTACCTGAAACCCTGGAGAGCAGCAAGACTGAGCTAGGTGGACCAATGGTTTGACTTGGGATAAGGCAGCTACTCCACAGCTTGGCCTCTGGGCCCGATTTCAGTGCTGGAACCATAAAAAGAGAGCACATCTCAGCATGCGTAAAGTACCTGCTCATCTTTGCACCTCAAGGCCTGACCCTTGTAAGATGAAGGATGTACATAGGGGCCCATTCAGTCCAGGATCCTGTTCTCAGAGCGGCGAAATGGAAGCCCTAATGGGAAACTGCCCCCCCCTGCAGTTTCCGGCAACTGGCATTCAGAAACATTACCAGTTCCTACAGTGGGGGCAGCGGGCTTCTGAAGCCCAGGGTGCAATTTCCAGGCTGACATATCCATCAGTTTTGTTTTTCCTGATTTGTAGAAATACTGCCCTTTGCGCCCATGCGTCAGCTGCGCACAGAGGCGCATGTCGAGCTCCTTCACATAATCTGTGTGTCATCTTGCCCGCTTGCTTGCCTTTGCCTGGCAAATGTGCCCCTTCCATGCGCTCCTGGTTCGCTGTCTATTGAATATATTCTCATCCACAATGGACATTTTTCGCAGGCTGTGGGCTGCCCGTTTTCAGTAGCCTTTCACCTGCCTGTCTGCTCTTTTTTTGCTTCGGGACATTGCCTGGGATCGTGCACTCCTCCCTCAGCACAAATGCATGTGCAATTAATGCCACTATCTTTTGCATCGCATGACAGAGCTCTAGCTACCACTTTCCTCTCCTGATTTGGCCAGTTCACACTTGGCTACTTCCCTACTATGAGCTGTGCAGGAAACTAAATGCTCACTGCACCACTGATAAAGAGACCACATGTGCGTTTTGCTGCGCATACAATGCCATGGGAAGCCCCGGCAAGCAGCTATCAGATGCATTTTCTCAAAACGGGTATGTGTTTGGAGAATCAGAGGCTAGAGGAACAAGCAAGGCACCCTCCTCAGTGCTTTACCACCTTAAAACCAGAAGGTCGGTGTGGGGAAAGCAAACTGTGTTTGCATCACGTATAGTATTTTCTACAGAGCCGTAACCTCTGCTGGGAGAAAGAGAAGAGAGGCTGGCCCTGGCCGACCCCTCCAGGGAGAGGGCAAGCAGAAGGGGAATAATGGGGGATCACCATTCCTCTCTGTGCCCCCCCCCCATGAACGACCCAGCACAGAAAGCAGCGGTGGATTAATGGCGGGGATTACAATGCCAGATTGCCCAGCCAAATGGGCACAGGGACCAATTTAGGACAGAGATGTATGGGAGGGAGGAGGGATGAGACACTGAGACAATGGGAAAGAAGGAAGGATCCCATGGCCAGGGATGCATGCTCCCCTGCTGCTTCCTGCTTTAAGGTCTCACACAGCTCCTCTGACTTGTACAGGAGCTGTACAGAAGCCTTCCTGAGCTGGCGGTGTGTGTGTGTGTGTGTGTGTGTGTTACATCTGCAGAAGGAAATTCCCTGCTTTTCCTCTTCTCCTGATCTAATCATAGGAACACACAAAGTCGCTTTATACTGAATCAGAACATTGGTCCATCTAGCTCAGTATTGTCTACTCTGACTGGCAGTGGCTCTCCAGGGTTTCAGACTGGGAGGATTTACCAGCCTTTCCTGGAGATGCCAGGGACTGAACCTTCTGCATGCAAGGTGAATTCTTTACCGCTGAGCTACAGCCCTTCCCTAATCAAAGATGCCACTCTGCCCTTGGATTCAACAGTCCCCCTCTGCAGTATTCATCAGTGGGAGAGCAAGTGGCCAGGAGGGCAAGTGATGAAAGAAAATCCCTGGTTCGAATCTCGCCACAAATTCACTAGGTGGCCTTATTCTCCCAACTTCCAACACCTGCAGTGTGTCAGGAGGGAAACAATAGTACAGTGGTACCTAGGTTTCAGAACAGTCCTGTTTATGATCGCTTCGGTTTACAAACTCCGCAAAACCGGTAGTGTCCCGGTTTGTGAACTTTACCTCGGTCTAAGAACAGAATCCAAACGGTGGAAGGGCACCGGCAGCAGCAGGCCTCATTAGGGGAAGCGCGCCTCAGTTTAAGAACGGTTTCGGTTTAAGAACGGACTTCTGGAATGGATTAAGTTCGTAAACCAAGGTACCACTGTACTGCCTACCTCTTTTCAGGGTTATTATAACTCAGGATGGAAGGCTCTGTCGATTTCAGTTCTCTCGATTTCTCATTTGTCGGATGAGAACAGTCAGCTGTAAGTAGGAATGCAGGCAGGTGAGGGGCTGGCTGAGCTCAGACTGAGAAGTTTGTTTGTTTATTTATTTAATAAATCTGTATCCTACCTTCCCTACAAGGAGTTCATACATGGTTCTCTCGCTTCCCATTTTAATTCTCATTTTATTCAACCCTGTGAGGTCGGTTAGGCTGAAAGACAGGGTATATCCCAAAGTCACCCAGCGAGCTTCATGGCCAAGTCAGGATTTGAACCCCGGTCTCCCAGGTCTTAGTCCCACACTCTCGCCACCAACCCTACACTGTCTCTCCGTTTGATGGGGCAGTGCTCCATTTGCCTCAATGGGTCAACCCCCTACTGAACCCCTGCCCACCCCCATCCTCCATAGCTTTGGGGAAGGATCGCTCAGATCTCTCTCCTCTTCCTTAGCTGGGAATGGGTCCAGAATCTGGTTGATATCCCAAGCGTCCATTTCCCACAACTAGAAATCAAATATAATCAGCCCAAAGGCTGGTTAATCGGAATAATAATGATAATATTTAGTATTCCTAAAGCATCCAGGCACCTGGCACCATACAGCCACCGAGTTAAAAAGTAACAAGCCTGCAGACTTACGACCCGGCGACGCTTGATTTTTACAATGCCGGTTTTGATTTCTCTCTTCCACTTTCCATACCTAATGAGCAGCGTTCAAACAGTCACAAAGTCTAAATGAAAAGGTGCTTATTGACACTGCAACAGCCTCTTATCAGGTGCCGGCTTCTGAAGCGGAATGCATTAGCAAAGGGGCCCATCATAATTTCCTTTAAAACACACACACAAACATAGTACACAGAATGGAACACATTAAGAATTTAAATGGAATACTTAATCTGGCTCTGGTCACACTTATTATGGAGCTGAAATGCATTCCGTGTCTCTGCTGTTATGGGGAGGGGGGGTGGAGGGAAGGAAGGAAAGAGTGTTGGCATTTTGCGTCAGTGTGAACGCATTTAAGAGCTTGTGCACCACCAGAGGCAAACTGCCCCCACCGCTTAAGTTCTCAAGACTCAGGAAAGGAGTCTGAAATCCGAAAATCACATCTGCGGGGATGCACAAACAACATTTAAAAAAAAACAACCCTCCAGAATGGTAGCTGTGTTAGGCTGTGTACATATTATTGGCTAATAATAAAAATAAAAATTGCAGCAAGCTCGTTCTTTTTCCTCAATTTGAATCGAAGCTGGTTTGGGGTAGGGGAATGCATCTAAGCGTACTCTTTCATAAGCAACGGCGGGAGGGATATGGATTTTGGGTAATGTCATGTGTACGCCGCTTCCTAAACCAGTGGTGGAAGCCAATGGTTGCAAACGGGAATGCGTACACACAGCCTTAGACTCTAGCAGCAAAAACAACGGTGAGTTTTGGGGAACTGTAAAGCAAATGTTGTTCCCAACCTGGTGCTGGAAAGGCAGACCAGGGACTCCTAGGGATGTAAGAACAGCTCAGACCAACAGTTCATGTAGCCCATCATCTTGGTTCCCCTCAGGGGCCAGTCAGATGCCAGCAGGATCCGCAACCAGAACAAAACGTAGTGTGGAGTGCCCAGGGTTTCAGCCTGCTGTGCCTTCTCCCAGGATACTCCATTCCAATCAGGCAGCCATGCCCTCTCCTGGATACTCCATTCCAACGCCCCCTTCTCTCCACACCCACCCAGTTTTCTGTTTATCCACTCAATAGACATCCAGTGTTCTGTGGCTGCTGAATACTCCGTTCTGAGCCAGGAGCTGAAGATGACAAACCTCCCCTCAGTGTTTGTACCTCAGTAACTGATATTCAGAGGTAGACTGCCTCTGGACGTGGAGGTGCCATTCCTAACTATCATGGCTAATAAAGGAAGCTCTGCTGGATCAGGCCAAAGGTCTGTCTGTTTCCCTGCTGGTACTGTTTATTTCCTGGGATTTGGGGCATCTAGCCTCCAAACACAACTATTCTAGGTAGCCATGCAGAAGCCATCAACAAACCTATGGTTTGTACGTAGAAGTAGCAGCAGCAATAATAACAGAATACAGTACTGTATATCAAATATTAGTCCTAGTTAGAGCATGCCTATTGAAAACAATAGACATGACTACATGAGTTCTATTCATTTCAATGGGTCTGCTCTGAATATGGTTTAGTTGGATACAGGCCAACAATTCTTTTAAAAAAAATTATATGGCCAGCTATTTATGAAATTATCTAAGCTGTCTATAAAGGGAAATAAACCTAATACTTTTCTTTTTAAATGCAAAGCACAAAAATCAAATTAACACAAATCAAGAGGAATTAACAGCACAAAGCTTTCTAGCAAAGGCAGAAGAGTAGTTGTAGTGATTCTTTCTTGAATTTCTACAGCCAGCCATCAGGAAGATTCCTTAAGGCTGTTCACGAAGTGAAATAAGCATAATTAAAGAAACACCGCCAACACCCTAATAATTAAAACAAAACTAGTATAAATAACAGCACAGAATTGAAACAATTTGTTGCTCAGCGTAAAACTGCAGTGGAAGAGCGAAACCATAAGGTTTGTTTAAAAACACATTAAAACGGCCGAGGCGGAGGCCCATCTAATCTGCTTTTAAAGCTTTCTAAGCCAGAGTGAGTGTTGTAAGTCAATTACGCACCGTGTGAAAAAGTGCTTTCTTGTGTCTGCCCTGAATCTCTTGCCCAATCAATCAATTTCACTGGGATTATGATGCCCCCCGTTGCCCCAGCTTGGTCCAATATGTTGAGAGAATAACAAAAACTCCCTAGCCACTCTCCAAACCCAGCAGCTTCATTTTATAAACCTCTCATAGGTAAACAACAAGAAGTAGCAAGGGCCATATAAGAACATAAGAGCCGCCTGCTGGATCAGGCCAATGACCCGTCCAGTCCATCATCCTTTTCTCACAGTGGCCAACCAGATGCCTGTGGGAAGCCTCCAAGCAGGGTCCAGGCACCAGATCACTCTGCCCTCCTGTGCCATCCAGAAATTGGTACTCAGAAGCATTACTGCCTCCAGCTGGGCAGTGGCCTTTGAGAGATAGCTCCCCCCCCCAAAGCTGTCCAAATCCTCTTTTCAAGCCATCCATGTTGGTGGCCAATACAGACTCCTGTGGGCGTGAGTTCCACATGCTGTGCAACTATCCTGTTTTAAGTGTGACATGCCGGAATTACAGAAGCCGCCCCAGCTTCTGATTCCATCCTGGCATGTGCTGTTTTGGATCCCGTACTTCCAGAAGCACTGTGGTGGCAGATGGGTGGCGGTGGGCAGCCAGCGGCGTTGGCAGGAAAAGGTGCGTATCACCAGGATGGTGCAAGGTAGGGAGTGGTGGAACCCAAGAGAGAGAGCTGAGAGAGGGGGCCTCATCGAGGTCGTGTCCCGATTTGCCTCACCAGGATGTTGGAGGGTACAGTTCCATAATTTAACTCTGTGCTGTGTGAAGAAGGACTTTCTTTTCTCTGTCCTGATTCTTCCCACATTCAGCATACCTGAGTTTTAGCATCAAAAGAGAGGGAGAACAACTTTTCTCCACCCACTTTCCCCATGCCACGCATAGTTTTATAAACCTCCATAGTGTCACCTCTTAAGTGCCTGTTTCCTTGAAACTAAAAAGCCCTAAACCTTTCTTCGTAGAAAGAGGAGGAGAGAAATCCATGGAGGATAAGTCCATCGGTGACTATTAGCCACAATGGCTAAGTTCTCCCTCCGGTTTCGGGGGCAGTGTGAATCTGGATACCAGTTGTTGTGAACAGGGCTGTCCCATGGGGCAGACTTGAGGCAGTTGCCTCAGGCAGTGGAATCTCGCCTTCAAGGGAGCCTCCCTCACCGACCACCAGGCAAGTGAGGGGAAGCAGTGCTGGGGGCTTCCAGTGAGATCTCACAAGATTTCACAGAGCTCACAAGAGTTCCAGAATGTCTTGCCAGAAGCTGCTGCTGCTGCTGCTGCTGCTGCTGCCATGCAACCCTGGTAAGCGAGGCTTCAGCAGAGGGGCAGCAGCAACAGTGGGGCGGGCAGCATATTCCTGTTTCGCCTCAGGCAGCAAAATGGGATGAGCCACGCTAGCTGTGAATCACAAGTGGGGGGGGGTGTGAGAGTGTTGTTCTTGTGCTCAGTCCTGCTTTGGGGAACCCCATGAGGGCATCTGGCTGGAGGATATGGGCCTTTGACAGGCAGCCCTTTCCTACACCCAGAAAACTGGAACTGCAGAAGCTCATGAGAAGTAGGGTAGTGAAAGGCAGACCTTCCCTCCTTCGTTTCACCAAATGTTTATGGGGTTTAAATCCGTGTTAGCAACTGCACGTATTCAAACAGGGATTGGTAGTTATTCTGGATTGATGAATGGGGGAACAAAGGCGTGATTGTGCCTCTGTGTCATCGGTGCGGACGGGTGTCTAGAGGAAAAGGCATGTAATAGCTCCTGCAATTCTATTCTTGGGGCCGGGGCTGGAATCTATTTTTCAGCATCAGTAGGCGGTGGTGTGCGTGGGAAGGGGGGGAGGGAAAGGAAAGGGATGTTGCTGTCTCCCCTCTTGCAGAAAAGGAGTGAACAAGGAAGTGATGGGGAGGACAGAGAGAGCTCCTTTTGGAAACATGTTAGCCCAGAATTCTGGAAGTGAGAAGCTTGGAACACAGAAGTGACGTTTCTGGAATATCCTAGTATCGAAAGAGGGCCCTGTGCCTTTAGATTGACAATGGACTCCAGTCTCCCATAAACTCTGTGGACAAAATAAAAGCATGATTAATCTAATTTACGTACATACCGGTAATTTTTTATTTCCGTATCTTCTTTCAGTTCCTGATACACGTACTCTTCTTCTGCCACCAAGTCCAAACCTTCATTATCTTGTCTAGTCAACGCCTTTTCTAGACTGGCTCTGAGCACAATTCAAAGTGTGGTGCTGACTTTTAAAACCCTAAACGGCCTTGGGTCAGCCCTGTATACCTGAATGAGTGTCTCCATCCCATATCATTCAGCCAGGACACTGAGGTCTAGCTCCGAGGGCCTTCTGGCAGTTCCCTCGCTGCGAGAAGTGATGTTACAGGGAACCAGACAGAGGGCCTTCTCGGTAGTGGCGCCCGCCCTGTGGAACGCCCTCCCATCAGATGTCAAGGAGATAAATAACTATACAAGTTTTAGAATACATCTGAAGGCAGCCCTGTATTTGACGTTTTATTATGTTTTTGTATGTGTTGGACGCTGCCCAAAGTGGCTGAGGCAACCCGACAAGATGGACGGAGTATTATTATTATTATTATTATTATTATTATTATTATTATTATTTCACTAACACTCTGTCCCCTACCTTACAGGTACTGTCTTCCGCGCCATGTCACTCCTGTCTCAACTGAAGGCTTCGGCCTTGCTGATGGCCTTGTTCCTCCCTTCACCGCTGGCGACGGTGGGTGGCCATGGCGGCACACACGGCGTTGAGACAGCTTCCCCGGACGGGGGCAACCACACCGCCAAGTGCCAAGAGGCCACTGAGTGCCAGGAAGGTGTGATCCTGCCAGTGTGGTTCCCACAGAACCCCTCTGTGGGGGACAAGGTGGCAAGGGCCATTGTTTACTTTGTGGCTCTGATCTACATGTTCCTGGGCATGTCTATCATTGCTGACCGCTTCATGGCCTCCATAGAAGTCATCACCTCACAGGAGAAGGAGATCACCATCAAGAAACCCAACGGGGAGACCACCACCACCACCATCCGCATCTGGAATGAGACCGTCTCCAACTTGACCCTGATGGCACTGGGTTCCTCAGCCCCTGAGATCCTGCTCTCCATCATTGAGATTGTGGGCCATGGCTTCACCGCAGGAGACATGGGGCCCAGCACCATTGTCGGCAGTGCAGCCTTCAATATGTTTGTCATTATCGCCGTCTGCATCCATGTGGTCCCCGAGGGTGAGGTACGGCGCATCAAACACTTGCGGGTCTTCTTTGTCACCGCCGCCTGGAGCATCTTCGCCTATATCTGGCTATACCTCATCCTGGCCTGGTTCTCTCCCGGCATAGTGGAATTGTGGGAAGGTCTCCTCACCTTCCTCTTCTTCCCACTCTGTGTGCTCCAGGCTTGGGTGGCTGACAGAAGGCTCCTCTTCTACAAATATGTCCACAAGAAATACCGGGCGGACAAGGCCCGAGGCCTGATCATCGAGACCGAGGGTGATACTGGCTATCCAAAGCTGGACATGGAGATGGACAACTCTCTAAAGGAAGGATCCGAAGGTCTCGTGGAAGCAGGGAAGGACCAGGATGATGAAGCTCGCAGGGATATGGCCCGCACCTTGAGGGACCTCAAGCAGAAACACCCAGAAAAGGACATGGAGCAGCTTATCGAGATGGCCAACTATCACGTGCTAGTCCAACAGCAGAAGAGCCGGGCTTTCTACCGCATCCAGGCCACACGCATGATGATCGGAGCAGGAAATATCCTCAAGAAACATGCGGCAGACCAGGCCCGCAAAGCCGTTAGCATGCAGGAGGTGCGTGCGGAAGAAGACGAGTCCGTGACCAAAGTTGGCTTCGAGCCAGCACACTACCAGTGCTTCGAGAACTGCGGCTCGGTGGTGCTGACCGTGGCCCGGCGGGGAGGGGACCCAGCCTGCGTCACGCTGCGGGTGGATTTCCGCACGGAGGACGGGACGGCCAACGCCGGCTCAGACTACGAGTTTGCGGAGGGCACCTTGCTCTTCAAGCCAGGGGAAACCCACAAGGAAGTGCGGGTCGGAATCATTGATGACGACATTTTCGAGGAAGACGAGTATTTCTACGTCCACCTCAGTAACGTGCGGGCAGCTTGGGCCGAACCGGGCCCTGAGCCTCCCCCCAAAGCATGCCTCGGGCCTTCTAAGATGGCCACTGTCACAATCTTCGACGATGACCATGCCGGCATCTTCACCTTCGACGGGGCCTCCATGCGTGTGAGCGAGAGCGTGGGGGCTGTGCGCATCAAGGTGCTGAGGACC
The DNA here is from genome assembly GCF_009819535.1 of Lacerta agilis. Classification (NCBI taxonomy): domain Eukaryota; kingdom Metazoa; phylum Chordata; class Lepidosauria; order Squamata; family Lacertidae; genus Lacerta; species Lacerta agilis. The sequence goes on along the minus strand of NC_046328.1, from coordinate 29,008,968 downwards.
TCGGGGGCACGCGGGAGAGTGGCCATCCCCTTCCACACCATTGAGGGGACCGCTAAGGCCGGAGAGGACTATGAGGAGGTAGCCGGCAAAGTGGAGTTCCAGAATGATGAGACCATGTAAGAGACCAGGGAAGGCAGTTTGTTTTTGTCTTTGAAAAGGTTGGTGTGGGCACTGTGTACTGAAAACACGAGCAGGGATGCTGTGACCCACACAAGAGGGCCACACAACTGGATGGCTTTAAAAGAGGATGGGGGAGAGGGAGGAATAATAGAGCACGAGTCTACCAATGGCTGGTTAACCATGATGGCTATGGGGAGGCTGCCAGGAATCACAAGTGGGGAGTGGGTAGGTGCCGCCACACTAAAAGCCCCACTCCACTGTGTAGAATGGTCCTCCTGATAGGATGCCATCTGCAGGATGCCCTCTCCCGCAATACACAGTGACTGATTAGGTATATAATGCATGAGACCGGGGATGGTTCACCCATGAGGCAAGGTGAGGTGACCACCTCAGGCCACAGGATCCACAGGGGCAGGAGAGAGGGCCTCCAAGGAATTCATCACCCATTGCCTCTGTAGCAGTGGCAGTGACAGCTGCATCAAACTCATCGGAGGCCAAATCTGCCTCCTCCTCTGCAGCCATGGTGCCTCTACAGTGGCCTTTCGGTCAAAAGGAGGTGCTGCTTGGCTTCCTCCTGTCCCTAAGGAGGAAATGGCAGGGGCTGCCCTCTGCACCCACCTGGCATGTTTCAGCCCCCTCCCCAACCATGGCAGCCTTTGATTCCCATTTCAACCATAGGGGGAAGGTGGATTTATCCCCCCCCCCACCCTTTTCCTAATATAGATCTTCATTCACCCTTTTTTTCCCTAGCAGGAAGCACTATTTTGCAGTTTGCCTCAGGTGGCAAAGTATATTGGACTGGCCTTGGGCAAAATGATATTTTAGGTATCCTGGCCCCAGACTGCATACAGTAGTCTGTGGCTGTTACTGTTGTACGTTTTATTCCACTGGGTTGTTATCAAGCAAAATTGAGCCTTGACTGGAGTCCAATGAATGTTAGTGACTTGTTAGCATGTATAGCTAGGGCTCTGCAGCCCAATACCAGCACCTTGAACCTAGTCTAGTATAAAAGGTAAAAGTAAAGGGATCCCTGACCATTAGGTCCAGTCGCGGATGACTCTGGGGTTGTGGTGCTCATCTCGCTTTACTGGCCGAGGGAGCTGGCGTACAGCTTCCGGGTCATGTGGCCAGCATGACTAAGCTGCTTCTGGCGAACCAGAGCAGCGCACGGAAACACCGTTTACCTTCCTGCGGGAGTGGTACCTACTTATCTACTTGCACTTTGACATGCTTTCGAACTGCTAGGTTGGCAGGAGCAGGGACCGAACCACCAGAGCTCACCCCATCATGGGGATTCGAACCGCCGACCTTCTGATCGGCAAGCCCTAGGCTGTGGTTTAACCCACAGCGCCACCCGCATCCGTAGTCTAGTATAGGGTTGCCATATTTCAAAAATAAAGTTGTTGAGCTTTATTTTTTTTAAGGAGGAACGCACAATTTTGTTGAGCTATGGCAGCCCTGGTAGCTAAGTGGCAGTCAGAGATTGCTTTCCCCATTCCTCCCATCACACCTCCCCTCTGGAAAATGTCAACACAGCTCATTTCCCTCTTCCCAACCCCCCAACCCATTCTCCTCTAGCTCCTGAGATACAGTGGTTTGACGCAAGCAGAAATTCAGCTGCAGAGTGTTGCTTGGCTAGAGCTAAGAAATGGGAAACAGAATTAATTTTTTAAAGGGTACAGAGCCTGAGGACCCCCAGTTGTCAATAGATTACAACTCCCATCATCCCTGCCTGGGCATGCTGGCTGGTCCAACCGCACCTGGAGGACAGCAGATTCCCCACCCTGATTTAATAAATGGGAATAGCATGTTGAATGTCTGTTGCACATACCAGGTTTATGTTAAAAGGCATGGGAAGAGGCCGATGCTGGGGCAGGAGTGGCAAAGCTCGATAAAGGTGCTCTGTACATACTCAGTGGCACCCTTCCTTCATGATGCAACTTCCTTCATGGTGCAACATGAAAGAAAGGCACACACTGCCATAGGTCAGTGGTAGAGCATCTGAAATGCTGTTTTGAAAATGAGGTGCTGCCTTTATTAGACTCTCTCTCTCTCTTTTGGCCTGTGATGCCTGCTTTAACTGGCAGCCAATCCCTAGGGTTGCCAGGTCTGCTAGCAAAAAATAGCGGACGGGGGGGGGGTACAATTAAATAAAATTATATATTTTCTTACAAACATTTTAACACGTATTAGAATACCATTTCATCATAAAGCTTTTGAATTAAAAAAATGTCCACTATTTTGTGGAAAAAAATAGTGAACATAATGTGAAAAAGTGGACTGTCCACTCAAATAGTAGACACCTGGCAACCCAACCAATTCACGAGGTCTTGAGTAGACAGCAGTCTTTTCCCGTCACCTGCAATCGGAGGCTATTAACCTGGATAACACACCCATACCTTACAAGTGTGCTGGGATAAAAGGGACATTCTGTTTTTTTCATGCAAGACCTCGGCAGCCATTTTGAGTGCCACGATCTTGTGCACTCTCACCCCGAAAAGCTGCATTTTTTTCACAGCAAAAGCAAGGTGCAGGTCACGTGACTTTCATGGGGGCGTCTCCTGGAAGGCGTACGTCCCGGTTTTGCATCAGAAAAAGGCGTACGTCCCAGTTTTGCAGGGAAGGGCTCCATAGTTCGATGCTAGTTTTGCACGCAGAAGAAGGTCCCAGGGTTTCAACCCCTGGCATCTCCAGCTAGTCCTGAGAGACGCTTCCTGTCTGAAACCTTGGAGAGCCACTGCCAGTCAGTGCAGGCAGTTCTGAGCTAGATGAACCAGTGGTCCGACTCAGTAGAAGACTCTTTCTTAAGGACGTTCGCTATGAGTGGCAGGAGGTCCCAGGCTCCATCCCTCAGGAGCAGGCAGCATCCTGTGCTCACACATCCATCTCAGAAAATTATCTACTCATAATTGCTGCTCGGCTGCCTTGTCGCCAGCCTCCAACCAACACCACCACTCACCCCCAGCATCCCTCCGGCTTTGTCAGACACATGGAATTAATTTCTTGAAATCTTAATCTTTCACCCGTCAAGCTGTGCTGCAGCAACCTCCAGCTCCCAATTTGACAGGCTCTGACCTAATTGCACGAGAGGGGGAAAGTGGGGTGGCGGGGGGGAAAGAGCGGGACGTTTGGCCGACGGCACACGCGGGAGAGAGCGTGAAAGCACCCGTGCGTGGGGGCGAGCGGCTGGCAGGCCGTAAGCTGACGTGTGACGGAAATGGTGCAAGTGCGAGCAGATATAAATGGGTGCTGTGTGCCAATAGAGAGGAGCATGCAGGAGTTTGTGTGTGTGAGGGGAGGGTGGTGGCAGACAAAAGTGAGTGTGAGTGAAAATTTATGGGATGCGCATTTATGTGCTCCTTTGTGAACTAGCGGAGAGCAACGTTTCTTCCAGAGGAAAGCGGGTGGGAAATTACCTCACGGCAGTTGCTCTTCAAAATGGGGATGTGGTACCACAAGCCCTTGAGGCCTCTCTCTGGCCCTTGAATCTCTCCCTAAACTGCACCCTTCCCTGACCCCTTTGCACCCCACACCCTTGAGTGTTTTTGTCTGACTGGGATGTGTCCTTGAACTCTGCAAGAATGCTTCTTTGTTGTCTGGATAGAGAATAGAGAGAGGCGTCTGTGAGGGTACAGGTATGTGTGGAAACTAGCCTCCTATAAAAAGATAACATTGACATTCGTTGCTCCGCCCACCTTTGCCCTTGGCTCCACCCACCACTAACACATGGCCCTTGGAAAGTTGTCCAGAATGGAATACGGCCCCTGGGCTGAAAAACCTGCCCCGCTCTACAAACTCTCTCTCTCTCTCTCTCTCTCTCTCTCTCTCTCTCTCTCTCTCTCTTACACACACACACACACACACACACCATTTGCTCTATTAGTTTTAAAGGGTATGGCTTTTCTTTTCTTTTCGTGACAGCCTCACTCACAGAAATGGAAGCAGGCAAAGTTTTTATTCCACATAAAGATTTTGGGCCCTCCGGGTGTTACTGAACCACAACTCCCATCAGCCCCAGCAATGACAGGAGTTGTAGTTCAGCAACATCTGGAGGCCCAAGACTCTCCACACGCCTGTTTCATTGGAGTAAGAATTAGACCTGCTTAATTTACGTGTGCCAGGCAGCTTCTGTAAAAAGTGCAGGAGCCATCCCTGTAAAGGAGGTGGCAACTTTACCTCAGTTTTTTGAGGTATCAGTCAACTGGACGTTAAAGAAAATGCTATACCTATACCTATACCTATACCTATAATCTATACCTATACACAAAACCACAGCCTCAGAAGAATAAAGGTGACATGTGGAACTAACAAGCATAGCCGTTCCAGGGATATTACAACATTTTGCTATATTGCCACCTGTTCAAGTGATGGATTTATGAGACCCCCTGAAGGAAGATACTCAGAAGTGCCTCTAAGGATCGAGCCAGGAAACCAGCTCATAAGAGGATAAATTATGTGTTCTCTATCCCCTTAATAAAATCTACAGTAGAGAAACAGACACGAGGCTGTTTCAAGCTCAACATGATCGCAAGGGCGACAGCACCTGTCACTGAAGGGAACTTCAGCAAATCTGTTGCTGAGGATGTTGGGAAGGCAAGAGGTTAAGACAGCCCAGTCAGAAAAAAAACCGCTCTTCTGTACTTACATACCGCTAGAAAATATAGCTGTGGCATGCATTTGATCAGATTTGTTGTTCTGACGCAAATGCGGCAGAGTTTGGGGATATGTCTCCGTGTCAGTGAGACCTGAATCTTAAGAGACGAAAGGGTGGCTTGGCTTCCACCCCCTTGGCAGCCCTATAGCATTGACGTACCCACATATATTCCCATCCCATTAGTACCAAGCCGTCTCTTTGTGTTTGTAATTAGGGAACTAAAAACAGATGGCATCAAGCGAGGCTCCGGCTGCTAGGCTCCGCTTAGCGTACCCGGAGTGTGTGTGCATGTGTGTGTGTTGTGCCACAGCTTGGCGAGAGCGAAGCCATGGGGTCATGCATAAGCAGGGATGAGCTCGAAGGAGCAGGAGGTGGGGAGGGTTGCTAACTTCTCCCTGCTGGCCCCGCTCCTCTGTGCAGAGGGGGCCGGTTCTGGGGCAGAAGGCAGGGGCCCCAATGGCAGGTGGAGCCCGAATGGATGACAGGCAGTGCCTGGGTGCATAGCTGTCAAGTCTCCCTTTTTTGCGGGAAACTCCCTTATTCCAAGCCGTTTCCCGCTGCTATCCCTTATTGTTGATATCCCTTAAATTTCCCTTATTTCCGGGAAGGAGAGTTGGAGTCCGGGGACTCCTTGGGTCCCTGCCTTTCTCAGCCCTGCCTGCCTGCCTGCCTGCCTGCCTGCCTGCCTGCCTGCCTGCCTCAGAGGACTGTTGTGGGGATTAAATGAGGACTAGGACCAGGGAGCTCCTTGGAGAAAAAGGTGGAATATAAATACCTAATAACAAACAGACAGACAGGCAGATATATAAAGAAGAAGATAAAATAGACGAATGTTTCTCGGCAACAGGTGCTCCGATTAAGCATTGCTGCCCCTAACTGGAGGCAGAGCAGAGCCAACCTGGCCAGAAGCCATCAGTGGTCCTCTCCTCCTGCATGAATTTGCCTAATCCTTTTCTAAAGCCATCCAAGTTGGTGGCCATCACTGCTCCCTGTGGCAGGGAGTTCCAGAGGTTAACCGTGTGCTGCGTGAATAAGTGCTTTCTTTTCTCTGCCCTGATTTCTCCTTCCTGGGAGCTCTTTCCTGGGTTAAATTAAGTTGTAGCCTGGGGTGATTACCGCGGCGTGGACTGTCCCTGAGAACTGTAGACTGTCCCCAGGACAGGTGAGGGTGCTGATCCCTTATTTTCAAATCCAAAACTTGACAGCTATTCCTGGGTGTGAGTTCTGCACACCCAGATCCCGTGCTAAGATTTGGGTGGGGGTGGTCCAAGCTTCTCTCTCTCTCTCTCTCTCTCTCTCTCTCTCTCCATAATTGACCAGCGGTGGCTGGGGCCCATCAGGGCTGTTAGGGCAGAAGCGAGGGAGCCCACCAGTAGGTGGCACCAGAGCCAACGGCAGGCGGAGCCAAATAATTTTAGGTTTCTCCCCCATCCTCTCCTTGCTGATTACTACAAGGGGCAAAGCTGAGACTACGGAGAAGGAAGCTGCCAGGCAGGGCCACCTGCTGGACTGGGTGCAAGGAAGAGGGCAGGCAGGCCGGGGCTCACTGACGGCAATTTGAGGTTGGCGAGGCAGTGCCTCGTTCTCCCTAATGCACCGGCCTCCGCTGCGTGTGACTTTTAATGGCTGCCTGCTATGCCGAAATTAAGCCAAGGAGTGCTTTCCCTGTTGCTTCACTTCTGTGCCAAAGAAAATATAGGCTTATTAAATTTCCATTTGCTGGGCTACGAGCAAGGCCAAGGCCAGGCCCAGGACAGGGGGGAAGCGGGAATCGGGCAGTACCTTGGGAAGATCGTTTCCTGCATTAGTCTGCCTGCTCCAGGGAACCCATTATTTTCTCCCTCGTCCCCAGGAGATACATCGAAATTAAAATTATTGACGATGAGGAGTACGAGAAAAACAAGAACTTCCACCTGGAGCTGGGGCCACCAGAACTGCTGGACACAGGTCCACGGCATGGTAAGGGAAAGATGGGGAAACCTGGTGTGTGTGTGTGTGTTGTTGTTGTTTTAGTTTGTATTATGTGATATATGTTTGTGTTGTTATATTGTAAACCGCCCTGTGATCCTTGGATGAAGGGTGGCATAGAAATTTAATAAATAATAATAATAATATGATTTGCAGGAGAGACATCCTAAGATACTTGATGGGCAGGGTGGGACGTGGGGTGGGCTACTCAGGGATGAGGAACCTCGGACTTGGACGGGACGGGGCGGCGCAAATGTGGTTCTCCAGGTCTTGCAAGCCTGCTGTACCAAGGTCAGGTTCACATTCATTGCTCCGCCCACTTTTGCCTTTGGTCCCACCCACCACTGGCTTGTGGCCCCTGGAAAGTTGCCCAGAAGGGAATGCGGCCCTCAGGCTGAAGAAGGTTCCCTTCCCCTGAGCTTATGGCAGAAAGACATAAGGAAGACATGGTACTAGAGGAGCCCTTTATTTGTAGGGTTGTGTAATCCAAGATAAGTTTAAAGATAAGGAACTCTCAGAAGAGAGAGAAGTTGTCCACCCACAGGGAGTGAGCAGCAGCCAGTCAGCAGACTAAGCAGGCACAAAGGTCATTGGCTCACACTCTTCCCTAGAATCATAGAATCGTAGAGTTGGAAGGAACCCTGAGGATCATCCAGTCCAACCCCCTGCAGAAATGAAAAGTGTTGGGTTTTTTTTCCAGATTATAGTCACCCTGTCTAAATTCGCATTGTCCACATCATACATGTAAAACACTCTGTCCCCCACCCCCAAATAATCCTGGGAACTGTAGTTTACCCCCCACAGAGCTGCAATTCCCAGCACCAAGCTCCAGTTCCCAGGACTCTTAGCGGGAAGTCATGTGCTTTAAATGTATGGCGTGCACACAGTTGAAATTAACACAGCCCTAATTAATGCGAAACCCTGTCCTCTTTTTGGGTGACGCTCAAACGATTGCAGGGTGATTCAACTCCAAGAGCAACATTTAACTAACTTGCCGAATTGGTGGGGGGAAGGCTTTGCCTCCAGGGTTCTATGATCCTTGCTTTTTAAAAAGAAAGAAAAGAGGGGAGCACAAAGAGAGATTGCCAACTTCTTTTCCTACTTCTGCTCCCCAGCTTTTAAACAGTAGGCAGGCAGGTAGAAGTTTAGCAGGTGGTGGTTTTCATGAAAGTGATAATAAAAGCTTCAGCTTCTGCATGCCAGGCTGCTGTTTCAAAGGCAGAGGGGCCAAATTGTTAGGAAAGCGGGCAACTTTGGGTCATTAAGGAGATGGATTGAGGCAACTGGGTGACAGAGGAGGTTAGATAGTTGGAAAGAGGATCCTGGAGACTGGCAGAGAGGAGATGTTGGGATTCCAGCCTCTCCCTATGTGCCTGTTTTCTCCCCAATCCCACCCCAGGTGACTCCAATGAAAACCGCCTGCCTAACGGAGAAGAGGAAGCAATTGCCAAGATGGGGTGTCCTAGCCTTGGAGAGAACCCCAAACTTGAAGTTGTTATTGAGGAATCTTACGAATTCAAGGTAAAAAGACACTCTCTCACCTGGCACTCCCTAGCACGAAAGACTTTTCAGTCACAATCCCCCTCCTCACACCTCAGCATCCTCCACCACCCCTCCCAGTGGTGGCTGGTGCCCATTGGGACTGGTAGGGTAGAAGGCAAGGAGCCCACCAGTAGGTGGCAGCAGAGCCAATAACAGGCAGAACCAAATAATTCTAGCTTTGCCCTCCTCCTCCTCCCTGCTGAGTTCTACAAAGTTGAGACTAAAGAGGAGGAAGCTGCCAGCAAATGCTATCCCTTGGACTGATTGTAAGCAAAGAGATAGACAAGTGTGGGTGGACTGAGCTTGGTGCGGCGGTGCCCCATTTGTCCTAGTGTGCCAACCTTCAATTTGCCCCATCCATTATTTTTTTAAACAAACAAGATTATTTGCAGTTTGGAAAGTGACAGGGAAATGCGATGAAAAGTGTGGGATGAACGAATGACTAACAGGAAGATGTTTAAACAGTCCGCAAGCAAGGTGGGTGCCCATTGTCGTATAACTACCCCATTAACAAATCAGAACAAACGCTCAGCAAAGACCGGACATAGTCTGGCCACTGAGCAAGCAAACCAGGATGAATGCTTAATAAAAAATGTTGTCTTGAAAGAACCCTTGGGATTTTGAATAAGGAACCAAATCAGGAACCAGCTCCTTGCCCATAAACAGAGGCTGAGAATCCCCCGGAATAAGGACCTGAAGTTTGAACATTTCTGTTTCCCCACCCCCTCAACCCCTGCCATGGACTTTTGGGCCACCACAAAACACCCAACCCTGCCAACTGTGAGTCTGCCCCCTACAAAACGCCCTCGCATCTCGTTCACCCTCCAAGCCTTACGTGTTTTTCACAATCTGTTATTGAGTGTGATGTCCCTGTGTCAGTTATCATCTCATCCCTATGCACTCAATAGATCACTGCCCTCTGCAGGTGAGGGCTTCCTGCAGATATCACCTTGTCTGGACTTCCATTCCACACAATGCAGGAATTGTGCCTTTGGTATCGTGGCACTTTACTTACCTTTTGGAATTCCCTCTCTTTGAATATATATAAGTTAATAATAACAAATTTATTTCTGAGGTGGGCAAACGTCCGTCCTGGTTCTTTATTATAAACAGAATTGTTTCCTTTGAATCTGTCTCCCAGTTTCTCACGCCACCTTTTGCTCCAGTGCCCTTGTCATCATGGCTGGTTAGGCAGATGGCAGGGTGGCACGGTGCCCAAAGATGCAATGACATTTCCCACGCCATCCCTGACCACGGGTGCTGAAGAGCCAAGAGGAGGAGGATAGCAATACTGGTGGTGGAAAGGGGTCGGCGCAGGGGTGAAGTTCCATAGGGACTAGCCCCTTCTGCCCTTTTAAAGTTCTCACCTCCTCACACCCCTCTTTTCCAGAGCACTGTGGACAAATTAATAAAGAAGACCAACTTGGCCCTCGTCGTCGGCAGCAGCAGCTGGAGAGAGCAGTTTGTTAGCGCCGTAACCGTCAGCGCTGGTAAGAAAGAAGATGGACTTGGGACAGAGGGTGAATGTTGGGACAGAGGGTGTAGTCAATTTCTGGACACCACAGATAGCTGCTTCCAGTCACCAGCCACAACACGCTCAGACGTGTATAGCCTCATCCCTGTGGAAGGCATTTTGATGAGAAAAATAAGAAAAGGGGGAAAAGACAGCAGGTCTCTGCCTCAAAGAACTTTTCATTCTCCCCACCCCCTTGCCACTTTGTGATTATTATTTTTAATTCTCAGGAAACTTAACAAGTTACAGTTCCCAGGATTCTTTGGGAGAAGCCATGAGCTTTAAATGTATGGGTTCGATTGACCTTTGGGTAACTTAAAATGGCAGCGAGCCACCGTGGATGGGAGCAGAGCTTGGCTCTCATTCGAAAGCGGCACAGCCACCTGCCACTGAAAAGCACCCATGGGAAGATGGCAAATGGCAGTGCAGCTGGGTCAGGCCCCCAAGGCCCCCTCACCTGGCCCCTGGGGCCCTCAGCAATTGTCTGCCTTGGCTAGCTACTGTTGCTGGGCCTGCTCTCCTCACCACCATAAGAGATTTCCTTGCCCCATTTGAAATTCCTTAACTGCCTGCCCGCTCCCTACACTCACATGAGGTAAGCAAAAAGGAGGCTAGAAGAAAGACTAGGAGCTGTGGGGAGGTTCGCTAAGGTGGATTAATAGGCGTCGCTATTAATTCAAGGTGTCTCTCTGTGCTCCTTCCCTCCAGGTGACGACGAGGATGACGACTCTGGCGAGGAGCGCCTCCCCTCTTGCTTCGACTACATCATGCACTTCCTGACGGTTTTCTGGAAAGTTCTGTTTGCCTTCGTGCCGCCAACCGAATACTGGTGCGGCTGGGCCTGCTTCTTCGTCTCCATCTGCCTCATCGGAGTCCTCACCGCCCTCACCGGAGACCTGGCCGCCCACTTTGGCTGCACCATCGGCCTCAAAGACTCTGTCACAGCCGTGGTTTTCGTGGCCCTGGGCACCTCCGTGCCTGGTCAGTGAGGGGCGGCAAGCGGGGAAGATCGTATCAGGGTCAGGAGTGACCTCAGTGAGGGGAAGGGTGGAACCGCCACAGGGCAAATTGTATTTTATGGTCAAAACAAAATAAAAAATTCCTTCCAGTGGCACCTTAGAGACCAACCAAGTTTGTTCTTGGTATGAGCTTTCGTGTGTGCATGCTCATACCAAGAACAAACTTAGTTGGTCTCTAAAGTGCTACTGGAAGGAATTTTTTTTTTTTTTGACTATGGCAGACCAACACGGCTACCTTTATTTTATGGGTTCTCTTGGCCCTGATCAGCTGGGAGGAATCAAGGTTTCTTCCCTCTTCCTGTCCTGAAAAGCTTTGCCTATTTAAAATTGTTGTAAAGGCACACTAGCCAGGCCAGTTAAAAACAAAACAAGCCACCAAACTATCCCGAAATAGGCATCACATTGCTTAATGTAATCTGGGTATCTGAAAGGTTGGCTCACTCCCCACAGACCACCCCTGGGGAGAAATCGGCAGAGGGGCCTTCTTGGGAGCTCCCCTGCCCTCAGATGTTCAAGGAGGAAGTAGGGGAAGGTCCGAGAGAAGGGCTTTCTCTGTGGTAGCCCCCAAGCTGTTTCATTCCCTCCCCAGAGGTAAATCCCTCATTGTGCAACTTCTATCATGTGCTGAGGAAATACCTGAACACACAGTCTTGGCCTCTGGCGTAGGGACCTTGTGGATGAGGTGTGGGTAAGAAGCTGAATGGATAATAATAATAATAATAATAATAATAATAATAATAATAATAAACGGTAATTGCTGCCACCATGGGCTCATTCGGGGGGACAGGCAGGATATAAATTGAATAAATAAAATGAAATAAAAGGATATTAGTTAATTTGGGGCTTGAAGAGACCTTTGGCCTATCCCAAGGCAACAGAGATATTATCATTATTATTAGCCAGGGGTCCCCAAGCTAAGGCCCGGGGGCCGGATGCGGCCCAATCGCCTTCTCAATCCGGCCCGCACACGGTCCGGGAATCAGCATGTTTTTATATGAGTAGAATGTGTCCTTTTATTTAAAATGCATCTCTGGGTTATTTGTGGGGCCTGCCTGGTGTTTTTATATGAGTAGAATGTGTGCTTTTATTTAAAATGCATCTCTGGGTTATTTGTGGGGCATAGGAATTTGTTCATTATTTTTTTCAAAATATAGTCTGGCCCCCCACAAGGTCTGAGAGACAGTGGACCGGCCCCCTGCTGAAAAAGTTTGCTGACCCCTGTTATTAGCCTTTGTTGCCTTGGGTTAGACCAAAGGTCTCTAAAAACACACATACAATCTCTAACAAGTCCAGGGCAGGGCAAACAAAGGACTTCAATAATTTTAACAAATACAACATTGAAATCAGCTAAAAGAGATCACAGTCAAGAAAGCATCCAGTCTCTCCTTTAACAATTTTTTTTACTGATTTTCAACAAATTATTTTTTTTTTTTTAAAAATCTATTAAAGAAGCCTCTGGGTGGTGGATAGACTTTCCTGCTTTCTTGACTGCAATCAAAGAAGCAGGGAGGTCTGTTTGCCATCCATACACTTAACAGCATAAGAAGCAGAGTGTGACAAGGCAATGACTTTCCAGGATGGTTTGTCTCACAGCACTCTTTACATAGACTTTGTATTTTTAACTGTCAACAGCTTATAGCCATTGATAGCCTTAATTTGCCTAATTCTACAATCGAACACACACACACACACACACACACACACACACACACACACACACACACAGTGAGCCTCTCCTAGTTACCTGGGAATAAGCCCCATTGAACTCAGCAAGACATACATCAGGGCAGACACGTATAGGATTGCACTGTAGGGTACAAATATGCTTTAATCATAAACCAGAGCAATCCTATAAATCATAGCGGGGTACCGTTTGCCAGACCGAGGGCCGCATTGGCCTTTGGGCAGCCTTCTGAGGGCCACATGAGGTGGGTGGAGCCAGAGGCAAAAGTGGGTGTTACCACCTTCCGCCTCTCTGTCCCTGCCCAAAGTTAAGTATTTTATTTTGCCTTCTAGTTTATTATGTACTAAAAACCCATATAATTCCATCAGCCCAGAATAAAAGGGCAAAGAGGGGAGAGGAAAAAAGGCATTTATGCCTCGAGGAAGAAAATGGATGTTTTTAGCTCTGCAGTCCTACAGACAGATCAGAGCTTTTTCTTCAGATCTAGACTCTGGCCAGCCCACTTTTTCTACTATACTGCAGAGGTAGGGAACCCACAAACCTTTAATTTGTCCCCAGAGGAGCTGCTTTTGCAAAGTGCTTCCCCTCGAACTAGCAAGATAAATTATTGGAAGGTAAGTCATAGAATCATAGAGTTGGAAGGGACCATGAGGATTATCCAGTCCAAGCCCCTGCAATTCTGGAATCTTTTGCCCAATGTAAGGCTTGAACCCACAGCTCTGAGATCAAGAGTCTTGTGGGCTATCTCATTGCTTTAATTTGTTAATATTGGCAGCTAGGAACCTCAATCAGTTGTCCCGATAATGAAAGTCGTTGTGGGCTGATGGGAGATGGAGGGCCAAAAGTTCCCCATCACTGGATTTCTGGCGTGCACACACACCAGGGGCTCTAACAAATCCTAAACCTGCTCTTGCTATTTAGGGTAAGCAGAGCGGGGGCGAGCCTTGGGTCCATATTAATGGCTCGGGATGAAAGAGCAGGAGACTCTCACGTCTCAGAACATGTGGCCGACAAAGCCAGAGGCGACGGCAAGAGGATTGTCGGGGAAGAGAGGCGGCTGTATTTAACAGGCAGTCTGGAGAACAGGATTAGAAAGGAGAAAACTTGCCGTCTTGATGAGCTGGTGGAGAAATGATGATAAGGCTAAATCTCATATTGAGAGAGAGGGAGAGCGGGGAGCTAACCCTGCAAAGTGCTTAAATGCCCAAATATATATTACGTCACAAAGAATGAAGGGTTCTGGAGAGGATTGGGAGTACGATTGCGCGGCAGCGTAATACAGATTTTTGCTTATATTTTATTTTGCAGACTTTTTTTAAGGCTTGACAAGGGGGAAAATGGAGACATTAGTTTTGGGAGATTTGCTTCCTGCTCGAACAATTTGTTCTGATTTCGCAGTGTCCTGGGAAGTTGTAGGGTTGCTGTACCCGTAGCAGTGCCGGATTTAGGACGGTGTGGGTGGTTAGCCGAGGGGGCACAAAATGATGATGATAAAACCTACATTAATACGGGAGGGGCACCAATCTTGTCCTTGCTCTGGGCACTAGGGTGCCATGTTACAAAAGTCTGCCCTGCCCTTAGCTTCCCAAAATTCTGACACACTTACTCACCCCTTAGATGAGAAATGGAGAATACTAGCATCGAAAAGTGGCCCTCCAAGCTCTGTCTGGCCCTCCAGTTGCCCTAGGCTGCATCCCACTCACCAGCCCTGATCTGCACTTTCCTTGAGGGCTTTTGCCTGCCTTGAATGGGTCCTCATATGGCAGGAGCATAGGAAACTGTCTTCTACCAAGTCGAAATACTTGTTCGCCTAGCTCTGGGTTTCCCAGACTTGAGTCTCCAGCTGTTTTTGAGCTACAACTCCTGTCATCCCTGACCACTGGTCCTGCTAGCTAGGGATGATGGGAGTTGTAGTCCAAAAACAGCTGGAGACCCATGTTTGGGAATCCCTGGATTAGACAATACCCTGTGTGAGCCTCAATGTGGTTGGAAGGAAGCATGGCCGTAGCTCAGTGTGAGAGTATCTATTTTGCAACCGCCTTCTGCCCTTTTGTCTCTGCAGATACCTTCGCCAGCAAAGTTGCAGCCATCCAAGACCAGCATGCCGATGCCTCCATTGGGAATGTGACGGGCAGCAACGCAGTCAACGTCTTCCTGGGCATTGGGGTGGCCTGGACTATTGCAGCCGGATACTGGGCCAGCAAAGGCCAGCCCTTTCGCGTGAAGCCTGGCAACCTGGCCTTCTCGGTCACCCTCTTCACCATCTTCGCCTTCTTCAGCATTGCGGTGTTAATGTACCGGCGCCGCCCACCCATCGGCGGAGAACTGGGCGGTCCCCGAACCCCCAAAATCCTGGCAACCCTCCTCTTCCTGAGCCTATGGCTGGTCTACATCCTCCTGGCTGCCCTGGAAGCCTACTGCCACATTAAGGGCTTCTGAGAGACAAGCGCAGACTGGGAGATCCGCTTTCGGGCTTGGGCTGGGGGAGGCCCCTGTCCAAACCTTGGGAAACTGATCCCTGGGGGTGGAGGGGGAGAAAGGAAAAGGCAAACCCTCCCTCCCCAAGTTGGGAGACCCCTTTTTTCTCAAGCACATGAGAACACCTTCACTTCCACAACGGTTCAGTGAAGACTTTGGCCGACGCCAGCCATGCGGTCTAGTACTGTAATGACTAAGGTGGTAACAAAAACAGGACAAAGCTACAGGGTCGAATTCTGGCCAAGGCTTCTGCGAAGGACTGATGGCAGAGTTGCCCGCCTCCGTTTGGAGAGAGAAAATGCCAAGCTATTAAGAACCCTGATTTTACACACATCTTAGGGGTGCGACAGATTCAAGGGAGGCTGAGCCAGGGCATATAGGCCACCCCCTTCCACACTGACCTGGGTGAATTAGTAGCCTCAGAAAACAGTGGGATGGGGGGGGATATTGACCAGCCCTGCCAATTATTCTTATCCTTGCAAGTACTGAAGGACCAGTTAGTTGGACACAACTGTCCTTCCCCTTGCAAGCCTGGCCACAGTTTCTTGCAGCGACAGAGAGGGGGCGCTCTTTGCATTCCAGTGGATGGTAATGTAATGATGTCAGCAAAAGTGGAATTTTAGTTGCAAATCAAGGTTTGTGCTATCTCCCTCCTGTTCCTGGCCAAATGATCCTAAGAAGGGTGGGGGCAGAGAGAGAGAGAATAGATAGAAGGGGAGAAGGAGCCTAATCAGCCAGTTTACCATGTTCCAAGCACAGTCAATACCCTCCGAAAAACCTGCACTCTTTACAAACTCCCCAGAACAGCACAAAAATCT
The DNA here is from genome assembly GCF_009819535.1 of Lacerta agilis. NCBI lineage: Eukaryota > Metazoa > Chordata > Lepidosauria > Squamata > Lacertidae > Lacerta > Lacerta agilis. The sequence continues at coordinate 28,993,172 of NC_046328.1, read as the reverse complement.
CGAAACAGCAAAAAACAGAAATATAGCTAGATCTAGGATAGCTGCTTTCCCCTCCCTTCCTCTTTCACGGCACAGCGCTCCCCCTTCCCAAATTAACACTTCCCCCACATTAGTATTCGACTCCCTTTTTCTGTACAGAACTCAGATTTCTATTTAGTTGAGTTTATTTTACTTACAAGGGGGGAAGCCCCCCAGAAATTATTTTATTTTTATTTAAAAAGAAAACCCACAGACCTCCAACACCCATGCAATTGTCTGCCCCTTCTCTGTCCCTTAATGTGGACACCCCCTCCTTCTGTCCAGACGCCATGGCCGCTGCGCATGGTGCTTCCCTCCTCTCTGGGAGGGGGCCCCCGACATTGGTACGTCCCATGCCTCAGTTTGCATGGTGGCCCCTGTGACCCCGACCCATACAATCTTGTGTGTCTGTAAGTCACTCTGGTGTCTATGCTTGCCGTTCGTCTTTTGCACCAGTGCCTGCCTGTTGCTCGTGCCTGCTGTCTGGTTTTCCAAAAAACCAAAAAATGTGCCCTTCCTCTTATGTCCTGTTGCCTGCGCTACCTTGGATTTGTGTTGTGTTGTGTGTGTTTTCTAAAAAACAAAACAAAAAAAACCACCTATTCAAAACTTATTCGAGAAAGCTGTGCATTTTTAAATATATATATATGTGTGTGTGTATCATCCTATTTAGAAAAAAAACCAGCATTTCCCAAACTTGGGTCTAAGGTTCCCCGCAAGCAGGACAAATGGTCTTATCCACTTCAATTGTCTTTATGGACTTCCAACATGCAAGAGGATGGTCACAGAGGAAATGGTGGCCTAACCCAGCTGGACTTTGCTTATCCCACTCTTTTCTGTTGCTGGATTTACAGGATCCCGAAAGCTTAAGGTACTCCTGTTGTTGAGACTCAAGGAGGTGTGGCTTAGCTTCTGACTAGGTGTTTTGGACAGGTGCACATCCTTCATTTTCTCCCTCCCAAGTGTGCCAGGTGGAGTGCAAATTATACTAAGGCTACATGACTTGAAACACAGCAAGGTTGCTCCCTGCTATGTTTCAAGTCACTTTCTTACACAGCTGTATGGCGAGAGAGTGGGGGATGACTTTGCGCCATACCCATTATCTGGTTTGTTTCCCTGCACCAAACTCCAATGTTCTCATCTGCATACGTGCAAAAGCTGCCTGAATGCTACACACCTCAGCTTAGCTGTGGCTTCGGTTTTCTAACTGGACGTAAACCACAGGATACAGAGGAACTGTGGTTAACATCATGAGTAAAGGTAAAGGGACCCAACTGTTAGGTCCAGTCGCGGGCGACTCTGGGGTTGTGGCGCTCATCTCACTTTTTGGCCGAGGGAGCTGGTGTACAGCTTCCGGGTCATGTGGCCAGCATGACTAAGCCACTTCTGGCGAACCAGAGCAGTGCACGGAAATGCTGTTTACCTTCCTGCTGGAGCTGTACCTATTTATCTACCTGCACTTTTTGGGGTGCTTTCCAACAGCAAGGTGGGCAGGAGCTGGGACAGAGCAAGAGGAGCTCACCTCGTCACGTGGATTCGAACCGCCAACCTTCTGATTGGCAAGCCCTAGGCTTTGGTTTAACCGACAGCGCCACCTGTGTCCCTTATCCTTAAGATGTAGTGAGTCACAAAGGGGTGGAGCATGAGAGGTTGCCCTGAGGGGAGGGGCTTAGAAAGGCTCAGCCTACTTTCCACCTTTGGCCACACCCACACCATACATTTAAAGTGATATGATACCACTTTAATCAGTCATGGGCTTTCTCCAAAGAATTATGGGAACTGGTTTGTCAAGGATGCTGAGAGTTGTTAGGAGCCCCCTTATTCCCCTCACAGAGCTCCAACTGCCAGCATTCACTGTGGAGAGGGACTGCTTGTTAAATCACTCTGGGAATGGTAACTGCAAGGGGAAGTGAGCCGGGAAAAGTCTGGACTTTTACAAGGAGAAGACGTGGGCCAAGTGTTCCTACAATAGTAATAAAGCCAAAAAGCTGGCTTAATAAGGGAAAAGAAGAGTGGGGGGGGGGAAGCTATCTATTCCATCTATTCCACTACCACACCATTCCTTCTCCGAGCCAAGGAAGAAACAGAAGGCAACTGAATTACACATTTATTACATATGTTAAAAAAAAAAGTTAAGGCAAGAAAAAAAAATTACATCCATAGGAAGGAAATGAGAAATAAAAAGAGGGGGGCTCTAGGTTGTCTTCCTGCCACAACCTCACATGGGCAGAACAAAAGCCCCCCCCTTTCCCCTTTTGCTCTTTGCGCCCATCCCCCAAAGCAGCGAAGGACCTGCCTCCCAGGATTTTTTAATTAGCCCTTTTGTTGCATTGCCTTCCCAAATCTGTCCACCGCTGCCCCGCCCCCCGAGCTCCTCACCCCATAGAAAGGGGAGAAGGATGAGAGGGAGAAACATACACAGGTTGTGTTACATACCATAAGATCTAAAGTGCACAACTTCCCCAAGAGAACCCTGGGAACTATAGTTTGTTAAGGGTGCTGGGAATTGGAGCTTAGAGAGGGGTAAACTACCATTCCCAGGATTCTCGGAGGCCGGGGAGTCATGCTCTAAATGTACAGTGTGTATGGAGGCCTGGCTCTCCTTTGGTGAGAAAAGCCCCGGTGGATCAGTCCCACGTATCCACACTGTAAAGTGCACAACATCCACCAAAGAATCCTGGGAGCTATAGTTTGCCCCCTCACAGAGGAATAGTTCCCTGCACCCTCAACAAACAACAGCATCCAGAATTCTTTTGGGAAGACATGCGCTTTACATATGCAGGCAGCCCCACTCCTCTTGGGGAAAGTGGAGGTGTTTTCCCACAGGTTTTTCCCTCACATGTCCCATCGTTTTTATTTTTTTAAAGAGGAGGATCTTATATTTAAAATAGCCCTTTTTGCTTCCTTCCCCTCTGTGGGGGGGGGGGAAGTATTGGGGAGCAGGGAGTATGGGAGATCCCACCCTCCCTAGATAGTGCATTAAAAGAAAAACACAAAAGAGGCCGCCATCAGCTGTCATCCTCCCCGTCTCGCCCCCACGACGTGTGAGGTGCGCATGAATGCATGTTGGTGGTGCCAGGGTTGCCTGACACTTCAGCCCTCACCAGTCTTTCTTCCAGCTTCAAAAAGCACAGACCGAGAGGTTGGGAGAAGACAAGTTGCACTTAGTTAATGAATTAAAAAAATTAGTTTAAAAAAATAAAACATTTGCTCTTTTTGCTCTTTTTTTTTTTTAAGGAAAGGGGGTGGGGGAAGCCAAGTGCCTTTAGTGTGTGTTTTTCTTCCATAGGCTCTGCCCCGCAACACACTTTTTAAGAAGCCCTGGGATGGCGGGAGATGCCCCAAAGATGCCTCCCGTTTCTCTCTTGCGCGTGTGCGCATGTGCACATCAAGACTGTGGCCACTGCCAGGTGTCCTCCTCCAAGTCTCACAAGATGGTCAGGTCTTCTTCGGGAGGGGTGGGGCCGAGGGGAGACCCAGGGGGGTGCCCGTTGCTGATGCTGCCATCCAGCTCTTCCTGCAGGTAACGGCGGATCTCCTGAGGCAGGGTGAGGCCCTCCAGCTCGCACTCGCGCTCCAACTGGGCTGCCAACTGGGGAGGAATGGGGAAAGGGAGAAAGGAGAGAAGCGGGAAGGGAAAGGAATGAACGCGCTCTGATCTCCGCAACGAGCCGTTTCTAATCTTTCACGAAACTCAAGGGGTGGCTCTATGCCCGCCTGCTCCACCGCTTCCATCGGTGGCAGGGAGGCATTCTCCTAAGTGGCACCGCTGCTCACCTTCCCCATCCCCAGAAGTCAAGTGAATGGCAAGATTTGAAGGAGCACGCCTGGTCCCACTGGGATTGGCGAGAATCGGGGTGCAGCGGTGGTAGTGGAAGCGGGACACGGTGGGAAGGCACAGGAGGCGGCAATTCTCATTTCGCCTCCGGTGGCAAAATGAGATGGGCCACCCTTCACACACACACACACACACACACACACACACACACACAGAGAGAGAGAGAGAATGAAGGCTGCTAGAATTTTGCATCACAGGTCTCTATGCAGGGTGTGATTATTAGGCTGCCATCCCTTTGGCAGGTGGGCAGCTCCAACAGCATGGAGAAGGGCCATAAGCTCGGTGCTAGCAGAAGGTCCCAGGTCCAATCCTTTGCCATCTCCAAGTAGGGCTGGGAAAGACTTCCGGTCTAAAACCCCGAAGAGCTGCTGCCAGTCAGTGTAGACAGTACAGAGCTAGATAGACCAATGGTCTGGCTCAATATAAGTCAGTTTCCTATGTTCCTATTAGCAAAGGGGCATAGCTCAGTGGTACAACATCTGCCCTGCATGCAGAAAGCCTGAGATTTGATCCCTGGCATTTCCAGGTAAGGCTGTTGACGATACTTGGCTAAATGGACTCAGCTCCCTATCTTTTTAATCTTCCTCTGGCAGCCCATTTCTGCTTGCAAACACACACAAAAATGGGAACGCTCCCGAGGCCTGAGAACTTATAGCCAGAATGAACACACAACTCGAATTCGTAGAAGAAAAGCAACAGTTAGCAAACACAACTACGTACACAACAGAAACCAATCCTAAAACCTCTGTAACACCACCCATTCTTAAAACCCTAGAAACAGAAGACTTGGAGCCTAAAACACAAGCAGAGAGGGAGAGAAAGAGAAAGAGAGAGAGAGAGAGAGAGAGAGACACAGAGAGCCAGAGCGAAGGACCCACACTCTCAGGAGCTGCTGGAGTCAGTGGGAAGGCTCTTCACGCTGTTCAGCAGATTGCAAACGCTTTACAGCAAGGCCACTTTGAAGCGCTTCCTCGATGGCCTCAGCCCTCAGGCTGCCTGTGTGTTAACACTTCAAATTGGCTCAACAATGGGAGGTCTTTGGTGCTGGCAAGCGCAGAAAGTGCTCTCCGGCTGGGTGGCTGCCAGGTGACTGGAAGACGCAGCTGCTTTATGACTTGGCAACCAGCCCTAGAAGGTGGAAGCAGTAGCCTTAGCCTGGGCCTTTTTGTCTGCCAGAGGCCACAGGCTGGTGGTGGCTGGGGCCAGAGGCAAAAGCGGGCAGAGCAACTAAGACAGATTTTCACCTTTGAGCAGGAGGGTAGTCTCCACACAAAAACACACATTCATACACCTGCCCTCTATCCTCCATCCGCACAAACAAGAGGCATTATCAGAGCCCAAGAGCTCATTCCAGGCAGGAAAAGCCCTGAAGGAGAGTGTGAAGCCTGGGGAGACTTCTAAGGGCCAGAAAGAGAGGATTGGAGGGGCGTTTTTGGCCCCTGGGCCTGAGGTTCCCCGTCCCCTGCCCCTACGGCCATTCTTTCAAAAGAAAAGGTCTTCTCTCCAAGATTCCTGCATCGCAGGGGGTTGGACTAGATGACGCTTGTGGTTCCTCCCAACTCTACAATTCTATGACTCCCAGAAGTATTTGCCGCACTCACCCGCGGCTCTTCGTCCTCAATCAGCTGTAGTATCCCCTGGTGCCCTGCCAGTAGCTTCTCTTGGCGCCGTTTCTGGGCTTCCTCAAGCTTTGGGATAGAAGGAAGACCAGAGTCAGTGAAGCAGTGATAAGGTTAACATAGCTCTTTTTTTGCCAGTTTGCTCAGACTTGCATGCTGCACTGTTTCCTAGGGGAAATAAGGCCTACCCCCCCCTCCCCTTGGTCATTCCTACCTTTGATGCTTCCAGGTCGGACCCCTGTAATGCACCTACACTTGGAGATGGTCCAGAAACTTTAATGAGCTGAGGAAGCAGCGGCCAGAATTTGTGTGTCTAGGGCTGGCAGGATGAACCATTCTTAGGTCATAATTGGATTCCAATTTGTTTCCAAGCTCATTTTTTTAAAAAATAAAAATAAATAAATAATGCCAGTTTTGAATGTTCTAAATTTACAACCTAGGAATCAGGGTTATCACAGAAATCGCCTCTTTTTCTACATACATGTGTGGGATTTGTGCTCAATGTGAAGCTTTCCTTGTGTTTGCTTTGCCAAGAGAAACGCTGTTTATGGAGCTGAACAAAAGGGCCTTTTCAGTGGTGATGCCTACTCTATGGAGTAGATTCCCAGGAAAGGCATGCTGGAGTCCCTCTTTTGCCTGCTTATAAATTGACCCTTAATATTTTGTTACGACTGGTTTTAATTGGGGTGGGTTGTGTGGTTTTTATGTTGCTGCACAGACCACCCTCATATATTTTTTTATGAGATAGCAGTATATACACACTTTTATGAGAAAAAATACAAACAAAATAGCAATAAACACAACATTGTTTTTTTAAAAAATAAAGCATCTGTTAAAAATGCTTTCGAGTTACCGGTATGTACAAAATAAATATTTAAATGATAGCAATAACACGTTCATACGTGAAAACAAATTAATGTGAAAAATTCCCAAGCAATCAAAAAATGTTTTCTAACCAACACTACTGTTGTATGTTACTTGCTGTGCATGTTGAAGATGACAATAAAGACTTACAAAAGAAACACAAACACACAAATTCACATGCAAAACAATTTCAAATCCAATGCTGTACTGCACAGATAAAGGATGGGATAAAATTTTCTCCACTTAAAAGGGTCATCAAAAAATGAAGGTCTTCAATAGGTGCCAAAAAGGTGACAGGGGTGGCTTGCCCAAAGCGAGGGAGTTGCAAAGCGTAGGTGATATTTCAAGAGTGATATCTGGACTCAAGAGCCAGCGTGGTGTAGTGGTTAGAGTGTTGGTCTAGGACCTGGGAGATCAGGGTTCAAATCCCTTCCCAGACACAGCTTTGAGGTTTTTCTACAACCAAGCAGTGTGTGTGTGTGTGTAAAAATAAAATTAAGTTTAATGTCCAATTTATAAAAATAAATGGACACTGTATGCCCTTGGGTCAGTCACTGCCTCTCAGCCTAACTTACCTCACAGAGCTGTGGTAACTTCTGGTTTTACCCTCACAACATGTGGCACCTTGAGCTCCTTGGAGGAAGGTGGGATAGAAATGTAATAATAATTGAAAAAGGAATAAAAATGGGAATGGGAAACTCACCCTGCGAATGGAGTTCACCGACTCGGTGATATGTCTCCTGTTTATCTCCGTCAGTTCCCTGAGGGAAAACGAAGAGCCTTTTCAGGATGAGAAGATAAGCCCTTGTTTCCAAGTAAAAAGCCCCATCCTCTCCACACAAACAGGCGCAAGACACTAGTCATAAACCGAAGCAATCCCACCACCTCTTCAAGCAACCAAGGTCGGGGTCCTCAAGAACATGGCCCGATGCTTGAGGCCCAGTAGCTCCCATGCCCTTAAGGGTTTGCCCCCTAAAAAATGTGTGCTCCTGCAAACCATAGCCAGGGGAGGCTGGTGCCCACTGGGGCTGCTATGGCAGAAGGCAGGAAGACCAATAATAAGTGGAGCCAGAGCCAATGATAGATACAGCCTAATCACCCTGGCTTTCCATCCATTCTCCTCCCTGCTGAGGGGAGCAATGCCAAGACTAAGGAAGAGAACACTGAAAGACAGTGTCACCCACTGGTCTGGTTTGTAATGAAGAAGGCATGCAATGTGTACAATGTGGGACTACATTTGAAGGTGACTCGGAAACTATAACTAATCTAGAATGTGGCAGCTGAACTGGTGAGTGGGAGCGACAGGGAAGATTTTTGGTTTTTTTGTTTTATAATTTTTTATTGGGTTTTTGATAATTTTATGCATATAAAACATAACCATTTCAGATATTAAAATACAAGGTTCTTTTGAACCTTCGGACCTCCTACCTTCCCTCCATGGGTTCCATGTTTAAGTTTAAATTTGCTGCATCTTTTACCATTATCCATCTATTATATAACCATAATTGCCCATAAATAATTCCACATTACAAGTGTCACATTACAGATTTTACCTGTTTACAAATTTACAAATAAGATAAGTTGTTAGTTGAAGATTAAGAATAATGGTGAATGAGTGTTATAATAGTTACAAAGTTACTAAAGTAAATTAGAATTGAACGCAGAAGAGAAAACGTGAGGAAGTCCCCCAAGTAAGAGTTAAAATAAGGTTATAATAATTAGATTGGTGTGGTTTAGTGTTTTCGTAGGGTGATAGGTATGTATTTGTTTTATTTGTTATTTGTATTCTGTGGTGTGTTTGTTTTTATATGTAGAATGTATGTGTTTTATTTGTTATTTTGTGTGGAAATACCAATAAATTTTATTTAAAAAAAATATAAATACAAACTTACTCCAGTCTTTAGAAAATTCTTTGAGATAAAGTGCTATAAGGGTGCTTCGGACGCATGGTTAAGATGTGACCTAAGATAACAACACTAGCAGGGTTGCAAGAAGACTTATAAAAAGGTAAGAGCAGTTATTGTTACATTTATTTAAAAACCATGACATTTTGAATGAGTGAAAAGTAAACTGGAAAATGTATAAATGCTATGATATAAAGATTAATTTTGAAAACCAAGAGGCGGGAGGGAGGGAAGTTGATAAGCTCTTAAGAGCAAAAGAAGTGGATGATGAGGATGTGTTTAAATATTATTAAATGGAAACTCAATAAAAATTATTTTAAAAAAGATGTGATCTCTAAGACACTACTATGAACTTAAGGATACTGTTTCTCTCCATTTATCTCAGTTTAGGTTTAATTTTGGTTTAGATTTTTTTTTTAAAAAAAGAAGATCACGCCTGCTTTGATCTTACTGGAAAAGCAACCGTAGAAAGCAGTCGAGGGAAACCAACCCATCCCTGAGCCAATTCAACTCACACGTCCTTTTTGCTCTTCCTCTCCCGGGATTTGGCTTCAGTGATGCTGTTGTGTCGTTTCCGGTCCAGGATTTTCTGAAGCTCCTTCTTCTCTCTAACCAAAGGTTTGGGGGTGCAGGGAGGGAAAGAATGGGTGTGGGGCCTTGCCTGCAGAAGGTCCCAGCTTTAATCACTGCTACTTCCAGGTAGGTCCGGGAGAGACTACTGTCTAAAACACTGGAGAACCACTGCCAGTCTGTGTAGACAACACTGAGTAAGTTAGACCAATGGTCTGACTTGGTATATGGCAGCTTCCTAAGTTACTATTTGATTAGGTATTTCATTTGGAACAACGAGGACTAGAAGCTTACTTTAGCAGAGCAGCAATGAAGCACCTGCTTTGCAAGCAGAAAGCTGCAAACCCTCCGCTGGGAAAGGCTCCAGTTTGAAACCCAGAACAGCTACTTAGCGTAAACCAGAGATGGGGAGCCTTGACTCCGACTCCCATCAGCCTCGGCATGCATGTCCAGAGGTCAGGCATGATGGGAGCGGCAGTCCAACAACCTCAGGAGGATGAGAAGGTCTCCACAGAGCTAGCTGGGCCTCAGTTTGACTCTGTCTTAAGGCAGCTTCCTATCAAAAAGGCGAGCAACATCTGGGGGAGGCGGAATAGCCCCTGAGAGTCCCCAAGAGAGGCTGCTGCCTCCGCTCCCATGTTGCCTTATGCCAGTACTCACTTCTCACTCATCTCCTTCAACTTCTTCAGCTGGGCAGCCTGGCATTCCCGGGCAATCTCTCTCAAGCGCTGCTGGGCCTGAGGCAAGGATGGGGGCAGCGGGGTGGGAGAGAAAGGGCGGCAGGAATTAATATCCCTCTAAAATGGGCCCAGTGTGTGTCTGTTGTTATTATCTTCTAAAAATTACTGGCTGGTTGTAAACAAATAAACAAATCCCAGAGTGGTTGAGAAAAGTGACGAAACAATGCAACAATTAAAAACAACTGTTTTTGCTTATTTGCTTACTTTACTTACTTACTTAAATATTGCACTAGCCAAAGGCCATGGCAACACCCAAAGAAGGGGAAAAGAAAAGGAAAAACAGCAGTCGCTACATATGTAGTAAAACTATGGTCAAATCCTCCAAAAAATTCTTATTACACAGAATAAAAAGTAATTCTCAAATAAAATGTGCAAATTAGATCTCAGAGTCCCCATTTCAATTGGCCGCTGGCCCATCTAGTTCTTTCCTCCTAATCTTCCTAGTTTCCAGGGCTTGGTGGGCCACCTTATAAGTCACAGAGTCATCAGTATCTCTCCGCAGCCTTTTCACCCTCTCTGCCCAGGTCAGATTTGTTTCGTTCATGAAAAGGGTCTATCATCATCATCATCATCATCATCATCATTATTATTATTATTATTATTATTAAAATTTCTATACCTCCCTTCATCCTAGGATCACAGGGCGGTTTACAGCATAAAAACACAAAACCCTTAAAACAAAAACAATAGCTCTCACCTATGGTTTAAAAGGTCAGATTGTTTAATTAGAAGAGGAGCATTTTCGCTGGCACCTAAAGATATATAAAGAAAGGTGCCAGGGGAGCGCATTCCATAAGTGGGGAGCCACAGCAGAAAAGGCCCATTCTCATGTTGCCACCCTCCAAACCTCTTGTGGAGGAGGCAAAGAAATCAGTGAGTTTTTTAATGTTTGACATTTATTGTGCTTTTAATATCCTGTTGAGGAAACCCATGGGTGGGGTATAAATAAATAAATTACTACTACTACTACTACTATTAGGGCCTCAGGTGAAGATTGCAGGGTTATATAGATGCTACGATGGAACCCTGTGGGACACCACTGCCAAACAGCAGCCTCTTATGACTACTTTCTGAAAATGGCCCCAGAGGTACGAGCAGGACCACAGGAGCCGAAACTACCACTACAAGACATAGAACCACCCGCTCAGACATCTCAAGGTCTTTGTGCAATTGACCTTTGTGCACACACACAAACTTTCCCAGCAGGGACAGGGTGGTGTGGGAACAGGGATGCTGAATCTCAGGGCCGCCAGACGCTGTTGCTAGCTGGGGCTGATAAGAGTCTAACAACAACATATGGACACCCACAGCACCTCTGGCTTAGAGCTCACTCTTTTAAGCCCCGCCCCGCCTTTAAATACCTGGCGCAGGTGCTCTCGCTTGCAGTCCCTCTCCAGCTGGTGCTGAACCTCCCGCAGCTGCAGCAGACCTTGCATCTGGCTCTCCTGATCCAGCTCCAAAGAACTTTGAGACCTACAGGGGGAAGGAAAAGAGGGGCAAGTTGGCAAGAAATGGTTAAGACTGCCGCGCACAAGCTCAGGTAGAACGGGGAGCACACAGTAAAAGTCAACAAGGAATGAGTAACCAAGCAGATGAAAGAGACTGGGGGTGTGTGTCATATACCGTCCCCCTTTTCCCTCCCAGTAAAATCCTGCCTCTTGGGTAAGTTCAATGGCAGCTGCTACCTGCTGTATCTAGGTGAGGGGTAGGGGTGGGTGGGAGCCCTATAATAGGCAGAGCCAATCACAGGCAGAGCAAGCACACACTTCTGCTTGCCCCAGGCCCAGAAAAGCACAGCTCTGAGCAGTTTTCTGCTTTCCCCGTGCTTTCTAGGCAGGGGCCCAAGCAGTTTTGCCTCTGCCCTGCCGCTTTCTCCTACCCATCGACTTGTCCATTCCTCTTCTAAAGCCACCCCAAAACCAGCCTGCGCTCTGCTTATTCCAACCCCCATCCTTGGACAGGGATCTAGCTGGCTCTAGCTGTGCAGAGCGATAGGACTCTAGAATTGGAAGGGACCCCCGAGGGTCATCTAGGCCAACCCCCTGCAATGCAGGGATGGCAATGCAAGAAAAAGAAGAAATGCCCTTCTGCTTTCCTCTGAGAAAAGTCGCGGTTTACCACTGAATTGGACCAACAGCAATTCTGCAGGTTTCTGTTTGTTTCTGTAGGGAAAGCTGCAGGACAAACAGAAAACCTCTCGGCCAAGTGAGGTGTGGGTGAGCCCTCTGTTAGTGTGCTCCAGCAAGACTTTCCCATGAAGGCAGCTCCCCCGCTTCTAGCCACGGACGCACGAGCCCAAGCCAGTCCCCTCTCACCCTTCCTGGCTGCGCAACCGGCTTTTTTCCCCCTGGGAGAACTGGGCGCTCTGCTTCTTGTTTTGGCTGCAGATCTTCTTCATGTGCTTCCGCCGGAGCTCCTTCAGCTCACGGTACTGCTTCTTCAGCAGCTTCACAAAGGACTTGTGTTGGCGCAGCTCCTCCAGGGACTGGGGGGACACTTCTGGAAGATATCCCCCAAAACACCCACCCAGGCACAATAGGTTACAGAATATTGTTTTTTTTTTTTTTATAAAATTTTTTATTTTCTATTAAGACAAAAGGAAAACATAGCAAAAACACCAACATTAACAATACAAAAATACAATACATAAACACAGCAAAAAAAACACAATCAAACAATTACAATAAAAAGAAACATATACAAACCTTTAAACTAACACTTATCCTCTTACTTTTCTTGTTACTATCTTCTCTGTTTTGGGGGACTTCCCCCATTCCCTCCACTGTCTTCAAAATCATATATATCTTCTAGGTAGCTTTGTGTCTTATTCTATTCACATTTGCTCAGTTTTTAATGTGCTTTACTTTACTTAATCATATCTTAACTTAAACACCAAATCTTAACATATTTTCTAACAAATAAATCTTTCACACAAAAATATCTTGCTAACAATTTTATCTAACATAAACCTGCTCAAGCCGCTATTCTATAATTCTGCTCAAATATTCAATTTTACTGATTTAACTAGATAGTCTTTAAATTTCTTCCAATCCCGTGACACCTTCTCCTCCCTCTGGTCCCGGATTCTGGCGGTCAGTTCTGCGAGTTCCATATACTCCATCATCTTCATCTGCCATTCTTCCACCGTTGGTATCTCTTCGCCTTTCCATGTTCTTGCCAATAAGATTCTAGCTGCTGTTGTGGCATACATAAAAAACACTCTATCCTGACTGGGTATCTCTTCATTGGTTATGCTCAGAAGAAATGCCTCTGGTTTCTTACAAAAGGTAACCTTCATTACCTTCTTGAGTTCGTTATAAATCTTGTCCCAGAAAGCATTTACCGCTGGGCACAACCACCACATATGAAAAAAGGTACCTTTCGCATGTTTACATTTCCAACATACATCTGACATTTTGGTATTCATCCTAGCTATCTTAACTGGTGTCAAATACCATCTGTAAACCATTTTCATTATATTTTCTCTTAAACTATGACAAGCAGTAAATTTAATACCTTTTTGCCACAATCTCTCCCAGTCATCCATCATGATATTATGTCCTACATCTTTCGCCCAATCTATCATTGACGATTTAACCAGTTCGTCTTTCGTATGCCACTCTAGCAAAAGATTATACATTTTGGAAAGGTTTTTAAAGTTCGATTCTATCAGTTCTGTTTCCAGTTTTGATTTTTCTACTTGAAAACCAACTTTTTTGTCCATTTTAAATGTTTCATATACCTGATGATAATGCAGCCAGTCGGGGACCTGGCTTTTCACTTGATCGTAGCTTTTTAGCTTAAAAGAGTCCCCTTCCTGCTGCAATATGTCCATATATCTTAACCAATTTGCAGACATGTTCGGTCTCTTATAGGCTTTGGCCTCCACTGGAGAAATCCATCTAGGGGTCTTTCTCTCTAACAAGTCTTTATATCTAATCCAAACCTGATACAAGGATTTTCTAACTATATGCGACTTAAAAGTTCTGTGGATCTTAACCTTGTCATACCAAAGGTATGCATGCCAGCCAAACATATTGTCATGTCCTTCCAAGTCCAATACATCAACGTTCTCTAGTTTAAACCAATCCTTTAGCCAGCAAAAGGCCGCTGCTTCAAAGTAAAGTCTTAAGTCCGGCAGGGCAAAGCCTCCTCTCTCTTTAGAGTCTGTTAGGATCTTAAACTTGATTCTTGGCTTTTTGCCCTGCCATATAAACTTTGATAAGTCCTTTTGCCATTTCTTAAAACAATCCAGTTTGTCCAAAATTGGTATGGCTTGGAATAAAAACAGCATCCTTGGTAGGACATTCATTTTTATCACGGCAATTCTTCCCATTAACGACAATTTCAATCTTGTCCATATCTCCATGTCTTTCTTTATTTCCATCCACAGTTTTTCGTAATTGTCCTTGTACAGGTTCAAATTCTTGGTTGTGAGATTGATACCTAGATATTTTACTGTTTTGACAAAATTGAGGCCAGTGCCTTCCTGTATTCTTTGAATTTGTTCTGCACTCAAATTTTTTCCTAAGACTTTGGTTTTCTGCTTGTTTAATTTGAAACCAGCTACAAGTCCAAATTGTTCAATTATTTCCAAGGCTCTGGGGACACTGCTTTCCGGTTCCTGCAGGGATAACATCAGGTCGTCTGCGAAGGCGCGTAGTTTGTATTCTTTCTCTCCCACACGAATTCCTTTTATCTGTTTGTCCTTTCGTATCATATTTAGGAGGACTTCCAGGACCGTAATAAAAAGTAAAGGGGAGATAGGGCACCCTTGTCTTGTTCCCTTTTCAACTTCAAACTCCTCCGATATCACACTGTTTACTATTACTTTAGCTCTTTGTTCTGTGTAGATGGCCTTAATGCCATTCAAGAATTTTTCTCCAACTCCCATCCTTTCCAAATTCTTTTTCATAAATGTCCAAGAAACTTTATCAAATGCTTTCTCTGCATCAACAAACAGTAGTGCCGCATCTGTGTTTATGTTTCTCTCCAGTTTTTCTAAAATGTCCACAATAATTCTCGTGTTATTGCTAATTTGTCTTCCTGGTAAGAAACCTGCTTGATCTCTGTGTATATAATCTTTCAACACTCTTTTCAGCCTTGTAGCCAATACATTTGCAAAAATTTTATAATCCACATTCAAAAGGGATATTGGACGGTAATTTTTCATTTGAGTCTTATCAGTATCTGGTTTTGGAATCAGTGTGATAAAGGCTTCTTTCCACGTCTCTGGTGCCCTATCTCCTTCTAGTATTTTGTTGCAAATTTCTCTTAGCGGCTGCGATAGCCAGTCTTTCAATGTCTTATAATATTTTGCTGTTAATCCATCCGGTCCTGGAGCCTTCCCTAATTGCATGTTATTTATTGCATCTTCTATCTCCTGTGTCGATATTGGGTGGTTGAGAGTGACTAATTTTTCCTCTGGGACTTTTTGCAATCCGTTCTTTTCCAGAAATCGGTCTATTTCTACTTCATCTATCTTCTCCTCCTTGTACAGTTGCTTGTAGAATCTTTGAAAACACCATCTGATTTCCTCCGGTTTCTCCACATTTTTTCCATTTACTACCAAAGTATTGATGACATTTGCCTTTTGTCTTTTCTTCAATTGCCAAGCTAGTAGTTTTCCACACTTATTAGCCGATTCAAATGTTCTTTGTTTCATCATTTTCACTTTCCATTCAATGTCCTGATTCATTATATTAGCATATTGGGATTGCAAGTATTTGATTTCTTTTTGGATTTTAACACATCTGGGATGTCCTCTTAATTCTTTTTCCTTTTCTTTGATTGATTTCAACAATCTCTCCATTTCTGCATTTTGTTGTCTCTTCTTTTTTGCTTTTTCACTAATGAGAAATCCCCTCATTACAGCTTTACTTGCATCCCAGGCAATTCTTTTCTCCACTTCGGAACTCCAATTTATCTGAAAGTATTCTTTCATCTTTTTCACCGCTCTTTCTACTAGCTTGGTGTCTCTCATCAAGGCGTCATCCATTCTCCATCTAAAAGAATCCTTGGAAATCATTTTTAAATTTAACTGTACCGGATTGTGATCTGAAAGAGTTTTAGGACCAATTTCTGCCTTTTGTATTTTTGGAGCCAATTCATTCGAAATCCAAATATAATCTATCCTCGACCATGACTGCTGAGATTCACTAAAATAAGTTGCCTCTGTATCTGTAGGGTTTTTTAATCTCCAAGAGTCCACCAAATTCAAATTATCCACCATTTCGAAAAAAGTCTTTGGGAGTTTCCCATCATTCGTTAATTTGGTTCTTTGAGATCTGTCCATTAATGTGGAAACTGCACCATTAAAGTCTCCAAGGCAAACTAATTTGTAATCCAAATAGTCCAACAGCAGATCATGTATTTTCTTATAAAAAATTGACTTTCCATCATTTGGTGCATAAAGTCCCAGAATCAAAAGTTTTTCGCCTTGTATATTAATTTCAATTGCGATGTATCTCCCTTCTTCATCTTTAAAAAGCTGTCTTGGGCTATATTTCTCCTTTGCATATATCACTACTCCTCTCTTCTTGACCTTGTCCGATGATATAAACTCTTGGCCTAATTTTTTGTTCTGTAGTAATCTTCTATGACGTCGGGCTATGTGGGTTTCCTGTAAGCATATTATGTCCAAATTCTTCTTTTCTATGCCATAAAACACTCTGCGTCTCTTTGGTCTCTGATTCAATCCCCGGACATTCCATGTCATTAACTTGAGCGCCATTTTCCTTTCTTTAATCTTCTCCTCCAGTTGCTTCTCCTTTCTTGTCTTTCTCTGGATCCTGGCTTGAACCTGGTAAACTTGGTAGTCCCGGCGGTGGTGGAAATTCCGCTGGGAACCTGTAGAATTGTGCTGGGTCGAGTGGTGTGCCTTTAAATTGTTCCAGATGCTTGTCCAAAAACTTTTGCTTCTCCGCCAAGGATCTTATTCTTATCTTTTTTCCTTCAAACGTAAATGCCAGGCCTTCTGGAAATTCCCAACTGAAGGGAATTTTTCTTTTTCTAAGCTCAGTTGCCAAGTCGTTGTAAGGAACTCTTTTGTCCAGGAAAAATCTGGGGATGTCCTTATAAAAAATTACTTTATTCTGCTCTACCACCAGGTTGTTTCTATAGTGCAAGTCCAGAAAAAAGTCCCTATCGTGTCGATCGTGTAACACAATCAAACAGTCACTAACTGTTTTGTTACTTTTCTTTCCTCTGGAACCTCTTGGACCAAATCTGAAGGCCTTCACTATGCGCGCTGAGACGTTAACTTCTTCTACCTCCCAAAATCCTGAAAATAGCTTCACAATATAAGCTTTTAGGTCTTCCCCTTCCAGTTCTGGAAGACCCCTTAGACGGATGTTGCCCTCTCTCTGATGTAGTTGCAGAAAAGCGAGAGACTCTTCAACAGTTCTCTGTCGTGTTCCAATATTCTCTATCTGCTCCAAATCTAAATTGTCCAATTTTTCCTCCACCTTTTTTATTTTTTCCTTGACCACTTTAATTTCCTCTGAGTCTTTTTTCAGGGTGGTCACCTCCTGCCCAATCCTATTAATTTCTTCTCTGTTCTTCCTTACATTCTCCTCAATTTGCCCAATTGATTTTTCCAGGGTCTGCGTAGAATTTTTAATATCAGCTTTTATGTCAGCTTGTAATTTTTCTATTGCTGAGTTCACTGCTGTATTTCCTGATGAAACTTGATCTTGTGTTTGCTTCAACCCTTCAGTAACGCTTTTCAATCCTGCTGCAATTTCTGCCACACTAACAACCAATTTCTCCATTTGTTCCTGTAGAGTTAGGGAAACAGAGCCTCTTTTTTGTGCAGAGCTAGCACCAGTTGTTTTTGATCTAGTGTCCATCTCCTGTGGGCTCTGCAATTGTAATCTCAAGGTCACTCCAGTTGCTGTGGTAACAATCTCAGACATTCACAGCAGAAGGCCAACAGTCCCAAAAGTAAACACCAGGTGGCCAGCAGCTCAGTTCTGAGAACAAAGAGACTGCTGAGCCAGGAGCCCACACCAGTCCCAAAAATCCAGCTTTTAGGCAAAGAGTTTAAATTTTTCAGAATATAAATTCCTTAAAGCCAAGAAGGGTTTATTTTCATATAGCCCAAGTCAGTAACAGTTCCTAACTTGCAGTGTTACCACCAAAGTCCATAAAGTAACTTGTATCTGGTTACAAAAAAGTCAAAATGTCTCCACTGGTAAACAGTCACTGAAACACCAACAAAGAAAAAATGGCAACAATGTATCACAGCCCGCTACTGACCCGGAATCCTAATCCAGAGGGTGAGGGGCATCTTCTTTTGCCATATCAACTGTTTTTAAGTCTTTAAACATCCTTTAAGCAACTTTTAATCAACTTTTAAAAAGTTTGGCAGAGTTCGCAAAACTTTCCCGTTAGTCGCGGCTTTGATCTTTTAGCGCTACCAAGCTCGCGCAAACAGTTCAAAGGGAACAGGCTTCCTTTTGCAATTTCCTCTGCAAGCAGTGCTCTTTAAACTTGTAAAATAATCCAATTCTTTAACTTACAGAGTTTCTTTGGAAGTTTCTGTGTAGGAAGTGCCGGGTGCTCAGGTCTGGCGGGATCGCTGCTTTGATCCTCCGCAGGCAGTCGCTTCTTCAGTCCCGTGCTGGGGCTCCGCTCGCCTGGTTTTCCCCCTTACGAGGGTCAATCAGGAGCGGAGACAGCACGTCTGGGACCCACGAAGCCGTCGGTCCACGGGACGCTCTTCCCGTGGCTTTAAGGGACCCGTGGCGCAGGCACGGAGATCCCTATCGCCTAGCGGAGGACGGAGCCGTCGGACTCCCGTCCGCCATTGACTCAGCACCTAACCGGAAGTCCTAGGTTACAGAATATTGTTATCCACACACAGCAACAAGACAATGAGAGAGAGCACGTGCAGCGCAAGGCAGTTCCCACCTGCCCCTGTCCACAAGTTTCTCTCTGGAGCCATAAGGACTAGGGACTTGATTCCAGAGAAAACTAAAAATGAATGTCTGTGGTTCCACAGTTCAAGACTTTTCCTCCCCCCACTTGAAAATTGGTGAGGGTCTTGGAAGATGGGTTAAATACTGTATTTTTCCATGTATAAAACTAGGGGTTTTTTTAAAACAAAAAAATAGGTTTAAAATTGGGGCTCATTTTATACATGGGTAGTGCTGAGGGATGCTTTCTTAATTTGGAATCCTTAAAAATAGGGGGCGTCTTATACATGGGGGCGTCTTAGAAATGGAAAAAGATGGCATTATACAAATAAAAAACATTCACAACTTATATTTCCACAACAGTTTCCCCCCCTCCAGCACTGGCATCAAAACCAGCATCGCATTATGAAAATCTCAGATTCTAGGACAGGGTCTTGCTAGCCTGTGCGATAATTTATTTATTTGTATTTCTAATTAGATTTATATTCTGCCTTTCCTCCAAGGAGCTCAAGATGGCACACACTGTTCTCCCCTTCCCTATTTTACCCTCACAATGACCCCGTGAAGTAGGTTAGGCTGAGAGAGCATGTCTGGCCCAAGGTCACTCCATGAGCTTCATAGCCGAGTGGGGGATTTGAAGCTAGGTCTCCCCAGTCCTAGTCCAACACTCTAACCATTATGCCACACTGGCCCTGCCTGGGCAAAATGGCCTCGGTCTCCATTAGCCGAAGAAGTAAACCAAGGACAAGAGTCAAGGACAGAAAAAGTTCAACTGGGCCGCAACGCACAGCCCTGAACGGGGCTTGCGGGCCCACAGTTTAAGAAACCAGTGATCTAGAGCAACTGTTCCCAGTTATGGGACCCTAGATGTTGCTGCACTACAACTCACAGCAGCCCCAGCCAGCATGGAGGAGTGATGGGAATTGTAGTCCAACAGCATCTGGGGACTCAAGGCTGGGAAAGGCTGGTCTAGAGGACCTTTGGATTCTATCTTCAAGGGTGCTGGCACAACAATGTCTTCTTACCTGCAAGGATGCTGGCAATCAGATCGTCCCTTTGCACTACAGGGTTGAGAGAAGGCGAGAGAGTAAGAAATGAGAAACAGGAGTTAAAACAACGAAAGGGGCATGAGGGTATCCTTTTAGAAGTTTGTTCTTAAAACACGGATCCAGGTAAGTATGGGGAGGTAGTGGGGCACATTCCCAGAAAATGTACCCACTGCAAGGACAGCAATTGTGGCAGCAATAACCCCAACTGTATAAACCCCAATTGTGCTTTCCCAGAACTTGTTTATTGCTAGAAGGCTGCTACTGGCAGTTCTTGGGAGCGGGCAGATCAATAGTAAGAGTTTAATAATGAATATGCCGCTGACTTGCCAAAATGCCTTCTAAATGCTTTACAAGTATAAAATAGATTATAAAAAGTATAGCCACACGTGATTCGTTGTATTGAGTTGATTGGCACCATAAAGAAAGCAATTGGAAGATGCTGGGACCGAACAACGGGAGCTCACCCCTTCGCCGAGATTCGAATTGCCGACCTTCTGATCAGCAAGCCCTAGGCTCTGTGGTTTAGACCACAGCGCCACCTGCGGGGTCTGGAGGGCTGCAATTGGCCCTTGGGGCCTGACGTGCCTTGCTTTAGATCTTACCTTGACTGGGAACTACGCTGGGGCTCCGGGTTGGGGGGAGCAGGGGAGGTGGGGGCTTGTGTGCCTCTTCGGTGGGGCCAGCGGTCACGCCAGAGGAACTTCTCGACACCGATGTCCGTGGCTTCTCTGCATTCTCCTGCTGGGGAGGAGAAGTAGCACAGTGGCAAATTCAGAAGTGCGGGGTCCCTTCAGGACAGTCACACCCTCACCCTTCTAAGATTGCACAATAATACTGCAATTACACAACTGTAATAAGAAGGGGTACGTTGCCGTTGTCAGTGCCATGTGCTGCCTTTCAGCTAGATCTGCTATTTTCTGTGCAAGTACATGATTTGGAGTGCTCCAATATCTTCTCTCAGAGGGACTTGCGTTTGGCCTGAAGCTTCGTTGTACGTAACAGAACTTGCACACCATTCTCTTGAAAATGAAGCGACCCTAAATGCTTAGCTTTGGAGCATGCAGCGGCTAAAAAGACCCCCTTTCATGCTGATTGGGCAGATGTAGGATGCTGGAGACAGAGACCCTGCTTCAGAAATAGTAAGGACCGTTACATCACTGGCAAGGAGGGGGGTTGCCTGCACTTCCATAGGTTTCATCCCTTGTCCTACCTTCTTAACAACAGGTGAATCTGTCTCTTCCCAGTTTCACATGGCTTCTATCATAAATCCATTTTCTGTCTTAACCATCACCTTTTAAAATCCCCATTCTTCATTCAACTTTTAAACCCACCCTTCACCACAAGATGCCAGGGTGGGTTAAAGCCATTTTTAAAAAAATATTAAAATTAGTTTAAAAGAAACACTATTATTTCCTCTGAAAAATAAATACGTATTTTTTTAAAAAATACTGGTACACACTTGTAAACATGACAGGCTGTATCCAAATCAGCTTTATTCTGACATTAATGAACCCAAGTTAGCAGTGTCCATTAATTTCAATGGGTCTACTTTGAGTAGGACCAACACTGCATACAACTTTTTTTATTACACACTATGCCCTTCTAATACATTTTTTAAAAGTAGAGGATTCCACCATGGCAGAATCCAGAGAACAATGAAACCTGAGGGGTAACCGTGATCCAACCCACTTGGGGAGGTGCAGATCAGGTCCAACAGAAACGAAACCCTTCCAGCCCCACATCCGCTTCCCTCTCTGTGTGTGCCACGGCTGCCCTCACCTCACTCTCTCCTATCAGAGCCACAAGCTGCTTGGCTCGCTGGTCCATTAAGCTGACGTGTTTAATGGGGTTGATCAGAGCCTCTGCATAATCTGAGGGAAAAAGAAGATTCATTAGTTTTAACACATGAGGAAGCCTGTTTGTGTGTGTGTGTGTGTGTGTGCGTGCTTGCAGCAACTGAAGTAGACACAATGAAATTAATGGATCTAAGTTCATCACCGCAACACACACAAAAAAATTAGAATATCCACATCCCAGTCTCCAAAGTTGGACTTAAGACACAGATTCCTTATGACGTACTAGCCCTGCTAAAAAAAAAAAATTTTTTTACACAAGCCTATCCAGACACATAGAATGTTCACATGTGTTTTAAATCTTGCTTTTAGCTTATTATTAATTTTAACTATTTTTTTTCTGTGCTTGCTTCAGCAGCACATATACTGATTTTAATTATTTTTTCAATCATTTCAGATGGCTGATTTAAACATTTTTTAAACTGCTAATTTTATTATTGGCTATTCTCATTTGTAAACCACTTTTGAAGTTTTATTACAATCCAGAGGTGTATAAATCTTGTGAAATAAACAGTCCTACTCAGAGTAGACCTACTCAGAGTCAGCAAGTTAATGCACATGGCTAACTAGGTCCCTTAATTTCAGCAGGGGTACTGAGAGCACAACTTTATTCGATACAATTAATTTAATAAATGAATAAACACAATAGAACACAACCCAAAATTGGGTAAGAGCCCCTCCAAAAAAAGTATGTAAAGTGCTACTAAAATGTATCCAAGAATAAAACACAACTATAATCTCACAAAAAATGTGAAACGTAACAAAGAGGTGGATAAAATTACATGGAAATACAGCAGGTTGATAATGCCTCCTAGCAGCAGTCTGATGTGACTAAGAATAAACAGATCTATACTGGAGACGAAACGTGTTTCAAACCCCAATGGGTCTTCCTCAATAGTCAAGGTGAGCAGGGTTCAAAGCACATGATCAGGTACAAGCAGAAAGGTACCACCTTTTCACATCAGCTCATATATCTTCTATTCTCCTGGTATTCTCCAGTAGCCTTCTAGATACTATTGGTCAGGCTCACCTTATCATCAATACAGATCAGCCAAGCGGCTAACCTTCAGCGACAAATCATGTGTCCCCATCTGCACTGTATAAAGCGGTATCATATCACTTTAAACAGGCATGGCTTCCCCCTCAAAGAATCCTGGGAAATGTAGTTTCCTCGGTTTGGCAATGAGAGTCGCTAAGAGAACCTGTTCCCCTCACAGAGCTACTACAATTCCCCAGAGTTCCCTGGGAAGAGGGAATGAACGTTAAACGCCTCCCACCCCAAGCATTCAAATTACTTTGGTGATCATCTGGGATGTAGTCGTAGGCTTCAGTATAGACCAGCAAGGCTGGGAGGCAGAGGGGCTGGTTGCTTTCACTGCGCAGGCAAATGTAGTGGTAGCCTGTGGGACAAAGGGAGGGGGAAACACAGGAAAAAACCCAGTAAGACCGGAGAGGTGGACATTCAGGGGCAGCAGGTGCAGGTGGTTAGGAAAGGCCAATACTTGGAAATGGAGAGGGAACGGTCATTGGTAAAGCATTGCTCAGCAGGCAGAAGGCGCCAGATTCTGTCATTAGGAATCCAGATGTTGCCGGACTCCAATGCCACGTCCACACCATGTACCTATTTAAAACTGAGACTTCAGTGTCACCGGCTCAGTCATGTGAAATAATCAGCCAGTAGAGATTCAGCAGGTTGTTCCTGCGCCCCCTTTTAAACACCTGCTGAAAACCTTTGTGTTTTGCCAAGCCTGCGCATGCACTATACATGCTTCTTCCAATGGTTAATTGATGTATGTTTTTAAGTTTTTTTTTATATGGTTTTTCTTGTACGGTTTCATGATTTATTGCAGTAAATCGCTTTGATTTCTTTTTTAGACATGGGGGTATACACATTTGGTTTTTTAAAAAATAAATTAATAAATGTAAATAAGCAAAATATCACTTTATGCAGTCATGGCTTCCCCCAAAGTATCCTGGAAACTGTAGCCCGTTATGGCTTCTGAGCAGGGGTGCCAGTTCCAGGGGGCAGAGCTCTTTTGTTCCCCCCTATATATCTGGGGTAGGTTCTGCCCCTCCTATGCTCAAAAAGCATGGAGGCAAAGCAACACTCGTGACTGGCTTCTTCCCCTCCTGCCACAACATTGGTCTCCCCACTCGCCCTCACAAGATGGCACCTCTGGTGCTGAGAGCTGTTAGGAGATCCCTATTCACCTCACACAGCTGAATTCTTTGGGAGAAGCCATGACACTAAAAACTGGAATATGGGCTTTAAATGTTTGGTGCAGATGTGCCCTAACTTCCATGAGTCTCTGCCAAGCACAGCTGCTCAGCTAGTGACGGGGGTTGTAGCCCAACAACATCTCACAGGGTCAAACTTCAACAATCTCAAGCGTTGCGGGAAGACTTTGGAGTATCGGGCACCTTCACAGCTTCAGGCACTAGCCAATCATCGCAGTGCCTTTTCATTCAATTGGTGTATTTTTGGGGAAAGGGCTGCAGTTCATTGGTAGAGCAGATGCTTTGCATGCAGGAGGGATCGGGTTCGATCCAGTTAAAAATGATCCAGTAGCAGATTGTGGCAAGAGCTCCCTCTCTGCCCCAGACCCTGGAGAGCAGCTGCCAGTCAGAGTGGACAATACTAAGCTAAGCAGACTAATAAGCTGAGCTGATATTAAAGCGCCTTTCTGTGTTTATGGTCCTTGTACGGCAAATTATACAGCACACTCATAGTGTGTGTGTGTGTGTGTGTGTGTGTAGGTGGGGTGTGTGTGTACACATAGAGGTACAAGGAGGAAAATGATTTAGTAAACAGTGAGGCCAGAAGGCCATGAAATGCAAAGTAGCGGGTTTCTGACATTTCTATGCAAAGCACAAATGTATACAAGATAAAGACCGCATTTCCGGTGATAAATCAGCCCAGCTAATCTAGAAATCTAGACGGCTGCCCTTATTTTGCACGCATTTGGCTCTCCACAGAAACACTGCATATCCACTCTTTACACTTCACGGCCTTTTGGCTCTGCTGTTTAAAACGCACGTGCATGTAGGTAATTAATAAAATCTGCTGCCTAAGGATAAACACTTCTACTTTCTGATAAAGCAGGCTATAGGCTGGGCATAGATAACCTTTGGCCTCTCAAGGGCTGCAATCCCTTGGAGGTGACCCCTGAGGCGCAGCATGCTGGCTGTGGGTGGGGCAGCAGAGGGCAGGGCCTCAGCAAAAAGGGGGCCGTGCCACCCTCTTCTCTCCCCACAGCCACCCCCCCACCAGGCTGCTGTGGGGAGAGACACATAAGCTTACTGAGGGGCACATGACTGTTCAGGATAACCACCAATGCTCTAATGCACAAAAGATGGCACCAGAATAAGTATTTTACAGCGCTGTCATGTCTAACCTCAGAAATAAGCCCCGGTGAGTGGAACGGCAGTATCCCAGTAAACAGGTATGGGGAGGGGAAGGGGGGGTCACCTGAACGGATGGCAGAGACGGGCAGTATCCGATGCCCCACAAATTTGCCCCCCTCTTCAAAGACAGCTATACGCAGTGAGGCTAATGTAGGAAGCACCACCTGAGGGGACAGACAAGACAGGTGTATTATTAGGGGAAAGGCAGAAACAAAAAGACACGACACCTTACATTGTCATTTTTAGAATCGGAATTTGAGGGATCCTATAGGTCACCTAGTATGGCCCACTGGCTGATGGAGGAAATTCAGAACATCACCGATGGATGGCTGCCCAAACCTCCACTTGGAGGGCTCCATGTTTATCATGCCAAAAGCCAAAACAGTTGGAACAGTCCCACTTGCTTAACTTACGCAATAGCCATCTACATCTTGTAAGACCCCCTCCACACTACAAGTATGCAGCTGTTTCATACTATTTTCAAAAGAAAGCTGCAAGCTGTAGTTTGACAGGGGTACAAAAAACTGATAAGACAGGTCTAGCTCTCCCTCAAAGCACTACAATTCCCAAGGTTGTTTGGGTAAGGGAGGTAGCAAATATTAAACCACTTGATGGCATTGATCTGTCCCTACACAGGCAAGTACAATTAAGAAAATGCACTCTGCATAAGCTCAGAAGCGCTCTTATTTTAGGGAGGCTCAGATACCAAATTCAAATTAGATTTAAACATAGACGTTATTATGGCTTCTTCAAGAGCCGAGTCCTTGTGCGAGAACTGCATTCACCAATACCTTGTGGAACAAAAAAGGTTCCTCATCCCACACTGGGTTGAAAGAATTCCCCTGTGATGTCCGCGTCCGGAATTTGCGCTTGGTGTCCACCGGCAGCCCAAACATGTCCACCTCAACGTAGATGCCCACCCGCTTATCCGAAAGAAATTGTCCTGAGATTATCTGGGAGTGGGATGGGAGAGAGAAAGAGAGAGAGAGAGAGAGAGAGATGGGACCAAATTTTTACTGTTTATAAAGTGAAACGTGTTAACTCGTCTCTATATTTTTCATTGGGAGGACAGTATTGTTCAAATCCTTGTTTTAAATCAATGTGGGGAATCTGCCTCTAGCAGTTGCCCAATCAGGTTCAAGCAGAGCATGGAAGAAAGAGCTCCCCCTCTTTGTTTAAGTCTCCCGGTAATATATTAAGCTGGCAACTCGTCATAGCAACAGCCCAGGGGCGAGGAACCTGTGGCCCTTCAGAAACTACTGAAAAACAGCTCCCGTCACCTCTGACCACTGGCTATGCTGCTGGGAGCTGGAGTCTAGCAACATCTGGAGGGCCACCAAGTTCATCATCCCTGCAACAGCCCTGCAAACCACCACCCTTCGGACCTTCACTTTGACGGTATTAGCCACGATGCCGTCAATGATATCTTCGGTGAAGGGGTCAAAGAGCTTGTCCTGGCGCCGCATGAACTCTGGCTTGAGCAGGTACCCGCTCCGGCGATTGTACTCGAAGATGCCCAGGTTCAGCTGCATTGGCAAGTCTGGGAAAACAGAGATTCAAGCACAAGTGTCGATACATCATACAAGCGAGAACAAGAAATATTCTATCCTTCCTCCTCCCCCGACTCTTGAAACCTCCATCTCTGAACAGCACAGAGCACAGAGACTCTACAGCAGGGATGTGGGGAAGCTGTAACCCTCCAGATGTTGTTGGCCTACATCTCCCATCATCCTTCACCACTGGCCATGCTGGCTGGGGCAGATGGGAGTTCAGCAACGTATGGAGGACCACAGGCTCCCCATTATTGCCTTATGCATACGTGAAAGTGAACTGTGTGTGGTTAGATCTCTCCCTCTTTAATTTGGTAGGAAAATAAGTCAAGAGAGTTGCCATGGGTCTTTCCTGCTTCCGGCCAGCTTAAACCAAAACGCAGACCACCAGCCATGTTTGGCAACCCACCAGCACCAGAGGCTTAACAAGCTTCTTTTGTTTTTTTCCCCTTTCTGCCTGGGACTGTCAAAAAAAATGCAACCCAGAGGATGGGAGGGCTGTTCCTTTCTTTCATATGAAAGCCATGTAGTCTCAGCGCTGTGGGCCCAAAAATGTGGAGTTTCCTCTGAACTGAGCTTGCAGAGTATCAGACACACGACAAGGACTTTCTTATTCCAGAAGTCATTTGGTTTGGTTTTACTGTCACATTCTCTGAATGGTTTATTTTTCACATACCCTGCTTAGAAATGCTAATGATTAAGCAGTATATAAATGCCGTGGATAAAATAAAACACATGTGAAATAAGTTTCTAGCCCTCATTGTTAGCAAGCAGAGGGGGGGAAAGAGGATGGCACTTACCAAGCGACTGGAAATTGAGTGCCACCATCTGGCAGCCGGCATTCCAGAAGACCTGAGGCATGTAGTTGGAGGAATCCACTCGGGTCCCTTTGGGGTATATCCGGCTCAGCTGCTGCTTGTTGTATCTGGGCAAGGGGTGCTTGTCAAGGCAACAGCCAACGAGAGCACCTCAACTCTACCGTGGCCATCAATGATCATGGATCAGCTGTGAGCACTCAACGTGCCCTTGAAGGCATTCTGTTTTCTCAGGCTCTCAGTCCCTCTTTCTAACATTAGTCATCAATTACTTACACACACACACACACACACACACACACACACACACACACACACACACATCAAGATGTAACCCAAGGGTGGGAAACCTTGTCAGCTCAAGGGCCACGTTCTCTTCTGGGCCATGTTCCAGGGGCCACATGCCAGTGGTGGGCAGGGATGAAGGCAAAAGTGGACGGAGCAATTAATACAAATTTTACCTTTGCACAATAGGCTAGCTTCTACACACGCTGCTGGAGAAATCCTGGAGCGCTGCTGACAGTGTAGACGCTGGCCAGGAATGGAGCCTATTGTACAAAATGCAAGAATCCTATACATTGCTCCACCCACTTCTGCATCTGGCTCCACCCACCATTGGTATGTGACACACACACACACACACTTGCCCACAAGGGAACGAGGTCTTCCAAACGGAAACCGGATTCCTCACTCTTGGCCTAAGAGAGACCAATGGTCCAATCCAATAAAACTGATGTCATCCCTTTGTTCATGGAGAAGGCTTAGACTATCTGACTTTACCACTGAGCATTTGCGGTCACACCCCCAACTCCTACTGATGCCTGGGTCTACAGAATGAGCCCCACATACATAACCTCCTATCTTGGATTTTCTTTCCCACAGTTCCCAGAAGCAGGACACGCAGGAGCCAGTGCCAACTAGTGCCCATTGGGACTAGTAGGACAGAAGGCAGGGAGCCCAACAGTAGGTGGTGCCAGAGCCAATGACGGGCAGAGCCACTCCTGGACTGCTTGTAAGTAAGAAGGCAGAATGAGCTTGGTGGCCCCATTTGCCCTAACGGATCAGTCTCTACTAACAGAAGTGGTTCCAAGCACTCAAAACAGTTGTACCATTCACTGTTGTAGCGAAAAAGGTGCTGCCACAGGGATTCATCTAGGGCCTCGTCTAGACATTTAAAGCAGTACCATACCCCTTTCAACAGTCATCGCTTCCCCCAAAGGATCCTGGGAACTGTGGTTTGTTAAGGGTGCTTACAGGAGACCCCTATTTTCCTCACAGAGCTAAGGAGTTCTCTGGGAAGAGGGGCTGACTTGCTACACCACTCTGGGAACAAAAGCTCTGTGAGGGGGAATAGGGTGGGTGTGTCTCCTAGCGAGTCTCAGCACCCTTAGCGAACTACCGTTCCCATGACTCCATGGGGGAAGCCATGACTGGTTGAAGTGGTAGGATAACTGCTTTAAAGGTACAGCACAGATGAGGCCTAGGGGCTGCTCAGCAGTTGAGGCCCACTCTGCTTCAAACCACCATACATCACCAGGCAGGATACTCAACGAACTCCATGGGGCTGTTGGTCAGCTGCTCCAAACCTTTGGTCTCCACGAAGGAAGACATCTCGTAAGATTTGTTGCGTTCTTGGGAGGAGAGAAGTAAAAAAAGGCACCGTGTTAATGCTCCACGTTACGCAGACAGTCTTGCGCACACACCTCTCCCAATCTGCCTATTGCTGCTTCTTCCCTATCAGGGGAATATTTACACACTGGGGCAGATGTCAATGGGGAGAGGGTCATAGAAAGCATGCACTTCGAATGCAGGCGGTCCCAGGTTCAAGTCCCTGGCGTCTCCAGTTATAAAGGAATCAGAAAAATATCCTTTTCTGTCAGAGACCCTAGAAAGCTGATGTCAGAATAGAGAGTGATAGTCAGACACCTTTTCCAAACATAGGCTGCATGTGCACCATTTAAAGCCCTGGGTGCGACTGGAATCCAAGGCCACATCCACACTATACGTTTAAAACAGTATCTTACCACTTTAAACAGCAATGGCTCCCCTGCCCAAAGAATCCTGGGAATTGCAGTTTGTTGAGGGTGCTTAGAGTTGATAGGAGACACCTTATTCCCCTCACAGAATTACAATTTCCAGATTTCTCTGCGACGAGAGGTTGAGTGTTAAACCACTCTGGGATAATGAACATAGCCATGTTGGCTAGTAGCCACTGCTAGCATGAGCCTCTATAAATTTTTCTAATTGTATTCTGAAGCCATCCATGTGGGTGTCCCTCAACATGCCCACATTCACGCCATACATTTAAAGCAGTGTGATGCCACTCTGAACAGTCATGGCTTTCCTCAAAATAATTCTGGGAGATGTAGTTTGTTAAGGGTGCTGTTAGGATACCCCTGTTCCACTCACAGAGCTAGAATTTCCAGTGTGTTTTAACAATCAATCCCTCTTCACAGGGATCTCTGGGAATCGCCACTCTGTGAGGGGAATAAGAGTCGCCTAACAATTCTCAGCACCCTTTACAAACTAAAGCTCCCAGAATCCTTTTGGGGAAGCCATGACTGTTTAAAGTGGTATCACACGGCCTTAAATGTATGCTGTGAATGTGTCCTACATCTGGATGGGGAGTCTGACAATGCATGGAGGGCCACAGATTGCCCACTCCTAAACTTACACCAACGCCTTACTGCCAGCATCCATCCCCCTCCCCGCTCTCACTCACTCCTGGCCACCTCGAAGCATTTGAACTTGACAGGTTCAATGTAGTTCACCAGTGTAGACATCTCTTCTGTGGCATTGACCTCGCTGCTTGCGGTGCCCTGTCACAAAGGGGAGAGGGGAGGACAAGGGGAGATGGAAACAGTTTAGAAAAAAAATGTTTAAGGTCACATCTGGACCATATGTTTAAAGCACTCTTTAAACGTGTGTGTGTGCGCACATACGCACACACAAATATATATACACACGCATGCGGCTTAATGCATGAAGTGATGCCAAATGTCATATTCCTGTTACTACAATTTATGGGGAGAGATGATGGCCAAATGTGATGAAGCATTTAAAGTTTTTTGGCATCAGCCCACCTGCCATTTGTAGTATCAAATTCTATTATCATTATTACATTTCAATCCCACCTTTCCTCTGAGGAGTTTAAGGTGGTGTCCACCACTCTCCCCTTCACCCTTTTCTCCTCACAGCAACCCTATGAGGTAAATTAGGCCTAGAATTGCCGACAGACCCTCTAGGCCTCCCAGTGATCTTCATGGCCAAGTAGGGATTTGAGTGATGGCCTTCCAAACCTTCCCAGTCCGACACACTCTTAACTGCTACACCACATTGGCTCTCCAACCCAGAAGTCTGCTTAAAATAAAGTGTAGGCCTACACAACACTCAAACCAGTCCCCTTGACATCGGTGATGGGGACCCCTCTGTTGTCGGCCTACAACATCTCCCATCATCATTCTGGACGACACTGGCTGAGGCTGATGGGAGTTGAAGTCCATCAACATCTAGAGGGGCCACGGGTTTCAGATCCCTGCTTTGCACGCACCTCATCTGTCGTGGGCTTTTTGGGGTCCGGCTGCTCTTCCTCCTCTTCGCTCTCAGCTTCACGGTCTGGACATGGAAGGAAGGAAAGGGGTTAGAAGCAAAAAGCCAAAATGTAGTTAAGGTGGGGGGAGATGATTCCTGAGCCCTGAAGGGCAATGAGTTGAGGGCACATTTAGAGTATACTACAAACTTAAAAATAATGGATTAATGTATTCCCACTCCCCATAGAATGGGTGAGAGAGAGAGAGAGAGAGAGAGAGACATCACTGAGGCAAGATTGTGTTCTGACCTGCTGGCTCCTTCTTTCCCCAGAAGCAAAAGTAGCCAGCTTGCTCCAATTTGAAGTCTTGCTCTAACTTTTAACAGCCCCAAGTGGGTTATGAGCTGCTGAATCCGAGGATCACAAAATATGGTATCCTTTTATTGATTTTGTTAAGATAAGCATATTGACTTATGGAACCTTGTGGAGAGACACTTTCATTAGATTGCCTTTCTTGAAATGTCTAAAACTGCAACCATGAGCTGCTGTTTTACTTTTCTTTCTATACAACTTCTAAGCCCTGTTTTCCTTGTGTGGGTATGTTTTGTTACTTGAAATTAAAAATCAATTAAATTAAACAAAAAACAAAAAACAGCAGCAACAGTGAATACCAATCACATTCCCTGCATTGACTTCTGTTCCAGACATGGCAAGAATAAGCGAACACTGGCCAGCCATTTCCCTTACTGATTTTTTTTCGTTAAATTTTTAATACTTTATTGCTCAAACCAAACCATTAAAATCATTAAAGAAAGGGATTCTAACAAGTAAGATTCAACAAAATAAAGCAGCATTAGGCTGAACATTATCATTAAGCTACTTATTCCAAAGCATTGCAAAAAGTAGCCCTTTTACCATTAACATGTTAGGCTTTTTATATGTATTCTTTTATAATAAGTTAACTTAATCCTTCTTAATGTAGACCAAATTTTGTCAAACTATCTACATACAGTCAGAGATGTACCTTCCCTCAATTTTTAGGCTGCAGTTATACTATTTCTCAGTGTTTTCAGAGACAGCATACTTCAAATAACCGAGTAGACATATTTTGCGTTCTAAGGATACATGGTATCCTAACATGTCCGGAATACTAATTGTATGCATTTCCAATTTCCTCTCCAATTTTCATTTGAATTTTCTGGCAACTCAACTGACAACTCAATTGGTACCTCAGGTACTTCAGACAGCCTCCTGTCTTCCCCAAAAGACACTCACCAATAGACTTGCGGGGTTCAACCAGCTTTGCGATTCTTTCGGAAGACT
The DNA here is from genome assembly GCF_009819535.1 of Lacerta agilis. Lineage (NCBI taxonomy): Eukaryota > Metazoa > Chordata > Lepidosauria > Squamata > Lacertidae > Lacerta > Lacerta agilis. The sequence continues at coordinate 28,961,177 of NC_046328.1, read as the reverse complement.
TCTCCTCACCGTTGGTCATGACTGGTGACAGTACCTCAGCCTGCTCTGCAAATGGAGAGCCTTTTTTGGGGGGGGGAGGTCAGGGGGCAAGGGAGGAAAACAATAAAAAATTGTGAGCGGCAGGAAAACGTAGAGCTCACGCAATACAAGGGTTAACTGAGAAGGGGGCTGCATATATACCATGTACTGTATATTCTGGCATATAAGACTACTTTGTAATCCTGGAAAATCTTCTCAAAAGTCGGGGGTCATCTTATACGCCGGGTGGAGAATCTGCGGTCAAGTATATCTCAAACTCTATATTTTAACTGGAAAAGTTGGGGGTCGTCTTATACGCCCAGTCATCTTATACGCCGGAAAATACGGTATTTAAAGCCCTCAAAAGCACCCTCAGAACTGTGGTTTACTCATACAGCTACAATTTTCAGCACCTTTAACAAACTACAGTTCCCAAGATTCTTTGCGATAAAACATGTGGATGGTGTGTACGCAGCCTATTTTCCAAAAGGGGAAAACAAACAGAGAAACAAATCTTAATTCTTGTACCTTTGAACAGACTCTCACCTAAGAGATCTACAGCAAACCTTTTTAGAACTAAAATATCCACCTGATGAAGTTAAACAACAGATCGACAGAGCCAGACTGATACCCAGAGAGAACTTGCTGCAAGACAGACCCAAAAAAGAAAATAACAGAACACCACTAGTCATCACATACAGCTCCCAAGTTAAAACAGTACAACGCATCATCAGAGATCTACAACCTCTCCTAGACAATGACAGTTCTCTTTCTCAAGCTCTGGGAGGAAGACCCTTCATCGCATACAAACAGCCACCCAATCTCAAACAGCTCCTCACCCACAATAATACAAAAACAGGACTCAACATGGACACTGGTACCAGAGCCTGCAATAAACCCAGATGCCAACTTTGCTGCCACATAAACCCGGATAACACCATTACTGGTCCCAACAACATCAAACACACCATCTCAGGACTATTTAATTGCTCATCTTCCAACATTGTGTATGCAATCAAATGCCAACAGTGCCCTTCAGCTCTCTATATTGGACAAACAGGCCAAACCCTACGCCAAAGGATAAATGGACATAAATCTGATATCAGGAATCACAAGACAGAGAAACCAGTAGGAGAACACTTCAATCTCCCAGGACATTCTATAAAAGATCTCAAAGTAGCTGTCTTAATACAAAGAAATTTCAGAAATAGACTGGAAAGAGAAGTGGCTGAATTGCAACTAATCACCAAACTTAAAACCATGGAGAAACCTGGTTTGAACAAAGACATTGGATTCTTATCTCATTATACATAACAAAGCCATCTTTAGCCATCTCACCCCTTGCCTTTCCCTGCAAGACTAATTGCAGCCGTTTAGAGTCGTCAACAGGTTTTCCACACTTATCAGCCTATCACCCATTCCCACCACCCTTCTGAGTAATACCCCTCCCCACTCCCCCACTATATTTAAGGATCTGGTGACTTCTATTTCAGTGTATCTGAAGAAGTGTGCATGCACACGAAAGCTCATACCAGGAACAAACTCAGTTGGTCTCTAAGGTGCTACTAGAAAGAATTTTCGATTTTGTTTTGACTATGGCAGACCAACACGGCTACCCACCTGTAACAAGATCAGGTGTGTTCTTCCAACTAACTGGACTAAGACCTGGAAAACCAGAGTTCAAATCCTCCCTCAGCCAGTAAGACAGTTCACTGGGTGACGTTGGGCCAAACACTGTCTCTCATCCTAACCTACGTCACAAGGTGGTTGTGAGGATAAAGCGGAGATGGGACGAACAGCGTTCACAACCTTGAGTTCCTGGGAGGAAAGGTGGGCTATACAATGAATAAATAATACTGTAGATAGAATTCTAGAGTGTAAAGGACCTCAAAGATCAACGCAGGCAATCCTCTTATAGGGTAGCCATTCAGTCTCTGCATTAAAAAAAAACCAACAACAACTCTCTAACCAAACTGAACTCACCACCTTCTAAGGTAAATCTGCTCCACTAAACTGTTTGTACCAGGCAGAAGTCCTTCTCAACATTTAGTTTAAAATCACATTGTCATTTCTGAACCCTTTATTTTGGGTCCTACACTCTAGGCGTGACAGAAAAAAAGTTTCCTCCATCTTCTATGAGACAGGCCTTCAAATACGAGAGCAGTACATAGGAAGATCTGGCCTGGACCCCAAATGAAGGGAGGGGGATAAAACTCCAAAGGCTTTGAAATCTCAGCTTGGGAGAAAGGTGGGAGATAAATACATTAAATAATGATGATGATTAAAGACCTCTCCCCTCTCTTTGGAGGAAGCGGCCCTGGCATTTTCTGACCAATGAGAGCCATAGCCATGCTTGTAAGGTAGGAGGAGAGCCGACGTCCTGTCTCCCAGGTAGGCATCTTAAGCTACCCTTCTGCATTTGAATAAAACTGGTGGGAGATATGCGACTCTTGGCTTGGGGGAAATGGCGTGGAAAAGAGTCCAGGGCTTTTTCTCTACAGCCCTAATGAGTCGGTGCCAAGTATTGTCATTGTACTCATCAATGCCAGGCTAAAAGAGCTGGAGAGCAGCAGTATTAAACATTGATGAGTCATATTCTACGCTGTGCTCTTTCCTGTGCCTGCAGTACCTATACATGTGTGGGGAGATACATAGTGTGTAACACTGAAAGATTGCATCTCCCTTTACCTGGCTGAAAAGATTCTCAGGTGAGCACCTCCTCTCGGTCCCATTAACATCAGAGGCACAGTTGGTGGCAACCCGAGACAGAGACAGAGACAGAGAGAGAGAGACAGAGAGAGACAGAGAGAGAGAGTGTGTCTTTTCTGTGGCTGCTCCCAGACTGAGGAACTCCCTCCTAGGGGAAGTGCAATTGCCTCTCTCTTTGTTGCCCTTCCTTCAGAAGGCTAAGACCTTCCTGTTCAGACAGGCCTTTGGAAACTAAAGTGCAGACAAAGCTGGCCGGTGGGACACTGTCGGGGCAAACTGTACTTGAATGGCTGGCTCTACATGTGTTTTAACTTTTGGTTTCAAATAGTTTGTTTTTATATTTTATATTTCATAATGACGTGTTTTTTTTAAAAAAAAATGTTCTAAGCCACCTTAATTCCCAACTCAGGAGAAAGGCAGGATACAAAGACATTGAACGATTACAGCAGTTCTGCCGCTTTGATGCAGAAGCTTCCCATGTTCGGTTCCTACCACCTCTAGTTAAATGGAGCCGGGTTCTCAACGATCGCTGCTGCTAGTCAAGGCAGACAGCGCTGGGCTAGAGGGAGTGCCGCTCTGACTCTTGACAGCTAAGCTCAGGTGTTTCAAGGAGGAAGCAAAAGCAGGGGGATTTGATTTGCACGTACTCTGCCCCCGCTTCTGGGTCTGATGCAAAGGAGGAAGGAAACGTGTGCTGTGCCTCGCATCAGTCTCCAGTATAGTTTTCTTGATTCGTAAGAAGACATAAGAAGTGCCTGCTGAATCAGGCCAAAGGCCCATCAGGTGCTGCATCCTGTTCTCACAGTGGCCAACCAGATGCCTGTGGGGAACCAGCAAGCAGGAATCGAGCGCAAGAGCACTCTCCCCTGCTGTGGCTCCCACCAACTGGTATTCAGAAGCATTTCTGAAGAATGCAGAGAGCAGAGCTTTCATGGATGGCTAGCAGCCATCAATGGCCCTCTCCTCCATGAATTTGCCTGGTCCTCTTTTAAAGCTATCCAAGCTGGTGGCCATCACTGCCTCCCGTGGAAGCGAGCTCCAGTTTTAACTATGCACTGCATGAAGTTCTTTAGGGTTGCCATGTGTCCTCTTTTCCCAGGACACACCCTCTTTTTCAGGGGTGAAATTTCTGCCTGGGTGGATTTTCTAAATTTGCCAAAATGTTCCTGGCTATACTTTCTGGATGAGACACAGCCATAACTGGTGGCTGAAGGCTTGCTTTCCTCTTCTCTTCTCCTGCCCCCTTCAGCAATAGATCACAGCTTCTATAGCCTACGTATAGTGCGGGTATCTAAAATGAGAGTCGCCACAGCGTTCCCTTTTTCGCTCTTCAAAATATGGCAACCCTATCCGCCCTGAATACCCCAAGGCACAAAAGGAAAGGGGGTTGGGAGGGAGGAGGAAAAGAGAAAACCCAGGCACTCTTTTTTAGTTGCTGAGTTCTCGCAATGACCATCTGGAATTGAAAGATTTCAGGCAGGGGAGCCAAAAACCGCTGGTATTTCACAGCAGAATGGACGGAGAGGCCCTGCAGCCCCTGCTCTCCCCCTTCCCTTTAGTCTGATGGACCGACCGCTGCCAGATGCCAGCTGAGGGAAGAGTCTGATGGAGCTGGTCTTTCAGGAGAACAGATGGGGATACCAGTGATTGAACCTGGCACATGAAGAACATACGCTCCACTACTGAGCTATTCTGAGCCCCCCACCCCACCCCACCTGCCATCTCCATGCTCAGTGGGGCAATAACATTGCAGAGCTCTTTTGTCTTCCCCTGGCTAGCCAAAAGCAGAGCAGTAACAATAATAAGAAAGATAAAACGGTCGCTTCAGCTTACACATTATAGATTCTAGTTGAAGAATGAGTTAGCTGCTCAGGCAAGCCTGCACTCATCTTTTGCCAGCTACAGATGAAAACAGATGCTCATCTGAAAAGGTGGGGACAGACTACAACCAGTACATCGCTGCGGTGCTTAAACGTTGGGCACTGTGCCAAATTCAAGGTTCTGGTATTAATTTACAAGGCCCTTAACAACTTGGGGCAGGGATACCTTAAGGGAGCTCCCAATTCCTCACATCCCTGCCCAATCACAGAGTTTGGCAGGGGGTGGTGGTCTTTGTTCGTGGCCCTCCCCCAGAGCTCAGAAGCATGGCTTGCTTCCTCCTGGAGCCATGCATTCCATATTGTGGGCCCAATTCTGAGATAAGACAGGCCTCTCTCCCTGTTGAAATTCAGGTACTCAACAAAGACCTTTAATTCCAGCAGGCATTTAAGAACCGTAAGTTGTATAAGAACAAGCACGAAGGAGGTTCCCAGCCTGCTCCTAGGTCCTTATAATATCAGTGGAAACAGTTGGTCTTGGCGAGTATTAACCGCTTCCAATTTTAACCTGAAGATTGCCACTTGACCAGTTTTAATTTTAATTGTTTGAATTAATCGTGGGATGTATCTTAATTGATTGATCACTTGTGTTATGCATATCATTTTATTTATATGATGTTAGCCGCTCTGAGCCCAGCTTTGGCCAGGGAGAGCAGGATACAAATAAATTAATAAAATAATAATAATAATAATAATAGTCGTGTCACGAAGAGTCGGACACGACTGAACGACTGAACAACAACAACAATAATAATAATGCCTATTTATGGAACCTTAAGCTTCCCCACACACAAAAACACACAACGCAATCCTTTCCAATAATAAAAATTTCAATGCTTGGTACAGATATGACATGCAATATAATAAATTCCCACAACTGTGCAGTGTAAACTAAAGCAGGCAAAAGTTATTTTGTTATGAAACCAGTGACCAGAAATGCTTAAGAATTGCATCTGACCACAAGGGTCTTTTGCAAAATCAGAGGCAGTAATTTACCATTGTGTGTGTTAAAATATAAACAATGAAGTAATGGAGAAAGATTTCCACATTTTATCTCCTCTAGCCTCTCTATTGCACTCTGTCGCTTTCTCCTCCACAGCTAATCACCAAATTCTACTCCCATTGAGTAAAATACATGCAGTATCCCCTTTGTGAAGCAACTTCCATGCATGCAACTACAAGTAAGAACGTGCTGATGTCTTTTAGCCCGTGAGTTTTGTTCTAGATGCCGTATCATTTTGGACCGATGGGTTCTTTTATTGACTGTTGTGAAAAACTGCCTTCTAAATATTGGAAATAAATAAATGCATGCACCCTGTGTCCAGAAAAACCCCCGTCTCTGCAAATAATTAAGATGCATACCTAGCGCAGGAGAGCCTGGCTCACCCACTCCGGATGAATCGCTGTAGGAGCTGGGTGTCTGCTCCAGGAGCCTTTTCCGAATGCTGCCTTCAGATCCCTTGCCGTGCACACGGCGCTTCTTATTTTTCACCAGGATCCGGCCCAACAACTCCTGGGGACTTGGCAAAGCTACACCAGGCTGAAGCTGTGGGGGTGGGGTGCGGTGGGTGGAGCAAAATGGAAGATGTCAGCAAGAGCAGGAGATCTTCACAGACTAGGAGACAAGACGGGTACTGATGCCCTCAAGAGATAAATCTATTCACAGAAAGGAAGGAGGTGTAGCTCAGTGGCAGAGCTGTTTTGCATGCAAAAGCCCACAGGTTCACTACCTGGCAGCTCCAAATAAGATCTTGGTCTGAAATCCTGGAGCAGTGCTGCTTGTGAGTGTGGACAACAGTGAACTAGATTAGGGTGGCCCAACTTTTCTTACCATGTGGGCTGCAAGAGCACTTCAACACAGAACCAACTGGCCGCACAATGCCTTGTCGAGCGGGGAGGGGGGGTGAAGCCAAAATTTGACACCGCAGCCCTCACACTGCCTTCCCAAAGTCAGGTAAACAAGGTGCCAGGCTTTGGGAAGAAGGTGCGAGGCTCTGGCCGGGGCCTGATGCTCTCCCACCTCCTTCCCAAAGCCGGGAAAGCACTAATTAGGCTTTGGGAAGGAGGAAGGAGGACTCTAGGACCCTGTCAGAGCCTCACACCTCCTTCCCAAAGCCCAGCGTCTCTGAGTGCTGCATACAGCCCTTGGGACTACCCTGAGCTAGATAAACCAAGAGGATGTATTCACCAGATGCCCATTACTTGATTTGTTTCTCCAGGCCGAACTCTAATTCACTGAAGCTGTCAACTGAGCATGTGCAATGGCTGCCCGAGCCGTACACACCTCAGCTTCACCACAACTTCCGTTTTCAAATCGGATGGAGGCTGGTTTGAGGCAAAGCACATCAGACAGAAGCTACAGCTACAGGGTACCTGTGGATTGTGGCTAACATCAGGTGTACTCGGTTTCAGAAACCAGCAGTGCGAGCGAACTGGAGCCGGATTAACTGGTCACCTGTACACAACCTAAGTAAGGACCGCAGCCGCTCCCAACCAACCCGCCCACATGTCATTCCCCTGGTTGATCTCGCTCCCAGAACACACCGGATATTTATCCAAAGGATCAATAAGGAGAGCGTCCCCAAATATGCTGCGGCAATACTCTGCCATCTTCGCCTGCTGCTTTGCCCTGGGGAAGGAAAACAAGAAACACAGAGGAAAGAAAGGTCATCAGTCACACAGGCCTCTCTGATCATACGGCGCTGTAAGAAGGAGAGGGGCAAGGATGACAGTCTCAGACAAGCCACTGCGGCACTACAACTACTCACGAGTCAACGTGGTTCTCAAATGAGAGGATAACAGGGAAAGGTGAAGTCTTGAAGGCACTTTCAGCAATGGCCTCTATGACTTCCTGTAACAGAGTGAGGCAGGGAAAGGGGTTAAGGCCAGAGTGGGGGATGTTTTCCAGCCTGAGGGCCATATTCCCTTCTGGGCAACCTTCTGGGGGCCACATGCCAGTGGTGGGAGGGGCCTGAGGCAAAAGTGAGCAGAGCAACCTTTGCAAATTTTACTTTTCCACAGTAGGCTGGTGTCTACGCACACACAAGTCCCTCTAGCCTCCATTCTGACAAGCAAGAGGCACATTTGAGCTCAAGAAAGTACAGAAAAAGTGAGATGTGAAGCAAGGCCAGTGAAAGATGTGGCCTGGGTGTGGTATGTGGAGTACTGAGGGCCTGTGGGGGCACAATTAGCCACCAGGCCTGAAGTTCCCCACCACTGGGCTAAGAGGTCAAGAACACTTATTTGCTTACAGAGGTAGAGTTAGAGGTGGGTGGGGGGAGGTTGCTACAATGGACAATAAACTTAAGAGAAAGTTCCCCATCAATATGCTGACATGTTTCAGGAGGATTCTGCTCCCACACCCAGGCCTGGAACAAAAGACTGAACACAGGGATGGGGAGCCTCGCAGCCTCTAAACACGTTGATAGACTACAACTCCCATCATTCCTCACCATTGGGTCATGCTGGCTGCAGCTGATGGGAGCTGGAGTCCCACAGCAGCAACTGGGAGAGCCACAGTTTCTGCTTCCATGACTAAAATGATATCAAGCAGGGCCTGGACCTCTGAGTTCTCACCCTTGTTGGATAACTGGAGCGTCCATGATCAGAAGCAGTTCAGATTTCCACCTGACGATGCCAACCTCGGTCTCATTGGTTGCAAATAAGCCTTTTAAGGTGGTATTCCAAGCTTACCTCAGGAACAGGTGTGGGGAACTGTTGGCCCTTCAGATATTGCTGAACTACAACTCCCATCAGGCCCAGCATGCATGATCGGTGGCCATGCCTGAAGGGAGTTGTGGTTCAGCAACATCTGGAGGGCCAACAGTTTCCCAAGACTTGTTTAAAAAGGACCCTCCAGCTACAGATTTGGGATGTTTCCTCCTCCCAGTTTAAATCGTGAGGGAAAAACACTCCCTTCCAAATAAGTTGCGGGCAAAGGAAGGATATCATCACCTTCACTCCCAAGGAACAGTACTTATTTCAGAAGTCTCTCAGCGTCCCACCCTCAATGGGACTCCTGCTAACTTGGAAGGGGCGCAACAGGCCAAGTAGGCCGCCATTGATCTGTTAAGACATGCTGAAAAACTGGAAATGGCAAACACAGGTAGGGGGGGTGGGCGACCCTTCTGTTGGCCTTGGGGACCCTTGCAAATGGCCAACCGTGCTGAGTGCCAGTTACCTTGAAAGGGATTTCGGTTGTCATGGTGAATCCATGTGTGATGAAGGGCTCCTCGTCTTGGGGGCGCCCCTTCCAGCAGTCCAGCTCAATGCAACGGCAGCCACTCAGCAACACCTGCCGGTACATCTCCACTGAGGAATTGCCTGTCAGCTGCCCAGCTTTTTTGAAGGGAGAGGGAGAAGATGATGGGGAAATGTTAGATGCCTGGGGAGAGGAGAGACACCCAAGCAACGATACCAGAGCTCAAATCCTTAGAAGAGGCAAAATAAAACGTGAAATAAAGAAGGCCAGTAACTTTGAGCACAGAGGAAGACACTTGATTTCCAGCAGGGATGCATTTTCTGCACAGCCGGTCTCGCACAAAACAATTTCACTTCAGGATATAATGAGGAAGAATTGCTCTGCCACAAAAAAGGGCAATCATCTTTCTCAACCCCTATTTTCCTACACCTCCCAGAGTTCCCTGGGACTGACTGTGAAACGACACTTGAGAACTGTAGCTCTGGGGGGGGGGGAGAGAACAGAGGGTCTCCTGACAACTCTCGGCTCCCTTAACCAACTACAGCTCCCAGAAGACTTTGGGGGTAGTGCAGGTGGCAGGCACCCACATTCAGGGCGCGTGTCTCTGTTCGGTGCACATACCTGTGAGGTAGGTATTATGTGAAGAGTTAATAAAGTAGCTGCTTAACGGCTGGGTCATGTCGTCACTTAAATCCAGCTTTTCGGGGGGCACAATGGTGTTCTCTTCTCCCCCCAGGTAGCGGCCAAACCCTTCCATTGACATCTGGTCTGTGGAAGGACAGACGGGGAAAGTAAAGCAGGTTTATAGAGTAGGCAAGAGAAGAGGCACGCTGAAATAAGTGGGGGCAGGACTGTGTTTATCTGTGCCCCACTTTTATTTATTTCATACATCTATACACACACAAACACACACACACACACAACCAGGGGTTGCTCCCCCTGCTCACTCCTCCCAACAAGCCCTTTGCCAACCCTCCTTTTCCCACACCTAACCAAAATGCCCCCTCTTTGCACTTCATTCACCCCTTTGCCTAACCCCCAAGTCCATCCCCACTCCCCTCAGTTTGCTGCAGCCCCTTTTAAAGGAGGGGGGAGGCTCTTCACAGAGCAGTTTGCCAAACCGCTCTAATAACAATAACAATAATTTTATTATTTGTACCCCACCCATCCGACTGGGTCGCCCCAGCCACTCTGGGCGCCTTCCAACATACGCAGAAACACAACAGAACATCAAACATTAAGCACCTTCTCCCTTCTCTTAAACAGCTTGCCTGGGCTGTCTGCCACCCACACTGCTTGCTCGCTCGCCTGCCTGCCATTATACTGGAATTTATTTCTTAACATTATTATTTCTTATCTTTATATACCGCCCTTCATCTCAGAGCGGTTCACGAGATAAAAATGCAGGATAAAAGCACAAAATAAATAGTTAAAATGAAAACTAAATGAAAGAATAACAACAACGCCCCCACCACCACCAAACACATTTAAAAGGCTGTAGAGTATTAATCAGCCAAAGGCCCGGTTGAAGAGGAACGTTTAGTCTGGTGCCTAAAGGTATATAATGAGGGCTCCAGCTGAACCTCCCTGGGGAGGGAGAGCATTCCAGAAATGGGGAGCCACTACAGAAAAGGCCTATTCCCATGCTGTCGCCCTCCGGACCTCTTGTAGAGGAGGCACACAAAGAAGGGCCTCAGGGGAGGACCTCAGGGTCCAGGTCAGTTTATATGGCGAGAGGTGGTACCTTGAGCTATGAGGTCTTTAACATGCAACAGCCATATTTTGCATGCATATAGGTAGGTATAAAGGTAAAGGGTAAAGGGACCCCTGACCATTAGGTCCAGTCGCGGATGACTCTAGGGTTGCGGCGCTCATCTCGCTTTATTGGCCGAGGGAGCCGGCGTACAGCTTCCGGGTCCTGTGGCCAGCATGACTAAGCCACTTCTGGCGAACCAGAGCAGTGCACGGAAACGCCGTTTACCTTCCCGCCGGAGCGGTACCTATTTATCTACTTGCACTTTGATGTGCTTTTGAACTGCTAGGTTGGCAGGAGCAGGGACGGAGCAACGGGTGCTCACCCCGTCATGGGGATTTGAACCACCGACTTTCTGATCGGCAAGCCCTAGGCTCTGTGGTTTAACCCACAGCGCCACCTGCGTCCCTATATAAAGGTAAAGGGTAAAGGGACCCCTGACCATTAGGTCCAGTCGCGGACAACTCTGGGGTAGGTATATACACTCTGTAATACATGAACACACCCACACACCCACACAAGAATAGACATAAACACCCACCCACACATACACACAATATGTATACACGTCCCTGCTTTATATCTATTTACACAAACACACCCAAAGACAAATGAAACTAAAAAACAGTAACGGCCCTACAGTACAGTACAAAACAATACCTCCTGCCCAGTCCCAAAAACAAAAAAATTGAGCAGCACATTTTAAAAACATCTGCCACCGCCTCCACCCACTCTGTATTTCTCCATAATCACCACCACCACTTGCATATCCCAGCCCAAATTCTGGAGAGGGCGGGGAGGGGGGCTCACCACGCTGCTGGAACTGTTGGTTGGGCTCATACTTGTTGATTAGCTGGCGCACCTGCTCCCGAGTCAGTGGCGGGTAGAGGATCTCGTTGAGACGGGGGTCTCTTTGCTTCTGGTTGATAAAGTCCATCAGCTGGTCCAGACTGAGGTAAGGCTTCCCCTTGGCTCCGCTGTTTGCAAAGGAACAATCAGAGGGAAGGCAGAACAATGGCGCTTTGGCCGGTTCCAAAATTTGCAACTGATAAAGGAGGCACCCCCGCCCCTTAGAATTAACAGAACAGAACAATTCATTATTGCCCAAGCCAATTCACGTAGTCACCTGAGAGACTTCAAAAATGCAAGCCAAACCATTCGTGCCGAAAACAGGAAGCTTGGGCAACATCAGGTTGGGAATTCTGGCCACACTGAAAGGGCACCAAGAACTACCAACCCAGAACTACCTAGAGCAGTGATCTTCAGCCTTGGGTCTGCAGATGCTGTTGGACTACAACTTCCATCATCCATAGCTACCTCAGCCAATGGTCAGAGACAATGCGATTTGCAGCCCAAAAGCATCTGGGAACCCAAGGCTGAAGGAAAGTGGTCTAGAGGAGAAATGGGGATTTGTGGTCCAAAAACATCTCAAGGGCTACAGCTCCCATCAGTCACAGCCAGCACAACCAACGGTCATGAAAGATGGGCATTGTAGTAGCCCTACATGAGCAGGGGCTCATGTCTCACCTCACCCCAATATAGGGCACTTCCATACTGGTGCTTTTTTGTGAGTGTATTCTGCAGCATGTCATTGACGCAACAACAGTATGTTTGTGGTGGATATATACTGGACTGTCCGCACGTCATTCCCTTTTATTAGTTGTTCTGTAATGCTTCCCATCTGGAACGACACTCTTGCATTATAGCGCAACGAAAGCAGGGTGAAACCTCCCCCCAGAATGTTTGCAGAGTGTATAAAGTTACAGGATCTCAGCAGGGAGTTAAGGGATTGGAAACAAGCAGTGTGTCCGCCCTGAAACGGTACAAACAGGCACAAACAGTACTGGAAGTGGGATTGCATATAACCACTCCGATCCCATCATCACAAATTATCATCGGAGCACAATGAAAAGGACAATTGGAGAGGCCCCACAGAACACTAACATGAACATTGCTTATTCGGGATGGCATCTTGTTTAATCAGGATTATATTGGTTTTTGTGTAACTGTTTTGGCTAACATTTGCATAATCTGTTATCAAACAGAGGAAATATAAAGACACGCTGTACTCTTTTCCACAGTAATCCTCAAAACAAGAGACCAAGTCCGTTTCCTCGCTTCAGATACCCTGTCCTTCCACACCACTGTCCCTGCCCCCCCCCCAGCTCTCCTTTTACTCACATTTCCAGCAAGATCTTGTCTATGTCTGGGCGAAGGCAAAGCTTGTTCAGGAAGCGTTCAAAGATCTCCAGGGTGAACTCTTCAGGTTTGATAGATTCGCTCTGGGGAGCCGGAGAGGAATAAATAAATAAAAGTAAGAAAGACAGTGTACCCCAGAGAAAACACTACAGTTCTGGGGAGGCCGGGTGAGGGTCAGGGAGGAGGCGGAAGAAGAGAAGGAAGAAATCAGAGATAAGAATGGAGTCAGGGAGTAAGGCTGGCTTTATGGCAGCAAGACCAAGATTCAGGAGGGAGGGATGAGGAATGCTGGAAAAGGGAGGAGAAGGTGAGCAGGCAAGAAATCAATACATTTTTTAAAAAAAGAAAAGACATACCCTGTTAAAATTAAGACCGCAAGACTCCAGGGCCGTCTCCACCCGCTTTTTGTCAGCTGAGAACATTTTCAAGATGCTACAAAAGGAAGGAAATGGGAAGCTCTTTATCAGACTTGCAGAGCTAATGAAGGTGGGAGCAACAAGCCAGACATGTCGGAAGGAGACCAGCAAAACAGAAATTGGCCAAAAAAGGAAGAACATACGCTATACAAAAGGAAGGGTAGCCAAGGCAGTGCCTTCCAGATGTTGTTGGACTACATGTCCCATCATCCCCAGCCGCTGGACATGCTGGCTGGAGCTGCTGGGGCTTGGAGTCCAACCATTTGTGGAGTGTACCATGTTGACTATCCTGGAACTAAGCTTTTTTTAAAAAAGAGAGAGAGAGAGAGAGAGAGAGAGAGAGAGAGAGAAGCAAAAGGCATCCTGACTGGGGTATTTAAACAGATACAGGTCAAAGGCCACCTGGGGCCAAAGGGCAGGGGGAAGGAAATTAAGCTTCAATGGAGCTGATGGGCGTGGGGTGGAGAATTTCCTTATCAGGTTGTGGCCTACTGGTGTGCACTCTCCAGTTTCCCTCTGTCTATTTCGCAGACTGCACATGCAAAGAGCGAAAGCAGCTGTTATTCACAAGGAAGCAGGCCTTCCTGCTGGGGCACCCACTAGAGAGTCAGACAGCTGCTTCAAGGAGCCATCTGGAGTGCCAGCCCCTCAGCAGGTCTCCAAAAGTAAACCCTGCCCAACCACACATCCCTGGGCACTGTTTCAAACTGGTAAATCTTCAGGAGGGGCAGCTGCCCTTGCAATCAGGGATGTAAGGAGGCACCATTTTCAGTTCCATCCTGCATTTGCTGGATGTTTCTGTTCTGCTGCAGTTCGCTTCCTCTACAAGCTACGTTATTTGTCTTGCCGGCCTCTATGGCAAAATTACGCACTTTAAATAATTAAATTATTGTTGTCATTATAGTATTCCACCTTATTTGTCTCGCCGTCCTCTATGGCAAAATTACGCACTTTAAATAATTATGTGGTTGTGTAATGATTACTTAAATTATTGTTGTCATTATAGAATTCCACCTTATTCATTGCAACACAAAGGAAATGCAATGCAAATCGGGGGCGGGGATGGCGAGAACGTAATCAATTACGTATCATTTACAGACTGAAAGCAAAAATGGCGAATACAGATCCTAATTGCCAATTCGATTTCCATTCCAGACATGAGACACATAAGAGGGACACCTGCAACTTCTGCTCCCATTTCCATTGGAATTCTCTGACATGGCTGTTTGCAATGCCCACTTGGAGTTGAAGGGTGGGCTATAAATAGAAATAATCTCTCTTTAGAGATGGAGTGACACCTCTCTCTGAGCAACAGACCCTAGAAGCCGAACCTTCATCAGGGGCACCACACAGAACGTGGGCCTCAGGACAGAAGAGGGAGCAAGCACAGCTGTTTTGTAGGTGAAAATATAACCTTACTTCTTGACAGGGATCCTTGCATCCTGATTGACCTGGATCTTGAGCCGAGTGTACCTGTGAGGTTATAACTGAGAGTCAGCTGTTTGGCACAAATTTGCTTTCCCTCCTACTAACCTATGCAAGACAGCATGGACAGGGCTGTCCAGCTCAGTCGAGAGAGCAAAGGATCATTGTGTCCCTCCCACAACTGTGATAAGGTATTTTAATTCATTATGACTGTCCCCTTTCAAGCAACGGAGCCCCACCAGCCCTTACAGCAGGCACGGAAGGTATTTGGCCCTCCAGATGTTACCAAAATACAACAGTTCAGCACTATATGGAGGGCTGAAGGTTCACAACACATATCTTACAGGTAAATAGGTAGAACATCCTATACTTCGGCCTGAGCCAACAACAAGAAGCCAGCAAAACAAACCACAAAGACCAACCACACCAGAGGACACAAATCCAGAGGGACATGGGAAGCTGCCTCATCCCAAGTCAAATCACTGGTCCATCTAAGCTCAGTATTGTCCACATTGCCTGGCAGTTGCTCTTTGGAGTTTCAGACAGGGGTCTCTCCCAGGCCTACCTGGAGGGGATGATACTAGGGACTGAACCCACAACCTTCTGCACGCAAGGCAGACGCTCTGTCACTGAGCTGTGGCCCTTTCCCAGGAGTCTCTACCCTGTTTAAAAATGGTAGAAAGTCGACTCACGCTTTTTGCAGGAAGGTGTTCCGCGAGGCGTTCTGAGCCAGGATGTTTGTGGATAGTTTGAACAGCTCCTCAGTCCACAACTAGAAAGGAGAGGAGAGGCAGAGGAAGAAAAGGGTGAGGCCAGCCGCTCTCATCTGCCCTTCCCCATCCCATTGGCACACTCAGGCCTAACGCTCCAGCCCATACCCTCGAGTTCGGATCATTAACCAAGTTTGGCATGGTTGAAAAGAAAAGAAAAAAGCTGTATCATTTGGAGCTTTTGAAGTTACAGAAAAAGTGTTGTATTTATATTTATTGGCAACATTTTTGCACCTTCTAAGCAACTTACACACTAAAAAGAAAACAATGACAACATTAAAATAAGATAAAAGCAGCTATAAACAAAAAATAAAATACTCAACCAGCAATATATTTAAAAGGAACAAGTCCTACCCGCCCCACTTAAAAGAAGAGCACAGGAAAGGTCACGAACATAATTATCCTCCCAATTAGAAACCATTAAGCCTGGGCAAATAAGAATGCTTTTTGCCTGGTGCCTAAAAACAGACAGTGATGGCACCAGGTGTGCCTCCCTGGAGAGAGCATTCCACAAACAGGGAGCCACCCTTGAAGAGACCTGGTCTTTTTGTCTCCCATGCCTCTCTTGGAGGGGACGCAGATGATGTGTGTTTTAAGCCAGTAATGTATACACAGCCCAACTTAGGCCCACCAATTTCAACAGGTTTGCTCGGAGTGAGATTTAGCCAGCTATGATTCAAGGAAAGATGCAAGAGAGAGGCTTATAAATTGTGCACAGTATTGTTATTTAAATGGATATTCCCATCAGTCCTAGCAAGTGTGGCCAATAGCCTGGGATGATGCGAGTTTTAGATCAGCAGAGCCTGCAGCCTCCCAGCAGTTTACAAGGTCAGTTTGCTTCAAAACACCCACTCAAATTCCTCAACCATCTCTAAGAGAAGTGGCTACTACTGGCATATACACCCCCCCCCAAAAGTGCACTCTTAATGATATTATTGAATATTTCAGTTTTTTTATTCTCTCTCCTCCTCCATAAATTGGTTTTAGAAACCAGGACTGGGTTAGTGCAGGGGGAATACAGGTATTGACAAAGGAACAGGAACAGCAGCCAAAAACCAGAAAGAATATGGATACCTATCCTTACAGCATCAGTGACAAAGCTAAATAAAAAATAAAAAAAATCCATCCAGTAGCACCTTAGAGAACAACTAAGTTTGTTCTTGGTATGAGCTTTCGTGTTTTTATTTTGTTTTGACTATGGCAGGCCAACACAGCTACCTACCTGCAACAGTGACAAAGCTGTAAATTAAAGCCAATTATAAACCAAGATTGATTAAGCAACAGAACTGTAAGCGCATTAGAGGAACAAGGTCAAAGCCTCAAAACTGGGGATGGCCATTCATTACAAGACACTAGTGAAGGGAGGTTGTTTTGTATTCTCCAGCCTGCGATCATTTGTGATCTGTGAAAGTATCTAGCAGGTTCAAACAACTGGATTCTGGGTTAGTTCTTCTCTGGGGGTGGAAAGTCTGGTGCTCTCCAGATGTTGCTGAACACCACCTCCCATCATCCCTGACCATTGGCCAGGCTGGTTGGGACTGATGGGAGTTGGAGTCCAATCCCACAGGTTCCTCCTGGGGCTGCTCTGAGCATACACTCCCAAGTGCACAGTTTGCAAGGAGTGTGAAAATGAAGTGTCAGGCAGCTGTTCTGCAGCACCCCACAAAATAAAAAACAAAAAATGACAAAGCAGTTTCTGGAACCTGGAAGATAAGCGTAGTTTATCACAACATGGTCTATTTGCAGATTAATTCATACAGATTTATCATATAGATTTACCTTATTTGTCCCACGCACTGGTTGCCAGTCCAGGCCCAATTCAAGTTGTTGGTGCTAGATCCAAGTACCAAGAAGACAGCCTCACACAGTATCAGCCATCTCAGATCCTGTGACTCGCAGGTGAGGCCTTGGTGGTGGTACTGCCACCAACTGGGAGCTGCCCAGTTAGCACTCCCCTATGAAAGGGCCTTCCTGGTGGTGGCCCCCTGCTTGCGGAATGCCCACCTTGGTGTGCAGAGTCTGCCTCCTTCCATATCAACATTCGTGATGTATTTAGAGACATTCCTGTTCACTCAGGCCAAAAGATACATTTCCTGGCAACCCTGAAATCATTGGCTGAGATAATTTGTTTTACTGCTTTTAATGATATTGTTTTAATGATGCATTTGCTGCCCTGGGCTCCTTTGAGAGGAAGGGGAGGTTATAAATTGAACAAATAGTGGTAAGCAACAACGGAAGCAGCCGCAATGCTGGAAATGGGATGCTAAGGCACTTATATGAAGATGAATAATCCATCTCGAACAGAAGAACCTCCTTCATCCTTTAACGGAAGTTTACTGTGTGGCGAAACCTTCCAGATACTGGCTCCATTTGCACTGTACATTGACAGCAGCCTCATGCCATTTTAAACAATCATGGCTTCCCCCCAAAGAATCCTGGGAACTGTAGTTTAAAATTGCTGAGAGGTGTTAGAAGACTCCTATTCCGCTCACAATTCCCAGAGTTCCCTGGGAAGAGGGGCCAATTGTTAAACCACCCTGGGAACTGTAGTTCTGTGAGGGGAATGGGGGAGGGTCTCCGAACTACAGCTCCCAGGATTCTTTGGGGGAGGCCATGATTGCTTAAAGTGTTATACATAGTGCAGATGGGGCCATTGTTGGGGTTCAACCTCTCAGCTACCCTAACCACCAACCATGCTGGCTGGGACTGGTGGGCACTGAAGTCCCATTATCATCTGGCAGGGCCATAGGTTCACCCTTGTATTAAAGAACTGTTGCTTTCTCAAAAAAAAGAAAGAAAGAAAAGAGTTAAGTGTGATACTCCTGCCCTACCTTGGCCGTATCATCCGGAACGACTGCCATGAAGTTGAGGAAGCTGACGTTGACAAAGTCTGGGCCATGCACAACCGTCACCAGCATCTCCTCGGGCCGCTGCTCTGCCCCACCAAAACCAAGAATCTCCCGGATCTTCGGGTCCTACAGAAGTCACAGTGCAAAGGAGAGAAGTTAGCCTGACTGGCACCAACGGCATTCCCAACCCTAGATGCCTAGCGAATGCCGTTAAACACACACTCTTTGTGTTATGGAAATAGCAGCCTGGGACCTGGGAAGTTAACTCTCTTCCCTCTGCCAGGGTGCCAACAAAAACAACCTCTCTGGAACTGCATTTCACAGAAAGCTCCCGTTTCAAGCTTCCCTTGAAATGCAAATAGCAGCTTCAGAGGAGGGACAAGGAAAATCTTTCCATTTCGCTTTCTCTTGGTTTCTCATTTTTCCCATCTTTAAATTCACATCACTTACTTTTCCAAAAGCCCTCTTGAAAGTTACTCAGCATTTTAGTGCATGTTCCTCCTAATAAAGACATATTTATGTATGCAGTTCTGCCTAATATGCATATTTTTTTACAAAGCAGTTTCCGCTAGTATTGTGCAATTTTGTATGTTACTTTCACTAATATTTGTACTTCAATGGACAGTTTACCCCCAGTTTAAGCAGTTTTTGTACATACTGCTTAGCTGGAGAGCGGCGCTGCAAAATCTGGAGATGTGCTAAGGTTAAAGGACGTCTGTGTTGTCAGTTTTCACATTGCTTCAGAAAGTGTGAATTGGGTGAAGTTTGCCGTGCAATGCAAACTGAACCAAATTGCTCCTCGGTCCCTATTTCACAGAGGAGTTTTTAAGGTATCACTCAGTGGAGAAACAGTGGTCACTGTGCTTTGTGCCTAGATGGTCCCAGTAAAAAAAGATCTCGGAAAGTATCCTGCGGCACAATGGGGTTAGTGTGTGTGTGGCTGTTAACCAGAAGGTTGGTGGTTCGAGCCCACCCAGGGATGGCTGTGGGCAGGATTCCTGCATTGCAGAGGGTTGGAGGAGTAGATGACACTTGGGGCCCTTTCCAGCTCTACAACTCTATGATTTCATGATTCTATCTATTAGAGACCCCAGAGAGTCACTGGCAGGAATACAGGCAGCACAGCAGCCCAGGGCTACATTCACACCATACATTTAAATCAGTATCATATTACTTTAGATTGTCATGGCTTCCCCCAAAAAAATTCTGGGAGCAGCCATTTGTTAAGGGTGCTGAGAGCTGTGAGGAGGTCCCAGTTCCCTTCACAGAGCTACAATTCCCTGTGAGGACATTTTGATTGTTAAAGAACTCTGGCAATTATAAGTACTGGGAGTGGAAAAGCGATCAGCCAGCAACTACAGCTTCCAGATTTTTTGGGGGAAGAACCCATGGCTGTTTAAAGGGACACGGGTGGCGCTGTGGGTTAAACCACAGAGCCTAGGGCTTGCCGATCGGAAGGTCGGTGGTTCGAATCCCCGCAACGGGGTGAGCTCCGGTTGCTCGGTCCCTGCTCCTGCCCACCTAGCAGTTCGAAAGCACGAAAGTGCAAGTAGATAAATAGGTACCGCTCCAGGCGGGAAGGTAAACGGCATTTCCGTGCGCTGCTCTGGTTCACCAGAAGCAGCTTAGTCATGCTGGCCACATGACCCGGAAGCTGTACGCCGGCTCCCTCGGCCAGTAAAGCGAGATGAGCGCCGCAACCCCAGAGTCGTCCGCAACTGGACCTAATGTTCAGTGGTCCTTTTACCTTTAACACTGCTTTAAGCGTATGGTAGGAATGTGGCCTAGGTAGACTGACCAACAGGCTTGGTTCAAAACAGCTCTGTGTATGGCAGAAACCTGCAGCTCTTCAATGTTGCTTGAACTGCAGCTCCCATCATCCTTCACCACTGACTATGCTGGCTAGGGCTGATGGGATTTGGAGTCCAACTACCTCTGCAGGGCCACAGGCTTCCCCGTGCCTGGTGGAAGGGAATCACCGTTACCTTTGGTAGCTTGGCATAGCGCCCAGTTCGAGTGTCACGGATACAGCTGATGTCCAAAACGTCAACTTCCTGAGAGGGGAAAGAGACAGAGAAAGAGAGACAAAGAGAGAGAGAGAGAGTTCTTGTCACTTAGTGCTCTTTATTAGCAGAAACTGCATATTTCCAACAGCCTTCTCCACTAACGAGAACTGCGAAACGTGTTAATTAGGTTAGATAATGAGGTCTCTTCCCTCCGCGGCAAGTAATGTATTAATTTTAGCTCCTTTTTTGCCAGTTGCCATATTTCATACAACAGACGCTTACTTTTGCATAATTAGTTTAAGGAGAGTGTGGTCGGGGGAGGGGGGGGAAGACGCCAAAACAACAACAACAACACACATTTGTATCCATTATATTTTGCTTGCAGCTACCCATTAGAACAATTTGCCGCTTTGTGTTCAGGAGTCATAATGCAAAAACCTACTTTCCTGCTCTCTCTGTAATGGAACCAGAAGGAAACAAATTTTAATTTTATTGTACTAGCTTTCCATTAATTACCACTGTGAGTTTGCGGCTTTTTGTGAAGTCCTTAAAACTTTAAGAACATAAGAAGAGTCTGGCTGGATTGAGCCAAAGGCCCTCAAGATGCTCATGGGAAGCACACAAGCAAGACCTGAGTGCTCTCTCCCGAACTTGGGATTCCCGGCAACTGATACCCAGAGGCATATTTCCTCTGACAGTGGAGAGAGAACACAGCCATCATGTCTAGTTTTGGGTTGTTGTTGTTATAGTTGTTGTTCAGTCGTTCAGTCGTGTCCGACTCTTCGTGACCCCATGGACCAGAGCACGCCAGGCACCCCTATCCTCCACTGCCTCCCGCAGTTTGGCCAAACTCATGCCAGTCGCTTCGAGAACACTGTCCAACCATCTCATCCTCTGTCGTCCCCTTCTCCTTCTTTCCCAACATCAGGGTCTTTTCCAGGGAGTCTTCTCTTCTCATGAGGTGGCCAAAGTACTAGAGCCTCAACTTCAGGATCTGCTCTTCCAATGAGCACTCAGGGCTGATTTCTTTAAGGATGGATAAGTTTGATCTTTTTGCAGTCCATGGGAGTCTCCTCCAGCACCATAATTCAAAAGCATCAATTCTTCGGCGATCAGTCTTCTTTATGGTCCAGCTCTCACTTCCATACATTACCACTGGGAA
The DNA here is from genome assembly GCF_009819535.1 of Lacerta agilis. Lineage (NCBI taxonomy): Eukaryota > Metazoa > Chordata > Lepidosauria > Squamata > Lacertidae > Lacerta > Lacerta agilis. The sequence goes on along the minus strand of NC_046328.1, from coordinate 28,939,792 downwards.
AACCATAGCTTTAACTATACGGACCTTTGTCGGCAAGGTGATGTCTGCTTTTTAAGATGCTGTCTAGATTTGTCATTGCTTTCCTCCCAAGAAGCAGGCGTCTTTTAATTTCGTGACTGCTGTCACCATCTGCAGTGATCATGGAGCATGGTTTTGGGTACCTTTCCTCAATTATGAGCACTCTTTTTAAAAAAAGTCACTAGCCTTTTTACTTGTAGAAGTAAGAGAGAAGATGCACACAAGTTATTCAACCCAATTTCTTAGCTTAATACTCAATAAACCATTTCCATTCCTTTCTAAAAAAGTTTGTTGTCCTGATTTCTTATTCTTCCAGTAAGTTTCTCCATTTCTGCCTATTAGTTTCTGTATCAATTCTTCTTTTGTCGGGACCTCTTCATCGTTCATCCTTCAGGCAACAGGGCAAATAACATTCTTTTGGGCAAATAACATTCTTGCAGCTGTAGTCGCATACATAAATAAATCCCTATACTGCTTGGGTAGTTCTAATCCCATAATTCCCAAGAGAAAAGCTTCTGCGGTTTTCTTACGAATGTTATCTTACACATCTTTTTCAATTCATTATTCATCATTTCCCATTAAGCTTTAACCTTATTACAAGACCACCACATATGAAAAAGCTGCATTCTTTCACTTTACATTTCCAATGCTGATTCGACTTTGATTTATACATTTTTGCCAATCTACTAGGTGATGGGTACCATCTATATAGCATTTTCATATAATTTCCTCTTAAACTATAACATGCTGTACATTTTATATCCGCATTCCATAACCGTTCCCATGCTTCCATTTCTATGTTATGACCAATATCTATTGCCCAGTGTATCACTGATGATTTCACTTGTTCATCTTTTGTCTCCCATTCCAATAAAATCTTGTACATTTCAGACAACACTTTAACATTACAATTTAACAGTTCTCTCTCTGATTGTGATAGTTGTTCTCCTAAGCCCCGCTTCATATCCTTTTTAAATATTTCATTCAAATGATTATATTGTAACCATGTTGTTAACATTCCTGGTAATTCCCTAAACTCTTTTAAAGTCTGTGCAAGTCCTATTCTTGCCAATAAAGAGTTAACTCGAATGTGTATGGTGTGATTTATTGCTGGCTCGCTCCTGTCATGGGCATTTAGAGGCATATTGTCTCTAAAAGAGCCCAGCCTCCTCCTGAACTCACATGGCTTCCCCTATCCGAGGTCCTCCTCCCGCATGGCCAAAAAAGAGCATGGAAACTTTGGCTTTTAGTTAAGCATAGCTTGCTGTGTTGCCTAAACTAGAAATTGTGGTTAACATTGCCTATGAGTAGTAAGCAAAGTACTTCATGGTATTGAAGTCAGCATGATTTGCACCTAATCCTAGGTGACGCTAACCACAGTTTGTTGGTTTGGGTGAACTGACAAACCACGATTAACCAAAAATGGAAGCTGCGTTGGAGGGGAGGAGAAGAGAGTATTGCAGGAGCCTAGGGTGAAGTCAGCCTCATTCGTGTTTGTGACTTCATGGCTGGATTGCTGCAATGCACTCTGTGTGGGACTTTGCTCGTGCTGAATCTGGGAAGCTGCAGTTAAGTAAAGAAGGCTGCAGCAAGGTTGCTGGCAAGAGTGAGACTTTGTCATCATACGACACCTCGGCTCAGAGATCTGCACGGGTTGCCCGTTTACTACCGGGCCAAGTTCAAGGTGTTGCTGTTAGCACAAAGTCCTTAACAGCTTGCAACCAATTTACTTTCAGGATCGTCTTACTCCATATATAATACCTATTCGACTGCTTCCTTCTGTGAAATTGGGACTCCTACAGGTGCCACGTAATACTCATTCTGCAGTTGTAATAAATCAATCTTTTGCGTGTGGCAGCAGCACCTACACTTTGGAACTCCCTGCCTATTGACACCAGGCAGGTGTTTTCACTATTGTCTTTTCAACACTTGCTTAAAATGTTTTTGTTTAGGCGAGCCTATTCAAACATGTAGGATACTGAAATTCATTTTAAACTCTTTTGCTTAAACAATATATAGAGGATAGTATTATATATATATATATACTGTCTTTTCTCTGTTTTATTTTATTGTCTTTAATTTTAAGTCATAACTCAGAGGCTTTATTACAATCAAGTTGTATAAATGTTATGAAATATAAAAATAAAGTAAAATGAAATGAAATGAAATAAAACAGAATGAAATGGAATACACTGACTTTGCAGACGCTCTCCAGGATTTCAGGCAGGGAAGTGGTAGACTCTCCTTCATTGGAGGTTTTTAAACAGAGGCTGTGTGGGCATCTGCCAGGGATTCATTATCTGTGATTCCTGCATTGCAGGGGGGGTTGGACTAGATGACCCTTGAGGTCCCTTCCAACTCTACAGTTCTGTGATCCTGCCATTCTATGATGCTCTCAAAGCCCCGCTTGGAGATGCAGGGGAATGAACCTGGGACCTTCTGCATGCAAAGCAGATTCTACAGCCCTTCTCCCATATACTGCAGTCCTAACACTGGGGTCAGATGAGCTGGCATTTCCTGCACGCCCCCAACAGACAACAGAGTGCTTTGATTTCCCTTTCTCCAAGACATTCTGCTAGGCACGGCCTCTCTCTTTTTCTCCCCCCCCCCCTTTCAGTTCCCTTTTTGCCATTCAAGCAGCTCGGGCTGTATATATAGCTACTTAAGCTAACTGTTTTGTCCTGGGCGGCTGCCAGATGCAAAAGAGCTTTAACCACAGGGAAATTGTGTGGTAGCAGTAAAAGAAGGAGGAGGGGGGGTGGCAGGAAACAGGGCTTCCCTCCAACCAAAAGGAAATTGCTGTTAGGCGTTGGAGTGGGTAGGAAGACAGGATCAAGAGAGCTCACCCAAAGAGGAAGGACTTGGGGGTGCAGGAGGTGGAGGGGGGGAGGAGGAATAATTTCTCCTGGGGCTCAAGCATCCCATGCGAGCCATAAACCCTTGAAAGACATTGCCATTGCTTCTCACGCAGCACGGCAGAGAGGGAAATGCATCCATAGAGGGGCTTATCTTTTAAACCAAGAATTCAATGGTTTCAAAACAGCACTAGACAAATTCACGGAGACGGCTATAGCTATAAATACTGCTTCCAGTGTGTGTGTGGGGGGGTGGTTAGATAGCAGGCCTTGGGACGCCAGTTGCTGGGAATCACAAGTGCTGGGGGAAGGGTCCTGCTCGTGGGCTTCCCAGAGCCATCTACCACATCCCCACTATTATGCCTCTTTGATAGCCATCAATACTTCCCCAGAATCCTGGGGGATTTGTTATGGGAGCCCAGAGTTGTTAGGAAACTCTATAACTCCCTTCGCAGCGCTACAATTCGCAGAGTTCAAGGAAAGAAGGGTTGATATAATTCCCCACTCTGGGAATTATAACTCTGTGGGTGGTTTCTGTGACGGACACCCAGCCCTTTAAACGTGCTGGAAATGTATGGCACGTACGGAACCTTGAGAGCACAGATTCACATCTGGCCACCAAGCTCACTGTATGCAGCACAGGTCAGCCATTTCCTCTCTTTCAGTCTAACCTACCCAGCAGGGATGTTAGGAGGATTACAGGCAGCGTTAAAAGTTGAGACGTGAATGCTAGGAGCTAAATGGCACCTTAAACCTAGGTTATGGGCGCAACATCGGAATGTCTACACGCGCTTTTTTTATAACAAGAACACAAAGCTTGCTGCTAAAATGTTATGTTCATTTTCCACATGGTTTAGTCCTTTCCCTGCCTGCCCCCCTAATACACTTTAAGAGGGTCTCTTCTCTAGTTTTCAGAGAGTAGCTGGAAGTGGGGAGGCAGAAAAAGGTCCTCTTTTCCTTCCACTCTGCAGTTTTAATCGGAAATCTTAAGACGCAGTACTGCACCCCCAGAGCTCAGAAACTGCTTGCGCTGATGAAATTCCCTGTCACAAAATGTTCCTAGAACAATGGGAGTTTCGAACGCTGATTATAGGGGAGGCGATTGTATACTCCACCATTAAACTTCTGGGAGGGTTTGGGAGTCTTTTTGAGAAAAATGTTAGGGCCACTTCGGAAAAAGTCGCATTCAAGTTGCAACCTGCCCTACTGGTGTCAATGCACGATGAACTCTGGGCCGTTACTGTCTGTTACAAGTACTGAGGTACAACGGCCAAGTTTTGGGGTGCAGGTCTCCGGAGGATTCATTATGAAGCCGGAAACACAAAGGAAGCAATTGGGACAGGAAGGAGAGCAGCAGCCGCTGTTTCAATCAGTTTTTTTATTTTCTTTTTAAAAAACCCACTCCCTCCCTTTCCGCCTCTCTCCCTCTCTTTGGCTCCCACCCCAGAATTCTTGCCAAACCAGCTTAACGACTCAAAAGGCATTGACAAGAGAGTGGAATGAACAGCCCGGGCCTCTGCACATATCACTCCTTCCCCTGGGGCCAGTGAACTGCACGCAACCCCAAAGCTGGGTGCCCTGTACTTTCAACACCTTCCAGCAAGGGGCGCTTGGAGAACTCCACTATCCAGCCACCCAGCGCCATCCCCAAGTCACAGGCAAGCAACCACATGCAAGCCCATTTAAAGCACTTGGCTTCCCCAAAAGAATCCTGGAAACTGTATTTTGTTGGGAGTGCTGGGAATGCTGCTGCAGCGAGTGATAGACTACAGTTCTCAAGATTTGGGGGCAGGGATGTGCTTCTGAGGTACAGAGTGCACACAGATAGACGCAGACATGCACACACCCTCGCAATGTCGCCGACCTCAAAAGATAAAGGACATGCTCATAAGCGCCCAAGAGTTTCCGGGCTTGGTCACCCGTCACAAGTGATAAGAAGCTTAACTTTTAAAAAACGAAATGCATATAAATAAAAATGCAGTTTGAAGAGGCTGGATGGGAGGGAGGAAGGGAGAGAGAGAGAGAGAGAGAGAGAGAGAGAGAGAGAGAGAGAGAGAAGAGACAAACAGAAAGACTTCTAAAAGCAGAGTGCATATATCTACCATATTTGGGCCAGTCCAGTAGAGGAAAAATCCTTTAGGGTCAACCCGTAAGGTCACCAGAGTCCGGCTTGTTGGTTCCTAGGAATAGAGGAAGGGGGGGGGAGAGAGAGAGAACAGTCAATACTCTTCCACCAAGTCATAGATGACAACTTTCCCAAAATTGTTTATTATATGTTGATCTCCTCTGTTTTCTGCAACTCACAGGGGTCTCCCACTCAAGGGACAGGTCCAGTACACAACTGTCAGCTTCGGAGATTTGCCAGCTGTGTGCCAGGAGCCATCAGGCAGTACTTTTAAACAACAACAACCTATTACTTGTGAAATTTATATAATCCACCTGGCCCCGGGATGGCAGACAATTTTTAAAAAAACAAACCCTCCAACTTTAACATCTTGAAAATCGTCTTTAAAACAATTCAGAAACAGACGCAAACAGGGAAGGATCTTTACATAAAAGGCATGTTGGATGAGGAAGGTCTTCAGGAGGCACCAGCAAAACCACCTTCCTAATATTTAGCAGGAGGGAATTGCAAAGGGTAGGTGCCAAAACCCTAAAGGCCCAATTCCTACATTCTGTGGGAATGGGCCTCCTGGTGAGATGGCATTTGCAAGGCATAATGATCAACTAGGTTTATAAGGGATGGAAGCTTCAGGCCTGATTGCTGTAATGTGCTTTACCTGGGGCTGCCCTTGAATTCGCTCCAGAAGCCACAGCCAGTGTCAAAGGGCCAACATACAGTTCATTTAATTTTATTTAACAGAATCCCTGCTCCTGCCAAGCTAGCAGTTTGAAAGCACGTCAAAGTGCAAGTAGATAAATAGGTACCGCTCCGGCAGGAAGGTAAACGGCATTTCCGTGCGCTGCTCGGGTTCGCCAGAAGCAGCTGTCATGCTGGCTACATGACCCCGAAGCTGTACGCTGGCTCCCTCGGCCAGTAAAGCGAGATGAGCGCTGCAACCCCAGAGTCTTCCGCGACTGGACCTAACGGTCAGGGGTCCCTTTACCTTTACCTGTATATATTGCTTAATCACCGAAATCTGTAAGCAGCTTGCATACAATATATAGCATAAAAACAATAAAAACAAGCTCACCTTAAACCACTTTTTGAAAAATGTAAATCAGACTGTTTAAAAAATTATTAAATAATTATGATGATGTAGTGAAACAGATGTCTACACGTGTGGGGGCGCTTTCTTGAATGAAAAAGGCTTTTAGCAGGTTCAATGACGAATTTACATGCATCCACACACATTGCGCCGAACACAGAAGTGACTTTTAAAACGGCAAAAATGGCCCAGAAAGGACGAAAAAGGCACAAAACCAGCACTTAGCTATCCCACAAGCCTTTGCACCGACCTTTGAGGCCTGTAGAGAGTTGGGAGTTTGAGCAAGTAGGTTTGGAGGGAGCGCTGCTGTTTTTTAAAGGGCGTTTCAACAGTTTCCAGAGGTTTAGAAGGTGTCTGCCGGCTTTTCCAATGGCGTTTCTAATATAGGCGATTTCACGTAAATGCTCAATGCCTTGGAACATAACCGCCACATAAACTGGGAGTTGCCTGTACAGCGAGGGCAGTTGCTTTTGGGGGCAACCCACAGATAATGCCTCTGCTGAAAGTGTTGCACTGGCTGTCAGTTTGCTTCTGAGCTGGATTCAGAGTTTGACTACTGGTCCCGATATGGATCTGAACCAAACTGCCTCACCCATTACACCCCACCCCAGTCACTTAGTTCTGCAGGTAAATATGTTCATTGTCAGAGGCACTAGGCTCCTTAACACCAGCTGCTGAGAAGCATGTGAGGAGAGTTTATGCTGTACTCAGATCCTGCTTAGGGCGTCCCATAGGGGGAAGAGGATTCTGGGCTAAACAAGCCTTTGGTCTGATCCAGCAGTCGGGCTCCTCCTCCTCCTCCTCTTCCTCTTCCTCTCCTTTTTCTTTCACAGTGGTACCTCAGGTTACAGACGCTTCAGGTTACAAACACTTTAGGTTACAGGCTCCGCTAACCCAGAAATTGTACCTCGGGTTAAGAACTTTGCTTCAGGATGAGAACAGAAATCGCGTGGCGGCGCAGCGGGAGGCCCCATTAGCTAAAGTGGTACCTCAGGTTAAGAACAGTTTCAGGTTAAGAACGGACCTCCAGAACGAATTAAGTTCTTAACCCGAGGTACCACTGTACCGCCCTATACCTGGGGGTCTCAGGGCGGTTCACAGAATAAAAGCAAGATATAAAACCACAAAATACATAAGTAAAAACAACCCAATAGCCCCCCCACACACACACACAAAAAACCCACATTTTAAAAGGGCATAGGATGTAAATCGGATCAACCAAAGGCCTGGTTCAAAAGGAACGTTTTTGCCGGGCGCCTAAGGGTGTATAATGAAGGTGGCAGGCGAACTTCCCTGGGGAGAGCATTCCACAGACGGGGGGGCCACTGCAGAGAAGGCGCCTTCTTGTGTTGCTACCCTCCAGACATCTCGAGGAGGAGGCACACGAAGAAGGGCCTCCAAAGATGATCTCAGGGTCCAGGTAGGTTCATATGAAAAGAGATGGTCCTTGAGGTGTTGCGGTCCTGAGCCGTTTAAGGCTTTATAGGTCAAAACGAGCACTTTGATTTGGACCCGGAAACTAATTGGTATCCAGTGCAGTCGGACCAGGATCAGTGTAATATGCTTAAACCGTCTTGCTCCAGTGAGCAACCTGGCCGCTGAATTCTGCACCAGCTGAAGTTTCTGAAACGTCTTCAGAGGCAGTTCCTTATGTTCTTAAGATCTGCTGATGGCGCCACACACCCCTGCAATAAAGCATGTTGCGACTCGAGCATGTACTTTTTGCCTTGCGCTCCCAGTTCTCTGGAATTCTCTTCCCTTAGAAGTCAGGCAAGCCCCAACATTGTACAGTTTTCAACGTTGGTTGAAAACTTTTCTCTCCAGCTTTCTCAATTTAGTCGTTTTTAAATTATCATTGATTCATTAATTGCCTTCTTAAACAATCACTGCAAAGCGACGTACAATTTTTTTAAAAAAGCATGCAAACAGCAGATGTGGGTTTTTTAAAATAAAAACTAAAAACTAAACTAAAACCATATAAAATTGCCGTGTCTAACTAAGATCCATTTATTCAGCTGGGAAAGCCAGCCGCAACAAAAATTACTTCAATTGTTTCCGGAAAGTGCAGAAAGTGCCTCAAGAGGAATGCTGTTCCACAGAGCAGAGGCAGTCCCAACGAAAGACTTATATAGAGTCCTATAATTAAAGAGCTGGAAGGGACGCCAAGGGTCATCTAGCCCAACCCCCCCCCCAGCAATGCAGGAATCACAGCTGAAGAATCCCTGACAGGTGGCCATCCAAGCTCTGTTCGGTAACCTCCAATGAAGGAGGGTCCACCACATTTTCCCCGCCATGGGTAACTCCATTCCAAAACAATTTGAGTTGGAATCATGAAGTATCTACCTGTAGAACAGTTTTATACAAGCGTAAGATTTCATCCCCTAATGAATCCTGGGAACTGTTGAGGGCTTAGCGGTCCTTGTAAGAGAGGCCCAAGCCCTCTCACCTGAGACTCCAACTTCCAAGGGAGAAGGGGGGTGCCGACATCACACACATGACATCGAGATGTCGGGAGGAGCCAGTGGCAGAGCCAAGCGCAGTGGCAGCATGGGTTCAATGGCCGGCAGCTCCATCTCCTACTGCTGCTGCCGCAAACGTTGGCTACAGTCTGCTTCCCTGCTCCTTCCCCTCTGTGGCAGGAGGAGGAGAAGGAGCCGGCCACAGAATCTGGGCCATGCTCGGCTCGGCTCTTGGCCTCCTCTGCCTCCTTTGAACATTGGGAGGGGGGTCCAGCCTTCTCCCCCAAAACATTGGGGGCCCCAAAATGGCTCGGTCCCTTGGAATTGGAGGCCTTGCCTCTCACGGTAGTGCCCAGTGTGCAGCAGCTGTGAAAAAGGCAAATTCCATGCTAGGAGTCATTAGGAAAGGAGCTGAAAATAGAAATGGCCAGTTTCATAATGCCATCATACAAATCGATGGCACGACCGCATTTGGGGGTTCCATTCTAGTCACCTCACCTGAAATAGGATATCGCAGGTTCAGGAAAGGGCAACTTAAACTGAAACTGGTTTTTATACAACTGTAATTCTTTGGTTGTCCCTTCCAGAGAATCCTGGGAAATAAGAAAATGATCAGGGGGGTGTAGCAACTCCCCTGTGAAGGAAAGGTTACAATATTGAGGCCTTTCCGGTTTAGAAAAAAGGCAAGGAGACATGATTGAGGTGTATAATGCACAGTGTAGAGAAAGCGGACAAGGGTTTCCCCCCCCCCCCTCTTGTGTAACACTGGAAGGAAGCATTACTTCGCACCGCGCAAAGTTAGAATTATGGAATTCACTCCCACCTGAGGTAGTGATGGCCAACAACTCAAGGCGGCTTTAAATGAGGATTAAACAGTTTCCTCATTGTGAGACTGTAAGCTACAAGAAACCAGGCAGAGGTCTTTCTTGGTATTGGTGCCCACCCTGTGGAATGCCTGTCTGTCAGATGTCAAGGAGATAAACAACTATAGGCTACCTACAACTTTCCAGAGACATCTGAAGGCAGTCATGTATTGGGAAGGTTTTAATATTTGATGTCTGGTTATACAGTGGTACCTCGGTTTAAGAACAGTCCGGTTTAAGAATGATTCGGTTTACAAACTCCACAAAACCGGAAATAGTGTCCCGGTTTGAGAACTTTACCTTGGTCTAAGAACGGAACCCGAACGGTGGAAGGGCACCGGCAGCAGGAGGCCTCATTAGGGAAAGCGCGCCTCGGTTTAAGAACAGTTTTGGTTTAAGAACAGACTTCCAGAACGGATTAAGTTCATAAACCAAGGTACCACTGTATTTTGAAATTCTGTTGGAAGCCACCTAGAGTGACTGGGGCAACCCAGTCAGATTGGTGGGGTACAAATAATAAATTATTTATTATTATTATTATTATTATTATTAGACAAATTAATGATTAATGCCTTTGTTTGCATTCATTGTCAGAGGCAGTATGTCTCTGAACACCGACTTCTGGAAATCCCAAGTGGGATCAGTGCTGTTGAACCCAGGCCCTGCCTGCTGGCTTCCCACTATGGCATTTGAGTGGCGAGGCTGGGAGGGAGTTTCATTTGTTGATGTTAATTCCTTAATTCTGTTTTTATCTGAAAAACCAATAAAGTGTGTGGTGTTGTTTTTTTAAAAAAGACAGAGGCTTCAGGAAACCCTGTGGTGTGCTGAAGTACAAAAAGACCTTTACAGAAAAACAAACAAACCTAGAGATGGAAAGCCCCCAAACATCTTAGTGATGACTGACCATGTTCAGTGGCCACAGAACAGCGACTGACTTCAGGGGGTGGGAGAATAATATAATAATAATTTATTATTTATACCCCGCCCATCTGGCCGGGTCTCCCCAGCCACTCTGAGAAGAGAAAACGAGACCTGGAGGCTGCCTAGCAAGAGAAACCCACAATAGGAACATTTGAAGCTGCATTATCACAGCTGGTCTATGAAGCTCAGCATTGTCTCCACACTGACTGGAAGCATCTCTCCAGGTTTTTCAGGCCAGGCGTCTTTGCCAGCCATACCCAGGATTGAACCTGGGACCTTGTGTATGGAATGCAGGTGCTCCACAGCCAAACTATGGTTGCTCCCCTCAAAACAGAAATTCTAGTCTTCATGGTTCTCAACAAAGGACCATTTTAAATAGGAACACAGGAAGCTGCCTCGTGCAGAGTCGGGCCATTGGGTGTGTCTAGCACAGACTGGCAACAGCTATCCAAGGTTTCAGACAAGGGACTCTCCCAGCCCTACCTGAAGATGCCAGGGATTGAACCCGAGACCGCTAGCATGCAAGGAAAATGCTCTACCACTGAGCTATGACCCTTCCCAAACATTTTACTGTGACATGTTATCATAGGCCCCCCCTTGTGACTATTAAATTCAGCCTGCAAATCTTTCAGTCTTTAACTTAGACCCACCCAGTTTGGGGGGAAAGGTTCTCTCACTACCATCACCCAAGCTCTTTAGGGACTCCATCCTCACCCCCACTTGCCCTCAGTCCTTTTAATACCTTTTATCTACACACAGCTTACATCACCACTCACTACCTGAAATTAGCCTCGGAAGTGGAGGTGTGTAAGAGACAGCTTAGGAAATGGAGGAGAAAGAGCCTACCACTCATCTGCAAAAACGCTTAATAGGTTTCATTAGGATCTGCACAATAAGCTCGGGTCTCCAGCCAAACAGCAGGAAAGAGCCCACGCCCAGATCCGATGGCTTTCAAAGCAGGAACGCTCCAAAGGAGACCCCCTAAGTCTTGCACAGGAAAGTAAGTGGCCTGGGAAAAGTGGAGAGAATCAGGCTTGGCGTCAGCACCAGGCATTTTCTGGCAGCTGCCAAGAGCCCCCTGGCACCGGCTGGACCCCCTCTGCCGCCCTAGTCCTTTAGTTTACAATTTGCCTTGGGCTGTATCCATGTTAGCCCTCCTCAGAGTAGAGCCATTGAAATCAATGACCATGACTAAGCTCAAGTCCATTCATTCCAATGGGTCTCCGAATAGGACTTAGTTGGATACCACACACCACAGGGGTAGTGCCCTCCAATTTAGTTGTTGAAGTACAACTCCCATTATCCCTTAATTGTAGGCCAAACTGAGTGGGGCTGATGAGAGTTTGAGTCCAACAACCTCCAGGAGAGCATTGTGCTGGCTTCCCCCGATCCACCGTGAGGCAGGCAGCTGCCATTGTAAATGCGTAGCACAGCACTGTGGGAAACCTAAAGTAGCAGGTAGCTCACCATCAGGCTTTTCCTCCAACATCAATTTATTTAAGTGCCCAGGGTGTGGGATATGAATTCTAAAAACAAACAAACAATAAATAAATAAATAAATCCACCTTAGCTACTGGCCATCACAGTATCTTGCAGCAGCTAATTCCACAGGTTAACAACGCACAACTCCTGTATCCACACCACCCAATTATACCACTCTTAAGCAGTCATGTCTTCCCCCAGAGAACCCTGGGAACTGTAGGTTGCCCCTCAGAGAGCTATAATTCCCACCCACCCCTTAACAAATGACAGTTCCCAAGATGCGAATGTGACCTATGTGAAGAAACACTTCCTTTCGTCTTTGCTCATTCAGCTTCCTTACACAACCCACGGTTCTGAGGGAAAGCGGAGGGACCTCTCTCTCTCACTCGCTTTCTAAACGCCATGTATAACGTTGTAAGTCTTAATTACGTCGATTATGTCTCCCTAGACTAGATTAGGAAAACTGTGGCATTCCAGATGTTGATAAGACCCCCTCTTATCATCCCTGGGCATTAGCTACGCTGACTGGGGCTGACAGGAGTTGGTTTGGAAGCTTACAGCTGAAGTTCTAAGCTAAAAAGCTCAATCGTCTCTCAAACTTTCCTAATAGAGAGGAGTTGTTTCGGCCCCCCTGATCATTTCAACTGCACTCTCCGCTACTTTCTGCAGCTCTGTGATATCCTTTTTTGAGACTGGATAGTCAGAACCATACATAGTATTCAAACAGTTGGAGAATTTCCCAGGTCTGATTTCCCCGGTGGGGGAAATGGTAGCAACTGCCTCAGTCTCTCTTTGCTCTTTGTCAACTGAGCCTGCCTCGCAGGGCTCTTGTGTGGATAAAAAATTTTTTTTGGGGGGGTGTCTGTGTTGTGGAAGGAATCTCTGTGTTTGCTAGGAACGAGGAAGAGAGTCATTCTACTTAGGGTAGAGCCATTGAAATTAATGGTTCCCAGTTAAGCATGTGGATTGAGTTTATCGGGTCTGCTCTGAGTAGGACCAACATATTGGAGACAACTTGTAGTTTAATAGAAATCATAGAATTGTAGAGTTGGAAAGGACCACGAGAGTAATCTAGTCCAACTCCTGCAATGCAGGAATCTTTTTGCCCAACATGGGATTCGAACCCACGACCCTGAGTCCAAGAGTCTCTTGCTCTCCTGACTGACATATCCTGAGGGGTGCAACAGGTTCATACAGATGGGTGGCTTCACTGGGGCTTGTAGGATTAGACAGGGCAACCTGAATGGGGTTTTGTGTGTACACTTTCCAGCAAATGAGGAGCTCATCTTGAGGTACACATTCTTCCTCCTGCATTATCCTGATATCAGGGGGCCCTTTTCCTTCTCTTAAGTACCCTTGAAATCGTTGCTGGCATGCGATGGCGACATTGACATTTAAACGTTTTGGGTTATTTTTGGGGGGAGGGGAAATGCCTTGTGTTTTGCCTTTCCACCCTCTATCTCTCCTCACCCTGCCCCAGAAATATCAATGTGTGAGGATTAGATACTATCCCTGCCTGACTTCCCCTCCGCCCAGGTTCTCATTTTTACAGCGGTTTCCTTATCATAAGTGGGAGAGCCTGGAACAATGATTCCCATTCAATGTTCCCACGGAGATAACAGTCCAGAGGGCAGCTGATGAGGGACGGGCTCTCTGTGTGGGTGGGTGATGTAAGATTTGCGGGATGGGGGCATGCTGTTACAGAGCTGCTTGGAAATGGCCCCCCACTCTGGAGTCATTTGCAGTGTCCGGAACCAGCTCCCGGCCTCCAGTGCCCACCCCCATTTCCTTTTCATCTCCAGACAGATTTCTAGGGTCTCTGGGTATTTAGTGTGCTGACCAATGGGAGTGCATATGGTCTCTATTAAAATTCCTGTCTTGTGAGCTCCCCCCATCCCACTAATACAGGGCCTAAGGGGGATTCCCACAGCCCTGTGATGCCATGGATGGAGGGGGGGGGGTGAGTTTGAGATGGTGCGCTGAGAACAGCCAAATCCTTTTAGATGACAAAGGCAAAGTGTGGGGTTGTGGGTAGGAGCTTCATACAGTACAGGTAGTTGCTTCTGTGTAGTGTGGAGCGCAGTGCAGTGAAATAAAATATTTGACGGGGGAAATAGGTTTTTGTGTGCATTTTTATTTTAATCAAATCTTTGCAAGCTGGCCCAGCAAAATGCAGGTTACCCTGTTTGTATTTATACGGTTGGGCTGCATTCTTACTGTACATTTAATGCACATTTTTGGCCTGCAGAATTATTGGGAACTGTAGTTGGCTAAGGGTGCTAAGAACCATAGCTCTGTGAGAGGTGATATACAGTTCCCAGGATTATTGGGGAAGGGGGTGGGTGGGCTTTAAATGTATTGTGTGGAAGCAGTCTTTAAAAAATGGAGGAGGCTTGGTGGTGTGTTTGTGGAACCTTGATTCAATATGTTTTTATTAGATTATCATTCCTCCCTGCAAAGAACTCAGAGCATACTGGGTTGGGGTTTTTCTCCCTTTGCCACTTTATTATTGCAAGAACCCTGTGAGGTAGGTTAAGTCAAATGAGTGGTAACCAGGATCTCCCACTGAACTGCATGGCTGAGTAGCGAGATTTGAATCCAGGGCTCGAGGTTTATGAGTCGGTGCGTCTGCCCAAGACTTATTTAAGAACTCAAATGTGAAATTGCTGGTATAACAAAAATAATGTTTTTTACTGGATGATTAGGACATAGCTGAGCACGACACTATTTTTTTGAAAAGGGATACAGAAATGATGTCTCTTAGCTTAATGTCTGTCCCATGAGAATTGGTCTCTAAGGTGCTACTAGAAAGAATTTTCCATTTTTGAGAACTGTTTTGAAAGGAAACGGATGGGAAGGGGGAAATTGGGCGCAATTTGCTGCTTGAAATTCTGGCCCCGCATATCTGGGGTGGGATGCTGGGGAATGAGGAGAACCAGACAGGGGAGGGGAGAAGGGAAAGTATTCCTTGTTTCCCCATGTTGTTTGCAATGTTGGCTGGGCAGATGCGCTCTCCATCTTTGACCGTTCCAGGCAAGAAACAGGATTCCCCCGAGAGAGGATTTGTCCTCACAGCTGTTTGAGAAGCATTTCTGAGGCGAAAGGAGGGGGGGAGAAGAGGGCCATTGGGGGTGTCATTTGGCAGACACCTCAGAAACATGTTTCCTCAGGCTGTGCAAATAGTCATTAGATTCACATCCTTGGGTAAAAAAAGGTGGGGAGAGAAAGTAGCAAACAATCAGTGTGGGGCATAGAAGAAATATGGGCAGTTGAGGGTTGCAAAATCCCTTGCTTTCCCTCACCGCCAGATTATATCAAACATGCACACGCATGCACCTCTCTCAGACCAGGCCCACTTAACACCCATCTTGCCTCCAAAACAGCCTGCCCCCCCTCCCAGCACCAATGTGGCCTGGCACAGGATGCCACAAATCACTAGGCCCACATACCCCGCCCCACACACTCTATAAATTGGCCACATTTTAGAAGAGATATTCTGGGCGGGGGGTAGGGGCAGAGACTGGGTGAGATTGTGGGTGTTTGCAGGAATTTTTCCAGCAAGGAAGAGTAAAAGGCTGAAAGGGGGGGAAGCAGGCTAATTCCTCACCCCAAAATGAAAATATTGTCTGACTATTTTGCCTCCAATCTCAGGTTCTACGAATGCTAAAAACTTGACTCATTGGAAAAAAAGAAAAGGAAATTGAGAATATGGTTCCTCACCAGGAGGGAACCTCACCCTTCCCCACCCCAGAGTGAACACCCACAGATCAGACGCACAACTGTGAGCGTGTTTACACACAAACCACAAACCAGTGTCAGAGATTTCTTGTTAACACCAAACTTTCACCCAGTTTTCCTCTAACAGAAGGAGACAGACTGCCCCATCCATGCTCATCCTCCCCATAATATTCTGACATAGGAGTCTGGGGTGTGTATACAAAACACACACACACACACACACAGAAAGAGAGAGAGAGAGAGAGAGAGAGAGAGAGAGAGAGAGAGAGAGAGAGAGAGAGAGAGAGACTATCACTTTGCGTGTACTGGAGCTTCCCTTAGCATTTTTCCTTAACAGTTTCAATCAGGACAAGTCCTGAATTCCTTCCCTTAAGTCCTGAATCTTCTCTACTAAGGGGTGATTGCCTGCCCCCCACTATCTCCCCACCCCTCTCCCTGACACAAAAACCCCCCTTGATCAATGAGAGGGGCCCAGGCCCATTGATATAGCTTGTATGTATTTTTTTTTCTTGCCTAAGGCTCTGGGCTTCCTTTTTTGGGGTTGGATAAAGCAAAAGGAAGGAAGACCAAGAGGGCTGTTGTCATAGTGCTTAGATTGTGAAACCCCCAGCAGGGCGAAAGGAGGGAAAGTAAAAGGGGGTGGAGGCAGAAGTCAGAAGCAGCTTGTTCCTGCCCCCCAGTAACCAAGGCCCCAAGCGAATGAAGGAAATAATCAAGGCTTTCTTATTTCTGCACCACAATCACTGGGCCCTACTGAAGTGATCCAGTGGGTCCATTCGCTGTAAACACCCAAAGCCTCATTCAGGCTGATCTGCCAAATCCACCCCCACAATTCAAATGCCACCCCCATCTACTCATTCTAGGTTCCACATATACTATTTACGTATTGGTTTTTAACCTCACTCTTCCACCAAGGGCCTCAGGCCTCTACCTCCCTCCCAGTTCTTCCAAAGCAACTGTACTCTATTCCGAACTTAAAAATGGAAAGCATAATGCTAGTGGTCAACAAAAGAGGTTTAAAGACTGTCTAAAGGCAAATTTTAAAAAATGTAGTATAAACACCAACAATTGGGAAACACTTGCCAGCGAGCGCGACGATTGGAGAACAGCCTTTACCAAAGGTGTCATGGGCTTTGAAGACACTCGAACTCAGGACGCAAGGGAGAAACGGAAGGCACGCTTGGCAAATCGACACCATGATCAACTCCTGCCTAGAAACCAATGTCCCCACTGTGGTAGGACGTGTGGATCCAGAACTGGCCTCCAGTCACTTACAGACTCATTGTTAAAACCGTGTTTATGGAAGACAATCTTACTCAGCTACGAATGATTGCCGAAGAAGAAAAACTCTCCCCACACCCGACACCATCTGCCCATCTCCAAGACAGACCCAAACTCATAGACCCAAAATTGAAGCAAAGGCAGTCTCTGAAGCTCTAAGTGGCTCAGTGGGGCAGGCCTGCATGCATCTGCCGCAATAATGCACCCCACTGAGAGCGCCCCATGAGCATACACACACTCCAAAGGCTTAGCCAGTCCCCTTGAAGTCAGATTCCCCTATAGAGAACACCCATGTCCCATAGAGAGCCCCCGTGAATTGCAGTACACAATCTCTTTTTTTTAATAAAAGAACACTTCAGGTTCATAAAATGCACACACACCAAAATCAATATTCAGGGCACATGGGAATATAAATGCACCGGAAACTAGATGGGGGTGGGCTGGGCTGGGGGAGAGACAGGGATAGAGGGCTGGCAGTCAACAGAGGGTCCAAGAAAGCCTCTCTCTTTTTACAAACACTGAGAAAAAGTTGGAAATGTTTGAGGGGGGGGGGGGCGGAAATGCTTCTTGTCTCCCTAGATACCACTCAGCACACTGCACATTTTTTAAAAACCCTTCCGGCGCAAGGAAGGCAAAAAGATATCTCGATTTGAATACTTAGGGAGGTTAAAGTTCCTGGAAAAGGGAAAAAGGCAAGGAGGGGTCTGTCTCCAGAAAGAGTCAGGCTAACAGGAGAAAAAGAGAAAGCAGCAGGAAGAGTGGGAGGGCGGAGGCATCAACCCGGTGCCTTGACAGCTCAGGGCAAGGGAGCCTTGGAGAGGTCACGCTTGGGGGCAAGGGGGACAGGGAAAGGAGACAGGGGAGGGTCAGGCTTAAGTTTGGAAGTGGAAGTTGGAGGACTGTGTTGGAGATATGCTATAAGGGGGCTTCGTGGAGAGGAAAAGGCAGCTTTGGGGCCCACCAGGAAGGTCTTTTCCAAGGAAAAGTGACTCTAGAAGAAGAGATAGGGTGGGGTGAAACAAACAAGTCAGAGGGGACCCCCTGTTTTCTCCAACCCCTTCCCTGGTTGTTGCTCTGCTGTGAATTGTGGGTGTGTGGGTGTGTGTCAAGAAATAGAAGCCAAAAATAAATAAACAGCAGAATTAGAGACTGGGAAGGGGGCTTCCCAAGACTGATGGAAGTCTTGGGGGGGGTCCCCACTTTGAGAGAAAACCATGGGGAAACTGCAGATAAGTGAAAAGGGGAGGGATTTGTTTCTGCAACAAAGTTTGCACCAAGCCGCCAAAAAAATAAATGAATAAAATAAAACTCAAATGTAAAGAATTGGGGAGTTTGCAAAGGAATGGAATTTAGGAGTGTTGTAGGAGATAAGGGGGGAAAGAGGCGGAGAGTAATGTAGAGAGGGAGTCAAAAAGGAGGTCTAAAGTGAGGACAGAGGAATAATGTATTTCCCTCTACAAGAAGGGAACCCCCCATAAGTAAAACAGTGGGGTGTAAAGATACAGATAGGGGACGACAAGATTGCTTCCCAGAAAGGATCCACCACCCCACAAAAAAAACCCAGAGGCAGCAGCAGAATAAGAGAAGGGGGAAAGCAGGGGAAATGGGCAAACTACCAAATCTTTACTTTGGAAGTCAAGGGGTTCCCCCAAAAGTAAACCAATGGGGTACACGGGCAGGGGAAAACTGTTGTGCAGAAAAGACCGACAATCTGAAGCGAGGGGATAAGCGAAGGAACGGGGGGCTTCTGGTGCCCCACGCACCCACCCCACTGAAAAGGGGATCCTCTCTAAGATCAAAGCAATCCTGCAGAAGGGAGGGTGGCTATTTTGCAAGAAAAGTTTGCAACGCAAGGAAGGGGGGAGACGTCCCGCCCTCCGAGACTCACCTCGTCCCATTTGATGAACTTGCTGCCTTTTATCAGGGTCTCCGGGACCTTCAGGGGCTCCAGCTGGAGCGCGTGGACCTCCGGGCGCGCCCCGGCCATGGCTGCGGCGCTCCTGGCCCGGGACCCCCGCTGCCCGTGCGGAACCGCCGCCGCTGCCTCTCCCTGGGCGGGGACTGAGCGCGGGGGTGGGACCGGCCCGGGAGAAGGCGCTTAAAGAGACCGCCCGGTTCCTTCTTGGAGGGAAGCGGAGGAAGGAGGGAGGAGGAGCTGCGTGGCGGGGTTAGGAGCGAGGACTCCGGCGCGCATTGCTCCGAGCGCGCGTAAGCCCCGCGGGGATGGTGGCGAGGGTTTACTTCTGGATAAACCTGCCCGGGAAAGTAGGCCGTGCGGTGCAGTGGTTAGAGAAGCTCCAGATGTTGTTAAGACTCCAACTCCCACCATCCCTGACCAGTATCCATGCTGGCAGGGGGCTGATGGGAGTTGGAGTCCCAACAACATCTGGAAGGGAGCCTGGCCGCCGCCCCACTTCTTAGTTTAGGGTGTCAGATTCAGATAGGGGGAGACCCGGGTTCAGTTTGTGCGTCCCGCCAGCCACAGAAATAGGAGAGGTGAGTGCCCCCCCCCCAGGCACCTGGATGGCCGCTGTGAAAACAGGAAGCTGGACTAGATGAGCCATTGGCCTGATCCAGCAGGTTCGTTTTTTCTTCTCATGTTCTTATGTCAAGGCCAAACAGCTTCTTCTGGAAAGCTCACATTTTTTTTCCACATAGCAGCAAATTGGTCCTCTGAGATAGACTGCCCTTATGGCTGGAGGCTCTACTTAGCTTCCACCACTAAAAGTAGACAAATTCTCTCCATCCTATGATCAGTGCACTGTGGCAGTGTGGACCCGGGAGAGACCAGGGTTCAAATCCACACTTGGCCATAAAGCACACTGGATGGACTTGCGGAGAGTCACTGCCTCTCGGCCCAGGGTTCTGGTGTGGGCATAAAATGAGGGGGAGAAGCATGCAAGCCACCTTGAGCTCCTTGGAGAAAAGAAGAAAGGATATTAATTCAATCTCTTATTATTATTATTACTATTATTATTAATTATCTCTTTAGCTCTCAGCCAAACCTACCTCATAGGGTTGTTGGGAGGATAAAATCCACACATGTATTCTGAGACCATTGAAATTCCATCTAGGGCCATGCTGCCAAAACAGCGGAAACTTAATCCATCAACCACTTTTCAGGATTTCTGAAATCCCAGGACCTGTGATACGGGTCTCTTTTGAGGAACTGTACCTTTGTCCTGCAAAGGTGGTTCCCTACTTCTGTTCTAAAGGTTGCAGAAAAAAATTGGGGGAAGTTTTGCACCCATTTTGATTATTTTTTCAAAATAATTTTTATTTTTTATTAACTATAACAACTACAAAGAATAAAAAATAAATTCACATACATTATTTTGTTTGGCATATATTGCCGTGACTTCCCTCAGACCTTTCAAATGGCTTTCAGATTTCTATCTTAATTATATACTTCTTAGTCTATCATTGCTTACAATATCATATGCGAATTAATCACTATAAAAAACCGTAATTGCAATAATATTTCTACGTCTTGCACCCATTTTATAAATTATGGGAGAGGGAAAGTCCTGGGGTGGCAATTATTATGCTGCTGGATGTTGGGTGGTGGTAGTCAAGGAACAGCAAATGCGGAAAGTGCTTTAAGGCTGGCTATATATACATTTAAAGCACACCCTAAAAAAAAAGAAAAAAGAATACAATACTACTTTGTTCAGAGAAGCTTCCTCGGTGATGCCCCTTTCCCCCCATCTGCACTCTTTCAAGCCGTTTCATTGTACTTTAAACAGTCATGGCTTCCCTCAACGAATCTGGGAACTGCAGTTTGTTAAGGGTGCTGGGACTTGTTAAGAGAGAGCTCCGTTCCCCTCGCAGAGCTACAATTCCCAAAGTTCCCTGGGAAGAAGGGTTATTGAGTATTAAACCACTCTGGGAATTGAAACCCATTGAGGGGGGGAATAGGGTTCTCCTAATAATTATCAGCACCCTTAATGAACTACAGTTCCCAGAATTCTGCAGTGAAACTGCTTGAAATAATGCAGGTGAGGCCATTGTTGCTGTTCAGAACAACAAGAAAAAAATTAGGAGAAAAATACTGTATGCAAGAACTTTTGTCGTATAAAACATTACTGAATTTCAGCAGGATATGCACTGCTTGGAAGGGAAGCGGTGTGACCTCCCTGAAAACCTTTGCAGGTACAAACGGTATTGAAAGTGGGAACCTGTGTGACTACAGTATTCGGATAGAACCAGGAATGCAAATCATCACGAGTGTGAAATAAAAAGGAAGTCTGGAATATGGTGTGTACTTAGCCACAGATGTCAGCGAACTGAGGGGCTTGCTTGTTAAGAGGGCAGCATGTCATGCAAGCCTAAGCAAAATGAAATCTAAGTTGCAAGCCGCCTTTGGGATTTACGGTTGTGGGCCCTTTAAGGAGGCAGAAGAATGCTGCGGCATTGGGTCATAAACATTAAATGTCGCTTGTTGCTGATCTTAGACGGGATGGGAATTTCCCCAGCTCACAGCTCCTGGCCTTAGTTACTCACACAACAGCTACAGTACACCATCTCCAGTGAAGAAAGGCCTAACTAGGAAAGGGAGATTATGGCCTTTGATATCTGGGTTGTGGTGGTCCTGGCCTTCTCCTGCTCTCCTTTTCCACTGTGTGATGTTCAAACTGCTGAACAAAGCTGCATACACACCATAGAGCACATTATAAAGCACATTTCCCCCCCTCCAAGAATCATGGGAATTGTAGTTTGTTAACGGTTCTGGGAATTGTTACTTTGTGAGGAGCAAACTACAGCTCCCATGATTCTTCAAAGGGAATCATAGAATTGTAGAGCTGGAAGGGTGCACAATGGTCATCTAGTCCAACCCCCTGCAATACAGGAATCTTTCACCCAAGGTGGCGCTCGAACCCACAACCCTGGGATTAAGAGTCTCAAACTCTACCGACTAAGCTATCCAGCTGTACTCTTTCAAGGTACAGCCATCTCCCTAGTCCAAAACACAGGCCACTACACCAGACAGACTCCATGGCCTGTGGTTGCATACTCACCATACACTGAAAGCACATATCTTCCCGTAAAGAATACTAGGAACTGTAGTTTACCCCTCACAGTGCTACAATTCCCAGCACCCTTAACAAACTGCAGATCCCAGGATTCTTGTGGGGGAAGGGCGGAAGCCATGTGCTTTTAAAATTATGTTGTTTCCACAGCCCAAGGCATCAGATCTCAAACTAAAACTGTTTTCGCAGGGCCGCCGTGGGAAAGGAGGACGTCACCAGCTGTAATTTAGTGGCCAGAAAGGTCATATGTGCACCAGGAAAACCTAGAGAGAATAAAATGCTGTTGTTTTGTTCCAGGCTGGAGGGCTTCCCCTGTACAGAGAGCGATCTCAGCCGCACCCTGCTTTCAAGAAAGTTATTTAACAGGATCATAGCGCTAAGCCAACTTGGCCGTAGTCCACAGAGGAAAGCAGACTTCGCTTTTGAACTTCCAGGGAGTTGGGAGAGAATGTAAACACAGAGAAAAGGAAGAAAACAGGTCCTGACCCCACAGACTCTCTTCCTCGTCTGCGGAAGGGAAAACTGAATCACAGCCACCAAGTCACAGCGCAGAGGCAATGCTTACATCTGAGCAAACTCTTGAGCGTATGTGTTTGCATAATCAGGGTGGGAAGGTTGCAAGGTAAATTTAAAAACAAGAATAAGTCATTATTATTTTGATGTTGCACTGGATAATGCTTATTCCACTTCCTCCCCCCCCCCCCAAATTTTCCTGCCAGGGTTGTGGGCGGCCTGGAAACACACCTGAAAAAGAGAGCTTTGCATTTCTCTACAAACACCGACATGGATATATATGGCCACCTCATGAGAAGAGAAGACTCCCTAGAAAAGACCCTGATGTTGGGAAAGATGGAGGGCACAAGGAGAAAGGGACGACAGAGGATGAGATGGTTGGACAGTATTCTCGAAGCTACTAACATGAGTTTGGCCAAACTGCGAGAGGCAGTGAAGGATCGGCGTGCCTGGCGTGCTCTGGTCCATGGGGTCACGAAGAGTCGGACACGACTGAACGACTGAACAACAACAACATGAGAGCCAGACAAAGCCCATTGGCTTCCTCGGGTCACCTGACATCCGCTGAGTCTGGAAGCTGCAGTACCTCCTTCAAGCCAGCTGCATTGGTGGCGCCCAAGCGCAAGAAAGAGAACAAGCCAGTGGCTCTCTCTCCACTGGTGAACTGCCACAGCGGCACAGGCTTAGATCAGGCTTGGTCTCTGGTTCGAGACCCAAACCCTCTACGTTGCCAAGGAATGCATGGCTGCTTACAGCAGAGTAGCAAATACAGTGGTACCTTGGTTCTCGAACGTAATCCATTCCAGAAGTCCGTTCGACTTGCGAAACGTTCAAAAACAAAGGCGCGGCTTCCGATTGGCGCAGGCGCCCTAGAAACAATAGCCGACAGCCACATCGGATGTTCAGCTTCTGAAAAACGTTCGAAAACCAGAACACTTACTTCCAGGTTTTTGGCGTTCAGGAGCCAAAATGTTCGAGAACCAAGGCATGCAAGAACCAAGGTTCCACTGTAATACAATAATTCACGTTTCCAAATTATCAAAAGCGTTCTCCCTGACTGTAACGAAGCCTTGGCACATGTACATAAATGCCTGCTGGCCTTCAGACATGTAATGAATATTATATTTTAGCAGCCTAAAAGTGCATTATTGGGGCTGTCATATAAATGTGAAACTCACACCTGTCACCTGCAGGATGTATATTAAAAATAAGAATAATGTTATTATTTGTATTCCACCCATCTGACTGGGTTGTCCCAACCACTCTGGGTGGCTCCCAACAGAAATAAAAAAAATATTAAGCATCAAACATTTAAAACTTCCATATATGGAGGTTCAAGTCCCCTCTCTTCCGAGTGCAACAAAGCCACTTTTTAAAAGAATTTTTGCAGTTAGGAAAGTGATGAGGAAACGCATAGAAAAACATTGGATGAACAAATGATTGTTGTTGTTCAGTCGTGTCCGACTCTTCGTGACCCCATGGACCAGAGCACGCCATAGCTTTAACTATACAGACCTTTGTCGGCAAGGTGATGTCTTTGCTTTTTAAGATGCTGTCTAGGTTTGTCATTGCTTTTCTCCCAAGAAGCAGGCGTCTTCTAATTTCGTGACTGCTGTCACCATCTGCAGTGATCATGGAGCCCAAGAAAGTGAAATCTCTCACTGCCTCCATTTCTTCCACTTCTATTTGCCAGGAGGTGATGGGACCAGTGGCCATAATCTTAGTTTTTTTGATGTTGAGCTTCAGACCATATTTTGCACTCTCCTCTTTCACCCTCATTAAAAGGTTCTTAAATTCCTCCTCACTTTCTGCCATCAAGGTTGTATCATCAGCATATCTGAGGTTGTTGATATTTTTTTTCTGGCAATCTTAATTCCGGTTTGGGATTCATGGTTAGTGATTAGTGATTAGTGGGAAGCATATCAGGATTGACGTTCAGTAAAGATAATGCATGGTCCGACCTCCACATAAGCATCCTACAAGCAAATCAGGATGAAGGCTCAATAAATGGGTGCCCAGATGAGCCCTGTGATCCTCCAGACATTTCTGGACTACAAATCCCATCATCCCTGACCATTGGCTGTGCTAGCTGGGGCTGGTGGGAGTTGGAGTCCCAACAACATCTGGAAGGCTATCGGTTCCCAACTCCAGGGCTAAATTGTGCATTCTGGTTCAAATGATGTCTCTCTTCAGCTCTCCGTTGCCCATCAACAACACACAGACCTTCCCACAAATAGCACTGGGGTCAAAAGGTGCTTTTAGAGTCAGAGAAGCTGTATATATAGACCCCAGGATGAGTTACACACAGACACACACACCATTCCTTTTTTTTAATACAAACAATTTCTTTACTCCCACGATGGTTCTAGGGGCAATAATTTTAGCGTTTGGCTCCTTTTATGGCGAAAAGCTCGCTTCCAATCCCCAACCTCGTTTATTAACGGGGAGTTTATTTTAGTCTTGACAAGATGGCAACGTTTACTCCCGCAACGCCTAGTTCATCTTCCTCCGTTTGACACTTTCTGTGCAAGAGGGGCTGGAATGCCGAATCCGATTCCATTGACTAGACACACACACACACCCCCAGGGCCACGATCCACGGGAGACGGTCTTCAGGGGGGAAACCTCGAATAAATGAGCAGAGGATTCTGGCAGTGCAGTATCTGAAGTATTTCCTCAGGGATCCTCAGCTGTCCAAGCCAAATAAATAGACAGAGAAATAAAAATAAAAATGCCATCATTCAGTGAAGTTTGATTCATTCGCTTAAAAAAATGAATCATGCCAGATTACAAGCTGAATGTAAACATCTGACCAGAGGCAGCGCCCAAAGGAGACATGTTTGACTGTCTGCCAATGTCCCACCCCTAGGAATAAGAAGAGAAATTTGAATCGGTTCATATCTAAAGGCAAACGTACCTGATTTGCACTTTACGAAACAATACGAGAGCAGAAACAAATGCCATCCCTCGAAATTTGCACTTCTCTGAATTTCACGACGCAGATCTGGACAGGTAATGTGTACAAAATTCACATACTAAAGTGTGCATGTAAATGCATATATTTGTGAAAATAACATACAAACATTGCATTGCATTAGGCAAAATTGCATATAAAAAAGTGTGTATTAAGAGGAAATTGCCTTCAAATGTTGATGAATCTTCATGAGGACTTAAAAAAACATATATCCCAAACTGAACTTTAGACTGGAAAAGGGAGAAACAGAGAGGAACCAAAATGGATATATTTTCCCATCCCTACTCACACCCAAAGAGGGGTCTAACAAGCCCCCCCCCCAACTTGCTTGCTCAACTGCCTCTCCCAGTAGCCCAGACAGGTGTGGCGGTGAAACTGTAACATTTAGAAACTTCCCTATACAGGGCTGCCTTCAGATGGCTCCGGGGGTTGGAGAACTCCATAACCTTCAACATTTCTCAGACAAAAATAGGGACATCCTACCATACCCTCCAACATTTCACCAATGAAATTAGGGATGCCGTCGCCCTAAGGAAAAGTGGGAAGTTTTGGGTTCAAATCAGAAACCAGGACAGCTTCTATAAATAGAGGACTGTCTCTGGAAAATAGGGTCTGGTAGGGTCAGTGGTGGCTGGCTTAGTAGGGTAAATGGGGCCTTGTCCCAACCAACCTCTGCCTTCCCCCTGTCAGCCCCCCCTGGGCTGCCTCCTTGCTTACAATCATTCCAGGTGTAGAGCTGGCTGCCAGCTTCCTCCACCTGCATCTCAGTGTTGCCCCCTGTAGAACTCATCAGGGAGGAAGAGGAGGATAGGGACAAAACTAGACTGACCGTCTCTGCCTGCCATTGGCTCTGGCTCCATCTACTGGTGGCTCCCTGTCTTCTGCCCTCCTTGACCTAATGGGTACCAGCCACCCCTGGTAGGGACATGGCTGGGGAAGGGGTCTGGCCTAGGGAGAGGGCTAAACAGAGAGCAGGTGGCCTCAGGTCATCCACCACCAATGTACTATAAAGTCTAAATAATGAAACACAAGAGCGAGAATTGCAAAAATCAAATGAAACGATCTGTTAGAAGACGACATGACACTGGCTGTATTTCTGTTTATTTTCTATGCTTCAGATGCAAATCCTAGGGTGTATCTAACTAACTTGCACTCTTGAGTAGACCCAACAGAAACAATGAACCTAAGCCATGCCTATTAACTTCAGCAGGCCTACTCTGTGTAGGTCTAGAATTACCCCTTATATTTAACCTGATCAGATTGGAGAGAATAAATGTTTCACTTCCTGGCTCATAATCTGATATCCTAGAATTAGGCAGACCAGGCCAAAATCTAGCTTGGTTCTGATACCTAAGATATAGAAAGGTATATGATTTACAAATTATTATTGTAACTATGAGTAACATGGATACCACTACAAACATATTAATGCAATATACCCAATAATGATAGGGTCTGCATTTATTTTTTTCTTGTACACCCCTTTTCATAGAATTGTAGAGTTGGAAGAGACCCCGAGGGCCATAGTCTAGTCCAACCCCCTATAATGGGGAATTCAAAGATACAGAATCCCTGGCAGATGGTCAGCTAACCTCCTATTTCAAAGCCTTTCAAAGCCTCCACGGAATGAGAGTCCACCACCTTCCAAGACAGTCCACTCCACTGTCAAACAGCTCCTAACTGCCAGATATTTCTTCCTAATGTTTAGTCAGAATCTCCTTTCTTGCCATTTGAAGCTATTGGTTTCAGTCCTACCGTCTGGGGCAGCAGAAAACAAGCTTGGTCTGCTTTCCATGAGACAGATATTTGAAGACAGCTCTCACACCACCTCTAAGCCTCCTCTTCTCTAGGCTTAATGCCACTTAATGGTGTTTTTTTTTACTGTTTTATAGTGAGCATATAATTAAAATTCTATTTAAAAGGGGGGGTCTAGCTTGAATAACTTTATACAGAGGGCAATGCAGCAAATATTGAACAAGCGTCTCTTTGTCCGTAACACAAAAATGTGCTGACCCCAAAGGCACCTTAGCCTCCCAGTAGTTCATGTCCAGACCTAGGCCCTCTACACATCCTTTGCAAAGAAAGCTTTAAGAGGCGTTCACAGAAATGCTTAAAAAGGAGACAATGAACTGCACTTAGAATATGTGCAATTTATTATTATTATTGTTATTATTTTAGAACCGACGTGGGCTGAGCTGCACAGAGGAAGAGACCACTGACATACCATGCATTACCAAAGGGTTGTGGAAAGAAACTCCGGAGAAAGCAAGAGACTCCCCTGGCAAATAATAGGCCAAACTGAACGGGGCTTTTTTGGAGTCTTGCTTCAACACCTGTGGATATCTGTTGTCCTGGGGAGACCCTGCCATCTAGTGGCAGGTGTGGAGAGCTGCAGGCAAAAAGCCTCTTGAAGCAATTTTCTCCTCTCCGAGCCAAATTACGAGAATGAATGAAGGATGACTTCAAGGAACGAAAAAGGAGAAGTGGGCGTTGCATTTTTAAATGGGCATTTCTGTGCAACTATAGAAAAGCAGAATTCAACACACACATACCCAAATTCCACCTCTGGTTTTTTGTTTTTGTTTTTAAAAAAGTTTCTAGACCTTATGCTTGTCAAGATTTACCCGAACGAAACTGCCCTGGGAACATGACTGGAGGGTAGTTGAAAAAGACATTAGAAAATACAGTACTTGTGGACAATGTTAGGTAAAATTTCTGCTTGGGGCTCAGGAACTCTACGATATGCTGAATACAATTCGCCTCACCCTGCCCCCATATTTTTTCTTGTTTTTCATTGCTGAATGGATCTTTGCTGTGTAAGCCTGTATAGATCCATATAGGTCCATTTGCTTAATTTGCATAAGGGATGCAGGCCACAGATTAGGCCTAATGATTAGAGCATGGGTAGGCAAACTAAGGCCCGGGGGCCGGATCCGGTCCAATCGCCTTCTAAATCTGGCCCGCGGACAGTCCAGGAATCAGCATGTTTTTACATGAGTAGAATGTATCCTTTTATTTAAAATGCATCTCTGGGTTATTTGTGGGGCATAGGAATTCATTCATTCCCCCCCCAAAAAAAAATATAGTCCGGCCCCCCACAAGGTCTGAGGGACAGTGGACCGGCCCCCTGCTGAAAAAGTTTGCTGACCCCTGGATTAGAGATAGATAGATATTGACAGACAGCACAGAATACAACACTGCTCACTAGAGGTTAACTATTGTATTGTTTCTCTGAGTCACATGGTAGCTGTCTTGCCCCATCAATCATCATCATAGCCAGGGTTCTCTGCGGGAACTAATGATTAACAGGGAGATGTATAAATAAATCAGAAGGTGTACGCTCAAGATTCAGGTCAAACAACATGAAGGACTTCTTCAAAGAGCGCATACAGTAGTTAAACTGAGATTTGCTCCACCAAGAGGAATACGAGTATGGATAGCTTTAGAAGTGGGCTTGACAAATTCATGGCCGATCAAGCTGACAGGGGCCACTGCCTGAGATGTCTCTGTTCTGCATCCACTGCTTCCGAATATCAGTTGCTAGGAATCACAAATGAGAAAAGTTGCTGTCGCTCTCAGGTCGAAAGAGCTCAGGATTGTGTATGTGGGCCTCCCCTTTCTCATTTATTCCCCACAACAACTCCGTGAGGTAGGTTAGGTTGATTTGGGGGGCATTCGACAACTTTTTTTTATGTGCTGCCAGACCAAAATACGAGAGTCTCCTCATTTAGAGCTGTGAATTTAAGTAAATAAGAGATCTGATAAAAGACAAGTGTGGCTTTGTTTGCTTTTAGTTAACTGAATGTCTGGAGGCGGTTGGAGGATGGATGGTGGCTAACGGATTGAGGTTGAATCCTGACAAGACAGAAGTACTGTTCTTAGGGGGCAGGCTGGTATGGAGGACTCCCTGATCCTGAATGGGGTAACTGTGTCCCCGAAAGACCAGGTGTGCACCCTGGGAGTCATTTTGGACTCACAGCTGTCCATGGAGGCACAGGTCAATTCTGTGTCCAGGGCAGCTGTCTACCAGCTCCATCTGGTACGCAGGCTGAGACCCTACCTGCCTGCAGACTGTCTTCCCAGAGTGGTGCATGCTCTAGTTATCTCCCGCTTGGACTACTGCAATGCGCTCTACATGGGGCTACCTTTGAAGGTGACTCGGAAACTGCAATTAATCCAGAATGCGGCAGCTAGACTGGTGACTGGGAGTGGCCACCGAGACCATATAACACCAGTCCTGAAAGATCTTCATTGGCTCCCAGTAACTTTCCAATCTCATTTCAAAGTGTTGGTGCTGACCTTTAAAGCCCTAAACGGCCTCAGTCCTGTATACCTGAAGGAGTGTCTCCACCCCCATCATCCAGCCCTGACACTGAGGTCCAGCGCCGAGGGCCTTCTGGCAGTTTCCTCGCTGCGAGAAGCAAAGGAACAGGGAACCAGGCAGAGGGCCTTCTCGGTGGTGGCGCCTGCCCTGTGGAACGCCCTCCCAGCAGATGTCAAGGCAATAAGCAACTATTTTACTTTTAAAAGACAACTGAAGGCGGTCCTGTTTAGGGAAGTTTTTAATGTTTGATGCTGTATTGTTTTTAATACAGTGGTACCTCAGGTTACAGACACTTCAGGTTACAGACTCCGCTAACCCAGAAATAGTACCTTGGGTTAAGAACTTTGCTTCAGGATGAGAACAGAAATTGTGCCGCCGCCGCGGCATGGCGGCAGAGGGAGGCCCCATTAGCTAAAGTGGTACTTCAGGTTAAGAATGGACCTCCAGAATGAATTAAGTTCTTAACCAGAGGTTCCACTGTATTTGGTTGAAAGCTGCCCCGAGTGGCTGGGGAAACTCAGCCAGATGGGCAGGGTATAAATAATAATTTATTTATTTATTTATTTATTTATTTATTTATTATTATTATTATTATTATTATATAAACTATTATCATTATTATATATAAATTTAGAGTGTTAACAAGTATTGATCGAAATATATTGGTTCTGATGATTGCCCGAGATTAGGAACGCCTCCTCTCAGAACAGCTGATTATGTCACCAAACTACTCACGCTTTTGGGGTGGGGGGGAGCTTTATTTTATTTTTGAGTGTCATAATCAACATCATATTATTGCTAACCTAGGCACCTCAAATGCTGGACTCTGGATGTCACTGGATTCTGAACCCCTGGCTGTACGAGGGGGGAGGAACCTCCTGCCATCCAAAGGCTGCAGCCCTTTGTAGGGAACCTTCTGAAGGTCACCTGTCAGTGGTAAAGGTAAAGGGACCCCTGACCATTAGGTCCAGTCGTGGACGACTCTGGGGTTGCGGCGCTCATCTTGCTTTACTGGCCGAGGGAGCCGGCATACAGCTTCCGGGTCATGTGGCCAGCATGACTAAGCCGCTTCTGGTGAACCAGAGCAGTGCACGGAAACGCCGTTTACCTTCCCGCCGGAGTGGCACCTATTTATCTATAGGTATTTGCACTTTGATGTGCTTTCAAACTGCTAGGTTGGCAGGAGCAGGGACCGAGCAACGGGAGCTCACCCCATCGCGGGGATTCAAACCATCAACCTTCTAATCAGCAAGCCCTGGGCTCTGTGGTTTAGACCCATCCAAAAGAAAGGCTGAAGCCGTTTGTAGGGAACCTTCTGAAGGTCACGTGTCAGTGGTGGGTGGGGCCAAAGGCAAAAGTGGGTGGGGCAGCAGACATGAGTCTTACTTTTGTAGTGTAGGCCACTCATCACCACAACACCCCACCCCAGAAAACAGGCTCCTCATCCTAATGAAGCCCTAATGACAATCCCAATGGAACTTAAACCAAAAAAAAGGCCTGCAAAGTGAACTCTTTGTTTTCTGAGTGGGTCTCCTTTGTCCTCCCCCCACTCCCCCACCCAAGAAACCTACTTCATAATGGAGACTGAAGGGGGAGATGTTAATTAGTTCATGGTTAGGCCTCCTGGCAAACAAATAAGGGATTGGTACTTTTGTTCTGCCAGAAAGACTTTGCCCCCACTCTCCTGTCCTACAGATGCTGAGTTGCCTCTTTAAAGTCTCCCCACATGGTGACTAATTCCAGAATGTTAGTAGAGTGTTTCAGTTACAGGTAGGTAGCCGTGTTGGTCTGCCATAGTCAAAACAAAATAAAATAAAAAAATCCTTCCAGTAGCACCTTAGAGACCAACTAAGTTTGTTCTTGGTATGAGCTTTCGTGTGCATGCACACTTCTTCAGATACCCCATCTGTTTTTATTTTGTTTGTTATGGGAGGGGGAATAAAGAAAAAGAAAGGAGTGCAAGCATCTCATAGCTCACTTGGTAGAATGCGAGACTCTTAATCTCAGGGCCATGGGCAAAAGATTCCTGTCTTGCAAAGGGTTGGACTAGATGACCCCCGTGGCCCCTTCCAACTCTACAATTCCATGATTCTATGATAGAACATTCAAGGCTTAGCTGGTGGCACAAACTGCAGCCCAACAGGTGGCTGTGCCCAAATATCAACCTCTTTGTCTTTTCCTGTACCACACAGCGCATTTCTCCTTCCAAGCTTGGAATGCTGCTTCAGACAATTCTGGGTGCCACATTATATATATATATATATATATATATATATATATATATATATATATATATATATATATATATATATATATGACTTCCGGCGGGTGCGCCATTGCGGGCTGCTGGGAGTCGTCTCAGTTCCGAGACGGCTCCGGTTCCCCCGGGGTTTGGAGCTCCGCAACCGCGCTGCGGGCTCCGGTAACCCACGGGAGGAGCGTCCCATGGTCGGGGCTTTCCTGCGGGCCCCTTTGCGCTGTCCCGTTCTCGGGCTTCCCTTGTAAAAGGGAGGCTTGAGTGAACGGGCTCCAGCGCGGGGCTGAGGAAGCTGTCCCCAACCGGGGGAACCAAAGCGGCAGCCGGCCGCTCGTGGTGTGCGCTACGTTCTTCCAATTTCAGCTGAAAAAGAAGGAACCGTGAGTAATGATCGCAATTTGGACTAATTGGATTTAATTTGGACTAATTGGCTCACGGAGAGAGACTTAAAAAGCGGAAGTCCGTTTCTCTCCTCTGCGGCAAGATCAAAGTAACACCGGATTTGGCTGATTTCTGTATGGATTGCTTTGAAGTTTTACGTTGATTCTGATTCTGATGGCTTAAGGAATCCGTTTTGGGAAGAAACTGAGATATTGGAATTGTTTCTTCTGATAAATAGAGGTTTTAGCAATAGAAAGTTTACCCTCTGACGGAAGTGGAAATGGTGGCTGAAATCTGATCTCAAAGGATGGAAAAGTACTGAGACATTGTTGCTCCCTGCCAGCTCCTGTTTTTCCCGTTTGGTTCCCACGGCTCCTTCAGACACAGCAATGGCATTTGGCCAGGAAATTTTGTGGCGATTGGAACTTCTGCAACAGAGTGTTACTGTAACATTTTCGGGGATTGGAAGTGCCTTCAAGGACTTTGCTGAGGAACTTAAAGCATCAATTAGAGAATCTGAAGAGATATTTTTAGAGATACGATCCAAGTGAAATGCCTCCCAGAGTCATCATTTGAAGATGAGAAGACACAGGTTCAAAAAGAACGGTCTCAAGTATGTGAGAGGTCTGAGACCTATGACAATAACTTTATAACGGCTTTCTGGGGTGAGAGCCCAGAAATGCAGGAATATCAACTCTGGGAGTCAAAACTGGATTTGAAGAATGAACGAGAGTCATCTGGGGACAATGTGCAAGGCGTTTGGAAGAGTGCAGCAAAGATACCTGGGGACACTGTTTTGGTTTTTAGCTACCAAGGAAAAGGTGACATTCTACAACAAGGAAAATTTGTGATTTTGGAAGAATATGGACTGGGAATATGCTGGGGGGAAGACCGGTGGGAGATTAAGATGGGAGGAGGGAGGATTGTGAGGAGAGGGGTGGGGTAAAGTAAGTTATGAATTTTATTAGGACGGCTTACCAAGATACTCTTTTGCCAGAGGGAAACAAGCGATTCGGAGAAGGGAAGAAATGTTTAGGCTTTTTATGATAAGGTTTGGAATTTATTTTTTTAAGGTAGGCATTAGAAGTAATAACAGCAATAGCTTTATTAAGATAAGAGAAAATAGGATATAAGAAGTTAAGATTTGAAATATGAATTATGTGATTAAAACAAGTTGAATGACATAAGGTATATAAGATGTTTATTTGAAGATTAAGGTATGGTGAATGATTGTTAAATTAGTTATAAAGTTACTAAAGTAGATTAGAAATAGAACGCAGAAGAGAGAATGGGGGAAGTCCCCATAAATAAGATTCGAAATAAGAATTTAATTAATAATTTCCTGTCTATTTGTGGTGTTACGGTATGTATAAGTTTTATTTTTGTTATTAGTATTGTTTATTGTATTTGTTTTGTCTTATATGTTGATTTGATGTTTTATTTCTGTATTTGTTGTTTTTTTATGTGGAAACACCAATAACTTTTTTTGGGGGGGAAATCATAATATATATGATGATTGAGATGGAGAAGGTCCAGAAAATAGGCAATTAGGATGCTATTGAAGAATCTCCAATATTTGCGGGGGTTGGGGCTTACAATTTGTGGGTCTTTGAGGGGGCAAGACGGGTAAGGGGAGACATGATTGAAGCGCCTATGTGATGGAGAAATTAGACTGAGGGAGGTTTTTTCCCCTTTTCCTGTCGAGCAGAGGTTTGTTTGTTTGGCAAATGGGGCACTGCCCCACCAACCTCCGTCTGCCTTCAGCCAGCCCCACCTGCTTCCCTTCTTTCTTTCAGCCAGTCCAGGAAAGTGGCCCTGCCTGCCTCCTTAGTCTCTGTGTTGCCCCTTGTAGAATTCAGCAGGAAGGAGGAGGAGGATGGGGACAAATGTAGCATCAGCTCTGCCTGCCATTGTCTCTGGCGCCACCTACTGTTGGGCTCCATGCCATCCCCCCCCCCCATCAGACCCAATGGGCACCAGCCACCACTTTCCATATTTCAACTAGTGGAGCTGAAAGGAGCTGATTCACTGCAGACTAGAGGAAAGGCTCCCTCCCGCACAGCACATTGTTAACCCTGCCAGCCATCAATTTAGGGGGCTTTAAAGGGGGATTAGACAAATTCACAGAGGATAAGGAACAATGGCTACTAATCATGGTGGCTATAGTACCTCCAGGAATTTGAATTACGAGTTGCTGGGGATCACATGCAGGAGAGGGTTATGGCGCCCATGTTCTGCTTGCATAGAAACAGAACTGTAGAGTTGGAAGGGACCCCGAGGATCATCTAGTCCAACCCCCTGCAAAGCTAAAGCATCCATGACAGATGGCCATCCAACCTCTGCTTAAAAGCCTCCAAGGAAGGCAGGCCACAGATGCTGATGTTTTCAAAAAGCAACCTCTCGTTCTGCAGAAGCTTTAGGTTCCAAGGAAGGAAGCCACACGGGTCACACTGAGGATCAGTGTGCAGAGGAAATGTGGAGGAATTGTAAAATGTGTAGAAATGTAATTTGAATTTGTATCCAGGAGCACATAATGCAGAATGCAAAATGGCCTCAGTTTCCCTGGGTCCTAGCTTCTTCAATTTAAAAGATCTCGAAAAACAAGTGGTGGGGGCAGGAATCTCTGCCCAAAATGCTGAAGAGCTGCTGCCAATCTGGCCTATACTAGCCAATGATCTGACTCAAAGTTCCTATGTTCAGAAGTGTGCCTTGCAGCTGTTGCTTCCCCCAACTCTGGCAGGAAGTGGCTGAATTAAGCTTCTGTTGGGGCCCAAACCACGTGGCCCAACTCCCCCCACCCCTGCCAAGAGCTTTGTATCTTAAAGCCACAGAAGTCTTGTTTTAAAAATGGCATTCGATCACATGGTATAAGCTTGTTTAGGCAATGCTGGGACCATGAGGATTAAAACTCCAGCACTTGGCGAGAGTCTGCCTTTCATTTGTGCATTTCACTGTGCAGAGAGCCCTGTGGGGAGTTGGTAGGCTGGTAGCAGAGATTATGCCCTTCCAAATCCCAGTTTCTCCCAATCCACTGTGAGCAGGGTCTCTGATTTTTTATTTATTAAAAAAACTACAAAGAAACCAACCAACCTTCTCTTATTCCAGGATAATAGCCTGTTGGATATGTGCCTGATGTGATGCAGTGAAAATCATGCTGCATTTTTTGCAGTTTGTGTTTTTATATTGTGATTTTATGTTGTAACTGCCCTGAGACCTGCGGGTATAGGGCAGTATACGAAGGGCGCCCCTGCAGAACAAAAAGGGGCATCTTTCTCAAGAATAAATGCAGATATAGTTAAGATAAGCAATTGTTGCTTTGGGGCATTGCTCTAATCTTCATTTTTAAACCACAATCTGCTTAGAGTTGAAATCCGAGTACCTTGTTAGCTGATAGTGAAGGGGATTAAGGGAAGTTTATCTGGAGTCAATAATCAGGATTAAAAAGAATACCGTGAAGGGTATCCAAACCAAGGCAAAGGGTGACAACATCCTAAACACAACAAAACCCCTCCCCAGAACCAGATGAATCACAGCACTGGAGTATTGCCCTCTCCATATTTAAATCGGACAAACATGCCTGTTGCAGAATGACAGAAACATGATGCAATGAGGCTTTGCGATTGGAATGGGGTAGAAGTGGAATGATGGGGCAGGGTGTTTGTTTGTTTGTTTGTTTTGCAGAAATAGCCCCCCACCCCACTTAACTGGAAAGCTCCACAAGACTCCTCCTTTAACCAAAGTGGCTTCAGTTTTGTGTGTATACATCACATATACACAGACAAAATTTGTGTATACATTAGAAAGCATACGTTCTTCCAAAATGTCTGTACGCAGACAAAATGATTCAGCACATATCATCATTATCATCACCAGCACACACACACAATTCATATATACACATGATGCAATGAAAAATGTATCCATCTGTCTGATATGATATCCATATTTGTGCCTATCTGCACTAGCGTATTTGTATACATGCATATATTTCATCGTGTGAAATAAGGAAGCCTGCATCTGCATATAGAGACTCGCAGTGCATTTTTGGGCCGTAGTAAACTGAGTTTCATTCATGGTTATTGAAATTTCATACATACTTTTATCAATATATTGCATCATAAATAATGGCTTGCACCCAGCTAAGTAAACCCATGGAAATCAATAGACGCAAGTGAATCATGACTCTTCATCTTAATGGGTTTACTATGAGTAGGACTGACATTGGATACAAACATTGGATCACACGCACTTGCACTTTGTTATTCCATTTTTGTTCCAACAGGCTTTCCCAGCTGGCTAAATGAGCCTTTGCCCATGAGTGCCTATTTTGTATCCTTCTTATTTTGTTTTATTATTATTAACATCTATTTATATGGCTCTGTGCACAATAAAATAAGCAATTCTTCTCCAAATCTCGTATAATCTAACACCATTTAAATGCATCTGCCTTTCTCCTGCTGTTTCTGTTCTTTATAATGCATCGCCTTGAGACAGTTGTGTAGAAGGCCATGAATAGATTAATAATAATAAAATAATATATCTTCTGATATTTAAGCAAAAAAATGTTTCTGTGTCTAAATCTCTTTCCCTCTCTCTCTCTCTCACACACAATTTGTGTTTCAGAACTACCCCTGCTGCTACTGATGACCTGACATTCACGTGGACGCCTTAACAGCATCCATACGATGCCAGTCTTCTCGCGGCATTAACCTAATAAACAAATGAAGCCATTAAACTAAGATTAACCTGATGGAAGCTAATCCACCCGCCCCTCCTCTCTTCCAACAAGGCACGCAGAGAGATAGAGTTCAAAGCGACTGACAAAGCGGAATTTCCAAACCATTGTGGCAAAGCAAAAATTGGTGTGTGTGTGTGACAACCGGGCACACCCTTTTGATAAGAGAATAGATTGAGGAGTGGGCGGAGGGGGGTGGGGGAGAAAACATGTCCCCAGACAGGAGATCTGAAAGGGGGGAGGTGTGCATTGGGGTGGGGCAAGGTGGGGGATTTGGCATCAAAGAGAGAGGCGGGCGTCCAGCCGGCCAGCCCTGGGGGTGGTCAGGCAGGGCAGCTGGGCAAGCGCTGGCTGGAAAGGGAGAAAGACGTGCTGGCCCTTTAAGGGGGCGGGGTGGGGTGCGGGGGGGGGAGTGAGGAGACGGAGCCAGCGCAGCAGCAGCAGCAGTAGCCCCGGGAGCAGCAGCGGGACAAAGGGCCGAGGCGAAAGCGGATCGGAACCTGGACTGGACCTGCTTGGCTTAAGGAACTCCTGAAGCGGAGTGAAGCAATCGCGCCCGGAGGGAGGATCGGGTGGGCGGAGGGAGGGAGAGAGTCGAAACCGGTTTCCAGTTTTGCAAACAAAGAGGAGGAGGAGAGAAAGGCGGAGTTCGGGATTCCGGTTCTGGTTCGGCGCCGAGTTATTGCCCTTGTGTGTGTGTGTAAGTGTGAGAAGAGGCCAGATCCAGATCCCGTCGCACGTGGCGCAAGGAACGAGGAGCAGCGATCCGTCAAACCAAACCAAATAAAGGACCCCCCCCCCGCTTCCTTCCCTCGGTTCGGACTGCACGTGGCGCTAGTCCTCTTGAGGCTCGGTTTTGGGCAGACTTCGCATCGAGCTCTCTCTCTCTCTCTCTCTGCCTGTTCCTCCCTCTCGGTTTTTGGTTCAACCGAGTGGGTTTTGGGTGGGGAATCCCAATCCGGTTCTGGGGCTAGTTCTGCCCTCTGGATCCAACCGGGGGTCCCCACCACGTGGCGTCGGGGAAGGAAAAGAAGACAAAAGGAAGACTCGCCAAGTCAGGA
The DNA here is from genome assembly GCF_009819535.1 of Lacerta agilis. Classification (NCBI taxonomy): domain Eukaryota; kingdom Metazoa; phylum Chordata; class Lepidosauria; order Squamata; family Lacertidae; genus Lacerta; species Lacerta agilis. Next base: position 28,901,691 of record NC_046328.1, on the reverse strand, counting down.
AGCGGAGTCAGCGATTCCGTGTGTGTGTGTGTGCGGTTGATCCGCGCTCTTTTACTTCTTGCGCTCCGGTTCCGATCCGGTTCGGATGGCGGCTCCTTGCAGCCCAGAGAGCGGCCCCCCGGCGGCTGCGGGGACGGGGCCCCGGGTGTATTTCCAAAGCCCCCCGGCTGGAGAACCGGCCGCAGAGGAAGAGGAGGGCCCGGTCCGGCGCCAGGGGCGGGTGACGGTGAAATACGATCGCAAAGAGCTCCGAAAGAGGCTCCACTTGGAAGAATGGATCTTGGAACAGCTGACGGTCCTCTACGACTGCCAGGTAAAAACTCCGAAATCCTCTCCTCGCACTTGGATTTCCCTACAATCCCTTAAAATTTAGCCCCCTTCCATCATTCAGGTGCTAGATCGCTGCCCCTATAAACCAGACACCCACCTTATGGCGTCCCTTAATGTGTGTGGAGCCTGTACATGCATTTCAACTGCCCATCTAATGAATCTTGTCCCTACAGTTGCAGGCTTTGTGTTACTCCCACCCCACAAAAATTACTTGCAATAATTTCTTTTTTAAGGTCTCTGCCCCCCCGGGAACTTGCTAAATCTTAAGGAAAAGGTTGTGGACCCCAAATATGGACACTATGCCCCAATACCTTCTTGATCTGGAGGGCAGGCCTCCTGGTCAAATACATGTAACCTTTGCAATAATATTATTTCCCATCACAGCAGTACAAAGAAAGTAGTGGATAACAAAGAGAATGCAGGCTTGACTTTCACCTCGAAGCCCCTGCCGCCTCCCAAAAGAGTCCCTGAAAATCCTGCCCCTTTTATGTTGGTGTCCCCCAAACCCATTATTCCGGATACTTTAATGTCTCCAGCTCCTCCACCCTGTTACATCCTCCTTATAACTCAGCTTAGATCCTAGATCAACTCATGCAGCCTCCTCCCACCCCACCTTGTCTCCCCATATATGCTGCCCCATTACCCTCCAATGCAGCCCAGGTTCAGGGAGTGGCTACCCAAGGACTCCCACCCCCATTTCCTGGTTCTTTTGTCAGCCATTGTGCAGGTTATGAAAAGGGACATTGAGGACTAGTGACCCGCGGAGTCGGGGACTCGCTCCTTGGCAAATTCCACCCACTTTATCTGGGGACTGTTTCTAACCCAACTTACACCCCATATGCAGCCCCTGCCCCATCCCAAGCTCCAGGCCTTCCCCCTCTCTGCAGCCCCAAGAACAAAACACCCTTAGTTTTTGGAAGGGCCCCCATTTCCATTAAGTGGACCTGATGCCACCCCTCCCATTTTTTATTCCTCCCTAAGACCACACTTGGATGCTTGTTACCACCCTCAGAATCACAAATTTGTAGTTTCAAGGCCTGCTCCTCTCCAGAGAAAATGGTTTCCACAGACCAGAAAAAAACTCTTTCCCCCAGCCCCCGAAACCCAACTTTTTTCATTTATATTTTTCTAGCGATTTTTGGCTCATCGGGGCATCTTGTGTTCACTCAACCACCCACTTCCCCTTATCTCCGCTGGGCATTTGACCCTGTGCCAGTTTTCCTCTTTCCGCTTGCCAAATTTTGGAGCATACGCTTCAGAAGTGACCACATGCCCAACAAAATGCTTCACCCTCTCCCTCCCACCCTCACATCCCAAGATCCTCCTGTTCTTCTTCCCTGCCCTAAAGACTGGAGAGATGGTGATGGCAGGATCCCTGCTTTTATTCCTGCCCCCTCCAACTAATGGTGAAGGTCACTTAAGGTCACAAGTACTCAAAGGCCTTTATGGGGCCTGTGTTCGAATCCTTCCTTTCCCCAACCCCTCTTAAAAAAGAGCAAGGGGAGGGAATTGTCCACTCCTGATTTTGCAGCATTGTGGGTGGGTGGAGGGATTGTCCTGTGGAGAGTGGCGTTCCCCACCCTCTCCGCTGTGCATGGTATGCTGTTCTGGGTTTGGAAGTGTGTGCCTTAGGCCACAAATGCAGCTGTCTCTCGAGAGGAGCAGCTGTCTTTTAAGATATGGCTTTCCTTTTTATTTCTTTAACGTTGCAAGATGCTTGTTGCCAGAAACCTCAAGTGAAAAATGGGTGGGTGGGATTGAAACCAAGTAGGGGTGGGCAGTTGATGGCGCTAACCCTGCCCGCCCCGCCGCCCCCCCAACTGGACTTGCGGCCAAGGTAGCATTCGAACGAGAGACCAGTCTAATTTTTTATTGTCCAGGCCGCGGCAGCAGGATCAACTTTCTGTCTGCCCTCTCCTTGTGTGTGCCTGCACACACACACACACACACACACCCCGCCTGCCAAATGTCACCTGGCAGCTGGCCAGCCTGCTTATTGGGGTGGGGTGGGGGATTTAGCTGGCCATATGGGGCTTGCGTCTGAGTAGGCTAATGGGGCAGTAAGTAGCTAGTCAAGAGGGCCGAAAGAGCCACCGCTGGGTCCTTGCAAAACAAAACACACACTAGTTGATTCACAAATGCCAGTGGGAGTGTGTGCGTGACCCAGTTACCTTTGGCCTTGTTCTGCGGCTGAGAACGGTACCTCAGCTGTTTGAATTCTCCTTTGCATCCCTCAATGACTCCCTTGTTACCAGGCTGTGCCTGTCGGCTGGAGGTGCCGGTCAGGGCAAGTCCTGCGCGGATTTAGCAGGGAGCTGGAAGGAGCTTAGGTTTGCAGCCAACGCAGCCCTGCTCAGAGTAGACTCGCTGAAATTATTATTTATTAAATTTATATACTGCCCTACATCAGGAGGTCTCGGGGCGCTTCACAATATTAACATGAATGGACTTGCGTAGCTCAATGCCTTTTATCTGTTTCAATAGGTCTGCTCTATAGTAGGGTTAACCCCACTAACAAACCCTTAATCTGCAACCACGAGCCCCACTTACCTGGGAGAAAGCCCCACTGAATTACTATTATTAGTAGTAGTACTATTATTCTTATTAATCAATTAAATTTGTATACCACCCTGTACACAGGTCTCAGGGCGGTTACAATGTAGCATTACAATATAAAAACACAAAATAAATAATAAAAACAAACCCCCTTTATTGGGGTTGTTCCCCAAAACACCTTAAAAGGGCATTGGATGTCAAGCAGCCAAAGGCCTGGTTAAAGTGGACCGTTTCCACTGGCCGCCTAAAAGTGTATAATGAAGGTTCCAGTGGGGCTTCCTTCCGAGTAGACTTGGTTAGGAGCCAGCTGCTGGGGTGTCCAGCTGTTTTTGGACTACAGTTCCCATCATCCCTGGCCACTGGTCCTGCTAGCTAAGGATGATGGGAGTTGTAGTCCAAAAACAGCTGGAGACCCCCAGTTTGGGAAACCCAGGACTAGATCCTCAGGGTCCCTTCCCACTCTATGAGTAGCATGTACATGAAGCATCTGAGAAAAAGGCATCCTCCACACTATTTCAAGCACATGGTTCCTCCCGCCCCCCACAGAATCCTGGGAACTGTAGTTTGTTAGAGGTACTGGGGGTTGCAGCTCTGTGGCAAGGGAAACTACATTTCCCAGGGTTCCTTGGAGGAAACCATGACAGTTAAAGTGATATAAACATGCTTTAAAGGTGTGCTTGCAGACGCCAAACTCTTCTAAGATGGTGCCTACCATCCAGATTTTGTTTTCCTCCAAAAGTGACTTCTAAAACTTTAAAAACTGCTGTCCAATAAATAAATGTTTTACACAACAGGTTGCGGATTCCTCACCCCACCCCACCCACTTACTCTAACTGATGAACTGACTAAAGGTCTCCCACAGGGAGGCCTCTCTGCTACCCTAAAGCCTGGAGAATTAAGATCTGCCTCCAGTTTCCCACCGACTGCCTATAACCCCCTCTAATAACAAACTCTGGCTAGTCAGGAAAAAAGACGAGGTTTTTGGGGCAACCCCAAGGTTTCCAAACGTACAAAGAAAAATTGTGGGGAACCTAAGACAGCACCCCACCTCCCCAAGCAGTCCAAGAGTTCCTGTTGGCATGGAGTATCCTGAAAAGGGCATGGCTGGCTGGCCGGCTACGTTTTGTTACCACTCTTGAATACCTCTTGAGTGCTAAGTGCTCTACACAGGACCAAAGCCTAGTGTACAAGGGCAGGAGAATTAGGTGGTTTGAGAACTTATTCTGCCTTGATGACGTGCATCGAAAGGGCTATGTGGAGGGGGGCATTGAAATGATCCGCTTTTTCCCACCTCCTTTTTCAGTGCCTGTGTGGGATTAGGCATCCTCCTGACCTAGGAGGTTTAACTGTTCAACTTTTAAAACAGTTGAAGCCAGGAAAGGAGGGAATGACAATGATTAATGAGGATGGAGAAGAAGTTCAGGCATGACGTGCCCCCCCCCCAGCACAACATTCCCAGTTGGGGACTAGGGGGTGGGAGCCTTAACATTGTAGCTGCTTGAGGGGGTGTGGGAATGCCTGCCCCCAAATGAGCTGAACTCCAAAGGGTGTGTGTGTACACACACAAACCAGACTTGTAGTAGACAAGTGTGGCAGGATTCCAGTCCTGGGAAGTCTGGAAACAAAATCCTCGATGAGATCCCTCTCCTTGAGAAGGCAGAGAGAAAACAACTCCTTACACCCAGCTGGTCCTCGAATTGCCTCAGTCTATGGGGCAGGGAGATACCCTTTTACTAGACACCTTACCAATGTTGAAATTATATGGAGAGAGGTAGGTAGGGGGTGAAGTACCCCCACACACAGCATCCTAAAAGGGATCATGTTGTTCCTGTAATCTGAACACTGCAACTGTGCCCTTTATTATTCAATTTGAGTTCATTTGAAGGGGTGCAGAATCTCGCACTCTCAGCCTCCCCCCCCCCCCATCCACTGCTCTGGGTAAGGTTTTTACATGCAGAAAGAACTCTTTTCATGCTCCAGCTACATACACACACCTCCAAACAATAAAATGACTGGATTCCTGGCAGGTTCTTCTCTTTTGTCTTCTTATAGGAAGAGGAGATTCCGGAGTTAGAAATAGATGTTGACGAACTCCTGGACATGGAGAGTGATGAGTCTCGGAGCGCCCGAGTGAAGGTAGGAGCTGTGAAAGCTGGGTTGAAAATGGGGGGGGGGTGTTCCTTCCTTCTCCACGCCCCCCCCAAGAAAAGGAGGGGTTGAGAGGAGGGGGGGCCCGTGCGCTGCCTGGGAAGACCAGATGCTGTTTTCGCACGATGGCAGCCAAGCGGTGGGTGGGCTGTTCTGGTCAGCAATCTGGAGACCATACGTATCTGCCAATATTTCTTTATACATAAATAAAGAGAGTGGCCTTCTGTTGTTGCCATAAACACTCAGGATTTGGCTAGAGATTAAGGGTGAGTTTTAGACTGGGGCAGGCTGGGATTTTTATTTTCAGAATGTATCAGAAATGGGGAACCTACAGATGGTCACCAGGCTCCCATCAGCTCCGCTTAGTGTCGCCAGTGGGTTTGGGGGTGATGGCAGCACAGCGACTTATGGGGGGGGCACAGGTCCCCCACACCTGCTCTACCACCAAACTGTGGGTTTTCCCCTAAAAATTTAAGATCCAAGTGCTCATGGTTCTCAAAACAGGAACGCAGGAATCTGGTTCTTGTGGAGTCAGACTATTAGTCTACCTAGGTCAGCCAACACTGGCTGGCAGCTGCTCCTCAGGGCAGTTTCAGATGGGGTTCTCTCCCAGCCCTGCCATTAGGGATTGAACCTGGGACCTTCTGCATGGAACAGAGATGCTCCACCACGGAGCTGTGGCCTGTCCCTCAATGAGATCTGGGTGGACAGGGCTTCCGGCTTGTCCAAACCATTGGCATCTAAATTTATCTTTTCTTTTTCCAAAAAAACAGGAGCTCCTGGTCGACTGTTACAAGCCCACAGAGGTGAGTGCTTGCCTGCCTGCCCTGAGTCCACCCCCCACCCTGCTTTTCCCATGACCCCTTAAATGCTCCCACATCCTTCCCTTCCAGAAGCCCCACATGTCCCAACCCTCCTCCCTTCGCAGCTGCTTTGTTGGCAGATCAGGAGAGCAGCAGCAGCTGCCTCTGCCCAGTGCCAGCTCCCAATCTTCTCCCGTTCCTTCCTTCTCTCACAGCAGGGAAGAGAGTCCCCTCCCATTCCGGCACCTGTTAGGGGAGGGGCTGCTCAGCTGTCTCCCCCCCTCACCCTCCCTTTTCCCCTGGCAGAGAGGCTGGGAGATTTCAGGGAAGGATCTCAACCGCCACCAAAAGCTGCTGGTTTCATCACCGAACGGGAGGCGTTGCTTGCGTTTGTCGTTTCTGCCCCCCGGGGTAGAAGTAGGCAAGAAGTGTCTTGCTGGATCAGGCAGCTCAAGGGTGGAGAACCGCAGGCCGTGCTGCCTGGCCCGCCAAGGCCTCTTTTTCTGGCCCTTGGGACGTTCCCCAGGCCCTGCACTGGCTTGTCTCCCCCTTCCAGCTCTTCTGCCTGGCTGGAACCGGGGTCTTGCCTCTTGCTTGCCTGGCTACAGAGAGCTGTCCTGGTAGGAGGCTCTTGAGTTTTTTGGGGCTGGGCTCTGGAAACATAAAGAGTCTGTTGCCCCATCCACCAATGGGCATGTGGCCCCCAGAAGGCGGCTCCCTAGGAAATCGGCCTCAGGGCTGGAAAAGGTTTCCCCATCCCTGGCCTAGATTCCAGTGCAGTTCCTAGATTTCCCGCAAGTTAAGAAGCCGGCAAGCCAGGGCATGAAGGCAATGCTCTCCCTGCCCATTTGTTGCCTGAGTTTGTAACACTCCAGTGTACTGCATCTGAAGCCAGAAGCTCTACAGCCTTTAAAGCGAACGACGAGCAAATAATCACTTTGCTGTGAATTATAGTGGTGCAGCAATGAAACTGCCGGCACATTTGCAAAGCTAACCAGGAGCTAGTATGGTTTCAAATTGGATGGGGGAGCGTGTGTTGAGATTGCTGCATTGGAGGGGGGGGGTGGACTGGATGACCCTCAGGGTCCCTTCCAACTCCCCTCCCTGCTGGTTTTTATCAGCCAAGGGAGGCACAGGTCCAAGGCACAAGTGTTTGCCCAGACCGACCCAAACGCCTTGTCCACATCTGAGCCTTAGTGACTGAAACTCCTCCGACGCAACAGGACCAGGCAGAGCTCTGGGCACCCCGTGAGATTTCATCTGCTTTAAGATCTCGGTGGGTGCCAGTAATTTTATTCTCAAAATGCTTTGCCAACAAATCTGGCCAGGCGGTAAGAGTCCCCTGCACTACCTGGAAAAGCTCTGCCGTGGCACAATGAGGATGCAATGGAGGCAGCCAAGTATGCCTTCTTTGTTGCCTCCACTGCCGCTAGGTAGGCTCAAGTATTAGCCCTCACCAGTGTTCGATCTGAATCCTTCCATGCAGATGCCCCTAGAAGTTCACCAGCAGGATGCAAAGATGCCTGCCAGACTTTGTTCATCCCCGGTGCCTGCAATTCAGGGGTAGACTGCCTCTATCTGTGGAGGTTTTGCTTGGCTGTAACAACACATTTAAAGCAGGGGAGAGGAACTCTTCTCTTTTTAAATCTGAGGGCCACATTGCAGGCTGCCTTCTGGGGGCCACATGGCAGCGGTAGGCAGGGCTTGGGCAAGACTCCTGCACTGCAAGGGGATTGGACTAAATGACCCTCATGGTCCCGTACACATCTATGACGATATAAGCAGAGCCAGAAGCAAAAATGGACAGGGCAACAGATGTGTGCATTCCAGCCACAGAAGACCAAAAAAAACTCTCTATCCAGGCAAGCAAGAAGCATTATCACAGTTCCAAGTTTCCTCACCCGCTTTAAAACCTTCTGTGCTAATGGGTATTGTGTGATGCAAGTTCCGAAAGTTAATGAAGCACTGAATTATTGGGGGGTGGTTTAAAATACGCAGCCAGCTTGAGTCTACAGTTGTGTACACACTATATGTTTAAAGCACCCGATTCCTCCCCCCCACCCCCCCTAAAAAGCAACCCTGGGCACTGTAGTTTACCCCACACTGAGCTACGATTCCCAACACCTTAAACAAACTAGAGTTCCCGGGATTCTTTCCCCCCTGTATGTACGCAACCTAAAAGGAGGGCAGATGAGAGATCCGGTGCCTATGCCTTCTGCTTTGACTCTGGGTTCCTCGCTGACGCCCCACCCTTCTGTCGCCCACCAGGTTTTTGTTGCCGACTTGTTAGACAAGATCCGTGGGATGCAGAAGCTCAGCACTCCACAGAAGAAGTGACTTGCCACTGGCGTGATGATCTCCCATCGCTGCCCTCCTTCCTCTTTGGAGAGTTTGTCATTGAGACTCTGGCTGCTGGCTGGGTTGGAGAGGGAGAAGGGAGCTTTTCAGGGGTCCAGTGGAGAACCAGATACTGCCCTTATGAGAGAGGGAAGACCTTCCCTTTTCGGTGGGATTGCCTTGATAATCAAAACCATCTGGACACCTTTTTAGCAATACCAACCTGCTCCTTCCTGCCCGTCACCCTCCTCCACCCGTGAGCGTCAGAGGAGGGGAAGAGGAACGTCTGTTCTCCAGGGGAAGAGAAAGAGGGGTAGGATCCTGAGAAATCTTTTTTTTTTTAAAGAACGTTTGGGTTGGTTTTTTTTTTTAATTATTTGCGTTTTTATATAAATTTAATAAAAATGCTTTGAGAACAAGGGTTTGGTTTCTGCTTTAGGGGACGGAAGTGTGCGCTAGGGCAGACGAGTGTTTGCGTACGTGTATTTTAACAAAACTTTTTCACTTTTAAAAGGAAAAAAAGCAGGATTATGCAAGCAAGTAGCGTGGCAGGTCTTGGGAGTGAGAACCTGGGTTCAGATGCTTGACCAGGAAAATTAACGTGCGACCTTGCGCAAATTATTTCACCTTAGCCTACAGCAGGCATAGGCAAGCTCTGCCCGCCAGATGTTTTGGGACTACAACTCCCATCATCCCTAGCTAACAGGACCAGTGGTCAGGGATGATGGGAGTTGTAGTCCCAAAATATCTGGAGGGCCGAGTTTGCCCATGCCTGGCCTACAGTCTACATCGCAGGGTGGCTTTTAGGATGAAATAGAGGGGTTAGGAGGGGAGAGAAAAGAGGGCCGCAGCCTTTAGTAAAATAGGCTATAAAAATGAATACCTGCTTGTCGCTTAATATTCATTACCAGTACTAGTAAAAACTGAAGAGTTGTGGACATTTTTGGTTTGCTTAGTCTGGTGAATTGGGAGGACATTTATGTCACTCCAGCCAAGTATTAGGACTGGAGGGGGGTGGGGAGAGAATCCAGGTTTAACTCCCTTCTTGGCCAGAAAACTAATAGGCGACCATGGGCAAGTAACTTTCTCAGCCTATAACCTATCTTGCAAGGCAATTGTTGGGCGAGGGGGGCGGAGAGAGCAATGGATGCTGCCTTTTGCTCACTGAATGTGAATAAAATAATACCCACTTATGGCTTATCATTGTCACCCATACTAGTGAAAAACACAAGTGTTTTTTGGAGATTTTTCGACCAGCTAGGCTAGTAAAGCGGAGATTCTGCTCCCCCGTGGGCCTTCTTCCCCTTCCTCACTGCCTGCAGCAAGTATTTTCAACCAAGTGCAACTGCAGACCAGGCCAAGTGCAGAGTTACAGGTCCCCCAGTTAGCAACGCTGTCCCTGGTGGGGACGCAGGCGGAGCCTCCCCCTCCCCTTCACTTGTGGCGGGGCTGAACTCAGCAAGGAAAGAATGTCTTCTGGGGCCTGGAACTAATCGGGCTTCGTGTTTCCTGCCTGAAGTCACCAGGCAAGTTGTGTGTGTGTGTGTGTGTGTGTGTGTGTGTTTTGCGAAATGGCCTGCCCTGGCCTCCGGAGCTGGCCCCGGCCTGATTTTTCCACGTGGCTCTTCTTTCCAAACCAAGATGCCTAAGAGGGGTTGGCACTGGCCCCACAGGGGAGGGAAAGGAACAGGGAAAGCAGGCACCAGAGCCACAGCCTTGCCACAAAACACTACTTGGTTCCCAGACTGGGCAGGGCAAGGCGAGAGAGATGCTGTCTCGAGGGTGGAGCAGTACGCCTGGCTGCTGTGCCCGTAAGCTGCATCTTGCAAGGCTCCCTTTGGCTCTCTGCCGCAGAGGGCGTGGTTGCCTTTAAAGCAGGTGCCTCCTTTCCTGCAGCTGGAAGAAAGCCAGAGTTTGCTTTCTGCCAGCAAGCACAACCTCCCCAGTTTGAAGAAAGAGGCCAGCTCTCCTTGGGCCCAAACAACCCCATGGTCAGGGATGATGGGAAAAATCCAAGAACATTTGGAGCAGGGGTCAGCAAACTTAGCATGCCTCGGACTGGCGTCTCCAGCGCCAATTGCACAGAGGGTGGGGGAGCGTGTGCCCATACACGTGCGCACACACTATTTCCGGTGTTCCTCCGACCTGGAAGTTTGCAGCCGCACAGCGCAGCACCAGTAAGAGTGGGCGGTGGAGGTCACCACGGGCCGGATAAACAAGTCCCTTGGGCCTTATCCAGCCTGCGGACCATAGTTTGGGGACCCCTGATCTGGAGGGTCTGGCAGGTTCCTCACCCACAAGCAAACCCTATTTCTCACTGTGGCCTTGGCAGAATTTGTTTTTATGAAGGAGGGGTGGCTAATTTCTCTCCCGCACACATACTTTTTCCAGCTTTCCCTCATTGGTTCATGCAAGGAAGTAGTTCACTTACAAAGCCACTTCTGCTTCTCTGCGCCAAGAAACCATAAAGATTCACTCACGTGCCAAGGGATTCTGCTGCAGCACCTCACAGTGGGTGTAAGCCACCAACCTGGATGGCTTTAAAAAGGATTTGACAAATTCAGAGGGCTAGGCTATCTGGCCACGTTCTCCACTGTTGGAGGCCATACGCCCATGAATGCCACTTGCAGGAAACCTCAAGGAAGAGTTGCTGTTACGCTCGGGTCCTGCTTGTGGGTGTCCCATTGGGGCATTTGGTTGGCCACAGAAAACAGGATGCTGGGTGCTAGATAAGCCCCTGGCCTAATCAGGCAGATTCTTATGTTCCTAACATCCTAGGTTGTTTTAATTTTATTTTGAGCATGGGGGGGGGGGAGCAACCTTCTAGCCCTTGAGGCCAAAGGATGAGTCTTGAAAGTATGTGGTGAGAATCACACTGAAATCAGGGTGTGGGAAATGGCAATGCTTTCTATGCTCTGAAGGTGGGGAGGGGGAGTTGTGCCTTGCTAAATAGGATTTATTTTATTTTTTTATTTGTTTCTCCACAGCCCTGACAGGAACAATTAATTATACCACACATGAAAATCACTTCACTGACATTATTTATGGAGGTTGCAAAATTAGGCACAAATGCGATTTGTTGGAGTTGGGTTTTTTTTTAAGTACAGCGTGCGCGCACACTGTCTCAACTGTTCTTCATGCTGAACAAGGGAGGCTGGAGAATGGTCTCTCTGCAAAAGGCATTCTGCAGCTAGACCCTCTCTGTCAAGGAGGATAAGTGAGTTCCTCACAGCAACCCATCCTGCCCCTTCACTATAGCCTTCCGCAGCAATGCTCACAACTGTTCACTTTCACAGTAGACAATACTGGCAGGGTCCCAGCAGCATTCACACTGGTGGTTTCACTGGGGGAGAACACCCCCTCGCAGTTTTCTGCTCTGCAGTGCAAAATTATCCGTTATCTCACGTTCTCGCCCTGCTTCACACGTTCGCAACTTCCATGGCTCGTTTATTCAGTCCAGGTTGTCCTTAAACAAACCCAAATTCCACTACGAAGTCGGCGCATGCTTCGATTAATTAATTACGCAGGTTGTTGGGAACGTGGCTTCACAAATCCCCATACGCCTCTTGTGGAGGGCAGATGCCACCAGCACAGAAAAGGCCCCCAGAATCCCTTGCAGTCTATCACAAGGGGATTCTGGGATGTGCCGCCTACAGCAAAGCCACGCAGCACACGATATTCTCCAGAGCTTGCTTTCCCTTGGCAGGAGGACAGGACCAGACTGTGGGCAGCACAAGGCCCCACATTAAGCCAGACCAAAGACAGAAAGGTTGGCTTTGGGCAGCCAGGCCACCATGACAGCCCAATCCCGCTGCCAGCCACACACATAGCACAAGAATTCCCTGCTCTGCAAGTCTTTTATTAGGCTTCCAATGCCCCAATAGTCTGGGAATGGAGAATCTGCAGCCTTCTTAGATGTACCTAAACTAAAACCCATGCCCTCTCAGGCCACCGCCCAGGCTGATCGGAAGTGACATACCTTGGAATCCAACGCCATCTGGAAGGACACAGGCTGCCTGTCCCTGGCAAGCTATCTGTGCATTTCACTTAGTGTTACTAGTATAGGGAGCTGCCTTGCTTAGGAGCCCAGCCCTTAGTCAATCCAGCTCAGTATTGTCTACAACAGTGTTCTTCAACCTTGGGGCACGAGATCCTGCTAGGTAGGGCTGGGCATACAGTCGTACCTCGGGTTACATACACTTTGGGTTGCGTACTTTTTGGGTAACGAACTCCCGTAACCCGCCGCACGCACAATCTGCACATGTGCAACGTGCGTTTTTTGGGTTACATACGTTTCGGGTTACGTACAGTGACCCGGAACCAAATAAGTACGTAACCCGAGGTATGACTGTATCTGGTTTTCTATATCACAATAGATCACCAGCTAAACATACTGATATACCGATATATCACAATGTCTGAAATAAGGATAGCGCATCAGCTGGCTTCACAGTTTCCTCAACATAGGTTTTAGTGTAGCAAACACACACACACCCCAAAAATATTGCCAGGTCAAAAATTATGAAACTGGTATCACAATATGGACTTCAAACTGGTTTTGGATGATAGAATGCCCAGCCCTACTGCTGGATTACAACTCCCATCATCCATCTGCTTAGCAAATGGTCAGGGATGATGGGAGTTGTAGTCCAACATCTGATGAGGCCCAGACACCAATCAAAACTGACCCACCTGGAGGTGATGGGGTTAGGCCAGAGACCAGACACCCACAAGGACTTGAACCCCTGAGGCTGCCTTACACAGTCAGGCCAGCAGGTCACCCAGCCTAGTAATGTCTGCTGCAACTTGCAGCCTCTCTCCAAGGCTCCAGGCAGAGGCCTTTCCTAGCCCTCATACCTTAAGTCATATTTGCTGATGATGGCAGGGGTTGACCCTGGGACTTTCTGCACCCAAATATTTGGGGCTTCCCCCCACCTTGCCACAGAAGTCAGAGCAGCCCAAATCTTGAGCCCAAGGAACCCCCCACCTCCACCTCCTTAGAACAGTGTTGCCCCTTCTCCTGCCACCAGGCCACCTGCTGCAGTCACAATACAACTCTGGTCTGTGCTTTTATTTGGCCCATCGGTATCAACAAATACTCAAGATTACCTCCCCTCCCTGTGTGCCCCCTCCCCCGAAGAGATGTCGCTATAATTCCTGCCTTCGCTCAATCTTCAGCAGCTCAACTTCAAATATTAAGGTTGCGCCACCTGGGGGGGAAAATAAAGAGAAATCACGAGTGCAGGCTGGAGGGAGAGGTGCTGGGAAGAAGCACTACCCATCCCAACCCCTAGAGCAGGTGCCAGAGGGCCCTGGAAGCTTTGGTGGCCCCACAGCTGACTGCCTGGAACTTGAGTGGGGCCACTAGGTTTTGATCCCTTCCATTCTCGTCTCCTGGTTTTCAAAAGGCCAGCAGGGAGAAGGCGGGTTAAGAACTTGGCATAAACACTTCGCTTGGGGAGGGGAGGAAGCCCCCGCCCATCAGTTCAGAATTCATAGCAGGACTGATTCTAAGGGGGGAAAGGCATGCACAATTTACCTGGGATTTTGGGTGGCGCTCCCCGGTCCCCATAACCTGTGAGCAAAGGGAGAAAAATGACAAAGTTACCCAAGAGATCAAAGAGTTCCCAGATAGTGAAGGGATGGAGCAATATGTGGCCCTCCAGATGTTGTGGGATTTCAACTCCCACTGACCCCTGCAAAAAAATGATGATGGCAACTCCTTAGAACAGGTGAAGCACCAGTACCAACCCCTTGCCACTTCCACCTCCCTGGGGCAGGTTCTGAACCCAGGAACCCAATTTCCCCCCCTCCCCATCCCACATTCCAGCTCCTCACCCAGCTCAGAAGGAATGACCAGCTTTCTCTTCTCACCCTCGCACATCCTAGAAACACCAAAAGAACAGTATAAATTCAGTTACCAACCAAATACTGTACATGGCTTTCCTGCTGTATAGAAGCAACACAAAACAGGAGGGCTGAAATCTGACTCGAAAATAATTACTTCATTCATATCACTTAACCTTCCCTTCTAACGTTGCCTAGGGGCAGCTATCAATATAAAAATTACATACAAATGAAAAAGAAGCACACTAAATGTAGTTAACACTGGAGAGAAACACAGGATAGATGAACCGTCCTGATTAACAAGACACTTTAATAAATAAAATGAGCCGGAACAGATGGATTTTCAAAAGACGGCAAAAGATCATTAGAAGATGCCAGCCAGATCTCCTGGGTGCAATTGCACAGAGTGCTCTCCCCCAACATTCCTGCCAAAGGTGCTGCAGATGCAGTCGGAATACACCAGAGGCCCTTCCCTGAGGTCATGCCCAGATTATGGAATTCTCTGCTCTTTATTTAAAAAAAGTTTCAGGATCCCAAAATAAATAAAGTTTTAGGAGTTTTCCAGCATCCTTTAGAAGGGAGAGTGAAAATCTGCACTTTTGACTTGCCACTGGAGAAATCACTGTGTTTCCCCGTTCGGGTGCTTGAAAACCAGCAACCAGAACACAGCGGTCACTGCCACACCTGATCCCTGCTAGGAGGAAGAATTTACCCAAGCAGGCCCTGATCCCAGCCTTTAATGACTTGTCCAGTCCCCAAGGAGAAGATAAACGGCTGATCACGAGTCAGGCTGCTGTCGAACTCTGTCCCATCCTCCAGCTTGCCCTATGAGAGAGTGCGGAAGTTAAAAGGGGTGTGAGCCAGCCAGGGTTTCTTCTTAAAACATCCAAGATGCTGTGCTTATTATCCCAAAAGAAGAGCCCTGCAAAGTAAGCCCAAAGAGGGCTCATCTAGTCCAGCATCCTGTTTTCACAGTGACCAAGTGGATGCCTCAACGGGAAGGCCACAAGCAGGACCCAAGCGCAACTTGTGATTCCCAGCAACTGACATTCAGAGACATACAGACAAGGGAGCCAGTGTGGCTAGCAGACACTGATAGCCTGGTTCCTCATGGATTTGTCTACTCTTTTAAGTCATCACTACATCTTAATAAAGTGAATTCCATAGCTTTAACTATGTGCAGTTTTAACTAAGCACACGTATACAAACACCCTCCACAGCAGGAGTGGGGATCCTGCGGCCCTCCCAATCATTGCTGGCTGGGCTGATGGGAGTTCAACAACATCTGGAGGGTTGAAAGTAAAGAAGCCCTGGGGTGTTTCAGCCTTGCTCTCTCACTGACTGACTGACTCAGGGCAGATTCACACATGAACGTCTATCACTCAGTGATTCACTGCTCCACTGCGGAAAGTGACTCATAAGAACCTGAGGCAGAAGCCCTGCTGGGTCAGAGCAAAGGTGAGTCAGGTTGAGGGCCCTGTTTCCTAACAATGGCTAATGAAATGCCTGTTGAGAAGGCCACAAGCAGGACATGAAATTAATACACCCACCCCCTTTCCCCTTGCTGCTCAGATGACCAGGGGCCCTCAACTCTGGAATCCTGCCACCATACAGAGCAGGGATAACTGCCAAATTGAGATGGTTTTAAAAGGGGATTATTTATTTACTTGGTACATTTGTGACCCCACCCTCCATGATTCGATCCCAGGTCCACTTACACATAAATTTTTAATTTATAAAACAAACACATCCCTTAATGATAATATAAAAAAAAAACTTTAAAAGGCAGGACAAGGCTATCAGTGGCTACCAGACACTAATCTCATGGTGCAACCTCCAGGATTGTCTTTGAGTTCCATTTGCTGGGGAACAATAGTGAGAGGCAGCTATTTGCTGTCATGCTTATGGGTTCCCAGAAGGATATGGCTGCATAAAAGAGAGCTCTGCTGGATGAGGCCAGTAGCCCATCTAGTCTAGCACTCTATACTCAATGGGAAGCATATGAGCAGAACCAGAGTGCAATGGTGCTCTCCCTAACTGTGATTTCCAGCAACACAGAATTCAGTGGCATATTGGCTGGCTGCTATGGGAAAAAGGAGACTGAACTAGGTAGCCTTTGGTTTGATCCAGAGGGGCTCTGCTTATGTTCTCTGGCCAAACAGAGGTCTGGAAATTGCAGAATGGAACGGGGTAGAGTAACCTCATGCCCATACGATTGGAATCAAAGGGGGATAAAAGCTCCACCCCCTATTCCTCCTCACACAGGGAACACAGAGTTTTTCTCTGGTTGTCCATTTCCTGCATTCAACTTGCCACCTAACACTGCAGCCATCAAGCCATGAATGAGCACATGTGAGTCAGCAAGGGTGCATGGCTGAAACAAGCAGCTGAGCCAAGAATATGTTGCAATGGCAGCATCTAGTAGTGGGTGCAGAATCCAGTTGCTTCAAGAATTCCTTTTTTAAAAAAGCTAAGCATCTAGTCCTTATGGTCACAAAAATTTCTATCAAAGCCTTGGAGATACTCCTAGTGAAATCTCAGAGGGGTTGCTGAATTCAGATGTCAAGGAGTAGACAGTTCCATGAGACACAAGACACATGTGCCTAATTTCATAGCTGTCAACTTTTCCCTTTTCTTGCAAGAAATCCTATTTGGAATAAGTGAATGTCCCTTAAAAAAAGGGAAAAGTTGACAGCTATGGCCTAATTTACAGTAGGATTCTTTTTTCTTTTATTTCTTTCTGTTGAAGCTCTGAACTTGGGTCACCCACAGACGTCTGCCTTCCAAAACAAACCCAACCCCACCAACTTAGCAACTACACACACACCAATTTTGGCAGGAGTTGCTGACTCTCACTGCTTCAGGTCAGGGATGGGGAACCTACAAGCCCTCCAGGTTGTTGGGCTTCAGCTCCCATCAACCAGAGTGAGCATGGCCAATGGTCAGGGATGATGGGAGCTGAAGTTCTGCAATACCTGGAGGCAGGCAGGCAGGTCCCCCAGCCGTTCCCAAAGAGCCACAACTTTGTGATGAGAGAGCAGGAGGTGGAGTCTAGAAATGCATGGAAGGCCTGACAGGTTCTCCATTAGATTACGATTCACCCTTTGACAATATGTCTCTCCCCTGTGGCCTCTGGGAAAGACCCCTTCAGCCCCTGCAAACCTCAAGGTACCTGGCTAACAATGACCTGCCCTTCCACATCACACCTGCAGCACTCACCGTATAATGCATGTGGAGCACATCACCCTTGCGGGACTTGATGGGGCAGTTGTCCACCCGCTTCTTGACCCCAATCTGGAGCTTCCGTTTGCCTTCCGTGCCCAGCACTAGCGAGAAGACTGCACACAGCGCCAGAGCGAGTAACGTTGCTCCCTGGCTCACCTGCATCGCATAAGCTCCTGGAAGGGCAGAAACTGGTTAGCTGTGGAGAGCTCTCTGTGGCCAAAAGTCTACTGCCATCGCTCTCTCTTGCTTTGCTGATCACAATGCTACAGGAAGGCGGAAATGGAGCTGGCTTCCTGGCAGTGGCATTGCTGCCATTTACCAGGAGGCAGGGGGAAGTTGGGGCTGTCTATGTGCACCAATGGGAGTACTTGAATGGCTCCACCAGGGTGCCCCCACAGCCCTGATTTCCTCACCCCTCCCAATAAGCAGCAGTAACATTGCTGCTGGCAAGCTGGCGCAGCAGGCCGCCCCCCACTGAGCATGCCACTTCTGGGGAAAGGGATCCATTCAGCAGCTGCCAGACATATGGTTCTGTTCACTGTCCTTGTACATACAGGAAAAGGAAGAATGGGAAAGAGCTCCAGTCCTTCCATGCCAACACACACCAAGACATGAGTTCTATTTGGGAAGGTCCACAACACAGTCATAAACACCTGCCTTGCATGCAGAAGGTCCCAGGTTCAAATGTCAGGTAGGGCCCTGCCCCGTTTTTCACATGGTGCCCCAATGAACAGAAGCCTCCTCCCCATGAAGGCCCATCCTTGAATTAAAATAATTCATGCAGATTCAACACTCCCGCCCCAATTGCCAGCACCCCCAGCTCCTACCCTGGCATGCAACAGCATGCGGTCCATTCAGGTCCCCCCGGGAGCTTCTGGACCCCGACTTACCCGTGTGGCCGGAGGCGCCTTGGACTCTGCTCCCTCCCCTGGTGGCAGCCGCCGCCACCCCACTCCAGATTCTCTCAAGGATACTGGGCTGTTGCCACCCCAGGAATAATCCAGCAAGGTCTCTCTGCTCCCCCCTCCCTCCTGTACTCCCTAGTCCTCTAGACAGGATCTCCCACATATGAAATCATATTTCTAACCCTTTCCCTCAGGTATGAGCCTAGCATTTCCTCCCCCCTCCCTCCCAGGTGCAGTATCGCCTTCCCCCAACCCACGCCCCCCAAATAGCACCCCTGCCCTAAGATACCCCATATCCACCCTCACCTTGCCCCCCTTTCCTAGGGCCCTCCTTACGGAAGGTCCAAACCCTGGTCTCCTCTGCTTCATCTTCTTCATTACAATTTGTCACCTTGGCCCAGACCCACATGATCCCAGCCCCAGAAGGATCCCTCACCTTGTGAATCCAGACATCCCCAGGACCCCCACCCGCAGGAGCTGGCTTCTCTCGGGGGATCCAGACCTGGCTGCGTTCTGGGGAACAACTGACACCCCTAGATTCGGGCTTCCACTCTCTCTGCTTCCCCTGGGGACTGGCTTCCCGTTGCAACCACGGCAGCCCCATCCTATCAGAGGCCCTGGCTGGCTTGCGGGGCACCCAGACCTGCCCAGAAGCCTCCGCAGGGTCCCGGTACCACTCCTTCTGGACCCACATCGCAGCTCCCCTTACAGGATCCCTCTGGGGACCCACATGCCCCAAGATCCCCCCGGAGTGGCTGCGGCTGACGCCCCGTGCCGGGAACTCTGGTTCCTCGCCGCCTCTTCCCCTGACCACCCCGGGGCTCCCCGCACCCAACTCCCAATCCTCCCTGTGGGAGAGCTGGGTCCCCACCTCTTTGGGGACGCCCTTTCCTTTCACGGCCACAGCCACGCAGGACTCGCAGACCCCCACGCACCACGAAGCTCTCTTCTCCTGCCTCGCTGCTTGGCTGCTCCTCCCTGAGCCGGGCGGAGGGCGGCCCAGGCTCTCCAAGCTCCCGCTGCCTGGGGGGCCCCCAAACCCACGAGGCCCCCATCTGCTCATCGTGACTCTCCTCGGGCCACCCTGTCCCTCCAGGACCTTCCCCACGGCTGGGGCCTGGGTCCTCCCATAGTCAAGGGCCCGCACACCTGGACCCCAAGACACCTGGGTCCCTACGTCCCTCCGCTCCAGCTTCCGCGGCCCCTGCGTTGCCGCCGGCCCTGCGAGGCCCTCCTCGCTACCAGCCACCCCCCACTTGGGGGCGCCGGACGCCTGGGTCCCTTCGGGCCCGCTAGAGCCTCCCCGCTCCCTCCAGCCCGCCTCTTGGGGCTGTCCCATATCTAGGTCCCCAGGCTGCTGCCGCCGACCCTCGCTCGGTCCAAAGCTCCTGGGCGCCCCCCTTCCCTGTCCCCCCGTCTCCTCAGGACCCCCCATCCGCCCCCCCCTCCTCACCTCTCCTTTCCTCAACGGATACCACCCCCCTCTGCGCATGCGCGCCTCGCAACGCTGATTTGCCTAACAACAAGGGAAGCAGCCGTGGGGTCCGCCATGTTCCCTCGCCCGCCCCGAGGCAGGTTAACCGCCATCACGTGATCGGCGCGGCGCCACGTGACAGGCGCTCGGCTAGCTATTTTATAAAAATCAATGACCGTCATTACGATTCTAGTGCTCTTCTCTCGGACACGGGAGAAATAATCACAGAAATAAAGGCGTGCCCACCCCCACTTCAAAATACAAAAATTATAACGGCTTGCACGTGACAAGGGCAAAGCGTCACTTCCGTTCTGGGCTGAGGCATATGAGCTGCGGTAGGCGCACTGACGTGTGAGCGCGCCCCCTGGTGTTGGAGTGGAGAAAGGGGGCTCCCCGGCCTCTCTGAAAGTGGCCTCGTCTTCATCACGTGGCTCCGATGATGATGATGATGATGATGATTACCCCGCCCATCTGACTAGGAGGGCCCTAGTCACTCTGAGGGCTTCCAACAAATAAGCCTGTTTGTTGTAAAGTGAGCCTCTTGGTGAAATACAAATTTTTGGAACATATTATTTCCTTAATGCGGTTTTATTTTATTTTTTAATTGTTTATTTAATTTATTTTTTTTCCTCCCCACGCATTGTAAAACCTACATTTCAGCCAGCTCCCCAATTGGTTAACAATAAAAAATGATTTTAAATTTTTTTTTTAATCATTGGGCAAAATCTTCCTTGGCATGCACTTTATTTTTAATGTATTCATTGATTTAATATTTTTTATTTATTTCAGCAGTCCGACGCACAATGACGCTGGAGCAAATCTCACTGATGGGAAATGGGGCTTACTCCCCAGTAGGCATTCATAAGTGATTCCCTACCCCTACCCCGCCCCCGCAGTCAGGTGAATTTAGGAACACAAGAACCTGCCTCAGATCTTGGTTCTATCTAGCTCTCAGTCTACATAGTGGCTGTCCAGGATTTCAGTCAGGGGTCTTTGCCAGGGATACTTGGAGATGGCAGGGATTGAACCTGGAACCTTCTGCATGCAAAGCAGATGCTCTACCGCTGAGCTACGGCTCTTCCCCAAATGTGCTGTACCCACTGCACTGCAGCCTCTCCTTGTGTGATGCAAACCAAACTGGAGCATGAGGAGGGGGTCATTCACCCCTGATACTCTAGTATTTTGCTTGCCAACACCCATCCTCCCTTCCTAGCTTTTAGTAGTGGCCTTGGGAAAGGTGGCTGCGGAGAGACATTTCTGCCCCCCCCCCCACCTCAACATGCAAGCCTCCAACTGGACTCTGTAAATATTGACTCTTCCAAGGTTAGGGGCAAAGTCTGCTTGGAAACCCCACAGGGCAGCTTTTCCAATGCCCATTCCTGGGAAGGACATGGCCATGTGTCCCAGGCTGCCCATAGGACAAGGGAGATGAACCCAAGTTAGGAGGCCCCACAGATCCTCTCCACTTCCAAGAATCTCATTTCTGAATGTGGCCAAAGGGCACTCTCATCCAATGCCCTGTTTCGAAGGCCGGCCAGTCAGATGTTTTTTTGGGAAGACCACAAGCAAAGGGATGGAGGAAAGAGTCCTCCCCTGTAATTGGCCTCCCTGTTCTCTGGGTATTATGCCTCTGAACATGGAAGTTCTATTTTAGCTGTGGCAGTAAGGCTGGTTCCAGAAGGTTGGCAGCGCTTGGTATTTACCGGTACTAGGGCCCCAAGACCCGTCTTCTTCGGACAAAACACCCAGGAAGATCAAGAGTAGCCTAGGAGAAGTCTCAGTTTGCACGTCATGGCTCTTCCAAATTATGGGGGCCCAATGAGATTGCAGTGCCTGAGCCCACTCCAAAATCCTGGAGCCATTGATTTTCCTCTATGGATGTGTCCTATCCCATTTCAAAGCCAGGGAAAGCAGTTGCTATCACCACCACCTCCCGAGGCAGCCAATTCAATAAATTAACAATGAACTATGTGATGAATTAAATTTATTTTGGCTGTCCTGGATCTCTTGCCAGTCAGTTTTGTTGGCTAGCCCCGAGTTCCATTATTACAAGAGAAGGTGGGTAAATTGCCTTCCTACCCACTTTCTTCACACAACACATGCTTTTATCATCCTCTATCGTGCTTCTCTTGGGAGTCTTTGATTCTTATCCCAGGGATGGGGGACCTCAGCCTCAAGGGACACATATGAACCTCCACAACCCTCCATCTGGCCCTTGGGACTCTCCCCAGGCCACACCCCCTCCAGAGCCCAGCTCTGCAACCCCCTTGAGGGTTTTTCCTGGCTGGAATGTGTCCTTGAGTTGCCTCCCTGTTGCGCTGCTGCCAGCCCCAGCAGGCTTTCACCCGTGGCCCACATAACCCCACTGCCCTTGCCACCGCATCAGGGCAAGATTGGTGGCAGGGTATAGGCAAAACACCTTGGGCCAGCCCTGGGGGTCATAGGGAGACAAGCCCTGGTGTTGTATTGGGGGTGGGCCCTGGTGATTCTTCCTTTGCGCTCCCTCCCACCACTGAGCCCTGGAGACGGAGGTTAATTGGGAGAGGGGAGGGGAGGAGGGCAGATCCCTCAGAGAGTCTATGCAATAATTTGGAGCTGGCTCCTGCTGGACTAAAGCTTGCAAGCTGCACACATAGTCTTCTTAATCAGTTTTTTTTTTTAAGGCACTCTCTCCCAGGTGGAGATTTGAGCCCTCCCCCTGCCAGCTGGAATGGGCCAAGCAAACCTGGAGGCTTCAGGGCAGCCCTGGAGGTCTGGCAGCCCTAGAAATAATAGATAGCAGAGTATGGTATGTGACCTGGTCAAGAGAGAGGGGGAGGCAGGAAGCTCCCGGGCACATGTCAGCCAAAGAAGGGGAAGGGTGAAATATTGAGCAGAGGCCCAGGCGCCAGAGCCGAGCCTGTGAACGCAGTCAATGCAAACGCTTCCAAAGAGACCATCACAATATATTAGACATATATGGTCTGGAGACTAGCCGATAGTGAAATATGTAAATACTTGTAAGTGTGACAAAATGAGCAGAAAGAAGAGAAGACCACGGACACGTCATCTCAAGGCCAACCAGCCATTCTAAATACCTTCAAAGGCAGCTGTTTTGCGGTGCGATTTAGCCATAGATGTCAAAGAGCAACTGTCTGTTTCCCAGCCTCTGTTTTGGTGGGTAATTTCCGTAACAGCGATTTTGGCCACAAGTTAGAATTGACACTCCCCCAGCACCCTTGGATCTGTCCCTGTCCCTGGTCCAGGAACCCAGACTCACAGAGATGTGAAAAGCAATGCTTTTCTTGCCGTGCCACAAGGGGAAATCTAGTCTCTAGTTCAGGGGACAATGGGCCAAACCTAATTCACCGGCCAATCATCAGACTTCCCCATTTGTCCCGCCATTCCATTTTTCTGCACCCATGACCAACTGCGCCACACCTGATGTCATTTCATGGGGAAACAGGCTGGTGTACCTGAACCCTGTAGTAAGTAGGATTGACCCATCCTGTTCAGGAAGTTTGGTCCTGCGTGGGCCACTCCCAAGGGCCAACTTGGACAAATGGGTGGGAAAACCCACCTGCCAATCACCTTACATCAATGTAACATCAGATGATTGGCATGTGGGCAGTCCCACCTACCTGTTAAAAGTCAGCCTTCTGGGGAGGGGGGGTGGATCATTCAGAGAGCTGTAGATATTTGTGAAGGGCTGGGGAACCTGCCTCCTTCAACATATTGCTGGACTACAATTCCCATCATTCCTGGCCATGCTGGCTGAGTCGTGAGTCCAGCAACATTTGGAGTGCCCGCATGTAATTATCTGAATGGCAGGGCTTTGTGCAGTGATATGCGTACAAAGGAATAAATGACAAGCCTTCCCCTGAGCACATGAGAAGTGCATAAGCAAACAGAGTTTCTAGGATTCAAAGGTTTCCAGGTTGAAGAACCTGCGGCTTCCGCAAATGGGAAGCCTTTGGAGTCCTCGCACGTCCCCGTTTAGGATCAAGCTGCTTGTTGTTACGGAGCCAGCTCCTTATTCTTCTAGTCATGTGAAACTCACACAGCCAGGATCCCCCCCCCACCCGACACACACACACACTGACACACACAGCCAGCGTGGCCTGGGGAATCCATGCGGAAAAGCACGTCTCTGCCTGGCAGTGCCAACGCTGGGCATGGCTGGGCCCATTCAGCCATCCTGGGAAAGAAAGGAGCGAGGGACTCAGTCATTCACGGGCCCTGAAAAGAGGAGTCGGAGTTCCACAGGGCTGGGGAGGGCCAGAGGGAGCGCTCTGTGCTAACAAGGGCAGCCCAACTGGAGCTGCAGGAAAAGCCCTGCACTGGCCAAAATACCTTGCCAATTTATAAACAGCTAGCCATTAGCCAACCTAGCAGTTCGAAAGCACGTCAAAGTGCAAGTAGATAATTAGGTACCGCTCCGGTGGGAAGGTAAACAGCGTTTCCGTGCGCTGCTCTGGTTTGCCAGAAGCGGCTTAGTCATGCTGGCCACATGACCCAGAAGCTGTCTGCGGACAAAGCCAGCTCCCTCAGCCAGTAAAGCGAGATGAGCGCCGCAACACCAGAGTATTTCGCGACTGGACCTAACGGTCAGGGGTACCTTTACCTTTACCCATTAGCCATAATAGCTAAGTGGGAACAGTGGAGCAGCAAGTAGACATGGAGCCAAATGGAGCCTCCACAAGCAGAGGCAGACTGCTCCATACCAGATGCTGGCAGTGGGAGGGCGGCACAACAGGAGGAGATGGCTATTGCCTCCATGCCATGCTTTGTTGGCTTCCCAGGGGCATCTGGCTGCTGACCACTGATGGGAGCAGGATGCTGGGGCAGGTAGAGGGTAGACTCTGGGTTTTTACATCTCTGTGGCCTGGCAGAAGACTTGCTTGTCTCCTCCAGAAATGCAAAGAATGCCCTTCTCAGAATGAGGCAGCCTCCTCTAGCGTATAACAGGGATCCCTTGTGGATACTTTCTCATCCATTCATAGCACCGCCACCCGCTTTTTTCCCTTTTGCAAAACCTTTGGCAGAAAGGCTGGTTCTGTGTATTCAGCAGCAACTGGGGCTAAATATGTTTCACTGAAATATTCCACCAGCACTCCTTTACCCCGTCTGCATTTCCTTCCTCTACCCTGAGGCAATTTCTAATTTGTAAGCTTGCCCCCTTTTACTCTGTCACACACCATTGAGATCTATAATATGTGTGGAACCTTTGGCTCTCCAAATGTTGGTGAATTATAAATCCCCTGGCCCCTGCCCATGCTTGTTGGAGCTGATGGGAGTTGTAGTTCATCAACATCTGGAGGGCCAAAGGTTCTCCACATCTGCTGTAGATGAACCTCTATTAAGGTTTTAATGCCACAGTGAACATGCACGCGCCCGGGATGTTTTCCACTGTGGGCTAATAGCAACTTGGCGGGGTGGGGGGGAGTGGGAAGGGTTTTGATTCAGGAAATGGCACAGGAGAAAGGGTGAAATACAAATTTCCTCATTTCCTTGAGGTTTTCCAGCCAAGCTGGCCACAAGTAGTACCTGTAATTAAGAACGCGCACCCGCGTTTGATTATTTCCTCCTCCCTCCCCACCCATTTTCCTTTTGTGCTATGTCTTTTTAGAATGTAAGCCTGAGAGCAGCCATAAATGTCCCATTTACAGTTACCTATATGCTGCTCTAGAAGTCTTTATTTGGCTGAATAGCAAAATAAAAATTATTTAAATAAATACATAAAATAAAACAAAGCCTATCTTCCCTGAGCAGCATTGCCCTGGCCAAAATTAGAGTCCCATTAGGTAAATTAGGAAAAATATATATATGGGAAGTCTGCTCACAAATATCCTGGCAAATAGGAATTATTCCTTATTCCTCCAAACGTCTTGCTTTCATTAACTCCAGATTCGACATTTGAATTGACCGCTCCTAGGGGCAGGGGAATTACCTAACATCTGCTCTAACCTGTGAAGCATCATATATATTGCCAGCCTGTTGTTAAGTTGAAGCTGCAACAAGATGCTGCAGCGCAGCAAGGTGTTGTTTGAGAATCCAGCTAGCTGTGCCCTATTCCAGAACATTCCATTCCATATGCACCTAATAGTCAACCGCCTTTCTGTAGCCATTGAGGATGCTCAGTCCTTATTGGAGTGTTTTTGGGGTTTCCCCCCTGCCTTAGGATTATTTTCCTAAATCTTTTGTGTGTGTGCGTGTGCAAGGGGGAAATAGCTGCTCTGTTTGGTGTTTGTGTGTGTCAGTACATACATTCATTTGTTTGAGTGAGCAGGCTTATCAACGGTCACTCATTAGCTGAAGTGCCCTGGGCTTCATAAACATTTAAGTAAAGCCAAATTTCCCAAGATGTTTAACCCTGGGCTGGAAGCTATTATGAACGGTAACACTTTCACTGTAAAATCCAAAATACCTTTGAAAATACAGCTGAACTCACTCCACTCGTTGTCTCCTTCTCCACACCCCGTCCTAATCTAAATTTAGGAGCATAGCAATCTGCCTTCTACTGAGTCAGACCATTGGCCCATCCACCTCAGTATTGTTAACTCTGACTGGCAGCTGCCCTCTGAGGTTTCAGGCAGGGAGTGTCTCCTAGCCCTTCCTGGAGACGCAATTTGTTTATTTCACCATGAGGGACTGAGCCTGGCACGTTCTGTTTGAAATTTAGATGCTCCATCACTGAGCTACCATGAGGCTTGTCCTTTGCCGCTGTGACTTTGTCAAGCAGGGTTGCAAACGTGGCACCCTTGGGTGCACAGGTAACCCACAGAAGCCTTTCCTGGCTCCCACAGGGTCCGCTGCTGAAATCAGGCTAGCTCATAAACTAGACGGCAGTCTGTGCTTGATCTGCAGTGTGTGTGTGTGTGTGTGTGTGTGTGTTGCCCACATCAGCTTCTCTGGTTTGTAAATGTGCCCACTAAGATGGGCGAACCCCACACAAACTACCCATGATGAAGAACGGCATTGTAAGATGGCGTTTTAGAAGGCACGCAAGGCAGAGAGGTCGCGGCTCCCAGGAGCTGTGTCTTAGTGGCAGATCTTTATATTAAGAGTAATATTCCCTCTCATAACCTCTCATAAAATCTTCTCCTTCGGCCTGGAAGAGGGTGGGATGCCGGAAGCTTCCCCAGCGCACCGCAAAACTTGGGAAGAAAGCGAGGGAGGGGCGGGTGGGAAAAGAAAATAAAGCTCCCTCGGAGGAGAGGCAGTTATAAATTAGAAGCAGCCCAGGGGAGGCCCAGGACAAACAGACGACCAGTTTGGCGGTTGCTGCTTTTAAATATGAGTGGGACCAATCTCAGTGTCTTGACGCTGAGGAGATGCTCCTTCAGTCTGCCTTCCATGGGAGTGTGGTACAGCTCTTGCGTGTGGTACAGCCTCCTTCTGCTGTAAAGAGAGGTAATCCGGCACGGTGTTGCGGTGGTAGGTAAAGAAGACTGCTTCTCCTCCCCCAGCGACCATTGGACGTCTCCTCGGCAAGTCCCGTGCTTCATTCCCACCAGAGAAAAGTCATCCCCGACCGAGAAAGGTCCAAGATCCAAACTCCTCCAAGTCCTGGCTTCCCGTGCAGCTACGCTTTTGCTTTCCTGTTGGATCGCCTGCGGTGTTTCACACACCTGCAGCAAGAATAACACACACCCCCATTAAAAAAATGATCTCAGGTTCCTTTATACCTGTGGGGACTGGCTCCCATTGGGGTTGGCAGGGTGGAGGCAGGGAGCCCAGTGATAGGTGGGAGCAGAGGCAATGACAGGCAGATCCACTCCCTGATTGGTTGTAAGGAAGAAGGCAGGCAGGCATTGACTGAGGGCAGACTGAGGGTGGTGGGGAGGGACCCCCTTTGCCCAAACCGAGTAACCATCTCTGCTTGCGTCCCTTCAAGGGGCCACAGGAGGTAGAAATGTTTTCTGGGGTGCATTCAGAAAACTAGCCCCACCCCCTCCGTCTGGCACCTGCATTCCGAAAAGGGCGACTTTCATAATGGGGAACCAAAGTTTGAAAACTTGAAGCCATTGGTTTGAGTCCTACCCCCCAGAGCAGGAGAAAACTTGCTTGTTCCACACGGAAGATGTAGCCAGCATGTTTTCTCCTGCTCTTGAGGCTAGGACTCGAACCAATGGCTTCAAGTTACAAGAAAGGAGAGTCTGGCTAAACATCAGGAAACACGTTCTGACGGCAAGAGCTGTTTGACAAGTGGAATAGTCTCTCTCGGTAGGTTGTGGACTTTTCCCTTCATTGGAAGTTTTAAAGCAGAGGTTGTTTCATGGACACTTTAGTAGAGATGTCTGCATTGCAGGGCGTTGGACGAGGTGACCCTTGGGGTCCCTTCAAACTCTATGATTCTATGAAATGAAATAAGCCAAGCTGTTGGCTTAGATCCACATGCCTTAAGAGGTAAAGTTTCCCATAATGCCCTGGGAGTTGTGGGCGATTTAAATGGTGGCCCTCAGCCATCGATCTGATGTCGTTGCTATTGGCTGGAGCTGCTGCCAGTGAAAGCCCGCCAGGGCCCACCAAAAGATGGGGGGGGCACTAGAGTGCACTTGGCTCAAGACTCCCTCAGGCCCAATAGTATCTGGAAGGTACTACATTAGTGGTCCCTGGCCTGAAAGCCCACCATTAGGGGGATGTTCAGGATTGGGGGGGGGGGTAGGGAGGCGAACCCCACCTGCAAGTGGCCTTGTTGAGTTCCCAGCCACGCTGCTGACAGCGGACGGAATCACGCCTGCATACGCATTCACATGTCAATGGGTTGACCCGCTTCTTCCTGTCCGGACAGGGTGCGCAGGACGGGCTGTTGGGAGAGGAGAATCCCAGATGAAGCAACATCTTGGAGGGGTGCCTTCCAAACGTGTGAGGTTACAAGCTCACCCCACAATTCCCCTCTTTTTAATTGTTTTCAGACAACGTCCCTCCTGTGCCTTTTAGCATATGGAGGCTATATGTCCCCTTTTTACAAAGGACATTCCTCGATTTTGGAGTTTTGGGGCTACTTTGGGTTGCAATATTATTGGATTAAAAAACAACAACAAGTTTACCTATTGGTGAGCTTTGTGCTCATTTAAATTTTGATGTACGTTACATAAACCGTTGATTGTTCTTTTTATTTTCTTTCACTATTGGTATTATTATGTATTCTCACTGTACTACCTTGTCAACTAAGCAGTGTTAAGAGGTATATATAGAAATTAATCGTATGCATTAAGCAGGATATAAATGAATTACAGTACTGTTATGGCTAATACAGTATTTGGATTGCTTTTATGCAAACTGCTTTGAACAGAGATGTATTTGCGGAAAATGTGGTCGATAAATAAACTGAATATGACTAGAGTGAGTCCTCTGTTTCAAAGGTTATCTGCTTCAAGTACTTATGGCTCTGGGTTGTGTCCATTGTTTGTTAAGGGTGCTGAGAGTTGTCAGAAGACACCTATTCCTCTCACAGAACTACAATTCCCAGAATTCCCAGGGAAGAGGGGTTGATTGTTAAAGTATTCTGAGAACTGAAGGGAATAGGGTGGGTGGGTCTACTAACATCTCTTAGCACCCTTATCAAACTATAGCTTTCAGAATGTTAAAGTGGTGTAACACTGTTATAAATGTATACTGCAAATGGGGCCAAAATTCCACTCAGGGTTAACCCCCTGAAATTAACAATCCATTTCACTCATGCCCATTAATTTCAGGGGGGCTATGCTGGGTAGGACTAATATCCAGGGGCGCCCTGGGTATCACCACTGGGGGGGGGGTTGACAAAATGCTGGGCGGCACTCACGGTGGGGCCTGCAGCGCACCTGAGCCACGCGTCTCTCCGCCCTGCCCCAAATGGTCTGTCCGCTGCCTCCCCCTCAGCTGTAGGGTAGCTGAGTGGGAGGAGGCAGGCAGACTCCTTGGAGGCCCCATGGAGCATCCTGCCCCGGCTTGCCCTGCCCCGCGGGCGGCTGCTGGCCCCATCCTTCGGCACAGGGCACACGCTCCACCTCCACCCCAGGCGCCCGATCAGCTTGCTCCGCCACTGCTAATATTGGATGCGACCCAAAGAACCATAAGATGTATTGTAATGCAGGGAGTTGGACTAGATCACCCTAGATGACCCTTGCAACTCTAAAATTCTATGACTCTATTAATGCTCCCCCAACACCACCACCACCATCATTACAATATTATAATTATTAATTACACACCTTTTACCCTAAGTTCCAAGAGCAGGTAACAACAATTACAGCAATTAAAAATGTTAAAAACCAATTAAAAAACTACAACCACAGAAATAAGGTGGGTCGTAAAAATATACATCTCAAGTTTCAGAGTACAGTGGTACCTCCGGTTGTGGATGGGATCCGTTCTGGAGGTCCAGTCGGATCCCGAGGTTTCCCGAACCTGAGGACTGCTTCTGCACATGTGCAGACTGTGCAGCGAAACCAGGTAAAATACTTCCGGGTTTGCCATGCATGCATCCTGAAGTTTACATAACCAGAGGGTTACGTAAACGGAGATTCGACTGTAATGTTTGTACAGTGGTACCTCGGGTTACAGATGCTTCAGTTTACAGACTCCGCTAACCCAGAAATAGTACCTCGGGTTAAGAACTTTACCTCAGGTTGAGAACAGAAATCGCGTGGCGGCGGCAGCGGGAGGTCCCATTAGCTAAAGTGGTACCTCAGGTTAAGAACAGTTTCAGGTTAATAACGGACCTCCAGAACGAATTAAGTTCTTAACCTGAGGTAAAACTATATATTGGTACAGGGGACTTGAGGGGAATTAAAACCTATACATACACACAAACAAACAAACAAACAACAGAGGCCTATAAGAGGGAGAATTTTTTTTACCTGTGCGTGGGCAATCTATAAACTTCCTTTGGTCTGAAAAGCAGAAGAATAAGGTTAGTATTTGGTGCTTGTTTGGCATTGATGGCTCCCAGCACTACCTAATCATTGCTCTTCCACTGCAAGCGGAATTATAACTGGCTTAAGAACATAATAAGAATCTGGCTGCTGGATCAGGCCAAAGGCCCATCTAGACCAGCATCCTGTTCTCACAGAAACTTATGGGGAGCCCACAAGCAGGACCTAAACACAGGAGCGATCTCCCCTCCTGAGGCTCTCTGGCACTGGCATTCGGGATCATACAGCTTCTGAAAGTGGAGGGTGAACCTAGCCATCCTGGCTAATAGCCACTGGTTAGTACCCTTCTCCTCCATGAATTTGTCTAATTCTCCTTTGAAGCCATCCAGCTTGGTGGCTATCGTGGAATGGTCCCAATCACCCGTCTCTTCTTCAGCATCCCCCCACCCTTCTGACTCTCACCTGCATTCACAGGTAGCGTGCTCCTCAAAAGTCAGCTGCTGCAAGTGGCTGTGTTGGAACTTGCTCAGCAACAACACCTGGAGAAAAGGAGAAGGGAAGGAAAAAGGAGACTCACAGCTGTCCATGGAGGCACAGGTCAATACTGTGTCCAGGGTGGCTGTCTACCAGCTCCATCTGGTATGCAGGCTGAGACCCTACCTGCCCGCAGACTGTCTCGCCAGAATGGTGCATGCTCTGGTTATCTCCTGCTTGGACTACTGCAATGCGCTCTATGTGGGGCTACCTTTGAAGGTGACCCGGAAACTGCAATTAATCCAGAATGCGGCAGCTAGACTGGTGACTGGGAGTGGCCACCGGGACCATATAACACCGGTCCTGAGAGAGCTACATTAGCTCCCAGTACGTTTCCGAGCACAATTCAAAGTGTTGGTGCTGACCTTTAAAGCCCTAAACGGCCTCGGTCCAGTATACCTGAAGGAGCGTCTCCGCCCCCATCGTTCAGTCCAGACACTGAGGTCCAGCACCAAGGGCCTTCTGGCGGTTCCCTCACGGCGAAAAGCAAAGCTACAGGGAACCAGGCAGAGGGCCTTCTTGGTAGTGGCGCCCGCCCTGTGGAACACCCTCCCATCAGAGGTCAAAGAGATAAATAACTATCTGACATTCAGAAAATACCTGAAGGCAGCCCTGTTTAGGGAAGTTTTTAACCTGTGATATTTTAATGTATTTTAATATCTGTTGGAGGCCACCCAGAGTGGTTGGGGGACCCAGCCAGATGGGCGGGGTACAAATAATAAATTATTATTATTATTATTATTATTATCCTCACTCTGCAAAATGCAGACTTTAGGGGTCTAAAAAAAGGAGCTCCCACCTTATAAAATAAAAATAATCAAGTACAGTAGCTGAATAACTAACTAAACAAAGGACAGTATATGTGTATGTAACTTGTTAAGATACTTTTACTCACCTTGCAGAGCTACAATTTCCAGGGCTCTCTGTGGAGAGGGATTGGTTGTTAAACCACTCTGGGAACTGTAACTCTGCAAGTGGAATTGGGGTTTTCTAGCAACCCTCGGCCCCCTTAACAAAGAATTCTTTGGGAGGAAGCTGTGACTGTTTAAAGTGATATCACAGTGCTTTCCGTGTGTGTGGTATGAATGCGGCCAATATGTCTAAAAATATTGTGAAGCTTTTTTTTTTTTTTTTTTTTTTAAATGATATTGAGAACAAACCAGAGCAAATATTCTGGAAAACAAAAAAATACCAGATTTTGTGGCTGTGGTTCACTTATTTACTTTTTCATTTCTGCGGGTGGGGGCAAGTTAACCTCACATGTAACCAAGAACTGGCCTATCAACTTTGCAGGATCCTTCCCTCTTCTTGAAGGGTGCTGGGTGTCCTGGAAATATCCTGAGCCGTGAAGGCTAGCTTTTTAGTGTGAAAGGGGGCACAGTGCCCACCCACCTCAGTCTGCCCCCACCAAGAATATAAGCAGAGCTTTGCTGGATCAGGCCTGTGGCCCATCGCTTTTCCCACAGTGGCCAACCAGATGTCTCTGAGAAACCCACAACAGCTGTCTCTGAGGGCAACTCTCCCCACAAGAATTTGGAGGCATCCTGCCTCCAGAGGGAGAACATAGCTGTTGGCTGCCAACACCACCAATCTGGAGGGCAAAAGGTTCCCTGTCCTGGCCTTCCTGAAAGGATTCCCCCCATTCTTGCCCAAGTTCATTACCTCCATGGCCACTGTATACGTCCGGGACGGCATACACTGTGCCGATTCATCAGCGCAGCAGCCGACACAGCGCTTTAGAGACACGCAGGAGGGCACAATGAGGTGGCTGATGACTAAGTCCGGGTACTCCTTGTCCAGAGATACCATTGTCTCCTTGGCCTGGCAGGCGCTGCGGCTGAACACCTCCAGGAACCTCACCACTAGAAGGAGAAGAAGAAGAAGAAGAAGAAGAAGAAGAAGAAGAAGAAGAAGAAGAAGAAGAAGAAGAAGAAGAAGAAGAAGTTAAAAGCTTTGTCAGAGGGCTATCTCTGAGGAGGGATGGAGGAGAAGGTATCAATTTCAAACAGATTTAAACACTTTATTTGGTGTCAATCAAATACGTCAATCTCAGTTTCTCATTTTTCCTGGCTTAAATTTAGTTCTCATTTGCGATTGGGTGCTGTTCTTTGTTTTTAAAGTGCTCGTCAATTTTTGCAAGTGTTAGTGTGCATTTATCCCAATATATACATAAGAATAGCCTGCTGGATCAGGCCAGGGGCTCATCTAGTCCAGCATCCTGTTCTCGCAGCAGCCAACCAGATGTCCCGTGAGGAACCCACCACATGCAAGATTCAGGCACAATAACTCTCTTGTGTTTTCCAGCAATGGGGAAATCAGGAGCTTTACTGCCTCCAGCTGTGAGGGCTGAGCATAATCATCATGGCTAGGAGGCACAGATAGCCCTATCCCCCATGAATTTGTCCAATCCTCTTTCAAAGCCATGTAGATTGGTGGCTGTCACTGCCTCCAGTGGGAGGGAGTTCCAAAGCTTAACTGTGTGCTGAGTGAGTAAGTACTTTTTTTTTTAGCTGTCCTGATTCCCCCAACATTCAGCTTCATTGGATATCCATGAGTTCTAGCGTTATAAGAGAGGGAGAAAAAATTCTCTCTCTATATATATATATACATTCTACACACCATGCATAATTCTATAAACTTCTTTCCAGTAGCACCTTAGAGACCAACTGAGTTTGTTCTTGGTATGAGCTTTCGTGTGCATGCACACTTCTTCAGATACCTGAAGAAGTGTGCATGCACACGAAAGCTCATACCAAGAACAAACTCAGTTGGTCTCTAAGGTGCTACTGGAAAGAATTTTTGATTTTGTTTTGACTATGGCAGACCAACACGGCTACCCACCTGTAACTGGATCTATAAACTTCTGTCGTGTCACCTCTCGTTGAGATTTTTACTAAGCCAAAAAGTCCCAAGGCTAGAACCTTTCCTCACAGCAGTTGTCGCTCCATCCCCTTGACAATTTTAGGTTCAGCTTTCCGCAACCATTTCCAACTGTAAAGGGACCCCTGACCGTTAGGTCCAGTTGCGGACGACTCTGGGGTTGTGGCGCTCATCTTGCTTTATTGGCCAAGGAAGCCGGCATACAGCTTCCAGGTCATGTGGCCAGCATGACTAAACCGCTTCTGGCGAACCAGAGCAGCGCACGGAAACGCCGTTTACCTTCCCGCCGGAGCGGCACCTATTTATCTACTTGCACTTTGACATGCTTTCGAATTGCTAGGTTGGCAGTACGATATCCTTTTTGAGGTGAGGTAACATCTTGGTACTCAACTTTGTCTGACATGCACATCATTTGGCAAAGCAATTTCCCCTGACGTAATCCATTTCTGTCCATCGGTTACACAAATATATGCATTTTCAGACACTCTTTCTAGCAGCATATACATTTCCAGACACATTGGCTAGAGAATGGAATTGCAAAATTGGAGAATTTCTAAGGGCAGCTGTTTTGGTTCGTGTATCATTTCAGAATGTTTGAGTTTGTTAAGTTCAGGCTTTCAGTTGAAACTGAGCCGAATTTCTTCCCCACTCCCAGAGAGAACCCCTTGGAGTGTGGTACAAATGGAAGAAACAGCTAATAAAGCTCACACATAATTATCGATGGGCATGGTGCTGTAAACCATCAACAGGAATAAAAATAAACCAGAGCCCTGGTTAGGAAGTCTAAAAAATTGAGAGTGGTGCTAATGAGGCATGAGCTGTGAGCAAAGGGGGAGGCAGCAAGTTTATTGAGAATCGGACAGGAAGGGGACAGAAGGAGTCTTCTACTCCTCAACCACCATCCTTATCCGACAATAGTTAGGTTCAAGATCCTATCCTGCTAATTACAGTAGTTTCTTTCCCCATTCAGTGAGGGAAAATGTGTATATTAAGGAAAACTGCAAACAAACCTGGGCATGTTAGGAGAAATCCACCCTAAAATGCTGACAAATTTTCGTGGGGATATTTCTTTTTAATTGCAGACTGGTGTGGAAATGTAGAGAGCTGAACTTACAACTGGGGGGAAATGAAAAACCGAGAGAATCCGAAATGGACAGATTTAACCTACTCTTCCCTTTCATTTTATCGTCACAACAGTCCTGTGAGGTAGGGCCAGGCTGTGAAAGAGAGTCACCAACCCAAGATCAGGTCCTGCAGTGGGCTGCATTTGAACCCAGGTCTCCACATTCCTAGACAAACACATGGGAGCTCAATATCTGGGGCTCGAGGAAGATGTGTTTTGGGGTGGTTTTTCTAACAGTCCCTCTCTCTGTGTCCAGGAGTGATGTGCACCCCCACCCTCAAAACCACTGTCCTCAGACTCCGTAGCTCTTACCTTCTGTAACTGGCTCTACGACTGGTTCCATCTCATTAGCTGGATGCGGCAGAATCTGCAGACAGATCAGAAACAACAGCGGATCAGAAATAGGGAAGGCACTTTCAGGAGTCCGCTTCAAGCAATCTGGGCCACAGGGATCCATGCACTGGCAACCTCTGGGCTTGATCAGCGTCATGCACTCTGCATGGAGCCTGGTCCAGAGACTTTAGCTCCTGCAAAACACTCCCAAGAGAGTCTGTTGGTGGGGACAGACCATGGCCAGCACACAACTCTAGTGCTTAAAAACATGCGCTGTCCAGGAACATAGGAAGTTCCCTTTCACCGAGTCAGACCACAGGCCCATCTAGCTCAGGACTGTATATACTGAGTGGCAGCAGCCCTCCAGGGCTCCCTAATTATCTGCCCAGAAATCCAAAACTGCACAAGAGGCTGTTTGCTCTTCCTGCTCAGGTTCTGTTTGCCCTGGCTCGGCCTCTCTTGCACTGAACACATGCCCACATTTTGTTGGATGCCAGGACCAGACACCCACCCACCCCTTCCTTCTGAGCAGAGGAGAGGTGCAGATAGCTCTTTACGAGCAAGTATGGCAGTAGCTGATATAGCTGCCTCCCCCCCCAAAAAAAAAAAAGTTGTGGGGGACATGTCTTCACCATTTTATGGTTCCATCTCTCTCCCCTCCGCTGCCGCCCTGTTACGTGTAGCAGCTTTTTTGAGCTATGCCACACATACACACAAACACAGCAGCCATTTCGTGACCGGCGCTAATGGCACTTCCTCAGGATCCCAAATGTGCCTGCCCAAGAGGTAGATTGCATCTGAACATGGAGGTTCTGTTTACATGTCACGGCTGAACAACCACCTCCACAAATTTGTCCAGTCCTCCCTTTTAAGGCCGTCTAAGCTAGCAGCCACCACCGCATCCTGTGGAAGTGAGTTCCATAAGTGAATTACGTCATGTGGTGTGAAGGAGCAGCCCTCTGCCAACAAGAACATCATAAGAGCCCTGATGCTGGATGAGGAAAAAAGGCCGACGGAGACCAGCATCCTGTTCTCACAGAGGCCAACCATTGTCTATGAGAAGCCTGCAGGCAATGTTCCCCTTGTTTCTCCTCAGGATTTTCCTCAATCCCACTTGGTTCTCTAAGCCTTCCTTCCATGGCATCGTCATCAGTGCATCTCATGGTAGCAAATTCCAGAAGCAAGTCACACACATAGTGATCTCTCTCTCTCTCTCTCCACCCCACTGAAAGATCCCACAGGGGGGCAGAAGACATGAAGGCTGTAAATGTGCTATAGGAATTATAATCTGCAACTGTGTGTACTTACTATACATTGAAAGCACACCCAAAGCACATTCTTTCCCTCAAAGAATTCTGGGTGCTGTAGTTCACCCCTCGCAGAGTTGCAATTCCCAGCAACCCTTAACAAACTACAGCACCCATAATCCTTTGAGGGAAAGAATGAGTTTTAAAGGCATGCCGTTGTATACATAGCCTGGATCCCTGGACCAAATGGATTTTAAAATGGTTTTATTTAGAATATTTATATTGTCCGCTCATAGAGATGCCTGCCACTGAGCCAATTCCCAGTGTGTGCATAGTGGTGTAATGGGTTCGGGTGTTGGACTGGGACCTGGGATGCCAGGGGTTCAAATCCCCACTAGGCCATGAGTGGCCTTGGGACAGTCACGGCCTCTTAGCCTCACCTACCTCACAGGGTTGTTGTGAGAATTAAATGAGGAGGGGGAGAACCACATATGCCACCTTGAGCTCTTTGGAGGGGGAAAAACTTGGGATATAAACACCACAAATTATTATTATTATTATTATTATTATTATTATTATTATTATTATTATTATGCATACCACCATACACCCACAGATCTCAGGGCAGTTTACAGCACAAAACTACAATATAAAATAAATATATATATAATAAAAATAAGAACAAACCAATCCTAAAATCCTGCTAGCAGCAGGACCACTGAGAAGTGTACCATTGGTTGTATTCACACTGTATTTCCCAAAGAATCCTGGGAACTGTAGTGGGTTAAAGGTGCTTGGACCTGTAGCTCTATGAGGGTTCAACTACACTTCCCAGAATGGTGCTGGAGAGGGGCAGGCCCAGTGCCAGTGGGGCATTGGCTGAAGGCCCCAGGGGCCTGGAAAAGTCCCACAGCAGCTTGACCCGGCTGCCCCACCACCCACCACCCTCCCTGCCAGGCTCCTGGGTGCTTTTTGGGTGGCTGTGTTGCTTTTGAACAAGAGCAAAGCTCAGCTGCTGCCACCACCAGTGGCTGCCTGCTTTCTTACGTAGCTCAAAGTTCATGTCCACACCATACATAAAAAGCACACGTTTTCCCTCAGACAATCCTGGGAACTATAGTTTGTTAAGGGTTCTGGGAACTGTAGCTCTGTGAGGGGTAAACCTCAGTTTGGGGGGAAGCCATGTGCTTTAAATGTGTGGTGCGCTTTTACAGCAGTTCCACATAGGATGACAGCCTGATTGGTGGCTGCAAGCGTGTATCGTTAAATTACCCATATGGAGGGCAGAAAATGCAAGCGCCCAGAGAGCTGCACATGGGCCCATGCCAGGAAGGAAGGAAGGAAGGAAAGGGAATTTGTTTGTCAGAAGCCATGTGGCAAGAACCCGCAACTCTTGAATAGCTAACATCCAAGTGGCCAAGATTGTCTATCTGCAGACTGGTGTACGGTGACTCTGTTTCTAAGCTTTGACCCATGAAATGCCCGTCTCTGTGGCATGGGGGGGCAGTGGTTTGTAATGTTGCTGTAAGGATCCTTCCATGTGCGTTTGAAAATGCAATACAGGTGTTATCTAATTCGTAACCTTTATTATTATTTACTGTTATTTTGTAAATCCTGCCTTTAAAAGTGCCATGCAAATTATGAATAAGGTCCAGGGTGGGTTATTGCTGGTTTGTTTGTTTGTTTGTTTATTTGTTTGTTTTTGTTTTTTTAAGAAAAAGCTAACAGTGCAATCCTAAAAAACTTTACTCAGAAGTGAGTCCCACTGAGCTTACTGTTACTCCAAGGTAAGTGTTGCATAGGACTGCAGCCGAAATCCTAATATTCTCTCTGGCTATCATTTAAACACTGCTGGGGGGAAATCTTTTGGGGATTTTTACCTCTGTGACTGGCTAATGTGAAAGGATTGTTTATGTGTCCCAAGGTTTAGCTCCATGATCTGTTTTTGATTTTTAATAACTAAGGCTGAATCTTGGAAACCCCCGTGAAGCAAATAGACTCTGAGCATTTGTCCCTCTTTATCGCCTTCCCTCCCCAAACCACAGTTAACACAAGATGTGTGGTAAAGGACACGAAGGGGCCCCTAATCTCTGGCAAGCAAAGTCCTTACATAGACCCACTTGCTGTCTCTTTCACAGCTGTGACCCTGAAGGGAATGCTCACTGGCTGCATGTCAACCATGCATTTAAAGCATATTCTCCCCACCTCCCGCAAATATCTATCTATCTATCTATCTATCTATCTATCTATCTATCTATCTATCTATCTACAGTCTCTCTCTCTCTCTCTCTCTCTCTCTCTCTCTCTCTCTCTCTCTCCTGTTGTTTAAGGGTACTGGGAATTGTAACTCTACAAGGGGTAAACTACAGTTCCCAGAGGGTTTTTTTGGGGGGGGCACACTTGAATTTGTACACAGTTCGAGTGGGGCACCCAAAGCAGAGCTCCAGGATTTGAGTGAAATGGGGAAAAGTGTGTGTGGGGGGGAAGAGATGCCAAAAAACTTAACAGTCCAACCAGCACCACAGCTTTGACAATCAATGCATAATCGATCACATGACACAGTGCACACACGCTATTTGAATGGCAATGCCCATCAACTGGGGGGCACCCCCCTCAAATATTTTATTGGGGGGGAAGGGACCTTGGCCCCTAGTAGTTGGCTCCTATGTCCTATATACCATCTGGGCACACCAGTTTCGGCTATGAACTTCTCCCCCCCCCCTTCAGTAAAAGCCTCGTCGCCCCTGCCTCCAGTCATCTCACCCCCCTCTGTCTTTCTCCGCATTGGATGCCCATCTGAAACCCACCCAGCCTTCTCTGCCAGCAGCCCCCATTAGTGCCAGCTCGCTACCCCATGCATTTGGGGAATTATTATTTTTTTAAAAAAAAACAACCCCAAACTTGTTTGCCATCCCTCTCTCCTCTCACCCCGCTTCTTGCTCAATGCCAGGGGCTTTTGGGTGCCAACTCCCAGCCACCCTCTGCGTGCGCCCCCCAACGTCCTGTGCCCACCTACCGTCGTGGCGGCGCAGTAGTGCAGCTGCAAGGTGGTAGCCAAGAGGAGCTGAAGGGCACCGCAGGGGGCGTTCATGGTGGTGCCAAGGCTGCCGCTGCCGCTGCTCCTGCCGGGCAAGGGGGCACACGCGCCCGCCTCGGGCTCCTCTTGGAGACTTTTCTTCAAAGTTTGCTGGCTCGGCGGCAGCTTCTGGGTTTGCTCTCCAGTCGATTGGGGAAGGAGGTCGTCCAGGATCGCCCCCCCCCTCCTCCAGGATTTGCCACTCAGACAAAATGCCCAGCCGACGGGCAGCCGCCACTCAGGAACTGGGCATTGCCCCTGCACCTGGGCATGGCTCAGATCAGCCTGGTGCCCGGCGCAGCCGCTCGCTTCTCTCTCGGTGCCATCCTACTCCCAGCACCTGGGCGCAAGGAGAACCAGAGGTGGGTACAGGTGCATCTCCGCAGCTGCTGCCAACGCCGCTGCCCAGGGAGGAGGTGGCGACGGTGGTGTCTTCGTGCCAGGCGGCCGCAGAAGTAACTGGGCTCCAAGTCGAGGGGGGGGGGAGAGAGCGCGAGGGAGACAGAAGCTGCTGGCACAGCGAGGAGAGGGAAGGAGGCAAGCGAGCTCTCATGTGACTGTTCAATCCCACCCTGAGGGAGGGAGGGAGAGAGGCTGAGCCTGGCTGCTGGCGCAGGTCAGAGAAAGAGAGACGGGTGGGGGGGATATGCACCCCCTATCCCAAGAACAACCTTGAACCAAACAGGTCAAGGAGGGTCTGCTTCACCCAGCATCCTGCACCCCATCACACCTTAAAGCAGCCACAGCTGGATGCTCTGGAGAGGTTTCCTCTAGAATTGGTGAGTGCAGCAGGCTGCTTGATACGGATGACCCTTCGGGTCCCTTCAAACTCTACAATGTCAGATGGTCAGGCTACAATGTCAGATGGTCAGGAAAGCTTATATTGGGCCATCCACACTGCCCTTTTGCTCTGTTGTTTTGCGAGGCTCCCCCAGGGTTAGCGCACTATTGCTATTCAGAGGGGCGCTCTTGCGCAACGAAAGCAGGACAAAGCAACAGCAGCCCTGGAATATTTGTGGTATGAAAAGTTGCAGAATTTCAGCTGGAAGTTACGAGGCTTGCACTGATTGGAAGCGACGCAGTCTGTCCCAAAACCTTTGCAGCCGGTGAACAACAAGATTGAAAGCGGGATTGTGTATAATCGCCACCAAACCATCATGAACACAAATAATCACGTATGGAAGCTCACAACCAGGAATGGAGGTGGCACTGCCATCCCTTGTTGTTTGTCCACCCAGCAGTTTGGCATTCAAAGGTAGACTACCTCCGGAGTTGGAGGTTCCATCAGGCGCTCTGCTGGGCTAAAAGTTGGCAGGGTAGATTTCTCATACGCTCCTCCTCGTCCTTGGGAAGAGCCACGGAAGGCTAAGGGGCCATCACACCCGGCCCCTATTTTGTGGCCAATGTTAATTGTGCATTTTTATAATATTGTTGCAACCCGGGTCCTTACAGTGACAGGTGGGCAAGAGATCAGAATCTGAGAGAAGGATGTTTTGGGAGCTCTGGCAATGATGCATATGTTAGTGTGGCGTAATGGTGAGAGTATCGGGTTATAGGACCTGGAAGAGCAGGGTTCGAATCCCCACACAGCCATGAATCTCACTGGGTTACCTTGGGCAAGTCACCATCTCTAACCTACCTCACAGGGTTGTTGTGAGGATGAAATGGGGATGAGATGAACCATGTACACCACCTTGGGATCTTCAGAAGATAAGAGTGGTATTATATAAATAAATGAATAAATATTTTAGGTGGTCGATGCTGTGACTTGCCGTTTGTTCTACCACAGAATGGGTAAAATAAATAAATACACGGGGTTGGAGGGCATGCTCCGTCCAGTGTTTGCAAGGTCTCTTGCAGACTTTGCCAACCTGGTGCCTCCAGAGGTTTTGGATGACAACTCCCATCAGCAGGACCAATTGTCCCCCCGTAGTCTAACAATTCCCTG
Source organism: Lacerta agilis (assembly GCF_009819535.1). Taxonomy (NCBI): domain Eukaryota; kingdom Metazoa; phylum Chordata; class Lepidosauria; order Squamata; family Lacertidae; genus Lacerta; species Lacerta agilis. Next base: position 28,860,084 of record NC_046328.1, on the reverse strand, counting down.
TTGTTACCTTCCCTAGCACTTATATTTTACAGCAAACTTTGCCAGCCTGCTCCATTTCCCCTCATGTTTTGGACTGAGCTGTATTTGAAAACACTGGGAGGGCACTAGGTTGGCAAACTTCCCCTCAAATGTGAACTAACAAACTAAACCACAGCCTTTACCTAACTCTCCTGGAGTCCTTACCAGAGGAGGGGACCCAGGAACACAGAAAGCTGCCTTCTGCCTAGTCATACCATTGGTCCATCTAGCTCAGCATTGTCTACACTACAGTGACTGGCAGCAGCTCTCCAGGGTTTCAGGCAGAGAGTCTCTGCCAGCCCCACCTGGAGATTTCATTGGGGATTGAACCAGGGACTTTCTGCATCCCAAGCAGATGCTCTCGACTACTTGGCTACGGCTCGTCCCCCATGAAGCAGACTTCCTAAGCAGACTTAAAACCCCGGTACCTCTTAGTTCACCAATTAAGACACAGATTACGCTGCTTTGCTCGCTAAAGGAATCCAGCAACTGGGGGAATTTCTGGATTAGCCAAGGGGTAAATGAGGAGGGGGAGATGTGCCGGGTCAGAATGGGAGGGGAGGGGCATGAATTCCACCCAGATTAGAGGGGCCAATGCCTCTCCCTATCATTGCAAGACTTTTCGTGCCTGAATTCCCCGAGTCCCGCTTTCCACCTTTCCCTTCCTCCAACATATGTTAGAAATAGCTCTAGCATGGCGCACAAACAGGAATGTGCAAAGGCCATATCATCTCCTGCAATAAGTGACTGTTGGCTATGTCCCTGTCCCCCGCTGCAAAAACCTGGGTCATTTATGGGCAATTTCTGTTGGAAAACTAGGTGCTTCCTGAACCAGCCAGCAGGGGGTGGTAGCTGTATAACGCACACCCCTGCAGAGATACTGCATGTGAATCTATGTGCAAGTACACATGTGTGCACATGCAAGAGGCACATTTCTATTTCATTATTTTGGTTATGGATGTTTATGTCCTAACATCCTGTGTCACTAACTCAACACCCTGCCTGCAAGATTTACACCGGCTGCCAGTTTGCTGCCAGGTCAAGTTCAATATGCTGGTACTAACACATAAGACCATATACAGCTCAGGGTCAGGTTACCTGAGAGACCGCCTTATCCTTTATGCACTCAGTAGATCCCTGTGATATCCCTGTGATATGCGGGGGGGTTTCTCCTGCAAGTTCCAAAGATCTGGGAAGCCCACTTCACAGTAGCTCAGAGCAGGGCTTCTAGGATGGCTGCCTGTTGAGAAACAACAGGCACGCTTCGGAAATAACGGGAAGTAATTATTGTTCCAGCAGGTTTTCTCAGCTGGATAAATGGGTCTTGACCACAAGTGTCTATTTTATAGTTTTGCATTAAGCGCATGTACAGGTTTTAAAAAAAAATTTTAAACTGCTCGCTGCTTTCATTGTACATCGCCTGGTGACGATTGTGTGGAAGGCAATTAATAAAATAATGATCATAACGGCTTTGCCGTTACCCAACTTCGTAACCTCCCACATGCCGCATCCCTTGAATGAGCCTGTGCACACACAGGCCCTCCCAGGTGCTAGGGACATACATGTACAAACCCTTGGGCACGCTCCGGCAGTTGAGGCCTGCTCCTTTATCCCCGTCGCCTCCCTCCTGAGAGCAGGAAGCTTTGTAGTTCAGGCCCCTGCGCACAATGAGATTAAACCAGCATTTCACACATAGTTCCCCTTGCAAGCCGTGGTCTTGCTAATCCTCCCTGCGCGTCACTCTGAGCTACCTCCAAAGGTTCATTTTCTCCACCCCACCCCCACCCCCACCCCCGCCTCTATTTGCTGGAAATAACAGGCTCCAAAAGGGGGCAGGAGGGCACAACCGTCCTTTCAATACTTGAGTTTCCCTCTACACTGTCCCTGGCTGAATACACACCATAGATTTTAAGCACATGGTTCCCCCCCCCAAAAAAAAATCCTGGGAACTGTTGCTTACCCCTCACAGAACTACATTTCCCACCATCCTTGAGACACTATGGTTCCCATAATTCTCTGAGGGAAGGCAAGTGCTTTAAATGCATTGTGTCTGCGCAGCCCCTCTTTATTGTGCCCCTGGCACCAAACATTGAAAGCCATTGAGGCATTAAGCCCAGAGAAGGCTGCCCGTGGTATCTCTGCATGAGTCACTGGTCTGGGCCTTCTGCCAATCAGCCACAGCCCAAGGTGGGGCAATATTGCCATGCCTTTGCACTGAGCACGACTGGATCGCTTCCACTGTGGAAATGCAGAATTACTAGCCTTCAGAAGAAGCTATCCATTTAATCTCTGAGTGAGTCAAGGCCCTAAGCAATCTCCTTCCAATCATGCTCAGAACAGTGACTATCCAGGAAAAAGAGGGTGGGTGAGCTGCTCTGAGGCCCCGTCTCAATTATGCATTTAAGGCAATGCCATAGCACTTTAAACAACCATGGCTTCCCCCAAAGGCCTGTAGTTTTTCTCAAGGGTGCCAAGATCCATCTTCCACCTTCACAGAGCTATAATATTTAGAGTGGTTTAACAGCCAATTCCTCTTCCCAAGGAACTCTGGGAATTGTAGCTCTGTGAGGGGAATAGGGCTCTCCTTACCTTTCCTTCGCAAACAACAATTCCTAGGATTTTTTGGGGGGAGAAAGCTCTGACTGTTTAAAGTGGCATGATAGCGATTTAAACATCTAGTGAAGATGGGACCTGGGTGTGGGTGGGTGTTTAATTCTTGCTCTCATGTTTGGAAAATGCTGCTTCAGACAACACACAGAGGCAAAGCGAGAGGAATTAGTGGCATGCTGTTTGGTTACCGGGAGGTTCTGCTCATCTGTGCTGCCCACGTCAAGACTGCAGGTTTCCACTTTCCAGGATGGGCTGCAGCACTGAGTTGGAGGATGAGGGAAAAGCTGTGCCCCCCCCCTTCCATATATGAGGTGTCACAGGCCCAGCTGTGCTGGCTGATGGAGCCTGAAGCCCACAGGGCGGAGGAATAGATTGGGCCAGTTCCAATAGCTGAAACATTCAGCAGCCGGCTTGGGAGGACACCCTAGACCTGAGGTGGGAAATATTTTTCAAACCAAGGGCCGCATTCAAACAGAGTGGGCCACACTATGGGGGTTGCATGCCAGTGGTGGGTGGGCCCAGAGGCAAAAGTGGGTGGAGCGACCCATGCAAATTTTACCTTTTGTACAGTAGACTTGTTTCTACACACACTCACACAGCCCTCTCTGTCTTCCCATCCAGGCAAGCACCATCAAAGTTCAAGGAAGCATCCCAGCCAGGCAGGCAAAAGGAAGGATGTGAAGCAGGACCAGTGAGGGGTGTGGCCTGAGGAAGTGGGGTGTGCTGGGAGACAGCCCTGAGGGCCAGGCATTTGGCCCCCACACCTGAGCTGCCCCACCCCTGCCGCGGACCAAGAGCCGGAAATGCAGGCCATTGCCAATCTGGGCTCCTAGGCCCTGCTTCCAGTCAAACTCCTGGGCAGAGAAACATAGGAAGCTGCCTTAAGCCAAGCCAGACCGTCGGCTCCATCTAAGCTCAGTAATGTCTGCACTGTCTGACAGCAGCTGTCCAGGGTTTCGAGGAAGGGGGGTCTCTCTCAGTCCTACCTGGAGAGGCCACAACAGGTTGGAGTGGAGGAAGGGCGGATGGCGCATTTCTGTGTGGCAAGAGAAGTAGGGCAAGGAAAACAACAACAGAGATCCAGTTTTCACTGTACAGCGATGTTTCTATTAGGAAGGAGGACAAGTGGAGAAATGGGTGGTGGAGGCTCAGACATGCCCCTTCCTCAGCCCCAGCAGCCGGCCACGACCAAAGGCAGGGAACCCAAGCTTGAGGATTTCAGGTCCAACTCAGTTTTTCTTTTCATTTGGCAGTGGAGATGGGAAGAGCCGTTTCCCTCCCAGAGTCCAAGGCTCCTCCTGGAACCTGCTTGGAGATAGCGCTGTTTCGCTGGGCAAATTCGGCGTGCTTCTGCCGCAGTAGCTCCTGCTGCTTCTGGAAGCCGATGGATCTGGGGGTGGGGGAAGCACAAGCACAGCGGGTGAGAACCTCCCAGGCTTCCTCCAGGCAGGCAAGCTCAGTGTTGCAGATTGCTAAAACTGGCAAAGGCACCTTTATCAGCCCAAGGGGCACACTGACATTGCGGGAACCTTCCAAGGAGCCAGTGATGGTCAAAAGAGGGCAGAACAATGGATGGGATTCTCACCCATGCACAGGAAGCGCCATTGCAGCCATGCAGAAATCAGTGGTACACACACAGAAAGGAGAGAGAGAGAGAGAGAGAGCTGCATCATCAGAGTTCAAGGACACATTCCAGCCAGGCAAAAGCATTCAAGCAGGGTAAAAAGCAGGAACAATAAATGACATGGCCTAGGGAGGAGGTGTGGCCTGGGGAGACTTCCGAGGGCCAGACAGAGGGGCCTGGGGGGCCACATTTGCAGCTTGGGCCTGAGGTTCCCCACCCCTACAGTAAATCAAGAGCCTACTCGAAAGCACTGCAAACCTTAGTACTGTGTCCCACATAAGCACACAGTGCACTGCAATGAATTCTTATCCCTGTTTTCAATGGCACCAACTTCTTAAGTGCAGCCTTATTATGAGCTGGGCGGGGACTTGTAGTTTTGTTGCTTCTACTTTAACTATTTATTTGTGCTTTTATCTTGTATTTTTATCTTGCGGACCACCCTGAGATATTTTGATGAAGGGCGGTATGCTTGTTTGTTTGTGTATTACATTTGTTAGTCGTTTTAGCTTGCCCAAGCCAAGCCAGAGTGACTTACAACCGAACAAACCAACAGCCCCACATTAAAACCAAGGATGGGTGGGAAATACAGTATCTGGGTTTAATGTTAATGTGTCTGCAGCCTGCTAATCGTTTGCTCACTCCGCACTTTACAGTGCATCTCGCCGTAACTATTGTAACTGAAGGAAGTTGGCATTTGTTGTTGTTTTTTGAAGTAGATTTGTTGCGCCAGGACGACAGAGCCCTTTAATCCGCTTTAAACGCCCAAACCTAAAGTTCTGATAAGCGCATGAATCCCTTGTGCAAAAGACAGACCATCTGGAGACACCCTAAGAGAGAATCCCAGGATACCTTGGGAGAAGAAGCCACTGTCCCTTCCAGACTGTTTTACAGGAAGGATTCAATTGCGTAATGGAAATTTAGGTTTGCACAATTAAAGGAGATTAAACAGCTCTGGTGCAACGAATCCACGTTAAAAACAACAGGCAGGCCTTTTTGAAGTTAGGAAAACAATGGGGAAATTTACTAAGGAGTGTGGGATAAAGGACTGACTAGTGGAAAGACATGCAACCGCCACGCAAGAAAATCGGAATGGAATGACAATGAGTGCTTGTTATTACAGGTGAAACTCGAAAAATTAGAATATCGTGGAAAGGTTCATTTCTTTCAGTAATTCAACTTAAAAGTTACAGGTAGGTAGCCGTGTTGTTCTGCCATAGTCAAAACAAAATAAAATAAAAAATTCCTTCCAGTAGCACCTTAGAGACCAACTAAGTTTGTTCTTGGTATGAGCTTTTGTGTGCATGCACACTTCTTCAGATACACTGAAACAGAAGTCACCAGACCCTTATATATAGTGAGAGAGTGGGGAGGGGTATTACTCAGAAGGGTGGTGGGAATGGTTTAGCTACAATGGAATCTCCATATCGAGACTGGAAAGAGAAGTGGCTGAATTGCAACTAATCACCAAACTTAAAACCATGGAGAAACCTGGTCTGAACAAAGACATTGGATTCTTATCTCATTATACATGTCAAAGGTATCTTTAGCCATCTCACCCCTTGCCTTTTCCTGTAAGAACAATTGCAGTCATTAAAAGTCATCAACAGGTTTTCCACACCTATCAGCCAATCACCCATTCCCACCACCCTTCTGAGTAATACACAAAAGCTCATACCAAGAACAAACTTAGTTGGTCTCTAAGGTGCTACTGGAAGGAATTTTTTATTTTATTTTGTTTCAACTTAAAAGGTGAAACTAATATATGAGATAGACTCATGACATGCAAAGTGAGATATGTCAAGCCTTTATTTGTTATAATTATGATGATTATGGCATACAGCTGATGAGGACCCCAAATTCACAATTTCAACTTTGGGGTTTTCATCAGCTGTGCGCCATAATCATCACAATTATAACAAGCAAAGGCTTGACACATCTTGCTTTGCATGTCATCAGTCTATCTCATATATTAAACTCCAGCAGCTAATGAAAACAATTGCTTACATAAATGGACTTTTCCATGATATTCTAATTTTTCAAGTTTCACCTGTATATAACCTCCCTGCAAAGAAATCAGAACAAATTAAAAATAAGGTACTGGGTGCAGAAATCCGCATCTCAAGGATCTCAGCTCTCAATTTATTTATTTACTTTTAAAATGCAAGTTTCTAGTCTTCATAGCCTCATGGGTTTAAGCTGTTTGGGGGTGGCAATTGCCCAATAAAGTCACTTAAAAAAATAGGAAGGAAAAAAAGACTTTCAGTGGTCACGCCATACATTTAAAGCACATTTATACCACTTTAACAGGCTTCCTCCAAAGGATCCTGGGAACTGTGGTTTGTTAATGGTGCAGTATAATTGTCAGCACCCTTAATGAAGTACAGTTCCCTGGATTCTCCATGACTGCTGAAATGGTATAATAGTGCTTTAAATGCACAATGTGGACAACTTGTAGGGTTCAGTGCTACCCAGAGCTTCGGCTGTATTTAGCAAAACTTAAAAATAAACTATGGAAATTAAGGAAAAGACAGTCATGTTGTAGAAAGAATACAGTTTACACTGAGGGTCATTTATGTGGGGTAAAAAAAAAGAGAATATGTGTACCTAGCCCGTTCCTTGCTCTCATTATATATCTGGGTTATGGCCCGGTCCTTCTCATCCATGAAGTTGCTGTGAACTTTCTCCAGCTTCCTGCAAAAAAGGAAGAAAAAAAAGGTGTTTGGGTAGAGGTTAGAAGTGGAACAGAAGCAGTAAAGCATTACTGGTTAGTTTTGATAATGCATTTAACAGAAACTAAGCAAGCTGAACTGCAGCAGAATGAAAACAGTGCTGATTGCAAATGACCCAGGGAGGGACAGAAATCATTGTGCCCCCTTATAGCCCTAACTCAAGACAGAGGCCTTCCCCGGGGTGGGAGTGCAGGGAGACGAGAAATGGCGTAAGACCAAATATCCTGTTCTCTTGGAGGTGGGGGGAAGCAGTTGGATAAATTTTCAGCCCTGGTCCATGTCTTTTTTTTACAACTGGGATGGGAGGGTTTGGGGAGACAGATGTGGAAGACGATGAGATGAACTCTTTGGGTTCCGGAATTCCAAGTGGACAATTAGCTCCATCTAGCTCAGTGTTGTCTACACTGAATGGCAGCAGATCTCCAAGGTTTCAGGCAGGGATCTCTCCCAACCCCACCTGGAGATGCCATCAGGGATTGACCTTGGCACCTTCTGTATGCTAAGCAGTTGCCCTGTCAACGAACAACAGCAACACACCCCGCGCAATGTTCCCTGCATTCTATGTTGCAGTTGCACACAAATGCTGTTGGTGCTGGATGTTTCCTTCCATTTGGCAGACTGCCTTTCCCCCTCCCTGAATGTCTGACATATTCACAGCATGTCAAAGAGACGGCTACTGCTTATTCCACTGGTGCCTCACTTCCTGAAACAATGGCAGGGATGTCACTCTTCTGATAAATACAAGTCCTATCGATGCGCAGGGAAGAAGAGCTAATGAAGGATTCAACCCACCCACCCTTTTTCCATCTTCCCAAATTTCCATGAGAAAATGTCTTGCCACTTAATAGCCTTGTGTGTTTACCCTGGGCTCTGCAAAACTGGGGTTGTGGGGTTGTGTGTGTGTGTGTGTGTGTGTAGCAGGGAGGGTGGCAGAATTTGCTATGAGCAAACTGAACTGGCCCACAGTCTGCTTGTCCACTCCTTGCTTGCATCAACCTTCTGCAGATTTCCCCCAATATTGTTTTGCTTTTAGCATTTTTCTAATACGGCATTTTTTCCCAAACAATTTAAGGCTCCTCCAGACTTCCCCCACCACCACTTTCCACCAGGACTGGAGCAAACAGCAATTGGGTTTTCTGTGGATGGGCATTTGCTCCAATTCAGTGGTACAGAGCGAGTTTTCCTAGGCAAAAAACTCTCAGACCCGTGCTTCCAAGTGTGGACACCATCATCAAACTTGTCCTTAACTGTCTGCTAACTGGGTATTGCAGAAATGTGTATTTACTTTAACATCACCAGCTGAAGTGTTGACGTGATTATGTTAGCCATTAACCACCATTAACATTCATTGTTTTATCGTTAACCTTTCTCTCGCCTTTTGCCCCTGTGGCTTAGCCAAATGCACAGAGAAAGCGCAGCCACTGTCTTACATCTTAATGTGAATCCATGACATCTGTTGATGCAACCCAAAATGGGCTTTTAATGTATTTTGTGAGAGTTCAAGTGCAAATCTGATGCACATATTTTTTTCTAACAACATCATAGGTAAAGGTAAAGTGACCCCTGACCATTAGGTCCAGTCGTCCGCAGGGTTGCAGGGCTCATCTCGTTTCATGTACAGCTTCCAGGTCATGTGGCCAGCACGACTAAGCTGCTTCTGGCGAACCAGAGCAGTGCACGGAAACACCGTTTACCTTCCTGCTGAAGTGGTACCTATTTATCTACTTGCCCTTTGATGTGCTTTCGAACTGCTAGGTTGGCTGGAGCAGGGACCGAGCAATGGGAGCTCACCCCATCGCGGGGATTCGACCTTCTGATCGGCAAACCCTAGGCTCTGTGGTTTAACCCACAGCGACACCTGCATCCCATTGACAACGTCATAGTAATGGGTTAATTTTCCTATCATCTTGTTTATACTTATTAATCTGTGCAAAAAGATAATTTGCAGTTTTTGTTATTTTCCCCTCCGACCAAAGTGCGTGGGATTTGAGGGGGAATCATCAGCACTCCCTGAGAGCCATGCCTTGACCAATATGAACTGGGCTTTTGGGGGGTGTGGTAAGTCACTCATTTGCTTGGCAATATACGTGAAAATGCTAGCTGGCTGACAAGAAAAGAAATGGCAAAGAGCCGTAACTCCAGTGAGTGGCCGGGTGTGGGGAAGAGATCCATCACCGCCTCATCATCCTCACTTGAACAGACAGTAACCCTGCAGCAAGATGCATGCTTCAATGAGCAATCATCAGCTCATTGAGTTTTCAGTCAGCTCTGAAATCGTCTTGAAAAAGGTGAACAGTAACGCTATTTCCGAAAAGCTGAAGGACCGGATCAGGAACAGTTAAAAATAGCGAAGTGAGAACTGAAACGAAACGGTACGGGTGACGAGTCCGTCGAATTGGATTAGATCCCGAGTGTAGAGTGTTTAGCTTCTTGAGCAGGCAGACAGCATTGCCCGTCCCAGAATCCTTTGCAAACGCCGCCTTTCGTTCTTAGCCAGCAAAATAAAATGAAAGGAATGTTTGTGGACTGACTGACAAGTGCATCCCCCAGTTCCCAAGTCTTTATCTGTGGGGAGATCGCTCAAAGGTTCTGGAAGCGGGATTAAAAAGCAGGCTGGCAGCTGCCTGAGGAAAATGGCTGCTGAAATCTATCCATGGGTGGCCTCTACTGGGCATTTTTTCGTGGGGCAGGGTTGTGTCTTAAGCTCCACCAGTTTTGACAGCTGAAGGTGCCCTCCCTTGACAACCTGGGAAGAAGCAAGAAGTGGCAAAGCCGAGGCTCCCTCACCCCAGCACTGTTCAAACTGGGTGCATATCTCCTCCACCACCCCAAACATGTTAACTGCTCTGCAGAAAGATCCTCTGAGCACTGCACAATACTGCTGCATGAATGAAAAGTAAGTGGATGCATTAATTATTTTATGAATTAAGAAGAGCCCTTATGGCCCATGTAGCCTAGCAGCCTGTTCTCACAGTGGCCAATCAGATGCTTCTGGCATGTGGCGGCTCTCCAAGATTTCAGACGGGGTCTCCCCCAGCCCTACCTGGAGATGGAACCAGGGGCCTTCTGCATGCAAATTAGATGCTCTGCCCCCACCCCACTCCGAGCCACAGCCCTTCCACAAACTCAGGGAAATGAAAAGCATGGAAGGAGAGGGGCATTCTGTCCCCTGTTGCTCATCTCCCCATATGCGTGTGGAATTTGATCCACCCATGTGCCCTGCCCTGCCCTGCCCCCCCTTTCAGGCCCCTTTAAATGCCCCTCCCCGTTCAAGCATAAGCAGGCATGTTTAATTGCATTAGGCTTGATTAAAGGCTGCTCACGATTAATCTCTCCCTGGTCATGGCCGGCTAATTAGGCAATGGATTAGAATTAGAATTGGCTGGCTGGCAGCCGGGGTTGGCAGGCTGCATTGCTGGGAGGGGGGTGGCGAAGCAAGCCAGGGGAAAAAGGAAGGGAAAGAACCAGCCCAGCACCAGCAACCGCACAAGGGTCTGCTGTACCACCAAGACAGGCCAATAGGATGCAAAGGCAGTTGCCTCCAGGACCATGAGGGCTTGCATTCCTTTCTGGGTTCAAAAGGAGGGACTTCCCCTACATGAAATCTGTGCGAATGTAAACCAGTACCAGCTTCTACTGAAGAGTCCATGGCCTACAAATGTGTGTGTCTGATGTGGGCTCCTCCTATCTGCCATGCATGTTGCAATCATCCAGGAAGCTCCCTTATAAAAGGACGTACAGACAACTCCCCTATTGACACACAAGCGACCGCGACCACATGCATCACCGTGAAGCCGGAAGTGGCATGAAAAGGGTCAAAAACGGCCTCAAAATAGTACAAAATCAGCAAAAATTGCACATAAACAGTGTCTAAGAATCCCATGAACCTTTACAAGGGCAATCCCAGGAGCCCTTTGGAGCCTGTGGAGAGCTGGAGTTTGAGCAAGGAGGTTTGGAGGGGGTGGTTTTGGTGGGATTTGTTTTTTAAAAAGGTTTTTCAAGGGTTCCCAGAGGTTTAGAGGGTGTTCGCAGGCTTTTTTCAATGGTGTTCCCAATATACACATTTTCACTTAAATGTGCACTGCCCTGGCACATAACCCCCGAGGAAATAGGAAGTTGCCCATACTTCTTCACGCAGCCTGTAGTTAAACTCGCCTGCATAGGAAACAGAGAAGGCCACCAACCTTTAACAGAGGATTAAAGAAATTCATGGAGGAGGAGAGCTATCGAAGGCTACTAGTCACGATGGCTATTCTCTGCCTCCACAGCTGGAGGCAGTAATGCTTCTGAAATGCAGTAGCTGGAAGCCACAGGAGGGGAGAGGACTCTTTTGCCCGAATCCTGCTTGCGGGTTCCCCACAGGCATCTGGTTAGCCACCATGAGAACAGGATGGGGGATGAGATGGGCCACTGACCTGATCCAGCAGGCTCTTAGCTCAGTATTGCCTCCACCAACTGGCAGTGGCCCTCCGGGGGTCTAGGCAAGAGATTCTATCCCAGCCCTATGCTGCTGGGGATTGAACCTGGGACCTTCTTCATGCAACGGTGGCTTTAGCTATGATGGCTGGGGCTGATGTCAACATTTCGAGGGCACTAGGTTGGCCAAGGCAATTCATGGAGAGAAGACAGCTGTGATTGCTAAGGGGAACTTCCATGAGTAGGGGCAGTATACCTCTAAACAACAGCCGGGCTGTGAAAAAACTGAGGAAAGGGGAAATCTTGCTTTTGTGTCCTCATTGTGGGCTTTCTCTAAGCACCCAGTTTGGAAAGAGGTTGGTGGAATAGTTTGGTTTGATCTAGCAGGGCTCTTTCTGTGTTCTTATTCTATCCATGTTGCATGTTGGGGGGGGGGGGTGAGAGAGTGGCTTAAGGCCACCTGGAGAGTTCATGGCTGGGGCGAAATTTGAACTGAAGACTTCCTGATTCGTAGCTCAAGTGTCTTAGCTACCAAATGAGAAGGATCATTGCTCTGTGACAGAGGGAAGGACACCTCCTGCCTGCAGAAGGTCTCAGGTTCACTCACCGGCCCCTCCGATGAAAAGGATTTTGAGCAGCGGGTGAAAGGAAAGGCCTGTCTCTGCCCGAGACCCTGACAGTCAGAGAAGGCAATACCGGTACTAGGGAGGATGTGCAAATGGCCCAGCCTGGGAGAAGGCAGTTTATAATGTTCCAGTGTTCCTGCTTTGCATCCATAATCCCAAATGCTGCCTTGAGCTCCTTAGAGAAAAAGGTGGGATATAAATGCAAAATAATGATCAGCAAAGCAATGCAGTGGGTTCGACTAGATGACCCTTGGGGTTCCCTTCAACTCCACAATCCCCCCCCCCCCAAAAAGCAGAGGAGTTGGCTCCCAGCCTCAAGGAACAGGAGTGGCTTGCGAATCGCACAGCCTCCTCAGAACTTTTGGGACTGCCCACTTTCCCACGCAGCTTGTCTTCATGATGGTAAAGCAGGGTGGTGTGGGCAGGATACCTTTGGAGGTGGTCCAGGGGTGAGGAGGCAGCAGGGCGTGCTGCCAGAGAGGATTCCCAATGCCCTACTTAGCTCTTTGCCCCTCCATTGGCTCAGCAAACTATGCGGAAGAAACAGGCTAAATCTGTGTGATGCATTGTCAAGCTTCACCAGGGCAGTGATGGGGAAGCTGTTATAACCCGATGGCAGCCTTCCCTTCTGGGTGGAGCCAAGGGTGCAAATTTTTACCTTAGTATAGTAGGCTAGTTTCTACACCTGCACTCGCTCCCCCTCCTTCCTCCAGGCCAGCAAGAGGCGCTATCAGAGTTCAAGGACACATCCCAGCCAGGCAAAAACGCTCAAGGAGAGTGTGGAGCAGGGCTGGTGGGGGGTGCGGCCTGCTGAGAGTTCTGAGGGCCAGATACAGAGTCCTAGAGGGCCACTTTCAATCTCCTGAGCTTCCCCACCCCAGAACTTTAAACCTGGAACCTTCTCATCTGGTTTGGGGTGGTGGGCAGGGACCGAGGAGAAGGGAGCAGCCCCATACCTGAATCCTATGTAGTGGGCAGCTAAACCGCCCACTATGATGAGCAAACAGTAACCAAAGATGTATCTGTTCTGGCGACGCTTCCTCTCGAACTCGGGGCCTGAGAATGACTCTGAAGGAGGGTGGTGGAACTGTTGCCAATACCGTACGTCCTCGTTGGAATCTGATGCGCTCCTACAGGGAAAAGGAGAAAGTCAGCAAAGGGCTGGCACAGAGACCGCTGCATTCTGGTTGGCTGGCTGCTTACAGAAGTGGGCAGGTGCAAGATTTTTTGGTGCCCTCTCCAGTTGGGGGGGGGGTGAGCAGGGGGTTGTACAGCCTGAAGGAGGAAGTTCTGGCCTTCCAAATGGGTTTGGCCTCCATCTACTATCAGCCCCTAGCCAGCGTGGTCAATGGCAAGAGATGGCGGGCAGCTGTAGCCCAAAAACACCTGCCAGCCCAAGCTTGAAGAGCCCTGGCCAGTTGTACGATGTAATTGCTTAAGGCAGAGGACAAAGAAGGATGGCGATCAATGGCTACTAGCCAATGGCAGGGTTGCCTCTTGAGTGCCAGTTGCCAGGGATCACAAGTGAGGAGAGCGGTCAGGTCCTGCTTGTGAGCTTCCCATATGGTTGGCCCCTGCCAGAACAGGATGCTGAACCAGATAGGTGGGGTATGAACAATAAAATTATCATCCTCATGATTGTTATGATTATTATTGCATACCCGCCAACCTTCCTGCAGATGCGTCTTTTGGTACCAAGCTCTCAAAGGAGCCGGCTGACTCGCACAAGAGTACAGCACCTCTGCAAGTGTCGGCTCATCCTCCTCCACGAGTTTAGCACTGGAGGGAGAAAACAGGACATTCCAGGATTCAAACCAGAAGCTGGGACAGCTTCTGCAATTCCAGGATGCTTGGGGGAAATCGGGACACTTCAGGGGATCACAAGTGTGATTTTATATGGTGACCCGCACTGAGATCTGTGAAGGGCAGTATACAAATTTAATAAATGATAATATTAAGTGGGGAGAGTTGCTGTTGTGCTCAGGTCCTGCTTATCAGCTTCCCATAACAGGCATCTGCCTGGAGGTGAGAACAGGATGACGGACTGGATCTTTTACCCTTATGCGTGGTAGTCAGGAGCAGTTGGCATGAAGCTCACAGGACAGGAAGATTTGTTCCCAGAGGTGGGGGGCATCTCTCGTTCCATACCTTTTCCCAAAGTCGCCCAAATCAAAAGGGTTCCTCCTGGTGCTGCTGCTGGTGCTACTGCCATGGCTGCCTGGGGGAGGCCGAGCTTCTTGGGCGGCTTGTATGCTGTCGTAGCGCCTCCGGCTGCTGGCCTTGCTGAGCACCTGGTAGGCCTCGTTGAGCTTCACAAACTGGCTGTGCAGGTCGGGGTTGCCTGGCTCTCTGTCAGGGTGGAGCTGTGGAGAGGAGAGGAGCTCAGCTGGTTAGAGCGCAGTACTGATAATGCCAAGGTGGCAGGTTCGATCCCCGCATGGGACAGCGGCATATTCCTGCAACGCAGGGGGCTGGACTAGGTGAACCTCAGGGGCCCTTCCAACCCTATGAGAAAAGGCTGGCCTCATACACGCCCCTCCTGCCCCCTCCCCTTATCCCAAAGATTTCCCAAAGAGGATTTGCTTTACTTCTGCTTCTCTGGCGACTCACGGGTCATGGTGGAGAGCTGACTTAAAGCACTGAGTCAACTGGCTTAATATTTAATTTATTTTATTTATTATTAATAATAATATTATTAATAATATTACTATTCACATTTATAGCCAACCTTTTTTTTCTCTCCAAGGAGCTCAAGGTGGCATACTTGGCTCTCCCCTGTTAGGGCGCCAACAAGTTGAAGCGCAGCAGTCAGAGTCAGATAAGCTGAGGTCGAAGAGTCTGGGTCAGAAGCCAGCCGAAGTCAGGAACAGTCCAAGTCAGAAACCAGCCAAGTCAGGAAAAGTCAGGACGAGCAAGAACAACCACGCACTCAGCACAGCAGTTGCAAGTGCTAGTGAAGGGAGCAGCCGGCCTTCCTTAAGTAGCCGGTCCGTAATCATGTCTCTTATGAGCTGCAGTTGCCTCTAATTGCTCCCTGCGTCTCTCAGCTCTACGCTCTACAGCTAAGAAGGGAGGAGGGGAGGGGCCCCACCGGTTTCTCTCCTCACAAGGGCCTGATTCTGGCTCGACTTCCTCCTCCTGTTCTGGTCTTTCCCCTTCTCCATCTGATTCTTCCTCTTCTGAGGAGTGCCGCCACCAGTCTTCTCCAGGTATGAACTCCTCCATTTCCCCAGGTTCTTCCGCGGGTGCAGCCTCGCCAGGGGGGGCTTGCCACCACTCCTCCTCCTCATCTGGCTCAACCCTGACACCCCACTCCTCATTTAATCCCCACATCAACCCTGCAAGGTAGGCCAAGTTGAGAGGCAGCGACTGGCCCAGGACCTTCTAGTGAGCTTCACTAGCGAGTGGGGATTTGAGCCCTGGTCTCCCAGGTTCTCTTCCGACACTCTAACCACTACACTACACCGCCTTGCTCAAAGCTTATGCGAAGGACAGACTGCATCCAGATTTTTATCTGAGCATTTGTTTTCCTTTTTTTACTACAGCGAGAATTCACCCTGCATTTATTTTATTTTATCAAGCAATTTATGTACCACTTAACTGCAACACTCTCTAAGCGGTTTACAGAGTATAAAAATTAAAACTATAAAATCAGACTTCAATTAAAATGCCTGCTGGAGAAAAGAAAAGTATTCCATAGGCACTGGCAGTTCAGCAGGGAGGGGTCCTGTCTGACCTCAACTGGAAAGGAGGCCCGTAAGATTCTTCCTGATCTGCAAGCAGGGTGTTTGCAGGTCTTCCCCTTAACCAGTTGTCCAACCCACACTTTTCAGCACATTTCCCCATCACCTTCTTAACCACAATGGTGAATTTGTAGCCCTAGGGCAACGGACCACTTTAATTCACCTTTAATTGTTCAAACCTAAATTTCCCACTGGATCAGAGCAACTGCCAATAGGGGTTTCTGCAGACCAATGTTTGTTCCTGAGCAAGGGAGCAGGTCTTCGCTGCCTGAGGAATATAACATCCACCTGGGAACATCAACCAAGCCTGTTCGCAGCCCCCTGTCAAACAGCTCATCTGCTTTGAAGATCAGGGGGCTAGGCAGACTGGAACTTGTTTCTGGTTGCGAATCCTCTCAGAAGGCCAAGCAGAGCCGTCTCATCCATAGAGGCCGGTGGCGCGGCGCGCCAGGGCGCAGGGCACCCCAGGGGCGCCCCCGCGAGCCCACCGGCATACCGGGCTCCCCCTCCCCAACCCGCCCCCACGGGCAGGCGGGCACTCGCGCGCCGGCAGGCGGGCGGGCTGTAAGCCGGCCGCCCTCGCCTCCCGGAGCCCCAGCTGGAGCGCTGAAGCGGCACGGGCTTTGCGCGACCTTCCAGCACTCCAGCTGGGGCTCTGGGAGGCAAGGGCGGCCGGCTTGCAGCCCGCCCGCCCTCCCGCCGGTGCGCGAGCGCCCACCCGCCCGCCCCTCATCCTCCGCCCGCCGGAGCGCGGGCGCCCGCTCCAACGCCACGCCTCTCATCCCCGCTCGCCCACCCCCCCTCCCGAGGGGCGGCCAGTGCGGGAGGGAGGCAGGCGGAGAGGCGGCAGGCTGGGGGCGCCGAGGGATCGCTGCGCCAGGGCGGCTGATCCCTCTAAGACGGGCCTGAGGCCAAGAAGAGAGGACCTTCTCTTCTCCCTTCGTATATCTGTAACACGCAAGCTGCCTGAGAGCCTGACTACAGCAAACCAGATGGATTCGACTTGCCAGAACTGGCATTCTAAGTCTTGAGAGCATTTGGCACTTCTTCCTGTATGCACTTTCTTGCAAGCGTATCGTTGCTTCAGAAGGACTAGAAACTTGCTGCTTTGGGTTTTTGTGACTGAAAATGGAGATCCTCAGAAACCGGCCTCCAACACTCCTGCAGAATGACAGCATAGGCACACCTTCCCAGAACCACCTTAGCCTTCGTCTTAGCGGATGTTTTGGCTAACATTTAAACAGTCACTGCATCACCCTACTAACACCCTCCCCGCCTCCTGCAGCCCTAGTCTCACCTGCTCTAGTCTCTTCTCTTTTAGGTACAGCACCTAACACACTGTTGGCTTTGAATAGGAGCATAAGAAGCTGCCTTTTCCTGAATCAGACTAGCGGGTTCATCTAACCAGGGGCCTCTCTGGACATCCTTTCTATTGTGCATTCATGATTATTTGTGCTCATGGTGATATCAGGGCATTAATTTGCAATACCGCAAAAGTATTGGGCCTGCGTTTCCAATCGGCGCACAACCCATAACTCCCCATGAAAACTTGCAACTTTTTATATCGCTGAATGATCTACAGCTGTTGTTTTTAATCCCGCTTTACTTCCACAATAGCACAAGAGTGCCTCCTCCATACGTCAAGAATGCACTAACAATGAAGAAGCATCATGGAACAAATACTAAAGCAGAATGATGTCTGTATGGTCCAGTATAAATCTGCCACTAATGCACTATGCATATTGCAGAGTACACAATAAAATAGATGGCTGGAGGGGTCCAAAGACACTCTGGTCAGCAAAGGCTGGCACCCTCCTCTGTAAGCTCCTGCTATTTGGGCTTGGCTGCCAGGGAGGTGAGGCATTGGACTCAAAATCTCTAATTCCATCTTGCTAAGCTGTAGTTGTCTTCTAGCAGAGCTGTTGCAAAAAGCTGCCTACCAGCAAAGAACAGAAGGGCCCTGCTGGCTTGTTCCAAAAACAATAATTTGGGACAGAGACCCTGCCCTCAGGCTGCTGCTGCCGCTGCCTCTGCACTGACCGCCCATGTATTTCCACGAGACCATCCATCACAGAGCCGTGCATGGTGGGTGGCAACAAAGAGACGTACCGAGCCAATGTGCCGAGACCAGGAGTTCCTGGGTGGGGGTGAAGGTGGGTGGGAATTTGTACTCAAGGGTGTTCATGGGTGGGTGGGGGGAGAAGGACAGTCTGATTCCATAGCCTGGTCCTGGTAAGAGCCAGGAAACCTTATATGTGCATCTGCACCAGTCCAAGAGGACTTCCTGTGTAGTTCGGAGAATATCCCAGCTTTGTGGGCCCGATTGCTGTGTTTTTTCCTAGCCCATGGGCTGAATATGACCATGCAGGTATCTTTATCTAGGCCCCAGGACTCTTCCAGCCTCCACTTCACCTCATCATGCCCTGCTCTGAGCCCTCCTTGAGTGCTTTTTGCCATGGACGATGGAGAGATGGGCATTTATTGGGTGTAGAATGAATTTGTTTGTTACATTTATTACAGTTGTAATCTCATAGTGCAGAAATTTCTGGCTTTCACATGGATGCAACATGGCCTACCGTACAAAGCTCTGTTCGCTTTCCCCTCTGGCCTTGCCCACTGCTGGCATGTGCCCCATCCCCCATTAGGTGACCCTTAAAGAAATGTGGCCATGGGGCTTAAAAAATCCCACCACCTCTGGTCTGTAGTTGTTACCCACCCTGGGATTTATGTGAGGTGCAGGAGAACTTAGCCTCAAATATCTAGACCAGGCATGTCCAACTGGTAGATTGTGATCTACCGGTAGATCACTGGAGGTCTGCGGTAGATCACTGGTAGATCATTGGGTCCCCCCCAAAGAAGCTGAACAACTGTGGCCCCCCCAAAAAAGCTCAACTTTTTACTTCCTCCCTGAAAAAACTCAACAACTTTGACCTGAAGCCCAAAAAAGTGGGTAGATCACTGCCAGTTTTTAACTCTGTGAGTAGATCGCGGTCTCTTGGGAGTTGGCCACCCCTGATCTAGACGAAAGATGGCCACCACCTTCCCTGCAGACCCTCTCAGGTGTAGTGATCAGTGCTGGTGGTGGTGGTGGTGGGGGCTCTTGGTAATTCCACTGCACTCTGAAACTCAGGGTGGGGGGGCCATTCGTGCGGCAGTCCCTAAGTTGTGGAACTCTCTCCCCACAGAGGTGAGTCGGACACCTTCATCAGATAGCTTTTATAATATGCTGAAGACCCTTGTGAGAGATATTTTCAGGACTCACCCTGTTCCTGTGGCTGTCATTTGTTTTAAACTGTATTTAATACAGATTTTTTTTTTTTTTTTAAATGGGACCTTATGGTGAAGGGCAGGTAAGAAACCAAAATAATGAGAATCTTTAATAATGCTATCTTTCTGTGGGTTGTATCTGACTAAGTTCTTTTCAGAAGTCGGTGAACCTAAGTGAGTCATGTCTATTAGCTTCAGGGGGTCTGCTATGAGCAGGACTTGCATTAGATTCAACCCTTTTTTCCTTTCTAACTATGAATGCACAAACAGATCAGCACTCTCTCTCTCTCTCTCTCTCTCTCATACACACACACACACACACACACACACACACACAGATAAACACTTGCCCATCTTCAGCCTCACTTTTTAAGGAGCTCAAGGCAGTATAAATGGTTCACTTTCCCATTTTTATCTGCATAAGAACTCTCTGAGGTAAGCTAGTCTGAGAGAGTGAAGGGCTGAGGGGAGATATATATTCTTTTTGAACCAGTACCTCTTCAGTCCTAGACTTGCCACTCTAACCACTACACCACCCTGCCTCTCCTAATGTCCTTTCCCTGCTAAACGAGGGCACTGAACGAGCATCTAAAAGGCCCCTGGGGAACAAAAGTGGGGCATGGAGCACCAAGGAAAAACCACCAGGGCGAAGTTGCCAGCAAGAGAATCTCACACTCGCCGCGCCATTCAGCTTGTCATCTTGACACGCTCCTCTGATTTAGCGTCGAGCACAAGCAATTAAAACAGCCCTGCAGTTAAAACCATGGAGGCAAGAAGGGGGTGGGTGGGATTTTGGCTGGTGGAGAAAGAAATGAGGGGGATTTAGAATGGGGCACTTGTTCTCCCTGGAGGTAATCCTTCGGGTGAAATGCGTTCCCACAGACAACTCAAATGCAGGCTTGGCGGCCGGGTGGGAAGGGAGAGAGGGGCCTGCGTTCAACAGGGACCTCTCTCCTCATCCGACTGCAAATCGTGTCAAGTTTGTAGAAAACAAAGCAGCCTTCCTCCTCTTCCTCCTTCCAGGAGCTGGCTGAAGTATTTCAATGCTCCCATTCAATTCTTAAACGCCTGTTAATTACCACGAAGCCACACGACAAATCTCTCTTTTGCCTGTCTCCGCCACAAAATCTTAAACTTTCAGGTTGTTTCAGGCTGCTTCCTGGCAACCAGTTAATTGACCAGTTCATCCTAATTTGTTTGAACAAAGTTTGCAAGGAGGTCAGAGAACATTCTGGCTTGTTTTCATAGAGGTTGAATTGCATTGTTGAGTCAAGCAATTGTTATCCCCCCCTACACACACAGACACCTTGCAGTGAATTTACCTCTCACTTTCCTTATCATAAATAACAGGCTTTTTTGTGGGGGGAGGGTGAGAGAGGTTTGCTGCACAAGAGCACCTAACTCACTTTAATTGTGCAACCTGAATTTGAACACAGCACCTCTAGACGTCTTTTTTTAAATTGCACATTCATGATGATTTGGGCTCACGGTGATATTGAGGCAGTTATACGTGACCCTGTTTGCTGCTTCATTCCCCATTGGCGCAAGTCTTATGACTTCCTGCCAAACTCTTGTTAACGTTTCGCACCAGAAGCGTTCAGAGGGTTCCGTGTCTTTCTTGTGCTACAGAGCAGGAGTGCCCCTCCAGACACAATAAGGGCGGTAACGTTGAGCGAGCATCACAGAATAACTAATAAATCAGAACAATGTATTGGGTTCTCGTATGAATCTGCCACTGATGCACTATTATTAAACCAATAAATATACTTGGGGGGGGGGGAGAACCCAGCAGGCTGGAGGAGGCCCCTTGCAGCATTTTCTCAAAGGACAATGAATCCTAATCAAGTAATTCAGCTCCTGCAAAGCATATTCCTTTACTGTTCTTTTTTAAAATCTGTTTATTTCATCAACACTTGGTGGCTGCAAAAAGCCTCATGCTCACTTTGGTTCCAAAACACATGGCACTCGCTCAGCTGAAGGCAAATACAACCTTCCAGGACTGTGATATGTTTCATGACCACATGAGAGCAAACATCCCTTATTGCCTCTCCCCTGTTTTCCGGTCCCCCACCCCTGGCTGGCTCCCCACAGTGCAAAGCTGGCATCACTCAGCAGAGGCCAGAACAGTGGACAACAAAGATGTTCTGGAGCGATAAGGGGGTTGTGTCAGTTGGAGGCTGCGTGCAGATTTCCCCCTTACATGGGGAAGTGGCGGGGTGGGGAGAGGAAGCCCAGCACAACACCCTGCTCCTTTCAGGCCCTTTAGCCGGTATTAGGGACAGGGCAAATCTGTCAACTTCAGTTTCTCCTTTTCCCCATTCTTAAATCCAGTTCTCCGTACGTACATGTCAGCATGCAAACTTATGAAAATTCATCAAGATTTTAGTGCGATGTTTTCTTCTAACACACAACGCAACTTTGCCTAATACGCACGTTTTTGCAAGCAATTTCCCCCAATATAATGTGGGGCTTTTTGTACATTATTTTCAGCAACAAATACATTTTACGCATTCCTTCTTACCCTAGCATGTTTGTGCACATCACTTTTGGCTGCAGAAATGCATTGCAAAATTCAGAGAAGTAGGGGTCTCGACGGATGGCTGTGTTTCGGTTCGTGAATTGTTTTGGGAACTGTGAACTTGGTATGTTCATCTGGACTGTGAAATGAACCGATTTTCTCTCTCTCCCCTCCCCTGTTCCCTAGCCATGATGCCCGGCAGTTAAATAGATGTTCAGAATGTTAAAGAGTTACGGATAGCCTATCGGTCCCTCACCCAGCCCCGCCGTCAACCCTCCCCAGCTAAAAAGGAAGCACAAAGCTCAATGTCCTTGCAAAAGAAAAACGCTCACTATGCTGGGCAAACCAATAAATCCTCCCTAATGGTTAATTAAGAGATTTGACGCAGGAAAACAAGCGAGCTGGAGGGGGAGGCAATTGTTTTAAAGCAGCAGGTCAAATGCACACAGGCAGACCTTATTCTCCACTGGTTTAAAATACCAGGGTAGGAAGAGAGGGACAGAGGGTGAGGTGGGGGAGCAGGGGCAGGAATGTGCCGAGCAAAGGAAGATTCCCAGCTGTGACCTGCCTTTTCTGGAAGAGCCTGGCTGGGACAAGGTTGTGGGTTCCCAAAACGTGTCCCCGCTCCCAGCGCCGCGGCCTCCAGCTTTTTGAACCCCTGTGCAAGCCCTTCCTCTGCCAAGCTGCCATTGGGCAGCTGCTGTGGGTTAAGGTCCCTCCAAACTGGTGCGATTTCATGGGTAGGTGCGTTCTGCAACATGCCACTGATAGCGTAACAGTGCATTATTAGTGGATTTATAGAGGACTGCCTGCACATCATTCTGCTTTATGAGTAGTTCATAGAATCCTAGAGTTGGAAGGGATCCCAAGTGGCATCCAGTCCAACCCCTGCAACGCAGGAATTACAAGTAAAAAATCCCTGACAGATGGCCAACCCACAGAGCCGTCTCATCCATTGGGGCTGGTGGCGCGGCGCGCCAGGGCGCAGCAGAGCACAGGAGCACAGCTCTGCGCGCCCTTCCAGCGCTTCCGGGACGGCTCGCGCTCCTGCGCGCAGCCGGGTGGCGCGGCGCAGCCGGGCAGCTCGCGCTCCGCGCGCAGCCGGCCGCCCACCCGGTGGAGCACAAGCTGCCCAGCCGCGCCATCCGGATGCGCGCGGGAGCACGAGCCGGCCGCCCTCGCCTCCCGTCCCGGAAGCGCTGGAAGGGCGCGCAGAGCCCCGCGCCGCTCCAGCGCCACGCCCCTCACCCCCCGCTCGCCCACCCCCCTCCCAAGGGGCGGCAAGCGCGGGAGGGAGGCGGCGGAGAGGCGGCATGGCGGGGGCGCCGGAGGGATAGCCGCGCCAGGGCGGCAGATCCCCTTAAGACGGCTCTGCCAACCCATTTCTCTTTAAAAAAACCTCTTATGAAGGAGAGCCCACCACCTTCCCACATAGTCCATTCCACTGCTGAACAGCTCTTACCGTAAGAAAGTGATTCCTATGTTTAGTCAGAATCTTCTTTCTCATAATATGAATCCAGTGGTTTGGGTTGTACCCTCTCGAGCAGCAGAAAAAAAAAGCTTGCTCTACCTTCCATAGGATAGCTCTTTAGATAGTTGAAGATGGCTCTCATATGAAGCATTCTGCAATGCTTGTTAATAATAACATTTTATTATTATTTATTGTGGGAAGCTGAATGTACATAAGTTAAATGCAGGCATGTTGCAAGTTACCTGTATAGTAGCAGTAGTAGTAGTAGTAATAATAATAAGAAGAAGAAGAAGAAGAAGAAGAAGAAGAAGAAGAAGAAGAAGAAGAAGAAGTGTGTGCAGAAATGCATTAGGGAACATTTGCAACAATATGTGTATTAGGGAAATTGCATATTGGGGGGAAAATGTGTACATTAGAAGAATTGCATACTGAAACACTGGTGAATTTTCATGAGGATTAGAAAATAAATAAATGTAAGTATATTCACAAACTGATGTGGAAATGTGGAAAACTGAAATTAAGATTGGAAAAATAAGAAACTGAAAGTGACCGGCTTGTTGATCCCTCCCTGCAACCAAGGATGGCTGATTTTGTCCTCATGTGCACTTGGGAAGCTCCTCTTTGGCCCCAGGCAGGGGCCTCCTCTCTATTTACCTTGCAAGTGGTAGCTTTCGGGAATGGCGCTAGACAGCAAACACTGGCCATTGGGCTGCTGCTTACAGGAAGAACTGCATGAGGTGAGGTGGGGGAGAGGGGGTGAGCGCACAGCAGGACTGACTTTACCTCCTTCAGCGAAAGGGGGTGGTGAGCTACCAAATAGGCCCAGCGGGGGGGGGGGTTGTTCTCCTCTGATGCCCAGGCATTGCCAAATCCCTCCCGCCCAATCAAGAGCTTCGATTTTGAGAAACCCTCCTTCGTTGCCACTGCAACCCAAGCCAACCAAACATGGCCATTTCTACCTCAGCGGTCGGCTAGCAAACTTGAAGGTATGCAAGATCCATCTCTTCGCTCGACCCCTGGCAGACAGATTACGATAACGCTCTGCAAGGCTGGGGGTGGTGGTGGAGACATTTATATTGCATAGATGGGGCAGAGGATGGGGAGGGGGGAGATGTTAACCAATCGCAGGCGGGTGGATTCCAAAGCCTTAGAGGCATCTTGCCCCTTTGCACCGAGCCAGCTACAAAACTTTTGCAAGAGTGCCTGGAACGCCTCCAAATTGTACAACGTTTGGTCTGCCTTGCTCCTTTCCCCCAGTATGATCTCCCCTCTCTCCTGCAGGCCTGACTCACTCTCCTCTAGCAAGAGAGGGCTGCATGAGGCTGGAAGGGAGAAGGTGGGAGTGGAGCTGGCGAAAGGGACAGAACGTGCCCCTAGCGGACCACCACATGTTAAAAATCTACTTGGGTGGGGGGGGTGAGGCAAGCCACAGACGAAAGAAAAGAAAGGGAAAGAGCCTCAGTTAAAGATTGATGGTAAGAGCTACTAGCTACGTGGGGCCTTTTGACATCGCCACCACCGCCCTCACTCCAGCCCCAGTTTTAATTCCCGCCCGGGTTAGAGAAACAAGCAAACGTGCTCCACGTTGGCCCAGACCTAGAGGCCCTTCCGTCCGGCCAAAAGAGATAAAAAGATTCCCAATGCTAAGATTCCTGGGCAGCCCTCCAAGGCAGCAGAGGCCAGAGGCGGGTGAAGGAGGGAGCCAGCCAAAGCAGCCACAACTGGGAGCGACGGTTTCGCCATGGAACAAGGGCAGGGGTTTCCCCAGAAGGGATTCTGGAAGAGGGAGATTGTACAGCAGAGCAGCAGGGGGACTTTCACGTGCATGGCTTAAATCAGCCTTGCATTTGACAACTTGCCCCTGGTAGCCACGGGCGACCGGAAATCCCATGCAGGCGAATGATTGAGCTGACGGAGAAGGGATGGATCCGTTCCAGGAGCGGAGGGAGGTTTGCTTGTTATGTTTTTACAGGAGGGAAAAACTGACCATGAAGTGGCACGGTCCACTTCTGCCATCTCAGGACTCTGCTGCCTTATGCTATGTGTGTAAAATCAGGTCTTGGTAAGAGAATAAAGTAAGATAAGGAAGTTGCTTTGCAGCCTGTGAAGTTATTTGTCCACCGTGTTCAGAATTGTTTCCTCTGCATGGCAACAGCTCTCGAAGAGTCTCACACAGAGCAGACTCCTTTCTGCCACCTGCCACCTCAGGTGGGGAACCCTTTTAAATCCCGGGGCCGCGCTCCCTTCTGGACAGTCTGAGGGCCACATGCCAGAGGCAAAAGTGAGTGGACCAGTACTGTATGCTACTTTCTACACACACACACACACACAAATTTTTTTAATGCATTTGTACGTGATATACCACCCTCTGCACAAGCCACAGGGCAGTTTATAACTGAAGCACGCAGATAAAAATCTGAAAGAATAATGCGACCCTTTAAAAACACAAACAACAACAAATCAAGGAAAGACAGTTAATCTGTCTTCCACTGAGACAAGCAAGAGGCATTATCAGAGTTCAAGTTACACATTCCAGCCAGGGAAAATCACTCAGGGTGCAAAGCAGGGCCAGTGAAGGATTGTGGCTAGCAGAGGATTCCAAGGGCCATACAAAGAGGCCCAAAGGACCGCATTCATCCAGGCGAAAACGTTAGTCACAATCAGTGGTGTTTCCATTGAGCTGCAGTTCAGTTTCTGTCAAATGCTCACTGTCTGTAACTATGTAACTCTTTAAGTAACATATATTCATTTCAATGTAAAGGAAGCATCAAAACAATGTAAAAAAACAACTCATCAATTGTGCAGTGTTTGTGGACTTAGAAGCAACGATGATGTGGAAAAATGCCGATCAAATTCATTTGACTGGTTTTCATTCCCAACCGCAAACAAACATGCAAACTCCTGCAATTCCCACTTCCTTTTCCGTTGGAACTCTCTGGTATTATTATTTATTACTATCTGGTATTACGATTTATTTGTTGCATTTATACCCCCACCTTTTTCTCCAAGGGGCACAAGGCAGGGTATATGTTTCTCTTCCTCCTCCTCCCCCCCCCTTGAATCCCCACAGCAAACCTGTGAGGTAGGTTAGGCTGAGAGGTAGTGACAGGTCCAAGTTCACCCAGTGAGCTTCAGGGCCAAGTGGGGATTTGAACGCTGGTCTCCCAGGTCTTAGTCCATCCCCGTTTGAGGATTTAATGCCTGTTTTTATAAAATGCAGTATGGCTACTAATGGGGACAAAATGTGCAAGAGGAGGACTGACCACAGGCCACAGGCTCGGCCAACAAATAAAGCAGTTTTCCCTCCACCCCACTTACACCTTTGAATAAATTGCCTCCACTTCTGATTTGTCACACCCTCCACCCCAATCATCCGGACGGGAGTTGGGTTGAATGTTCTCTTCCTCACTGGTGTAAGGGCTTGGTCTCAAAATAGCTCCTCACTCTCCCATCCCTGATGCAGCTACTAACTGGGGACACTGAGCCCAACCAGAAGCAAAGGGCATACTGCCCCCCCGCCCCCCCGCAGAGAGGTCCAAGTACCACTTGGAAGTGATCAGTTAAATAGCTGGGGTGGGAAGGGAACAGATGCAAAGCTACTTTCTGAGCGGTGGGAGGAAAGGATGGCAGCAGGTCTGGAAGATGTCACTTTTTGCAGGGGCAGAGGGACAAAAAAAACAGCTGTGCGCAGATGGCGAGAGAGGCTATAAAACACTTGGCACAGGGCTACCTCTGCTGAAAGTGATATAGTGGGTTGTTGTTGTTTTGTAATGGCTAAAGAATAAAAACAAAACGGGACACACAGCAAGAGCTGCTACTGCACAGCTGGGAATCCCGCCCCACACGAATTCCATGCAGACGGAGCCCAGATTTGCAGCTCTGAAATTCTAACAGTCAAAAGCACAAGTGACCTGCTTGCACAATGTAATCCATTTTGCAACTGCCAGAGGCCCCTGCAGACTGCTGGGGTTTGGGGGGCGGGCATACTCTGTAACATGGCACTGATGCAATAATAGTGGTGGGCTTGTATCGGACCGTCCAAACATCGTTCCGTTGTATTAGTGGATCGGCGATGCCTTCTGAAGTTACAGAGTTCTTGTGGCATTCTTACTTCATAGTGCAACGAAAGCAGGGCAGAAACTAATAGACCCCGGAATATTTGTGACGTAAAAAATTACAGGATTTCAGAAAGAAGCCACAGGACATTCACTGGTTCGAAATGAAGCTGTCTGTCTGCCCCAAGACATTTGCAGGAACAAACAGTGCTGAAAGCGGAATTGTGTATAACCACCCTGGTACCATCGTGAGAACAAATCATCACTAATGCACAATAAAAGGGACATCTACTATAACTCACTATAATAATCTCAATAATAAAAAGGGACATCTGAAGGGGCCTTGGATGTTTTCAAATTTCCTAGTGTTTGGGGCTGGAAGTCAAAGGACGGGAGATCTGGCCCATAGCAGTGAAAGATGGGAGAATTATGTAGACTATAGAATCTGCTACTCTAGAAAGCCCTGGAAAAAGGCATGGCTTCCAAACAACATCTTTTGCGGTCGTAAAGCCTAGAAACTATTTCCTTTTTCTTTTAAACGAAGGCTGATGTTTTCAGGATTCTGCACAATTAAATCCAATGCTTGCACACTGTGCGACTGTGCACATTTGAAGTACACAATACCTGGAAACTTGCGTAAGGTTTCTGCGATGACAGCCAATAGTACTGCCTTAACGAGCTTAGGTCTGAGCAGAGCAGGTTTAAACACATTTTGCCCCAGAAATCCAGCAGTCTTGACCTTCCTGGGAGGAAAAAACCCTAATTGCTGGAGACGCAACTGTCCCGAGTTCATCCATGCTGGAAGTTAAAAGCAAAAAGCAGAGGGATTACTAACCGCTCTGTGGAAGATTTTGCAACCACATCAAAAGGGTCTGAATGCCTCCTCTGGCACTGATGGGGGTCTGCTTCCTCCTTAGTGGCGCCTGGCCAAGCCGATAGAAATACCCACTGGAGCCACTCTAAACGTGGGCCACTCCAGACTGGTGTCCTATTGAGGGGGCGTTCTGCAGCACACTCTTGACACAATACTAGGACATTAGTGGCGGATTTATTCTGCTTTAATTTGTTTCATGATGCTTCCCTGATGTTCCCACGTGTTCAGCAGTGGGTGTCAGCTCAGCAATAACTCACACGGCATCCGTGAAGTTAATGCTTTGTTCAAAGAATCAAGAAAGCTCAGGAGGCCAGGCCTAGTGAGCACAGCAACTCATCCTGTTAGATCTTGCCCCAATGAGGCAGTTGAGGGGACTGAAGGTCCCCATGTTCCCACAGTTCTCTAAGTCTCCTCCTCCTCTGAGTCCTTCCCAAGCAATCTGAGACCTCGCCCCCTTGCTTGCCTTTGCTCCACCCTCTTCATACCTCTTCTGGTTCTGGGATACCAGGGGGAAGGGGAGCTGGTGACAGCAGGAGGGGCAGACCCTCTGACTTCTTCATTTCTGCCTCTTGGCCCCTCTCCTCTCCAGCCTCTGCTTCTGCCTCTGATTCTGGACTGATCTCTGCCACAGACTCTCCCTGTTCATTAAACCCTGTTACCTCTACAGCTTCCGACACCTCCTCCTCCCAGTCTGCTCCCTTTTCTCCCTCTGACCACCCATCCTCATCCCACCACCAATCTCCTGGCTCTGAGTCTTCTTCCCTTGGGGGTTCCCCAGATGGTGCCTCCCACCACTCCTCTGCATGCATCCAGTCACGACACCACATTACTGCCATCCAGAAGGGCTGCAGCACAACAAAAGCGGGACAAAAAAGGAACCAGAACATTTGTGTCTAAAAAGTTTCAGCAGGACGTTACAGAATATGCACTTGATTGGGAATGAAGCAGTGTAACCAGCCCAAAGCCTTTGCAGGTACAAACCATGGAAAGTGGGATCATGTGAGACTGCCATAATAGCATCATGAGCACAAATTGTCATGAATTCACAATGAAACAGACATCTGGAAAGGCCCTGCCCCACAGCAGGAGGTGCAAATAGGTTCTCCAGCTTGCAAATGTGTCCATGGGCTCCAAAAAGGGTTGGTTACCCTACGATGCTTCCTGCAAGGCCAACTAACCATGCACACTGGAAGTGCACCAGAGGGAAGGGGCTATTGCTGAGTGGTAGGGCATCAGCCATGCCATGCAGAAGGTCCCGGGTTCAATCCTGAGCATCTCCTATTAGGGTTGAGAGACACTCCCTGTCTGAAAACCTGGGAGAGCCGCTGCCAGTCAGTGTAGACAATACTGAGCTCAATGGACCAATGAGGTGACTCAGTATAAGACAGCCTCCTACCTTCCGCCCAGGGATGCTCTGCCAGCGTGATGCTACAGTGCAAGAATCATTTTGGCTTGACACATTCAAAAACAGAGTCATTCACTGCAGATACGCCTGCTCTTTGCAGTATGGTGAGTGCCGTTTGAGGTCTACCACCCTAAGTGGCTCCCTAGGCTATCTATATGGCAGAGACAGCTCTGGAGTACATTTGTGCTGAAAGCACAGGAGACTGTTTAATTTTAAAGAGCCAGGTTGTCTCTTTCTAAAGCAGGAGAGGAATTCAAAGGAGCACCCTCCTGCAAAAAAACGAACACTGTGCTGGTTTGCATCAGGAAGTGGATCCAGGGCACTTTCGGCTCAACACTGCCCTCTTCAGGGAAGAAGGGAGAGGAGAAGATCCAGGACACACCTGACCATACGCAAAGGATGTTTTAGGTAGCTTTAGAGTGGGTGGAGCTGTGGGTTAAACCACTGAGCCTAGGGCTTGCTGATCAGAAGGTCGGTGGTTCGAATCCCCGCGAAGGGTGAGCTCCCAGCTCCTGCCAACCTAGCAGTTCGAAAGCACGTCAAAAGTGCAAGTAGATAAATATGTACCGCTCCAGCGGGAAGGTAAACAGCGTTTCCGTGCGCTGCTCTGGTTCACCAGAAGCGGCTTAGTCATGCTGGCCACATGACCCGGAAGCTATATGCCGGCTCCCTCGGCCAGTAACGCGAGATGAGCGCCGCAACCCCAGAGTCGGACACGACTGAACCTAACGGTCAGGGGTCTCTTTACCTTTACCTAAAGATGTCTTTAATGACAGCCATGGGTGCAAGAAAATTTTGATTCAGTTCACATTTAAAGGTAAACCTACCAAAAACTGCATTCAAAACAATAGGCAAAGTGAAACACAGCCATCCTCCAAAATTTGTGCTTTTTTGAATTTTGCAATGCAGCTCTTCAGCCAAGCAACGCATAGAAACATTTTTGCACAGTGTGGCTAAAGTGCACATTAAATACATACATTAGTAAAAATAGCATGTAAAAATGCATTATATTAGAGGAAATTGGTTTGCAAAAATATATGGATGAGGCAAAAACACATATAAAAATATGTACGTGCTGATGCATTTTTATGCAAACTGATGTGGAAATGTGGGGGGTGGAATTTAAGATGGGGGGAGGGGATGAGAAACTGAAAGTGACAGATCATCCCATCCCAAGTTACAGCACACACAAAGCTTATTTGCCCTTCTCCCATCCAATGTAATCCACGGTGGTCACTTCCCAACAGCCTGTTTCCAGAGTGTTCACCCTAATTTTTCCACACAATGTTTGTGGGAAGGTTAAACGATCTCGCCTATTTACTGAGCATATGCTTCCAGCAAGTGTTACCCCACACCTTCTGGCACATCTTCCCATCCATTTCTGATGGACTCATGGTTGTCTATGCTGGCTGAGGGTGACAAGAGCCAGAGTCCAAGAACATCTGGGTGGTTCTCCATCTTTGGCCTAGCGGGTAGCCTCTCATAGCATCCTTATGGAGAGGTTCAGCCACCCTTGTGTACATAACATACAATGAAAGCACATGGCTTCCCCCAAAAGAACCCTGGGATCTGTAGGTTGTTAAGGATGCTGGGAACTGTAGCTCTGTGGGGGTGAGCTATAATTCCCAGGATCCTTTGGAGGGGAGCGGATGTGCTTTAAATGTAGGATGTGTATGCTCACCAAGTCAGCTTCAGGGGGTGCTGCTTCCTCCTGCAAATGTATATCCCTCTGTCCCATCCACCCATTTTATAACACACCTTCTTTGACTTGCTGAAGAAGGCCTGCTTGATCTCCTCCAGGGTGGCATCCTGTTTGATCCCTAGCAGGTCATAGTAGCTACTGTTCCTGGCTGGCGACCTACGAGGAAGAGGAGGAGGAATTGGTTACTCTGATGTCATGGCCCATGTCTCCTTCCCGCCCACAAATCTCTCAATGTTGACATTTGTTTATTTATCACATTCATGTACTTCCTTTCCTCCGAGCTCAAGGTGGCATGCATAGTTCTCCTCCTCCCCGTTTCATCCTCACAACAACCCTGTGAGGTAGGTTAGGCTGAGAGACAGTGACTGGCCGAGTGGGGACTTGGATCCTAGTATCCCAGGTCTTAGTCCCACAGCTAATCACATTGGCTCTGACATGCGCCACCAAGCACTAGTGTGGCCATTTTAAGTAAGTCTTTACCATTTCTAGAAAGAAAGTTAGGAGAGGATTGGAGCATCTACGTATCTCTCGTTTTAAACAGAATGTATGGTCTATTGCTGTATCAGAAAAAAATAACAAAGAGATTACACGCATCAGATAATATGAATGATGCAAACGATTTTGTTGATGTCAGGGAACTGTCCCCGGCTCAGCGCAGGGTGGTGGAAGGGCTCTCGGGATGCTACAGAGAGCCTCAGCCCCACCTGACCAGTAGCACCTCCTCGTCCAGCGGAGGGAGCGGCGAGGTCTCCAGTGGGGAGGAGCAGGCAGCTCAGGAGTTGAGAGAGCCGAGGCTCTGGGGATGTTGGAGAGACCTTGCACTCCTCTTGCTCGGCGGGCGAGGAGGGAGACACGCTATTTCCGTCGCCCCAAGTACGCAGAGGGGTGAAACGAAAAGAGGGGAGGCAGAGATTTCGTATACCGAAACTCTTATGTTGGGGTCAGAACTGGAATGGGCCACTCCCGGATTCTGCAGGCGGTTGATACAGACATGAACTTTTTAGCTCTGTACTGTATTACTGAACTGCACTGTGTATTATTGTACATAGTATGCACAATAAAACTACTAAAGAAACGGCTGGAGTTTTGCCTGGTTTCTCATGAGCAACCACCCAAAGACCTTACAGCTGACATACGGCATCCTTTTATAAAACACTTTGCTGATGATCCTGAAGAATGGCAACTTAACCAGATTGATCTGTTCGGGGGGAGAGGCGGAGTTGGGATTCTGGTTTTGTATTCTTTCCTTTCTTTTTTGTAATTGTTTTGTATTGGAAATAAATAAAACAATATTTTAATAAAAGAAAGTAAGTTATGGGGCTAAACGTGCTAGTACCTTTTAAGTGATTCTGTGAAATGAAACGGAATGTACCTTGGATACTTTTTCTGATATCTAGGAATGCTCCCTGTTGCTGATGGACAGCAACATCATCTGTGTGTGAGAGAAGGGGGGGGGGGAGAGACAGAGACACAGACAGAGACAGAGACAAAGACAAAGAGAGACAGTGACAGTGACAGAGACAGAGAGACACTATTGTGTTGTGTCAGTGGCGCTCTCTTAAAATTTGAAATCTGGTTCAAAAAGCTTGACAACTCCTGGTCCACACATGCTCACACTCCCTTTCCTGTCCTCCATCCAAGCAAGCAAAAGGCATTGTCAGAATTCAAGGGAACATTTCATCCCAGACAAGAAACACTCGAGAAAGTTGCCAGGCTTGGTTGTGGCCCGGAAAGGGGTGGCAGTGACCTAGGGAGAGTCTTGGGGGCCAGAGAGGCTTTGAGGGGTGCTATTTCAGAGTATCTGAAGAAGTGTGTATGCACACAAAAGCTCATACCAAGAACAAACTTAGTTGGTCTCCAAGGTGCTACTGGAAGGAATTTATTTTTTATTTTTTATTTTGTTTTGACCATGGCAGACCAACACGGCTACCTACCTGTTTGAGGGGTGCGTTTGACTTCCAGGCATGAGGTTCCTGGTCTACAAAGAATAGCAACAGCTCTCCAGTGTTACAGAGAGGAGTCTTTCTCCTACCTGGAAATGGGTAGATTGAACCTGGGAGATTTCTGCATGCAGAGCAGATACTCTGCCACTGAGCTGTGGTTTTTACTAAACAACAACACAGGACATTAGACTACTCTAGAGGATGCTCAGAAAAGCAAACAGGCCGGGAATGGCACTGGGAGCTGACATATGGGGCTCTTCCCCTCCTTCCTCCGGGTACACAAAATTCAAGAACCACTGTAAAGACTCGGTAAATGATATGCAAGAAATAAGTCTTCCCCCCCCTCCACACACACACATGCATACAGAGAGAGAGGAAATAAAAGAACAGGCGGTTCATTACAAACTCAAGAGGACAAGAGTGAAAAGAATATGTATAACATCCACCAGCTGTGTATATAATATCCTCCGTAATCCACCAACCAAAATACTCTGTTATCAGTAAGGACCAGAATGGGGGCAGCTTGCCAATGGAAGGGGATGCAATTCTCCCACTTCCTTTCTCCTGTGATTCCTTTTTTGTTTTGGGAATAAATCTTGATAATTCAACCAGAGTAAATAGTTAAAGGAAAGGAGAGAGAGAATTAAACAGGTGCAGGCCTGCAAAATGGGTGGGCTGTTACGCTTCGTGGCTCCTTGCCACTAGAGACAAAAGAAGAAGAAGGGAGATTTCATATGCTGGGCAAACGCAATGGGGTGATCCCCTGTGTGCAGCATAGAGGAGCCTGTGGTCACCCTCATCTGAATCCAGAGTACTCCAGAGATCAGTAGAAGGGACCTGGAAGTACAGAATATATATTTGGGGTGGGCAAGAGCTGCCTTGTATCATTGAAGAAGAGTTTGGATTTGATATCCCGCTTTATCACTACCCGAAGGAGTCTCAAAGCGGCTAACATTCTCCTTTCCCTTCCTCCCCCACAACAAACACTCTGTGAGGTGAGTGGGGCTGAGAGATTTCAAAGAAGTGTGAGTAGCCCAAGGTCACCCAGCAGCTGCATGTGGAGGAGCGGAGACGCGAACCCGGTTCACCAGATTATGAGTCTACCGCTCTTAACCACTACGCCACACATTGCTCTGTCCTGCTCAGTTCTGTGTCCTCACTGGCAGTAGTTCTCCAGGATTTCAGACAGAGGACATTTCCAGCCCCACAGAGGGATGCCAGGGATCGAACGCAGGACCTTCTGCATACAAAGCAGATGCTCTGCCACTGAGCTATGGCCCTTCCCCTCTCTTACCAGCCTTATGGTATTTATCCCAGGCGCAGTCACTCCAGAGGCCTTATTCCACCTGCCTGGTATTGCAAACACCCCTAAGCCCTTTTCTGTGACTGACAGGGGCTCTGAGGACTGAGAACACACACAAGTCCTGGATAGCACACCAGGCTTAAGCCCCAGCCTAAGGCCACGAGGCCCTGGGTTCATGTCCCCAACATCCTGTCATGACCCTGGGACCAGTTCCCCTTTCTTCAGGGGAGGAGACTGGGGACTCTGTGGAGCCAGAAAGGGATATGGAAGGGAAACGTCTTTGGCAGGAGCCTAATAGACACTAAATCCAGACTTAGGCTGCATAGATACTACACATTTAAATCACATGGCTTCCCACCAAAGAATCCTGGGAACTGCATCTTGTTAAGGGTGCTAGGAATTATAGTTCTGGGAGGGGGTGAACTCCAGTTGCCAAGATTCTTTGTGGGAGGAAGTTATGTGCTTTCTGTGTATGGTGGGCACACTATTGCCGATGCATCATCAGAAGTCTGCTCTCATAGTGTTCGTCCCGAGCTTTGCTCAAGGCCCTGCATTGTAATACATCCCAAATAAGCCTGGAGGAGAGCACTCACCGGCTGCAGAAGGCGGTAGAAAACACCCGATGCCTGGCACTTTGGCACAGCCTGCAGCAACGGCACATGGAAAAGGGAGCAGCTAAGGTCATATTCAGACCTCCTGAAGAGCGCCACACCCTGGTCCTGGGAAGATGCTGACCTAGGAAAGAGAGAACAAAATAAAATAAAAAATCCCTTCCAGTAGCACCTTAGAGACCAACTAAGTTTGTTCTTGGTATGAGCTTTCATGTGCATGCACACTTCTTCAGATACACTGAAACGGAAGTCACCAGACCCTTAAATATAGTGAGGGAGTGGGGAGGGGTATTACTCAGAAGGGTGGTAGGAATGGGTGATCAGCTGATAGGTGTGGAATACCTGTAGATGACTGCAATTAGGTCTTACAGGGAAAGGCAAGGGGTGAGATGGCTAAAGATAACTTTGTCATGTATAATGAGATAAGAATCCAATGTCTTTGTTCAGACCAGGTTTCTCCATGGTTTTAAGTTTGGTGATTAATTGCAATTCAGCCACTTCTCTTTCCAGTCTATTTCTGAAATTCCTTTCAGAAATAGCTACTTTGAGATCTTTTATAGAAAGTCCTTGGAGATTGAAGTGTTCTCCTACTGGTTTCTCTGTCTTGTGATTCCTGGTATCAGATTTATGTCCATTTATCCTTTGGCGTAGGGTTTGGCCTGTTTGTCCAATATAGAGAGCTGAAGGGCACTGTTGGCATTTGATTGCATACACAATGTTGGAAGATGAGCAATTAAATAGTCCTGAGATGGTATGTTTGATGTTGTTGGGGCCAGTAATGGTGTTGTCCGGGTTTATGTGGCAGCAAAGTTGGCATCTGGGTTTATTGCAGGCTCTGGTACCAGTGTCCATGTTGAGTCCTGTTGTTGTATTGTTGTGGGTGAGGAGTTGTTTGAGGTTGGATGTCTGTCTGTAGGCGATGAAGGGTCTTCCTCCCAGAGGAAGAAAGGGAAGGCCTCTGGGATTTAAACAGTTGATGGATGGTGTGTTTGTGTGGTGCTTTAAGGTCTTAAAAGCATTTCACAGGCACAGGTTGACTCAGTAATCCGTACAACAGGCTTGTAAGCTAGGCCAGCATTATGAACATCCCCCGTGCTGCACTTGGGAGAGTGAAACCAAAATTTAAAAGTGGCTCAGGTAAGGTGACCTTGAGAGCCTTGCTGCCAAGCCAAGATTATTTTATTTAAAAGATGTGCATCAGGAAGCACTGGCAAAGTCCCCCAAAAGGATTTTTCCTTGAGATGGCAGGTTTGAAAACAAGTTGATCTTCTCAAACTGTCCCATTCAGTCCTGAAACATCTAGAGGGCACCATGTCACCAACTGGCACCTCTCTGGTGAATGCCTTGTGTACTTTGCACTGGGGACCCCAAAACCTTGGAAACAACATAAGGGCTGTTGCGCTAGGATTGTCCACACCCTTGACCTTGCCATCCTGGGTTTGTGAGGGTCTTCAAGGTCAGGATAGGAAGGGACAGGTGGATGCTGGTCAGCGACTGATTTGAGCCTCATCCACCCCGACTGGAAGAACCAGCAGAGTAGGCGCCTCTGGTCATATTTCCACGATCTGCTGAACTCTGGCCAGGAACTCACAAGTGGTTGTGCTTTGCTTGGCTCCTTTTAGTTGTGGCAGCCCTTCCCTCTCCCATACAGCTGCACTGGTTTCCAGTTCATTCCCAGGGCCAATCTAAGGTGCTCCTATTAGCATTTAAAGCCCTTGAAAACCTTAGGCCCCCAAATATCTGGAAGGTCACCACCCTCGGAAGTTCGGTGGAGATGGGGAGAGGGCCTTCTCTGTGGCAGCCCCTAAGCTGTGGGATTCCCTCCCCACAGAGGTGCATCCTTTATATAGCTTTTATCATATCCTAAAGACAGATCGCTTTACCCTGGCCTTTGACACCATATATATATATGTGTGTGTGTGTGTGTGTGTGGTGTCAAAGGCCAGGGTAAAGCGATGTGTCTTCAGATACACGTGTGTGTGTGTGTGTGTGTGTGTGTGTGTGTGTGTGTGTTTTAGGACCCACTTACCCTATTCTTGGGATTGTAATTTGACTTGAAATATTTTTAATAGTGTATTTTTTTAAACTGGTGCAACCCAGCATGGGATCTTACACTAAAGGACAGGTAAGAAAACATGTAAGTAAATTATTATGATTGCATTATCCGTCAGCTGCTTCAGACATCTATTTATGCCCGGACTTTCTCTGACCCATAAGATTGGATCATGCTTATAAATATTGTTTCCCTGTTTTTTTATGGTGCACCTCTATTGTTGTTGTTATTTATAAGACTTGTTACCCGGAGATCTCCGAGTACTTAAGAATACATTTAAAACATCAATGCATTATACCACAAAAACAGAACAAGACAACCCCATAACAGCCGTAGGAAGCATTGGGAGACAACATCATCGTAGTTCATCTTAGGACACACTTGTATTATTTTTATGCTGTATTTTTTGTATACCACTTAGAGAATTTCAATTATTAAGTAGTTTAGTTTTTTAAATTAGCTAAAACACACATATCAGGTGCCTCTGTTGAGTAGGAAAGTGGACTAGATGATCCCCAGATTCCACCCACCCCAAAAATGCTATTGAATGTTCATTTCCGCACAGTGCTGGCACAAGACTACATGTTTGAATTCTTTCCCAGTGAAGTGGGAGAAATCCTTATCTCCTTGCTTCTAGAAAAATAGTGCATCAGGCAGAAGGGCTATACTGGCTGAACCCTTGACCTTTTAACATGTCAAATGTGGCCCGTTGCCTGACAGCTGCCTCTGGTGTTCCCAGTGTTAATCCAGATCCAAACGATTATCAGGATCCACAGCAAAACTTTGGAAAACATGTCACCCTCTAGACGTCCTTTTTATTTTGCATTTAATCATAGAATTGTAGATTTGGAAGGGGCCACAACTGTAATCTAGTCCAACCTCTGGCAATGCAGGAATCTTTTGCTGCATTGTGATTGTTATTGGGACAATTCTACACAAACCCCCTTTCCATCATTGTTTGTGCCTGAAAAAGGTTTTGTGGTGGACGGACTATGATTCCAAACAGTGCATGCCTTGTAACTTCCTGCTAAAATCCTGCAACTTTTTGTGCCGCAAATGCTCTCGTGTTTGGCTGGCTTGTTTGTCCCCCTTTTGTTGCTCTGCGGCGCAAGAGTGCCCCCCTCTGGACAGCAATACTGCGGTAAACATTGGGGAAGCATTGCAGAGCAGCTAATAGAATGGAATTATGTGTGGACACAGTCCAGTATGAATGCACCACCAATGCACTATTATTGTGTCAATGGAACATTCCAGAATAGACTATCACACGCACGTACAACCCCACCAATCTGGAGGGGCCCCATGGCTGTTATCTCCCGCTGACCTTGAAGTGGCCAGGGGACATGGGTCCCTCCCTGGCTTCAGTCAGGCACTCCTTTAATCAAGAGCCAAAAATTATAAAGATGCAGTTCTCCATCTGCATCCCTGTCACTCGGCTGAGTTGCTGCTATGACAACCACCCTGCGACACCCCCCCTTTCTCTGTCACGTCCCATCGCCGAAAAACCATCAACGTGCCTCCCTTTGCCCTTTCTCAGCAACAACAAATTAATCATTATGATTTCTTGCTGTCTCCTCCAGGTCCAGGCCCCACTGATGGCTAGCTTTCTCCTGAGCTGATGGGGATGAGGAAATCAGCAGGCCCCCACAAAATTCATGCGTGGCCAGCCGCCAGCCCCCACCCCGACAGTTGAAAGCACTAAAGCAAACATTAACCAAGCTGAGGAAAACCATCTCAGTGGGAGGCAGACCTGTTAAAAGGGGGGGGCAAGTTTGTGATGTTACGGATATGCTGTCATTTTCCTGCCGTTTTACAGATAAAAGACGGATTTGCCACCTGTTTGGCTTCCCAAAGCGCCTTAAACTAGCTCAAATCCTCTCTCTGCAACCTCTCCCCACCGCTCATGGGATAACAGTCTTGTGGAGTTAAAAATATAAAACGACAGACATAGGAAGCCGCCTTACATCGAATGTCACACACCATTGGTCCATCTAGCTCACTATTGTCTTCACTGACTGGCAGCAGCTCTCCAGAGTCTCTATTAGCCCCACCTGCAGATGTGGGGAATTGCATGGCACATCCTGCATACAAAGCAGACACCCCTGAGCTCTGCCCCTTCCTACACCCACCAGAGATGTTGGGGTGCCTGGGATTCAAGAGAAGATAACACAATTTTAGAGAAAACGTCTGCTTGCAGGAATCGTAAAGGTAAAGGTAAAGGGACCCCTGACCATTAGGTCCAGTCGCAGACGACTCTGGGGTTGCGGTGCTCATCTCGCTTTACTGGCCGAGGGAGCCAGCGTACAGCTTCGGGGTCATGTAGCCAGCATGACTAAAGGCGCTTTTGGCAAACCAGAGCAGCGCACGGAAACGCTGTTTACCTTCCCGCCGGAGCGGTACCTATTTATCTACTTGCACTGCATGCTTTCGAACTGCTAGGTTGGCAGGAGCAGGGACCGAGCAATTGGAGCTCACCCCATAGCAGGGATTCGAACCGCAAACCCTAGGCTCTTTCCCCCAAATATCATCATCCCCTCTAACTTCGCCATCCCTTGGTTTCTCAAAGCAGGAAGAAGTGGGGAGGCAAGGGGGAGTTGTGGAGGGGGAGCTGTATGCAAAGGTAAAAAGAGAACACTTTTTAAACAAACACCTTGGAAGGCGGTGGACTCTCCCTCGTGGGAGGTTTTTAAACAGAGGTTGGGTGACCATCTGTCAGAGATTCTTTAGCTGTGATTCCTGCATCGCAGGGGGCTGGAACAGATGCCCCTTGGGGCTCCCTTCCAGCTCTACAGTCCTGTGGTTCCATGAAGTGATTGCATCTCCTTGACTGAGCAAACTGCCCTGAGAGAAACTAGCAGAAACTGACTGCCTGGATGACTAGCAGTGTATTTTTAGCAAACTGTTTTGCTTGCCCGAGTCAGAGCCCAGTCAGCTGGGACCCCACCACATAGGGCTAAACTCATTTCAAATCAATTCAGTGGATCCAGAGCATTGCAATTCTTCCTCCGTTTACAGTGGTACTTTGGTTTTCGAATGTCTCGGAAGTCGAACATTTGGGTTTTTGAACTCCAAAAACCTGGAAGTACCGTAAATGCTTCCGTTTTCGAACACGGCTTGGAAGTCCAACGGATTCCACTGAGTGTACATGTTATTTTTTTCTTTTTTTAAAGTAATCTTTATTGGTTTTATTTACACACATTAAAAAATATTTACAGTCTCATCAATACAAATAAAATAAAAAGAAGAAGAAATAGAAGAAAAAACAAAGAAGAAGAAAAAGAAAAACACGAGAAAAAAAGTTAAAATTGGTTTACATTGGTCCATCTAACACAGTGCCTGGAAGCATGTCTCTATTTTTCTGCATGCAAAGCAGATACACTGGAGCAGAGCTACTGCCCTTCCTATAAAGTGCTCTATAAACATCATTAACAAATAAAATGAATATTTTCCTAACAACTTCAACTGTCACCCCTATCACAGGCCATAGGTAGGCTAGGTGCTTCTACACACACACACACACACACACACACAGAGTTTCCACCACCATCTCTTCCTTTCTGCCAACTCAGCAGTATTGAGTGTTTATTTCTCTTGTTTCAGAGTTTGCAGAAACACCATCTGGCTCATTACAGTGTGGAGCACATGGAAATAAATTCTACACCATTAATCAGGACAAAACAAACAAACAAACAATCAGATAGAAAGAGGCCAAGCCAAGCATCCCGAAAGGGCATTTGTAGGTGCTTTGTAGGCACCAGCAGCTAACACTTGGGGACAGGCCGTGGAACAGTGGGAGAGCATCTGCTTTGAATGCAGAAGGTGCCAGGTTCAATCCCTGGCTTCCCCCAGAAAGGGCTGGGACAGTTTACCAGCAGGTTCATCTCATACAGAACCTTATTCCAAAAAATAACTTAGTAGCACTTTCTTCTAGCAGTACATGTTCATAAAATGGAATGCTGATTGAGGAACAGCAATCTTTTCTCATCAGGGAACGATAAAAGCCAGCTGGCCTTCCATTAACATGACTGTATGGTCTGGTAGACCCAGGAGAGCTCAATTTAGTCCCTTTGGATGAAACCCCGTGTCCTTCAAGCAGAGGGCACAGCCCAATCAGATTTAGATCAGGGACAGTGAAACCTTCTGACCCATTTGTCAGAGCAACCAGGGCTTCTGTCTCAAAGCAGGTAGAAAGGCAATGGAGCAAGGAGACTAGGGATTAAGTCCTTGCTCTCTTAGGTCCCCTCCCAGGCATCCTTTTTACTGTGCACTCATGATGATTTGCGCTCGTGGTAATGATTATCCCCAACCCCACTTTCAATACTTGTAAGGACGTTCAGTGGCTGCTCATGAGTAAAACGCCAAACGTAGAACTTCTAAACTAAGTTCTTTATTGTGCAAGTTATGTACAATGGAGCAAAAGTTCAAATGTCCATCTCATCCCTCCGCAGAGTCCAGGAATGACCCCTTCCGGTTCTTTGTCCAGCAAAAGAGGCGCAGGATTCTAAACCCACGCCTCCCCCTTCCACGTCCTTCCTGCCTGCGCCCTCGGAGCGTGGGAACCTGACCCCGGTCCCCGCTATCCCCTCGGCGTTCAG
Source organism: Lacerta agilis (assembly GCF_009819535.1). Classification (NCBI taxonomy): domain Eukaryota; kingdom Metazoa; phylum Chordata; class Lepidosauria; order Squamata; family Lacertidae; genus Lacerta; species Lacerta agilis. The sequence goes on along the minus strand of NC_046328.1, from coordinate 28,818,521 downwards.
GCTCTGCGATCCTTTCAGAGCCCCTGCACTGCCTTCCTGTCTCTAACTCCCCTTCCCCGCTGGAGGAATGGTCGCTTCCGGCGGGGGAGGGGGGGACGAACTGGTAAAGAGCGGAGGGGGTTCTCTATATTGCCAACGCCCCCGCGACTCTACCACCCGCGGGGAGGGGGTTTCCTGACAATACTGTTTCATGGAATCATAGAATTGTAGAGTTGGAAGGGATCCCAAGGGTCATCTGGTCCAATTCCCTGCAATGCAGGAATCTCAACTAAAGCATCAGTGACAGACGGCCATCCAACCTCTGCTTAAAAACCTCCAAAGAAGGAGAATCCACAACCTACCGAGAGAGACTGTCAAACAACTCTTACTGTCAGAAAGCTCTTCCGGATGTTTAGTCAGAATCTCCTTTCTTGTAACTTGAAGCTATTGGTTTGAGTCCTTCCCTCTGGAGCAGGGGAAAACAAGCTTGCTCCATCTTCCATGTGACAGCCCTTTAGGTATTTGAAGATAGCTATAATATCTCCTCTTTTGACGATTTGTGGCAAACCACAGTTTGCTATTTTGTTCAAGCAAGGTAAACAATGGTTTGGGCAAACCATAGTTCTACAAACCACAACACTGAGGTCACAGCTGTGGCTGACGTAAGCCACAATTTGCAAAGCTCACTTTGCACCTCCATTCATGAAGTGCTAAGATGCGCATGTGTGATGTTCACATCACTGCTGACTCGTTTTCTAGTCGGATTGAAGCTGGTTTGAGAAAATAATGCATCAAACAGCAGTATTTGTCAATAAACTATACGATCAGCATGGATGGTGGCTAATGTTGTGCGGATTAGGGTTCAAAAGCTAGCAATAGGGGTACACCGGATGCAGAATAAGCAGCAACATGAACATACTCTGAAGTTTGCATATTAGAAAAAGCAAAAAGGTTTGGAAAGAACTTGCTCATCGCGTCCCCAAGGAGAAATTTCAACCGTAACAGAACAGCGTCTGTGATTCCCAATCCCTGCAGCAACTTTCACCACACTAATCAAACCAAATGCTAATTAGAACAGCTCATGCACACCGAGGCTTAGGCAGCAACTCACTTTTAAAACCTCACTGCTCCTTTCAGCCAATGGAGCAAATGGGAGCCAATCCAGCTTTATTGCTAGTATCATTTCTGTTGTCTCTCTCCCCCCCCCCTTTTTAAATTAACTTTTTTTTACAAGTAAACAAAGCAGCCAGGACCCACAGGCCATTTGTTTTCACAGTAATCCGGTCGCCTACCAGCAAGCGCCACCTATTAAACTAGGCCAGGTTAGTTGCACCCCAGGGAGAACTTCAACAAGAAGAGCAGACTGGAGGAATTTAGGACCGAAGACGTTCAAGCAACAATTGCTTAAAAGAAAACAGAAATAAAGGCACAGGGTACAGAGGTGAAGGAAAGGAATATTTTGAAGTGTCTGACAGCTGTTTAAAATGTGCAGGCTTGGAACCCCCTGTGGGGTATGTACGGTTGCACACAAAACAACCTTGAAGCTGTCAGTTGCATGCTGTGCTTAAACCCCCACAGGAAATACTGAAGGCACAGAGTGTTGCTCCAGTCCAGTGTAGCCTATTCAAGGGGAAGGGGGTCTTGGGTTAACCCGGGGGAGCACACTGTAACCTGGCAGACAAGTTTGAGCAAACGACTAAGCCACAATAATTTTACCAGCTGAATTTAAACCTTGAGAGGCTATCGCTGGCCTGGCAATTGTGCACAAACACAGGAAGTCAGTCCATCTGCCTCAATATTGTCTCCACCAAGAATGAGAAATCTGGGACCCCCCAGATGCTCACAGAATCATAGAACTGTAGAGTTGGAAGGGATCCCAAGGGTCATCAGGTCCAACCCCCTGCAACGCAGGAACCTCAGCTAAAGCATACATGACAGGTGGCCACCCAAGGAGCTTCCACCACCCCTGGCCATTGGCGACACTGGCTGGAGATGCTGGGAGTTGGAGTCTGAAAAACATTTGGAGGGCCTCACAGGTCCCTCAATCCACTGATGGGATGGAAGCAGCTCTCCAGAGTCTCAGAGAACAGTCTTTCTTGGGCCTACCTATACATGGCTTGACTACTGAGCTATGGCTGTTCCCTAAACGATGGTCTGCTCTGTTGAATGAGCAAGGTCAAAAGGCCAAGCTCCTAATATTTAGACCTGGCTTGGCCAATCTCATACTGTCTCCTGCTGCCTTCATGGCACTGATGCTGTTCTGACACAATGCAACCTTTTCCCAATCTGGGGATCTCTAGATGTTGCTGAACTCCATCAGCTCCTACTGGCATGGCCAGTAGTTAAGGATGAATGAAGTTGAGGCCCAGCCATATCTGGAGGGCGACAGGTTCCTCACCACTATGCTAGATGGACTTCTGATGTCCTGATGCCACATAACAGCCACTGTGTCCTGATGCCAAATAACAGCCACTGGCCCTCAGAAGACAAGCTCTACCTCCAACCTTTATTGGCTGAGCTGCTCTGGTGTTACGGACTATCTATGGACATTCCAACTTCTCAAGAAGAGTTCTCAGTCCAGCTCCAGCCAGCATGGTAGTGATCAGGGATGATGATGATGATGATGATGATAATAATAATAATAATAATAATAATACGTAATTTCCCCAGCCACTCTGTATGATGGGAACTGCAGTCCTGCAACATCGAGAGGGCCACAGGTTAGGGAAGGCTGACCCAATGGCTTCAGTGCCCAAAAAGGACTCTTACCTCACATTGTCTCATGCTGTCTTAAGAAACCTGTAAGAAAGCTGGGGTTAACAAGTCACACAAGAGTACCTACTTTTTCAGTGGGGACAACTAGAATCCTAGTGGACTGTAGTGTTTTAAATTAAAGGAGAATAGCCAGAATGTTTTACATAGTATGATTTGTGTAACTGGAAGAAAAGTTAAATGGGGTGGCCACAGAACTGTGCCTCCAGATGCTTATCAATATGAATTGTTTTACACAGACATAACTCGATGTACGTAGTAAGTAAAATAAGGATTATCTTCAAACACAATTTTTAAAAGCCATAAAACTTCAAGAATGTCTTTGGTTTTTCTTCATGGTCTGTCTCACATGTCAAAGTCCCTGACAAACTCCACTTGACCTACAAATGTAACATCCATTTCCATGCTGTTTAAGCCCAAATTTAGCATTCATCACGCAATGGGGCGGTGGGGGAACTATACTCCCAAATGGTGCTGGGGGTGGGGAGCAAGGCGAGATGAACTCCTGGCATTCCTTAAGCACAGCAGCAAAACAAACAGCAATTAGGTCACTAAAACAGGTTTAACTCTGACTTCTTACACGTCCTTTTTTTTTTTTTTTTTTTTCTTTCTCACCCCACAAGGACTGCTATAAAGTTGAAAGGTATCTGCTAATCTGTGCTAAAGAAAGGGAGGAGAGAGGGTGGAGGAGAGTTTGGGATATCATCTTTTCCCTTCAGCTAATGCTCACACCCAACCCTACATTGCCAGGCCACTCCTATCAAAATGTAGACAGTAAACTTTTGTAAAATAAAATATTTTATTAAAATCTCCCAAAACAACCAAATCTATTATTCCTTTCAGGTATTTATTTACCACTTGAGAAAATTTCTAAGCAGTGATGGGCATGGTTGTAAGGCACATCAGACCATCGCCTGAAGCTAAGCAAGTCTGAGTCTGATCAGCGTCTGATTAGGTGGCCACCACATGGGCACTGCTTTAAGCTCCATGATAAAATATATCCACACACACACACACACACACTGCAAAAAAGCCCAAGCCTCTGCTGCAAACATGGTAACTAAGGGCTGGTAACCTTTGAGGCACTTCTGGATGACCTGTTTATTAAGCATTGGTCCCAATTTGTTTCAGGGGAAGTCTTCAGGAGAAGATGCTGCACCAATCAAGCAAGCAAGCAATCCCACACTTTCCAATGGATTTCCCCCTCGCTTTCCTGTTTTCAGCAAGTCTGGGTTTTGAAAGTAATCAGGCTCGCTGCACAAGACGTCCAACTGTGCAACCACTATGTGAGTGAATCCCACCCCAAAACAGCAACGGTCTGGAACCACCCTTGGAAATCTTGTGCTCTTGCACACTTCCTGTGACTTTTTTTTTAAGTGCACACACAGAGGTACAGAAATATCATTCCAGGAATGCGAAAACAAGAGTGTAGGGCAGGGGTGGGAGTGGTAGCAATTGAGGGATGGGGCCTGAATTGCAGGGAGCTGGACGACCCTTGGAGTCCCTTCCAACTCTACTATTCTATGAACCCACAACATGGAAAAATTGTATCACCTGTGTGGACCAGAAACAGTGGTATAGCTATGAAAAGAAGACTTAAATAATGCATTGTGTGAATCCTGGTGGGCCAGTTATTCGTTTATTAATGTATATCCTGCTTATATGCCAAAATGACTTCTAAGTAGTTTAGAATTAATCAAGAACACAGCAGGGTGGTGGGGAGGCGCTCAGCTATTTGTCTGCAAGATATTGCCTTATACAGAAGCATTGTGACAGCATAATCCTAACCACATTGTGTTTGAGAAAGGGCTGTAGCTCAGTGATAGAGCATCTGCTTTGCATGCAGAAGGTCCCAGGTTCAACCCCCGGCATCTCCTGGGGGAGTCTCCCTCTCTGAAACCCTGGAGCTTCAGCCAGTCGGTGTGCAGACAACACTGAGTTAGATGGACCGAAGATCTGACTTCGTATCAGGCAGCTTCTTATGTTCCTGTGTCTGCTCAGAAGTAAGTCCTAGTGAATTTAATGAGACTTACTCCCAAGTAAGAGGGGTTAAGACTGCAGTCAAAGTTAGCTGCATTTATCCCCCACCGCACTAAAACTACTAAGACAAGTTACTAAAAACATAAATCCAACTGATGTTCATCTAACTTAGCATAGATTGCACCCGCTATGTCCATAGTACGTTTTTTTTCTTATATATATATATATAATCATTTTTATTACATTTTCTGTTATACAATTTAAAATACTTGTTTTACATCCTTAAGTTATCAATGACTTTCCTTCTTCTCTTTCCATGGTTCATTTTACATATCACGAATCCCTGGCTATTTTACAGAAACTATGCCGATCAGTATTCCATTATTGCTTCCATCAAAACTTATTTACACTGTTGAATTTATCTTACTGCTGCCAGCGTTTTCAGCTGTACACAGTTATTTCCCATATATTCAATAAACGTTACCATTATAGTTATGCATAACACAAATCTGTAATATTGGTATTTATAGACTGGCTATCTGCACGAAAATTATTAACATCCCAAATACGACCATCCCATAATTAATCGGGTGGGGGTGCCCAAAATCAGAAGGGCGGAACCATACTAATGCTGGCAGATTTTTCCCGGGGTAGGAAACGGGAGGGCACTAACGTCAAAACCAACAGATAATGAACAAGGCAGATACTGTTGCAAGGAGCGGGGTTTCAAGGACCAATAGTTTTGAACAGTGTGGAAACGGAAGGCGCGCTGCTATTAAACGAGAAGTTAAATCAATACCGGCCACCTAAGGCCGAGCGGGGAGGGAAGGATAACGCAAGGAGGAAAGGGGGAGTGGTAATGGTGGGGACACGGCGGTTACCATAGAAACTCACAGTCAGCCCTCGGGTCGCGACCGCCATTTTGATGCCGCCGCCGCCTCATCCAACTCGCCGGCTGCTTTTGGGCCCGCCCCTTTCGAAAACGGAGGAGGGGTGGAGCGACATCCGGGCATTTCCCAATCACCTTGGGCTAACCTAGTTAGGAGTCAAGTTGACTTTTAACCTAAAACCGTTGGTTAACATTAAAAGCAAATCCCATTGAATGCAATGGGGCTTACACACAGGTGCAATTGCAGCCGCAATATAAACTGATAGCATTTGTATAGTTCCTTTTCCTGGAATATATGATATAAATATGAAAATAAATAAATTTGCCCAATGGTTGCGTTAGGAGTTGTATACATTGCATGCACTGTCTTTTTACAACAGGTGTGTCATGTTGTTGCATTGGGCGAAAAGCCCTTCTGAGCTACGCCAATAAAACAACAATGTGAGATGCAAAAATTGGGCAGATCTCCTTACTGTCACTGGGAACCTGGGTTCCAATTTTCAATGGAGAGAGGAAAACGTTACATGCATCACGTATATGTGTCCAGTCCATCACAGTTAATGCGTTTTTTGGTAACCTTTCGTTAAAATTGTTTTTCTTTTTCATGTTTCTGGGAGTTGCTCCTAAAAACAGTTGTGAGGCGCTTCCATGGGCATGATTATGTGTTTTAAATCCACTAGAAGGAAGGGAGAATGGATTCACTGAGACCAGATAAATAGGTTCCCCACCCACATCTTAGAGACTGGGCAGAGTCTCTATGGCATGAGATGGGCCTTTTGGTAACCAGTCTTTGCTGCTGATTGCTTAAGGATCAGGGACCAGTTCAAATGTTGGCCTCCAGAGGTCTGTGCCATCAAGTGCCTCTCCTCCCAAAGAACTGCTGTCCACAACTTGTTTGCATTGAACATTGTTTTCCTGATAGTAGCCCACAAATGTCTGAGGTCAACACACAGCCTCTGAACCAGACAGGTCAACAGCTACTGACGCAGACTATGCTAATGCTGCTTTGCTTTTTTTTTATGCAAATGAAATACAAGCTAAATCCAGGGGGTTTAAATGCCAGGGCCTCAGCCAAACCTGCCTGCCTTGACTTGAAAAGGAGATCCATAGCAAGCAGTGCTGTCTCTAAATGAAGGCTTGGGACAGATCACAAGCCCTCCGTCACAAAGGTTGTGGGAATGGTGCCAACAGCCAAGGGAAGAGGGTGCAGGAGGGGCTCTTGCCAACAAAACCCACTTTTGTCAAAATTGCTACAGTGACTTCACCCTTTCACTGGGGAAGTGAAGGGGAGGGATAATGGTCCCTTTTCTCCTGCCTGGGGTTCCCCCTACAATGGCTTCAGTCAGGGCTGCTTAGTGGAAGTGTCAGAAGGGGGGTGCTGTTGCCAAGGGAGCAGGGACTGTCATGAGGGGCAGGACCCCCACATGGTGTCAAGGTGAGGTTATAGTATAAAGAGAGACGGAATGATGAGATGTTCAAGAGGCTGTACAACTTGGAGGTTCAGTTTTATTTGAAGAACGAAGGAAGACAAGAGACTTAATGGTGTTTTTCTAATATTTGGTTTATTTACAAATGCATAAGCATAAATGGAGACAAGCTGCATACACGCCCCACAGAACATAAGAAGAGCCTAGCTGCATCCTGTTCTCACACTGGCAAAGCCAAATGCCCCAATGGGAAGCCCACAAGCAGGACCTGAATACAACATGTTATGTACTGAGTTGAATAGGATCCAAAATGCAGCAGTCTGATTGATCCTAGAACAATAGGATTCAGAATGCGGCAGTTTGATTGGTCCTAGAACAATAAGATTCAGAATGCAGAAGTCTGATTGGTCCTAGAACAATAGGATCCAGAATGCAGCAGTCTGATTGGTCCGCAGGAGCCACCCAATCCAGCTCCAGGTGGAAGTGAATCCGCAACCCGATTGGCATACAGGAGTATCCCGGAATTAGCCAATCACGTGGGGCCCATTGTGTAAATAGTGTATATAAAGCAGACATTTTGGGGGAACTGCACTCCTTGCTACAATGAGCTGAATAAAGAGCATGAAATCCACACCTGACTTTGAGTATATTTCACAACAGCACTCTCCAAACTTGCAACTCCCTAACAACTGGTATTCAGAGGCATATTGCCTCCAACAATGGAGGCAGAACATCACCATGGCTAGTAACCATTGATAACCTTCCCCTCCGTTGATCTGTCTAATCCTCTTTTAAAGCCATCTGTTGCCATCGTATGGGAACAAATCCCATAACTGAACTATGTGCGGTGTGTTTTTCAACCCTTCAGGTAGAAAATTCCCCTGTAGAGTATTCGTCTCATGAAACCAGATGTTCCTCAGCAGGCAACAAATTAAAAAGCAAGCAAGGCTTTTACCAAGACAGGCACCATCTTGAATCCAGCCAGGCTGTGTTTGGTTTCCATTTATGCTGACATAACTGGGGAAATACTTCAGGAAAGAAGCCCGGAAACATTTCTCTCATTTCCTTTTCGGACAGACACTCCTCTTATTTATCTACTTTGTGGTCTTCATTGTGCTCTGTTATCTATTTCACAGCCAGGCTTGAGGGAAATGAAAGTTACCAGTTGATTTTGGTGGGTCTACTCTAAGTTGGAGTTACTTGGACACAACCCTTAAAATGTCCCGATTTCTAGATGAACACAAACTGAAACAACTTTGGGACAGCAGACAGCAGATGCCAGCTTTGTGTACCAAATAAATAAAGTATAAAAACTGCCTTTGGGATTAGAGAAACTTCTGTAGTCTGCATTTTTTAGATTGTGTTGATTTTTCCATGGAGTATCTGGGAAAAGGACCAACCACCCCAGAAGCAGAGGTTTGAGGCAAAATACCTTGAGGTCTTCAGTGCTGGTCGGCAAGGAAAAAATAGTTATATAAAAGGAGAATCCCTGGATGCCAAAATCCAAGATTGGGGCAAGTACTCTTTGGTGAGCGAACACCAGCAGAGATTTAAAATCACAAAACACGCAGCACAGTAAAGCATAGAAATATAGGCTGTTAGACCTTTATAACAGTCCAAAATAGTCTACTCTTCCCCCAACATAGAAAAAGACAAGGTTGGTAAGTTAAGAATTGTTTCTTTACAAACACTCCAAAGGTCAGGTTCATGTGCTTTTCCATACATCAGTCAGAAAACACAGGCAGTACAACTTGGCTTAGTTACAATGGTGAAAGTTCCTAAATTATTGGTATAGGAACTCAACAACAGCTTGTAAGAGTCATGCAGTCTGAGATGCAGCAACCAACTCAAAACCTCTTCACACGCCAAGTTTCTCAGGCAGACTGGAATGGGAACAAATATTTGATTACTTGTTCCCTCTCAAGGTGAGCTAAGCCTGGTATTAATTAGACTTTAGCATGATGGTTATACGAGGCTGGTTATCCCACATCAAGCTTGCTTTGTATTCAGGTTGATGAATAAATGAATCAATAAAATTTCATTTGCTTTAGCTGTTAATCAGGCAGGGAGTGTCTCAGCCTTAGCGGGATGTTTTAGAAAGAGAATAAAAGAGACTCCATGGCACACACAATACAATGGAGCAACAACCCAGTTTCAAATGTAATTGAATTTAACTGAAAATTTGCTGTAATTTATCTAGTGGTAGCTGGTGCCCATTGGAATTGATAGCGGGGAAGGTAGGGAGTCCTAACAGTAAGTGGATCCAGAACCAATAACAGGCTGAGCCAACTAATTCCATTTTTGTTCTGCAAGGGACAACACAGAGATGCAGGAGCAGGAAGCTGGCAGGCAGGGTCAGCCTCTGGACCAGTTGCAAATAAGAAGACAGGCAGGTGGGGTTGGGGGATGCCTGAGGGCAGTCAGAAGTTGGTAGGCAGAGCCCCGTTTATATTATCCACTGCATTTAATAGTGCCCAAAATCTGCGCTCTGGACAAAACATGGTTCAAAAGTTGGCACCCTCCTCCTGCTTTTGGCTTTTCACAGAGTCCTATTCTGCAAATTCTCGCTTCCATCAAGCTGGGATGAGTAAGGAAGTGGGACATGGGGAGCTCAGAGCAATATGGTTGTTGTGTTTATATTATTTTCTTCTGGCAGAATTCACCGCTGTGGGACGCAATGTTGTGTCAGATGCCTTGAAAAGATTAGCCTGCATAAAATGCTGCATCCGTTCAAAGGCAATTCCAGGGCACAATCTAGTTGGCTTTAAGGTTGCCAACTGAGCAGGAAATAAAAATGCCCAGCCTGTTGCTATTCAGTTTTGCGCTACAGAATAATCAGTTGAATCTTTCCCCACAGCACTGAGAGGTTTCCCTGAGATTATTTCCCAAATAACTGTCTGCAGACTGAAATGGCAGAAGAGCAGGGTCAGAATGAAAAATTGGCTGCTCCAGTTTTGGCCTATAAATACACCAGCATCCTTTATGGAACTGAATGTATACCTTTCCTTTCCCTCCCCCAGTTATTATCAGCCCCCCCCCCCCCGTGAAGTGTTCCCACTGAGATTAAAATTAATTAGTGCCAATTACAAATCAGATTACACATATCCTCTTGGGGGTCAAAGCTCTTACTGAATGAAGCTATTGCCAGAGGGGGTGTGCGGATATTTAGCACAAATGAAATGGGGGCTGGAAAGCGATGTTAATTTTCACACATGCCAAACCATCAAAATGCCTTTCTGTGAGAGTGTGAATGGTAAGGAGCTGGGGGGGGGGGGAAAACAGGCTTTTCAGCATTCCCTGCTATAAGCATTGGACACACATCAGGAATCACGGCTTGTCATGGGCTGTCTGTTGCTGTGTTCAGTCACACTTAGCAATGAGGGAGAAATTTGAGTCAGTTCTCATTTAAAGGCAAATAATCTATCTAATTTGCATTTTCAGAAACGGCATGTGAAGCAAAACACAACCACCCTTCAAAATTTGAACTTATCTGAATTTTGAGATACAGTTCTCCAAACCATGTTTACAAAAAGTACGATGTACCATATTAGGGGAAATGGCTGTATTAGTTAAAATAGCATACAAAAAGGCATTAGAGGGAATCAGTTGCAAAAATGTGCCCATCAGTAAAAAAAAAGCATACAAAAATGTGTTTATTAGGAGAAACTCTCAATAGAATGGTGATGAAGTTTCGTGAGGATTTATTTTTTAAAATCACAAATTGTTGTAGAAATGCGGAGAACTTTATTTAAGATTGGCAAAATGAGAAACTGAGAAACTCAAAGTTGGCAGATCCTTCTATCATTTTCAGAGTGACAAAATACATTGTTGTTGTTCAGTCGTTCAGTCGTGTCCGACTCTTCGTGACCCCATGGACCAGAGCACGCCAGGCACGCCTATCCTTCACTGCCTCCCGCAGTTTGGCCAAACCCATGTTAGTAGCTTCGAGAACACTGTCCAACCATCTCATCCTCTGTCGTCCCCTTCTCCTTGTGCCCTCCATCTTTCCCAACATCAGGGTCTTTTCTAGGGAGTCTTCTCTTCTCATGAGGTGGCCAAAGTACTGGAGCCTCAACTTCAGGATCTGTCCTTCTAGTGAGCACTCAGGGCTGATTTCTTTGAGAATGGATAGGTTTGATCTTCTTGCAGTCCATGGGACTCTCAAGAGTCTCCTCCAGCACCATAATTCAAAAGCATCAATTCTTCGGCGATCAGCCTTCTTTATGGTCCAGCTCTCACTTCCATACATTACTACTGGGAAAACCATAGCTTTAACTATACGGACCTTTGTCGGCAAGGTGATGTCTTTGCTTTTTAAGATGTTGTCTAGGTTTGTCATTGCTTTTCTCCCAAGAAGCAGGCGTCTTCTAATTTCGTGACTGCAGTCACCATCTGCAGTGATCATGGAACCCAAGAAAGTGAAATCTCTCACTGCCTCCATTTCTTCCCCTTCTATTTGCCAGGAGGTGATGGGACCAGTGGCCATGATCTTAGTTTTTTTGATGTTGAGCTTCAGACCATATTTAGCGCTCTCCTCTTTCACCCTCATTAAAAGGTTCTTTAATTCCTCCTCACTTTCTGCCATCAGGGTAGTATCATCAGCATATCTGACATTGTTGATATTTTTTCCGGCAATCTTAATTCCGGTTTGGGATTCATCCAGTCCAGCCTTTCGCATGATGAATTCTGCATATAAGTTAAATAAGCAGGGAGACAATATACAGCCTTGTCGTACTCCTTTCCCAATTTTGAACCAATCAGTTGTTCCATATCCAGTTCTAACTGTAGCTTCTTGTCCCACATAGAGATTTCTCAGGAGACAAATGAGGTGATCCGGCACTCCCATTTCTTTAAGAACTTGCCATAGTTTGCTGTGGTCGACACAGTCAAATGCTTTTGCGTAGTCAATGAAGCAGAAGTAGATGTTTTTCTGGAACTCTCTAGCTTTCTCCATAATCCAGCGCATGTTTGCAATTTGGTCTCTGGTTCCTCTGCCCCTTCGAAATCCAGCTTGCACTTCTGGGAGTTCTCGGTCCACATACTGCTTAAGCCTGCCTTGTAGAATTTTAAGCATAACCTTGCTAGCGTGTGAAATGAGTGCAATTGTGCGGTTGTTGGAGCATTCTTTGGCACTGCCCTTCTTTGGGATTGGGATGTAGACTGATCTTCTCCAATCCTCTGGCCACTGCTGAGTTTTCCAAATTTGCTGGCATATTGAGTGTAGCACCTTAACAGCATCATCTTTTAAAATTTTAAATAGTTCAGCTGGAATATCATCACTTCCACTGGCCTTGTTGTTAGCAAGGCTTTCTAAGGCCCATTTGACTTCACTCTCCAGGATGTCTGGCTCAAGGTCAGCAACCACATTACCTGGGGTGTATGAGACCTCCATATCTTTCTGGTATAATTCCTCTGTGTATTCTTGCCACCTCTTCTTGATGTCTTCTGCTTCTGTTAGGTCCTTTCCACTTTTGTCCTTAATTGTGGTAATCTTTGTACGAAATCTTCCTTTCATATCTCCAATTTTCTTGAACAAATCTCTGGTTTTTCCCATTCTGTTATTTTCCTCTATTTCTTTGCATTGCTCGTTTAGAAAGGCCCTCTTGTCTCTCCTTGCTATTGTTTGGAAATCTGCATTCAATTTCCTGTATCTTTCACGATCTCCCTCGCATTTTGCTTGCCTTCTCTCTCCCGCTATTTGTAAGGCCTCATTGGACAGCCACTTTGCTTTCTTGCATTTCTTTTTCATTGGGATGGTTTTCGTTGCTGTCTCCTGTATAATGTTACGAGCCTCCATCCACAGTTCTTCAGGCACTCTATCCACCAAATCTAAATCCTTAAACCTGTTCTTCACTTCAACTGTGTATTCATAAGGATTTTTCCTACTTTCTTCAGTTTAAGCTGGAATTTTGCTATAAGAAGCTGATGATCTGAGCCACAGTCAGCTCCAGGTCTTGTTTTTGCTGAGTGTATAGAGCTTCTCCATCTTTGGCTGCAGAGAATATAATCAATCTGATTTCGATGTTGCCCATCTGGTGATGTCCATGTGTAGAGTCGTCTTTTGTGTTGTTGGAAAAGAGTGTTTGTGATGACCAGCTTGTTCTCTTGACAGAACTCTATTAGCCTTTGCCCTGCTTCATTTTGAACTCCAAGGCCAAACTTGCCAGTTGTTCCTTTTATCTCTTGACTCCCTACTTTAGCATTCCAATCCCCTATAATGAGAAGAACATCCTTCTTTGGTGTCATTTCTATAAGGTGTTGTAAGTCTTCATAGAATTGATCAATTTCAGTTTCTTCAGCACTGGTAGTTGGTGCATAAACTTGGATTACTGTGATGTTAAAAGGTCTGCCTTGGATTCGTATCGAGATCATTCTATCATTTTTGAAATTGCATCCCAGTACAGCTTTCGCCACTCTTTTGTTGACTATGAGGGCCACTCCATTTCTTTTACGGGATTCCTGCCCACAGTAGTAGATATGATAGTCATCCGAACTGAATTCGCCCATTCCTGTCCATTTTAGTTCACTGATGCCTAGGATGTCAATGTTTATTCTTGCCATCTCATTTTTTACCACATCCAGCTTTCCAAGGTTCATGGTTCTTACATTCCAGGTCCCTATGCAATACTTTTCTTTACAGCATTGGACTTTCCTTTCGCTTCCAGGCATATCAGCAACTGTGCGTCCTTTCGGCTTTGGCCCAGCCGCTTCATCAGCTCTGGATCTACTTGTACTTGTCCTCCGCTCTTCCCCAGTAGCATGTTGGACGCCTTCCGACCTGAGGGGCTCATCTTCCAGCGTCATATCTTTTATATGCCTGTTGTCTTTGTCCATGGAGTTTTCTTGGCAGGGATACTGGAGTGGCTTGCCAGTTCCTACTCCAGGTGGATCACGTTTGGTCCAAACTCTCCACTATGACCTGTCCATCTTGACCTGTCCATAGCTTCCTGAGTAATTCAAGCCCCTTCGCCACGACAAGGCAGTGATCCATGAAGGGGACAAAATACATTAGGAACTGGCATTTATAAGGACAGTTATTGTTCCGGAGCATGTAGCAAGAAAAGAAAGCAGGGAAGGGTGTACTTTAGGGGCACAGAGCAACAAGCCCCCATAAAAGGATAAAATTCTCATATGATATACACACTTTAGTTGCAAGGTGGCATTGGGCCAGTTCCTCTGGTGTTTTTTGCCTCAAAGGATTTCTTCCTTTATCTATTTCGACGGTTTCATCTATCTTCCTTGTTACTGCTGTCAGGATCCTAATCAGATTCATCAGTCTCTTTTTCTTCTCTCCGTCTCAATCCCAAATGAAACTCTTCATTCGGCAATTTTCTTCTCCCGTATTAAATTGTGACATAACTAGCAGCTCCCCAGCTCACAGAGGCTGTCAATCAGCTTGCTTGCGTTTATTACACACTGGTGTCAGAATGGGATTACCGCAAACCAATTTGTGCTCTGCAGAGGCAGGGGACACGGAGAGAACTAGGGAAGGCGCTTGATCTGAAAGCGGGGGAAGGGGACAGCAATAAGCACCTAGCTGGTTAAATGTAGGAGTTTTTAATCAATTAAATCTACACGTGTTCGCATTCTAATTGCAAAATTCTTCCAAGTGACAAGCTTTTACATGTCACCATAGGCCCTAGTGAACATTTGAACATGAGCTGCATCAGGCCAGTGGCTCATTCAGTCTAGCATCCTGTTCTTGCAGTAGCTAACCAGATACCCATTATGGGGAAATCAGTAAATGGAATATGTTCAGTGGTCACAAAATGCAGGGCGGGGGTGAGAGGATGAGAATGGAATGGCATACCTTCCAAACGAGCATGGCTGGCTTAGATGGGCATCCTGAACCGCAACACTGCACTAAAAAGTAGAATCATAGAATAGTGGAGTTGGAAGGGAACCCCCCCAGGGTCATCTAGTCCAACCCCCTGAAATGCAGAAATATTTTACCCAACGTGGGGCTCTCAAACCCACGACCCTAAGATTAAGAGTCTCATGCTCTAGCGACTGAGTTCTAGTTACTACTATTATTACTCCCCTCGTTGTAGTAATAATAATAAGTTAAAGGCATAAGGATTGGATTCACTGATTTTTCCGGCAGCCTAATCCTGGAAAAGAAGCGTGTCGGCATCAGACAAGGGGGCAGGCTGATAAAAGCAACCGGTTCTGGAGTTGCCCGGAGCCGAGGAGAGACACAGCAGCAGGCAGAGCCGGCTTTGCAAAAGCAGACTTCCTTCCGGGAGGCGGCAACAGAGAGGTAAGGAGCCTGGCTCGCTAGGCCCCCGATTTCGGTCCTTTCCAGACACACACACCCCTTTCCGATCTCGCTGTAGCGCAGCGGAGAATGAAAAAGAGGCGCCTGCCCGGGCGGGCGCACAGCACCGCGCGTGGGCACCTTGCAAACGGGGCTCGCGCGTAGTTCGCAGGCTCCCCTGCCGGCGGCGCGGGGCGCCGAGGGTTAATCCGGATCGCCCGACGTGGCGTCGCCGTCACTTGCATAATAGGCGAGTTTAATTAGGCAGCCCGGAATGTGCCCGGTTAGCAAATGCGCAGATTAAACGCTGATTGTCTTGGCTAGGCGCGCGCGCACGCAAGCACACGGCTAACAAATAACACCAATAAATCATACGAAGCGAGCTCCATTGTGACGTCCGGAACATAACAGGCAAAGCGGCGTGTGTTTTAATTGGTGTGCTAATTCAGCTCTCTTGGCTTCACGTCGCTTTCAACAGCTGGGGGGAAAGTGGCAAGCAAACCCATCTGTTCCCCCCTGGGTAGTAACAGTTCCTGTCTTGCTCCCTACCAACCTACCAGAAAGAAAGGAATATTGTTTTTTATTTGTTGGGAAAACGAGCAATAAAATCATACGGATAGAGAAAAGATTACCGTATAGGCACGATTATAGTCAAATGGAGCTTCCGAGTATACAGATAGTCTACCGTTGATTACTTTATACCAGGCAAGGCTGTGAGATTCTCAGAAATGTCTAGCCAGCTCATGGTGGTAGATCTGGGATGGGGAACCTGTGGTCTTTCAGATATTGTGGGACTGGCTGGGTGGCCAGGGAGCTGAAGTCCAGCCAAACCTGGAGAGCCACGGTTTACCTTCACTGCTAGATGGACCTCTGGTGTTCTGATGTCATGTAACAGCCATTGGTACACAAGCAGACAGAGCTATGGAACAGACGACCTCAGGAGGTGGTGGACTAATTCATGGGAGGTTTTAAAAACAGAGGTTGAATGGCAATCCATCAGGGATTCTTGATTCCTGCATTGCAAGGGATTGGACTAAATTACGCTTTGCATCCTTTCAAACTCTACAGCTCTATGATTCTATGAAGTCTAGACACGCTCGACTTCTAATCTGTATTGGCCGAGCTGCTGTGATAAGCTGAACTATCTATGATCAAAACAAAATAAAAAATTCTTTCCAGTAACACCTTAGTATCTGAAGAAGTGTGCATGCACACGAAAGCTCATACCAAGAACAAACTTAGTTGGTCTCTAAGGTGCTACTGGATGGAATTTTTTTATTTTTTATTTTGTTGTGTAAATATTTTGTTGTACATTCTCTCTTACTCCTTGTAAATTTAAAATTAAACTAAAGTGTATCAGGTACCTTCTGGAAGTGTGAAGCCAAGATATGATCACCTAAAATCCCACACCTTCCTTCTTAACCCTCACCCTTCCTACAACAACTAAATCAACTGTGTACACACTATCTTTAAAGCACATTACCGGTATTAACCTGAAAGACCTCTGGGCCCTGTAATTTTCTCTTCACAGAGTAACAATTCCCAGCAAGCCTTAACAGGCCACAATTCCCAGGATTCTTTTGGGGAAGTCATGTGTTTTAAATGTATGTCGTAGGCACAGCCTGACTCAGTCAAATATAAGGTAGGTTCCTCTGTTTTGACACTTTTATTGATTTCTAACTCTTTCAGACTTGGCTTATTGTTAATTCAGTGTCTGTGCCAATTAACACTTGCTAGTGTATTTTTAATGAGCATGCTAATTCCCTTTTGGATAAGGATGACATTGATTTAGATTTATCTTTGTGGTCCTTGTTAACCCTTGGGGTGCCAAGTTTCTGAGTGCGTTTGAATCTCAAAAGTCAAAAGAACCCCAAAGCAGAGTCAGGGTTGCATGTCAGAACTGCAGACTTCTGTGCAAAGTGCATACTTCATGTCACGCCCTCCTGGGCGATAGGGAGCCAAGAGGTCCTTGCTCTAACCCATAGTCACTACTTCCTATCGGTGCTATTTTTTAATGACTTGGGCACAGTTTCTTCTGCGGTGGTGGGAGAAAGCTGCACAGATCTGAATATTAAAACAAAGGAGTCAGGATTTTTATTGGTTCTGCTCCTGTGCCTTTAACAGCAGCCTGACATACCAGGAAATGATTTAACAGTTTATAGAGGCAGGGGAGCTGGGTCTATACAAAAGGTTGGCAACCTTGTTCTTGGGACTTTTAATTCCTACTGATGTCTGCACATCAGGCAGCTGCAAAAGGCACAGGAGTAGAGCTAGAAAACCACAATAGCAACCCTACTGTGGCAAAGAGACCAGGGATATGGGTGGATAACTTTTATTCTTATCTTCCAGATGCCCTTAGATGGGCAGAGCAGACAGAAGATGGATCCTGATATCTCTCTCCTCTTCCAGTGCCCATCTCCCAAGGGCATCACAGAGGCTCAGGTCCGAGTTGAGCTCTCCCCACTGTACGACCGGTGCCCACTCCCTGGCGACAGGGCCCGGATCGAGACAGCTTGGGTGGCACGTCGCCAGCAGAGCCCATGGCTCTTTGACGGAGCCAAATTCCGTCTCCACTCAATCCAGCTGGAGGGGAACATCTTAACCTTCTGCCTCGGTCTCACCTGCTACAAGGACTTTGTGGGCACCAACTTGGCGGACGCAGCCGGGCAGCTCCAGGAGCGTGGGCGCAAGGACTTAGGGAACAGCCAGGCCTACCTCGCCGAGCCCCTGGGGGTGGGCGCCATGCTGCACACAGCGGATGACAAGTTTGTCTTTTTGCGGCGGAGTCAGTGCGTAGGGGAGGCGCCTGGGAAGATCGACATTCCTGGAGGTCACCCTGAACCGCAGGTTGATGGAGTGCCTGGTTTTATGTCTTGGGGGTGTTGCTGTTAACAAATGGGTCAAATTTCAGTACTGTAAGAAGCGATAGGACAGGCATCAGCTTTGCAGCTTATCCCAAGGGCTCCCCTGAGTCCATCTCCTTAATTAAGGTGGACCAAAGCTTGGAAGCTCTCCTGCCACTTTAGCTTGGAGGCAGAGCATCTCCTTTGCATGCAGAAGTCCCAGGTTCAATCCCTGGCATCTCCAGGTAGGGCAGAGAGAGACTCCTTGCCTGAAACCCTGGAGAGCCATTTGGGCCATTGAGAATGGAGCTGTGTTCCTTGAATGGGCCTGTGTTTTTCCTGTGCCTCGCTTTGCAGGTTGTCATGGGAGATGCCGCCTTGGAGGGGCCCGTCCGTCATCAGGATCTCCCAGGAGAATCGGTGGTCAAGGAGTTGTTCTGCTCTGTGCTGCGAGAGATCCAGGATGAGGTGAGGAGAGGGCAGGGAAAGGGGAGAGGCCAACAACTAGGCTCCCTCCCCTTGTCTCTGAACCTGCTTTTGAGAGTGACTCTGAACCAGCTTCCCCCTTCCCTTCCCAGGTGAACCTTCCACTGCCCACCCTCAGCAGCCCAATGTTGCTCGGAATAGCCCGGAACGAGACCAGCGCAGGCCGCTGCAGTGCTGAATTCTACATCAGGTAATGTGCTGAATCCCGATCTACCTCTTCACTATCATCCTGGTACCAAGCTGTGGTTAGTTATGAAGTGCATTGATTCCCCCCCCCCCCCCGCTTACGAATGTTTTTGTTTTATGCATTATATAAAATTTTGAAATGGGCCTACTGGTCCAAAAAGGTCGACAAGCTATGGTTTGGGGGAAACTCGCAGAAGTGGAAGGCCTTGAGTGGTTGGATGGCCATCTGCCATGGGTGTTTTTGTTGTGATCCCTGCATTGCAAGGCATTGGACTAGATGACCCTTGGGGTCTCTTCCAACTCTACTATTCTATGAGCTGATGGGGCAACACTGTAGGAAACAACCCTAAAGAAAGATCTTTGCCAGGCTCTGTAAGGAGAATAAGGTAGCTGTGCCAGCCAAATCACCCTGGAGTTAGCGTCCCACAACTGGGGTGCCACCGCTAAGAAGTCCCTCTGGTATACATCTGCCTCATCTTTGATGGTGGTGGCATCCACAGAAGGCCCTTTGTAGAAGATCACAATGCATGGGGACATATGTACCTTTATGTATGGAGACAGCCTCCCCTTCAATATTAGAAACTGTCTTCTATTGAGCCACACCCAATAGAGGCTCATCCGTTCTTTGTCCTGCAGCTCAGCTTTGTACAGCCTCAGCTTCTCCCTCCTTTACCCCACAGTGTGGGCCGTGCCATGGACATCTCTTTCTCCAAACCCAAATTCTTCCCAGTTTAGTCTTCATCTCCTAGTCCCTACGCCCACCCTCAGCTTCACTGGTTGCTTTCTTCTCAACTTTGCTATTCATTAATTAATTCAGGTGCAGTCTCAGCTCTGAGCAGGTGAGGCACCATTATGCTATCGGGGGCCCTGAGGCCCAAGAGTCAACCAGCATAATCTTTGTTGACAGAGAGGTAAGTGCTGGAGCTGGAGGCAAAAGTGTGTAGTTCAAGGGTGGGCAGCCTTAGACCTGGGTGGTCTGGTCCTTAGGCTTCTTCCCAAGCCACACCCCCTCACCGACCCTGCCTTACACACCCTCCTTGAGTATTTTTTGCCTGGCTGTCCTTTAACTCTGATTATGCGCATAATTCTTGGGACCCAATTCCTAGCTTATATTGGTAAGATTGGACAGCCAGCCATCTAAGCATACAGGAACCTCCTAGTTTCCCCATTGGCAAGTGCTAAGGCCCCTTTAAGGAAACATGTGCCTCCTCTGGACTCAATTTAGAGTTAATTAGAATACATTAAAATGAAGTTCATTGTTTCATCACCCCCCTTTTTGCATACCAAGGCACTGTGACCCTGTCACCCCCAATATAGTAAAATAACTAGACAGGACAAAGAGTGTGTCAACCCCATTTTCTGCATCTCTTTTAACATATGGCTGCCTTTTCCTCTGTGCAGGATGTCCTGACAATGGAGCAGAGCGGGGACTTTTGGAAGGAACTGTGCCCATCAGCCAAAGGGGCCATAGAGCTCTATAGAGGGGTCATGGGCACATGCCAATGACGAGCCCATTGGGAAGAGGTACTTCAAGGAAGTGAACTACTCTCTCAGGGACTATTCAGAATTACTTTACATAGCACCCACCTACCCCAAAATCACCAGCAGTCCTTTGGCAAAACAGGAATATTATGCCATAGTGGGATTATTCTCACCTCCCAAACCTCCCTTGAAACTGCACTGGCTGAGACCCACCTTAGCGCCTTGTGAGTCCTGTCGCTGTGCCTGTTTGTGCAACCTGTTTCTCAATAAAGAAGTAGTATTATTTTTTAATTATTAGTTTTCTCACCCATGGTATGATTTCAGGTTTCCTAGCATGCACTGGGCCTTTCTCTGCATCTCCTATATCCTTTTCTCATCTCTGTTACTAAGAGGTTCCTCTTTCCCCTATATCAGATTTCCCAATATATCTAGGTCTGGTGCACCCTGTTTGTACAGATTATTTGCCAAGAGAAGTGAATTCTGCAAGCAATGTTTCATGGTGGAGTGCTCAGTCTTCCAGCCAGACAGCCGTGCCCTTTCCCAGGATACTCCATTCCACTGTTGGACGCAGCAAATGCCTCTAAGTACCAGTTGCTGGAAAGGAGAATTGTTGTTGTGCTTGGTTCCAGCTTGCCGTCTTCCCAGAGGCAACTGGCTGGTCACTATGAGAATACTATGCTAGACTAGATGGGCCACTGGCCTGATCCAGCGGAGCTTCAACTGGAGTGTATTTAAGAGGAGAGAAAAAACAGTTAAAATTAGGAGTCACTGTAAAATGTGCATCAACCTAAAAAAAAAAAAAAAAGCAAGAAACCAGAACTGCAGTAAAACTCACCACGCAATCTCAAGGGAGGCTTTTATACAGAGGTTGGATGGGCATCTGTCAGGGAGTCTTCAACTGTGATTCCTGCACTGTGATTCTATTTTCATAGTAATTTCTGTTTCTTTTGCACATGCAAATCACAAATGTGCAAAGAGCTGCAGTAAAAAGGGCCCAAGATGAGAAGGGCTCCCAAACCGCTCAATGAACAAAGCTTGCCTCCTCCCAGGAATAAAAGGGGCAGTGAGGCCAGACCCTCTGTTTGTGTGCTATATTTGCACATGATCACCCTACAGCTATGGAGTGTTTCCAGAGTTGTGCAAGAGCCTCAGAAGACTGAGGAATTGGGGGAGGGTGAGCAGGGTGGCGTGAGAGCAGTTGCATTTCAGGGATTTAGCTGATCTTCCCCCAGAGCGTTGCTTATCTGGATTACTAGCAGCTTGGAGGCAATTAACAAATGGGGATCCGGGTCCCCCCACAATCCCACTAGTCTTTCACCCACCGCCTGAAGCGGATTAGTGTCTGAGCTGTGACCCGAGGTGCTCAGGTGCTGCATTTACTTGCCTATTTCTGCTTTATACTGGGGACCTCCCTCCCCAGCCCCCATTACACAACGGACATGGCTTCAATCCATGGTGGGTTGAGGGGGAAGTGGCCCAGCCTGCTCCTGTGCCTTTAACAGCTGCTTCATCTGTCTAAAGCAGTGTTGGCCAAACTTGGGTCTCCAGCTGTTTTGGGACTACAATTCCCATCATCCCTGACCACTGGTCCTGTTAGCTAGGGATGATGGGAGTTGTAGTCCAAAAACAGCTGGAGACCCAAGTTTGGCCAACACTGGTCTAAAGGAATTGAGAGGGAATCCCCGCTCCAATGACATTATTAGCTTGAACACCTACCTTGCTAACGCCAGCAGATCAAGCTGCGGTTGAAAGCATAGGTGCACGGGCAAATAATAAAAGCTGGCAACCTGTAATCCATGTAAAACTCCCAATATATCAGACTCCAAAAGGGTGTGAGATCAGGGACAACTTCACACACATTGCGTTTTTCTTAACTGATGCTTTTTAAAAAGGTTATTATTTATGAAGCATATTTAATGCGCCCTATAGTTTACAGAGGCAAATAGTTCTCTGCCTCAAAGAGTTACAGTCGGTGAAAGGAGGCAACTCTCCACACAGCCAGAACTTTCCATGCAGTAATTTGAGGCATTGGGGGGTGGGGGAATGCTGCTTAGGTGCAAGAAAGATACAACTTCCTTTCTTTTCTTGTTACCGTCTGCAGAATTCTGTTTTGATAACCTCAGTTGGCCCAGAAAAGCTAGTACTGTATGAGAAAATGGCACTTGACATCTCATTGGCCTTAACTAGTAGCAGGAACTGTGTTTGAGGTGCAGCGTAATTGCTGAAGGTACAACTGAAAGATCCCCCCACCCCACCCCTGCTGCTGCCGCCATTTTATAAAGTCTGTGGAATGATGCAAAAGGGTCTTCTAATAAAGCTCTGTGGTTTTAATTTATTACATGTGAAGTTAATATTATCTCAGACTCCCTGAGGGCAAGGTGGCATTTCCCTTGGCACGCCTTACTGCCTCTTCCAGAAGTTCCGTCCACCTGCCAGGAAAAAGGGGAGGGGAGAGAAAGACTCACTAAAAGCCCCCGAAAAGAATGGAATAGCTGTGATTTGTCATTAGAAAGGCAGACATTAAAGAGAGGCCCCATATTAATCTCAACAGCATCTTTGTTCGAGGGAGGGGGTACCAATATTTATATTTATATATTTACATTTATATTTATGTCTGCGTCATCTGTGTCTGTGTCTGTATGCCTGGATATTTTTGGGACCCACCTAATTTGTGTGACTGTAAATTGTTTTAAACTGCTTTTAATATTGTGCTCTGTTGTAACACACACCCTAGGACTTTAGGATGAAGGGCAGGTAATAAAATAAAACATTAATAATTACACACACTTTTAAAAAACACAACAACCACAGGTGTGTGGGAACATGTACAGAAATAGCTGGACGCCTGCCCAGAATGGAAAAAGGCAGCAGGAAACGGGACACGGCAAGGCAGAGAGAGGAGTAATTGAGGGCTGGTTAGTAAAAACAACTCCAAAACACATCCTGGATACATTCCATCAAGCTCTGCCCGCAACTGGACAGCAAACAGTGGAATAGCAACAAATATCCATGATTGAAAAAGTGCAGGAAAGGTAAATGTGCCACACCCACAAAAATGTCTGCTCCAGAATTGTGAGGGAAACAACAGGTAAGAAATCTTACATATTCTTTTCTGAAGGTGTTGAGGCAACGAGCTCATACAGATGGGGTACCAATTCCGATGTGCAAATGACAAATACAGCTCGTGGATCTGGACAGAGGAGAGACAAGATGGATGAAGAGGCAACACGCCAGGGCTGACCTGTCTAGCTTACAACCTTTAAATGAGGAAACATGGTTTTATCCCATTTTACCTGTGGCCACAGAGCGGATCAGCACCACATTCAGCTTGAGGACGGGGCTGATCGTTTGCCAAGTGCCTGAGGAGCCCCACACCCTATTCCTGTGGCACTTGAGAACGAGTCTCTCATCCTTCCACTGCAGGAGCAGCAGGAGATTTTCCAGCAGCAACACGTGCAAATCTAAGAGAGAGGCAGAGAGTTTGGAGTGGCTAACCTGCTCCGCGTATCCAGATAAGAACATTAGGAGAGTTTGGCTGCAGAATCAGGCCAAAGGCCCAACTAGTCAGAAGAACAAAGGAAGCTGCCTATACCATTTCAGGCCACGGGGGTCCATCTAGCTCAGTAATGTCCACACAGACTGGCAGCAATGGCCCTCCAGGATCTCAGGCAGGAAGTCTTTCTCCCAGCTTGACCTGGAGATGCTTTTGGGGATTGAACCTGGAACTTTCTCCATGCAAATCAGGTGCTCTGTCACCAAGCTAGGATGGCCCTTCTTCTGAAGGCAGTCTGTCTGGGAGAGTCTTTTAATCTATGGCCTGTTGCTTTAGAATTTCAAATACCATTAGAAGTTTTGATGTTTCAACAGCTGATGCTTTAGTTGTTTTTTGGGGTCTTGCTCTAAAATTGCTTTGTTCTGTCAAACTTTCTGCAAGCTGCTTGGTTCATCTAGCTCAGAAACCCAGCCAGATGGGTGGGGTATAAATAATAAAACTATTACTATTATTATTCATCTGACTGGCAGCAATGCCTCTCTTGAAGGTTTGGGGCTCAAGAGTCTTTCTACCACCAAACCACAGGGCTGCCTCACTTGGATTACTATTAAAAGTAGGATATAAACAATGTCAGTGAGAGAGGAACTGCAGAAACCTCCACTCTGAGAGGCCTGTGCCACATGTGTGTGTTTGTTGGGGTGAGGTTGACAGACACGTACCCACAGTCTTGTCTTTGCGCAGGCGCCAGCGCAAGGGGCCCTCGTGGATCAGGCACTGATTCCGGAGGTCAATATTCTGGACAGCCAGGACAGAAAAAGGCAGTGTTTTGAAGAGCGGGGAAGTAATATAAAAAGAGGAACTCAGGGAGAGGACGATGATGGGGAGGGCCATACCTTGAACTCTGCTGCCAGTGCATTGGTGGTCCACTGCAATGACGTGGTGTCCAAACACATCTGATAGGTCTCCAGGCGATGATGGTTTTCGGCCTTCTTCACAATCTCTTTCACACACTGAAGGATTTCCCGGCATTGGTCTCGAGCCTGGCACAGCTTCTGGTGCTCTGAGGACTGTCCTAAGCAAAGAAGGTGCACAGAGAGAGAGAGAGAGAGAGAGAGAGAGAGAGAGATGGGCTATCATCACGCTGCTGGCAAAGTTTGTTTCTATTTACCAAAAACTTGGAGGCTGCTTTGGAAACACAGGGATGATCCCTAAGTGGTTCCCAGCACGAAACAGACACAACACTGCATTTAAAGGAAAAATGACCTTGGAAAGACAGATGAGCAGCATTGCAGCAGGAATACATAATCCCAAGCAATCCTTATTTTCTAACAAGAAAATTGGCCTCTGAACAACCCTTGCAACCCTGCAGCCCCACCATCTACTAATACTAGCAGTGGAGGTGTGTGTATACACACCCATATACTGTACAGTGGTACCTCGGGTTAAGAACTTAATTTGTTCTGGAGGTCCATTCTTAACCTGAAACTGTTCTTAACCTGAAGCACCACTTTAGCTAATGGGACCTCCCGCTGCCACTGTGCTGCCAGAGCACGATTTCTGTTCTTATCCTGAAGCAAAGTTCTTAACCTGAAGTGTTATTTCTGGGTTAGCGGAGTATGTAACCTGAAGCGTATGTAACCTGAGGTACCACTGTACCATCATTATTGATGTGTGTATTCACTTTCCACAATAAGCTACGCTCCATGTAGCCCACAACCTCCAAAGGTCACAAAGCATAACATTAAAATTATAGGAGATACGACTCTCCTCCCTCTCCCAGCACACACATAAATATGTAGAGACAGAGATACCATCAGTGTGTTTGATAATATTATCCAGCAGCAAAGGGTAGTTTGTCAGCTGCTGCATTTCGGAGAGAATGAGATCTTTCAGTTGATGGTGGCGGCATTGGTAGTTGCTCTCTGCTTCCTGGGAAGGGGAGACAGACAGACAGACAATATGCTTCTGTGACCATATGGAGAGTGGAGACATGTCCTGTTTGTGGACTTCCCTTTGGGGCATCTGGTTGTCAACTGTGAGGACAGGATGCCTATGGCCTGATCAATCTGCAGGGCTCTTCTTAGGTTCTTATTCTTATGGTGGGGGTGTAGGTTTGCAAAAGACCCGTCCAGGGGACAATTGGAGAACCACCTTCCTGATGAAGAGGAAGTGCAGAGCTTTCAGGAGCCTTAAGAGACGAAACAACTCCACTGTCCACTCGCATCTCCGCCTCCTGCTTTCCTTCTTTTCCTGGGGCATGTTGTTCTTCCTGCCCTAGACCCAGAATGAAAGCAGGAGGGGGAGATGTGAGTGGACAGTGGAGCTGTTTTGTCATTGTAAAAACTGAGGCTAGAAGTGTGTGTATGGCGAGGCGGAGAACAACATAAGATGAGTCTGCTGAATCAGGCCAATGTCCCATCTACAGTCCACCATCCTGTTCTCACAGTGGCCAATCAGATTTCTGCGGGAAGCCCACAAGCAGAATTCAAGCACAAGAGCACTCTACCCACTTGTGGATTCAAGCACTATTCAGAAGCACTATCACAATCCGGGTGGGTAGCAGGGAGAGGAGGACAGGTTTCTGGCCCTCCAGAATGGAGAAAGAGCCCTCCAAGACTTCCTCTTGCACTCCGCACTGAAAGTGCAGACCCAGCATCTGAGACAGTCCCCTCCCTCCCCCTTCCTTAGCATACGAGCACACAGATACCTGAATGATGAGGATACCTGAATGATGAGCCGGAATCGAGTGTCCTTCTGCAGCTTGGTTTCAATCAGCTCCAGGGCCTTGGACTGGTTCACACAGAAGTCAGTGACCACGTGTTGGATCTCTTCGCGTGCAGGCCCACCAAACTGGGGGAAAGGAATTATTATTATTATTATTATATTATTATTATTATACACCACCCATCTGGCTGGGTTTCTCCAGCCACTCTGGGCAGCTCCCAACAGAATATTAAAAATAAAATAAAACATCGAACATTAAAAATGTCTCTAAATGGAAGGGGGCAAAGGGGGCAGGGGAGAGGAAACACTTCCTGGTTAGAATCAGGCAGGTCAGCAAATCAAGGGGTCAAACTCAACTGGAGCCCCAAACACTGCCTACACACACAGCTGCATCACCACCAGCAGCCCAGCCCCTAAGAGATTGTTACCTGGGAAAGCATGAAGTGCCCAATTTCATGGATGATGGGCCCTTGTTCTTGAAGTGTTTTCATGGATTCTGACAGAGAACCTGGAGAAAGGACAGGAGGAGGGAATGGTGAGAAGAGGAGGATGGGGAAATAACCACAACAGAGATGGGAGGGGGAGAAGGACAGGCATGATCTCTATCTCTTTTTTTTAGTACCATGCCCCCCCAATGGGCCTCAAAGCTGGCCATTACAGATTGGCAGACCCTCCAAGTGTCTCTATTTTCCAGGGACAGTCCCAGATTTACAGAAGCCGTTCCAGTTTCTGATTTGATCCTGTAATGTCCCACTTTTCCTTAGGATGTCCCTCTTTTCATTGGTGAAATGTTGGAGGGTATGGAGTTATATGGCACCCGAGCCAAGGAGATAAGTAACTATACAACCTTTAGAAGACATCTGTATAGGGAAGTTTTTATGATGCTTTTATATGTGCTGGAGGCTGCCTAGTGTGGCTGGGGCAACCCAGTCAGATGGGCAGGGTTTAAATACTACTACTACTACTACTACTACTATTATTATTATCATCATCATCATCAAGTAGGATGTCCCTATTTTTATCTGATAAATGTTGGAAGTCCTGGGGAGCGCTGCTGTTGCACTCAGGTCTAGATGGACCCCCTTTGGCCTTATCTAGCTGCCTCCTGCAGGGCTCTTCTGATCTTCTGCTCCAATGGTCCTCCTGAGCGAGGGCCTTTGATGGAGACGACCCTCTCCCTCTACTCCTGACCCACCCGTGAGCAAGCGACGGTCTGTGCGAGACACAGAATGGAGGCCTAGTCCAAAGGGGCTCTGACTGAATAAGAGAGGCAGCCTTACTGTGAATCTTCAGCAGCTCTGGGAGGTTGGGGAAGAGGAGGGCCAGCTCCTCCCGCGAAAGAAGTTTCTCCCTAAACATGCGCTGATAGAAGAAGACAGTCAGGACACGCAGAAGCCGCAGGTGAGAGGCTTCCGTCACAAACAGCTCTGTGCAAAGGGGGGGGGGAGAGAGAATGTCAGCTAGAGGTCAAATCCCAGCAGGATCTGGGAATGAGGCAGCTAAAGCAGGTGCATTGAAAAAAGCCTTGGGTTCTGCCTTTCAAGAGGAGACTGATCATGTTCTCTTCCTGTACTGAGAGAAAGCCCATGGAGTTGCAGTTGGTGGAGCATTAAGAAGCTGCCTTCTTCAGTCAGACCCTGGTCCACCTGGCCCAGTGCCCACTTGTCTCTGACTGGCAGGTGGCTCTCCAAGGTTTCTGGGGTCTTTCCTTCTCATTCCTACCTGGAAATGACATTGGATATTGAACCTGGGGCCTTCTACATGCAGAGCATGTGTTCCACCTAGGGGCTGTGGCCCTTTCACTAAAGATAAAACAAGATTCCAGTTCTCACAGTCCCGGATAAAGGGGGCTGATTTAAATGAGAATGCAGGAAGCTGTCTTCTAATGAGTGAAATACCATTGGACTCTCTGGCTCAGTGTTGTCTATAGTACATGGCAGAAGGCGCTCCTCTTAGAGGGGTTCAGGAAAGGGACATTCCCAACGCTACCTGAAGATGCCATCGGGGATCAAGCCTGGGAGCTTCTGCAGGGAAAGCATGGTCTCCACCACTGAGCTATAAGTCCCTTCCCCAGCATGGGCACCAATATGCAGCTGATTGCTCTGGTTACCAGTGCAACACACACAAACACCATTCATCTATGGATTTCCCTTCCTCCTCAGAGACATTACAGCACACTTCAGGGCCAATAAGCCTCCTTCCCACCCTGCTCCCCTGGCCCTGTGTCAGAACTTTACATGTGTCCATCTTTACTGACCCATGTGGGTCTTGCCTGGAGGGAATTTCACTAATGACCATTTTTCAGAACTCTAAAGTTCCAAGCTACATGTACAGCAAAGGGCCCACTTCCCAGGAGAGATCTCACTAGGCACTTCTTCCACTTTTGCTTAAAGTCAGTTGAGATCCTTCTAGAGCCCCATGACTTTCTGAGGGTAACCCAAAGTATGAACCACAGAATGACCTCCTCACCATTGATGGCCTCCTGGTGGTCGACCTCCCGCTGTGGCAGGGAAGATGCAACATGGCGGCCGACAGTGTCTTTCCACTTCTGTGAGCTCAGGTCTGACACATAGAAGAGGTCGTCTCCCAGCAAGGAGGGGAGGGAGGGGTCTGAGGTGGACCACAAGTTTGAGGTCTCGATGTTCCTGTGGGGGATTGAAGAAATGGGAGAGGCAGGGTGTCAAAAGAGGGTCTGCTAAAGGTCCTCCGGCCTCAAACATAGATTTTGGACCTTTCTAGGGGGTTCAGTGTTTATGTAGCATTCAGGAAGGAGACACGGATTTCTGTTGTCACATCATTGGCGGACAGACATTTTGCATATTATGTATATTTTACTGTTTGATTTTATTGTATTTTTATTTTAAGTTGCTTTGAGACACTTTAGTAACAAGTGATTAATAAATTTAATAAATAACAATGATACCTCAGTGGGACCCAAGGAAGTGTTTTTATATGAAAGGCTTTCAAGCTGCATTTAAGCCCCTCTGGGGCTTCTTCCATGACTTTGGCTAGCAGTGAACAGTGTAGATGTGGAAGAGAGGGAATAAATGACAGGAAGCATGTTGAATGCAAATGAGGAGTGTCTCTTCCTCCTCCACCACCACTTCTACCCTCCAACTGACAGGAGGGCCTTTGTGTTCCCTCAACCCGGTGCCCTCCAGATGTTGTCGGACTACAACTCCCATCAGCCCCCAGCCAGCATGGGAGTTAGAAGGGTCAAATAACCAATGAGCATCTTTAGAAACTGATCTCTCCCCTATCCCCCAACTTTACCTTCTGTGAAAAGAGGACAAACAGCCCCCCATTGTGCAACGGGAAACGACAAATTGCCTGCACTTTCAACTGTACTGAGGAACACAGATATCTACACTTTCAGCGGATCCAAAGACAGATGTCTGCACTTTCAAGTGAGCCAAGGAAGACCAGTGTCTGTACTTTCAGCTGGTCCAAGGCTCAAAGCAGACTCCTCACCAGGCCTCCTGGGAAACAAATATGAAGGATCCCACTGTCGGTTGTGAAGTCAGAGCCTGGCCTATCCCTTAATTTACCACTCACCCTGCCCTCTCAGTTGGGCCAGGCAGCTGGATCTAGGCTACCCATATAGTTAGTTCCCCTAAACACCCCCAGCCTCACATGCCTCTGGGACATCAAAGGAAATAAGGCAAGCCTTTTAATTTTAGTGTGGGCTTCATTGTATTACGAAACCAACTTCTCTTTTCAACTCGGGTACACACCCACATTCACAACATCTATGCATCTTTTATAAGACACACCTGTGCTCCCAGGGACCTTTCTTGGTGCTTAATTTTATGATTACATGAAAATCCTAACTTTCCTCCAAATAACTCAAGGAGTTGTATGTGGCGCTCTCCCCCCCCCCTCCAAATTATCTGCACAATAGCCCTATGAGGGCTAGGCTGAGACTTGGCCCAAGGTCACCCAGTCAGCATCACAGCCGAGTGTGGATTTGAACCCTGGTCCGGAACAAACTGCTACACTCCAGTATATTATAATTTTAACTGCCCTTCCTTGTTTGCTATCTCCAGGTAGAGAGATGTGGGAATCCCTTTCTCCTCCCTGACAGACTCTCTGAACAAGGGGCTGAGGCGGGTGCTCCTTGTGTTCACCTGGCGCATTTGTATAGAATAATGCATGTCCACATGTACTAGTAATTGAGATGACATTGCATAAATAGGTGGGTATATTAGAAGATGTAAGGTAATGTTCAATAGGAAGGGGGAGGTGGAATGTTGGTGGTGAGTGATGATTGGCTGAGCAGGAGTTTGAAAGGTGATTTGAATGCTGGGAGGGAGTCGGTTGAGAGTCAGTTAGAGCCTGGAGATCAGAGAGGGAAGAGCTGGGGTTGGATGTGAAGCAGGATTGGTTAGATGAGTGGCATAAGAATAGAATAATGGCCTGGTTAGAGGTGTAATAAAGTGACAGATAAGATACTGGGACATTTGAAACCATAAGCCTATGTAGTCAAAGGCATATTGAAGCCCTCATTTAGTTTTTTGTTTTTTTCATTTGATGTTATTTCACAAATCAGTTTTATTCTACCACATGCCTCTTCCTAGTCTATGTAAGGGGTGAAGAGTTACTGATGGCTACTAGTCACACTGGCTGTGCTTTGTCTCCACAGTCAGAGGGAGTAATGCTTCTGAATACCAGTTACTGGAGACTGGAGCAGTGGTAGAAGGGTGGAGAGTACCCTTGTGCTGGGATCCTGTTTTGAGAGTTTCCCTCAGGCACCTGGCTGGCCACTGTGAGAACAGGCTGCTGGACTAGATGGGCCACTGGCTTGATCCAGCAGAGGTCTTACATTCTTATGTTCCGATCCAAGTGGCCTGTATTGGCAGCGGGGTGGGGAGGGGTGTTTGGTAGGGTACCAAAGAAAGACCCAGCTCATAGCAGTACAATTTGAAGTGAAAAGATGGCACAGGGAAGAGTGAGCAGTGCTAGAAGACCTCAGAGCAAGGGGGTTGGCACAACACCCATCCCTTCCACCCGTCTGTTCCCCTGGAGCTTCACAGGAAAGGAAGTAAATTTATACAACACTGGACATTAAACCTGTTAAATTAACGGGCACTAGAACATATGTGGTCAAACATTTTTAAAAACAGACTTGTTCCAGTACAAAAAAGTGGACAACCATGCAGTTGTGTTTTGATATTGCAATCACTTTTCTTTTGCAAAAGAACCTTAAAGGACTGGTGGGCACCTAGAGTGCTTCTCAGTACTTTTAAAAATACTATCACTTTCTAAAGAGTTTGGGCAATGTTTGTTTATGGTATAGATCACACCAGTGTGGTTTTTTTTTAAAAAAAAATTTTTGTCCTACAGAATTTCAGAGGCGACGCTGCCTCAAGGTTAGTTATAGAAACTTTGTCAGCTCTGCGTCCCTGTTGCCCTAGCAACGTCGGGGACATGCGCAGAGCTGACTGACCAGCTCTCGCTTATCTCGGGTTTTTTTCTAACAACGCGAGAGCCGCATGACGTAGCCAGCTCTGCGCATAGCGTCCCTGTTGCCCTAGCAACATCGGGAACACGCGCAGAGCTGACCGAGCAGCTCTCGCTTCACATCGCTCGCGTGAGCGCACACCCGCCGCATGCCCGCGCACACCCGCCGCTTCAACAGTTTCGGCCGGCCGCCCGAAGTGTCTGCGCTCCAAGTCCCAACGGCTGTCCATGGGGCACATGCGCAGTAGCGCAATCCCACGGACACAGGGACTGGGTGCAGAGACACTTGTACTTTATTACAAAGGACAATTGCAAGCAATTAACAACACTGGCAGGACTTATTTAAGAAGACTTGTACTGTAGTGTTGATTTTATATATACCTTTATACATATTGGTTAAAAATTTTGACAATGGAAAGGACATAAATGTAAAGAGGAAGAAGTATATAATGCTATGATATAAAAAAGATGGGAGGGAGGGAGGTCGACAGTTTATTTGAACAAACTGGAAAAATATGAAAGTATTTTAATAGTATAAAATGGAAACTTAATAAATACTATATTTTTTTAAAAGGAAAGGAATCTCATAGGGGGTGGCCCTAGGTCGTCCCCTGTCAGGCCTGGGGCAAGCAATCATGGCAAAAGCTTCACTTTGCAAACAGACTCCAACTAGGCCATCACCACTATGCCTGCTTCCCAGAAACTACTCAAGCTCAGCCACTGATTTCTGACACAATGAAAAAGCTACACAGATGAGAGATCAAATATTTCATTTTCTTAAAACGCACATAGACCTTTACAACTGAAAGTCAGAAAGCACCTCCCAGCTTCCTCTGGCCAGGCAACACCAACAAGGGCCCTGTTTCCAAGGCAGGCGCGAGATCCTAAAGAGCAGCGGCCTGTCTTTTTATTTTTATTTTTTTTATTACAAAATGTTCATAGTTGGTCTTGAAGCCACCACAACTACTCCTGGTGAGGGGGGGGGAGGAGAGGAGGAATGTTTGCAGGGTGGTGGTGTGTCACCAGCTCCTCCTCTTGGCCAGAGATGGTGGTAAAACAAATTGCTCTGGCGGTTGTCTGGAATAGGTGTGGTGAAAGTGGCTCCTCTTGGGGGATGGGAGTGGCTTCTCCTCTTGGTGGGATGCAGGGTGGGAGCTACTTCTCCTGGTGGGGCAAGGTGGGAACAACTTCTTGGGGATGAGGGGTAGAGGGAGCTCTGAGGGGTAGCTTGGACCAGAAGAATCTCCTTTCTGCCCCAGTGTAAAATTCTTCAGGGCTGCCTTCCAGCCTAGAAAGGAGAGAGAAGATACTTTACAACGGCCAAGCACAGCACAGCCACCAGTCTGACTCACAATGGGAGTATCTCCCCATCCCACACCCCACAGGCTCCTCACTTATATCACAGCACTGAGGTGAAGGCTCTCAATATTGGGAGGGGGGTGGTAGTGGTGGTCAAGGGTTTTTCAAAAACCCCTCCATTTGCTCTCTTCTCCAGCTTTGGGCCTCTCAGCCACTTCTCTCTTTACAGGAGCATACCTGACACTCTAGGCTTGGATGCATCCCACTTACTTGCTTTTGAGTCTAGGTGAACAGCGAGGGGAGCTCTTGAACAGCATATGTGGATTAGGGTGGGGTGGGATGAGGTGAGGACTTGCAATACTTACACAATGAAAGTGGAAACCTCTTCAGTTTTCTCAGCCTACTTGAATGACTTGCTCTGGAAGAGCAGCTAGGAGATTGGCACCACTGGAGACCACCCTCTGTGCCTTCTTGAACTCATTTGTTTGATTCTTTCCCCCAACACACACACACTCACACACGGCTTCCACCAATTTGTTCTCTCTGGCTCTGAGTCACATGATTCATACTCTCCCCCTCCATTTCAACCCTTTGACCTGCCTCTCACAACTGAGGCCATGTGCAGATGGGTTAGAACTTTAAAAAAAAAATTGTTGAAATTTTTTGATATTAAAATATACAAACAGACACTTACAAAAATACATTTGTGCATTCTTTCATACATTGGATAAAAAATATTCAGATATAACTATAATCAATATTTGTGTGCTTTCTTACCCCTCCACCACCCTTTACTTCCACCACCCCTCACCTCACCCAGTGCTGGGCTTCCAATCCTCTCAACTGCAGTATCTTCTGTTTTCCATTGTTCCTTTTTGTATACTATTAATTCTAATGTTCATAATGTAGTATTTTGACTGCCTTCTTTTCTCCTTCTTACTCATATCTATCACGGAACTTGTTTCATTCTGATAGGAGTTCAGGCTTTTCAATGTAATTTTGTATATATCCCTTAAAGGCCTTCCATTCCTTTTCCATCCTGCCCATTGAGACCCCTCCAATATTTCCCATTATCTTGGTCAAATTATGATATTCTATTAATTTGGTAAGCCATTCTGTTTTTGTTGGAATCACAATACTTTTCCAGTTTTTCGCAACGAGCAGCCTCACGGCCACCGTTGCATATAAATAAAGCACCTTATCCACTTCTTTTAAATTTTCAGGCACAATACCCAACCCAATATAAACATTTTTTTTCATTTCATTATAGATTGTCTCCCAAAATCGTTTAATATCTGGGCAATTCCACCATACGTGGAATAGGGTGCCTATTGTCGAGTTGCCTCTCCAACATATATTGCTACAGTTTTTATTCATTTTGGCAATTTTATCGGGCGTCAAATACTATCTATGTAGGATCTTAAGAAAATTTTCTTTTAATTTATAATACGTTGTGAATTTCATGTCCTTTTGCCATAATTTTTCCCATTGGTCAAACATGTTTTTGCCAATATCTTGTGCTCATTTAATCATTGAAGCTTTGACTGTTTCATCTTTTGTTTCCCATTCCAGGATCAGATTATATAATTTGGATATATTTTTAGATTTTTCTTGAATTAAATATCTATCAGATTTGGATATTTCTTTTTCAAATCCTACCTTTTTATCTTTCACTAATCTGTATTTAATTTGGATATACTGGAACCAATCGTAAACATGAAGTTTAATTTCTGAATAATCCTTTAGTTTCAATTCTCCATTTTCTTCTTGCAATAATGTTTTGTAGGTTGCTCAATTCTCTCTCATATTTAATTTTTTAATTGCTACAATTTCTAACGGCGATGCCCACAATGGAGTTTTTGGTTCTAGAATTTTCTTATATTTCTCCCAAATTTTATATACAGTGGTACCTCGCAAGACGAAATTAATTCGTTCCACAAGTCGTTTCATTTTGCGGAAATTTCGTCTTGCGAAGCACGGTTTCCCATAGGAATGCATTGAAATTTAATTAATGCGTTCCTATGGGCAAAAAAAGTCAGGGCTTGTTGCCGGCAGCAGCAGCAGCAGCAGCAGCAGCCGGAGGAAGGGAAGGGCAGCGGAGCTGTGCCTGAGGGGGAAGCAGACTCCCTCCGAGAGCCGCGGCGAAGACGAGGAGGAGGAGCCACTCCGCTTCAGGTTCCCGCTGCCGCCGCCCTCCTCACAGCAGCAGGTTCCCGCTTCTAACGCTGAAATGCAAAACGTCCAAAGTGAACAAGCACACAAGTTGCAGTCTCTTTTTCGCCGCGCCAAACCCAAGTTACCTTTGGACGGCAAAACGGTTTAGGGTCGTATTTTTTGTAGCACGTAGCATATGGGAGAGGGGGGTCTGGAGATGGGCAGCCGTCACCATGCCAGTTTCCCCTGTATCCCTCCCCCAGCCGGCGATGGCAAGGCGGCCACCACTCCCTGCGCGCCCACCGGAGCGGCAAGCAGCGTCGATTGAGACGCCGCACAACCCCCGACAAGTCCTCCCGGGGCCTGCCAGCCCCACAAAGGGTTTGGGGCAGCCCCAGTCCTTTCCACCATCACCACCACCACCACCACACCACCCCGCCTCCCGATCAGAAGAATTACGACTGCAGTGATTACGATGGTGATGGGCTTGCCGCTCGCCCTATCCCCAAACACACGCATGCACACAAACAGAGAGAGAAGAGTGCCTTTGCTCCAGCAACCCCCGGCATCCATAGCTCGCCCTTGCGCTCCCACCAGCAAAACCCCGCAAATCGCATTCCAGCGCTGCCCTCTCCCCGCGCAAAACAGCCGCCTCCTCTCTCCAGCGAAGCCCTGTCTTTGCAAACCTGCAAAGGGAGAAGAAGCGCTTCTTCTTCTGAGTCCAAGATCCTCCCGCACGCCGCCTTCTCCTTCCCCTTCTCCTCCTCCTCCTCCCTCCCCGCCTCCCGCGATCCGCTGCAACATGCAGCGTGCAAAAAAAAGCAAGTGCCTTTTACTTGCTGTTGCTCTCCAACTTCTTTATCCTCTCTGTTACAGTGGTACTGCGCAAGACGAATGCCTCGTTTTGCGAGTCACGGCCATAGAAAATTTCATTTTGCGAGTCACCTACAAAATTGCAAAACCCTTTTGTCTAGCGAGTTTTTCGTTGCGCGAGGCATTCGTCTTGCGAGGTACCGCTGTACTGTATTGATTTCCTAATTATATGACCCAAAAAACCTTTATGTACTTTAACCTTTTCGTTGATTAAGTAGGCATGCCATCTGAGCAGATGGGCCAGAACTTTCATAAGAGGAAGTGGAATGGAATACCAAGTCTCCCACATCCCCGTTCCTTTGGCCTGTTAGAGCACCGTCCCACCCCCAACTCCTTGCTTTCAGCCTGCTGAGCTTCTGTGAGAGCTGCTTGATGGTATTGAAGGAAGGGGTTACACAAACCTGACAAACCTAAAAGGGGGAGTTAGCTAACCTGGGTATAATTACCTGAATGTATTGTTGAATGTACTGTTAGTTCCGAAGTATAAAGAACTCTTTTTCTATAGAGACTCTTTTAAGTAGAAGCTTTTCTGTATGCTGTTAAAATGAAACTTTTTCTCAAGGAGACAGGAATAAACTGTGTAAACTGTGACTAGAGCCTGAAGATAACAGTGGAAGGTCAACCTTGTACAGGGAAAGTAAGACCTGTCTTGGACAGAGACTAGATAAGATGGCCTTGGTAAAGTGCGTATGAAAACAAGCTGGCACAGGAACCAACTCAGGGCTAAATGTATTTTGCCTTAAGACTGCAAGA
This sequence comes from Lacerta agilis, assembly GCF_009819535.1. NCBI lineage: Eukaryota > Metazoa > Chordata > Lepidosauria > Squamata > Lacertidae > Lacerta > Lacerta agilis. Next base: position 28,781,464 of record NC_046328.1, on the reverse strand, counting down.
ACAGGAAATGTTCCTTATAAGTACAAGGATGTTATGTACAAGAGGCAGATTCCGGGAGGGAGAGTGAGGGGTTTAAAGGGTATATAAACTGTGTGTAACTGATGCTCAGGGCGCTTGCAGTGAACACAACATGCACTGCCTTTTCTACTGTCTTAAGGAGTAGAAAATAAAACTATTTCTCTGAAGCTTCCCCTCGAAGTGTCTTTTGACTCCTTTGATCCCTCCCTTTGGCGCAACGCGAACCCAACATGCTCTGGTAAGGGCGTATGGCTACGGTATGGAAGATAATCTTGGGTGAGACATCCAGGGCCACTGCTGAACCTTTGAGGTGTATGGAAGATGACAAAACAGGACAAAGGGCTTCCTCCCAGGTTTTGACCTCCAGCTCAATAACATTGGGAGCTTCTTCTTAGACAGGGTGGCGATTGGGAAACATTTTGCTGTGGGGGGGGGAGGGGAGAAAGAAAGGCATTGGAGAGTCTAAACCAAAACAGCCACCCCATCAATGTCCAAAATGGAAAGAAGCCAATAGTGGGGAGGAGGGTTGCCAACAGAGAAGACCTTCCCTCCCTCCCTGGTCTTTTCACAGGAAGAGGCAGGAAATGAGCAGGATACTCCCAGACTGCCTTGCAACCCTGTCGAATCTTCGCTGCTTACGGGTGTGTGGGTGTCTATCAGCCACTTACCAGAAGTCCCTAATCTCCTGCATATCTTGCTTCTCTGCTTCAGGGTAGGGGAGACTGCACCATCCACCCATCAAGCTTCACCCACACCTCAGTAGCAAGCAGCAGAATAGCAACAAACACGCCTGACTGAAAAAGCAGGAAAATGTGGAAGATAAACATGCCACACCTGCACACAGAAAAGTCTGGTCCAAAATCTGATCTGTTTGTGACGTAAGCCATGGCCGCCATCTGGAAGCTCGCTTGAAGTCTTCCTGAGGAAAAGGCTGTTCTCCCAAGACCCCTCAACCCTCTCCTTCCACCTCAGCAGTTTGACCACGAAGGACACCCTTCGCTACCATCTTCATCTTCTACTCCCTCCTACCAAAAGGGGAAATGGGGTGGTAGGAAACAGCAGGTAAAAACCTTACATCTTCGTTTTAGAATATGTTGAAGCCACCAGCTCATAGATCTGGGGTCCTGGTTCAAAGGTGGAAATGATGAAGAGGACTCACACATTTGAATGGAGAAAAGAAACAAGATGGAGGAAGAGGCAACACGCCAGGGCTGCCTTGTTTAGTTTACAACCTTTAAACAAGGAAACATGGTTGTATGGTCTCCCTTTTCATCCATGAGCAGGGCTGAACATCTACAGTACTTGGTGACTTGGTGTCTGGGAGCCCAGCACCCTCTTGCTGTGGCATTTTAGTACCAGCCTCGCACCCTTTTGCTTCAGGAACACCAGCAGATCCTTGAACAGCAACGTATGCAGGTCTAACAGAAGCACAGAGAGTGAGAGAGGTTGTTGTTAACCTGCTTCATGTACCCTGATGAGAACATTGAGTGTGTTCGGTTGCAGAATCAGGCCAAAGGCCCACCTAAGTCAGAGGAACAAAGGAAGCTGCCTATACCACATCACGCCATTGGCATCCATCTAGTTCAGTACTGTTGACACTGAATGGCAGCATTTATAAGTGCAATCAGTCTGTATGAGTTCACTTTTGTGAAAACTTTTTTTCTGGCTTCAAAATTAGGGTTAGCGAACATTTCCATGTTTGTGGGACTGACCCCCCTCCTTCTAAGATGTATAATAATGTATAAATTGAATAATTTTGCAAACCATGGGGAGAGCTCAGTCTGAAACACTTGGTAATATTCTCCAGAGAACCATCTGGTCCCAGTGATTTACCTGTCCTAAGGTGCTTAATAACATTAGTAATCACTTCCTGAGAAACTGAAGTGAGCTTGCAGTGCTCAAACCGGATCACAATGTCCCTTGGGAATTCACCTGCTCTGTTTTTCCCAGTTGGGACTCTATGAGCCCCCTCTAAATCCACTGACAGCAGTGGATTATAAATGGAACCATATCTCCCCCTTCTACTTTTTTCACCACAACGTTTAAGTTTTTCTGTCTGTCTTTTCTTCTAGCTTAAGTGCTAGATCGTCAGTTGCCTTTTGAAACAGCTGAATTTCAGATTGATTTTCAAGGGCTGTATTCATAGCTTCATTAGATGTTTTGCAGATTTCCTTAAGTCTCCCAATAGTGAGTCAAATCATCTTTCAAAGAAGACTAGAGCAATTGCCCAGTCTGAGGCTAGTGCTCGTCACATTCAGTTTATGTAAACCCCTATGACACCCTATCACCTTCCATATTGAAAGCAGATTTCGTGCCTTTTTGTTGCCCTAGGCCTCCCTTTGCCATTTCAGAGTAGGCCTTGTATGAGGCCTCAGAACAGATACTATTTTCTCCCTTAAATCAAGTTTTACAGTTTTGCTTTTTGGACCTTGAGCATTACCTTACTGGAGTTGTAAATTTCTGGGTGCTAAACCGCTTTTAAAAGACCACTCTATCCATTTATTGTCCTGTGGCGATCAGAGGCATTTTGATCCTTGGCTAGCCATGCCCCTGCATTTCATTTCATTCTATCCCACCATTTTCTAAGCAGCTCAAGGTGGTGTATATGGTTCTCTGTCTCAACTGTTTATTTAAATACTCTATTGTCACTTGTACAACTTGTATACAGTGAGATTACACAAGCACCACCTACTCAGCTCTCTTAGTCTTAATTCCCTTCGTTTACTGACGCACACCCACCTAACCCGAAAGTCAGTTGCCCTGTTGTTATCTTTTCATTCAGTAGCCTAACAGCCCACAGATAGAAGCTGTTGCGACTAATCATGCTTCTATATCTTCTGCCCGAGGGCAGGAGATCAAGAAGTGCTCGCTAGGATGAGAATCTTCCCTGAGGATTTCCCTCACTCTCCTGAGGCAATGGTCTTCCGCGATGTCATCCAGCAGATTCATGGGACAGCCCATAATATCTTGTGCTGTATTCATCACCTTTTGTAGGCACTTTCTATCCGTGGCTGTCAAACCGGCATACCACACCGTGATGCAGTATGAAAGGACACTTTCTATTGTGGATCGGTAGAAGGAGATCATCAAATGTTGGTTGACATTGTTCTTTCGCAATACTCTGAGGAAGTGGAGTCTCTGTTGGGCTTTCTTAACCACCTGAGTTGTATTGATTTTCCAAGTAAGGTCTTCACTGAGATAAACTCCTAGGAATTTAAAGGAAGAGACTCTCTCCACACAGCCCTCCCCGATGTACAGTGGGGCTAGTTCTCCTCTTCCTCCGAAAATCCAACACCATCTCCTTTGTCTTGGTGATATTAAGGTGCAAGTTGTTCCCTAGGTACCATGTAGTTTGGACCTCCCCTCTATACACTGATTCGTCTCATTAAACTCATTATGGTAGTGTCATCTGCAAACTTAATAATTGCAGTAGATGGGTCAGATGATACACAATCATATGTACACAATGAATACAGGTAAGGACTTAGCACACATCCCTGTGGTGTGCCAGTGCTGATTTTTAAGGAATTAGATGTTACATGTCCAATCCTCACTGTTTGTGTCCGATCTATCAGAAAGTCTTTAATCCATTCACAGATGGTAGAAGAAAGTTTCATTACAGTCAGCTTTTTAATGAGGGTGTCTGGAAGGATGGTATTAAAAGCCGAGCTATAATCAATAGACAACATCCTGACATAGTTCTCTGGTTTCTCTAGATGACTTGCTGCAAGATTAAAGGCGGTAGTTATTGCATCATCTGTGGACCTATTTCTTCTATAGGCAAACTGATGTTTATCAAAGTCTGGTGGAAAGGAGGTTCTAAGGTGTTGAAGAACCAGTCTTTTGAAGCATTTCATCACTATAGATGTTAATGCAATAGGTCTGTAGTCATTCAGGCAGGTAATTGCCGTTTTCTTTGGAACTGGGACAATAGTAGCTGCTTTTAAGCATGATGGGACACAATCCGTTTGCAGGTAGATGTTAAAAATTCTTGTCAGGACCCCTGCTACTTGACCAGCACAATTTTTGACCACTATCCCCAGCACCCCATCTGGGCCAGCCGCTTTACTGGGATTCACATTCACTGTTTATGTGGATGTGCAAACGCAGGGGGTTCCTCATGAATCATGCAACAGCTTGGAGGTCAAGGGGCAGAAAGAGGCAGCATTTAAAAGAGTGGAAGAGTAGTATAGGGGGAAAGGGAGGCCATTTGAGCTCTGTCACCAATGGGTTGCTGATCTGTTCCAGAGAGGTGGTGTCCAGGTACTTCAAATATTTGTCCAGGCACTGCTTGTTTTCTACCAGCTTCTCTGCCTCTTTTACATACCAGAGAATCTCTTCGCATTTGTCCCAGACTGGGCAAAACTTCTTGTGCTCCAAGGCCTACCCTCAGCAAAGAAGGTACAGCATGAGAGAGATGGGCTGACAGCTACTAGTGGTTTATTTTTATTTACCAAAAATCTGCAATCTGCTTTTGAAAAACGGGTGCTCCCAAAGCAGCTCACCACACAAAGCAGAAGCATTGCATTTAAAAGCTACATTCAGAAACAAACTGGTATTGTAAAATCAGATTTAGAAGCAGGCGCAGGAGCCAGACATAATGCAAAATGATCCTTGTTTGCCAATACAAAAGTTGGTTTCTGAACAACACTTGCACACTACAGGCACAGCCCCACAGCGTGCTAATGCAAATGTCTGTGCATGTTATATAAACACACAGCATCACCTATTTATGTGCTGACATTTCACAGTAAGCCATGCTCAATGCAGGTCACAACATTCAAAAGTTACAAAACATAACATTTACATAATAAAAATGCACAGTTCATTCAGCCAAGTGGGTACTTTTGGGGTGGGGAGGGGGTCTGTATGTCTCTTTTCTCTGCAGTGCTTTAAGAGAATCCCCCCCAATAACTGATTTCATGGAATAAGACCTGCACTCATTAGGCCTGACACTCAGCCATGTCTGTGAAGATTGTGTTTTTGCTAATAAAGAGTTAACTCCAACTTTGAACGGTGGGATTTACTGACCGGCATGCTTTCTGACAATAGGTTTGGCCACCTCTCTATATATTTTGGCCAAACTCAGCATGAGGGTTCCTGAGGTGGGACTGGCAGTTGTCACTGATGTTTGGACACTAGCCACCATTTTGACTCAATATGGTGGACTGATATGTCACTTTGGCATGACTTCACCTGTTTTATGGCATAGGTTTGCCCTCATAAGATATTGCTCAGCATAAGGGTTCCCAAGGATGGGGACCAGTAGCTTTCATTGATGTTTGGATGCTGGGTGCCATTTTGATTCAAGATGACAGACCCAAACATGACTTCAGCCCTTTTGGGGCATAGGTTCAGCCACCAACCAAGACAGCATCACCAAATTTGGGATGAAGGTTCTTAACGTGGGGTGGCAGTCTTCATTGACATTTGGATACTGGATACCATTTTGATTCAAGATGGCAGACTGAAACATGCCCTTGGCATGACTTCTCTTGATTTTTGGCATGATGAGCCCACACTCACAAATAACAATCTGTACTGTACTCATTTTAAAAGCACTTTTTAGTTTTGTTTCTACAAATCCGTGAGTGGCACCAGGCATTCCCTGCTAGTGTATGTATGTGTGTAGGCTTCTAAGCAAGGTCAAATGGAAAGGATGGGGGGGGGGTTTAGAGAAGATTTTAGGGAGAAAGTCTGGTTCTATCTCCATATTTATTCCCCCTCCACCCCATTCATGTTGGTTGTATGAACAGGGGAGATGGGGGAACCTGTACTCTTGTCAGCTCCTTTGGGGAAGGGTTGGGAAGAGTGGGTCTTCTGCTCCGCCCCCCCATACCAAAAGTTTCCTCCCCCAACCACCTCTCCCCAGGCAGGGGGGTAGCTATAGCATGCAGCACCCAGGTCAAGCCATTTTGATGATCGGGGAGGTCAGGGAAAGCGGAAAAGGGAATATGCCTCTTTCTAGCCCTCTTCTCCCCACTGCAGGGGGCACAGCGGGCCCCGAGAGACCCTGGGGGAGCTTCACACGTGCCCGTTCTGCAGGCGTGGCGGCGGCGCCCTTTGGCAAGCAGGTGACAGGTGGATGGAGGGGGATGCCTTGACTTGGCCATCGGCGCTGCTCCTGCGCCCTCTAGTGGCCAACGGGGCTCGCTGCAGCCGCCCCTGCCCTGCCTCTTTCCCCGCCTAGCTGCTGCCGGGGTTTGGTTGCCACGGCGACCGCGGCCTACACAGCCGTCCGAGGCCTGAGCTGAGTTGAGGGAGGTGGCTGACCTCGATATTGTTATACCGCTATTACCTCTGAGGCTCGGGTCGGGGTGAGGTGGGGAGTGGGAAGAGGGTGCGTCACGTGGCCTTGGCAGGGAGACTCACCTTCTCCAATAAAAGTGGGCGCAGCCTCGCCTTAGAGAGCTTCAGCCCCCCTCTCAAATCCTGCCCCATCTCCCTTAGGTTCCTTCTTAATAACTCGCCAGCACCAACTTTGAGGCCCCTCTGTTTGTTAGGGACTCCACCCCACGTATCCCCTAGGCTGACCTTCAATTGCTCCCTCTTTGTCCCGTTTCCAGACCCTCATAGGGACCCCCAACCCACTGCTACAGAAACCCCCTCCTCCATTCAGCCAAGGAGAGAGCCTTCTGATAGAATTTTGCCTCTAACAGATCCCCCCTCCAGGGATCCTCAACATCTAAAAAAATCAGTCATAATCTCAGGGACCTTGAAGCCCCACCCCACCCCCATCTCTGTGCTCCTCCTTCAGAATTCATTATTTTCCCTCCCCCCAACCTTCACATCTTTCAGCTCTTGTACCCATTCAGGGACCTTAGCCCCCTCCACTTCCTAGAATCTCATGGTTCATTTCTTTGTCCCCACAGAGTCCTTTCCAGAGGGAGGGGCACCATGGGGAAAAAGGGAGAGCGGGGGGCCAAGGACAAGGCTGCAGCCTTGGAAGAAGAAGCCAGGAATGCTGCCAGAAGGGCTGAACATGGGGAAGGTAGGAAGATCTACCCCGCCCACCCCCCATCTCTCATTCTGCTTTGACTCTGCCACTCTCTAGGGAAGTTTTCAGTCTCGTGACGGTCCTGCATGGCTGATATATGGTGGCTTGCTGTGTTGAGTTCCACACTTGAGCATGGATTGCATCCCAGCTCCACTCTACTCTAGCCGCTAGTTGCTACCACCCACATGCAATCTTAGGACCTGAACGCCAGCTGCTTGGTCTCTCTAAAGCAGGGGTAGGCAACCTAAGGCCTATGGGCTGGATGCAGCCCAATCGCCTTCTAAATCCGTCCCGTGGATGGTCTGGGAATCAGCGTGTTTTTACATGAGTAGAATGTGTCCTTTTATTTAAAATGTATCTCTGGGGTTTTTGTGGGGCCTGCCTGGTGTTTTTACATAAGTAGAATGTGTGCTTTTATTTAAAATGCATCTCTGGGTTATTTGTGGGGCATAGGAATTCGTTCATTTCCCCCCCAAAAAATATAGTCCAGCCCACCACATGGTCAGAGGGACAGTGGACCAGCCCACAGCTGAAAAAGGTTGCTGACCCCTGATCTATAGCCCTCCCGGGGCTTCTCACCTTTCTTCACAGAGGAATACCAGTGCACAGGGATCCTGGAGCAGGATTTCTTGGAGCTCTGCACCCGGGCTGGATTCCAAGAGATCCCAAAAGTTATACCGAGGCCACACCCCAATTCTTTCGCTGTCCAGGGTGAGTGGCGCTCTTTTCTCTCAATAACTTCATTGGGCTTTACATCCTCTGTAATATTTCCCCACTTCACAATGAGGCACATGAGCTACTAATCGAACCCAATGCTGGGGTTGGGGGTGGAGAGTTTAAGGCAGTTCTCGGTGCTATCACCACCGCCCCCTTGGATATCGCTAGTTCTCTGTGGCATAATCCTGACAACAAACAAGTGCGTCCTGCTCAAATGCTGAACCTGGTAGCATTTTTCTTACACTGCCTCAGTTACCAATATGGGGGCAATCAATTCCATAAAGTATGATAAACATCCCAGGCATCTCCAAGTAGAGCTTGGAAAGATTCCTGAAAGCTGTTGACAGTCAGTAATCGCTAGAGGGACCGATGATCTCAGGCGCTTTAAGGCAGCTTCCTATGTCCCTCTTTAACTCAATCAGAACCATGAGGACTGGAGTTTATTTTTAGAGGAAAAGGCGTATCTCAGTGGCACAGCATCTGCCTTGCAGAAAGGAGGTCACAGATTCAATCCCCAATGGCACTTCCATGTAGGGCTGGGAAAGTCTTCTGGTCTGAAACCCTGGAGAGAACCATTATTGGTCAGTGAAGTCTGGATTGGGTTAGGTGGACCTCAAAGGTCTGACTCGATACAATTCAGCTTCCTGTGTAAAGATGGCCACCTCTTGAAGCTATCTATACCTCCAACATCCGTTTTCACAGGAGATGAGGCATGCACTTGACCAGCCTTCCCCAACATGGTGGCCTCCAGATCATGTTGGACTACAAATCCCATCAGCCTCAGCCAGCACACTTTGCGCCTGTCAGCCCCAGCATTGTATGGACATGCTGGCTAGAGCTGATGGAAGTTTAAAATCTGGAGGGCACCAGGTTGGTGACAGTCACTTTTCCACTTTGGGGGTGGGTGCAGGCAGATGGGAGAGCAAAATGCTACCCTCTTGGGAATGGCCAGACCAAAGAGGCAGCTGCTCGATGGAGAGACATCAGATAAGGTGGAAGAGGCCAGGTAAGATTATCACTGAGCAGAGAGGAGGCCACGTCTGGTGCTCTGTAGGGTGCCAGCTTAGCTTCCCTCCTGGAACCACGTCTTGTTCCTTACGGACCAACGAGAGAAGCTGCCAGGCTCTTTCCTCCCTGTTGCTAACCTGGTGAGCTCTGACTTGTCTCCACAGAGGAGCCTGACCCACTGGTCGAGAGGGAAGGTCCTTACATCATTGCACAGATCCAGTACAAGTATGCCTACTTCCGCCCCACCATCCAGGTGGATTTGGAACATGAGGACCCCAAAACCACTAAGGAGATCTTCATCCGGAGTGAGTGAGGTAGTGTCCCTCTCCCTGGTCCACACAAACCTTCCGTCTCCTCTCTTTGTGCCCTCTGAGCAGGGTGGGCTAGGGGCTTCAAGGCCAACAAAGCCCCACCTGCTTTTCTCTGTCAGCAGACTGGAAAATTGAAGACAAGATGCTGGGTATCTTTGCCAAGTGCCTGCCAGCTCTTTCCCACCTCCAAGCAATTCGGTGAGTGCCACGAAGTCCTGGGGCAGGGGGCATAGCTTTCAGGCTAGTGGTTCACCCAACATCCTCCTGCAGGCTAAAGGGGAATACTTCTGTATTCCCAAGTTTCATCCACTCTGCTCTCCTTTCAGGCTCTGGAAGGTTGGCCTGACAGACGTCACCTTCCTCTCTCTCCTCTCCATTGTGCCAACCTGCTCCACACTCAAGTAAGTCTTGGCTCAGGGCCTGTCAGACCTCAGCCAGGGTTTCCTCCCCTCTGTCAAGTGATGAGGCAACAGCCTGGGAGTCCAGAGGCAGACGGGGTGGTCAATCGCAGCAGGCAGGAGTAAGGGCTGAGGCCCAGGCAAGGAGGAAGGCAACACATTTCTCGGACAGATGAACTGCCTGCAAGTCTGGGCTTTTAGGGGCCCAGGTGAGCCAGAATTGTGTGAATGGGGGCCAGGGCTGAGTTGGACCCCTTGGCACTAGGGAGCTTTGGGCAACCTGATGCCCTGAGATGCTGTTGGGCCCCCACCATCCATGATCTTTGACTGACCATCGGCCATGCTGGCTGCTGGGGCTGCTAGGAGTTGGAGCCCAACAACATCTGGAGGGGCACAGTTTGAGAAGAGATGGCTTAGCCAGCCAAGTTCACAGACAGGCATAGACAGGAAGGTGTTCAGTCTTGACACCCACTTCCTGCCTGCAGGAATGCCCCGGTTACCTGATCCCACAAGCACCATCTTGATTTTTTCTTTTTAAAAATAACATCAACAACAGAATAACAGAAAGGGGCAAATGCCTGACAGTGGCTCATATGCATTGGGTGGGCAGAGAATGAGAGCGTATCCACACCCCCTGCAGACCTCTTCTCCTTCTGCTCGCAGGACACTGGCTGTGGAGGGAAACCCTATGCGTGAGCGATTGTACCACAAGCTGATTTCTGAAGAGACCAAGTGAGAACTGAGGGGAGGCCTGGGGGGAGATTTGGAGTGGAAGACTGAGCTCTGTGTGTGTCTGGGTGCAGGTGTGTACATGCGGGTGTGCGTGGAGGTCTCTTGCCTCTAGCACACACAGAGCCCAAAGGCAACTATTGGGGGAGGGACCACAGCTCAGTAGCATAGAATGTCCAAGGCCCAGTCCCCAGGGATGAGAAAAGATTCCTGCCTAAAACTCTGTAGAGCCACTCTGCAAGTCAGTGTTAACAATACTGAGCTAGACGGACAGTGGTCTGACTTGGCATAAGGCAAGACAAGAGCCAGAAAAATATGTGTCCCGTGCAACTGCAGTAATCCAGGCCCTCTCTAGGGCAGCTGGGTGCCCAGTCCTGCTGAGAAGTGGCCTCTCATTTCCTTCCTTTCCTCTCAGCTTGGCCCACATTTCCCTCCGGAGCAACGAGATCGATGACGAGGCGGCCTTACTGATTGGGCAGGCGCTTTCTACTCTCAAGAGCTCAAACAAGAACCTTGTCTCCATCAACCTCAGCTATAACCACATCACTGATGTGGGCGCCGGCTACATCGCTGATGTGAGGAGGCCTGAGGCAGTTCTGCACCTAGACAGAGGCCGGAGGATACAGGGGCCTTCATTCTGCTCTTGGGGGGCAGGGGAGGGAGGGTGTCTTTCTCCGAAGAAAGCCAGGAGTGGGAGATTCTGGCAAGAGTGCTGTAGGGACAGACTGGGAGGTGGTTTAGAAATAGCATTCCAAGACAGAAGAGATGGGAGAGAGCGGTTTGTCAGGATGGAGGAAAGGCTCTGTGGGAGTGCAGTCCCACTGTCAGTTTACAGCTGACCACTGGCTCTTTGGTGATCCAGTAGCAGTTTGCCCTTTTCCCTTGGTGTGGCTGGAAGAGTCTATGTTGGTAATTTTGGCGTAGTGGTTCTCCTAGCCAGGCATGGCCAAACTTGGCCTTCCAGCTGTTTTGGGACTACAATTTCCATCATCCCTGACCACTGGTCCTGTTAGCTAGGGATGGTGGGAATTATAGTCCCAAAACAGCTGGAGGGCCGAGTTTGGCCATGCCTGTGACCTAGGCAGAAGATGCCATTGGCTAGGGTGCCCTTTTTCCAAGGTAGCTTCCTTTGGCAAAAGGCGACTCATATTGGATTGGAATGCAGGAAAATAGGAACAGCAGTTGCTGGGTCCCCAGTGAAGCAGACATGCAACTGTTATAGAAGGGCAGCCCTTGACCAGTGAGGCAGCTGCTGTTTTGAAAAGTCCAGTGGGAACGCATCCTTGGTTTTCACAACCCATTTGGACTGGCAGCGCTGCCTAGAATCACACTGGTATACGTAGACACATCCAACAGTGCTCACAGAACAAATTGGGAGTTTGCCCATCAGTATTTGGAAGCCTCAGAGAGTTGCATCTTCAACTTGGCCAGGGTGGTTGCAGTGCTGGGACTGCTCAGCATCCGGGGCCTTCTCTCCCTGAGAATGGGACCCTGCTCTCCTTCCGGTCCCTTGGCTTCCAGCCACTTAATCCCCCCTATGCTTTTTCTTCCATTTATTTCCGGCCCCTGCACAGGGCCTGCGGCTCAATCGTTCGCTGCTTTCCTTGTCGCTGGCGCACAACCAGATCAAAGATGAAGGAGCCCTGAAGCTCGCAGAGGTCAGTCTGGCTGTAGCCCTTCAAGCAGTTCAGGAGGTTCCCCTTTGGGGGAATGGGATGTGTGGGACAGGAGCCCTGATTGACAACATCAAACATCTTGCAGCCAGGGCAAGAACAGCAAGTAGGTCCAGGGAGGAAGGAATATCTCATGGTCCCAACTGAGCCTTGCCCTGCTCACTCCACAGGTTCTCGGCCCATTTGCCCTCACACACATGGAGGTGGTAGAGAGGAGGAGGCTTCTGCTGGAGAAGGAGGGCCAGGAAAGAAGTCGCTTGGTAAGCAGGAAGGAGAGAAGTGCCAGAGGAAGTGGGGGGGGGGTGGATGAGTGAGCTGCTCCAGAACCCCCCTCTCTAGGGCCTGAAAGTTTGCAGCAGAAGCTGGCTGTGCCCAGAGCTATTTGGCTTGCTTCTGCCATGGCTTCATAGAGAAACTGCCCACCAGCCCTAAATATCTGGAACTGTTTCTTCTTGTTCTTGCACTTTTTGTTGTTTATTTTAGGATGCACCACAGTTGCTTGTGTAGTGGTTTTTTAAAAAAAATTAAATTAAATTTTAAAAAGCTGTAAAACTTACCAGAAGTATGGATAGAGAGGGACCACAAATGGCTGAACCAGCGTTCAGTTTGCTAGGATGCATGTCAGTCCTTCCATTTCCAAAGCCAGGCTCCCTCTATGGCTGCACCACACATTGCAGCTCTCTCGCTGTCCCTTTCCCTCTGAGTCTCCTGCAATAAGTAACAGAGCTTTCGCAGTAGGAGACTACCCTGATCCATCTCTGCTGCCACTGGGCTGGGGAATCAGCACAGGGCCATTTCTGCCATGCTATTCTTCCACTCCTCTCTCTCAAGCCACAGAGACATGCGGAATTGAAAAGCGAACGCCCCTCGAGCCACATGAGCAGCACAACCATCGATAAGCTGCAGACAGCCAAGGCCACCAAAGCCACCACTAAGAAGAAGGAGAAGGAGAAAGAGAAAGAGAAGGAGAAGGAGAAAGAGAAAGAGAAAGTGAGAGCCCTGGAGCAAGCCAGGAGACAGTCTGAAATGAGGGGACCCTAGGAATGCTGTTTTGAAAGGCCTTGCCCTCACTGTGGTTGAGGGAGGCAGTGGGTAGGGGAGAGATGGGGTTTCCTTCTTGCCGGGAGGCTGATTCTCTTCCTGCTGTTTATCTCCCAAGGCTTCTGCCTCTCTACTTCCAGAGGCTAGGCTGGGGACAGTTGGGTGCAAGGACATTTCTGTGGTGGCACCCCATTTGCACAAATAGCATCTCAGAGCCAGGGGAAGAGCCTTTGATCCTCCCTAGCCTTGGCTGCTGCTTTTCACTTTTGCTTCCACTGACTCTTCATGTGCTTTGCTAACCTCATTTTCTGCTCTGCTGCTAATTGGTGTGGAAGCCATTTAGCCTGAAAGCCGCCTTGAGCAGGCTTCCTCAACCTCGGCCCTCCAGATGTTTTGGCCTACAACTCCCATGAACCCTAGCTAGCAGGACAAGTGGTCAGGGATGATGGGAACCGTAGTCTTAAAACATCTGGAGGGCCGAGGTTGAGGAAGCCTGCCCTTGAGGCAGGATCAAAATGAACCCATCCTCCTCCTCCTGAATGCTGCACAGTTTCCTCTGCCAGGAGCGGGCCTGCATCCCTCCCCACCCCCTGATCCTTCCCTTCTACTGTCCCAGCCTCTAAATATAACCCCCTGACAACCATCCCCTCCCCCACCCACTTCTGCCACTTTAATTAGCAAAGTGAAATATAAAACCTTTTCCACTTTCTTACTGTCTCTCATTGGTTTTGTTTACTGCTTTGTGTCACCCCCTTCTAGTTGTGGAATTCCTTTAGTAAATGAAGGATGGAGGGAGCACCAAGACTGGGTTCCCAGTCTGGGATACATCCCCTTCACCCTCCCCAGTGATTTCAGCCCTGACCCCTTCTTCTTTCCCTTCCCACCAGCGCATTTGGCTGAGGTGTGATTCTGGATGTGGGGTTGGATTTGAATAGGGTTGCCATATTTCAAAAAGTAAAAACCAGGACACCCCGAACTTTCTTTCTTTTTAGGAAAACCCGAAATTTTTAAAGCATTTTTTTCCAAAAGCGCTTCTTTGATTGACTTGCCTAAGATCCAAGACAAAGTGGAAATTCCCCCAAGGAGTCAATTCTGCCTTTGAAATCCCAGTAATAGCTGGGAAAATCCAGACAAATGGCAGCCCTAGATTTGAACCCTTTTTAGAGGGGTGGGGGAAGGGACTACGCACTACTTATTTATAAAAAACAACAACACCCAAACTTCCCTTCTTTTTAGGAACCTCCTAAGAAGGACGACAAGGGCCAGGCCAGTGCAGCAACAGCTGCAGCAGCAACACCAGGAGCTCAGTCCAAGAAGGAAGACTCCAAGCAGGCCAAGAAAGGTGCCCTGAAAGCCCCCTCCCTATGGACTGTTTTCAGGGGCCTCGCAAGGGCTGCTTGACCACAGCCTTCTTGATTCCCCCCCCCCACAGTGGTCCCTCCTGCCGAACAGAAAGCCGCCCGTGGCAAAGGAGCAAAATCAGGCACCAAAGACAAACGGGCTCAAGTCATAGAAGTGGAGGTGAGGCTCATTCAAGCATCGTCCAACTCGGCTCTTGACCTGGCTTAGTTCTTCAAGGAGGAAACTGGTAGCCCCAGCCTCTCACCCTTCCTTGACACCAAGCGGCCAAACCTCAAGGCAAAGATCCTTCACCTCCTCCTTCAGACAGGGACCATCTGTGGCCCTCCAGATTGTGTGTTTAGAGCCCAAGAGCAATAATGGCCAGTAGCCAGGGGTGGTGGTAGTTTCTTCCCTGCCCCATCCACACACCACCCCTTCCAGCCTCACATGCCCACACATTGAGAGTGTGTAGGAGAGGGCTGGGAAACATCTATAGCCTTCCCAGTGTTGCTGGACTGTAGCTCCCATCATCATTATCCTTGACTGTTGGCCATGCCAGTTCCTGCCAGGGAGCATAGACGACCCCCCCCCCAACCTTACTCTAGAGTCAAGGACTTCAGCAAGCTGTTGAATGGCTGCCATCTTTCCTACATGGTGCCTTCGCCTCACCAGCCTTTCTGCTTTCTTGGGCAGGTGATAGAGCCCACTGAGATGTTGAATCCACTGCTGGAGCCAGCAGAGCACAGGGATGGGCAAGTCTTCCTGCCAGGCAACCGGGTCCTCATCTACTTGAACCTCATCCGTACGTCTCCCCTGGAGCAGCAGGGCTGGGCTGGGCCAGACGGGGAGAAGAGGGTGACTTGCCTAGCGGCTTTTTGTTGGGAGACAAGGCCTTTCCTGGGGCTCCTGGCCGGCTGACCCAGCCGCTGTTGTTTCCTGATTTGTAGATGGCTCTCGGCAGAGCCAAGTGCTTGGTCAGCTGTGCCGGCTCCATTCAGTTCCAAAGATGGGCTAGGAGAGGGTGGGGATGGGAGCAAGCACCCTCCGAAGTGGGAGGGAGATCCTGAGCTTAGTTCAGGGGTCAGCAAACTTTTTCCGCAGGGGGCCGGTCCACTGTCCCTCAGACCTTGGGGGGGGCACTCCCCCCCACTGACTCTCCCTTCCCTTCTCCAAAGCACCAGACG
Organism: Lacerta agilis; assembly: GCF_009819535.1. Lineage (NCBI taxonomy): Eukaryota > Metazoa > Chordata > Lepidosauria > Squamata > Lacertidae > Lacerta > Lacerta agilis. The sequence continues at coordinate 28,766,047 of NC_046328.1, read as the reverse complement.
AGCCCCGGTGGCTGCTTACCTGTGCCTTGCGAGCAGCAGGGTGGCGGAGGGACAATGAGCAGCGCGAAAGGGCTGGCTCCGGAGAGGGGCTCCTTAAAATGGCGCTCAGCCAACCGCGCCTTAACAAAGCCCAGCCCCCTTCCTCCTCTAGGCAGGGCAGGGAGAAGCCAGCAGAAGGGAGGGAGGAGGTGCCGCCGCAGTGTGTGTGTGTGGAGGGGGGGAACAGAGCCGTCTTAAGGGGATCTGCCGCCCTGGCGCGGCTATCCCTCCGGCGCCCCCGCCATGCCGCCTCTCCGCCGCCTCCCTCCCGCGCTTGCCGCCCCTTGGGAGGGGGGTGGGCGAGCGGGGGGTGAGGGGCGTGGCGCTGGAGCGGCGCGGGGCTCTGCGCGCCCTTCCAGCGCTTCCAGGATGGGAGGCGAGGGCAGCCGGCTCGCGCTCCGCGCGCAGCTGGACGGCGCGGCGCTGCTGGGCAGCTCGCGCTGCATTGGGCGGGCGGCCGGCTGCGCGCGGGACCGCGAGCCGGCCGCCCTCGCCTCCCAGAGCCCCAGCTGGAGTGCTGGAAGGTCCCGCAAAGCCCCGCGCCGCTCCAGCGCTCCAGCTGGGGCTCTGGGAGGCGAGGGCGGCCGGCTTACAGCCCGCCTGCCCGTGGGGGCGGGGGCGGGTTGGGGAGGAGGAGCCCGGTATGCCGGCGGGCTCGCGGGGGTGCCCCTGGGGCGCCCAGCGCCCTGGCGCACCGCGCCACCGGCTTCTATGGATGAGACGGCTCTGGGGGGGAATTTCGCAGCCCGAATGATCAGAATCCACACGCCGATTCTTGGACCGTCTGCGGGCCGGATCCAGAAGGCAATTGGGCCAGATCCGGTCCACGGGCCTTAGTTCTCTTCTTTTGCCTTGTGCCCAAACTCAGGTAACCAAATCACAGAGAAGGGCTTGCAGGCCTTTCTGGTCGCTTTGGAACAGCAGAGTGTTAAGATGGCTCCTGGAGGCAAAGGGCCGATGGGCCTCCTGCGGCTGTCACTGGCGGTGAGTTTGGGGATGTGGATGGGGAGAACAGCTGACCATTTGGAGCCTGGTTCTCTTTCCATCTGAAACTTGCACCCGCCCTCCTTTATGGAATTGAGGATGAGCTGGGGAGCCTTATTGGTACCACAAGCTTTGCAGGTACCTGTCTCCCTCAATCCCTCACCTGGATCATTTAAAACTGTTTCAGAAAAACAACTATCCAGTGGACAGCAAGACCTATGCCAGGATCCAAGAGCTCATGTGGACACGTGACCCCGTTCCCAGGTCAGGGACAGCGGCCAGGCTGGCAGAGGATGAGATTGGGGCGGCGTAGAGCTTTAGCTGGAGAGCACACAAAAAATCCAGGATGATCCTGCTGGCCTCTTCACAGCGCTCCTTGGATTCAAGCATCACTCGTCATTTGAACACAGGGAGAGGGATGAAACTGCTTCCCACCCCAATTCAAGAGAAGTGAAAATAAACCTGATGCTCACCTCCTTACTTAAGGGTGCAGGATCCTGTACTAATTCAGGGGAAGGAGTCACTGTGGATGAGAGGCAGAGAACTGACTTAATGGGACTGCCAAGTCAGAGGGTCATAGCAATATTTATCCTGCTGATAATGGAATTGGAGAACTCCAAATCCACCATCCCTGCCTGATAATATGCATAAAATCCAGGTTATGGAGTAAAAAAGAGGCCTCACCTAGGTTGAGAACAGCTGGACTTGGGGACATCTAGGAGAGACCCCCTCCCCCAAAGATCATTGCTTTCTTGTGGCAGGATGGGGCCATCCCTGGGGTGTGGGGATATGGCATGGCCACTAAGACCATGGTAAAAATTCCCACCCCAACCTGCTGCACCCCATCCAACACACTCCACTCATGATGTTTCCCCCCTCGCTTGCTCACACACAATGGACACAATGTGACCCCCCAAAGCCCCCTCTCCCTTTGGGAAAGGGGAGGCTCTTGGAAGAGAACTGCCCCTTAGAGGAGTTTGCTACAAAGAGGTTCACCTTCCCCTGTTGGCGAGACCCATCCAGCCCTCACTTCCCTCTACAGCAGGGGTCAGCAAACCTTTTCAGCAGGGGGCCGGTCCACTGTCCCTCAGACCTTGTGGGGGGCCAGACTATATTTTGGGGAAAAAAATATGAACGAATTCCTATGCCCCACAAATAACCCAGAGATGCATTTTAAATAAAAGCCCACATTCTACTCATGTAAAAACACGCTGATTCCTGGACCATCCGCGGGCCAGATTTAGAAGGCGATTGGGTCGCATCCGGCCCCCAAGCCTTAGTTTGGGGACCCCTGCTCTACAGCATGTTTAGAAACCGCTTTCTTGACTGTTGCACTCCCTATTAGTGCGCTAAAGCTTGGGGGTTTGAGACCCATCAGCTACCTTTGCCTTGTTTAGCCAGACAGTGGAAGCTGTTTCCCGGGTTGTGGATCCTGTCGCCTGCAGACATCTAGAAGCCACAGGGGAGAGCTGAGTGCAGGGTGCGGACCAAAGGTGGACAGACTATCCCAGAAAGAACACAGTGTGTTCTCCACCAGAGTGAATGGTGAGCAGTGATTGGCTGAGAGTTTGAAGAGTGGTTTGAATGCTGGGAGGGAGTCGGTTGAGAGTCAGTTAGAGCCTGGAGATCAGAGAGGGAAGAGCTGGGGGTGGATGTGAAGCAGGGTTGGTTAGATGAGTGGCATAAGAACAGAATAATAGCCATGGTTGGAACTGTAATAAAGGGACAGATAAGATACTGGGACATTTGAAACCATACACTTATGTACTCAAGAGGCATCTTGAAGTCCTCATTCAGCGTTCTTTCATAAATGAGTCGTATTCTGTCACATGCCTCTTCCTTGGCTACGTAAGGGTTGTTGACTTGTTCAGATAAAAAAAAAATCTATGGTGGCAGTGCGGATCAAGGGGGTGTTTAGTAGAATACACAGAAAAGGCCCAGTTCACCTTAATAAAAGTGAAAAGGTGGCACAGTGCCAGAGCACCGCAGAGCAAGGAGGGTTGGTACAACACCAGCCCGCTGCTTCCCCTGCAGTCTTGCAGGAAAGGAAGTTCATTTGGAAGAGGGGCGGTGGCACCCCCAGATCTCCCCCTGCCGGGCCTGTGGCAAGCGATCATGGTAGCTAGCAGCTTCATTTCCCAAAGAGATGCCAACACCACACCTGCTTCCCACAAGTTGATCAAACTTGGGCATTAATTTATGACAAAAGGAAAAGGCTACACAGTCAGGAGAGCAAATTAATTAATGAATGAATTAAAACCCTATACCATTGAAAGGAAGAAAATGACCATTGGCTTTTAGCAGATCGAACAGCAGAAAAGTGCACATGCGTACCCAGCAGCTGGTAAAGTTTCTTCCACTTTGTTGGCATCCCCCTGCAAATGAGCTCCCTCCCCGCACAGACCCAGGCTCCTTTACCCTTGGAATGACCTTCCAAAGGCCAGTAGTAAAAAGCAGGATAAAGCACACAAAACAAGGCTCAAAAGGAAGGTGGACAGTGCCACCTCATGGTCACCCAGCACCTTTATTCCTGGACTGAGCTGTGCATGCTCACTCAAAAGAGCCAGCATGATGTAGTGGTTAAGAGCAGTAGACTCGTAATCTGGTGACCTGGGTTCATGTCTCCGCTCCTCCACATGCAGCTGTTGGGTGACCTTGGGCTAGTCACGCTTCTCTGAAGTCTCTCAGCCCCACTCACCTCACAGAGTGTTTGTTGTGGGGGAGGAAGGGAAAGGAGAATGTTAGCCGCTTTGAGACTCGTTCAGGTAGCGATAAAGCGGGATATCAAATCCAAACTCTTCTTCTTCTCATTGCACACACAAGTGCACACGCATACACACACACACACACACACACACACACACACACACACTACAATCTCATTGGAGAAATGGAATCTTACAAAAAACAGCTCTTTATTGCAACTTCCAGTAGCTTGGGAGTGCTCCTGGATCCGACAGTGTCACTTGAGGCTCAGGTAGCCTCAGAGGCTCAAGGGACTGTTTCCAAACTATGGCTGGTTCCTGTGACTTGGCCACAGGACTCCATGCTCTGATAACTTCCAGGATGGATTTACTGTAATGTGCTGTGCATGGGACTGCCCTTGAAGACACTTCAGACTGTGCCCAGGGATGTTTTGCTATTGGAGGCAAACCCTCCTGTGCCAGCCCCACCTCGGCCCTCACCACTGCCAGGCGATCACTGTTGCCAGCAGTTTTCCACCTCCTGTTCCTTGACCCTGAAGGTACACCCATGAATGGCAGCGCACTCCTCCACTTGCCCCTGAGCTACCCCCAAAAAAGTTGAGCAGGACAAAGATGGCAGCAAGTAGAGGAGCACGCCGCTAGGGTCGAGGAGGAGGCGGTAAGCACCTGGCAGTGGTGTGATGGGTCAGTGCATCTGGCTGTTAACCAGAAGGTTAGTAGTTTGAGCCCACCCAGGGATGGCTGTGGGCAAGATTCCTGCTTTGCAGGGGGTTGGACTAGATGACCCTCAGGGTCCCTTCCAACTCTACAATTCTATGATTCTGTGCTGCCTTATACCAAGTCTGACCCTTGGTCCATCCTGCTCCCGTGGCTTGCAGCGTTTCAGACAGGGAATTGCCAGGGATTGCACCTGGGACCTGCCGCATGCACAACAGATGCTCTACCACTGAGCTGCGTCTCTTGCCCGTAGAGGAAGAGACCATATAAGTAGCAGCTTTTAGGTGGGGAGTAGGAACTACAACTCCCAGAAGTCTGTGCGGTCCGTCGTGCTCGCTGACTATTCGGACGTCAAGGGAAGGTTTCCTCCTGAGCGCCGCTCGCACTTGGGGAGCGTGTCGTTTGGGGAATTAGGGAAGGAGGCGGTGTTGAGATCCGAAGTGGAGTCGTGGGAAAGGCAGGGGAGAGGAGAGAAAACCGGGAAAGCTCCAGTTAAGTAACTAACATGGGCAAATAAGGATTTTGGAAAACAGGTACAGTAGTTTCATCGCCCCCCAGCCAAGCTACCCGTGGGGTTTCTGGATTTTTGAGTCATCATCATTATGGATGGAGAAGCACCAGGTGCTGGGGGGCATCTGCAAAATCCTCCCAGAAGAGGCAGAAAACGCGGAAACCGGAGGAGACACAGAGATCAGGTAAAAATACAATAGCCTTCCCTGCATGGGGTCCACAGGGCTTCTTCCCAGTGAGATCTTTCTTGGGAGATACCTTTTCCCTGTACTCCTTTAAAAAAATAGAATAAAAGAGCTGCTTAGAAGGGAGAATTCTAAGACTGGCAACTTCTCCTGTTTCCTTGCAACCTCTAGTGAATTTTTTGCACCTGTGCCAACTTTTTAAGAGACTTGAGCCCTGGAAAAGGAGGGTCTATAGAGGACAGGATTGGCCGCCCTGCCCTCCACCTCTCCTATAACTGCAGCCTGCAACAGTGTCTGAGGCCAACAGCATCTGCAGGGCACAGTATTGGCTACCGCTTGCCCCAGGCTAGGGCTGAGGAGACCCAGGTTCAATTCCTTCCTCAAACATGAAATTCACTGGGTGACTGGGTGTCGGGCCATTCACCTTCTCTCTCTAACTCAGTGTTTTTCAACCTTTTTTGGGCAAAGGCACACTTGTTTCATGAAAAAAATCTCGAGGCACACCACCATTAGAAAATGTTTAAAAATTTAACTCTGTGCCTATATTGACTATATATAAAGTAATTTTCCCACGGCACACCAGGCAACATCTCGCGGCACACTAGTGTGCCACGGAACAGTGGTTGAAATCACTGCTCTAACTCTCTCTCTCAGCCTATCCATCCCACTTTACTGGGTTGTTGGGGGAATCCGCACAACGTATGTTTCCTAGTGCTCTTTGCAGAAAATTGGGAGTATAAAATGTAAAAAAAAAAAAAAAGTGAATACTCGCCCTCTCACTGTTTGTCTCCAAACTTTGTTTCAGGATGCAGATGTTCGCCTCTCCAAGGCTCTTTCTTACGTGCTGCGCCATGGGGCAGAGAAGTTGGGGCTACAGATGGGGCTTGGTGAGTGTTTCTGCCCTTACATGTCTCCCCCACACCCCACAACACTGCCTGGGAAAAAGAAAAAAAACCTTCACCTGCTCCTGTTCTGCCAGCCACAAGATAGTTAAAGGCAGAGGAGCCCTGCCTAAAGGAAAAGCTGGCAACCCTCAAATGTGTCATTTTTTAAAACTAGAAGCCAATTATTGGTGGAGCAGGTCCTAAAGAAAACCTTGCCTAAAGCCCTGTCCAGATGAACCACCAACCTACTCACTAGCCCAGCAGGAATCAATTTGGGACAAACCCAGGCCCTCTGAGCAGGGAGGAAAAGCTTTGCGAGGAGTTCCCTGCAGAGCACAGGTGACTTGAGCAGTAGAGGCAAGTTGCAGGGGAAGATAATTTAATTAAATCTGGAAAGGGGAACCTGGTTCATCCCAAGGGCCGCATTTGCTTTCGGGCAGCCTTCCGAGGGCCACATACCAGTGGTGGTCAGGGCCAGAGGCACATGTGGGCGGAGCAATAAATGTACATTTTGCACTTGTACACGGAGGCATTATCAGAGTTCAAGGACACATTTCAGTCAGCCCCAAACAGAGAGAGGCGGGGGTGGTCTGGGGAGAGTTCTGAGGGCCAGATAGAAGGACCTGCAGGGCCACATTCAGGCCCTGGGCCTGAGGTTACCCACTCCTGAATTAAACTTTTTTAGATGGATTTACCTTTGGTTTCTCAAGCTGCTCTAGCATTTGGCATCGCCCTGAATTAAAATTGCACCTGTTGTTCCATTATGCTCCAATTCTCACTATTAACGTTGTGGGGGATGCTTTTTAAAAGCTTTGTACATTTTTAGCCATGCTTTTCTCATCTCAGTCCTGCTAGCTGGCTTGGCAGTGCTGCCAAAGAAGGGAGTTCTTAAACGTTTTTGTTCTTCCCAAACTGCAGATGGCTTTGTGGATGTGGCAGAGGTTCTTCATCTGCCCCAGTTTAAGGCTTGGACTCTGGAAGATGTGCAGCACGTTGTGGAGACAAATGAAAAGCAGCGCTTTGCTCTACGCCCCCACCCTTCCAGTGGGCAGCTCCAGATCCGTGCCAATCAAGGGCACTCGCTGCAGGTGGGGGAAAGGGAGGAACGAAAACGGGAATGAGCTCCAATTCCATGCTAAATGCCAATGTGGTATTAGCCTGAGTTTCTAGCCCTTATGAGTTGTGGAGTGGGGAACCTTGGGCCTTCCAGTCCTCTGTATCTGGCCCTTGAAACTTTTGACCCTTGAAATAATTTTTGAATGTTTTTGCCTGATTGGAATGTGCCTGTGAACTCTTGAGACCCTGAATATAGAGGGGTGCTTGTGAGTGTGCATAGGAACTAGCCTACTATGCCAGGATATAATTTATATTTGTTGCTCTGCTCACTTTGACCTCTAACCCAGCCCATCACTGGCATGTGCCCCCCCCCCAGAAGGTTGCCCCAAAAGGAATGTGGCCCTTGGGCTGAAAAGCTCCCCCCCAGCCCCCTCCTTATGGCAGCAAACTTGAAAGTATGTGGGCTCTCTCAGGTGAAACCTCAGAAACTGACCATTAATGTTGCATGAACACACCAGGTGTCTGAACTGGAGTTGATCCCACTGCTGGACCCACTGGATTTCCCAGAGGTTGTGGCCCATGGCACCTATCTGCGCCACTGGCCAGGAATTCGCCGCAGCGGCCTCTCGCGGATGGGAAGGACACACATCCATTTAGCACCAGGGTTGCCGGGGGATGGAGCTGTCCAGAGTGGTGAGCATACCGTTCTTCGAGTTGCAAATCTGTGGCCTGCAGTGCTCCAACTCCCACCCCAAAGTAGAGAAAGAAAAACACCTGCCTGTGAATTGAGATTTTTGCCTAAGGACCTTCTCTGGCCGGTCAGGTTGGGGGACTTCTCTGCCCAGGAAGCTCTCTTAAACCACATCAGACCATTGGTCAATCCGGAGCAATATTATCTAACCAGCAGTGGGGAAGCTCTGACCCATGAGCCTCATCAAGTCTGCCAGGCCTCTGGATTTGGCCTGCATCCTAGAACCCATCTGTACTATACATTTAAAGCAGCGCTGCACCGCTTTCAACAGTCACGGCTTCTCCCAAAGAATTCTGGGAGACGTGGTTTGTTATAGCTGTTGCACACTGCTAGAAGACCCCATTCCCCTCACAGAGCTCCATTTCCCAGAGCCCCCCAGGAGAAGAGACTGATTGTTCAACCATTCTGAGAATTGTAGCTCTGCGGCAAAGATCAGAAAAAGAGGGAGTGGATGACAGAGGCCCTTAAATGTGTTGTTTTTCCTTTCTAGGAATGAGAAGCAACTGTGACATGGCTATTGTCATTGATGTCGCCAGAGCTCTGGCAGGTAAGTGGAAAGGAACTAGAGACCGTGTGGGTTGTGAGCAGTGTCTCCCTTTGGTGCTAGACTCCCAGCTCCAAGCATCCCTGCCCGTTGGCCATCCTGGCTGGGGCTGATGGGAGTTGGAGAGCTGCAGACTCCCCAAACTCTACTGTAGGTCAAAGGAGGACTAGGACAAGCAAACCTCTAACACAATCCCCCACCCCTTTGCTTGCCACCTGCTCCAAAGGAGGGTTTTGTAATGGGGCTGGCACCATAGGGCAGCTCCCTGGGAGGGACCACTGCTGACCTCACACAGAGACCCAGTGGGCACCCTCCTCCTCAGACAAACACTGTCCCTTCAGAGAAGCAATTGGTTAATTGAAATTCCCCATAACCCCATAGTCTGCTCCCATGCTGGCTGTTCTTATCATAACACCTTGTTGTTAAGAAACGGGACTGGATTGTTGAAGGGTGTCCCACTGGAGCCAGGGGCACTGGGAGACTGATCTCACTGCTTCCTAGGATGAATGACATGGGAAGGGGGAGACCAACCTGGCTGCCACCCATCATACAGCAAAAGTGTAGCTGCAGGGAGTCTGCTTCTTCCCCTCCCTGCCAGAAAGAACTCTTGTAAGAATGTTGTGATTCAGAACTAGCACCCGATTTTGCTCTTCTCCTCCTCCCTCCCAATTGTTTTTCCTTTGGTGTTGTGCCTTTTAGGTAGTCCTTGCCCTCAGGCTTACAATCTCGCTGTTTATCATTGTAAGCATGTTTGCTGCTGCTCTGGGCGCCGTATTTTTAATCCAAAGAGTGGTGTAAAACTACCTTGAATAAATAAATGGAATCCAAGCACCCTGAATTCTAGGGGCCCTTCCTCCCAGCCAGCAAAGCCCTCTCAGGAACAGACTCTCCAAAGTTGCCTGTCATTCATCTCGCACCATGCTATAGGGCAGGGTGAGGAAGTGGCTCTGGGCTTAACTGCCTCTCACCTGTGAAATGCCTCCTCTGCAGATGGAATCACATTTTACCGCTCGGCTAATGAAGTGATCCTCACGCCTGGCGATGCCGATGGGCTGCTGCTCCCCTGCTACTTCAAGGAGGTCCTACAGCTCAAGCCTAGGCGTGAGTCGGGCAGCCTGCCTCTTGCCACTCGGGCCCGGGAGTGAGTTGGGCAGCTTGTCAGTCATGCTGCTGCAAGACCCAGAACTTTTGAAACAAAATAAAAAATATAAAAAATCTTTCCAGTAGCACCTTAGAGACCAACTAAGTTTGTTCTTGCACACGAAAGCTCATACCAATAACCAACTTGGTTGGTTTCTAAGGTGCTACTGGAAGGATTTTTTTTTTATTTTTTATTTTGTTTCGACTACGGCAGACCAACACGGCTACCTACCTGTAACCAGAACTTTTGAGGCGTTTTGGGTTGGCTTGTGGGAGAAGGAATGGATTTTATACAAGTCCCGTGAAGAACTTAGTTGCAGCTGCGTTGAATTAGCACTTCAAGGTCTAGCTTGCTCTAACCCACAAGGCCTGCAGTGCTGCCTTTCTGGGCTGAGATCACAACCAGAGCCCCCCACATGTTGTTCTCTAAACCCACAACCCTCGCCAATCCAAACCTCCCTGGAAGCCCTGGCAATCGCAAGTGCATGAAGACCTGACTGCACTTACTCATTGGTACAAGAAATGACTTACTTACAGGTTATTGCTTATTATTGTTTTATTCTTCGTTACTAGGGGCTCTGCCACTGCTCGGGTTGCCTAGCAACCCTACCTCACCACCATCTCATAGACCTTGCCAAAGCCTCACCCCCACCCCCTAGCACTAACCCATTAAGCCAGGGGTGGGGAATCTTTTTGGCTCTATGGGGTTCCATTGACAAGAGGGTGCAGCAACCCACGTGTCTGTTGCATGACATAGTTGCTATCTCACACGATTGACAAGGGGGTTGCCCTGTCCATCTGTCAAAATTCCAAATTGCTTTCTCCCTCCCTGCGCTCTGCTGAGGTGGGCAGTGGCAGCATCAGAGTAGGGTGGTTGCTGAGGAGCCGCTGTGGCCGGTTGTGACTGTTCTGCCGCAGCTTGTTTGGGCCTCCAATGCAGCTGCAATGGGCCAGCAGCTCTCGGAAGGCTAGCATCACGCTGTAGTCTACAGCGCCACCTGCTGGCAGCCAAGCAAACAACTGCATGACAACAACCCTAAGCAAATACAAAATTGGAGAAGATTCCCACCCTTCCTCAAGTAGTTCAGGGCAGCATGCAGAGTTCTCTCTCCTCGCCCACTTTTGTCTTCACTATCTTGTGACATAGGTCAGAGTCAGAGAGAGAGAGAGAGAGAGAGAGAGAGAACACAAATGAACATGACTGGCCAAAAATCTCCCAGTGAGCTTCATGGCTGGGATTGAATCTGGATGTCCCTAGCACTATAGCTACTAAGCCCCATTGCCTTTGTACATCCTCAGGAACACTTTTGTTTCATGTTCCTTCAACATGCCTTGCAACTAAAAATCAGGAGTGGAGGCTGCAATCTGCATACTGGGGCTCAAGGTTTTTATGGGGAGTCACACAATGCGCTTTTTTGTCCCCCAGGGTGTCTGTTGTCCCTCAACTGTCCTGGTCCTGAGCCACTGGATGCATCTACCTCTACGTAATTTATGTCACCTACATTCATTTCAATGTAAAGGCCTTATCCAAACGCTTAAAAAAAAAGCAACTGATTACATATCGTTTGAAGTGATGATGTGAACAAAATACCGATTGTATTCGCTCGACTGATTTCCATGCCAGACCACAGACGAACTGCAGCAATTTCTGCTTTTCTGTTTCCATTGTAATTTCTCTTTTCCTCGTTGGGATTTTTGTTTTGTTTGTTTTTTGTTCTTTTGGCTTTTCTCCAGCCTGCTGCCACCTCTCCATTTATGTCTGGGTGGTGCTGTTTTGGCAGCATAAGCATCGGTACTCATATCTGAACACTGAGAGCAGAAGGAATTATTCTCATCATCCACCTGGAAAGCGAGAAGCAGAACAAAACAAAAGAGAAAACCAAGGATAGACTACCCACAAATGAGGCAGATATTGTTTTTCAGGTGAACAGTGAGATGATATGTTTATTTCACAGAGACAAAAAAAGTCATTGTGAGAAAATGTGGGGAAAGGACAATGAGAAGCATTTCCAAGTATGTATTTATTTATATATTTTTATAGCTCCTTGGGATAGATAATGAAAATAAAGAAAGCAAATCCCCCAGCAAAATAAACAACAATATAATTTTGTGACATCAAAATATCCTTAAATGCCCCCCCCTGCAACAATTGCTGACTTAACATTGAGCACGCACACACACACCGAGTGAACTGAAGGACTAGGAAGGTTCTGCAGGCTATAGTCATCCTAAGATAATGCAAAAGGGCAGAGAATGGATTTGGAGTGCGAAGGCTGGTTCCAGGAATTTGTGCACACACACACCCAAGAAAAAGGCATGGCAAGACATCCCTCCCTCTCTACCACAAGCACACCAATTGCCACACTCCTTAGAATACAATTCCTGCAGATCTCTGCTTCTATGCTGCTATTGGGAAATATTTCTTATGCCCAGTAAGTATTCCCAAGCCCTTATAGGGCACAATTGACCCCGGTTAAGAGTCTCTGCTCAGACGCCTCCACAAAGAGACCGGCCTATTGTGCGTGGTTTCTGGGGGAGCCTTAGGGTGTGGAAGAAGGTCAGAGAGCTTCATGGCCTCCTGTCAGCTTGTGGAAGAGTTCTTCATCCAGCGTCTGGCTCCTGTCATTTGCGCGGGTGGACAAGAAGATGTACCCACCAATGTACTCGTGCACGATCTTGCAGCCAGCAGAAATGCAGCTGAAGGCCACGTTGATGTGCTCATCAAACTCTATGGCCACCTGCGGAAAGAAGGTTAAAAGCTGAGCTTGCGGACGTCTCTGGGTAGTCACCTATGGTGCATCTAAATCTTGTACAGGCGAATAAGCAAGAAAGATTAAAGGGTTCTTCTCTTTAGGCCCAAACTGCAAGGGGGGCGGGGGGGGAGACTTGTCCTTTTACTTGCGCATTTGTGTCAATCAAATATAATGCAAGCATAGCCAAAGTGGTGCCCACCAATGTTGCTCAACTTGCAACTTCCATCATCCACAGACAATGGTCGGGGACGATGGAACATGGAGGCAGGGGCAGCCTGTCCTGTTTTGCCACTTAAGGAGAAATGGGAAGGGCTGTGCGGTCTCCCGCACTGCCTGCCCTGTCGCCTCCACTGCTACTTTGTTAGTAAGAGTCAGGGACTTGCTACGAGAAATGCATATTCAGAGAACTCAAATCCCAAGCTCCCCACCCCACCGCTGACCTGCCGGATATCCCAGTTGACGTTCCACTGGCGCATATTGCTGAACCGCCAGGTCTTCACCACATCTCCAACGGCCAGGTCAATGCGGATCAAGCGGTTGTTGGCGATGCCCAAGATTTCGTCCTTCCGGCTGCCCTTGAACCTGCACACAAAGATGGCAAGGCTCTGAGTTTTTGCTTGCATTTATAAGGTTCCTCTACTTCTAACCTAGAGGGTGCGCAGTGCATGATTGAAGAGCTAAAGGCTGCATCATCACCGTCACTGCAGGGGGGGTGGGGTGGGAGCTGCTACAAATTTAATAAATAGAGCCCTGGTTGCCTCTAAGAGCTACTATAGCCCCCTTCTCTACATTTTCAACCTTTAGTTTAAAAAGGAAAGCAAATGGCTAGTCCTCATGTTTTCAGTACAGGCAACTCCTCATTTATGCGGGGGTTGTGCTTCTAGGCACTGTGTGCATCGGCGGGACACAGGTAAGCCTGTCCCCTGTTATGCCACACACACCCCTTTCTAGTGCCCAAAACCGCACATGCCAGCAATTGTGCGCATGTTGAATGTGCGCAAATGGGGAGTTGCCTGTAATAGAAGCATTGCAGGTATGCAGTGTTGATACCTACTAGCCCAATAGGAAGGAACCTGCAGTTCGTTGGGGGAATGAATGCAAAAGTTCAGGGGTGATAAGGGTTTGACCTTTTTTGTGATTTTTGAAAATAACAGCAACGAAGTTTTGCACTATGAAAAAGTTAATACATTAAATAAAGTAAGGGCTGGACATCCCTATACATTTTATAGTAAACCACTTTGAGGTTTTCTACAATCAAATGGTACATAAATTGCATGAATTAAATTTAAAAAAATGGTGTGGCATTACAAAGACTAAAATTTATAGTGGCATAAGCTTTGGTAGGCTAGAGTCCCCTTCATCAGAGGCAGTTAAGCCACAAAAGTTTATGCAGCAATACATTTGTTAGACTCTAAGGTGCCACAAAATACTTTGTTGGGTTTGCTGCAATATAAGCCGAGCTACACCTCCAGAATTTTTTTATCCCAAATTATAAATCATTTATCCAGCTTAACATTCTAAAGACATGATCCAGCCATGAGTTGAGCAATTTTTAACTCAATGAGAGAGAGTTATCCAAAGCAATTCCTATTCAGGAGAGAAGGGGAAGATAGCAGCAGGCGACTTTGCCTAGCGATGGGTTGTATCTAAGCACAGTCCTACTCAGAGTAGACCCACTGAAATTAATTGGCTTCATTATTTTCAATAGGTCTGCTCTCAGTAGAATTTACAGTGGTACCTCTGGTTACGTTCTTAATTCATTCCGGAGGTCCGTTCTTAACCTGAAATTGTTCTTAACCTGAAGCGCCACTTTAGCTAATGGGGCCTCCCGCTGCTGCTGCGCCGCCAGAGCACAATTTCTGTTCTTATCCTGAAGCAAAGTTCTTAACCTGAAGTGTTATTTCTGTGTTAGCGGAGTATGTAACATGAAGCATATGTAACCCAAGGTACCACTGTAGTTTGATACAACCCGGTGTGTTTTAACATGGATTTTAAATCTGCATTTGGTTGACCTTGATCATTATTTTTAAAAAAACAACTTTAAAAAGAACCAACACTGGTTGCTCTGATGCTGAGTCCAACATCCTGTCTTCCACAGTGGCCAACCAGATGCCTCCAGCCAGCCATGATGGCAGTGGTTCACTCCTTTCATTGCTCCTCAGCAGCAACTGATATTCAGTGATATACTGCTTCTGAATCTGGAAGTTCCATTTTGCCATAATGACCAACAGCCCTTGATAGGTCTCCGTGGATTTTTCACATGTCTTCTTAGATGATTTTAACACAGCGGCTGTCACCCTGTCAGACCAAAAGGCCCATCTAGTCCAGCATCCTGTTCTCACAGTGACCAGCCAATGTCTGGGGAGCCTGCAAGCAGGACCTGAATGCAAGAGCAACTCTCCTAATCCCCGCTGCCAATCTGTTATTCTCAGCAATTGGTATTCAGAGGTAAACTGCCTCTCACTCTGGAGGTAGAACATAGCTATGTTCTATGCATCAGATGAAGGACTCCCTCTTGTCTGCCTTCTCTGGTTGCCCCCAAATTCTACCATTAATAATAATCATTTTTTATTTATACCCCACCCTTCCCGGTTCAGAAACCGGGTATGTGGGGTGTGTGTGCTACACATCAGTTTATTTCAAACACATATCATGAGAAACGGAGGAGGAAAGACATCTTCAGACATGCAAATAACTTCCAGAAGTTGGCTTTCAGAATAGAATAAAATAAAATAAAATAAATAACGCTGAAAGTTTTTTTTTCATTCGTGCTGTAGACATCAGCAGCAGTTCATGAAAAGGTACTTCAGTTCCCCACAAATGGTTTTCAGGGAAGTTCAGCAGTTTCTTTACCTGACTACAAAATAAGAGATGCCAAAATCGGGGAGCGACTGCCAAACTTGAATAAACTTCATCTTGGCATCCGGGAGCGACAGCTGGGCCACGTTCTGGTAGGCCTCCAAGATGCGAGGGGTTAACTGTGAGAGTTGCAAAGGGAGAGATTAGTGCAAACCTCCTCCTTAACCTCACAACCATCATGGAATTTTTTTTAAAAAAAAAATTGGCCACATATCTCAGGAGGTTTGCAAATGCATAGTGAATAAACAAAGCAGCTTTGAAAAACCTACGATAGATTTTATGTGTATTTTTTTTAATTGGTTTGATGTTTGTGAACTGCTTAGAAGCTACTTTGGCAACAGAGGTATATAATAAAGGTAAAGGAACACCTGACCACTAGGTCCAGTCACGGACGACTCTGGGGTTGCGGCGCTCCTCTCGCTTTACTGGCCGAGGGAGCCGGCGTACAGCTTCCGGCTCATGTGGCCAGCATGACTAAGCTGCTTCTGGTGAACTAGAACAGCGCACGGAAACGCCGTTTACCTTCCCGCCGGAGTGGTACCTATTTATCTACTTGCACTTTGACGTGCTTTCGAACTGCTAGGTTGGCAGGAGCAGGGACCGAGCAACGGGAGCTCACCCCATTGCGGGGATTTGAACCGCCAACCTTCTGATCGTGATGGGAGTTGTAGTCCAATGAAATCTATAGGGCCAAAAGTTCCCCACTCCAAAACTATAGGAATGCCCCATGTTAAGACTTCAATGGATCTGATCTGTAGATTGACTTTTTCTCCTGGCAACTGCTCCCAAAGCAATCAATCAGTGGTCAGGGTGGTGTGGGGGCAGTTGGGGCTGCGCGGCCCGAAATTACCTGCTTCGGTTTGAATTTCTTCTGGTAGCGAGGGGACACAAGCCACTGGGCTCCCTCGGCCTGCTGGGCAAGGCGGGCATCCGGGTTGGTTTGCTGCAGCTTCAGAAAGGACAGGATGTTCTCCACTTCAGCCTGGTAGGATGAGTCTGCCATGGTCTTCCCCTTCGCTGCCAACCTACAACCCGCCATCCAGCGGGCATATTGCTGCTCCTGGTGAGGGAGAGGAGGGAGATTTTTGCCTTACACTGAGTTCGCTCTAGCTACACCTGCAACAGCCCCTCACCCATCCTTATGCAAGGCTGTTTGGAAGAAGTCAACTGGGATGGAGAGAGGTCCGAGGTCCAGGCTTTGTGTGGGGCATTCTTTGTACTCAGCCTGGAAACTGCAGTTAGTGCAGAATACTGCAGCACAGAATATTGAGAAAACCAAGACCCTGGCCGCGTTCTCGACATACATTTAAAGCGCTATGATACCACTGTAAATAGCCATGGCTCCCCCCCCCCCAAAAAAATTCTGTAGTTTGTTAAGGGTGCTGAGTGTTGTTAAGAGACTCCTGTTTCGCCTCAAAGAGCTGTTATTTCTTTATTGCTTTATCAAGTTTGTTAGGTTTATAGACTGACCTTCAACAACAACAAAAAAAAATCTCAGGGTGGTTCAGAAAACCCACTTCCAGAGTTCCCTGGGAAGAGGGACTGATTGTTAAACCACTGGGAAATGTAAGCTCTGGGAGGGGAACAGCGGCCCACCTGTCAGGGATGCTGTGCTGCAGTTGCACTGATGTTAGACTAGATGTCTTTCAAGGCTCCTTCCAATATAGGGTTGCCATAGTTCAAAAAGTAAAAACCAGGACGCCCCAAAAAGTTTTTGAGCTTTCTTTTTAGGAAGACCCCAAGATTGTTGACATACGGCAGCCCTGAACTGTGGTTCTAAACCTGGCTTCCCCTCCACCCCACTCACATCCGAACATCGCAAGTGTACTTCGCTCATCCCGTCGGGGGAAGGTACCAAGAGCTTGATGCAAAATTTCTGGCCAGAGATGTTGACGTCCGGCACCACCTCACAGCCTGGAGTGGGGCAGAAACAGGGTTAGGAACAGTTAGAAGCTGGACATACAAAGCTGCCTCATGCAGAGAATTGGGACCACTGGTCTATCTATCCCCACACTGTCTATTCCAACTGGCAGGAACTCTCCAGGATCTCTGGAGGGCAGAGTGGTATTGGTGGGGTCCTACCCAGATCTGTTTACCTGGAAATGCCTGAACCTGGGACCTCACAAAGCAGACACTCTTGTCACAGAGCTGCACTTTCTCTTTGAGGAAAAGGGCTGGAGGCTCAGGGATAGAGCAATTTTTTTTGCAGAAGGACTCAGGTTCAATTCCTGACAACTCCAGATAGTTCTGACAGGGACTCTTGGTCTGAAACCCTCAAGAGCTTCGGCCAGTCAGCGTAGATGATACTAAACTGGAGGGACCCAACTGTCTGATGCAGTATAAGGCAGATTTCATATAAAGTGGTACCTTGGTTTACGAACTTAATTCGTTCCGGAAGTCCGTTCTTAAACCAAGGCGTGCTTTCCCATAGCAGCGGGGGACTCAATTTACAAATGGAACACACTCAACGTGTTCTGCTTCCAAGGCAAAGTTCACAAACCAAAACACCTACCTCCGGGTTTGCAGCGTTCTTAATCCAAGTTGTTCATAAACTAAGCTGTTCTTAAACCAAGGTACCACTGTACTCATATTTGGAGACAATGTCCTTAAGAAATCAGGAATCTGCCTTTTACTGGCCCACCTAAGCTCAGTACGGTCTACACTGGCTGGCAGTGGCTTTCCAAGGTTTCAGGGAGGGAGTCTCTCCCAGCAATGGAACTTGGGAAGTTCTGCAAGCAAAGCACATGCTCCATCCTTTGTAGGCCGTACTAATGCTGGACTGGGAAAGAGGCATTGTCAAGGTGGCTAGACTCACCCTTGAGGCTGAGTTGCTGCACAGGCTCTCCCAGAGCTTCTTCGGGACTCTTGTAGTAGGAGATGGAGGTTTCTTTGAAGATCACCCAGTATTGCTTGTAGCCCTTCAAAGTCAGCTTACGAGGCCTGTAGGGCAAGAAGGGTGACTGACAGAAGGACATGAGCTTCATCTCCTCTTCTCCCAGCTAAACACACCCAGCTCTTTCATTTGTTCCCCATCAAGCCTTGTGTTCCAGACCCTTAAACATCCTGCTCAATTCCACCCATTTTGCTAATGTTTTTAGTTGATCATAATATCCCAGCCCTTCCTGGAGACGACAGGGATTGAACCTGGGACCTTCTGTGTGGAAAGCAGGTTATCTACCCACTGAGCACCACTGCCCTTCCCCAAGATCCATTCCCTCATGAAACATACGGTTTGATAGCTCACCTGAATATTCGGAGATAATCCTTTAACTCTGGGATAACTGTGAGACTGTCCTATTTTGGAAATGACAAATATGTGTTGCTGTTATTGTTGTTTTACATGTTTCCTGTATTTATAGACTGCCTTTCAGTCATGATGGTTCCCAAAGCAATTCATGGTTAAATAAATAAATAAATAAATAATACAAATAGCAGATATAAAACAATGCAACATTTTGGGTTGTCTCCATCTAGGTTCTACTCCGAGTAGACCCCCGTTGCAATTAATGAATGTAAATTAAGTCTGTCTATCAACTTGGGTCTACTCTGAGAAGGCCTAGCACTGACTACAATCTTTTGGGACTCCATTCTGGCACCTATCAGAGAAAATAGCACCCCTCTTGTCTTCTGGACCCTGGTGGAAAGACTTTCCTTTTCTAACAAGCCTCTTAAATGGAGATCTTTACTGCTGTCTGTACTAGATTTGAAACTGCTTTTTTTTACATACGAAATCAACTGTTTTACACACAGGGCGTTTTTAGCTGTTTAGTGGTGAACATTTGTTTCTCTTTCCAAAAATTGCTTTTATATAGGTAATTGTGTGATTATTTATTTTACATACGGAACTGTGCAATTGTTTGCTTGTATTGTGAAATTGCTTCGAGATGTTTCATGGGAGGGGATTCGTAAATGAACATAAAATAAATAACCCATTTCAGAAAAACCCCAACGGAAAAGGGGAACTAAACATCAGCAGCAGAAGCAGAAGCAGCAGCTGATAGAAACCTTGCTGGCAACAACATTCAGATCAAGAGAAGGAGGCTCCAGTCAGACCGCCTCAGCGTAAGGGAAGGCAGGCCCTGTTGGGAACTTACCAGAACGTTGGGAGCTGCTGACGAACCTTCCAGTTTGACCTCCAAGGTGGCGAGGGCCTTGTCCAGGTCGTCAAGGCCAGAGTCGCCAGACTGCTCCACAGGATTGGTGTTCAAAGACAATTCGTTGATATGATACTGGAAGGAGTGAAAGCTCTGAATTAGCTTTGTGCAAGACAGACACTCGGGTCTCAAAACAAAGCTCTGAACACTCATTTCCTTATTTATGGAACAATTTCTTCACACCTCCTTGTGCAGGGGCAGGGAAACTTTTTGAGCTCGAGGGCCGCATTCCCTTCTGGGCAACTTCCCGAGGGTCAAATGCAAGCAGTGGGCAGAGCCAGAGGCAAAAGTGTGGGATAACCAGCCTCATATAACCAACGTGCCTAAGTCTAATTAATGCACAAAGGGGTTAATACCATAAAGCTGTCCTGCCAGGCTTAGCAAGGTCACATCCCCTTACCTTGGGAGGAAATGGATAATCAGGCCTATTTGTTCAACCTTTGGTCTACCAGAGAAGCTCAACGTGCGAGGAGGTCTGAGCTGGTTGCTGCAGCTCAGAGTGCATGGCTCTTACAAGCCACTCTGGAATACCTATACTGTACCACTAATTTAGGAACTTTCAGCACTGTAACTAAGCCAAGTTTTACTGGCTGTGTAACTTTTTCTGAATGCTGTATGAAAAAGCACATGAATCTGGCCTTTGGAGAGTTTGTAAGTAAATCATTTTTTTTTACTTACCAAGTGTGTAGTCTTTTTCTATGCTAGGGGGAAACTTTGGAAAGGCTTAATTTTAAAGGTCCAGCAACCTATATTTCCATGCTTTACTTTGCTGCATGTTTTGTGATTTTAATTCTCTGCTGGGGTTCTCTCACCAAAGAGAACCCCAAACCTGGATCTTGGCATCCAGGGAATTATCCTTATATCCTATATATACCTATTTTTCCATAAACCAACAAAGCGAGCGGAGCAATTAATGCAAGTTTTCCTTTTTTTCAGTAGGCTAATTTATATACATGCTCCTGTCTCTATCCTTTGTCCAGGCAACAGAGAAGCAGCATTCAAGGACTAATTCCAGTTCAGTTGGTAGAGCAAGAGACTCTTAAGCTCAGAGTCGTGGGTTTGAGCCCCTCGTTGGGCAAATGATTCCTGCATTGCAGGGGGTTGGACTCGATGACCCTTGTGGTCCCTTCCAACCCTGCAATTCTATGAATCTAACACTCACAAAACTTTTTGGCCTGGGGAAAAAAGGTTACCTGCAGAGCCGCAAACACCACCATCTCTTCCTCAGTGCAATCTGTCTCCTCTAGTAGCACGGCCCAACGAGCCTGTTCATACAGCTGGTTGATCCTCACGGCATCGTACTACATGGGAGGGAACAAGCAACAGCAGAGGCTGAGTGCCAAACCAGGGTTCAAATTTCACCTCCTCCAGGAAGTTAAGTACATTTTTAACCCACCTCTCTTCCTATCTATGTGGAATACAAGATCTTCCCTTACATCAGGGATGGGGAACTTGTGGTCCTCCAGATGTTGGGACTCCAACTCCCATCAGGCCCCAACCAGTATGGCCAATGGTCAGAGATGATGGAAGCTGGGAGACCAGCAACACCTGGAGGGCTACAGCCCCCCCCCTCCGCCTTACACGTTAAAAAGGAAAGGGCAGGGACTTGCCCGCCGCAAGCAACCCTCTACAAATTGGTAGTTCCCTGCAGCATGCACTCCAAGGCAAATACATGTTTTAAAATGCTAAATGTGTCACAGACGACGGGCAGAGCAACCCTGTTTTCATGTTTTGCTCCCTGGTCATGGGGACTAGAAGTTCCCCAAGTTGCGAGGAGTAGAAACGCACATACACACACACAAAGATAACTGAGATCCTCAGAAGGATTTTGGAGCAGCCACCAGGTTAGGGGATGCATATTATTTTTTAAAGAAACAAGTGGGGTAAGGCTGAAGGCCCAGATCCGAGGGGAGCACTGACCTTGGGCTCCAGGTCAAAGAAGCTGTAATATTTGAAACGCAGCCACAAACAATCGTTTTCTTTCACTTCTTGCTGCAGCAAAGTCCGCGACGAGTCCAGCCACCTGGGAGAGAAATCCACTCTTAATTACGCAAACATGGAATTCCAACCAGCGCCTGAATCTCTCCTGCAAAATACTGTGTTTTGTTTCATCCAGCAGTACACAAATTTTGTTAGATCAATTGACACAGGTTTCCCCACTTGCGCAGTAGAAAAGCAGATACCACTCTCTAGCAAAGTACTGTATCTAGACAGTGGCGGACCTTGGGGTCTCAAATTACAACGGTTCCCTGTGCAACACCAAAATTCGGGGGTCTCGCCTTTCACCTTCCCTTCTACATCATAGTAGTCCTGCAGTTTGCCCAAGCTAACTAGCCCACTTCTCCTTACCTACTGTTGATCTGAGTCTTCTCGGAGAGGGAGCCTGGCCGGTGCATATCCAAGATCTGATCGGGTGTCAGTCCAGTCTGACTGACCGATAGCATCCTGTAGCAGGCCTCGGTTTCGGCACTGTCCGAGAAGTGAGCCGGCATGCCGCGGAACAGCTGCTGCTCTGCACCTGATGACAGAACAGAATGGCGGAGGGGTCATGGCTGCGGAAGGGGGCAGCCTGTATAATTTGTCCTCTTGAGAAGGATCATCATATGACTTTTGGCTTGCTCAAGTGAGTGCAGCTGAGCTTCTGGGCTCCATGCGGGGAGAATAAATTCCCCAGGAGGAGACCCGGTTCCGAAGAAGGAAGTGCCTCCCATGGAATCACAGAATTTTACAGCTGAACTGAGACCTTGGAGGTTATTCCTGCTCAGTGTAGGAATCTTGCAATAGCAGCCTCCCTGAAAGCCTCTACTTAAAACACCTCCAGTGCCTACCACCTCTTGAGGCAGACGCTTCCACGGTGAAAACATCTCTTACCATCAGGATGCTTCTCCTAATGCAGAGGTAGCCTTCCAGAGAGGGGCCTTTTCAGTTGTGGCTCCTCATCTGTTGAATGCTCTCTCCAGTGAGGTCCACCTGGTGCCTTCACTGACATCTTACCTTCTCCCCCCCCCCCCAGGTTTTTCATAGACTGAGATAATGTTGCTTTATCCTATTTCCAGTGAATCCTGAAGTTACACACTTTTGCATAGGCAGGTGCATGCACAAATGCACACACACACACGCGTGCGCACACACACACACAGTCTGTCAGTCATTTGGACACCCCTAAGTTTCTTACTTGCTGGCAAGCGCACCCCGGTCAGGTCATGGCTTGCTACAGAGCTCTTCTCTTTGTCCTTCTGTTTCCGCTTCCCCTTCTCCTCCGGCGCACGCAGTAACGACAGCTCTTCATAGTGACGGATACCTGCAGAGGGGCAGAGGCTGCATGAGTCCTTTATTCAGGCTAATCATAGCCAGATGAATTGAGTTCAGTTTGCATTTAAAGGCATACATCCCTAATTCTCACTTTCCAAAAGAGTATGAGAACTGAAACACAGCCATCTTCAAATTCTGCAGGGAGCAGAATTAGTTGTGCAGAGGAGAAAATTCAAGTCATCGTAGCTTTCTCTGCCCCTGCGCAATGAATAATAATGTAGTTGGCCTGGCTGCATATGGGGCCAGGCACCCTACCCTCCTCTGATGTTTAGACAGTAGGGCTTGGAAACATAGCATTAGAAAGCCCAATCTCTGAAACTGAACCAGCTGGGCAGGCACTAAGCAAAGGGTCACCAACCTTTTGGGTACAGTGAGTACCAGAAGGTGCTATGGGTGCCACTCACAAATTGTATGTGTGATAAGACAAAATGGCTGCCGAGAGGGAGTGGAACAGCACAAAATGGCTGCCACAACTAAATTATCAAAACAAAAACAGATAGGAACACAACATAGTGTGCTTCCTCACAAAGAGAAGAAGAAGAAGAAGAGTTTGGATTTGATATCCCGCTTTATTACTAGGGGAAAGGGGGGCAAGTTGAGCCATGGGGCACATTGATCCTTTCCATTTTAAAACCGTACTTTAGCTTTTATACAAAGTTTGTGGCAAAACAAAAGCAACAGCAGTGATACTACATACTGTCATTGTGTTTGGGTTTGGGTTTTCAAAGAAGTTTTAAAAAAAATCCAGATTTGTTAAATTAGGTAAGCTTTAGTAAAAAATTGTATATGTATTGTGAACCATGTAGCTCTAAAAGTTGTAAAGGTAGCTGAAATATATTTTCATTTATGTGATCATAGTTAACATAGCTGCAGTATGTACTAAAATATTTGTCATGGCTGCCAGCCTGTTTTGCATAAAATAGATGTATGTCTGAAATGGTGATGTGGGGCACATTGATCCAATTGGGAATGGGGCACATTGAGCCTGGAAAGGCTGTGTCAAAAATTATGAAAGAAAAGTTGAATGCGAACCAGCTGCTTGATAGTGACTCGTCTGATTTTGAAACCTTTTCTAAAGATGAAGTAGAGGAAAAAGAAAATATAGAATTCAACAAGACTGTTGTGAAAGAGGGAAACTTTGTTATCGTGAAGATTTTAGGAAAAACCACAATTTCCCATTATGTTGCTGAAGTTACCGGAACTGATGAATATGGGGACTTCATTGTAAAATTTCTAAAACGTGTTCTGTCCAAAGTGAATGACCAGCCCAAGTTCACTCCCTCTTCTGAACCAGAAGCTTTGATTCCTTTTGAGGATATTGTAAAATTGTTCCCTAAACCACTCTGCTTCGGAGGAACTGCTCGTGCTTCTAGGATGGTAACATTTCCATGTTTACTTAATGAGTACAAGTTGAAGTGATGCTGACTCTTAAGAACTTTGAGATATTTTTTAAACTCTTTTGGAAGCTTATACTGTGTAGTAAAAATGCCTTCTTTGCTCTTAAATTGGAATGGCTCAATGTGCCCCAAATGAAGGATCAATGTGCCCCACGACTGGGGCACATTGATCCATTATTTTGAAAAACTTAAATGTGATTTTTTTGTCATTTTATTCCATCAAATGTGAAACATTAACCCTTTGGTTTTGTTTGGAATAGTACCTAATAAATATTAAATGCAAAAGTTTTCTGTTATGTGCATTATTTTGAGGTGTGTAGAGCTTAAAGTAAAAAATGGCTCAACGTGCCCCACTTTCTCCTACCCTAAGAGTCTCAAAGCGGCTAACATTCTCCTTTCCCTTCCTCCCCCACAACAAACACTCTGTGAGGTAAGTGGGGCTGAGAGACTTCAGAGAAGTGTGACTAGCCCAAGGTCACCCAGCAGCTGCATGTGGAGGAGCGGGGACGCGAACCCGGTTCACCAGATTATAAGTCCACCGCTTAGAGTATTTTCAAATTAATTGGAATTCAGAAGTGGAAAAGAGGATTGTTTGGGATGCAAGCAAAGCGGTAATGAGAGGATTCCTGATAAGTGAAAAAGCAAAAAAGAAAAAACTACAAAATGTGGAAATGGAAAGACTGTTGAAAATGATTAAAGCGAAGGAAAAAGAATTAAGAGGACATCCTAAATGTATAAAAATCCAAAAGGAGATTAAATACTTGCAATCCCGACTTCCGGCGGCGACGACATCGCGGAGCGGTCGTGGGTTGCCTCGGCTGCGAGGCGACCCAGTCCGTCCCGGGGGTTGGAGCCCCGCTACCGCAAAGCGGGGCTCCGATGGGGTGCGGGAAGAGCGTCCCGCACCCTGGGCTCCCCGGCTATGCCCACTATGGCTCCGAACCCTTCCCTCGCTCCCCCTGTAAAGGGGGAGTGGGGGTGAAGGGAAAACGGAGCCGGGCTTCAGGGGACATGCCCCAACCGGGACGCGAAGCGGCGGTTGCCCCCGCGATGAGCGTTAACGTTCTACCTGTCAAAGTTGGAGTTTAAGAATCCCGGTGTCGTGAGTATTGGATTGGATCTGTTTTTGTGCTTTGTTGACGACCTGGGGGACATTTGGAAAGGGAGCCTGCCTTTTTCCCCTCGGGAGATAGAAAATAACCAGCTTAAGAGACTGCTGTTACAGCGATGGCTACAAAGTATTTAAAATTTGACAAGTGAGACTTTTGGATTTCCCTTTGGGGATTAAACAGGAGGACAGTATCTCTTTTTAAAATTTTCGATTCTTGCGCCCTGGATTCAGGGAAAATGGCCGTGAAAGACTTGGACTGAATGGAAAGTTACTGGCAAGATGGAGAAGTCTGAGAACCGAAACTGCAATTTGACACCTATGCCCGCTTCTGCCATGCTCGGCTTTGTTTTTGACTTGGTTATGAACTGTGAAAGGACCCATGAAGAAAGGATTATTTTATTGAGACTGGAACTGCTCAACCGAAAATTGGAAATATTGAACTGTCATATGTCAAAAAAGCTATATCCCACAGAGGAGACTGTACAGGAAATGGCTGTATTGGAGGAGAGCCTTGGCACAGAACTGAAGGGGCTGATTGAACAACAGGATGAAAAGGTATGGCTACTCCGGAGTAATGGATCGTCTTTTGGGGGTGGCAGACCCAGGACGGAGAAAATTGTTATATCTAACTCCCAAGGTGAGAGCTTGGGAGCGAAGGTGAGAACTTTATGTTTATGTCTACAAATAAAAGAAGAATGTGATGATGAACCGGAGAGGCTGGGAGAAAAGGTGCGCACCCTGATGTTCTATGCAAGGACTATTTTGGATTTAGTCTGGATCTGTGGTTATGTAAAGAAAAAGGATACTTCGAGGAGCAGCTCTGGAGCAAGACGACCAAAGAAAATGGACAGAAGGGGGATAGGGTGAACGATATTAAGGTATAAAGGCAAAGAATGTATTATGGTAACCTGAAACCGGTGTGTCAAGACTTTAAGCTTTTAGAGAAAGAAAAGAGGTATTTTAAATTTTTGTTATTAACAGCAGTTATAGTGAATGAAGATATTTGTTATGATGCATATTGAAAATAAGGGGATAAGAACTAGAATCTTGTGTGGAATTAATATGAAGTTATAACATGTTTTGATTTATGTTAAGTTAAGAATGGGAAAATATTGTTTATTACGAAACAGGATTTGTTAAAAAGAAGCTTTTGAATTTTAATTTTTAGATATTTGGATTTTTTAAGATTATGATGGTATAAGATGTTATTAAAGTAATATTTGGGATTGGAACCGAAGGTGAAAAGGCAGGGGAAGTCTGTACCAAGATTCGACCAAGATTTTTTTTTTTACAGCATAAGAAGAAGAATTATTGGTATTTGTGTATTTGTTTACTTCTAGTTGGGGGTGGGTTAATGTGGGTGTTATATTTGTATGTTGTTTGTTGTAAAACCAATAAATTCTTATAAAAAAAAAAATACTTGCAATCCCAATATGCAAAAATTGTAAATCAAGATATTGAATGGAAAGTGAAAATGATGAAACAAAGAACATTTGAGTCTGCGAATAAATGTGGGAAACTACTAGCTTGGCAGTTAAAGAAAAGACAGAAGGCAAATGTCATCAGTAATTTAGCAGTTAATGGAAGAATTGTGGAGAATCCAGAGGAAATCAGATGGTGTTTCCAAAAATTTTACAAGCAACTGTACAAGGAGGAGAAGATAGAAGAATCAGAGATAGACCGATTTCTGGAAAAAAATGGATTGCAAAAAGTCCCAGAGGAAAAACTAGTAATTCTCAACCACCCGATATCAACTCAAGAGATAGAGGATGCAATTAATGACATGCAATTAGGGAAGGCCCCAGGACCAGATGGACTGACAGCAAAGTATTATAAGATTTTGAAAGATTGGCTATCACAGCCTTTAAAAGAAATTTGCAACAAAATATTAGAAGGAGATAGGGCACCAGAGACGTGGAAAGAAGCCTTTATCACACTGATCCCAAAGCCAGAGACAGATAAGGCTCTAATGAAAAATTACCGCCCAATTTCCCTCCTAAATGTGGATTATAAAATTTTTGCGAATGTTATGGCTACAAGATTAAAAAGAGTGTTGAAAGACTATATTCATAAAGATCAAGCAGGTTTCCTTCCAGGAAGACAAATAAATAACAATACAAGAATTATTGTGGACATTTTGGAAAAACTGGAAAGAAACATAAATACGGATGCAGCACTATTGTTTATAGATGCGGAGAAAGCCTTTGATAATGTATCTTGGACATTTATGAAAAAGAATTTGGAAAAGATGGGAGTTGGAGAAAGATTTTTAAATGGCATTAATGCCATTTACACAGAGCAAAGAGCGAAAATAATAATAAACAGTGTGATATCGGAGGAAATTGAAGTTGAGAAAGGAACAAGACAAGGGTGCCCTATCTCCCCTTTATTATTTATTACGGTCCTGGAGGTTCTTCTAAATATGCTACGAAAAGAGAAACAGATAAAAGGAATTAGGGTGGGAGAGAAAGAATACAAATTACGTGCCTTTGCGGATGATTTGATGCTATCCCTACAGGAACCTGAAAGCAGTGTCCCCAAAGCCCTGGAATTAATTGAATTTTTTGGACGTGTAGCAGGTTTCAAATTAAATAAGCAGAAAACCAAAGTATTGAGTAAGAACATGAGTTTAGAGCAGATACAGAGATTACAAGATGACACTGGACTTAATTTTGTTAAGACTGTAAAATATCTAGGTGTCAATCTTACAGCAAAAAATCTGAACCTGTACAAGGATAATTATGAAAAATTGTGGATGGAGATAAAGAAAGACATGGAAATATGGACGAGATTGAAATTGTCGTTAATGGGAAGAATAGCAGCTGTCAAAATGAATGTCTTACCAAGGATGCTGTTTTTATTCCAAGCCATACCAATTTTGGACAAACTGGACTGTTTCAAGATATGGCAAAGGG
Organism: Lacerta agilis; assembly: GCF_009819535.1. NCBI lineage: Eukaryota > Metazoa > Chordata > Lepidosauria > Squamata > Lacertidae > Lacerta > Lacerta agilis. The sequence goes on along the minus strand of NC_046328.1, from coordinate 28,738,031 downwards.
ACCTATCGAAGTTTATATGGCAGGGAAAAAAGCCTAGAATCAAGTTTAAGATTCTTACAGACTCTAAAGAGAGAGGAGGCTTTGCCCTGCCGGATTTGAAGATTTATTTTGAAGCAGCGGCCTTTTGCTGGTTGAAGGATTGGTTTAAATTGGAGAATGTGGATGTGTTGGACTTGGAAGGATTTGATAATATGTTTGGTTGGCATGCATACCTATGGTACGACAAGGCTAAAATCCACAAAACTTTTAAGAATCATATAGTTAGGAAAGCTTTGTATCAGGTTTGGACAAGGTATAAAGACTTGTTAGAGAGAAAGACTCCTAGATGGATTTCACCAGTGGAAGCCAAGGCTTATAAGAGACCGAATATGTCTGCAAGTTGGTTAAGATATGTGGATATATTGCAGCAAGAAGGTGACGTATTTAAGCTGAAAAGCTATGATCAAGTAAAAAGCCAAGTCCCCGACTGGCTGCAATATCATCAGGTTCATGAAACATTTAAATTAGACAAGAAAATTGGTTTTCAAATGGAAAAATCAAAACTGGAAACAGAACTGATCGAATCGAACTCTAAAAACCTTTCCAAGATGTATAATTTGTTGCTAGAGTGGCATACGAAAGACGAATTGGTTAAATCGACAATGATAGATTGGGCAAAAGATGTGGGTCATAATATTATGATGGATGACTGGGAGAGATTGTGGCAGAAAGGTATCAAATTTACTGCATGCAATAGTTTAAGAGAAAATATAATGAAAATGATGTATAGATGGTATCTAACACCAGTTAAGATAGCTAAAATGAATTCTAAAATGTCGGATGTGTGTTGGAAATGTAAATCTTCGAAAGGTACCTTTTTTCATATGTGGTGGTCGTGTCCAGGGGTAAAGGCCTTCTGGGATAAGATTTATAATGAGTTTAAAAAGGTAATGAAAATTACCTTTAGTAAGAAACCGGAGGCATTTCTCTTGAGCATGACCAATGAAGAGATACCCAGTCAGGACAGAGTATTTTTTATGTATGCCACAACAGCGGCTAGAATTTTATTGGCAAGAACCTGGAAAGGTGAAGAGATTCCAACAGTGGAAGAATGGCAGATGAAGTTAATGGATTACATGGAACTCGCAGAACTGACCGCTAGAATCCGAGACCAGAGGGAGGAGAAGGTGTCGCAAGATTGGAAATAATTTAAGGACTATCTAGTTAAATCTGAAAAATTAAATATTTGAGCAGAATTAAGCAAAAGATCGGCTTTAGCAAGTTAATGTTAGATAAAACTGTTTAGAAGAAATTTATTGTGAAAGATTTAATTGTTAAAGAATATTTTAAGAAATTGTGTTCAAGTTAGGATTTATATTGAATTAAGTGAATTTAAGAGTATTAAGAAATTAGATAAATGTTAATGGAAAAAGACATAAAGTTACCTATAACGTATATATGATTTTGAAGGCAGGGGAGGGAACAGGGGAAGTCCCCTAGCAGAGAAGTTAGAAACAAGAAAAGTACAAAGATAAGTGTTTGTTAAGGTTGGTATATGTTTTTTCTTTATGCTTTTTGATATTGTTATTGTTTTTATTGTGTTTATATGTGGTGTTTTTATTGTGTTTATGTTTATGCTGTGTTTTTTCTCTGTCTTATTGGAAAATAATAAAAAAACTTTTTTTAAAAAAAAATATAAGTCCACCGCTCTTAACCACTACACCACACTGGCTCCCACATAAAGAGAAGCTCTTTATACCTCTCTCTCCTCTGTTCAAAACAGAAGGGAGAGCGGGGGCATGCAGTTAAATGTGGGCACGTTTAAAGGGCAATGTATAATGGTCAAGCCAGTGCAAACAGCATACTGTCCAACTTTTATGGAGCCAAAACTGGGATGCGCATCTTCCTGGATCTGCTCCTGGGTGAGTCACATGACCCGCACAGTGCTCTCAACCTGAAAAGAGTTTTTCCGCCTCCAGGGTGAGATTTTGCACGGTGCCCAAAAATGTGCAAGATTGTGACACCCAAAATGGCCACTGCAATCTCATGTGAAAAAATGGGATGTCCCTTTTTCCTGGGGCATTTGGGAGGTATGAAACAGGAACTGAGATGGAAGAGCAAACAGTATCTAGTGTATTTTGGGGTTTTGAGGAGATGTTGGGACATATGGGCCTCGCACTGGCAACCCTTGCACTAAACAACATTTCAGGGCTTTGGAGACAAGCGCTTGCCCTCCTTGCTACTCCCAGGCAATGGCCTGAGCCTCTTTTGGTGCTCACCAAGTATCTTGCAGAGGTCGGCGACTGTGCGGAAGACCGGCTGGGCAAAGTTTGCCCGGATCCTGACTTTGCAGCGATTCGGTAGGGAAAGCAGTATAGGCTTGTGCTGGGGAGTGAACTGAAGTTTGGCATCAGCCAAGATCCCGTATTTATCCAGGCTCCAGTTGGTCTTCAGCAGCCAAAGTTTCTTCTGCTCCCACCACAGGGCATGATCTGACCAGTCCCTCTGAAGTTCTGGAAGCAGGAAAGTTGAGACAGGGAACACCCTTTAGCATTAGCATCAAGACACAGGCCCAGGGAATACAGTACTGGAAATAATAAATAATCCAGGTTGGCTTGATTTAAATGAGCATTGGGGAACCTTTTTCCACCTGAGGGCCGCATTCCCTTCTACACAACTTTCTGGGGTCCACATGCCAGTAGGGTCAGAGCCAAAAGTGGGCAAAGTAACAAATGTACATTTTACCTTTGTACAGTAGGCTAGGATTCACAAATACTCACACACCCCTCTTTATCATCTATCCAGAAAAGCAAAAGGCAGTTTTTTTTCTAGAAAAATAGCACTGGCTCAAGGACTGTTTCACTACTAGTGTTTCAGCCATGAAAGAGCACTCAAGGAGGGTGTGAAGCAAGGCCAAGGCTGTTAAACCATTCTGGGAGTTGTAGCCCCATAAGAGAACAAGGAGGGTCTCCTAACAACTCTCAGCACTCTTAACAAACTACAGTTCTCAGGATTCTTGGGGGGGAGGAGCCATGACTGTTAAAGTGGTTTAACAGGGCTTGAAATCTATTGGGTGGGGGTGGTATCAGTTTTGTAGTTCTTTATGACAGTGGCAATGACAGACTATTATCTTGTGTACCGCCCTGAGATTTTCGGACAAAGGCCAGTATGTAAATTTAATAAATAAATAAATAAATGTTATTAGTATTTTATTAATTAACATGGAATACCAATATGTGATCTTGTGTGGATGGCATTTAGCGTTAGCCTTTCGCATCTCACTACTTAAACAGAATTGAAGTTCTTCAGGTTCCTTAGACGAGGTTAAGATCAGCTGAAGTTAAACCAAATCCAATTCCTGCATTTGTTTCTTGACCACCCCGAAGTTACTTGCCTTTGTTTCCATTAAACGTCCACCAAGTAAAAATAAGAGGAAAAATTTTCTTTCTGAGAGAGGGGGGGAGAAGGAACCCTGGTTTCTAACAGCTCCATTTCCCCCATTTTCTCTGTGCTCCGTGCATTAAGTTGACATGGTACAGCCACTTTGCAAGGACTGTGCCACCTCAGAAACAGCTGTTAAAATTGCCCTTAACCCTGTTCAGCTAAGAATAGCTTGGTTCGTTCTGGGCCTATTTATCACATCACCCTCCAAGTGGGTTGTAAGGGGAACTAGCACCAGTTCCCCTGCAAATGACAGCCTCTAAGCTTATACATATTGCTTATCTAAGCAGTGCCAGAAACCCACACAGGAAAAGGATCCTCCACTGAGTCACAATTATTCTCCCAAACACACACAAATGGTTCCAGGAGTATCCTTTGCACACACCATAGAAGAATAATGGGAACTGTAGTTTGTTAAGGGTGCTGCGAATTCTACCTCTGTGGGAGGAAACTACAGTTCCCAGGATTCTCTTGGGGTGCGCGCTTTAAATATATGTTGTATACGCAAGCTGAGTTGGATATCACCCTCTTTCAACATGAAAAGCGGTGAGGGAAAACATCTTGGAAAACTTACTTAATTTATCCACAATCTGCAGCATTATGCCGCCGATATGCATGTTGCCGGTGACCCGGAGGGTGACTGGGTCAGCTTCGGGTCCCAGCTCTTCCACAAAGGCTCTGAGCTCCCAAGAGTCATCAATGTATTCCCCACTGGCTGTTTTCAACCCAGCCATGGTGAGAGCCCTAGAGAGAAGAGGGTACAAGGGTTGAGAAAAATAAAAAGCACCGGCAGTTCATTTCCAGGCTCAATTCAAGAAGCTCATGCTACCGTTCCAAGCCTTAAACCTGTGGCAGGAAACCATTTTCATATTGGGGGCCACATTCTCTTCTGGGCAACCTTCCGAGGGCCACATGCAGGGGCACCAATTCCAGGGGGCCTGGGCACCACAAATGCTTTTCTGTGGGTGCTCAGTCTCCACTCACCCCCCCCCACTGGCCGCTGCCACCGTAGGTGGAGTTCCTTGGGAGGAGGGATTGAGTCTGAGAATTGTAGTTCTGGGAGGGGAATGGGGGGGGGGGCTCCTAACAACTCCCAGCATGAATAACAGACTACATTTCGCAGGATTATTGGGGTGGGAGCCATGACTGTTTACAGGGGAATGATTCAACTTTAAACATATAGTGTAGATGAGGTCTACAGGGGAAGGAATAGCATAGTTGAATGCTTTTGTGTCAAAACAAAAAAACAAAACCACTCCTGGAAATTTTATTTTTTATTTTTAACCGAAGCCTAGCATATTACAGGGAGAGGCCCAGCCCTGTGCAATGCACTCTCCACATTTACAACCAGGCTCAACAAGTAACCCATTTCTTCCTGTGTGGTTTGAAATAAAGCAGTACACTCTTCTGTGTGCCCAGAGCAAGGCTCACTCCTACTAGCAGGATGGAGCAGAACTGGGTAAGACGCTTCCTGTCAAAGGCCTTGTCTAGACTGCTATAATCTCCAGCTTTTTTGTCTTCCTTCCTTTCTTGGTACTATGATCTCTCCTCTCCAGTTGTGCTAAATTTGTCCTTTGCTCATGTTACAATGAGTCACGATGGCCCCAAAGCCTCGACTATGAGCTCCGTGGAACTCTGCCCTTCAAGCTTCTAGTCCTCTCTGAGCTCTCCAAACTAAGTGCATTGTCCCTCATGACCCCGAGGTGGCAGAACAAGGCCACCAATAGATCGTTCAGGAGTGCTGCTTGGCAGGTGTGGGGAACCTTTGGCCAACCAGATGCTGCTGAACTCCAGTCCCATCATGCACAGCCATTTGCCCATGCTTTTTGGGGCTGACGAGAGTTATAGTTCAGCAATATCTGGAGGGCCTGGGATACCCCACACCTGTTGCAAGGGTTAATGCCAAGGAATGCAATATGACAGGAGGCAGTGATCACATCCACATCATAGATTTAAAGCACATGGGTTCCCCCAAAGAATCCTGGGAATTGTAGTTCTCCAAGACTGCTGGGAATTGTAGCTCTACAGTTCCCAGGATTCTTTCGGGGGGGAAGCCATGACTTTCAAAGTGGTATTCCCATTGTGCATTAAATGTACAGTGTAGATATGACTAGTGTTTAAAAGGGGGGTGCAGGCGGAGGGGGCACATCCAAATGCTGTTGGACTACAACTCCCACAATCCCTGACCATTGGGCCAAGCTAGCTGGGGCTGGTGGGAGTTGGAGTCACAGGACATCAGGGAGGCCACAGACATTCCCCGTTCCTGCTTTACAGCAAAAACATAGCAACAAACCTATTCACAGTAAATATATTCATGACATTGCATGGGTCACAGCCCTGTGACTATCACGCCCAGAATCGGGTGAAATATCTGCTCATTTTGCTACGGTAGTCAAGGGCAATTCTTACTACCGGTAATCTTTCTTGGCAACCCTGACCAGGGTTACCAATCATTTCATGCTCACATTGAAACGAGTGAAACACCGTTTTAAAGAACAGCCAGTTAGCAAGTTTCTTTTTGCCCCTCTAAATTTATAGCTTTGTTCCAAGAGATCCAAAACATGCACAATCCCATTAGGTTAGGTTTAGTCCAGCATCCTGTTCTGACAGTGGTCAGCCAGATGCCTCAATGGGAAGGAAACCCACAAGCAGGACCTGAGCATGACACCAACTCTTGGATAGCTCAGAACATGAGACTCTAAATGTTGGGCAAAATATTCCTGCATTGCAGGGGGGGGGTTAAACAAGATGACCCCCATGGTCCCTTCCAGCTCTACAATTCCATGCTTCCCACCTGCTCTTCCCAGAAACTGGTAATTCAGAGGCAGAACCGGCTGGTGATCCCGATCCAGGCCGAGAGCAAGTTTGGTTTCTGCATGGTCTGCCATGAGTGGGAGGCAGGAGGCACATTTTCCTGTGAAGTACACGTTTTGTACACTTGTTTTTTTTCATTAGATCTATTCTGTGCGCGCAACAAAACTGTATTGCAAAATTCAGAGGAGTGTGCAATCTGACTGGGAATTGCACTACAGTCCACAGGCAAGTTGAGTAGCATTGGATTGGTTCAGTCCACTGGAAAAAAGCAGAGCAAATTTCTCCTTCTTCCCCTTCATTTTTAAAGCATATATTTTTACATTTTGCTTATGGGGAAGCAAAGTACAAGTGCTGGCAAGACCTCCACCATCCATCATCTTAATTTGACCCAGTGGCAAACAAACCTATAAATTAGCAGTGCCCAAAATCATTTGAAGTCATTTTAAGCAACACCCCCTCCTAGACACATACAACCCACCATGATCAAGTGTCAGCTATTATTACAACCGTTTCCAGGAAACCCCACAAGCCGTTTAGCATATTATCAAGAGCAAAGGTGACCCTCTTCACCTTCTTCTTTACAAGTGGGCACAGTAAGAAGTGGGATCCTAATCTCTCTCTCTTGTGCATGGGTGGTGCCATTTTGGCCAAACAGGGATTGGCGCTCACACCCTGAGCATCAGAAATAGAAGGAACTAGAGGCATTTCACTTCCTCTGGGGCAGGGGTCTGCAACCTTTAAGACACAAAGAGCCACTTGGACCCGTTTCCAAAGGAAAAAACAACAACTGGGAGCCGCAAAACCATTGCGACATTTAAAACAAATATAACGCTGCATATATTGTTTCTTACCTTAATGCAATAATAATAAATAACATATAGGAGCCAATGCAAAGTATAATTAGTAAAAACAACAAGAATAAGTTCTTACTTTTTTGCATTGACTCAGGGGCGTACCCAGGATCAAAACTGGGGGGGGGGGGAGCCATGGTCGTTCAGGTTGTGACATTTCAGCACGGAAAGGCGAATGAAACCAAAATTTTAGGGAAATTATATATAATTATAGCAGTGCTTTATTACAGTAGTTATTACAATTATTTGCTTGGTTTTTAAATTTTTTTATTCTAGTTACATGTCTTATACCAGGGGTGGCCAACACCCAAGAAACTGTGATCTACTTTCAGCAGTGATCTACCCCCGTTTTGGGGGGTTCAGCTCAAAGTTGTTTTTTGGGGGGTGTGGTGGGTGGGAGAGAGGGCTTCCCCCTCTAAGATAGGTTGGCAAGCGAACTAATAAAGAAAGAAAAAGGGGGGGTGGGAATGGAAAAGTAGGGTGGAAAAATATAAATTGGGGGTGGGGTGGGGTGGGGAGGATATCTATTAAAAATATGTAGTAGTTTAAAAAATAAAAATAAAGGGGGGAAATCTTTTTCTTCTTTTTCCTTTTTTTGAAAACAAAAACAAAAGGGGAAGAGAAAAGAAAAAGGGGTGATAGAGGGAGAAAAGGGTAATAATAAAAATTCAAATAGAGTGGCTGCAGCAGCTGTGGGGGGTGTTTGTTTGTTTTTGTTTGTTTGTTTGTTTTAAAAATGGGATTTCTCCCCTTGGATTAAAAAAGGAGGGGAGGAAGAAAAAGAGAGGGGGGTGGGAGAGCAAGGCAAAAAGCCAAAAAGCAAAAAACAGGTTTGAGGGGGGGGGAATCGCACCAGGCACTGCAGCGCGCCGGCCTCGGGGCTTCAGGCCCCCGAGCCGCCCTTGGGGCCGTCTTGAGCATGTACACCGCCCGCAGCGAGCGCTGGCGAAGCACCGGTTGGCGGAGGTTTCAGAAGCAGCCCGGATGTTTTCGCCGCCACCACCCCAAAGCAGCTCTACTTCATCCTGTCGGCGACCATCACCGCCCTCCCGTCACGGCGACGCCTAGCCCGCCTGCTCCGCCCTCCACGCGGCCGCTTTGAAAAGGATTCCGCCCGACAGGGGCCGCTCAGAACAGGGGCCGCTCCAATCGCCGCCGCCGCCACCTCCAGCCGCCTTTATTATCCCGACTCTTTTCTCTCTCTCTCTCTCTCTCTCTCTCGATAACTCGCAAAGCCCAGCTCCTTCTTCTCCCCGCCCTAACGCCACCCTCATTGGCACGTTCCCCTCAAACAGGAACAGGCATCCCAGCGGCTCATTGGCCGGACGAAGCGTCGCTCTCCCGTGCCCGCCTCCCGCCTTCATCCTCAGTGGCTACCTCGGCGGTAAGGCCCCGGCTCCGAGCCTATGCGCCAAGGCGGGCGATCTGTCCTGCCAATTGGCACGCCGAGGTGGTAAAAGCTCATCCCTCCCCACACGCTTATTGGTGTGAAGAAGTCGCTTCCTCTCTCTGGGAGTGGTCAAGGTGGACATCAATCTTGGGTCTGTCCTCGGGAACCCCGAGAGGGCTGAGAAAGACCGCCCAGCTGTTCAACATTGATGCGGATTATTCATGGTTTTTTTGGCCCCCTTTTTTTTTTGCCGATAACCATTTAATTATTATTGAAAGGGCATTGAAAGGGGGCATGTCGGAGCCGCAGGAGACCTGTCAGAGAGCCGCAGGTTGCTGACCCCCGCTCTGGGGCAAGCGACTGGGTATTTTACAGGGGATCCTCCCTTTGTGCTGGATTAAATAACCTAGAGAATAAAATAGCACAAGTACGATAATGCTCCCGAAGAGAAATTGGGTGCTTATGAAATGGAGATGAAGAGTTCTCCTAGCATTTTTTAATGTACTGTACTTAATTTATCTCAGGTCAGCTTGCTGTTAAATGCACAGGAGGCAGGCTTGGTACAGCCAACCTGCCAAAATGCTTAAACTGTAGAAGGATCCTCAAAGATACGCAGAGTAAGGCAGGCCAGCGTTTAAATCCCCTGTGAAGTCCTGCTGTAGTCAACAGTTTTAACCAAACAACTAGGATCCAGAGAGAAATAGCTCAACTAGAATTTATCACCAAATTTGATTCCAATTTATTCGGGACTCATTCGTAGCCAACGCTCTCCCATCCACCCTGCGACACAAGATTTAAAGTCAGGACGATTTGTATTATTGCCAATCTCTTCCGATGTGAAAGGTTACTGTGCTTACAGTGGTCATTAGACTTTTGCGCAGAATTACCACGGGCTAGAATAAGTTCTTCCATTCCAGAGTTTCTTTCCCCCTGTTTGCTACTTTACTCTCTATGCCAGTTACAAGGATGGGGAACCTGTGGCCTGCTGCATGTTTGCTGGACTCCAGCTCCTATCATCCTTGACCATTGGTCATGCTGGCTGGGACTAATAGGAGATGGAGTCTAACCACGCCAGGAACGGTGGCAGAATCTCCATCTCTGCTGAGGAGAACACGTGAGGAAGTGTGCTCTGACCTACACGAGATTCTCCCACAAAATAAAGAACAGCCCTGTTGGATGAGATCAAAGGTCCATCCAATTTAGCATCCTGCTTCCCACAGTGGCAAACCAGATACTTCCAGGAAGTCCACGAGGAGGGCTGGAAAGCAATCGCTCTCTCCTGTTGTGGGACACCTAGTTCAAGTGATGGCTCCACCATTGTTGGACTTCAGTGGAGAGGCACCATGCGTTTGTGCACAAGTGAGCCTGTCTAGGAATAGTTGAGAGGAGGAGGAGCTTCCTCTTCTTAATCTGTCAAAACTTAACCCGTAAGCCATAAACCAGATAAGAACCCTACCTTGAGGCTGCGGTCTCTACGCAAAGAGCTCTTTGGACACCAGCGTGGACCAGGAAGAGGGTTCGGGGATTTCTGTGGACTGCTCAGTTGACTTGTTGGCGTCTCCGCAGGGCTCCTCGGCTTAAGGCGTTTCTCTGCACTCCCCCACCTCTTATCAACTTCCTCCCTGCGTGTGTGACACACACACACCGGAACTGCCACTTGCTCAAAAATGGAAGTCATTTTTGCAACCTCGTGTTTGCTCTGAGCAGGAAGCTTTTACAGCTCTGTGGGTGGGTCAGGCACTCAGCCAAGCACGGACTTGCCAGGATTGTTTTTCAAACACACACACCTCAACACATATACGTACCTGCAACCAGGTCACGGCTTCTGTTTTAACAAGATGTACAAGCAGGGGGACAGCAGCCTGCCCCCTGTTGGCTACAAGGGGTAAGATCACCCAACCTTGGGGCTATTTAAAAAATCAAAAACCATTAAGGGGATTCTTTTTCACACACACACAAAAAAAGGTAGGTGGGGCTGGATCAACATCTGCAGCAGAATGATTGTGCATATTAGTTCAGGACTGCAGCTCGGGGGAATTGTTTTTGAGTGTGGCCATGTAAAACACACACACACAGAACTCCCTGCAAACAGAAAATCAGCACATCAGTCAAAGGGCTGATGTGCTACTTTTATACACACAGTGGAATTTTCTCGACACAGGGAAGTACAGTGGTACCTCAGTTTACAAACTTTAATTTGTTCTGGAAGTCTGTTCTTAAACTGAAACCGTTCCTAAAACAAGGCACGCTTTCCCTAATGAGGCCTCCCACCGCTGGTGCCCTTCCACTGTTCCGATTCTGTTCTTAGACCAAGGTAAAGTTCGCAAACCGGGACACTACTTCTCTTTTTGCGGAGTTCGTAAACTGAATTGTTTGCAAACAGGACTGTTCTGAAACCGAGGTACCCCTGTATTGAAAACAATGTCTCCTCCTCAGCTGCCACATTTTGCCCCACATGTTCATCGAGGCTGCAATAGCATGAAGGTGTCACATGAAGTATTGGGGACATCTCATGAACACAACTGTGGCCAGAACTGTGCATAGTTATCTAGCAAAACAGGGGTAAATTCTGGGCCACAGCAATCACAAATTCGGTTACCAGGTAACCTGATTCTGGCAACTGATAAAACACAAATAATGGAGATAAGTGAGCCCGGCAGCGAAACGTTGCATTGTGGAGGCTTCCAGGCGACTCCCTTCCATTTCCACCCTCCGTCCCAGGAGTCAGCCAGCCACTCACCGCCCCGCCCCCTGCAAATGTTATAAAGAGAAGGCATGATATTAATGAAGTTTACAGGCATTTCCTTATTGCGCATACTTTATTCCACTGGTAGCATTCAGGGCAAGGGACAAAGTTACTTTATTTTATTAGATTTATTTACCACTTTTGATCAAAAGATCTCGGGGCAATGAAGCCTTACTACTGAAATGATAGCTCACTCTCCTCTTTCCTCCCATCAAGTAGCCAGTTAAAAAGAAATAAAGAAAGCTCAGACCTGACCCTATATTGTAGAACTGCACTAGAAAGTCTTTCAAGAGTGCATTCCATATCAACAAGCCTTCTAAATGGAGCTCTTAACCCCAGGTGGCATCTGCATTGCATTTTAATTGATTTTAACACATGTAACATGATTGTTTTAAATTGTTTTTATGTACATAAACGTGTTCTTTTTTAAAGAAAAACATTTTATATGTGCAACTGCTGTAACTAGAATTTCTAGATAGCCTTTACCTAAAAATTTGTAGTTCTTTGACAAAATGGTGGTGGTAGTGTACAGCTGGTATATAAAAGTCTAGATAAACACTGTGCTTCCCCTCCGGAGGCACTCAAGGGTACACAGTACTGGTACCCCCCATGTTAAAAGTGTGGCGCCTCCTGTAACAACTTCATGGTGAGCCCCGACACCTTTTTTTCTTAAAACGCATTCCACTAAAAGGTCTTATACCAGTGACACAGTGACCTTGATAGTCTTTGGAACTGGCATGTGAGCTAGAAGCAAATTTTTTGACAGAAGGAAAACCACCAAATCTGATCTTGGGTTAGAAATTTTAAACCCACCCCGAATTTCTAGCCATTGTGGCCCCAAAGGAACACTTGAGAGCAGATGGGTCAGGCCCGGGGAATTTTCAGAAGCCCTAGGGGTTTGTGAGTAAGTATTCTCCCTTGTATAACTGGCACACTTTCACAGCCAGCAAGAAGCAGAATTAAAATCTCCCAGAGCTAGATGTCGCAAAATCCTATCGTGCAAAATCTGGCACCTTACACGATGGACCCAAGTAGACAAGATTTGTTTTTCTTGTTGCAACGTTTGGATTCTTCAATCGCACCTGTTTCTTATTTGGCTTGTGAGATGAAACACTTCCGCCTCCAAAGTAAGTGTCAGTAGGAGGTGGTTGGTTCGGGTTAGGGAGAGCAACCCCCGCCTCCCACTCTTGGAACATTTTTGACTCTCTCCATTGCTGCTTTGGCTGATGACACAGAGGCCCAGCCCCAGCTCATGTGTTCCAGCTGTGCAAGCTCAAGACAGGAGCAGTGGCAGTGATGAAAGTAACAGCTAGGGCTGCGGTTCCCCTTCTGAAGGGAGAGCTTCCAGCGAGGCTTCCTCCTGCAGCAAGCAGAATGCAGGGTTGCTATTTGTAAGCTCTGTTTGGGTTCCTTAAAGACAGGGAGGGGGGTCAAGCAGAAAGCAGATCAGCAACTATGGGAAGAGGTGGGTGATTTGCAGTAGCTCAGCAAGTTTTGAACCGGCAACGTCTTAACGCCAGACAGGGAGTCTTTCTTTCTCATAGCCACATTCCCTTCTGGGGGCTACATGCCAGTGGCAGGCAGGGCCGGAGGGAACAATGCATATCCAGGGTTGCCACCCCTTTCGTCAGCTACATAACCAGCTGTTCTAGGGCCCAGTCATTCAGGGTCTCCAGAGGTGGGGTTTTTTTGTCCTGGGAAAACCTGCATTTTCTTGCTGAATCAGAGTAAACAGCGATCCACAGAAACTCGGTTGCCAATTGCTCTGATTCAGCGGTAAAAACACGAGTTTTCTTGGGGAAAGCACCAGGACATAAAACAAAACAAAAACCACACCCAAAAACCCTACTTGGATATGGAGCTTTAAAGTCTGCACCTGCACCTAGGAAGACAGCACAAAAGGAAGGCCTGTTAACCCTAAATTTGGCTTTCAGAACCTCATGATCTGATAATTTCGATGCATATTGGTTTGCGTAAAGCAACAGGGAAGGATCTTCCCATATCCCTCCACCTTCTCATATTCTTTGTTATGGCACGAGTATTTAAACGCCTTCCGATAGTCAGTAAAGCATGACTGGAATTTGGTACACTGGCTTGCCATTATTTTATTCTGCAACACTGTACTTTTTCTCAGTTAAAAAGGTAAAGGGACCCCTGACCATTAGGTCCAGTCGTGTCCAACTCTGGGGTTGCGGCGCTCATCTCGCGTTACTGGCCGAGGGAGCCGGCGTACAGCTTCCGGGTCATGTTACCTGTATTTTTTATGCCTACATATTCTTGTGTAACAACCACCACCACCACCCAGTACATTTCCCCATGTCATTGGTGCCAATATGCACCACTGCCACAGACTCCTCTCCAGCACTATCTATAAGGCTACTGGGGCAATATACCACACCCGCAACCTTTGCACTAGGCTCTATGCCCACTACAGACCCAACTATCTATGTTCCTAATGATTCAATTTTCCGCTACCATGATCCCTCCATCCTGCAGCGATTTGTCCTCAGCACAGGATAGCTGTGGTCCTCCAAGGAGCTGGGTCCATTCTAAAGGAATCATGCTCTCTGTCCTAGGCTCTCCTTCTCTCTGACAGCAGGGGAGCTATGAGAGTGGAAGTGGGACACAGCTATAACTTCCCTAAAGGCCTCACCCACCAACTTCTCTGCCTCTTTTAGCTTTCACAAGTCCGACACCTTGGCATCAAAGGAATGAACTTGCTCCCAGAGCCAGGAGCTCAATGCACCTCGGACACACGCCTAATTTCTGTCCAAGAGGGAGATAAACGTGCATGTTACAAACAGTGCATAACACTGGCAAGCCCCTACACATTTTACCTGCAGAACTGTTTTGTAGTTTGACATACAAGTTCTGCTTGTATTAAGAGACATAGACTGAGAAGATTCCATGGTGGTGTCTCTCAATGATAGGAAACTTATGAATACAATTGTGGGGAACAGAAACACTTCAGACCTATAGCTTTAGATTTGGGGGTGCAGAAAAAGATAAAGGCAGGGTTCTGCCCCACCTTATCTGAGTAACCAGCCTTCCCTGACTTTACCAGTAAACCATTGGCATTTTCCCCAAACATGGGTAAATATTTGCATAGATAATGAAAATAAGTGCAGGTAACCCTTCAGAATTTCTTGTTTTTTAAAGGCAAAGGAGATGCAGCCCATCTTACTGGTTGCTCCCAAATATGGCTCCTTCAAAGGTATCTGACTTTTGGGCTACAAAAGGCATGAATCAACATTTATGATCAATCCCAGGCAGGGGGTGTAGATGCAGGACAAAGCAGCAACTGTATACTTGCCTGCCCCAATATAGGGCAGTTGAACTCTTGCACTGTTTCAGTAAGAACTCCTACAGCAGAATTTAACAAGAAGCGTGTAAGAAATAAAAGGGGAAGCCTCGAAATGAATCATCGTGAGTCTGGAAAACATGAGCTGCTGGTGCAAGAAAGTTGTTGACAATCGAATACACCCCCCCCCCTTCAGACACAGTGACTCTCACGTTCTGCATTTCACCCCTATTGGTGTCCTGCCAGTGACAGCAACCATGTCACCCTCTTTTGAGTATCAGGAAGCCTGTTGGTTTAATGGGTGGTAATCCAAGCTAAGCAAACCATTGATGCTGTTGGAAATCAATTCCCATCATCCTAGACCATGGGATAAGCTGGCAGGGAATGATGGGAGTTGTAGTCCAGCAACATCCAGGGAACTAAGGTTGAACAACGCAGGTGTAAAGTGTTTGTTGTCTCTAGTCAAATAGTTAAGAACTCAGCCTATAGCTGCTCACAGAAATGTTTAGCTCAGGGACAGGAAACCTGCAATCTTCCAGATGTTGCTAGACTCCCAGTTTCCACCATCCCTGACCACTGGTCATGTTGGCTGGGGCTGATGGGAACTGGAGCCCCACATTTAGATGGCTGCAGCTTCCCCACCCCTCTTTTTAGTTCAAATGTGGGGGTCTAGTGCACGCTGCCCTCTAGATGCTGTAATTAAGGGGGGACAGAACAGGAGAGGCTACCCTCCTGGGCCTAGGGAATTGATCAGATCCATTAAAGGGCTTTTTTCTCTGTCCCCCACAAGACCCCACTGTTTTCGGAGGTGGTGACAAAAAGAGAAAACAAATACGGGCAGAGGCTTAAATCTCTGTGCAGTCCAGCCTTAGTCATCACATCCATCATTTGATGAGTAAGGAGGGGGTGAAAACCTGCCTCCTCCGCATGCAGCTATGGAGGGGCGGGTAGTTTTAGAAGCCACACCTTTCTGCGTAAGCAAACAGTTCAAACTTGGAAGTCCCCAATTAAAGTATGGCTGGAATGGGAAACCTTTGGCCCTTCAGAAGTTGTTGGACTACAATTCCCATCATCCATGACCAATATGCCACGCTGACTGGCATTCATGGGAATTGGGAGTCCAACAATATATCAAGGGCCACAGGATCCTTAACCGTGAAGAATGCCATTAGACAAATCCACAGAATGGTCATAGGGAAGTCAAGTCTTCTCTCATCCTCATGCTGATTATGCCCCTAACCAAAGAATATAAACAAGGCAGCCCACAGCTGGGCAATGAAAACTGGAGGAATTTAGAAAGGAAAGCACATCAGACCTGGCAGGCTGGAGAGAACCCAGACCACCTAGACAGATAAATTGCTACAGTGTTACTGGGTGTTTGGCCACCCTCCAAGATTCCTGGAAGATTAGGCACCCCTGCAAGCCCCAGAGGTCCTTTAAGGTGCCTTAAAAATCAAGCCACTATTTTCCTTACGCAGAGTCTAGCAAAGGGCAAGGAACATGTCCTTGTAAGGCCAAAGTTGACACTATTTCCTGGCTCATGTCAACATTTCCATAGCCCTTAATATTAAGTACTTAGGCAACACTTGTGAAAACTCAGAAGTCAAAGAGTTAAGATTTCCACTAATTGAGATATGTATTTCTGCACCATACAGGACTATGGGGTGACTCATGCCCTTTTCCTGGATACTCCACTGTCACTCACCACCCCAGACATGCACCATTCTGGGGTCACTGAGCACACTCAGACCTCATTCATCTAGCTGGGGATATTTTTCAATTTTTGGTCGCTTTACAAAACATGCATTTCCCAAGCCTGCCTCCCCTTCGTGTGTGGACAGTACTTTTTTTCTAAAAATAAAAATAAAAAATGTTTCGGGGTACTCTCATTTTGACTCAAGGAAATCACTATTTTATAGTTCAGATCGGGAAAAATAAACACAGTAAATAGACAAAAGTACAAAGATTGTTTAGGGGTATGCGTACCCCTGCGTCCCCCCAGAAAAAAAGCAGTGTGTGTGGATGGTATTGTTTTGGTCAAGTTTGGAGAATGAGCTTGCAATAAAACAGCCTATGGACTTTATGCCGAGTACACACAGACCTAACTACTATTAGTCTAGTTCAGAGATGGGGAGCCCGTGGTCTGCCATTGTTAGCCTTCCCACTCCAATTAGTCCCAGCCAGCGTGGACAATCGCCAGGAATGTTTGTTTGCTCCCACAAGAGGCAGTGATGGCCACCAACTTGGGGGGTGTTTAAAACAAGGGTTAGACAAATTCACAGAGGGAAAAGTGACTGATGGCTACTAGCCACAATGGCTATATTCTTCCCCTACTGCTGGAGGCAGCATGCCTCTGAATGCCAGTTGTTAGAAACTGCAAATGGGGAAGAGTTGATGCCATACTTGAGTCCTGCTGGCGGGCTGCGCATTGGAACAACTGGCTGGCCATTGTGAGAACAGAACCCTGGACAAGATCAAGTTAGTGGTCTGGTTTGAAGAAGAACTAAGATGTCCACAGGAAGGTACCAAAGAAATCACGCTACCAGAGACCATCTATGCTTGGAAAAGCCAAAGGCCTTGTGCAGACATGACTGCAGAAGCCACCTTTGATTGCCTGCTATGGGTGAGAGTGCCAGCATGCACATGCTCAGACCACAACCTTGACATGAACGGAGGCGACTCGGGAAGCCAAGGCCACTAACTTTGCTTTTTTATTGGGTGTGCAGCAGACGACAAAAAAAATGCAGCCTCACAGCCAAAAGAAACCAGACAAATGAACGAGTGATGCGCTTTCTCCACGCCACAGCCACCGGCAAAGATAATTAAAAACTTGGGAGGAGGGAGCGGGGAGGGAAAGAGAGCAGCTCACAAATGGGAATAACTGCTGAGTGGCAGAGCGATGGGGCACAATGACTGAGAGGCCACGCCCTGTGCTGGCAGGGTGCTTGATGTGAGCACACACGCATGTATATGTGCGAGAGAGACTAACACACCGCACAACTGTACAAGTCTCTGCCTCTGACAGAGGGGGAGGGGCGCCCTTGGACTGCGTTGCCAGCATCCAGAAGTCCCAGCTGCCCTTTTCAACAGGGGAAGGAGGGAGGGCGCAGAGTCAAAATCATCACCGAATTGCAATCAAACCAACATCCATAAGCTTCTGGATTTTCTGAGCAATGACGGGATTCTTCAAGTGTCTGTGGGAAAGGAAAAGAAGAGAGTTGTGTCAAGTCAGGACCTTTGTCCCCACTGTGAGGCTGAACAATGGGATGGGAGAAATTGGCAGCCCTCCAAGTGTTGCTGGACTTCAACTCCCATCAGCCCCAGCCAGCACGGCCAAATGTCAGGAGCGACGGGAACTATAGTCCTGCCATAGCTGGTTCCCTGTCCCTGCCAGTGGGATCCTTTTATCAGCATCAAGGCAAGGTTTCACTGCAAGCAACTGACCAGACGGCTTCAGAGGCCACAGGGCAGCAAAGTGCAACTGGGCACTGCACTGTCAAAGCCGACACATATGTCTAGTCTAGTGTTTCACAAACTTGGGTCTCCAGCTGTTTTTGGACTACAATTCCCATCATCCCTGACCACTGGTCCTGTTAGCTAGGGATGATGGGAGTTGTAGTCCCAAATCAACTGGAGCCCCAAGTTTAAGAAACCCTGGTCCAGTCTTTATGGGTAGCTTACCTCCACATCAGCAGCACCTGTAAAGGGCATCGGAAAAACAGCTTCCAAATCTCACATTGTCATCTATACATTATTTCTGTTTATCTGACCAAATTCCCTATATTACCAAGTGGGTGGCTTTTTTCTTTTAACTTATTACCTTTATATCTCAACTCCCCCCCCCCCCGGCAATGCCAAAGGACCTCAAAGTGGTGTACATAGCTTTCTCCTCCCCATTTTATCCCCACAGCTCCCTGTGAGTTGAGTTAGGCTGAGAGAGAGTGACTGGCCCCGAGTGACACAGCAAGTTTCATGGATACATGGGGATTCGAATCCAGGTTCTAATCTGACACATTAGCCCAGGGTTGGTTAACATGTTGCCCTACAGAGATACCGCTGAACTACAGTAGTCCCATGAGCATCTGGCCAGCATGGCCAATGGCTGGGGATGATGGGAGCTCTTGTTCAGCAGCATGTGGAGGGTCAAAGGTCAGTCACCCCAGCAAGACACTGTCTTGCACATCTTCCCTCTCTCTCAACCTCTCTCCTTCTAGTGTCTCTCATGACACCACACTCTGAATCTCAGAAACCTTTAACATTTCTGAACGTTTAAGAAGTTCACAACTGAATCCAGAACAGAAGCATGCAGAATTAGAATATATGCAAAAGAATTTGCCTACATGCTGATCTGTGCTTATTGCTAGACTGTAAAGTGCTCTGTGTCTTTAGTGACCTTCAACATCAAACATTCCACTTATAAACTAGAACTTCACTGCCTGTGAAGACAACATGAGGTGGACCAGCACATCTTCTGAGCCACCACATGGGCTCTGTTAAGAGCCATCACACTACCGTCCACACTGGTGTTTTCTCCCTGCCCTCACTTACTCGCTTAGGGCTTGTGGGTCTTTCTGCATCTGTTCAAGGATCAGCCTCATGGCCGGGTCACTCATGATCTGCTGCACCTCCGGGTCGGCCATGGCACGGCGCTTCACGTCCTCAGGGTTGTCATTGCGGTTGTACTGGGACATGAGGCATCGCTGGTAGCCCTCTGTAGCTTCCTGTAGGAAATAGGCAGCACCATGAGGGTTTCCTCACCCTCCTCCCTTGAATATTTTCACCACACCAGTAAAATTCTTATTTCTCTGCACTGGTTTTGGCCACAAGGCTTCAAGGCTAGATGAAGGGAAAGTTATTCACCACCACCCCCTTGTGGGCCTTGAAAATTGTAAAGACAGATTCTGCGTACCAATTGCAACAAGCTTCCTGGTGCCCCCTAGAGGCTGCTGGAACACAACTCCCTTCATCCCTTTACCACTGGGACCACGCTGGCTGGGGATGATGGGAGTTCAACACCAGCTGAAGGGCATCAGGTTGGGGGAGGCAGAAATACAATCCCCTCCATCCCCAAATTATACCTGAACATCTCTGGATCACCCAATGAGATTGATGGAAAGTAGATTTAGGATACAAGAACATACTTCATAGAATGCATTATTAATTTGTGGGATTCACTGCCACCAGATGTGGCGATAGCCACTGGCTTAAAATAGGATTTTTAAAAAATCAGGGAGGCCAATTAACAACTATTTAGCTATGGTTAAATGGAAACTTCATATTCCGAGGCACTGTATCTCTGAATACCACTTTTGGGGGGGGGGGCGGAGCAGGGAGAAAGTGTGTGTCCTGCTTGTGGATCTCCCAAAACATCTGGTTGGCCTCTGTAGGAAACAAGAAGCTGGACCACATGAATCTTTGCTCTGTTCTAGAAGGCCTGTTACGTTCTTAGCAAAAACAGATTGACAGACGAAGTGTGTACAAGTAGGAGGAAAGAAATCAGCCAATTCGCTGAAAGTTCAGGAACACCCCCACCCTGCCTTGAAGGCTAGACTTCACTGGAAAGGCCCTTCCTTCGTGACCATGATGACGCTGTTTTAATTCCTGGAGGAAGTGGTGTGGAATGAAAGATTATTCTCTACAGCTCTCCCCACTTGCGATTACCTGCATTTAAGGGAAGCTCTTTCCCATTTCTCTGCCACAGCTGTATATTCAGCAAGTGCTCACCTTGCAGTTGGAGTCCAGCTCAAGGGCTTTCTGGTAGACATCCATGGCTTTGGTATAATCTTTCATTGCTTCCAGTGCTGCTGCCTTGCGTGTGTAGCCTTTGACTGCAAGCCAAGAGCAAAAGTCATCAAACGTTTGAACTTATTTGCATCTTTTACCTTATCCTTCATATATCTCAGTTTGAGTCACCCCACCCCCTTTGTTTATTCAAGCACCTTGTCCCAATTAAGTGCTCTTTAAGCTAACTGGCTGGCAGCTTGCCCCTCTCAGCTCAAATACTGCCTGGTGTTATCTTGAAACAAGGTGCACCCCCCATCACAGTGGGATTTTGCAGATAACTGGCTGCTAAACCTAAACCCACTCACCAACCAACCCTTAACCTGCATATCCCCAAGCCCTTGCCTGATGACCTGCTCTTGCCTTTAACCTTCCCAAATCACTTCCTTCCAATTGACATATCCATGTACTTACTGAACGTGGGTTCCAGGCAGATACATTCTTCACAGTCCTGTGGAAGGAAGAGAAACTGCTTTAAAAATTGATTTTTCAGGAATGAGCGCAAGGCTCATTGGTTCCTTCTCCAGCCATTCCCAGTCAGAAAAGCCTTCCCTCCATTTGCACCCCTGGATGCTTATGCCTCTGCTATCAGACTGCCAAGTTTGGGAATGGGAAGGTGGGCAGATGGGATGGAGATAAGAACAATCCATATCTACCACTCCTAACCATGAAACAACACTGGGGGCCTAATTAGTCTGCCTAAGTGTGGGATTACCTTCAAATTCCAGCAGGCTAGTGGTACCAAAGAATCAGAGATCACCTCCCTGGAGAGGACTATCAAGCTGCCAAGACCACATGAATTATCCTGAACCACCTACGGCTGTATGTCACACACTCAGAGGTGGGTAGATTACAGGCACAACGTTAGCTAGGCCTTGTGCCAAGACACCTGAGCTTATTTAAAGCAGATGCTTGCAAAGCAGGGATAGGGAACCTGTGGCCTTCCAGGAATTGCTGGATTCAAACTCCTATCAGCCACATGGAGAATGGTCAGGGATGATGGGAGTTCTAGTTCCTGACCATCTGGGGGACCACAGGTTCCCTATCCCTGCTCTTAAAGCCTAGTTCACATAGGTGACAGATGAGGTGGCAAATTTGGGTGTGAACTTCAGATTGCAAAGGTCCTCCTTATAAAGGAGCTCCCTGCAAAGAGAAAAGAAGCTGGACACCAACAAGGTGGTTTCTTCCATGGCCAGATGATGTCAGCAGCTATGAGTGTCTTTTGCCAGTTTCAGCTGGTCCACCAGCTATGACTGTTGCTGCACGGGAACAGCCTTACCAGTGGTGACCTGCCCATCTGACAAAAGCTGGCCTGTGGCAGGCAAGAATCTGGCCCAATGACTGAATTCAGTCCCCCACTTCTGGTGAAGACAATACTAAGCTTGATGGACCAATGGTTTGGCTCCATGCCAAGTCAGTCTCCTATGCCTACATCTAAAGTTTCTCTTAACTTCTGCATCGAATTGTCTGCCACAGAGCTCCCAGCCTTGTAGAGAATTTGGGGTCACATTTATAGGGGCACATGCACTGTACACATGGAGTGTGTTCTCACGACACAACCAGCACTCCCCTACATCTGGCAGAGGAAGGAAGATACAGGCAGAAAAGCCCCTTTCCAGGAAGTTTGCCCACCAATACTAATCTAACACTGAGGAACCCGATGAGCTTCTGGTAAGAGCCCTTTCCCCCCAGAACACAATTTGCACAACACTGGCCTAGGATCCTGACCTTTACTGCTAACTGGAACTCCAGCAATTTGGTGTAACAGGCAGCTCTGTTGCTGTACAGTTTGGCATCGTTGGGGTTGCGTTTGATGGCTTCTGTGTAGTGTTTCATTGCTTGTGGATAGTCCCCTGCGAGGGAAGGAGCGTCATTAGCTCATATAGAGGTTTTTTTGAAGGATCCAAATTCTCCACACATTGTTTCAATAATCCTTATGAATGACTGATTAGGCACAGCTAAATGTAAACTCCATGCTGAGAGACAGTCGACATTCCCTCCGTTTCCAACGTTTAGGCCGTGTGTGCAATTTCATGCCTAGCCAAAAAATAGCACCACCCACGGAAAAGAGGAAGCTATTAGCAGGCTTGGCAGAACCAACAAGTTTGCAGAAGTACAAAAACATTCTAAATGTTTGTACTGATAATAATGTTAACTATAACCTGAAGAAAGGAAATCCCCAAAGGCAGCCTAATAAGGAATGGCCATACCATGGAATTCTGAACGGCTGGGGAACCAAAATGGAAAGGCAGGTGGGGCAAGGAATGGAACAGAGGATCTGATTGATTGCTCCTGTTCACTTCTCTAGCTAGGAAGGGATGCTGCTTTCCAGCTCTGCTTCCTGGAGACAATGGGTGGGGAAGCAGGATGCAGGACTAGATGTTGCAACAAGGCTTTCTTGTGTCTATAACCATGTTAAGGTAGGTTAGCACTGTCAGCCCCATATTGTAGATTGGAGAGAGGGCAGCATTGGGAGAAAGGAGACTTATCCGAGTCCACCTTGTGAGTTTATGGCCAGATGTGACTTGGGGATCTTGCAAAGTCTGCACACTCTTTACCAAAACATCAACGACGAAGGGAGGTCTGGTTCACCAAAATAAGACTTTTGTTGAATTTCATACCATTCTAACTGGAACAGTTTTACTTGCTTTTATAGCTGTTTTTATTGATTGTTATACCTGTACGTTATATGCAAGAAATTTTATAAACTGACAAGCAAACTACATTAGTTACATGGCTTAATATGCTCCCAGTTTAACAAATGCCCTTAGAGAAACTCATGCCACTATGGACAGGACAGTTAGGCATCTGGGCCTATTTCTTCTGCAAAAATTGATCACTCAGCTACTCTCGCTAGTATTTCCAAGACAGTTGCTGCAATTAACAAGGAGCCCCCTGCTCTTTGCGGTGGCTACCTCTCAGTATATTGAACAACAATGGACACGCAAGCACAATCCCTCACCTTTCTGGAAACACTCATTGCCTTTGTTTTTCTCTTCCAGAGCAAGATCAGGATTTATATAGGCGACTCTTTCTTGCTCTTTCAAGATTTTCTCGGCCTGAAACAGAAAGTGAGCTTGAACAGTCCTGTCAGATCCGAGGCAGCAGATTTATGGAGCAGCTAAGCCTTACTGCATGGATTCAAGGTGTCAGTGGTATTAGAAAATTTGGAGAGAGGGTCCCTATCCTTCCCCAGCAACCCTAACCTATGACGACTGATAGACAACCTTTCAACTGTAAGCAACAGCACACCATATTATCATGCCAGCTTACACACCACCTAACTAAATGAAACAACTTTTGACTAGTCAGATAACTGCATATAATGGGGGCAGGGACAAATGAGTCTCCTGAGAGAGTTCAGTAATTCAGCCACATCAATCTTGATATGGCCATAGTCCAGGGGATGTGCAGAAGAGCCTTCTCATCAAATCTCAAAGAAGTATAGGAGAATGTGTTCCTAAGTAACTGGCACCCAAGCCACATTGGGCTTTAAAATGGTCACAATCACCCTGGATGTGAATGACTAGCCAGTGTTAACACCCAGGGTCATAGCCAACTATGTTATATTCAAAGCAGAACCACTGAAATTAATAGGCCAGTCAGGGTAGAACAGGCATCCCCAAACTGCGGCCCTCCAGATGTTTTGGCCTACAACTCCCATGATCCCTAGCTAACAGGACCAGTGGTCAGGGTTGATGGGAATTATAGTCCAAAACATGTGGAGGGCCGAAGTTTGGGGATGCCTGGGGTAGACCAAGGGTTCCCAAATGCTGGTCTGTGGACCACCAGTGGCTCACAAGCTCCAGTCAGGCAGTCCACAGCATGTCTACGGGTTCGATTTTGAAGATGGGAGGCAGCACATTCACTGCATTAAGTAAAGTATTCATATTGATTATTGTATGATTCAAACTGTAACACAGTAAAATACTGCAAAATTCAAACTAATACAGTAAAATACTGCAAAAAAGCTATAAAAAGACAATTAAAAATCAAACAGCTTTTAGCACAGCAAATTACAACAGGCAAAGAAAGCATTGGCAAGCCCACCAAAGCCATTAGTTATTTTCAAATGGATAGTGGGGTAAAAAGTTTGGGAATCACTGGCATTAACAATACTGTACTGAACTAGGTGGACCAAGCCATCTGATTTTAGCATAAGGAAGCACCAGCATAGACTAAAGAGAGAGGTCACAGTTTGGTGGTAGAAGACATACTGTGCGTGCTGAAGGTCCTAGGTTCAATCCCTGGCATCTCCATTTAAAAGGACCAGCTAGGAGGTGACAAGAAAGGTATGTGCCTGGCGAGCCACTGTCACAGTAAACACTAAGCCAGCCGGACAAATAGTTGAAACCGATACAAGGCAACTTCCTATACTTCAAACGTGGTGCCACAGCTCAGTGATGGAACATATTCTTTCCATGCAGCTGGTCCAAATTTGGTGCCCGGCATCTTCAGTCAAAAAGGAGCAGATAACAGGAGATGGGAGTGCTCAAGACACTGGGGAGAGCTGCTGCCAATCAGAGTAGACAATTCTGAGCAAGACAGACCAATGCATGGCTGGGAAAAACGGAGGGCCAGAACTGCATGGGGGAGCCAGATTTTGCAGGTTCAGCTGGAGTATCTAAGGGGTGGGGAGGGTGGATGCTGCTGGACTCCCAACTCCCATCAACCCCAGCCAGCAGGGCCAACGAACAGGGATAATGGGGTTTGTAGGCCAGCCACATCAGGAGTGGGAGAGGTTTCCCAACCCCAAGATATAGCAAAGCTCTTGCAAACAAACACTTGCCTGTTGACACTTTTTCAGTACATCCGGAGTCCGGTGTTCAGCCAGAGACTTGTTGTAAAACTGAATGGCTTCCTTGTACTTTTCCTCCTTGAAGTAGGAATTGCCAATCCGGGCATAAGCTCTATATTCAAGAGAACAAGCCATGGAATGAGCTGCTGGAAAGCATCCAATAGGTGAAGAACCCTGACCCATAATTCCCATGAGGCTTTGTTGTTGGGGAAAGGCAGGGGCATGCAGGACAAAGGCAAATCCCATGCTAAGGGATGCTAGGAGAAATAATCTTTATATGTTGCAACCACATTTGGAATACTGTGTACAGTTCTTGCTACTGCTTCTCAAAAAAGATACTATAAACACAAAAAAAAGGGAAGGGAGAGGAAGGGAAGGGAAGAAAAAAGAAGAAAAAAGAAAAAGAAAGAAAGGGAGCAACCAAAATGGATCAGAGAGATGGATCAGGTGTATAAAATTCTGCACTATGTGGAAGAAGTAGATAGAAAGTTTTCTCCCTCTCATAAATACTAAAAACCCAGGGTGGATCATCCAGTGAAGGTTATTGGAAGGAGATTCAGGATAGGAAAAAATAAGTACGTCTTAGAATCATAGAATTTCAGAGCAATGCAGAACTCTTGCTTAACATGGGGCTTGAACCCATGACCCTGATCTTAAGAGTCTCATGCTCTACAAACTGAGCTATCCCTCATCATGTCTTCGCATAAGTTAAATGATGGAGTTTGGCTATGACAAGCTGTGGTGACAGCTGCCAACTTGGATGGCTTTGAAAGGGCATAAGATAAATTCAAGGAGGGAATTAAGCTATCAAGGACTACCAGTGGCTGAGAGGGCTATCGCTCTCAGCTCTGCTTGGGGGCCTTCTGGTTGGCCATTGTGGAAAACGGGCTCCTGCTGGGTCAGACCAAACGTCTATCTAGTCCAGCCATCTTCTTACATTTATGTTAGGTAGGCTAGTGATTTTATAGCACAGCAGAATCTAGGTCACACACAGCACCATGCACTAGAGTACATTTCAAGCCGTCATGACTCAAGTTTCCATTCAGTTCATGCATAAAGCTTTATTCAGTCAGCAGTCAGGTCTCATTAGTTCAGGGGTGGGAGACCTGTTGCCCTCCAGATACTCTTACACCACAATTGCCATCATCCCTAACCTTTGGTTACACCGGCTGGGGCTGAAACAAGTCAGAGTCCATCAACTTCTAGAGGGTCACAGGTTCTCCACATGTCTCTCACCCCTGCATTAGCTCGACGTCTTGAATTAAGCAACCACCTTTTTTAAAAAATCAAGTGCTCTACCACATGGCTCAGTGGTGGGTGGAGCCAGAGGGGAAAGTGGGCAGAGCAAAAAATGTGAATGACACTTACTTGGCAATCTGCCGGTAATCCTCCCGGTTCTCGCGTCCCACTTCAATGGCCTGCTCACACAGTTCCCGGCACTTGTTGTAGTCCCCCTTCTCAAAATACACCGCTACAGGAAAAGGAGGGGGGGAAGACACAGACGTGAACCCTTGATTTCCGAAGACTGGGTGAGCTACAAATGAACGACCTCTGGCTGGGAAATCCATAGCTTCCGTCTATTTATTATGAAAATAAAATTTATGTGGCATTTGGCCTGCTTTCAAGCTATCAGTTCAGGCCTCTGGCAAGAGAAAGCCATCTCTTCTTCAACATTTCGCTCCTAATCTTTGTCAAAGCAAGTTGCTCATTCCAAGCTATCCATGGTTCCACAACCTTCAACCAGCCTTAACTCCAGCCTCACTGCTTTCTCGGTTAGTACTCAGGAATAGACCAGTGCACGACAATGACCAAACATATGGAGGGACGCGGGGTTCCCACCCCTGGTTTAAAGGAACCTTATTGCCCATAAGGCTGTTCATGCACCTCAGCTTTGCCTGGGATGGGAAGAATGATGCCCCACAATCTCACCTGCTTGGTTAGCAATGTAAGTCATATTGGTTGGATCCAGCTCCTTCGCCTTGTCATAATGCTTCAGGGCTACCTCAAAATCTTTCTTCTTATAAGCCTCATTCCCCAGTTCTTTCTCCTTAAGAGCCTGAAAGGCAACAGACACTCAACTTAATAACTGGTATTGCAGAATGGCAAGACAAATAATTGAGCCAAAAAATCTCCACCTTGCCAGAGACAGCATTTCTTACGCTAAAAGCTTTGTAAGTGTGTTTCAAGGATGGCCTTCTCCATTTGAACCTGCCCAGTGTTTGAGAGCAGTTGAGGCCCTGAAAAACCACACACCCCACCCCAAATTCAGGCGTTAGGTATGCAGCTACCAGAGCTTTATGGTCCTGGCATCCCAGCTGTGGAATACCCTCCAAGACAGATCTGCTTGTCACAGACATCAATATATTTTGCGGGCCTGGTGAAAGCTGCAGCATTCCTTTATTGAGGATATTTTGATATCGCCACATTTTTCTGATAATGGATTTCTGATGTATTTTAGTACCATTATTTATCAATTACATTCCCATTCTACCCAGTGGCTGACATTCTGGGCAGTTCACCAAAACAGAGTATAGGGTTCTTTTGAACCAAGTTATACTCAAAGTAGACCCACTGAAGTTCATGGTCCTAAATTTGCCGTGTTGATTAATTTCCCTGGGTCACATTGGATCTAATCTGTAAGATATAAGAGTAAAGGTAAAAAAAAGGTAAAGGACCCCTGGACAGTTCAGTCCAGTGAGACTATAGGGTTGTAGCGCTCATCTCACTTTCAGGCCGAGGGAGCCAGCATTTGTCCACAGACAGCTTTCTGGGTCATTGGCCTGCATGACTGAACTGCTTCTGGCGCAACAGAACACAGTGATGGAAACCAGAGTGCATGGAAACACCATTTACCTTCCCACTGCAGCGGTACCTATTTATCTACTTGCACTGGAGTGCTTTCGAACGGCTAGGTTGGCAGGAGCCAGGACAGAGCAAAGGGAGCTCACTTCGTCGTGGTGATTTGAACCGTTGACCTTCTGATTGGCAAGCCCAAGAGGCTCAGTGGCTTAGACCACAGTGCCACCCACTCCCTTAAGTACGAGTTTTTGATTACTGTGTATTAATTTTGCTTTTATGTACCCTGGGTATTTTGCATGGTATGTTTAATAAGACCTATGATAAGATGACAGCTATAAAAAAGCTTTTAAGAAAAGGTGGTCAGTCAATATATCTTCTGAATAAGGTACATAGTGCTGAGAGGGAGCACTCTGCTGTTGCAGCCAAGTCTCATGGACTAGCAGGCAGTACCTGCTTCTTATTCTCCGGCAGGTCTTCCTCCATGGGTTCTGGCTTGGGCTCCTTCTTGGGGGGTGGCGGAGGGGGCGGAGACATCGCTTCATCCTCATCATCTGCACTGGCCAAGTCGACTCCAAGTAGTACCCCAAGGGTTGTCATCACCCGCGGGTCCTTGAGTTTCCTGTCACGAAGGCAGGCCACAAAATGGGTCACGCAGAACTGCAGCCTGCTGGATTAAGTGCTGGAGACCTGAGGTTGCAACCAACGTTGGTCTGGACAGACCCACTGAAATCAATGACTGATGCAGGTCCATTCATTTTAATTAGACTACTCTGAGTAAGATATACAGTGGTACCTCTGGTTACAAACGGGATCCGTTCCAGAGCCCCGCTCGTAACCTGAAAGGTCCGCATCCTGAAGTGCTGCATCTGCGCATGTGCGCGACGCGATTTGGTGCTTCTGCACATGTCATTTTGCGCACATGCGCGAACCGCCAAACCCGGAAGTAACCCGTTCCGGTACTTCCAGGTTCGGCACGTTCGTAACCCGTGACGAATGCAAAATGCAGCGTTCGTAACACAAGGTACAACTATAGGTGGATGCACTCCTCGGGATCTAGTTCTGCGCAAGTCAGTGTCAGCCTCCATTTCCTAACTGTAAGACTATTGAATACTCCAGCTTTGAGGGGCAGCCATGTTTCTGTGATTTTTCTGAAATAGACCAAGTCCATCAATTTTACAAAAGACTGTCTTAAAAGACACCCTGTTTAAGATGCTATAAGGCTCCTTGAGGTTTTTGCTACAAGCTTCCTATGAAACTGAAGATCCTTGTGCTGAATCTTCTTACACATTAACTTAATTTCCAATACTATGCACGAAGCAGGTTTTTTTCCAGGTTGCTGCAGGACTTCAAGCACATTAAAAGTAAATATGAACCCTTAGTTAGAAATTTTGAGGTGCTCCTGGATCTAGCTCTCTCATTTGAACTACTACACCATCCATACTGGCTCTCAATAATTTTTCATTCCAGCAGACTTTTAATACACCAGGTTGAAGACATTCTGCTGAACGTTGTGTTTTACCTGCTATGCCTGTCAGTTATATTTTTACTTTTGCTATATTCTACTATTGTGATTTAAATATTTCGTAAGCTTCCTTGCATAATTCCTATATCCTGGAATTCATTTTAACGGTGTTTCATTCAAGCAGTAAGGTGCCATGACAACCTCAAACTGCCCTTCTGTCAAGTACACAAAATTATTAACTGTGATAGTTAAATTATATCCAGAAATACAAAAGCAATGTTATCTGTGAATGCCAAAATACTGGCAATGAGAAGCAGAATAAGACAATTACCACCAAGCCCCGTTTATGAGCTGAGCTCCCAGGAACATTTAGCAAGCTGTGAGACTGAATTCTGGGCCTGATGAGTCTTGGGCATGACTCGGAAAGACAATTCCTACACTACACCATTCCCGACTCCCACTCCAGGCACTTACGCCCCCAGGTCTGAAGGCTTGTTGCGGAGCTGCTCAATCAGTTCTCTGTAGCTCGGATCACTGAGCAAGCCTCTTGTGCGGGGATCACTCTCCAGCTTCTGATAAAGGTTGGGCAAGTTGAAAGGGTTCATGAGATTCCTTTCTGAAGGATGACCAGGGCGGGGGAGAAAAGAAAGGCAATATCAGTTCTGAGTGACACACAGCAGCATTCTTCACAACAGGGCCTTCCCCCACCCCTCCACTATTTGCAAGCTCTGGGGAAACCCAGGGGGAAGATTACCTCATGGAAGGTGTGAGGTTCCTGCTGCCACAGGCCCACATTATTCACGTCTTTCAACAGCTAGACTGTGTGGAAACAGCAGCACTGCTGAATACCTGTGGTCCCTGAGCTAAGGAAACACAGAAAGCCCAGTCCTACAGTTCTGACTCATACTAATGAGACTGAAGCCCAACTACCTGCAAGATCTAAATTCCTTCAGGAATAGGTGTCTGCACCCACTGCAGATCTTGAAGATAGTCTGTAGCTATCTTATCCATGCAATCTAGGGAAGTCTTTGCCAACCTGGTGCCCTCCATGACAATGTTGGCTAGGGCTGATGGAAGCTGTAGTCCAAAACATCTGGAGGGCACAGGGTTGGAGAAAGCTTTGATAAGGAAACAGTAGCACTCCCTCTTTCCCTCATCCTGAGTTCAGCTGGTGGAGCAAATGCACCAGATGTTCTCACAGCATCAGGCACTCAAGACCTGTAGCTTCATGATTTTCTGTCAAGTAAAAGGGTATTGGGGTGCTACAGAATTTCTGTGTCACTAAAGAGCTCTCTCCCTTTTGGTGGTTTCCAGAAACTGGTATTCAGAAATGTTACTGTCTCCAACTGTGCAGGCAGAACCTAGCCATCATAGCTAGAAGCCTCGGATAGCCCTCTCTGCCATGAATTTGTCCAATCCACTTTTAAGCCCAGCTAGGTTGGTGGCCATCACTGCCTCCTGTGATAATGCGTTCCACAGTTTAACTACACACAACATAGTACTTTCTATTATCTGTCCTGAATATTCCAACATTCAGCTCCAATGGATTTCCACAAATTCTAGTTCTGAGAGGGAGAAAAACTTTTCTGTAGCGAGTTTCTCCATGCCATGCATAATTTGATAAACTTCTATCATGCCGCCTCGTCTTTAAACTAAAAAGTCCAAACGCTGCAACTTGTCTTCATGGAGGAGCTGCTCCATCCCCTTATTTGGGGACATCCTTTGTAACTACAATATCCTTTTTGAGGTGAGGCCACCAGAACGGTACACAGTACAGTTATGCTCCTATGCTGAGCATTTGAAAAGGTACATTAAATCATTTTAAGATCCAACACTCTTCAAAGCTCAGCTGTGATCAATTAAGCTCTCCCAAATCAGATCTATTTCCAGACAGATGTCAAGTGGAGCTCTCACAACAGGCAACCACCAAGAAAACCTTCATGACTTCACTGGAAAAGCATGTGCCATCACGACATGGCCTTCTTATCAATAGTCAAATCCAGCTATATCTGTATTTGATGCTCTTCAATTTTATTTTTGAAATCTGCATCACAACCCCTTTACCAAAGCAATTTCCCTTTGTGGTACAGGGTACAGGCACGGAAGGTTACTGCAATCAGTTGTCCTGAGTTAGGAAGTTTCATCAGCGTGGATCCCCTTACGCCAGCTTTCCCTAACCTGCTGCCCTCCAGATGTCAGGGGACTCCAACTCCCATCAGCCTCAGCCAGCATGGCCAGTGATCATGGCTAATGAGAGCTGTAGTTCAATAAAACTTGGAGGGCAGCAAGGTTGGGAAACACTGCCTTTCCTAGGCCAATTTATCCAATTCCTTGTCATGGGATAATTTCTCAAACTTCCATGCCACGTTAGCCACAGAACTAGTTTGTGTAGGCAAGTCTTAAGAGATAAGGAAGGAAGCAGATCAGGGTGTGGCTTCCATCACCTGCATGCCTGGACTCCATGTTTTGCAGCCCTTCCTTCAACTGTGCATTGCCCGGCTCATGTTTCAGCCCTTCTGCATATGTCTTCTTGGCCTCTTCAAAGCGGTTCAGAAATTCCAAGGCAGCTGCCTTTCGGGAATAGCCCTAAGACGACAAGAACAGCCAGGTCAGCAAATACGGTATGAGACAAGGCAGAGCAGCCAATATATCAGTCTTCCAAAACTCACAGACATGAAGGACTATACAAAACTCTAGTTCACCCATGCTTGAAGGCAGCCACTTGCCTAGTTGACTATGCCAACTACCAGGAACTTTATGTTGTTGCAAACCAATGCAACAGTTGCAAGGAAGAACCTCCTTTAGCCTGCAGACCTTGCATATGCAATGGTGGTGCATGACACACTTTGGCCAAGTATCTGCAGTGTGGTGCAGTGGGTTAGACCTGGGTTCAAATCCCTACTCAGCCATGGAATTCACTGGGTGGTATCAAGCCAGTTACTTATCTCTGTCTGACCTACCTCAGGATAGGGGTGGGGGAAAGCAATTTACGCTACCCCAAGTTCCTTAGAAGGATAAAAATGTAGTAGGAACTTCAATAATGAATTTGTTATTTTGTTATAGTCTACACTGACCGATAGTGGCTTCCCGAAATTCCATTCAAATAAATATGTTTCCCAACCCTGCCTGAAGATGGTGAGGATTTAACCTTTTACATGCAGGGAACATGCTTTACCACTGAGCTACATACACAGTGCTTCCCCAGCGCGCACACACAGCCGGAAGAAAATGCTACGCCTGAACTGCAGTGACTTCATTGCAAGGCATTTAATGCCCACTTCTCTCTTGTTCATTGTGAAGTGGGGAACGGAAAAGCCTTGGGGATCACCATTTTGGAATCATAAGTCTACCAAACAGAATTAAAAATGGTATACGACAAGTATGGGGAAACCTTCACCCTCCATACGTTGCTGAACTACAACTCCCATTGCCCTTGGCCTTGCTTGCTGGGGCTGATGGGAGTTGACAGTTCAGTAACGTCTGAAAAGCCAAAAGGTTTCTCACACTTGGTGTATGGAATGAGCATTTCCCCTCAGCTGTGTCAAGTCTCCTTGGCTAGAAGGGGGTTCCCCACCTTGCCCCACTCTGGCTTCAGTTCAATTGTCTTGCAAGCGTCTTCCAGGGCTTTCTGATATTCGCCTTTCTTGGCATAAGCAGCAGACCGATTGCTGTACAGCACATGATTGGCAGAATCCAATTTGATGGCCTCCGAGTAGTGCTTGATAGCTTCTGCCGTGTTGCCTGAGCTCAGGGCTTTGTTACCCTTCTCTTTCAATTCATTCACCTGGTGGG
Organism: Lacerta agilis; assembly: GCF_009819535.1. Classification (NCBI taxonomy): domain Eukaryota; kingdom Metazoa; phylum Chordata; class Lepidosauria; order Squamata; family Lacertidae; genus Lacerta; species Lacerta agilis. Next base: position 28,704,877 of record NC_046328.1, on the reverse strand, counting down.
AATTAAAAAGAGTCAATAGCTTGCTGAGGATTCCGTGCGCTAGTAACCCAGAAAAAGAACCTATTGCTCTTACCAAACTCTGAGCATCCCAAATGAGTAAATGCCCTGATTTTAACCCCCACTGTTGCTATACCTTGAACTGAGGCATTTTTGCTAAAAATTGGGGTTTGATGGTCGGCAAGCAGAAGGCCCTCCTCTCTTCAGCAGACATTTTTTCATGTTTTTTTTTTTTTGGGGGGGGGGAGTAAGTTTCTGGACTCTAAGTTTATTGCACACCCATTTCCCGCTTCTTACCCAAGGCAAAACACACAACTTATAGTAATACAAAACAATGCAATTTTTACATCTCTAGTTGTAATCCTAGCAAAAGCACTATAAGGTAGATCAGCATTACTTATCCCCCTCCTCTCAAGCTTTCCAGCTCCTTGTGTGGGATACAGGGTTAGCAAAAGCACCTGACTTTGGAATGGCTTGCCTCTTGCACTCCCATGGTGTGATGCTGCCTTCTTACATTTGATTGATCATTTATGGCATTTTTGTATTTTGTTTTAATATGCTGTTCACCACTTTGGCAGCCTTTTTTAACCAGAAAGAAGCAGCATATAAAGAGTAGGGGGCAGAATTGCAGATGGAGGGGCTGAGGGTGGCTTGTGAGTTAAGGGCAGATGCAAGATATGAACTGAGGAATTCCACATTTTGTAGCTCAATCTCTTAACCTCTTAGCTACTAAACAGGGGCAGGGAGAAAATGGATCACGATCAACTGGCAGTTTCCCATTCCCAACTGCTTAACAATAGCAACAAAAAATGACTTTCCCACCTAAATTAGGTTGCTGAAATTAAGGAAATACTGAACACAAACCCCAAGGCTTGGAATGTGTTCAGAGGCACCCTGCTCCTTAACTCTTACTGTGTATCTTTTGTACTTGACCAGGCATAGGAAAACCCGGCCCTCCAGCTGTTTTGGGACTACAATTCCCATCATCCCTGACCACTGATCCTGTTAGATAGGGATGATGGGAGTTGTAGTCCCAAAACATCTGCCTATGCCTGTACTTGACTCTCATTAGATCTTGGGAATGCAGTTTTGTCTTGTTTTAAAAAAAGACTTCTGTAACTCTGCTTACCTCAGACTATAGCAACTCTAAGAAATACAGTCATACCTCGGGTTACGGCTACTTCAGGTTGTGTGTTTTTGGGTTGCGCACCACGCTGAACCCGGGAGTACTGGAACAGGTAACTTCTGGGTTTCGGCGCTCGCACATGCGCAGAAATGCTAATTTGTGCTTTGCGCATGCACAGAAGCAACGAATTGTGTCACACACATGCACAGATGTAGCGGTGCAGGTTGCGAACGCGCCTCCTGCACGGATCGCGTTCACAACCTGAGTGTCCACTGTTTTATACAGACTTCGGCTAATGAAATCTGTACAGTGTGGCAACAGTTGTAAAGTGGTTCAGGTTTAGGTTTCTTGTACTCTAAATATCTACAATAAGACAACAATTCTCAGCCATCACTTCCAGATAGAAGTCAGTTGTTGGGCACTCCATTTTTACAAGGCTCCACAATCAACCTGGCTGAATTTAGTTGTCAGGGCTTATGTTGCACAAGACTGCATTCAAATGTGCTTATCTATAGGGAGTAATATGTTGCGCTTCTTTGCAGTTTTATATGACACAGAAAGTGTTGAACCCTCTATTGCTTACAAGTGGGGGCACTTTTCTTATGAGTGACAGCTGTGATCACACTTCTTTCCCACCTGAAGGTGAGTAAGTTGGCCATAGCTGCTGCAAGATATTCCCAGCGACTGTTTCCCTCTAGGAAGAAATGACGTGAGCCTGAGGGACTGACAGGCCCCCAGGTATGAGTCACCGCCTCCACAGGTAGCCAAGGGAGTTGAGACCGCAGCATCCGCAGCCCAAATGAATTAGCCCACCATCTGCTGATGCAAATAGAATGTTGTCCCTGCTGTGTCCAAGGCTACTCCTAAGGGGGACAGGAAGCTGGAGGCAGCTCTCTCTGAATCACAGCTCTATTCAGATAGGGGTTGCTTGCTGAAATTACAGACAGCCAAGGAGAGAACAATCTCCACTTAGCTGCATTAATTTGGGACAAAACGTTCAGGCTACACATGTAAGGATTTTAGAGCCCTTTCAGTCTTAGAGGGAGTCACAGCTGTACAATAAAGCACAGCAAGATGTCACACGCAGAAAGGGCACAAATTGGCAGGCAAGGCATGGAGGTGGTACACTTTCTCTAGAAGAAGCGCATTACCCTACAGCCACACACCAAACATTTATGAGGGATGGTCGGGAGAGAAAGAAAGCTGAGGCCAGTATTGTGAAGTGATGCAGGTGGACTACAGCCAGGTTGCCATGGTATAACCTTGGCAGATTCACCTATACACTGGGCCCAACAGGCTCTGCTTTTCACTTGCCAGTGTGGAATCACCACCTTGCTACACTTGAGGCCTGTTTTGTTGAAGATTACTTTCTTCCCACACCCATTTTCACATTCAAAAGACACACTTAACAATTTGGAATGGGGAGGGAGGCAGCTCCTATAATGTCAGGAAGTGAGCTGGCACCATAGCTCAGTGGTATACCACATGCTTTCCAAGCAAAATGCTTTAGGTTTAGTTCCAATTTAAAAGGCTCTCTGCTAAGACGAATGGGAAAGACCTAGTGCAACAGTTGCTAGTCACAGGAACTGCCTTATGAAGAATCAGGCTGTTGGTCCATCTAACTCAGAAGTGTCTACACTGACTAGCAGTGGCTCTCCAGGGTCCCAGGTAAAAGCCATTCCCAGGCCCTACTGGGAGATGTGAGGGTCTGAACCTAGAACTTTTTGGATATAAAGAACAGGTCTCTACTGTTGGCCACGGCCATCACTCTCAAGTGTGACAGCAATTCCTACCTCAAAAGTTTCCTTCTAGCAGGTGCCGAACATGCTGCAACATGCAGGATGTGATCGGCTCAGAAGGCTCCTTTGGAAAACAAACATGCTTTTTAAAAGCTGCAATGCCCCACTGTGCCTTGCTCAGCCTAACTTTTTTGCTTCATCTCTCAAGGGTTATAAAGCTGCATCCGCACCTAAAGCACTTCACTCAGAAAACTGCCATCAACTTGCTCATGCTACCAATACAATTCACCTAGAAATACAGCCTTTACTGGATCAGAACTTTGGTCCATCTAGCTCAGCATTGCCTACACAGACTGGAAGGCCTCCAGCTTTACACCATTCCAACTTGCAAGTCCTACCTAGAGAAACCAGGAATTACAGCTGGAATCTTGTACCAACAGAGTAAGAGCTACACTATTAAGCTACAGTCCTTTGCCCAGTTCCAACTGTTCCACACATACTGTCACCATGTGTCCCTAAAGCTACTCTTCCTGCAAGATTATTCCTGCCACAATCCAGGCCTCAGGAATCATAACCCCTGGTGGAGCTTCCATAAATATTAAAGATCAAATTTCCAAAATGAGGTAGAGCTTTTGGCATTTGTGCTATTTTAATGGGATGTGGGTGGCGCTGTGGTCTAAACCACTGAGCCTCTTGGGCTTGCTGATCAGAAGGTCGGCAGTTCGAATCCCTGCGATGGGGTGAGTTCCCGTTGCTCAGTCCCAGCTCCTGCCAACCTAGCAGTTCGAAAGCACATCAAAGTGCAAGTAGATAAATAAGTACCGCTCCGGTGGGAAGGTAAACGGCGTTTCCATGCGCTGCTCTGGTTCGCCAGAAGCGGCTTAGTCATCATGCTGGCCACATGACCTGGAAAAACTGTCTGCGGACAAACGCCGGCTCCCTCAGTCTGTAAAGTGAGATGAGCGCCACAACCCCAGAGTCGTCTGCAATTGGACTTAACTGTCAGGTCAGGGGTCCTTTACCTTTTAATGGCATGCTCCACAACAGGCTACCCTATCAACCAAAATCCATCAGGTACATCTAATTCAAGATGTCTGTCAGACACCCCTTCCCTCCTGGGCTCCACCTCAAAGACTGCATTCCAGGACTGAGGGGGAAGGTGAGGATTTCAGCTTGGGAGGGGAATACTGTGGTGAGGAACAGTGCTGAGTGGTAAATGGGGATTACTTGAGGAGCAGTACCGAGCTGCATTGGTGTGGGGCATAGCTTGAGGGGTAGACTTTAGAAATAAACTTATGCACATAAATTACTTGTGATGGTTCGAGAGTCCACTCACAGTAGGTCCACACCATACATTTAAAGCACATCCAATGCACATTTAAAACTCATGACTTCCCCCAAAGAATCCTGGGAATCGTAGTTTGTTAGAGATGCTGCAAACACTAGTTCTGTGAAGGGAAAAGCTACAGTTCCCGGAATTCTTGGAGAAAGTCATTAAGTTTTGAATGTATGGTATGGCACCGTCTTCAAACCATCACAGATTACTTATTAATATAAGGTTTTTTCCCCTACAAAACCGAGCTCACAAACCATGCTGCAAGGAGCCTCGCCTCAAGCTCTAACTCTGTAGCCACCTTTTTAATGGTCTATCGTTCTCATGACCTCCTATGAAGATACAGTCCTTAATTCCCATCCTCCAATGACATTATTGTTGAATGACCCCTGCAATCAAGGGGGTGTATACATTTTATGAGATTAATAAATTGAGCTTCTTGCGATCCCTCGCAGAAATCTAGATCCTCTGCCCCACACACTACTGAATCCACCAGCCCCCAAAGCTTGCCATTCAGCCCTCCAATTCATATGCCACTGCCACTTCCCCCTAAACTCCTAGAACTGTCGCGATACCCCAGGACCCCTAATTCGGATTTAGCCTCATCACACTATTTGCTGAAAACCTCTCCATGATGTCTGGCACAGAGCCCATAAACCTTCTCCACTCAGACCTTACAAGCCTAGCCTCCCCCCACCCCAGACCCCCTTTCCCCATCTCAGATTTTCACACGAGGCCTTGCACAGCCCTTTATTTCTTTACCCATCAGGACCTTCGCAGTTCAGGCACCCCCCCCCCCCCGCGCATAAGGCCCCTTATGAGGAGGTCTTGCTCCACTCATGACCTGACCCACGAAGGCTTCCCATAATGCTTTGCACAGGTATAGCCGCCTCTTCTTCGCAATCATCCCGTCAAAAACAACCCGAGTCCCCCCCCCATTCCAACACTCCCCCCTCAGCCCTTCCCATGATCCTTGCCCCGGCCACCCTTTTAAAAAGAAACCCCCTCTCCCGTCAGACCCCCTTTCCCCCCAGAATCCCTTGCAAAAAATAATCTCAGCAGCCTCACACCACATTTTTCTCCCTCTCTCTCCCTTCCCGAGACCCCCTCTAGGACCGCCACCTTCCCATGAGCCATGCGGTGGTAAAAAGCTACGGCCACTTCACCCACCCTTCTCCATGGCGCCGGCCAGGTCTCTCGCGCCACCGCTGCCGCCTCTACTTAAGCCTTTCCTCCTTCCTGCGCCCGCCTTTCCTTTTTTCCCACCAGCCTTCTGGAACCTGCTAGAACCCTCCAGTCCCCGCCCCTGCCTTCTTATGGATCCCGCCTGGCGCGAGGCCGCGCCCGCTACCCCCCTCATAGGGCGAAGGGGAAAAGGCGGGGTCTCTCCCTGAGAGAATATCCGTCCTCGGCACGCGCTATTGGCCCCAACGCTTAACAAGCCCGAGCGGAGCGGGGCTTGATAACGGTAATTGGTGTGCGTCGCTGTGTCATTTGCCAAGCGGCGGCCTCGTTCCTCTGGAACGTCCCGCCTTCGGGTTTCATTGATCAAAGCTGTGCTGCGCTCCTATTGGGTAGACTGGGAGTTGGAACGTCAGCACAGGATGCGCCCATTGGCTGAAGTTTTGTTCGGATTTCTCCGGCCCCCCCACCCATTTTTCTTATTTCCAGATTTTTCCTAGTGGGACGTCCTTGAACGCTTGGAGAAAAGCGGTATAATGCCTCCCCCCCGTCAAACGGTGAACGGAAGTCTCTCACATTGTGTTTCTATAATTTCTATGATCATATCATACACGCAACGCAGTTATAAACAAAATTAACAAGGTTTGTTTTAGTGGTATTTTTTATTACAAATTTAATTTACAATTTTTTTATTTGCGTACTTCTATTAAACAGATCCCATCACCTCCTGGCAAATAGACGGGGAAAGAACTGGAGGCAGTGAGAGATTTCACTTTCTTGGGTTCCATGACTCACTGCAGATGGTGACAGCAGTCATGAGATTAAAAGACGCCTGCTTCTTGGGAGGGAAGCAGGAACAAACCTAGACAGCATCTTAAAAAGCAGAGACACCACCTTGCCAACAAAGGTCCGTATAGTTAAAGCTATGGTTTTCCCAGTAGTAATGTATGTGAGAGAGAGCTGGACCATAAAGAAGGACTGATCGCCGAAGAATTGATGCTTTTGAATTATGGTGCTGGGGGAGACTCTTGAGGGTCCCATGGACTGCAAGAAGATCAAACTTATCCATCCTTAAAGAAATCAGCCCCGAGTGCTCACTGGAAGGACAGATCCTGAAGTTGAGGCTCCAGTACTTTGGCCACCTCATGAGAAGAGAAAACTCCCTAGAAAAGACCCTGGTGTTGGGAAAGATGGAGGGGCACAAGGAGAAGGGGACGACAGAGGATGAGATGGGTTGGACAGTGTTCTCGACAGCAACTACCATAAGTTTGGCCAAACTGCCGGAAGCAGTGAAAGATAGGCGTGCCTGGCGTGCTCTGGTCCATGGGGCCACAAAGAGTCAGACACGACTGAACGACCTGAACAAATTAAACAGATACATCCACAGTTAACAATAAAATAAAGTGCATTAAAGAAATAAACAATGACTTTAGGCTTTCTTTAATCATTCCCTTTAAATAAGACATGGAGAAGGATGGCAGTGGTCATAAAATAAACGTACGTTGGGTTCATTTACTGCAGGGGTGGGGAGTCTGTTCTGGCCTGCAGGCCAGATCCTTCTCCCACAGTCCACTTAACCTTCCAGGGCCAAATTTGACAGGTAGCTGGGGGTTATGCACCTGGCAAGCACCTAGCATTGCTGGTTAGGACTTCAAAGCACCATTTGAGGCTTGCAAAGAGCCCCACATGGTGCTTTGAAGGGCTGTTGATCAACTTGCTATCTGCAGGAATTGGCCTGTATGATCGAGATACCGACAAGAAACTGAGTCATGCCACCACACCTGATGTCACATATTCTGTCAGATGTGGGGCAGGTGTATGTGGTATGGAAAAATATAGGACCCTTGCCAAAGTGAATTTGGAGGTATGATCATCTGGCATGTAGCTGGATGTGTGACATGGAGTGACATGACACAGTTTGGGATTCCATGATGTAAGAAAGCAGGACAGAAATAGAAGAAACAAATAAATCCCAAGGTTCTTGGAAGCAGGTTTGTGTGTGTGTGTGTGTGTGTTAAATTGCTAACCTGTGCTAGTTATCTATGATTAAACTAAAGATAGGAAGACATGATGATCCTCATCATTTATTTGTACCCCTCCCATCTGGCTGGGACCACTCTGGGCGGCTTCCAACAAAGATTAAATACATTAAAATGTCACACATTAAAAACTTTCCTAAACAGGGCTGCCTTCAGATGTTTTCTAAATGTCAGATAGTTGTTTATCTCTTTGACATCTGATGGGAGGGCGTTTCCACAGGGTGGGTGCCACTACCGAGAAGGCATTCTGCCAGGTTCCCTGGTAACTTTGCTTCTCGCAGTGAGGGAACTGCCAGAAGGCCCTCTGCGCTGGACCTCAGTGTCAGGCAGAACGATGGGGGTGGAGCCGCTCCTTCTAGTATACTGGGCCGATGCCGTTTAGGGCTTTAAAGGTCAGCACCAACACTTTGAATTGTGCTCGGAAACATACTGAGAGCCAATGTAGGTCTTTCAGGACCGGTGTTATATGGTCTTGGTGGCCGCTCCCAGTCACCAGTCCAGCTGACGCATTCTGGATTAGTTGCAGTTTCGGGTCACCTTCAAAGGTAGCCCCACGTAGAGTGCATTGCAGTAGTCCAAGCGGGAGATAACTAGAGCATGTACCACTCCACGGGCAGGTAGGGGCTCAGCCTGCGTACCAGATGGAGTTGGTAGACAGCTGCCCTGGACACAGAATGCTCTGCAACTTCCCTTAGGAAAACCCACTCTTTAGCACTAAATCAGAACAAACGACAATCCACAGAAAACCTGATTGCTGTTTGTTCCGATTCCAGTGCTAAAGATCAGGTTTCCTCAGGGAAAGTGGGTGAGCGAACGGGGGGGCGGAGATAAGACCTAAGGAGAAGAGAGCTGGCAGGCAGTGTCACCCCCTGGCCTGGTTGTCAGTACAATAGGAAGAAAGGCAGGTGAGAGTTGTCTGAGCTTGGTAGGGCAGTGCAGTGTCCATTTGCCCCAAATGACCAGCTGCCACTGATGATATTAAAATCTCTTGATTTTACAATAGCACAGTGTGCCTGACTTGAGAATCCTTGGGTACAATATAAATTAAAAAACGAGTCTGTTTTGTCCACATTGTAGCTGCTGGTACTCTGGGCTGCAGAGGGAAAGCAAAAAGATTAGTTTCTCTGCTATAATTAGAAGCTTGGCTTCTGACTTCGCCTGGTGGTGCCCTTGGCAACCCACTAAAATTAGCCTAGCAGCCACTCATGCCAAGTGGCAAAGAAGGAAAAAAATGGGCCCATCATGGGAAAGTAAGATTGTGCCTCTTTCTCCCCTTCTGAAGTTATTTTGGGACTGAACCTCTGAGGCTGGACAGTGCACCTGTTTAACCATTATGTGGTATTCCTTTTCACAGCCTTGACACAACAACTGTTCACTGATATCATGACCAGCTGACAAATCATTGAACTGCACTCTCATTTCCATTTTCCTCTGCTTTTGGTCTTATATTGCCCAAGGTGACACCCACACCATGAGTTTTAAAGCACATGGCTCCTCCAAATAACCATGGGAACTGCAATTTACTCCCTCAGAGAGTTGTGGTTCCCAGCACCCTTAACAAATGACAGTTCCCAGGATTCTTTGGGGGAATCTCTGTGCTTTAAGCTTATGGTGTGAGCGTGACTTAAGGCTCTTCGTTTATTTTAAGCTGGACTTCATCCAGACAGCTCTTCAAATACAGGCACCCCCCACTTACACATGATTGACCTGCGTGCAAACACGTATACTTGAGGTACCGGGAATAAATAAATAAATAAAATTCCAACCTGGAAATGGGGAGGAGAGAGAGCTGGAAAGTCCTCATGGCTCATGATGAGACTATCCCTAGAGCCTGAAGAGAACGTCAGTGAGCCAAAAGTCCAGAAACGAAGCTTTGAAAAACGAACTATGGGCTCCAAGAACAGCGCATGGGAGCTCTCACTGCTGCTGCACTACCCTTTACAGGTAGGTGACTGTGTTGGTCTGCCATAAACAAAACAAAATAAAAATAAACAATTCCTTCCAGTAGCACCTTAGAGACCAGCCAAGTTTGTTATTAGAAGTGTCCATGCACACAAAAGCTCATACCTGTACCAAGAACCAAACTTAGTTGGTCTCTAAGGTGCTGCATACCCTGTTCAACAGCTGTTGGGTGGGAAGCTGGATTGCAGTGTTCCCTGCCCTTTCTTGTGATTTGGAGGCAAAGGTACTGTATAAAGAAAAAGAGCATGGAGAGCAGGTAAAAATAGGCGTTTAGAGGCTTTTTAGAGGGTGCTCCCCACTTACACTGGAACATAACCCCCGCGTAACTGTACAGGGATTATTTAGATAAATGTGTGAGTGGGAGGCAAGGGATTCAAGCACATACTGGAAATTAGGTTTGCACAATTAATGTGGTCAAAGTGCTCTGTCGCCACAGCACAACGAATATACTTTTAAAAAATGCTGCTTTGTGGTTGGGAAAGTGATGGGGAAGCACAATGAGGAGTGTTCAGAGCTTTCCAAACTTTTCATGTTGGTGACACACTTTTAGACATGCATCATTCGCAACACAGTACAGTAATTCAGTTTTACTAGCAAACCAGAGATTTAACGAACCCCTTTCCAGCCCTGGGAGGAGTGTGGGGAGCGTTCGCACGACACACCTCCACACTGCAGCTGACACACTAACGTGTCGGGACAAGTTTGAAAAGCTCTGTGTTAGATAAACGATTGGCCAATGGGAAGATGTATAAGCACCGTGAAAGGAACAAGGGCTGGTTGTCATATACTGCCCTGCAAACAAATCAGAACAAATGCTCAATAAAGACCAGACATGGTCTAAGCTCTGCATAAGCTTTCTGCAAGCAGATCAGGATGAAGGCTCAATATAGAGGTCATCTGAGGAGGGGGAGAATACAGTATATGATGCATATTCAGATACAGAGGTAGGGCAGTATTTTCAGGCAGATGTCCATGGCCCTAACCCATTAGAATGATCTGGAGGGCCTCCAAACTTATCAGGGCCAACCATGGGCATGCCAGGATTTTTGTTAGCGGGGGGCACCTTTTGCTATAAGGGGACAGGGTTTTTGGGTGGGGGGTAATCAATTGTATTGATTTTTATTATTTAGCGGGGCAGCTGCCAAAATGGTCCACCTAGTCCAGCATCCTGTTCTCACAGCAGCCAAGCACTGAAACAGGGCCGTCTTAAGCATATCTGGCGCCCCGTGCCACTAGCCTCTATGGGTAAGACGTCCTGCACTGAAGTAATATACATATACAGTATACACATTGCCATCAAAGCAATTGGTTGCCAGTTTGTTTCCAGGCCCAACTCAAGGCACTCACATCAGCATTTAAAGCCCTAAATAACTTAGGATCAAAATATCTGAAAGAACCCCTCCTCCCCTATAGAACATCTCAGCCGTTAAGATCAACAGAGGGGGCTGCTCTTTGTTGTTCCTGTCCTCAGAAACTTGGGGTCACGGTGTCAGCCTGGGAGAGGGCATTCTCTGGGGCAGCTCCTAAGTCGTGGGATTTCCTCCCCACAGAGGTGCATCTAGCACCTTAACTATGTCATTTTCATTATATGCTGAAGAGAAGTTTTGAATGTTTGATGTTTTGCTGTGTTTGTTGTATTCTGTTGGAAGCTGTCCCAAGTCACTGAAGCAACCCAGTCACATGGGCGGGGTACAATAAATAACAATAATAGTAATAATAATAATAATCAGCCTGTGTACAGTATATTAGATATTGTTACGGAATCAATATACAGTATTTTAGGACCCACCCACCCTAATTTTGCAACTGTATTTTTAAAAATCGGTTTTTAGTATATATATTTAAAACAGTTTTAACTTGCCCTGGGACCTGATGATGAAGAGTGGGTAAAAATTGTAACAACAACAACAACAACAACAACAACAACAACAACAACAGGGATTCCTCCGAATCATTACAGCCCAGCGTCTAAAATGTGCACCACTGTTGAGATAATATATTCCCAGCAACATAAACACATTTCTGAAGATATCAACAATCGCTTGCTCTTCTTTCCTCATCAGTGAAACTATTCTGAGCTGATATTCTTAGCCTTGGTGATTTTGTTTTTCACTGTGAAGGCTCGTGCCGCTGCTGCGGTGCAGTTGCAGAAACGCCCCACGGAAGGAGCCTTTGTGGAACTACATTGCCCAGAAACCCTTGCGCCTGAGGAAGGCGGGGCCAGAGGGAAGAGGCTTGAAAGTCAAAGGCCTGCCTCCATGTGTGCTGCTGGGCTAGCAGTAGCAACAACAACAGCAGCTGCAGCTGCAGCTAGCAATCTGATTCCACTCTGCCACCTAAATACCAGGTGTTATAAATAAGGGAGAAGAATTTCTCTCGCCTGCTGAGTGACCAACCAGGGCAGCAGGCTGAGAGCCCAGTGAACCCCCCTTCCAGTCCTTTTCTTGAAGCCATGCCAGGCTTCTTCATGTTCCTGGGAACAAGAGCTTTCTTGGAGCCCTTGGGAGGTTGTGGAGGGTCTGGGGCAGCTGCCCTATAGTGCTGCACAGTAGTAGAAGGAAGGGTGCGTGGAGTGGAGGCAGGGCCCCTGTGTGCAGGGTGCCAGAGCACTGGGTCTTTGAAAGGGGCATCCGGAGCTGGTTGGCTGCTCCCCCATTGGCCATGGCAGCCAAAGTGGATTTGACCACCTCCACTGACTGGAAGGAGGCTAAATGTAAGTGACGTGAGGGCTAAAGTGTGTTGTGTATATGTGTGTGTTTCTGTGGCGTCCTGGTGCTCTGGAGCAAATTTGTGGCCTCCCGCAGTGTTGGGCCCCTTGTTGCCTGCTGGCAGTCCCTGGCACAGTTGTCGTCTCCTGGGCTACTTGATCATATACTCCCCCTGGGCACATGATCCTCATGTTCGCTGTGATTGTTGAAATCCACAATGCCCCGTATTTCTAATGGCACTGCAGCTCTGGCTCTGAGTTTCAGTACTGTGATAGGACAAAGGGGTGGCATTTTGAGGACGGTTGGCCTGTAGTTACTGAACCAATAACTCTTATTGTGTCTGTGTGCACTGTGAACCATGGGTATTTATCTCACCTGTTGAGCTTGCTCTGTTTGGGAGTGGGAAAAGGCTTTTTTGCAGTGCATCATGGGAAATCTAAATGGTCGCCTAGGAGACTGGCTCTGGTAGCCGCCATGTATTTCCCAGCGGCCTAGAGAAGGGGTGGAAAACCCCACACACTTTTGATAGGAAGCTACGGTTCTTGTGATACCAAACATGTGCTGGGATGCAGCTGGCAGGCTGTATGCTGGTGGATATGTTTGGAATGTTCCCTAAATCAGGTTGCCAACTTAAAAAAGAAAGAGAAAGCTTTGGGTGTGCTCCTGGGCCTACTGTAACAGCTTGACTGCTAAGAATTGATGGATGCTTATCCATGCCTGGATAAGCGGTAGGGCAAGCTTTGCCGTTAAATTTCTTCGTCACCCTGCTTTTTAAAAGCACAGGAGCAGAGCTAACAGTGAAAGGTGGCAACCATGCCAATGACCAGGACGGCCTCCAAGCCTTCCTGTTTCTGTCCTTCAGAAAGAACGTGTTAATCTATATGCACTTTAGAGCAGTGAATTGTTTGTTTTTGTTTCCAAACTCCCAGATTTTTTTTGGGGGGGAAGGGGGAGCTTGAGAATACTTTCTATATGAAAATTATCTGTGGAGGCACCTGCATATCAAGCTGTGGAAATTGTGTGCCTTGTACTGCAGTGGGCTGGAGCCTTTCTATGGGTCACCTCACTTGGGAGAAAGGAAGGGAATAAAAGAGGAAATATTTTCTAGGAGGAAGTGAATGTAAAACGACTGGGAAGGAGGGATGAAAGAAACTGGTGGTTTCAAGGAGTGGGGAGTGGGATAAGGTACAAATTGAGTGTGAAAGGAAAATGGGAGAAGACATTACAGGAGATGGGTAAAAATGCTTAAAGAGGCACATGAGAGTAGAAAGGCAAAATATATTTAAAAAGGCCTTCTCCACTTAGAGCCTCTGGATCAGCAAATTCTGCCTTAACATTGGGAAGGCTGAGTTGCAATACCATCTGAGCTACACTCAACTTGAGGAAAGCTGAGTTAAAAGAACTCCTTGCCACAAGGAAAGTGCTGTGGCAAATAATTTTATCAGTTTCCACAGATGGGTTACATACTGGCAGAATGTAATGTAAGTAATTGCCAACTGATTATGCCAAACATTTCCTCCACCTGCAATTATTTTGTGACTGGGGCTGCGTTCAAGCTATAGCTTTTAAACCACATTCAAAGAACATTTTTCTCCTCCTAAGAATTCTGGGCACTGTAATATGTTAGAGACTGCTGGGATTTGAATTGTAACTCTGTGAGGGGTGAACTTCAATGCCTGGAATCCTTTGAGGGGGAAATGTGCTTCGAATGTGCTTTTGTGACTGGGTGCGCCTCAGTAATTTTCAAGCGATCTCAAGTAGGCCCTGGGAGTTGAAAGTAGCTGCTGATGTAGAGGTTTTGGGAATATGTTCCAAGCAAGGACTTCTCAACCCTTCGTTTGCATAGGCACAATTTAGGCATATTTGGCATAGCTTGTTGCCCTAGCATAAGCGGAAAACATGCTTTGGAACAGGGATGTGAGGGATTTGTGGCTCTGCAGAGGTTGTTGGAACTCCATCTCCCATCCAGCCCTAGCCAGGATAGCCATTGGTCAGGGATGATGGGATTTGTAGTCTAACTATATCTGGAGGCCCCCATCCCTTATCTAGAAGCATGCCTAGCGTTACACTTTCTTCTCGGGCAGGCTTTATGCCGTGAATGTTGTATCGAGGAACACAGCACCCAATACGCTCATGACGAACCGTATGTTTCCCAACAATATGGTTTGAAAGCCACTATATTGGTTGGATTTGCAAATCTCTGCAGAGGGGTGTTGAAGTTCCTAAGGGGTTGAGCATAAGTAATCCTCCTGGAGGCTAACGAAGCTGTGATAATAGTTGCCAAACTCTGCTTTTATTTTTATTTTTTTTAAACCCGGCCACCTCATCTTAATTAAAAGAAAAAAGAAAAACTAATAAATGTCAAGGACAAAGTGTGACTGAGTTGAGACTTGAGAGTGCTTCTTTGGTTTGAAGGGAGTCGGCTTCTGTTTGTTGAAAAGGGACTGTTAAGCACCTGTCAGAGGCAGTGTGTTTCTGAAGGCCAGTTGCTGTGATTCCCCCCCCCCGTTCCCCCCTCTTTTAAAAAATTCATTTTATAATATACATAAAGCAGAGCTATAATGCATATAACAAAAGGCAAAAATTATAAGATGAATAATGACATTACAAAGTTGGCATGTAGGATGAGTAGTTGTTCATGAGTTAAAATAACTCATAAAAAGTCCAAGTAAAGACTATCAACATTATCAGATCATCAAGTATAGTTCCAGATTTGCCATGATCTTAGTTTTTTTGATGTTGAGCTTCAGACCATATTTTGCACTCTCCTCTTTCACCCTCATTAAAAGGTTCTTTAATTCCTCCTCACTTTCTGCCATCAAGGTTGTATCATCAGCGTATCTGAGGTTGTTGATATTTTTTCCGGCAATCTTAATTCCGGTTTGGGATTCATCCAGCCCAGCCTTTCGCATGATGAATTCTGCATATAAGTTAAATAAGCAGGGAGACAATATACAGCCTTGTCGTACTCCTTTCCCAATTTTGAACCAATCAGTTATTCCATATTCAGTTCTAACTGTAGCTTCTTGTCCCACATAGAGATTTCTCAGGATTTCTCTATGGGGGTTCTAGGCCTTGTCAAAATCTAAAATTATTTGTGATTCTCTCTCTCCCCCCCCCCCATTATAGCTATATTCCAGAGTGAGCAGTACTAAGCGTTCAGTGTAAGATTTTGGGCTGTTTTTCACTGAATTGCAATTGCTGTTCATGCTACCAATATAATATACTGTATAAGACCAATTATTCTGACAATATATTTACAGTGGTATCATCAAAAATATTCAGGAACATTTATTTTGGACAACACATAATAGTTTCTTTCGTAATATTTATCATTTCTGTCAAAATTAAATTCCAAAAATCTTGCACCAATTGACCCCACCATAAATGAGGATATGTAGCCTACCAACTTTATTGCAACCCCTAGGTAATACAGAAGAAAACATTTATGATATTTGCAAAGGATCTTTCCTGTTTTAATATTCTTTCTTAGAAGAGTTTCAATTATAAAAATGAAGTGAAAAAGTGCAAAAAATACAATAAAAAATTATAATGTGATACAATCTTATAGATAGTAGGAAATCATAATGAAAGCCTTGACAACGCATTTTCTGCTCTGCCATGGTTTGTCTTTTATTTTCTTCCCCACCTCCTTTTTCTGTTAGCAGGATGAGATTCTAGCAGGGCTGAGACAATTGAATCGGTTGGCAACCATATTTCAGAGGCCTTGCTGGTTTCCATATAAGTTTTTACGTGACATAACAATATGAAATTGTTGGCCCTGTAAAACTCCTCAAGTTCCATGTGAATAATAGAAAAGGGACTGGCTGTTTGATCACTCTGAAAATTGTAACTGTGAGGGGAATAGGAACCTCCTAACAACTCTCGGCACCCTTAACAAACAATAGCTCCCAGAATTATCTGGGGGAAGCCATGATTCTTTAAAATTGTATAGTGTTTTCAATGTATGATGTGAATATGATATAAGACCCATTCAACCCACATCAAAATGGCTGTTGACAAAATGGCAATATGTCAACAAGTGGTGGTGAGAGGTGGCATTCATTTGAGGGCAAGAGAGCTGGAGTGGCTACCATTTTGTTTTTCCTCAGAAAGCCCTCTCCTGAGGTCCTTTTGGGAAATTCAAAATGGCCACCTCCACATAAGATAGCAGCTTTCTTCATTACTTGTTGCGGGTTGCTATAGTAGTGGAATGCAGTTCAGTATTTTAAGGGGGGAAAGGATCCCAGCAGTAATCCACTTCATTTGATGGGGCCAACATTCATACCTCTCCAAAAAAAGTTGGACTTCGGTGGGGGATTTAATGACTTTTCACATTTCTTTCCAAGTAATATTTTAGAAATGTTTGGATTTCTCCTCAAATTATTTGGGTCAATTTTTCCAAGGGGAAATGTGTGTGTGTGTGTGTGGGGGGGGAATAACCCAGTACGTTTCCGAGCACAATTCAAAGTGTTGGTGCTGACCTTTAAAGCCCTAAACGGCCTCGGTCCTGTATACCTGAAGGAGCGTCTCCACCCCCATCATTCAGCCCGGACACTGAGATCCAGCGCCGAGGGCCTTCTGTCGGTTCCCTCACTGCGAGAAGCAAAACTACAGGGAACCAGGCAGAGGGCCTTCTCGGTAGTGGCGCCCGCCCTGTGGAACGCCCTCCCATCAGAAGTCAAGGGAATAAACAACTACCTGACATTCAGAAAATTCCTAAAGGCAGCCCTGTTTAGGGAAGTTTTTAAACTGTGATATTTTAAATGTATTTTAATGTTTGATGGAAGCCGCCCAGAGTGACTGGGGAGACCCAGCCAGATGGGCGGGGTACAAATAAATTATTATTATTATTATTATTATTATTATTATTATTATTATTATTACTCCATCTCCTGTTGGGTCCAGCCACCATGGCCAATAGTAAGAGATGATGGTACAGTAGTTGTAGTCCAACAATGTATGGTGGGCCGCAGGTTCCCCCTCCCTGCTCTACAGCCCTACACATGACACTAGAGTGATGCCTTGGCTCAGGCATAGGCAAACTCAGCCCTCCAGATGTTTTGGGACTACAACTCCCATCATCCCTAGCTAACAGGACCAGTGGTCAGGGATGATGGGAATTGTAGTCTCAAAACATCTGGAGGGCCGTGTTTGCCTATGCCTGCCTTGGCTGCATACACACAATGCATTTAAAGCACATTTCCCCACTCACAAAGAATTGTGGAATCTATAGTTTGCCCCTCACAGAGCTACAGTTCCAGCACCCTCAACAAGCTACACTTCCCATGATTCCTTGGTGTGAAAATGTGCTTTAAATGTATGGTGTGTGTGCATTTACGTTTATTCTTTGCACTTGACTTAGGACTCAGTTATACAGTTGCAGATAAAATGTTTTAATAAACAATGTGACCCTAGAACGGTTTTTATGTGTGTGTAGTTTCCATCATTCCTGCCAACCTAGCAGTTCGAAAGCACGTCAAGTGCAAGTAGATAAATAGGTACAGCTCCGGCGGGAAGGTAAACGGTGCTTCCATGCGCTGCTCTGGTTGGCCAGAAGCGGCTTAGTCATGCTGGCCATAAGACCCGGAAGCTGTACGCCGGCTCCCTTGGCCAGTAAAGCGAGATGAGCGCCGCAACCCCAGAGTCGTCTGCGACTGGACCTAACGGTCAGGGGTCCCTTTACCTTTACCTAGTTCCCACCATAAAGCAGACTTTACGAAAGGGTTTTGCCATCATTCTGGAGAATGAAAGTTTCCATTGAGCATCCACGAGGCAAAAATATAATGGTTGCATCACTGCTCTGAAAGTCCTTCTCCCACAATTTTTGCGAGTCCTTTCCCCTCAGACTTTGTGCCAATATTTCTCTTTATCCTACTAACCCGTCTTTATTTCTCCTGCTCTTTTTATTTGCTGTTCAGCATTTCTGAAAGGCTTGAATAACAAGCAGAGGCGAGAGCATTATTTCACCAGGGATTTCATCAAACTGAAGCAAATACCAAGCTGGAAAGAAATGGCCAAAAGTGAGATTTTATTTTGTTTTAAAGCTCTTTCTTCTTAAGTATAATTGCATGGGCATGTTGTCCCCCCCCCCAACCTCCCATGGAGAAAGAAACTTAAGACAAGGATAATGTGGACTTTGGTTGAGGAAAAGGGGTGTTGTAGAGTTAACATAGAAAGCTGCCAGACACAGGTTCAGCTTTGAGAGACTTCTGGCAGTTCCCTCACTGCGAGAAGTGAAGCTGCAGGGAACCAGGCAGAGGGCCTTCTTGGTAGTGGCGCCTGCCCTGTGGAACGCCCTCCCATCAGATGTCAAGGAAATAAGCAACTAGGCTACTTTTAAAAGAAACTGGGTCTGACTTGCAGGCCAGATCCTTTTCTTCCCCCGAAACAGGTCAGGTTTGGCAGATGAGTGGGGTTGCCTACCTGTCAATCACCTGACATCACAATGACTCATTTTTGCATGGCACTGTGCACAGAAGCCCTGATGATTAGCTAATGGCCAGTGCTTGCAATGGGGTTTTTTTTTTGCAGGGGGTGGGGGATCACCATCAGCTAACTGGTGGTGTCTGCAAACCCACTTTGGCCCAGCCCATACCTTTTTGCTTTCCACACACTTGGCATCAGGTGTTGGACAGCTGGATGTTGTGGAGAGGCCTGCAGGCCAGTGGTCTTCCCTGACTGGCAGCAGCTTTCTAAGACTTCAAACAGGCTTCAGACAGAGCATATTCTTTGCAGTGCACAAGGTCCCAGGTTCAGTACCCAGCATCTCCTGGCAGGACTGGAGAGCCTTGAGAGGTAGCCCTTGCAGCCCCTTTTAGATGTTGCTGGACTACCGCTCCCATAATCCCTGACTATTGGTCATTCTGGCTGGGGTTGATGGGAGCTGGGGGTGCCAACACCTGAGGGCACAATGTTCCCTGCCCCTGTTGTAGGCCATACTGAGCTAGATGGACTAATGGTCCAATTTGACATAAAGGCAGCCTTTAAAATGTGCAGTCTCTTCTCCCTTGTCTTCTTGATGCCAGGCGCCCGGGTTAAGCAGCCTGAAGAGTCTTTGTTCCCCAAGGATAACCATCTGAATGAGAAGATATCTCTCTTCCGTGGTGACATCACCAAGCTGGAGGTGGATGCAATTGTCAACGCTGGTGAGTGAGTTTGGCTCTCTTTTGTTGACTGTGGTTGGGATTGGTTTTGGCTTATTGGTAGCCTTTTATAACTCACATGCCAGACACTGTTTGTTGGTCTTCTGGGGTAGTCTTGCTGCTCCAAATTGTGAAAACTGAAAATGGCAGAGCGCTCACACAAGCCTTGCCAGTTTTTGCAGTGCTTCTCATTCCTGTTTGATGGTGGAATGTAAGAAATGAATGTGTAGACCAGGAAGGTGGCCCTCTAGTTGGTGGACTGCAACTCCCACCAGCCCCAGCGACCGTGGCCAGTGGCAATGGGGATGGAAGTTGTGTTCCAACAACATCTAAAAGGCCACCCACTCCCACATTCCTCGTGTACTTCGCTGGCAACAGTGCTCCCAATCGTACCATCCTCTTAACCTCAAAAATGGCCAGTCTCCAATCCTCATAGCTGATTTACAGAACAGCTAATAATTTTTGGACTGCAGAAAGACATTAGCGGGCTTTGCCCCACCTCAAGAATTGAAGGTCGTTTGAAAGATGTACTGTTTGTGATGTATGCGCTCATCTCATTTTTGTCTCTGGTTAAACAGGTTTGGTAGGTTTTTGTGTTCTTTTGAAACCTGTTTGACTGGATAGGAAACAAAGAAATACTGTAGGGGTGTACGTAATGGGAAACGATGCTTCTCACAGCCCAGCTTTAAAACGCTAGAAGTTTGTCCTCGGTTTTAAAGTTACCAGCTAAGGTTAACAAACACTAAGTGTGAACTTCCAAGTTTTGTACAGAATCCATTTTCGAGTATAGGAAACAGTGTTGGATGAGAATACAGTACAGTAATGTGTGAAAGAGTTTAGGAGAAAGAAACTGCTTCTCTAGGTTGGCACTGGCCTAGTTAAACGGAACATTTCGTGAAGCAAAAGAGGAAGTGGGCTTGAATACTTATATTAGACTGCAGTATCTGGCTATGCTGGATGAGCTGAATTACCGGTATATACACAACAGGCAACAAATGAGGAAGGGAAGCAATATTTACAAGGGGTCTGTGTGTAGGTCTTAGATGTTCATAAACGTGCATTATGCTCTAGTAAAACTGGTAGTGGTACTTGGCTGTGCATAGTGCTGATTGGTTTTTCAACTAAACAAATGTGTGGTGCTATAAAAATGAGTCAATGAAATGGGTATTGGGTTTAATAAAACTTAAAATAGGTGTTTAAAAATTATATAAAATATGTATGTATAAAAATATGATGTGTGATCTATGTATAATAGCCACTTCACCTGAATAAGCAGTTCGGGAGGTTACAAAACACATGACTGAATGAGCATTTGAATTACCAGCATTGGCAAGTATGGCTGTCATTATTTGTGGATGTAGCACCATCAATGTACTTGGTGCTTTACAGAGAAGAGGAGGACAGGCCCCTGCCCTGAGGAGCTTACAGTCTAAAATTCAACACAGGGAATTCAGGTAGGGGGAAAGCAGGAAAATAATATGTGGTGGTTCCAATTACACATGCTTAGGCTCAGTTATGGGCTCAGTTGCCGTAGGATGTGGGGAAGGAAGGTATTTTTGAGCCTCCGCAAACACTAAGCTCAGAAATGTTTGAGGTTTGCATGGCCTTGTTGTCATTCCCAGCAGCTTACACAAGAGGGTGCCAAAGCTCCATGGTTTGTGGGGCTGCCCCCAGTATTAATTTCCCTACCTCAATAAATCAAGCTGTTTATTAGTGGAATAAAAGTCTTTGCTAACAAGGGGTTTTGTTGGCGCTTCATAAATCCGGCCTCTGTGCATCATGAAGCCCATATGTGCTTAATTCATATGTAAAGTCGCAAGTGGGACTATAATACGTGTCCATTAAATTCTAGGAGGCCCGATAATTATCATTAGCTGTGAGTAATTACCTGCACGGATCGAGGCCAGGAACCGCTTGCTGCTGTTGCAGCCGCTCAGTGCATGCTAGGATGGTTGGGGGTGGGGGGAGATGAGCGATGCTGCATCTTGGGAAAGGCAGAGTGGTCTGTGTCGTGCAGGCAAGAGAATCAGGCGGAGTTTTTATTTCTTGTTAACCTTGGTTCCCTGGTAGGAATCGAGTGCTTCCAAGGCAGCTCTTGGCGGATGTGATTTGTAGTGGTTTAATGTCTTCAACAGACAGCAAGGCTGTGGGTGGGTGGTGGGACTCTGTGAGAAGACCTCCAAGTGGGGAACAGAGGGACCCAGGTGCTGGTGGGAGTTGTAGTTCAATGTCTCTGACCATTGGCCATGCTGGCTGGGGCTGACGGGTGCTGGAGTTCCCGCAGCATCTGGGAGGGCTGCAGGTTTTCCATCATTGGTTCAGGTGCAGCACTCGGTCCAGGGCTGGTGCGAGACTTCAGGGCGCTCTCAGCACACATCCATATGTCCCAATGTGGTCACACTTACGTTTTGTTTCTGTCATTGCCACAGCAGCAACACCATTTCTTCCTGCTCTCCTTGCTGTGCCCCTGGATGGTGTTGCAGCAGCAGATGGAGAGCCCCGCTGCTTTTGAACGGGAGCCAAGCTAAGCTCCCAATCCCTTGTGGCTGCCTGCTTTCTTAATTGTACCCAACGTGTAATGCTCTGGTCCATAGATCAAAGCTTCTGTCCAGACCATGGATCCATGAAGAGATTTCACAAATCTGTGAAGGGCATTGCATTTTGGGTAAATTGAAATGGCAGGTGGCCACTGCAGATGGAGCCAAGGTCTGGTTCCTGGTCAACAAATGGCAATGCTGTCCGGTTGTCCATTGCGGAGAGTGTTAAGTGGCTGTGTGGCCAGTGAAGGGCCCTTTTGACCCTCCTGGAGCCCTCAGCCAGTGCCCAATCTTACTGTCTGCTGGAACTGGACCTGACTTGGTCCCAAACTGCCTCTTGGGGCTGGATTTGAGGGCTGGTTGTGTGCTGGCCTTGGTGGGACTGTGCGTGAAACAAATTTTTGTAAGGCAGTTCATCTTGTCTCTAAAGCTGGCGATTGCTGATCTGCTTGGCAAGGATTGCTTTGCATTAGTATTTTTTTTTTTAAAAAAATTGTTCTTTGTTGGCATAGGCATTGGTGCTATTTAACACATGGTCCTGTATGTGAGTTAATTGCGATCAGATCCATGCAGGCAGGTTTAATTGTCTTATATGACAGGGATAAATCAGGCATGCAGATTGTGCACCCAAGTCATGAAATGAGCAATAAATGCAATTTAAAAAAAGTGTGGCTCAAAAGGAGAGGTGTGCAAAGAGACGTCTTAGCCTGGGTCACCACTTTGGTCTTGGACTGGCTCCCTGGCACCTGCAGTGTAAACCCAGATACCCTGAAGCAGAAGGTGGCGAGAAGGCGGCTTGATATTTAGCAAAGAGTCTCACAAGTCCCCACCCTTGCATGGGAATGATAAGCTATAGAAGACCACGCTAGGGAACATGCTTGCTGACTAGGCTAGTTTTCGCATATAGGGGTTTGTATGTTGTTGTTTTTTTTTTTTTTCTTTTTTATAAGCATTTATTGACATTTTTACTTATAACAACATACAACCCTTAACCACACCACATCTTATACACATACAAAACAAATACAATTACACATCTAATACAAAAATTGCCAATGATTTTTCTTCTTAATTAGACATCTCAAAAAAAAAATTCTTTTTCCAATCTTGACAGTGACTTCCCCTGCCTCTTTCACCTTCGAGTTTATATCCATAATCTACTTTTTAACCTCTTCATTTAAAAAATTAAACTAATTATATATATAAAGTAAAACATTCATCTTAATCTCATTCTAATCTTAATCGTCTTAATCTATAAACTTAAACCACTTAAATTGACTTTATTTATTACTACATCCTCATAAATCCTCACAAATCATCCTCATCAAATCTATCTCTTCTATCCTTTGATCTGCTGCTAATAACATAAAAACTTGAAATATCTCTTTTCATGTTCAAACAAATAATAAAACAAACTATTGTTGACAGTGTTCACCCTCCGATTTCAAAATACCATAACAGATTGCTTTAGATTTTACTTAATACTTCACCCCACACCCCCTCTGTCCATTCTTCTTCTCCTGATGGCATCAGCACTGAACTTCCATGCAACTTCCCTCTCCAAACGTCCACAGATCCAGGCACAGTCCAAAGCTCTCCTTGCCACGAGCTCCGAGGTATCCATCTCTTCCTCTCTCAGCTTCTCCGGTTCTTTGTAACATTCCTTTTCTTCTTGTAAATACCTTAATTCTCTGTCCCTTGCCCCCGAGCTCACACCTCGGGGACTGGATATAGCAAATCTTGACATCGCCTTGGGGCTGCCACCCCCAAAAAGCGAATTTCTTCTCCGAAGTAGCTCACTCATTTCTTTCCATCTTTCCATCCACCCTCTCAGCTCTTTGACGAGATTTTCTTCCAAAGTGTCAAAAGTTTTGTAAGCCTCCTCTGTGGGCAGTTGGTTCCATTTCAGACCCCCACACAAGACTTTGACTTTTCTACAAAGTAATTCCACATTCAAGGCAGTGAGCCTTTGTTCGTCTGTTAGTCCAGAGTTCAATACCAGTTCAAGGACGAAACCCAACATACTGGCAGAGGAGGAGGAAGTGGGTATCATATTTCTTCTCCTGTCTCTTTGTTCGTCGCCATTTTCCTAAGCTGGAGCGCAAACACCGCAACTTTAAATGGAGATATTTTCCGCTAGTTAGCTTCCCAAGAAAAAAGTTTGCCAATCTCATGTATCGATTTTAAATACTTTGTAACCAGTTCTGTGGCGGCAATCCCTCAAATTGGTTAATTTCTTAGGCTCGAAGGGAGGGAGGCAGGCTGCCTTTCTCCTTCCCCCCGGATCGCTCCAAAAACACGATTTCTGCCAAGATTATTTACTCACGACCACCGGGTTCCTTTAGCTCCATTCTTCACAGGTAGAACTTAGACGCTCACCACGGGCTTTGCCGCCGCATTTGCATCCCGGTTGGGGCATATCCCCGTAAGCCCGGCTCCGTTGTCCCTTCACCCCCACTCCCCCTTTACAGGGGGGGCAGGGGAAGGGTTCGGAGCCTCCGCGGGCGCAGCCGGGGAGCCCAGGGTGCGGGACGCTCTTCCCGCACCCCAACCGGAGCCGCGCGCTGCGGTAGCGCGGCTCCTAACCCCCGGGATGGACAAGGCGCTTCGGACCCGAAGCAGCCTTCGACCACCCGGCGATGGCGTCGCCGCCGGAAGTCAGGGGTTTGTATGTTGTATGTGGGAATATCGTTTACCCAGCCATTTGGCTGTTAAATTGGATCGTAGTGTTCACTTTCGGCCTGTTTTTATAGTGTTAATCTTGTGGTGGAGTAGGTAGAATCCATCCTTTTTATACTTATTTATGGATATTCTTGAGTAGTTGTTTTAAATAGTTGGTTTTTAATGTTTATTATGCTATGTAAGTTGCTTTGAGGCATCTTTTTGTGAAAAGCAGTAAAGATAAAATAAGGGTTCAAAGTGCTGTACATAACCACAAGTTCCTTGTGTATAGCTAGCCCGGCACTTTTGCTAGAGGCTGTGAAACCCCTGCCTGCTTTGCTGCGTCCTCTGCTCCTATGGCCCTGGGAGTGATCTTTTGGTTGGGGGTGGTGAATCCCAGAACCGGCTAGGAAGACATGAAACTGCTGTGGGGAGTTCTGGTTCTGGGATGGAGATGTCTGAATCCTATAGCTCCTTGGTGTCTCTGGTGGTGCAGAGATCTGCTGGGGATGGGGCCCTGCTCCTCCAAGGAGGAAACCTAGGTTTCAACTCTGGGCAGGACTGCACCCTGACATCAGCTTTCCCACAGAGTAAGGCCTCTGAAGAAGGTATTCATGGTTCAGGATGGGCAAATATGTCAGTTTCAGTTTCTCATTTTTTCCAGTCTTAAATTCAGTTTTCCAGATTTCCTTTTCTGTTTCCGATTTTTTTTTAATGTCCTAATTCATCAGCAGTTTAGTGCACATTTTCCCTAATACACACATCTTTCCATGCAGTTTTGACTAATATAATGTGTGTTTGTATGTTGTTTCCCCTAATATATGCATTTTTTGCCCAAATACAATATTTTTTGTATGCATTGCTTGACTGGAGAGCTGCACTGCAAAATTCAGGTAAGTGTGAATTTTGAAGGGTCATTTCGTTTCAGTTTTTTCATTGCATGGCAAAGTGCGAATTAGATAGGTTTGCATTAAAATATTTATGTAATCAAATTTCTTCCCCATCCCTAATAGCAATAGACCAACCTTTTCCAGCCTGGTGCCTTCCAGATGGCTTGGACACCCATTACTTCTAGCCAGCATGATCAATGGTTAGGGGCGACTGGAGTTGTAGTCCAAAACTTCTGGAGGACACAAGGTTGGGGAAGGCTGTGCTAGCAGAACCCTGAACGTCTCTGTCTGTTCTGGATGCGGTTTCAGTAATTTGCTGCTTTTGTGCAGGAGTGGATATGTGTGTGCGCGCACACGTAGACACACAACACATAATATAATACATGAAAAGTCAGCTCTCAAGTCCTGGAACTTCTTGGTTTACATTATCCTTCCTCTTTGGAGGGATGGCGTTTCCCACACTTTCCCTCATAAGCCACAGACGGGGAGAGGGAATAAAGACTTTCTGCCTTACACAGAGTTAATCTAGCTTAGTATTGCCCACCCCAGTGGTTCCCAATTAGCTAAGTACCCTGTTTCTCCTAAAATAAGACATGGCCATAAAATAAGCCATAGCAGGATTTCTATGCATTTGCGAGGTACTGCGGAGCCCCTGTTTTTCAAAAACCAAGCCATGGACCCTCTACTTTTGAAAATTTTGATGTTTCTATAGTAGTTTTCATTATATGAATGGTGCCACAGACTCCCTGTGTGGGTTATGTGGACTCCTTGGGGTCCACAGACCACCAGTTGAGAACCACTGGCCTTGACCACCAGTTGGGAGCTCCTTGGCATTGGCTTCCCAGGATTTCAGGCAGGACTCTTTTCTGATCCTACCTGGAGATGTTGGGGATTGAACCTGGGACTTTCTGCATGTAAATCAGATTCCTTGCCATGGAGCTATTGCTGTTCCCTGTGCATACATAGCAAGCTGCCTTACATGAAATCAGGTCATTGGTCTGTCTAGGTCGGTATTGTCTATACTGACATGGCAGTGGCTCTCCAGGGTTTCGGGCAGGTGGCATTCCCGACCCTGCCTGGAGATGCCACAGGGAGTTGGGCCCTGGGGCCTTCTGCATGCAAAACAGATGCTCTGCCACTGAACTGTGGCACTTCCCCAAACTCACCTGGTGGCACATACAGCTTCTTTGCTTCTATGTGGGTATTCTGGGGATCACAACGACATTCCTTTTAATACACACACACACACACACACACACACACACACACACATCTGTAGGCAAGCAGCTGGTAGAATGATCAGAGCCTTCCTCTCCCAACTGAGTACTTTACAAGTAGATGAATGGATCGAGCCGCTGTGTATCCTTGGTATTATGAATGGCCGCCTTATAACGACAATAGTTATGGGACTGCAAAGTGCAGGAGACAAAGCTCCAGGCAGATATTACGATGCCGAACTGTCAGTGTAAATCGCTTCACCTGTCACTTTGGCAGTCCAGTTTGCTTGCAAACACTTTGCTTCTGCTCGGGCAGCAGGAAAGGAGGCCGGAGCTGAGCCAGCACCAGCCTTGGGGAAGCTTGTATGTGCTTTGTTTTGTTAAACCTCCCAAGCTACCGGAGCTGGAGCCAGTAAATGGGAGTGGTTGCATTGCAAGTGTGGAGAACCTCTGGCCCAGAGGGCAAATGTGGCCCTGCAGACCTCTTTTTGGCCCTTGAGACACCCTCTGCAGGCCACACACCCCTGAGCTGTTTTGCTTGGCTAGAACATGTCCTTGAACTGTGATAATGTTCATAAGGGCGAGCATGATGCAGTGGTTAGAAAATTGGACTAGGACCTGGGATACCAGGGTTCAAATTCCCACTTGGCCATGAAGTTCACTAGGTGACCATGGCCTGCTAAACAGGGGATTAAATGGGGAGGAGAAACATGTGTGCCACCTTGAACACCTTGGATAGAAAAGGTGGCATATAAATGCAATAAGTAATGCCTCTTGCTTTGCTGGATGGAGAGGTGTGGTGTGGTGTGGTGTGGTGCTGGTGTGTGTAGAAGTCTCTGAGTTTTTCATGGCTGGAATGTGACCTAAAAAGGTAAATCACATCTACTGCTCTGTCCACTTTTGCCACTGGCCCTGCCCTCCACTGGTATGTGGCCCCCAGAAGATTGCTCCTGAGGGAATGTGGCCCTCAAGCTGAAAAATACTCACCACCCCTGTTGCATATTGAACGATCCTGACAGCTGCCCTCCAACTAGTATCTTTATCACCCTGGAGAAAAGTGAAAGTTCAATGTGTGATTCCAAAGGCAGGACATTAGGCTAGCCTGTAAGGTACCACAAGACTTGGTGGGTATGCCTGGGGGAGGGAGATCTATTCCTTGCCCTAGGAGGAGGGATGATGGAACCCCAAAAGAACAGGTCTGAGGGATAAGCTTGGCCCAAGTGTGCGCCTCAACCTCTAAACCAGGGTTGGAAATCTTGAGGGGCCACATTCCCTTCTGGAGAACCACATGCTGGTGGTGGGCTGAGCCAGAGGCAAAAGTGGGCAGAACAAGAGTTTTTGTTTTGCTTTGTACAGTAGGCTAGTTTCTGCATACCTTCTCCATCCTCCATCCTGTCAAGCAAGAAAACTTATCAGAGTTCAAGGGCACATTCCAGCTAGGCAAAAAAACATCACTAGTGCTGGAGTATCATTTTTTCTTCCCCGTTAAGCGCTCCGGTCATGAGACTTCTCGACCTTGAGCACTCTCCCACCCACAGAACTGCCTCACCTCTCTCTTTCCTTGCTGCAGGAACAGGGGGAAGAACTGATATGAAGCTGCCACCTAGGCACTAACTTTCCACTATGTCTCGCGGTAGGGAACCTTTTTCAGACTGAGAGCCATAATGCTTTGTGGGCAACCTTCCAGGAACCGCTTGTTGAGGGGGGCAGGGGCAAATGTGGGCAGAAAAAAGTAGGTGGGACCTGCATAAACACTCTCACATCCTTCATCGAGGCAAGCAAGAGGCATTAACACAGTTCAAGGATGCTTTTCATCCAGGCAAAAGCATTCAAAGTACAACACAGAGCAGTGTGTGGCCTGGGGAGAGGCCTGAGGGCCAGATGAAGAGGCCTGAGCTATATAGGGACTATTTTTAAAAAGCACCTCATGGTTTTCTAAAAGCAGATCTGGCAACAATTGGGCTCACAGTGCCTGGTAGTTCCTTCTAGCCTGGCACTTCACTTCTGACGATTCCTGCTTAATAAAGCAGGAATCTACCCATCGGCGTCTGTTATGGGTCTTTTTCTTTTTTTGCTCTGTACTGTTCTTTTTAGAGACTCTCTCTCCCCTTCCTTGGAGCAGTTCTTGAGTTGGGCGACTTGCTCAGTCTACGTTGAGAAGAGACTGTTATATAAAGTACCGATCTGATGGCGCGAGTCAAGGGGTGGGAGTGGGGGGAGCTCTCCAGCGCAGAGTTTTAATGGACAATTTTTATCTCCCTTTTTATGGCATTGAATAATTTTAACCGGCTGTCTGACTTGGCAAATAAAACCACTAGCTCTTTATGCTCCCATGGTGCTCGCAAGACCCTGCTCCCTGGACCCTGCTGGCTTTGCCGCCAAGGTCAAAAAGGCCAGTTTCTGAATGAGCACATGAGCTACTATGGTGTGTGTGTGTGTTTGGTCTGGCTTTCTGCTCTTATTGCATTCTCAGGTCTTGCTTTACACTGGGGGAAGAAATATTTGTTACTTAACTTGGTCTTTCAAACCTGCCTACTGTCAAATCTTTCTTTTTTTTAAAGAGATATCTTAATAGATTAACTGTCTTGCTTTTCTGCATTTGATTAATTAAATGTACTTATTGCAGTACCTCCGAGGGTCCTGAATGAAGATGACAAATAGTCATATTTTTTTTAAGAGGGATGGAATTCTGGCTGGGCATAGCTGGGGGGCCCCATCTCTGAAAGAGAAAGAAACCTAGCCTAAGCCAAGGGTTTTAAGAAATTTGCCACAATTTTGCAACCCATAAGACGCAAGCAATAAGGACCAATCCTGTGAGCAGATGATTATTTTGCCCTGTGGTTACATGCAGCATTCTCTGTCTACTAGCCCAAGACTGGTGCATTTTTTTTAGCACTGTGCAAAAGAGGAATCCAATGGAAAAGCTATGCTAGCACAAACTTGTGCAACAGATTGTGCACCTCAGTGTTATCCCCCACCTTAAGCATGCTGATAGTTCATTCTTTCTCCTTCTCTTTCGCTGTGGTCCCATTTGGGCTCTAATCCTGTTGGGCCTCACCACCTGAGTTCACCATTAGAGGGAGCTATGCTTGTAGTTGTATCCAGTGTTAATCTTAGGGCTGGTCCACCCTTCCACTTTCCCTGTGCCTACAAAGAACAGGTACAAGTGGTTTTCCCCTGGTCCTGCTCCTTTCCCAGGGAAAACCCACTTTTTAGTGCTAAATCGGAGCAAACGCCAATCCGCAGAAAACCCGAATTGCTATTTGCTCTGCTACAGAGCCGTTTACTCAGGGGGGAAGGAGCGAAACAAGATGAAGTGTGAATAATTCCTTACTCGGCATAAAAAGGTACCCCTGACCATTAGGTCCAGTCGCGGACGACTCTGGTGTTGCGGCGCTCATCTTGCTCTGAAGGCCGAGGGAGCCGGCGTTTGTCCACAAACAGCTTCCAGGTCATGTGGCCAGCATGACTAAGCCACTTCTGGCGAACCATAGCAGCACACGGAAACGCCGTTTACCTTCCCGACGGAGTGGTACCTATTTATCTACTTGCACTTTGATGTGTTTTCAAACTGCTAGGTGGGCAGGAGCTGGGACCGAACAACGGGAGCTCACCCCGTTGCAGGGATTCGAACCGCCGACCTTCAGATTGGCAAGGCCTAGGCTCTGTGGTTTAGACCACATTGCCACCCCGTCCCACTGAAACCAATGATCATGACTTGACTTGGGCTCTTTCATTTTAGTGGGTCTACTCTGAGTGAGTTTAATACAGCCCATGGCGTGGATAAAGTGTTTGGAGAGATGTTTTTTTTTTTGTCCCTCTCTTTGTAATACAAGAGCTTGAGGGAAGCCAGTGAAAGTCAATTCAGGACAGACAAAATAAAAAATACTTTCTTGCAACAATGCATAACTAACATGTGAAGTTCGCTGCCCTAGGATGTGTTGCTAGCTGCCACTTTAGATGGCTTTAAAATGAGATTTGACAGACCCAGCCTTCCTCTGCAAGCCTCTCGGTTGCTTTCAGCCTCCATGGTCTGGGGTAGTCTACCTCTGAATTCCAGTTGCTGGAGACCAGTGACAAAAGAGGACTCTTGCCTTTGGGATCTGCTTGTGGGCTTCCTGGAAGTGTCTGGTTGGCCACTGTGGGATATAAGATGCTAGACTAGATGGACTCTTTGTTACATTTTGCTTGGCATGAGCTGAGGACATGTGATACAGGAATGGCAAGGAACTCCTGGCCTATGGACCTGATTAGGCCCACCAAGCCTTCCTGTTTGGCCAAGTCCGACCCACCTACCCAACTCCTGCAATATAGCCATTTTGCAGAAGTTAAGCTGGTCATGTAAGATGTCAGGTTAAAGGTGCCGCTGGGCCAAAACGGAACTTGCAGGTACCACCTATCAACTGATTGACAGCACCTGCAAAGCCCCTTGGACAGCCCCAGGCACTGTGCTTTTCAAGCCCAGAGACAATCAGCTGATTGCCAGGAGTTGCACTGTGTGATGACTTTGTTTGCACAGCTTGAACTCAAACAGGGCAAAAACAGACCACTGGACACCATTGTAACATCAGGTAATTGACAGCTGTCAAGCCTGACCTGCATGGGATGGGAGAAAATAAGGATCCAGCCACCTGTGGTACAAACACTTCATTTGTTAGTTAGTTAGTTCATGTTCCTCACATAGTGACACCCAATGACTCATGTTAAAACCAATTAATATTAAAAAAATATTAGAAGCACAGCCATGCTGATAAAAGGCAAGACTTAACAGATCCAACTCCACTAAAAGAAGCCACAATGCCACCCTTCAACTTAAGGGCCGAAAGCCTGTGTAAAGAGAAAAATCATAGGGAAAGATGGGGCCAGACATGCTTCCCTGGGGAGAGCACTCCACAAGCAAGGGGGCCACCACTGAAAATGCCTGGATGGGAGACCCCCAGGGAAGAAAGGCGAGCTATGAAGCATACTTAAATAAATGCAAAAGTGAGCACTTCTGCCTTTAAGAGGCTGCCCGGTAAAAGGATCAGTGATGAGTCCAGGACTACTCAGCACACACAGACAGACAGCTCAAGTGAAATCATTTCTGAGTTGGGTTCCTGAGCTGCCTCTTTATCTTCCCATCCCTTCTTCCCTTCTCTGTTTTCATGAAGTGGTAAGTAACAGTGGTGGTTGCTTCCCACCCCCACTTTGGAGAGCGGGTGTCGTGTCAGCAACCTTGGTGGCATTTGAGCCTTTGTTCCATTTTAATGAGTGCTGTTAACAAGAGAGCAAGCTGGGCGCTGTGCCTGGCAGGAAGAGGAAAGAAGGGTTTCAGTGCTGCAGAAGAGGATGTGCTACAGACAACTCTGCGCTTGGCGTGGGGGGCTTGCAAGAGGTTGAGGTGGTATTACAAGGAACTGGATGGGTGGAGGCTACTCTTCCTGCTCCCACCCCATCCCTGGCCATGGCCAGCCATTATTTCAGGAAGTGTGCCAGATGTACCATGTTTTTCTGCAAAGGGGCAGAGAATTAAGGAGACTGCATGGGTAACCGAATGCTCTGGGGTGCGGCAGGGAATCTGAGCCCCCCTCCACTAGAGCCTTGCTCCCTTCCCAGGGATTCCCTCTCCAGGTTTTGGGCTTCTCTTTCCAACCTCTAGGCAAGCTGCAACAAGTATGACTGGGCTGCACTATTTCCTATCTCCCCCCCTCCCCCCCTCCCCTCCTGTCTCTCTCCACCTTTTGGCTATAAAAATTGCCATAAAAGCAGAGATTTGCAGCAGCTTTCTGCATGGCTAAGTCGGGAGCACTTCCCCATCAGATGGCTCTTGTCTCAGCTCCCTTTTATTGTCACCGCTGGGCTATATTTCACAGGGACATTTTAAATATCGTTAAAACCACCTCCTCGTGGCTGCTTTCTGACGGGGTGGCTGCAGCAAGGAGGAATTCTGTTGAAGTTTTGTTGGATAGGAGGAGGCCAAGCGAACGGTCAGCAGCCTCTTGCATGACCTGCTTTGCATAATTGGTGGGTGTTGGGAGAAGCCAACTTCCGTGTACAAACGGGTACACATTGCGTTCTTTCCAGTCGTTCGAAGTGTGTGTGCTGTTATTTGGGACATCCCTGATGTGAATCTAATTTAGGGCACCCCTCTGTTCCTTGGACAAAGTCCTTGCCTGTTACTGTAGAAACCAAGTCAGAAGAGAACACTGATCCATTCTAGAGATGTCACTGAATTTCACCTAAAGAAAAAAAACATTGGGGTGAATTTGGAGAATAAGATTATAAGAAAAAGTCTTCCTGGTTCAGGCCAAAGGCCCATCTAGTTCAGCAACCTGCTCTCACAGAGGCTAACATGATGCCTCTGGGAAGCCTGCAAGCAGAACCTGAATGCAGTAGTACTCTGCACTTGCAATTTGCAGCAACTGGTATTCAGACACACAGTGCCTCTGACAATGGAGGGAGAACACAGACAGCTGTGTCCAGGGCCGTTTTAAGCATATCTGGCACCGTGGTGCAAATATCTCTCCAGCGTCCCCGTTTCCCAGAGTTGTCAACCTTTTTTAAGGGGGGGGGGGAGACTTCGGTCCAGCTTGTTTACATTGTGTAGTCTGCGCTGCACGTAAGTAAGAGGTGCCAGGATCGCAGCCCAGACGACCTTCCGTGAAGTCTCCCTCTAAGCACCCGCCGCCCCTTACCTGCACCCGTCTGGGGAAGTCCACGCGATAGAAGGGCCAGCAAGCAGATCAGGTGGCTCGCCGGCTGTCCCATCTTTGCTCAGCGCCGGGATTGCACAGGGCACTTCCCTGCTCTCCTCGCAGACTCCGCAGGGAGGCGCACAGGCAGCAATGCAGCCAGAGAGGGGCGGGAGAGACATGCCCGCCCCGTGCCCGCCCCCCGATTGCACCCACCAGGCGCCCAGGCAGCCCTGGCGGGAGGGGACGCAAAGGTGCTTCCCTGAGCCGGGTGCACCGTCCTCCGATGGGCGGCTGAAATGAGAGGGGCGGGCTGCCCCAGAGCGGGGAAGGGAGCACGTCCTGACTTTCCTTCCCAGACATCCAGCCTGTGGCGCCTTCCAAAATCTGGTGCCCCGGCGCCCCACACCACTAAAGTCTATGGGTAAGACGCCCCTGGCTTTGTCTGTGAGGGGGAAAGGTGGGGTATAAATAAATATATAGTATAATAGTAATAGTATCCACTATTTCCTGCTAGGGGAAGAGGAGGAGAGAATTTGTTCACATTCCACACATTAAGGTTGAGCCTGCCTAATTTGCACTTCACAGACCAATAGGTGAAAGAAACACAGCTATCCTTCAGAATTCACACTTCTTTAAATTTTGTGATGCAGTTCTCCAATCAAAAGACTTGTACAAAAATGGGTGAATTGGCGGGAGTGCACACAGAAACAAGTATATTAGTGAAAATAAACATACCCAAGTGCATTCTCGTGCAACCTAGAAGAGTAATCTATAACTTACGTGGAAACAAGACAAGCTGAAGTTAAGATTGGAAAAATGAGAAACTGGAAATGGCTGATGAAATGGACAGGTTCACCCATCTCTAATTCTTGAGTTTGCTTTGCTCCTCCCTGATGGTTCTTTGGCAGTGGCACACTGAGCTAAGCCATAAGTACAGGGGTGGGGTACCTTGGTCTTCGAGGTACTGCTGAACTACAACTCCCAGGAGTTATAGTTCAGCAGCATCTGGAGGGCTAGAGTGTTCCCACACCTGATGTAGTGCATCATCTGAACCTGGACCCATGAATTAGGTCTCTCCAGACTAACCATGAGCTGGTACCAAATTTTGCCCCATGTCTGACGGCTTGTGGTTTGTCTGGGAGGGCTAAAGGCAAAAGGGAAGCCTGGTTTCAGCACAGCAGCAGAATGACGGGGAGGAGCAAAGATGCTTTGATCTCCTTTCACGGAGCCACATGCTCATGCATTCGTGCTAAGTCTTGGTTTGTCTTAGCATGATGTGCAAAGTAGGCCTGCACTACTTTGGTTCTCTTATTTTATTCCCTAAGGTGGAAAGAGTTCAAGAGTGTCAGATCAAGCTTAACAAATTTATCATTCGAAAACAAATCTTGGCGGTTGAAAACAGCAACAACAAGAAGATTCTTTATGAATTTCAATACATTTTGCTTGTTTAAATTCTTTTGTTTGCTGGGGCGTCAACCTCTCTTCTCTCCATCTCCCACATTTTAACCTTCACCCGGCCTCTGACTCACGCCTTTGTATGCGTCCCAACACAATGTGGCTGACATGCTGGCACCCATTTCTAAAATAAGAGCCCACCTTCTTTGCTTGCTTTGCACCAAAGAACTGTTTGAGAATTTTGGTTTTTACCCAGTTCTTGCGCAAAAGGTTTGATTTGGGGCGAGGGGGAGAAGAGAAGAGAATTGCTCCTCCTCCCCGGACGTGACAAAGACTTCCCTTGCCTTGTGGAAGGGATCTTCAAGGGATGGATCTGCAAAAAATACCTGGCGGCCGCCTGCAAGTGTCTGAGTCTGAGGGAACAGCCAGGCTTAAAAAAATTAAAAATCAACACTTCCCTTGCCAGATATCCTTGGAGACAGGCACCGTATGTGAGGCCTCCTTGCAAAAACAGCAGGGCCTTTCTGTCTGTACACCAGCCTGCTGCAGTCTGGCGGCTACAAAATGCATCTGAAAAGCCCCTGTCAGGCCTGCTTCGGTGGCGCTAAACGGAACCACGCCTGACAGCTGGCTTAACACTCCCCGAGCCTCGCTTAGCGGCTCCTTGTTTGCAGCTGGTGGCCACATGACCATCTGATGGCGGGGTAGGTGGGGGGAGCTTCTAAACTGTTAGGCTTTATGCCAAACCGTAGCATGGTGGCCATGTGGGGGAGCCCTGTGAGTTGGCGGCTCCCGAACTGGGTCCCCCCTGCCAAAACCAAGTCCTGGTTAGAAGCACAGGCAAAGCTCAAGGTGCGCAAGCTGGTTCAGAGGCAGTGGAGTGCTCTGCTCCAGGCCATAGCTTAGGAAGCTGCCTTGCAGTAGGTCAGATAATTTGTCCAGTATAGTCTTCTTGACTGATAGTGGCTGTCCAGGATCTTTGGCAGAAAAGAGTCTTTCCTGTCAGCTGATGAACTGCAGGTGCTAGGGACTTAATCTGAGACCTTCTACATGCAGAGCAGGTGCTCTGTCACTGAGTTACACACTGCTGCCGCCACTGTGCAGATTTCAGCTTTTGTTGGTACACGGGTTTGGTTATTTTTGTGGGGAAGGGCCGGAGAGAGCCAACATGCCCGACTCCAGCTCCCATCAGCCTCAGCCAGCATGGCCAATGGTCAGGGATGATGGGAGTTGCAGTCCCACAACAGCTTGAGGCAACCATATTGGCAACCCCTGGCTTAGTGGTAGAGTACACAAGACTTTCTGGGCCAGCATAGACTGTCATGAGCAAGATGTATATGGAGTTCAGTAGTAAGGACTCTGAGGGTCATCTAGTCTAACCCCCTGCAAGGCAGGGATCTCAACTAAAGCATCCATGATAGATGGCTATCCAACCTCTGCTTAAAAACTTCCCATAAAGAAGAATCCACCACCTTCTGAGGGATTCCGTTCCATAGTCAAACAGTTCTTACTGTCAGAAAGTTCTTCCTGATGTTTAGTTGGAATCTCATTTCTTGTAACTTAAATCTGTGGGTTCAGGTCCTGGCCTCTGGAGCAGGAAAAAAGCAAGCTTGCTGCACCTTCCATGTGACAGCCCTTTAGATATTTGAAGATGGCTAACATATCTCAGTCTCCTCTTATGCAGGCTAAGCATACCCAACTCCCTCAACACCTCCTCATAAGGCTTGGTTTCTAGATTCTTGATCATCTTAGCTCCCCTCCTCTGCACGGGTTCCAGCTTATTAATATCCTCCTTAAATTGTGGTGCTCAGAAGGCACAGTACACGTCACCAGGTGTGGTCTGACCAAGGCAGTAGAGCTATTGCTATCCTAGATTGGCACACTATATTTCTCTTTATGCAGTACAGAATAGCATTAACTTTTCTCACTGTTGCATCACACTGTTGACTTGTGTTCTACTAAGACCCTAGATCCTTTCCGTGTGTTACTACAGTGGAACCTTGTTTCTCGAACTGCTTAGTTGTCGAACAAATCGGCTCCCAAACGCCGAAAACCCAGAAGTAAGTGTTCCGGCTTTCGAGCGTTTTTCAGAAGCCTGACGTCCGACACAGCTTCCGCTTGAGTGCAGGAAGCTCCTGCATCCAATCGGAAGCTGCGCCTTGGTTTTCAAACAGTTTCAGGAGTCGAATGGACTTCCAGAACGGATTAAGTTCGAGAACCAAGGTATGGCTGTACTGGCAAGCCAGGTGTCCCCAATGTTATATTTTGCAGCTGGTTCTTCCTAAGAACTGATGTTTGTCTTTGTTGAAATTCATTTTGTTAGTTTTGGCCCAGTTAAGGCCATCTTGAATCCCAATTTTGTCTTCTGCTGCATTAGCTACCCTTCCCAGTTTGGTGTCATCTGCAAATGTGATGAGCATCTGCTCAATTCCTTCATCCTAGTTGTTTATAAAGATGCTGATCGGACTTCCGGCGGCGACGCCATTGCGGGTGGTCGTGGGCTGCTTCGGCTGCGAAGCGCCCAGTCCATCCCGGGGGTTGGAGCCCCGCTACCGCAAAGCGGGGCTCCGGTGGGGTGCGGGAAGAGCGTCCCGCACCCTGGGCTCCCCGGCTGTGCCCGTTGTGGCTCCGAACCCTTCCCTCGCTCCCCCTGTAAAGGGGGAGTGGGGGTGAAGGGACGACGGAGCCGGGCTATAGGGGACATGCCCCAACCGGGATGCAAATGCGGCGACAAATCCCGAGATGAGCGTCTAAGTTCTACCTGTCATTAATGATTTGAAAGAACCCGGTGGTCGTGAGTATTTGACTGACTTTTTTACCTTTGGAACGATCCGGGGGGAAGAGGAAAGGCAGCCTGCCTCCCTCCCTTCGGGAGAAGGAAAGAAAATAACCAGTTTAAGTGACTGCTGCTACAACAATGGATATAATGTGTCTGAAATTTGAAAATTGAGACTGCTGAGATTTCCCTTTGGGGATTAAGTGGGCAGAAAATATCTCCGTTTAAAGTTTTGGTCTTTACGCTCTGGCTTCAGAAAAATGGCGATGGAAAATTTGGACTGAAGTGGGAAACAATTGAAACAAAGGGAGGAAGAGACAGTAACTGAAATTTGACACTCACCCCCTCCCCCAACATGCTGGACTTTGTGTTTGAACTTGTTTTGAACTCTGGATTAACGGAGGAAGAAATGCTTACTGTCTTGAGGCTGGAACTGCTTAATCGGAAATTGAAAGTCTTGAGTGGGATAATAAATAAGAAAAATCCACTTTCCACAGAGGAGGCTTTTCAAAAGTTTTACACAATGGAAGGAAACTTTTGCAAAGAGTTAGAAGGGATGCTTGAAGGATGGTCTGAAATGTCTGGGCGACTCCGGGAAAAAGAACCGTTCTTTGGGGGTGGCAGTCCCGGAACGGTAAAATTTATAATATCCAGACCCCGAGGTGGGAGCTCGGGGGCAAGGGACGAGGAATTAAGATATTTACAAGAAGAAGATATGGTACAAAGAAGCGGAGGAGCCCAGAAAAGAGATGATGTGTATCCTGAAGCTCGATGCAAAGTTTGTTGTGAATGCTGCCTGGATCTGTGGACATCTTGGAAAAGAAGATAACTGGAAGATTGGATCCGGCGAAAGACAGAGAAAGACAATGGACAGAGGGGTGTGGGGTGAAGTATTAAATGTAAAATTTAAATGGCTTGTTATGGTATCTGAAATCGGAGGGTGAAGGTTATTAATTGTAAGTCTATCTTGATGTAAGGAGATATTGAGATTTTATGTTAATAGCAGCATGATAAAGGACAGAAGAAATAAGTTTAGATTTTATAAGAATACTTTGTTAAGATTTAAGCTAGAACATGAAGATTAAGATAATGGTGTTACTTTTATTGGAAGTTAAATTCTTTGTTTTGTTTTTTAGAGAAAAGTTGTTATGGAAGTAAAATATAGTTTAGGTATATAAACAAGAAGAAGAATCCTGGCAATATATGTATCTGTATTTGTTATGTATTTGTAGGTGTGGGTTAGGGTCTGTGTTGTGCTATGAAAATGCTAATAAATTCTTCATAAAATAAAATAAAATAAATATAAAGATGCTGATCAACAACAGGCCCAGGACAGAATGCTGCAGCACCACACTTGTCACTTTTCCCTAGGATGACGAGGAACCATTAATGAATAATCCTTGGGTTCTGTGGAAGTACCCTTAGGCTGAGCTAGCAGAGCACAGAGGCAAACTTGATAATATGCACTTATGCTGACTTTGTGCTCACTTGTCTTATTATAAACTCTCTTGCCCTCTGTTTTGATATGACACTTTTTGATTAAAAAAACGTCAGATTCAATTTTTTTCAGTTTCTAGTCCTCATAACTTTAAAACAAAATTTTAAGAAATCCCCCACATCCCTTTGGCATTTTAAGATGTGCCCCCTTTTTGGAGTTTGGAGCAATACTAGCTAAATTATGTGGCCCCCATTTACCCCCCCTCACACAATTCATACGGAATTCTCAGCCTTATGCTGAGCATATGGCTTGCTGGATCTGTGTATGGGTTGTATATGTGTGTGATATTTCATACCATGGGGGTAGAAATAAGCCAATTTGTTTGGCTTTTTTGAAAAAGGAAGAAGCCAGAGGAAGCAGCTGGTTTGGAAATTTATTACAACTTTGATACGAGCCACCTGTGTGGGGACCACTTATATCTTGAGAGGGCTGTTTAGGGTAATGTAGTGTTTGCAGTGATTCTTAAAAAGGTGAGACAGGCATCCCTAGGGCCACATGCAGCTGCCCTGGGACAGATGGCTGTGCCAGTGTTGAGGTGCTATGCAAATAACATAGGACTGGTAGGTCTTGGGGTTTTAGCTTCCTTTGCAAAGTCTCCAGGAGGAGGTGTAAAATCTGTAGGGGAAGGAAGCTGTTTTGTGTTTAGTTTGAGTATGTATTGCATTTATGGCCTTTCCTTTCCACCAGTGAGTTGAATACCATGTACGTGGTCTCTCTCACCCATTCCTCAGTCGTTTTGTTCTCTCTGCATTCCTGCAAATTAGACTATGCTGAGAGGACTGGCCCAAGCTCACCCAGTGAATGTCATGACTGTGTGGCAGTTTGAACCTGCATCTCCAGGACTGGAAAACTTCAGCCCCAGGGGCCAAATCCAGCCCTCCAGGCCTCTGTGTCTGGCCCTCATTCTTCCCAGTGTGTAGCCCTTGAGGTCTTTTTTTATCTGGCTGCAATGTGTTCTTGAGATCAGATGTTGCCTCTGGCTTTCATGGATGGAGTATAGAGGTATATGTGTGTGAGTATTTGTGTAGAAACTAGTCTCGTGCATAAAGGTAAAATTTTCATTTATTGCTCTACCTGCTTTTGCCTCTGGCCCTGCCCACCACTGGCATGTGGCTCCCCAAAAAGATGCCCAGAAGGCCCCTGGGTTGTAGAAGGTTATCCATCTCTGTCCTAGGTATTGACCTCGGGGTATGGCCACTTTACAGACTTACTTTGGTCATATAACAGTTTGGCGATTGTGGCTTCTTCCCAAAGAATTCTGGGAATCACATTTTGGTGGAAGTGCTGAGAATTAGAGAGCATTTTGTCTGCGCGCGTGTGGCGTTAATGTGGGCATATACCCGCAACTGTTTGAAAAAGCAAGTCTGAATGTAGTGGTGGGAACAATTTGGGCTTAAAGTGGAGTTAAGTGGCAGGGCAAGGACATTAGTGCCGCGGTAGAACATCTGCCTACCTGGCATCTCCAGGTAGGGCTGAAAGAGACCCCTGGCTGAAACTCTGTAAAGCCACTGCCATTCAGTGTAGACAATATTGGCCCCTACGTTCTCTGATTCATTATAAGGCAGCTTCTTATGTTACTAGAAAAAGCAGTTTACTAAAGTGAAAATTAAACACAACCACAATTCAGTTGTAGCTGGAACTGAAGCTGACTTGGTCTTTAGTGCTCTGGCTATAAACTGGTTTATCAATTGATTGGCTGTGTGTGCCTGTGTGTCTTTCATGCTCACTGTAGCCAGTACGCTTCCTCCTTGAAGGGATCTTTCCAGCACTTCCACTGGTTAACTTTTGCCCTTTCCTGCTCCCCGAGCAGCCTGCGCATTCATCTTTTAAGAAGACATTTGCCATCCATCCTAGTGGCACAGGGTGCCCTGAAGCTTTCCTCAGCTGTGCTTTAATGTGGACGAGTCCATCTTCTCTTAGACCTTGAGAGCTGGCATTTGATTTTCTAGGGTTATTAACAGAGCTATGCATGCTCCTGTTCTCTCTGTGTTGTTGTTGTTTGTTGTTGTTTTTAATTTTTTCAAGTTGTGATTTAGGTTCAGGGAATCCAGATTTTTGCAAACCAAATGGGAGGAGCAAACATTTTACTTCCTTTTATGTTAATAGTTATCTTTCCTCCAGTTTAGCCTCCTGTTTCATATCTGATAAGCATTGTCTAGGGATGTGGAACAAATTTCATTCAGTTCAGATTTAAAGGCAAACCTACCTTATTCACACTTTTCCAAAACAATAATGGAACCAAAAGAAATAAGTTTTTTGAAATTTGTCTGCCTTTGATTTTTGCAATGTAGTTCTCCAGCCAAGTACATTAATATGTATGAAAATGCATGTACACGAGGGTAGTGTGAATAAAAATGCACATATTGATGACAATAAATTAAAATGCAGTGTTTTAGGGGAAAGTGCAGTGCAAAAATGTGCATATCAGTCAAGATTACGTACAAAAATGTATACATTAAAAGAAATTCACAGCAAAATGCTGATGTAGAACTCTTGAGAGCTGGATTTAAGATTGGAAAAATGGAACTTAAATGGACTGATCCACCCACCCTGAGCTCCATCTCTATTCTATTGGAGACCTTTTTTCAGCAAGCTTGTTAAGTGGAGATTCTAAGTTTGTATCTATATTTGATTTGAAATTATAGATCTAGCTATATATCTCTATGTATCTGTATCTATCTATTATTGTTGGCTAATATTATTTTTATGGAAGTTTTTATTAACAATCACACGATTATTTCACAATAAGCAATTCATTAATGAAATAACATAAGGAAAATAAATATGTATGTTTAGAAGTTGCATTTCACAAAACGTTCCCAGTCCCTCCCTCCCTCCAACCTGCAAAGGGTGGTGATGTAGGTCAATAAATATGGGTTTAGTGATGTTGCTTGATAAAGGCAAGGTTTATAAAAAGCAAACGGGGAAGTGTTTACCCAGAGGCAAGGAAAATCGGTGAACACAGAAGGAGAAAGGAGTTTGCAGGGAGGGGATGATGAGGTATTATTGGCCCGGTGTTAAAAGTGC
Organism: Lacerta agilis; assembly: GCF_009819535.1. NCBI lineage: Eukaryota > Metazoa > Chordata > Lepidosauria > Squamata > Lacertidae > Lacerta > Lacerta agilis. The sequence goes on along the minus strand of NC_046328.1, from coordinate 28,662,971 downwards.
CATGAAGCCTTTGAATAGAACCTGGGCCATAATGTATATTTATGTTTTTGCTGCCACAAGAAATTCACCTGCCATCTTGGATGTTATGAATAGATGGATTGCGCTAGAAGGGTTAGGGTTAAGACAGTTTCGCTCCATTTGGCACTGATAGAGCCTTTTCTGAAGTATTGTATCCTTCTTTGGGGCCAGTGCTGCTTGAGAAAATTCGTCTTAATAAATTGATGGGGAGGGGAGAGTTAGAAGAGAGAGGAAAGAAAAATGAAGAGCTGAGAGGGCCTGTCTAGATTCCAGAAATGGTCCCGGAACCCAGATTATTCCTTCCAGCTGGGTGACAGAAAACATGCTTTGCGTGCAGAATCATATCATAGAATTGTAGAGTTGGAAGGGACCCTGAGGATGATCTAGTCTAGTCCAATCCCTTGCGATGCAGGAATATGCAGCTGTCCAATGTGGGAATTGAACCTGCAACCTTAGCGTTATCAGCACCATACTCTAACAAACTGAGCTATCCAGGCTCTTAACGTCTCAGCTTCAGTCCCTGGAATCTGAATTTAAAAGTGGTGTGTGTGTGTTTGTTTCACCTCAAGGGCCATTTTCTCTTCTAAGCAGCCTGCTGGGGGGGTCACGTGTCAGTGGTGGGTGGGGTCAGAGGCCAAAGTGGGCAGTGTGAATTATACTTACCGGTAGGTCTAGTTTAAGGACCCACTCCAGCTAGGCAAAACCCTCAAAGAGAATGTGAGGCAGGGCCAGTGAGGGGGAGTATGAACTGGAGAGAGTCATGGGGGCCAGTTAAGAGAAACCTGGGAGAGCCATTTCTGGTCCCTGGACCTGAGGTTCCCTATGTTGGCAGTACTAGATGGGGACAACCCATTCTGCCTGGGAGGCTGGACAGCCAATGACAATAGGAGTGCATAATACTGAGCTAGATAGACAAGCAGTCTCACCTGAATTAAGGCTTCTGGCTGTATAAAAGCAACAGAGAGGGTGGGGAGAACAATGTTATAAGGAGACCCTGTTTGCAGCCTTGTTTAATGAGTGCTTATAGTATATGCTGGACAGGTGCCTTCTGGGAAGCCCCAGGGCAGAGCAGGGCATGAATGTGCTGGCCATACCCTTTTTTTGAATATTGCCAGCAGAGGTGCTGCTTCGAGAAGCAAATGTAAAAGGAAGCACTCCAGTTGCATCATAGATTTGTATAAAGGTGTTATGATATTGATAGTTTTCATTTCAGTTCCTTTCCTAATGATCCCTGACATAGAATTTCTCTCCCCCTGCCCTTGCCCATAGCAATCACGCAGAGGGTCAATGTTTTCATTAAGCTACCCCCCACCCCAAAATTCCCCTCCCTTGGTAAATCACTACCAGCTCAGAGCCCTCATCACTGTATAACACACTTTATGTGATGCTTCCCTTTTATCTGGCATGGAAGCTGCAAGTAGTGCACAATGCAGTGCCAGGAACAGGCGACTGGCAAAGTGCTACCCCTCCTCTCAGAGAGCTGCACTGGTTGTCAGTTTGCTACTGGGCCAGGTTCAGGGTTCTTGTTAATTCACAATCAACCATAAACTACTTGGGGTCAAAGTATGTTAAGGACCATATGAACCCCTATGTTCCTCCCCAGTCCAGAAGAGGGACACTTCTTGTGATACCCCACACACCCAAGGTTTGTTTGGCCTTTATTAGGGACTGAGCCTTTAGTGTGGCAGACCCTGCCCTGTGGAACCCACCCCCAGTAGAAGTTCAGAATAAATCATTTCCTGCCTTAGATGTCTCCTAAAAATTGTGTTATTCAGCCTTTGCAATGTGAGTTTCTTTTAATCTCATTGGTATTTATTGATGTTTTCACTGCTGTTTCTATTGCTCTTATTGTAATTGTATTGTAATTGTGTATGCCACCTTGCATTTTTATGAAACTGTGGTATATAAATAAATACATCGGCATGATCCACCCACCCACAGAAGTCTCATTGAAATGAATGTGAAGAGCTGGGGGCAAGAGTTGCCTCTTAACAAGCAGTTGAAATCCCTCCTCTGGGTCTGTCACCTTCCCTTTCCTCCTGACTCTTGTTTGTGTGTGTGTGTCCTCCCAAGCCTCATTTGAACCCGAGGAAGAGACACCCCAAGATAGTATTTGTGATCCTGGGATCTGGCAGCGACATTGATCAATCGCAGTTACTGCGCCACACTCTTGTTCACTGCGTGAATCTGTACATCTTCCGCAGCAGGATGAGACGGCTGGGTTGATGAATGTGAGCAAAGGGCTGCTTGCTCGCTGTGCATGCCTGACTTACTGAAGCATGCCTATGTGTGAGTGTGTCTTTCCTCCCAGGCTTGAATGCTCAGTGGGTGGAGGGGAGCTTTGATCCTTCCCCCCAGCTCTCTCTCGCTAGTTCCTTTTTTTAACCCTAGCTGTGCTTTCTGGCCTTGTTGGGGACCCCACAAGTTTCCAAACCCCAGACCTGCCTTTACAAGGCCAACACTTTACTGCCTGCCACCCTGTCGTAACCGCTGGCTGAAAAATGGCACCTCTATCCCCAGGAGAAATCCATTAACCTGCAGGCAGACGCCGGAGCCCGTCTAATGCAGAAGTAATGAGCTCTGGTTTTATGTTAAATTTAGCAGAAACCACTATTACAAGTGACAGAAAATAATTTCCCCTCCCCCAGGGAGTATGATAGGCCGGCAGGCAAGCAAACTAGCCTGGGGGTGAGTGTGGAGCGTGCAAGGGAGGGTGTTTGTGTTGTAGGAGGGAAAGAGGAGGGGTGGATTAATCTATCAATTTCGGTTTCTCTCATTTAACTCATTTTTTTTTCCAATCTTATAAGTAGAGTTCAACCCATTGCTGCATTGGTTTGTGAATCTTTTTCCTTTTTTAGGTCCATGGGCAAATTTATATGTCTCTTAGTGGGCATTTCTCCTTCTATATGCATTTTTGCAAGGGATCTTCCCTAGTTTGCTTTTTTTGTACATTAGTTTTCCAAGTGCATGCATTTTTGTGTGCATGCCGTTTCCTGTAATATACACCTTTTTGGTATGTACCGTATTTTGCAAAATGTAGAGGAAGTGTGAATTTTAAACGATAATTGCCCTGCAGTTCATGTGGTGGTTCAAGAAGTGCAGATTAGATAGGTTTGCAGTATCATGCAAGCCAAACAAATCTCAAATCCTTTGTCTTCATTTCATCAAGAGAACATGATGCAGTCCATATGGTGTGAGAGCTGGGCTAAGCCACTCAGTTACGGATCAGCAAGCCCCCAGTTTCCATCTCCCCTCTGCCTTGAACTCTTCAGATCAGGCATAGGCAGACTTGACACTTATGGAATCTCCTGTTTTTGTATTCAGAGGCATCCTGCCTCTGACAGTGGAGGTGGGAAATAGCCACGAACTATCCACAACAACTGTCACTGCCTCTTGTGGGAATACCATAGTTTAAATTTGTACTGTAGTTTAACAAGTATGCCCTTGTTGCCAGTCTATTGCAGATCACTCAGTGATTTACCAGTAATTATGTTTTGTCAGCCCAGCTCTAGATGGCCCTAAGGCAAGTCACATATTCTCAGAAACCTTAGCCCCTGCACCTGCAGCTCAGGGATAATATTACTGATCTACCCAGCATGCCTGTTGTAAGGAATACAATATAATGGCACATGAAACACTTAAAACACTCAAAAGCCCAGTGTAAGTGCTACTTTCCAGTTTTAGCAAAACAGCAAAGAGTATTGTTGTACTTTAAAAGACTGACAAATTTATTATGCCCTAAGTAATTTATTTTGAAAGCTTGTGCCATAATCAATTTAGTTAGTCCTTAAGGTGCCACAAGACACTTCGTTAAATAAATACTAAGCACTATTAATATACTGCATACATCAAAACAGGGCTCAAACAGGAGCCTGATTTGTGCTGTTAGCTGCTCTCCAAAAGGATGCCTTACAGCAAGCCAGACTACTGGTTTCTGTCTACACCTGGGTAAGGAAGAGGTTCTGACCAGTGGGATTCCCCAATCCCCATGGATCAACTCCCCCCCCCTTTGTCAGTCCCCAGGCATCATAATGACATCAGCTGCTAAAGTTCAAAGGAGGTCACTGTAGCGACTGAACACCTCATCAGTAGTTACAGCTGCCTGCTTTGAAGATGGGCTGATTTGTGCTGAAAGTGTGCCTTCAAAATGGCTCTGGAGTCAAACTACAGATGGAGGATGTGGTTTGAATCCAAGCAGCAGCAGCAGCAGCAGCAGCAGCAGCAGCAGCAGCCAAGCTTGCATTTCTGCACCCCAGCTTTAGGCCATTAGAACCCCTGATCCATAGTAACTCGGAGGTAGATTTGTATGCATATTGGCAGACCAGTGTGTGGTTCATGCAGTGCAGAAGTAGGCAATTGGCTTCGTCCCCTGAGTGAGTTTATTCAAGCTGCCCATAGTTCATTTTTTGTGCCATGACCTGGCTCTGGTTGGTGGGCCTTCGCTTTCGAGTAACAAATGAAGTACGTCCTGCTAGCCTGACATCTGTCCATTCCTACTGCAGAGGTTTGACGATAGCCAACAGGATAACAGAACAAAATAATGGTGTCTGTTTGCATCAAAGGCAATGGTGGCTTTTCCCACCCTATTCCATTTTATATCAATCTTTGGTTTGTCTTTAGCCTTAGTCAGTGTGGTGGAACCTCAGGCCTGGGGACAAACGCCTGTCTATTTGGTTCTTGGATCTGTCTCCAAGCCACACCCTTTCCTCTGTCTGCTTCATATCCTGAGCATTTTTCCTGGCTGGAATGTATTTTTGAACTACGCCTCCCACTTTCCTGATAGGGTTGCCACATGTCCGGAATTTCCTGGCCATACCCAGAATACTGCAGTCGGAAGCAGCATCTGGGTGGAAATTGTGGAAATGTTTGGGAAAAATCTGGACGTATGGCAACCCATGTCAGAAGTGTTGGTTTTTCCTTTTTTGTTATTTTGCGAAAAAAGCTCAACAACGTTTGTGTCTGGGTTTTCACTTTTTGAAATATGGCAACTCTGGAATGGAGGAAAGAGAGGGGTGTATGAGTAGGTGTAGATACTGTTCAAAAGTAAAATGCATGTGTTGCTCCTTGCATGCTGGCATCTGGTCTTGTCCATCAGTGGCATGCAGCCCTTGGAAGCTTGCCCAGAGAGAATGAGGCCTCCATCTCTGGCCTAAGATATCTTTGAGAAAAAGAAAGGTTAAGCAGCTCTACACTTTGGTGAACTATTCCGCAGGCTGCAATGTTGTGCCTGGCCGGAGCCAAATTTCATCGCTACTTCTGGGGAATCAAGTTTCCTTCCCTCTTTAGTGTTTCGCTCATTTATCTAAACAACGTCTTCAGCTTGAGGTTTCTTTGTGCCTCAGATTTCTCTTTTCATCCTGCAAGAACTGGAGGGAACAATGAGATGAAGCCTGCTACCAGCCACTAACTTTCCGCCATGCCAGGCGTGAGGAACCTTTTTCAGCCTGAGGGCTGCAATGCCTTCTGGGCTACCTTCTAGGGCTCACATTCCAGGGGTGGGCGGAGCCAGAGGCAAAAGTGGGCGGAGCAAAGAATGCAAATGTTCCCTTTGTAAAACAGGCTAATTTCAGCACATGCAAAGATGAGTCATTATCAGCGGTCAAGGGCACATTCCAGCCAGGCAAAAAGAAGGGTGTGAAACGGAGACAGTGGGGTGTGTGTCACCTGGGGAGAGTCCCAAGAGCCAGATGGAGAGGCCTAGAAGGTCACACTTGGCCCCCTGGCCAGAGATTCCTCACTGCGCACTAGGCCTTGTGGTGCATACTTCCTGCATTACTAGGAGAGCTCTGGCTAGAATATTTGATTTGGATCAGGGAGACCCAGGTTCAGTTCCACCCCCAGCCATGAAGCTCACTGGATGATGCTGGGCCAAGTCAACACTCTCCCCCTAACCTACCTCATGGCGTTAAGGGGAAAGACCTCTTTTAAGATGGTGACTGCTGTTTGCAGTTTTGGGAAGCACTTGTGTTAAAAATAATTAGCCTCCACCACCGCCCCGCCCCCCGGAATAACTGCATTTCCTGATTAATTGAGGATGACTGTATTTATGATTTTTTTAGATTGATGCATTTAAAAAAAAATGTGTCTGTAATTTTATGCACGCTAAGCTTTCCCAAGAGTTTCTGGAAGCCTTCAGCAATGAAGGCTGTATCATAAATAAAAAGTTTGAAATTCACAAGATGACAGAGGCTAGCCGGGCCTTTGCTTGCTTCAGTGGTAAACAAGGACTGCTACAGCAAATCTGCTTTGCGCAATTTTTTTCTTACTTTCAAGCGATATATAAATTTAATGCAAATAGATAAATAAATTTAAGGTTTCTTTTCCTTTTTGTTGTATTTGCAAATAAAAAAATCTTTTGAGGAAAATATGCATTCTAACAATTGCTGCTTGCTGGGATGGTGTGCTTTACTGCTGTTGTTTTTGCTGATGCTTGTTTTACAGGTTATTGTAAGGCTTTTATTGTACTGTATTATTTTTCCTGAATTTATGCCATGATTTATGTTTTCAAATTTTGTAAATTGTATGGGGGCTCCATGTCAAGCAACTCATAAACTGAAATAATACCGTTAATAATAATGGGTTTTTAAGGTTGCAGCCCTAAAATTGCCATCTGGAGCTGTTACTGGGTTATGACCTGAACTTATATTCATATCTGTATGTGACCCACACCCACACCTGTCCTTCCCCTCCTCCTATCATTTTCTTACTCTTTGTTTTCATCCAGTTGAAAACAATATTGCTTAAATAATTGTTGTAGTTAGGTGTATTATATAAAAATATGTTTTGTAAATTAAGTGTTTTTAAGAGTGATTTTAAAAAAATAAATAAATTCCCATGTCTGACACCCTGGGTTTGTTGGAGAAAAGGTGGTATATAAATGTGGGAAATAAATCAATCACTTGCCCCCAATTTCCTGCTTGGATTGTTTTAGCACAGTGGGTCTAATCCAGCCAAGCTAGTCCCTACAGTTTAACTTTCTTCTCCATTCTGTCAATTTGCCCCGCAAGGTTGTTTCCCACAAACCACACCCACCTGACACCATATGTGATATCAGGTAAGGGCATGAGTCTGAAAAAGCGCAGTCATACTGCCAAATGTTAGTGTGAATGCTTAAGGAAATGTTTGAGTCAAGTGGAAACAGACACAAAGTTATGTTTGTTGAACTACATGCAAGGACAGGAGAGTAATGTATACAATTATAGATTTGTATATATTGTAACAATGCAAAGATACTGAATGCTGCCCATCCCCCCAAAGTTGAACTAATTAGGAAAAATATGGGAGCAATTGGAGATTATAAAATTAATGGCAGTGCTATGTCTCTACAAAATAATCAGAGGAGAAATGGGCAAATGGGTCCAAGTTGTAATGTATTAAAAAAGAATTGGGCCATCTAAAGGAACAGTTGGGAACTTCAGGTGAGCTCCTGCTTTTCCTTTGAGATCAGGGCTTCCTGACAGTTAGGATTGGCTGCATTTAGGGAGTCTGCAATTGGGAGAAGGCAGAGGGCTTTGCAAACTACAAAAACAACAGCTGATGGTTCCTGCAAAGCCCAGCACTTTACATGCACCACCAATCAGCTGACTGTCAGCACTTGCAAAGCACCAAGTCTTTGTCCGCAGCAGTTTGATTTCTAACAAAATGGACCAAGGAACATGGATCACTTGACATCCTTGTGCCATCAGGTGACTGAGAGGTGGAGAGCCACAACACTTGTCAAAGTTGGCCCAGGGGTGGGTGGGAGAAAATAAGGTTTGGACCTGCCAGTCAGATTCAGTTCCTCACCCTGGCTCTAGGGCAGAGGTTTTCAACCTTTTTGAGTCTACGGCTTCCTTAACCAACTACATTCTTTCTGCGGCACTCTTGTGGGGCTCAGGAGCCCAGTTATGTCACCCCTTGCCTGCAGAGCTGGCAGCCTCTCAACCTTTTTCGAACTCCCTCCCTTTTGGAGTGTTCCGTCAGCCTCCTCTCCTCTTCCCTCTCCTTGGGAGTCCTCTGGGCAGCCGCTGCCACCACCTCTGGTCTCTGAGCTGCCCCTGCCCCAAAGAGAGGTGCCTTTCAAAGGCACCATTTGCCTGTGTAGCTTATAGCCAGGGCTGCTGCAATAAACAGCTGTGCAAGCCTTTGGGAGGCAGAGACATGAGAGGGCATCAGAGGAGGGAGGGAAGGAAAGAGGGACAGAGGCCAGTGTTGCCCATGGCACTGCTGACTATCATTCAAGGCTCCCCAAGGTGCCACGGCACACTGGTTGAAAACCACTGCTCCAGGGAAACAGGAAAGAAGACTGGCAGAATCAGATCTGATTTAGCCATGAGATTTAATTAGATATTTAATTGAGTTCAATGGGGCTTACTTCCAGGGAAGTGTGCACAATATATGATTTGCACTCTAACTGGATTCAAAATTATAACTAGTGAAAAAGGTGTCTCCGTTAATTGGGCAGCAGATTTCTTTTCTTTTTCTAAAAAAATGTGTATCTTTCATACAAGTGCTTATAAAAATTGCAGTTAAGGAGCGCCATTCTAAGAGGTAGAGTCTCCCCTGTAACCCACACAGGCTATGATACCTTGTAAGATGACATAATTGTGTTAATCATCTAAAAAACCCAGAAAACATGCTTCCTTGCTTTGGAAATAACTACTTACCACACACAAATTTCAATCAACAAATCCATGTGATCCATGTGATTACTTGAACCAAGTTGTAGGCTTCAATTTTTAAATTTCAGAGTTAACCCTGGGCGGCAATCAGTTTCTGAACCTTGATTTGGGTAGATAAACCTTGCCCATTGTTGCTGATTTCTGCAGTTTCTTTAGAAGAATAAGTACATTCATTTGCTTTCGATATACCTGGCTGACACTGCTTCTAAGAACTATCAGCTCCCCCCTTCCCCCCCACATGATCTGCTCCTCCCAAATTTCCCTTTACATTTGTGTCTAGTGTTTCATGAGTCCACCACCAGCACCAAATGACACCACCAAGACTGCTATCAAAGTTAAATCTTTCTATTTTATTCCAAGAAAGGGCAAGGAAAGATTTTTTTTGTTTTTATAATTATCATTTTTTTAAACTTGTACTTTTAAAATGCTTTTGTTTTTCTATGAAAAACAAAAACACAAAAGGGACTAAGGGAACTTGCGACACATTCATTTTTTGAAACATTTTGAAAATTTTCAAGGCACCTAAAACGAGAAGGAGGCCAAAGGAGTGCACTTTGGTTTCTCTGAAGACGAAAAAGGGGGAAACGGGGGAGGAGAAACACCCTTATTATTTTGGCGGAGAGTCTGGGGTGGGGATTCGCCCACAAGCAGCTCAGCAGAAGCAAAGGAACGGGTGTAACAGGTAGTTGGACCAAAAGAAGGGGCTGATGAGCAGAAAGATGCTTGTCTTGTCTGACATTGTCTTTCAACCAACATAGACCAGCTTGATCCTAGCCAGTTTTTGCAAAGGTCTTCCTTAACAATTGGGGGAAATTGCAGTGCAATGAGTTTTTTTTCTCCCCACACCTCCAGTGCTCATTGTAGGATCATGGCCAATGGTGTGTCTCCTCTCCTACCTTGGCCTTTCACCCCCGGCACTGATCGATGATTTTAATCCTACCACATAATCCATTACTGACAGACATTTTTGCCATTCTATTAAAAAAAAAAAGCCACACACATACATGTGGGCAACAGGAACAGTGGAAGCAGGTCATTTTCTTTCCAGTTTGTTGGAGGCCGCTGTGTGTTTTTGCTTCTTCTTAAAGAGAGCTCAGTTGCCTTCTGGCAAGATGGTGGGAGGGAGCTGTTGGTCTGGAACCCAGCCATTGTTAAGACGAAAGCAGGTTGGGGACACACCATCTCAGAGATTCAGATTTCACAGTTAGCCTTTTCTGCTTGTGCGCACGTGCAAGCTTTCAGAACTGGCTGGTGATGCATGGCTGCTATCAGATGCCAGCATCGTCTGTAGATCCAGAATGTGGGATTTTTTTTCAGCTTAGACCAGGCAGCCGAAGAAGAGGGAGGAGGAGGCATGGAACTGTCCCTCTTTCCTCTGTTGCACCAAGTTTTCCCTGGCTCCACATAACAACCAGCCTGGCCTTTTGATAAGAGAGCAATCCCATTCTACATCAGACCAACTGTGACCTGTTGCGAGGAAGCCAGGATCATTGCACGTAAACACTTGCTTTCCACTTCCATCCTGCCTTAGCCACTAGGACCCCAGCACTGGGCTTCTCTCTTTCCTCTAAAATCAACACAGGTGTTGAGTTCCTTCAAGCCAATCCAGCTTCCAGATCCCTGTTGGTTGGGTTCCTTCTTGTCCACTGAGGTCCAGACCTCTTCCTCATTGCCTCCTCCCCTCAGGGAACTGATTTTAGCACCCATCGGACATGTATAAAAGATGTTACAGGATGTCGTAGATGTTGCAGATTGGAATGATCAGGGCTGGGCTGTGTGTGCACCTTGGGAAATGTTGAACCAGGCCCACTTCCTTTCCCAGGGAAGCTAGAGAACATACCCAGTGCCTGAATATTCACTCTGCTATAATTTTCCCAACCTGACGAAATGTAAGGGCAGGCAAATGTTTAACACTGTCGGCTCTCAGTGTATCCCAGTTCCATCTGCCTCTTGAGGGTGACCCCAAATCATTTGTGGGTAGCATATAATGAACTTGTACATTAATTCTGAATTTAAAGCAAATAACAAGCCCGGGAAACAAAAGTGTGAGGCCTCTTTGACCCAGGAAAAACAAAATCCCACAATGCATTGCACCGACTCCCCACCTCCTGACATGTTGCCATTTGAAACTATTCCAGTATTATGATCAGTTTCCCACTTTTACATTTAAAGAAAAGGTAACATTTTTGTCTCTAGGTGATACTGGGGTAGATGGAGCAGTGATCTGACTTGATGTATCAAATGAGTTGCACATGAATTCCTCCTGTTTTCAGCCTACACACCAAAGTAGAATGGTGGCTGGTACCCATCAGAACTGATAGGGCATAATGCGGGGAGCCCAACAGTAGGGGGAGCCAGAGCCAATGGCAGGCAGAACCCACTAAGTCAGGGGTCAGCAAACTTTTTCAGCAGGGGGCCGGTCCACTGTTCCTCAGACCTTGTGGGGGGCTGGACTATATTTTTTTTGGGGGGGGATGAACGAATTCCTATGCCCACAAGAACCCAGAGATGCATTTTAAATAAAAGCACACATTATGCTCATGTAAAACACGCTGATTCGAGTCGGATTTAGAAGGCGATTGGGCTGGATCCGGCCCCCAGGCCTTAGTTTGCCTACCCATACACTAAGTCTTGTTCCCCCCCCCATTCTCTTCCCTGCTGAGTTCTGCAAGGGCAGCACTGAGGCTGAGGTGGAGGAATATGGCTGGCGAGGGCTGGTTTTAAGTAAATATGCAGACATGTAGATAGGAGTGCAGACTGAGGTTAGTGGGGCACTGCCTCATTTGTCCTAATGGAGAAGCTTCCACTGCTGCTACCTCTTGTTAGCAGTGTGTTTGACATGCCAACTTTGTGATAGATGCATGCAATTGCAAGGATTATCTTAGGCACCGGGATGGCAGGTTGGTACCTGTCTCATGTTTGCCAATGTTAACTGGATTAATCTTGAGACATGTCTGCCTCTTCAAAGCACTCAGGATTGGAGGATGTTCACTTTAAATATACAGACTCCTGCAAAGTGGAAATCTTGTGTTACAAAGGATTATAAAAAGTCACAGGATGGACTAGAAGTGGCAATTCTTTATACCAGCAGGCCAAAGTTTAGGTAGCCCCTTTGTTCTACTTCTTAGGTTAGGTGGGATTCTTAAGATTGTTGTGATTGCATGCCTGTAGGATATCATATGGTGGATCTCATGCAAAATCTGTTACTTGGCAACACTTCCTACATACCCTTTTACAGAGGGGGGGGGGTGAGTGTTTAGTTCTTTGTGCATCCCTGTCATATCAGGAATCTTTCCTCTTTCTGTTTAAAAGGACTTTAGTGGGAAAATATGGACATAGAGAAAAGGAAAAAAAGGCGGGTCCTGTGATGCATATTGAGACTAGATATAGGCCTGAAATACTGAAGGTTAGACTAGAAGTGGCCAGTAAATGCAGAGCAAAATTGCTTTTGGAGGAAAGGGGAAATGGAGGCCAAAAAAAGAACATAGCTTCCTTCAGATTCAGTGATTTCCAAAACATGTCTGGATTAGGAATGTGGAAGAAAACATGATTCGGTTCATATTTAAAAGTAAACCATGTTCAATTCACACTTTTTAAAAATAGTGCAAACTGAACACAGCCATCCTTTGAAATTCTCACTTCTCTGAATTTGATGGTGTAGTTCTCCAGCCAGGTACAAAAATGCATATACAGGGGTAAAGTGTACATTTAAAAAAACACACATATTATAGTGAAAATAACATACAGAGTGCATTATATTAAGGAACATTTCTTTGCAAAAATGTGTGTGTAAGTCAAAGCTGCACACAAAATAGGAAAAACGAGGGGAAATTCACAATATAATGCCGATGAATTCTCAAGAGGACTTAAAAAAATAAATCCAGAATTTTGATGGAAATGTGGACTGAATTTAAAATTGGAAAAGTAAGAAGCTTGGAGAACTGAAAGTGACAGATTTGTCTATTTCTATCTGGGATAGGAGAGCAGTAGAATAGAGGGAAGTGGAATTAATAGCAAGGGTTTTCAGAACAAAACCTCTCTCTCTCTCTCTGTGTGTGTGTGTGTGTGTGTGTGTGCGTGCGTGTGTATATGTGTGTACGCGTATGCGTACACACCTCACTTGCAGAATAGTTAAGTGTTCTTCCACTGAGGAAGTGGAGAGCCCAAGGCAGCTGTCAAGTTAGATGGGATGGACAGAACAAATAGCTGAGTCTGCTTGATGGGTAATGCTGCCTTGCAGGGACGATGGATTGGAAGTTGTGCCATGGGCCCCCTTGACCAGACTGGCTTTCTCAGCTTCTTTTGTGTGCTGCTGTCAGCTTTAACTATTTTCCCTCTGCAGATAGAATTCCTTGGTTTTACTTAAGGGACAGCAAAACCTCTTATTTCCAAAGACAGTTTTAACCAACTGTAGTCTGACTCACAGTAGACCCCTTGAGGTTGCTGAACATGGCTAACGTAGGTTCATTAATCTCATTGGGCCTACTCTAAGTAAAACTTAGTTGGATACATCCCAGAGTTTCCCCCTTTTCTTTCCCATGCTCTATGGAAGGTCTGTGATTTGTCTCTGATATAGCTTTGCTTTGCTTTTCTGCGCAACTTATGTGCATGCAGGGTTCTTAGATTTTCTCTCAGTGGCAAAGCAGATATCCAAATGAATGCTTATTATTGTGATGGTGGGGGGGGGGCATGCATGCTAATTTGTTGCAGATGGGAACATGCATCGGAATGCATCCCACACTGGTGGCAAAACAGTGCTGGTGGATCAATGTGCTTGCATGCGCTTTCTGATTATTTTTTCAGTCTCCAGTTGGCAGTTAACTGCCCTGCCCAACAAAAAGCAAATGGGCTAGAATCTAATATACAGTAGGGATAAGTGGATTAGCCAGTAGTGCTTTCTATTAGTTTCTCATTTTTCCAATGTTAACTTCAGTTCTCTTAATTTCCACATCAGGTTTGTTTGTTGTTGTTTTTTAAATAGCCCTAATGAAAATTCATCAACATTTCTCTTAATATCATCATTTGGGTGTGCAATTTCCCCTAATATTCAGAGTTTTACAACATAATGCATTTAAACATGTTGTTTTCACCAATATATACTGTAAATCACTGTGTGCCTTTTTGTACACATTACTTGGCTGGAGAACTGCATTGCAAAATTTTTGGAGAAGTGCACATTCTGAAGGATGACTATTTTCCAGTTCACATATCGTTTCAGAAAAGTGCTAATTAGGTAGGTTTGCCTTTAGATGCAAACTGAATCAAGTTCAAGTTCCAGCCTCAACATCCCTGAGGAACCCTCTTTGAAAATCTGAGACCTCCCATCGTCATGTCCTTAAGACCTATCTGTTGCCACATTTCGGGGAGCGGGTAGGTTGGGTTGGGAAGCCAAACTTAAGTGCTGCTTTCTTTTCCTGTTTCCCACCCCTGCCCTCTCTTGCTCACTCTTTTTTCTTCCTTTTTAAAAAAGCTCGCTCTCCTAAATGAAAATTTTGCAAGCTGAGCTGCAAATTGCTTGTTACCGTAAACTCTGCGTGCGTGCCAGCAATGGCACACGCCAAACAACCCTCGAATCACCTGAATTAATGAGCACCAGGGAAGGCAGGTTTTTAAGTTTTTTTTTGGTGTGTGTGTGTTTTTTGCATTGTGCTAAATGCATCCTCCCCAAGAGCCTGCTCACATTAGCTCTGTTTGTTAAGTACTGTATATAGAGTTAAACACTTAATAAAATTACACTTCACGGGAGGCGGGACTGACGCGGCAGGTCCAAGGCCCGGATTGTGTAAAGTGATGTTTAGCATATAAACATTAGCTGGCCTGGAGCACTCTTTTGTAATTTTTGTTGTTTGCGTTTTCCTTGTTGATGGTGTTTAATAGGAAAGAAACAAGCTACCCACCCACCCACTGCTTCTTTCCAAAATGACTTCTGTGGACGGGCTTGTTCCCCCCCACTGGTTATTTCAGTGTGCTGCTAATGAGCTGCATAAATTTGCATACTGAGAACCAAGGCTTGGGATATATAGCTAGAGAGAGGTGTGCATGCATTTTATGCAGAGTATCTGTGATTACAGAATTGGAGCTGTGAGCGCCAGTCTCTTTGGACCACAGATAGTGAAACCATGGCCCTCCAGATACTGCTGGGTTCCCACCATCCCTGACCACTAGGTCACTCTGGCTGGGGCTGATAGGATTCGGAGTCTTAACAGCATTTTTTTTTCTTGCAGGGGAAGGGCACAGGTTCCCCTCTCTTGGGGCACTTGGTCTGTTCCAGAAATGTGACTTCTCCCACCTAGTCTTTATTACTGCCCGCCTGTGCTCTCCATTAGGTCCTGCCTGACATTTTGTGATTTTCCAAGAGATTAATGGTGTCGTCCTTGTTTCTTGTTGCATTCCTTTTCTCTCTCCCCCTTATTTTATTTTGCTTCATTTCCCCTTCTTCAATCTAGGACAGTTCCTCTTTGCTTCTGTGCTGATCTTGGCACAACTGCCTTGTGCAAAGCTCTGCACAGGAATAGTGAGGCTACCTGAGGGGCAGGGTACCACTCTGTTGCTTGGAAATACATGATGAGGTGTCCCCTTGTTAACTAGGCTTACTTGTGGGCAGGCATACCAGTGGCAGACTTGGGGCTGCCAAATTTCAGCAGTGCCCTGTGTGATGCTAAAATTCAGCGTCTCCCATTCCATTCTACAGCATTGTTCCTGCAGCGCAGTGCCCAGCGTGACCACACCAGTCGCACTACCCTAAAACCACCTTTGGGCACACCAGCTTTCCATTTCAACCAGAAAGCTAAGAGGACCGTGCTCCATTGCAGTTGGTTTATTTGCTTTAAAGAGACTAATGGAAGGCACTCTCTCTCTAATTTTACACCCAAGAAGAACCGTGCAAGTTTTTTTTTTTTTAGTACATGCCTAGCTTGGCATGGTGAAATCCCTTTCCTGTGTTTCCACGACACCTCATCTAGTTCTTTCTCCCAGTTAAGGTATCCACCCTATTTAAAATATTTTCAAGGCATCTTACACAGATTAAGATGAAACAATACACTATCTGGGGTTGCTAGACTGCAACCTGGGTTGCTTCCAGATGTGGTCTTAATTTGCAAACGGATCATCGGCGTTTTTTTTTTTTTTTTTTTTTTTTTTAATAAAAACACTTAGTATTTTCCCTGGAAAGGGTCAATCCAGATTAAATGGGGGATGGGGGGTGGAATGAGGTGCCATTTTGAGGCAAACGACACTGTATAGATGCTGCGGGGGGGGGGGGGAACACCTCTGCATGTCTGGAAGCACCCCTAGAGAAGCAGTATTTGCCTTGAACTTTTACCATGTACATCATACATAGATCTGCAATGTAAAAATAAAAGGGGGTCTGGATTCTTCTAAATTTGAGCTCCCAACACAGATAAGCGCTGGAGCTTTACCAAACTGGAAAAAACCCACAGGCTTCCTTGGATGTATTAGGAAAGTGCCTTATCTCACTCTATTTCCTAACCTGTGACATGTATATTGCTAGAATCTTGCACGGCTGGAACATCTGGTATTAAATGTAAGCCTGCTATAGGCCATTATGATAGGAGCACACCTCTATCCCTGGTTTTCTATGCATAGCACTGGCAATTTTAGAGCGGAAAACAATTTCAATCTGATACAGGAAGTGCCAATAAGGACTGTGTTAGAAGACGGTGCAAAAGCCAGTTAAGCCAAAGGCACTGTGGGATAAATCTGGTAAATCTAGAGGGGAATTGCAACCCAGAGAGGGATGCGTTGCTCATTGCGGGAGTTGATGGACACAAATGCCATTCTGCTGATAATTGGCCAGGCTTTTAATGTTTCCCCTTTTCTGAGTGCTCATTGCCCACCCTGCTTCCTCAGTCACTTTGTTTTGTCACAAGCCCCTTGAAATGCACCTTTTCCTCCCCTGAACAGTTATTGTTGCTATTAAGGAATGCCGGGCTGTCAGAGAGCCCCGCTGGCCAGGAGAAAGAATCCCACTGAAAGATGCCTCTAATGGCGTGTTTATTGCCTTGCTCTCCAGTTAGCCAGCTAATCCCATTTATTGCCATTTGCAGAAATTAAGGGGTTGAAACATTGCACATTCTCGTACACAGCAGAGGGCGTGCAAAAAGAGAAGCTGCATGTCGAATGACATCTAAAGTGACTTCTAATTACTTTCCTCCATTAGTTAGTTTTGCTTGTGAAGATCAATATCTTGGAGTGGGAGAATACTTTAAATTCTACCCAAACCTAACCAGAGGTCAGGCCTACACAACTTGCAACCCAAACTGTGGCAACTGGTCACTGCTGGATCGGGGGGGGGGGGGGGCGGCGGCAAGGGGACCACCAGAGGTGGATCCAGTTTGTTATGTCTCTCCCCCCCCCCATTCTCTTGCCTTCCAAAGGTACTGTACTGTGGATGCTTAAGTAACACAATGCAGTTACTTGAAACACAGTCTCCTGGCTGTATATGGTGGCCCACAACGAACTTTTAAATTATCGTTTTTGCTGCCTACTTTGGACTACAAAAATGGATGTGAAGGTGGTGTTGGGTTCAAGACCCTGGCAGGTCACATTATGTAACTGCTGGGCTACATTTGGTGTGAAGTTGTTCCAACCCTGGCCTAGGGCTTATATTGGGGGCCTTTCTTTCCTGGAGTGAATTTATTGAGGAGGGAAGTATAGCTATATCCCCTTTGCCTGGTGCTACAGAATTGCCCATCCTGTGATTGATGATGATATGTGGGGAGAGGTATTTTCTCTCAGGACTTGAAGAAATACTTAAATACTAATGGCAAGATGTAAGAATTAAAAGGGTTCCCATAAAGGGGGAACTTCTTCAATGGGGCCCTATTTCCAAAAATCTTTGCTGAACCAGAGCTAATGTTCATCTCACTCAGCATCCTCGTTCAAATGGTGGCCAGCCCAATGCTTCTGAGAAGCACATTTTGTGCTTAGCCTCTGGCAGTCATAGTATCATGCTTAGTTCTTGATGGACTTATTCTCCATCTGTTTTCCCCTCCCCTCCCTTGCTTCATGACACTTTCCAGCTAACTAATGGGTTGTATCCACCTAAGTCATTCTCTGAGTGGACCCACTCTACTGCTTGTTGGGACTTAGTTGGATGTGACCCAGTTCCTCACCACGCCCACACACCCTAAAAGTCTTGTGGGTCTCTTCAATCTACACCTGCACTTTTTGGGGGACAAACATGTGCAAGCCTGACCATCATGTGGAACAGCAAAGCTCTCTCCTACGAATTCAGACCAGTGGTCCATCAACCAGATTCAACGATGCACCTCCCCAAGTTTCTCCAAACTTTCCCAGCCCTTTTCCTGAAAGTGCACCACCGGCAATGCTGGGGATCAAATCCAGGAGCCTCACACAGACTCAGGATGTGTGCATTACTGCCCATTTCTTGTAGGTCATCCTCCCAGCAATTCACAAGATCTGAAAAACTCAGTCAGGCAGACATGCAGGTTGTTATACTGGCTGAACTATAGCAAGTGGCAACACTTTAGCTGTTCAAACACAGGGTGGATGTGGGTTTGAATTTCCTTTAAGCCTCCTGATTTGAGCAGGAGAATCTCTTATACTGACACCTCTGCAACTTTTGAACCTGCTCTTGGGCAGGGGGAGAAGCAAATTCCACATGGGGCTGTTCAGATACCCACATTGGCCAACGTGAAGGCAGGCCACCAACCACATGTGGTGGCCATTTGCCAGGGGCTCAGTACTCCACCTGCTTTTGCCCCTTGCTTTGGATTGCCAAAACAGGGGCTATCATAAACACCTGGAGGCAAATGGGTGTGGCCTCAAGGGCCTGCCGCTGTGCCCAACACCTGCAAAAAATTATAGATTGTCAGTTGGAAGCTCAAACCTTATCCCATCAGGGAGGAGGCAAAAAATAAATGCACACAGTAGGAGACCAACAGAAACCCTCAACCATCTTAGCGATGAGCTATTGAAAAAGGCCTAGCTGGTCATTTTCTGAGTTGATGCAAAAGAAAAGGACTTGAACCAAAATCCTGCTTTTCTCTTCTTTCCTTAACATCTCAAAAATCATTCACACTCTAAATGTGAACCTGAGATTCATTTAGGATTTCCAGAGCCCTCACCTTGGAAGAAACATCTTGCTAGTTGGAAGACACTGGCCCATCTCCCATTTCCATGTCAGTTTCTTTCTTTCTTTTTTCTTTTTTTGCTAAAAAGACAAAGAGCTACGTGTTGCAGTTATTCCTACAAAGAGAATATTCTTGAATGATTGTCCCAAAGGATAGATGGGCGAGGAGGTAACCAAACAGAGGTTTCTTTTATGATCAGTCTGTGTTGAGCAGAAGAACAAAGTTGACGGATTCTGAGTCTTGCAGAAAGGGGCTGAGGGGAAACTTGTCAGGTGTGGAAGGGCAGGGGCAGGGTTGGGGTTAGGGTCTTGTTTCAGAACTCCAGAAGGGATATATATATATATTGCCAATGCTTATTTTGTTGTGGTGGTGGTTGTTGCTCAACTTTGCATGACAAATTTGGAACCTGTAAGGAAAGCAGAGTTATGGAATGCAAAAGGAGAAATGGAAGCAGTTTCGCACGGGCCCCCTCCCCCCTATGCAGTCAACAGTTTAGCCGCCAGGAAAGACATTTTGATGTTTTTTTTTTATAATCTAACTCCTGAACAAAATAGAGGATTTATACAGGAAGAAAGATAAAACAGGTAGCATTTTTGTTTTTCATTTTCACTTTCCCCCTTCCCTTCTTCCAGGTCTTCCCCCTGCCCCCCCTCAGGGGGAGGGGTGGGACCCAACAACAACCCAATGTTCCTTGATGGTCTGAGTTGTATGTTTATGTATTTTTTTTAATCTGGTATATTAAATATAAATTATGTCTTTGCCCCACTCCATGTCTACTTTTTTTTAAAACCTTTGTGTGTGTGTTTTTTGTTGGTTTTCTACAAAATAGGCTTTGTTTTTGTTTGCTTTTTCTTTTCTTTTTTTTTGTAAAACTTTCTTCCCCTCCCCTTTTGTTCCACCTGGTTCTGCTTGGAAAATAGTTTTTGTGTTTTGCCATTTTTTTTCCACCTTGGCAAAAAAACAAAACCTTGGTGTACGTGTTTGTGTGTGTGGACAGGGAGGGGGGGTAAAAACAGAGAAGTGGCTGGGCGGTTGAGGGGGTCAGGAGGGATGTATGTGGGAGGAGGGAGGGGATTCTACATCATGTATACGAGTAGTCTATGTCTGGAATTCCACCGTCTCTGTACCCACGGGTTGTGCCGTAGCCGATGGTGTGGGTGCTTTTGTAAAGACTGGTTCCATTGGATGGGAATATGGTATGGATGACGTATTCCTCCTTTGCCCGGTGCGGGTTGATCGGAAGCATCTGCAACCCGGGGCCTCTGATTTCTAGGATGGAGTTGTCCTTCTTGGTGCCCGACTCCACGTAGTCGTCTTTCTTCCGACTGCCTCGCTCCCGTGTCAGCAGCTCTCCCGTCCGGTGGACATACCAGCAGATGGCAGCCAATACTAGGAAGAGGAAGACCAAGGACACCGCCCCACCAATGATCCCTGCCAACGGCAGCCCAGCCATTGGGTCCATGTTTTGCTCATGGTTGAGGGTGGTGGTGGGGCTGTACATGTCTGCCGTCTCGGCCTTGGCACACACTGGGGTCTCATCAGGCACATAGGTGCTGCCCGTCTCCATGGTGACCATGCAGATGATATAGGTGGACTTGGGCTCCAGGGCTGTCAGCAAGTACTCTGTCTTGTCGCCTTGTACCAGGGTCTCTGTGATGGAGCCCACGGCCGGGCTGTGGCCCAGGCGCAGCCAGCTCAGGCGGAAAGAGGCTGCCGGGAACATTGCCTTCCAGCTAATGCGGATGCTGTCAGCGGTTAGTGGCTTGACGTTCAGAATCAGTGCTTTGGCTCCAGCGCCAGTGGCCATTGGATAGTCAACATTGGAATCTGGCAGTTGGATGCCAGGCCTCTTGGCCTTGAGGGTGAAAAGGGAGCCCTGCGGGGTTGTGACGGCAGCATTGCTGGCAGTCGTCTTGGCTGCCACCACCACCCCCGAATTGCTCTGCGGGCCCACGTCAAAGCACTCATCCATCTCATTGGTGATGTCCTTGATGGCCATGCCTCTGACCTTATCGGGGCCTTGGCACATCAGCCCTCTCACATTCACCACAGCAGCCCGGGCCTTGACCCAGTCCCTCAACCACATGAGGTTACAGCCGCAGTACCAGGGGTTGTTCCTCAGCAGGAGCTGGGAGAGACTGTCAAGGTCATCAAAGAGACCCTTGGGCAGAGTGGTCAGGTTGTTGTTGGACAGGTCCAGCTTCTCCAGTTCCCTCATCTTGGAAAGGGTGTTGTAGGGGATGTGGCTGATGGCATTGTCTTGGAGGTACAGCTTTTGCAGATGGGCGCTGGGCAGGTTAAGAGGTGGGGCTGCCAGAGAGTTACGCACCAGTGAGAGCTCGCTGAGGTTCTGGAGGCGGCTGAAGTGTCAGTCTGCAATGCGCTGGTTGGCCAAGAGGTTGCCATCTAGCACCAGGCGCCGCAAGCTGATCAGCCCCTTGAAGGCATGGAGGGGGATGGTGGATATGCGGTTGTCGTCCAGCCTCAGTTCCTCCAGGGTGCGGGGCAGGCCAGAGGGGATGCTGCTGAGGTGGTTGCGAGAGAGGAAGAGCAACTTGAGGCGTGTGCTATCCGCAAAGGCATCATCTTCGATGCTGACAGTGGAGACGGAGTTGTCGTCCAGGTGCAGCTTCTCCAGGAGAGGGATGCGCGCCAGGGAGTCTCGAGCGATGGTCCGGACGTTGTTGTCCTGGAGGTGAAGCTCCCGCAGTGAACGGGGCAGATTGATGGGGAACTCATCCAGGTCATTTTCATAGAGGTAGATGACCTGATGGGAATTGAATTAAGAGGAAATTCAACAGGGCAGAAGTAAAGAATGGAAATGGTGTGCAAGTTTTTGTTTTTTAAAAGCTGCATTTAAGAGTTCCTCAAACCTGAGCAATTTGGGTTCCAGTTAGTCCATATTAAAATGCCTGTCATCAGCCTAGAAATCATGAACTTTCCACAAGGAAAAGGTGTTTAAATTGTTACATTTTTTTAAAAAATAGGACTTGGCATTAAACAGGCAAGGGAACCTGAGCTTCAAAGCTAGTGTGTAAATTCCAATCCTGTGCTAAAAATCAAGGTAAAGGTAAAGGGACCCCTGACAGTTAAGTCCAGTTGCAAGCGCCTCTGGGGTTGCGGGGCTCATCTTGCTTTACTGGCTGAGGGAGCTGGCGTTTGTCCACAGACAGCTTCCGGGTCATGTGGCCAGCATGACTAAGCTGCTTATGGCGAAACCAGAGCAGCGCACGGAAACACCATTTACCTTCCCGCCAGAGCTACTTGCACTCTGACATGCTTTCGAACTGCTAGGTTGGCAGGAGCAGTGACCGAACAACGGGAGCTCACCCCATTGCGGGGATTCGAACCACCGACCTTCTGATTGGCAAGCCCTAGGCTCTGTGGTTCAGACCACAGCACCACCTGCATCCCTTGCTAAAAATCAAAGTATGCTGCTAAACATACCCCAGAACCCTTCTCAAAACAAAAAATCCAAATCTAAAATGGAATCTAAAATGTGAATATATTTTGAATTCCAGAATGGATTTGGGTGTATCTACTCAAAATAAAAAAGAAAAAGTTTAATCTGTAGCCCCAAACATTATCTCCGAAGTCTAAGGACCTGGACCAGTTAGGCACTGTGGGAACTTGCCTTTCATAGGGTCAGACCACTGGTACATCTAGCCCAACATAATATAATTTAGGAGCGGGGAACCTGTGACCTTCCTGATATTGCTGGAGTACAACTGCCATCAACCCTAACCATTTTGCCTGGGCTGATAGGAGTCAACAACTCCCGATTCCCAATTCTGGTCTATTCCCATTAGCAGTGGCGCTTTAAGGCCTTGGACAAATTAGAGGTATTATCCTTTAACTGAAGATGAAAAACATTGAACCAGAGCCATTAAAAAAAATCATTTAAAAATAATTAAAAACAATAACATTTAAAAGCAGATGCAATCAAATCACTTCTGGATAGGCCAGTCAAAACACAAACATTTTCAGCAGGCATCTATAAGTCTGCTATTATTATTTCGTGGGCTGGGCCTCACCCTTAGGAACATAGGAAGCTGCCTTTTATGGAGTCAGATCATTGACCACCAAGTACAATATTGTCTACATTGACTGGCAGCAGCTGATGAGGGTTGGAGACAGGAGTCTCTCCTAGCCCTGCTGGAGATTCCACTGTGGATTGAACACGGGACCTTCTGCATGCAAAGCAGATGCTCTACCACTGAGCTACAGCCCCCTTCCCATGCACTGTAAATTTATGGCACAACAAGCACATTAATTCAGTGTGAGCTGATGAGGGGTCATAGCCCAGTGTGTGCTTGGGGGGGGGGTCTCAGTTTCAATCCCTGGCATCTCCTATTCAAAGGCTCTGGTAGCAGTTGATGCAAAAGACTCTTCTCAGACCCTGGAGAGCTGCTGCCAGTCAGAGCAGGCAATAGTGGGTGAGGTCTAATCTCAGATAAGGCAGCTTCTGATACTGTCACATTTACCTGGCAATTTTGGCATGTTGAACTGCTCTTGCGAATATTCCAGTGCTTGTTTTAAGTTCTGAAACACCACGTCCTGAAAACTTCTGCAAATCAGTAATTTGAAAGAATTGGGATGCGATGGCAAGTCACCATGATCTGGACACACACTAAGACAGCCTTCCCCAACCAGGTGTTCTCCACTTATTTTTGGACTCCCACTGGCCATGCTGGCTGCGGCTTATGCGAGTTTGGTCCAGCCACATCCAGAGAGCAACATGTTGGGAAAGCCTGTATTAGAGTGTCCACAAGACTGTAGCTCAAGACACAAAAGTCTGAGCAAAACATTATCAGGTTAATCCTTGGTGGGGGGGGGAGCATCCACCAACATAAGTTTCATAAATCAAAGATTTCTACAGCTATTTAAGGATTCTGAAGGGGAGAAAAACTTGAGTCAAGCCACATTCAGCCTCAGTTCATTAATGAAGATCAGCCACCCTCTTTCCAAAAATAAAGTCCCCCGGTTGTACAACCTGAACATTTAGCTTTTTCTTCAAGGTGGAGGGGATGCCGGCATTGTTGATCTGATTGTTCTGCAGGTATAGGGTGGTGGCATCGTCCGGGATGTCAGCTGGGATGGAGGTCAGGCCCCGGTCATTGCAATAAATGAAGCCGTTGTCGCAGCGGCAAACAGATGGGCAGGTGGTGCTGTCAATCACTTCGCTCAGGAAGGCAACCAGGCCGTAGCAGAGGAACAGCCAGTCACGCAAGTCCATGGCAGCTGCTGTTGTCACCACGGTGGCTGTCACCACAGCGGCTGTGGGGGAGGTGGTCGCCATGGTTCACAGGGGTGGGTGGTGCTAGGCTGTCCTGCGGTTAGGCTTTTGGAACCTGCAGATGGAATGTTTTTATTTTATTTATAGTCTTGATTTTATTTAAGTTCTCAACGTGAAAAGATGCAGGGGGAGCCTAGCACCCCTGCCGTGCAATTAGTTTCCCTCCCTCCCTCACTACCAAGTTAGCATTTAATTCAAAACCAGGGCTTAGCTGCAGAATATGTCTTCAAATCCAGGGTTTCAACCCTAGGATATATAAATTGCAAACTCGTTTATATATGGAAAGCCAGCATGACATAGCAGATGTGGGATGTTGCAAAGTTCTAATCCCCACTCAGCAAGCGATCTTGGACCAATTCACTCTCTCTTAGCTCGGCCTGCCTCCACAGGGTTCTTTGTAATACTAGAGTAGGGACAAAGGTAGCCAACGCGGTGCCCTCTTGATGTTTTGGAGTACAATTCCCATATTTCCTGTCTGGCTATGCTGTCTGTGGCTGATGACAGTGGCGAAGCTTCAAGCTCCGGCACCGGGGAGCAGGTGGGGGCGGAGCTGGCCATGTGTTTTGGGGACGTGGCGCCCAACGCGGGCAGGGGGGACCAGCCACAATGGAACCCCACTGGGACCGTGCTGCCCGGGGCGGCGCGCTCCCATCGCCCCCTCTTCCTCCGCCCCTGGCTGATGAGAGTTGTAGTCCAAAATGTCTGGAGGGCACCACCTTGAGTTCCTTAAGAACCAATGTTTTTATTAAGTGATGATAAGCATTTGCAGAGCGCCTTTCCCCCTCAACGCAGCATAAACCACAAACAGCATCCACATGACTTTGATTAGACTGGATTGAGTTTACAGGACAGACAATATGTGGTATTGCCTGCCCCAGACTATACCACTTCTGACTGCAGGTGTGTCCCCCTGACCCCATCATCAAATGTTCCCTGCTTGAAAAAAGCCAGCACTTGTTGGAGATGGCAAGGCTGAAACCCTTCTCCTTGATGCGCTTGATTTCTATGGGCATTGAAAGGTTTCATTTCATGCAGGAGGAGAACTCATTCATAAAGTTTTCCCCAAGCCATGATCTGAAGTGATAAAAAAAGTCCAGGAAGAGTTACTGTTTGCATGCCTAAATTGTCTCCATTAGGGCCTGGAATCTGATGCCAACATCTAGCAGGATAAATACGCTTGAAAGAAAGGCCCCACTAAAGGTGTAAATAACTGGCACATGCTAACTTGTGTGAGTCAATAGACACAATGGGGAAGTTGTGTTTTAACCTTGTTAGGAAATGCCAAGTCTGATAGCTAAGTACCTGCAAGACTTTGAATGCCTTTTAAAACAACAACTTTAATTGGTGTGAAACCATTGATTGGATTTTTAATTGGATTTTAATCAGAGTCATGCCTTTCCCCATGAAAGGATTTCAGTGTTGGTGGTGACCTAGGCAATTGTTTTAAAGTCACAGGATCAGAAGGGTACCAGTGGAGATCATCTAGACCAGGTGCTGCTGAACTATAGCTCCCATCATCCCCTGCTGTTGGCCATGCTTACTAGGGCTGATGGGAGTTATAATTCCACAATATCTGGGGAAGTAAATGGTTCTCCACCCTGATCTTGACTGACTACAAAGCAGGAGGAAAAGACCACCAAAGAAGGCTGCAAGGATCTCAGCTTGGCCTGTGTGTTCATTTTGCTGGAACAACTACAGTTCTCAAATGCACAATGAATCTTACCCAGATCCCTGCTCTGAATTTAGCCAAAGTCCTGGGTTGGCCTACAAGCTTTATTCAGGTTCCTCAGCTCTACTGGCTGGCTGTGTCCTGCTCAAGACTATCTGGATAACGGAGAATGAGTTATTGACTAAGGAATCTTCCTGCATTTGGAACAAGACCAGTGTGTGGAAATCTGCCACTTTGCCATAAACTTCAATATGCCTCCTTCCCTGCTAATCCCCTCCACCCCGAAAGAGAGAGCATGTAATAGAACAGGGGTGATGGCATAGCCCATGCTGCTGCTTTGCCACCTCTGACAAAAGGGTGAAACTATCTTGGTCTGTCATCTTTACAGTGCATGGTCTCTCCGCTTTTGGAGACAAAGCTTAGTTTAAGTTCTATATGGTCCCCAACACACCTTGTAAATAGATTTTTTTTTTTGTATGTGTGATTGGGATAGACCTGTCAGAGTGCTGGGGGCATGTCATTTGCTCGGAGATGTTAGTTGCTGAGAGCCACACTAGCAGCCAAGCACATGGTGTTGCAATGCTGGAAGTTGCGCATTGGTCTTGAGGCTGAGCAATGGATCACACACATTTTGGATCAAACAGCAAAGGGGTGGTGGTGGTGATATATAGACTAAAAGTTGTATCCAGTGTTAGTCCTACACAGAGTGGACTCATTGACATTAATGAATGCAGCCTAACAGGTCCACTAATTTCAGTGGGTCCAGTCTTTGTTGAATACAACCCTTAATAAAATATTGAGAAGTTTCAAGTAATTTGGCAGGTCTACTTGGGCTTTTTCGGAGACTGGCAGTCTGGTTCTCTCTGTATCAACATTGTCAGTCCTTTAAGTCTTCTGTATCCACTTTCCCTCCTTTTTCCCATCTAACTTTTTCTTGGGCTTGTGAGTTAAGTGGGATGGGAGTAGGACTGGGTTTTGGTAGAAGGGAAAAGGGGGTTATTAACAACCACAGTAATTTATTTATATTCAAAACATACACACCATACAAACACCCTGAGAAGGGGAAGCAGTTCAGAATTCTAAAAGATGTAACAGGTGAATGCACTTTTTTCTTTTTCTTTTTAAAGTATCCTCTCTTTCCTCCACCCCCCCCCAAAAAAAAATAAAAGGGGGGGACAAAGGCAACTTGGATCCATCCATGTTCTAGAGAAGTTGCTGAATTGCAACTAATTACCAAACTTAAAACCATGGAGAGACCTGATCTGAACAAAGACATTGGATTCTTATCTCATTATACATGTCAAAGGTATCTTTAGCCATCTCACCCCTTGCCTTTTCCTGTAAGACCAATTGCAGTCGTTAAAAGTCATCAACAGGTTTTCCACACCTATCAGCCAATCACCCATTCCCACCACCCTTCTGAGTAATACCCCTCCTCACTCTCTCACTATATATAAGGGTTTCGGTGTATCTGAAGAAGTGTGCATGCATACGAAAGCTCATACCAAGAACAAACTTAGTTGGTCTCTAAGGTGCTACTGGAAGGAATTTATTTATTTATTTTCTTTGCGGACATCTTAATGTAAACAGCACAGAAATAGCCAGATTTATATCTTGCTGGTTTGATACATATGGGCCAGGCCTCTGCATTACCACCACCAGATTGAAAGAAAGGGAGCAGCCATGCCACCCAATCCATAGGCGCAGCTCCCAGTGCTAAACCCTTTTGGTAGCATCTGTCAGACTGGAGAAGCGGCTTGCAGTGGCATTATAATTCCCTCTTAAGAAGACCATATAGAGTGGGAAAGCTGACATGCAACAAACAATCACAACATCTGGGAAGCCTCAATCTTGCATGCGTTAAGGCCCCATCTACACCATGCATTTTGAAAAGTATCGTACCATTTTAGATAGTCACGACTTCCCCCAAATAATCCTGTGAAATGTAGTTTGCTAACTACACCAAAGGATTCATGTGTTGCCTCCTGCCACTTTGCTCTCATGTGGGGACTTCTAAAGTACTTCTTCACCCAGTAGTTCAGCTGTAGAATTTGCACTCAAAAAATGCAGGGATGGGCATCAACTTGGATAGCTTGAAAATGGGTTCAGACAAATAACCGGAGGATACAAGGCTATCAGTTGCCAATAATAGCCACAGTAGCTCTGTTCTTCCTCCTCTGTTAGAGGCACTTATGCTTCTGAATACTAATGCTAAAGAATCACAAGTAAGCATTAGGTTGGTCATTGTGAGAACAGGATGCTGGACTAGATAGGCCACTGGCATGATCCAACAGGGCTCTTCTTAAATTATGAGGTTCACATTAGAAAATATAAGCCAGGGGTGGGCAGCCTGTGGCCCTCTGGATGTTGTTGACCACAGCTATCACGGCCAGTGTCAGGGATGATGGGAGCTGTAGTCCAAAGAATGGAGGGCCAGAGTTTCCTCATTCCTCTAATTAGATCTATCCATCTATCTCCTCATGCAGCTGTGTTGCATCTGCAGGTGTTTGTTTTTTTGTAACCGTGCATAATATCTCTAAGCACTTGCAGAATCAACTCAGAATTTGGCCACACCAAATCTGGTGGAGTTCCTTTTGGCGGGAGGAGGTACATAGAGGCTTGACTATTTGACCAAAGTTGTTAGATGGCCTGAAGTGCTCTTCCCCTTCTGCTGAAAATGGAAATAGCAGCGTTTCAGGAGTTGGATGGAGGGCTGGGCGGGGGAATGAGTGCCCTTGCGGCTTCCTCACTGCTGCTCATCAGATTCCCAATTACATTGCATAAAAGACATTTGGAGAGCGAGGGAGAAAAGGCCTGGCTTCGGAGACGGAGGCCTGAAAGGCGCCTGTCGCTTTAACCACCTCTTTTGGCTGCTCCTTTATGCCCCCGTTGTTTATATTACACGGTTTATGTAGCCTATCAAATTAAGGCCAGTAAATCGCTTTGCTTTATGGCCTCGGTTTTTATTCTCTTGGATCTCTCCCCGAGAGCGGGAAGAAAGCAAAGGAAGCAACAAAAGAGGGAGTAAGGAGTGGCGGAAGGAACAAATGGAAACCTGGCAGGGCAAAGGGATAATAGAATCATAGACCTGTAGAGTTGGAAGAGACCACGAGGATCATGTAGTCCAACTCCCTACAATACAGGAATATTTTGCCCAATGTGGGGCTCGAACACACGACCCTGAGATCTGTATCCCAGGGCTGCCTCTCAGCTGTCACTCTTTTATAGAAGGGATTCACATGCCAGGAATGTAGGTATAGTGAATGAAAGGGCCTTGGCCCAACAAATCCACTTTAACAACAGCTGAGTTTTTGCATTTAGGAAAGCGATGGGGAAACAAAAAGAAAAGTGTGGGATAACAACAGAATGACAGGAAAACCTATAACCTCCCTTCAAACAAAGCAGAATGACTGTTTATTAGTTGTATAACCTCAGTGCAAATAAACCATTAGCAAAGAGGAAGCACTGTATAAACTCCACAAAAGCTTTGTGCAAGCAAATCAGGATGAATGCTGAATAAACAAGTTATCTAGGAAGAGGAGGATTGCAGCTCAGTAGTTGAGCATCTGTTTTGCATGCAGAAGAGTCCCCTGCAGGAAAAAAAACCCAATAGGATCTCCAGGTATGGCTGGGGCAAGGCCCCTGCCTGAAACCCTTGCGTGCTGCTGCCAGTCAGCGTAGCCAATACTGAGCTAGATGGACCAGTAGCCTGACTCTATATAACACAGCTTCCTAGAGGAGACTCAGGCCTATTTCTTTTGCCATAGCATTCAGTGGTGATGATGTTAGAGTGCTTCAGAGTCTTAAGGGACCTGAGTTAAGATGGGATGGAGATAAAAGAAAAAGGAAGAGCAAAATCCCATGGTTGGTGGCTGTGTAAACACCCTCCTGCAGCTCTCCACAAAAAGATACTCAAACTTCTGTGCTAAGAGAAGCTGAATTCCACATCTGTAAAAGCACAGCATTGCAGCAGTGTGTAGATCAGTGACAGAGCATCTGCTTTGCATTTAGAAGGTCCCAGATTTGATTCCTGGTATTATTGGTTGAAAAAAATGGGCATCAGGTGACAGGAAGCACCCATCTTTGTCCAATACCTTGGACTGCTAGTCAAGAGCAAGCTACACTGGACAAATACTGTACTTTGACCTGGTAGAAGGCATCTTCCTAGGCTCCACATTTGCAAATAACTTATGGTCTGCATTTATCTATCTTTGTGGGCTGAGAGACATATGTCTGCCAAATGAAAATTTTTATTTTCTTGTGCTGGGCAGTTGAAACAAAAGATGCTATTGGCTCCTAAAAAGTTAGATTTTTAATTTTGTTTTGCATTTTGCTGTTGGGGAGTTCTGCCAGGGCCATGGCTCTGTGGCTGTAGAAGATCCCCGGTTCAATGCCTCTTCAAGTATGGCTGGGAACATCCTGTATGTAACCCTGGAGAGCATCTGCCCGTCAGTGTGGACAATACTGAGCTAGATGGACCAATGGGTCTGACTCAGTGCAAAGCAGATTCACATGTACAAACTTCCTTCTGGTCCTGTTCCACCCATTTCTATGCAATTCTTGTAAGAACAGCTTTTTGTAGCAAATAAAATACATTAAAAGGGGTGGGAAAATGAACTCAGAGCATAATCACCTTTTTAAAAAAAGTAAACAGATTCATCTGTTCTCTCTCCCTGTTAATTCACTCCCTCAGTCGCTAATCCATTGCCCCAGCCTCCATGCTCATCAATCTGTTCTCCCAGCCCCACACCCCACCACATATGCTCCATCCATCCTCTGTCCTTCCAGCTTTGACTTTTCGTCCCTGCTTCCCCCAAGCTGGGTACTCACTCATGCGGGACACTGGCAGCTTCCGCTACAGGAGGCGACACTTTACAGGGCTCCTGCGCATCCCTTTTAACCTCGGCTGAGTTAAACTCCTTCCAATGTTATTTTTTACAAGGCCCTTTTCATGGAAGATTTGAGTCGGCAAGGTGTCTTGCTGGGCCAGTGCCCATTAAATCACTAGAAACCACTCACTTGCCTTGACTTCATTATGCATTCAATTCCTCTATAAATTTTACATTTCCTTTTTCTTTCTCCCACCACCTTCTTCTATTCCCCCCCCCCACTTTTCTATCTCCCTCTGGCTTATTCTTACTTTGGCCATATTCTCTCCATTATGGAACATAAAATCCTTTATAGCCCAATATTTCATGGTGTCAAATAAGAGAGACCAACTGGACACGGTTTCCAGTCTTTCTGCAAAAAGCGGTGCAGATCCCAATAAAATAAAGTCACTGTGGGATTTCCCTTCATCCCTCCCCCATTCAAAACTTCCCAAATTGCTGTAGACAATGTTTTTAACCTTTCAGGAGTGGCTGTGAGCCCCACAGCATGATACTGCTGCTAAGCGGGCTAATGCAATCAATCTCTGGCTGTATTAAGGGATGAGATTACTGGGAAGGGAGACAGGACTGGCTACGGATGGAAATATGGAGGAAAGGACAGCTACAATCCTCTTCCAACACTATAGTAATCTCACCCAGCATCGGCTCAAATATTTGGGTAGTGGGGTAATCTCTTCAGGCAAAGCCTCCTGATGGGGAGCCATCACTTTTCACCTGGAAGAGGCAGAACATGCAAACCAATCATTTTATCAACCTGACTTCAACCTTCTCAAGTGCCCCAGGCAAAGGGGATAGAGCAGCCCTGTTGGGGCATCAGGCCATTACTAGGTTTGGGGCCTTCCCAACAAATGCTTCAAACAATCTGTGGAGGAGAGCTCTCTATTAGTGCCTAGTGGGCACAACTGCTAAACAGAACCTTGCATGTGCTATGGCAGTATGCTTCTGAAAGCAATGTGCTGAAGACTGCATGGCAGGGAAGGGCTCTTGCCTTCCTGTCCAGCTTGTGGAGTTCCCTAGGCACATCTGATTGGTCAGTGCTTGGAAATGGAAGGCTGGCTAGATGGACTTCTGGTCTGACCTAGCAAGGCTTTAGAGAACACAAGGAGGGCTTGCTGGATCAGGCCACAGGCCCATCTAATCCAGCTTCCTATTCTCACAGTGGCCACCCAGATGCTTGTGGTAAACCTCAAGCACAACCTGAGCACAAGAGCACTCTCCTCTCCTGCGGTTTCCAGGAACTGTGGCAGCTGAGCAGAGCCATTGTGACTGGTAGCCTTCA
Source organism: Lacerta agilis (assembly GCF_009819535.1). Taxonomy (NCBI): domain Eukaryota; kingdom Metazoa; phylum Chordata; class Lepidosauria; order Squamata; family Lacertidae; genus Lacerta; species Lacerta agilis. The sequence continues at coordinate 28,631,045 of NC_046328.1, read as the reverse complement.
AAAGCCCTCTACTCCCTGAATTTGTCTAATCCTCCTTTACAGCCATCTAAGTCAGTGGCCATCACTGCCTCCTATGGGGAAAAGTACTTTCTTTCATCTGTCTTGAATTTTCAGCGTTCAATCATTTTCTATGGTTGCTTCCACATGACCCGATTATTGAGCACTCTTTCTTGATCCGTTTGCACAAAAATTGAACATTAATTTTAATGAGCCTACTCTGAGTAAGACTAACGTTGTATACCACCTCACTGGTCTGTGTAGCTCAGTATTGTCGACACAGATTGGCAATAGCTCACCTGTATTGCAAGCAGGGAGGCTTTCCCTGCCCTATTTAGAGATGCTGCAGACTGAACAGAGATCTTCTGCATTCAGAGCATGTGCTCTACCACTGAGCTATTGCCTCTTTCTCTAACCAGAGTAATGTGGAGCTAATTCACGGTTGGACAACTGACTTAGCTGTGAAACACCTTCACAGCACCAGTTGCTGCTTTCTCCCCTATGTTACTTCTTTTGCAAATCCAGTGATGATCTCAAAACCATTGCATGTCTAGGATAGCTATGTATAATGCTAAATATGCAAGGGTGGGTTGCATCAGATGCATTCCCAGCCTAAAATAGAATTCTGCAAGCCAGTCTTAAATCTTTTTTTTTTTTAAACTGACCAGAATACAGAGTAAATTTGGTTACTGTTGTGGCATGGGTTCTGCTAGGATTAGGCTGTGGTTCACAAATGGATTAGCTCCTACTGTAATGTCAAGCCTCCACCTGTATTATTGAGGTGGTTAAAGAGCTTTAAAAGATTAGGCTTCTTCCACTCTTCTGAAGAGCTTTTTAAAAGAGGGGAACAGAGGTGATTCTAATCTGCCCTGGCGATTGTGAAAGCCTGTCAGGATAGGTGGATGTGGAATAAAAACAGAACACAGGAGTGTGTAAACGCTTCCATGAAAGTGAGCTTAAAAATGGGGAGAGAAATCCGCCATTTAATCCAACCACACTGGATATGCATAACAATGTTTCATGGCAGCCAGGGGCGGGGAGCTAATCTGTGTTAAGTGATCTTAAATATGGGTGCCAATTTATGCAGTGCTGCTTTGAGACCTGGTTAAAAGTGAGCAAAATGCCAGTTGTTATGAGAGGGTAAATGTGTTATGTGGTGGGAGGAGGCTGGCATATTAGGGCTGGGTGATATATGGTTTTCAATATCCCGATATATCGCGATATACCAATATATCACGATATCTGAAATAATATGGAGCTCCGTAGATGGTATGGTAATGTCCTGGAAACTGCTACTAGGTTACAGGTCTAAATCACCACACACTGATGAAATCATCACTTTCATCAGCAGGCAAGGCAAAATGCATCCAAACAGGACTTTGGTTAGGGGCTTGGATACCAAATGGTGGTATTCAGGTCCAGGACAATCCAAAATACAGTGATGAGTCATTGAATACAAAAAGTCTGGGAAAATATTGAACAACAACAACAACAAAATCTAAATTTGATGCATATAATTATATGCCAATTAACTCAATGATAGCATGCTTCAACTAAACCATTAAAGATTTCTGGAGAATATATTAATGTTCTATGCAGTTTTAGGGGCAAATTTAAAATTTACAAAAGTAGCGGATATAGTAAAAATATTAATTAAACTTGCATATGATTAATAATTTAATCTGTTTTCTACTAATTTAAGAGTAATTTATGTAATTTACTAGTGTCAACTTGCATCTCCTTCCCCACTCAGAGGGCCAACTTCAATTCTACACATGAGTAAGCCCCACTCAGTTCAACTAAACTTATTTCTACTTTCCTGGAAGTAAGCCCCATTGAATTCACTAGGGCCTACTTCTGAGTAGACACGCATTTGCTTGCAGTTTAATGACAAGCATCCACCCTCCCCATCATTTTCACCTCACAACAACCACCCAATTTCCCATGTCCAGCATCCAGGCAGCAACTGTTAAATCTTCCCCCCTTCATTTCCCCCTATTGTGACACAGAAATACCCTCCAAAAGCCCCCATCCCACCAATCTCCCCCTTTTTATCAAAGGAAAGGAAGAAGGGCAAGCAAGCAACAAGGTAGCATCCTTTATTTATTTTTTAACTTCCTTTTTTGTTTGAGGGAAGCTATGTAAGGCGAACCAACAATGTTTTACACAGCAACTTTTTTGTTTTGTTTTGTTTTGTTCTTACTTTTACACAGGGGTGAGGGTAGGTGATCAGTCCCAGCCTCAGAAGGTTAGTAAAGGCACCAGGGAGGGGAGAGAAAAATTTCTTGCACATGCGGGTGCACACACACACACACACACACACACACGTAGAAGGGGAGATGGGAATAAAGAAAGAGAGTTAAATTACAGGGCAATGTCTTTTGTTCTTACTCTGAAGAAAACAACCCCAGTTTCTTCTTTGGGGGGGTGGGTGGGTAAGGAAGGGGCAAAGGGGAGAAGGGGGCTCCCACCATGAAGCCCCGAGCCAGCTCAGACCAGTAGCTCCGTAAATCACACCCTCCGACCACTACTAGCCTGCTGAGCCAGGGCTTGCTGCAAAATCAAAAGAAGCTGTTGTTTTCCCAGCTACATACTTTCATAATCGACACCTGGCACTAAAAAGCACTGGCCGGCTACATGGTTTTCTCAAAATCGCGATGTTTGTCAGATAACATTTTATGAAACTGTTATTGTGTTGTGGACTTCATAACCGACTTTGAATGATACATTGAAAAATCTCCCAGGTCTGCTGCATACTGCAGTGACCTTGGTCACCTCCATACCATCAGGTGTTTTGAGGCAAGGATGCAAATGCACACCAGAAATTTTAGGCTTGCACAGTTAAAGCAGATTAAAGGGCTCAGTTGTTGCAGTGAGAAAAATATGCTTTGTAAAAACATGGCCTTTTTGCGGTTAAGGAAGTGTTCGGGAAACGTGCTGAAAAGTGTGGGATGAATCAATGATTACCAGGAAGACATATAAGTATTGCACTAACAAATCGGGATGGGTGCTTTTTGTTGTATAACCTCCCTGCAAACAGTTCAACAAATGCTCCCTAGAGACTGAATATAATTTAACTTCTGCATAAACTTTGTGCGAGCAAATCAGGATGTATGCTCAATAAACAGGTCACCTGGAGGACACCCTTGTGTGGTTTTATAGCCTTCCTCAGCCTGCTGTCCTCTTGGTGTCTGACTACAATGTCATGACTGTTTGTCAGGGATGATGGAAGTTTTAGTCTCAACAGCATCTGGAAAGCACCCAGTTGGGGGAAGAGTAGACAGGGGTATGATTTTTACTTAGGGTGCTGGGTTCAGAACCTGAAAAGCCCTGTCAGATGGCTGCCAGCTGGAGTAGACAACACTGGGTTACATGGCCAAATAGCCTGAGCTCCTTTAAGGCAGTTTCTTATGGTCCTGTTGTACCATTTCCCTGTGAGGGAGGGAGGCAGAAAGACAGATCTCAGTGGTAATGATTTACATGCCAAAGGTTAGCGGTTCGACTGGCTTCTACCAGTCAGAGTAGACAATATTGGGCTGAATGCCTTATACCAGGCGAGAGAGATCATGGCTCAGTAGCTGAGCACATGTTTTTCATGTAGAAGGTTGCAGCTTCAATCTCACAGAGTCTCTGGTTAAAAGAGGGATGAGGAACCTGTAAACTAATTCATGAATAATTATCTGAAGAAGTGTGCATGCACACGAAAGCTCATACCAAGAACAAACTTAGTTGGTCTCTAAGGTGCTACTGGAAGGAATTTTTTATTTTATTTTGTCTTAATCCATGAATGTTATTGTAGAAGCAGCAGCTTATGTTTTGTTTTTATCATTTTACCAGCAGCCCTGTACCTGGCACTGCTAAGGAACTCCCCAAAATCTGACCAGTTCTGAAACTAGCTATTACAGCAGTGCATCTTTGAAAGGTCCAATCCACCATCTTGATTCAAGATGGTGTCCAGTGATATTCAAACATAGGAACCCGAATGTCTGACATGGCTTCCGCTTGAGTGCAAGAAGCTTTTGCAGCCATTTGGAAGCTGTGCCTCGGTTGTCGAACGTTTCAGAAGTTGAACGGTCTTCTGAAACAGATTACGTTTGACAACCGAGGTTTGACTGTATCTTAATAATTGTCCAAATGCACAGTGAACAAACAAACAACTTTCAAAAATATATGGTGCCATTTGTTAGTAATGGAGGTTTATCCCCTAGCCCTGCATAAGTCAAGAGTAAACCTAAACCCTGTGATCCAAGTATTTGTGAGGTGGAAAAGGTCAGATACCCCTTTCTGATCTTTGTCCCACATTCCCACGGGAAACACTCCAGAGTAGAGCTGGCCTGCTTCTGCATAGCTCCTCCCCTTTAGTCTACTTATCTCCGCCTTGGGTTCTATTTCTTGGTGTGATGGGAGAGTGACTGGCAGATAGACAGATGCTTCTTAGCACAGAATTTGAGGGGTGGGGGGAAAGAGAGGATATGTATCAGATGAATCTATTTTGAAATGTTTAAAATAACACGTTTTCTGGCAAGTATCCCCTTGGGTACCAATTGGTATGCATTAATTCACTTCTATCTGCCATCCGGCTATTTTTGCATTCTGCAGAATGCTCTTGTTATCTGGCCATTTGCTTGCCTCTCTCAGCATTCCTGTATTAGAAACGCATCCTGCACCCTCACTTTGGTGAGTAACTCCACATCAACAGTTTCCCTAGCTTTTGAAATCCGATCACCCAATTTCTGCCTTTTGTTTCCAACTTCCTTTTCACTTTCTTTCAAGTTTGCTTTACAAAGTTATTGTAATTAAGGTATCTGAGAGCCTGATACCTTACTAGGTTAAAAAACAAAACAGTAATATGCGACCAGCACCTTTGCAAGATAATTAACATCCACTTTGCAACCCTTCCCTTGGCTTCTCTGCACACAAAGTGCCTTGCTTTGACCTAGCAAGCTCGAAGCCTTAGAAAGCTTTGCTGAACCTGAGCAATTCATATGAAAGTAGGTGAGTCCTAAGTTCACTCTAAGCCAGTGGGTGGATGCTGGGAATAAAGAGCTTTCATGGCATGGTTTGTGAGCTGCCCATGTTCCTCCAGCTGCCCACTGTCAGAAACAGGATGCTGGACTTCACATTTCATAGATTCTTCACACAGCACTTAGTTAAACTATGGAACTCACCCCCAGAAGACATAGTGGTGGCCACTAACTTACAGCTCTAAAATAGGGTTATACAAATTCAGTGGCTATGTTTTACCTCCATTGTCAGAAGCAGTCTGTCTCTGAATACTTGGGAATCACAAGTGAGGAGGGTTGCTGTTACACTCAAGTCCTGTTTGTGGGCTTCCTATTAAGGCATCTGGTTGGCCACTGTGAGAACAGAGTACTGGACTAGAGGGGCCACCACAGACTTGATCCAGCAGCCAGGCTCTCCTTATGTTCATATGGACCTTGGGGCTGATCCAGAAGGGTGGTTCTTCAAGTTAACATAAACTTTGCTAACTCTGAGCTGCTCTGAGATTTAAGAACTTGCAAGCACACGTTTGGGCAGATACCTTGCTCACTTGACAAATGGAGAAGAAAAGGCGTTATGCGTGTGGGAATGGGGGGAAAGATTTAAATCTTATACTGAGCCAGAAAACATGTCTCTGCAAAGCGATCCGTGCTTTTGCTTGTATCCGGTGATGAAAATGGGCACAAAGTTTTGTGGAAGTATGTGAAGTAGTAGTCTAAAGATCTTACTTTTAAAGGGTAAATTAAACACACACAAAAAAGGTGTTCTCAGGGTGTTGTCAAGGGAGGCTTGGTGCATGGTTTAATTTCCTGAGAGGGGACTCAGGAGTTGGAGAAGCATTCCTCCTTAGAATCATAGAATTGTAGTGTTGGAAGGGACCTTAAGAGTCATCCAGCCCAACCCCCGTGCAATGCTGGAATCGTTTGCTCAACATGCAGCTTGAACCCATGACTCTGAGATTAAGTGCCTCTACCATTCTAAGTATGTGGGACATGCTGCTTTTGCTTATGACTGAGAAAAAAGGCAGTCTGTTTATGATCAGGGGCACTCCTGATTAAATTACATTATTACTTCAAATCAATTTTGTCAGAGAAGCAGCATTGGTAGGCCATCTGCTTTGCATGCCTAAGGCGTTGGGTTCAAGCCATGGTGGCGTTCCATGGTGAGCTATACGGATTGAGCAGGAATTCAAACAGGGTGGGATCCAGATTCCAAGTCGAACATGACAGACACTACATCACACCACACCACACCCCAGTCTCATCTCTCTGGATGTCTGTGTTGGCAGATACAGTATTCTGAGATAGCTGGGCTGGTCGAGGCAAGTGAATGATGCAACATAGATCTAACTACAGTCGTACCTCGGGTTATGTACGCTTCGGGTTGCGTACTTTTCAGGTTACGAACTCCGCTAACCCGGAAGCGCAACCCGACCCGATTTGCGCATGCAGAGAGCGTTTTTCGCTTTTTTGGGTCGGCGCATGTGCAGAACAAATTGTTTGGGTTACGTCCTTTTCAGGTTACGTACTGTAACCTGGAACGTTTTAAGTACGTAACCCGGGGTACCACTGTATTAAATCTTTGCCCAGTCTTTCTTTGAAGGAGCTCAGGGTGGACTTTGTAGTTTCTTCTTGCCCATTTTTATCCTCACTACAAACCCTTGAGGTAGGTGAAATAATTAAAAAAAAATTAAAAATTAAAAAGTCTAGTAGCACCTTAGAGACCAACTAAGTTTGTTCTAGGTATGACATAGCTGTCAACCCTCAGAGCTGTCAACCTTCCTTTTTTTGCATTGGGAAATGGCCATAGCTGTCAACTTTCCCTTTTTTTGCAATGGTAAACGGCGCTGGAATAAGGGAATTTCCCACAAAAAAGGGAAAAGTTGACAGCTATGGGTATGAGCTTTCGTGTGCATGCACACGCACACAAAAGCTCATACCTAGAACAAACTTAGTTGGTCTCTAAGGTGCTACTAGACCATTCTTCAATTTTTTTTAAAAAAAATATTTCGTATGCATCAGACCAACGCAGCTACCTACCTGAATCTTTGAGGTAGGTGAATTTGAAAGAGAATATCTAACTGGCTCAATGCCACTAAGTGAATTTAATGGCTGAGTGGGAATTCAAACTGGGTGAAACTCAGATTCCAATGGCCACTCTGTCACACTTGCTTCCATGTATGCCAACTTGCTGTTATACCAGGGGTCAGCAAACTTTTTAAGCAGGGGGGCGGTCCACTGTCCCTCAGACCTTGTGGGGGGCCGGACTATATTTTTTTTTGGGGGGGGAATGAATGAATTCCTATGCCCCACAAATAACCCAGAGATGCATTTTAAATAAAAGGACACATTCTACTAATGTAAAAACACACTGATTCCCAGACCATCCACGGGCCGGATTTAGAAGGCGATTGGGCTGGATCTAGCCCCCGGGCCTTAGTTTGCGTACCCATGTGTTATACTGAAGGACCATTAGCTGTGAACATTTTAAAACAGCAAACCCACTCAGTACAAGAACATGCACAGTCACACAGAGACACTGAAACTCCTCAAGTGATATGGGGACCAAGGGTGGGGAACTTTGGGCCCAGGTGGCCATGTTCCTTACTGCCCCTGCTTTGCGTCCTTGGCTGAAGGATTTTAACCTTACAATTCTTGGTTAAAGGCCCCTCCCCAGCCCTTTCTTTAGTACTCGGATGCCAAACCCTCGGGCTACACAACCTGTTTTGTGACATCAGAGCAGCTCAGCCAATGGCAGAAAAGAGGGTGTGTATGAGACACAGGCACTTCTGTTTGTTCAGCCACACTCTCTCACACACTTCTCTTTCTAACAGGCCATGGGCATAACAGTCTGCTACATAATTGACACCCCCCCATGGTACTTGGCGTGGGAATGCATATAGAAAGGGCAGGGAACAAAAAGAGTTGACAAGGATGCAACAGGCCCATCCCAGAGGCAACAATCCAGTTATTGGGATTTCCCATCTATATACACACACTTCTCTTTTTTGTCTTTTTAAAAAAAGTAAGGTAAATTAGGATGATGAAATCTACCTCTCTCTAACCTGACAGCAATTTTTCAGCATGGGAAAACTGTGCGGTACTGATGCCCAGATGTTGTCGCTGCAGATGAGGTTGATCAGATGTAAACTACTAATGTTATTTTCCCCAGAAGGAATCAGTATCCATCTGCTTTGTGTGTGTGTGTGATGTTGCTCTGCGTAGCTAGAATTTTAGCATTTGGCATCAACACCAAGTCTCCCCACCACTGCACCTGAATATTTTTATGGGGTTTGTGAGCCAACTGGCCTAGTTTTTCAGAGAAAGCCCACTTCTCGTTGATTTGAGAGAGTGATGGGGAACCTGCGGCCCCAGGTTGCCTACCTTTGTCTCAGGTCACACCCACACCATACATTTAAAGCACATGGCTTTCCCCAAAGAATTCTGAGAACTGAGGTTTAAGGGCGCTGGGAATTTTAGCTCTGTGAGGCATCAACTGCAGTTTCCAGGATTCCATGGGGGAAGCCACTTATTTTAAATACTTGTGAAAGCTCTGCAAATGTATGGTGTGGAACCGCCTTGTTTTTATGAACAGTGGCATAGTGAAGCAGGAAGGAAGCGCAGCCACTTATTTCACAGCAGGGATGATGATGTTGCCTCCTGGGGTTTTATTTGCCAATCAATAAGCTTTTCTCAGAGAGAAACCCACCAAATAAGCTAAGCAGAGGAACAGGTAGCTTACATGAGCATGCATGCTAAGAGTTAAACTGACACTTTTTTGGGGAGGGGGCGACACATCAAAATCCTTTTATTATGACCAAACAAAGTGATCCAAAATGGTGGGTAAGCTTTTGAGTCCACCAGAACTTTATTACCAGGCCAGATATTAAGTTTGAGGCAGGGGAAGCCAACTTTGTATTCAAGCCATATAACACCCATATTGGTCAAAAAATCATTTTTGTTGAATAGTTTTAGGGTGCTTCCAGATAACTTGTTCATTGTGCATTTATCCTGATTTGATCTCAGGGAGGTAAGAGAATGTTGACTATTTGGGGGGGGGGAGAGAGAGAGAGAGCAGTCTGTGGGGAAGAGAGTTTGTTGTGAGGGGGCTCCCAAATCAACTTTTAATTGTGCAACCAGAATTTGCCAGCATGTGACGGAATCTCACCCCAAAATAGTGACAGTCTGCACGTGACCTTCGAACCATGACAAGGAGGGCCTGCATATCAGAATTTAACACTACACTGATCTGGCAGTGCGTGGGACAGGATGGATGGAGCGTGTGTGTGTCTGTTGCTGTCGAGCGATGCTTCTGAGTAAATTCAGCTTCCATTCACCACAAAACCAGAAAAGAAAAAGAAAAACAGCCCAATTCCTGCAGGAGTCTTTAATCTGCCTAATAATTCATATCGCTGCTAAATCCCTGCCCACAGCCCCCAAGTTCATACACCCTCTTCTTCCCAAACCCCTTGCCTGAAGGAACACATGTTTAAATATTAAAATCGGCTCTTGCGTCCTTAAAGTCTCCATCAGGCTTGAATGCATTCAAAGCAAAGAATATTAGCTAGGCAGAGGAAGTAAGAGTAAACTTGGGATGTTGACTCTTCCTACAAAGCTCTCACTCTCTCTCTTTTTATTAATAGAAAGGGCCAGACCTCACATTGGTATAAAGATCTGGGAAAGAGCCATTTCTTTCTTTCTTTCTTTCTTTCTTTCTTTCTTTCTTTCTTTCTTTCTTTCTCTTTCTTTCTTTCTTCAACACCACCCAGCATTCCAGCTCCAAAGGTATAACCATGTTTTTGCACTGGTGGCAATGCAACACATTTGATGAGAGGGTTTAAGGAGAAAGCTCATACCAAGAACAAACTTAGTTGGTCTCTAGGGTCCTACTGGAAGGAATTTTTATTTTTTATTTTTTATTTTTTTTATCAAAGCTAATTGGAAATAGTAGGGAACCAGGTTATATTGTTTCTAGCATATGTTAGCTAATGCACACAGAGTGGGAATCTTGGCTTTTGATTCCCTTAGATCAAGGTACAACTGAGGCTGGTTTAAAGGCTGTGAATCTGGTCCTCTTAACACCAGTGGATCAGCTGTTTTCCAATGTATACCAGCCGCATATCCATTCCTACAGTTCCCAGGATTCTTTTTTAGGGGAAGCCATGTGTTTCAAATGTATGATGGCTGTGACCACTGTCTCCAGTGTTTCAAGGGAGACCTGCACCTAGTTGTGGTCTGGCTCGACTCCAGTGGATTAAGGCTGATCCTCAGCATGCCAAGGCTCTAATCCCATTTGTTTCAGAAGAACTACTGCTATTATATCAAATGACAATTAGTTACATTAATTCCAATGGAATGAGGCTGATCAGCAACAAGTTGGGATTTAGCATTGACTCAAGTGGGTAGCAGCTTGGAAATATAGGAAGCTGTCTTATAATGAATCAGACCATGGGTTCATCTAGCTCAGTACTATCTTTACCATGTGTGGCCCTCCAGATGTTGCTGAACTACAACTCCCATACTGCCTGGCCATTGGCCATGCTTCCTGTGGCTGATGCAAGTTGCAATTCAGCAACATCTGGAGGACCAAAGGTTCCCCACACCTGGCAGTGGCTCCCTAGGGTTTCAGAAAGAACATTGCCAGTCTGTGATCTTCTGCGTGCAAAGCAAATGCTCTACTACCAAACTACAGCCCCCCTTTATAGAGACAGGGAGCTGGCTTAGACCATTGTTCCATCTAGTTCAGTATTGTCTACCAGTGTTTCCCAAACTTGGGTCTCCAGCTGTTTTTGGACTACAACTCCCATCATCCCTAGCTAGTACGACCTATGGTCTGGAATGATGGGAATTGTAGTCAGCTGGATACCCAAGTTTGGGAAATACTGGTAAACTGACAATTGACCTACAGGAGCTTTCCAGGGTTACAGGCAGGGATCTTTCTCCACCCTTCCAGGAGATGCTGGGGCCTAAACCTGGGACCTTCTAAATGCAAAACACATGCTCTATCAGTGAGCTTTAGCCCTTCTCACAGCTTATCCATAGTAAGTGTGGAATCTAACTCTCAACTGCAATGGATTAAATCAAGTGGGTTTGGGAGCTGGTTTCATCTGCTCAAGATGGTGCAAGACTGTCCTACTGCATGTGAGGAATTTGGGCACATTTGTTTTTGGAAGACAGACTATGCAGTAATTGTTGTAATTTTATCGTTACTAGTTGCTTGAGGTCTACTGAGGTTTTAAAATAATAGCCAATTACCTTAAGAGAATATATTTTTCTCATACTAAGGTTGGGGATTTGAACCAGTTTAAAAGGGGTCCGCTGGTGGTCATGTATTTTTACAGCTTTCTTACTAATGGGAAGAACAAGCAGAAGGTTAATCAGCAGCAGCTTTCATGCATATGCTAATCACAAAACTGAAAAACAAATTAGATAATGCCATTGTTTCCCAATAACAGGTAACTTTAATAACAATGGTAATGAATTATTAATTTTATTACTCCCCCCCCCATTCAACCCATCCTCCCAGGGATGCATACATAGCCCTCCCCGCCTTTCTTTTATTCTTAAAGCCCTATGAATTGGTAGGTCTTAAAAGTGTGTGAATGGCACAGTGTCACCTAATCAGTCTCATGGATGATTAAAGATTTGAACCTGAGTTTCCTTGGTCTGCTCAGCTACTGATGACAGCTTGTGTTCCTGTCTGGAGATGCTAGCAGTATTAACATTTGTATCTCACATTTCTTTCAAGGCATTCGAGGTAGTATACCGGTATCTCCTCCCTCTTGCTCCCCATTTTGCCCTCACAACAGCCCTGTCAATTACCGGTAGATTAGGCTGAGATATATTGATTGGCCTAAGGTCACAGAGTGGGCCACATTGCTGAGTAGGGATTCGAACCCTCGTCTTCCAGATCCTTGTCCAAGACTCTAGCCACTAAACTACACTGACAGCCACAGAAGCTCTGCCATACCACTAGGTTTCCCCCGGAGTTTTATACAGTGCAAGGGGACAAGCTGCCTTTACGCCTCCATTGCTAACAAACAGTACCATAAAATTATAAAAGCAAGACAAGCTGTTGTCTGTACAGTAGCATTCTTGGATTAGTTTTCAATAGCTGACCAAAACCCACTGACAGTATTTGGCTGGTCAAATGAGAGGGCCTGCCACACCTAATAAAGCTCACCATGTCTGTTGTACAAGGCTAGGGAACATGTGGCTCTTCAGATGTTGGTGAGCTCCAGCTCCCATCAGCCTCAGCCAGCATAGTCAATGCTCAGAGATGTAGGAAACTTATCCAACGACATCTCTGATTTAGGGGATGTCTCTAATTCCACCATGCCGTCGAGGATTCCAGCCACATTTTTCACCCAAGCTAAGCTGCAGCAATATTTTTACTAGAGTTGGGATGTCTCTGGTATTATATCTGCACATGTGCCAAGGTGCTCAGAACAACCCCCCCCCCCAAAGACTCACAACAACCCTGTTAGACTTAGCACTAGCAACTTGCTAAGGCCGCCACAATATATTCACAGTTGAACAGATTTCTCAAATTTAGTCCCAACATTTTATACACACACACACACAGGAAGAGGAGAGGGGTGTGTGGGTCACTTCCCCCACCGTCTCCATACACCCCACTTGCTTCTGGAGGCCTTTCCAAACTATGTGGGCACAAGTCATTCACAAAATCAGGTTGCACAATTAAAGCTGATCTGCCATTCTTGAGCAACACCTCCCCCCCCAAAAAAAACTTATTGTGACAAGAAAATGCACTGGAAAAGGTGAAATTAACACACGCTCAAAACATCTAATGTTCATGCAGGAATGCTCAATAAACAACCTCTGCAGCAAACTTCGTGCAAAGAAATCAGGATGAATGCTCAATAAACAGGTGTTTGGGGAGCAAACCAAGATGGAAACATCTCTCCCTTCCCCCCAAACCCCTGATGGTCTCTTCTGTGAGAGGGGCTGAGGGAAACCCGTAGCCCTCCAAATAGGCTTGAACTCTAGTCAGCGTGGCCAATGCCCAATTCCCATCATCCCTGACCATTGGCCAGGCTGGCTGCGGCTGATGGGAGTAGTAGTACAGCAACCCCTGGAGAGCCACAGGTTCTCTCAGCCCTCCTACAAGAAGAGCCCTGCTGCATCCCCCCACAGGGTCCATCTCATCCAGCATCTGTTGTTTGTGCTGGTAACCAGCATGGTGTTTCTGCTTAAAACCTGAATGCAACGGTCCTCTTCTGCTCTCCTGCATTTAGAAAATGCATACCCGCCCTTTCGTTGCACTCACAGCACTCTAGACAGCTTAGAATGATTTGAGAAATAATAATAATAATAATAATAATCACAAACACCGTCAGAACCTTAAAAACCAGGGATGGGCTAGTTCTCGGGGGCCAGTCAGTGTGTGTTGACAGGTCTCTCCTCCACGCGAACCGCTCCGCTGCCGCCTCAGACCTACGGCTTGCCCAGTGTCCAGTTTCCAACGGTGGGCAGCTAGAAGATGCCTCCGTAAAGGCGGCGGCGGAGAGATTTGGTCCAAGGGCCGATCTCCACCGCCAAGGCTGGTCTCCAGCAAACGGGAGACTTCACCCCTACCTACTACACGCAGACACCCAGCCAGCCACGGATCCCTGCCGCCAGACGCCCCGGGCAATTCAATCCCTGCCAAGCAAACTTTTTCTCCCCCTGCCTCGCCTCGAAGCTACTCACCGCGCCTTGGCATCCCCGGCGACGCTCCTCCTGCCGGCTCCCCTTTTGGCAACGCGTGTTGAGTTTGTATGGCGCGTGTGGATATAGCTAGGTCCTGCTTTTTCCCCTTCCCGGTCTGGGGACTGGGGGTGGGGAGAGAGCTTTCTCCAAATCCGGGCGCGCTCGCCTCCCCTTCTGCAACCGAGGCGGCAGCGGAGCGATCTCCAGCGGGCACCTAAAAACCCTCTTCCCGGCATTGCGGTGCCATATTCCGCTGCTGCCGCTGCGGCCGAATCGCGACCCTCCTCTCCTTTATTTGTGCTCCCCCCCTTTTTTTTTTTTGCTTTCACTGCCTTCGCTGCTCCGGATTCATCCGTCTCTGGGGGCCCATTTGAAGCAGCCGTGCAAACGGGAGAGCCGGGAGTGATGGCTGCGTGCAGCTGCGTGTGTGTGTTGTGCAAAAGGCCCGTTGCAGGGAGAGGAGGAGGGGGGGGGAAGAGAGGTTGGAAGGGGGAGGAGGATTTAGGACTAGGAGGCGGTGCTACGAAGCAATTTCTGGCGGGTGGTGGTGGGGATGGAGAGATTCAGTTGCAAAGACCCCACCCCCACCCCACCCCGCGTCTTAACGTTTCACAATCTGATCAGGACCCTCCCCCAAATCACATCTGTCTCCCATCCTTTTCACCAGTTCAGATGCAGATAAACTAACAGACTACATCACTGGGTGGAGGATAGTGTACACGGGTGGAGCTTCACCAGGGGCAAAGGTTAGACTGCCCCTCCCCCACCATCCCTCTCTTCCATTCACAAAAAGCAGCCCCGAGATTTGTGACTGAATTCTACAGGGCATATTCCCTGAGTTAGGGTGTATAACTGGCAGACCGTGAGAGACAGACCTTCCTCCTGTGCAAGTTTACTCCAAAGTAACCCCATCTGAGTGCAGTTGAGACTTACACATCCCAAGTGATACATTGTGCAGATTGCAGGACTACAAATCCGCATGCCCATGCCCCTTCCTCAGAAGCTTGGTCTGAAAGGTCATGCTCCTACCCAGAGCCATATCTGGGGGTGGGGGGCTAGCCAGGGTTTTTGCCCGGTGAAGCCTCTAGAGGGGCACCATTGAGGAGGGGAGGTGCCAAACTGGGTCTTTGACCCAGGTAAAATAAAGCCTAGTTTCGCCCCTGTCCTACCCAAAAGTATGCTTGTAATTTTTTTGTGAAGCAAGTTTTGTTGAAATCAGAGTAACTCTTCCACATGTAGGATCAGGCCACATGTGTGAATGACAGGGTTGCCACCTCTACTTCCAAGTGAGCATGCAGCCAGAGTCACAGCCTTTTGCATGTTTACTTCAAAATAAAGACCTACTGAGCTCAGTGGTGCTTAGTCCTGTGTAGGATTGCAGCCTAATCCTGTGCATTTTTACTCAGAAGTGACCCACACTCCCTTAGGACTCAGCTATACAGCTGCAAATAAAACGTTTTAAGTGTGTCTTAAGTGCAGTATACAATATGACATTAGATGGCGATTATGAGCCTTATGGAAAATTCAATGTATTTTTAAAAAACGCTTTTAAAAAGCATTTTAAGAACGGCTTTTATATGTGAGTAGATTCCACCTTAAATGAAACGTAATTCTCAAGTAAACATGTATAGGATTGCAGCCTTAGAGCCCTAGCACAGGGGTAAAATTCTAACACAAGAAGAAGATAGCCACCACCCCTACCCTACATCAGATAGGAAGCATCCAGCACATTACCGGTACATCATGTCATGGCTCTCCACAGACCCTGAAGTGCCCAGGCCAGCAGACAGAGAAATGAATATGGAACAAAACTCAGTGAAAATGAACAAAACTCAACTACCACCACAGCATTCTGAGGACAGCTTAAGAATATTTAATAGGGCATGTTATATACAGTGAACTCTTCTGATTAAAAAATAACTTATTTTTCTAAAGATTTCTTGTTTTCCGCTAACCTAACACAAGTAAAAAGGTCAAGTTCTAAAGCCCTGAGTTTATTTTTTTATTAAAATTGCTTATTTTTTTTTAGTTTTCCAAAGGAGCCCAGGGCAGCAAACGCTTCTATGATTTAAAAAAACTCCCAACAATTTAAAAAAGCATTTTAAAAAAACGTTAAGAACAATAAAATTAATTTAGGAACCTATATTACCAAATCATGTGCCTGGATAGGGCAGTCAAAACAAACAAGGAGGTACAGTATCTAAAAGACTACCCCTTTAGGAAAACAGAAGGCTGAATCTGAGATGTCAATCTCAGATTCCATTCATTGAGGGGGTGTTGAAATCTCTCTGGGCTTCCATCACAACAGATGGGTGCAGCCTACCTGATTTTAACAGGAGGGGTATAAATGGTGCAACTGGCTGGGAGTCAGAAGAGAGTCTTGTTTTTCTCCCCACCCTTTCCTGGGCAGAATAAGTTGTATCAGGGCCCAGACCAAAATACGCAAGTATGGGCACTTCCCTCTGTTGCTCCCCACGCCCAGCAGTGTGATCCAATCCCAATCACATACCCAGCAAATTCAAGTTGTGCAACTAAAGATGTGGTGGTGCTCTTGCATAACAAACCTGCTTCCCCCTAAAATGAGACATCCCCCCCCCCAATATGGAAAGTGACAGCAAAATGCTCTGGAAGAAGGTGGAATAATGTTTGCTTGATATAACCTTGTCTAAGCTTCCCGTAAACAAATCAGAATGAATTCTCAATAAAAAAAACATGACGTTATCTAACCTCCTTGTAAGCCCCACAAAGAAATCAGGATGAGTGCTCAGTAAGCAGGTCATCTGGAAGCAACCCATGTACGATCCTTTAAATAAATAAATCAATAAATCTATCTATCTATCTATCTATCTATCTATCTATCTATCTATCTATCTATCTATCTTCCATAACTGTAAGGTCATAGAAACAGAGTATCACCTCCCCCCCTTTTTTACTCCCTCCCTCATTTATTGCTTTCAGAAGGGTATGGGTTGGGGAGTTGTTTGGCAAAAACATCACAAAGTAAGGCTTGTGGATCTAATTAAAGGCCCCCACCTACCCTTTTCTTCAAAATTCCATCATGTACTTGACCCTGGACCAAAATGACATACCTGCCAATAAGTTTCCTTTCCTTCTTTGTCTGCCTTTCTTATGCTTGGGGAGAGCTAAGGTCCCAGGTTCAATTCCTGGGATCTCCCGGTACGTCTGGGAGTGTCCCCTGGCTGAAACCTTGGAGAGCTGCTGCCAGTCAGTGTGTGTACAATAATGAGTTAGTTGGCATTAGGCAGCTTCCTCTGTAAAGGTCAGGTTCAATCACTGGCACCTCCCCAAAATCCTAGAGAGCTGCTGCCAGTCAGTGTAGACAATACTAGATGAAACAATGGTCTGACTTGGTATAAAACACCTTCCTATGTTCACTTAAGTGCTAGCTTTCTATAGGCAAAGAGCTTCTGGCATGGGGGAGATCAGCCAAATCTGCAAACCCGCATGATGGTACCATGCGATTTACTTTAAAATAAAATAAAAAAATCTTTCAGTTGGCACTGATGGCTGATTCAGGCTTCCTTCCTTGAATATCCAGTTTTTGTTTAAAAAGTGTGTGTTGGGGGGGGGGGAGAGATCTGTAACCTTTTTTCCTTGCAGAGATACAAGGAAATGTATGCAGGCAGCATTCCACCCAATTGTTCAGCGAGGAGCATGCTGCCTCTTGCCTTTCCAGCACTCCTGGAGGGATAACACTTAAAAAAACAAACCCATTTAAGTTGCCTATATTGAAACTGTTCAATGAATGTAACAGGGCGGCTGGGTCTGTCCAGGTCTGAGCACTCTTGGGCTGAATCAGCCATCTGTCAAACCCGTGGGTTGTGCCACAGAGCACAGGAATGAGCTCCAGACAAATGAGCCCCGAGCCCGGCTGGGTGGGTGGCACCTCACAGCCCCTGGCAGAGTCTGAAAGGAGCTAGTCATTTTCTTAATTCCCTGGCGACAAGGCGGGGGGGGGGAGAGAGAGAGAAGTATTACAATATACTTTTTCTTTAATTAAAACATGTTCGTTTGGTACACCAAAGTGCCTTAAGTGAGATGAATAAACACGTCAGAGAAAGCACACAGCTTTGGCTCTTGGGGATGGCACCAAGGGCAACTTCAGCTCCCTGATTTTGCTGTACGCTTCCCTTGCGGCTGGGCAAGTCCCTTGATTATCCCTACATCTGCCTTCTGTGGTGTCTTCTTGGCAGACAGGACCTGAGTCTCACACGTTAGCTACATATGCCTCTGCCAACAGGGCCATCCCTGACTTCACCAAAACGAAAGGGAGGGGTTTTGTCTGAGTCCTCCTGCTGTGTATGTGTGTGTTTCAAAGCTCAAATTAAATCCATTATTTATAGACAAATATAAGAGCTAGAGATTGAATCGCCGTACATGTTGGCTTTTCCTGCTCAGTGCCTAGAGAAGTTGGGAAATGCGAGCTAATAGTAATTGGGTGTACAATGTGTGTGGCCTCATCCTAGGCATATTCAGAGGCAAAGCCTTACTAGAGCTGGTGTTTTGCTCTCAGCTAAAGGTGTGCATGGTTACAGCAGCTTGAGCTGATTCATCACTTAGATGAACGGATTAAAAACATTTTGGTAAATTAGAAAAAAGATGCCTCTGATTAATCAAGACAGATTTCTTTTAAAAATGGTTAATTATTTTCAATACACACTTATAAGGAAAAGCATGTGGTTAGTGACATCTTAGAAGAGGCATTTCTCCTTCTCTAGCACAGGAGAGAACACCTTTTCTAAGATGGTGCCTATCACAGTGTACTCATTAGCTAAAAGCAGAGCTCCCTCCCCTCTATTGTTTTATCAGTTTACAAATTTATGTAGATTTATTTGACCAAGGTTGCTTGCTTCCAGATGACCAGTTTATTGAGCATTCATTCTGATCTGTTTGCATGGAGCTCAGACAACATTGCGGCAGTACGTTTTCCCATCGCATTACCTGTAGCAAAAAGTCTAATGTTGGGTAGGAAGTGAGTTTGTTGCAAAAGAGCACCTTGGTGTTGGCTTCCGTCTGTCTCTAGAAACAAAGGAGTGCGCCCCTGAAGGTGAAGCCAAACTGATGGAGAATGACAGCACCCCTCCCCTAACACCCCATACACCAAATCAATGTTGATTGTGCAACCTAAATTGTCCAGTATGTGTTGAATCCCACCCAAAAACAGTGACATTGTGGGGACACCCCAAAATTCACATGATTAAGAGAGAGCACTTGCTTTAGTTAACATAGTATTCACAGATAGCATCTAAAATGTTTCTCGTTACAACAATTCTGTATTGTTATCTCCAAATTAAAGATTTGGGTGGGGAGTGGGGAGGCTGAGAAATGATAGTTTCTCCTAAAGCACCTGTGGAACAGGAACCAAAACCCCACGACCTAATATGGGTTGCAGCAGTAGCAATGTTCTGCCTCCCCCAAGCATGCTGCCTGCCACAGTGTAGGTCGAGCATAATCATTGTGGTTAGCTGCCATTGATAGCTTTCTCCTCCATGAATTTGTCTAATCCTCTTTAGACCATCCAAGTTGAGGCCATCACTGCCTCTTGTGGGAGCAAATTCCATAGTTTAACTATATGCCATCTGAACAAAGTGTGTGTGTGTGTGTGTGTGTTTGTGTTTGTGTTTGTGTTTGTGTGTGTGTCTTTAAACAGGCATGCCGGCAGCCAGGATGCCCAAGTTCTGTCTTCTGCACAGGAGCAGGGTGTCGGGTGGGGATATGAAGCAATGCTTAAATCACTGATAGGCTCTTTATGAAATCCACAAGCCCCAACCCCGACTCTCCCCAACTGTCGCCAAATGCATGGATCTTTGAGCTAAAATCTGTAGCTAAGGGGGCCAGGCCCCCTTTGTAATTCAGGCACTAATTTGGAGTCTATAGGCTGGGCAGTTGAAGCCCAATTTGCTACAGACCTTTCTTTGGAGTGGAGATTCTCCCTCCTCCCTGTGTGACACTTCGCGCGCACACACCCCAAAACACACATACTGAAGTAGTTAAGAAGCATAATTCTCCCCCTGGCAGAGGTGCCAAGCCTCCATTAAGTTAATATCTATGGAACTGTTTGAAGTAAATAATAAGTTTTTCTTCCTTTCTCTTTTTGGGTTGCCCCTTTCATCTTTCCAGAGCAGGCCGGATGGCAGACCATAATTACCCTCGCTGCGGCTTGCTCGGGGCTTTTATGCTGCAGTTGTTATTAAAAGAGCCAATGGCTCTGGGGAGCAAAGGAGGCTTGTGCTGAGTCTTTCTTTAATCCAGAAACTCAGGTGCCCCTTCATCCCCCTCCAGGGTAGCCATACTCAGCCCTTGTCAATCTGACAGACGGGAGCAGACCTTGCTGGCTGAGGAGCTGAGGCTGACGTGTGGCAGTTTCTGTCTTGAGCTGCTTTGTGCAGGATGCACATCTGGAAGAGAAGCTGACCCAGGCTTTGCCTTCAGCTGCTTAGTTCTGCTCTTTTTCTTCCCTTTAGAAAACAAAAAGGGGAAGAGAAGAGCAAGGTTCTAGGCCTCATGAGTCCACACACTGCTGGAAAAATGTGCAAATAGGTTTGTTCTTTTAAGCGTAAGACAGTCTGTCTTACTCCATCAACCTTAGGCTTGCAAGCAAAACAGACTTGTTCAGTGGACAGAATGGAAAACTTGACTTACAGCACAGATCACATCCCTGGGGATTTCCAGTACCCACAAAACCTCTTGCAATTCACCACCTACTTGGTGATGAGGTAGTGAGAGTGGCTACCTTTCTTCTCCCTTGAGAAGTACACAGAGCTGAAAGAGGAAGTTGGAAGACTGATCCCCCCAGCTTCCTCTTTTAGCTCTGTGTGCTTTTCAAGGTTTATATTAAATCTGCTGGCTCTGACTTTTTATCCAGATACCTTGGAAAAGCAACGTTTGGACATGTACCTCTGAGGGAGTAGGGAAGTGGCTAAAAAAGGTGGCTCTCCCCAGCACTTCCTCAAGAATAATGTGTTCATGGGTCTAAAAAGGATGGCAGGCCCTAACTTACAGGAATTTGAAACATGTTTCACTGTTCATGATGTGCACATTTTTCCTACTGCTGCCTCTGTGTTAAACAAGTTTGATAGGTTTTTGTATTGTTTCAAAAACCCTGCAGGCCCTGTTTGAGCAGAAGCATTGAAAGAATTATCTCCATATTTGTGTGGGAAGTGATGTCTCTATCATACCACCTTCGACCCTTTTAAAAACTATTGTTGGTCTCCATCTCTATCCTAAGAGTGCAGTTCTGTCCATACTCCCACCAAGTAAGTATTGATGGGATTGTGGCTTTAGGATGGAGGTGGAGATCAACAAGCCCCACTGAACACAGGAAGGCTCACTTTTACTCAGTGCACAGAGACGTGCACAGGATTGGGCTCAATGTCATAATATGCTTTAGCACAGAAGGCTCGTATCTTCCTGCTCCAGCGCATTTATTAAAAAAACAACCAACCCACAACAATCCACACTTGTGAGTTTGGATAACAAGCCATGTAATGTGGGAAACTGCCATGTTTCATTTGATTGATAGTCTCTATAAAGGTAGCTGTTTAGTTCTGCTCCCTAAATTCAGGTTTACATAGAATTTCAAGTGTTTGGCAGGAACCAGAAGTTGATGGAGGCGAACCAGAGGAAGGCCTGGAAATTGAGCTTAATTCCCTCTCTCCAGTCTCCCTCTGTCTACTCATTCCTTCACTGAAAGCCTTAAAAAATAAATAAATCCTGTTTTAATTTTGTAATATAATTGCAAACAAAACAAACAAACAAACAAACAAACAAACCACTAAAAAGAAAATAAAAGCATAAAGATTATGAGTTCATTACATACCTGGTGTGAAATCTTACTCCAATAACATAAAAAACAAATAAATCAGTTTTGTAGACTGACCATCTCATATTTCAAATAACTAGGGCATCTTACATTCTCTTTCTTTTCTATTACAGTATTTTAAGGAAAGTTACCGGTATATACCTTCTGAGAGATGGGCAACAGCAATTTTCGGAAGAGACCTGAAGTTTTGTACCCTGGCCCTCAAAACCTGGGCTTACACTTCCTCTTGTCCCACTGCTTTCCCCCAAGGAAAGCTGCTCTTTAGTGCTGAATTGGAGCAAACAGCAATTTCTGTAGATTGATGTTGCTCTGATTTAGCAATATTACCTGGGAAAGGAGCAGGGCAAGGGAAAAACCACTCAGACCTGTGCTTCCTAGGCATGGGACAAGCAGAAGTGTGGATGAGCATCCTATCTGGATTCTGAGCCAGATTCCACCTCCTATCTTCCTTAGTTCTTCTCTATGCTCATAACAGCTGTTGTTGTTGTTGTTGTTCAGTCGTTCAGTCGTGTCCGACTCTTCGTGACCCCATGGACCAGAGCACGCCAGGCACGCCTATCCTTCACTGCCTCCCGCAGTTTGGCCAAACTCATGTTAGTAGCTTCGAGAATACTGTCCAACCATCTCATCCTTTGTCGTCCCCTTTTCCTTGTGCCCTCCATCTTTCCCAACATCAGGGTCTTTTCCAGGGAGTCTTCTCTTCTCATGAGGTGGCCAAAGTACTGGAGCCTCAACTTCAGGATCTGTCCTTCTAGTGAGCACTCAGGGCCGATTTCCTTGAGAATGGATAGGTTTGATCTTCTTGCAGTCCATGGGACTCTCAAGAGTCTCCTCCAGCACCATAATTCAAAAGCATCAATTCTTCGGCGATCAGCCTTCTTGATGGTCCAGCTCTCACTTCCGTACATTACTACTGGGAAAACCATAGCTTTAACTATACGGACCTTTGTTGGCAAGGTGATGTCTTTGCTTTTTAAGATGCTGTCTAGGTTTGTCATTGCTTTTCTCCCAAGAAGCAGGCGTCTTCTAATTTCGTGACTGCTGTCACCATCTGCAGTGATCATGGAACCCAAGAAAGTGAAATCTCTTACTGCCTCCATTTCTTCCCCTTCTATTTGCCAGGAGGTGATGGGACCAGTGGCCATGATCTTAGTTTTTTTGATGTTGAGCTTCAGACCATATTTTGCGCTCTCCTCTTTTACCCTCATTAAAAGGTTCTTCAATTCCTCCTCACTTTCTGCCATCAAGGTTGTATCATCAGCATATCTGAGGTTGTTGATATTTTTTCTGGCAATCTTAATTCCGGTTTGGGATTCATCCAGCCCAGCCTTTCGCATGATGAATTCTGCATATAAGTTAAATAAGCCGGGAGACAATATACAGCCTTGTCGTACTCCTTTCCCAATTTTGAACCAATCAGTTATTCCATATCCAGTTCTAACTGTAGCTTCTTGTCCCACATACAGATTTCTCAGGAGACGGATGAGGTGATCAGGCACTCCCATTTCTTTAAGAACTTTCCATAGTTTGCTGTGGTCGACACAGTCAAATGCTTTTGCGTAGTCAATGAAGCAGAAGTAGATGTTTTTCTGGAACTCTCTAGCTTTCTCCATAATCCAGCGCATGTTTGCAATTTGGTCTCTGGTTCCTCTGCCCCTTCGAAATCCAGCTTGCACTTCTGGGAGTTCTCGGTCCACGTACTGCTTAAGCCTGCCTTGTAGAATTTTAAGCATAACCTTGCTAGCGTGTGAAATGAGTGCAATTGTGCGGTAGTTAGAGCATTCTTTGGCACTGCCCTTCTTTGGGATTGGGATGTAAACTGATCTTCTCCAATCCTCTGGCCACTGCTGAGTTTTCCAAACTTGTTGGCATATTGAGTGTAGCACCTTAACAGCATCATCTTTTAGGATTTTAAATAGTTCAGCTGGAATATCATCACTTCCACTGGCCTTGTTGTTAGCGAGGCTTTCTAAGGCCCATTTGACTTCACTCTCCAGGATGTCTGGCTCAAGGTCAGCAACCACACTACCTGGGGTGTATGAGACATCTATATCTTTCTGGTATAGTTCCTCTGTGTATTCTTGCCACCTCTTCTTGATGTCTTCTGCTTCTGTTAGGTCCTTTCCACTTTTGTCCTTAATTGTGGTAATCTTTGTACGAAATGTTCCTTTCATATCTCCAATTTTCTTGAACAGATCTCTGGTTTTTCCCATTCTGTTATTTTCCTCTATTTCTTTGCATTGCTCGTTTAAAAAGGCCCTCTTGTCTCTCCTTGCTATTCTTTGGAAATCTGCATTCAATTTCCTGTATCTTTCACTATCTCCCTCGCATTTTGCTTGCCTTCTCTCCCCCGCTATTTTTAAGGCCTCATTGGACAGCCACTTTGCTTTCTTGCATTTCTTTTTCATTGGGATGGTTTTCGTTGCTGCCTCCTGTATAATGTTACGAGCATCCATCCACAGTTCTTCAGGCACTCTATCCACCAAATCTAAGTCCTTAAACCTGTTTTTCACTTCAACTGTGTATTCATAAGGAATTTGATTTAGATTGTATCTTACTGGCCCAGTGGTTTTTCCTACTTTCTTCAGTTTAAGCTGGAATTTTGCTATAAGAAGCTGATGATCAGAGCCACAGTCAGCTCCAGGTCTTGTTTTTGCTGAGTGTATAGAGCTTCTCCATCTTTGGCTGCAGAGAATATAATCAATCTGATTTCGATGTCGCCCATCTGGTGATGTCCATGTGTAGAGTCGTCTCTTGTGTTGTTGGAAAAGAGTGTTTGTGATGACCAGCTTGTTCTCCTGACAGAACTCTATTAGCCTTTGCCCTGCTTCATTTTGAACTCCAAGGCCAAACTTGCCAGTTGTTCCTTTTATC
This sequence comes from Lacerta agilis, assembly GCF_009819535.1. Classification (NCBI taxonomy): domain Eukaryota; kingdom Metazoa; phylum Chordata; class Lepidosauria; order Squamata; family Lacertidae; genus Lacerta; species Lacerta agilis. The sequence continues at coordinate 28,606,619 of NC_046328.1, read as the reverse complement.
TCTTGACTCCCTACTTTAGCATTCCAATCCCCTATAATGAGAAGAACATCCTTCTTTGGTGTCATTTCTATAAGGTGTTGTAAGTCTTCATAGAATTGGTCAATTTCAGTTTCTTCAGCACTGGAAGTTGGTGCATAAACTTGGATTACTGTGATGTTAAAAGGACTGCCTTGGATTCGTATCGAGATCAATCTATCATTTTTGAAATTGCATCCCAGTACAGCTTTCGCCACTCTTTTGTTGACTATGAGGGCCACTCCATTTCTTTTACGGGATTCCTGCCCGCAGTAGTAGATATGATAGTCATCTGAACTGAATTCGCCCATTCCCGTCCATTTTAGTTCACTGATGCCTAGGATGTCAATGTTTATTCTTGCCATCTCATTTTTGACCACATCCAGCTTACCAAGGTTCATGGTTCTTACATTCCAGGTTCCTATGCAATACTTTTCTTTACAGCATTGGACTTTCCTTTCGCTTCCAGGCATATCCGCAACTGAGTGTCCTTTCGGCTTTGGCCCAGCCGCTTCATCAGCTTTGGATCTACTTGTACTTGTCCTCCGCTCTTCCCCAGTAGCATGTTGGACGCCTTCCGACCTGAGGGGCTCATCTTCCAGCGTCATATCTTTTATATGCCTGTTGTCTTTGTCCATGGAGTTTTCTTGGCAGGGATACTGGAGTGGGTTGCCAGTTCCTCCTCCAGGTGGATCACATTTGGTCCAAACTCTCCACTATGACCTGTCCATCTTGGGTGGCCCTGCACGGCATAGCTCATAGCTTCCCTGAGTAATTCAAGCCCCTTCGCCACGACAAGGCAGTGATCCATGAAGGGGTCATAACAGCTACTAAACAGCTTTGGCCCAGTATACCTGAAGGAGCGTCTCCACCCCCATCATCCAGCCCGGACATCGAGGTCCAGCTGCAAGGGCCTTCTGGTGGTTCCCTCACTGTGATACCAAATCCTGTGGCATAGATTCTGAAGTCACTTTGCATGCCTGCTGATGAGTAAACTACACATTACAAAACTCATGCAGCTGCGCTATCAAAGTTCCTACGTTCTGCAAGTACAGTCATACCTAGGAAGCCGAACGCCTTGGCACTCCTATGTTTTGGCTCCTGAAAGCCGCAAACCCGGAAGTGAGTCTTCTGGTTTGCGAGCATTCTTTGGAACCTGAATGTCCAGTGCGACATCTGATTGGCTGTAGGAGCTTCCTGCAGCTAATCGGAAGTGACAGCTTGGTTTCCGAACGTTTTGGAAGTTGAACAGACGTTCGGATTCCGTTCGACTTCCGAGGTACATCTGTACTTAGAAACACAGGAATGGAGTCAGACCATCTAACTCAGTATTGTCCACACTGACTGGCAGCAGCTCTCCAGTGTTTCAGACACGGGGTGTTCCCACCCCTACATGGAGATGCTGGGGGTTGAACCTGGGACCTTCTCCATACCAAAGCAGACCGCCCAGTCACTGAGCTATGGCTCTTGCTGTTCCTGACTTTCCTTGCAACAAAATCTGAGATAATTCCACATATAGGAGGGAAGAAAGGTAAAACTCCACCATAATCCCCTGTCTCATTGCAGTGGCTCCCAACACAGGAAGCAGAAAGTTTCTATCTCCTAATAAAGGCAAGCACAAAATTGCAGCTTTCGATTCCTTTATTTCCCTATCCTCCTCTTCCCAGCAAAAATATTTTCATATCAGATGTTACTATCAATATAATTAACCTCCCAAGACACAAGTTTGAAATCCTTTCTTGTTCACCAGCGTTTTCTATTAACTCTGCTGGTTTTTCAACGTGGCAGGGGGAAGAGGCACCCCATCTTCATTTTTAAAGCATTTAAAGCATTTTTAAAGAGATATATAACATTTACATACCTGCCTACAATTACAAGAGAGATAAGGCAAGATGCATAATGCATGCAGCATGAAATTGGCAAAATAATTAACTTTAGGCTCTTTTTATTGGGGGGGGGGTAGGAAAAGAGAATCGCAACGCCTGCCATTTCTATAAAAAGACACCTCCAGATAAATATCAGACAGATGCTTAGTTGGTCCTGGTTCTAGCTGGCTCAAGGCTCACATCATGATACTATCTTTCCCTGGCAAATTCTTGCAAGCCAAGCAGGATAGTACACTGTCTTGATCCTTTAAGGAGCACCTTGGTCCCTGCAGCTCAGAATCGGGACAGACAGCTCTGCTCTGTCAGCAAGATTGAGAACTTGTAAGTAGAGAACTGGTGGAACCCAGTTCAGATCTTACCCTTGTCATGCATCCAGCAAAGTATAAGTCTCAGGCCTCAGCTTCTGCAAAATGGGTATAATGATACTAGCTTTCTCATGGGTTGTTATAAAGAATAAGCTTACTGACACTTTGAATGCCCTGGTCCTCAACTGGAGGATACACAAGTAAGGTTAAAAATAGACACTTGCTTATTGTGTAGCAGGCAGTGAAGGCTGGTATATTAAGGCAAATGGGAGACTCTCCCAACAAACTCAGTCTGCCCACCCACATGCCTTCTTACTTACATCCAGTTCAGTGGGTGGCACTGCCTATCAGCTCCTTAGTCTCCGAATGTCTTTGTAGAATTCAGCCAGGAGGAGGATGGGGACAAACATAAAATCAGTTGACTCTGCCTATATTTTGCTCTAGCGCCACCTACTGTCAGGCTCCTTCCGCCTTACCAGTTCCCATGGACACCAGCCACTACTGGTAGCAGGGAGCTACGTGCATGTTTTCCCTAAAACAATTACAGGTACTGTACAAGGAACCTGACCAGCACCCAAACATCTGATAGCAATCTTTCATTTTTCTCCCACTTTCCTCATTTTATCTTCCGAGCAAGGTAGATTTGGTTGTCACAGGTTTGCCACGTACCAGTTCACGAACTCTGGAAAGTCAGTTTTGTGCATAATACAGATAGTTTATACTAACGATGGAAATCATGTGGTGGGATAGAAAAGGGTTAAGTGATCCAACCCACCTTCTGCTACTTTATCACTTCCACTCATCCCCTTCAAAGTTGTTTTATAAAGGAAAAGATTACTGGGCAAAACATGTACCCAAAAGATAAATAAAATCTAAGATTTTTTAAAGCCAACTAAGTTCTACTCAGGGTAGGGTTGTGTGGATCTGTAAATTTTGGCTCCTCTAAGTTGGTCATTTTTTTATTCATAAGTTCAGTTCTCCACATTTCCTCATCACTTGCAATCTTTTTTTTTTAAAGGCTTCGTGAAAATTCATTAGGATTTTAGAACTATTTTCTTAAAATATACACAGGTAGGTATGTAGTACACATTTTTGCGAATCAATTTTCCCTAATAACATGCATTTTTACACACTGCTTGCTTGCATTGCAAAATTTGGAGAAGTGAAAACTTCAAAGGCTGTGTTTCAATTCTCATATTGTTTCAGGAAGTGCTAATTCAGTAGATTTGCCTTTAAATGTGAACTAAATCAAATTTCCTCCCCATCCCTAACCCTTTGATATTAGTGGACATAGGTTTGTCATACACAGTAATTTCAATGGGTCTACTCTATATGGGATTCAACTGCAATCCTATGCACACTTTCCTTGGAGTAAGTCCCAGTGAGCGCGCAGAAGGGTCATCATTCAGTGATAGAGCATCTGGTTTGCATGCAGAACTTCTCAAGTAGGGCTGGAAAAAGAGCCCATGTCAGAGGCACTGCCAATCAGTGCAGACAATACTGAGCTAAATGGATCAAGAATCTGATTAGGCTGCATCCTACATTCCTTGATTAAGCACACATATCACTGCTAAAGTAGCCTTCAACTGTTTGCTTAAACAGTAGTAGTCTTCATTAAGTGCCCTTTCTTCTCTTATGTGTGGTATTTTCTTACTATATCCCTTCCAGTATGTAGTTTGGTGCTTTTGTTTCTTGTCAGTTTTAACACCTTTAGGTGACATTTTTCTCTCACACTCTGATACTGATACAACTGTAAAAAAGAAGAAGCAAAAACCTGTTTTTGCTAAGCTTTGTGCAAACTTTCCTCTACCCTTTTACAACACAAACTGCAATTCTTCCTTGTACACAGTATTTTAGGGTTGGCACTTAGGAGTACTGGAGAGGGGAGAGATCTGGGGTAAGGAGGAAGAGGGGAGGTGGAACTTGTGAGGTTGGTGTAGCTCAGGCTTCTGAAACACTGGACCCGGGGTGGACTTCAGCTTCCGTCATCCCTGACAATTGGAAGTCCACAACATCTGGAGGGCACCACTTTGGCTATCCTTGAACTAGTTTGAAAAATCCTCATTAAAAGTGCCTTTATTAGATCAGCCAAAATGTTACAAAATAGTGTGCAAGCTTTTGAGATCTCCAGAATTACTTGTCTGGCTTGATGTCAAACTAAACTCGAAAGCTTGCACGTTATTATATAACATTTTGATTGGCTTAACAAATGCACCAACACATCCGTACTTTTATATGAGCCAACATGTTCACGTTTTCCTTATGGCTCCCTTTGCTTTTTGTGGACTAATTTGGAAATTAGAAGATGCAGGCTGGATCTAGAAAGCCTAGATTCTTCCAACAGAAACCCCAGACCCAAAGGTTAAGTTGCATATTTATAGGGCCTTTCCTGTGAAATTGATAGCAGCATCATGACCTGCCTTGGGATATTAGGTTGGGGTGAAACAACGGCCAACAATTAATAAAGACCATGCACTTTTGCCCCGAAGAAAGCAGGTTGGAGGGCTGTTCAAAACAAAGGTCAGGAACAGACTTCCAGACAAGACACAACAATTTCTGTCGTTTAACTGGCTGAATCCCCCACTCCGTGTCAGAAAGAAAACAGATTATCATCTCTATTGGGGGCGGGCTACAGTTCAGTAGTAGAGCATCTGCTTTGCATGCAGAAAGTCTTGGGTTTAATCCCCGGCATCTCCAGGTAGGACTCCTTGTCTAAAACTTTGGAGAGCCACTGCCAGTCAGTGTAGACATTACTGAGCTAGATAGAGCAATGGTCTGATTCAGTATAAGGCAGCTTCCTATGTAGGGAAAGACAAAGCTGACACACTGAAGCCCTGAGGATGGTGTTGGACTCTGCTGAACAACCATGTTAGCAGCTCACACAGAGAGCAGTTCCCCACCAAAAGGAAATACAGGAGGGCAGTGATTTACAAGGGACAGTTTACTGGAAAATAGCAGTTGTTCTTGACTGTGATGGGTTTGATTTTCACAGCACACCCAAATGTTGGCTTACAGAGACCCCCTCCCTGGTCCTTTTTGCTGCCACACCATGCTAAGGTTTGTTGCTGGCTACAGCTTGTGGTTAGTGAGCAGAGAGCTCAACCACAAGTCCTGGTTCAGATGAGGTGCTAAGCCAAACCTTGGCTTGTTGTGGGTGCAGCAGCAAAAAGAACAAGGGAGGAACAAAGTGGCTGCAGCCTATTATCCCGGAGTGCACATTTATACAATCTAGCTAAGCCAGACGTAGGGCTTTTTTCTGACTGACTGGCAAAATCCTTCTCTCCCTATTCCCACCGGACTAAATTTAACAGGTGGGAGGGGCCGCCCAGCTGCCAATATCCTGATGTCACTATGACATCAGGTGACACAGTGCTTTGAAGCCTCGATTGTTGGGACCTCAGAGCGCAGCACAGGGCTGTTTTGGAAACAGCCCAAGGCTGCTCTTTAAACCTCTGAAACCTGGAGTTCCAAAGAGCAGCAAGGGGCTGTTTACAAAAGAGATTTCAAACAGCCCCACACTGCTGTTTGAACCTTTGGTTTTTCGAGTTTCAAGGAGTAGCGTGGGAGGGAGAAATGGTTTCCACTGAAACCGCTGCTAAAGTGGAAATAATTTTTCTAGTCCATTTTAACATCAGTTTTAATGGAAACTGCTTCCACCTCCTGGAAAAAGGCACACTCCCACTGCCATCACCTGATGCATCCTTGCAGGATGCCTTGCTCCCTCAAAGGAACAATTGGGAGCTCACTTTAAGCTCCCGGTTGTTCCATTGAGACTCCACCCTTACCCGCCTCACCCCTGATATCATGTATGGTGTCATTTGTGGGTTAAATGGAATGGCCTGGTGGGCCAAGTCTGACCTGCAGGCTAGAGGTTCCTCATTCCTGTGTTAAGTCAGGGATTGGCTTAGCGTGCCATACAAGCGCAGACAGTGATCAATTCCAAGGTCAGTGGTGCCATCAGGGTAGGACTTCAGTGCCAAGGTCCGTGACCTCACTTAGTAATAATATTATTATTACTATTATTATTTATTTGTATGCTACCCATCTGACTGGGTTGCCCCAGCCACTCTGGGCAGCAAAATACTGTATAAAAACACACTAAAACATCAAATATTAAAAGCTTCCTTATACAGGGCTGCCTTCAGATTTATTCTAAAATCATTTGGTTGTTTATCTGGCAACTGATAGGAGAATGCTCCACAGGGAAGGCGCCAATACCGAGAAGGCCCTCTGCCTGGTTCCCTGTAACTTCCCTTCTTGCAGTGAGGGAACCGGCAGAAGGCCCTCAGAGCTGGACCTCAGTGTCCGGGCTGAACGATGGGGATGGAGATTCTCCTTCAGGTATACTGGACCAAGGCCGTTTAGGGTTCTAAAGTCAGCACCATTGTGCTTGGAAATGTAATGGGAGCCAAAGTAGATCCTTTAAGACCAGTGTTATATGGTCCCAGTGGCTGCTCCCAGCCACCAGTCTAATTACCACATTCTGGATTAGTTGTAGTTTCCGAGTCACCTTTAAAGGTAGCCCCACGAAGAGCAGGAGATAACCAGAGCATGTACCACTTTGGCAATGGAACTGATAGACACTTGCCCTGGACACAGAATTAACCCGCACTTCCATGGACAGCTGTGAGTCCAAAATGACCCCCAGACTGCACACCTGGTCCTTCAGGGGCACAGTTACCCCATTCAGGGCCTGGGAGTGCCCCACACCTGCCTGCCCCCTGTCCCCCCAAAACAGTACTTCTGTCTTGTCAACATTCAACCTCAGTCCATATAACGAACAGGAGGGCCCTCAAACACAGCAATGCTGACTGACCACAGTTGGACTGCCACCTGTAGAGGGTCTCCCTTCCTTATAAGACCCGTAGCGTCCAAAGTCTATTGCCTAACTGCACCACATGCCCAGAACCAGCTGGTAAACTTCAGCGTGTGCAGATTGTTTTCTGCAGATTCTCTCAGTTATGCATCCACCAACCCACCATTTCATACTGCCGGGCTGAGAGAATGGCCACTTGCCACCCCTGAGGAGTTCATGGGCTGATGGGAGGCTTGAATTGGGGGCATGCCAGTGGCATGCCAGTGGCATTCTTGGCCTCTAGTCTATGCCAGCTCTCTTCAGGACCCTTTTTGGGGTTTTCTGCTGCTGGCAGGTATATGTGTGTGAGAGAGAGGGGGGGGGGAGAAAGAAAAGAAAAGAAAAGAAAGACAAGGGAAGTTAGTTAATAAACTAGTAATCAATGGTGGGAGGCGGCAGGGGGCGGACCAGGCGCACCAGCAGCCGATTCATTACAACGCCCGAAAATGAGGCTGAGAGATTAATAAGCCTTTGATTTATTGGTGCTTTGAGCCCTTGAGCATTACTCACGGTGTGGCATTGACAGGCCCTCTGTTCCCACTGTGGCCTCTGAGAGTGGGGATGGGAGGGGGCTGATGCCAGGACCCATCCGGATGAAGCCCTAAATGCCTGACTTGTCAAGGCATTAATGGCTTTGTTGTAAGCCCCACGGCCATGAAAGATTCCCTCTGGATGGGGTAATTGTTATTGATTATGAAAGCAGATAAATCCAGCAGGAGGGCAGAGCCTGTCGCTGGCGGAAAATCCTCTGATGAGGTTGCAAAGAGCTGCCTTGGCTGGTCTCTTGGTTGTAGGCTCCATGGGAAGGGCTATAGCTCGGAGCATCTGCTTTGACTGCATAAGATCTGAGGTTCAGTCTCTGGCATCTCCAGGTCTGGCTGGGAGAGTCTGCTTATCGATACCCTGGAGAGCGGCTGCCAGTAGGTGTGGACAATACTAAGCTAGATGGGCCATTGGACTGGCTCAGTATAAGCAGCTTTGTATGTTCCCAGTTTCTTACTTGACGGTGTAGGTGACTTGGGGTGGTTGTGTGACAAAGCAGGTATGCAATTGTTCTTATTTTGCCCCCATTTTTCTCCTTTAGGGGATGCCTTATTGAAATTTTGTTAGTGATTTGCTAAGTGTTGTTTTCAGGATTCAGCTGCCACCCTAGAGTTGCTTGTATCTTGTGTCTCTAAGACACATGCATGGAAATGCACACACACAATCACTAAGGCACCATGTAGTGCACAGCCTGCCCAACCTCTCTCTCTCTCTCTCTCTCTCTCTCTCTCTCTCTCTCTCTCTCTCACACACACACACACACACACACACACACAGAGAGAGAGAGAGAGACAGAGGCAGAGAGGCTGCTGCTCTGAAATCTGTTTTGATCTGTTTATAATAGATTGTAGGACAGTTTTGTTCTCCAAGAAGTATATCTTTAACAAAAACAAAAAACAAAAAACTCATCCTGCTAGTACAAAATCATTGCTGGGTTGGGAATAAATTAATATGGCAAGTGGAGTAGAGCTTCATGTAATATTAGGTGATGGCTTGGGGCTCCACCACACAACCTGTTTATTGAGCATTCATTCTGATTTGCTTGCACAAAGTTTTTTTTTTTGGCACAGGTTAGCTTATGTCTGGTCTTTACTGAACATTCCTTTTGCTTTGTTTGCAGGGTGGTTATGTGACAAGGAACATATTCTGATCTCTTTGTGGGGTGTTCCCATTAGTTATTTGTTCACCCCACACTTTGCAATGCCATTTCTGCAAAAAGTTATTTGTTTTTGAAAGTGGATTTGTCGCCCTAGGGCAACAGAGCACTTTAATCAGCTTTAATTACGCGAGCCTAGGCTGTGTACACACTATATGTTTAAAACACATCTGAAGCATGTTCCCCGCTCCTTCAAATAATTCCAGGCACTGTCGTTTACACCTCAGAGAATTACAATTTCCAGCAACCCTGAGTGGTTTGACAATAAATCCCTCTTTCCAGGGAACTCTGGGAATTTTAGGTCTGTGAGGGGGACTGTAACTTGAAGAATTTGTGCGTGGGTTTGCTTTTTCCTTCTCCCTCCCCTATTTCCTTTTCCTCATGTGTCATGTCTTTTTTGATTGTGACCCTGACTGAGGCCAGGGAGTGACCCATCTTAGAACTGTAAGCCACATAAATGCTATAAGTAAAGAAATTAATAAATCTAGTTGGCTGTTCTGAGAAACAGGATACTGAACTGGCCTGATGCAGCAGAAGTTTTATTCCATTATTATGTTCTTAAGAGATGGGCAGGTGGGCCAAGGAAGTGTGTATGGGTGGCTGCCTTTCACACAGTGGCTGCAGTTGCACATCACAGTACACCCTTCACCCTTCATTCTGCTTTGCTTTCCCCTTACTGTGTACAGGAACAAGAATCCACAATCTCTGTTTTAGTGTTATGTCTGGACCAGGGATTGTGGTTTGTTTTGCTCCAAAACTCCACAAAGTAAGGCCAAGGTTTTTTCTTAGCATCTTGAACCATGGCCTCTGGTTCAGAATGCAACACTAAATCAAGGATCAAGGTCTGGAGCTTTTCTGAGGAAAGCAGTAAAGCGTGGTGGCAAGGCTACACATTTGACTGGTCTTGCCTTTGCTCTGGCACATTATTTCATGGAATCATAGAATCACAGAATTATAGAGCGGGAAGGGACCTTGAGGGTTGTCAAGTCCAACCCCTGCAGTGCAGAAGTCTCTTGCCCAATGTGGGGCTTGAACCCATGACCCTGAGATTAAGAGTCTCATGCTCTACTAACTGAGCTATTTTATATGCAGAGAAGTGTTCCTAACCGCAACCAGCTTGGCGGTAATCTTCATACATGCAGTTCTATAGTGTACTTGCAGCATGAAATGGGCCAGTCCCATAAAAGTCTTCCTTCTGGAATCCATGGGTAGTACACATTGGTGCTGTGCTACAGTACCTAGAAGGGCTTCTGTAATTATCATTTGCTGTAATTTAGGGATAGAGACGGGCAAATCTATCAATTTCAGTTTTTCTCAATTTCTCATTTTTCCAGTCTTCAGTTTTCCACACCAGTAAGCAATTTTTAAAAAAAGCCCTTTACTGTATAATTTATTGGCATTTTATTGCATATGTATCATAACTTTGAAAAAAATGTATGCAGTTTTACCTAATGTACATGTATCTTTGCAGAGCAATTCCCACCATCAGAATGCATTTGTTTATGGTGTTTTCACTAATATAAGCATTACTATGCACATTCTACCGTGAAGAAGTATGCATGCACACGAAAGCTCATACCAAGAACAAACTTAGTTGGTTTCTAAGGTGCTACTGGAAGGTTTTTTTTTATTTTTTATTTTGTTTTTACTATGGCAGGCCAACACGGCTACCTACCTGTAACATTCTACCCTGGTCTGTGCATTTTTAACACATTCCTTGACTGGATAACTGCATTGCAAATTTCGAAGTGCGAATTGCAGAGAATGGCAGCATCTCAATTTGTGTATTGACTTGGCACATTAGATAGATATGCCTCTAAACGCTAACAAAATCAAATTTCTTCCCCATCCCTACAACGGGTTGGGGAACCTGTGAGTGGACTACAGTTCCCATCATCCTTGATTGCTGGCTATGTTGGCTAAGGCTGATGGGAGTTGGAGTCCAGTAACATCTGGAGGTGGTTGGACAGTGTTCTCGAAGAGAACATGAGCCTGACCAAACTGCGGGAGGCAGTGGAAGACAGGAGTGCCTGGCGTGCTCTGGTCCATGGGGTCACGAAGAGTTGGACACGACTAAACAACAACAACATCTGGAGGACCACAGGCTCCTAATCCCTGCCATAACTGCTCTGCCTCTCCAAGAGCTGCAATTGGAACTCAGTGACCTCTTGCCTGCTGCCTTTGCTTCCTATTCAGCCTACTTTAGCTGTTGTTGTTTTTCTCAGCTCTTTCCAGAATGGCTATCCTTCCATTTCCCATTCAGTGCTGTCTGCCTTTATTTAAAGGATGGATTAGATTCACAGAGCTTTGCAACAGCTGATGGAAGACCAACACACTGGTTTAGGGCACAGTTGTGAGTTCAGTGCTTCAATGAATAATCTTTACCTGTCTCTTAGATTCAGAGAAGTGGCCGGCGGAGGTTAGGATTCTCGGATCTTGCCTTTTAACGTTGATTTCCTCCTCTTTTTCCCATCGACCTTCCTGAAGGCTTCAAGACCACTTGCTAGTTGAAAGGAGCTGTTTTACATGCTGTGGGTTGCCTGCCAGTCTCCTCTCCTTTGCTCCTCTCAGTGTACAGATAAATTCCAAGGACGCCTTCTGGCCCACCATAGACCACGCCAAAGTGGCTCAGGAAAATTCCCTTTGCGGTAAAGGAAACACTTTCCTCCTCCCCAACAGTTCTTCCACCTGTTTTTCTCTTCCTTTGCTTATTCACCTTCAGATCCGGTGGTCTGAGCTGGTGCCAATTTGAGATCCCATCATAATGGTGAATCGGTGTCTTCCCTTGAATTTGAACATTTGGGAAAGCGTGGTTCGAAAAAGAGTTCTGGTTTAGCCAGACCCACCGCTTGAGCTTTCCTCTCTCCTTTTCCCCGCTTTCTCCAAAACTTACATCCAGCAATTCTCAAGCAGATCTCAGAGGGATGCTTCTTCAGAGCTGGGCTAAGACGGGGGAGCAAGCAGTGGCCACCAGCCTGGTTGACCCACAGAGCTGACTTGTCACAGGCAGGTGGAGGGGGCTGATTTGTTATGCTGAGAATAAAGGTTATTTTCACCCCCACAAAAAAAGGGACAGGTGGGACTCCAAATCATCAAAGTATTCCTTCTACGATCTGGCAGTGGAGTGTATCCTCCCAGCGACGACAAAATGCTGATGGAATCAGGTTGGCGAGGCAAAGGCCGCAGGATCAGACAGCAGCTCCTAAAACCTGCAAAAAAGTAATTTGAGAAGGCCATTAAAGTCTGCAAAAGCAGGAGAGGCTGCAAAAGCGGGGGAGCTGCTTCCCACTGCCCAACAGAACCTTGCATGCTGCGGTGCCTGCATGCAGCCCTGCCGATCCTGACAGATCAAAGGCAGGCACTGACTGGCAAGTGCTCAGACCGCTGAGCTGCAAAGGGCACAGCAAAGGCTGCTTTATTCCACACGCACATACACCAACTCTAGGCTTTAGCAGGGCAGTTGTTTTTCAACACACTGCCTTTAGGGTCCAGAGTCCACATCATTCTTATTTTTAATATTATTTTTAGGTCCAGGCTACCCATGCGGCAGAATGAGGAGGTGGTAGCTTGCTGAGTTTGGGTAGCACTGGCTGAACCACTTTGGATAGCAGGGGATTGGGGAGTGTCACAGTATTGAACAGTTCTCTGTGTTTAAAAACTCTAAGTGGAAACCCAACACAGCGGGCAGATGTTCTGGGCAAGAGCCTTCCCATGCAATGTGCTTATTTTTTATTTACAGAGAGTTGTGTGTGTCTCATCACAGTAGAGCATTCAAAAGTGATATGTCTAGAGGCGGTGCAGTATCTAACCATCTCCTTCTGCTAAATGTGTAGTCCCACCCTTTGTTTTAACTAACTTTTTTTTAAAGGTTTTAAAATTGTTGTGCATATACCAACAATCACCATTTTAATTTTTCCTTCCCTCCCCTAAACTCTTACTTCATATAGATTTTAAAAATATAAATAAAAAAATGGTTCTATACCACCCAGTAACCTGAGTGGATTGTTTAGAATAAAGGCAAAAGCCATAAAACAGAAAAGTACATAAAATCTAAAATAGCACAATACTTCAAATAATTATAATTATATAAACATGGAAACCTTTTATTTGATCTCAAGAAATATTCTGCAAAATTTGGTTACAATATCTTAAGAGGTGTCCAAATGCATAACAAAGAAACAACTTTCTCGAATATATAGTAGCTGGTCCCAAGTATTCACATCAGTGATCAGTGGTGCTCATGCCCAGAGCATAGAAGTGAGTAGGATAGACCTGACCTTTGTTTGCCACAGAACCTCTGCACAGTGCAAAGTATTCTGGGATCTGCTCTAGGGCACACAGATCACATCAGGCACCAGCCAGGCCTGTTGGCATCACCCATTGCCTTGTGTGAACTGAATGTGGCAGAATTCCACCAATGCCTCTTTTCACCTGTGCACTCCAAGGGAAGGGCAAGCAAACAGTCTGCCATGGAATCTTGTGTGCCTTTATGTTTCTCACTTCCCTTACTTCTCAGTGATGAATCCCCAAGACAACCTGTTTCCTGAGAATACATTCTGATTTTCTTGCATGAAGCTCACATGGAGGTTAGACCATGTCTGGTGTTTATTGAGCAGTCGTCCTGATTTGTTTGTGAGTAGGTTACACAACAGTGAACATTAATCTTGGGTTGCTTGCGTGATATTTTATCGGTTGTTCACCCCACACTTTTTAATGCATTTCCTAATCACTTTCCAAAATGCAAAGTCATGTTTTTAGGTGGATTTGTGGCTCTGGAGTGCTTTAATCCACTTTAAATTGCACAAGCCTAAATTTTTTTGTATGCACCTGAATCTGAAGACAACCTGATAAACCTGAGCAGAGGCGATTTAAGGTTAGCACGATTGGGTCAGCTGCACTGGGTGCCAGCACCACAGGAGGCACCGCAGCTATGATGTGGAATCCCCACAAGAAGGGGGGGGGGCAGCAAATTTTAGCATTGTACAGGGTGCTGCTGAAATCTAAGAGCCCAAAGTCCGCCACTGTTCTGAGGAACACTAAAGCCAAGTTTGAAAACAGCTGCTGAAGAGGATTTGAGGCCCAGTGCCTTTCTTTCACGTGGTTGTTGGTGCTATTTAGATTCCAGAGTACATATTCCCCCTATAGGGCATTTTCACATGTGAAGCCTAAATTGGTTTCTGCAATTAAATGAATATAAAAAAACCCTGAATGTTGTTTTAGTGGAAAGGCAGGGTGCAACTTCTCCAAATATGGAATGCAAGCACAACACTGACTAGAATGTCCTTTATGTGAATGTACATTTCATATACTCAGATAATACCCAGGCGCAATATTAAATGGACAGAGTGTCAATTCCCAGACCATTAATCCCTCTTCCCAGGGAACACTGGGAATTGTAGCATCCTTAACAAATCGCAGTTCCCAATATTCTTCAAGGGAAGGCATGGCATTTTAAAGTGGTATGACAGTGCTTTAAATGTAAAGTGCACATGGAGCGTGTGATTTGACACATTATGTGGAAGGTGGAGCTGCTGCTGAACGACATCTCCGTGTAGAGTTCCCACTCCACACCATTGTCTGCCACTGGCAGAAGTGGGAAAACATAGCAGCAGGACATGGCGGTCTAGGCCAAATGAGATGTTATGTAGTGGGGCAAGGGAAATGGGTACAGGGCTGACATTTTCAGTGACGGCCTGTTGCTCTGCATCACAGGTAGTCTGCCCCCTCCTCTTGAGCTACCATACAAAATAGAGAGAGAGAGAAACTCAGCTCCCACAATTTCTCTTAACTTCTGCTCTGATGGATGGCGCTTCACGTAAGCCTAAGATGACGCCGTCACCAAGATACCTTTCTTTCACGCCATGGCACAAATCCACCTTCAGATTAATTTGCGAGAGGGGTGGGGAGAGGAAAGAGAGAGTGGGGCTGGAAGACAAAGGAGGGTGGGGTTCCGATCAGGGCTGCACAGTGGTGGCCTGCAAAAATCCCCTCTTTTTCCGGGAATTAATTGGAAGCCCTGACTTCCGGCTCTTACATTTCCATAACACAAGCGCTCCTTGCTGCTGCGGACAAAGATGCTGGGCGAGGGAGGCCGGCCCTCTGCATCTCCCGTTGCACAAGCACTCGGGAGACTTCAAGCCAATTTGTAAGAACCCCATGCTACTGAGAAGCGGTTTCTAAAAACCCTGCAGACATTAGATTGCCTTTCATTATGAGGATTGGGAAGCTGGTTAGCCCAGCTGCAGGCCCTTTTGCTTTCTGCCTCCCTCCTTTTGTTGCTTCCCTCTCTTCCTTCCCGTCTCCTTTTGGGAAGGGAGGGAAGGGTTGTAGCTCAGTGGCAGAACATCTGCTTTGCACACAGAAGGTCCCAGGTTCGGTCCCTGACATCTCCAGAGCCTCTTTCCTGAAACCCTGGAGAACGGCTGCCAATCAGTGTAGAGAACCCTGAGCTAGATGGACCTGACTTGTCGGTCTGACTTGGTATGAAGCAGCTTCCTGTGCTGACATGGGTGACTGGGACCAGCATAGCTGGTACTGCTGAGGAGCATAGAAGGGGCAGGGTTTCCAGCCTTTTAAATTTCAGATATATTGACCCCTTGATAGTGGGGTTGGTGGGTGGAGAGGTAGAACTGAACTTGGAGCCTGAAAGCAGAGCAGAAGAATGAAATTTAAATGGCAGGCTGGCTGAAATGTCAAGGCTTGTTTTGGGAAGAGCAGTGGCTCAGTGGTGGAGCATCTGCTCTGCATGTAGAAGGTCCCAGGTTCAACCTGCGGCATCTCCTGGTAGGGCTGGGAATGCCTGCTGTCTGAAACCCCAGAGAGATGCTGCGAGTCAGTGCAGATACTACTGAGCTATTGATGGCCCAGTTATCTGATTTAGTATGGCAACTTTCTACATTCCTATGTAAAGACCTCAGTCTGCATTACCTTCCAGCAGCATAAGGGGAACTGGTAAGAAATAAGAACTTTGGAGGGAAGAAAAAGGTAAATTTCATAAGCCCAGGGAGATTTATGAGGGCCAGCTAGGAAGGCCTGGTGGACAAATGTGGCCCTCTGAGGTTCCCCACCCCTGCTCTACACACTCCCCAGGGAGTAAGTTAAGGGAACTTCTGAGTTGGCATGCACAGGGTTGCACTATAAACCTACTCTTTATTGTTTTCCTTGCTAAGCTCTGGCAGAAGATCAAAGCCAAGCTGGATGAAGCTCCCAAACAATGGTTTTCTTTTCTTATCTCCCTCTTTGCTCACTAGGCTAGGCTTGAACACAATTGTTTGCCCCCCCCTCTCCCAGTCTGTGTCTGAGGACCCTAGAGACTATGGGGGCTGGAAAGTATGATGTCATGTTGTGACATCATTCTGAAGTTGCACATAATGGAAACACTAGACTCTCCTTGCATCATCGCTTGAAAACAACCTCAGGCCGCATCCTTTGTCTTTCTCCCACAGTGGCGCATCCATGAACTCCTGTCTTGCTTTGCTGCTGCAGTGTGCAGCTGGGGCCCAAGGTGCTTGGCACAGTAGTGCATGTATATATTGGTCAGCTGTGCATGAACTCCAGCAGTAAACCTGCTAGCGCAGGGCAAGCCCAAGGCTGGCTCTGGCAGGTGGCAAGGAGGTTGGATGCTGGGGCCCTGAGTCTGCTTGACAACATTTTCAAGCCAGTATGTCTCATAGCAGGCAGAGCAAATCTCAAACCAGAGCTCTCACCAGGGAGGCGTGTTACCACCTGCGTCGCCAATGCTGTTTTTATGACAAGGCTGGCAGACCGACTTGGTGCTTGCAGGGTGCCATCTAGGCTGCAGTACCAGGCTGTCTGAGCATTCTGTCAGCTGGCTTCCAGTGTCCAATCCTTGAGCAGCATCCCCTATAAAGCTCCAGCCTCAGAGCTTGCTTCTCAGTCTGAACAACTTTCCTCTGCTCTTTCCTGCTTGCTGCTTGGGACTTGACTGCTAAATGTTTTAGACTAGGCACTTGCTTCTGGCCCATCTGGACTGTAAGTCACCCCTCCCCAGGATCCCAGAACCTGCCTGCTTTTACAGTGCCTAGTAACCCCTAAATCCAGGGATGAGGAAACTGAAGATGACATTTGTATTTAAAAAAACGGTATCTAGCTTGGCTCACTCATACAAATCACCTGGCTGTGCCCTCAGTTTGTCATGACTGATCCCTGCTCCTGCTTGCTATTTAAGAAGGCACACTGATAGTCTCTTCTCCATCTCCCCCCACCAAATCCTGGTGCCAATCCTTGATAGGTCTAAGTAGCAGCACTTTCAAAGTGCTTCCTTATTAATTAATCTGCTAATGGTTCATTTCGGAGCTGTGAGGCGATCTGCTTAATGAACAGAGAAGCGGCCATCGCATAGGGCCCAAAGAACAAACAGGGAGCATAATTCCTCCCTGTGAGATTAGATATGGAAATATATGTTTAAAAATAAAAGTGTGCATGCATATGTTATGTGTGATTTTGCTCCTCCTCTGCCAAGCTCGGAGACAGTTTAATTCCTCGCCTTTGATGTTCTGATTGGAGCTTTCTTCTCATTTAATAGCAAAGAAACGAAGAGGTGCTTTGATTACTCTTTTGAATCTTGCACGCTGTTAAATAGCCTTGTAAAACCCTCCTAATCCATTCTGAGGCAAGGTTTGGGGCTGGCATATATATATGTGGGACATTCTGTGGGGTTCAACATAACAGTGTGGTAGAGCTCAGGTGTTCTGGAAATGGCAGCATTTGTTATGTTCGCTGGGCCTTGGATATTCTGATATGAACATCCTCCTAGAATAGTTTAATTTGAACAGGCAGGTTAGAGATTTGGAGTGGGGAGGTGACATCACTTTCTCATGGTGTTTGTGTTTGTGTGTGTGGTTTGCTCACAATAGTAAATTTCCTTGCATTTCATTCCACTCTTTTTCCAAATTGCTCAAAGCAGTGTACATTGTCCTGGCTTTATCTTCACAATAGCTAATCGTCAGAGATTGGGGCTGAGCAGAGATTTGAGCTCAGCACCCCTCTTCGAGCTCAACCCTCTAACCAGAGCACCATGTGGGTTCTTAAAGCACTTTACATCCATTATTTTAATATTTCCTACATCAGCCCTGCAAGGTGAGCCGGTATTATTCACATATTGCAGATTGGCAGGCATGATGGTGGCAGTAGATGAGCTCAGCAGCTCTGAGGTCCACTGAGCATAAATGGCAAACTGGGCACAGAGGGCCTAAACCCTCTGCGCCTTTGCTGAGCTGGTAGCAATTTGAAAGAGCATACAGCTGGGAGTTGTGTTGCCTGGACAATTAGTTCTGTTTCAGGAATTCACTGGGGAGTAGGGCAGCTGAACCTACAATGGCAGAGCTGTGGAACCTTGATCCTCATTTGGGGTCTTGACCCTCAGGCCTATACAGCAGCACCGGCCTATGATTCCTTTCCTTCTAGATGTTCCATAAGTGCACACTCTCAGACTGGACCTCAGACCTGCTTGGGGGGCTGTGGTAGAGATTGGCAAATCTGGCCATTTCGGTTTTTCTCCATTTCTCCACTCATAAGTTTTGTTCTATAAATTTCCACATCAGTTTGTGATTTATTTATATTTTTAAATCTTCATGGAAATTCAGTAGCATTCCAGTGTGAAATTCTCCTAATGCACATATTTTTGTATGCATTTCTGCCTGATATACACTTCTTTGCACGACAAATATTTTGGTATGTTATTTTCACTGATACATGCATTTTTAGACATACATTTCTGTAGACAATAATTGTTTGGAGAACAGCATTGCAAAATTTGAACAAGTGGGAATTTTGAGGGATGTATTGTTTCTGACAGTATGAATTATGAAGGTTCTCCTTTGAATGTGAACTGAATCAAATTTCTCCCCACTCCACTCCCTGATCCCCAGTCTGTGGCATCCCTGATGGCAGACGCTTGCAGAACCACAGCTGCAGAATCCAGCTTTGCCTCAGAGTTATTCTTTGATGTGCCTGGGGACTGGAAGGTGATGGCAACCTGTGGATGAAATGTCATCATGCTAAAGGCAGGCGAAATCTTGGTATTATTATTATTATTATTATTATTATTATTATGCACCACCCATCTATGTGGTGCTGTACAAAGAATACCAGGGCAGATCCCTGCCCCAAGGGGCTCACCATCTTGGCAACAGGCACAGGGGAGACTACAGAGGGAGGAGCGGGAAGTAGAGACAGAGGTAAACAGGGGAAGAACCTGCAATTATTGCCATTACATGTATTTTGGCTTAGTTGCAGGAGGGCAGCCTTCCCCAGCCTCAGGATGTTGGACTGCAGTTTCCATCAGCCCCAGCCAGTATGGCCAGTGGCTAGGGATGATGGGAGTTATAGTCCAACAACATCTGGAGGGCACCATGTTGGGGAAGGCTATGCTAGGATGTGCATGATGTTGATAAAGTGAACAGGAAGTTTTTTTTCTGCCTCTCTTGTGACAGTAGAAGTCAGGGAACACTCAACACAACCGAAAGATTCAGGGCAGACAAAAATAAGGACTTTAGAAACAGCGCATACCGGTAGTTAAACTAGGATTTGCTCCCAAAAGAGGCAGTGATGACCACCGACTTGGACAACCCTTATCTTCCATGAATTTGTCTACTCTTTTAGAGTAGACAAATTCATGGAAGATAAGGCTACTAACCCTGATGGCTGTGTTCTACCTACACAGTTGGATGCAGTATGCTTCTGAATGCTGGTTGCTGGAAACTGCAGGAGGGGAGTGTGCTGTTATGCTCAGGTCCTGCTTGTAGGCATCCCAGGCACATCTGCTTGGCCGCTGTGAGAACAGGATGCTAGACTAGATGGCTCCCCCTATTGGGAGTGGGGGCTAGACCTCACTGAACAGCTGGGCTTCAAGGAGGGATTTGAAAAGGCTAAGAGGGTCTCCTAGAGGCATTCTGGGAATGTGTTCTGGGCATGAGGTCCAGGAAAGGAAGAAGAATGGAAGAGCAGAAGACATTTTGATGGTTGAGGAGATGGAGTTTGAATCGGAAAAGTGAAGGCCCTGACTGTGTGCACAGCTACGAGCTCTCATCTAGTTTTCCTGCTGCGGTGTGCAACCAGGAATCCTAGGCAAGGCCATTGTGGTTCCTTACTGTTGGGCACATGTATCTGGTTTGGTTTTGCTGACCTCCACCTCGCTCTGGATGCTCACAGTTTTTCCTTCTGGGGGTGCTTTGAAACCTCCTTTCATATTTTGGTGAAAGGAAAAAGTGCTTCAAGAGGGGAATGAGGCAGCTCCCTCTGTTCTTTCGGGAAGCACAACTTTTCTCAGTGCGGTGCCCTTCAGATGTTTTGGACTAGAACTCCCATAAACTCCAGTCAGCACTAGCTGGGGTTGATGGGAGTCATAGTCCAAAACATCTGAAGGGCACCACATTGGCGAAAGCTGCTATAGTCCCCTGCCGCTGCTGGGATCTGGGAATCCACCCTGAGCTGACGCAGAATTCCCTTCCAGGCTCCCGTCCTGCCTCTCATCCTGCTGTCATGTGAAAAAGAGACACACACAGAGAAAGACAATGTCCACAGCCAAACCTGCCTCTTTTTCCAGCCTTGTGCACAAATTGGACAGGGTGTGTGTGTGTCTGCCACAAGAATAGTTGTAAGCAGGAGTTCCATTAATTATGAATGGGCAACAAGAGATTCCCTGTTGTTTGTAAATTAGCTACTGCTTTCCTTCTCCCCCTCCTTTCTTCCTTTTTCTAAATTTATGTTTCTTAGAAATCAGTTTGCTCAGAGGGTGGGGAGCGTAGGAATGGAGGAAGTTGCCTGCTGAAAATGCAGAGCTGACTGGAATACCCCTCAGGACCAATTGAAAGTTTTTTCTTTTATTTTTTAAGAACATGGTACCGTAACTTTAGGGTGCATGCAAGGGGAATGGAGGTTTGACTGCTCCCTCTCTCCCTCCCCCGGCCAGAATCTCCTTGTCTATGGAAAGCTAGGGTTGTATCCAACACTCAGAGCAGACCCATTGACATTCATTATTCATTTCAAGGGGGCTGTTCTGAGTAGGACTAACATTGGATATATCTCTATTGGAAGGCCCTGCTTGCAGCATCAGATGATTAGTTTGTCTAATATTGTCTACACTGACTGGCTGTAGCTCTCCAGGGTTTTCAGACAAGTTCTTTCCCAGCCTTCTTGGAGATGTTAGGGATTGAACCTGTGGTTTTCTGAATGCAGAGCAGTTGCTCTGCCACAGAGAAAGCTGACTAATAAGTTAAGAGACCATTGGCCCATCTAGCTGACCGGCTGTGGTTCTCCAGGATTTCGGGCAGGAATCTTTTCCCATTGCTACCTGGAGATGCGACTGGGAACCGAACCTGGGACCTTCTGCAAAGCAGATGCTCTATTAAGGCCTGTCTGTATACATTACGAGAAACATCACAGTTGGCATTGCGTCATCTTGGGAAAAGGTTTTGCCTTGCTTCTGAGAAACATCTGACTGGCCACCATTGGGAATTAGGTACAGTACCAGGTGAGTCCCCGGTCTGATCCAGTGAGAATGTTCGCCTCTGCCCAGTCTGGCACTTTTTGTTCCTGACCATCCACAAATTTGCTTTAAGCGCCGCCATCAGCACTCCTCCTTTAAGCAAAACATATTGAGGTTGTTTAAGTGGGGATGTGCTCATTTGAGTCCCTGGCTGCTCGAAGTGGTTGTTTTTCAAGCCCTTCTTAATGGGAGAAGAAAGCCGTTAAAAATAATGGGAGTCATTCCAGGCCTTCTGCAAGTGGCATTGGAGAGAGTACATGGGAGAAGGGAGGGCTGCTGGTGCTGCCAGTGGTGCTGGTGGTGGAATAATTCACTTTCTAGATCTGAGGTCATTCTGCGAAACTGATATACAGTGGCCTGAAGCGAAGCGGAAGGGAGCATAAACAGCAGAGTCCTGTGGCACCTTAAAGACTACACATTGATTGTGGCATTGAGCTTTAGTGGCTTAGACAGTGTTTCATCAGATGGATGACCTGTCAAAGGGGAGTTGGTAGGTTTACATAAAATAAGAAGTATCTATTCTCTCCAGATCAGAGGTGTATTTTGCTGGGGTTATGGGGCGGGGTGTCAAAACCCATGACTATTTCTGCAACAGGATCCCAGCAGGGTTCCTGTTCCCAAGAGTCCTAGCGCCATCCAATCAACATGAAAGGGCTTTTTTTTTTTAAAGCCACATAAGTCTTCTCACTCTTTGTGATGATTGTAGCCACCGAGGATTGGCTCCTAGGGTCACTTTGGATAAAGCATGCAGAGAAAAGCACCAAAAAGGAGTTGTCCCATGCCCTCCAAAGCTAAGAATTTAGGAACACTGAAAACACAAGGTACTTCAGTTTCAAGAGAATGGAGTGCAAGTTCTGTTAGGTATGGGTAAAGGAAGACACAACTTAAGTATGATAAAATGTACTGAGTAGTGTATGATAAAATGCACTGAAATATGTTTATATTGAGATAAAGTATGTGCTTAAATAAATAATAAAATGCTATTTAAATACAAATTGCTATTTAAATAAAAAAAATTTCATGTAGTTTGGTGGAGGTTTTTTTGACAAATTAATGTAGAAACAGGTTGGAAGGGACTTATAAAGGAACATGTGTGAAATTGGCATGGGCCCCAAAATATATTGATCCAGAAATAGAGGTCCCCATCAGCAGTGTCACCCCACTTTAAATAGTCAAGGTTTTCCCCAAAGAATAATGGAAACTAGTTTGTTAAGGGTACTGAGATTTATTAAGAGACCCCCATCTCTTTCGCAGAGCTAGAAAGAGGGATTGGCAGTTAAACCACTCCTGGGGCAGATGAATAGGAGTCCAGCTGCCCTAAGCCATTTTTCCTCTTTCTCCTCATTCCGTGCCCTTTTAGCTCTGTCATCTTTACAAAAATATTCCAGCATAGGGTTTTTGTTTATTTATTTTTTGGGATAGGTAGCAAATATTGAAACTAGAATGGAGCACATCAATGATATGCATTAATTTTTAAGTACATGATCCCCCCGCTCCCCACCACATTGGCCATAGCTTCATGGACAAGGTACCAGGCCACAAAGAGTCAGCCCGACTTGTGTTTTGAAATCTGAAAGCTGCCAGGATTTTCAGCCTGGTGATTAAACTCTCTCTCTCACTCCCCCGGAGAGTGAGGAAGGTAATAAATCCACATTGTGCCATTGCAGCGAACAGCTTGGGATAATTGCATTGGTGAAATAAAGCGAGGCGTTGCATATTTGGATGTCCTAACTCCTCTCCCCACCACCACCACCACCTCCTGATATACCCTCCGGGACTTGGAACTCCATATTGTTGCTTCCAGACAAACAAGAACCTCATTGAGAATTTCTTTCTGCTTTTCTTATACCTGTACAGGAAGAGGGTTGGGATTGCGTGTGTGTATCCCACCGGCCATTCTCAGCCATTGGCATTCAGAACCATTTGTCTGCATTCCTAGAAAGGATGTGGAAGATCATCTAATCAAGGACCAACCAGAGGCTGAGCATTAAGAATTTTTGACTCTGGGAGTTATATATTAAAATAGCACTCCCCCCCAAAAAAAATAATAATCAGGTTGCCCTTCTTGTCTGTTGTGTCCCTCTAATCTAGAGCTGAGGCTGATGGGTTTTAAATACCCTGCCTTCCCATTGTGCTTTTCCTTCCTGCCTTTATTGCCTTTGCCTCTTAGGGCTCCTCCAGACTGTTCTGTTTTTGCAGGTATCCTGCACCATGTCAATGATGGTGCAAAAGTGGTGGATTCATACTGGACCATCCACACACCATTCCGCATTACCAGTTGTTTTGCAGTGCCCCCCCCCCCCCCGGTTTTCCCATTATTGTTGTCTGGAAGTGCGCTCTTGCTTTATAGTGCAACAAAAGTGGGGCAAAAACAAACCTGGAATGTTCGCATTATAAAAAGTTGCAGGATTTTAGCAGGAAGTTACAGGGCATGTGCTGATTGGAAACAAAGCAGTATGCCCACTCCGAAACTTTTTGAAGTATTGAAAGCAGGATTGCACATAATTGTCCTGGTACCATTATGAACACCGGTCATGATGAGTGCATAAGAAAAATGAAATCCTGCGCGACTTCCTTGAGAACGCTGGGCCTGCCAACCCAGTTATAAATTTACAAAAAGAAAAGAAACGCCATGTCCACAGGTATCCCTAACGCCGCCTCACTTTCATGCCTTTTAGGATGCAATCCTTTACTGAAGATCCACTGGCAGAGGGGTGATACAGGATCTGGTGGAAGCCACAGGACACTGGTGGAATGCCCCAAATATCTCACCCCAGACATGCTGAAGGAATGGCTGGAATGGGGTGGAGATTGGGGGGGGGGACATAAGTGACACAGGGAAGGAGCTTTTCATCCATGGCCGCAGCTGTTTAACAGGCAGTTCCAGACAACCTGTTTACTGAGCATCCATCCTAAATTATTTGCACAGATTTGTAGGGAAATTAGGCAACATCAGCTATATGTCGAGCATTCCTTCCGGTTTGTTTGTTAAATGACACTGGGAGAAAGCAAGTGTTATCCCACACTTCCAAGTGTGTTCCCCTACCATTTTCCTGATTACAAAACATTTTAAATTTTCATTTTGGTGGGAGGGAGGAAGCGTGTTTCTCGCACAAGAGCTGGAGCCCCCCCCCCATAGCAACAGTCTGGAAGTGCCCAACAGTGCAACTTTGCACCAGTCCCAGACATGGCACAGGAAATTTGGTAAGGGGGGGCAGTACCCGCCCTAAGTTGTTGACTGTCCTGCCTTTATTTCCACCAGAGAGCATAAGGTTTTATATAATAGCATCCAATTGCAGCACACCAGCAGCAGCATGCAAAACCCCTCACAGGTGCAAACCCCACTTGCACATGATAGGGTATGGGGCTTTGTCTCTCCGGCATAAAACCCTGCACACACCCTCTACGTCTGTTGAGCTGGTGACTGCTGTAAAGGGATTCAAAGCCCTCCCAGTAGGGATGTGTGGGGTCTGGCTGTAGCAGGGTCATCAGTGGTTGTGCCGCTGAAGCTGAATGGAGTGAGTTCTGTTGTACCACCACCTTGCACTTTGTGTGTGTTGTGATGCACAGGGGTGTGTACTGGAAAGCAGCTTTTGAAACACCAAATGGTTTCCCGACAACTTGCTTTTGTCCCACCAGTTTTGATCAGGGGTGTCATGTAAGGGGCCTTATGTCACCTTTAAGGGGCCTGTAGCACCTCACCCCACTCCAAAGAAATTATAGAACCATCTTCAGAACTAGCAAGCAGGGTGCTTTTAACCATAAGAAGTGCTCTCTCTCTCTCTCTCTCTCTCTCTCTCTCTCTCTCTCTCTCTCCTCGCTCTCTGGACTGTCCTTGCCTCCCGCAGCAAAACAATATATATTCTGTATATGCCTTATACCTTTTTGCTATCGTTTTCCTGCTATAAATGTTTGAGAGCAAGTGATGCGCCAATGCTCCCGCCACCATTTCTCTTTGTCCAAATTGCACTGTCTGACTGAGGTGTAATTGATAGTTTGGGGTCGGATTCAGGTGGAGTTGACATTTGTTCAGTGAAAAATTATAGGCGTCTCCCCACTCCGGGGCATGTGAGGGGCAGGGAAGTTGATCCCCTTAGCTCACTTACACATAGACAGACAGACACAAGCGCACACTTACATCTTGAATCCTTTTTGCAGTTCGGAACAGAAATTATATCTATATCTATATATGTCTGTGTGTAAAATGAGATACTTAAAGGAGTAAAATAAAACAGGGTTTTTATCACCTTGTGTGCTGCTGGGCGAGTTTCCAGCCGCTCTGGTTGGTATGGAGAGAGGTGGAGAAGTGTGGTGTGGGAAGGAGGGAGGGCATCACTTTCAAAATGCAAATGTCATGGCAAATCTTAACATCTGGGATAATTTATTTTAAGTGCCTCCGTGGGCATTGTTTCAGCTACTCTTCTCCCCTTCCCCCATTAAACCTGACACAGGCAGGGCATTGCTGTCATGTCCTAATCACACACTGCCAGATGAGGGAGCAGGCCAGCGTTGGATGGTTGGCACAATGGTAATGTTGGCGCCTTCGGTGGCCGATGATGTGTCTTCAGAGGCCGACGGGGAGGGGAAGAGATCCTCATAAAGGAATATTAATGGGACAGTAGGCAATGAGGAGACCTCTGTGGGAGGAGGAACAGACCTGTGGAGTGCTGGAAACTGCCATTCTGGATCCACACAGGGTTCCATAAGTACTGTATCCTCTCCTTGATAGCGGGAGGGCCAGATGTGGCTGAGACCAGTTCTTACCCTCATGAGAGCTCTATTGGGCTGTCTGTTTCGAAGGTCATGCCAACCCATGTCCTTCTTCCCCAACATCCACACATTCTACCACAACTTTGGGTTGGAGGACGCACCTGCCTTTAGTTGCGAGTTCT
Organism: Lacerta agilis; assembly: GCF_009819535.1. Taxonomy (NCBI): domain Eukaryota; kingdom Metazoa; phylum Chordata; class Lepidosauria; order Squamata; family Lacertidae; genus Lacerta; species Lacerta agilis. Next base: position 28,580,459 of record NC_046328.1, on the reverse strand, counting down.
TAATTATTTGTTACACAGTCAGTAATTTGGAACAAAGGCAAGTAAGCTTTTCCAACCCAAGAGTTGCATCCCTTTCTGAGTAGTGGTGGACAGAAAGGAATAAGTGTAAAGTTTGCCTTTGTTCGATAGGCTAGTTCCCACACACACTTACATGCCCCCCCCTCTGTCCTCCATCCAGACAAGCAAAAAGGCACGATCAGAGTTCAAGGACACATTCCAGCCAGGCAAAAACTCTTGAGGTGCGGAGCAGGGCCAGTGAGGCGTGTGGCCTAGAGAGAGAAGGGCAGTGTGGGGAAGGTCTGAGAGCCATTTGGAAAGTGTTTTTCAGATTACTAAAATGCAATAAGACTGAACTGAACCTCTTGCATTTGCTTTCTGTGTTTAAAAGCCAGCCGAAGCGAGGTCTTGCAGCACAAGTTCTCAGGTTTAACTCTGGAGCCGAACCAAGCTTTAAATCTCCTTTTCCCCTAACTTAAGAGACTTCATTGAAATGAGTGGGAATTATGCAGGTGCACGTGCATTCATTTCAGTGGAGTTTGTACTACTGAACTGGATTGTGCCCCTTTCATTTAACAAAAAAGAGGGAGAGAACACTTAATTAAGTATGCATATTCATTTAAAATTATTTCTCTCTCTTTTCTTTCTAATGAAGTGCATTGGATGATGCAAAGCTCTGTCCCTTGAGATTCAGGGAGCAGCTGTTGTTGGCCTTACACTATAATTTCTGGATGCTGTTGTCCATGTTTTTGTTGACCAGCTGATTTCATTTATAACCTCCCCTACCACTTTAGGATCAAAGCAGGTAATAGTGATTTAAAATACAAGTATTGGTTTTTGTTTTTGTTTTTTAAAAACCCATTAAAAAACTAAATGTTGCTACTGTACTACCATGCCTCTACCAGAACTTGAAAATATGTCTGAACAGGAGGAGGATCCCACCCCCTAAACCCCAGCGCTGCATCCACCAACCAAGTTCCCAGGTCTGAAAGGTTGCAAGTAATTCTCTGTTCACGGCTACCAATCATTGTTTGTTAAATAACTAACAGAAACCAAAGGCTGGGCTTAATGTGTGCAGCTGGAGGAAAATGTAGAATTCTGAGCTGGACAAAGGGATGGTACCAGTACAGAATTCAGGTGCAGGGTTTTAACATTTTTTACTGTGTGTGTGTAAGGGGGGGGGGGGAGCTTTTCACAGACAGAAAAGTTCCATAACGGGAGGGTGCTAGGCTATTTCCCTTAAAGTACTTTTTTTCTTCGCAGGAAATGTTTTTCTTTTAATTGTGGGGAAGCAGTCAAAAAAGTCATCTCTCATAGGGATGGGGGAGGAATTTGATTTTGTTTGCATTTTAAGGGGGAAAATGACCTAATTCACACCTCCTGAAGCAATACATGAATCAGAACACAAGTATCTTTCAAAATTTACACTTTACTGAATAGTGCAATGCAGCTCTCCATTGTACACGAATAGAATAGAATAGAATAGAATAGAATAAGTCTTTATTGTCATTGTCCCCTTGCGGGAACAACAAAATTCCTCAAATAGGGGAAAGTGTGTAAAAATGCATACATTTGTGAAGATGACATAGAAAAATGCATAATGTTACAGGAAATCACCTGCAAAAACTTGTATACTAGTCAAACAGCATACACAAAATGTGTATTTTAGGAGAAATTGGCACAAAATGCTGACATATTTTCATGAGGACGTTATCCAAATTGCATGCGTATAAAATACTTTGTAATAAAATGATAACTGTTTGATGCGTGCTTTGATTGGTGTTCTTAGACTGAATTCCTAATTTGTCTGTAGCTGTTCACAAGGTGTTCACACCTTGGCACAGGGTAAAGACATCATTGCCCTCCGGTATGTACACAGACAGACACGAATCTCTCAGTAATGAAGCCCTGCTGATGTGAACAGCTAGTGGGGAAAAGATATGTAAAATGCACCACAACTTCACTGTGCTTTAAGGCGGTAATGTGAACACACCCAAAATGCACCCAAAAGGTGCACCTTAAGTCCACTTTGCCACCTCAGGACCTTAGTTCTGTTGCTTGTATAGATTCAATTGGAGAAGTAAGGGAGGAGAGAGAAAAAAACTCCCTAGTTCATAGTCTTGATCTTATGATTTTTTGTTTGGGGGCTTGTTGTGGTCTTCCAATTGCTGGTACTCCAGCTCCCATCAGAAGCACCCAGCATGGCCAATAGTCAGGGATGATAGGTGTTCAGCAACATCTGCAGGGCCTGGACATCTCTACCCGCAACCTAGGGCATCAAATATCTTGAAAAAATGTGTGTTGCAGAGGCAGCAGAAGCCAAGCCTCCTTCTCCCTTCCCTTCCTCTGCTTTAAGGCTACGTATTACAGCAAGAAGGAGACACAATTGGAACAGACAGAGTCACAGCTGGAGCCCTCTGGGTCCTTTCCTCCTGATCTGGTTCTAAGCTGTCGGCCTGGTCACAACCTTGGCGACCTCCACGGGGCCTCTGCCTCCACACCCTTTCATGTGCTGCCTGGGAACCACTGTAAACATTTTCATAGAGCAGATCACATCTCTCTTCCTCCGCCCCTGTTTCTCACTTTCCCTTTTAGCCCCCTTGCCTTTTGCCATCTGTTGGTTCTGAATGTTACTCCGTGCTCCTGGGCAAGCCCCAGATGCCTCCTACTTTTTTTTTTTTTTCCAAAGGCCACGAAATGTCGCTGGCATGAACGGCTCGTGATCCTGTTCCCTACATTCACCAACCCACAATCCTGATGCCAGGATTGTGGCTCAGGTGACTGTCTAAAACATGTGGAGACCAGGGATTCTACGACACTGTAGTGCAGGTGGAGGATGGGGGTTTGCTTTTTTAGAATTAGTCATGTAGAAGGCTGACACATCAGGGATAAAAGGTTAGGCTTGAATAGGTGCAGGACCTCAAGCCCAGGGACCAAATGCAATGCTTTAAGGCTCTCTTACTGACCCCTGGGACTCTCTACGTGCAAAATAGTGCATTGGTAACCTCAGGACTGGATTACTGTAGCATGCTTTATGTGGAACTGCCCTTGTATGCAATTCGGAAGCTGCAGCTAATGCTGCAGGTTACTGGCAATACGTTGCCGGTCTGCTAAGAGAGTTGCCTATTTGCTCTCAGACCAGGTTCAAGGTTCTTGGGTTAATCCACAAAGCCCTAAACAATTTGGCCCCAAAGCACATTAAGGACCTCTTGATTCCTTGTGCACCAACTTGATCACTGAGATCCTCTGATGAGGCATTTCTGGTGGTTCCCTACACCCCTGGGGTTTAGTTAGCCTTCAGCAGGGACCAATTCTTTAGCGTGGCAGGCCCTGTCCTTTGGAACTCCCTGCCAGTAGAGGCTCGGCAGGAATCATCCCTGACTACTTTCAGACACCTATTGAAAACGGTGTCGCCTTTGAAATACAGGTTTATTTCCTCCCAACCAGCTCTTACTGAAGCTTTTATTGGCGATTTAACAAAGTTGCTGTTATTTTGTATGTAGTACAGTGGTACCTTTGTTTACAACCATAATCCGTTCCGGAGGTCCGGTTGTAAACCCAAACAGGTTGTAACCCAAGGCGCGCTTTCGCCAATGGGGCCTTTAAGAAAAAAAAGGGTTGTAATAAAAAAAAAGGATTGTGATCCCTAAAAAGGGACATGCACTTCGAGGTTTGATGTGGTTGTAATCCAAAACGGTTGCAATCCGTTATGAAAAATGTGGTCTGAAAATATTTAATATTTAAATAAGCAAATAAACACCCCTTCCCCAGCCGCAACCACTCTTCCCACACCGCAACCGCTTCCTAGCCGCTGCCGCCCTCCCTTTCCACAGGCCACAACCCTCACTGGCCTTTGAATGGAGGGACTCTCCAGTCTGAGCACGTTGTCTCATTGAAGCACGGATTGTACAGCTGGCTGGCTACCTGCCTTCCTTGTCCACCTGCCCCAGGCCTACTTGGCCTCGCCCTCCTCATCTGCTCTGTTACAACTTGCTCCCCAATGACTTTGTGCTTAGTCTGCGAGCCTTGACATGCCAACTCAGAAGGCAGGGTAGTGTCAATGAGACTCTTGGCTTTAGCTTCCTAGTACCATGCGTAGTGCGGCTTTTAATTTCAAAGGACTGGAGTCCATCGCAATGCAAGCACACCATTCCTGACTGCGCATTCTATGACTGCAGGAGTGGGGAACATTTTTCTGCCTGAGAGCCGCATTCCCACCTGGGCAGCCTTCCCTGGGGGCCGCATGCCAACATCAGGCATGCCCAGAAGCAATAATGGAGGAAGGAGCAGTCGTGTGTACAGCAGGCTATGCTCAAGCCATGCAAAATCCAGGGGCTTCTGCTAGGGATGGGGAGGAAAATTGAGTTGTTTCGCAGGTAAAAGCGAATCCACCTAATTTTTACCTTAATAAGAGAACTGAAACATGGCCGAGATATGCTGTTCTCCAGCCAAGCACTGTGTTAAAAATGCATATATTAGTGAAAACAACACACACAAAATGCAAGGAAGCGGGAGCTGAAGCCATTTCCTCATGCCAGGGACAACTTACGCAGACAACTTACTTCTCTAACTCGGGCTTTATAGGAACATAGAAAGCTCCTTTATGCTGAATCAGACCATTGGCCCGTCTACTTCAGTATTGTCCACATTGACTGCCAGTGGCTCTCCTGGGTCTCAGGAAGGGGAGACTCCCAGCCTTACCTGAAAGTGGGACCTTCTGCACGCAGAGCAGATGTTCCACCACTGAGCTACAGCCCCCCCCCTTAATACACATAGGAAGCTGATTTAGACTGAATCAGACTACTGGTCCATCTAGTTCAGCATTGTCTAAATTGACTGACAGCAGCTTTCAAGGATTTCAGGCAAGGGACTTCCCCAGCCCTTCCTGGAGATGCAGGGGATTGAACTTGGGGACCTTTTGCATGCAAAGCCAGTGCTCTACCATTGAGCCATGGGCTGGTGGGACCCTTGAGAGACCCGGCGATCTGCAGGTTGGTACTGCAGCTTTGGTGGTGCCCTCAACAGCCCAGAATTCAGTCTGCTGGCCTTGCAGATGAAACATGGCACTGGTAGAGCAGATGGGAAGGAGCCTGGCTGCTGGGAACTCCAGTTTGATACACACCAGCAGCTTATGCTAACTTATTTGACGGGCTTGTTGTGGAGATATTGCAACTTGTATGCACCACCCTGAGCAACTTGGAGGAAGGGTGGGACACAGATGTGACACATGAGTGGTCTGCACAGACAGATCGCTCTTGGACTACAGCAGCTGCTTAGCAATTCTTGTTTCAGGGATTGAGTCTGATTTTAGGGCAACAGTAGTGTGTGAGTGTGTGTGCTGTGTGTACAAGGGCCCTGTGTTTGAACACCCCCCACCCCACCCCACCACTGCCCTTAGATGCAGCTGCCTCTGGGGTGGAGTGAAAGTTTTAAACTCCTGACTTGCAAAGAGGATGTGTGCCTCTGGAGCAGGGGCACATTGGTGGTGTGTTCACACCTGAGCGCTGGATGCATGCATTTGCAATGAGCAGCAGAGCTGAAAGGAGCCAGGATTTTAATTACTTGAGCTGGATAAAATCCAGGGCACCAGGAGCAGGAATCTTAAGCTCTGCCAAAAAGGGCTGGTGGTTCTTTTAACGATTACAGCAAGGTTGCCGTCCCCAGATTCTCCAACGCGTTAATACCATCCCTGTAGCAGCCGCACTGTTCTGCTCGCCCCGCAGCCTTGAATCAGGGCATGTGGGGGGGGGGGTGGGAGGACCAGGGAGCCAAGCTCTATTTCGAATCTGCTGGTCCCCCGAGTTTCAAGGACATTTCCAGCCCGTCTGCCAGTGCAGCTGGTCATGAGAAGGAGAGTTTAAAGGGAAGATTTATGAGACAAGTTAAAATTTAATTTGGGTGGCAGGGCTCATGTGGCTGCGATGCTCCTGAATAAGATTAATTGCTCCCTTTCTCTGAGCAGTTTATATTGCCCTCACCCACCCACCCCCCAACCACTTGGCATCCGGCAAAGGGAAATTCAAACGGGGGATAATAGAACAGGGAGCTGCCAGGCAAGCGGGTCCCAGGATTGTCAGATGGAAGCACTTAGAAGCAATACTGAGCTGAAGACGGAAACTTTATTAAATTGCAATCCCCATCCCTTCTAAATCGATTAGCTAATCCTGCCATGCAAGTAAGACCACCAAGTTCCTAGACCTCTTTCCCACCACCCTTCCTAGCTTTCTTACCTTGCAGCAGCCTTCCCCAACCTGGTGCTCTCCAGGTGAGTGTTAAGCACGTGGTTTGACACTGGGCAAGAGGTTGCCCTTGTGCCTGCATGTAGCCATCCTCACTTTGTTCCTGTTGGCCTTTGTGAACCTATGCCAGTGCTGTAGCTGAACAAGAGGAAGGCTTTAGCTCCATGATGGGGCCCCTGCTTTGCACGCAGAAGGTCCCAGGCTCAGTTCTTGGCATCTCTGGATTGGACTGGGAGAGACTCCTGCCAGTCAGTGCTGAGCTGAATGGCCCAGTGGTCTGATTCAGTATAAGGCAGTTTCCTATGTTTCGGTCCATTCTTCTTCCATCTGTTTCCTGCTTCTCATACCTTTCCATTCCTTCCCCTGGATTGATGGGCATATTAGATGTTGATGCAAGGACCAGTCTCCCAGCATTTTTTAAAAAACACAAAAAGCAGTCTTGGAGGCTGCCTTTGGAAGCAGAGGAGCAGAATGAGAGAGGAACTACTTAATCCTTTCCCTCCCTGCCATCTTTCCGCTAAAAATTGCGCTCACTCCCCCAATCTGCTTTTCCAACTGCATGGAAAATGATGCTGGGACCGACAGTGGTGTAGGTAGGTAAATTTTAAGAATCTGGACTTAATGGTCATGAGCACCCCTTCTTCTTTTATAAGGCAATGTGGAAATTAAAGGGATATAAAAAATAAGGGATAGCAGTGGGAAACTGATTGAAATAAGGGATATCCCCGGGGAAAACGGGATACATGACAGCACTGGCAGGAGCTGGGACCGAGCAACAGGAGCTCACCCCGTCACGGGGATTCAAACCACTGACCTTCTGATCAGCAAGCCCTAGGCTTTGTGGTTTAACCCACAGCGCCACCCCCGTCCCTCAAACAAATAAAAAACAAATGCTTAAAACAAATAGCTGACCATCCTGACCTCACTTTAACCTCCCCACAAACTTCGTGCAAACAAATCAGGAGGAATGCCTTCAGACAACCTGCTTTATTCAGCAATCTGATTTAACTGATCGCTCTTTAACTGTGGCTCTTGCCTCACTGCCCCCTAACTGTTTTTATGTTCTTAAAGAGCTTCCTTATCACTGGATTTCTGGCCATCTCTGACTCCTCTTGTCCTTGCAATGGCCATTAACCTCCAGTAATCCCATGCTGGGCTATGTTCTTCCTCCCGGATTTCAGCCCTGACCTTTCAGCCACAAACAGCTTTTGTGCTAGACAGAGACCACCTTTGCCATGTTCTGTCTCCACTGCTGGAGGTGGTGTGCCTTGGAATATCCATTGCTGTGAATCACAGTTGGGGAGAGTTGCTGTTACACTCAAATCCTGCTTGCGGGCTTCCCAGAGACATGGGGTTAGCCACTGTGGGAACAGGATGCTGGACTAGATGGGCCATTGGCCTGACCCAGAAGGACTCTTCTTATGTCCTCATAGGGTTAGACAAATTCATGGATGATAATGCTTTGTATGGCCACTAGTCACGATGGCCATGTTCTCTCTCCACTGTCAGAGCAAGTATTGCCTCTGAATACCAGCTGCTGAGAATCACAAGTGGGGGGGGGGAATGCTGTTGCGCTCAGTTTCTGCTTGCAGACATCTTGTAGGCATCTGTTTGGCCACTGTGAGAACAGACTGCAGGGCTAGATGGGCCTTTGGGTTGACCCAGCAGCCATCTTCTTCTAATGTTCTTATGCAGAGGCTTGGGATGGTACTTAGCACTCATCCCCCCCCCCTCCCCTTTGCCTTCCGCTAGTTAATTCTCCATAGGTCTCTGTCCGAGCAGTTCTGAATCACAAAGCCAAATGTACTCCCAGGCTCCTTCCAGGGCCATCAATCTCACTTACGTTGCCAGCTAACACTGTTCGCTGCAGGAGCGCTCCAGCTGGGAGTGCCCTCCCATTAATCTAGCCCCGTCCCAGCCTCCCTCCCCATTAGACTCCCGCCAGTTAGTAGGATAAAAATATTTAGTATCCGGGTGGCATCAAATGGCGCGACAAACCAGATGTTCAACTGGTGAAAGCACAGTGTGATTTGCAAGTTTCTCCTTCCCAAGCTCAGGAAGTGTTTCTGCCTCTCACCCATCACGGTGATTTATTCTAAACTCCCCCCCCCCACCAACCATGCACAAACTTTGCAAGCACAGTCTGCTCTGCTGGACGGTGGAGGCTGTCCCATTTGGGAAATAGAGCCACCAACCTCAGTCTGCCCTCAGCTACCCTCCACCTGCCGGCCTTCTTATTACACTCTGAACAACAACAAGCAAGACGTCGGCTAATAATATACTAACAATATTTGTATAACACTATACTGTTTCAAAATTCATAAGCAGAAGAACATATAATTTTTGCAACACGGGATTTTCTTTGGCCTTCTTATTACAAACAGCCCAGAGAGTGGCACTGGCTGCCAGCTTCCTCCTTAGGGTCTATGTTTCCTTTGTACAGCGCAGCCATGAGGGAGATGGAGGACAAAACTAGAATGAGTTCCTCTTGCCTGTAATTGACTGTGGTTGTGCCTGTCATAGGTTCTGGCTCCACCTACTGCTGGCCTCCAGCCTTACGTCCTGCCAGTCTAAACTGGCATCAGGCAATAGTGCTGTGGAACTACTGCTACTTTTAGAAGGAAGGAGAAGCAGAGAGAGAGCCATCTCCTTATTGAAAACCTCTATGTTCCAAATCCAAAAAAAAAGGCTCCATCACACAAAGTGTGTCCAGATGCACGTTAGGATAAACGCCATCCGGGATCTTCTGCATGCACAGCAGGTGCTGTGCTGCTGAGCTAGTCCCATCCCAGTCCAGCTGGCACCTGCAGGAAACAGCATGCGACCCAGCAAGGTGTGTTCCAGAAGTTACATGGACACACTTTGGAAGAAAACAGGCCTGGCATGTGCCAGATTGGCATTCCCCCTCATGGGGGAAGGGCTGTAGCTCAAAGGGAAAGCATTTGCCTTGTGCGTAGGAGGTCCCAGGTTCACTTCCTGGTGTCTGGGGGAAACTCTCCACCTGCAAACCTCCAGAGTTGCTGCCAGTCAGAGCAGATGGTGCTGAGCTAGATTGATCAGTGGTCTGACTCAGTATAAGTCGGCTTCCTATCTTCCTAGGCATTGAGCTGTCAGCAAGGCAGACCTACCCTCTCTGGCTTCTCAGTGTGGAATCTGCAAAGGCATCGCCCTATAATGCAGCACAAGACTCCAAGAATCCTTCCTACGCTATCTCCAGATTAGATTTAGAGCATATCTGATAGATAAAGTGAAAGAAGAGCATGAAAGAAACAGGGGATGGACCTCTCCAGGAGCCAGGCAGATGGATTAGATAAGGGCCAGGCCTTATTGGGAGCTTCCTAAACTCCTGCTTTTTGTTGTGTTGAAGACAAAAGGAATTATGGTTGCCATCTGACCCAGAGGAAACCACCTTGGCCTGCTCTTCTGCCTTTTAAGAGTGGAGAAATGCCTCTGAATACTAGTTGCTTTGAATCACTTTTAGCCCGCTACCGCATAATGCCTAGCTTTGCCCTGGGCTCTTCATCTGTGGATCTTGCCTCAGCCCCCAACTGTTTTTATGTTCTTATAGACTGAGCTTCCCTATCACTTGACTTCAGCTCAACCCTGACTTCCCTATACCTCTCATCATTGCAGCTGCTCTGCTGGTTGCTAATCTCCAACCATCCTATGCTGGGCTAGGTTCCTTCTCCAAGATTTCAGGCCTGACCTTGCAGCCACAAACAGCTGCAGGTGTCAGACAGGGACCACCTTTGTTATGCTATACCTCCACTGCTGGAGGCAGTCTGCATCTGAACACAAGCTGCTGGGAATCACAAGTGGAGAGTGTGCTGTTGCACCTCTGTCCTGTTTGCTATAGGTATCTGGTTGGCCACTGTGAGAACAGGATGCTAGATTAGATGTACCACTGGCTTAATCCAGCAGGGCTCTTGTTGTGCTCTTAAGGTTAGGGCACCTTCCTTCACCAGCAGGGAAGAGGCAGGAGCCTTGGGTTGTGTGGCCCTCTGTATCACTCCATTCCAGCATGCAATTCCATTCCAGTGGAAGAGCAGTAGGGTTTGTGGCCAGGAGATCTTGGCACAGAACTGCAGGTGCTGGGCTGGATGGGTCTGTGGGCATTTCTTACGCTCTTAGACGACTGCTCCCTGCTCACTGCACACACTCCCAGAATTGCAGAGGTATGCAGGCCCATAGCCAGACATTTTTCTGGTGTGTGCTGAAGTTTAAAGAGCCCTTTGCCTAGTTCTCGTTGAGGCAGTAAAGCTCTGTGTGTGGGCTGCACCACTTCACTCACAGAATGCTCCTCCATGCAAACAAGAATTCCCTGCGCATAGAACAAAATGGAGACCCATCTACCTCCTGGGCAGAGCTCAGAGGCGGTGGCAGCACCGCCACACCTGGGAGAGTGAGCTGCGTTACCCACACACCCAGCCAGCCCAGCCCACTTTACAGAGCACCTCTTTAACAGGCATAAACTTAGCAGATGAATTTGTTTTAATATTTTTCTTTGCAGTGAGTTTTTTTAAAAAAAAATTACGTGAGGGCAGACAAACCAGTCTATTTCCAGTTTTTGTTCCTATGAAAATGTGTTCTCCCTGAAGCCTATTCCATCCCGTTACCACATGACTCTGCGATGGGGGAAAACAGCAACACATAAACGCATAGACTGGCATTTAAAAAGGTATTTAAGACGTATGCTCTCTCAAAATACACATTGCTAAAATATATTTTCTCCTTGAAAACACACACTTCTAAAATACACACTTTTTGTTTCTGAGAACTGCATTGGAATATTTGGGAACTGTGAAAGCCAAAAATGAGGGTTGGGGAGGACTCTTGTTCACTCTGCATTTTGGAGCATGTTCCCACCCCCAGACGCATGCACAGATTGGAAAGTACACCTGCAGCTTAAGCTGCTTAATCAATGAAATGAACAATAAGTGGGTCAGTACTGTGTTTACAAGATGGTCCGAGAGTTTCCTCTTTCTTTCTTAAACTTTTTAAGCTGCTTAGAAAAGCTCTGTGACCATGTGATATTTTTTTTAAAAAATGGTTTTTTAACACACCCTGAGGAAGCAAGTGTACATCATAATGTGCAATTCCTTCCTGGGAAATTCTGTGGAGAAAGAAATTGCTGCACGACCTTTAGAGATGCAAGGAGGCAGCAATTTCTGTCCCGCTCTGTGCTTCTTGTAATCAGCATTGTTTCTGATCCACTACATTTCGGTTTCTGTGAAAACCTTGTCTCCTCTGCCAGGGAGCATGATGTCTCCCCTTGTCTGTGAGGTGCTTGGTGGAAAGGGGTGGGGCCCTATTTTCCACCTGGGGGCCCTTCCTGCACCACAACACTTCCACCGATGTGTGAGCTAGCTGTGGAGTGGCAGAATCCTACTAAACCCTGGCAGAATCTGCAATCTGGAAGCATCAGCCCTCCCACCTGTGTTTCACATCTTGTTGCATGCGCAGTGGAGGCAAAGCTCCTGGCTGCTTTATCCTCCTCTCCTTACCTCCCCACCCACCCACCCACAACCCCGCTGCTCCTGTTCCTCCTACACCTTCTTCTCACTGAAGCCTAGACCAAAGGGTGGGTGTTTTAATAAGCATTTACTCTACCGGGGCTGCCACATTTCAGGTGTTGGGGGGCAGAGTAACCAAATTACTGTAAACGGCTTGTCTTGTTTGCAGATGTAATTGGATTGATTTTGCGTGAGGCGTTTATTCTAGATATGTGCCTCTGTAGTTGCATCAAACTATACAGAGAGAGGGAGGGGGTGTTATTGAGTTGTCACGCAAACAGGAAAGGCTTAGTCATTTGCATTATACAAAAATGGCTTCCAGGGCTGCATATGAGATTGGAACAAGAAATCGGGCCCAGAATCGGAGGGAGGGGATGCAACCATGTTCCTCATTTCACTAAGGTTGGCCTATTAGGGCAAATGGGGCACAGCCCCACCAACCTCCGCCTGTCCTCATTCAGACGGATCTGCTTGCTCCCACCTACATGCAGAACAGTCCAGGGTGTGGACTTGCCTGTTAGCTTCTTCTTCCTTAGTGTTGTCATTGTAGAACTCAGCAGGGAGGAGGAGGATGGAGACAGAACTAGAAGGAGTTGCCTTTGCTCCATCACCTGCTTTGCCTCTGCCTCTCATGGGCTGTGGCTCCACCTACTGTTTGGTCTCCCTGCCTTCTGCCCTGTCAATCCCAATAGTCAGCAGCCACCACTGCCCTTACTGAGCCTTACACTGTGGTACAGCCCTTCTAAATCGGTGTGCCTGGGTGCTCAGTTATGGTGGCTGCGGCAGCCTGGAGGAGATGCCGTCTCTTCCCTGCATGCCTTGGTGCGTCATCCTTGTCATGCTGCAAGTGAAAGAGGTGCACAAAATGCAGGGACAAGTAGATCTTGCTTGAATCTCCACATTTCTGCATCAGTTTCCAATTTTCTGAAGTCCTCATGAAAATTCATCAGCATTTCAGCGCTAATTGAGTCCTAATATATACATTTTCCTATGCCTAATGCACACATTCCTAATATAATGCATTTTGGGGGTACTTTTTACCCTGTGCACATTTTACCCTAATATATTCATTTATTGTGCACATTATTTGATTGGAAAATTGCACTGGCTGGCAGGGAATCTTGTTAGAATAAAAGTTATGAACTCAAACAAAAAAGCAGCATGTCCCTAATGAGCTCCTCCCCCCAAGCCAGCTTAGCCCTCTGAGGCCCAGTGCAAGTGTACCTGGCTGCCCCTCACCCTGCATGGGCCTGCTGGCTGGAGAACTGCATTGTTCTTGCATTGTTTCAGAAAGTGCGGATTTGGTAGGTTTGCCTTAAAATATGAACTGAATTAAATTTCTCTCCCATCCCTACTTGGCATAACAACCTTCCAGTCCTCTTTAAGTTTTAGAAATCAAGCAGCCAGCTTCTGTGTTCTCTCCCTCAGCTCAAGGTGGCTTGCTTCAAGCTTCTGCAAGTGCCTGGACTCTATGCCTTATCTGTCTCTTTCCAGCCTGATTGCCGTGTTGGGAAAGAAAATATGACGGAGACTTAACAGACAGCCATTCTGACCCCCACCCCTAAGTACGCAATTGAAATCCAAGAGACAGGGCTTGGACAAGCCTTTTCTTGAAAACAAGGCACTACAGACTTCCGTGCTTCCTTTGTAGGCCACAAAAGCAGCTGGAGTAGCCCGTTCTCCTCTGGCGCTGCCTCGTTACGATTCCCACAGCATCGTCAGCAAACATCAAGGCGAGGAACCGATAGCATCTCTCGGAAAGAGAGACTCCACGGCAGGAAAGAGAGAATGACTTGTCAGGCGGAACGGCGGCCTTCAAAATGGCCCCTCGGCTCTCTTGAGAGATCCACTTTGCTGAGCGCAGGCGGGTGTAACTGTGAAGTGAACTCCAGCCATCTGAGACAGTGGGTTTAGGGATCTGGGTTTTTTTTGGGGGGGGGTGGCAGAGTGGAAAATGGGCAGGTCTGATTGACAAGCGATAGTCCCCACTCACCCCAAAAAGAGGTGTCTCTGCCCTGATTTGGTAAAGTGTGCATCATATTTTGGGCCTCGTGGTGTTTGCACAGAATAATTTTCCTGAGGGTTGTATTCCCTGTTAATTAGCTAAGGAGATCTGGGTGTGTTTGGGGATCTTCTGCTGAGATTTCTCAGGCTGCCTTAGGCTGTTGATGGGACCCAGTTGAGCTTCCTTGTGCCTCTTAGCACCTCAAGCACTGCTGTCAGCTAGGCTTGGCAAGGCTACAGCACCAGGGAATTGCATCCTCAGAACCTCTGAGGGCACCATGGCAAAGCAGGTCTCTGCCACGGACAGGGACAGCTCAGGTGAGGCTACCATCGCCAGCCAATGCCAGGTGGGGAGGTGAAGGGAAGGCCGTCTCCTGCCTCATACAGAGAACAGATTAACACACATCTGGAAGATACTGAGAGGGGATAAACAGTGCGAGCAGCGTGTAGGTCAGTCACACAGCTTCCTCGCTGAGAGACAGAGGGTGGAAAGCACACACACACACAAGACACAGAGCAAATGGTGAAGAGGCGCAGAAGCGGGGCGGGGGGAGAGTACCCTTGCTGTGTTGATCTGATTCATCCCCATCAGCATCTGCCTGACTTTGGTGGGGGATGGGGTCAAGCCTACTGATTAAAAGGAGGTTGGGAGAGTATCTGGCTTCCTGAGGTTCACTTCCCAGCCAAGGGAGGTATTATGTTGGACTAGACTAGGTATCGGGAACCTCAGGTCTGTGGGCTGTGACCCGTGAGGCCTCTCTCTCCAGCCGTCGGGTGTCTTCCAAGGCCACACCCCTCACTGGCCCTGCTTCATGCCCTCCTTTGGTACTTTTGCCTGGCTGAAATATGTCCTTGAAATCCTCCATTCCATCCCAGCAGCAGCTTGGTTAGCATTCAGCCAAAGCCAGATGAACCAGCTGGGGTATGTTCTGGAAAGGGGGTGTTCCCGGGGAGTGGGGGGCAGAGACAGGGCAGGGGGAGCCATACCCCTATTCCAAACTCTGCCCAGCTCAACCACATGCTCTAGGTACCCCAACACAAGTTACACTGGCAAAAAGTATGGTGTAATCCCAACTCTGCTTTGAAGATTGCATTTCCTCTGCCAGGCTCAGGCCAACTCAGTTTGGAATGGGGGTAAGTTACACTGATAAATTATGCTGGCTTCCTATAGTTTGGATAGATCTGTAAGCAGCAAACCACTACTCTCTGTCCGTACCCACAGTGATCCTGTCCTCCTACCTTACAGAGGCGCTGTAAGGATTGCCAAGACAATGTACGTGTCTGTGTAGTGCTTTGAAATGTGCTGCAGAAATGCTTGATATTATTATTTAAATGGTCTAGAGAGGTATAACAAAGTAAAAAATAAAAAAATTCCTTCAAGTAGCACCTTAGAGACCAACTAAGTTTGTTCTTGGTATGAGCTTTTGTGTGCATGCACACTTCTTCAGATACCTTCTTCAGATAGAGAGGTATGTTCACTGCAGTTCAGCTTTCATTTTGGTTTTTAAAGCTTTTGCCTTGTAAAAGCGACAGCTGGTGTCAGTGGGCTCCAGGAGCATATAGTCTGAGTTTGGAAGCCAACCTAACCAAGTAGGCTACACAGGAAAGTGTGCCTGCCCCCCGCACGTGAATCCCATTAGAGCGCTGAAATGAGTTGAGCCTGACTACTAGCCACGATGGCTCCACTGTTGGCGGCCTCTGAATAACAGTTTCTGGGAACCACACATGGGAAAGAATAATGTTGCACTCAAGTCCAGACTTACTTTTGGGACAGTTCTCTGGCCACAATGAGAACAGGATGCTGGACTGGGTGGGCCTTTGGCCTGATCACGGAGGGCTCTTTTGTTCTTCTGCCAACAGAGCAGAAATCTTGGGCATACCTTTCCAGCCTTCCACAGATGTAAATATGGCTATACCTGCCACATTCTTTTTCTTGCACCTACAGTAGGCTTCCTTTGCAAGTTTCTGGCCCTCCACACTACAACCTTCTTCTGCCAAAGGGTCTTTGCAACTTGCTGTTTCGTGTACTCTGCTACAACTACATCACCTCCCCTGTTTGTTTGTTTTTTTTAAAAAAAGAAACATGGCACCAATTGTTCTTTTAGTTTAAAAATGTGCTAGAACAACATAATTGCGCAATAATATCTTGTCATCAGTTTGCAACATACCTTGGCAAGTGGGTGTGAAATGGCAAGCTGTGCCCCAAATGGCACCTTACTGTTCATGCACATTTATTTACTTATTTTAGAAAAGTTTATTAGTCATAGAGATATAAGAAGAGCCTGGCTGCTGGATCAGGCCAAAAGTTCATCAGAGTCCAACATCTTATTCTTGCAGTGGCCAACCTGGATTCCTATGGGTATTAATCACAAAACTCTCTAAACCATGTATACTGTTAAATTATCAAGAAAGAACAGCTAAAAGTACACAATTTGAGAGATGCATGGACCAACCATCATAAGCTGGAGTGTTGTCTCATGCTAGACAACATATAAATGGCTTAGAAGCTTTTCTCTTTCTTTCACTAGGCAGTAAACAAACAAACAAACAAACAAACAAATAAATAAACGGGCTAATTTTAATTATGAATGGTTTTTTAATGTTTGTGTCATAGTTTTTAAAATAATACAGTAATATTTAGTTTAATAATAGTAGTAACAGAGAGATAATAAAACATATAAATGTTCAGATATTTCCCAAATTCTCATTCTCTCTCTCTCTCTCTCTCTCTCTCTCACACACACACACACACACACACACACACACCCCACTGGCTAGATTTGACACTCTCCCCTGAACCAGCTCTGGAACATGCCAATTAAACTGGGACCACCTCATGTGTGTTGAGGGTGGAGGAGATCACCCAGAAGGTTGGAGCAAAGTGGAAAACTTCGTTCGCTTTATATAAACAGCAATTAATAGTCACATTTGTTTGAAAAACAATGCCTAATTAATCCCCTTGATGGTGGCATACTGCTTTGTTTTCTGCTCTTGGTGCAAAGTTACTAATGGTGAGATGGAAGAAAATAAAAGAAAGAAAGCCAGAGCCTTGGCTTCTAGACTCACCCCTGCCTTAACTTTCCTGCTACCTCTTGACCTTGCAGAATAGAGACTAAAATCCAGGTGTTCTGGGATTAAGCTCCATGGCCTGGCCCAAGGGACACATGCATCCCTTCAAGCCTCTCTAACCAGCTCTTGGCACTCTTCCCACACCACGATTCCACCACAGCCCCTCTCCCTGGACCCTGGCCCTCACTGCTCCTGCTTTACATCCTCCACGAGTGTTTTTGTCTGGCCGAAATGTGTCCCTGAACTCTGATAATGCACCTTGCTTGCCTTGAATAGATAGAGGTTTGTGATAGTACATGTAGAAACTAGCCCATAGAAAGATAGTATTTGCCTTTGTTGCTCTGCCCACTTTTGCCTTTTGACCCGCTCACTGCTGCCATGTAGCCCCATCCCCAAAGGGTTGCCCAGAAGGAAATGTGGCCCTTGGTCTGCAAAAGGTTTCCCACCCTGGCCTAAGATGAGGACTCTTTGCTGACACCATTCAGCCCCACTTCCTTCCTGGGGATCAGGGAAGAACCCAGAAATCCTGGTTCTTAGGCTGTACATAGGGGAAACAAGGGAACCTTAACTTTCCCCTACGTATGCACCTCAGCCACTGGAGTCTCAACCCCCCATCTTCCAGAGACAGGGAACGGAGTCCTGCCGGCCTTTCCCTCGACTGTTAGCTGCTTCTTCCTGATCCACAGCAGTTGCCCCCAGCGACTCCATTCTTTGTGCCATCATTGAAATGATGACAGTGTGGATTAAAGATCCACTGGTCCTTTGAATGCCTCTCCCCACCCCTACCCTGCCCTATACACTCTCCTCCCCACAAGGTGGTTAACACTTGTTCTTAATAAAAGAAATGGCTTGTAATATCTCCAGGGTTGCAAGGCAGCTGTAACAGAGCACACAAAGGGCCTCTTCCATTTGTGTGCACTGACAGGGCTATTCTTGTCCCGTTATCTCCACATCACAGGGCCCAGCACTCTGCGTGCACTCGCTTGCCGGGGCTGGCCTCACTGCTCTAGAGGAGAAAAGGGACTCGCTGCCTGTGATTTATTTACTCCTCTGTTTATTTGCCCTGAGCAGCTTATAGAGAGCGTTAATACACTCCCAGCCCAATGTCATCTCTGAACAGCCGAGAGAGGCAGAAAGCAGGCTGGGAACGCCAAGAGGACCTGGAGGTCTGAAAGGACATTTACTTACTCACGCCTGGTCTCTCTCTACCTACGGCACAGCTGAAAATGGAAAGCCATGGGGGTGGGTGTCCTGTGGCCCTCTATAGGGCAGCAACTTACAAATAGCCAGCTCGCCCCCTCCCCCCAAAGAAGGAAATGCATCATCAAAAAAGAGAACTGCATAAAATTTGCATGCAGTGATTTAGACATATAGTTGTATATTTAGAGACAATTAGCACCTCACCATACTAGGGAGAGAATAATATTGTGACCAAGTCACCTGTGTGTGCCCGTTCAGTCTGCCACCTGGGTGCCAATTGTTGAAGGGCAAATTCAAGACTTTTCCTTCCCTCCCTTCTTAGAGTGAACCAGGAGGCCCTTCAAATAGAGGGACATCTTCAAGTAGGAGATCCTCTGAAAAGTAGGAAATATGACTCCCTTACTCTTATATCCCCCCACCCCAGCTTTTTGACTGGTGTCCCTCTACTTCATATAGCCATCTTCAACATTTTTAGAATTGCTGCATCCTACCTTGTAGCGAAATCAGTTTTCACTTTGGACAGCATGTATGGCATTAAAATACAGTAAAAGGTAAAACAGAACCTGCCTTCTTCAAACAATATGACAGAGCAGGTCAGTAACAACACCAATTTACTATTTTTTTTCTTTCCCCCCATGTCTGCTTCAACAAGGACTGGCTTATAAAATTCTGCATGGTACTGTACAGAGAAAGTGGGGAAAGGATATTTTAAAAACAACCTGTGATTCTAGCATTCAGGAACCACCCAACCTAATGAAACTGAGGAGTAGTAAATGGCCTAATCTGTCAGTTTCAGTTTTTCTCACTTTCTCCTTTTTCCATTGTTAAGTTTAGTTCTCTAAATTTCTACACCACTGAGCAATTTTGCATTTTTTTAAAGTCCTCATGAAAATTCACCAGCAGTTTTCTGCAAATTTATCTCAGTGTGTACAATTTTGCAGTTGCCCCAATCTACGCATTTTTGCAAATACATGCACATGCATTTTGAAATACATACATGCATTTTCATGCACACTTTACTCTTGCTACTGGAAGGATTACTTGGCTGGATAACAGCATTGTAAAATTTGGAGAAATGTGAATTTTGAAAGATGGCTGCGTTTTGGCTTGCAGGTTCTTTCAGAAAAAGTGAATTAGCTAGGTTTGCCTTTAAATTTAAACTGAATCAAATTTCTTTCCAATCCCTGCTTCCCCCAATGCATCTTTTGGAACCCACTGCCACAAGATGTCATTGTGGGCACAAGCTTAGATAGCTTTATAAGGAAATCAGGCCATTCATTGAAGGAGCCGAGGTCCACCAACTGTTATTATCCATGATAGTGAAATGCACAGTTGGGCAAGCGGCAGTCTGGAAATTGCTCCCTGAAGCTGCCCCATTCTTCCATCCCATCAGAGTCTGTTCCTTCCTGTTAGTTTCCTTCTCATTTTTCTTGGCTTTTAAAAATGTTCTCTCTCTCTCTCACACACACACTCACTCACTCACTCTCTCATTCAGAATAGCTGGAAGTAAAAGTGAGTGATGTGATAAAAAATTAATAGATTTTAAAATAACTTTCCCCCTAGTTGTGTAACTTGGGGGAAAGAATCCCTTCCTCCAGCCACCTGAGAGTAAATTGGGAGGCTTTTCCTGTGCATGTGTAGCACACTAAAATCAGAAAGGATTTACTTTTGCTTGCTTTCCAGAACAGTTGGCTGCATTGGTTTACTCTTAAAAATTTATCCTCCGTATACTTGTTTGAGAGTGGCCCCCTTAAACCCACTGAGGCTTACTTCTTGAGCAGACCTATAGAAGACTGGGAATTCTAACCTGAGGTGACGTTCAATGCAGGGCAGTCTTTATTCTGGATCAGTTAATCCAGATGATGGGTAGGCAAACTAAGGCCCGGGGGCCGGATGCGGCCCAGTCACCTTCTAAATCCGGCCTGCGGATTGTCTGGGAATCAGCGTGTTTTACATGAGTAGAAAGTGTCCTTTTATTTAAAATGCATCTCTGGGTTATTTGTGGGGCATAGGAATTCGTTCATCCCCCCCCCAAAAGAAATATGGTCCGGTCCCCCACAAGGTCTGAGGGACAGTGGACCAGCCCACTGCTGAAAAAGTTTGCTGACCCCTGATCCAGATCAAGTTTGTCTGTGGATCCACCCCTGTGCCAACATGACCTGCTTCTCCATGCAGAGCAGAACACTGAGCTACAGGTGTCTCCACACTTAACGCCTGTACAGCCCTTCCCCAGTTAACTCCAGTTCTGGGTGGCAAAGGCTGCTGCCTACATGTTGGGCAAGGTGGGATATAGTCTGGCCTGATCCAGCATGCTCTTCTTTTTCTTACCATATCAATCCTTTCTGTGAAGCAATCACACACCAAAACATGTCATTATCACCTGATTGCATTATTATTAACATAGCAAGGCATGGTTCTCTCTCTCTCTCTCTCTCTCTCTCTCTCTCTCTCTCTCTCTCTCCCTCCTTCCTCTCCCTGTTTTGCCTCTTAGCTGCCTGATTAGCTTCTCTGGCATGGCAGGCTGGCGAATTTAATCAGATCAAAAAGGCATAATAGCCGCCGCGGTGGTGTCAGTGGGCTTATTCTACAAGCATGAGGTTAATGGGGAGTATAAATGTTCGCTTCACTATTATTACCGTTAATATTAGTATTATTTTGTTATTTGGCTGTGCTGGAAAATACGTTATAAAGCAAACAACATACACGAGCACACACATTTCTGCAGAATTAGCTGGTAGCAGTTCTGTTTCCGCTAATGGTCACATCCTCCCGCCAAAAAAACAACAACAGTATTATTAAGTCTTGCTTCCTGCTGGTGTAGCATTACATATTTCAGAGACATAAACTGTAGCGTTGCCTGGAAATAAGAGGAGCCCTATTAAAACAATAGCAGGCTGGTGTCAGGAAACGTACATATGCATAAATATTTGAGGGACAAGTTACCTTTCCTAAAGGGAGTGGAATTCCTGTACCTGCCCAGGAGAGGACAGCTTGAGTTGCTGCTGAAAAGCAACAGGGTGCTATCGAGCCAGCATGGGAGTTAAGATGTTGGATTTGGGCATTGCAGGAGGGGGGGGGGGAGAAAGTGCATCGATCTTGGGATTTCTTTAAATGGCAGAGGGGAATAAAGAGGAGCATGATCTCCAGGACGCCTGTGTGTTCATATGTTACAATTTACAGAGCTCTGTTAAATAGAGGGTACGTTTTTGTTTAATGTCATACCAGAATGGAAGAGAATTTCACCTTGTATGAACCAACCTAATTAGCACCTCCTAGACCAGTGCATAGAAAAAGGTAATTATTCAGTGGGTTCTGCACTTCTCCAAATGTTGTGTTAGTTTATTGGTCAAAAACCATACCAAAATGTGTTTTTAAAATGTATTTTAGGATAAAATAAATTAACATACATTATTATTTAAAATGTATTTAAATACAATTTCCCATACTTTTTAATTTAAAAAAACCACGCACTGGTGTCAAATTGAGCAGTAAGGATTTATGAATGGATATATGATAATGAAATTGTTGTGGACCAGATACAGACTGGTTTGTCCATCCCTATTTCATACTAAGTAACTTATTTATTTACAGTATTGAGAGAGAGAGAGAGAGAGAGAGAGAGATTAAAGCAAGCCCTGAGTGGTGTGGAAGTGGTTATAGATAGCATAGGTTATACTGGTGAGAGCAGATGTCGGTGCCAAACAGCCAGAAACTACGGTAAATACAAATAAACTAATACGTTTCATGTTGTTTAGTTGTAACCATGTTGTTTAGTTGTAACCATGGTTGTAACCAGCCTAGTAAGTGTTAGCCATCCCCAGTGCCTTTGCCGTCATTGGCCAGAATTTCGGCATTTGGGAGCAAGTTGATTTGATTTGATTTATTATATTTATTATAAGTCCATGCCGCTGTTCATTCAAATGAATCCCAAAGCAGCTTGCAAACCATAAATGACAATAACATGATAGAACATAGCAGAACATCACAAATGCACATAGCTGTCAACTTTTCCCTTTTCTTGCGAGGAATCCTTTTCGGAATAAGGGAATTTCCCTTAAAAAATGGGAAAAGTTGACAGCTATGCAAACGCAGCATAAATAATATAGAACAGGGATGTCCAACCGGTCGACTGCGATCGACAGGTCGATCCCCAGCTGCTAGTGGCCGATCGTGGGCACGATCACAAAAACGGAAGTCCGAGTTATCGCTACGCGGTTTCTTCTTGTTTGCTGAGTGATCGTTTGGTGAGTGACTTTTGCCTCTCCCTCTGAAAAAAGGCTCAACAACTTTGGTTTCCCCCCGCCCCGCAAAAATTAATAATAGATCACTGCCAGTTTTTTTTTATTCTGGGAGTATATCACAGTTTCTTGGGAATTGGACGTCCCTGATTTAGAATATTAGACTTCTGCATTGGTGGGGCATTGGGTAGAATCTGGCCTCTCTGCAGGATCCCCACAAGCAAAAAAGCTAGAGCGGGCCTGAGGCACTGCCAGATTAAACCCTGTGGAGGCCCCTAGGCATTCGAAATCTCGAGGGCCCCTCTTGCAAGTTACTGGTATCTCCTGATACATTTTTTATTTTACCAACCAACAATTTTAATAAAGCAATTTTATTACACAAAACGAACAGTATTTATTTTGATCTCTTGTCGTGAGGCCCCTAAAAGGCTTGGGGCTGCCTACTCTGCCTATTTTGCAATCTGGCTCTGGCCTGAGAAACCTGTGGCTCTCCACATTTTGCTGGATACTGACACCCATCAGCCCCTGCCAGCCTGGCCCCTGACCAAAGAAATAGGAATTGGTGTTCAATGACATCTGGGGGACAGTTAATTCACCACCCCCTGGGCGGGATAATTCCTTCCCCACTTCTTTTTAATAAAAGCTTAAAATTCAAGGAAGAAGCAGTTAATGTAATAATAATAATAATAATAATAATAATAATAATAATAATAATTTATTTATTTATTTATTTATACCCCGCCCATCTGGCTGGGTTTCCCCAGCCACTCTGGGCGGCTTCCAACAGAACACTAAAATGCAATAATCTATTAAACATTAAAAGCCTCCCTAAGCAGGGCTGCCTTCAGATGTCTTCTAAACGTCTGGTAGCCGTTTTTCTCTTTGAATATCCCTCAGGGAACCCAGTTGTGTTTCTGAGCACCACACTTTCCTTCTGATTTTGTCTGAGGCTGGCAGTCCTACACACAGAGGCACCATTGCATTCCTTGAGACTTATTTCCAAGTAGACACGCGCAGGATCTCGCTACACAGAACTCACAGCACAACTCTGTGTGTTTCTACGCAGCAGCAAGTCCCACGGCCACTCAGTGGAAAATGTGCAAAAAATTGCAGCCTCAGTCTCAGTTGAGACATTTGCTCCATGGCTATTCTCTCATGCACAGCCCCCCCCCCTTTCCCTACATTTTAAGATCCTACAAGCTCATCCATCTATGTATTACCAAGCAGGGCCCTTCAAGGCTCACACACTACAATAGTTATTCAATTTCCAGGAAGGAAAATAAATCCATTTTTATCGTAGCCGTGGAAGAGTGTGTTGTGAATGCGCGTTTGCTTGTTTGTGTGTGTATGCTGCTTTTGCCGTGTTTTATTTATTCCTATCATGTCCCCTATTGCTTAAACCAGCAGTGAAATCTCCTTCTGGGGAGTGCCTGGAATACTTTACGGCATTTTCCCATCATCAGACAGCTGTAATATACCAGCTGAAAGATCTCTCTCCTCCCCCAGTGAAATAGAGGTTGTTTGCAGCATAGCCTGGTGTTGGGGAGGATTGGAATGAAAAGCCTATTAAATTATGCCCGAATCTTGCACAGTTGGGAATCTGATTAAGAGTGAAGTAGCCAAAGGCAATCCCACCATACTCTTGATGATGCAATGAGTACAGCAGGGGTGCAGAACCTTTTTCAGACCGGGGGCTGCATTCACGGGTGCGTGGGGCTGGAGGCAACAGCAGATAAAGCAATGAATGTAAATTTTACCATTGTACAATAGGCTAGCTGCTGCACACACACACACACTCCTCTCTGCCCTCCAACCAGACAGGCAAAAGGCTTTTTCGGAGTTCAAGGACTTCTATAGCCTTCAGAAATGCCCAGGATCTGAAGCAGGAACAGGGGGAGAATTCTGACAGCAAGATAGTGAAGCTGCATATGTCACCTAGGCCTGAGGTTCCCCACCTCTGGAATAAGAGTTTGGATGTGATACTCCACTTTATCACTACCCGAAGGAGTCTCAAAGCGGCTAACATTCTCCTTTCCCTTCCTCCCCCACAACAAACACTCTGTGAGGTGAGTGGGGCTGAGAGACTTCAGAGAAGTGTGACTAGCCCAAGGTCACCCAGCAGCTGCATGTGGAGGAGCGGAGACGCGAACCCGGTTCACCACATTACGAGACTACCGCTCTTAACCACTACACCACACTGGACATACGTACATGTCACTGAGGAATCCTGGCCCATTACCTGCCACCCAAGAACTGCTACATGTCCATGATTGTCATGGATATTATGGCTGCCTCCCCACAAAGAATCCTCCTTGTCATTTTCTGCTGTGTAGGTTCTAATTCTCCCCATTTTATGGCACTTGCCCCTTGTCCATAACTGTCCTTGTTTACACTTTTTAATTTAAGGATCTTGTGTTAATTTCTCGATCTTTTTTGCTGCAATTCAGCTCAATTCAGCTTCTGCTCAAAAAAACCCTACGATATTCATCTTGTTATTTGCTATGGCGAGAACTAAGGGTTTTAATGCAATTGATCTGAATGCATTTCAAAAAACAATGTAGAAAATAGTGCAATTGTTTGCAAAATGTTCGTGGATGAAGAAAAACCAGATGGCAAATACTGCTTGCTACATTTTGATTTCCGTTTCTGACCTTGGTGAACATGTAAGTTGTGGCAATTTCTACTGCTGTTTCTATTTCCAGTGGAGTTATCCCACATCCCTACCCATGAATGCAGGGGGGCACTTATTTTGGACTTGGCCTTAAGCAATGGATAACATATTGTAGGACAATGATACTCCACCCCACCTCCTTTAATAGAATCTAGCATATCTTCAACCAAACCATTGTCCTGGCATTAAAAAAAATATGATGGAAAATAAGCAGATTTAATGAATACAGTGTACAGCAAGCAAAGTAGAGCCTCCAACAACATGCAGTATTGGGGAGGAGAGAGGCTTAGGCAGTGGAAATTGGGGCCTTAGCATTCATGCACATACAGTTTACCTTTACGCACACTAAAGAGAAGCTGCATCTATTCCCTGCTCACTAACTGAACTCCTGAAGACCCTGGGAGGAGACTGAGCCTTGAAGGTATGACAGCCCTAGCAATCCTCATTAGCAACAACTCAGCAAGGCATTCCTCAAAGGCACAACTCATTTTTTTCAGGGACCCCACAGTCGAGACTGTCCCTGGTAAACAGGGACATTCAATGGAGCATGCACATCAGAACCACTCCTGCCCAGGGGTAGGAGGTTGCTGTTTGAGCAATAGCACAAGTGAGCAGACACAGCCACCTTGCGACATTTGTAGAGTGGTTAGGCAGTTGGATGAGGACTGGGATGACCCAGGCTCAACCCCACTCCAGCCAGATATCTCTCCCTCTCTCCCTCCCCCCCCCCAACATACCTCACAGGATTGTCGTGAAGATAAAATGGCGGAGAGAGAGGCAGAACCTTTGTACACTGTCTTGAGCTCCTTGCAGGAAGGGCCGGTTAAAAACCTAATCATTAGGTAACCAAATGTATTGTTTGGTTGTTTGCCCAGAGGCAATTTTTGTTCGCCTCTGGCAACCAACACAGCAGAAAAATGCATTTTTGCATCATCAGCAACTTGAACCAGGCCCACCTGACTCAAGATTAACGGAGTCCTCCTTTTCTGCTGTGATCTGCCATATGTACCGTATGTTGGCCCCCATAAGCTGTATTTGCAGTAGTAAGCCAGGAGGAGAAAATGCAAGACTCACAGAGCCTTTGTCCACCTAGTGACAGGCAGCTGCTTGGATGCTATGGAGCTTTTCCTATTCCATACATGCTCACGGAAGATGTTGGGGATGGAAACGGGGGAGCCTTTAGTGTGCAAAGTGTGTGCTCTGTTAGGGGGAAACTGATATTGATAGAGGGTGAATCTATCAATATCAGTTTCCCCCTCTTTCTCATTTTTCCAGTCCTAAGTTGTTTACACATTACTTTGCAACTGTTTTCTTTAAAAAGTCCTCATGAAAATTCACCAGCATTTTAGTGCAAATTCTCCTAGCATACACATTTTTCTATGCAGTTTTACCTAATAAAGACTTCTCTCTCTCTCTCTCTCTCTCTCTCTCTCTCTCCAAATAAACTTTCCAGAACAGAAAGTATTTTTTGCATGTTATTTTCACTAATATATACATTTTAAGGCACAATTTCCCACAGTATATGCATTATTGTACCCATTACTTGACTGGAGAACTGCATTGCAAATATATGCATTGTGAAGGATTGCTGTTCGGGTTAACGTATTGTTTGAGAAAGTGCAAATTAGGCAAGTTTGCCTTTACAAACAGAAACACAACAAAACAAAACATCTACAATGATGTAAACAGAAAATGGAGATGCTTGAAAGGATGAATGTTTGCTATTAAGTGAGTCTGATGTGTTTTGGCTTAAGTGAGCCTTTTTTTCAAGAGTTTATCTCACCAATTTCATTATAGGCTGCTCAAAGACCATGCATTTTAAGGGACCTTGCAGGGAAAACAAGGCTCACTTGAGCCAAAAGTATTTTGGTTATCATAAATCAATTTATATACCACCTATATTCCAAGCTGGCATCTCAACACATAATTAAAATATACAGTTATAAATGTGTTAAAAAGGTAAAGAGACCCCGACCATTAGGTCCAGTCGTGTCCGACTCTAGGGTGGCGGCGCTCATCTCGCGTTACTGGCCGAGGGAGCCGGCGTACAGCTTCTGGGTCATGTGGCCAGCATGACTAAGCCGCTTCTGGCAAACCAGAGCAGCACACGGAAACAACGTTTACCTTCCCGCCTGGAGCAGTACCTATTTATCTACTTGCACTTTGATGTGCTTTTGAACTGCTAGGTGGCCAGGAGCTGGGACCGAGCAACGGGCGCTCACCCCATTGCAGGGATTCAAACTGCCGACCTTCTGATCAGCAAGTCCTAGGCTAGGTGGTTTAACCCACAGCGCCACCCGTGTCTCTTTATAAATGTGTTAGTATAACATAATACAGTGGTACCTCGGGTTACAAACACTTCAGGTTACAGACTCTGCTAACCCGGAAGTAGTACCTCGGGTTGAGAACTTTACCTCAGGATGAGAACAGAAATCACATGGCGGCGGCGCGGCAGCCCCATTAGCTAAAATGGTACCTCAGGTTAAGAACAGTTTCAGGTTAAGAACGAACCTCCGGAACGAATTAAGTTCTTAACCAGAGGTACCACTGTAATAAGCATTCGTCTTTTCCAGGAGTTCTGGCGTACACTTCTCCCTTTTTCGTTGAACTGTTGCTACTATTTTGCTCTTTCCATTCTGTAAATTGTATCCAACTAAGGGCTTATCCGCACTTGCCTTTTCCAGGCGCAGTCCATGCTTTAAAGCTCTGTGGCCAAGTGCCCCCCCTTTATTGCTCTGAGCTTTCCCCGTGAAAACCTGCTCTTTAAAGCTCAATTGGAGAAAACGTCAATCCACGGAAAACCTGAATTGACATTTGCCGCGATTCATCTTCAAAGAGTAGGTTTTCACAGGGAAAGTTTGCAGAAAAAATAAAAGTGCTTGGACATTGAGTGTTAAAGTGTGGTCCTCTGCCTGGAAAGAGCAGGACAAAGGGTAAGTGTGGATATGCCCCAAATTCTATTCAGAATAGACTTGTTGAAGTCAATGGACTTAAAGCTTGTCATGGCTATTGCTTTTCTTGGGTCTGCTCCAAGTAAGACAACCCTGTATCAGTTTTCTCCCATTTCTGCATTAAATCTGTGAATTTATTCATTTAAAAAATCTGTATGAACATTCACATTAGAAATGTGTTTGAATACGTATCTTATCACAAAGTACATATTTAACTGTGTAATTTATCTCAGTGCACAGTTTTCTAAACTCTGGGCTGTGTCCAATGTTAGTCATACTCGGAACAGGCCGACAGTGGTCAATGCTTTCTGGGGTTGATGGGAGTTGTAGTCCAAACCGTCTGGAGGGCACCATGTTGGATTCCTCTGGAACAGACCCAATGAAATTAATGAACATGATTCACCAGTTAGGTGGAGTGGCACCGCACTCTAAAGGCTATCATAGGGTAGTGATCTGAAAATGGGGTGTTCTCTACTGTTGCAGAATGCCCTTTACCAGCGGTCAGCAAACTTTTTCAGCAGGGGGCCAGTCCACTGTCCCTCAGACCTTGTGGGGGGGGCGGACTATATTTTGAAAATAATAATAATGAACAAATTCCTTTGCCCCACAAATAACCCAGAGATGCATTTTAAATAAAAGCACACATTCTACTCATGTAAAAACACCAGGCTGGCCCCACAAATAACCCAGAGATGCATTTTAAATAAAAGGACACATTCTACTCATGTAAAAACACAGATTCCTGGACCATCCGTGGGCCCGATTTAGAAGGCGATTGGGCTGCATCCGGCCCCCGGGCCTTAGTTTGCCTACTCATGCCTTTTACTTTGCCATTCGTGAAGCAGCATCTGTCAGTTGCTCCGGGGGTCTTATGAAGATCTATCCTTTGTGCTCAGGCTTTCCTTGACCCCTAAGATCGGACCCTCTTTTTTGTGCTTGACTCCCCTGATTCTCAGTTTTCTTTTATGTTTTTATAATGTTTTGTTGATTTTCAAGCTGTATTTTTGTTTTATTGGATATTGTTTCTATATTGCACATAGTGCACAGTGCTTAGATTTTTTTTTAATGTGCAGTTTAGAAAGCTGATTTTTAAAAACTTGGGGCCCCCCAAATTTCAGCGGGGCTATTCTGAGTGTAATTTAATTGGCTTCAAGAACCCATACTTCATCCTAAAATGCGAAAAAATAATAATAAAAAAGAGCTGGAAACCATATGCGAAAATTCGGAGAAGTGCAAAACCAAAAGGATAATTATGTTCTGATCTGCCTATTAGTCTGAGAGATGCGAATTAGGTTGGTTTACTTAAGAAGAGCAGACCGAACGAAATTCTCCTCCGTTCCTATTCTCTTGCCTTTGAACGGCATTGAAGTTGTCTCATCCTTTCCTCTGGATGCAGTGAAACTTCCCTTTTAAGATTAAAATTGGGAGAACCGCCACAGGCTCCACTCTTTGGAACATATTGTCCTAGGAACACATCCCTCCCCCCCCCAATCCACTGCCACCCCCCAGGAAAAAGACACAAAGTCTACTTATTTATTCTTGCTAGGGATTTACAACAAAAGCAGATGACAGTGGAGAAATAGATTTGGAAAAGAAACATCACCCCCCCCCTCAAAAAAAGGTGGCATCTGTTCTGCCACCCCCCCCTTTAGGAAACACAATGGCAATTATATTTAGCGTTCATCTGAAGGCTTAACGAAAGCCGCTAATGAGAAGAGCAAGGGCAGGCTGCTCTGAGCGCTGGCTCACACATGGGGCCCTGGAGGGCCTCATGGAAGGAGAAAAAACTAACAAGGGACGCCCTAACAAGGTGAACCCAACCTACTCATTAATCCTGCCGCTTTGGTGGAGATCTTTGGGTGGACTGCCCTCTTCCGAGGTCGGCACTGGGCACGGCTCAGCCCATCCACCTTACAAACAGAGGGCCTGCTTTGCTTCCTGTGGCATCCACTCAGCCGAAGCAACAGAGATTCATAAATATCCATCCTGGGGGAGCAGAGACAAAATGGACGTGATGGTGGCTGGTAGTGTTTTGTTTAGAGCATTTGCCCCATTTATAACAACAACAACAACAACAACAACAACAACAACAACAACAACAACAACAACAACAACAACAACATCTTACTGGCTTCCCCCCAGCCACGCTGGCCGGCTTCTGACAAATTAAAGCAACAACATTAAAAACTTCCCTATACAGGGCTGCCTTTGGATGTCTTCTAAAAACCAGGTAGTTGTTTGTTTCCTTGACATCTGGTGGGAGGGCATTCCTCAGGGTGGGCACTACTACTGAGAAGGTCCACTGCCTGGTTCGCTGTAGCTTCACTTCTCGCAGTGAGGTAACCGCCAGAAGGCGCTCGGAGCTGGACTTCAGTGTCCAGGCTGAACGATGGGGGTGGAGGTGCTCCCTCAGGTATACAGTGCCAAAGCCGTTTAGGGCTTTAAATTCATTAAGCTCAGGAAACGACTGGGAACCAATGTAGGTGTTATATGGTCCCGGCGGCTGCTCCTAGTCTAGCTGCTGCATTCTGGGTTAGTTGTAGATGCTAGGAAATGGGCCTTATTTTTTAAGAATAAAAGAAGTGCATACGTGAGGACTTAACTTCCTCTGTTGCTCTAGCTGCTTTTCTCCATTATTATTATTGGCCACTGCTGTCCATTTTTCAATTAATTAGATATAAAAATATATAACATGAAAGCTACCTAATGAATTTGTAAACGCCTTTTCAATAATTCCCTGCCTTCCTAGTAGTTTATATACTACACTAATATGTCAGGTCCTTCTGGCATTTAAATTGTCTGAATTTTCTGCTGTAATGGTGTGGACGGGTTTGTGTGTGTGTGTGTGTGTGTGTGTGATTTTGGTTCCTCTTGGTTTCTCATTTTTACAGATCTCAAGTTCAGTACCTTCACATTTCCATGCCAGTTTGTGACTTTTCCATGCCCAAGCCACAAACTGGGGCAGCCCAGTCAGATGGGCGGCATGTAAATAATAAATTGTTTTGTTGTTGTTGTTGTTGTTGTTGTTGTTGTTGTTGTTGTTGTTGTTGTTAAAAACATCCCTTAATGAAAATTCATCAACATCTTAGTGTGAATATAATGCATTTCTGTATGATAATTTTCAGCAATATATTCATTTTATGCATTCATTTATATTTCATTTTCATCGGCATTTTTGTACACACTACCCCACGAGTATATGCATTTTTGTGTACACATTACTTGCATTGCAAAATTTTGAGAAGTGTGTTTTGTTTCGTGCATTGTTTCAGAAAAGCACAAATTAGGTAGGTTTGCCTTTAAATCCCTAACATAGTGGTGGGAAGGAGGAGGAGGGAAAGGGAAAGCGCCCTCCCCCACCAGTGTGATTTCCTTGCTGCCCCTCTGGGCCTCACCTATCCAATTGGGTTCCCCTGCTTTTAATGTAAGGCCACGAGAACCTCATAAACATGCTGCTGGATCAGGCCAAAGACCCACCAAGTCCAGCATCCTATTCTCACTGGCCAACAAATGTGTCAGTGGGAAGCCCACAAGCAGGACCTGAGCTGAGACATTTCCCTCTCATCCCACCTCACCTTAATGTAGAACATGAGCACATTTCTCCACCTGGCAGTGTATAAAATGTCCCTCAAGACTCCAGAACCCGGATTTGTTTTCCTTAAATTTTATTTTATTGTGAGCCTACTTAACATTAAACGAGTTTGCTCTATTCCTGACGCCAGTCGTAACAGGGGAGTCGTTTCCCCCCTAATTCCACTTCTGCACACGCCACCCAAGCCCACAGTAAAAACTGGAGCAAGCAATTTCCAAATCCCTGAGGCTTCCAGAGCACCGAGGAAGTTGCCCGTTCCCATGTGTGCTTCGAGGAGCATTGGCGCATGAAAAAGTCTCTTTGTGGAGCCCTTTCAGGACAATTAGGAACATAGGAAGCTGCCTTATACTGAAAAAGACGGATGATCCAGGCAGCTCAGAATTGTCAACACTGACTGACGGTAGCTGCCCAGAAATTCAGGAAGGGAGTCTCTCCCAGCCCCACCTGAAGATGCCAAGGATCAAATCTGAGACCTTCCGCATGCAAAGCAGGTGCTCTACTTCTTCCCTTAAAAGTAAAGCAATAGATTCTAGTTCTCAAGGTTCTGCACAAAATAGGAGCACAGGAAGCTGCTTTATACAGAGTCAGACCATTCATCCACCTAGCTCAAAATTGTCTACACTGACTGGCAGATGCTCTCTAAGGTTTCAGACAGCCGGGACATTCCCAGCCCTATGCAGAGATGCCAGGGATTGAACCTGGGACCTTCTGCATGCCAAGCAGATGTGCTACCACCAAGCTATGGCCATAGGAGCCAACTAGCGGGGGCCAAAGGCCCCCCCCCCCCAAATTTTCAAGCTCCCAAAATCTGCAGTGGCAGTGCACACAAGCCACACAATGTTCTTACCTTAATTGTGCAGCCTGCCTGGCATGCTTGCTGTGTGTGCAGACACCCTGCGGTGTGCGTGTGACACGTCAGCGTGTCGTGACGTGTGCACATGACACCAGCATGTCATGCGGCATGCTGACGTCACTCACCCACATCGTGCGGCGCCGGCCCCCTCAATTGTGGGGGCAAGGCAGTGCGCTTGACTACAGCCCTCCCTGCTCTGCTGTGGCAGAGTAAACGAACACAGCTCAGAGCAGATGGAGCTGAATCTCTCCCCCCAACACACACATATTTTATCCTCACAACAGCCCTGCAAGGTAGGCTAGGCAGAAAGGGTCTGCCCAATAGGCTTCATGACTGGCTGAGCGAGGCTTTGAATCCAGGCCTTTCTGGTTCAAGTCTGTCTATCACATCACACAGCGCCTTGCCCTTAGTCCCATAAAGGATTTCATTTCAATGCGTGAAGCTTGCAAGTGCAGTGGGTAATCGGACAACGGTCTTTGGGACGAGAGCAGGATATTCCCAGCATGTCCCATTTTCCATTTGTTAACGGCCAAAGACTACAAAGGCCTGCTTTTGACCCACTGGTGTGTGACGTTTCTGTACCTGCTGGCCTAGCAAACAGCTGGAACGAGATCTGTTGCACTGGGGGGGGGGCATCTTGGGACAGTGCAGAATCTCAGGCCTTTAATTCCCCCCTTCTAAGCCGCCTGTTGCTGGTGTGAGGAAATTTTGACCAGGGATGGGGGGGATGAGAGAGAGATGGAAAAGGCTCCATCTAATTCATGGCCTGCTGCTTCCCAGGAGAATAAAAACCCTGTTATCAAGGATATTGATGCGAAAATGAGTTATGGACATAAACAGCTGGGGTCTCTCAGCGACGTGCTGGGGAGAAGGAGCAGGTTGGTTGGCAGGGATAGAGAAAGCCATTTTTCGAGAGCAGGAGTGAGGGAAAGGGGTGGATGGGTTAAAGAGGCTACCTTTTAAAGGGGTTTTAGAGGGATTTTCTTTTCCAGGGAGGGAGCAAGGGGGCAATGGTTAGAGCGCAGAGGACTGGAATATTAAGTCCTCTTTGCCCTGCTTCTGGGAGAGAATTGAGTTGTGTTTAAAAGAAAGCGTTCAAGGGCTGGGACACAGAAGGTGGGGTACAAACTGGGAGTGGTGGGTGCAGAGTGGGGGAAGGCATAAAGTAGGCAGGAGGAATCTCTACATATTATATTATTGCTAGGGATGTTGAAAAATTCCAATGAAAACAGGAATGGAAATTGTCAATGATCCCTTATTTGTCCTGTATCTATAATGGAACACGGTCCAGTGAATACAACTGTCCGCAAATGATACGTAATTGGTTACGTCAGTGTTTTTCAACCTTTTTTGGGCAAAGGCACACTTGTTTCATGAAAAAAATCACGAGGCACACCACCATTAGAAAATGTTAAAAAGAAGTAATTTTTCAATTTTTCCCACGGCACACCAGGCAACATCTCGCGGCACACTAGTGTGCCGTGGAACAGTGGTTGAAAAACACTGGGTTACGTCATCCCCTCGTCCCATTTTCACTGTGTTTCCTTTGCATTGTAATGAATGGAATAAAATGACATCACAGCAACATAACATATGTAATGAATTCTGCAAATCAGGTCAGTTATGTAATTTTGCCACAGCAGGCAGAGTTATGAATATGGCAGAAGACTAATTGCAGCAGAAAGGAAACAGTGCAGCATGCAAGAAACATAATATAGTATCACCATCATAATTTATTATTTCTACCCAACCCACCTGGCTGGGTTTCCCCAGCCACTCTGGGCAGCTTTCAACAGAACATTAAAAACAGAATAAAACTTCAAACATTAAAAACTTCAGATGCATTCTAAAAGTCGGATAGTTGTTTATTTCCTTGACATCTGATGGGAGGGCGTTCCACAGGGCGGGCACCACTACCGAGAAGGCCCTCTGCCTGGTTCCCTGTAACCTCGCTTCTCGCAGTGAGGAAACCGCCAGAAGACCATCGGAGCTGGACCTCAGTGTCCGGGCTGAACGATGGGGGTGGAGGCGCTCCTTCAGGTATACTGGGCCGAGGCCGTTTAGGGCTTTAAAGGTCAGCACCAACACTTTGAATAGGATGGGACAGAAAACAGTGCCTCATTACACCCCTGATATTTACTCCATGTTTTCCCCAAGATACGTTCCACCCCAATCTCACCCCACATTTTATTCCTGCGACAACTCTTCAGGGTAGGTTAGGTGGAGAGGGTGCCATGGCTGTCCCAGAGTCAACCTAGCAGCCTTCATGGCTGACTGAGTAAGGCTTTGAGTCCAGGCATTCTTGGTGTGAGTCTATCTATCACATTACATGGTGCCCGGTCCTTGGCCCCGGAAAGGATTTCAGTTCAAGCTGACATCATTTTCTTTTATTGCGAGAAAAATAAATAAATAAATGGCTGAGCAGAGATCAAGCGCATGCTGATCAATAGCAATTTTGAGGACAAATAAAAGTGAGTTAAAGAAGTCTCCCTCTGCTCACCTCCCTCCCTCCTGCTTTGCTCAACAGGAGCTGGGCTAGCAGTAAGCAGGGATGGATGACAGAGGGGCAGGACCCCAGGGAGAGGCAGTGTGGGATAATGGTTAGAGGTGCAGATTCATGCCGTACAAAGAAAGTGTGGGCTTGGCAAAGAGGGTAGAGAGGCAGGGGTTGTGAAATATACCAGTGCCCCCCAGGTGGGAGTGGATTTGCCAGCTCTCGAAACAAACTTCACTCCTCTGCCTTTTAACAACAGCTCACTCTGCAGGAATGAGCAGGCGATCATGCTGACCTCAGTGCCTAAGAACATTTCGCTGGCTGGTTTCTGCAGGTCAAGCTGCTGCTAAAAGTATAGGAGCAATCCAGGCCTCCCTCCACCCCCACCCCTGGGAAGTTGGCACCCTAGCAGGGGGCAAAGACTCAGTAGAACCTAACAAATCAGGGGTGGAGCTTGGAGGAATACAGATCAGTCAGGCCAAAGCCTGACGTTCCAGGTGAGCAATGCTAGTTGCCTGGTTGAGCAACCTGTGGCGACTGCTTGTGCTTTGCTGGAAAAGAGAAAACGCCTTACCAAAAAAATAAGGTAAAGCACAGAGCAAATTTGCATAGCATTTGCATATGCTAATTTGCATACATTGGTGTAATTTTAGAAATGATTACTATGGTTGAAATAGAAATCTCACAATGGCGGGGGGAGACTGTACCAGGTGACTCATACACCTGTTCACTCCAGGCTCTTCCTGTGGGATGGGCAACTTCAAGGCTCCTTCTGCTCACTCTTCATGTACGGTAATTTTTTTTGAAAAAAATCTTTCAGTCAGACTTGGACTTTCATATACAGAGGATGCCTTCAAACAAAGGGCTGTCCTCTGTGAAGTAGGACACTTGGGCACCCTTGAAGGAGCAAGGAGGGACTCGGGGGGGCAGATTCAACTAATGGGGACCTTAGTGGGAGCCTGCACAAGGATTTCCAATAGCATAATGGGGCTTTCCTCCCTGCAAATTGGCTCAAGGAGGGGCTTTTGTGGGGGGGGGGGGGAAGAACCCACAGAACAGCCTACGGGGTTGGGGTTGGGGTTGGGGGGGAGATGGTTCCCTCAGGTAAGCAGAAATACTCGTGCTGATGGTGCAATCTCCTTAATGCTATGTTGCATTCCTCCCAGGATACGATACTGGTGTATGACAAGGGAGTACTGCAGAACAGCAAGGGAGGTGCTCTAATATGCTTGGATAGCAGAGTTAAACAACAGTAAAATAAGCTTCAGTGTTATAAAAGTTCAAAGTAAAAGATCCTAGAGCTGACCAGTTATTCCAGTGCTTCTGCAGCCATTGCACAGAACACAATAAGGCCAGGGAAGCCCGCCTCCTTAGTGACCCATGGGATACCATCCTGTCTATAATCTTCCACAAGTAAGGGACTAGAGCATGGGTAGGCAAACTAAGGCCCAGGGGCCAGATCTGGCCCAATCGCCTTCTAAATCCAGCCCGCAGATGGTCCAGGAATCAGCGTGTTTTTACATGAGTAGAATGCGTGCTTTTATTTAAAATGCATCTCTGGGTTATTTGTGGGGCATAGGAATTCGTTCAGTTTCCCCCAAAAAAATATAGTCTGGCCCCCGACAAAGTCTGAGGGACAGTAGACTGGCCCCCTGCTGAAAAAGTTTGCTGACCCCTGGACTAGAGACTTGATTTTTTAGTCCAGGCCTCTCTGTGGCTGTCATATAGGGGTGGGGACCAGTACGGCTAACAGCATGGGATGATGGGCTACTTATGTCCAATAAGAGGTTCACCACCTTTGGACGAGAACCCACAGTTCTGCCTCCGAATCTCATAAGGAGCGCAAAACGTTATCATCACTATAAAAAAGGCTTTTCAGTTTGCAGAGCATTTTAAAGTCTTGTTCAGTGCTCAGAGTATGGGGCAAAAGGTGTGTGTGAGGGTCCATAAAGAAATCTACACACCCCAATAACAGAACATACCGTATATACCCGAGTATAAGCCGACCCAAATATAAACCGAGGCACCTAATTTTCCTACAAAAACCTGGGAAAGCTTATTGACTCGAGTATAAGCCGGTTCACCTTTGCTGCTGTGTAGAAGGAGGAGGAGGAATGAGCAGCCCGAAAGCAACCCTTTGGGCTGCTCCTTCCTCTTCTTCCTTTGCCAAATTTGCATTTATGCGAGCAGTTCAGGAATGGAACAAGCTGCCTGGGGAGAGTAAAGAACTGCCGTTCTTGTACACTTCTTAAGGAATGGTTGACTGGGGAGAGCGGGTGGCGGCACGAGCGGAGAGAAAGGGCTTCTTTCTCGCCACCCCCACCACCCGCCTCACTCGAGTATAAGCCGAGGGCAGCTTTTTCAGCACAAAAAATGTGCTGAAAAACTAGGCTTATACTCAAGTATATATGGTACATCCCCATTTTAGCTCAAGCAAGTCTGCACGTCTCACCCATAACCTTCTGAAAACAGCAGCTACGTTTATTTTAATTTACAGAATGTATATACTGGTCAAATAACATTTTTTTGTTGGTTTACACACACGCGAAAAGGTCAATAAAATATAAACATATCATAAAGCATAAGCATAAAATCTAAAGTGGAATGGAGCCAGCAGCAGAATAAATCCGAGAATAGCAGCCGAGAATAGCAATAGTACCAAAGACTTTTAAAAAATATATATTTATAAAGGACTAAAGAAAGATGGAAGCGTCAAGATGGAATTGTTAGAACTTCAGAAGGGCCTGGTTGCAAGGGCAATCTAGTCCAGCATCCTGTTCTCACAGTAGCCAACCTGATGTCCCAATGGGAAGCCCACAAGCAGGACCTGAGTGCACAGGCTGGGTGGGAAAGGTCATCACCAGGCACTGATAAAGCCGCAATATAAGCAGGAATTCCAAAATTAGGGAATTCCAAAATTAGGGCACCACTACTGAAAAGTCCCTATCTCTGGTAACCACCAACTGAATGTCATTCAGTGTGTGTGTGTAGGTGGAGTACCTAGAGAGGAACTTCAGAAGGTCCGAGCAAGCATATATGAGAGGAAGCGATCCTTCCAGGAACCTGGCCCCAAGCCATTAAAACTTAAAACAAGCAGATACAAAAGGTAAGGAGGTTGGGCCCCCCCTGTTCCGCTCGCAACCCAAGTCCCCAGCAGTAGTTCAGAAGTGCTAGCAGTGCATCCCGTCTGTTTGGATGTGCAGGAGCTTGTTGTGGGCTACTCACTCACACAAGAACACTCAGAAGCACCTGGGTACCTCTTCAGAAAACTGGGCCATGGCCACGGTAATGGCACAGTCAAATGAGAATGAGAGATCCCTCAAGTCTCACTTCCAAGGTTCTCTAACAGCTAGTCCTTACTCTCTGCTAGGGCCACAAGCCCAAAAATATTGGGACAGTTGCAAAGTTGCAGGGGGCAGAGCTTAGGATAAACCAACTGAGGTGCAGCTTTGGAGGGTCAGGACAGAAACAGGGTGGAAGGGCCGTAGCCCACTGTTTTGCGTGCAGGAGGTGCCATATTCCATCTCTGGCTTCTCCAGGTAGAACTGAGAAAAACTCCTGCCTGAAACCCTGGACTTCAGGGGAGGGACAACATCTTCTCTATTTGGCCCTTGGGGCTCTCCCCAGCAACACCCTTCTGCCCAGGTCACACCCTTGTCCAGCCCTGTGTTGCATCATCCTTGACCTCATGTTCCCTTGAACACTCATAAACGCTTGCTTGCTTGGATGGATGGGTGGATGGGGGAGAGAGTGGGGTGTGTGAGTGTGCTAGAAACAAGACTGATGTTCTAAATTAATATCCACACTCCTTGCTCTGCCCATTTTTGCATCTGCCCACCCCTGTAAGGTAGCCCAGGGGGGAATGTGGCTGAAAAGGGTTTCCCGCCCCAGTTGTAGACAATACTGGGCTAGACAGATTTAGTATTGGGCAGTTCCTGGGTTCCCTCTGTGTTGCATGGAACCTTCTGAACAAGGGGCAGAGTTAGGATGGAATCCGGCAGGTCAGAGGTGGAACCAGAGGTGAACCTGGTGGGATTATAGCCTAGGGGAACACAGAGCTCTTTTTAGACCCCAGTTCCGGCTCCCTGAAAGAATGCAATGAAATGCAGGCCTGTCACGAGCCTTCTTCTGCTCCCTGCAGAGGCGACATTTAGGACTCCAACCAGCCCGCGGTGCAGATGTGTCTACGGCGCAGCCAGCTCTCCGAAGTCACCTTGACCCAGCTCAGCTTCCACGTTCTGCCGTGGGGGGTTCCAGCTTCCCTGATTAGCAGCAGCTGCCCCCGTTCTTCCTTTGCAGGGGGAAGGGAAGGGAGGGGCCCCCGCAGAGTCATTAACCGGAGCTGCTGCACAGTCAGCCGGGCGGGGAGGTCAGGCACGGAGGAAGGGCCTTCTGGCCTCTGCCATTTCCCGCTTGAACGGTGCTCCCCCCCCCCCCCCCCGCTGCAGTAATGTAGTTAAGGACACGCTTGGATTCTTAATAGAGGGGAGAGGATTGAAGGGAAATATTAATCAGGGAGCGCTGGGCTGCAGAGACCGAGCAACTGGGGAGAGGAGGCAAAGGAAACCAGAGGAGTGGGGAGCGTTTGTCATCATGGGAGGCTGCTGGATTTCCCTGACAGCGTGCAGCCTCCCTGATTGCCATGAGTAGGGGTGGGGGAGAAATTGGATTCAGCGTGCACGGAAAAGCCAACTTACCCAATTTACACTTTCTGAAACATAATGCAACCAAACCTCAGCCACCCTTCACAATTTTGCATGTCTCCGAACTTTGTAATGCAGTTCTCCAGCCAAGCAATGTGTACAGAAATGCATACACTGGGGTAAAACACAAATATAAATGCGTGTATTAGTGAAACTGTCGTAAAAAAATGTGTTATAATAAGGAAAATAGTTTCGCAAAAAAATGTGTATGTTAGGGGAAACTGCGTACAGAAAATATGTGTACTTTTTACC
The DNA here is from genome assembly GCF_009819535.1 of Lacerta agilis. Classification (NCBI taxonomy): domain Eukaryota; kingdom Metazoa; phylum Chordata; class Lepidosauria; order Squamata; family Lacertidae; genus Lacerta; species Lacerta agilis. The sequence continues at coordinate 28,540,683 of NC_046328.1, read as the reverse complement.
AAGATGCTAATGGATTTTCCCGTGGACTTAAAAATAAAATAAAGGAATTGTGAAGAACTTAACTTAAGGCTGGGAAAAGTAGAAACTGGAAGGAACCAAAATTTACATATTCACCCTTTCCTAATCATGAGACACCACTCCCCTCCTGCAAGCAAGAAGTCCAAATTCCCAGCTCCTAATAGATAGGCGTGCCTGGCGTGCTCTGGTCGAAGAGTTGGACACGACTGAATGACTGAACAACAACAACAAGCTTGAACTTGAATTACAGTGGGGGAGGGAAGGGGGTGCCTGAATGAAATTCACAAGGCCCATCCTATAACGTCTACCCAATTTTAGCCAAATCACACCTTCCGGTGTGGTCTCCAAAAACAGTATCTGGGGGATGGGCCTGCAAAAGGTGACTGGGGCTCTCCTGTTGCCTCCTCCAGTAATTTGAAAAGTAGCCTTTCCTTCCATTCATCCTGGAGATGGAAAAAGGCATCCTAGGTCTCTTCCAGACTGTCACAATTTTGGGGTGGGACCTAGACTACGTGCACCCTGTGCATTGGAAGCACATGGCTTCCCCCAAAGAATCATGAGAACTGTGGTTTTCCTTTTGTGGAGCTGTAATTCCTAGTACCCTTAATAAGCTACAGTTCCCAGGATGGTGTGTGTGTGCGCGTGCTTTAATGTATGAAGCATACGCAGCTTTGGTCACATATTGGTAAACTGAGGTATGTGCCAATTAAAGTTGACTTGGCACTCGTTTGCAACAAATCCACCCCCTGCCCAAAAAAGGAATTATCAAAATTATTTAGATAGCAGTGTGAATTAATTCAAAATGTGGCAAGTCAGCTGTTTTGTATCTTGGGATTCCCCCTCATCCTGCTCAGTGGGGCCCTGGGCATCTGCCCTCAAGTCCTGCCCTGATGGTGCTTCTACTTTTACTCCTCTGTAGCCCATTTATTGAAACAAGGTGAATGGCCCCACAAATGGAGAGGGGCTCATTGCTACTAAGGGACAAGAGATAGGGCTACACAGGGTCAACCATTTTTATTTTGCTCTTTATCCTGCTGATACATAGCTGCGTACATCTTTGTGTATATCATACACAGAGAGAGACAGGCACGCACACACACACACACACACACACACTTCATATGCTGGTAGGCACACAAATGCATCCAGACTTTCTTCTTTTGTGGGAGATCCTTTTCCAGGAACTGGCACAAAGCTTTGTACAAACATCGCAATACGCTCCCCCCCCATCATTTGCAACAAACAAATCTATTGCCAGTGATCTGCCAATCCCCACTGGGCTTATTCTCTTGCATGCATACCCCCTCCCTTATTACTACTACTACTACTACAACTATTATTATTATTCCAAATCAGATGAAGGCCTTTTTTAGAAGAGGAGAGAATGGGGGGGGGCATGCGCGAAGCAGGTAGCATGGAGGCATTGTCTGTAATAATTGCATTGTTAGGCCAAAGAGATTCCTTGTTCTGCTATCTAATTTCTGCGCCTTTATTAAACGTGATTGCCGGCTTGACAGCTGCGGGGAAATGAGCAGCGCAGTGGCGTGTCAGCGGGAGAGCCCGTCGCTTTACAAATTGTTGCGCGTGACAAGAAAACCTTATTGTAGGGAGGGTGGAGGGAGGGAGGGAGGAAGGAAGAGAGAGACCTCCATCCCCTCTGCAAAAGCAGCAGAAATGCAGCTACAGCGCAAGGTTTTGTGTTTCTCCTTTCCTCTTCCTTGGGGAAGGGCTGCAGCCCAATGATATCGCATCAGCTTTGCATGCAGAAGGTCCAAGGGTCAAAACACAATGGCAACTCCAGGTGGGAGTGGGAGAGACTCCCTGTCTGAAACCCTGGAGAGCTACCGTATTGGCCCGAATATAAGTCGCACCTTTAAAATTGGAGGGGGGGGGAGGAAAGAAAACCTGAATATAAGCCGCTCCATTCCCCGCTGCTCCTGGCTGCATACTGGGTGGGGGGTGGGGAGCTGCGCTGCATTGCTGGCGGCTGGGGCAGGTGCTGCTTTGCTGCACTCCTGGCGCTGTTTGCCCCACGCTCCTGGCTGCATACCGCAAGGTCGCAAATACAGTGGTGCCCCGCTAGACGAATGCCTCACTAGACGAAAAACTCGCTAGACGAAGGCTGCCCCGCTAGACGAAAAAGTCTATGGGGCTGCCTCGCAAGACGAAAAAATTTCGTCTTTTTTTCCGTTTTGCGGAGCGCGGCTGTCATTGCCGCTCCACAAGACGAAAAACCTGCTAGACGAAAATTTTCGCAGAACGAATTATTTTCGTCTAGCGGGGCACCACTGTATAAGCCATATTTTAACTTTTCACAGTCAGAATTTGTGAAAAAAGTGAGGCTTATTATTCAGGTCAATACGGTACTTCTGGTCAGTGTAGACCAGTGTCGGCCAAACTTGGCCCTCCAGCTGTTGTTGGACTACAACTCCCATAATCCCTAGCTAACAGGACCAGTGATCTTGGATGATGGGAATTGTAGTCCCAAAACAGCTGGAGGGCCAAGTTTGGCCAACACTGGTGTAGACAATACTGAGCAGTCCTTTACAGTGGTACCTCGGGTTAAGAACTTAATTCGTTCTGGAGGTCCGTTCTTAACCTGAAACTGTTCTTAACCTGAAGCACCACTTTAGCTAATGGGGCCTCCTGCTGCCGCTGCGCCGCCAGAGCACAATTTCTGTTCTTATCCTGAAGCAAAGTTCTTAACCTGAAGCGTTATTTCTGGGTTAGCAGAGTATGTAACCTGAAGCGTATGTAACCTGAGGTACCACTGTATTTACAACCATGAGGACTAGGACCTTCAATTTACTTTTAGAGAAGGGTTGTAGCTTAGTGGTAAAATCTCTCGTCGAGATTCAACCTCAATCCGTTGACTGCCATCTACCCTCCAACTGCCTCCATACGCTCACACAGGACGTTTGCTGCCTTCACTGGTTCCGATTTAAACGAGAGGAGATGAACTTGTTGCCAATTTATTTGTCTTTCTGCTGATCATGGGGAAAGACAAGGTCTAATGGAGTCCCTTCCAATAGCTGGGAAAGGTGTTCTGCAGCTCCTCTGTTCTGAAGCCTCTGAGACTTCTCCCAGTGGTGCAGTTAGGGAATTTTAGACTCTGGGTGTATTATTTCATCGCTTCTGTATTTGCTGCTGCACCCCCCCCCACCTATGCATTCTGCAGAGTGGGGCCTGGACTTGTACCTCAAAGCCCTGCCTTGACGGTACCATTGACTTCACCAGGCGTTATCACACATGTTTTGAAGCTGAATCTTGTCACCGATGAGGGCTAGAAGCTTGTTTTCAAAAGAAAGACTGCAGAGACTATTCTAAAATCAAATGGTGTACCAAGCGCAGCGCAGCCTTTCCCAAAAAGCTGTTCTGTGCAAGAGATATAAATATGCCAGCTCTCTCCCGGTTTTCTCATTTTGTATACTTTTTAATGCTATCTGTCTATTGATTAATCTGTTGGTTTGGCTATATATCTAGCTGCGCAGGGCATTTCTGTTGCTGCTCACCAAGAAACCTCAAATTCTGCCTTCAAAATGCATTATGCAAATGGTGCTAGCTTTGCATACAACTTCCCCTGCCTTGCACTGGGTGCTCCCGTCCTTCTCTATCCAACTATTTATTTATTTTTTTACGCGGGGTTGTTCATAAGTCTCTGCCGAGAAGGCTTCTCGATTTCAGCGCTCACAATAAGTGACGCAATCAATACATTGTTATGCAAATACCTTGGTTTTTGCATAACGACTTCCCGTTTGCATGCCTAATTTGAAACCCGATGCTTGATGATTGGCACGGCACTGAGTGGTTGCGGGAGCAGCAGAGTAGGAACAGAAGGTGCAGCAAATTTACTTATTCATGATGAGTATGAATCGGCACCTGCAAGAGGGCAAGAGGCGACTGCCCCGAGGAGCTGGCATCTGGGAAATTTAACCCAGGGGAGACAAAGGAGAGAGGAAGGGGAATTGAGAAGCCAGGGGTAAGAATGGAGAGGGAAAGGTGGGTTTTGGTGAGGGATTTGAACAAAGTAAGGCAAGGGCAAGGGAGGGACTTAGGGACTTATGGTGTGTGTGTGGCAGAGGGTGATGGTGAGCCTCTCGGCAGAGGCAGATTTAGGGTCATTCAAGTGTTGCACTGGGGACTGAGCTGAAGGGGTGCTGGCTCAAAGCCCAGTAAGCAAGGGTCTGGGCTTTGGGAAGGAGGCAGGAGGGCATTGACAGGGGTCCTAAAGTCCTCCCGCCTCCTTCCCAAAGCCTAATTAGTCCTTTCCCACCTTTGGGAAGGAGGAAGGAGGACTCTAGGACCAAGACAGAGCCTTGCGCCTCCTTCTAAAGCCAGGTGTCTTCTTAACAGCCTTTGGGAAGGCAGCAAGAGGTCTCTGTGTGTGTGCCAAATGTTGGTCTTGCACAGGGCGCAATACTACTACTAGTAGTAGTAGTAGTAGTAGTAGTAGTAATACAGCCTACCGTAGATAATGATGCCCTGAGGCTGAAAAAAAATCCCCACCCCGAAGCCATTTGTTCTGGGGCAGTTCCAGGTATAAGAGAACAAGTCCCCTAGCACAATTGTCACTGTTTTTCCAGGTTGATATGGTACTTATTTAGCCAATGATGCAGCTGTTTCTGGGGCAGCACAGTAGTTTATAGCAGTCCTTGCACCTGATGCTCAGTGAACGATAGGGTGGCCACCTATGCATCAGAAAAAAGAAGGACCAAAGATCTTATGTCCTTAGTGAGGTTTCCACAGGAGAACCTCCCAGTAGTTATGTTCCCTATTGGAATCACCACTGTCTTGCCTTTAATAGTGGTACCCCAAACCCACAGCCTTACCATGACTTGTGGTGGGGCTTCATCTGCCCCGGATGCCTGGGTTTCCCCGCCTTGCCACAGATCGAAGACCACCAGGCAGGTTGGATGGATTCCGGAGGGACGCAAGGAGTGATTGTCTCGCTTGGGTGGCTGTGCCAAGCACGAGCCTTCTAGGACAGGGTGTGTGTCTTTGTGTGTATATGTGTGTGTGTGATTGGAGACAGGGCAGGGAAGGAATCACAGCGTGAAGGAAGGGCACAGCGGCAGCAAAGTCAGGGCCCGCCGCATCAATTTGGGCTGACAGCTAGCAATTACACTGTGCGATAGCCAGATTACTGCAAATGCATTTATTACAGGGCTGAGGAGCAAGGGACTTATTTACTGGCAAATCCATACTCATTACAAGACTCACCCTACCCTGGCCACAAAACAGCTCAAGTGAAACAAACAATTATCGAAGGCCTTGTGGGACCACAACCATTTCTCGGGGCTTGGAGGGTGGGGCGGGGCAGGGCCACAAGGAGAGAGGCAGGACAGGAAGATGTCTGCCTCTCTTCTCGTCCTCCTTTCCTCGCTGCTTCTATCTATCTGTTACAGTCCTTACCACACTATATACCACGAGGGTATATAGTGTCCCCCAGTGTGGTGCCCTCCAGATTTATTTATTTTTACTACAACTCCCACTGGCCCTAGTCTGAACAGCCAGTCATCAGGGATGATGGTAGTTGTAGTCCAACAACATCAGTTCTAGCCAACCTATAGAGGGCACCTGGTTGGAAAAAACTGGGCTGGAGTGTGCCTCAGGAAATACATTGTTGTAGGTAATTGAAACGCTCTTCCCCAGGAACCCCAAAGCATATCCACCCACAGAGGAGTTTGCCCACTGCATCTCTGCACGAGTGCCTGTTTTAGCTGCATTGCCTTTCAATCCACCTCTATTGGGGGATGGTATTTCTGCCCTGTATTTGCCTCAGGGTGGGTGCTGGTGATTGAATCGTTCAGTGACTCAGGATAAGGCAGCTTCCTGTGTTCCTTTGTATTTACCAGCAAGGAAGCTCACCAAAGACTCATTGGCAAAAGAGTGGGCTCATCAGAGAGTACTGTCAAACCCGGAGCCAGCCTGGCCAGCAGGTTCAGGGAGTTTATCCATTCCCACCATTTGGCAAATGGGCACCATGGTGTGTGTGTTTAAAAAGCCCTCTTTGTGCCAGGACTCTGAAATGAAATGCTTCAACTCCTCTATGGATACCAATGACACTTTAAAACATGGGTAGGTAAACTACGGCCTGGGGGCTGGATCTGGCCCAGTCGCCTTCTAAACCCAGCCCATGGACGGTCCAGGAATCAGCATGTTTTTACATGAGTAGAATGTGTCCTTTTATTTAAAATGCATCTCTGGGTTATTTGTGGGGCATAGGAATTAGTTCATTTATTTATTTTTCAGAATATAGTCTGCCCTCCCCCCCACAAGGTCTGAGGGACAGTGGACCGGCCCCCTGCTGAAAAAGTTTGCTGACCCCTGCTTTAAAACAATGTGAGAAACCTATTAGATTGCCTATGCCTGCTGTCAGAAGATAAGGCTATTAATGGTAGGAATGAGGGAGCAATTTGATTCAGTTAGCAATTAAAGCTGAATCTGTAGCATTCACATTTTACGAAAGAATATGACAAGTGAAACAAAGCAATCCTTTAAAATTCGCACTCCAATGTAATTCTCCAACCAGTGTTTACAAAAATGCATATATTAAGGGAAAGTGCAGACAAACATGAACATATTCAGTGAAAATTGCATACAAAATGCATTACAGTAGGATAAATTGCATGCAAAATTGTGTACGTTTTCAAAACCAAATTAAAAAAAGGGCTTATTAGGAGAAAGTGGCACGAAAATGCTAAAGAATTTTCCTGAGGATTAAAATAAATAAATAATAACAATAGCAAATTGCTGTGGGAATGTGGAAAACTGAAACTTAAATTGGAATAACAAAAAAATGGGAAAACTGACATGGACATATCCTCCCATCCCTGATCAAGGGCTGCTAGTTAGGGAATGTGCCTCTGAATACCAGTCACTGGGGCTCACAAGCAGACAAGTGATATAACACTCAGTTCCTGCTTGAATATGAAAGTGTTGTGTGACCTCAAGGCCAGTATGGCTTAGTGGTTATGGTGTCAGGCTAGAGCCTGGGAGACCAGAGTTCAAATCCCCACTCAGCCATGAAGCTCCCTGGCAGGGGACAATGACCCTTAAGGCCAGTCACTGTCTCTTAGCCTAATTCACCTCACAGTGTTGCTGTAAGGATAAAATGGGGAGGGAAAGAACCACGTGTACCAGCTTGAGCTCCTTGAGGGAGAAAGGTTGGGTCTTAACGTGATAATAAATGAAATAAAATTTCAAAACCAGCAAGGTATCTGAGTGCCCGGTCCGGGTCTTCCACTGGCCCCTGCGGCCTTCCTGCCCTCACAGCCACTGTGGCCCAGCATCTCCGATGGCCTAATTGCCCACGATCAATACTGCCTCATCGAGGGGAAGCTGTCAGTTTAATTGAAATGTGGCCGCAGGCTTGCCAAGCGCTCTTATTGCATTTGCCTGCCTGCCTGCCTGCTGGGGGCCAGCCCTGGCACAGGGCTCCACAGCGCTCATCTTAAATATTCATTCACTTGACAGAACACTAATTAAACAAAGTAAGGTGCATTATTACTTGATTAAATTTTTTATTGGCAGTTTAATTGGTCTGTTAGTCGCCCCGCAGGGAGCCGTGAGGAAGCGACCCCCCTCTACCCTTCTCCACCCCCACCCCACACACATTTAATGGATTGGTCGCCATGAAATGTCCTTTGTGACTCCATGCACCTTCTCACATGGAGGATTCCATGGTGGGACAGAGAGGGGTGAGGGTGGAGGACCACGGTTGTCTCTGTGCTCCCAGCCCGCTCCTTGGCTTTTCTGCCATAGACAGAGTGTGGTATTGCTGCAAGTGTGCCTTTTCAATTCCTTCTCTAGATTCCCATGCCCTTTGATTATAATCCGCAGCTCTGCACCCTTCCTGACATGTGTTTGGTATGCAAGCTCCTCTGGTGATGACCTGTGCTTTGGACCGGCAGCCAGCTATTACACACCTGGCTATGGCACCCTCCTGCTTCCTGCCTTTGAAACCAAACGGGCAGAGATGTTAAGCACAGCAAAAGGAAGCTCTCTGTTTACAGTGTAAATTTTACACAAGGCACCCTTAACAATGCCACAGATTTTTTGTTTTGTTTTTTCACTTGCCTGCACATTTATAGAAAGTTGCAGTTGTCTCCTTGAAAACAAGGCTGCTAGCTCAGAATTTTAGGGAACCCACTTACTGCACCATGCTGTCCCAGGGCTGGCTTTCTGTAAACAAGGCTCACCCTGATGAATAAGCCCCATTGTGGTTTCAAAGCCATAAAAAACAAAGATGTACAACCAGGGCCAAAGCTAGGGGGTGGTGAGGTGGGCCCCTGCCGGGGCGCAGGTGAGAGGACCCCTCGCAAAATCGACTGCTGAGACCTTCTCCTGGATGCCCTGTACAGCCAGCGCTCCCTGCCCACAACCCAGGCAGGGTGGGGAAGAGGGTGCGCTGGACGGCAGCTGCTCCCGGCTGCCCCCCTCACTCCTTGGCCCTCCTGGCAGCCTGGTGGGGGAGCCTGCGCACACCCCAGCATCCCATCCCATTTGGCAGTGAGGCTCTGCCTCTCCTGGACCTCGCTTGGGGTTGGGGCCAGGAAGGTCCACCAGCCTTGGCCCCTGACGCTGCCCAGCCCACCTCACTGCCTCTCCGGGCGCCGGGGGAGAATCGCCAACTTCAAAGCCTGCCTACTCCAGAGCCACTTCTCTCTCTCTCTCTCGCCTCTCGGACACCCTCCTTCAAGGATGCCAACTTGAATAAAATATATGGGCAGGGGCAGGTAAGCACCGCCCTGTATAATTGAGATGGAGCACATACACACTGTTTGAATGGCAATGCCCAATAACTGGGGGGGGGGGGGCTCCACAAATATTTTAGGTGGGCCAAGGAGTTGGCTCCTGTGCCCTCCTCCCTGTTAAAATGGGGTGCTCCCCACTTTATGCGATTTCATTTATGTATGCAGGGGCCCAGAACGTAACCTGTGCGTAAGTGGGGAGACATCTATATACTGTCATCTAGGTCAGCCTTCCCCATCTCGGTGTCCTCTCTTTGTTTTGGCTTTCTTCAATCAGAATTCATTACAAAAAGGATTCATTGCAAGGTGAAGTGTGTAAGGAATTGAATGGGGGAGGGTTGGAGGAGAGGCAGAAAGAAGAGATAGGGGGTGCAATCTGGACAGTTCTGCCAGGGGCGCAAGATCACCTAGCTACAGCTCTGGGTACAACCTATCCCAATGCAGTCCTTATGCTGCTTCTGGTCTAAAATTGGTTTCTAACTAATTTCCAGTGCAAGGCATTGCGAAACAAGATAGAGATTCCAAGGGATGTGGACTCTGGTTGCCTCCAGGCGGTCCGTATTCCGTGGGAGGGATTAAAGCGTAATTCAGGTTTGTGCAATTAAAGTGGATTAAAGTGTTCTGTTGTCCCAGAGCAACAGTTCTATGGTATAAAAAAAGAACATTTCACAATTTGGAAAGTGGTGCAGAAATACACTGAAAAGTGTGGGATGATTGTCATATAACCTTACCACAAGCAAACTGGTGAATGCACAGTAAAGACCAGCTATAATCTTATGTTTGCATAAGCTTTCTTTAAGCAATGAGGATGAATACTCAACAAATAGGATTTCTGGAGAAGCCCTCTGTGTCTATAGGGAATCATTTACAGTATTATTATTATTATTATTATTATTATTATTATTATTATTATTATTATTATTTTAATGAGCTTTCATATAGGATATATTTCAGGCCAGTGGAGCTGGTCCATTAGGCCAAAGGGGCAGTCCCCCACCAACCTTTGTCTGTCTTCAACCACCTGCCTACCTTCTTAATTATAACCAGTCCAGGGGGTTTCCCTGCCTGTCCGTTTTCTCTTCCTGCAGCTCCATGTTGTCCCTTGCGGAACTCAGCAGGGAGCAGGAGGATCGGGGCAAAACTAGAATTAGTTGGCTCCACCTACTGTTGGGCTCCCTGCTTTCCATCCCACCAGTTCCAATGGGCACCAGCAGCCACTGTTTTTAGCTCCCACTCTTTTTTTAAAACCCATATGGGTCAACAAAGCAGCTCACCCCAAAAGCAACAATGATAACATGAAATAATGCAAGCCAAGGGAGGGTCTCTAGCTTGGTGGCAGGGCACCTGTTTTGGTCATTCGTTCAGTCCTCAGTGTCTCCAGTTTAAAAACAGTGTCAGGTAACAGTGAATGGGGAAGACCCTTCTGTGCCCCAGACCCTGGCAAGCCACTGCTGGAAAAAAGCAGACAGAGCAGAGCTTGATGGGCAAAATAATCTGACTTGGTATAAGGCAGCTTACTATCTATCCTCCCTGTGTACTAAATACATCACTAACCAAAGCCACAGCAACTAAATAGAAAAAAGATGCTCCATAGAACTTCAATGAGCTCTGAAATAAAACTTTTGTCACTCGGTGCCCAAAGAAAGCCGATAGACTCTGTGTGATGGGAATTGTAGTTCAACCAAATACATAGGGACTTAAGGTTGAAGAGCGCTGCTACAGACAGCCAACAGGTTGGCTGCATGCCAGCTGCTGCATGATTGCACACAGGGTGACTACAGAATCCAACAAAAACAGGGAATGATGGAGCCCCTGTAAGCTCAGCAGAACATAAATAGATCCCTGCTTGGTCAGACCAAAGGTCTATCTAGTCCAGAATTCTGCTTCCCACCATGGCTAGTTAGATGTCTCCAGGAAGACCACAAGTAGGGACTGTTGGCAACAGTCTGTCCCCACTCTGTTGTGTCCCAGTGGTTGGCATTCAGCAATAGGCTGCCTCTGAACATAGGGTTTCTATTCCCACTTACCCAGGAGTGCTACCAAATCAGACTCCAGCAACCCACAGTATCCCATTTCCCCGCAGTAGCCAACCAGATGCCTCTGAGAGGCCCGCAAGCCATTCATGAGAGCAACGGCTCTTCCCTGTGCCAGCAGTTGGTCTTTACTGGAGGTTCCATTCAAATTTCACAACTAATAGTGGTTGATAGACCTCTTCCTCTTTCATGAATTTGCTTAATCTCCATTTTAAAGCCATCCAAATCAGTGACCATAACTACATTTTGTGGCAGCAAATTCCATCTATTAATAAGGCACTTTGTGAGGCTTTCATCTGTTCTGAATGTACTGTCAGTCACTTTCATTAGGTGGTTCCCGAGTTCCAGTGTTATGAGAGCAGAAGAAAAGAAGTTCTCTCTCCCAGCTTTCTCTGCACTGTATATAAATTTATTAAGGTTCTTATCGTGTTTCCAGCATCTAAACTAAAGGTGTGGAGGTATAATACAGGGACTCAGGAATTCTTTCCTCATCACTGATGTGAGAGAGTTACAAAATGGTGTGTGTGTGTGTGTTTGTGTGTGTGTGTGTAGAGGCTCCTAAGGCTCCTCCAGACTAGGGATGTACGAAGTCATTGTTTTCCATTATGCCCCTTATTCATTGCATGCAGTGTAGCTTCTGTTCTGCTGCAGTTCGTCATCCACCAAGTTCTTTGTCTCACATCTGCTGTGGCAAAATTATGTAACTTACATAATTACTTATGTAACACATGTAAGTTATGTTGCCATTATATTATCCCACTGCAATAATTTCAATGCAAAAGAAATGCAGTGCAAATTTTGCGTGTATGTGTGTTATCAATCACATATCGTTTAAACAACAACAACAACAACAACAACAACGAATATCAATTGTGTCCCTTGGATTGATTTCTGTTCCAGACATGGGACGAATAAACGAACACCGGCAATTTCCTCTCCCGTTTCTGTTTTCGTCTGAATACTCTGACATCCAGACAACCTGTTTATTGAGCCTTCATCCTCATTTGCTTGCACAAGGTTTATGCAGCGGTTACACTATGTCTGATTTTTATTGAGCATTTGTTCTGATTTGTTTGTCAGGAGGTTATATGACAATGAGCATTCATCCTGATTTGCCTCCGCAGTGTCTATACGTCAAACCGTTAATCATTCGTTCACCCCACACTTTTCAATGCATTTCCCTGTCAACCCATAAAAACCCCTTTTTAAAAAGTGGCTTTCTTGTACCAGGCCCTTTAATCTACTTTCAGTGGGCAAACCTAAAATTCCAGCATGCACTCATATCCCTGTCACAAAATACTGTCAGCCCAGAGGCAACCTTGGCTTTTGTTTGGGCTGATAGTTCTGGGAATGTTCCTGGCACTGGTAAGTGCTGAAACCAGCTCAATGCGCCCCTGTTCACTCCCCACCAGTAATTAAGCATATCAAGGTCCAGCTGCAGGGGAAGAGAGGTGCAAGGATAAGCGGATTACACTGCTAAATCCTTCCCTCTATCAGATAAAGAGAGAGAGAGAGAGAGAGAGAGAGAGAAGGGGGGGACCTTTTGTCTCAATAACAGGAGGACCAGGAATGAGCAAGGGGCTACAGGGGGTGGGTTTTTCAAGTGGAAAGGGCAGGAGGAGCCTTGAACGGGATTTGATGCTTATAGGGTGCCAGAATTTGACCAGCACAGAATCTCCAGCCTGGTGTAACTTTGATCCACGCACCCACACTGCCTTATCACTAGATAGACAAGGGCAAATCTGTCAATTTTGGTTTCTCTCAGTTTCCCATTTCTCCACTCTTAAATTCAGTTCTCCACACTTCCAGATCAGTTTGTGGTTTTAATTTATTCGTTATGTCCTCATGAAAATTCAACGGCATTTGGGTGTGAATTCCTCCTAATTTACACACTTTTTCATGCAATTTTGCCCAATATGTACATTTTTACAAAGCAATGTAAAGAGTGCATCCCCTCCCATGCAAGTCAAGAGGGAATGCCTCTGCTAATATGGCCCCTCCTGTGACAGATGCACACATCATCTACAAACAAAAATATCTGGGTTTCCTCCCCTTCAGTAACACTGTTATTTCTCATGCAAGCTTAGTGAATTGATTGAGATTTTTCTTAAATCAAGTGACAGCCCTAGCGAATGATGCATCCTGGAAAGAAGTATGCCACACCAGCCTCGCTAAGTCTTCTAACACCCGCCCCCTGAACCTTTTGCTTCTTCCTAACCAGTCCCTTCCTCCGTCCACTGCCGTCACTTGCCACATCCACCTGTGCTGCTTGTGGGCTACCTGTGCCGCAGCCACCATGTTTCCTTCTAGTAGTTTACATGACCACACAGCCACAGCCTCATAAGTAGGCGTGGTGCACCAGGCCTGGCACACAGTGTGGAACTGTTGCCAGAGATGGCAGGGCAGAGAGTGGGTTGGTCAGCCTTGTAGCTGAATTGTGTGCAGTGGCTCTGGCAGATTCTATCTGCTATGCAGAAGGAATAACCAGCACATCCATGTTCCACCCTCTAAACTCTTCCTCCAGAAACAGAACCCATGCATCTGGTTCCATGGAATCAGATGACAGAGGTCTATGGTGGTGTGGCAAAAACTGACCTGTTACTGGCCACCCTGTCGACTCTTGTCCTCCCTGCTTCCTATCATTTTCTGTCCTGGGCCACATGGCTAGCACAAGTGTAGCCAAAAGGATGTACTCCAAATGTTGTTGCGCTCCAACTCCCAGCGTTTCTCTGCTGGCTGGGACTGGTGAGAATTGTAGCACAACAGCATTTTGAAGGCACCATGTTGACGCTGTGGGCTAGCGTTTGCACAGACACCCCTCCAACCTTTCCCTTTGCTGCATCGTCGTCTCCCTGCTTTACTTGCAACAACTCGGGCAGAGCTCAAGCATTTAATTTATACGCTCCTCCCACCTCACCACCCACTCCCAAGCCCTGATGGAGGCCACAGTGAAATTTACAGAGCACATAATTAACACCAGGTCCCTGGCAGTGCAAGGTCACCAGTTAGGTCAGGCCTTGCATGTGGTGGATCAGAATCTGAATGGCAAGGGCAGAACACCAAGGAAGGCAGCTGGTCAGCTGGGTGGGGAGTTGGGTTTGTACTAGGGAGGATCAGAGGAGAGCAAGGCTCCAGTTTGAAATACAGCCCCACTCATCTCTCTCTTCCTTGCCTTCTCTTCTCTCCCAGGATTGTGGCCACATTGTTTTTGAAGGCATGCTTTTACCTACTCGAGCAACCTTCCCCAATCTGATGTGTTGGGCCACATGTCTCAGCCACGGTGGCTGTGCTGGCTGGGATGAATGGGAGTTTTAGTCCTAAATATCTGGAAGACACTAAGCAGGGCTTTAACAGATGGCAGTAGGTCTGCCGATTGTTTGGTTTTCCCCTCTGCAGTCTCTGAAGAGCAGCTGCTGGGCATCGCAAGCAGAGAGCGTTTCTGTTGTGCTCAGGTCCTGGTTGTGGGCTCCTTATGTGACAACAGTCTGCTGGACTAAATGGGATCCTGGCTTGATCCAGCCAGGCTCATCTTTCATTCTTAGTAAGAGTGGAGAAAGTGGATGCAGAGAAGTTTTTATCCCTCTCTGACAGTACTAGAACTACGGAGCATTTGATGAAGATGAACGTTGGAAGATTCCAGACAAAGTCCTTCTTCACACAGTGTGTAGTTAAACTATGGAATTAGCTCCCACAGGGGTGGCTGCCATCTTGGATTAGACAAATTCACGGAGAAGAAGGTTACTAGCTGCAATGGCTTTGTTCTCCCTACACCAGAACATTCCAAACTTTTCCTGTTGGTGACACACTTTTTAGACATCCATCATTTCGCGACGCAGTCATTCAGTTTTACTAGTAAACCGGAGGTTTAACTAACCCCTTTTGAGCCTCCGGAGGAGCGCGGGGAACGTTCACGCGACACACGTACACACTGCAGCCGACACACGAATGTGTTGCAACACACAGTTTGGAGAGCTCTGTCCTACACTGTTAGAAGCAGTATGCCCCAAATGCCAGTTGCTGGGAATCGCAAGTGGGGAGTGTTGCCGCTGTTGTGCTCAGCTCCTGCTTGCAGGCTTGCCACGGTTCTCAGCATGACCACTGCGAAAACAGGATGCTCAACTAGATGCGCCTTTAGAATCCGTTATGTGGAAGGTGGGAGTAGAGAAACCCGAAGAGCTGAATCTGAAGCATCTCTCTCCCAACACACTGCAGGCGAGTTCCCACAACACGGCAGCCTGATGGTGTTGACTGAATTTGCACCTCCTCGCACAGAAGCACTGGCTCACGCTCTTGGTGAGCTGTTAAATGTGTTTTCACGCAAGAGACTTAATGCGCGTTTGAGCCTCTGGCGTGGTATTTGTTCAAGCGGGAGAGAATGTGGAAGAGGCAGTGGGCTTCACAGTTGGGTTACAGAAAGCAGCAGCAAAGCATTTGAGAGTCAGACTTAGGCCCTGCAGAATCCGTGGAGGGTTTGTGTGCACGCGCACGTGTGTGTCCACACACAAATACAAACACAAATGGATCCTCTCTTGATCTCAGGATCTGAGAGCATAGCTCTTCCCGCTGATTGTGAGGCAGACAACAAGGTGTGTGTATTTCTTTTGCAGATAGATTGAAGGCGGCACAGCAAAGGAATCATAGTGTGTTGCACCCTCATTTATTTTCTATCCTCTGAATTGTTGTCTGCCATTGGACAGGGATTTTTTTCTTCTAAGTTTCTGAAGCACCACACGCACATACAAATATGCACACGGGCCCATAAGGCCTGTGAATGAGAACAACAGCAACATAATGCACACTAAACCTATCCGGAATGTTTCTTCCATGTTTTTTACTAACTATTCTTCAACAATTAATGAGAAAATAATTTGCATTCAGAAATTTTTAAAGGGGAAGAGAAATTCCAGTGAAATTCTTATGGGCAGGGTGTAGGTTTTCCCAAAGTACCTTATTTTTGGGTTGACCAAGGGGTCTTGTGGATGTCCTCTCTTTCAACCCACAAGTCATTTCTCCAGTAGCCTTCCGAAATGGCTGCACCTTTTTCAAAACCTATTGTATACTTGGCTAGGCTTTTCTGTAAGTGTGGAAAGTCAGGGAGGGTGCCTTCTATATGCCTAACAGCTGTTTCTTTCTTTCTATGGGCATACTATTATTTTAAAGTAAAAGGGAGAACTTCCCTATAAAACAAAATCAGTGAGCCCACCCATTTTGGGGTTGTATACAATGTGAGCCATACTCAGAGTGGCCCCATTGAATTTTATCAGTGTGATTAGGTTCCCATCTGCGCTCTCTATACCACTCTAAACGTTCACGGCTTCCCCCAAAGAATCCTGGGAGGGGCTGAGAGTTGTTTGAGGACCACTATTCTTCCAGAATAATTATTAGAGTGGTTTAACAACCGACAGTCCCTCATCCCAGGGAACTCTGGGAATTCTAGCGCTGGGAGAGGAATAACAGCAGAAAACTGTTTCTTGTTTTTCTTAAGTCTTTTATTTTTAATTGCTGCTGCAAGTGGCAACAACAGCAACTGTCTCAGCAGCCTGGCCAATATTTTGCATCCCGCACAATGCCCCAGATTTAGCATCTTTAAGGGGAACTGCGTGTGTTTATGTGAAGGGGACTCACAGCCACACACCCCACACACAATGGTGAAGAGTATTTGGAGAAAATTCAGCAAATTGGGTTTATTTTTCTGGGGTGGGGAGTTGAGAAAAGAAAATTCCCAGATCTCTCTCTCCCCCCCCCCTCGAAAAACAACAACAATGAAATATTTTCACTCAAGTCTAGTCTTAACTGTGCGATTTTCAAGCTTCTTAGGGGTGGAACCTCACTCTGTTTCGACATTTCTTGTTGTTGTTTAAATTCTCACAGGTATACACATGCCACATATGTGCACAGAGATAAATTGATCAGCAAGTGGAAAACTAGATGGAGACTGATCACTGGCATGTGGGATCACTTCTGAAGTCTGCCATTGACCTTCCCAGTGGCACTTGACCCTCAGTGACCCTTCCTCTCTGTAGGCCTCTGTATATTTGTATATATTCTGCATCCCTTTCTTTGTGTCTTTGAATTCCCTCGCTATGCACACCCCCTGCCCCAGGGTAGGATCCCACCATAATGCACTAAAACAGTACCCTTTTGTAAACCATTGAGATGCCTTTCCCAAGGCACAGCTCTTATATATGTAAATGTGAGAGGGCTGAAGAGAGCTGGATGCTATCCTCCTCCTCCTCCTCCTCCTCCTCCTCCTCCTCCTCCTCCTCTATTTATATGCCACTTTCAGTGTACATTGCACTGAACAAAGTAACATAAGCAAAAAAGAGCAAGCCAAAGAATTTAAGAACCTGGGCCGTCTTAAAGGGATCGGCCGCCCTGGCGCGACGATCCCTCGGCACCCCTGGCGGGCTGCCTCTCCGCCCACCACCCTCCCGCGCTGGCCGCCCCTCGGGAGGGGGGTGGGCGAGCGAGGGATGAGGGGCGTGGCGCTGGAGCGGCGCGGGGCTTTGCGCACCCTTCCCAGCGCTCCAGCTGGGGCTCCGGAGGGCGGACGGCTTGCAGCTCGCCCGCCAGTGTGCGAGCACCCACCCACCTGCCCATGGGGGCGGGGGTGGGTTGGGGAGGGGGCGCCCGGTATGCCGGTGGGCTCACGTCGGCGCCCCTATGACGAGACGGCCCTGTTAAGAACATAAGAGCATGACTGCTGGATCAGGCCAAAGACCCATCCAGCGTACTGTTCTCATAGTGGCCAACCAGAAACCTCAGTGGGGATCCTGCAAACAGGACCTGAGCGGTCCCAACCCATGGAGTGCTCCAAATAGGAGTATTTATTTACATGCAGCATTATCCAGGTGATATCAAGTTTGCAATCTAATTTATTTATTTTTTTGAGAAATGCAGAACGGAGGAAGATTGCAGAGTACAAAGGGTTGGCAAGGGGAGAGAATGTTAAGAAGGCAGTCGAAATAAATAAAAATATTAATTAATTGTCCAGTAGCACCTTAGAGACCAACTAAGTTTGTTCTGGTTTTAAGCTTTCATGTGCATGCACACTTCTTCAGATACACTGAAACAAAAGTGTCAGTTTTAAAATTTATTTGGACTGCATCAGACCAACACGGCTACCTACCTGAGTTTAGAAGGCAGTTACAGTTGAAACACTTCTAGATCTGCATATTTAAGAATACAGGGGGCTACCTGTGCCCGGTACATTTGCTGCTGTGACCTTTGTAGAATTTTGAACACTCAGGAATTTGAAGCGTGAAGTGGAGAAACATAAACTCTTCCTTCTGTGCAACTCTTAAAGGTAAAGGGACCCCTGACAGTTAGGTCCAGTTGTGGACGACTCTGGGGTTGCGGTGCTCATTTCGCTTTACTGGCCGAGGGAACCGGCGTACAGCTTCCGGGTCATGTGGCCAGCATAACTTAGCCGCTTCTGGCGAACCAGAGCAGCGCACAGAAACGCCGTTTACCTTCCTGCCGGAGCTGTACCTATTTATCTACTTGCACTTCGTGCTTTTGAACTGCTAGGTTGGCAGGAGTTGGGACCGAGCTCTTTCATAGCAATAAAATGGTTGCCCTATCTCTCTTGGTCTTACATTGTCCCCCCTAGAACTACTTCCCTTTGTATAGTACTGCACGGAATACTTTGGTTCCCATTTGGTGTTGTCAATGCTATGCGAGTGATATGAAAGGTCCCCAAATCAGGCTGGGGTAGGCTGAACTGAAAGGGAAGATCTTTCTGTCTTCAGTGCCTGGACGGCTTCCATATCTCTAAAGGTCCTCTCGGAGAGGACCTTTTGAGATATGGAAGCCGTCCACAGGCAGGGTGGTCTTTTACTGTTAGAACAGTGATGGCGCAACATTTTAAACGTACTTTTAAGGGGGCTGTAATGGAAAGTTTGGTTTCCCTCTGATGCTTGTCTGGTTTGATTTTGCTCCAGTGGGTGTGGCTCTTATTTGTTCTACAAATCCTGGTAGTCATGCTACCTGTCCTGTATAATATAGTTTTGTCCCATATTTCAGGTCTTCTCTCTCTCTCTCTCTCTCTCTCTCTCTCTCTCTCTCTCCCTCTCCCTCTCCCTCTCTCTCTCTGCCAAGTTAGGGATCCTCTCCAAACACATGTGCTTGAGAGGGTATGTGAATGGGCATGTATTTAAGCTCTGGGTAGCCAAAAACAGACAGATTTCCAAATTCGTGTGTGTGTGTGTGTGTGTGTGTGTGTGTGTGCATGTGTGACAAATTCCAGAGGGGGTATCCTGATAGGCTGCAATAGATTGAAATGGGTTACTTTGAAGTCACTTCAGCACCAGATTGGGGGGGAAATGGCCCCCTTACCCCCGACCTGTATTTTGCCACAACAAAGGTGATGTCTATGTTCTACCTCCACTTGTTGAGTCATGATGCCTCTGAACACCAGCTACTGGAGATTGCAGGCAGGGGGAGTTGCTGTTGGGCTCAGATCTTGCTTGTGGGCTTCCTGCATACATCGGGTGGGCCACAGTGAGAACAGGATGCTGGGCGAGATGAGCCCGCCGGGTGCTGTCCAGCAGGACTCTTCTCATGTTCTGTGGGTGTTCCAGCAGGAGTGCAGAGAACTCTCTGCGAGCTGCTCTGCTGTGCTGCAAGATATCTGTGCATCTGTGGGTGGTTTCTAGTGAACGGAAAGGCCATTTATGAACCCACTTATCTTTGTTGGCTGCAAACCTGAAAGTGGAGCCCATCGGGGCACAGAATCACTAAGGGAGGGCTCTGCCCTCGGAACCCACAGGCGAAGAAGAGGAAATACTATAGATGGGATGAAGCTGAGTGTTTAATTATTTAAATATTTATTAAACCACACTTCCACATCAAGTATAATAAGGAAGGATACCGGCTTGAAAACCACCGAGCGACTATCAAAACATTACATGCATCAAACAATTGGCAAATAATCTCAGGCTCGGAACGCCTGTCTGAATAATGCGGTTTTTAGAAGATGTCTGAAATGTAGGAATTAGATTCTAGTTCCCATAAGTATCCCCTGCCTGTCTTGTATGTTTAATCTAACAAGTGCAAGTATGCCTAGGAAAAGTTATCTGTTATTTAAACTTTAAAAGAAGAGTGTCTTGCGTAATTTTTATAGGAGGGGAAAGGGAACTAATTATAGGGTTAAGCAGCCCAGTCTCTTCCTTTTGCTTAGCTTTGTAAATAGGAACTGGAATCTTAATTCCCACATTTAAGACGATGTCTAAAAGCGCGCCGCAGCGGCTCCACTATTGGCCAGGAGTTCCACAGGGCAGGGCCTGCCGCAGCAAAGGCTCAAGCCCTGGTAGAGTGGCCAGCCAAACCTCACAGGGATGGCTGGCCTGTGATGGCCCCAGCAATTAAGGAAGAGCAGAGAGAATCAGGCAACCCTTAAGGTACTCTAGGTACCCTTAAGGTTAATGTCCTTGCGACTTTGGGCGTTAATACAATAAACCTGAACCTGAAGTTATGGAATTTGCTTCCCGGTGAGGACGCTCTCCATCATGCCTGCATTTTCTCTTGAAGTTAAGCAGAGATGTGATGGTCAGCTTTGGGGGTTGCTGAAATCACAGGTTTAATGCACGAGCAGGGAGGGGTTTGGTCTAGATGACTCTTGGAGCACCTCACAGCTTTGGTTTTGCTGTGCATTATATATTCAGAAAATTGGACAGTTTTTATGCTCAAGTGAGTATTTCAGGATATTTCGTTGACAGCAATAAAAAGGGGGGGTGTATCCTGCCCTTATTTTCTGGTACATGTCCCTGGGAGCTCACCAAAGGTTGATAGGAAAATCATTTATTTTGTCCACATTTTTGCCTTTCATGGATGGCACTATTAAATGTTTGAGTGTGAAACTGCTTGTATTGTCATCCTTCTGGGTTTGGCCCCCACCTTAAACTCTATAGAAATTAAATCCCTAAGTGGGGTACATCTTGTATTTGGCACATACATGTATTTAAATGTTGGCAAATGACCACTAAAACACCACACAGTGCACAGACTTCCATTTCATACACTGCGACTGCCGAGAGAGATGTTTTGAGCTGTTGATAGCAGCACATTACACGACAATTGCGTTTTTCACCCATATCTTTAACCAAAAGAACAAGCACATTCTTGGCTTTGAAAATGAGTGGCGGGCAGGCTAGCAGCAGAGTAAATGAAGGCAGCACCCAGCCATTCCCCCAAGAGCCTTAAAGAAATCTTCCCAGTGGGAGGGGAATCTAAGAATCCAGCCTGTTGAACCAGGCACAGAACCGTGGCTTCATTTTTGACTGCTTTTTCTTTTATTGCCTTTGTCTTAGTCCATCCATAGCCAAATCATATTGTTACTCTCATTGCAACTTGGCAAAAACAGCAGCCCTTAAATGTCATAAGAAAATAAGAAGAGCCTTGCTGGATCAGGCCAGTAGCCCATCTAGTCCAGCATCCTGTTCTCACCAGCTAGATGCCTCTGGAAAACCTGCAAGCAGGACCTGAGCACAAGATCACTCTCCCCAGCTCAAGATGTTTTGCTACCTGAGGTGAAGGACAAAACGGTACCCTCTCCCAAGGCACATGCAGAAGCCAGTTTGACTGGTAGCTGAATTTTACCCTAAAACTAGTGAAAGGACAATGTATTCCACTGCACTTGAGGGCAGCAGGCTAGTGTAGGGGTACGGGGCATGCCTCACTGTACTCACAGCTCTGTCAGGTCCCCGCACCTCAGTATCTGCCACCTGAGGCAACTGCCTCACTCTGCCTCATCATAGAGCTGGCCCTGAGGCACTTCATAGCTCTCATTCGTCTGTCTCTCTTAAAGCCATCCGAGTTGGTAGTCATATCACTGCCTCTTGTGAGAGTGAATTTCATTGTTTAAAAATGCACTCTCTGCAAAAATTCTGGTCAGTGCCTTGGCCATTTCTCACATAGACTACTAAAGTATTCTTGTCTTTTATCATCTCATTTCTGCCACCACTATCCAGCACTCTACTGCCAACAACAGAACAACAGCAAAAATGGGTGTGTGCACCACAGGTAGAAAAGTCTCTTGCACCACTTAAAAACAATAACAATAGTGTTGGTCCATCTTTGCTCAGTGACTTCTGCACGGGCTGGAAGCTAGGGCTTGAGAGACAAGTCTTTCCCCTAGCCTCACCTGGAGATGCCGTGGATTGAACCTGGACCTTTCTGTGTGCAAAATGGTGCTCAACTCCTGAGCTAGGGCCATTTACCTAAATAAATTAACATTCTAGTCCTCATGTTTTGGAATAAGGGGTTTATTTAAACAGAAGAATCAGAAGCTTCCTCATGCTGTTGGATCATTGATCCATCTAGCCCAGTATTGTTTACATTGATTGGCAGCAGCTCTCTGGTTTCACAGCAGGTCATCTCCCAGCCCTAACTGGAAATGCCAGGAATTGAACCTGGGACCTTCTGCATGCAAAGCATGACCTCACTGAGCTGAACTGAGCTGTAAAAACAAAGTCTCTTCCTTTTTGTCCAGTCTTCTCCTTGCCCCGTAGTGTGATTAAGATTTTCGATGAGTGGAATCACGGTGTATAAATATCTGCTTTCAACAATGCAGAGCTTTTGCTGCTACTAGCAGCCGAGCCATGACCTTTGCGGGGACAATGCGGGTGTAACAGGAGCGTCCCCCAAGGCCCCCCAGATGGCAGGCGCCCTTCTGGTGCAGAGTAAAGGGATTCCCTAGAAGTGATTTGCTGGTGAAACTGAATCCGCTGGCCTAGCGGTGCACGATTCAGAGCCTGGCCTTTCTCCAGGCTCCTATAAACCAAAGTGGAGGAGGGGAATAGTGCATGTGTGAGAGTAGGCAGCTGTCTATGCTATAGGTCCTATGAGAGGGAGCAGCAACAAGCGGAAAAGGTGTCGCACTGATGCCGCTGTCAGTTATCAACTTTGCTCTTGACACCCAAATTGCTGTCTTCTTTCTGCAAGTGGGTCTTGTCTGTCAGGGGAAGTGCAAATTTAGGCAGAGCAAACAGCTGTCGGTCCCCTCCTTTGCATCCTAGTTCCTCCTTCTCCCCACTCCCCCCATACCTACAGAGAAACACACCATGTATTAACCACGCAGCAGCTAAAAGCATCTGCTTAAGAAACGAACTATTAAGCTCCAGGAGCATCTATTGGAAGACTAGCATATGCATGGATGCTCAAGGCAAGGTGCATTCTATCGCCAACAGCTCCAAACAAGAGTATAATATGCTTGTGGGCGATACCGTTCAGCCTCCTGAAAAATCTCAGCTTTCGTTGCGCACTACCTAGCAAACAATTGCTCAGATGTTACTAGCACACGTACACTGAGCTAGGTAAGGTTGCACCCAGAAGACCTGTTTATCGAACATTTATTGTTTTATGAATCACTTTCCCTGAAGCTATTTGCAATTCATCCTGATTTGTTTGGGGAGGTTAAACAATACTGTACTGACTATCGAGTATTTGTTCTGATTTGTTTGTGGGGAGGTTAGATGATGCATCAAACAATAGTTCTCCCAAATTTTCCAGCACATTTTCCTATCACAAAATGAACGATTCCGGGCATAAGTGGCTTTGTTGTGAGAGAGCATCCAATCAGCTTTAATGATGCAAGCCAAATAATTCATTATGTGATGGAATGTCACCCAAAAATAGTGACAGTCTGGAACTGCCCCCAGTCAATTGTGACCCAAAAGAAGACAGGTAGGGGAGAACCAGCTTCCCTTCCTTGTCAACCAAAGATAATTCTGGGCTCACCATTGGCGATCAGGCAAATGATTACTTCAACACTTTGATTTTTTTTTTAAGCAAGCACCTGGATCCTTAGGTTGCAGCTAGTTTTAAGTAGTGAGCCAGTCTGCAATGTAGTGCAGAAGTGAGCAGACAACCCCTCCAATCACCAAATGAATTGTTGGTGTTGCTCCTTCCCACACTGTCTCCTCTTGCTTGCATGGTCCAGTCTGGTTGGCCTCCTGCCTGCCTTTGCAAGACGAGTGGGAAACCAGACTGAGGTCAGTTGTTCCAGTGCTGGGTTCCTGCTTCCCTTTGAAAGGGAGTGTGCATGCTGTCTAGTGCTCTAGTGCATGCATTTATGGCACATTTGTTCCCTGTACCACCACAGGAGCTAGAAGTGAACAACATGCATAGGCGGGCACACACACACACACACACACACACATGAGAGAGAGAGAGAGAGAGAGAGAGAGAGAGAGAGAGAGAGAGAGAGAGAGAGAGGCGTGCTCTATGGATACTGCTTCAGGTCAGTGGAAGTACTATAGTATGGCCATGATTGTGTGCTTTCATTTCGTTTCGATTTCAGGATTAATTGATTGATTCCAGTTTAAAATGCAAGTCCTGCTGAAGGCCCAGCAGGCAACGCAATTTCCCCGTGCTGCACGTAGAGATGTAAGAGTATTCCGATGAAAACGGAAACAGAAGTGGAAATTGCCAATGCTTGCTTATTTGTCCCATGTCCGGAATGGAAATCAACACTGTTGTTGTTTTCAGTCTACAAATGACATGTAATTGATGGCGGCTTATCCCCATTTAAATCCTTTGCATTGAAGTGAATGGCCTTTGCATTGGAACGAATGGTGTAGAAGTAATGACATCCTTAACTACGTTAAATTCACAGCCTACATAAATCACGTAAATAATACAGTTACATTAAATAGTAGTTAGTGAGACAAATAACATAGTTATTGGTGGAAACTGAACTGCTGTGGAATGGAAACAACACTGATTGTGATGAAGACAAGTCAGAATGGAAGTCAATGCCTCTGTGCATCTCTGGTTTGTTCCCCCCCCCAAGTATTTTTAGACTCCCCCTTCCCCAAAAACCCTGAATAAAATAAAGCACAAATGGTTGAAACACTGAGCAGATACTAAAGACCCCCCCCCCCCGCACGATATCTCCTTTGGGGTGTTACCACTGTGCAAAGCTAGGCATCAAGATCCGGCATGGTTGGGCATAGGGATGCCAGAGAATTTCAACAAAAGCATCAAAATGGTAGTGGAAGTTGTAGCTGCTGCGTCCAGCCTGCCAACAATATGTAATTGATTAGCCCCTCCCCTCAATTTGCATTGGGGTTCCTTTGCATTGAAATGAATGGGTTCATTATATAAGTTACATATTTCTGCCATAGCAGACAGCATGGTGGTGAATATTGTAATTTTTGGCAGAAGGTGAACTGCAGTGGAACAGAAACGATGCTACGTATAATGTATATAGGGTGGAAAGGAAAACGGTGCCATCTTACATCCCCAGCTGGCCATCTGCCAACAGTTCACACACCCTCAGGGGGCTCCCTGGACCTGCTCCTCCTCTTCACCCTTGCAACTTGCTTGTTCACCTGCCTCTCAGTATGGCCCAGAGGAGCAGTAGCTGCAACCTCCTGCTTCCTCATTGGCTGTGTTTGGCAAGGAAGCAGGTGGTACCAACAAGGAAGCAGAAGGGCAGCATCAGCAGCTTGTGAAACTAGCAGTGAGGAGGTGGACTTGCTAAGGGAGGGGAGTCCATGAAGGGGGTCTTGTCATAGGGCCCCTCCCAAACCTGGAGCTGGCACTGCTGCTGCCGTTAATCTATTACAGGGCCAAGCAGCTTCCTATGGTCCTCTGTCTCATGCAGAGAGCAACCCAGCTCTCCATGTGTCTCTTTTAGCCCCTGTATCAGCTGCCAGTCACAGGGGAACATAGTAAGTTGACTGCTACTGAGTCAGGCCATTGGCCCTTCTAACTCAGTATTGTCTACACTGGTTGGCAGCAGCTCTCCAGGGTTTCAGACCAGGAGTCTCTCCCAGCCCTACCTGGAAGTGCCAGGGTTTGAACCTGGGACCTTCGGCATGCAAATCATATGTGTTCCCAAACAGGAATATTGGAAACTGGCTTACAGAGGATTGTGTTCAATTATGCCCTACTCAGAGTAGATGCATTACAATTAATAAATCTAAGTTAGTCGTGTCCATTAACGTCAGTTGGTCTACTCTGAGTAGGACCAGCATTGATTACCACCCACTGAGACAGACCCTTGTTCCATGTAGCTCTGTATTGTCTACACTGCAGTACACAGACTGACAGCAGCTCTCCAGGATTTCAGGCAAGATTCCTTTCTCAGCCCTACCTGGAGATGCTGAGAACTGAACCTGTGAGCTTTTGCATGAAAATCACATGCTCTAGCACTGAGGCACTGCCCTTCCCCAAATAGAATGAGCCCATTGTCCAACTGGGAAGACCGAGGAGGGAAGGAAATCTCCCCCTCCTGCCACCACTATCCCCCCCCCCAAAGGTCTCCAGCCATTAACTCCTATGGCAAGAAATTACTTGTATTTGGCCAACTATTTTACATAACAAAGCCAAACCTATTTGGCAGACTTGGCCGCTTCAGCAGGCCTTCTGTTGTCCAGATACCAACCTGAGACAAGCATAGAATCCCTGAGCTGGGTGTGTGTGTGTCTGTGGAATACTTGACCTGTCTCATTGCAAATAAATCTAACAGCTTTAGAAAAGGCCTTGCAAGTCTATGGTGGCCCCAGGGCTTCCTTTGCATCTAATATTCTATTTGCCCAATTTAATTACTGTTATTTGATTTATTTTTTGCAGAGCAAATGCACTTGTAGGAATTAACCTCCCACCCAGATTCTATCCATTCCTTGGTCACTCTCAGTTGTCCATACTTACCTGCCTTTGCCTGCTCATTTCCTGCTCTTCCCACTTTTTGGCAACTGCAGCCCCACCAGAGTCGGACAATCCCTCCTGAAAAGTGGGGCTTTTGTAAATGTTTGCCCTGCACTCTGGAGATACAGCATTCACCCCCTGAGCATGAAGTAGAACAATGGTTTGTCATTATCCCCCTTTGCCATTTTTCTATCAGATTGCTGGGTGATGGTTTTTTTGTTTGTTTGCTCTGGATCCCAAACCTCTTAGCAATAATATTGCATGATTGCTGAAAAGGGTTGTTATTTTTCTAGTGTTCCCAAGGAGCTACAGCGCAGGCAGAAGTCTCCCAGTGGAACTCCCAAGAGCTTGGCAAACGATTGGGTTTGCGCAGCTTCTGGCTAATGATTACGAGGCAGCAGCTTGTATGTGTGTCTCTGGTTTTTAAGACCCCTTCAACCAAGATCAGAAACCACTTGAAGCTGAGCAGGACATAAGCACAGTTAGACATGTGCTAAAATAGCCTCCTCCAACCCGCCTTCCTCCAGATGTTTTGGACCACAGCTTTCATCAGTCACAGCCAGCCCTACTTAAGGACATGTTGAGCATGAGAATTTTAATCTCAGGGTCATGGGTTCGAGCCGCACATTGAACCCACATTGCAGGGGGTTGGGCTAGATGACCCTCATGGTCCCTTCCAATTCTACAATTCTTTGGTTCAATGGTTCCATATGAGTGTGAGTAGAAAATAGCCTACTGTACAAAGGTAACATACTCTTTCATTGCTCCACCCACTTTGCCTCTGGCCCTGACCACCACTAGTAAAATGTAAAGGTAAAGGTACCCCTGACTGTTAGGTGCAGTCGCAGATGACTCTGGGGTTGCGGCGCTCATCCTGCTCTATAGGCCGAGGGAGCTGGCGTTTGTCCTCAGACAGCTTCCGGGTTGTGTGGCCAGCATGACTAAGCCGCTTTTGGCGAACCAGAGCAGCGCACAGAAACGCCGTTTACCTTCCTGCTGGAGCGGTACCTATTTATCTACTTGCACTTTGACGTGCTTTTGAACTGCTAGGTGGGCAGGAGCAGGGACCGAGCAACGGGATCTCACCCCGTTGTGGGGATTCGAACCGCTGACCTTTTGATCGGCAAGCCCTAGGCTCTGTGGTTTAGACCACAGCGCTGCCCGCGTCCCACCCACCACTAGTATGCCCCCCCAAAAAAGGTTGCTAAGAAGGGAATGTGCCCCTCAGGCTAAAAAAGCTTTCCCACCCCTGTTCTACTGTTTATAACAAGCATGGGATAGTTGGGAGGGGAAGGAATTTTTGTTGTGACCACGACAGGAGAGAAAAGAGTTAAGTCTCCCAGCATGCTGTAGTCCCGATGAAAATGGTCCCCCACTGCACTTCCAAATTAAGACAAGAACAACAAAGTGATTTGGAAGGACACACTGAGCGTCACATCCAGTTCCCCACCCCCCTGGAAGAGAAAGGAAGCTGAGAGAATCGGCAAAGAGTGCAGACAGCGAGGAGCAGCGGTGGTGAAGAATCACATATCGATTTGAAATAAGCAGCTAAAAATCTGTGGCTGCAAACCCCAGGATAAAACAAATGACTGCTTGAGGAAGAGTCGGGAAGAGTTTGTGAGGCCATTTAAGATGGAGGCACTCAGACTGCAGGAAACGAAGTGTCAGCAGCATGAACAGGAAGAAGAAGCACTTAACAGTCCTATGCAGGGCTTAAGTCAGGAGTGAGGAACCTTTGGCCCTGCAGATGTTGCTGAACTACAACTCCCATCATCCCGAGCCTTTCTCATCTTCTGGCGCAGCCACCAGGAGGAATATGGAAGCTTTCCCTTCTGGTCTAGATGAACCATGCCCATGTCCAAATCCAACACACTGCGGTTAATGTGAACTACGACATGTTAAAACAAGCCGGCTTCACATAATAGTTTAAGAAGCTGGCTTGTTTCCACAAACCATAGTTAGGATTAGCCACCATTAATCTCCACTGAAGGCTCTATGTGGCTCATCCTCAGGAGGCTAAATCATAGTGTTGTGATGCGAACTGGGCCCCTGTGTTCAAGAGGGCTTGATAACAGTCCTGGATAAATGCACATGGGAGATGGAGCTTTTCAGAGTTTCCAAAAAGTAAGCATCCCTGAACTTAAAGGGACTTATTTCTGAGTGCTGTGCTCTCAGGCTATACATTTTACACCAGAAATTCCTAGTTTGAGATATTTGTTTAGTTTCATTGAGAAAAGCAATTTTTTAAAAAAATCTTCCCAATAAAAATCTTCCAAATTTGATATGCAAAATAAAGTTTGTGAGAGGTGATCAGTCTGGTCATAACAGAGTCCCTTCTATGAGTCTTGGAGGGGGTGGGGGGTTGTTTTAAAACACCAGATGGGCCGTCGCTCACCCATTTTTCACTACAGAAATGAAGCAGAATGTAACAAAATGCTTAAAACTCTGTGTTTCAGCCTTTTAAAATGCTATAGAAAGTGCCCCACCCTGAACTCTCTCAGTAGTAGTTGTAGTTCCCATAATGTAAATTCACTGTGGAGCCCACCAGCCCCTGCCAGCATCAGCAATGGACAGAGTGGCAGAAGTTGTAGTCCAGCAACATCTAGAGGTGCACAGGTTCTCCATCCGTAGGGATGGGCAAATCTGACAGCTTCGGTTTCTCTGTCTATCTTTTTTCCAATTTTAAGTTCAGTTCTCCACATTTACACATCAGTTTGCATTTTTTTAACATAAAAATCCTCCTGAAAATTCATCAGCAGTTTAGAGTGATTTCCCCCCCTAATTTACACATTTTTGCATGCAGTTTTGTCTTATATGCAAATTTCAGCAAAGCAAATTTCCCTAAAAGAATGCATTTTATCATATTATTTTCAACATTATATGCATTTACATGCATACTTTGCCCTAGTGTGTGCATTTTTTGGTACACATTAATTGCATTGCAAAATTCACAGAAGTGCAAATTTCAAAGGATCGTTGTCTTTCAGTTTATGTGCTGTTTCTGGATTTGGGAGTTTCAAGTGTGAGCTGAGTCGAATTTATCCGCCATGCCCGGTATATAAGAACGAAAACGCTGTGATACCTTTGAATCTGCTTGTTTTCCTCTTCCGTTCCACCTCCCTCCTGCCTTTTGAATCCAATCTCTTTGCTTCCCTTTGCAGAAGACTATGAGCCATTTGCTTAAATTGCAAATTGCCTTTTGGCACTTTGGAAGAAAAGTGGAGTATAAATATAGTAAAAAAAAATTATTATTATTTTGAAGGCTACAGGAGGCCTGCTAGGGAAAAAATAAAAATAAAACAGGAAAGAGCAACCTTCTTTCCAACTAGAGGTATATATAGGTTGGATCAGGCAAGAGGAAAGACCAGTGATAAAGGAACAGAGATGGGGCAGGGAATGGTCACTGTGGCAACCTGCTTGAGCCACTGCTAGCCCCCCTACCACAGCTTCCTCCTCAGCCACCCTCTGCCATTCTCTGTCTCTGGGACACAGTTTCTCACCTGCTGGGAACAGTGCCTGCGATTCTTGCCATTTGAAATACGTCACGTCTTCCCGGCGCTGCCGGGATAAATCAGGCAGAGTAAGGCTGCTAATGAGCTGCTTCTGCAATTTCTTGCAAAAATTGACACGTCTGAAGGAGGGGTGGTAGTGGAGGGGGAATGGGGGGGACATTAATTGGGGAAGAGCTGAACCAGTTAATTAAGAGCCAGGAACAAACAGGATGTTGGTATCGGGCCATATTCCTGCACAGTTGCATCTGTCTGCTAGGATCTCTGCTGTTTTCGGGTGGGGCTGGTGGTGGTTCAGACCTAAGGCCTATCCACTCCATATTCCTGCTTCCCACAGTGGCTTCTGGGGAACCAGACTCCAGGACTTGAAGGCAACTTAGCCCTCCCCTTTCTGTCTATTCCTAAGCAACTGGAATCTAGAGGTAGACTGTCTCTGAACTGGGAGTTTCTTGTGACCAAGTGCTACCAGTGCAGCCTCCTCCTCCGTGAATTTGTCTAAGCTCCACTTAAAGCCATTCAAAGATTAGTGGCCATTACTGCATCTTGCGGCGGTAAAGAATTAACCCGTTGACTTCTGTGGGGCATCAGCAGTTTGTGTCATGAGGACTATGCTCTTAGGAAGGCTCTTAGGAAGTGCTGGGGTGGGTGACCTCAGGACCAGCCCTGCTCCCCCCACCAGGCCCACACACCTGACACACTCTCCCCTAGTAATATTATCTGGCTGGAATGTGCCCTTCATTTGCAATCACGACTCGTGCTTCCCTAGATGGAGGAAGGAGAGAAGCATGCACCTGGCCACACCCAGTTTTGCCACACCTCTCTTTGGCATGTGGCCCTTGAGCTGAAAAAGGCTCCCCACCCCACCCCTGCAGTGTTGAAAAACAAGATGTGCCCTTTTGGTTGGAATGTTACCACTTTTTCTGTCTTCCGGTCACAGGATCTATGTGCCTTTGGGGCGTGCAGAAATTGGACAGGGGACACTCTCCCTACCCCATGCCAGGAACAGCTTTGTCTCCTGGAAAGCAAAATGTGCACTTCAGGGGACATGGAGGTGAGAATGAGCACCGCCATCTTTTTTTCCCTCTCCTTGTTGGCATGCCAAAATTCAACAAGTGAAGCTTCTCCTTCTCTCTGTGGCTCAAACAGATTCACCTTCTGAATTCCTGCCTGATGCACTTCTGTTAAAGGCACAGAAAATGGGAGCAAAATAGCACTGACACTAATAATACTTAACGTTTTAAACTTACTGCTGCAAACTGAACTATTTAATACTAAAATCACAATAAAAATATTACAGAGACACAACAAGGCCCACCCCCGCATGCATTGTTTAATGAACTAGCAGTGGCAAAGTTTTGTATCCTTTCACTGCCACGTTCCAATTATTAATAAAAGGCTTCCATGTTTTCCTCCACTGCAAAGAGTTAAGTTTCCATCTCATTTTAATAAGACCCTATTCATAAATGTCATTTTTCAAGATCACCGCAGCTATTCTCTTGCTAAAAAGACTCCTAGTTTATTTTATTTTATTTATCTTGCTATATACATATTCTAGCAGTTGTTATTAAATTCCCAACACGACTGATGCATCTTGAACACACATTATCTTTAAGAAAGCCAATAAGTAACACATTGGAGACTGTGGTGGAGGATGCCCTGGCTGTCTTAGCAATAACTCCCAATATCGATTTTCAGTAGCTCTTTGTTTTATTTTTTTCACAGTCCCAACTCTGGGCGTATCGAGTTAACTCCTGCCGTAACTGTCGCACCATTGCACATACATTTAATCCTGTCAGACACATAACACAAACCGCCACTGCTTAGTATTGTTTGTAATGCATCTGAAACAAGGCAAGTTACTTACAGCTTTGTATGCTGCCTAATCATCACCATTTGTTTAGCACTCTCTTCATATCTCTTCACACACATGCAATCCTTGCACAACAACCCTGTAAGGTTGCCTTCCCCAATATAATACCATCCACATGGAGATGTTGGAGAATTCCAACAAAAAATGGATGGGAGAGCAGAAATTGGTGGTGGCCACTTATTCATCTCATGTCCGGAACAGAGATCAATCCAGTTAAGTACAATTGGTATCTGCTGCTGTTGCTTTCAGTCCACCAACAATACACAACTAATCAAATTTTCTCTCCATTTGCATTGTGTTTCCTTTGCACAGAAATGAATGGGGTGGAATAATGTAGCAACAACGTGTAATTTATGTAGTAAATACCATAAGCCTTGTAATTTTGCCGCAGTGGACATCAAGAACAACAACAACACAGGTTTGGGTGGAGGATGGGACTGTAGCAGCATAGAAACAGTGGGTGTAATGATTGATAGGAGAACTGTGCCTTCTTAAATATCTGGACTACAACACCCATCAGTCCCAGTTGGTATCCTGAGAGCCAGTGTACATTAGTGCAGACAGCACCGAGCTGGATAGACACATGGTCTGACTTAGCCATCTTCCTAGGTTTAAATCAACCCTTTATTCAAGAACCACGAGGACTAGAATTTTGCTTTATTCTTAGGGGACGGGCTATCGCAGGAGCAGGGAAGTCTCCACTTTAAATCTCAGTGTAGCCACTAACTCAGTATGTTCATTCTAAAGCTGATTAGGGGCAGGGTGGGAGGTATCTGTCCTGCTCTGCTCTTCTGCCTTGAACAGCATATTGGTCTTCAGAAACCAACAGAGGAGGCTTTTCACAACATGGAGACACATGTTTTTAAATAGGGGTTTGATGGGCCACCTCTCAGCTGTGTTTTCTGCATTGCAGGGTGTTGGGCTAGACAAGGGGTCAGCAAACTTTTTCAGCAGGGGGCCGGTCCACTGTCCCTCAGACCTTTTGGGGGACCGGACTATATTTTGAAGAAGAAGAAAAAAAGAACAAATTCCTATGCCCCACAAATAACCCAGAGATGCATTTTAAATAAAAGGACACATTCTACTCATGTAAAAGCACGCTGATTCCCGGACCGTCCGCGGGCCGCATCCGGTCCCCGGGCCTTAGTTTGGGGACCCCTGGGCTAGACAATTCCATTATTCTACGTGATAAAATGCTATTGCCTGCACATCATAGGCACAGCAACAGTAGCTGGTTGAAAAGTTGGCAACCCTGCCAACCTCACCATCTGCAATAGGGTGATTTAAAAACAACAACAAATAACCAGCCTTACTGAGAGTGCTTTGAACAACTAAGGGAAAGTGTTACTTAATTGCTAAGTAAAATGTTGATTGATGTCTGCTTATCGCTTTCGAAGGTAAATGGTTGAAGGCTACACCGCTTTGCCCTGGCCAGAAGGTGGCACTGCAGACTCGTCACACACTGTGCAGTGTGGGACAGGTGTATGAACACCACCCTGCCTTTGCAGAGCCGAAAAGGGTGGGTGGGTGGGTGGGTGGAGGAATGGGCAAAAACATTGACTGGAGTTGTCTCCCACTTACCATTTTTTGCATTCAGACAGCCAGCCTCATGGGTGCAATAGGACAACAAGATCCTCATGAGATCTCTCTTTCAATCTCTCTTTCAATCTCTCTTTCAATCTCTCTCTCAGTCCCCCCCCCCATGTGTACTGGCTTCCTTTCCTGTCCTTCCAACCCAAGCAGCCAAAAACTGCTTCAGAGGTTTGCTCACAAGCAAGGCAACTGCCACACACAAAGCAAGGTCAGCATTAGCGATCACTGGATATTTTCTTTTTTAGCCAGTCCATCAAGCAAAAACACCATCCTCCCTCATTTCCCCAACAGTGGCGGCACTGCCTATTGATTCCAGCAAGCCAGGCGGTCAGGCAGGCGGCCAGGACTCCTGGGTTCTAAGGCCAGCCTGGAGTGTGTTTGTGTAAGTTCCAGCAGTTAAAGGAAAACAGCAAGCAAGAGGGGAGAGACAGGGAGGGGAGGGGGGCTGCGAACGAGGACTTCAGGGTTCTTGGAACAAAATGACTCCTACGATCAGCACCCAGCTCTAGGAAGGAGACAGGGTCTAGTATAGAATGGCCAATTATTGTGTGCAGCATGTATTTTTGGCACAAAAGAGGTGATAGCTTTTCTCCCCAATAGCAGGTGTGGAGAACCTGTAGCCCTCCAGATGTTGCTGAACTACAGCTCCCATCAGCCCCCCCCCCCAGCAATGTCTAGAAGGCCAAAAGTTCCCCACACCTCCCCAGGAGTATTGATAGTGGTATGTAGGTCCACATATTTGCCTGCTACATTGCACACCCATCCCTGCTCTGGACTCTGGTTGTGCACAAGTATTGTTGTGGAAAACCTGAAGAACCTATTTGATCAGAGGTGACTGCTGGACAAACAAAACAAGTGTGTTTGCCGTGGGTGACAAAGCCTCCAGTCATTTAAGAGTTGCTTAGAAATACAGCGGTGCCTCAGGTTACATACGCTTCAGGTTACACACTCCACTAACCCAGAAATAACGCTTCAGGTTAAGAACTTCGCTTCAGGATAAGAACAGAAATCGCGCTCTGGCGGCGCAGCGGCAGCGGGAGGCCCCATTAGCTAAAGTGGTGCTTCAGGTTAAGAACAGTTTCAGGTTAAGAACAGACCTCTGGAACGAATTAAGTACGTAACCAGAGGTACCACTTTAGTTTGTTCGGTATCTTATCATGCCTTAGCAGTGCAGAGTTAAGAAAAAAAAACCCTGCAGAAATAAAGGTGACATGATATGTATGTTCTTTTGATTGTTATGTGCATTTCTGTGTGCACTTTAGCCTAGTATTTGCAGGTTTGGACACATTACTTCCCTGGAGAACGGCATTGCAATTTTTGGATGAGTGCGAATTTCAAAAGATGGCTGTGCTTTCCATTCATGTACTGGTTCAGAAAGCTTAGATAAGGTAGAGTCAACCTTTAAATACAAACTGGATCAAGTTTATATCCCATCTCTGTGCAGGTATTCCCTCTTTTATGTGTTGGTCAAAGGCCTTCTGGCACCAGTTCAGTCTTGTTTGGTCATCAGAGAAGCTGGGATTCTCCTATGTTTCCAGATTATCTATGCATCTAGCTCAACATTGTAGCCGATGATGTGTGTGTGTGCTTGTGTGAGCTGTGAGGGTCTTGCCCTGTGACATTCCTGGTCCTTTTCTGGAATGTTCAGGTTAGTGTACATCTAATCTCAAGTTTTGAGGGAGGGGCAGTCAATATGTCTTTTTTGTGGTCAGAGTGTCATTGACCAAATAATAGTGCATTAGTGGTGGATTTATACAGGATTGTCCCCATATCATTCCGCTTTATTAGTTCCTCTGTGATGCTTCCTCCATGTTTACTGTAATGCTGCTTTCTGGAGGGGCATTCTTTGCAACAGTGCAACGAAAGTGAGACAACCCAACCACACTAGAACATTTGTGGTATGAAAAGCTACAGGATTACAGCAGAAAGTTACAGGACATTCTCTGATTGGAAATGGAGCATTATGTCTGCTCTGAACTTTGCAAGCGTGGACAATGAAAGTAGGACTGCCTATATAACTGCCCTGATACTAGCATGTGAGCACAAAACATCACAAATGGACACCAGGAGAGGCTCTTGCTTTTTTTCTTTTCAAGTCTCTGGTTTATTTTACTTGTGGAGATCGAAGGAAAAGTGTTCTACCCGATTGCACATTGGGAAGAAATAGAATTAAATAACTTTATAAACATATTAGGCTGCTTCTATTTTTGTTCAGCCTGTTCTGCAATGATTTCCCAATCCTTTTACCAGGAGATCTTTGGCCACAAGCCTGGTCTGGCTCTCTGTGGCCGTGATTCTCTTGTCATTTCTCTGAAGGGAATGGGTCCCAGGGGTTAAAACAGTGTCTGTGGGGGCAGGGGAAGAGAGAGAGAGAAAAGCTGGGACCCATAATATCTGGGCTCTTCTGTATGAGGGTGGGGATACTTTTGCAGCTGGGGGGGCACATTCCCTTATGGGGAACTTTTCGGGGGCCGACGTTTAACCTTCAAACATCTATTGAAAATTTTAATATTTTGCAATAGTTATGTGTGTGTGTGGTTGTTGTAAGCTGCTTTGATTGTTTTGTAAATGGTGCTATATAAATTGTTGTATAAATGAAAGGGGTGGAGCTATGACAGTGATTTTGTACATTTGGCTAAATTTCAATCACAGAAACGTCACTGGGTTGTGTGTGTGTGTGTGTGTGTGTGTGACACACACAGTAGCAGAGGAAGCCTCTCTGCCGCCCGGGGCAGCGGAGTGGAGGTACCCCCCTGGGGGCGGGGCGTCACGACGCACGTCGGATGCACTATGCATGCCCAGAATTTCCGGGCATGCGTAGTGCATCCAGGGCGGCGCTGCTGCTTCTGCAGTGGCGGATCGTGGGGCTTCCCCGTCCATCCGTAAAGAAGCACGGACAGGGGGCTGGGTGGCGGGGGAGTGGTGGGAGGGGCCGGGGAGTGTCACTCCCCCTCCCCTGGAACCCGGGGCAGACCGCCCCCTACGCTCCACCCTTCCTATGCCACTGCATGCACACACACACATACACACACACACACACCCCTCTCTAGCTTCCATGGTCCTGGTCAGATAGGAGGCAATATTACAGTTCAAGGACACATTTGAGGCAGGCACAAGCACTTGATTAGTGGGTGGAGTAGACTTGGTGTGAGGTTTTGCCTGGGGAGAGGTGTGTAGCCTGGCAAGATAGGCATAGAGGGCTGCATTCAACCCCTGTGCCTGTGGGTTCTCCACAACTGTTCTGGGCCCATACCCAGTAAAGGAGATGGCAGATAATATAAGCCTATAAGGACATGCCTTACACTAGGAGTAGCCCATGCTAGTTGGGGCTGATGGGAGTTGCAGTTCAACAGCATGTGGAGAGCACCACATGGGCTATCCCTGCCTTATGCTTAGGCTAGCTGTTGGTCCCTTTTGCCCTGCATTGCCCATTCTAGATGGACATGTGGTCTGTGTTGGTGTAAGGCAGCCCCCTATGTCCCTGTTACCACTTCCCCGGTCAGTAGACAGAAAAGCTGGCATCAGTGGTAGAATGCCTGCTTTGCAGAGTTCCAAGTTCAAATCCGGACACAGTTCAGAGCTCAGGTGACGAGAGACACTCTTTTCTGCCTGAGTGGCTGCTGCCAGCCGAATATGGCAATACTGGGCGAGGTGCAGAAATCGGCTCTCTGATTTACGTCATCTTCTGATTTTCCTATGCTAGGGAATGAGGCTTGCAAAACAACACACACACAAACAGGTGCACTCTTGCTGAGGATGCCCAGTGAAAGGGGCCTGCGAGAGTGGGTGAACGGGGGAGAAAGCACCTGCCGTAAATCCATCTACACACACACACACACACAACCCCCGTCTGAATCGGGTGGGCCTTGCGTTCCTGACCACAATGAAGGCTTTGAGGTTGGGGGAAAAGAGCTCCCATTAATGAGCGAGTGTCTCACGGTCTGGCCTTGCTTGCAAAGAGCTGCTTCCTGAGCCACCCCCCTCCCAGGCACCCAGCTGCAGAGCCTCTGGCATAGAAAGGGGGGCGGGTTCCCTTCTCGCCCCATCCCCACCTTCAGTTGGAAGCTCTTCAGGCCTCCTCCGTTCTCCAGGATTGGCATTGCAGGATGGCTGTTTTCCACGCACGCATCCACTCCAGAGCAGGTATACAGAAGGGAGAAGTGGCATTTGTTAAGTGTGTGTGTCTGTGTGTGCCTCTCTCTCTGTGTGTGTCCCTGTGTGTGTAATAGAACATCCCCCTACTCCCCAGCTGTACTGAGCCCAAAACAGCCTCTTCCTTATCTAAGCCTGAACATCACTGCTCACTACATTAGACTGTAGGGTCTTGGACCACTGCTGCCCTTTGACTCCAGGTGAGGTAGCTTCCAGTTGCCCAATGTTAAGCTGTAGATCTCGGATCTAGTTCTCAATGATGTTGGGGCTAGAGATGGGCAAATCTGTCAATTTCACTTCCCTAAGTTATTTTGCCAATCTTAAATTCAGTTCTCCGCAACTTTACAGCATTTTGCAATAAATTTATTCCATCTTTATGAGAATTCATCAGCGTTTTAAACACATTTCTATATGCGGTTTTGATCAACACACACATTTTTGCAAGCAAGTTCCCCTAGTATAAGGTGTTTTCATGTATTATCTCATGAATATATGCATTTTTATGCACATTTCCACCCAATGTAAGGCATTTTCATATATATTTATTGGTTGGAGAACTGCATAACCAAATATTTTGAAATACTGGATTTTGAAATATTGCAGTATTTTGGTTTGTATATTGGTTAAAGAAGCATGAATTAGGTAGTTTCTCATAAAAATTGAATTTAGGTTTGCCTAAACTAACATGTTTTAAGCTGGTACTGGAAAAAGTACCATGAAGGTGCCTGCCTGATGTCAATAGGCAGGGAGTTCCAGAGTGAAAGGGCTGCCACACTAAACCATTGATTTCTTACAAGCGCAGAATGAGTATTATGTGGTACCCAGTGCTATTTTTCTAGAAAAAGAGGTGCCAGAACTTAACATGAATGCCTCCTCCTAAAATAGCAATGGGGCCCCCTGAGAGGTGCTGGAGCTGAGTTCTGGTGAGTTCCAGCTGGTTCAATCCCTGGCATCTCCAGGAAGCGCTGGGAAAAGACTCCCTGCTCGAAGCACTGGAGAACAACTGCTTGTCAGCAGAGACAACATTGAGCTAGCTAGACCAAGGGTCCGATTCAGGATAAGGAAGTTTCATCTGTTTCTGCGATATACAACAATGGCAGCCAGAGACTGACAGCAGCAGCCTCCAGTGGCTGACCACTGAGCACGTTGGAGTTAGGAAGCAGGAGAGGAGGGTTTGAGTTCCAAAAGGAGAAAGCAGGGGAAATGTGCTCTTGCTCACTTTTTGCATGCCTTGGGGGGGGGGGGTGTATGTCATGTCAGAGGCAAAAGTGAGGGAGCCCCTGGGACTCAAACTCTTGCTGCAAATGCCGCTGAGCAAATCTCAGCCACAACAGCAGACAGGAATCAGACACCTCACGGGTCATTCTTCAGCTCCAACACCCAGTCATAGATGCCAGGAGCACAGAGGCCACAAATACATGGGAAACTGCCTTAAACTAAGTCCGTCTAATTCTGTATTATCTATACTGACTGGCTCTCCAGGCCAAGGTTTTATTTCACCCCAGCCTTACCTGGAGATGATGGGGGGACTGAACCTGGGGCCTTCTGCATGCAAAGTAAATGTTGCATCATTGAGCTATGTGCTTATGTTCCAGGGTAAAACCCTACCTGCATTAGGAAAGGTGTGGATTCTCCCCACCTACCCACTAAGATGCAGCTGAGTCAGGAGGAAAGCAGTATAGACAGGCAGCCAGGCTGCTGCATGGGCCCTTTGGGTCCCTACCCACAGCAACCCATAGGACCAATCCGCTCCCTGCATT
Source organism: Lacerta agilis (assembly GCF_009819535.1). Taxonomy (NCBI): domain Eukaryota; kingdom Metazoa; phylum Chordata; class Lepidosauria; order Squamata; family Lacertidae; genus Lacerta; species Lacerta agilis. The sequence continues at coordinate 28,501,341 of NC_046328.1, read as the reverse complement.
TGGTTGATAGGCCAGCCCCACCAGGTAGCATCCTAGCAGGCCTCATTGCCTCACCCCTTCCTCATTGCTGGTTGCCTCAGTCAGCCTGACAGCAGCGTGCATCCTGAGAGGGCCTGCTCCCCCACAGTCCAGAGAACCAGAAGGCATGAGAGGCCCTTGCTCCAGAGTCCCAGATCCTGGATCCACAGGCAATGTTTAGAAAGGAGTCAGAGAAGGAAGAGTGGTGTCACTCAAGTGTCCAGGAGGGGGTGGGCAAATTTGTCAGCTTCAGCTTCTCTCATTTTCCCAGTCTTAAGTTCTGTTCTCCACATTACTACATCAGTTTGTGATTTTTTTAAAAGTAAAAAGTCCTCCTGCAAATTCACCGTCATTTTAGTGCAAATTTCTCCCAATGTACACATTTTTGTATGCAATTTTCCTGAATATAATGCATTGTTGTATGTTGTTTTCACTGATACTGTGTATTTTTAGGCACACTTTATCCCAATATATGCATTTTACTACACATTACTTGATTGGAGAATTGCATTGCAAAATTCAGAAGTGTGAATTTTGTATAGTAATGGTGTTTCAGTTTGCAGTATGTTTCGGAAAGTGTGAATTAAGAGAGTTCACACTTAAATGTGAAGTGATTCAAATTTCTCCCCTGCCTTGCTGTAAATTAAGCAATTTGCAAAAGGAATGCTGGTTGCCAAATCTAGGAATTTTTCCTATTATAGACAGTGTTTCTTGCAATACAGTATTAAAGCAATTTTTAAAGAAATTTTAGCTAATAACATATACCTACAATCAATTACTGCTACTATTATGCCTGTTTGTTATGTCACTTACACTAACCTATGCATTTATGCAAACCCTTTGCTAGTATATTTATTTTTATACACATTACTTGGTTGGAGAACCACACTGCAAATTTCGGAGGAGTGCAAATTTCGAAAGATGGCTGTGTTTCAGTTTGCCTTTTGTTCCAGAAAGTTCAGAGCTCTATGCCTCATATCTCTATGCAGATACCCACTCTTCTGTACGGTGGTTAAAGGGATAGAACCCCTGTTTCTCCTGGCACCTGCTTAGTCTTGTTTAGTGCTCAGAGAAGCTTGAATTCAGTACTCTGAGCACCTTTCCTTTTGCACTGAGCTCTAGCTTGCATCCAGTGGTTTGTGTGGCAGTATTCAACTAAACAGATAGGCTAGCTCAAGGATTTCCACTTGTGCTTCCCCTCTCCTGCCCTCATGCCATCTCCAAATCTACTTTAGAGGGTTGGGGAAAACCCCAGAACAGGTTTAGGGGGCACAGGGAGGTGAGAGGGAGACGTTCCTTTGCACAGCCAAAAGTCCTTGCATCAGTGGATATATTTTGCCGGGTTCCACCTCCAAGGCTTTCTCCTTCTCTCTCTCTGATGTAAGCCACCTTGAAGGGCTTGGCATTAAAAGGTGCTCTGACTATGCACTGATGGGGCTGTGAACCAAATCTGAATGCTAGCAAGATGGAGGAGGTCCTGTGGGTGAGTGGCTCCCAGGTTTGGGAAATGGGTGAGTCACCTGTTCGGGATGGGTTCGCCTCCCTCTGAAGCATCACTCTGCAGGCAGATGTGAAGGCTGCTCTAGATTTATAAGCTGGCCAAATAAGTGTTACACACATGCAGGCCTATGTCACAGAGTCACTTCAGAAGGGGGGCAGGTGGTTAGAATGGAGAAATTGCAATGGGAAATGATGCTGAAAGTATTATTATTCATTAAGTTTCTATACCACCCTTCATCCGAAGGTTACAAGGCAGTTTACAATACAGTACAAAATCCCTTGCTTTCACTTCTTGCTTATCCCCACCACCTGGCAACTCAAGAGGTAGAGTGCTTCTGAACTTGGGGGTTCTGTTTTGGGCTAATTGCACTCAATCAGATATATTTGAATGACAGAAGCAGTGAGGAGACCTGAGGCACTTCCAGACAAACTGTTCATCGAGCAGTTGCCCTGATTTACTGGCGGAGAAAGTGGATGACGTTGGTTATTGAGCATCCATCTTGATTTGCTTGTGGAGAGGTTAGGTGGCCTTGTGTCAAAAGCAAGTTGCCACCCCCACACTTTTCCAGAGCATTCACTCATCGCTTTCCTTGTCACAGAACCCTGGTCCTTTGGGGGAAGGGGGGGGGAATAGTTGTGCAAGGCTTGCCAATCACCTGTAATTGCACAACCTGAATTTGCCGGGATGTGATTGAATCCCACCCCAAAATAGCGGCAGTCTGGAAGTGCTTGTGGTTCCTTCAAATCCTGGAAATGGACCTGGACTTCCTCCCTTCTCCAGTTCTGTAGCTGCTTCTCTCCAGCACAAAAACAGAAACAAAAACATGGGAGTCTGTGTTTCGGGCCTCCTATGTCATCCGATCGCTAATAGGCCCTTCAATGCCTCAAATAAGAGCAAAGCCCATTGCTCTCTCTATCTTCCTCCTCCTCTCCCTTCCCCAAATCCACTGATTTATTCAAATCACGGTGCTCTCGGAGGGTGGGGGGGGAGACCACAGATCCTCTCTGCATTGCAAACCCTTGTCTCTGGAGAAAGACTTGTCAGTATTTCCACTGGGTAAATACTGTCATCCCAATATTTTCTGACCGCCATTAGCCACTTGGAGAAGGGGGCTGCATGGGCTAATGGTGAAGCGCCGTCTCCTGTGACCAACCAAGCAGGCTAATAATGAAGGGCACGAGTCGCAGCTAACGAGACATGCAATTTGTACACGGCTGCAAGGCAGCACGGCTCGGGGGTGGGGGGCTGTTGCCTACTTTCGTCCTTCCCGGGCTTTTATTGCCTGGAGAATTCACTTTGGTGGGGTGGGTGGGATCTAAGGTTTGGAGCTTTGAAATATCCAGAATGGGTAGCCAGCATTTCCTACGCAAATTGCTTAATTTACAGCAAGGAGATAGGGGGAGAAATCAGATTCAGCTTGCGTTTAAAGGCGAACCTACCTAATCTGCTCTCTGTGGGTTTTTTTAAAGATACAAATCAAAACACAGTCATCCATCAAATTTCTCACTTCTTCAAATTTTGCAGCACAGTCCTCCAGCCAAGCAATGTGTCCAAAAATATGTTTATAAAGGGAAAGTCTGCATTAGTGGAAACAACATACAAGAACGCATTATATATGGGGAACTTGCTTTGCAAAAATGTATACAGTGGGGGAAGTTCACAAATTTTCATGAGAACTTTTTTTTAAAAAAATTGCAAACTGGTGAAGAAAAGTGGACAACAGAACTTAAGAGTGGAAAAACGAGAAACCGAGAGACTCAAAATTGACAGTTTCATCTATCCTTATAAATTACTGCTTATACCTGTGATCAGCAATAGGACCTGTGAAGCATCCTAACAGCTGGGGATGGGGTGTGTGTGCATGACAACAAGACTTAATTTGTGGAAGTATATGTATGGAGTGTGTAATAATCCAGGAACTGTTCTCAGAAGAACTAGGGCTCTGTCCTGGTATGTGAGAATAAATAGTTTTGTTTTTTTTAATTGCCCTTGATAATCTGTTCAGTACTTAGCACCCTACCCAACCACGGTCATAATTTGCTATGAACAAATCTGCCAAATTTGGTTTCATTCAGTTTCACATTTGGGTTGCCATTCATTCATAGATAGATGAGTAAATAAATATACCGTAGATAGATATAAGCATTTTTTTCTGCATTTCTCCTAATGTACATTTTGGCAAAAATATATAATAATAATTGAACAACGAAAACGACAAAACACATGAAGAGAAAAACAAACGTTAAAAAAACTAACTAATAGAAGTTCAGCACAAGTAGCTTTTGATAACAAAGTCAAAATAAGAAAAACCAGGAGTGCATAAAATGGATACAATTATTAAATTTTAGATGGGGTATTAAAACACAACATATTGTACAATGAAATAAATAGGAAGAAAACGGTCTTGCTTGTTTGGAGACGCCACCCAATGAAATCATACATTAAAGGGATTTGCCACCTGTGTGACTGCGATGTCATATATTTAATAAATAACTCACAGATAGAGATGGAATCAGAAGGATCAATGTTACCCCTAGCTGCTTAAATATTACATGTCAATTTATCTGAAATAGCAATAAACATAACTTTCTAGAACCAGTTATCTAGGGTATATAATAAAGTGTCTTTCCAGCCCAAAGTGATTACTAATCCCTAATATACTGTACATATTTTTGTATGCAATTTTGCCTAATACAGACACTCTTGCAAGACATTTCCTCTAATATAATGTGTTTTTGTATATTATTTTGAAAACTATATACATTGGGTTGTATCCAGTTAAGTCCTACTTTGACTAGGCCCATGAAAATTATTACACTGAGACAGAGGAGGCTGGCAGGCAGTAGCACCCCACTGGACTGAAGAAACCAAGTAGGTGGGGGCTGGCTGAGTGCAGACCAAGGTTAGTGGGTGTCGAGGCTCCACGTGCCCTAATGGACTCCCCTCCATTCTCCACCCTCTGCAATATCTGGAGAATTCTCTTAACTTGCTTCCCTCACCTTAAGCAAAGGTACTGGGGGTTGGCAACGATCCTCAGCCCTAAGAAACATGGTGGGAAGTGGATGATTCATGGTTTATCATGGGTGTGTTTTGCTAAAGAATGTGTGTAGGCCAGGCAAGAGGAAAAAAGTGGGGAGGGTTAGGGGGGTGAGCTGGAGCAGGTCTGATGTGAGGGAGTTGGAATCGAGAATCAGCAGCAGGCAGAAGCCTGCTTAGCGTCTGCTTTTTATTATTCTGAGTCTTGAGTCCAGAGTCAGCGATTCCTTTTACAGCTGTTAAGCATGAAAAATCTACTTCTCTGGATCGTGATGAAGGGAACCGGGAGGGAGGGAGGAGGTGGGGGTTGTGGAGGGGGGGTGGGGGGAGAGAAGGAAGAGCTGATCATATTTAATGGCCCCGTTAACACAGCAGCGATTGCGCAAGCCAGCGATAGCCATTAGGAATGACTCGCTGGGCTGGATCCGGGAGCAGAAGCCTTTAAAGATTTATTAGGTGGAATCAGGCAGCCATTGATGGGGTGGGTAATGTCACTGTCAGTAGGTAAGTGGGCCACACATGGCCATGAAGGTAGCTGTGTGATTGGCCCAGATGGCGATGTGTAGGCCCCAATCAAAAAGTCTGCTTCCAATCAACACTCTCTGGGAAGCGAAGGGAGCAGGGTTCTTCTGGATTCTAGAGCAGCCTTTGCCAACCTGGTTCTCTCTCAATGGTTTGGACCATGACCTTCCCAATGGTTTGGACCACAGCACTAGCAGGAGTTGTAGTTCAAAGCGTCAGGAGGACACCAGCTGTCTTTACCAGGTGGTCACCATAGTAACCGCACAACAACCATTGCCAGGCGATCATCAAGAGCAAACTTCCCATCGCACCCCTTAAAAGGAGCAGCACAACTTTCATCAAGTTGTAAGAATGAGTAAGATTCAGGCTGAGCTAAATGAGAAGAAGAGGAAGAAAAAGGAGCAGCAGATTGTTCAAACACCTTGTCCTCTCTTTCTTGGGCAGTGGTGTGAGTAGCAAATGAGGAGGAGGATACACTCAGTAGGGCAGGGTCCCCTAGGGTTTTGGAACAAAGATTGTCAAGCCAGCATTGGGCTGAGCCCAGTACTTACCTTGGACACAAGACTCTGGCTGTCTGCACACCATACATGTAAAACACATAGGAAGCACATGACTTCCCTCCAAGAATTCTGGGAACAGTAGTCTGCTAAAGGTGCTGAAATCCAGTGAACTACATTTTCCAGACTTCTTTTGGGGGAAGCCACATACCTATATAGTGGAACCTCGGTTTTCAAACATAATCCATTCCAGAAGTCTGTTTGACTTCCGGAACGTTCAAAAGCCGAAAATCATAGGGCTGTCGGCAAAGTGAATGGTGAAAATGGGAAAACGCACCCTGGAAGCTGTTTGACTTCCGAATTGAGTTCAGAAATGGAAGCATTCACTTCTAGGTTTTTTGGTGTACAGCTTCTGAAACGTTTGGCAGCCAAGACGTTCAAAAACTGAGGTTCCACTGTACTTTAAATGTATAATGCGTACGCAGTCACTGTGGAATGAAGGAGGCGCCCTCTCCCCACAAGCCAGCATGCTTCAAAATAAGGAGGAACAGGGTGGGGCTGGGGCTATACATGCTCCCAGTGGGCTCCCCCAACCCTGGAGTCCATACAGATCTCCTCTCCTCTCCTCTCCTCTCCTCTCCTCTCCTCTCCTCTCCTCTCCTCTCCTCTCCTCTCATCTCCACCCCACCCCACCCCACCCCACTCCATCTGGTCCTGGTCTCTGCCACTTCAGTTTTGTCTGTTGTATGATACTGACTTGGAATCATCGAGTTGTAGAGTTGGAAGGGACAGTGAGGCTCCTCTAGTCCAACCCCCCATAATGCAGAAATCTTTTGCCCAACATGGGACTCAAACCTGTGGCCATGAGATTAAGAGTCTCATGCTCTACCAAGTGAGCTGTCCTAGATTCTCATGCTCCGGGGCGACTCTGTCCCTTCTTCTTGGTCATTATCCTTGACCACACATAGATGGCAGAGCCTTCCCTTTCTTTCTTCCTGCCCACCCATATAATGATAATTCTGAAGCTCAGAAGTGCAGACTCCACGCACTTGCTGCTCGCCGCGACAATTTATGCAAAGTGTGCACATTATGCAAATGTTATTAGGATTATTTGATCTCGCAAATCTCGCCGTCTGATTTATTAGACACAAATTGCGTTCAGTGTCAGCAGCCGTCGTTACGGTGTATCCAAGGCAGTTCTTTCCACACTGGTGAAGGGAGGGGGAAGAAGGCAGCAAGCAGCAGTACTGAGTATCTCCGATTTGGGCATGTGTACCCAGTTGTACTTTTAATATCAACTTGTAGAACAAGGGGAGGGAGCAGAGCTCAGATTCAGAGGCACATGCTTTGCATGGAGAAGGTCCCTTTTTCCACCTCTGGTTCAAATGACCACATAGCAGGTGGTGGGGAAAGACCTTCCTCTGCCCAGGACTCTAGAGCTGCTGCCAATCACAGTAGAGAATGTTGGGCTAGATGAAGGAATAGCCTGATCTGGAATTAGGCCGCTTCCTATGTTGCAGGGAAGGGACCAGACCTCCTGATATTCCCAATTAAGCAAGATAAGGTATCAGGTGTCGGGACCTTCCTCTGCCCGGGACTTTCTAGAGCTGCTGCCAGTCAGAGTAGACAATACTGGGCTATATCGACAAGCCAACTTGGTCTACGGCAGGTTCCTATGCTCCTAATACAGTTGTGCCTCCGCTTATGTATCCCTCCGCTTACGTAAACTTTGGGATACGTAAGCAGCAAACCTGGAAGTATATTTCTGGGTTTTTGCTGTGCGCACATGCGCAGAAGCGCTCTACCACCGCGCAGAAGCAGTCCCTCTGGTTGCGGAAACCTCGTGATCTGACCGGAGCTCCGGAACGGATCCCATCCACAAGTAGACGTACCACTGTAAATCCTCCACACCTTCTCCCAGAAGTAAATGTGTGTATAGGTATATACCCAGCACCATTGCTGTTGCTTTCTGCATCAAGCTGTTTGCCTATGAAAGTACACATGCTGCCATCTCAGTTCAAAGGGAAAGGCTCCCAGCACAGCAGTCAACAGCTGCTCGCACTGGTGCAGTTCAGTAATGGAAGACTCTGGACTTAACAGTCTGGAGGATTGCTGGATGGTAACGTGTCTTACTTCAAATGTATGTAATCTGTCCTGCTCCATTTGGGAGCTCTCTCGCTCATTCAGGAGGAGGCTTGCCCCAAAGTCCTTCCCTCATGGCACCACTGACTGCTAGGCAGCTTTGACTAGAAGAACTGTTTTACTGGATCAGATCAGAGGTCCATCTTTGGGAAGCCCCATTGCAGAACCTGTAGGCAAGGTCCTTCTCTGTTGTTCCCAGCCTCTGGCATTCGGAGGTATACTGCTGCTTGAAGGTGAAGGTTCCATTTCAACACTAGGCCTGGCACTCTTTGGTTAACTTGTATTGGCCTTTGCCAACCTGGTGTGCTCACTGCAGCTGATGGGAGTTGTAGCTTGACAACAACTGGAGGGCACCAGGTTGATGATGTCTGGCTTGTATAATTCAAAAATGTTCCTGATCATGAAACACACGCGCGCGCGCGCACACACACACACACACACACATAGCACACATCTAAGCCATTGACCCTCACTGCATTAAGTGAAGTAACACATTATTAGCACAGGGAGGAGGATCCTCCGTCTCAGGGGTCAAAATGTAGCCCTGCAAGCCACTCCCCAGGCCACTCCCCTCTCCAGCCCAGCCCAGCCCCCTCCTTGATAGTTTCTTGCCTGATTGGATTATGTCCTTAAACTCCAGTAATGCTTCTTGCTTGCCTGGATGGAAGATAGGAAGGTGTGTGTGTGTGTGTGTGTGTGTGTGTGTGTGTGTAGAAACTACTCTGCTGCACAAGGGTAAAAATCCTGTTCATGGTCCTTCTTTTGACTATGCCCACTTTTGCATGTGGCCCCTGGAAGGCTGCCCAAAAAGGAAGGTGGCCCTTGGGGTGGAAAAGGTTCCCCACCTCTGCATTAGTATATAACAAGAGGGGAGCCCCCAAAAGACCACTAAACCCAGAGTCTAGAGCTGCTGAGCTGCATCACTGGCCAGTTCCATTAAGTCCATTTCACGTTAGGCGAAGAAGTACCCTACTTTATTATTGCCCATCAGTGAATTGAATTTATTGAGTTAGTCCACAGACCGTATCAAAAGATATTTTTTGTTTTGCCTGTCTTGAACTATCCCGTCAATCAATTCCTGGGGTGATCCCTGAATTCTACCACTACACGAGAGGCAAGAACGTAATTCTATCCCCTCTCTTTTTCTGCTCTGGCACCTCTCATTTTTTTTTAAAAAAGATTGGCATCCTCCCCCCCCCCTCCAGTCTGCATTTCCTGTGTTGTTAGCATTCTGATGGACTCAAAATACACAGCTTGGCCTATTAATCATTGGAAGGCTATTGGCATAAGCTAAATGGTTGCGCCGCAGCGTTAATAAAGATGCCTGAATCCGCCAACCTTGTGGGTTTTCTCGTTGGGATTGGCAAAACATTCCCACTTCTGCCTTCTCTGCTGGATGAATACCCTTGGTGGTGCACAGCAGCAGCAGCAGCAGCAGCAGCCAGGAGTTGGCTCAGGGCAGGGGAAATCAAACTCCCAACCTGCTTATTAGCCGCTGTCACACTGCAGCAGGAGTGGGACTTGAGCAGCGCAGAGGGGTTGACGCCACCCCACCCAACCGTTACATCAGCCACCAAGTCCCAAGCGGCCTGGGCAGGGTATGGAAGGAGAAGTAAACATGCTCGTGCCACTGCCTGCGGGCACACATGGCTAACATGCTGTCTTTCTCACCTCCGCCCATCAGAAAGGTTGGCCACAGAACTCATCCCATTTCAGTTCTCTCAGTTTCTCCTTTTTCCAATCTTAAATTAGTTCTCCACATTTCTGCAGCAATTTGTATGTTGTTTTTTTAAATCCTCATGAAAGTTCATTAGCATCTGGGTGCAAATTTCTCCTCTAATAGACACATTTTTGCATGCAGTTTTGAGTAACGGAGACAATTCTGCAAGCAACATCGTCATGTTTATGAAGCCTTTCTGCTAATATATGCATTTTTTGTCACCACTGGTTGGTCAGAGAGCTGCATTGCAAAATTCGGATAAGTGTGGATTTCGAGAGATGTCTGTGTTTTGGGAAAGCGAGATTTGGCAGATTGCCTTTAAAAGTGAACTGAACTGAATTTATTCTCCATCCCTACCCAATGGCCTTTCTACTATTGCAATCTTAGGGACACATTTGTGCATTCAATAGAATCCAGTGATTCAGATTTTTTTCTGGACCACATGGCTGCCTCAATGGAAGATATGTGAATGTGTGTGTAGAAAATAGTCAGAGGTAAAATTCATGTTCACAGCTCTGCCTCAGACCAGGCCATCCCCATTTGTGTGCCACACCCATCACCAGCCCTCTCTAGCTGGTTCTCAGAGTTCTCAACCACCACCACACTCCTCACCAGCCCTGCTCTCCACCCCAGGTGTATTTGCTTGGGCGGAATGTGTCCTTAGACTCATAGAATTGTAGAATTGGATGGGACACAAAGGCTCATCTAGTCCAACACCCTGCAGTGCAGGGCCTTGACCTCTGACAATGCCTCTTGCTTGTCTGGAGGATGGAGGTGTGTGTTTGTGTGTAGATGCTAGCCTCCTGTACAAAGGTAAAACCCACATTCATTGCTCTGCCAACTTCTGCATCTGGCCCCACCTGGCACAGACATGTGGCTCCTGCAAGCTTGCTCAGAGGGGTTCTCCATCTCTTCATTAGCTGCTAAGGAGAGCACTTTCCCCTCCCCACCTTAAGAACATGAAGTCAACATGAAGTATACATGAGAGGGAGGTGAGGCGAATGCTTCGCCCATTTTAAAACACTCACCAACATACAAAACATTTTCTTCCTCTCAGTGACTGTCATGTCTCCATATGGCAGCAAAATCAGGTGGTGTAATGCTTAGTGGGCTGCTTAGAAAGAACAGGGGTTATCTACATGCTCGGGAGAACCCCGAGGTTGCAGAAGTATGAAACACGCACACACACACACACACAATCCAACGGGCAATTTATACCCTCCCAAAAAATTAGTGGGATGTGGATTAAGTAGTCATGGAATGTTGACTACCAATCTTAAAAAGAAAACTGGGAGGGGAGCTGGTACGGGCTGCTGGAGGACTGGCATAACTGGCTGGCTGACTAGAACCCTGGAGAGTACTGATCCTGCTAGGTCACAGGAGTGGCCAACTCCCAAGAGACTGTGATCTACTCACAAACTTAAAAACAGGCAGTGATCTACCCCATTTTGGGGGGTTCAGGTGGTTGAGCTTTTTTTTAGGGAGGAAAGCCCGTTATTTAGGGGTTCAAGTCAAAGTTATTGGCTTTTTTAGGGGAGTCAAAGTTGTTGAGCTTCTTTGAGGGGAGCCAATGATCTACCAGTAGATCACGATCTACCTGTTGGACGTGCCTGTGCTAGGAGTTGAGCAAGCACAGCAGCATCGTATTGCAGATTCCACATGTTCCTTTTAATAGGCAGTTCAAGTGGCTAGTTCAGAAGCAAAACTGAGTGCTACAAACAAACAAAAAATATTTATTAAGGCAGCAGTTTCAACATGCTTTGGGGACTCCCTAGGCACGCAGAAGTACTGACAATTTTAAATAAAAGGAAAGTGTTTTGTTTCATTTTAAAAACAACCAAACCAAAATGACTAAACAAACGGCTCTTAACAGAAATATTGATGGAGATACTTGTCAATCTATTAATTTTGTCTGTGGTTGAGACACAAGGAAATAGGCCGAGGGGGAGAAGAAATTGGCTTTATTTCGATTTGATGTTTGCATTTGTAACCCGCCTTTCTTCTATGAAGCTCAAGGAGGCATACATTGTTCTCCCCTTCCCAATGTTATCCTTCCAACAACCCTGTGAAATAGGATAGGCCAAGAGGCAGTGATTGGCCCAGTGTACTTCATAGCTGAGCGGGGATTTGAACCCTGCTCTCCTAGGTCTTAGTCCAGCCCAACAACCACTACAACCACCCTCACACTGACTTGCTCAAGGCCCAAACATCTCCTAGTGAGTATCCTAGAGAGGTGGGAGAGGTATTGTGCAATTTTTTCCTCAGAGATGTCTGGCTGTCCCAGGTTGGGAATAGTACGCCAGGGTAAGAGGGCTTTTTCCTGGCCCCTTTATTTCTCTCCAGCAACTTGTGTGCCAAGGCCCCGTGCCCTGTAGTTCCCCATTGATTAATAAACACACCAACACGAGTGCTTTGGATTATGGGCTAAACAGGCCACAACTTTATTGGTTACAAATGTGAGCAGTTTGGCTTAGGCATTGGTGAAACCAGGAGTGGAGGCAAGAGACGGAAGCCCCTGGGCACGCCGCAATTTAAATTACCTGCGGCCACGCTCCCCACTGGCATAGATTGGCCGGGCAGGGGTCACCTGGCTGGGGTTGGTGCGGAGTGGGCGTTAATCTCCCGCCCCCTAGCTGGGTCGCTACAAGGGCCCGGATGCCTGCCGCAACGCTGCCCACCCCAGAAGGTGAGCAGACTTGCTAAATCCTTCTCTGTTGAAAAGAAAATAACACACAAACGCACACACTGCCCTAAACGATACTCTTAAGAACGTTGCTTTTTCTCCCAGAGGGTCAGGAGGAAAGGGCCTTTGTTCTCTGGTATTTCTCCACACACAGGATACCATTACTAACTTTATGTAATTCACTGTCAGGAGATATACTGTGTAGTGATGATGGAGGCCACAGAAATATTTCAAAAGAAACTGGTCAAATTTGCAGAGGAGGAGGAGGAGGAGGAGGAGGAGGAGGAGGTCTGTCGCTGGTTGCTAAACCATGATCATGAAAAGGAAGCCCCAGCTTCAAAACGCAGCTGAGTATTGGCTGCTGGGGGGGGGGGCAATAGCAGAAAGGGCCATAGCTGTCAACTTTTCCCTTTTCTTGCGAGTTGACAGCTATGGAAATGGCTCTCACCTTCCCTTTCTTTAAATAAAATACAAATAAATAAATATTTTATATTAAATAAAAAAATTAATAAAGCCAATTTCTTCTCTCCCTCTGGCTTCTATTTCCTTGTGTCTCAGCCACAGGCTTAACTAATAGATTCACATAGTATCTCCATCAATATTTCTGTAAGTCCTCAGAGCTGTTTGTCTAGTTATTTTGACTTGGTTGTTTGGGGGTGTCTGTCTGGCCACTGTTGGAAACAAGACGATAAACTAATCCAGGGATAGGAAGCCTCAGTTCCAGGGACCAAATGCAAACCTCTCTATCTGTCCCTTGGGAAACCAGCCATGTCACACACCCTGTTCTAGCCCTGCCATGCACACACACACCCCTTGAGAGTTTTTGCCTGGCTGGAATGTGTTATAGAACTCTGATCACATTTCTTGCTTACCTGGACGTAGGCTATTGAGGTGTGTTTGTGTATGGAAACAAGTCTACTTTACAAAGGTAACATTTGCATTTGTTGCTCCGCCTACTTTGCCTCTGGCCCCACCTGCCACTGGCATGAAGGTTGCACCAAAGGGAACAGGAACTTCAGGCTGAAAAATGTTCCCCATCCCTGACACAGAATCACGGAGGGAGGGGGTTCCCATGGAGAGGGTGCACTTGCTCCAGGACCCTTAAAAAACTGCAGCCAGCACTGAGGTGGGTCTTTGGGCTGATCCAGCAAAACCTTTCACTTATGTTCCAGCGCAAGCACTCATTAATATGAAACATCTTGGAAATTCAAAGCACCAGTTTGCCAACAACAACACACCCAGGCCCCCTCTTGCAAAAGGAGCAGCATGTGGTGCATTGTGGCCTTGCGGCCACAGTGCCATAGTCATCGGCATACCTATATACATCTCTCCCCAAAACAGCAGCAACAAAGCAGAAGGCACTGACCCAGGAGCAGAGCTCTTCCAGTCTTGTTGGGAGAGGCTCCTGGCTTTCTGCGCTGGCTGCTTGGCATGCACTGCTTTGCTGTCGAAAGCAGGGAAGGGACCCGCCTGGCACTGGCCTGACAGCTTGCCAGGCCCCCTTCACCCGCAGGTGGCATAGTCCATCTCCCAGAGCCCAGGAAGGTGATTAGAAATGACAATGTCAGAAGCCTCGCGCTCTGCCGGGAGCCTGCGGGACAGACGCAGCGGGGAGAGCGGATCTGTAGGGCAGACATCCAACATCCGCACGTATGTGTGTGTGCGCGCACACACACACACACACACACACGTGCCTGACCTCTCAGTGGCCTTGCTGTTCAGCTCAGACAAACAGTAAGCAGCGAGGCAGCACTGGGTCTTGGATTTGGGGTGGGGGAGCACCCTCCTTAATATCCCAAAAGTAGGACATGCTAAAACAGACTGGACCTTCTTAGGAGTTCCATGCAAAGGGAGAGTGGCAATCTCTGCCATCTCCAGGTAGGGCTGGGAAAGACACCCTGACCGAAAACAAGAGCCGCTGCCTGTCAGTGTAGACAGTACTGCACTAGATAGTCCAGTATAAGGCAGTTTTCTATGTTCCTATGACTCCCCACCTGCAAGGGGTGGCTAGCCTACTTAGGTTCTCTGTAGAAGGGCCATAGCTCAGTGGCAGGGAGAGAGAAAGGAAAGGGGGTGGTTCTTCCCACTTTTAGTTCTGGACTAATGCATCGTTAGTTTCGGCCCTACCCACAGTTGTCCTCTGTGTAATTCCCATTTAAAGCCATAGAAGCTACCAACTCTCATCACATCTTGTGGCAGTGAGTTCCATCATTCAGTTATGCATTTGTGCAAAGGAAAGCTTTCCCTTTGCCAGTTCTAGATCTTGTGCTGATTGGATAACCCAGATTCTAGTGTTAAAGAAGCATGAGAAAATGATATATATTTTTCTTACTTTATGTGGGGCGGGGGGCGGTAGCTCCTGATTATTAACTTGTCACTGTATCATATCTTACATTTTAATATCTAAAAAGAAAAAAGGAGTAACTACAGAGAGAGTTTGCTGATTATTACATTTAAAATGATCAATTAATCAAAAAGTTGGTTAAAAGGCAGACAATTAATCAGGCTCCTATTCTTCCATAGGTGCTCAGCAGTCCTAAATAAAGAACCATCATCTTAAATGCTAAGATAATGATAGGATGAACAATACCACAGTGTGTGTCTCCATGTCATTTCTAGAGCCAACTGTGCTTCCAGCCCTGCAGACCATGCCCACCCCCATGAGGGCTAGAAACCTGATTTAAAAAAAAACAAAAACAAAAAACCATGCAGCCTGCTGGTCCACAGTGCATTATCAGGGCCACTTCCCTTGGATTCACATCTCTGCCACCTCCCTTGCTACACTAGACGAATAGTAATCACTGTATTGTCTTGATTTCTCATTGCCATGGCTGCGGCAGCATGCCTAACAACCACACTTAGAGCCTCCACGTCCAACTCCCACCTGGCTGGCGAATTTAGCAGCTGATTGTCTCAGAGTCTCAACAGCCCCACCCATCCTGCCCAGCCCTGTTTGCCACCCTCAGCCAACTGAGCGGCTCCAGACATCCCCGTCATGGACGACCTTCTCCTGTGTCTTCAGCTGATTGGTGCACCAGCATCAGCCTCCAGGCACCCCGCCTCAAGTCTCCCGCCCTCCAGTAGCTCTTCAGAAAAGTCTCCTTCCGTAGGCTGCTGTACTAAGCCCTGCAAAGGCAAAGACCACCCCTGGCTCAGGATGGAGAAAGGTAGCAGTGGAACTAGATGCAGGTGGGATCAGCTGGTTGGCAGTTACAGTGAGCCTCTTCGAAAGACACACTGTCAGTGCCAATCAGGGCATCTTCCTTGGTAGGAATTTTGTCTCTGCCATCTCACCCAAATATGTTCACAGACATCTCAGATGTGCTTTGGCAGACTCAAATCCAGCCTGTAGTCTTTTATTCCACACACACGTTCATAAATAGGGAAGCCAAGGGTACACAGTTTAGCCATTTGGTTCCAGTCTCGGGGAGCCTCCTTTAACAGGGTGTTGCCCATCACCACCTTGCAAACTGTGATGGGGAAAGGCCATGTTGCTTGTTCCCCATTTCTGTCGCATAGTCAAATAGGCACAACAGCCCCATTTCCAGAGACTGAAGGAACAGCGCTGGGAGCAAACAGCACAGGT
Source organism: Lacerta agilis (assembly GCF_009819535.1). Lineage (NCBI taxonomy): Eukaryota > Metazoa > Chordata > Lepidosauria > Squamata > Lacertidae > Lacerta > Lacerta agilis. The sequence continues at coordinate 28,485,636 of NC_046328.1, read as the reverse complement.
GGTTGATACCTGCTCTCAAATTATAGCATAGTACCTGTGCAATAAATAGGGAGGCTTCCCAGGTAGGGATATGTGAACCTGCCAGTTTTGGTTTTTCCACGTTTCTCATTTTAAAGTCAAGTATCCACGTTCCTGTATCAGCTTGCAAATTCTCTTATTTTAAAGTTACTGATGAAAATTCACCAGCGTTTTGCTGCAAAATTCACTCAGAGTACATATTTTTGCAAGCGATTTCCCCTAGTATAATGGATTTTTGTATGTTATTTTTTACTAACCTAGGCATTTTCATAATACTTTGCCCTAATGTGTGCATTTTAAAACCCACTATTTCGTTGGAAAACTGCATTGCAAAATTAAGAGAAGTGCGAATTTCAACAGATGGCTGCGTTTTTTGGTTTGCATAGTTCCAGCAAGAATGAATTAGGTAGATTTCCCTTTAAATGCAAACTGAACTGGATCCCCCCCCATGCCCCTAGTTGATGCCCATTCTCATGCCACAGCAAAAGGAACAATAAGATCCCTGTGCAACCAGGAAGATGGCTACCTTGCCCTACCAAGGCAGAAAGTAAGGAGAGATATGTTTGGACCCATTTTGATGCTGTCCATCTTGCTTTATGACCAACACAGTCATTGTACAGGCATAACTTGGTGAGTTCCAGACCACCTCAATAAAGTGAGTCACACACACCCAGTGCATATAAAAGATATGTTTACACTATGCTATACAGTAAAACCTGGGTTGTCAAACGTAATCCGTTCTGGAAGCCCGTTCAGCTTCCGAAATGTTTGACAATGGAGGCGCTGCTTCCGATTGGTTGCAGGAGCTTCCTGCACTCAAGCGGAAGCCGTGCCGGGTGTTCAGCTTCCGAAAAACGTTTGAAAACCAGAGCTTTTACTTCCGGGTTTTCAGTGTTCGGGAGCCAAAACATTCCAAAACGGAGGCATTCAGGAGCTGAGGTTTGGCTGTAGTCCATTAAGCCAGGCCTCCCGACTGCAGGGGTGGGAGGGGAAAATCTCACTTCCATCCCTAGCCAACTCCACTCCCATGGCCAGAAGAGGGGCGGTAGGGAGCTTCCTTCTCCTGGAAGAGGCCGGGCTGCCCGCAGCTGCACCCTTGTCTTTGTAAGGAGCAATATTTGCCAAGTGCAATAAAATGAGGTATGACTGTACTTGCAATTGGAACATTTGCCGTTGAAATACTTCATTCACCCACCTGTGAATCTGTATCCCTGTGTTTTCTGGGGATACGGATCAAGGTGGAAGAGAAGACGGGGCCATAGAGCATGGGTTTATTCCCACCCACCCGAAATCCACACAAAAATGCTTCTCAGTCTTTATTTACTTATCACAGGTGCTAATTTGTTAAATCATTACCACCTGTTGTAGACAACTTGATGAATGGCTTCCACCTTTCTGGCCTAGGTTTAATTTGTTAGAAATGAAGCCCTAGGTTCAAAATCCCCCCCCCCCAAGGCACTCAGGGTTTAGCAGATTCAGTAACATACTTCAGTCTAACTGATTCATTAAGTTAGAAAATAAATCAGCTCTTTAGGATGTAACCATATACCCACTTACCTGGAAGCAAGCCCACCTGAACTCAGTGGGACTTACTTCCAAGTAGACATGTATAGGATTGCACTGTTAATCAATTAATAGAACACAAACCTCTTTAATCAATCAACAGCCCTAATTGCTACCTGGTGTTGCAGAATTGAGTCCCAAGCTCTGGGGGCTGCATCTGAGCAACCATCTGCTCAAACCAGCAACCCCCCCCCCCGGCCTTTACACAGCACACCTTCATATCCTTATGTGATTGCACTTTTCTCCCTGTTTCTTGGAAGTTCCCTCGAGGTGTGCTGCTTGATGATGACAGATGATGAAACACCCCAGAGCAGAATAAGACACCCCCACCTCCGCAAAAACACACACACACACACACACACACACATGCATGGGGATTTCTTCACCTCTGATGTTTTACTCTGTGGTTGCTGTGTTTATTTCTGAACACTTGCAAGACTACTTCTAGGCACAGGGGGCTAAAGAGCTGATTTGCCAAGAACTGTGAAAATTAATGCTGTGTGAATAAAAATTATTATCAAAAGAAAGAAAGAAAATCAATTGTGTGTGTGTGTGTGTTTGTAACGTCAGCTACAACCCCTTGTTAAATGCTTCGGAATGAGCATTTGGGGGGACTGTTTGCACAAGCCCATCCCCCCAAATGATGCACACATAGGTTCCATCCCACACCCAGTCTGGGAGAAAACTTACAAGAAGCTCAGAGGCTTTTTCTGGGCCTGACATCTCTTCCATTAGATGATCAGGACCATGTTTAAAGGGACATGACTCTTACTATATTAAAATTAAAAGAACACTCTCCCTTTTTGGAGATAAATAGATAGACTGTAGCTTTGTAAAATGGGTACCCTCTTTGGGGGAAATGTCCCCAGTTTGGAATTGTACACACACCACACCACACCACACCATACTCCACACCACACCACACCCCAGGGTAATAAGTAAATGGCACAGCTATTGAGAATAGCCATTAAAGGTTAAAGTTCTGCAAACTTTGACATTCTCCTATGCAAGCCTTCTTTTGAGACTAGTAGCACGTTTGCACGACCCATCTACCTCCAAGGGGTCCACACAGGGTGACTTTCTGGTCAATCACACGCTTGTTTCTTTTCTCCACATTTAAACCCTCTGCAAGGCCAGGGGCCCTTTCCCGGAACATCACACCCTACAGGGCATGAAACAGCCACTACTACTACTACTACTACTACTACTACTACTACTGCATTCAACTAAAGATTGCAGTGTTAGTTCTAGCACGAACACACCCATGTGGACACCCCCCCAATACCCCACCCTTTCTCCTTCCATTCCCAGATAAAGAAAACATGTAGTAGAGATTAGATGCTGTCCAACTAAAAACACAAAGGCAAACTTTAAGGGGTGGGTGGGTGTGAAACAGATACAGAATAAAAGATTGAAAAATGGGGTCATAAGTAAAGCTACAAGCCTAACTTTGAAAAGTGCATAAGACTCTTAAAAGCTGCATAGGCTGAGGAATAAACAAACCCAAACGTTAATGCACTTAGTAAAATCAAACTGAAAAGCAGCTACAAAATCCATGAAAGCAAATTGACTGGTGTGTGTGTGTGTGGGGGGGGACAAACGTCTGCTGCTTTTCCTCTCTCCAATTGTCATCCACTAGAAAAGCCCAGGTTCAAGGGAGCACAGAGAGTGGGAGGGGGTGCCTGTGCAAGGCTTAATTAAGATATTGGGGAAACCTTAATCCCGAATAAGCCTAAAGTTTGGAAGTTTACAATCTTATATCCTTTAGGGAAGCACTCAAACATACTGTAATAAGTGGTGCCTTGGGTCTGGGCATGATGCAACTTTTCCCACCCAGCCGTCTTAGTCTAGGACAGAGGCTGCTCTTAGCTCTTCTGATATATCATGCTTTGTTTACTTAAAATCAATGCTCTGCCTCACGGAAAAAGAAGGGGTGGGGGAGAAATATGGGATGGCTTGACAATATGAGATTAAAAGCTTTACTAATATAATAATTTCCCTTTTGCCCTTCTCCATCACCTGCCACCTAAGCTCCTTGCAAACATCCATTAATTAAAGCCTCCCAACTTTCACATTCACGGTGTCGCCATTTTTAAAAATGAAATAAATCTCAAAATATTTGAAAGTTGCAAGGGGAGGAGGGGGGAACATGTAGGATACCCCCCCTTTCTAACTAGTAGACTCCGAAAATAGATCTACGCATCCGTATAAACTGTAGATCATAATGCCAACTCAGAGCTGGAAAAATGAAGAGTTTGCAAATCAAATCCACATATTCGTTTCCTTCAAGGGGGGGGGGGAGAACACTCTCTATTTGGGCTGCACAAATCATCAGTAAATCAGAAAACAAATCTTGCTGAAGGCTTGTTTTAAAACCTTGGAGAAGAAGAGAGCGGAAGAGAGCACTCTGTTGTCAACAGCTGGGACCCAGACCCGGAATGTCGGTTTCCATTTGCTTTGCTACAATTTGGATTTCAGCACAATTTAAATAAAAAAAAACACAAATTACTATCATTTAAAAATTTGGCTTTTATATGTGACATTTGCCAGCCTACTGAGACAGCTGGTTTCCTTTCGATGCCAGTTTTGCAGGGTGGGGAGAAAGGGAGATGCAAGACATGTCTCATATATATGGTAAGATGTATCTATATTGCCAAACTGTTCTCCTGCGCCACTCTCCAGAGCTGCCAGTCAGCCCTCTTTGCCACTCCTGATGAGAAATCAAATATTTTGCCATTTTGGGGGAAAGATGGCAAAGTGTTAGGAGTGCCGTTCCCATGCCTTGTCCGTGGAAAATACCTTCGAGTGTCTCTATTTGTGTACTGGGATGTGTGACTCGGCTACGCACGAGAAACCCACCAGACAAAAATGCAACCCAAAACACGCGTGCAAAAGACGAACACAGAAGAAGAAGAAATATATTTCCCATGGCTAATCAACAACCCCCTGCTTCCATTCAGGTGTTGTTAAAACAGCCTCAAAAGCATCAACATTCCACACTTGCAAATGACCGACAGTGCTTCGCACTGTGTTGCTGAGCTGTAATTTCCCCCTCCCCATATCAAATGTCCAAATCACAAGCATCAGAAAAACAGCAGCAGTAGCAAACACTTTAAAAGTGCCACTGGGCATCATCGCCATCATTTATGTTCCATTGTTTAAAAAATAAAATGGGGAATAGAGAAGAAAGATGATCCTTTTCGTCTCCCTGAGAAATTCTGTTGGCTTTTTTTTTTTTTTAAATCCACCACATATTTGCCAAACCCGCCAGCGATTTCATTAAAAATAAACAGAAAGAAAGTAGCAAAATGCCTAATGGGAAGACAGAATCAAAACCTGCCACAAATATCCCGGTGAATTACCCTTTCTCTTTTCCTATGTTTGAACTGCTGTGTTGTTTGGGCATTTGTTTGTTTTGGGTTCCTTAATAAATCTACAGACACACAGTCGAATTCAGGCACTTGAGACCCCCCAGCTCCATCTCATCAGCTCTCCTTGGCTGATCAGTTCTGCCGGGCAAATCCTTGCCTCTTTTGGTAGCCAGGTATACTTGAGTCTTCAAAATGCAACATTTGTAGATATAGAAATATATATATATGTATAAAGGGATAAAACGGCATTGCCTTACCTGATCGGAGAAGGAGGGTTTGTGCTGTATGGTTGGGGATGGGCAGAGAAGCCCTCTCTCTCCCCTTTGCAAAGTTTATCACGACAGCCAGCCGCTTATTCCAGTAGCAGGAGCAAAATAACCGATGGAGAAGGGAATAGGAGATGACATGGTGGGGGCGCAGAGCAGGGGATGCAACATAGAGAGGTGGTGGGGACGTGAGAGAGAGAGAAGGGGATAGAAATGAAAGGGATTAGGCCAGGGGTATTGTTCCTGTAAGGAGCAGAAGGCAGTGAGATGTCGAGATCCCTGTGTGTATGTGTGTGTGTGTGTGTGCCTGTGTGCCACACGCTACGGAAAGGGAGGATGCTGTGACACACACACACCAGATGAGATCAAGAGCGCTGTTGGTTTGTACTAAGCGTTACCGCCGCTGCTGCTGCTGCTGCTGCTGCTGCTGCCGCCGCTGGTAATTTGGTCCAAGCTGAGGAATAGGGAGCCGTGATGCCTTTAGCATCCTTGCAAGTTTTCTTTGATCTGCATCCTCCAATCTGGACTATGCTGCACACGCATAACATTGCAAGCAGCTGCAAATGACAACTGGGTGGCTGAAATGTCAGGGGTGTGGTGGCTTGAGAATGGCTTCTCAAGCAGAAGCAGCTGCAGCTCATAGAGACAGAGAGTAGGGTTTGAATGATGGGGCCAGGTCCGAAAGGGGCCTAAGTGCTCTCCCCGCCCCCTTCCTCTCTCCCTCCCTCTCTGCTGCAAAACTTGACATTTGCCTCCTTCTTAAGATCCACTGGGCCAGACCCACTTATGGCGTGTAAACATGGAACTACCTGATTTAAACTGGTTGGGGAAGAGAGGAAAATTTCCCAATGGTGTAAAGGACATAAGAATAAATAAGAGATGGTGCGATTTTAAAGTCTCGTGGCATTAAATAAATTGAGCCACACTTTCATTGGGTGCAGAGCCTGGAAAGTTCATTAAAAAAAATGGAATTAGTTCAAGTTCAAGATGTCCAAAAAGGAACAAATTCCATTTTACCTTTGTCTCTATTCAAAAGGAACTTGCTTTGTTTATATTCAGTTCACAGTTCAATTCCAGTTCATCCAAATGATCCCTGGCTACCCGCCCCCCAATAATTCAGAATGTTGCAAGCTGCTAGGCTGAAATGTAAAATATACTTAAGAAAACTAAAACAACAACAACTATGGAAAAATCAAAACACACAGCTGGTGGAATGTGATTTTTAAATTTTATTTCCCCCAGCAATTATGATCTTTAAGCTCGAAGAGTCTAATGAATAAAAATCACAGGTATGAGGATGAAAATCATTCCAAGTTCTACCCAAAAATGAAATTACACCCTTCCATCTGCAGGTGAGGCAGTGGATGTGCTGGACTGTTGTCTTGCCATGATAATGAACTGAATGAGAGCCAACAAACTGAAGCTCAATCCAAATAGGACTGGAGCACTGTTAGTGGGTGGTTCTCTAGACCAGATGGATGGGAGGTTGCCTGCTTTTGATGGGGTTACACTCCCTCTAAAGGAGCAAGTATGTAGCTTGCAGATACTTCTGGATCCTTTGCTGTTGCTTGAGGCTCAAGTGGCCTCAGTGGTGTGGAATGCCTTCCATCAGCTTTGGTTGGTGATCCAGCTGCACTCCTATCTGGACAGGGATAGCCTAACTTCTGTCATTATGCTCCGGTAATCTCTAGGCTAGGGACCCAGGTGGCGCTGTGGGTTAAACCACAGAGCCTAGGGCTTGCCAATCAGAAGGTCGGCAGTTTGAATCCCCACGACGGGGTGAGCTCCCGTTATTCGGTCCCAGCTCCTGCCAACCTAGCAGTTCGAAAGCACGTCAAAGTGTAAGTAGAAAGATAGGTACCACTCCGGCAGGAAGGTAAACAGCGTTTCCGTGCGCTGTTCTGGTTCGCCAGAAGCGGCTTAGTCATGCTGGCCACATGACCCGGAAGCTGTATGCTGGCTCCCTCGGCCAGTAAAGCAAGATGAGCGCCACAACCCCAGAGTCGTCCGCGACTGGACCTAATGGTCAGGCGTCCCTTTACTTTTAATCTCTAGGCTAGATTAATGCAACTCATTACCTCTGAATATAGTTTGGAAACTTCAGCTGGTGCAGAATTCAGTGGCCGCTCTACAGCTGGGGGGAGGCAGGGGCCATCTTGTCACCCCTCCCAAAGTGGAACCTGGGGCAGTCCGCCTCTCCCTTCCTACGCCCCTGCTCACCATTGAACCACACACACATAAAGAGGGCCCGTGACTTTCAAATTCAAATACTTTGAGGAGAGGTTGTCATCAATGCCAAAGCATGTGGCAGCAGATACAATCGTGTGTGTGAGAGAGAGAGAGAGAGTGAGAGAGAGAGAAGGCCTATCTTTCTCTGACTTGAATATCTACCTCATTGCTTTCGTTAGGTGGCCTGGGGTTGTATCCAACAAAGTCCTACTCAGAGAAGATCTGTTGAAATTAATGGACCTAAATTAGCCATGTCTATTAACTTCAGTAAGTCTACTCTGAGCAGGACTAGCATTGGCTACAACCTCTGGATTATTATACTGTGAAACAAGGGAACAGAAAATGCTTTCACTCGGTACCATGCAAAATTTTATAAACGTCTCTCAAAGGTTCCCTTGCTGCTGCTGCTGCTGCTGCTGCTTCTTGTAGTTGCTGTTAATAATAATTAAATTTATATATTGCCCTTCCTCCCAAAGGACCCTAATGTAGCACCTGTATTCTTTCTAAGCCAGGAACAGGGAATCTGTTGATGTGTTAGAGCCCAGCGGTAGGGGTGGGGGGCAAATTCAAGTCGCATTTAATGGCAAACTTAGCTAACTTATACTTTCCAAAGCAATTCAAGAACTGAAACACAGCCATCCTCTGAAATTCATACTTCTCTGAATTTTGCAATGCAGCTCTCAGGCCAAGTAGTGTGTACAAAACTGCATACAGTAAGACTGCAACCTACATGCATTTAATGTGCACATTCAGCTTTATGTGCTTGGCAATTATTATTTTTTTAAAGGGGATAGGAAGGGGGCAGGCGTCGGGGGGGGGGAGACACTGGCAATCCCACCTGCCATTGAACCAATGTGTTTTGACTATACGTAATTTTGGCTATAGGTTACATTCCCCAGAATGTAACCTCTGTGGAAGTTGGGGGTTTACTGTAAACTAGGCTAATATGTGCATACAAAAGAACATACCAAAAAAGTCATATTAGGGAAAATTGCTTTGCCAGATGGGTATAATAGCAAAACTGTATACAAAAGAATGTGTATATTAGGATAACCTTGGCATGAATTTAAAAGAAAAAATCCTCAAACCAATGTCGAAATGTGGAGAACTTAAGATTCGAAAAATGAGAAACTTAGAGAACTCTAAATTGACAAATTTGCCCATCCCTACCCATCCTCCTTTGGGCTGTGAAGCCGTTTTGCTCAAGCCACTCCACCTGCCATCAGGTGTGTATTCAAATGGATAGTTTTGTATTGATCTTAAGCTGCTTTCGGCATCTGGGTGGACAGAAAAGGCGGAGTATGTCAGTATTTTAAACAAATATAATTCTATCCCATTGCAGTAACAAGTCTCTTGCACTTTGCACACAAACACACACACACACACACACACACATAGAGAGAGAGAGAGAGAGAGAGAGCGCAAAAAAGGAAACCCTTCTGCTTTGCCTCGCCTAATGAATCCAGGAGGAACGATGGCAAACGTCATAAATATTTATTCATCCCTTGTCATTTCCCTGTTCTGCGGCACTAATGAAGTGCCCTTATTAGTCTCTGATTTTCTCTGCCAAATTTTTGCATTTCACCAAACAGCTATTTCTGCCTTTCTGCCTGCAGAATCCATTCTGTTTTTTGTGTGTGTGTGTGTGCGCGCACGCACACACACACACAGAGAGAGAGAGAGAGAGAGAAATCTTTGGCCCAGAACAGATTAATCCCTCACACAAGAGATGCCAGCACTTGAGGAATCCTGTTTGCAGGAGAGGGAGAGGGAGGGCGGATCCTCAGAGCCTTCGCATCCTGGGACCCCTTCTTCCTCGATCCCAGATTGCACCTGTTGGTTTGAGGTTATTTCCTTGACATGAGAAAAGTTGGCCACAGACAAGTAAAATATTATTGCTTATATCAAGAGCGGAGAACATTTTTCAGCCCGACAACTGCATTCCCTTCTGGGCAGCCTCTTTGCGGGAGGCGGGCACGTGCCAGTGGTGGGCAGGGCTATAGGGAGAATAAGGCGGAGCAACACATGTAAATGTTACTTTCGTATAGTGGGCTGTTTTCTCAACACAGTGCTCTCTGTCTTCCATCCAGGAAAGCAAACGGCATTATGAGGGTTTGAGGACATATTCTAGCTAGCCAAAAAAATTCAAGGAGGGTGAAAAGCAGGGAGGGCGAGGGGCGTGGCCCAATAGAATGACCTGAAGTGCTACATTCAGCCCATAAGCCTGAAGTTCCCCACCCCTGATGCCTAGGATCCCATAGCCATTCTGGTGGTGCAGAAGCTGTGCATCTTGACCAAATTGCATAGTACGAGTACAATTCACCTGTTTCACCTGTGGTTTCACATGGGCAAAGGTGGTGATGGGAGATGGTTACAACCGTCCTACTTCACAGCAAATGTTTCTGCTTCAGTTGCTTGCTTGTTTGGGGTGCCCAGAGTTGTTAGGAGAACCCTATTCTCCTCACAGAGCTACCCAGAATAATTTAATTGTAGAATTGGAAGGGAACCCCAAGGCTTATCTAGTCCAACCCCCTGCAATGCAGGAATCTTAGCTAAAACACCCATGACAGATGGCCGTCCAACCTCTGCTTAAAAACCACCAAGGAAGGAGAGTCCACAACCTCCTGGGGAAGATTGTTCAACTACAGTTCCCAGAGTTCCCTGGGAAGGGATGTATTGGTAAACCACTCAGAGAATTGTAGCTCTGTTGAGGGATTAGGAGTCTCCTAATCACTCTTGGCATCCTTAACAGACTATAGTTCCTGGAATACTGGTCATTGACCGTAATAAAGGGATTGATTGATTGATTGGTTGATTACAGTTCCCAGGAGTCTTTGCAGGGGAAGCCATGATCTTTTAAAGTAGTATGATGGTGCTTTAAATGGATGGTGGAGATATGGCCTAAGATTACTCCGTTAGCCATTATGCTACATCAGCCTTTATGTATAAGAAAGTTCATTAGATTAGATATCCGTAGGCCACGTTCCCAGTAAGAAATTTGAGCTCAAAACAGCTCACAACAATGGCAAAGCAGCAGAACACACCAACAGATATTACCCTATCGGCGTAATATCCAAATCTCAATCCCCTATCAATAATGCAAAAACAACGAACAAATCAAATCGGCCTGAATTTGAAGGTATAGCGATCAATAATTCAAAAATTGCTTATCACAGAAATCAATACTTAATATCAACATTTCCAATTAAATAAGCCAACGAAACAAAATAAAGCCGATAAATCAGCAGTATAACAATATGAATGTTCCGGATATATATATATATATATATATATGTATGTATGTATTTATAGAATACAATGTGGAAATTCATGTAGATGGATAGGAACAAGATTTAAATGTTTAGAAATATAGTAAATGAATATTCACATACAGGTGTCTCTGCCTAAGAGAAGCATGCCAAGCATACCCTTCCCTTGCCAGGAACTGGGTGTCACCCAAAATTGGCAGCAGCTAGGGAGGCTCAGAGGGATCCCCCAATTCCTGTTATATGTGAACTGTGGATGTGCTCTAGGACACACCCAACATGCCCTGTAGCTTCATTTTCCAGGTTCAGCTTTGGTTTTGATCCGCTGTGCTAGCCACTACACTAGCTTCCTGGCAGGAGAGTCAATGCTGAGTAGCAGGACAGAGAGAGGGATGAGTGCAGTGATGGAGACGCTGCATTGGTTCTGCCGGTGAATTTGCACCTCATTGACCTTCCTGCTGCCTTGTCCCTCCCAGTAAGCAATAGAGGAAGCTGGCTCTGCCCCAAGAAGAGAGGCACTTCTGTTAGTGGTAGGCAACCTGTCTTTCAGGGTCAGTTGAACACCATGACTGATCTTCTCTTTGGAGCTTCTGATGAACTTCCGAAGGAATCTTAGACACTCTGGGGTACAGTCTGAAAATCCCTGCCATAACCGATGGAGTCATGAAATTGGCTAGACCAGAGGAGATGTAGTTCATGGTCTATACAATTTTATTCCTAAAGAAAACCATGTTTTACAAGGGTGTTTTTAAAGGGTGGTGGGATTCTTTTAGGCTACATGGTTTCTTTTTAAAGGATCACAGATATGGGCATACTGAAAATGCACAATAAGATTTTCTTATTGTTCTTAAAATTCGCCAAGCATTGGGGGAAGTGTTGGAAAGGCATTTCTCATTGAGCATCCATGACAGTCAGTTCAAAACATACATATGTCTTAATTTGTAGCAGTCTTGGTTACGCTACTAGGGGCTTGTTTGGGCTTTTCGGTGGTACAGCTTGAACAGTCACAAAACGCTGCAAAATCGATTTAATCTGAGACTCTGGAAGAACACACCGAGTAAGCATGTGTACCATGAGCAATGACAGCTCTGCTGTAATGCTTCCAAGTTTCTGGAAAGCTCTCATGTTCAGAGACAGCTTACCTCTGAAAACCCGCACACCCAGCTTCTTAAATTGGTCACATAGTCAAGGAGCCTGTCAATAGAAGGATGGCATCTCCCTACTTTGTCTGGGTATAACAATATCACTGGATGTCATTAAACAAAAATCGTAGTCAGTCGTGCTTACCTGTGTGATGACCTCATAGAATCATAGAGTTGGAAGGGCCTAAGCTCAACATAAAAAAAACTAAGATCATGGCCACTGGTCCCATCACCACTTGGCAAATAGAAGGGGAAGAAATGGAGGCAGTGAGAGATTTTACTTTCTTGGGCTCCATGATCACTGCAGATGGTGACAGCAGTCACGAAATTAAAAGACGCCTGCTTCTTGGGAGAAAAGCGATGACAAACCTAGACACCATCTTAAAAAGCAGAGACATCACCTTGCCAACAAAGGTCCGTATAGTTAAAGCTACGGTTTTCCCAGTAGTGATGTATGGTGAGAACTGGACCATAAAGAAGGCTGATCGCCGAAGAATTGATGCTTTTGAATTATGGTGCTGGAGGAGACTCTTGAGAGTCCCATGGACTGCAAGAAGATCAAACCTATCCATTCTGAAGGAAATCAGCCCTGAGTGCTCACTGGAAGGACAGATCCTGAAGCTGAGGCTCCAATACTTTGGCCACCTCATGAGAAGAGAAGACTCCCTGGAAAAGACCCTGATGTTGGGAAAGATGGAGGGGATGACAGAGGATGAGATGGTTGGATGGTGTTCTCGAAGCTACCAACATGAGTCTGACCAAACTGCAGGAGGCAGCGGAAGACAGGAGTGCCTGGCGTGCTCTGGTCCGTGGGGTTACGAAGAGTCGGACATGACTAAACAAAAAAAATCTAACAGCCTGCACAAAGCAGGAAAGTCACGGCTAGAGCATGTCTACCTAACCTCTGCTGAATGACTTCCAGCCACGGAGAGACCACCATCACCTCCCTTCTCCAGGCCACTGGTTCCATCGTCAAACTCTTCAACACTCTCCTAATGTTCAACTGAAATCAAGTTAAGGCCATTAGAGACACAGTTACACCAAACACTTAAAGAATTATGATACCCTTTTAAGCAGTCATGGCTTCTCCCCAAGAATCCGGGGAACTATAGTTTGTTAAGGGTGCTGAGAGTTGTTAGGAGCCCCTGTTCCCCTGACAGAGCTACAGTTCACAGAGTGGTTTAGCGATCCATTCCTCTTCCCAGGAAACTCTGGGAACTGTAGCTCTGTGAGGCCAAGAACCCTCAGCACTCTTAACAAACTATAGCTTCCAGAATTCTTTGGGGGGAAGCCATGGCTGTTTAGAGCAGCATCAGAGTGCTTTAAATGTGTGGTGTGAATGTGGCCCAGGTCTAGTCCTGCTTGGTGGGGTTCCATTCTCTGTTACAGCCACTGAAGGCAATTTTGAGATAGCTTGTACAGTGGTACCTCGGGTCACATATGCTTCAGGTTACATACGCTTCAGCTTACAGACTCTGCTAACCCAGAAATAACGCTCCAGGTTAAGAACTTTGCTTCAGGATAAGAACAGAAATTGTGCTCTGGCGGTGCAGCGGCAGTGGGAGGCCCCATTAGCTAAAGTGGTGCCTCAGGTTAAGAACAGTTTCAGGTTAAGAACGGACCTCCGGAACGAATTAAGTAACCAGAGGTACCACTGTACTTTAGACAAATAAGGAAGCAGAGGCAATCTGCTTATCACCGTTTGGTCGCGTGGGGGTGCAGCAATTAGTTTTTTGTTCAGCCCTCATTTCAACCTTGATTGCAAAATGCCCTTTAGAGGTGTTCCTCTCTGGTCACTCTCACAGTGCACTCCTCCTGCTCACCGCAGGCTAAAGCCACCTTTAATTCCTGCTCCGCTGGTGCGGGAAGCTTTCGCAGTTTGCAATTTAGGCACTGCATTTTTAATTGGCCAAGGACCGTGCCAGTTTTACAGATGACCCTCTCAGCAGTTTGCCATCTCGTAGGCAGCTGGCACTGAGCACTGCTGCCCTCTGCTGGTAATATAGCCAGGTACCCAGATGTGTTACTAGGGCATCTATATTATACCAAATGCTGGGTGAAGACTTTGAGCCTGGGACCAGATTTCATTGACAGGTCTTAGCTCTGGATTATGCAAAGTGGGACATTTGCTCATTTGCATTGCTATCGTTTGCTAAAGGAGGATAGCCTGTCACTCCCTGCCAACAGTTCCTCCCCTACCCACCCAGTGCTGCTCTTCCTGGGAAACCAGCAGAGCCTGAGAATCTCAGATTTCCTTGAATGAAATAAAGAGGAATAAGTTTCTAGTCCTCATCACTCTGAAGCCAAACTTGAAATCAGCAGAGGAGGTCAGTGGACAGGCAGGGTACAGGGAGCTAAGCAAGGCTTTCAGTGAATCAGGAAATGGGACTTCAGTGCTTTGTGTAGCACCATGTCATTCCTTGTGCATATTGGAAGAAAATTAACTTACGCAATTGTGGGGAAGAGAGGTGGGTCATGCCATGAAGGGGAAGGACCACAGGTCGGTGATGGAGTTGCATGCTGAAGTTCCCAGGTTCTATACCCATCCAGGATCTCCAGGTATGGATGGGAGAGACCCCTGCCTGAAACCCTGGAGAGTCACTGCCAGTCAGTGCAGACAATACTGAGCTAAATTGATCAATGATCTGACTCAGTATGAGCAACAGAGCTGGTTCCTCTACAGCAGTGGTTTCCAACTTTATTTTTTGGCCATGCCCCACCAATGACATATAATTCTTATTATTCAAAAAGTGAACTCCTATTCACATGGAGGAAGCCTAAAAGGCCATTAACTTGCTCTAAAAAAGCTTCCAAATCCCCCCCCCCGTGGGGCGTGTGCCCCACATTGGGAACCACGGCTCTACAGCAAAGCCTGTTTCCTGCCTCCTTCCATTGCCTTTATTGTGAGCAAATCTTTACTCACGAGCAGGCTATTTACTCACAAGAAGGCCTCCCTAAGAGACAAGGGACTGACTACTGCCTCCACTGCAGGAAAACCAGTTGCTGGGAATGGCAAGTGCGAATAGTGCTGCTGCACTCGGGTCCTGCTGGTGGCTTTCCCCAAAGAGTCTTGTTGACCATTGTGAGAACAGGATGTTGGACTAGATGGGCCTTTGGCCTGATCTAGCAGGCTCTCCGTAAGTTCTTACATTAGCGTAACAGACACTCCGGTGCTTCCCATTTATTAATAGGTGACACTGGTATAATTATCGGAATGCTATTCAACAGTAGTAGTTAAATGATGATCCTGCAAGATGCTGTGATGGTCACCAGCTTGGACAGCTTTGAATGGCTACTGCCCATGATGGAGATGTTTTCCATCCAAAGTCAGAGACGGTAGGCTTCTGAATCCCAGCTGCCGGGAATCACAAGAGGGGAGAGCTGCCTCTGCACTCAGGGGCTTCTTGTGGGCTCCCCGTAGGCACTGCGAGGTTGCCCGTTGGGGGAGCAAGATGCCGGAATAGATGGCCCTTTGGCCTGATGCAGCAGGGATCTTCTTTTTAGGTTCTCCCTGGCAAAAGGGTCACTTCCTCTCCTCTTGCTCTTCCACCTCTTGCATGCTGTGCAGTTCACATGTATGGAATGACTGCGTCACATTCTCTTCCTCTGAACATTGCATAGATGCTTCCACATGGATTGGGGCCCCTGTATTCATACTCTCCACCTTCAGCCTTTCCTTTTGGTGGAGTAGGGCGGTCAGTGGAGTTGGCAGGTGTGTTGGGAGGGCTAGTGTTCACAACCCACAAGTTCCTTGAATGAGTGGGGGAATCATATCTGCATAAGGCTTATGGTCGCTTCCGGATGACCTTTTAGTTGAGCATTCCATCCTGGCATGTTTGCCCACAAAGTTTGCCAGGGGATTAGATGCCCTTGGCTGTTTATAGAGCATACATTCTGATTTGTTTGCCGGCGGGGGAGGTTAGATGGCATTGCTATCCGACACTTTTCAGGGCATTTTCTATTTTCTAATCACACACACAAAAATGATGCATTTATTATGCATGATCATCAAATCACGATTAGTTGAACAACCTGAGTTTGCCAGCAAGTGGCTGAATCTCACCCCCAAAACAGTGGTAGCTAGGAACGGGTGGATCTGTCTATTCTGGTTTCTCATTTATCCAGACATGTGCAGTTCTCCACATTTCCACATCAGTGTGATATTTGCTTTTTAAATAATGAAGCATCTTAGTGTAATTTTCTCCCTATGTGCATATTTTTGTATGCAATTTACACAATTTTCAAAAACAGTGCCTCCTCATATGCTGCAATTGTGATATGTTATTTTCACTAATGTATGCAAGTATATATACATTTTGCCCTCGTATATGTATTTTTGTACATGTTACTTGGCTGGAGTACTGCACTGCAAAATTTGGGAAAGTATGGATTTAGGATGGCTGCGTTTTGATTCAAGTGTTTTTCCAGAAGCTGCGAATTAGGTAGGTTTGCCTTGAAACACAAATCAAAATGAATTCCACCTCCCACCCTGTACCATCCTTAATAGCAGTCTGGAAGTGCCCTTGGTCTTCAAATTCCATATCACCTTCTGCAACCTCTATTCAGATACTTAGTGAGAGCCTGCCTTTAGTTTTGTGCATCTCACTATTACAGGCTAGACCAGCCGTTCTGCATAAGCTTCTCTCATGAACCAGTAGGTTGCTGCCTTCCTGGCTGCTGCCGCTGCTTAAACCCTGCGTACCCTGCTCGTTTGTGTGTGCAGGGCAGGTGGGGACTTTGCAACAGGTTGCATCCTCCCGGCATGTGCCCTCCAGACAGGGTGGAGCGAAGACTGCCGGGAGCAGGTGAGCCGCGGTCTGAGCAAACGTCTGCTGAAATTGAGTGGGCACCAGAGTGATGACAAGGAAAGCCTTGCTGCACGGCGGTTGCCCGGCAACAGAAACGCCTGATGCCAGAGAAGTGGGAGAAGGAGGAGGGTGCCAGGGAGATGGATGGGTTTTTCTAATACAACCGCCAGAGCGTAAACTGTGCGGTTTGGGAAGGAAAAAGAGAGGCGCTGGTCTACATATCAATAACAACTCTGGTACAGGAAGCCTGAGCTTGTCGGGCTCGGTGTAGGTTTCCCTGACGGGTTGAGCCGCAGGCTGTGAGGGGCTCCCTGATTGCCAGCCTTCTTTTATGGCGGCTTATTTTTGACAGTCACTGTTAATCATTATTGGTGCCGATAAACAGCAACACCACAATCAGAGCCAGGCCTGCCTTGGGCGGCAGATTTGGGGAATCCATGAGAGGCCACCAGAATTATTTAGTTTATTCTACCCTGCAGTGGGCGTTAGGGGAAGAAAGCTGATTTGGGTTTTCTGTCCCCAGGCTCCAAAATGCCACTGAGCAAAATTGCAAAGTGAGAGGCTGTGTGGTGTTGTGGTTAGAGCATCCTTCCCCACCACCCGGTGTCCTCCAGATGGAGATGGGAGAGCGCGTCAGATTGCATTTCAAGGCATATCTACCTAATTTGCACTTTCTGGGGAATACCCCCCCCCCCCCCGGAAGAACAGCCATCCTTTGACATTTGCATTTCTCCAAATTTTGCAGTGCTCTTCTCCAGTCAGGTGATGTGTACAGAAAGGCATATACTAGGATAAGGTATGCACAAGAATGCATATATTCTTGATGACAGCATACAAAAAAAAAGCATAAGGGGAAACCACATTGAAAAATATGTACGTTAGGAAAAAGCACACTAAAATGTTGATGAATTTTCATGAGGATTAAAACAAAAACAGAAGCAAACATTTATGGAAATGTGGAGAACTGAATTTAAGATTGGAAAGGGGATAAACTGAAGTGGACAGATCCTTCCACCCCCATTTCCCATTGTTGGACTGCGACTCCATCCTCTCCGAGCATTGACGATTCTGGCTGGGGCTGATGGGAATTGCGAGTCCAACAATATTGGGAGGCCAGTAGGTTGGGAAGGCTGGAGCAGCATCTTCAGGGACATGTAATAGATGGGAAGGGGAGCTCATAGGAACATGTTATTTGGTGGTTGTGGGGAGGGGATAATTCAGAGCCACCTGAGTAGCCATTGCTGGAGACGGCTTCTAGTGTGACTTCACAGGGCTGTGGTCATGCTCTTAGAGCAGGAATTGAAAATCTGTGACTTTCCAGATGTTTGCTGGACTACAACTCCCATAATTCCTTGACTTTGAGCATGCTGGTTGGGGCTTATGGGAATTGGTGTCCAAGAATGCCATTGAACTACAACTCCCATCATTCCTGGCTGTTGGGCATGCTTGGCTGGGGCTGATGGGAATTGCAGTGCAACAATATCTGGAGGTCACTGCATTGGGTTAGACTGAGTCCCACACTAGGGCTGAAGAGAGACAGCTTTCAAACCCCCATACAGACATGAAGCCTACAGGATAACTTTGGGCCTATGGATACATCTCAGCTTTACCTACCTCTCAGGGTTGTTGTGAAAATATAAAAAGGGGGGAAAGGAGAATAGAGAGCGTGTGGGCAGGATTGCAGCCCAAGTAAGGCAATGATGTATAGTGGTTAGCGTAGACTAGGGTCAGGAAGACCCAGATTCAAATTTCCTCTGCTGTGAAGTGCACTAGCTAGGTGTCTGCTTGGGCCGATCATTACCTCTCAGCCTAACCTACCTCACAGGGTTGTTGTTGTGAAGCTGAAACAGAGGGAGGAGAACCGTGCACACTCCTTGAGCTGCTCGGCAAGCATGTAGAATACTGATGTAATAAGCAATCCAAGCCACTTGACAGCTAGGGAGCAGGAGTAGGGTCAGCCCTTCGACAGACGCAAAATTATTGCATTGATTTCCCACTCATCCTCCTATGAGCTTTGGGGCAAGTGAACGTTATCCCCCACTTTATCCCTGCCTTTCAATCAAATGATTCTCAAGGCAGTTTACAAGCAAATGGTTGCAATAATACAGATGGGAGGCCAGGATTCAGATTTCCACTCAGCCGAGAAGCTCACTGGGTGACCTTAAGCCAGCCACTGCCTCTCAGCCTAACCTACCCCACAAGATTATGGATTAAATGGGGAGGGGGAGAATATGTGTGCCATCTTCAGCTCCTTGAAGGAAAGGCGAGATGTTGCCATCGTCGTCATCCCTGGCTAATGGACGGGGCCAGAGCCCTTTAGTTCTGCAGTGACAGGGCAACAGGTAGTGATTTCTGGTGGTGTTTGGAGATGGGGAGCCAGCTCTCTGCAGCTGCTCCTTCTCTGACAGCTAGTTGGCACCAGGGTGGGCTTCCCCTGCTGTGATGTTCCTCCTGGGGGGCTGGGGACGCAGCTTCTCAGTGGCCCTGGCCCCACAATAAGGCCAGCGTGTGTGTCGCTTCTGCTTTCCAGTCTCCAGGGCTATGGGTAGTTGCAGCCACATATGTCTTTTCTGGCAAGGACGTGGGGAAGTAAGCAACACCAGCTTGTGGGAGAAAACCTAGCTTTTCCTGATCTGTGTTGAAAGGCGCCTAGTGCCCCAAACTGGGGATGGGGTCCTGGCATCTTCAAAAACCTCTGAGCCAGCACCAGGCCTGGTGGGCACAGATGCCTTTCCCACCTGTTGCCAGCTGAACCACAGTGTCCTTAATTAGCAAAAAGAGAATGGTAGGAAGGTGGGTGGAGGGACTATACCTATCAACAAGAGTGCTTGGGGTGGATGCAGGGGAGCTGCCCCAAAGCCACCGCAGAGGTGAGAGGGTCTGCCCGCATGTGTGATTTATCTGTAGTCCTTTGCTAGGGATGGCTGGTTCAGCAACCCCCTCGCTCACTCCCATTGCGCTTCCCTCTTTGCAGTTTGGGAGCAGCACATTCCGTCTTAATTAGCTGCTCATATTAATCTGGCAAATAAAAGCAGCCCCCGTGCTTTCAGGCTGCTAGATTAATTATTCCCCAAGTGCAGGACTGTCAAAGGTAGGGGGGGAGGCAGGGAGAGATGGAGGGGGGGAGGTTGGGTTTGAGTAGAGGGGGGGGCAAAAAAGTTGAGGGCTTGATAGTGTACAACTCTATATTGGCTTGCCGTGTGGCTGAATGAAGGGCAGAGTGTGCAAGGGACGGGGGAGAAATCTGTTCCAGTTTACATTCTGAAGTGAATCTGTCTTAATTTTCACTTTCCAAAGCAGCAGGTGAACCGAAACACAGCTGTCCTTGGAAATTCACACCTCTCTGGATTCTGCAATGCAGTTCCCCCAACCAAAAAGCAGTGTGCATTGGGGGGAAAAGTATATAAAAATGTGTGTGTGTATCAGTGAAATTAAGCCACTCAGATGTATCGTACTACAGGAAATTGGTTGCAGAAATGTGCCTAGGAGGAGAAACACACGCTAAAATGCTGGTGAATTTTGTGAGACTTTTTTATTATTGCAAACTGATGCGGAAATGTGGCAAACATAACTTAAGGTTGGAAAAATGAGAAAAGGAAAGGAACAGATAGTGACAGGTCTGCCCATCCTTATGAGTGTACAGACAACTGCTGTGAAGTTTTTCCATCTTACAGGACAGGGCTGTGGAACCCCAAGCCACAAGGCTGGTTGTGGCCCATGGCACATTCTTGTCTGATTCAAGATCTCGCCACCTTGGCCATAATCTTCCCATGCTGGGAAGGGAGGAAGAGAATCCTTAGGGGGTCAGCAGGTGAGCAGCCATGGGTCAAATCTGGCCTTGAAAGGCAGGCATGGGGAACATTTTTCAACGAGTGCTGCGTTACCTTCGGGGGAAACCTTCTGAGGGCCACATGCAAGGAGTGGACAGGGCCAGGGGGAGAAAGTGGGTTGAATAATGGATGTGAATGTTATGTGTATAAACAACAAAAGCAAGAATATAATCTACAAGCGGGAGTGCCTGGCTCTGCCTAGGAATTTGTAGAATCTAAAAAATTTTGGATAGTACAATTTGGGAGTTTGGAACCGTCATGTTGAAAGCTGGGCAAAGTCACACCAAAGTGTGTCACAAGCAAAAATAATGTTTTCCTTCCTATTTTTTTATACGGGTTGTGCTGCTGTTTATTACTGTCTTTATTTATTTTTGTGCAACAGTTTTCTTCGAGTTCTGATGCTCAGGGGCAGGAGGAGGGAGAGGTATTCAGCCTAGCCTCAGAGATTCCACAAAAATGTTGCGTCATATACTGTACACTTTCCAGTATACACCTGCAACAATACGGACTAGAAACTTTAAATTATTTTCTTTCTTTGTAGAAAGGAAAGGAAAGAATGACCACTGAGATTCCCAGGGAGCTGAGTATCACAGCCACTTCTGTGCTTGCCTTGAACTGCTGTATACAGTACTATTTTTACCTGGGTCTAGCCATTCATCTGGGCCTCGCTCCTCCCTGTAGGCTCCTGTCTCCTTCCCTCCCTTCCCTGTATCGTCAGTCCCATCTCTTCCTATCTATTTAATCTGTCTATCTGTGTAGCCGTCCTTCCCAAGAGCCTACCACACGGCCTTCTGCCGTTCTGCCTGTCCAATCCCATTTACTCTCCCCGTATTTCTGCAAATCTCCTTTCAGTTTGTCCCAGGTGGTTTCCTTGATCTGGGCAGACACGGAGCAGGCCAGCTCACACATGGCTGCTGTACCTTGGCATAAACCCACGGGCAGTTCCTGACTCACACACGCACATGTGCCCCTGCTTATAAATATACCCTTCAACATGTGGACTCTGGCAAGTTTGTACACACACAGTGCTCTGCGTGCACGTATAGAGCTTCTCCGGGTTTTGTGCTTTTTCTTAAACAATCCTTGATTTATCGAAAGCCCTGATCAAGTCTGGAATTGTAGAATCCAGTCCAGCATCCTCTTCTCCCAGTGGCCAACCTTTAGACCTACGCACAGCACCAATTCTCCCTGCTTGTGACTCTCAACAACTGGAATTCAGACACCCACTGGATCTAATATGGAGGTAGTATATATGCATCATGACTAGTAGCCATTGATAGCCATATCTGCCATGAATTGGTCTAACCCCTTTGAAACCATCCAAGTTGGTAGCATACTGCCTCTGATACTGCAGGAGAGTAGGTGACCTCCTGGAAGGCCAGGCTAAATTATGGACCTTCCTCGTTCTGGCAAGCAAACTGTGTATCTGAAAAAGTGTGCATGCACACAAAAGCTCATACCAAGAACAAACTTAGTTGATCTCTAAGGTGCTACTGGAAGGAATTTTTTATTTTTTATTTTGTTTTGACTAGGGAAGACCAACATGGCTACCTACCTGTAACTGATGTTATAATAAGTATTTCAAGTTTGACTACAGACAATGACTGATTTATTGATGCATGATCACACACCCGGGCACCACAATGACCTGGAAGGGGCTGCAAAAAGGGGCAGGACAGGGCGGGGTGGGGGGTGGGGGAGAGGGCAGAGTGGGCTTGTGTGCATTCTGCTGTCGCACACACTGACCAAGAACGTGCCCCCCATGCAAATCGGGGGTTGCCTGTTTGCAACATTTTAGCATAGAGCAACCTTTGCCAATCTGGTGCTCTCCCCCCCCCCCATTGTTTTACACCATTGCTCTCATCAGTCATTAATGTCAATGGGTTGTGGTCTGAGAGTCCCAACTCTTCCTTGTCCCCAGTTCTAGTCACATTCTGGGCTTCCCTAATTCACAGGGACTCCAGGTCATCCTTGGAGGAGGAATCCTGCAGCTGAGACATAACACAGGGTAGTTACCAGCAATAGCAGCCTGGCAGCTGCCTGGTTATTCCTCTTATTGGCGCCAGCCCTCGTGATAAGTTGGGGGTGGGGGTGGGGAACGCCCTCAGAAGAGAAATTATTTATTCTTTTTCATGTGACCCTCACCTAAACTGAACACAGCAAAATGTAATCCCTTTCGGAAGGCGCTCTTCCGCCCCTCGAAAAGCTACAAGCTTTTTTTCCGGGCCGCTGTCCACCTGGATGCAGTCTAGCTGGGGAAAGACTGACAACCTCAATTAGCTTCACAACTCGTGAGCCAGTGGATTAAGTGTTTGCTGGGGTGATTGACAGGAGCTGGTGGAAGCGTAGGCGTCCGTGGAGAGATGGGCTGTCTGGATGCCTGACGGAGGGGTCAGATGCTGACCCAGGGAGAGGCAGCACGGGTGGGCCTCACAAAGTGGTGTGTGTGTGTGTGTGTGTGTGTGTGTGTGTGTAATATGGTCGTTGAGGCCACTTGTGTGGCACTGGCAGCTTGACTGAGAAACTGACAACTCAGTTAGCAGAACTAAAATAGGGTTTTCTGCCCACCCCAAGCTGCAGCCTCACCATATTTTACATTTGGGGGTGCAATAAATACAAAATCAGTTAACCCCATACAGGCAGAAAGGGGATCACCCTAAGGTGATCCGTTTATCCTGATTATTCATCCTGATTTGCTTGCACAAGGTTTTCACTGAGGTTAGGTTATATCTGGTCTTTGCTGAGCATTTGTTCTGATTCGCTTGCAAGGAGGATATAAAAAACAATGAGCATCCATCTTGATTTGATCCATGGGGTGTTTACATGTCTTCCCATTAAACATTCCTCCATCCCTCACTTTTCGGTGTATTTCCCAGTCACTTTCTAAACTGTAAGAAGTCCAGTTCTTTTTAAAGGGGATTGTAAAAGGGGGTAGGGAGCCTCTGGACAGTGGGCCAGTAGTCACGTTGACCCATGAGGCCATTTCCCCAAAACCTCATCCAACTGTCCATGGCTGACATCACTAGCAACATCATCTGAAGGGCAAGGGGCAAGGCTCACTGACTGCACCAAGTGCTTTTTTCTGGGGGTATGCAGGGGTACACATACCCCTAAACATTTTGTGAATCTTTGTACTTTTGTCCATTTATTTTTGCCGATTTGAACTATAAAATTGTGATTTTCTTGGGTCAAAATGAGAGTACCCCTAAACATTTTTTTAAGAAAAAAAGCCACTGGCTGCACCTCTTCCCAGCAGCAGAGGTTAAATCCTGCTCAATTCAAAAAGATTCATTCTAACTCCTCCCTGATTCAATAAAAGGTTTTCATTGGAATCCCTTGTTCGAAAACAATTGCTTACATAAATGGAATTTTCCACGATATTCTAATTTTTCGAGTTTCACCTGTAGGTTCTGAATTCTTAAGAATAATCTTGCACAATGTGTTTGGCCAGAAGCAAGGAAAGCTATCAAACCACTCTAAAGAATTTCTTTTCATGAACTGAAGGTGCACCCTGGGACACACACATTCCCCCCTCCCTGTCCCCCATCAACTGCAAATTCCAAGAGAGGATTGGTGGTGGGTGGAAAAGCCATTCGGCCCCTTCCCCAGTGTAGGCTGGTGAAACGTGCTTGCAACGCCCCAATTCTCATACAAAAGATTGCTTCCCTCCCTCCCCACACTATGACGCATTGCCAGCAATTCTACTCCAGCTGCGGTCTTCGTTTACTCTACTGCAGCCTGTCCTCCTCTGATGTAAAAGTCAAGTTATTTTAAAATATTTTTGTTAAGGATATATTTGCAATAAACAAACAAACAAACAAACAAACAAAAAAGCTGGTGTGATGCATGCAAGCACTGCTCCCAACACTCCTATCCTGCATGTTCCGCCCCAAGTTTCCTGTTCTAACCCAAATGCAATTGAGATGTGGGGAAAGGCTGTAGCTGGAAAGTCACAGGTTCAGTCCCCTGCATCACTAAGTAAGGCTGGGAGAGACCACTGCCTAAAGTCCTGAGGAGCCACTACAAGTCAGTGTAGACAATATTGAGCTATATGGACAAAATGAACTGATTCACTAAAAGGCACATGCCTATGTTCCAGGAGGCAAGAGCAAGCCAGAAGTCTGTTTGAGGACAGGCTGCAGCTGCAGCTCAGCAGTATCCAACCACTAGAAGCCCCATCAGCACAATGATGTCTGCCTGTGCAACAGGACTTTCCTCCCCCTATGGAGGACTGGGGGGACCCGCAGAGCAGATTTAGGGGGACTCAAGAGAGGAGAAGGGGGCAGTCCCATGTTGCCAGGGGAAATCCTTGCACTGAGAGGCTTACTTACTGCTACTTCTGGTTTGCATGCAGAAGGTCCCAGGTTCAATCCCAAGCATCTCCAGGTAGGGTTGGGAGAGACCCCTGTCTGAAATTCTGGAGTGCTTCTGCCAAGAGTGTAGGCAAAACCCAATATTCTGCTTTCTGTGTTCCTAGAAGCCTCTCCGCAGTTGGGAATGCTGTAATATTATGTTGGGAACTGTCCTGAGATCTGCAGGTATAGGGCGGCATACTGAATGAATGAATGACTATTAAGAGTTTCAGGTCATGCAGAAACTTCTATGCACTTTCATCCAAACGTGCTCCAAAGACCTCTTCAGACCTTTGTGCTCAACCAAGAACAGCCAGGTCTACACATGTAGAACAGGGACATTTGGATGGTGGGGGGCGCACAACCACTTTTGCTCCTTATACACTTCCCACCCACAAATGTTGCTCAGATGCACTCAAACAAGGCTGCCATTTCTCCACAATGGGTTTTCCAGAGTTCTAAATCACACCTCATCAGTTGCAGCACTGGCAACTTAGCGTTCATGCTTGAGCTGTGTGCTTATCTGCGCTAGAGGCAAAGTGCACTACCCACCCTGCCCGGCTGAGAGATTTGATTTCTAAAGACCCTGGGGAGGGAGATGAATTTTGAAGAATAACCACACCAGCAGCTCAGTCACAAGATTTTTTTTTAACAAGAGTATTCCCAGAAGCCTTGGGCAGTGATTCACCTGGGACAGGTTCCAGAAAACTGGGATCACCTCTTGTAAAGAGGAGTGCAGTCAGAGTACATGTGAGCTGTCTTTTCTAAGAAGGCTTTTCAGCCCTCCTGATGGTCTCCTTGGGGAGTCCTCTGATCAGCTCCCAAGGAGCCCATAGCTGAGTAGTTGAGAACGTGTTTCGCCTTCAGAAGGTGCCAGGTTCCATCTGTCTCCAGCTAGGAGAAAGGAGCAGGAAGCAGGTGACCCTGAGGAAATGCTGCCAGTCTGTGTTGTAGGCAGCTCTGGGTTACGTGTGCAGCCAGTAAAATTTGGTATATGTGTCAAGAAAAGGCTAATTCTGAAAGACCTGATAAGCAGTTTCCCTTCTCTTGGCATTCTCTTGACGTGCTTCTTTCCTAACTATTTTGAGGGAAACCCCCCCCCCCTCACCATATGAGATGCTGCCTGTTGTCTGTTTACCCACACACTGCAGTGTGGGGAGACTGACCTGAAGTTTCCATGCGTGCCCCTCCCACCCCACATTACACACCTCACTTCTCCCAGCTCCAACCCCAGCGGCGTGGATCTCCCGGCTAGGCTCCCTGGGAACAGGGGCTTATTCTGTACTGGGTGTTTCCGAGGTGACAGCAATCGTATGCAATGCTCCCGTTGCCAAGGTAACTTCTCGGTAACAGGTGCTAAACCTTCAGCAAACTGCTAGGGCATGAATGAAGTCTGGAACGGCATTTATTTCCAGCTGTAGCTGGGGACAGGGGTGTGAGGGGGAAAACAGTGAGGAGATTTTGTCTACAAGCTGATTTGAAGCATAAACACGGCTTATCCTACAGGTGGCCCCCAGTAGCGAAAGCCCAGGGAAATACAGGGCTGTATCTAATGCTAGTTCTACTCAGAGGACACCCATTGAAATTAATGGGCATGACTTACTCTGTGAAGGAGAAGCATTGGATACAGCCCATAAATAGTGTCCAACTTCAACATAGGCTTATGCAAGACAAGTAGGTCCCTTTCAACCCAGGGGTCTCCCAGTGAATCAGGTTTAGAGTATAAAGTAAGCAGGGATGTAGGATGTGGAACTCACTTCCACAAGATGTGCTGCTACCTTTTATTTATTTGGCAGATTAGTATATCCACGATGTGGTAATGGGTGCTAGCCTGTGTTGGTTTCTTTGCTTGTTTACTTCTTTATTTTGTGTATTTGCATAGCACCCTTTGGCCAATTGGCTCACAGTCCTGAGGACAGCATGATAGACAATGAGGGGTGTTGCTGCTGGACAGAGGCTCCAGCTCCTGGGGGCCGAGCACTTTTGGGGGCCCTGAATATTTTTGGGGTAGGATCAGTATAGCCAGGTGACTGTGGGGAGCTCACAACAGCCACATGTGATTCTCAGTTATTCAGAGGCACATGCAACCTCTGACAGTGGAGGTAGAACACAGCCATTGCGAATAAGTCATTGACAGCCTTACCCTCCAAGAAAACAATAAAAACAATATGAAGTCAGAATAAAAAACAAACACTAAAATAAGACCAACATTAAAAGCAGGTGGTTAAAACAATTAATTAAACTTAGAATGATTTTCAAAATGGATTGAAGAGATTCAGGGAGGGAGAGGTCATCAGCTGCAAACCTCCCATTATGAGGTGATCAGAATGCTGGGGGCAGCCAACACGGGGAGGGGTTTTGCCTTCATGCCCTGTTGGGAATCGAAGAGAAATTTGGTTTGTTAACTTGCACTTTCTGGAGCAGTAAATGAACTGAAATGCAGCCATCCTTTGAAACCCAGACTTCTACGAATCTTGCAGTGCAGTTGTCCAGCCAATTAAAATGGACAAGAACGTATAAAGTATGCATTAAAACGCATATATTTAGCAAAATAAAGGGAAAAAATGCATTGTAGATGGGGAAATTGATTTGGAAAATGTGCCTATTAAGATAATTCTGCACAAAGATGCTTAATTTTCACAAGGGCTTTTTGGAAAAAATGCAAACTTATGTGGAAATGTGGAAAACCGAAATTTAGACTGAAAAAATAAGAAACTGAGAAAAAGCGAAATTCACGGTTCACCCATCCCTTCCTCTAAGCATCCTCTAAGCATTTCTCACCAGAGTGTCTACAACTATGTCCCTGGTGTCAATAGCTGTCATATTGCCCACTTGTCAAAGATGGCCCAGAGGAGTGGGGGAGATACAAGACCAGGCCTGCGAGGCCAAAAGGTTCCCGCCCCCTGGTCTATTTGTGTATAAAGCTATCAGCAGGCATGGCCTTTTACCCAGTACAGAAGGACAGATCTCTGCCCCAAGTGACTTTGCAGTCAGAAACTCGACACAGAGGAGATTACAGAGTGAAATGCAGTTGCACAAATAGCTCAGCTGGTAGAGCATGAGACTCTTGAGCTCAGGGTCGTGGGGTTGATCCCCACATTGAGCAAAATATTCCTGTATTGCAGGGGGTTGGACTAGATCACCCTTGTGGTCCCTTCCAACTCTACGATCCTATGATTCAGACAAAGGGATGAAGATGCTTTGACTTTCAGTACCTGAGTTTCCGCAAGAAGATGGGCCTGGTAAGAGAAGTGCAAAGTGGGGGTGGAGGGTTGGGACAAGGGCGGGAGGGAAGAAGGAGCCTTCCAAAATGCCAAACAGGTTATTATTGTAATGCTTCCCCCCTGCTTTTTTTGTGAATGAACTAAAGTGAAATGGTTCCTGAACAGGCAGCAATTTAATAACATCTTCTTTCTCTGTGCTTTCTTTGTAGCTAACAGTTCCCTGCTGGGAGGAGGCGGTGGTGAGTTTCCTAATTGATACCTTTTTCTTCTTCACAGCTTTCAAATTAATATCTCTACTGGTTTGAAAGGGAGGGGGAAGGAAGCCCAGGGTGCTGGGAGTTGAGCACTGCCTGTGGCTGTTCAGAATACATGAGATGCCCAGCTGGCTGAATCCCCGGAGAGCTGCTGCCAGTCAGAGTAGGCAGTGGTGGACTAGATAGACAAGAAGTCGGACATAGTATAAAGCCGAAGGTTGTGATCTTAAGTTCAAGATGGGCACAATAATAAATAAGTATGTCTTCCACAGTACATACCGTAACTTACAGCATTTCGTTACCAGGTGAGATAGCTTTTTAATTATTATTTTTAAGGAAAAACAGAAATACTTGGAGAATAGGTCTATGAATCACCACTCAACATGATGGCAAAATAGAACCTCCATCTGCAGGGACACTCCACCTTTCAGTGACAGCTGATGGGGTCAAGCAGTACAAGAAGGGGTAACCAACATGGTGCTCCTCCATGTGTCGTTGTCCTACAGCATGTTGTGTTATGCCACACTTCCACAGCATCCATTTTGTGACTGGCAACCCTAAAACTCTCTCAGAATTAAAAATGTGCCCCTTGGTCAAAAAAGGTTGGTCTACTCTGACTGGCAGCAGCTCTCCAGGGATTCAGGCAGAAAAAGGTGTTTTTTCGTCACCTGGCTGGGCAGAACAAAACAGAATTTGGAAAGAATATTAAGATAAATTTTGACTCTTGGTGTGTTGTTTATTTGGTTGTTTAATATTGTGCTACCTAAGGAGAGGACAGAAATCCCATTTTGTTTGCATTTCAATGTGGAGCTGCCTAATTTGTACTTCTCAAAACGTTATGTAAACCAAAACACACATTCACTTTTCTGAATTTTGCAGTGCAATTCTCCAACCAAATAATATGCACAAAAATGCACATATGGGGGGGAATGTGGTTCAAAATGCACACACTGATTAAAATAACATACAAAAATGCAATGTATTAGGATAATTTGCCTACAGAAATGTGCATATTCGTCAAAACTTCATATAAAATATTGATGATTTTTTATTATTGTTGTTTTTTAAAAACAATCAATCTGTAAATTGCTGGGGAAATGGAAAACACTGAGAAACCAAAACAAATCCAGACATCCTGAGTGCTACCACACCTTTCAGAGTGAGCCATCACAAGGCAGTTTACAATCATACAATTGAACAAATATGCAACAAAAACAGCATCTGATAAAACCAAACACACAGGGAGCTGGCAAAATAAATAAAAGCCTGGCCTAGATGTACTTTAAAAGCTGAGTGTAGAGAGGCCAGACAGGGCCATTAAAAGGCTAGAGGGCTGTAGAGGATATGACAGAGGCAGGCAGACTGGGTGTTCAGAAAAAAAGTGGGGCTAAACATCTATTGCTCCCCCTGCCCTCAGGGTCTTTCTGCCAACGAGAAAGTTCTGAGTTCTTTTGTGATGACTTCGTGGCTTGACATTGTGCTATATTCAGTGGGGGAGGGGGAACCTGTGAACCACACCAAATTTGGATGAGTAAGGGCCCTCTCACTCCCCACTTATGTGTCCTTTTCTTTGCCCTTTTCCAAAATGGTGGGCATTGTCAGCATACTATGTGCTCTGAATAAGAAGCCGCCTGCACTCCCCAGGGCTCTTCTGCAAAGGCTGCTCTCCATGCAAGTAGCAGGTTGTGCTTGGCTTTTGACATGGCACCTGGGAGGGCCAGCGACTCCCAGGATTTATCTGTAAAGCAGGGAGTGGAGGTCACGCTTGGCCAGTGGCAGCGCATAGCTCTCCAAGACGCTCACGGCTCTCCAGGTGTTAGGCAGGCAGGTGTCCCCTGGTGCAGGTTGAGGTCTGCTTAGTTTTTGCTCACATATGGCACACAGACAGACAGACAGACAGACAGACAGACAGACAGACAGAGATGCACTTTCAGGAGGGGGACAGCTATGCGCCCTGTCAGCTCACATGCCCTGGATCACTGCAGCTAGTATTTCTGTGTGGTGTGTACACAGCCTTAAAACAAGAAATTAACCATCTTAAGAAACAAACAAGTAAATAAATTCGAAAACAGTTTGACACCAGCAGTAACCACAAATAATGCAGCCATGAAATACTATAAAGCAACAGGGGAAAAACATACTTAAAACACAGCCACCAAAAAAAAAAATGTGGGATAATTATGGGATAATCCTATGCCTGTGTACTCAGGTGTGAGTCCTACTGAGTTGATTGGGACTTACCCCTAGGTAAGTTGAAGTAAGCTTTAACTACAGCAGTTGTGCCACTTCAGAAGGGAATAACCATTTACCCGTGAGCCCTAGCAAGTATGGCCAATGTCCAGGGATGTTAGGAGTTTTAGTTCAGCAAACAACTGGAGGACTGAGCCTTCTTGAGGATTGGTACATTCTGTTAATTCTCCAGTGCAAGTGATCATATGGTGGAGACACCCTCTATTCTTCCCCTGTCCTCCCCTCCCCCCAACTCCCAAGAAGGCTCATTGGATGGAGGCAAGCAGAGAACAGTCACTCATGCAGAGAAGCAACAAACAGCCTCCTCTGGGGCAGGGAATTTTGCTGCAGGCATGGCCTAATCCAACGATGCATGAGGCAGAGGTGCAGCAAAATTGCCTCCCTCCACCCCACCCTACCCACAAAAGTAGACTGTTTAGAAAGAGGCAAGTCCAAGGCAGTTACTCACGCAGAGAGACGGCAGGCATCCTTCTCTGTGGGTGGGTGATTTGGAGTTCACAGCAGCCTGCAGTTATTTGAATCTTTCATTTACCTGCCCTGCTAGCAATTCTCTTCGCAAACGTGCAGACTGGTTTAAAGGAAGAGCAGCTTTCTAAGGACTCCCAACACTGCAGAGATACAAGAGTGTGGGGAGGGGGTCCTCTCGAGTTGAAATGGCCCTCTGGCCAAGACTGCTCTAACCTGCAGCACAGTGCCCCCCAGAGGCAAGGCTGCCCTTTACCGGTCTCTGCCACTACAGCCCCCTCATCTGTATCCCACCCATGCCACGCAGCGTAGGCCTCACTGAGCCAAGATTTCACAAAGTCAAAGCCCAAGGTGGCAGGAGTCTGGAAGCCGAGCCAGCCAGCAGGAGAAGAAAATTGCAAGGAAATGAAGGAGTCAGGCAAACAAACAAGCCCCATCCTGAGGCCACTCGCTCCCAGCGGCATCACTGCCAATGTTAATGGGTCCTTTATTTATGCCTGACCCGAAGTGATCCCATTTTATTTCCACTCTTTAAAGTCCTGGACCTGTCGCCAGTGTGCGTGGGGCTTTTTTCCGTACGGTGATAAACAAGAACCAACCGGGATTTATCCTTCCGTCCATTAACCTGTGATCTCACAGCTCGCAAATAAACGCTGAAGCTGCAGGCTGCCTAACGACCCACCCACTCACTCGCCCAACCTCTTCCTCAGCTTACCAGTCCTGCAGACGCAGCAGCAAAGTGGGGGACAGGGATTGGCCCGGGGGGGGGGGGCGCATAGCACAGCACAGCCAGCCTGGACAAAGAGGCTCCTTCTGTTCTGCTGCAGGGGAACCTAACAACATTAGAAGAATCTGGCTTTCCAAGCATCTGGACCTCATGGTCTGAAAGAAAATGTGCTGCTCCTAAGAATCGAGTGTACAAGGTGTGAGACAAAACATGCAGATTCTGAGAATCTAGTCCACGAGGACTGAGAAAAAACATGCAGCTGCTAAGAATCCAGCCTGCATGGTCTGAGAGAATACGTACAGATCTAAGAATCTAGTCCACATGGTTTGAGAAATATATGTTAGTAGTATACCAGGAACCTAGGCCTTGAAACAAGAGCTTTGGAATTAGCCTGGTGAGCTAGTTGCTGGTCACCAAGGAGTCTCAATCCCTTTGCCCTCTCCTCTTGTGCGTGGAGAGTTGTGCAAAAAAGATTTAAGAGATGCATGTCTTTCCCTCTCCCACTGTATTACTCATAGGATGCTGCTCTTTTCTGAGTCAGACTACTTGGTCCAGCAAGCTCAGTGTTGTCTGCAGTGACTGACAGCTAGGGACACCAGGAGGCAGCAATTTCCATCCCATCCTGTGTTCATCACAATCAGTTCTGTTTCTGTTCCACTGCGGTTCGGCTGTCCCACTTAGGTCATTAATTTCAATGCATTTCGATGGAAGGGAAATGCCATGAACATAATGTTTGCAGACTAAAACAAAAACAAAAAACCCCACAACAGCAAACACCACTTGTATTTGCTTGTGCAGTTTCTGTTCCTGACCTTAGACGAACATGCAAATTGTGTCAAATTCCTCTCCCGTTTCCAACAGAATTCTCTTACATCCTTACTGGCAGCTGCTCTCCAAGGTTTCTCAGCACTACCTGGGGGTGCCGGGGATTGAACCTGGGACCTTTTGCACGTCAAGTAGATGCTCTACTACCAAGCTTCAGTATTTGAAGCTTGAGCTTATTTAGTAGACTGGCTATGGCACAGACTGTGTCCTTCCCCAATTTCTGTCACAGAATGCATCTCACTTAGCAAGCACACCTGCTGTGCAGTGTTGCTGTAATGTCAATCAACTTCCTACCTTTTGCAACTACTTTAATTCCTCACCAACAAAGATGGGCAGTGTTGAGTGGGTGAGAGCAACAAATGAACACAGGAAGCTGCCTTGTCAAGCCATTGGCCCACCCAGCTCAGGACTGTCTACAACAACGGGCAAATTCTCCCCCAAGGTTTCATGTAGGGGTATGTCTACCTGGGCATGCCATGGATTGATGCTCTACCACCGAGCTAGGCAGGTGCAAGAAAGCATGCAGGTAGAATCCCTCCAGGAAGCTCCCTCCTATGCTTCCAAGTGATCGACTTAGCTCTCTGCTTGGAGCAACAAAAGGCATCCTAGGGATATAAATAAAGAAATTGTCCAGTAGCACCTTAGAGAACAACTAAGTAGTTCTGGGTATAAGCTTCCATGTGCCTGCATACTTCTTTAGATACCTGCATGCACACAAAAGCTTATACACAGAACTACTTAGTCCCTAAGGTACCACTGGACAATTTTTAAATTTATTTATTTTGACTGCGTTAGACCAACACGGCTACCTACCTGAATCTAGAATCCTAGGGAAAGATAGCTTTCATTCCCCACCACCACATCCCGGGCGATGCCATTGCACTCGCTCTGCAAGGAGCCTTCTGTGTAGACCACACACCTGGCTTGGGCTGGAGAAGGTGCTGAAACAGTGTGCCCAATCTCCAGAGCTGGAGCTCATCCAGGTGTGCTTCTCTATCTGACTGCATGTTTTCCTCTGCCAATACAGGGGACGCTGTATTGCATGTACAGTACTTTGCATGCAAAAGAACCTGCGGTTCAATCCCAGCATCTCCAGGTAGGGCAGTGGGGCAGCAGGGTGCATTGTCTGAAACTTTGTAGAAGCTGCTGCCAGTCTGTGTGGACAGTAATAAGCTGCGTGGATACCAGGAACTGAGCTAGACCAATGTGGTGTAGTGGTTAAGAGCGGCAGACTTGTAATCTGGGGAACCGGGTTCGTGTCTCCACTCCTCCACATGCAGCTGCTGGGTGACCTTGGGCTAGTCACACTTCTTTGAAGTCTCTCAGCCCCACTCACCTCACAGAGTGTTTGTTGTGGGGGAGGAAGGGAAAGGAGAATGTTAGCCGCTTTGAGACTCCTTCGGGTAGTGATAAAGCGGGATATCAAATCCAAACTCCTCCTCCTCCTCCTCCTTCTTCTTCTTCCAAATTTGCATTTAGACATATGAATTACCATCGGGATATTTTATGCAAATCCTGTTCTTCATTTGTTTTCCCCTCTCTCTTTTTGGTGATGCATTTCCTCTGGTGGTGGTGAAGTGTAGACCACATGACAAATGAAGTTTGGCCCTTACAAGGGGATACCCAGCAAGATGGGCAGATCAAGAAAATGCCTTTGTTCCAAGCTATAGCTGCAGGAATAGTCCAAGACATTTTGACACTTGAAGTGGATAAATCCAAATTATTCTCCTCCCACCTCTTCCTCCTCCCTCTCCCCATCCTCCGTAGGAGCCAACTCCTAGGGGCTGAGGTCCCTTTGCCCCCCCCCAATAAATTATTTGATGGGGCTGGACCCCTCAAAAGTTGATGGGCATTGCCACTCAAATGGTGTGTGCGCGCTACATCATGTGATTGTTTATGTGGCGTGGGACTTACCTGAGTTCCCCAAAAGTTTATTCAAGTTGGCACCTCTGCCCTGCCCTCCCCCCCCCATGAGGCCAGGAAGGCAAACACCAATGTGGTAAAACCATATAATTAAAAATAATATAAAACAATCACATACCTTAACGCCTGAATATTTCAAGGTGGCCAGCGGCAGTAGATTTCAGCCGTCAAATGTCTGGGAGTAAACAGGAATGTTTTTAACCTTCTTCCTGAAAGTTAGTAATGAGGGGAACAGTTGCACCTCACCAAGGAGAGCATTCCACAACCAGGGAGCCACCATCAATAAGTCCCTGTAACGGGTCAACACCACCAGGCATCAGTCAGCAGCGGCACCAGCAACAGGGCCTTCCTGCTGACTGTAGGATCCAAGGTAGTTGATAATGCTGTCACCGCTCCCACAAATTAAAACGGTGGTATCCAAGATTCTACTTAAACTAGGCCCATTGAAATGAATGGAGCTAAGTGAATCACACTTGTTAATTTCAGTGGGTCTGTTCTGATTAGGCAGGGCCTCAGACATTGTACAGTTCCTGACACCTAGCATTGGTGCCTGAATCACCGCAGTTCAGCTCCTGCTTATCTCCCCACACACGATTGCACTTGAGTGTTGTGCTAGCAAACCAACCGCAACTGCTTTCTATAAATAAATAAATAAATAAATAAATAAATAAATATCAACTTCAGAAGCTTTAATCTTACGATGAATCTGGACTGTTGTTATTTCAGGGTAGCGGCAATTCACAATGCATTCAGCAACATTTATTATCTGAACTGGCATCCTCCGCCCTTCAGAGAGATCTAACCGAGAGAGAGAGAGAGAAGGAGGGAGGGAGGAAGCGAGAGACAGCAGAGGGGGGACACAATGGGGCATAATCTTCAAAACAGCAAAAATAATTTTATGTACAATGTTCATTTTTGTATAGTAAAAAAACATACTGTTCATGAGCTTTTAACACTCTTCCTCCTAAGGCTCATACAATATGTGCAAATAATTAACACCGTTCAGGATTGCATTCATATGTTCCTCTATCCCCAGCCCCTCACTAGCTTCCCCTTTCTCTCCTGGTGTTAAAAGGCACAAACATACCCCGGGCAAAACAGGGGCGATTAGACGAGGGGCCAGAAGGCTTGGTCATTACCATCTGGAATGAAAAAGCAAGGTAGCCCCTTTTTTTTGATAGCCCATGACCATAGTACTTTATCAACCCTGAGTAGCTTTCAATGAAAAACATACCGGTACCTTAATCACGTGAACAAATAGTCAAAAATACATAATATCCATTTTGGAGTTTCACAGCTTTTGCCCAATTATATACCAACATTTTGGCATGTTATATACCAAAACTTTCCTCATTTAGTCTGCTATCTTACACTGATCAGTGATCAATAATCTCTCTGCTGGGCTGGTATAAAGCAATACTCACCCATTCTTATCTGCCAGCATGGTTCCTCCCAATTACCGGGTACTTGTGTGTCTTAAAATAGGTTGGACGGTACCATCCTGAGGGATTAAACTAGGTACCTTATTTTCCAAAAAAAGAATATGACCTAGTAAAATCATTAGCCATGGTGGCTGTCAGTTGTGAGTTGCTTTCACTCAAAAAATAAAAAATAAAAAATTAGCTGTATAAATAAAGATAATAATTGCCAGAAATAAGTAGTAATCCAATATGTGCAAGAAAATGACAAAAGAACTTGGCAAATGCATTATATACTGTATTTTATGTGAATAAAAAAAAATCAGAGATGAAAGCGAAAGAGAACAATACATCCGCAATAATATTTTTAGTATTATGCCACTGCGTTGCTACTATACCTTCATTCACAAATCCGCAAAGAAGAAAAAGTTAGGTACAAGGTTTCCTCCAAAGTCTTAACGCCTCGTAAAAGTCATTGTCATCATTCTCTACTACTTCAAGGACAGATTCAGAGCCGTCTTCGTCACCTTGGTTGTCGCAACGTTGTATATGGCATCTTGCCATGCACATCAAACCATCCTTCATGCAAGTAGGCAACTCTCCTGGAGAGTTGTGGATACATTGTCTGTGGTGGCCCGAAGCTTATTTTGGGGTACACACCCTATCGTCTTCTACATTTTTTGGCTCTGGCTAGATCATCTGCTATAAAACAAATGGGCTTGCATCCAACATTAGTTCTATTGACAGTGGTAGCTGGTGCCTACTGGGGGCTGGTGAGACGGAAGGCAGGAGGGCCAACAGTAGGTGGAGCCAGTGAGTCAATGCAGGCAGGTCACAGCCAATGGCAGGGAGAGCCAACTACCGTATTTTTCGCTCCATAAGACGCACCTTTTTTCTCCTAAAAAGTAAGGGGAAATATCTGTGCGTCTTATGGAGCGAATGGTGGTCCCTGGAGCTGAATTGCCCAGGGGCCAAAAGAGGATCATGCTTTTTATTTTACAAAGAGAAAAGGGGGTGTTGAAAGGACCCCGCTCAGCAGCTGATCAGCAAGAGATCGGGAGAGAGATAAGAGTCCCCGGCTCCCTTTCAGCCCCGCCCTCTTGCCCAGGCCTCCATTGTTGAATGTGCTGCAGAGGGAGGTTGTTTGTTTCCCCAGCAACATGTGGCTGGCTGATTAGATTATCTGTCTGGAAACTGTAGAAAAGGCTCCCTTTCCTTTAGAAGCTGCAGAAATGTGAGTTGAACCCCATAAAAACAGAGTTTTTCCTCTTTGCTTTCCCCCCTTTGCAAAAGGAGCTTTGCTTTTCCCCCTTTGCAAAAAAACTGCAAAACTTTTAGCTGATCCTCAAAAAACAGGGTTTTTCTCTTTGCAAAAAAGCTGCAAAACTTTTAGTTGATCTTCCAAAAAACCCAGGGCTTTTCCCTTTGCAAAAAAAGCTGCAAAACTTTTAGCTGATCCTCAAAAAAACCAGGGCTTTTAGAGGAGGAAAACCAGAAAAATATTTTTTCCTTGTTTCCTCCTCTAAAAACGAGGTGCGCCCTATGGTCCGGTGCGCCCTATGGAGCGAAAAATGCGGTAATTCTAGTTTTGTAGCCATCCTCCTCTCTCAACAAGGGTCAACACTGAGACCAAGGAGGAGGAAGCTGAGAGCCAGTGCTGCCCCCTGGACTGAATCTAAGAAAGAAGGCGAGTAGGTGGGAGCTGATTGAGGGCAGACTGAAGTTGGTTGGGCAGTGCCCCCTTTGCCCAAATGAACATACCTCCACTGCCTATTGAACTGAAATTAATGGGCATGGCTAACATTGGTTCATTAATATCAGTGGGTCTACTGTCAGTAGAATTTAATTTAGTACAGCCCATAGGACCGAGTTGAATCGACCCCATTCTAAGGTCCATGTAACTGGAGAGGAATTGGGTTAACAGATGAAGCTTTTGCAGCAGGAGTGTTACCTCAGCAGATACATGATTCATCGCTGATCAATGTCAGGTAGCAGGCTAAATTAAGAAAATGTTGCCATATAATATGTAGAAGCTCCTCAGCCTTCATGAACAATTTTATCCAAAAGTGGAATCTGATAAATAAGATCTTAACGTACACTAGGGTAGTTTCTACCCACAAATCCTCCCTATTCTTCATCCAGGTACTCAAAGATGAGCCAGCTGAAAACACTGTAGGGGGAACAGTGAGAGGCATGGCCTAGGGAGAAGGGCATGGCATGCGGAGAGTCCCAGGGCCTGACAATGAGGCTTGGAAGGCCACATCTGGCTTCCAGGCCTGAGGATTCCCACCCCAGTGTAGACAGAACTGAGATGGATGGACCAATGGTCTTTTTTTTTAAAAAAAAAAACCCCTCTCACTGGGGTGAACAATGGTCTGATTGGAAGTAGGTGGCTCCCTATACTCCTTTGTAGGCCCAGATAAAATAAGTACAGCATGCATACAAATGTTGTGCTTTATCTCTGAGCTGTGGGGCTCTAGACATGCACCTAGTCGGTGGAGAAGAGGCTAAGTGCATTCATTGTTCCTGCCATTAAAGTCTCTTTGCCAGATGCTGTGCGATCTTTTTCCCTGGATAGCCAAAAGATATTCGGCCCACCAGAGCAGGGGGCGGAATTAAACTCCTAATCAGCAAAATAGCTTGATGTTTTAAAAAGAGAAAGAGAGAGCGATAGAGAACAGAATCAATTTCTCCATCTCCAGGAGGATATGCGTATATCTCCCCCTAAATGGGAAGTGACAGCGCTCACTTAAAACCACGGTAAGATTGATGCCACAGAGAGCAATCCTCCTGACAACTGGGGACGCTTTTTTGCTGCTACTGGAGGGGCTAAAAATAGCTCTTGCAAAATGCTTCTGTGGGGACACATCTGCGAGTGTGTTCATCCAGATGTTCCTCTAACACCTGGAAGCAGAATGGGCTTGAATATTTGTGGGTACAGATAGATATAGATATATATGAATGATGGGGAAACACGCAGTCGGGAAAGCTGAAGGATGAACCACTTGGAAACAAAAATGGATTGCGCTGCGCAGGAACATAAATATACTCCCTAAAAAGTAAATCCAGCCCCCTCCCCACTCGCCCCCCAAAAAAATCTGGGTGAAAGGTGATAAAAACAAATAGAAAAATAGATGTATAGATAATGCGTTTCAGTTGCACAAAGCTTAAAGATGGCCATTACTTTTGAGCTTTTGTACAGCTGAAGACCCCTTGGGAATTTGGTCACTCACAAAAGCTTGCTGAAGTGAGCACTGATAGCTTCTGGTGACAGGTGGCTGTTAGGGAGTGCACATACCCAATAATAAATGCAGTGGCTATCAATGGCTACAAACCCCAATGGCTGTGTTTCGCCTCCACTGTCAGAGGGAGCAATGCTTCTGAATGCCAGCTGCTGGGAACCGCAGGAGGGGAGAGTGCTGCTGCGTTTGGGTCCTGCTTGCAGGCTTCCCATTGGAGCAACTGTTGGGCCACAGTGAGAACGGGACGCAGGGCTAGATCCAGAAAGTTCTTTGTACGTCTCTGCGTAAATACAGTGCTCTGAACATTAAATAATGCAAAGTACATAACCTCCAACATTTGAAAATAGGGACATCGGACGTCCTATTCCGTAAGAACAACAGCGATAATAATAATTTTATTATTTATATCCCAGCCACTCTGGGGGGCTTCCAACATATATAAAAACATAACAAAGCATTAAACTCTTTAAAACTTCCCTATACAGGGCTGCCTTCAGATGTCTTCTAAAGGTTGTTTAGTTTAGTTACTTATCTCCTTTGCTCCAGGGTCGCATAAATCCATAACCTCCCAACATTTCTTCGATGAAAATAGGGATGTTCTAAGCAGAGACAGAGCTAGCTGCTCCGGCACCTGGAGCGGTGTGCACCTGGGGGGCAGGGGTAGCTGACCACGGAGGCAGGAACAAGTGTCCCAGGGGGGTGGGGCAAGCCTCCCGGGGGTGCAGCGCCCACCACGAGCCTCCCAGGGGGGCACCGTCTACCACGAGCCTCCGGGGGGCGCCACCCACAGCAAGCGTCTGGGGATGTGGGGCAGTGATGTCACTTCCCTCAGGGATGGCACCCTGGGCGGTCTGCACCCACTGCCCCCCCTTCCTATGCCCCTGGTTCTAAGGGAAAGCAGGACATACCGGGATCAAATCAGAAACCGGGACAGCTTCTGTAAATTTGGGACTGTCTCTGGAAAATACCACAAATTATCATTGTAACCACGCTTGCAGCCTTTGCAAAGCAGGAAATAGGTTTTATTCCAGTTAGGTGAGTTCATGGTACACTGTGGCCTCCACAAAGACATACTTCCCGATTATTTATTTGCACAGAAGTGCCTTGCAATATCTTAACAAGACTCTCTTGGGGGGGGGGCACTGCTTCCTATACCGGACTTACAGCCCCGTCCCCAGAATTTATCAGTTTTAATGTTGAGGGAGATGAGCTCCCTCTGTCCTGCTAACATTCTTCAGCTCTGCAGAAGACACAGCTCTTCACCCTGGCCTGTCAAGCTTCCTTTGACACCTGAGAGATAGATTTTCAGATCCCATCCTATTCCTGGAAGTGTAGTTTGTTTTAAACTGTTTTTCCTGTTCAGTTTTAAATTCATGTAACCTGTTCTATGGTGAAGGGTGGGTAAGAAATCGAATCATTAATAGCAATTATGCTATTAATTTCTGAATTTTAACAAGAAAGAAAAGGGGAAATGAAAAGGGGGGGAAAAATAGGAAAAGATGAAACAAAATTAAAGAACAAAAGGGGGGAATAACAATAAATCATAACAATGACCTGTGAGCAGTTTTATTTATCAGTGGCACAATGGGCATTACAAAACATGGGACTAGCCCATATACTGCACCTACAACTACAGATTGGTTGTGGCAAATCTAAACTGCTGTGACAAACACCAGGGAAACAGATATGAAAGGTAATGTACAAATAATACTTCTAATAGACCGCCATCAGTTCACATTGCAGATAATAATTTTAAAAATCCAGTGATGACGGATTGACTTAGAATTGGGTGCTTCAAGATGAGATGGACTGGGAGTGGGTTTTTTTTTAAAAAAAAAAACTTGCAGCTGTGTCATTGGTAATATTGCTTTTGGTTCTTTTACTTATCCCCAGAATTATCCCCAGAAAGGGTAAACCCAGATTAATGAGAAAAAAGCCACAGAATTGTCACCAAGTTCGATTCAGAGAACCTAAGTTAGACGTGTCTATTAACTTCAGTGGGTCTCCTCTGAGTCGGACTGGCACTGGAGGTGACCCTTGGGGTGGCGTGTTGATGCTGACGGTGTCATGCGGATGCTGCAGACAGCTTAACATGGGTGTTTAGGACCAATCCCACAATAACTCCCAACGCCCTTTAACTTGAGCACACCCTTCATCCACGCATCTCTCTCCCCCCCCCTTCCCATCCATTGCACTCTAGTGTCGCTCCCCAGACGTCCTTGTCCAGAAGTACAATTAAGCCCATTACCTTGGATTTTATTTTCCTGCCTTTAAAAGTTGTTTTGCAATCAAATTAAAAAGAGAGGAAGAAAGATGGGGAGCGGGGCGGGCGGGGGAATTGGGGGAAGGAAAGCTGCCCTTCCGTTAATGCACTCTCGCGCTGCTAAGTGCCATAAATCTCGCCGTGGCGTTAAAAAGCTGGACCTCGGAACTCGGCTATTTCACAAAAATCTGCCATAAATCTCTGTCAAGCCGGGCTAATGAAGAGAACAACAAACTGTCAATAGAGGAAGCTTCCAGAGGGGCCCCTCCCTGCTGTCCCTTATATCTTCTCACACCGGACGTCAAGCTGGTGCTTTTTAGAAAAGAAAAGAAGAAAAAACAGTGTTTTTAAGGCAAGGGGCCAATTGCTTCCACTACCCCATTA
Source organism: Lacerta agilis (assembly GCF_009819535.1). Lineage (NCBI taxonomy): Eukaryota > Metazoa > Chordata > Lepidosauria > Squamata > Lacertidae > Lacerta > Lacerta agilis. The sequence continues at coordinate 28,443,816 of NC_046328.1, read as the reverse complement.
AGGGATGCATTACGGTAGGAGCATGTGGGGGGCTGCCTTCAGCGAAAGAGCTGGATTTTAAACCCCCACGAATCTGCAGCAGCCTCTACTTCAGCTCTGCAAGAAGTGAGATGATGCTCAAGGAAACAGCTATGGATGGACTGCTGGGCATTGCCTGTCCAACTGCTTTCCATGCCAGGCATGCTCCAAGGCACCACGGGGCTGTGGCCAGGGATTTTGTGCGGAGGGGGTGCCTGAAGCAGGCGAGGAATCGTTGCAGTGCAGCCAGAACAGAAATACAGGTAGCCTGATATGTTAACGTTACTGAACAAGCTTCAGTATTCACCCAATTTAAGTATCCTAGAATTTTAAAAATAAGGGCCTGCCGCATGTCAGTCATCCTACTAGTTTGCATTCATTGGCCAGAACACTGGAAGGGGCGAGAAAGTTGACTCCTCGGAGCTCCTCCATACAGCCTGTTTATTGAGCGTTCACCCTGTGTGCTTACACACAGGTTAGGCTATATCCAGTCTTTGCTGAGCATTCATTCTGATTTGTTTGTGGGGAGTTTATATGACAATCGGCATTCATTGGCTCGCACAGTGTTTATACACCTTCCCATGAATCATCTGTTCGTCCCACACTTTTCACTGCATTTTCCCACCATCACATCCCCTATCCACAAAAAGGCCATTGTTTTTGGTTAATCAGTCGTCTACTGTTTATTTTTTAAAGTGGGTTTCTTGCAGTGAGTTGACAGAGTGCTTTAATCCACTTTAATTGTGCAGGTCTAAATTTCTGGTATGTGATTGAATTCCTTCCTGCACAATGCTGACAGGCTAGAGGTGACCTTAGTGGGCCGTTTCGGAGAATGCTGTCTGCACACCCTTTTCTTTTATCTGCACAAGGCAATTATTTGCTTGCTGGTTTGTTTATAGAGCACCACCGTGTCCTGCTTGTGGGCTTCTTACAGGCATTTCGTGGGCCTAAGGTGACCACGCGGCCTACTCTACAGAGGACAGACCTTTATTTGAAGATATCATACGTATTTTGAAGAGCTGGCTGGTCTAAGTCTGGTTTAAATAGAGAAAACTATAAGAAGGGAAGGCAGGAGGGACCCTGAAGTTGACTATAGACTGAGCTGGCACACAGGTTATCTGGTCTCTGTCTTTCCCACTACGGCAATATGTATTTTACTTCTACATCTATATATTAGCATAAGCAGATTTTATGTAAATCTGTCTCCTCTGCTCATAGAATCATAGAATTGTAGAGTTGGATCATCTTGTCCAACCTTCTGCAATGCAGGAATATGCAGCTGTCCCAAAAGGGGATCGAACCAGCAACCTCCTTGGCATTATCAGCACCATGTTTTAACCAACCAAGCTATCCAGGCGAGGCAATGCATTCCCTACTTTTTGATGATGCATAAGCAACCTCCCTAGGTTGGCCACTGTGGTCGTAAGGTGCTTTGTGGCCAAAAACTAGGCTTAAATAAATAGATATCTAAGCAGGATGGTGAACTACATAGGGCTCTTCTGATATTCATTGGTTTAGCCCAGGGTGGGGAACCTGTGGGCCTTCCAGTACTTGTTGGGGCCACCTTTCCCATCAGCCCCAGCAAGCATAGCCAACAGTCATGGGAAATGGGAGCTGTAGTCCAATGACCACTTGCTCCCACCCCCTCATTTAACCAGAAGAACAAATTCCGTCCTAGCTTTTAACATAGAACAAGGCAAGCTGTTGCAGTGTGAATGAATATCGGATGCAGAAGACAGAGAAGAGCATTCATCAATGTGAAAGGTGCACCCTGTGGTGAGAGGCAATCGCCTTTGATATGAGGCTACAGGCATCCCTACTTTCATCTGCGAAATGTTGGGGGCTATGTTGGCTATAAAGATGGGCGGATCCTTCACTTTTGTTTTTGCTCTGGTTCTCATCCCCCCCCCCAATCTTCAGTTCTCCACATTTGTATATGTTTGCGACTTATTTAATTTTTAAACGTTCTCATGAAAACTCATCAGCATTTCTGTGCCTGACATAAACATTTTTGCAAAAGCATTTTTTTCTATAATATAATGCATTTTTGTATGTTATTGTCACTAATACGTGCATTTTTAAATGCTCACTTCACCCTAGGATACATTATGTTTGGTTGGAGGATTTCACTGCAAAATTCACAAATTTGGGAGGGGTGGCTGTGCTTCAGTTTGTGCATTGTTGGAATAGCGTGGAATTTACTATATTTGCCTTTTAAGTGTGAAATTAATTGAATTCCTCCCCCATCCCTAGTCCAACACCATGTTCTTTATTCATCATGGACTTGTGGTTTGGGTAAAATATATGTGGAAAGGCAGTTTATAAATGAGATAAATAAAAATGAACGAATCAGTGGTTAGGTATGAGGCTGATGACATCTTTACATTATCGACTCTTAACTGTTAGAATAACCCTGCTCCCCAGGAATCTCTGGAAACTCTAATTCTGTATGACAGTGGCTCCCAAACTTTTTGCCCACAGACTACTAGAAAATCATTAATTTTTATGCCTCTTGTGTCAATTATAATGTGTGGTGCTAGATACTGTGTTTTTAATTGCATTTCTATTGCTGCTTTTATTTCTTCTGTATTGTATTTTATTGTATTACAGTTTGAATTGCAATGCAGTTAGAAAGAATATAAGCAATAAAAGTACAATTAAAAATCAATATGAATATTTCTTAAGCAGCAAATCCACAGGTGCCCGGAGCACCTGAATTACCATTGTGGCCACTGATGGTCCACAGGCCACAATTTAGGAACTCCCTGCTGTAAAGGATGGATGTGTTGAGGATAAGCATTTTGTCATTTTATAAGCTTTGTGACTTTGCTGCTCAGTTGATTTCTTTAACAAACAAACACGGGCTGGGGTGTATTTTATGTGTTGTGACTTTGCTGTTATTTTTATTGATTATAATCTAGTAATGATTTATTGTAATTGGTGGGAGTGGTTTTCTGCTTATCATTTGCTGATTTTGAGGGTTGCTTTTTATCGTGCAATACTATATTTCAAATGGATTATTGAATATGACTTTAATTGATTTAAGCTGTTTCTTTTCATGGACACGTTTTTCATTATGGCATTCGCGTTGAATCTGATTGCTGTAGGATGTGTGATCTTTGTTATATATTTTGTCACTTCTGTGGCTTAAAAACTGTCCTGTGTTATAGCAAAGTGGGTGAAATGAAATGAAATGAAATATGGGGAAAGAATGCTTCTGAGCACCCTCACTAAACCACAGTTCCCAAGCCATGATAGGTGGAGTAATATAAAACCAACGTAAGTTTGCAGTAGAGATCCAAACAGACAATAGGGGTTTGGGGAAAGAGGGGAAGGTCAAGGGGGTATGATACCATTGCTGACAATGTATGCACACCTTTGCAGGTTTTTTGTGCTGTTTCAAAAGCCTGTTTTAAGAGCAGCTGTAGCTGGGGTGAGGATCGAAGCACACTCTTTTAAAATGGTTGTCTGTTTAGATCTATAGTTGACTGTGTTTATTGGTCTTGTATAACTATGGCCACCACGACTTCCCAAGGAAGGAAGAAATTGGATTGTGGTGGGTATGGAAGAACAGAGGTGAAGAACAGAGAAAGGGAAAATGTAGGATGAAGAAATCAGAATGAGAAGAGAGGAGAAAGTCGGTTGACTTATATTGCTCCCTCTAATTACAAACTATGGTGGTGAGTGCCGATGGAAATTGAGCCATAATGGGGCCTTTGAGAAACAATATAAACAGCGTGTTCTGGGGAACCTTGAGGTTTACAGAAGTAGAACTCTCTTTTTTTAAGCCTAAGAGGGCAAAACAACAACAGCTCAGTGAAGACTAAACATGCTTCAATAGGTAAGGAATGCAGTGTGTCAGTTTGAAAGAGGAGAGAAGGAAAATCCAGGGGAGAGGAGAGTGGGATGCCTTGCACAAAAGGAATAACTGGCTAGAAGCCTGAACAGGAATACTGTGTGAGGATATACACTGCAACAATTTGTTGTAGGTCTTAAGTGTGGTTACATGTAAAAAAATGGGCTACTTCACCTCCTCTGTATCTTTTTAAGTGAAAACCTAAGGAGATTAAAAGCTATTCAAGTTAGCATTCTTTATATGCAGTTTGGCATTCCTTGCCTTTTGTAGGTTTTGTGGACCTTTACAGTAAAGAGAAATGTTAGAAGCATGTAAAAAATGGAATACCAGAAAATTAATTATTTTTTAAAACGCACCAGTGGAGGATATGAAAACTTAAAATGGAAACGATTCAAAGACTCGGTTGTAGCCAGTGTTAGTCCTACTCAGAATAGATCTGTTGAAATTAATAAATCAGTTACTTATGTCCATTAATTTCAGCGGATCTACTTAGCTGGATACAACTCAATTCCTCCCATTTAAGCAAATGATTGCCATAGATTTCTGCATGGAAATGTAAAAGCCTGCCATAGGAGACAGTGCTGTGGACCAACCCAGCCTTCTACCGCTGATGCGGAATGACCTGTTGGTCTTCAAGAGATACCTGAACGTCAAAAGTGGGGGTGCCTGCCGACTCTCTCCTGGAAGAGTGTTCCACAACATGTGATTGGCAGCAGCATTCAATGCCCAACTTGTACTTGGGGTCATTCAGGCCTCTGTAACATGTGGGACAACTAGCAGAGATCCCTTGAATGCAGAAGCCAAGCCCAGATGTTCTTGAGTGCACACACACACTGCCTATGGGCTCCTCCAGATGACCTGATTACTGAGAGCATTCATCCTGATTTGTTTGCACAAAACTTGTGTGAATGTTAATGTCTGATCTTTATTAAGCATTTGCTCTGATTTGTTTACAAGGCGATAATGAGCTTGCATTCTGATTTACTTGTTCGGTGGTTGCACTTGTTCCCACTAATCAGTTATTTATCCCATAGTTTTTAGTGCATTTCCCCATAACCCCTAACTGCAGAAAGTTCATTTTTTAAAAACAGTGGATTTGTTGTGCCAGAGCATTTTCATCCACTTTAATTCTGCAAACCTAAATTTCCACTATGCAATTAAATACGGTCCACAACATGGTGACAGTCTGCAGGTAAGGATGGGGAAGGAAACTGATTCCTTTTACATGTAAAGTTTAATTCGCCTAATTCACGCTTTCGGGGGGGGGGGGAATACGCAAAATGAAACAGAACCATCCTTCAAAATTCACACATCTGAATTATGCAGGGCAGTTCTCCACCCAAATAATGTGTACAAAAATGCATATATTAGGGGTAAAATGTTAATTAATTAAAAGGCATATATTGGTGAAAAGAACTTACAAAAAGACATTATATTAGGGGAAACTGCCTTGCAAAAAATGCATGCAAATGTGTGGATAGTAGGCGAAATTCACACTAAACTGCTGATTGATTTTTCACGAGGATTTAAAAATAATAATTTGCAAACTGATGTGGAAATGTGGAGAGCTCAACTTTAAGACTGGGGAAAATGAAAAGTGGAGAAAAATTGAAATTGACAGATTTGTCCATCTGGAGATGACCTAAATTCACCCCCAACCAATACAGTCCTGAGCTTCTCGGCACCTTCCACACTAGCTCTGCTCTCCAAACTACGGGTTGTATCATCTGTGTCCTACTCAGAGTTGTTGTTGTTCAGTCGTTCAGTCATGTCCGACTCTTCGTGACCCCATGGACCAGAGCACGCCAGGCACGCCTATCCTTCACTGCCTCTCACAGTTTGGCCAAACTCATGTTAGTAGCTTCAAGAACACTATCCAACCATCTCATCCTCTGTCGTCCCTTTCTCCTTGTGCCCTCCATCTTTCCCAACATCAGGGTCTTCTCTAGGGAGTCTTCTCTTCTCATGACGTGGCCAAAGTACTGGAGCCTCAACTTCAGGATCTGTCCTTCTAGTGAGCACTCAGGGCTGATTTCTTTAAGAATGGATAGGTTTGATCTTTTTGCAGTCCACGGGACTCTCAAGAGTCTCCTCCAGCACCATAATTCAAAAGCATCAATTCTTCGGCGATCAGCCTTCTTTATGGTCCAGCTCTCACTTCCGTACATTACTACTGGGAAAACCATAGCTTTAACTATACAGACCTTTGTCAGCAAGGTGATGTCGTTGCTTTTTAAGATGCTGTCTAGGTTTGTCATTGCTTTTCTCCCAAGAAGCCCTGTGTGCCCATAGGGACCACCCAGAGAGGCAAGGCCTCAGGCCTACTTTGGCTCCTTTGCCATGTGGCTCTCTATCCGCACCAGCATTTAGTTATCTAACAAGGGCGTTTGTTTGTTTGTGTGTTTGCTGCCAAGTAAATCCCCTTTTAAAAATGGCAATAAAGGCAGGGTGGGGCAGCAGCATCTGGGTGGCTTTGTGCATGTGTGTGTGTGTGTGTCTTTTCAATTTCATATTTTGCGTTTGCTGTTTGTTTTCTCGTTCCTGCCAACAACAACAGTGAGGCGTAAACAAGCCAGCGAATGTGCAGGCTGGTCCTCCAGCTCCCCGGAGGGACTTGGCGTCTCTGCCGTAGCTAGAAAGGCATTCCTGCCCTCTTTTCCGCTACCACTTCACAAGAAGCCAGCCTTTTAAGCCTCCCCACTCCCCATCCCCTGCCCGGGGGTGGGGGGGGGGGAGAGAATAATCAGTTTCTTTAAGAATTTCTGCTCCATTGCTTTCCCTTGGGTTGGGGTCGGAGAGGGGGAAGAGACTGACTAGAAGCGGGAGGTGGGGGGTTGGGAGAGAGGGAAGAGAGAGAGGCTAATTTTTCTGAAGCAAAAAACGCTTCCCTCAGAAGATGTGCGTAGACGATGCTCATGGTTTCAAAGCAGAGCTGCAGAGAGGCCTGTGCAGCTGCTAAAGCCTCCCCCCACCTGAAGGGACTCCCACCCCCTTGAGATTACAGGGATACTGGGCCAAGTTTATTTACTTACTGGGGGTATGTTAAGGTTGCTTTGTGCCCCCCCCCACCCATGTCCCAGTCTTCTCCTGTTAAAGCTAAGCTACTTCATTGTGTGTTGGGGGATGAATATATCTATGTGGTATGATGGTTCTGACTGCCGACTTATTATGAGACAAAGCCTTGGAAGATTTGATTTTCTTACTATCAAGTGATTATTAAGTTGGGGGCTATGGGAAAGGGGGAGCAGCTTGTTGGGGGATATAATTCAAATTTAGCAAGGTCCTAGCAGGGACATTATAGCAGGGGCAGAGATAGGGTGCATTCCAGTCGTTTTAGTTCCTTTATGACTAAGGAAGTCATAAACCAGCACCCCCTGGCCTGCCCCTGAGGCACAATTCGCCTGGGGAGCTTGTAGCCAGGGCTGATGCAACAAACAGCCATGCAAGCCTTGGGGAGGCAGAGACGTGGGGGGGCATCAGAGGAGGGAGGGAAGGAAAGAGGGACAGAGGCCAGTGTTGATCGCAGCACCCCTGACCATCATTCAAGGCACCCCAGGGTGCCACGGCACACTGGTTGGAAACCACTGTTTTAAACCATTAATGTGAGTGTACCCTTAGACGCTGAATTTAATAGTGTTACTCATTTCGCTTCTTTCCCTTTGCCCTCCCCTCCCTCATGCATACACATCATGTCATGCTTTAAAACAGGTTCTATATGCCTGACATGTCAGAGCAACAAACAAGTCTCCTCCCTCCCCTGATTTTAAAAGGAGAAAGAAAGAAAATCTCTGAGCATGTGCAGTTTTGCATTTTAAACCCTCTCAAATCATCGCACCATCGCCACTACAGGGACAACATTTGCTTGTACTGCAGAAACACGAAAATGTGTTTCCAATGCTAAACACATTTCCTTGGGAATAAAGCAGCATTTTGTTGTAGAAAATGATTTTTTTGCTTAAATTACAAATAATAAAACAAGCATTGTTAACCATGTACGTGCCTGGCCGGCCACCCCCCAACTATAAAATAATTGGGGGGGGGGACTGGAAGGGAGAATGCTGCTGAGACCAGTGCTGCCCCCAGTGAACCCCCTGGCCCAAGTGCTAAGGCAGGCTCTCTTGGTAGCTGCTCCCATGGTCCGCTGAGAGCCGCTGTCAGTCAGTGTAGACAATATCAAGCTGGACGGACCACTGCCCTGGTTCAATATAACACAGCTTCCTATGTCCCTATATGTTGAGTCAGATGTCTACATGAACTGAGAGGCTTTGGTGGCTTACAGCACAATCCTAACTGTGTCTACTCAGAAGTAAATCCTATTGAATTCAGTGGGGCTTACTCCCAGTCAAGTGAGTTTAGGATGTCAGCATTACTGCCAGGCGCTATGGGAGGTTCTGAGTAATTAAAGCTACAGTCCTGTGCCAACTTCCTTGGGGGTAATCTCCATTGAGCCCTGTAGCATTTACTGTACAGTGGTACCTTGGTTGTCGAACGGCTTAGCTCCCGAACAAACCCAGAAGTAAGTGTTCCGGTTTGCGAACGTTTTTTGGAAGCCGTCCTTCCGACGTGGCTTCCGCTTCTTCCACTTGAGTGCAGGAAGCTCCTGCAGCCAATCGTAAGCTGCACCTTGGTTTTCGAACTGTTCCAGGAGTCGAATGGACTCCTGGAACAGATTAAGTTCAACAACCAAGGTACCACTGTACTTCTGCTTACGCATGCATTAAAGCAGGGGTCAGCAACCTTTTTCAGCCGTGGGCCGGTCCACCGTCCCTCTGACCATGTGATGGGCCGGACTATATTTTGGGAGGGCAAATGAACAAATTCCTATGCCCCACAAATAACCCAGAGATGCATTTTAAATAAAAGGACACATTCTACTCATGTAAAAACACGCTGATTGCCGGACCGTCCGCGGGCCAGATTGAGAAGGCAACTGGGCCGCATCCGGCCCCGGGCCTTAGGTTGCCTACCCCTGCATTAAAGCATACAGAACCAAAGGGAATTTAAAACTACAGAGACAAAATGGACTCATTCATGTTTGTGTTCAGTCAGTGGTAGCTAAGTTACTACTCTTTGGGCTGTACATAGTTCAGTGGTGAAGGACCTGCGTTGCAAGTGGAAGGTGGTCTCAGGTTTGATCCTCAGCATCTCCGAGTAGGGCTGGGAGAGACCCATAGCTGTCAACCTTTCCCTTTGTTTGTGGGAAATTCCCTTATTATAGCATTGGGAAACAGCAGGGAGGGTTGACAGCTATGGAGAGACCCCTGCCTGAATAGCCGCTGCAGTCAGTGTGTAGGCAACACTAAGGTAGGTGGACAGATTGTCTGACTCAGCATAAGGCAGATTCCTATGCTCCCATATTCCTAACCAGCGCTTTAGGCTGAGCCTGGAAATGGACTAGGAGCCAGCACAGCTGGTAATGCACTGGCAGAATGTGATCATGCCGTCCAGGCCTTGTCTCTCTTTGGGGCATGGGTTGTAGCTCAGTGGTAGAGCAACTGCCTTGCATGCAGAAGGTCTCAGAATGACACCTGTCTGAAATCCTGGCGAGCAGCTGCCAGTCAGAGTAGACAAAACAGCTGCACTTAAATCTTTTCTGGTAGCTGATGCTGGCCACCCCCTAAGACAGAAAAATCCAAAACTACAGAATTCACTCTCAGGGGACATATCCTCCAAGCTCTGTCTCTCTCCTTGTGTTTTTAAGTGTGCTATGAATATTTATTTTAATCTCATAATGCTTTTTAAGAATTTAATATCTGTTGTCCCCTGACCTGTTTGTTTTAAAATGTGCTTCTTATTACGTGCACTTTTGAGTCGTGTTTTTTCTTTTAAAAACATGTTTCTGAGCCACTTTGTGAAAACAGCTTTTTTTAAGGCAAGGCATAAGTTTGTCAACGGCATATTATATAGATAGGCCTATGTATTTATATAAATAAATTAAGTAACAGAGAGAGACGGATCTGGTTCATGGATCACAAGCCACAGCTCGGCACAGCCTCTTTGACTTTCAATAAGGTGTGCGTGCACCATATGAATGCATTAAACCACATATATTATTGAACAAAACAATAGCCTAATATGGGGGGAGTGCATCCAAAAATGTGCATATTAGGAAAAATGTGCACTATATTGCTGATAAATTTTCATTTTTTAAATAAGAAAAAGAAGACGCAGCAAACTTAAGTGAAAATGGGGAGAACCCAAACCGGGAACCGAAAATGCGCTCTTCCCTTGTACTCATGGAATCCATTTCAGTTTCTCACGTGCAAAGAGGGCTCTGGACCTCGCTCTTGGTATTCGCAGTTAATTTTGGTCACGACGCAGCCCTGCTGGCTCCTCTGCCCTCTTCCTTCGTGTGGGGCCAGCTCAGAGGCACCATCGCCCTCCTGACCAGCGCGGTCAGCATCAAGGAGAGGGGAGCCCCAGCACCCAGCTCGCTCTTGCACCCCAAGGAGGCACCCACCAGCCCCGCCGAGCCCCATTGGCGTTGCTCGCCTCCCGTCCAGTCTGCAAAGCCGGCTGGGCCCTGCCGAGCTGACGGCCTGGGACAGAGGTGGGTCTGGCGCCGGCAGAGCCCGGCGGTGCCAAGGTTGCCGCGGGTCCGCAGCGTGGGCACTGCCAAGAGCGTCAGGCTGAGCGGCGCTCTTCCGGGGCCAACTGTAAAAGGCTTTTTACTAGGTCGATAAAAGCGTGCACGGAGAGGTGGGGGGTGGGGAGAAAGAGGCCCTTTTCTTTTTTATTAGTCTTATTATGATTATAACCCCCACACCCCCAGAACCATAAAAACGACACGGGCCCCTTTTCTCATCGCGAAACGCGCGCGCGCAAAAACGCCCCCTCCACGCAGGAGGGGCTTGAAATCATCCCCTAAATCAACGCGCGCGCCCCAACTTGCGTCTCGCTCTTGTTTATTAGGCCTGACATGTTTACTCTGCGATAAGAAACGGCGCTTTCACCGGGAGATTTGTGTTCTGTTTTTCAATTACCACTCGTCTTTCTCTGCCACTTTTGCACTAAAGGGATAATAAATGTATCGGAGCGTTTCAATTATTCATCTAAATCACGGACGCGCCATGGCCGAGGCTGCTGCTGCCGCCGCCGCCGCGCACCATTGACAGTTTAATTCAAGAGACTCTCTTCGTTTCCTCTCCTCCTTTCTTTCCTTCCCTCCATTCGTCCCCCCCCCCCCAGCTTCCCTCCCTTCCCTTTCCATTTAGCTGTGATCCCCGCCCTCCCCCGGCCCCTTGGAAGATCCTGGGCATGTTAGCTTTGTGGATTCAATCGAGGCAGAAGTCACCCCACAGTCAACAACTTAGTTCTTAAAATGTTTTGAGGGTAGAAAAGAAAGGCACTTCCGAACATCCTTTTTATGGTGCATTCTGGCTCAGTTGTGACCCTGATGCTACCAGGGCAGTGACACCTGATTCCACTTTCCATGTCCTTTGTGCCCGCAAAAGTTTCTGGGCGATCACACTGTTTCATTTCCAGTTGGCACATCCTGTAATTTCCCACTGAAATCCTGCAGCATTAAAAATAGTAATAATAATAAAAGCCTGCACGTGGGGTCGGGAGAGAAGCTAGCACATTAGGAAAGAGTCTTTAGCCCTGCCCATTCATTTTGGCATCTGTTTTCTACATAAGAAGGCACTCAAGAATGGCCTCCCCACCTGCAGCCTAAACCAGCATAGTCCCTTCCGCCATCTTCTGTTGCATAGACCAGGCTTTATTTGCTCTGTCTCAGAAATTGGCAGGTCATGGGCAGAGTCACAACAGAACCTAGCGGCTTGGGAGTGGTGCCAGGGTGGAATGTGGGTCTGGGAAGAGTCAGGGCAGGATCCATATAAGAAAGGTAACCAGCATGACACTGGCTGTTGGGCAGTCCTTGCTAAGGCGTATGGTTTAGGCTGGAACAAGGTGCAAAGCCCATCATTTTTTAGGGCCTAAGAAATCCAAAGATCACTTGGCACTCCTCGTTTATTATTGCAAACAAGTGGAACATGAAGTTTTATATCTTGTGCTTTCGGTGGTATTTGAAATGCCTTTTAACGGTGTTTTTATCCACTATTTTGTTTTGTTGTTTAAATCTTTTATCCTCTTCTGCTTTTGCTGTTTTATGTTTTATGTTGCTAGTTGCGTCAGGATTGTGTTTTGTCAACTCGTTGCATTTTACTGTTTTTACAACTTTAAACCTACTTGTGTAGCAGTGGAAAGTGGGTGGGTGGGTGGGGGTATTTTCCAAACAAACAAATGATTTCCCACTTCTCCAGAGCTGAAATCTGGACTTATCATTTCCTCCCCACCCCACCCCCCCAAAAAGCTCCGCTTGGGTGTAGCTGCTTCCATGCAAGCCATCCAAAGGCCTGTCACATAACACTCTCCCTTAGAAAAAGGTGTGCGAGACAGAGCTGGCAGAGAAGGGAAGAAGGCAGGATTTGGGAGTGTGCATGAGAGATTGTGTATGCTTTTAACTATCTGGGTACCATCTCCCCCCCCCCTTTTCATTTTCTTTCCCCTGCCCTCTGCCCCTGGCTGCCCTGTGGTTGCAGAGGTCCTTTCTCTCAATCAGCATTAACCTGCCTAAGAGACCCTATTGGTTTTCCAAGGGATTTGGAAACTACTCAGTTTGAGATTAGCATGTTGAAAGGGTTTGGGGAGGGGGGGAGAGAGAGAGAGACAGAGAGGATGGAATTACGGTAGCAGCAGCAGCAAAGCTAAGGGAACTCACTTTGGGGAGGGGAGGGATTACTTATTTGACTAATAAAGCAGCCCCATGAACCCACAGAGGGGCTAATCCCCTCCTCACACTGGGAGCTCTCTGAGGTCATGCTCCCCAATACTGGATAATAATCCCCCTCCCTCTTTACCTGGGGCACTTGCTCTTTTGTTGGCTAAATTTGTTTTTCAGTTCCACTAGAATAGTACAAGATCTGCCCGAGTATTTTCTTTTTTCCTATTTTTCCCCTAAAAGATAAATTTGATTGTCTTTTATTCTCTTTGTTTTTTTCTTGATTTATTGCTAGCAGCCTATTGCTGGTAGTAACATTTTTACTGGACGATGCGGCCGATATGTACAAGAATATATACCTCTGCCCAGTTTTATTTCCCTTTCCATCAAAGGTACCTGACGGAAAGCATTACAGCTGCAACCGATACAGAACACAACCAGCTGTGATTCCTGCATTTCACGGGGGTGGATGAGATTATCCTTTGGGTCCCTTCCATCTCTACAATTCTATGGAAAGTGAACTAATAGTGGGGTGTGGGAGAGACACCATAGAAGTTCATAAACTTATGAATGGAGAAGAGGAAGGTTGGGGGACCTTGGGCCCAAATGCAGCCCTCCATTAATTCTCCCCACACCGTAACACACACTGCCCCTGCTTTGCACCCTCCATGAGTGCCTGGGCAGGAGTGAAACAGAAGCAGCTGGGTAGCACACACAACACAAGGCTTATTCTCAATAAACCAAGCTAAGCAAACTCAACCAGTGCTAGATTAGATCCATAGATTCATATGTTCTTAAAGGAGCAGCATGCTCACGCTATGCACTGTGTTCCAGCCTTGCTTAGTCAAACCCTGTGATAATTTGGCAACTCCCTGCACAGACCCAAAGAAGGCGCTCAGTCCTCTGCATTGCCCTGCCCTGCAGGGGGTGCCTAAATGTGGCAAAGGAAACAGATCCTGTCTGTCTGTGAGATGTTTCGCTGTGGCCGCCTCGGCCAGCGCCCCAGCTGGGTACAAGGGAAGGATTCATCACCCCTTTAAATAATAACCTTCCATGCACTTTGGGAATGGCGCCTACGCCAGTTTGGGGGCATGAATGGGGGGCATTCATGGCTGGCCTGTTTATGTTTCTGTCAGACAGCAAAGCCCTCCTTTACTCCGTCTCCCCAGAAAGAAAAAGGAGGGGATTGTGCCAAAGTTCGAAGTGGCATGGGAACCTCTTGGAGAGGGTGCTGGCAGGGTCTTTGGGGATGGATCTCTCGGTTTAGTAGGGGAGGAATTGAATGGAGGGGGGAGCAGACTTTGGGATCAGGACTCCTGTTGTTTCTCACCCCTTTTTATGGAAGGGGTCTAATTTGGGGCCAGGAGCCATGGATTCTGTCTGCAGACTAAGGTTCCCATTTAATTTTATTTTATTACTGCCATCGCTCCTGGGTCATTTTAAGCATCCTGATAAAGGCAGAAGTTCAACAAGTGAAACACCCCACTTTTATTTCCATGTTAGGAAAAGCTTTTCTGGTGCTACTGTTAAATCAAAGGGAAAAGACTTTACAGTGCTTCTCAGCCTTGTTGGTACACATTTTCCAGTCATCCTGTAAGCTCAGAAAGGAGGCAAGTTATCCTCCATTTCAAATATATCTCTTTTTTTTTTTTATAAGAATTTATTGACCTTTTTCTTATAACAACATATACCCACACCCACACCTACAATTAAACAAATACAAAACAAATACATTGATAAAACAAATACAAACAGTGTCAAGTTTTCTTGTTGCATCTTTTCTTTAAAAAGAAAATTTCTATTTCCATATCTTGACCATTGACTTCCCCTGCCCTTTCTCCTTCGAGTTCATATCCTTAATCTATTTTATAACCATTTCTCCTGAAATTCAAATTCAATTATATAGTTACACACAATTATATATTCAACATTTAACTAACAATGCATCATCGTAGTAATATCTCATCATAATTCTTCTTCCATTGAAATCTTCACCAATCATTTATATCATATCTATCTCTTCTATCCTTTAAACTGCTGCTAATAACATAGTAACTCAAAATATCTCCTTTCATATTCAAACAAAAAATAAAACAGAAAGATTGTTGACAGTATTCACCCTCCGATTTCAAAATTCCATGACAGGCTACTTCAAATTTTACTTAGTGTTTCACCCCACACCCCCTCTGTCCATTATTCTTCTCCTGGTGGCCTCAACACTGAATTTCCCTGTGGCTTCCCTCTCCAAGCGTCCACAGATCCAGGCACAGTCCAAAACTCTCCTTGCCACGAGCTCCAGGATGTCCATCTCGTCGTCTCTCAGCTTCTCCGGTTCTTTGTAGCATTCCTTTTCTTCTTGTAAAAACCATAATTCTCTGTCCCTGGCCCCCGAGCTCACACCTCGGGGACTGGATATAACAAATCTTACCGTCGCCTTGGGACTGCCACCCCCAAAAGGCGAGTTTCTTCTCCGAAGTAGCTCACTCATTTCTCTCCATCTTCCCAGACACCCTCTCAGCTCTTTGGCAAGACTTTCTTCCAAAGTGTTAAAAGTTTTAAAAGCCTCCTCTGTGGGCAATTGGTTCTCTTTCAGACCCCCACACAAGACTTTGACTTTCCTGTACAGCAGTTCCACCTTCAAAGCAGTGAGCCTCTGTTCGTCCGTTAGTCCAGAGTTCAGTACCAGTTCAAGGACGAAGCCCAGCATACTGGTAGAGGGGGAGGAAGTGGGTATCAAATTTCTACTCCTGCCTCTCTGTTCATCGCCATTTTCCTAAACTGGAGCGCAGATACCGCAACTTTAAATGGAGATATTTTCCACTAATTTACTTCCCAAGAAAAAAGTTTGCCAGTCTCATGTATCAATTTTAAGCACATTGTAGCAGTCCTGTAGCAGCAGTTGCTCAAATTGGTTAGCTTCTTTAACTCGAAGGGAAGAAGGCAGGCTGCCTTTCTCCTTCCCCCCGGATCGTTCCAAAAGCTCGATTTCTGGTCAAATTAGTTACTCACGACCACCGGGTTCCTTTGGCTCCATTCTTCAAAGGTAGAACTAAGACGCTCACCGCGGGCTTTGTCGCCGCATTTGCATCCCGGTTGGGGCATATCCCCGTAAGCCCGGCTCCGTTGTCCCTTCACCCCCACTCCCCCTTTACAGGGGGGGCAAGGGAAGGGTTCGGAGCCTCCGTGGGCGCAGCCGGGGAGCCCAGGGTGCGGGACGCTCTTCCCGCACCCCAACCGGAGCCCCGCTTTGCGGTTGCGGGGCTCCTAACCCCCGGGATGGATCGGGCGCCTCGCAGCCGAAGCAGCCCCGACCACCCGCTATGGCGTCGCCAGCCGGAAGTCCATTTCAAATATATCTCTATGTATGTATCTATGCACAAGCCACACCTAAAGGTCCAGTGCCTCTAGACCTCCCTCTTAACTACTTCACACATTTCTCACTCAAGGTCTGTGATAACCTGTGACAAGAAGCCACTATGGATATAGCACACCACAGGTTAGGATTTCCACATCTCACATGCAACACACGTTACATGTTAATGCACAGTGCCAGCCCAGCATCAGGGATAGAGACATTCCTGTGGTTTTAATTTTTTGATAGGAAATCTTAGGCCAAGGAATCAAATGCAGCCCTCTAGGCCCTTGGAACTCTTCTCATGCCACACTGTCTCCACTTCACGCCACAAGTGTTCTTTTGCCTGTCTGGAATGTGAAACTTGAACTCTGATAACGCCTCTTCCTTGTCTGGGTGGAGGATAGAGAAGGGTGTGTGAGTGTGTGAAGAAACTAGCCTACTGTACAATGGCAAAATCTGCATTCATTGCTCCACCCATTTTTGCCTCTGGCCACACCCACCAGAAGCATGTGGCCCCCAGAAAATTGCTCAGAAGGAAATTAGGCCCTCAGGCTGAAAAAGGCCCCCGCCCCTGGTTTAAATGCACTGCCCTCACCTAGGCACACTGAACACTCTCAGATGAGTTAGCTGCAGTTGCACCAAAACACAGGCAGTGAGGAAATGGCTTACCCTGGGCTGGAGATTTGTGGGGACCATTAAAAGCCATCCTGTTGTCAATTATTTAGTTTATTACTTATGCTCCAGTGGGCCTTCTTTTCTGGTAGCTGTCCATTTCCCCCATTCTTTCCTTTTGTGAATGCCTTGTGAAAACGATGTTAATGCGTGCTTCACTCATGTTATCATCCCTCAAGGTCTTCTCCCAAGGTCTCTAGAAAGCATAATATCTGAGTGGGGAATGGATGGGATGGGAGTTGTACTTCAGCAACATCTGGAGGGCCAAAGGTTCCCCACACCTGGTACAACAGGTCCTGCTCCCAACACTTTCAATAGATCAAACAGGTAATGAATGCAACTGATGCAAAATTGCTCCCAGATCCTTTTATCTGGGACATGCCAGGCATTG
Source organism: Lacerta agilis (assembly GCF_009819535.1). Lineage (NCBI taxonomy): Eukaryota > Metazoa > Chordata > Lepidosauria > Squamata > Lacertidae > Lacerta > Lacerta agilis. The sequence continues at coordinate 28,426,802 of NC_046328.1, read as the reverse complement.
ATTTTGGGAACCTCCGCATGCTGTGATTCTGCTCTGACACTGAGCCAGGGCCCCTTGGGTGTTGCTTCTTGGTATGTGCATTGAGGCATCACAGGCATGTCACTGTTTCCACCTGCAAATCCTCAGAGGGCACATTGCAGCCATATACATCCCAGGACAAATATGCCTAAAAGAGCACCTCACCCCCTACATACCTGCCCAACCACTGCATTCTGCAGAAGGCAGTATCCTGCAGATCGCATCCTGTTCTGCACAATGTCGGAATAGGGCCTTTAGCATGGTGACAACTATTCCTTGGAAATTCCTCTTGCTGCAGTAACAGGTTGTGTGTGTGTGTGTGTGTGTGTGTTTGTTTGTTTGTCTTTTTGCACCTGCTTAATACATTCCTCTTTCAACCAGGTGTCTAAAATCTTTGTCTCAGTTGGGACCTGCCTTGGATTTGAATTGATTTTATTTATGTGCTGTTGTTGTTTTAAACTGTTTTTATGTTTAAAATTGGTTTTATACATGCAGTCAGTGTGTGTGTGTGTGTGTGTGTGTGTGTGTGTGTAACTGTATTATATGTGCTGTTACAGTGTAAATTGCTTTGGGGTGCCTCATGGGAAGCTATCTACAAATGACATAAACAACAACAACGGTGGCAGAGGGATGGTGGGTGGTGACATTTATTTTGTAGAAACCTTTGGTCATCACAAGAATACAAGCTACATAAAAAGTACATTTCAGCACAGGTGGTCCCTAGCACACGGAGCCCCATGTTGTACAGTAAAATTCTGTCTGATCTGTTGAGCTGCTAAAGTGAATATAAAAACCTTACCCGCAGTGTATTTATCCCCCTCCCGTCAACAAATAACAGACGTTCTCCTTCTGAGTCAAATAGAAAACTCGCTGGAGAATTCCTTCATGTGGCACTTGGGTGTGTGGGCCTTAGGAAGTCTTTGTTTTGTCCCTCAGGAAAGTCCTTGCTTTGTTACATGAAGCAGATTCCCAAGCATGCACACACACACACACACACACACAGATTCCAGGAAGACTCATGGTTCTGCTGATTGGGCTATTGTTTCTCCCCCTAACCCCAAACAAGCCCTCCATGCCCTGCTATAACTCACTATGCCCCCCACCCCTCTCCAAGAGCTGTTTGTTGTACATAATGAATGGGACAGTCTTTCTGTGGTTCGGAATGGGGGCCACCTGATTGGTGGCAATGCCGCAGGAGTATGACGGGGTCTTTTAATAAAGGAAATTATTGTATGCAATGATGAATGCAGAGCCGTCGCTTGTGCACCCATTACGAAAGCTTAATGTTTTCAAATATCAATTGAGGAAGCTGATCAGTCTTAATAATGGCCCCAGAATTGCATCTTGACGAACGACAGCATTTAGCCGTCTTCCGCTCTGGATTTCAGGGTGCCGGTGTGGACTTGGCAAGACCCCACATATTTGTGGCTTCGGAACCTCCCCCCACCCCCACCCCACCCATGATATTTATTCAGATCCCGAGAACGAAAACCAACTTTGCTTAAAGTCCATTTTGCTCCAATTCAGTCAAATTGTTCTAATCCAACCACATCCAGTCATTGGATAAGGGATGACCAATTGCTCATAATAAACATTTTGGAGTATTGTTGGGTCGGAAAGGAAACTGCTTTTCACCAAGTTTGCCCATCTGAGTCCATATTGTCGATGGTGACTGGCAGCAGCTCTCCTGGGACCTCCTGCAAGCTAAGCATGCTCTCTAGCAATGAGCTACAGCCCTCATGACTTTGAATAAAGGGCCGATTTAAATAGGAACTTATGAACAGGCCATTGGTACATCTAGCTCAGTATTACACCAAGAGTGGGGAAACCTTTTCTTCCCAAGGGTCTCATTCCCTTCTGGGTCAACTTCTGGAGGTCATATGCCAATGTGAGGCAAAAGTGGGTGGGTCTGACACTTCCCTTTGTACAATAGGCTACATTCCAGCCACAAACAAGTGAGAGGCTTGCATACGCCCCCACATAAATCCACCCTCTCGGGTCTAAGCAAGCAGGAGGCAGCATTGCTGCTCAGGGACATATTCCACCACATGGCATGGGTGCAGAGCAGGCCTGGGAAGGCGCATGGTCTGTGAGATTCCCGTTGGCCAGAGAGAGAGGAGCACTTCGCCTGTGGGTTGGGAGCCAAGCAACAATGTTTGCAATAAGTTACCTGAGCCAGGAGGAGCACAGTAGACAGAAAATCAGCCTATTCTTCCCTCACTGATACCTTTTAACTATCTGTAGATTGTTTTTTTCTCAGGCTTTCCTTCCTTCCTTCTCCTTCAGTCAGTAAGTGCTAGACGTTCGTTTGTGTTAACCTCATGACTCCATGAGGGCCACTTGTAAGCCTGTACTCAGAATGGCTTTGTTCGTTGGCAGTAATAAACCCTAAGCTTATTTTTCTTTCAACCAGCGGTCCTACCAGACATATATATACACACACACACCAAATGCCCAATGATCCCTGGCATCTCTAGTTAACATGATATCAGAAAGATCTTTCGCTGCCGGAGGGCATATTATGGGGTGGCGCACCACAAGTGAATTAAACATCCATATGGCCAAATCTCTGGATTTTAAATAGTTTGCAGAGTGATTCTGCCCCCCCCTCAAAAACCTATTGCTCTAGGGATTTGCCAAAGATTGGTAGCAACACCAGCAACTCACACTTGGCAACCTCGCGTGAGTGCGGGGCCGGAGCAGGGCTTCTCCCCTTGCATGCGTGCATATGCAATCGATACAGAGCCCGTTAATTTCCATCAGAGCCTGGCTCTCTCTCTTTCTCTCTTTCTGCTGATATAGTGCAGCTACAAGAGCTGACATGTGGTAGTGATTCATGGACTCGAAACTGCCGAGCCTGGCATTTAGGACACGTTTCCTAGAACAAAACAAACAGCGCTTGGAGAGCCAAGGCGGAAAAGAGGGGAGGCCAGCAGGGAGGGGGGTGTCAGGGGTGGCAGCACCAGGAGCCAAGTGGAAGGGGGAGGGGTGTCAGGCGGGGGCTTTCCACGGCAACTGCTCCCTGCCAATATAAAAGTGCGCTTTCAGTAACACGCGCCGAGCTGGAGTGGCAATGAATAAATGTGTGTGGCAAGGTGTCCTTTTCACTGAACTTGGCAAACTTCTTTCCCCCTGGGCTCTTTCAGCCCACTGCAGGGGTAGGGAACCTTTTTCAGCTCAACAATCAGAGGCAAAAGTGGGGGGGGGGCACAATCAGAAGCAGAAAGTAGACAAAGCAACAAACGTGAATTTTACTTTTGTAACCTAGGCAGATTTCTACACGCCCCTACACATTCCTCTTTTTCCTCCCGCTGGACAAGCAAGAAGCATTAGAGGGGCTGTTTGAGGATGGATTCTAGCCAGGCAAAAACACTCAAGAAGGATGCCAAGCAGAACTGGTGCTGGGCATGGCATATGAGAGTGTGCATCCTGGGGAGAGTCCCAAGGGTCAGATGATGAAGAGGTCTGGAGGGCCACAGTGGGTTTTTCATCTCTGGAAAGGGCCCATTAGGGTTTGTCAACTCTTGAATTCAGAAATGGTGGCTGTCCTGGGGAGCTGGGGGGCGAAACTCAGTACAAAATGTGGCAGGTTGTGAGAGGTGCTAGAGTGGAACCTGGTGGGTGCTGGGAAGGGCCATAGAATATTCTGGCAGGCTGTAGGAGGGGCCATTGTGGAAGCTGGCGGAAGGTATTCTTCACTGTTGTCAAAGAGAAACTTGAAAAATATAATAGTCTTACACTGTGCTGTTAACCATTCAAAACATACCTCTGCAACAGTTTTTGGTGCCTTGGTGTTCATGTGCTTGCAATGACATGCATGTGCAGTAGATTTCAGGAATGGGCAAATCTGTCACATTTCAGCTTTTCTCAGTTTCCCATTCCCCCCAAAAAACTTTAGTTATCCACATTTCCACATCAGTTTGCAATTATTTTTATATTGCCTCATGAAAATCCATCACCTTTTAAATGCAAATTTCTCCTAATATACACATATTCAGTATGGAGATTTGCCTCACTTGCATGTTTTTGCAAAGCAATTTCCCATGACGTTAACACATTTTTTAAACATTATATTTCCTAGGGTGTACCTTTTAATGTACATTTTGCCCTCAGTGTATGCATTTTTGTACACATTGCTTGGATGGAGAACTGCATTGCAAAATTCAGAGAAGTGCAAATGTCAAAGGATGGCTGTGTTTCACTCCATGTTTTGCAAAGTGCAAATTTGGTAGGTTATCCTTTAAATGCAAAATGAGCCAAATTCCTCCTCCGTCCCTAGATACACACCCACCTAACTTCCTGGGAGCTGTACCTTAAAGAATGACAACACTGTTGAATGGATTAGTCTCTGGTGGTTTCGCATGTGTTGGCTTCAGAGTCTTCCCCCCATCCTGTTTCAAATTTACTTACAAAATACACATTTCTAAATGTACATTCTCTAGCTAATCACATTTGATATATATATATATATATATATATATATATATATATATACACACACACACACACACATACATACATACATTCCTTTTGAGCCAATAATAGGGCTGCCATACTTCCGGAATTTTCCAGACATAGCCAGGATTTGGCAACTCCAACAATTGCATTGGAATATTCAGGGAGAATCATTGGGTGACAATTGTGTCTTCAAACATACATTTAACCCAAGAGAACAAACACAGGCTTGGCTTTTAAATCAGTGGAAAGACATGCTGACACAATGCAAACCAGTCCTTGCCAACCTGGTGCCCTCCAGATCTGCAGGTCACCTGAGCCCCAGATAGCATGCTGGCTGGGGCTCATGGCAATTGTAGTCCAAAACTTCCAGAAGGCACCAAATTGGCGAAGGATGACGTAAACAAATGTGGCACATACAGGTAATGAAACCTTCAGCAATGTGGAATTTGGGGTGGGTGGGTGTCATTGGTTTGCAAATTGGGGTGTTTCAGGCATGTGCCTGCTTTAACTGAGAAAGGTTGAAGGTTATGCGATTTAAAAACAAACAAACCACATATTCAATAACTGGATATCCCTACAATCAAAATCAGTGGGGTTAATACCGATTCACATCAGACAGAGTGAAAATGTACCTCTCCGCCGTGCCCCGGCCCTAGATCTAAGTGCACTTATTGATGAGTAAATCTTATTGAAAATCCATGGGATTTACTCACTTGTAAGTGCATTTGAGGTCACCACCTTAATCTACTATAACTGGGAGTGTGGGTTTAATAGGAGCAAGACCGTACTGATTAACTGCTGCCCTCCCCTCCCCGTCTTCTCCCCCCCCCCAACCACAAGCCTCGGGCACTCTTAATACATGTTAAATCCCTTTTCTGAGTTAAACTTAATCCCTTTGCAAACCGGGTTAATCTTAATTGGGGAGGGAGAAATCCATTTAATCCACATGAGTTAAGTCCCCATGGCTATGTAATAGGAGCCAACTAACCCATATGAAATGCAGGTCTCTAATGGGGAATTGATTAACGGGAGAGCTATTCTCCCGCCCGCTGCTGCCCCGCTCCCCTGCCCAAGTTATTCTGGTGGCCGTTTCCCACCGCTTCCCATACCGCAGTGCAGTGAGGTGCATGTGGGAATCAGGCTTTCATTGGTCGCTGGATTTGGCCCATAGCTCAGCATCCTAGCAAGGAGTCCTGTTGATTGTAGTTCTGTAAAAAGGCAAACCGCAAAACAACGTTAAACCTGGGTTACGTGGAAGCATTCAGAAACACACCACAAAGACGTAACCGGCTGTAACAAAATAATATTCATGCAATACATTTCTCTCTGTATCAAAAGTTCTTCACAGACATAGTCTACATGTAGAGATCAACAAAGTTCAGCAAAATGACGTAATAGCAAAAAGAATAAAAGTCACAGTGAACGATATTGATCACAAAGTCCCAGATATGAACTTATTCACATATGTCTCTGTGTTTGTGTGGTCCAAACAAAAGCTTGCAAAATTCACAAGAAGAGCTTGCACAGTTCACGGATATGGTTTTCTGGAATAGTAACCCTGTTTCGCCCTCCTGGGCTTCATAACAGGTGCATGCTTCATATAATGTGTATCAAAATATATACGACTCGACTTTTATTCTTTTTGCTATTACGTTACTTTGCTGAACTTTGTTGATCTCTACATGTAGACTATGTCTGTGAAGAACTTTTGATACAGAGAGAAATATATTGCATGAATATTACTTTGTTACAGCTGGTTACGTCTCTGTGTGTTTGTTCTGTAAAAAGGGTCAGGGACAGTAGCGACCACCAACTTGGACAGCTTTAAAAGAGGATTGGACAAATTCATGGAGGATAAGGCTGTCAGTGGCTGTGTCCCCCCCCCTCCACTGCCGGAGCCCATATACCAGGTGCAGGGCATCACAAGTGGGGGAGAGTTGCTGTTGTGCTCAGGTCCTGCTTGTGGACTTCCCACAGGCATCTGGCTGGCCGCTGTGAGAACAGGATGTTGGACCTTTGGGATAGGCCTTTGGCCTGATCCTGCAGTCAGGCTGTTCTGATGTTCATAGGGATTGGGGAGAAATTGATTCATCTCTGCAGTTAAAGGCGAACCTACCTGATCCACACTTTCCAGAATAATAAATGAACCAGAACACAGCCATCCTTCAAAATTCTCATTTCTCTGAATATTGGAGCCCAGTTATCCAGCTCAGTAAAGTGTACAAAAAAAGCATATACTAGGGTAGACTGTGCATGAAAATTGTACATAGGGGATTTTTATTTTTATTTTTTTGCAAAAATGATTGTATACAAATATATGTATATACTGGGAGAAAATTACAGGACAATCACCGGTGTGGACATCAGGCCTGGGAACCAAATGTGGCCCTCTCGGCTTCTGTATCTGGCCCTCAGAACTTTCCCTAGGCCCCACTCCTCACTGGTCCTGGCTGGAATGTGCCCCGATGCTTTATAATACCTCTCGCTTCACTGGATGGAGGTTAACGAGTATAGAGAAGCTAGCCTACCAGGGATGTCTTAGCCATTGAGGCTACTGGTGCAAGGCGCCATGGCGCCACTGCCTAAGGAAGGCGCCTGCGCCCTCCAGCTCCGCCAGCAGCACCCCTCTTGCCCACCTCTTCTCAGGCTGCAGACACAGGGAGGCCGTCGGTGAGCCTCCCGTCGGCGCTGCAGCCAGGGCTCCTTGGACGGCAGCACTGTGCCGCTGCTTCGGCCGAGCAGGTGGAGGTGGAGGTGGAAGACAGCTGGCAGCGTCCCCACCCGCCCCTCCACGCCCTCCAGCTGCCCGCCACACCTGGCCCTGCCCGGCGGAGTGCGAGTTTGGCTTCCCTGCCTGCCGCGCCACACCCTCCGGCTGCCCGCTGCACCTGGCCCTGCCTGGCGGAGTGTGAGGAGCGCCGGAGGGATCTTCACGCCAGGGCGCCGGATTTACTTAGGACAGCCCTGTAGCCTACTATACAAAGGTGAATTTGCATTCATTGCTCCACCCACTTTTGCCTCTGGCCCCACCCACCACTGGCCCCTAAAAGGTTGTGTAGCAGGGAATGCAACCACCAGGCTTTAGAAAGCTTCAGTCTTACGGTGTTAGGCTGATTTACCAAAGCTGCAGAATCACTCCATCAGAAACCAGATAAGCCTGTGATTTGTTCCTCCTTCATTTTGTCTCATACTATTAAGAGGGTTAAAAAAAAAGGCTCCTGTAAATTATTAACGACCAAGCATGCCAATGTGCTTCTTTAGCATAAACTGACGTGCAAGTCTTCACACCCTGCCTCTCCCACTTCTTCATTTGTTTAACTTTTTTTATTATCGGCATAAATTTCAATATTTAATCTCCCCTTCATGAATATTACAGGGACCCTAAATATCTCTGGAACAGATTGTTAAAGCAGGTTTTTATTAAAATTGCTCCCGCCGGAGACTTCCAGACTACGAGGGTGTTTTAAAATTCCTTTATGACTGAGAAGTGGGTAGGCTTGGGCGGGGTGTGTGCTTGCATTAATCTATTAGCGCTGGGGAGTGCCCACAGTGCGGCTGCAGAGCGCATGCCTGTTTATTTATTATTTATATTTACTAGCCGCCTCGTTTCTCTGGGTGATGTGCAGTAAATTAAATGCAAAAGCAGGTTTAAAAAAACGTGACAGCGGTACAATCAAATTCAGCAACTAAAATCCAGCACCAAATAATAAATCAAATACCAGACAACACAGATATATAGCTTTTCTGCTAAGGGCACCCAAGGCAGTTTGCAACTTTGAAACGCTAAAACAAATGCATTTTATAAAATGAAGACTTACAGAGTCTCTCTAGCCAACTGGGAAATGATAGTCACTGTGCTTCTTCGCCTGAGCTCCTTGGCTTCTGCCTGCTCTTAGGGCACACAGGCACTTAGCAGCTCTGGGGAAAGAAGGATGCCACTGAGCATGTACAGAGCGAGCAGGTACAGTTAGCTTTACCCACCCTTAGTGGCGTAGGAAGGGTGGGGCGTAGGGGGCGGTCTGCCCCGTGTTCCAGGGGAGGGGGGTGACACTCCCCAGCCCCTCCCACCACTCCCCCACCGCCCGGCACCCTGTCCATGCCTCTTTACGGATGGAAGGGGCAGCCCCATGACCCGCCGCTTGCTTGCCGGCTCACCGCGGGAGCAGCAGCGCCGGCCCGGATGCACTACGCATGCCTGGAAATTCCGGGCATGTGCAGTGCATCCGTCGTGACACCCTGCCCCCACTGGGGTGCCTCCGCTCCGCCGCCCCGGGCGGTGAAGAGGCTTCCTCCGCCACTGCCCACCCTACGCATCTACCTACTTCCATGCCTTTTAACGCAAACTTGTGCACTGCAGATATTAGACATATTATACCCATTTATTGTTTATTAAATATGATTTTTTTGTACTTAAACAAATCACAGATGACTCTGGAAATGGAATGGGAAATACTTATCAATGAACACATATGAAACTGATACGGATTATTATTATTATTATTATTAGAAGTAGAATTAGAATTTATATACTGGCCTATACCCAGAGGTCTCAGGGTGGTTCACGTAAAAGGATCACAGTGTATATTAAATAAAAATAAAAGCAATAGCCCAATTATACCCCCCCCAAGAGCCATATTTTAAAAGGGTATGGGATGGGAAATAAGGTAATAGATAGAGAAGTATCTGAACAGGAAAGCAAAGGTTGTAGAGCGCAGGTTTGTTTTGTAGGTCCTCTGATTCCCCAGGGTGCCCCAGCCTTTCCTTCTTGTCTCCTGAGGGGCTAAGCAGAAACTGCAGATAAACAAGCTTTAATTAAGCTGTGGCCAAGATAACAAGCCCCTAACTAGGCTGGGTTGAGCTAGCTGTGGAAGGGCGTGGGGTGGAAGTGGAGAAATTATATGCGGGATGGGGCAGAGGACCTTTGGAAGTGAGGCAGAGACGTAAGAGAAGCGATTTTAAAAAGTTGGAATTGGGGAAAAAATCTATGTTTAAAAAAGGAAACATATCAAAAACACAGAATAAGTTGAAGTTCTGTGCACACTTATCTGGGAGTGAGACCCCTTGACTGCAGTGGGATTTAATGTCTGAGTAGACACACGTAGGATTGTGTTGCTTGAGAGTGAGCTAGGAACCAGGAGGTTCCTTTTATATACAGGTGAAACTCGAAAAATTAGAATATCGTGGAAAGGTTCATTTCTTTCAGTAATTCAACTTAAAAGGTAAAACTAATATATGAGATAGACTCATGACATGCAAAGCGAGATATGTCAAGCCTTTATTTGTTATAATTGTGATGATTATGGTGTACAGCTGATGAGAACCCCAAATTAACAATTTCAACTTTGGAGCTTTCATCAGCTGTACGCCATAATCATCACAATTATAACAAACAAAGGCTTGACATATCTCGCTTTGCATGTCACGAGTCTATCTCATATATTAAACTCCAGTAGCTAATGAAAACAATTGCTTGCATAAATGGACTTTCCCACGATATTCTAATTTTTCGAGTTTCACCTGTATATATAAAAAATTTTCTTTGGTTTTTCGGATTAAAATTTTGCAGTCACATATCCAGCCATACAACATAAAAACAAGATTCCAAGGAATCTCTTGGACGTCCCTCCTCCCATTTGTGGGTCCTATTGTTAGTCATTTCCTCCTGCATCTTTTATGATAATCCAAATCTTTTACCTCCCCATTGTGTCCAAAATTCGCCATTAAACTACAAGTGATATTCCAGTCCTACAGGAACCAGGAGGTTCCTGGTTGGAATCACGTCTGTGCATGACTCTCATACAGTAGAATCATATCGTATAATAAGAGATTAGGTGAACGAAAGAAGAACCCTGCTGGGTCAGGCCAGTGGCCCCTCTAGTCCAGCATCCTGTTCTCACAGTGGACAATCAGGTGCCTTTGCGGAGCCTAGAAGCAGGGACCTGAGTGCAACAGCCACTCTCCTATGACTTGTGTCTCCAAGCAACTGGTGTTCAGAGTAAGGAATCCTGGTTTGGTTCAAGTGGACTTGCCTCATTTGTGGTCCCCCCCTCCAAAAAACAAACCAAAAAAAGTGAACCAAAATGTAGCTATATTTCAAGATACACACTTCTCCAAGTTTTGCACCATAATATTGCTGCAGTATTGCTTCAAAAACCTCCTCAGCATTTTTGATCGGAGAAAATAAATCTGTGTAGACACACTGCATGGCTTTCAAACAACTTAAAAACAGTGGTCTGTCTCCACTGTTTGGGTCATTTTAAAGAGGCTTGCTAAGTGCAAATTCCCAGTGGATGTTGGTTAGTAAAGAGGGGGTTGCTATCTGGGTGCTCCACCTCTCGAGATCATAGAGGTGGAAGATACCTCAGAGTTCCTCTCGTCCAATCTCCTCGGTGCAGCACCTAACTATGCAGGCTGAAACGGAAAAATCCTTGACAAATGGCTGTTCAGGATGTCTTCAGCAAAGAAGTGCTGCTGCCACCATCACCTCCAAAGCAGGGGTGGGCAAATATGACAATTTTGGTTTCTCTTATTTTCTCAGTCTTAAGCTCTGTTCTCCACCAAAAAAAAAAAATGTCCTAATGAAATTTATTCAGCATTTTATTGCAAATTTCTCCTAATACACACATTTCTGTGTGCAATTTTGCCTAATATATCCTCTTTTTGAAAAGCAATTTCTCCCAATACAATGCATTTTTGCAGGTTAATTTTCACTCATATATGCATTTATATGCAGACTTTACTCGCATATATGCATTTTTTTACTCGAGAACTGTGTTGCAAAATTCAAAGAAGTGCAAATTTCAAAGGACGGCTGTGTTTTGCATGCTTGCATGTGTTTGCAAATTTGCATGTTGCTTCAGAAACTGCAAGGTAACTCCTCTGCCCCCCCTTCAAATGCACTGAACTGAATTTCCTCCCCCATTCCCTCCTCCTGAGGTACGGTATTCTGTTCCACTGTCAAATTCCTCAAACCATTAGGAAGTTTCTCTTAACGTTTTTGCCAAAATCTTCTTGTTTGTAATTTCTACCCATTGATTTCCAGTTGTGCCCCCTGGAGCAACAGATAACTCATCTGCTCCATTTCCTGCCTGACAGCCGTTCAGATATCTGAAGACAGCTCTCCTGTCTCCCAGTCTGACCCTGGCTAAGTGATCCCCAACATATATTTGCATTCTGTGACTCTCTTTTACCCACAGCTGCCCATGCGCACAGACACACACACACACACACACACACCCTGCCCCCCTCCTGCCTCATCCCTGACACCAGATTTGTGTTGTAGCAAAGAGTCAATTTGCACTTTGAAATTGATTTTGCGGAGGGCTTTGCAGAAGTGTGAATGCAAAGCTGGTGCAAGCAGGGATCAGCCGAGGAAAGGGGTGCCAGGGAGACAGCTTCTTGCACCAAAGAGACCCCCCTCCCCAACCCTAGTTAGGCCCTGTCTTGTCCTGGGATGTGTAAGGCAAGCCCCTCAAGGCCACATCCCATAAACAGTTGCCCTAGCCTGCTTCCTGGGATTGTGTTGGCAGGCCCTTCCGAGTCAACCTGTTTAATAGGTACTGTAGGTGTTTTTTCTCAGCTGCGCACATGTTCTGAATTTGTGTGCCTAATACTGGTGCTTCCCTTCACAGATAAGCCTAGCTAGCTAGCCCAAACAATGTTCTCTGTCTATTACAAACTAGATGTTGCTGCTTTAGTGGCGCATGGTGAATGTTGAAACCCTGAAGCTTTGAGGATTTGAAGAGTGGGGCTTCTGCCCCCTAACAGCGGATTTGGGTGGCTTTGAAAGAAGATTAGACAAATTCATGGAGGGTTAAGGCTATCAGTGGCTACTAAACCTGATGGCTATGTTCTACCTCCACCCTTTCTCTATGGGCTCTCTCTGAATATAAAGAATTACTTGTGGCCTTTTTGAGTGAAGTTATTGATGGACTTCTCCCAGTCCTCCTCCGGGAATTTGTCTGGTCTCGCTTTTTTAATATCATCCAAGACAGGGGACCTTCCTCCTGTGACAGCCAATTCCACACGTTTAATTATGCATTTTGAACAGAAGGACTCTCTCTTGGTCTGTCTTGGATTCACTGTCATTCCATTTGATCAGGTGATCCCTTGTTCTGTTGTAATGGGAGAGAGGACAGGAAAATGTTTTGCGCAGCCTGTCAGACTGTCAGTATTTTGCAGGAAGGATGGATTCAAGGCACACTGGGAAATTTAGGTGCACACAATTAAATTGGATTAATGTACTCTTGTTATCCTGGCACAGCTAATCTACCTTCAAGAAAGAAGCAGACTTCTGTGCAGTTAGGAAGGGGGCGGGGAAGTGTCCTGAGAAGTGTGGGATGAACAAAGGACTAAAAGGGAGATGCGTAAACACCCCACTTGCAAATCAGGATAAATGCAGGATAAATGCTCATCGCCATATAACCACCCCAGAAGCAAAACAGAACAAATGTTCAGTAAAGGCTGGATATAATCTAACCTCTGCATAAGCTTTGTGGAAGCAAATCAGGATGAATGCTCAGTAGACAGGTTATCTGGGGGAGCTCTCTCTGCCCACTTCTCTCACACACCACTTTGTCACCCCCCCCCTTTTTAAATGAATCTTTATTCTGAGAAAAGACACTGCACATGCTCAGATGCAAGGACCAGCACACTAGGCACTTTTGCCCACTTCCCATCTTTAATGTCCCACACTCATGTCTGTGCATCAGTACCCCCTAAAGGTGGCCTCCACTCCGATAGCCTGAGAAACCCCTTTTCCTTCCCGGCTCACCTTCCTTTTCCTCTCCTTTTGTGTCACACAGAGCATTATGTAAGCCTCAGCCTGATCTATTATTTATTAACTATTATTTATTATCTATTATTTAGCTCGCTTATGTAACCTGGGACTTGTATATAATTCATGCCTCTCCACTGTGGCTCCGGGGTGAACAGAAATGACTTGACTCCAGTTGCAGGAAAACTTCTTTCCAGTAGGGGGAGTGATCCAATTCCAACCAGAAAATACAGCGCTCCCCAAGTACCATATTGTTGGGTATCTTGTTTTCACTGCATAAGAAACGTCATTGCAGCAAAATCTTACGTTTCAAAGTTTTCCTGTGCCAAATATGAATTAAAATGTGCACACTTTTCAGTTTTATTTCTTTTAATGTCACTGGAAATATTACATGCCAGTAATGCTTTTGAAAGCTGGCTTTTTAATTGCTCATGTGATGCAGTTAGTGACAGCTGGTGACATCACTATGCTATGGTTAGAGATGGATGACAGCATTCCCCCTTTGCCATATTAAAAGCCTGTAATTCCACTTTAATTTTCTTCTTTAAAGTGGTTGTTTGGAAGCTGCACACCTGTGTACATCTTTTCCTGCTCTGAAGAGCATAGCTAGTCTGTTTTATTTTCTCAAGGTGGAGCAAGCGTGGCACAATGAGTGTGGTACAATGCAACGAGACTATTGGATTTCAGAAGTGGGGACTTAGGTTCAAATTTATTCCCAAGAGAGTGAACTGTGAACTAGTGATAAGGGGTGTCAACTTCAATAAAATATGGGAGGGGCGCTGCCCTGCATAACCAGTCACATGATGCGGCACACACAAACACCCCCATCAAATTTGGAGGCCCACAGCACCCTCAAATACTTTATTGCTGGGGCTGAAGGGTCCTTGGCCCCTAGGAGTTGGCTCCTATGCTACGAAAAGGGGAGAATCTCAAGTAAATTCAAATTTTAAGTGAACTTACCATATCCATAATTAAAAAAAAAATGCAAACCAAGACATGCCGAACCTTTAAAATTTGCAGTTTTCTGAATTTTGCAATGCTGCATGTACTAAGGTAAAGTGTGCATTAAAATGCATATATTAGCGAAAATATTATGGGAATGGCTTTGCAAAATTGTGTACATTAGGCAAAATTGCCTAGAAAATTATTTATTAGGAGAAATTCACATTAGAATGCTGATGAATTTTGATGAACTTTTTTTAAAAATGAGAATTGCTGCAGAAATGTGGAGGACTAAATTTATGCTTGTAAACATAAGAAACTGAGAGAACCATAACTGATAGATCCATCCAGCCCTGCTATGGCCTGCAGCCCAACAGTGTATTCTTATACATCAAGTAAAATGGGACTAGCTAATATACTGGTAAGATGATGTGGGGTACAGCATAAATATACTGGGTGTGTGCTATGTTTTAGTCAGGGGTGAGGAACTGGATCCAGCCAGTGAGTCAGATTCTGCTTTCCTCCAGCCCCACCACAGGCCAACTTTGACAGGTGGGCAGGGCCACCCTCCTGTCAATCACATGACATCATTATGGCATCAGGTACCAACTTAAAAGGCGCTCACCTTTGAAGTACCTTTGGAAGAGGTTTCAACATGAACTGCTTGTAAACAGACTTCAAAAGCAGATGTGTCTGCACTGATCAGTGGCATTATTTAGAAATCTGTTTCCAAACGAGAGCCCCTTTCCAGTTGTCGCATAACATCATAATGATATCAGGTGACTGACAGGAGGGCATGGTTTGCCTAAAATGCCTTTGTGGGCCAAATTTTACCTTTTCCTAATGAGGCCTATGGGCTAAAGGCTTCCCAGCTCTGCCCTGGTTTACATGTTCACTAAAAAGTATGCACAATGTTGATTTCCACAATTTTGCTAAAGTGCAGGGTGAGAACTTCCACTTTCTAGCCATTGTGATTGTAAACATACCGGTACATCCAGTAGCCTCAAAAGCCAGAATGCCAGTTAAACAGCTATCTCCTGGAAGCCTTCCCCAACTTGGTGCCTTCCAGCTGTTTGGGACTATAACTCCCATCATCCCAGTGGCCAGGATGGGTGGGGCTGATGGGAGTTGTAGTCCAAAACAACTGGAGAGCACCAGGTTAGTCGGGAGGGGTGTAGAATTATGCTTTCAAGAAATATGGGGTTGCATGAGCACAAACCCTTTGCTAACTCTTTCAGCTCCATTGAAATTTCCATCTTTGCTCACTGTAGCTGGGAGAGCTTTATTGACTGTGCTCTAGATCTGCGCTGAACTGCATGGTGGATGAATGAAGCCTCCGAGACTTAATTAATGCCTAGGAAAAAAAGGAGGCTGTCTTGGCGGGCTGATTAGCAACTGCCTTTGCCGCAGATGGGTCTAACCATCAGTTGCTGCTGCCGTCCTCATTCTCCACCCACCCACCCCCCGGTGCCTCCCTCCAGCCCTTACCTAGAGACTCTGCTGCTAACTGCTTTTGCCTCCAGCCTATATGTGGCTATTAAGAGATACAAACTTGTGAGCCTCATTGGGGAATGCCCACGCTTAACACGCAGGCTTTGATCTGTATAATTAGCGTTCTAGTGAGGAGGATGGGAAGGCAGGAAGGAAAGGGTCAAAGCAAAATATACACTGCAACTGTACCTTGCCATTTTTATAGGTTTTATTACTATTACTATTACTATTATTGCACGTTTTGGTGCATATGCTTTGGAACTGAGCATCTGCCAAAATGTTTAAGGTAAAGGTAAAGGGACCCCTGACTATTAGGTCCAGTTGCGGACGACTCTGGAGTTGCGGTGCTCATCTCGTTCTATAGACCCAGGGTGCCGGCGTTTGTCCGCAGACACCTTCCGGGTCATGTGGCCAGCATGACTAAGCCGCTTCTGGCAAACCAGAGCAGCGCACGGAAACGCCGTTTAGCTTCCCGCCAGAGCGGTACCTATTTATCTACTTCGTGCTTTCGAACTGCTAGGTTGGCAGGAGCAGGGACTGAGCAACAGGAGCTCACCCCGTCGCGAGGATTCAAACCGCCGACCTTCTGATCGGCAAGCCCTTGGCTCTGTGGTTTAACCCACATCGCCACCTGCGCCCCTGCCAAAATGTTTACTGAAGGTGAAAGATTGCATGCCCTTGTTCGTTGTAGTCCAAAGTCCCAAAGTGTTGTTGAATGCGGTGGCACCTTCTTCCATGAAAACATGGGTATAACCAAAGCTGAAAGCAGCTTTGGGGAGGCTGATGTGCCAGAAGCTGTCACAGACTGGAGCATTGTGGGGGGTGGGGGAAGGAAATTTAATTCAGTTCTTATTTAAAGGCGAAACTACTGTACATAATCCGCACTTTCTGAAACTATACATGAACTAAAACATATTTACACTTCTCCAACATTTGCAGTGCCATTCTCCAGCCCGGGAATGTGAACAAAAAGGCATGTATTAAACTAAGTGTGTGTAAAAATTCATATAAATATATATATAGTGAAAATTTAAAAAAATTATTATGTGGGGAAATTGTTTTGCAAATATTGGTATTGTATGCAACATTGCATACAAACAGGTGTATATTAGGAGACCGTTGTTTGTTGCATTTATATCCCACCTTTTTCTCCAAGGAGTGTAAAGTGGCATTCATTGTTCTCCCCCTCCTCAGTTAATCCCTACAACAACCCTGTGAGGTAGGTTAGGTTGAGAGAGTCAGTGACTGGCCCGAGGTCAGCCAGTCAGTTCATGGCTAAGTGGGGATACAAACTCTGATCTCCCAGGTCTTTGTCCAACACAATTTCTACAGTTCCCAATAGAGAGGGATTGGTTGTTGAACAACTCTAAGATCTGTAGCTCCAGGAGGGGAATAGAGGAGTCTCTTAATAACTCTCAGCACCAGTAACAAACCACAGCACCCATAATTTTTTTGGGGGAAACTATGACTGTTTAAAGTAGCACTCCAGTGGTTTAAACGTATGGTGTGAATGTGGACCACAATCAGGGCCAGCGCGTCCATTAAGGCGAACTAGGCAATTGCCTAGGGCGCCAAAATGGAGGGGGCGCTGGCCAGGCTTGGGCGGGGGGCGGGCGGGATGGGCTAGCAGCAGCTTCTCCGCTGTAGCGGAGAGGTGCTGCTTGCCTCTCCACCACCCCCCACCTCCCACTAAAGCAGGCTTTGGCGGGCGCCAGGGGGTGCCAGAAGGTGATCTGCCTAGGGCGCAAGAAACCCTAGCACCGGTCCTGCCCACAATTCCATCCCACCTTCAAGGCTTTGAGGGAGAAAGCTCTTGACTGTTTCCCACCCCTGTGCCACCATCCATGCAGGAAACACCAGCCCATTGCCACAAACACCGGGATAAAGTGCTCTTTGACGCACAAGAGGTGAAACCACCTTCTGGGAGGATTTTTCCACTTGGGGGTCGAAAACTTGGTTCGAGAACCCTGATCCTGGCCGCGTGTCACAACAGCCAGCTGCTGCTCCTCCTCCTCGAGCTACAAGGCCTCAGAGATGCCCAGCAGCCAGTGGGGAAAGAGGAATGAAACGGACCCTGATGAGATCTGAGGGGATAATTCTCAGACCTGACAGATGGGCCTGGCCCTGGCGGGCGCCCACCCCCTTCTTTATGTAAGGAGATCTCGGGGAAAGTGGATTACGGAGTGATCCCATTGATTTGCCCTTGAGGGGGGATTAGAGGCCTACACACAGGAAGGGCAGCTGGCGGAAGGGGGAGAAGAACTGGTTGCTTTCATCAGGCTTGTTTAGGATGGGCTGCGGTGGATGCCGGGACTAGGCCTTTTGTGTTTTGTATGGAAGAGGGATAAGAAAATAATGGGGGACACTATCAGAGAGCTGAGGCGTTTTATGTCGGGTGGCTGGGCGCCCCCTCTCCCAGAACATAGGAGCATAAGAGTGCAATCTTTCACATACATATTAATTTTTAAGGAGGTCTCATTGTGTTTAGCGGGGTTTACCCCCTGAACAATTAAAAATATTTTCAGGGGATTTATGGATTACATTCATGCTTTGGGTCTGATTGCCATATTATGGATTGGGAAGGAATCCCGGGTTTTTCATGTATGTATATTTTCCTTAGCCAGTTCAGGTTGCCGTATGACAGGGGTCTAGTTTCATTATGGGGTGGAAATTCAACCGTTGAATCATGTGGTGTCTCTCCCCTGCTTCCCTCTCCTGCCCCACACCCGAAGCCCACAAACCTCTGCATCTCCAAAGCTGAATCTATTGGATGCTTTTAGTCACGGCTCATTGTGTCATGGTGAAAAGTTTCATGACTGGTTTCAACACTCCTGTAAATTATATTTCCCTTTTGTAAATATTATGTTCAATTCTTCCATTTGGTTTTTATGAGTCTAATAAAAAAGAAATAAAAAGAAATAAAAATAAAAAGGCACCAGGAGTGGTTGCTGAATTGCTGCTGGTGGGGGGAGCACACACACTCATCCCCCCCCCCACATGCACACACCCCTCTCTGTGATGTGGCTTGGTCCTCTTATTAAAGGCATCTGGTGCTGTTTGCTCTGCAAAGACCTTCTGTGAGACATCTGTTCTCTAACTGTGACTGCTCTGGATTGCATAAAGCTGATCTTTGGGGAAGGAAAAGAGGGCATGGGAGGGGCTGATCCTGCTCGTGGCAGGGTGGGGCTTATAACATGTTGGTGACTTCTAGGCTGGACTAATCTAGCAACTTTGATTCTTGAAGTTTCTTATTTTTCCAGTCTGAAATTTAGTTTTCTGCATTTCTGCAGTAATTACTGCTTTATTTATTTTTAATCCTCATGAAAATTCACCAGCATTTTAGCATTGCTCCTGAGAAGCACATTTTTGTATGCAGTTTTGACCAACATACACTTCCCCCCTGCAAGCAATTTCTCCTCATGTAATGCGTTTTTTGTATGTAATCTTCAATAATATGCATTTTATGGACATCTCTTCCTAATATATGCATCTTACAGTGGTGTTCAACTTTTACTCAGAGTAGACCTCATTGAAATTAATGGACCTAATGGGTATAGCAATCCTAACTATGGCCTAAGTTAACTTCGTCTAAAGCATGCCACACCCGGACTTCCGGCGGCGACGCAATCGCCGGGTGGTCGAGGGCTGCTTCGGGTCCGAAGCGCCCTGTCCATCCCGGGGGTCAGGAGCCCCGCTACCGCAAAGCGGGGCTCCGGTTGGGGTGCGGGAAGAGCGTCCCGCACCCTGGGCTCCCCGGCAGCGCCCGCGGAGGCTCCGAACCCTTCCCTCGCTCCCCCTGTAAAGGGGGAGTGGGGGTGAAGGGACAACCGGAGCCGGGCTTCGGGGACATGCCCCAACCGGGATGCAAATGCGGCGACAGAGCCCGCGGTGAGCGTCTAAGTTCTACCTGTGAAGAATGGAGCTAAAGGAACCCGGTGGTCGTGAGTAAAGAATTTGAGTGAAATCGTGCTTTTGGGACGATCCGGGGGGAAGGAGAAGGGCAGCCTGCCTCCCTCCCTTCGAGCTCAAGAATCTAACCAATCTGAGTGATTACTGCTACAGAACTGGCTATAATGTATTTAAAATTGACACATGAGACTGGCAAATTTTTCTTTCGGGAAGCTAATTAGAGGAAAATATCTCCATTTAAAGTTGCGGTATTTGCGCTCCAGCTCAGGAAAATGGCGACGAACAAAGAGGGGAGTAGAAATATGACACCCACTTCCTCCTCCTCTGCCAGTATGTTGGGCTTCGTCCTTGAACTGGTATTGAACTCTGGACTAACGGATGAACAGAGACTCACTGCCTTGAAGGTGGAACTGCTTTGTAGAAAAGTCAAAGTCTTGTGTGGGGGTCTGAAATGGAACCAATTGCCCACAGAGGAGGCTTTTAAAACTTTTGACACTTTGGAAGAATGCCTTGCCAAGGAGCTGAGAGGGTTGATGAGTGAGCTACTTCGGAGAAGAAATTCGCTTTCTGGGGGTGGCAGCCCCAAGGCGACGTCAAGATTTTTTATATCCAGTCCCCGAGGTGTGAGCTCGGGGGCCAGGGACAGAGAATTAAGGTATTTACAAGAAGAAAAGGAATGTCACAAAGAACCGAAGAAGCTGAGAGATGATGAGATGGATACCTCTGAACTCGTGGCAAGGAGAGGTTTGGACCGTGCCTGGATCTGTGGACGTTTGGAGAGGGAAGCTACATGGAAGTTTAGTGTTGAAACCACCAGGAGAAGAATAATGGACAGAGGGGGTGTGGGGTGAAGCATTAAGTAAAACTTAAGGTAGCCTGATATGGTAAACTGAAATCGGAGGGTGAATACTGTCAACAATTTTCTGTTATATTTTCTATTTGAACATGAAAGGAGATATTTCAAGTTATCATGTTATTAGCAGCAATCTTAAGGATAGAAGAGATAGATTTGATCGAATGAGCTGTGAAGATCAGTGAGGTGGAGTATAAGTAAAGTAAATTTAAGTGGATTAAGTTTATGGAATAAGAGGATTGAGATCAAGATGTAGAGATGTAATTTTAGTAAAATGTTGAAGATATAATTGACTGTAATTATACAACTGAATTTAATTTCTTTTTTCTTTTTTAGGAGAAATGGTTATAAAATAGATTTAGGATATAAACTCGAAGGTGAAAAGGCAGGGGAAGTCAACAGTCAAGATATGGAAATAGAAATTTTTTTTTTTTCTAGAAAGATGCAATAAGAAAACTTGACACTGTTTGTATTTGTTCTATGTGTTTTGCATTTGTTTAATTGTAGGTGTGGGTGTGGGTATATGTTGTTATAGAAAAATGCCAATAAATTCTTAAAAAAAAAAATAAATAAATAAAGCATGCCACACCCAAACCTGTCCAGGAGCCCCTGGGAAGGGCAAATGTGAAATGAGTCAGCTCCCACCTGGCAGAAAGAACAGAAGCCAGCCAAACACAGAGAGCCAGCTCAGCTGGCATTGTCATGGGAACAGGGCCCACCTCTTGACACACAGAGGAGGGTTCCCAAGCACCCTTTGCATGTGTGTGCAGAAGCAGCTCAATCTAACAAACAAGGAACAAGGTTCAGATGACATCCCTGGCAAAGTTCTGCATGGCGGCCAATCGGCGCACACTGCACACCCCAGGGATGCCCGCCACACGCTCTGCCGGTCTCCAGTCAGACAGCCACATACCGCAACTGCACAACACAGCCTGATCAGGGAAACAAATGCAAGTGGTTCTCACCAGAACATCCCACAAACACCCCAAACACACACACAGGCTGCACCCCCGCCAAGAATGTGCAACACATGTATGTAGGGATGCCAAAGGACAGGTTATGAAAAGCACCTTATGAGATACCTATGCACAAGACAGACAGCAGGTGGGCAGGAAAAACACATGCACCCTGCTCCAAACAGCCTGGAAGAAACGCTCAGGGTGGCTGTGGTGGGGACCAGCATGGGCGGCAAGCACCTCCTCTGGACAGTGGGATGGGGCTCACCCTGTTCAGAGGAGCCATGAATGAGGTTGGGGTTGGGGGTGAAGGGAGAGGAACGCTTGTCCCGTTTTCCTCACTCTCTGCACTGCAGCGCCTCCTAGCGCTTTTGCAGGGGCATTCCATATTTTTTTCCAGAAGAGGGTATGGGAGAGCTATTGATGCTCCAGTGATGTGCATGTTCAACCAACCCCCTCCATTACCTTTGGACCCCACGGCAGTCCCCCACGTCACTCAAGAGTCTCAGTGAGTACAATGCAACAGGGCATGCTAGTTCCCTCTCTCAGCCTCAGCACCTCATCTATAAAATGGGAATGCCACTGGCTAGAAATAAAGTATTGATAGGAGGGGAATAAGAGTTGGGTTGTCACATCTGCTAAATGTTATATACAAATCACTAGTAATAACAAGGGCTTCAATGCTTAGTCAAAAACATTCCGATGAACTAAAAAGGTGGCCTTAATTAATCAGGGGGCAGCTTTTTAATGTATTTGGGTTTCTTTTAAAAAAAAAAAAAAATCAATATAAATACAAATCACAACTGGTAAAGGCTGCCTTAAAAAAGGCATTCCCTCCTGTGTGTGATAATGTGGGAGCGATGCCTCTTCTAATGACAGTGCCCCCCATGATCTGTTGGTGCATCATCTAATCACAAAGGAAGCATGGGTTGTATACAGTGCTAGTCCCACTCAGAGTAGACCCATTGAAGTTAATAGACGAGACTAAGTTAAGTTCGGATGTGAGGGCGATCTGGCTGCGACATCTGTCACCCCATTGATCGCCAGGGTTGATTCGGCTGATCTGGCTGGCTAGGCAGGTGTCCCCTTCCTCCCTCACCGCTCCATGTGCGTCCCTCCCGAAGCTGCGCGCTCGGTGGAAGAGGACGACCATCCCAGATAGAAGGAGTGTACCGTTCTTCGCAGATAGAAGGAGTGTACCGTTCATCATGCGAAAGGCTGGACTGGATGAATCCCAAACCGGAATTAAGATTGCCGGAAAAAATATCAACAACCTCAGATATGCTGATGATACTACCTTGATGGCAGAAAGTGAGGAAGAATTGAAGAACCTTTTAATGAGGGTGAAAGAAGAGAGCGCAAAATATGGTCTGAAGCTCAACATCAAAAAAACTAAGATCATGGCCACTGGTCCCATCACCTCCTGGCAAATAGAAGGGGAAGAAATGGAGGCAGTGAGAGATTTCACTTTCTTGGGTTCCATGATCACTGCAGATGGTGACAGCAGTCACGAAATCAGAAGACGCCTGCTTCTTGGGAGAAAAGCAATGACAAACCTAGACAGCATCTTAAAAAGCAAAGACATCACCTTGCCGACAAAAGTCCGTATAGTTAAAGCTATGGTTTTCCCAGTAGTAATGTACGGAAGTGAGAGCTGGACCATCAAGAAGGCTGATCGCCGTAGAATTGATGCTTTTGAATTATGGTGCTGGAGGAGACTCTTGAGAGTCCCGTGGACTGCAAAAAGATCAAACCTATCCATTCTCAAAGAAATCAGCCCTGAGTACTCACTAGAAGGACAGATCCTGAAGTTGAGGCTCCAGTACTTTGGCCACCTCATGAGAAGAGAAGAATCCCTAGAAAAGACCCTGATGTTGGGAAAGATGGAGGGCACAAGGAGAAGGGGACGACAGAGGATGAGATGGTTGGACAGTGTTCTTGAAGCTACTAACATGAGTTTGGCCAAACTGCGGGAGGCAATGAAGGATAGGCGTGCCTGGCGTACTCTGGTCCATGGGGTCACGAAGAGTCGGACACGACTGAACGACTGAACAACAACAAGTTAAGTTCATCTATTTCAGTGGGTCTACTCTGAGTAGAACTTAGTTGGCTACAACCAGTAAGCTTTTCGTTCCAGATATACTCCTCCCCCTTTCCTCATATGCAAATTTATACAGATTTAGTCAACATAAACTAATACAACTCATTGGATGTGGGTCTTTATAATGGCAATGGCTGAAGGGTTCCATTGGTGCTAAGATGACCTGGATGTGCCACTTGCTAACCTCTGTCTTCTTGCTTCCTTTAAGTTGGTACCCTCTTGACTGGCACCACCCCCCAACCCCCTTATCCTCTGCCCTCTCTGGGTCTCCTTGAAATATGTCACTTTTGGTCTCCATCTCAGAGCATCTCTGTGTGGGAGTATCGGCGCACGGAAGAGATGGGGAACCATGCGTGATGGCAAAACTCATTCGCATTAACAAGCTGGGTGTCGGGGCGGAAAAACAGCTGATTCAAGGACTGAGGGCAGGCCGGGGGAGGGAAGAGAGAGCAGCCCATCAAGTGTCTACAGGGGAGACAGAGGGGATGCATCTTCTTTGTTGGGGGGGCATAATGAATGGAGCATTTGTCCCAGATGAGGGACCCTTTAGCCATCAGTGCTCCATCCCTGGTCCAGGTAGGCCCAAAGGCTCTCAGATGCAGTTGCTAGGCAACCATATGTGTTCCTCCACATCCACTGCTGAGAGGAGGCATGCAGGCAAGCACTGCTATGGTCTAAGGAGAGAGGAGGGTACAGAGCTATATCCATGTGCCTGTGGCAAACTTGAGAACAGACCCTATGTGCACCTGGCAAAACAGACATATGCAGTCATCACCCATATATGCAGGATACATTAAAATTTCTACTTGGAAATAGAGCCTGAAATTTGTTCATGTGCCTCTGAGCACATGCATGGTGCCTTTCATTGAGCAGAACTAATATATTTTATTTGAAGGGTTTTAAGAGTGAACATCTTGATAATTCAAAGTATCTTGCCTTTCAAAATGTCTTTTCAAGACTGTGTTATTGAGCATGTGTAGAGTGCCCTCTCTGAAGGAGACCGGCTCCTTCCTTCCTTCCTTCCTTAAAATACACCATATAGAGAGCAGGAAAATCACATGCACACAAACACACACAAATACTCTCTCTCCCCATCTATCATCTATCTATATCTATCTATCTATCTATCTATCTATCTATCTATCTATCTATCATCTATCACACCTGGGTTTTACATCCTTGTGTTCTGACAACTGGCCAGCAGAAGGAGATTTTGGCTGGGCCAGTCAAAATCCTCCGCTGCAATTATAATTGTGGGGATTAGCTACACATAGAGCCTTCCAGGTTGTCTCGATCCAGAGCTGGCAAGGGGAAGGGGCTTATGGTTGCCGAGGGTAGGCAAGGCTGTATTAAGTGTGGGAATTTCTGCTTGGCTGCTGCCTGGGTTCCCCGCTGTATAGGCCTCAGGCCTCGGGCCTGTCAAACACAGCACAAGAATAAGCTTGGAAGAACGGGAGTTGGAGTGGCGGAGGGTGGCGGGTAGAGAGAGAGAGATGGGGGGGGAGCTGCTAACCTTGGGCACAATCTCCTTTGTGGTGAACGGAGATGACAGACGCCTCCCCGGAGGCCCCCTGCTTTGTACGCTGCCAGAAATAGCCCAGATGCCAACAAGCGCACACACACCCCGCCTTCCTCCCACCATTATTGGGAGCGTCAGGACAGTCGGGCTTGGAAGCATCCTTGTCTCCTCTCACCCCATCAGTTCCATTTCAAGCTGCAGAACTGGCACCAATGCCCATTGGTCACAGCAATACCCTCTAGCTGCCCCTAGTCCTCATCTCCCCACCCCCAGGTCACCCCCGTACATAATAGGCATAAATAGTGGACTCTTGAAAAATTCACAGGCAAGAACAGAGACAAGCTTGTAACACTGCAGTCCTCATACCTAAGAAGGTTAAGACCATAAGAAGAGCCATTACGGCTAGTAGCCATAATGGCTAGTAGCCATTTTGTGGCAGGGAGTTCCACTGTTAATCTGCGCACTGTGTGATGAAGTCAATTTATTTTCTCTGTCCTGAAACTTTCACCATTCAGAGTTCTAACATTATGAGAGAGGAACAAAAACTTCTCACTCTCCACTTTCTTCACACCATGCATACATAATCTTATGCGCCTCTGCCCGGAGAGATTCCCCGATTCTGTGCATGCACACATACCACCAGCACACGCACGGTCTTGTACAGTACATTTTGGAAGGTTCTGCTTCACCTGTTTTCTTCCTGTGTTCATTCCTTCTGCAGCAGCCCGTCTTCCGCCAGTTTAGAAGCCAAGAAGGTGGTTAAGAATATGCTAGGATAATCAGAGCTGAACAACAGTGGGTTATCAACATTTTGAAATACACCTCAGCAACTGCATTAAGGTGCACGAGCACTAAGGACATGATGCTTCCCCACTCTGAGATTTTATTGGCAGGAGGGAGGTGGGAAATGGTGACTCCTAACACCTGAACCTAAAAATGCAAACATTCCCCAAAAGCAAAAGCAGTGACAACTACACAGAGCCTGGAGTTTACCAAGGTCAAGTCCCAGAAAACAGTGACTGTCCCTATTAGGGGCAGTTGGGGCATATGAAATAATCTGCCTGCATTATTGCTCAGGGGACTATTGAATCTATTGAATTTTTTTTCATTCTGCTTCTTCAGATGGGGAAATAACAGCTAGTTTGGTTTGCTGCTGGGTCTGCACTGGAGTTTGAAACTTTGTGTGTAGGGTTGGGCTGGGGTTATGGCGTTTGGGAAAATAGGTTTAGCAACCCTAGTGGACATACAAGTTGACTCTAGACGGTTGCTGTTTTACAGGAGGGATTCGCTCATGCGCAGGAAATTTAGATTTGCACAATTGAGGTGGATTAAAGTGCTGTGTTGCCCTACAGCAACAAATACACTTCAAAACAACAACCCACTGACATCTTACAGTTTGTAAAGCGATGGAGAAATGCAATGGAAAGTGTTGGACAGGAAGACAAATCAGAGCGAATGCACAAACAAATCAAAATAAATGTTCAATAAAGAGCTGGGCATCACATAACCTCCATGGAAGCTTAGTGCAAGCGAATCTGGGGGAAATATCGGTAAACAGGCCACACGGAGGAGCCCACCATCTTAAAAAAGCAGCGAAGACAAATAGGGCTTGCAACAAATGTGTGTTGAGTGCTGATGTATTCCATCCAACCCTGTTAGACCAGGCATTCTCTCTCAACTTCCAGTCTCTCTTTTCAGAAGTTAGTAGTAGTATTACATTTATATCCCACCTTTCCACCAATTAGCTCAATGTGGCATACATCATTCCCCCCCCCCTTGCATTTTATCCTCACAACAACCCTGCTTGGCTGAGAGGCAGTGATCGGTCTAAGGTCGTCCAGTGAGCTTCATAACTGAGTAAGGATTTGAACTCTGGTCTCCCAAGTCCTAACCTGACACACTAACCGTTACAACATCAATAGGAGTATAGCATCTAGATCAAGGGAAGTAATAGTACCACTGTATTCCGCTCTGGTCAGACCTCACCTGGAATACCGTGTCCAGTTCTGGGCACCACAGTTCAAGAAGGATACTGACAAGCTGGAACGTGTCCAGAGGAGGGCAACCAAAATGGTCAAAGGCCTGGAAACGATGCCTTATGAGGAACGGCTTAGGGAGCTGGGTATGTTTAGCCTGGAGAAGAGAAGGTTAAGGGGTGATATGATAGCCATGTTCAAATATATAAAATGATGTCATATAGAGGAGGGAGAAAGGTTGTTTTCTGCTGCTCCAGAGAAGCGGACACGGGGCAATGGATTCAAACTACAAGAAAGAAGATTCCACCTAAACATTAGGAAGAACTTCCTGACAGTAAGAGCTGTTCGACAGTGGAATTTGCTGCCAAGGAGTGTGGTGGAGTCTCCCTCTTTGGAGGTCTTTAAGCGGAGGCTTGACAGCCATCTGTCAGGAATGCTCTGATGGTGTTTCCTGCTTGGCAGGGGGTTGGACTGGATAGCCCTTGTGGTCTCTTCCAACTCTATGATCTATGATTCTATGAACACACATGCTCTGTATATCCCCTGCCGCCCATCACACTGGGTTACTTACCTGGCTACACTTGTCTGATTCCTACAGTCAATGTGTGTATTTATATCTCTTCCTCTCATTTGCGCCCACATAGAGAGCCAGGCTAACGGGGGTTGGGGGAGGGGACAGCTTTGTACGATCAAAAAATTGCCCATTGCCTCTGTGGTTTTTATCGACTCCCCTTGGAGCACAGCTGATAAAATATTGTTTTATGGATTAGGAGATGGACTGTGAATGAGCTAATAATGGACCCTCCTGATCAATGCTTCTCTCTAATGTACTTGGGAGTGGACAGCAAATCACCCATCCCCTTTAGGCCTTGGAACACCAGACCACGCTCTCCTTCGTTCTCCCTCCCCCCATCCTTATAACCTAAAAATTGCTGGAGAAGGCTAACGATCCATCAGGTCCAGCACCCTCTTTCTACAAGCAACCAATCTTTGGGAATCTCACAAAGCCGGGCGTGACGCTTCCCCATTGTTTGACTTCAGCAAGTTGTATTCTGAGGTATAGTGCCTCTTCACATGGAGGGTGCGTGTACTGTAGTTGCTAAGAGGATAAGAAGAGCCCTGCAGGATTAGGCCCAGAGGCCCTCTAGTCTAGTTTCCTGGTAGCTCAGTGGCCAGCCCAGAAGGAGGGCTTGACTGCAGCAGCACTCTCCACATTTGTGATTCCCAGCAATGGTACATTTCCCAGCACCCTTAACATACTACAGTTCCCAGAATTCTTTGCGGGAAGCAATGTGCTTTAAGTCTCTGGTGTGGATGTGACCTAAGGAAATGCACTACACAGGAAAGGAGCAGTTGAAAGGAAACTTGAAAGGAGCAGTAGTTGGAAACTGCAGTTACTATTTCAGCCAGAACAGAGATTTCACAGGAGTGTTTTGCAGGGAAGAAGCCATATTTCAGTGGCAGAACATTTACATGCAGAAAGTCCCAGGTTCGATCTAGTTTAAAAGATGGGGGGGGGTGTTGGGAAGGATGACGTTAACAGGCAATGAGAAAGGCTGGTAGCGCCCACACCATCCATTTAAAGCAGCTGTATATCACTTTGACAGTCATGGCTTCCCCCAAAGAAATCTGGGAAGTGTAGTTTGTTAAGCATATCTAAGAGCTGTTAGGAGACTCCTCACAGAGCTACAATTCCCAGCGCTCTTAATAAACTACATTTCCCAGCATTCTTTGCAAGACTGTTAAAATGGTACAAGTGCTTTGAATAGATGGTGTTGGATGTGACTAATTCTTTCTACTGGAGAGCCGTTTCCAATCAAGGCAGATAAGATGAACGAGTTTCCTGTCCTGATACAAGGTGTGTGCAGTGCCCGAGTCTGATTCTTACATTGACAATGTGTGTTTTTTTACATTCCTTTGCTAGTGGATGGCTGCATCCATCGTGCTGCGGGGCCTTTGCTCAAAGAGGAATGCCGGACCCTGAGTGGCTGCGAGACTGGAAAAGCCAAGATTAGCTGTGGGTATCGCCTCCCAGCCAAATGTAAGTGTTACTATTAGTGTTATTTTAAGTTTCATTGAAAAACTGAGGTTGTGTATTTCTTATTGGATTGAGAGAATGCAAGATAAAGTAAACCTATATGTGACATTGGGAGATATTTTAACTAAATAGCTTTTTTAAAAGTTTTATTTTTCTTCTCTGTAGGTTTACTAGCATTAACATTGACACACACACATATATACACATATATCTCTGTACTTAATAAGAAAGAAAGAAAGAAATGTGGCTTATAATTTATCCTTTTTTGACTGGAAAGCATGAGTTTGATTAGAAAAACGTACTAAAAAGGAAACGAAATGAAACAACTTATTAGTCACTTGTTACTGAATCTCCAAGTGACTTACAACAAATTTTTAAAACGTAAATATAAATAGTGAATAACATTAACAATGTCACAGAAAACATTAACAAATTTATACAAATGCAGAAATAAGATACACACATACCCAATAACAGACACAGAAACCTTTGGCAACATACTAACAGAAAAACAACTGCTCAATCCATCAAAAGCTTGGCGGCGGCGGGGAGTAAATTTTTACCTGGCACTGAAAAGCTGTCAGGAACAGTGGCGTAGCTAGCTGCTTGGGCGCCCGGGGCGGTGCCCCCCCCCAGCTATGACTGGTCAGGAAGGCACTAGGCAAACCTCTCCAGGAATAGCATTCAATACATGGGGAGCCACCACTGAAAAGCCCCCTCTCACCTGTCACCACCTTCTGAATCTCCCTCAGAGTGGGGACCTGGAGAAGGGCCCCCATAGAAGAACTAAGTGTCTGGGTGTGTTCATATCAGGAGAGGCATTCCAGAATATTCTGGGGTCCTGAATGGTAGAGAGCTTTACAGGTCAAAACCAGCGCTTTGAACCGGGCTCGGAAGCATACAGGCAGCCAATGTCTTGAACCCGGCCGTAGTTGGGCAGCCACATTCTGCGCTAATGGAAGCTTCCAGTCGGTGTACAAAGGCAGCCCCACCTGTCTCAATTATGCAACACAGGATAGGGGTGCGTGTGAGTGTGTCTGCTCCAAAGTCAGTGAAA
Organism: Lacerta agilis; assembly: GCF_009819535.1. Classification (NCBI taxonomy): domain Eukaryota; kingdom Metazoa; phylum Chordata; class Lepidosauria; order Squamata; family Lacertidae; genus Lacerta; species Lacerta agilis. Next base: position 28,396,708 of record NC_046328.1, on the reverse strand, counting down.
ATGGTGCTCCCCACCGTCAGAGGGAGGTGGTGCTTGTTGTGACTGGTCGAGTGGAAACCAGGGAGCTGGAGTTGGAGACAGTCAAAGCCCCCATCTCCTTCCCTGCTGAGTTCTACAAGGAGCAATACTGAAACTAAGGAGGCACTGGCTGAGGGCAAGCTGTGGTTGGTGGAGCAGCGTGCCATTTGCCCTAACGGACGACCTCCCATTGCCTGGTGTAATGCTTATTATTGTTATTGGTATGAATTAGTCTCAAAAAAAAAAAACTTTGTATGTGCATTCCTTCCGCCTTCCCACACCCCCTCCAAAAATACCTGCTCCCCCCCTCCACAAACTGCCTTTCCTTCTTATTTGCCTCTCTTCAGCCTACATTCCACCCCTGCCCCCCCCCCTAATACGCTTGTCTGTCTGAGAGGGAGTAGAGTCTGTTAATTAAACCTGCTCTGGGACACAGTCTTTGCTCTCACACATTCAGACTGATAATTCGGCAGCAGAGGATGCGTTGAGAGAACAATAACGTGCAAATGTGACACTTAGAGGAGCGGAGGGAAGGGGTGGGAGACACACCTTGTACTCCTCAACAAGGGCTGGTAAGATGCAGGAGTAGTAGCAACGCGGCACTTTTTGCTGGGGTGGGTGAGGGTCTAGGTCAGCGGCTCTTTTGTGTGCAACTTCCATGCAAATGTCACCGTGCAAGCAAGGAATCTTGTACTGGGCAAAGGATTTAGCATCTTGAGAATCCTCAGCCAACCTGAGATCTACGGATGAAGGGCGGTATACAAATTTAATAAAATAATAAAATAATAATAATAATAATAATAATAATAAACTTCCTTTAAAAGAGCAATTTTTTAGACCTTATTGTCGCAAATACAGACTTGGAGGTGTGCAGGCAATGGCTTGTTAAAAGGCACTGAAAGTGGGAGAGGTCTGCCCCCAATCTGAGACCAAGGCTGTGTACACATTAAAGCAGATTCAAAACATTCCTTTGATCTTTGCATATAAAGGTAAGGTAGGATTGAATAATGGTATATGATATTTGAAATTTGCAATCATAATTTTTTTAATAAAAAATATTTTTTTAAAAACAACAACAACAACATTCCTTCCCTCAAAGGATTCTGGCCATGGTAGTTTGCCCCTCACAGAGTTACAATTCCCAGGTGCACTTAACAAACTACAGTGCCCAGAATGTTTTGAGGAAACGAATGTGTTTCGAATGTGCTTTGAATGTGTAGTGTGTACACAGCCTCAATGTTATTTCCTGGTGGGGTTCAGTCACATACTGGCAAAATTCAGGTTGCGCAATTATAGCTAATTGAGAGGCCTTGCACCACAAGCCCAGTACCCAAAATGATCAGGCTTTTTGCAGTAAGGAAAGTAATAGGTAAATGCACTGGGGAAAGTATAGGATAACACTTGCTTTGACCTCCCCACAAACAAATCGGAATGAATTCTCAGGAAATAGTCAAGGTAGTCTAATCTCCCTCTAAGCAACTCTGGAGGAACACAGGATTAGTCTGGAAGCACCCCCTGGTTTCACACCTGCCACTTAAAGAGCTTTTTAGCCTTTTTGCTCCTCTTGATGTGTATTGTTAACCCTTTACCCTCCATTCTTGTGTAGAGCTGCAAATAGCTCCCCATCTTCTATGTGCATATTGTTAACTTCTTCCAATATGGAAACTTGGTATGCAAACCTTGTCAGTTTCTAGTTCCATTTTCTGTCCGGTTTTCCTTATTACAAAAGGTCTGATTTGTGGGGTGGGGGGAGTTGCTGTGCAAGATCACCAAGCCAACTTCAACTGCGCAACCTGAATTTGCCAGTGTGCGGCTGAATTCCACCCCAAATATTGACAGTGTGGAAGTCCCCTGCGTATGTTTTTAGCTGGAAGAAGGCTGCCCAGGAGGCAGGGGGACTTTATCGTACCCTTTATATACCTGAAGGGGTGTGGCCCTATCTGCAGTATACATTTAAAGCAGTATCATTCCTCAAAGATTCCTGGGAACTGTAGTTTGTTAAGTGCCCTAAGAGTTCTTTGGAGGCTCCTATTCCCTATGCCAGGCATAGGCAAACTCGGCCCTCCAGATGTTTTGGGACTACAACTCCCATCATCCCTGACCATTGGTCCTGTTAGCTAGGGATGCTGGGAGTTTTAGTCCCAAAACATCTGGAGGGCCGAGTTTGCCTATGCCTGCCCTATGCAGAGCTATAGTTTTCAGAGTGGTTAGCAGCCAATACCTCTGCCCAGGTATCTCTGGGAACTGCAGCTCTCTGAGGGGAATAGGGATCTCCTTCCGGTTCTTTGCACTGTTAACAAACTACAGTTCCCATGATTCTTTGGGGGAGGCGTGGCTCTTTAAAGTGATACGATACTGCTTTAAATGTGTAGCGCAGATGGGACTTATCCCATGGAAAAGGACAGGGCTTCAACCTGATCGACTTAAGTGACAGATTGGTAGATTTCACCTGAACGTCAGGAGCAACTTCTTAATGGAAGGAAACATGCAGCCGTGAAACCAATTGCCTTGGCCAGGGGTGTGGAGTCTGTATCCCTCCATGTGTTGCTGGATTCCAACTCCCATCATCCCTGACCACTGGCCATGCTGTCTGGTGCTGATGGGAGTTGGAGTCCCAACAATGTCTGGAGGGCCACAGATTCCTCAGCCCTAGCGTAGAGGGATAGTGGGCTCTGCCTCTCTAGAGGCCTCCAAGCAGATGATGCTGTCATCTTCTGGGGATGCTGTTTCCCTGGATCTTCCGCAGGAAGTTCAGCTGAATGGCCTACAGAGCCTCCCCCCCCCCACTCGCAGCTATATGCTTCTGTTTTCTAGGGAGTCAGTGAGTGAGTGTGTGTGTGTGTGTGTGTTTGCGTGTGCCTTTTCCCACTCTAGCTGGAGAGAGTGTGCTGACATTTAACACAGGAACAGCGTAACTTTCGAACTGTGGTAATGTGTGCATTAACTGAAGCGGGATAGGGAGGGGAGATTTCCGGAGTGATAATTAAAGTGCTTTAAAATGCATGTTTGATTTCTGCCTGACTGTGGCTCTGCTCATTCCATTTGCAAATGCGGCCCCCACCATCTGGAGAGCTGAGTGGCTCCGGAGAATACAGAATCTGGCTGCTCCTCGCTTGGGTTGCAGGCGACATTTATTGTCTTGCCTGAGGACCTTGGAACAGCATTGTGGCCACACAACGGCCCTGCGAGGTGGGTTATGGAAGGGAGATGCTATGCTTTTTCCAAGTCTAATGGGTGACAGTTCGTAAGAGAGATGAGAGTGGCTTGAGGGGAGCCTATCATCTGCTTCCAGCCACGGGGGGGGGGGCAGAAAATACAGTTTGTTTTCATAAATAGTAACTTGTCGTACCAAAGCATCTATAATCAAAAAAATGTTACTGCAGAACCTCAGGCTTTTCTTTTAATAATTTCAGTAATCTGTATTACAAAACAGGCATGAGGGAATCTCAGCCTCCAGGGGGTGATTATGCCTGCCCCGTACCCAGGACTTAAAAACTCCACCTGGGTCACATCCATGGGTAATGGTATAACCAGGGGGACAGCTACCCCCCTCCCAAATCAAGTAAATAATTAAAACAAAATAAAAATACTTAACTAAGTGGCCAATTGCATCACAGTTCAGTTGGTTCCCCCCCCCACACACATAAAGCCTCCCCCCAATAAATCTTGGCTACCCCACCCATGGTTACATCCCTCACCAGCCTTGCTTTGCACCCTCCCTGAGAGTGTTTTCCTGGCTGGGATGTGTCCTTAAACTCTGAAAAGCGCCTTTTGCTTGTCTGTATGGAGGACAGAGAGGGCTGTGTGAGTGTAAAAAAAAAATACCCTACTGCACAAAGCTAATATTTTTGTTCATTGCTCCACCAACCTTTGCCGTTTGCCTCCACTCTGCTGGCATGTGACCCTAAGGCTGAAAAGAAATAGACAGACAGACAGACTTGTAGAGTTGGAAGGGACCACAAGGGTCATCTAGTCCAACCCCCTGCAGTGTTTTAAAACGTTCCTGCTGTGTCAAATGACCTTTGTTATCTTCCTCCACACAACCTCCAGTCATCACCTGAAGTCCTGCTCCGAGCCTCATGAGCCACAGGTGGCAGTGACCAAGGCCAGAGGGCTTTTTCCGTAGTGGACATCACCCTGTGAAACCCATTTCCAAGGGAGGTGCATAAGGCCCATCACTGTGTGGCTTCAAGCAGTTGCCAAGTATATGGCTGTTTGAAAACATGGCAATTTTCTTTTTTTTCCTCCCTTCGCCCTGTTTTATTTCATCGAATCTTAGCGTTGTAGAGTTGGAAAGGATCCTGAGGGTCACCTAGTTCAACCACTGCAATGCAGGAATCTCAACTAGATCATACATGTTTGGGGGTCGCATAGCTAGTTTAATCGCACAACTCCATAATTTCTGCTGCTGCTGCTGCTGCTGCTTTAGTTCTGAGGCTGTTCTGAAATTATTACTGTGGCTTTTGATATTGTGATCTTTGGATTTGTTAGGCATTTGGAAATTTTGGAAATGTGGTGGGATATAATTTTTTTAATAAAACAAATACATAGATTTCTTTTGTCCAAATGGTATTCAAAAATTCCTTCCTTTCCCAAAGAGGTTCACCCCTCTTTACTGAGGCAGAAATAATACTGAAGCAAATAAAAAATAAAAAAAAATAGAATCATAGAAACGTAGAGTTGGAAGGAACTCAAGGGTCATCTAGCCCAACCCCCCTGAGATGCAGAGATCACACTCAATGCAGGAGAAGTTAACTTGTGGACTTCCATATGTGGTTGGACTCCAACTCCCATCAGCTTCTGATTGGCCATCATGGCCAATGGGTCAGGGATGATGGGAGTGGAAGTCCAGTGATATCTGGAGAGCACCCCATCTGCTATCCCACTCATGACCCCAGAGTCCAGCAGTGATCAAGGCTCTGAGTTGGAGGCAGTGGATTCTCCAGTGGCAGAACCAGATTCAAGGCCTGCCCCTGGAGATCAGGAGACAACCGAGCTTGGGGTTGACAGACAGGATCTGCCAAAGCAACCTCCCCATACCACTAGGGGATGTGGGGCCAGGACCTTCATAGGCACCTTCTCCCCCCCCCCCCCCGAGGAGCCAAAGGCACTGCACAGTACCTCGCTGGTTCAGTGGCATAGGGATCTCACCAGGTGGGAGGTTTGGGGTCGAGGAGGAGCGCCAGTCTTCAAGTTAGTCCTCTAAGAATCAAAAGTTGTCTACAAGTGGGTGGAGCTTGGGAGAGGTAATCTGGAAGCAAGGGCTTGAAAGAATGCCTGCTCTCTCAATCTTCGTTGGAGCAACTTGTCCCCTTGGAGCTATCCGTGGTTCTGCAACTCCTGGCTGTTGCCATCCGGCTTTCCCCAAGGGATTTGGCATCAAAACAGGACAACCCCTGATTTATGTGCTGCCTAGCAGCTTACAAACCAAACTGCAAGCAAAAAGAAATACCAACATGCCAAGTCAAACCATTGGTCCATTTAGTTCAGAATTGACTATATGAAGCAGCAGCTGCTCTCCGGGGGACATTCCCAGTCCTGTCTGGAGACATTGGGTACTGAACTTGGTGCCTTCTTCATCCATAGCAGGCGCTTTCCCATTGAGCAATGGCAATTGCACCCAAATTCTGTCTCTTATTTACACTAGCAGTTCCAGTTTCAAAAAATTATAAGAGGCAAGCCTTCGCGCAATCTGTCTTTTAAAAAATTCCTCCGCTCAAAATCAGCCCTTCTTAATAATCTTTTTAAAAAAGAATTAAGTGAATGAGGCAGTGGCATATTAATCAAAGGCTCATAAATACAGCTCTTAGCTCATCAATTGCTAAGTGAGGAAACAGAGAATGGCTTAGCTTGTTGGAGAAACAGCAGATCCCAGATGAATGAATGACACTGGCTGGGCTTACTTCATGTTTGCCTGATTTCTAAATTGATTAAATACTGCTGTAAATACCATCTGCCGTGAGCCACGAAGTAGCCATGGGAGGGCGGGCGGGCACCTTTCCCTCTTCCTTTGGTCTCTCCTCCGCTGTCCAAACTGCACTTCATGCTTTGGTAAGTAGAAAGTCCTTTTGCAGAGTAGACGAGATGAGAAGTTCCCCATCCAAATATCACCCCCCATTCTCTAAACTCACTGGGAGGCAATCAGTAAGGATTGATAATGGTTTTCGAGTCTCTTAAGCTTCTCATTTTTCCATTCAGAAAGTCGCATCCATCTAAGTTCTGCTGAGAGCAGACCCATTGAAACTAATGAACCTAAGTTAGCCATGTCTTTTACTATTAAAGTAAGATCCATCCTCTCTCTACATATGTGAATGAAAAGAAGCTACCGCCATCTTGTCCCTTATGAGAGCCTCAGGGCCCCTCCAGACCGATGGTTTTTTTTTGGCAGGCATATTCTGCAGCAGGTTGTTGATGCAATATCAGCGTATTTGTGGTAGAATTATACTAGACCATTTCCAGAATGGCGTCCGAGCACTGAACCACTGGTATATCACAAGTGGACTCTTTATTATTGTGTTTGCAATAATCAGCAGCTTTGGGGTTTTTCAAATATTGGTAAAGGATATTTTACGTGTCCCACCTGTACTGAATATTGGAGTGAATTGCTGCAGCTCTTGGAGGGGCAAGAACTTTGCTCCCCACCACCACCACCACGAGGGTCTCTCTGCCTCAACAGCTGGGCCCATGCAGGGCGTGCCAGGAATGCTGAGCTCAGGGAGAGCGTGCCTGGCACACGTCCGTCTCCCCTGTCCTCCCCTCCAAATGTGGTATTCGAGTCACATCCTAAGCAGGTGGTTAGTATTCAGCACAGGCAGTTTCCTCCAACAGTAGCTTCAAGAAGTCGCCGCGGCTGCCTTGTGGGCAAGGGAAAGAGTGATACTGAGGGGCTGGGGGCTGGAGGGGGGGCTCTCAAGGAATCATCAGGATGTCTCTCCAAAGTGGAAATCACTCCTCAGGTGGTGACTGCTTCAGGATTGTACCAGAACTGCTAAATAGAAGGCTTGCGAACTCTGAGGTTTACGGAAATACAAATTTCCCTCTCTACCTGCCTCTCTAGCTACTTACCTAAGTGGGCACACACACCTGTATGAAACAGCCCCATGTGGACCGAGTGGGCATAGGATGGGGAGTTACTGAGGGGGTTGAGGAGCAGGAAGAAAGCAGGGGAAAGGAAAGGAATGGAGTATTTGAGAGGGGCATGGCTAGGTGGCTGGCCGACACCCTGGGCGGGAGCACTTCACACCTATCACATCCACACCGTATATTTAAAGCGCATGGTTTCCGCCAGAGAATCTTGGGGACTATAGTTTGGCAAGGGTGCTGGAAATTGCGGCTCTGCAAGGGCTACAGTTTGAAGGATTCTTTGCGGTGGAGGAACTGTGACTGTCAAAGTGCTTTAAATGTATGGTATGGATGTGGCAACAGTAATATTTCTTTGACAGTTTCAAGTCCCTCTTGTCCAGTGATCAGAATTTCTCTCTTTTGTTTTCCCAGGCAAAATGAACTTTACCCCCACCTACAAAACTCCCTATCCTATGCCACTCAGTCCACATGGGGCTGCTTCATACAGGTGTGTGTTCCTGTATGAAGGCAGGGAGGGAGGGAAATTTGTATTTCCGTAAACCTCAGGGTTTGCAAGCCTTCTATTTAGCAGTTTTGGTACAATCCTGAATCAGTCAGCACCTGAGGAGTGATTTCCTGTTTGGAGAGACATCCTGATGATTCCTTGATTGTGTATGACCGCCCTGATACCATCATGGGCACAAATAATCACGAATGCAAAATAAAAAGGACGTCTGGAGGGGCCCTCTGTCATACTTTCTGGTGCCAACCCTGCCAGACTCTGGCAAATGTCAACCTCTCTCCTCACAAGGTGTGACCAAAGTGACCTCTGGAGGCGCAGACCAGCCGCAGGTTGGTGGAGCCACTACCCCTGGCGTGGACAGAAGCAATGGGGACACCCAGCCTGCCACTTCCACCCCCTATGGGGCCTAGCTCACAGGCATAGCCAAACTGTGTGTTCAGGGGCTGCCGTTTATCATGCCAATATTATAGACTCAGACAGCAAATGCAAAGCGCTATTGATTGGGCTGTCACAGGAGACGGACGGCACGGGGCAGGCGTCAATAAGAGCTGCAGGATGCCAGGGCCCGGTCCCTCGGTAAATCACATCCACAGGAGTCGATTCTTCCCCCCGCCTGGCGCTAATAGAGAAACCACCTCTTTAACGGCAAATGCCAGCTGCCTCTAAATCATCCAGCAGAGGGCAGGGATGGAGGCGCGTCCACTATCGACAGCCCGCGAGAAAATCGGACACGGAGCAGTGATAATGGCTGGCCTGGCAGCCATAAATCACCCGGACAGAGAGCAGTCGGGCGGCTCAGTTTTCCCATGTAGTAGCAACATAAACACAAACTTTTGGTGAGGTTGTTGTTGTTGCTTTAAACTATCCCGGTGGCCTTCAGGATTGCCCCCTGTTCTCTTGGGTTAACTGTCCCTTCTTGTAGTTAACATATTTACAAGACGATGACGCAGATTCGTCACAATGCATTTCAGTCACTCTTTTGTACTCAGTTGGATCCGGTGGTTTTTATCTACTTGACACATATGCATGTTTTGGAAGGGCAATAGAATTACTGAGCAACACTGGGCACTTTCCACTAGTACTACTTATTACTCTCCCCCCCCCCTTTTTAAAGCATTTTGCTGCATTTATACTGCCATGAACTACATTACAACATTCTGACAAATGTGAAACTCTCTTGGTTACTTAAGTTCCCATCTGCATGTTAGTCTAGAGCTGTAGTCTTCAACTTTTTCACATCTAGAATCAAGCATGCATTTGGGGACACCTTTCTTAATTAATTATTTTTTTTAAAACCATATATTTATCTGGTGGTGGTGTTGCTATTGCAACTTACCTCAGATTAAGCTGTGACCCAGTTGTTGGTTATGTGACCCACCCTCTGAAGACCAGAGGTCTAGTGGAAGTGGCTAGGGAGGAGTTTTTTCTCCTCACAAAATACTGAAAGTTGGAGGCCCCCCCAACACAGCTGAATGTTGGAAGATTTGGGGTAGACAACAAAGTCCTTCACACAGTGCATAGTTAAACTATGGCCTTTATTCCTGCAAGCTGTGTAAGGCTTTAAAGGACAGGCAAATTCATGGAGGATAAAGCTACCAATGTGTGAGGAGTCTCTACTGTACTTACATTCAGGCACTTGCTGAGTTAGAGCAACACATGGGGGGTGAGTTGAATACATCCCACTTTTCACAGGTCTGCCGTGGGCACCCTTCTCTGCTTCCAAAGGCTCCCTGCAAGTTTTAGAATCTTGCTTTTTAAAATTCTGGGTAGAGCAGGCTCCCTGGTGCGGGGAGTCAATCTCCGACTCCTAACAGCGACAGGTGGGGTGGAGCTTGTCTCCACTTTTCCCCCTTGCATGTTGTTCTAACCCAGAAATGAACACTTGAATATGGCTGAGGGAAATGCACTCTGTGTGTGATCAGAGGCAGTTGCATCTATTCGTAGCGTTACCACTTTTGAATTTTCTTTTGTTATACGGATTGTTGGTTAAATACCCCGGAATCGCTGGTTGATTGGAGCTCGTGGTTGCTAGAGAGATGGGAATCTCTGTGCTTTTAAATGAGGTGCCCATCGGAGCCTGGGGAAGGTTGGACACTTCCCCACACACATGTCAACTAAGGAGGGCTTGTGCGTGTGTGTGTTTGTGTGTGTGTGTTCTGTGTCAGGGATGAGGAACTTGTGACCCTCCAGGTGTAGCAGGATTCCCAACTCCCATGAGCCTCAGGCAGCATGGCCAGGAGTGAGGAAGGGTGGGAGTTGCAGTGCGGCAAAATCTGGAGGGCCAGAGGTTCACCGTCCCTGTTGTAGGTGTACCTTCGTAAACAAAGCAAACATTAGAAATACGCCATATAGGTCTCCAGTACCATCTCAACCAACGACATCCGAAAACTGATAAGCTCGTGCAGCAGAGACTAGACCTCGGTCTGACCCCAGCCACCCCTGCCTACCTGTCCTTTTTCTTACAGCCAGTACAGGGTGAGGCCCTGACTGCCAGCTTCCTCCTCCTGCGTCTCAGATTGTAGAACTCAGCGGGGCGGGGGGGACCATGACAAAATTCAAGTTAGTTGGCTCTGCCTTCCAGCTTCTCTGGCTTCACCTACTGCTTGGGCTCCCTGCCTTCCTCCCAACCATTCCCAGCAGGCACCAGCTACTGCCAGCACACTCAAGGAAGTGAGGAAAACACTTCATTTCCCTAATTCCAGGATGGATGGAGACTTTCTCTCCTCACTTTCTCTCTGCTTATTCTGTGGGATGAGGAATTCGTACTCTGCACTCACTCAGAGGGGCTGCCATTTATTCTTACTTGGCATGTTTCTTAGGACCGAAAACACAATGGGGATGATGAAGCAATCCCCAATTTTGCTTCCTACATCTTGTATATATATATATATATTTGATACTTTGAGGCAGGGGCCTTCTCCGTCTGAAGCATTAAGAGGGTTAATTTTAACTCGCTGCTAGATCTGTTTCATAGCTGCATTTCTGCCTTCCTGGGGGCCCTTGTATTTCCACCTACCTGCCTAGTAATTGAATTTCACGCCAGGCTGGGTGCCCGCCTCTGACTAACATTTTGGCTGCGAATTTCTTTTCTCCCTTTCTCCCTCTCTCCCTGCAAGACAGCAATTTCTTTTTCTCTTTTGTTTTTGCTTCCATCTTGTGCTCTTCTGTGGAAGGCAGCGCCGCGTTGTTGGCAACAGCAATCTTACGTGATTAAATCGATTCGCTCGCAAAAGGCAGATCAACATGAGAGATTTTTTAATTGGGATTTCCTTCCTTCCTTCCTTAAATCATAGTCCTCCAAGGGCAATAAGCATAGTCGAGGGCGTCATTTTGAACATTTCTCTCCCTCTATTTGGGGGCTCCCTCGAAGTCACATTCGCTTGAGGGGAGAATAAATACAGTGCTGAAAAGAACAGAGAGGTCATCGATTCCAACTTTATCTGTACAAAATACGTCCACCCTAACAGCCATGATTACTCACTGTGGCGGTTGTGACAAGAGCAGTGGAAGTGGAATTAAAACAGATTCCACAAGAGTGGTTAATATTTGGGGGGCCTCCAACCTTTTGGGGTCAGCGGGCACATTTTCGGTGGTGCCTGTCTCAGAACGGCTGCTGTGGGGTGTGTGGCATAACACAAAATGTCTGCTATGGAGCGGGAGCCAGAGAATTGGTGTGACACAAAATGGCTGCCACCTTTGAAAAAGCAGAAACAGAGCCAAGGCCACAAAATAGTACTGGCGTGACCCCCCACCCCACCCCATCAGCCTCCCATCGATGTGAAGAAAAACATATAACCCACTCCTCACAGGCAGAAGCTCTTTGCACCTCTCCTCTGTTCAGAATGGGTGGGTGTCAAATCCTGGCATCCAATGAAATACGGGCAGGTAGGAACCGAGCAGGAAGAGCAAGTGGCCTTTTGTGGATTGTAGATTTTTGAGGGGATGTTTACTGCTATCTTTGGTGGACATCGTAAGAGGTGCTGGCAGGCACACTGGCGCCCATGGGTTGGGGACTCGTGTCATGTATCATCCAGCAATGCCTTCCCCATGGCTGAGATGGTTATATAACTTTTGCTTGTGAGTTCCTTCAGCAAAGGAGATTTCCAGTGTTAATTAAATGTTCCCTGACCCGCCCCCCCAGGAGCCCCCACTTTCCCACTTAATCCCAGAGCTTGACCCCACTCTCACTTTCCTCCCATATTATAATCCCTCTCTCCTTGCCTGTCTTCCTTTTTCGAGTCTGCATTGCTGTGTCCTGGACCTGCTCCCATAACTGGAAGAAGTGGGGTGGGGTGGGGTGGGGTGGAGCTTTTTACAAGCAACTTCCCATAGGAAAATAGTGCCTGGGCAGCAAGTCTTGCAGATCCTTGAAATAGTGTGGAAGCACCTAGACAATCAGGGCACAGTTATTTGCTGCAATTTCCAGATAGTGGTTAACTCCCAGAACCATTCCCTAGCAAGACCTTCAAAATCTGGTTCTGATGCCCAGAACCATTCCCTAGCAAGACCTTCAAAAATTTCCACCTCAAAACAGACTGGTTAGAAAAACTAACCAATAAACTGAAACTGACATAGGGACAAATAGAAGAAGACGCCTTCAGCCCGGTATGGTTCCCCTTTATCACATACACAGCCCGACAAGATAACAAGAATCTGCCAACAGCATACGAATCAATCTGGCTAACCTGATCCAAAAACACACGCCCCACTCACACACGAAAATAAATCTCACTACAGCGAACCAAAGACCACCAACCACGCCCTAGGCCACCCCCAACCTCCCTCACCACCAAGGAAATACAGCAAGCGAATAGTAAGAGAACCCACACAAGTGACACCGACACAAAACCCCACACATACACTAAGCACTGTAGAAGAAGAGAAGCATTGCCACCGGACACCACTCACCATTCCCTTTCCCCCTCTTTTCTTCCTAACCCAACACTGTATGTCTCACAACAAATGAAACTGATCAGTAGAAAACGCAACTTGAAAAAAGAGATAATGCACATATTTTTGTAAACTAAGAAATCTTTAACAAAAATATTTTTTTTAAAAAAAAATATCCACCGCACCTTTTTACTCTGACAGGTGTCCTGGACCAGCCAAAATTCACCCAGGTTGCCTTTAACTCATCACATTGCTGCTGCTCCTGCATATCCGTCCAGGGAAAGAGGCCACTAGCCAATACGGCACGTTGGCAACGTGGGGAATGAGTGGAAGCAGCAGGCGGCTTGTCTTGCCTTGGCTTAAAGCAGAGTCAGGGAACCATGAGAAAGGTCATTTGGTTTCTGTGCTGCGTTGGAAGAAGAAGACTTTCCGTCAGCAGAGAAAAGCTGTCTCCGCTCTCCCCCTTTGCCTCTCTCTTCTTCCCCTTCCATCCCCTAGCCTTGCTCTTTCTTTCCCCTACCCGTTAACCTTTTTCTCCTCACTCTCAGCCTCACCATTCATTTCTCCTCCATCCCTTAACTTTTCCATCTTGCCCCCATGCCTACCCCCTAACTTTTTCTTAAACCCCCTGTGGTCACTTCCAAGCATCCTGCTACTTGAGCACTCATCCTGATGGGTTGGGTTGGGTTGCCTCAAGGCACACTTCCCCGTCACTTTCCAGTCTTTGCTGCTCAAGATCTCCAAATCAACTTTCATTGTGCAACCTGAATTTGTTTGCGTGCGATGGTCAGTGGTTACCAATTAGCTATGTACTGTGGACCCCCTTTTCAAAAGCCGATTCATGGACCCCCTGCTTTTGAAAACGCTGATATCTTTGTGGTAGTTTTTGTTATGTGAATGGTGCCACCATGCCTTCCAATGTGTCCCAGCGCAAAACTGAGATGTGCGTCTTCCGGGCTGTGCTCTTGTGTTAGTCACCTGATTGTGTGACAGCACAACCCTCCAATACAGGATGTCTCGGACAGTTAACGGGTATGTGCCACAGACCCTCTGGGTGGGTTGTGCAGACTCCCTGGGGTCTGCCAACCACCAATTGGGAACCATTAACTGAGATTTCTTTGATGAGGTGATAGCCCTACTTTCTAACCACATTAGCTAATGGAACCTTCAGCTCCAGGAACACTTCACCTGAGAATCTCAGATGATGCAGTTGTTGTTGTTGTTGTTGTTGTTGTTGTTGTACATCATTATAAATTTATTTATACTCCTCCTTTTCCCCTGATGGGACTGCAGGTGGCTTACAGATTTAAAAAAACAACAACTGTTTTTTGTTTTTGGTTTTTTTTAGAAAAAGCTATCATTAAAAATCAATTAAACAATTGCTAGAATTAAAACTATATACATATATAAAATATGTTAAAGCACCTAAGCAATAAAAACAGCACAGCACCAGTTTCCAAAAGCCCACCAGTCTTTTGGAAGACAGCTCCCCCTGCCTTTCTTTTGGACTTTCTGGAAGCTCCTGGCTGAGGGCTGGTGTCGAAAACAGGACGCTAGACTAAACTGCCTTTGGTTCCCTCTCCTTTTTTTCCTGTCTGAGGCAACCCCACTCTACCTAATGATAGGGCCGGGGGGGGGGAATGACCATTCACCCTTCATGCTCGGCATGTGGGGTGATGAGGGCCGCAAACCCCCAGTGGCCCCGGGGGGGGGGAGTGTTGAGCTGATGCCCCTCAATGCAGGTTACCAGAGAAGCTGATTTATCGCCGGCATCTCCATGGAGTCTGCACGGGCAATTTGTCTTTATTATCAGGGGCAATGCTGTTGTGTCAGTGGGAGATTTGCATTTTGATTGCATTTCCCCAGAGAGGATGCAGAACCTCCTCATGCTTCCTTGCTCAGGCAAAGAGAAGCCCGAGGAAAGGACAGCATCCCAGGACTGTGCTTTTCCTTCCTTCCTTTTTTCTTTGGCCTAGGACCAGCTGTTGTATCCCCGCCGTTCCATTAGTGGGTGCTGGGTCATTATTGCCTTTTTTTTATTATTTAACTGTGTTTTTCATCACTCACCCACCCCACTCACACAGGAAACCAAAGACCACCACAGCCAACCACAAATGAACAATCACATCCTACACCAACCCCGACCTCTCTCAACTCCAAAGGAACACAAGTGAACAACAGAGAACCTGCACAAACAACGCTGACACCAAACCCTACATATATGAAGTGAAATAGAAACATCGTCACCCCACCCTTCTCCCCATCCCGCCCACCTCTCTCCCACTTTTACTCCTAATGTCTCAACAAACGAAATTGACTTGTAAAAATGTTACATGGAAAAAATACGAGAGACACATTGCACTACCTTTGTAAATCAAGAAAATCTTTAATTTAAAAAAAAAAGTAGCATCATATCAAAAGTCCCCAAACCAGGAATTGTTTTATGGGAAATGTGCATCTCAAAGTTAATACTTTCCATTGCGCATTATCCAGAATGGGCAATCTCTGAGAAGCCTCATCAGTGTGAGAAGACACATTGAAAATAAATCTAATTGCTGGGCCAAAAAAAGAAGAAAAGAAACAGAAACTGTGTTTTTCATTTGAATTTTTGAGTTTTTAGGTTTTTTATTGTTGTTTTCCACTGGTTTTGACATAAATTTCTTTGAGTTACCTTTGTAAGAAAAGCTGCTGACAAATACAACAAACAAATCAGGGCCAACGCTGTGCCCTCGAGACGTTGGACTACATCTCCCATCTTCCCATGCTGATTGAGCCTGATGGGAGTTGGAGCCCAACAACATCTTGACAGCAACCACCCTGTGGCTGAAGTTCCTTCCCCAGTCCTGCCGCTGTAGATCCTTTGCCCCTCTTAAGCTTGAATCCATTGCTTTCTTCAGCAGTGATGGATTTGCTCTCTTGGGGATCCTTTTCCCCATCCAAACACGTGTCCCTGGCATGGGGGCTGGTAGATCAGGGAAGCCACAAAAGGCCAACCTCAAGTCCTGAAACATGGGAAGGAACTCCCGTGTTTACTGGGGTGAATCAGAGCACATTGCTTCTAAATGGCAGGAAGAGATCTTCAGCCCAGGAGCCGGGCTGTGAGCCCAGCAGCAAGCCTGCGAGCCATCTCTGGGCACTGCAAGGGAGCCAGGCCACCCTCCTTGGGTCAGTGAATCACTCACAGAGCTAAGGCTGCATGTGGCCACTCAAGAAGCCGAAGCAGCAGTTGGCCAGCAGCATTTGAGGGCTGAAAGATGGGGTGCCAAGGTAGGACTCCTGGGTCCTTTGGGCGAGGGCTGGTAGCTCGACAACATTGCACACACACACACACAGTCTGGTTTACTTATGCTGCAATAAACACCACCTGCTAGATTTCACAACCACTGCTTTGGCTTGAAATTTCTTTTCTGGATAGCACTCTTCAAATCGCTGCAAGGTAGCCCCGCAGAAGAGGGCAAAGGCTCATTCTCTGCTGCTGCCTCAGAGGACAGGACTAGTTTTCAAGGGCTCAAGTGACAGAAGGGCAGATGAGTATTCAAGGTTAGGAGAAAATTATGGACGGCAAGAGTGGAAGCAATGGCCCAGAACAACGGGTGAAGGCTGTTAAGCAGAGGCTAGACAGTCACCTGTGGGGGTGCTGTGGATCTGGATTTCCTGCAGCAAGGGGGGGGGGCAGACCAGATCACCTCACAAGATCAATTCTGTGGCTTCACTACCAAAATTTAGCAGGGGGGGAGATATGCAGGTGACAGGAGCAAGCCAACAATAAATCATACCCTGAAAGTTGGCATTAACTCTTTATTAGCAAGAACACGAACTACGCAGACTTGGCGGAGTGTCAGGCCTAATGAGCACAGCAGCTCATCCCCGGTAGGTCTTGTCCCATGGATCAGCTGCCAAGACTGAAAGCTGCTGCCTCTCCACAGCCGTCCAAGTCCCCTCCTCTCCAAGGCTTTTTCCAAACAATTGGAGACTGCACCTGTGTGAAGCCAACCTCTCCTCTGCCCTTTTCATGCCTCTTCTGGTTTTAGGAAACCAGCGGGGAGGGACACTTGTTGCAGCAGAAGCGGGAGACACCCATGACTCTTCAGCCAGACTCATCTCTGTCTCTTCACCTCCCTCCTCCCCTGCTTCAGCTTCTTCCTCTTATTCTGGACTTCTCTCTGCCACCGACTCCCCCTGCTCACTAAGCCCCATTAACTCTTCAGCTTCCGACACCTCCTCTTCCTAGTCTTCTCCCTCTGACCACTCACCATCATACCACCTCCAATCCATGGGCTCTGAGCCTTCTTCCCTTGGAGGTTCTCCAGCTGGTTCCTCCTTCCATTCCTCTGCGTCCAACCAGTGCATGACAGCAGGCAAGATTCTGCCAAGTTGCTCAGCAAGGGCAAAACTTGTTAAGATGCACAGACCTGTTTCCCCCAACTGGGGCATATGTGTGCAATTAAGACTGGGAAACTGGTGCAAAGGATCCAAGTTGCCCCAGGCCCACTCAGGGCTGCTCAGAAAGGGAAAACAGTGAAAGCACTGGGAGGTCTGATCATGTCACGTCCTGCACCAGTTTCACCCTAAGAAGCCAACTTGCTCCCGCCTCCTGGTGGCTGATTGACAAGTGTGCTGGCACTCCATCTGTTTTTTTGTGGGTTA
This sequence comes from Lacerta agilis, assembly GCF_009819535.1. Taxonomy (NCBI): domain Eukaryota; kingdom Metazoa; phylum Chordata; class Lepidosauria; order Squamata; family Lacertidae; genus Lacerta; species Lacerta agilis. Next base: position 28,379,568 of record NC_046328.1, on the reverse strand, counting down.
TTTTTTTTTTTGGCAAATTTTGTTTTAATTTTATCAGAATTAAATGTTTACTAATTGATAGCATGTGTAATCATTTTGATTTGTTAAAACATATTGTGTTTTTTACACTGACACACACACACACACACACCCCTCTGTGCCGGCTGACGCCACTGAGACTTTACTATCACAGCAGGGCAGGTGGTGGCAGTTGTGAGGTCAACCGTCCTTTAAGGAGAAAGCTTTTTAATCTGCAAAATTGAATTGCTTATTTGTTTTAATCATTTGAGCTGATTTTAATGGAGCTGAGTGTCTGTGCCTGTATGTGTGTTCCCGTGCATTGTGCATTATCATTGCCCTTTAAATTAGACAACACTTTTGAGAATTTGTATGGAAAGCAAATTGTAAAAGAGGCTAAGTAGATCCTGAATAGTTTTTTGTAGTTATCCGGTGGTGGGGTGCCCCCACGTATGCTACTTTACGTAGGATGCATTTTATACCTGAAGGAATGTCTCCAACCCCATCGTTCAGCCGAGACACTGAGGTCCAGCTCCGAGGGCCTTCTGGCGGTTCCCTCACTGCAAGAAGTGAAGCTATAGTGAGCCAGGCAGAGGGCCTTCTCAGTAGTGGCACCCACGCTGTGGAACGCCCACCCATCCCTGGGCAAAATACATTTTTGTGGAGGCCTTGCCTCCTCCAGCCTTCGCCAACCTGATCACCTCCAGCTGTTTGTGCACTCCCATCAGCCTCAGCCAGCATGACCAATGGTCAGGGGCGATGGCAGCTAGAGTCCAGCGACATCTGCAGGACAAACAGGCTGGGGAAGGGTAGCTTTTGCATTCCCCCTCCTGCCTCTGAGTCCACTTCTCATGTGTGGCTGGAAGAAGAGAACAGGCATGGGGATGTGAACAGGTGGCGGAGGGGCGGTCAGGGGCGGCAACTGTGCTTTCTCTTATTGCTGGCTTGGAGAAGATAGCAACAAGCAGGCAGTGAGGAGGAGCAGGGCCCAGGGGTTCTCTGCTGGTTGGCAGTGGGCCCTCTGCTAAGGCGTGGGCTTGACAGATGCCTGGCTGTGCTGATCCCTGCAAAACAAAGCAAAATCGGAGGAAGGCACGGTTCTAGCAGGGGCTGGAGATTACCTTCCAGTGCTTGCACACTCCTCTCTACAAAATGCCTCCTTCTCCATGAGCTCAAACACTGGACACTCATAGCAGGGCAAGGGCAGGCTCAGATGAAGTCCTGCCTCACATAAATAAGACACACACACACACACACACACACACACACACACACAACAGTCTTCCAATCTTAGTGGGCAATGATTGCTAGCTCAACAGCACCCCCTGCTGCCCATAGCTACTCTTCCTGATTTGTACACTTGGATCCTGAATTTTACTTAGCAGGCAGAACAACTTGATTCAGCTGAAAACGAAGAGGGAGGAGGCTTCTGGTCCGAGCCCCCAGACCTCCTTGCTCCACTCATCTTCCTGCTCCCTTCACTACCATCTACAAAGTCACCACTGCCTCCTCTCCTGTTTGCCATCCTTGATCCCTGCAGGAGACGCTGACGCCAATAAATCTGGGCTGGGTATTTTAATATTTGCACACTTCCTCCTTTATTTAACTAAACCCAGCTGTTGGCTGAGCTTTGACTCACCCCACTCCATTCAGCAACTAATTCATTGAGTCCAGCTCACCTTCAGTCTCTTTCCCCCGGTAAATAAGTCACTCGTTTATCTCCACATTTGCCTTGGCAACTGGTGCCTTGTTAAAATATTGGTATGTATTGCTGCAAACATCATCACTCTTTGGGGTTCCACTCTCTCCCAGGGATCACTAGCAGATTTTAGAGTGGGGAATGAGTGCATGCACAGGGACACCAGGGGCCCAGTCAGATACTTACCATAAGACTGGCTGAATATCCTCAGCTGGATAGCTCAGCTGGTTATAGCATGGTGCTGATAATGCCAAGGTTGCAGGTTTGATCCGTCTGGGACAGCTGCATATTTCTGCATTTCTGCAGGGGGTTGGACTAGATGATCCTCAGGGTCCCTTCCAACTCTATGATTCTGTTCTATTCCAGATGCATAGTAGGTGCCACTGCAGGAGTAGGAGGCAGGGGTATGCTTACACCACTGGGAGCTTGGCAGAAGCTTTGTGCCAAATGCAAGGCACCGGCTTAGGAACACCCACACCCCTCCCAATACCAACCCAAGCCCTGTGTCCCAAGACCTTCAGAGACTTCTCTCCTCTGCATTCCTACTAGCAGCAGACATGCTCTGGGTGTAGATTGAGGAAAGAGGCTGCTGTGGTGGCCCCTGCTTCTGGGATGGCCTCACCTGGGAGCACCTCTGACACAGACACTTCTATCATTCTGGTGACTCGTAAAGACCTGCTGGTTTGCCCTGGTACTAAAGCATCCCTCCTTGAGAGCGAGTGACCCACTTTTTAATTTTTCAAGTTGCTTTTGTAGTTTTAATGTATCTTTATTTGTAAATACGAGTGTAATGCATTTTAGCTGCTTTATTATTATGCCCACTTATAAGGTTTTTTTTGGGGGGGGGGTTAGTAGTTCATGCATTTGTATATTCTACTCTGCCCTGGGACAGGTTATGATGCAGGGTGGGCTATAAATATGCCTAATAAAATAGACAATGAATTTTTTAAAAACACGCAGATAGATAAAAGCTTTTGGCAACCCTTGAGATGTGGGGCTGGGGTAGGGGATGCTTCTGAAGTTCTCCAAGCCATGAGGATATTTATTTAAAATACGTTTATACCCTCTTATGGGACCAAACCTTCACCAGGCAGCACCCGTCGTGCAGATATAGGATCATAATACCGAGTAAAAGCAAGAGCAGCACAAATGAGATACATATCTATATATAGCTATGTAGATATCTGCAGAATAAGAGGCAGCAATAAGATTCGGCAACAGTAAAATAGCAGCAAGACAATGAGACCAATAAATAGTAACATCCAGCTTCAGTCCAAGAAAATTAAAACAAATAAAATAATTCAGCACCACTTCAGTTAATAGCAGCGAAACGATATCAAGAAAAGGCTGTTTGAAACACACACGTCTTTAATGCTTATTTGAAGGCTGCAGCGATGAGGTTGTCTGAGCCTCTTTTGGGAGACAGATCCATGAAAGTGGGGTCACTGCAGACGGGTCCCCTGTTCGTTATATTTGAAATGAGGTATTGGTTATTCTCAGGGGGCTGCTGTTCATTTATTTCATAAAGGCCAAAAAAAGGGAAAAAAGCCAGGAGTGTAAGTGATATAAAAATGTTAACATGAATCATGCAGAGTATATGTTCTTGTAGAAGTGTCTAACCTCACTATAATAAAAGAGAACATTAAAGAATATGTTGGTACTCAATGAGGGCAATACTAACTGCGTGTTTTACTTTTTATATAAAAAAAAATGAGAACGTTCCATATACTGCTGCTTTAAGCCTGAGTAATAACTTCAGAACTACCCAGGGAGCCTAAATGTAGCCAAAGGGTTGTATGTATGTATAAAGCAAATAAAGGAAAATAAGTAATTGTCACTTAATAATTTATCTAAGTGCCTAAGGGATACTTGAGAAATAATCTTTATTCTTCAGAAGGAATAGGCTTGCAGTAAGCTTGTTTTAGAGAAGTAATGTGATTCTCTCCAGAAGTTGCTGGACTCTCAAAACCCATCAGTCCTGAACAGCAGGACTACTGGGTGGAATGATGGGAGTTGTAGTCTAGAAATACCTGCAGTGCCCAGGGGCATAGCATGGGAGGGGCTGCCGGGGCAATTGCCCTGGGCGCAGCGTGTGTGTGTGTGTGTGTGTGTGTTACTCACGAAGCCTTCTCCGAACCAGCCCTGCACTGCTTTGCGAGGCTGGTACCTGATCAGCGGCTCAGGGAGGGTGGCATGAGAAAGATGCAATAGCCATGTGCCCTTTGATCCCAGCCTCCTGAGGGATCATTGCAGCCTTGCAAAGTGGGTTGGGACTGGTATCACTCTGGTGGCATTGGCGGTAAGGCCTGGGCTGGCACGTGCCCTGGCACACCACGAGAACACAATTCGCTGCTGGGAGTGCTAGAGACTCACCACCCATAAGAACTTGCAAAAAATCTCTGCTGGATCAGACCAGTGGCCCATCAGCATTCTGTTCTCAGAATAGCCATCCAAATGCCTCTGGGAAGTGCACAATAAGGACTTGAGCACAACAGCACTTGTGATTCCCAACAACTAGTACTCAGAAGCATTACAGCCTCCGACTGTGGGGGCAGGGCATAGCCATCTTGGCTAGTGGCCATTGAGAGCCTCCTCCTCCAATCAGAATTTGTCAAACCTTCTTTTAAAACCATCCAGGTTGATGGCGATCACTGCCTGCCTCTTGTGGAAGCAAGTTCCATCATTCAGCCATGCGCTATGTGAAGAAATGCTTTGTTTTTGTCCCTCGGTGTTTTAGAGAATTGGAAGGAGCAATAGCAATACACTCTTGATTGAGTCCAGCAGCTCAGTTCTTGTAAGCATCTCTCAATCAAATTGCAGAGGAAGGAACTAAGCAAAAGGGGCTCTGCTAGGCTCTGCTTTCTGGCTGATGACCCTCATCTGTCTCTCTCTCTCTTCTCAGTCGTCATTCACACGGTAGGACCCATCGCCCAGGGGCAACCCAGTGCTGCGCAAGCGACCGAACTCAGTGACTGCTACAAGAACAGCCTGAAATTAACCATAGAGAACAAGCTGCGGACTGTGGTGAGCAGACAGGGAAGAGGCTTAAGGTGTTTGATAGAGTAGGTGGCAAGGCTTGATGCAAATCTGCACGGCTCAGCCCTGGGACTTGCTCTGTAAGTGGTGAAAGAATTTACACAGGTAGTTCTTGATTTTCTTCCTTTAAAAAAAAGGGGGGGGGTAATTCTCTACCAAAGCCAGCCAGCACTTTCCCCAAGCACAGCTACTTGCCTAGAGCTGCTGACAAAGTAATTTTCCCTTTCATTCACCAAGGGTACTTTGAAATTAAATCTGATCGGAATGGAAGGCACAGGAAAAAATCCAGACATCAGATACAAGCACTGTGTACACACATCTAAAGCACACCCACCCCACAAAGAATCATGGGAGCTGTAGTTTACCCCTCACATACAATTCCCAGCACCCTTAATAAACTACAGTTCTCAGGAATTTTGCAAGGGTGCTTTAAATGTATGGGGTGTATGCAGCCAAGATCTCTGGTGCCTGTTATGTCTTCGGAAGGGGCAGACCTGCAGCCCAGTTCATTGTGTCTGCTCCCCTCGGCTGGGCTACTGTTCCTTTCCCTCCTTACAAAAAGCCATCTCCCCCAAGTCTTCTGCCTCTGCCAGTGGTCAGTCAGCTCAATGTCCCAGGCGAGCTCACAACAGCAGAGATCCTTCTAGCTACCATCCCCCTTTTGTCTGCTCTTCTGATACTGCACTGGAGCGCGCAAGTTGAACGCTTCGCTATTATGGCTGATAGATAAGACAGATAATTAAATTAATTAGGTTTAACCACAGGTCTAAATGATGATGACAGATATATATTTGTAATACAATTAGAAAGCAGGGGCTCACAATCGAAATATAAAATCATTGAATTCAAGCGCTGTTAAATTGAGTTAGCCTTTTACTGTATAAACCCAAGCTTTCAGAAGAGAGCCAAAGCCTCCAGCCCTGTGGTTTATCTGCAGCACATGGGGGCAGCACTTTAGGACAGCCATGCTGGCTGGGAGTCTGGAGGGCACCAGGTTGACAAAGGCTACTTTAGAATATATAAACTCTTGTTCTTCACTGCTGGGACTGGCAGGCCCTTGCAGGTTCACCATCCATGCGTTGGGCCTATTCTGTGGCTTTCTGCCGAATTTACATGGGAGGCAAGGAGGCCAACCACTGCTGTCGTGAGGTGCATCAGGTTGTAAGCCCCTCTTCAACCTTCAGCTCCACACCTGGAACCAGGGAGTGGGATGGAGCTCCTGCACCTTTACTGCTACAGATTAAACACCCAGAGATAAGAGTGCTCATGCGCATGTAGAATCTCTCTCACGCACAGTCTTTCTCCCCACAGGCCTTCCCCTGCATTTCCACAGGCGTATTTGGTAAGTATCGCATGGGAAAGTGGGAGCAGGGGGAACCGTCCTTCCCTAGACCAAGAGACAGAACGGAGGTTGTTCCGCAGCATTATAGCTCTTCCGTCTCCTTTTCTCAATAGGCTATCCGAATGATGCCGCTGCTGAGGTGGTGCTCAACACGCTGCGCAAGTGGCTAGAAGAGAATAAGGAGAAGGTGAGGGAAGAGGAGGAGGCTGCGCCTGGCTGGGGAAGGTGTGGAGGAGCAGGTTTGGACACTGGCAGGTGCCTCCCCATTTGAGACCCGGAATTCTTTCTTCCATTCTGGAGAGTGCAGCAGGGGGGAAGTTTTGACTTTGGGAGCAGAGCTCAGTCTAACCATCCCGCCTGATCCAGTTTCAGAGCCCCCCTGCTCTTCAAGGCATGGGTGGGTTCAGCTCAAAGGCCACACTCTTTCCAATGAGGGAGGCTGGGTGTGTTGCATGCCAATGGTGGCAGGGCTATGCTACATTCCAGCCACATTAAAAAGTAGGTTTCCCTCAGGGTAGTGGGCTCAAGCCCCATGTTGGGCAAATGATTCCTGAATTGCAGGGGGGTTGGACTAGATGACCCTTGTGGTCCCTCAAACTCTACAATTCTACACATGTACCCCCATCTTCCTCATCCAGCCAGGCAAGTGAGAGGCCATATTACACTTCACAGGCCCAATTCCAGCAAGCAAGGGCGCTTGAGGGCAGAAAGGTGGGCAAGTGAAGGGTGAAGCCTGAGGGTGTTTCTCGAGAGCCAGACCTGAGTAAAACAGGCAGACACGTGCAAATGTTTTCAAATTTTAAATAAATAATTTTTGGAGATGGGTGAATAAGTAGATATATGCAGTGGCGGAGCTTCATTCACCGGCACCGGGGGCGGGGAGCAGGCGGGGGTGACGCATTGCCTGCAGGGGCATGGCATGTGTTCTGGGGACGGAGTGCGCAGCCTGCGGGGGTGAGGTGCCCAGCGCAGGTGGGGGGGCAGCCACGATGGAACCCCACCGGGATCGCACCAATGGGGGCAGTGTGCTCCCATCGCCCCCCCTTCCTCCACCCCTGTGTGTGCACCATCATGCCTGAAGAACTAAAAAAAAAACCCCAAGTATGTATCTAAAACGCCAATATAAATGGGAGAGGAGGAACAGAGCAAAGAGCAAGATAGAAGGAAAGCTAAAAAATACCCAGCAGTGGAAGACAAAGCAGGAAAAGACGCATGGTTATGTGTGGTGGATCACACCAGCTGCAGGCAGCTCAGAGCAGCAACAGACTCCAACTCCCATCAGCCCCGGTCAGGGTGACCAATGGTCAGTGACGATGGGAGCTGGAGTCCAGCAACACCTGGGGGGGGTAGGCTTCCCAGCCCTGTCCTGGAGGAGCAAATGGCACAGAATGCAAAGGTGCAGCTCTCACTCCCCTCTCCAATTCCTCTTCCTCTGGCAGGTTGACAGGCTCATCATCTGTGTCTTTCTTGAGAAGGACGATGAGATCTACAAGGAGAAGCTGCCCCGCTTCTTCCCCGTGGGTGAGTTGGCGGCAGCAGCAGGAGGCCTTTTCAGGAAAGGTGGATGCTTCCGATAAGCTTCTGGTGGGCCTTCCACAAAAGCTCCAGCTCCTCGAGGGAGGGCGAGAGGGAAAAGCTCTTCGTGGGGGATTCTCACCTCTCCCTCCATTTGTTTCCAGCTTGACCACACTCTTCATGCTCTCCAATGGGGGTAAGAGCTTTCCAGCACCGATTGCCGTGCAGAAACAGGCACAGGGGAGCCTGCATGCGCCGCTTCCCTGACAGCCAACACGGACTAACCTCTTCCTCATTTGCTGGATTCCCATTTCACTTAGGGAATCCTGACATGCAAGAGACCCGTGGCTGGTTCTCCTGGTGTTTCAGTTTACAAGCAGCTATAAAAGGTTCCCCAGCAGAGCAGTGGCTTGGAGGAAGGGCAGGGCAGAGAAAGTTAAAACATTTCCCCCCCATACCTTTCTCTAAATCTCTCCGCCTCCACCTCTTTCTCTCTCACACAAGTTACTATTAGCCTGACTTGGGGAAGGTGGAGGCGTCAAAGGTGTCCTATAGGTCATAGTTCATGTCTACCCAAACAAGCCAAATACCAACTGCGACCACTTTAGATTTAGTGGGGACGACACCCATCCCTTCACTGCTCCTGAAAAAAAACAAAAAAACAAAAAACCAGACACCCCTTCCCAACAGCTTTTCAGCAGAAACAGTAGTAGTGGTTGAGTCAATGACAGGTCTCCTGTGACACATGTGCCCTTTAGCCCTTACATGCATGCACACACACACACACACACACACACAGGCATTGCTGTGGTTAAGAAGCGGTCACAGCCAGGACTCCAGGGTTAAGAAGCGGTCACAGCCAGGACTTATGGGGTCCTTTTCGATCTTGGGAAGGAAGCGCTGAGCAGCTATCCAAAAGCTCCCCACAACAGCCTCAGAATCGGGGTTTAGGTCTATGAGGTTGACAGGGAGGAAGGAGCCAGCAAGCCAGGATCCCCTCCCTCACATAAGGAGAAAAGGATTTACAGCCCTGGAAGATGAGAGGATTGAGAAGGGTTTAAAATGCTCTTGGCTTGGGGAGGGGTCAATTTGGGCCACACTTGGTTACCGCATTTGTGGGGGTGGGGAAGAGAGGAACTCCTTAGGGAGTAATGTGGCACACAGTGGTCACAACAGCTGCAGAAATTGCAAGTTTGGGGGAAAACAAGACTAGAAATTGCTGCACGCAGCAAAGAATACAAACTGAAGCGGCAGCACTGCTAGGAATCCAGGAGGTAGCTGGTGGGGCTGAGGGCCAACCCAACACCTGCAGCACTAACAAAAAGCTTGTTGAGTTGGGGGTTTGGTGCTTGTCTCTGTAACTGATCACTCAGTCTCTCTCTCCCCCCCCCCTCCGCTTTATTGTTGAGGAATGGAAACATTCGCTCCTGCATCCTTATCTTTTTCCTTCCTCCCCGCTCCCAAAGCTGCAAGACTTAACTCCACCAGCCAGCATGTACATCCCTTGCTTCGAGCCCTGCCCTTTGCATACCCATTGGGCAACTCAGGTCATGCTGATGAAATATGCTGGGCAGAGGGGAGGCAGCTCCCAGCCAGCAGACTTGACCTTTGCCTCTTTCTCTTCTCACCAGATGCCTCGGGGGTCCTGCCCTCCCGCCTCTGAGCTCGCTTTGCATTGACTATCCTACCCCTGCGAAGCACCCCGCTGCAGAATACACCGTGGCTCGGAGGAGGTGCAGCGGTGGTGGGAGAGAATGCCCAGACAAGCACAACATCCAGGAACTGCTGTTGGAATAAAATTATGCGAAACACACTCCAGTTGCACGCCTTGTGAAATTGGAAAGGGGGGGGGCGTCAGAAGAGTGAGGACTCGGCCTTGCAGAGAAGCACAAGCGTAACAAAAGGTACCAGCTCACCTGCTCCTACCTGCCTGAACCTCCAGGGCAGGAGGCAAGCTGGAGCGGCATGTTGCTCGTCTGGAAGGAGCTGGCACTCGCCCCTCGCAAGGCTCTCCCCATAGTCAGCAGCAACAGCAGGAGGAGGCAGAAAAGAGTTTTGTGGGAGTAGGAGACCATGGGCTTGGGGCAGTGGGAGATAGTCATGGCATGACTAAGTCTAGTTGCTTTTTTAAAAAGCCCTGCTCTGTATCTCCTTTTTAAAAAAACAAACAAAAGCAAAACCCAAACTTTTCTTTAAGCACAGGGATGAGGAAGCCTATGAGGCCCCTGCAGCTCCTCTTGGGACTCCAGCTCCCATCATCCTTGGCCATTAACCATGTTGGCTGGGGCTGATGGGAACTGGAGTCCCCAGTCCCACACTTAACAGAAAACTGCTTATAATGCCTTTGGCCTTCTGCTCCCAGGAAGCTGGTGGAGGACACCACATTTTGCACGCTTTCTCTCTCTCTCTCTCTCTCTCTCTCTCTCTCTCTCTCTCTCTCTCACACACACACACACACACACACACAGCCACTGTCCAATTTCAAGATGAACTTTTGTGCTTGAGCCTTTCAACTGCACAGCAAAACAAGACAAACAGAGAGTTGGGAGCTTTCTAGGACCCAGACCCCCCTCCAGATCCTGCTGGCAACCAGTCAAACGAGGGCACCAGGGGAATGATGCAAGAGTAACTGCGAGTGTGTCTGTCTGGGCCGCATCTCCACAGCAGGGAAAAGGCAAACCACATGTGTACACCACACTTCCACCCTCCCCCACCCCCCCGCAAAGCTGCCTCTGAGCAGGGCTGGATTAATTAATTCCTCCATTATCTCTTCAGGAGAATCCAAACAGCAATTCCTCTCTCTCACACATAGAGCTCCAGAGACAGCAGTTGGAAGAGACATGGGTGGAATATGGATCAACCTAACTGTGTGTGTGTGTGTGTGTGTGTGTGTGTGTGTGTGAGAGAGAGAGAGAGAGAGAGAGAGAGAGAGAGAGAGAGAGAGAAAGAGAGAAACTACAGGGAGCGTCTGCCAGCAGGATTAGAGGCACCTGCTGCAAGTTGGCAAACCAGAGAACATGGAGGGTCTGGGCAAAAGCAGCGCCATGCTCCATGCTGTCTGGTTGGAAGCTAGAAACACTCTTTTTTAAGAAGGCTACAATTCCTCACGTGAGGGGGAAAATGAATCCAGCCCAATCATCTTCTCAATATGTGCAGAGACTCAATACAACAAAGCCACATACCCCCCTCAAGTTTAAATTGGTACAATTAAGGAAGTCCTTTACCACAAGGGGTTTTTCTGAATGTGTAGAATACACACAAGCACAATGGCTCATACAAATGTGTGCACCCATCACACCAAGAGGCACACAGACTCCTGCTGCCCTTCACAAAGCAACACAACACTGACGATGAAGACAGGGACCCCCTTTCCCAGTCCTGCAATTGAGGCTTCCTGTTTGAAGAGACAGTTGCTAACCAAGCACTGAGTCAGCTGCTGATGTGCCCCCCCCCCTCAAGCCCAATAGCAACAGTGGCACAGCCGCCATTCTGGGTCACGTGCCTAGCCAGGTTCCAGTTCCACCTCTCCCAGGAAAAACCTTCTCTTGGCTCAGCTCTACCAACAAACCTCACTCTCCACTTTAAAAAATAACACAGTGGATAACTGCATTCCAAGGGAAGCCAAATTCTCTGCTGATAGAAAAACTGGTGATTTAATCAAGTTCTTAATTTAAAAACAAATTTTAAAAAACCCTGCAGATTCATTCTACATTCCAAGAAAAAAAGTCGCAAGGAGTCTGGTGACAGGTTGTAGGGCAGGAAAATATGCAATGTTACAGTAAGATAGGTGGAAGGCAGGTCACTGTGGATACGCTAAACTACTGGTACCTGAATATCTGGAATATCTATCCACCCCTCCTCTACTTTCCAGGACTTTACCAGATGCTGTCTACTTATTTATTTAAAAAAAAAATATTTGCAGCCTTGAGGAGTATAATCTCTCCACTTAGGTGATTCAACATGCTGACAGCCAGAATCTGCACTGGCGCAAACAGAACCCTCACGATGATCCTTCAGAAAAACCATCACTTGCTCACTCACTTTTTAGGGGTGGGGGTTTGTATCAAAGCAAATCAATCATTGCTCACTCCATGAGGGCAGAAAAGAGGAGGAAGAGAAAGGTTCCACCCAGTGCTTTTTTCCTGGGGTGATGCAGGGGTACGCATACCCCTAAACATTTTGTGAATTTTGTACTTTTGTCCATTTACTGTATTTATTTTCCCCAATTTGAACTATAAAATGGTGATTTTCTTGAGTCAAAATGAGAGTACCCCTAAACATTTTTTTTAGAAAAAAAGCACTGGTTCCACCCCATAAAAGCCCCAGAGAGAAGCTACAGGCAAGGTAGATTGTTTCACCGGCATCCCCTTTAATAAAACACAGAAGAGTGTGAGTGTAACAACAAAAAAGAGGAAAAATATAATAATAACAAACCAAGTGAGTGAGATGGCAGCAAGAGCGATCACCATTTACAACCACAGACGATGCTGCCCGGCGGATGGGCAGGGAAACACGGGCGAGAAAGACAACGCGAGGCAGAGAGGAAAAAGAGGGGGGGCTTGGTGCACCGGCCAGACTGCCTCCCCCCGCCTCTCCTCTATTTATACAGGATGTCGTAGTGTCCCGGTCTGTACAGTAGATACACTTTGGGCTCCGAGCCCTCGGGGAAGATGTGGGGGTTGGTGGTGCCGCCCTCACCCCGGTCCATGTATTCCACCTGAATGGAGACGTTGAGGGCCTGGGCCAGCGCAATGATGTGGATGTGGTCGCTTTCCTTGCACATGGGCTCCACCTCCTGGAAAAGAGAGGAAAGGCACACAGGGATGTTTACGCCCCTCGGCAGTACCCGCTTGAGAGAGGTTAAGGCGCCTTGCAAGGCTCTGAAATCCCCACCTGAGCTGCCCTGCCCAGACTAGCCCCTCTCAGACTCCATGCACCCAAGCTATCCTGTGATCATGAGTCCTAGAAACCTAACCTTTAAGCAACCTGGAGATTTCATAGTTGCCAAGCAAGACACTAGATGCTAAGCTCTGTGCTCGATGCAGTGATCTCACAAATCTCACCCAGGTGGATAGAGAACCGCACTGAGTACATGCAGATACTGGAATCCTCACCTCAGCAAAGGCTGGATACACACGACACTAAACACCCCAACTGCTCCTGTGTTTGAATACCCAGAAGTCCATGGGTTAGCCGCCGCCACCCCTTGCTTAAAATAAGCTATCTTTGCTTGGGGGTGCTCATTCCTGCCACACTTGTGGGACTGTAGAACACTCTCTGGTTATTTAACCTGAGGGAGTTGGCACGCCTTCAGGGAGCAAGGGGGCTAGTGCTCTTTCCCCTGAGATACATACAGTGGTGCCCCGCTAGACGAATGCCTCGCTAGACGAAAAACTCGCTAGACGAAGGCATTCGTCTAGCGGAAGCCCGTCTCGCAAGCCGAATTTTTGAATGGGCTTGCCTCGCAAGACGATTTTATTTTTTTTTTGTCTAGCGAAAACCGCGGTTTGCATTGCCGCTTCGCTAGACGAAAAACCCGCTAGACGAAAATACTCGCAGAACGAATTATTTTAATCTAGCGGGGCACCATTGTATATGTTAGGGCCCACCCTATTCTTGAGGCTGCAGTTTTGTCCTGGGACCCCTCAGGGTGAAGGGCACAAAATAAACTGAATTGACTGGTGAGAACAACAGAATGAGGGAAAGAGCCTGCTTACAAGACTTGTGTGTTCTGCCACTACTGGGCCCACTCAACAGCCAGTTTTAAGCAGACTCTGCCTAGATGTTCCTCCCCTTTTCAATGTTGTTAGAACTATGATTCCCAGAAAAAAGGCAGAAATGTTTAAAAGCTTCACAGGGAAACTACAGCTATGCAAACTCGCAAATCCTGCCAGGAAAGGTCTGTATGGCCAAAGCAGAATGGCCACTTCAAGAGGAAAGGAAGGGCCAGGGGGAGTGAATGGAAAGGGTGTGGGTGGGTGTATAAATTTTGTCTCATCCTGGTCAGAGATGTCCTTCCCCTGCCTCCAAGCTCCTGACCTGCTGGCAAAACTCTTTTATGCTGCGTCCTCCCTCGATGAAGTGCTCGAAGAACTTGTTCTCGCGTTGCAGGTACCCAGAAGTGAGCAGCCGCAGGTACACAACAAGGTAATCCGAGGTGCTCTGGTCGTTGAAAGAAGTCAGCAGGTCTGAAACTGTGGTTTGCTTCTCCACTTGTTCTATCAGATCCATAAACTACAGGGATTAAAGAGAGAGAGAGGAGGAGAGAGAGGAAAGGTCAAAGAAAAGGGCCCAAAGCTGGCTGTGATGGGGAAGCAGTGGGGAAGGGCTTTAACTTGGTGGCACAGCAACAGACTCATTTATTAATATTTCAAAACTCTTTGAGCAGTGTGCCATCTAAAACAAAGTGTCAGGGAACTGCCATCGGGCAGTGGGAGGGGGATTGAGGCTCTGTCAGAATACAGAGAGCCCCAACGCCACCTGGACAGCAGTACCTCTTCCAGCGCGGGAAGCAGCAATGCCTCTAGTGGGGAGGAGAGGGAAATGGCCAGCCTGGTGGGGAAAGGGCCCCAGCACCTCGTCTCGTCAGGCTGACCAGGAGGGAGGTATGACATTTCCGTTGCCCCAATTGCACAGAGGGGTGAAACGCAAGGAGGGGACTCGGAGACTCGGGGTTCCGAAATTCTTTTGTTGGGGACGTAGCTGGAAGGGGCCACTCCCGGATTCTGCTAGTGACTGAGATGGACATGAACTTGTTTGCTCTGCACTGTAAATAGTTTGCACCAATAAAACCTGATAAAAGACAGGTCGGAGGTTTGCCTCGTTACTCGTGAGTAACCACCACATGGATCTGACACAACGTATCATTAAAACAAAACACAAACCTAAAACCAGTAAGAGAGCAATACAAAAACACACGATAGCAAGCAAAATAAGTTCAGAGGCCTCAAACACACAAAATCTTATAGGTCTGGGAAAGCCTGGGCAGAAACATACATCTTCACAAGATGTACACGGAAGGTTCCAGGTTCAAGCTGTAGCAGCACCAGGAAGGACCGGGAAAGGCTCCTGGTCTGAATACCTGGAGAGTTGCTGTCAGTCAGTGTAGACAACACAGAGCCAGAAGAACCAAGGGCTTCCTATGTTCCTCCAGGTGTCCATCTTCCCTTCAACAACATCTGGAGGGCCTGACGGTCTCCCCACCCCTGGTATCTTAGGAGGTATGGCTTGCACCAGGGTCTCCCTGGCAAAGTACTGCTTGCTGCCCCAACCAGGGGAGTGGGCCCTGTAGTGACATCGGAGCTGCGATTTACGGCAGCAACTTATCAGCCATCCAACCTTTGGATTTCCCCAGAATGCCCCACTGTAGGGGCATAAAACAGCAGACACCTGGGAGCCACCTGCTGCCAAAGACAAAGAGGATCCGGGAGGCTGGACAGGCACTTGGGAGGCCCGCGTTTGTTGCACCAATACTACTTGCACTTGGAAAGGTGCAGAAGGGGGCAAATGGAGTGGCCAATGGAGTGAAGCACCATACCAACAAAGAAAGGTTGAGGTTTGTGACTACTGAAACACAGACAGTGAAGTCCCTTTATTCCCAAATTCTGCCAATCTCAAACTATCACTCAAGTTTCCTGTCCCCACCCCTCCCATTCACAGCCTTAGCACAGGCGGGGGACTATTTTCCAGCCTGAGAGCTGCAATCCTTTCTAAACAACATTCCATGTAACGCCTGCCTGTGGTGGGCAGGGCCAGAGGCAAAAGTGGACAGAGCAACAAATATGAATACACGTAACTGGCAAGTTATGCTTTCAGCATTACACACTCAGCAATCAATCAACCAATAAATAAATAAATAAAATGGAACAAAAATGGAGCAATAATAATAATAATAATAATAATAATAATTCCAACAAATTAAAATATCACAGATTAAAAACTTCCCTAAACAGGGCTGCCTTCAGGTATTTTCTAAATGTCAGGTAGTTATTTATCTCCTTGACCTGTGATGGGAGGGCGTTCCACAGGGCGGGCGCCACTACCGAGAAGGCCCTCTGCCTGGTTCCCTGTAGCTTTGCTCCTCACAGTGAGGGAACCGTCAGAAGGCCCTCGGCGCTGGATCTCAGTGTCCGGGCTGAACGATGGGGCTGGAGACGCTCCTTCAGGTATACAGGACCGAGGCCGTTTAGGGCTTTAAAGGTCAGCACCAACACTTTGAATTGTGCTTGGAAACGTACTGGGAACCAATGTAGATCTCTCAGGACCGGTGTTATGTGGTCCCAGCGGCCACTCCCAGTCACCAGTCTAGCTGCCACATTCTGGATTAATTGCAGTTTCCGGGTCACCTTCAAAGGTAGCCCCACGTAGAGCGCATTGCAGTAGTCCAAGCGGGAGATAACTAGAGCATGCACCATTCTGGCGAGACAGTCTGCGGGCAGGTAGGGTCTCAGCCTGCGTACCAGATGGAGCTGGCAAAAAGGGGGTGGGTGTCGGGGGGGGGAGGAACTTTGGCAATCACACCTGCCATTGCATCCAGTGTGTTTTTACTATACATGATTTTGGCTTTATGCACTCCCCATAACCTAACCCCTGTGTAAGCTGAGAGTCACCTGCATTGCTTTTGTACAGTAGGCTGGTTTTACACACAAGCCCCTCTCTACCCAGGGGACAAAGGGCCATTATCAGAGTTCAAGGACATATTCCAGCCGGGGGGGGGGGAATTACAGAGGGCAAAAACTTCCAAGGAGGGTGTGAGGTGTGGCCTGAAGAGAGTCCCAAGGGCTGAGCAGAGAGGACTGGAGGGCTGCATTTGGCCTGAGGTTTCCCACCCTGGCTTACCGTGTTGTGGAAGTCCTCAATGGTGAATTCCGTGAAGCCCTGCGAAACCAACACTTCCTTGCTTTTGGCAGCCACCTCTTTGAAGCTGTGCACAGTAAAATAAACACGTACAGAATAAATAATTCTAGTAATCTTTGCACTGCAAATGCCAATGACCCAAAGTTCAGTAATGGGCTGAGAACTGCCAAGTATACTTTCATTTACAGCGCTGTCCACTACCCTGCATCCCAAGAGACCCCCTTATCCAAGATGTAGCCAGCAGGTCACTTTGGTCTGCAGAGAAGCTTCTCCTTCCAGTTCCAGAGAGGTCAGAAGACCCTTCCGCAGTAACTCAGAGCAGGACATTCCGTGTGGCTGTCCCTGTTCTGCAGAACGACATCTCTGTTGAGATGCACTCTCTGGAAACAACGGAAGACACCTTTGTTCTGACAGCTGGATGAATGTCTCTCTGTTGTGGGTGTATACTTGGTAGTGTTTTTATATTCATCTGATCTTATTTCCTGCGTTGCTTTTAAGGTTTAGCTGTTTTTACTGAGACATGTGGAAGGCGATAAATAAGTAGGAGCACCCCAGAGACACACCTCACACTCCCCCCCCCACCAATGCGTGTCCTACCGTTGGAGCTCCTTGCCATCCTCCAAGAGTGCCTCAAGATGGGAGAAGCCGAATGCCCGATAGAAACAGTTGCCATCTGGCCTCGTCTTCCGGATGAATGCATACTTCTGCAGCAGATCCTGTGCAAGGAGAATGGAGGAGGTGGGTTAGCATCCGATTGGCTTGGTGGCCTAGAGACAGAAACAGAATAAATGCCCTGTCTTCTAAAAGCAGACCTCAGGGTACTTTCCCGTCTTGAACCCCAATGACACAGGAAGCTGCCTTGTACCAAGTCACACCACTGGTACATCTAGATCAACATTGTCTACACTGACTGGCAGCAGCTCTCCAGGCAGGGAATCTCCCCCAGCCCTACCTGGAGAGGCCACTGGGGACTGAACCTGGAATTTCCTGCATGCAAAGCAGAGCACTGTCCCTGAGCGACGGCTGTTCTCCTTTCCTCAAGGAGGAAGGGCTCCACCCCATTCCTCCATTTCAGCTACCCTCCACAGCCCATGCGCTGGAATGGTTGTGGTCCTTGTTACCTTGATCTTCTGCTGGTAAACGTGGTCATCATCAGCGTATTCCTTGTACAGGACAGACAACTCCATCCTTTCTGAGACGAGAGGATTCTGGACGGCTATCTGCAGAGAAGCAGGTTGGCACATGAGAGGTGCAGAACAGGAAGGAGCACACAGAAACACATATTTTCATATGGGGGAGGTGGGCAGCTTAAAAAGGACCAGCCTTTTATTTAAAGCACCAGCTTAGTTGCCACAGGCGATCAGGAATGGTATGCAGGCAAGTGAGTGGGCTGGAAGAGGAGGATGGAGTGAATCTGCACTCAAAGTAGAAACCAAGCCCAGAAGAGGGAAGCCCTGCTCTCAGCATTCAGCATAGAAATGGAGGATTGTTTAGAAGTTCCAACAGTAAGTAAAATTTCCCTCTTGAGGTGCAGGGGCTACGTGGGGCTTCATAACCAGATGTTCTGAATTATGGTCCCAGGGGTATAAAAGCTTGCTTTTATTGCAAGTAGATACAGTTCTGTTGTTGCAGCAACCCAATTCTGTCCATGCCTCTTTGCAAAATATATTAATCAGGAAGCTGGAAACTTCCATTTAAAGCAGGGGTGTGGAGCCTCGGGCCCAGGACCTCCCTATCTGGCCCTCAGGACTGTGAGGGGGCCACACCTCCCTCACCCATGCCCTCCTCCAATGCAGCATTCTTGAATTGCGAGAATGGATCTTGCTTGCAGATGAAAACACTTGGCCAGCTAGGATCAAAATGGAGTGAGGCCTATCTTCCTGTGCTGTTTTCAGACATGTGGCCTTATTTGTTTGGTACACTAATTATTGAATTCTTGCAACACTGCTGAGGCACGGGAAAAGGTTGCAGGCCCTCCCTCCCCCCCCCCCCGCCGTCCCCCAAAGCAGACAGGCCTGCCTGGGTTCACAACACCATCTCTTAAAGGGGTCCCTCTTTTAAAAGGAAAGGATCCCAAAACGCTCCTCCCCCATGTTGGGGGGGGGGGGTTAAGGCCAAAGGCCCCAGGCCTACTTTGTCCATTGACGACGAAGTCCAGGGATGTCCTCTTCGTAGAAGCTCTGGAGCAGATTCAAAGCTCCACACAGCTTCACAAACTAGGAGCTCTAGGAGGGACCAGCGAGTCCCGAGGCGGCCAATGAAGGCTCAGCTCCCCTGGCTTGCAGCATCCAATCCCTAAAGGCAGGAGGCGGGATTTCTTCGCTGCAGCCTTTAACCCTTCATTGCCCGTGACTTGTGAGCCGGGCAGGAAAAAAAGCAGTCAGTCCTTGCTTTGAAATACGGTATTTTACGGGATTTTCAAACAATCGGGACAAAGGCGGGAAAAGCAATTAAAAACAGGATTATCCCGGCGGAAACGGGACACTTGACACCTCTGCTTTACAATTAAATGAAAATCAACTAGCTTGCCCTGACTGGAATGTGTGAAGCGGCCATCCCAGGCAACACCACAGAAAAGAATGTGATGGATCGTAAGAGCCTGGCTGCAGGATCAAGCCATCAGGGTTAGCAGCCATTATAGCCTTATCCTCCATGAATCTGTCTAGTCCTCTTTTAAAGCCGTCCAAATTGGTGGCCATTGCTACTTCTTATGAGGAGCGAATCTGAGTTTCACTCTGCTTAACGCAGAGCTTTAAGGGAGCCAGCACCGCAGAAATCAAGGAGGAATGTAGGTGCATTTGTGAACCAGCCCTTAGTTTCAAGCATGTTGTGATTACTTGGGAATCATGGGGTTAGCCACATCAGGCTGCTACCGAGCTTTCCGGAGAGATTCTAGGATGTGACAATGGAAGCAGTACAATGTTAAGTCCAGCGCATCTGTACACCGTTAAGATGGGATGGGCTGTGAATCTGAATGAATGGGTACAATTTTTGTGGTTGCTTGCTGCTCATGCAGCCGAAAACAAAGCAGGCAGGACCACGCAGGCCAACCTCTTATGTTCACGAGCGCTCACCTCCTGCTGAATTCGATCCTGCTGTGCCATTATGGCTTCATCATAGGCCAAGCAGTTCACTCCTGCGGGAGGGAAAAAGAGAGAAAGATAATAATGAAGTTGAGAAAGGTCCCTTTGCACCAGTGCAGTCTTGACAGCAATAACAATCATCTTATAGCACACACACAAAAAGATAAAACTTGCTTTTTCACAGTATGGCTCAAGACAAAAACGATGCCTAAGTTCCTAGTCCTCAGGGCTTGAAAATACAACAATGACAACAAAGTCAAAGGATCAGAAGCAAGATAGCAATTAGAGAGAGAGCTAAGCCTGTTATAATTTTCAGCTGCAATTGATTTTGACATCTCTAGAGCAGACAAGGGTCAATTAATTAATTCTTATCATTCAGCACATCTCTTCTTGTACAATACAGGGTGCTTTATGGCCCTGATCGCAACATCTCATCACACTTTAAAACCTCTGCAGGCTACAGTTTCAGAACTGCAGGAAGCACACAGCTTTAAACTGCCAAATCTAAAGCTTAGCCTCATCAAATACAAAACGGGAAAAAAGAAGACACCCTCGCAAACGAAGCTATGCCGGTTTATGTTCAAGGACATGCAATGCCATCGCACCTTCACCGCAGCTCTTGTGCCCGCAACCACGCTTCCGACACAGAGCCCCCAGGGCTGAGCAAGTGGCCCATCCCCGCCTTATTAGCATGACAAGCTGCATTGGGTACCATGTTTTTGCAACAACAGACGCTGACGCTGCCTCCCTTTTACAGCCAGGCTCCAGCGGGGTATCCATTTGAAAAGGCAGAGAGAGAGAGAGGGGCCCAGTTGCTGCAGAAACCCAAGCAGCCGCCCACCACTACCCACCCCCAAAAAGGAAAATAGTAACACCGCAGCCTGCTGTGCGGAAGTTTTTATCTGCTTTGCAAGACAGGCAGTGCAGGTTCTCAGCTGCTTCCTTCAACAGCATCAATTGCTCACAGCAGCTGCCAACGCTGCAGAAAAATCAGGAAACCTGATCTGGGCCCGTTCCATATCATACATCATCCAAAGAGGTGTCCCAGCTCCCAGCCTGTTAGGATGCTACCGCAGTGAGGCTGGGATACACAACTGCAACTCTTTCTCATGCAGTTGGTTTTGCAGGCTTCACCTCCCTGCCTACCCCCCCCCCAAAAAAAACCTCTTCCCTCCCAGGTCACAGAAAGGTAGTGGAATTGGACACAATCTACTCCAGACTTCCTCCCAAAACTGGATCAGCCAACATTCAAGCCAGATTTTCTTGGCAAAAGATGAGTTAACAAATCCTCAAAGGGCAGGAGCTACGTTCGGGACTTGTTTAAGAAAGGGGGGGGGGACACACAATGTATATTACGGTGCAATCTGGGTCAAATGGTCGACACGCATCTCCGAAGGGGCGAGTGTGATTTCAAGAGAGCAGCAAGGAAGATTCTCTCACCATGACAGAGGAGGCCTGGATTCTAAAGGGAAGCTGACTTGGCACAGATTGTTCATTAGGCAGGGATCCTATCCCCCTGCATCCCTTACCGGTTCCCCAACATGACAATGCACAAATATTATTTTTTTCATACTGCACAGGAATTCAACATATGCATACTGGGCAGCACTGCCTAAGAGGGACTGTACACACTAAGTGAAAGTACAGTGGTACCCCGCAAGACGAATGCCTCGCACAACGAAAAACTCGCAAAACGAAAGGGTTTTGCGAGTTTTTAGTTGACTCGCGAGACGAATTTGTCTATGGCTCTTTTTCGCAAGACGAATTCGTCTGGCGAGGTACCACTGTAAGCCGGCACCGGAGCCGTGCGGCGCCATGTTTTAAAGCTGCAGCGACCGAACAGCAGCGCTGCTGTTTGCTTGCTGCAGCCTTAAAACGCGGCACCGCGCGGCTCCGGTGCCGGTGGGGGGGCGGCGTCGGATCGCGCCCGCCATCTTGGATGGGCGGGCGCGATCCGACGCCGCCTCTCCCCACCGGCACCGGCACCGGAGCCGCGAAGCGCCGCGTTTTAAGGCTGCAGCAAGCAAACAGCAGCGCTGCTGTTCGCTCGCTGCAGCTTTAAAACACGGCGCCACACGGCTCCGGTGCCGGTCGGAAGGGGCCCCCGGACTTTTTTCCCCATAGGAATGCATTAATTAAATTTTAATGCGTTCCTATGGGAAACGGTGCCTCGCAAGACGAAATTTCCGCAAGACGAAAAGTCTTGCGGAACGAATTAATTTCATCTTGCAAGGCAGCACTGTATACAGAAATCTCAAAGTGTCGCCGATGAGGCAGTATCTCAACTGGGAAAGGGATATTTCCAACCCGGTGTCAAGAGGAGTAATTGTTTCTTTAAAATAGCAAAGGAGAAGTTTGTGAAGAAGGATGATTAGAAGAGGAACAAAGTATGTATATGGACAGAAGGGGATCAGCTTTGTTTGGGGCTCTTAAGTGGAGCTGTCCCCTGGATCATTTTGGGAGAAAGGCAGAAGGAGAGTTTAAAGCAGGACTGGCTAAGCCACCAGATGTTGTCAGAACTCCAGCTCCCTTCATCCCTGACCATCAACCATGTTGACAGGGGGAGAAGAAGTCTAACAACATCTGGAAAGCCACAAGTCCCCCCACCCCGTCTTACTTCAGAAGAGGGGCAGTTGTGGGTTTAATCCCTAAAGTTTGGGTATGCAAGATCCATGGAGCAGTGTGTGAAGTGGGAGATCAAATGAATGAATGTTTGGGGTGGGTATTTTCATGGTGTGTGTGCATGGAGGAGGAAGGCTGCAAGCACAAGTGAGGCAGGAACTGGGGAGGTAAATCTTATGGAGAAGTTGTTCAGTGGAATGTTTATTTTACCCTAGCTCAGGCATGTCCAAAGTCCATTCAATCCTTTAAAAAGCTCAACAATTTTGGTTGGCCCTCACGCATGTTCACTTCATCAAATCTGACCCTCTTTGAAAAAAAGTTTGGGCACCCCTACCCTAGCTGGTGCTAAAGAAGGCAGTTTTTCTCCTGGAAAGGAGCTAACATGTGTGGCTGGGTGTATGTGTGAAATTCTACCCCTACATTTCTGCCTGTGTTAGGCTGCTGTTGAAAGATCAGTGGAGATGGGAAGAGACAAACTGCAATACTATTGGACCAAAAGTGAATTTTACCATCCATAAAGATCTCTTGTTAAAACACATCTCTGCCCATTTCCCCTTACTACTTCATATGCTGATTACTCCCTTCCTGAACATATATTAGATCTCCCATCATATCTCCTCTCAAAACTCAGAATTCTATTAAACCTTTGGTTTAATGCCATAATCTTCATTCCCAATTCTGATTCCGCTTAAGAACATATAAGTGCATTTGCTCCTATTTCATTCCACACTACGTTCCTCTCTCCTTCCCCATTAACAGATTACAATGTAGACCTGTATTTTGTTTACCAAAAGAAAATGTATTGCACCATGCTCAAATAGGTAACATAAGGCTTTTGGTGTTAGTCTCCATTCTTCTTCTTCTTCTTCTTCTTCTTATTATTATTATTATTATTATTATTATTATTATTATTATTATTATTAAGGTCCAGTTGCACCCTTACTGTTTAGAATGATTTTATTAAAAGAGCAGGAACTTTCAGATATGATTACTTATTACCGTATTTTTCGCTCCATAAGACGCACTTTTTTCCCTCCTAAAAAGTAAGGGGAAATCTCTGTGCGTCTTATGGAGCGAATGCATGGTCCCTGGAACTGAATTGCCCGGGGGCCAAAAGAAGATCGATCTTTTTCTTTTACAAAGAGAGAAGGGAGTGTTGAAAGGCTGCCGCTTTACAGCTGATCAGCAAGAAATCGGGGAGAGATAAGGTAGCTGGATAAGGTAGATTTCATTTTCTTGGGTTCCATGATCACTGCAGATGGTGACAGCAGTCACGAAATTAGAAGATGCCTGCTTCTTGGGAGAAAAGCAATGACAAACCTAGAAAGCATCTTAAAAAGCAAATACATCACCCTGCCGACAAAGGTCCTTATAGTTAAAGCTATGGTTTTCCCAGTAGTAATGTACGGAAGTGAGAGCTGGACCATCAAAAAGGCTGATCACCGAAGAATTGATGCTTTTGAATTATGGTGCTGGAGGAGACTCCCATGGACTGCAAAAAGATCAAACCTATCCATTCTTAAAGAAATCAGCCCTGAGTGCTCACTAGGACAGATCCTGAAGTTGAGGCTCCAGTACTTTGGCCACCTCATGAGAAGGGAAGACTCCCTGGAAAAGACCCTGATGTTGGGAAAGATGGAGGGCACAAGGAGAAGGGGACGAAAGAGGATGAGATGGTTGGACAGTGTTCTCGAAGCGACTGGCATGAGTTTGGCCAAACTGCGAGAGGCAGTGAAGGATAGGCGTGCCTGGCGTGCTCTGGTCCATGGGGTCACGAAGAGTCAGACACGACTGAATGACTGAACAACAACAAAGGTAGCTGGCTCCCTTTCTGTAGAGGAGGCTGTTGGTTTCCCCAGGGACATGTGACTGGCTGATTAGATTATCTGTCTGGAAACTGTAGAAAGGGCTTTGAGCTGATCCTTTTGCAAATGAAGCTATTCTTTGCAAAATCAGCAGCACAACTTTGAGCTGATCCTTTTGCAAATGGGTCTTTTCTCCTTTGCAAAAGCAGCAGCACAACTTTGAGCTGCTCCTTTTGTAAATGGGGCTTTTCTTCTTCCAAAAGAAGATGCACAACTGTGAACAGATCCTCAAAAAGGAGGGCTTTCCCCCTTTCCTCCTCAAAAAACTAAGTGCGTCTTATGGTCAGGTGCGTCTTGTGGAGCGAAAAATATGGTATGTGAAAAGCTGGAATTCTCAATCAGCATCTCATGAAACACGCAAGTTGTTATGTTCCTTCAATTTTAAGGGGTAACAATCTTTTTTAAGATGTGTAAATGTTAGAATGAGGGACAGGAAGTGTCCTGTGTGGCAACTTAAAGATGAGCAGGTTTACTGTGGCATAAATTTTTGAGGCACTTCACTGGACGCATAAAGTGGGCTCAAGTTTATGAACACTTCCCCAACAATAAATACATTCACCTTTAAGGTGCCACTAGGATCTTATCAGCAAGTTTGATCCTATTCTTTTTGGACTCAGCCCAAACCAGGATTCTCTCACTACCTACCCTAAATAAGCAAAGCAAGAAACATTAATTATCACGCAGCTCCTACGGTTAGGAATGGTCCTCACATACACATCTTTAGCTTTGCACAGAATATTACAGGCAATGCGTCGTGCTTTTCGTTGCCTTTTGATCCCAGTTTCGCATTCATTCATCATGCATACCAATCTGCCAAATGAAGATACGATTTCATGTGTTTAATAAATTGGCCTTCTGCTGTGGCATCTGCCACAATAAATCCAGTTAATAGTTGATGTACTATGTTGGTGTTGCTAAAATTGACATGGCTGCTCCTCTATAATCGGTCACTCTAGCAAACATCAAAGGAAGTCCCTGCTTCTTCAATTATTTTTACAACTGCATGCTTGCACCTGTTTACTAAGAAAGCAGTCTCAAGTAAGTGTCTTTAGGACTGCGGTCTCAACGTGTACGTTAGGCGTAGGAGGGCTGTGGCCCTGCATAAGTCCCGGACAACAACTCGCCTCATTTCCAACTCATTTGCCATGCTTGCCAATAGGGTTTCTCAGCCCTAATTGAAGCCACAAGCAATACTTGGAACATACAAAGTTCCCTTATACTGAGTCGACCCTTTGGTCTAAATAGCTCAGTATTGTCTACAATGACAGGCAGGTTTCAGGAAGGAATCTCTCCCGGCCCCACCTGAAGAGACTGGGAGTTGGATCTGGGATTTCTGCATGCAATGCAGCGGGCGCACTTACACTTGCTTCCTCAAAATTAACCTCCCCTTCCTTCAACAGGGTGGGTGGGTGTGACCATTAGGGAACTGTGCACATAAGTGCAACCCTTTTTATCTATTTTGATTCATTCCAACAGGTACGTTGATGGCACGCTAACAGTAATAATTGTTCTAGATTCAGGTAGGTAGCCATGTTGGTCTGACGCTGTCAAAATATATAAAAAAATAGTCCAGTTGCACCTTTGAGCTTATACCAAGAACAAACTTAGTTGGTCTCTAAGGTGCTACTGGACAATTTTTTTTATTTTTTTAATATAGTAATAATTGTTGTTAGGTAAAAGCAGAGATAGGCTTGAGCAGCTCATTCAGTAGCGCATGAGACCCTTAATCTCAGGGTCGTGGGTTCGAACCCCACTTTGGGCAAAATATTCTTTAATTGCCGGGAGTTGGGCTGGATGACCCTCGTGGCCCCTTCCGACTTTACAATTCTGTACATTTAAGGATTGAGGAATTCTGCGTGGGGAGATGATAATAATAAAGCCCTTAAGAGCAGAAATGCTCCCTTTCCCTGGGGGCCAGAGGAGCGTTTCTATGGAACCCCATGTGGGAGAGAGAAGCCTGGCCTTGGACGATCTGCCTCCCCCGTCCTGCTCAGAGGTTGGGGGGGGGAGAGAGAGAGAGAGAGAGAGAGAGAGAGAGAGAGAGAAGGGGCGGGGCCAGAGAGGACGGAGGGGCCGCCATTGCCATGGAGACAGGAGGCGGAAGGATGGGGTCCACTCAGCAGCGACGGCGGCGCACGGGCGCCGTTGCCCAAGAGACCGCGAGGCCTCCTCGGGAGGAGGGGGCGGAGGGGGCGGCCAAGCGAGTTTCTGCTCTGGGCCACACACGGAGGGAAGGAGGTGCTGCTGCTACTGCTGCTGCTGGAATGAAAGAGCTTCTCCCTCAGAGGCTGGAAGCGACGCTGCCACGGAGGAAAAGGAAGCCGCGCCTGCGCACTCCCCGTCCTGCCGGCGGCGACCCCGAGGGAGGCTTCCCCGCCCCGCCCGCCATTACCGTCCGTGTCCCCGCCGAGGGGCTCCGGCTGCTGTTGAGGCTCCTCCGCCGCCATCTTCGCGCTTCCAACCCCGCAGAGAAGCGCTTCCGGGTTGCTTTCGGGGGACACCGGAAGCACTTCTCTCTCTCTCTCTCTCTCTCTCTCTCTCTCTCTCTCTCCTAGCAACCGCTACCCGTTCCTCACATCCATGGACACACGCTAATTGGGAAGCTCCGCCTTCTCTCAGATTCACCCATCTTATCTTCTTCTTCCCCAGCTAGGAAATTAAAACAAAAAACTCACGCTGCTGCTGTGACGTCATCACAACAACCCGCAGCACGTGCGCCCGGCTATGACGTCACCCGCGTGGCCGCGACTCCTCCTTCTCCCCGCGTGGATGGATCGCAAAATGACTTCACGAAGCATCGCTGTTTCTCTTTCTCTTTTTCTTTTTTTTAAACGACAAATCAATATGCACAGCTGTGTTTATCGATTAGTTAAAAAGGTGGGGTAGGAAATAACGGGTTGTAGTCAATGTTTGTCCTGCTGGGAGTAGACTCCTTTGGGAATAATGGGCATGGCTACTTTCCAGTGAAAACCGCCTGGAATAATAGAACTGTAGAGTTGGAAAGGGACCACGAGGGCCATCTAGTCCAACCCTCTGCAATGCAGGAATCTTGCCCAAGGGGGGGGGGCTCAAACCCATTACCTGGAGATGAGTCTTATGAATAGTGTGGTAACTATAAGCCAAGGTTTCAGGTTCCATCCCTGTATGGGTACAGTTGCATATTCCTGCATTTCAGGAGGACAGACTAGATTATCCTCAGGTTCCCTTCCAACTCTGCAATTCTATTATTCTATGACTGGTTATACCAACTGAGCTGTCCCAGGTGTGGCCCTACCTTGTTGTTGTTGTTCAGTCGTTCAGTCGTGTCCGACTCTTCGTGACCCCATGGACCAGAGCACGCCAGGCACGCCTATCCTTCACTGCCTCAACTTCAGGATCTGTCCTTCTAGTGAGCACTCAGGGCTGATTTCTTTGAGAATGGATAGGTTTGATCTTCTTGCAGTCCATGGGACTCTCAAGAGTCTCCTCCAGCACCATAATTCAAAAGCATCCATTCTTTGGCGATCAGCCTTCTTTATGGTCCAGCTCTCACTTCCGTACATTACTACTGGGAAAACCATAGCTTTAACTATATGGACCTTTGTCGGCAAGGTGGTGTACCTTAGGCCTGTTTATTTCAATGAGTCTACTCTGCATATAATTTAGTTAGATAAAACTCGATACTTTTGTAATAGGGTTGCGGAAACTCTTTCAGCCCAAGGACCATATTCCCTTTGGGACAACTTTATGAGGCCACAAGGCAGTGGTTTAGGGCCAGAGACAAAAGTGAGTGAAGCAGCAAGTGTAAATTTTAGCATTGCGAAAGTAGGCTACTTTCTACACACACATTCTGTCCTCTATCCAGGGAAGCAAGAGACATGATCAGAACTCAATGACACATTTCAGCAGGCAAAACTTTTCAAGGACGGTGCATGCAGAGCAGGGCCAGTGACGGGTGTGGCTAGGGAGAGTTCTGAGGGCCTGCTAGAGAGGCCTGGAGGGCCACATTTGGCCCACAGCTCTGAGGTTCACCACCCCACGTCATAGGGGCCAGCTGTCTCCCACCACCAAATAGCTCTGTCACAAGGAAGCATGCAAAAATATTATTTCATGTTGGAGTTTGGTGAACCCAAACAACTTACACATTGTTTTCCAAGGTTTTTCTTTCCCCCACTCCCCCCAAAATGATTCTTTTACTCTCAGCATCATTTATAATTTGAGTCTCATCCTGCCAACACAATTCCTAATGCCTGGCCATGTTCAGGGTGAAATGAGTCCTTGCACCTGTTACCTTTTCACACTCCGACTTTCAATGTGTTATATGTTAGTACCAATTTATAGTATACATTTACCCCTGTTTTTATTTTGCGATCTGATTCATGTGTATCATATACTATCCTGATAATTCAGCAAATACTGGTGTATGAAGATAGAAGGTAGCACTCATTTCTCTCCACGCAGCAAAGAAATAAAAAGCTTTTCATCTTAAGTATACCTAAAAGCCTGGAGAGGTTTCAAATCTTTTTATTACAAAATTATAATAATGAAATAACAGTGAAACCTAATGAGAAACACAGGAGAATCATTTTGTACAGCAGAAGTTATATACATATTCAGTGCCCCAACTGAATCCTTCTAACAAGGAAGTGTTTGCCTTATGAACATTCTTTAGCACTGAAAGCTTCAAGGTTTGCAAAAAGAAGAATAATGCAGAGGAGGAGGAGGAGACCAGAGCAACCTTGCTAGTGATGAGCAAAATGCAGTTCATATAGGTGCTTGTGAATGTGTCTGGAATTCCATACGGCAGGTCGCTGCGGCTCTTAATTTATCCAAAGAGATGTTTGCTTCATGGATGCACCAGAATCCTAGTAACAGAACTATTAAAAAGAAAGAGGAGAAAATAGTTTAGCAGAAAGAAAACACAGCAGATCTTTTAAAAAACACACACACACAAAACAAAACTGCACATTGAGATCAAAGGCATATGCCTCACAGTGACCCTTTTGAGAAGGCGAAACTATAGTAGGACTAGTCTTCCTCTCTTGTTTTAGTTAATCTTACTTCTCTCATAGCATTTTAGGTTCTAAGAAGGTTCACTTAACATGAAATCTACCACCACAGGATACAACATGACCATTTCAATGCCCGTAAAAAGCAAAAGCAGCAGCAACAGCAGGTTAGCACCTTCAGTTGACCTGTTTAGCGAACGTTCATCCTGATTTGCTTACACAAAGCTTATTCTGAAGTTAGATTATATCCAGTCTTTATTGAGCATTTGCTCCAATTTTTGGGAAGAATAAAGGGCAACAAGTATTCCTCCTGCATCTGTCCTTATTTGCTTGCACGGTGGTCAGACATCTTCCCATTAATCATTTATTCTTCCTACACTTTCCAGTACATTTCACTGTCACTTTCCTAACCACAAAACATCCATTTCTTTCCTACTTTTTAAGCGGGATTGTGGAGCTGGAGCGACTTATGTGCTTTAATTACACAAACCTAACTTTCTCAATGTCTGCTTGAATTCCTTCCACACAATGCCGACCATCTAGAGGCAGCCAAATTCGTGGAGAAAGGCATATTTACGACCCATGGCATCTAAATGGAACTTCCATGTACAAGTGAAATGTACCTGTGAACAGCTACTGCTAAGGCAAATGCCATGGAGGGGCTTTCACAGTAGGAAATAGGAGATCATAGAAAAGGAGGAGGTGCTCACAAACATGGTTATGGAAACTCCCAGTTTTAAAACAATACATCCAAATATAAGACACTTGAGTACGGGCAGAGGTTAAAAAGACGTGTCCAAATTCCTAGCTGACCCACAGGTCACAGCACATAGCTGTCATAGAATCATATTTGTAGAGTTGGAAGGGATCCTGAGGATCATCTAGTCCAGGGGTCAGCAAACTTTTTCAGTAGGGGGCCGGGTCCACTGTCCTTCAGACCTTGTGGGGGGGGCAGACTATATTTGGGGAAAAAATATGAACGAATTCCTATGCCCCACAAATAACCCAGAGATGCATTTTAATTAAAAGGACACATTCTACTCATGTAAAAACACCAGGCAGGCCCCACAAATAACCCAGAGATTCAATTTAAATAAAAGGACACATTCTACACACTGATTCTCGGACCGTATTTAGAAGGTGATTGGGCCACATCTGGCCCCCGGGCCTTAGTTTGGGGACCCCTGATCTAGTCCAACCCCCTACAATGCAGGACTATGCAACTGTCCTTGGCGTTAACTGACTTAGCTCTCCAGTCATGATTCTCGCAGTTGCTTGTTTCAGTATTATTCATCATTCGCAGCTTGGCCTTTGATTTAGTGATGCTACTTCATAAAGAATGGCCAAGTCAATTACAATTCATCCCAACCTCTCACCCCTTTCAATAATTTGACACACAACATCGAGTTCTATGGGAGATAACTTACACATCTTCTCATTACCTGCCATTTTGCAAAAAAAGCCCCATATTTATTCCACAAGACAGATAAGGAAGCTCATTTATTTTATTTTATTTTTTAAAAATGGATTTTAACAACGTTCCAATCTGCGTTAATTGGTTTTTGCAACAGATCGGCACCATCATTAGCACTGATTAATCTGCTCGTTCACAGCTATCTCGAAGCCCAACAGAATGTTGTTTCCCATATTAACCGGGAGGTCAGATGAGATTAATGCAGGGTTACCTGCAATTAGTAAACATTTATTCAGATTGTAAAAGGTAAAAGCTTGACAACCCACCCACCCCCTCCCCAGGCACTCTATGTACTAATTGGTCGTTTTATGATTACTTTGAAGCAACACTTGGATGGAAACAGAAGCCAAATTAAAATAAGACATATGAATACAGCATTTAAGTGCCGTTAAGGTCAAATACTGATTTACCTGCATTAGCTCATGCAGATTTATTTATTTTTAAAGATCCTGCCAGTTTAGTACTGTAGAGCAGCAAAAGTGAAACCAGATGATAATTATGTAGCAGGAAAATTCTTTAGAAGGACAGTTGGGAGAAACTTGACATTTCCAGACAAAGATCAATACAGCAATTACTCGACGGTTGCGGAGCAATTTAAAATGGAGAAAAGTCAAAGTATTTGTTTACAGCAGCAAAAGAAGTGTACGAAGGCATCTGAGAAATGAAAAGATCTAAAGGGAATGGACTACCAGAAATAAAAGAATAGAGTCCTGTCTTCAAAAGCACAAATTTCCAATAGAAACTTGTATATGGCTTCAGATTAGCTGAGACGGGGTGGGGAATCTGCAGCCATAGGCCCCTGGCTATGCCCACTAAGCCTCTCCATTGCGTCCCACAAGGCCATTTTGCCCAAGCCACGCCCACCTGTGGCGCAGGTAATAGCGCAGCTGGACCAGAAGTGGGGAAGCAAAGCTCCATGAATTGTGTATGTGTGTGTAAGCACACAGTGATCAACTAATTTTCAAGGCTTGCAAAGCGGTCTGTCATGGTAACAAACGTAATGAATTGATTTGACAATTGTTCCAGGTCGCATCCACACCATACATTTAAAAGCACATGGGCTTCCTTCCTACTCCAAGAAAACTGGGAACTGTCATTTACCCCTCACAAAGCTACAATTCCCAGCACCCTTAACAAACTACAGTTCCCATTCTTCGAGGGGTAAGCTACAGCGCTTATAATTCTTTGAAGGAAAGGATGTACTTTAAAGGTATGGCACATGCGCAACCTCAGGAGACGTAAAAACATACCTCTGGTGTTTCAGAGGGGGAAAGGGTTGTTTTCTCGTGAACCTCAGCCTTCCTCGCTTCTATTCCACACTGTTGAGGACAGGAGGGTGTCCCCCCCCCCCTTGCTTGTATTCGTTTAGCTCCGCAACAGTCTGTCCAACACAGATTTAAAAGCCAGAACTGTTTGTTCTTTTGGGTTAAATATATATTAGAAAAACAACAGCACACAGTTGTCTGACAGTATGTCACCAACAGTTCAAAACATACTTTGGCTCTTGCAATGTGGGAGATGCAGGCTGTGGATAAAGGACACATTCATTTCTCCTCAAGAGTTGGCCTCTAAGGGAGGAAACTGACCCAAAGAGGATGAGAATGGAGTAGTTTAATTTGCTTACTTACTGAATTGCTCCATTTATATCCCACCTTCCCTCCAAGGTGGCCTGCTCTCCATATTTCCCTCACAACAACCCCACGAGGTTGAGGCTAGGCTGAGAGACAGATGCTGTCCCAACGTTACCCAGTGAGCATCAAGGTTGAGTGGGGATTTGAATATGGGTCTCCCAAATCCTAGTCCAACAGCCTAACGGGAACTTTTTCGAACCAAGGGGCCATGTCTAGGGCTGTGCAATAAATCGTCATACAGTCAAACCTCAGTTCCCAAATGCCTCCGTTATCGTATGTTTCGGCTCCTGAATGCTGAAAACCTGGAAGTAAATGCTACGGTTTTTGAACGTTTTTCACAACCCAAACGTCTGAGGCGGCTTCCGCTTGAGTGCAAGAAGCTCTTCCAACCAATCAGAAGCTGCGGCTCGGTTGTCAAACATTTCATAAGTCGAATGGTCTTGCAGAACAGATTACAACCGAGGTTTGGCTGTACCGTTGAATACCTTGAGTAAAGGTAAAGGTAAAGGGACCCCTGACCATTAGGTCCACATGTGTCTGACTCTAGGGTTGCGGCGCTCATCTCGCTCTATAGGCCGAGGGAGCCGGCGTTTGTCCGCAGACAGCTTCCGGGTCATGTGGCCAGCATGACAAAGCCACTTCTGGCGAAACCAGAGCGGCGCACAGAAATGCCGGTTACCTTCCCACCAGAGCGGTACCTATTTATCTGCTTGCACTTTGACGTGCTTTCGAACTGCTAGGTGGGCAGGAGCTGGTACCTTGATTACCGGTATTGAAATAAGATTGTGAAGTGTTTCAAAAAGGCAATATACCTGTGAGCAAAAGGTGGACACTTAACAGCTTCCCAGGGGTAAGGTCAGCTGAACCCATACTTTAGTTACTTTACAGATAATTTGCAAGCCCTGTGTCCCCAGCTTTGTTTGCTCTCTCCCTCCTTCCTCCTAAGAAATGAAGATAAGCCCTCACACAAACCAGCAAAATCTTTCAGCTTCACTTTTCTACTTAGAGCTCAGCTATTTATGCAGAGTCTGCTAACAATCCAGGAGGAACCCCTCAGGACTGGACTTCTTTCTTTTTTTCTTTTAGAAAAAAAAGAGGCAGAATAGTTTTTGTTTTTATTTTCTGGTAGTGTTTATGATGTTGTTGTTCAGTCGTTCAGTCGTGTCCGACTCTTCGTGACCCATGGACCAGACAGAGCACGCCAGGCACCCCTATCCTTCACTGCCTCTCGCAGTTTGGCCAAACTCATGTTGGTAGCTTCGAGAACACTGTCCAATCATCTCATCCTCTCCCCTCCATCTTTCCCAACATCAGGGTCTTTTCTAGGGAGTCTTCTCTTCTCATGAGGTGGCCAAAGTACTGGAGCCTCAACTTCAGGATCTGTATTGTCCCCTAAATAGCTTTCCTCCATATAAAAAGGAAGGTTATTTTATTTAAAGGAGACTGTCTTTTTGCTTTCCCTTCCTCCCTTTGATAAAAAGGAGAGCTTGGTGGGACGAGGACGGAATGGAGGGGAGAAGATTTAGCTGGCTGCCTGATGCTGAAATGGGAGGTTGGGTACTATGTGAGAAAGATGGGGAGGGTGTTTGTCGGTAAGCAGTGCAAGCAGATGCGTGTCTACTCACAAGCAAGCCCTACTGAATTCCATGAGGCTTGCTCCCAGGAAAGCAGAAGTAAGTTTAGTTGAACTCACTGGGGCTTATGCACGCACAGATTCCACTTAGACCTCCGAGTCAGGAAGCAGATGCAACTTGACTAGTAAATCACTTAAATTAGTTGAAAATATATTAAATATGAATGTTTATTGAATGTCTTTATGGTAGCAACAACCCACCCAGGATGGTCTCACGACCCAGCTATGGGTTGAAGACCCGTGATCTCTACTGATTGGCAGGCAGGGCATAAAATAGCGAGTCTTCCGCAGTTCCACCTGGAGAGGCTGGGGACTGATCCTGCCACCCGGGACCTTCTGCATGCAAAGCAGATGCCCTGCCCCTGAGCTATGACCCTTTGCCCTTACCCATACTTGGGAGGCTGGGAGAAGGGAAGACTTACCAAAGGACTGGGTGAAGACTCAGCCATGGCATGGCAGGCCTACAAGGGCTTCCTCAGTCGGAAGCAGTCTACTTTGGACGAGATGGGCCTGCCCTTATAGAAGCCAATGGGTTCACGTCTCTTGGGCAGGGTGTGGTACAATCCCAACCTCTCCTCTATACTCCTCTTCTCCTGCTGGCTCCTCAAAGGGGTCCGGACCGCTCTGGGACCATCTGGGATTTCTTGAACGGAAGCCTCCGTGTCATCAGGTGTGGCGGTGGCTCCCAACATGGTGTCCCTGGGAGGAAAAGGAGCACAGTGGAAGGAAGCAAAAAAACAGCCAACCCAGAAGTGAGATTTAACCCTCAGGCTGAAAAAGGTTGTCCAGCCGTGTTTTAGCCACTTTGCCTCCCCTGTAAATGGAGCATGAAACTGAAATGCTATATGCAAACATATATATATATATTTAAAACCTTTAAATATATATATATATACTTATCAAAGGAAGTTGCCAACACAGAGCATTGCTTGGACCAAGGAAATAGGACTTGCCTGTGATATAGTATTCCAAGATGTTGTCGGACTACAACTCCCATCATCCCCGACTACTGGCAAAAATAGCTAGGGAAGATGGTATTTGTAGTCCAACATTTGGGGACGCAAGAACACCAGTATAACTAATGAAACAGGAGTTGGCCAAACCATGACACTACGACCACCAGCAGGAGAGAAACTTATTGTATTGATTTATGTGCCAAGAGTCTGTCACCGCTCCCTGTTGCTTGCAGAAGATGGGAAGGAGTGAAAGCTGGGCTTTCTGAAACTTTTCACAAAACTTTTACTATACTCTGTACCAGGCAAAAAAGTGAGCCATCAGTGGAGCTACCATCTTGCTATATAAGAGCTAGTTAGTTTTCCTGTGAGGAGGCTCCTAAGGCATCCTCAATTCACATGAAAAACCCAAGAACATTTCTGCCTCAAGAAGAGCTCTGCTGGATCAGGCCAAATGCCCACCTAGTCATAGAACTGTAGAGTTGGAAGGGACCCCAAGGATCATCTAGTCCAACCCCCTGCAAGCCAAGAATCTTTCCAGCCTCTTGTTCTCATTATGGACAACCAGATGACTGTGGGAATCCCACAAGCTGGACCTGAGTGCAACCACAATCTTCCCACTATACTATACTGCTGCTAAGAGGCTAGATTCCCAGGACATGGTCCTAAAAACACACAATCTGTCTAGCAAGCTTGCTAATGCAAAGCTCGTTTGTCCTTATACCACCAGGATGGAAGACTGGAAGCCCCACATACACCCTCTTGAGCTACATCTTGGACAGAAGGCAAAATATACCATGTAATGAAATCATAACCAAGCAAAGCTGGATGTCTCTTTAACCAGAGAATGACATAGAACCACACAACTGCGCCACCTGCTGCCAATGAGAGGCAACACACTTTCAATGCATTTTAATTGATCCCAATATAACGGGAACTCAAAACTCATTTTGAATGAAAAAGCAACTGCTGCTAAAAAGCTTGCAGGGCACAGTCTTTTTTTTTTTTTTGGCCAAACTTTAAAACTTCCAAATAAAAGAGCGTGTTCTAAACAATCATTAGATTCAGAACAGCAGAAGGAAAGTAACATGCCGTCATTAAAAAACACCCTATCCTGTTTTTGGAAACCAAAAAAATAGGGAGTGGGGGCTGATTCATTTCTTGATGAGTAGCTATGTCAGTCTATTACAAGACACTCAGAAGTTTCATGGCACCTTAGAAATGAACAGCTTACTTATATATATACATTTCTTTATCATTTTTCAATCTTTTCCCAAAGCAGCATACAAATACTGGGGGGGGGGGGACAGCCTGGGGAAAATCAGCCAAAAACATGTACAACTTTAACAATATACTATACTGCATAATAATTGTAAGAAACTATCAGAAGCAAGTAATTACTATAAAAGCAAGAAACTATAAAACCATCATATCTATTTCAGCAAGCCAACCAAATGAGAGAGGAAGGCTGCAATGTTAACCCTATTTATGTGGAAATAAACCCCTACTGCAAATCAGTGTGCTCGCTTCGGCAGCACATATACCTACTGCAAATCAGTAAAGCTTAGCTTCTCTGACCCAGGCAAGTTAGCATTGTAGCTTATATTAGATAATGCACACATCTCTAAAGTGTTGAACACAAACTACCTACATAAAAATGACCTTAGAAACTGCACTGCTTGAATGAAGTTGCAAGAAAACACCCAACAACGCTTGTATAAAGAGCATTTAAGTTCAATCCCCCCCCCCCCCCGCTTCCCGCCCCCTTACTAACTGGCCATCCAAACATGCTTTCCTGCCAATTGAAATGAAGTCAGCCAGATTTTTCATTGGCCTGTTTGATTCCTGCCTTTCTCCACGTGGCTATGGATGCCTCTTGGCAAGAGCTGGAGGATTAAATGATTTATTGAGCCATTAAAAGGCCAGGATAAAGCAGCTGTAGTAGCTCTATAAAGAGATTGTGGATTGAATCCTATGCTGGTCGTACTCAAGAGTAGACCCACTGAATTTAATGAGCATGACTACCTTGAGTTCACGGGACATGGGTGGCGCTGTGGGTTAAACCACTGAGCCGAGGGCTTGCCAATCAGAAGGTCGGCGGTTCGAATCCCTGCGATGGGGTGCGTTCTCGTTGCTCGGTCCCTGCTCCTGCCAACCTAGCAGTTCGAAAGCACGCAGTGCAAGTAGATAAATAGGTACCACTTCAGCAGGATGGTAAACGGTGTTTCCGTGCACTGCTCTGGTTCGCCAGAAGCGGCTTAGTCATGCTGACCACATGACACGGAAGCTGTACGCCGGCTCCCTCGGCCAGTAAAGCAAGATGAGCGACGCAATCCCAGAGTTGTCTGCGACTGGACCTAACAGTCAGGGGCCCCTTTACCTTAAGGGGGAAGGCATTGGTTCCACCTTCCTTATTTCACTCTCCAGCTGAGAGGGGGACTTTTGGGAGTGTAAATACTAACACTGTCAGCTTTGGGTACAACTTTAGGATGTGAAAGTTATTGGATAGCTTTACTTGACCTTTGGGTGATCTTTATGCTCACTTACAATATGGCCTACATTAAACTAATTGTTAATTGTTGGTGGGTTTTTTCTAGTGTTAATGCTGCCGTCCTATTATTTTACTTTTTTTTACTATGGATTGTCACTGTATGACTGTATTTAGACTTTTTTTAAAAAAATGTGAACGACAGATAGTGTTGTGTAAAATAGTGTATATAAATAAATTGACCATGACATTATTGATTCTGTTACTGCTAGCCATTTTACTCCTAAGTACCCACACTATTCAACTATCAATATTCTAAATGGGGGTCACCAATTGGGTGTCTGTAAAGGCTGTTGTATTGTGAGGGGAATAGTGTTTGTATGAGGTACGTTTTTCTTTACATTGCAATGTAGTCAAAGCAAAATTCCAAGTATGATTGGTACTTGGCCAATAAAATTATTCCTTCCTTAGTGCCTCAGACCCTGAGCTTTCATTATTATCCTTTTTAAAGTACCATATTGGCCAGAATATAAGCAG
The DNA here is from genome assembly GCF_009819535.1 of Lacerta agilis. Lineage (NCBI taxonomy): Eukaryota > Metazoa > Chordata > Lepidosauria > Squamata > Lacertidae > Lacerta > Lacerta agilis. The sequence goes on along the minus strand of NC_046328.1, from coordinate 28,341,849 downwards.
CACCCAAATATAAGCCACACCTTTAAAATTCAAGGGGGGGGGAATAAAAAAGACAATACCCGAATAAATGTGTCCCTAAGTCGATCCTGGGAAATGTAGTTTCTCCCAAGGGGAGTTTCAGTAGTTTCCCTGTGGGCTTCTTGGATGTGGCACCAGAGGGAGGTGGGTTAAGAGACCTTTTTCTCTTTCCTGCTCCTGTTTTTCCCCAAATTAAGTGTGTCAGCAGCAGTAGCCAGGCATGTGGGGCAGAAAAAAGGGGTTTGGAGAGTGAGTGGGTGGGAAGGGGAGGTTTTGAGGAGCGGGGGGCAGACAGGGAGGCTTATGGGAAGATAAGGGAGGGAGGCTTGGGGATTAGGGCTGCTGCTGGTGCCCTCCAGTCCAAATTCAGATTGGCTGAAAAACAAGCCAAGTAATTTTTCACTTTTGCAGTTTGGGGAATAGCATGGCTTATTTCTGATCCAACCCGGTTTGAGGTGTGGGGGGGTCACCCATCACTGCTTTGCAACCTTAGGGCTACATTCGCATTGAACAAAGAGATTATCTGTGCCTTTGAAACACGCAAAAATGTTGTGCTTAAAATACTCGTATTGGCTTCAGGGCAAGCCCCATGGTCTGCAACTGACCTGTGCTGGGGGGGGGGGGGGAGCGCTGGGTAGGCTGCACACCATGCCCCGCGCTCCCAGTTGCTCGGAGGGGGGGGGGAAGAGAGCTGTGCCGCTTTACTCGTGGTGTAAGGTCACAAATATAAGCCCCACTTTAACTTTTCACTGTCAGAATTTGAAGGGAAAGTGTGGCTTATATTTGGGCCAATACGGGAAGTTTAGCCCTCCTAAGAAGAAAGAGGGGGGCAGTGAAAGATAGGCGTGCTCTGGTCCATGGGGTCACGAAGAGTCAGACATGACTGAACGACAACCGGAAGAAAGATACTGTACAAAGCAGAATGTGCAGGCCCCCTTCTAAGCAATTTCTGTGAAATAAGGCACCTGGCTGCTCCCACCTGTCAGTGTTTTTAGCCAAAGAGTGAAGCCAGATCTGCAATTGATTTGTTTGGACACCTGGCAAATGGAATCCCTGGGGTCCTAAAGAGCTTGTTTTCCCTTTCCAAAACATACGGAAACCAAAGCACGGCTTCTGATTGGCTGGATGAAGCGCCTGTAGCCAAATGGAAGCCCCGTCATACATTCAGGTTCCAAAGAACATTCGCAAAGTGGAACACTCACTTCTGGGTTTGCGGCGTTCGGGAGCCAAAACGTCCAAGTACTAAGGCGTTCAACAACCAAGGTATGACTGTATATTATGTTTGTATATAGTTTTAATTCTATCAATGTTTAATTGCTTTTAAAAATTATTCCCCCCTATGTTTTTAGTGATTCTTATTTTCAATTGTAAGATGCTTTGATTCCCCATCGGAGGGAAAGGCAGCGTATCAATAAATTAATAACAACAAGAGATGCAAGTTTGATTGCGCTCTTCAAAGGAAGCACATAGGTTACTGTGCACCAATTTATTTGGGATGTTCCAAAGTATAATTCCATGTGTTCTGCCAACAGTTAACAAGAGATAAAAGAGGACACAATTACAGGAATGTAACAGGATTTATTGTAACAGATTTAAGTCTCCGGAGTGCTGCCATCTTGAACTACATCCTCTGTGACGGCCGGGAAGCAGCAGAGAATCTATTTCAGGACACTGGTCCCCATGGGAGATGGACACGGGAGAGAACTCTTCCCTGGAATGGAGGAAGCCATGCATCTGGGGAGGAAGTAGCACCTGTGCTTCAGGGCTGATGAGGGTTGGTCCACTCCTCCTAAGATTCTCTGGTCTTGTAGCTTTCTATGTTCAGCAGGATCCAGCCTGATGGGACCAGGAATGATATGAAGAAGGTGGTCATGCCAATAGCCGTCTCCTGTACAAGAGAAGACAAAAGTAGCAGCACTCAGCCCTGAGATTTGAGGGACGGGAGGATCAGCAGCAAGCAGACGCCCCAGGGCTAGATCCAATCCTCTACATCAGGGGTCAGCAAACTTTTTCAGCAGGGGGCCGGTCCACTGTCCCTCAGACCTTGTGGGGGGCCGTACTATATTTTGAAAAAAATATGAACCAATTCCTATGCCCCACAAATAACCCAGAGATGCATTTTAAATAAAAGGACACATTCTACTCATGTAAAAACACGCTGATTCCCAGACCTTCTGCAGGCCGGATTTATAAGGCGATTGGGCCACATCCGGCCCCTGGGCCTTAGTTTGGGGATCCCTGCTCTAAATGCTAGCACTAGAGACAAGAGTGTCTAGTGACGATTTGCATATTCAAAGAAACCACAGCTGAAGCTACTACATGTGAAAACACTACTCTGTAATGATTAAAAATAAATTTAAAAAGTCAGACATGGCTGTTCACATCTCCAGCTACAAGACAACACTGAGAGTTGACAGAGAACATCAGCTAAACACAGGAAGCAAGAGATTACTGGATTACTTGGTAGGCCCAAAAGGCTCTCTGTAACAAATGACATCTGTAAAAGCTCTGTGTTATATGCATTATGCAAACATTCCCACCAGAAGCCCTCTCCTCACACCAACCATCCTTAAGGTGCCCAGGTACTCACAACCTGCCTGCACTGCAGTCCACAAGCGACATCTGTCCTCACTCACCCTCAAACTCTTGTCCAACTTCAACTCCTTCCTAGCAGCAAGCTTGTTACCCATCTTACCACCGAACCAAACACCTTTCGGTGACCAATCTTTCAATTACCACGACTATTCAAAGGGGCACGATAACTGCTTTAGATGTGCAGCACAGGAAGGGCCTACGCTGAATACCAGCCACACGTCTAACGTGTCTGTATCCTACCCACCCACCTCCTTTTTTGAATAGCACAAAATCAGCTCCCCAACTGCACACTAATCCAAATATCATTTTATTTGGAATAATTTATGATTTACGTAACCCATTTCCATGAGCAACGGCGGTGGTCCGCGCCACCTTTTTTTCTGGGAAGCTTTTCCTCCTGGTTCTGTATTCTGTTACATTTTCTCGTCTCCAATCAAAGTATTTTAAAACGGAATCCTCCTCCTCCCCTAAACCATCCCCGGTGCCCCCTTACCACGGGCCCTATAGGATCCTTGGGGGGCTTAGCAGTGACGCCTCTGACAGGCTGGGGAGCCAGGCTGGGCAGCCTGAGCGCCGCTCTTCTCAGCAACTGCAGGGACATGATGAGGCCGAGAGATGCAACCTTCCTCCTCTCCTCTGGTACGAAGCAAGAACAAGATGGCGGCTGACCATAGAGCTCTAACAGGAGCCGGGACTTCCGTTATAAACGAGTTCGGCAGCCGCCATTGGCCAACGTAATGATTCCATAGAGAAAAAAAATAGAGCGGCCCACAGAGTCAGAGCCCCGAACTTCCGGGAGGGGAAGAACGCCGCCATCTTGGCTTATATGGAATGGCGCCGCTCTATTCCTTCGCACCTCTGTGGTGAAATGCACCGCCCCTCCCCCTCCCCGCTCATGTGCTTTGGAATATGAAAAAATCAGCTCTGGCGGCGGTGTCACTCTAGGCCTATACATCTCTATGGAAAACCCTGCCTTCCCAGCATACCGGAAGTGTCGTTAGCACCCCGTTAGTACCGGTATTGAGCCCTCTTGCAGTCATGATAAGAAAGGGCGGAAGGGGCGGGGGAACGGCTTCAGAAAAGGGCAGACAGAAAGGCAACGTCAAATTTCGTAGGAAGTGGCGCAAGATCTACGAAGCAGAGAGTTTTGCTAAGAGTAGTTGTGTCTTATCCGATCTCCTGCGGTGGTCGCTCGTTTTCCATGTCTTCCCACAATGCACTGCTTCGGTTGCCATTCTAAGCATTGTCTACAATTTGTTGTTGTTCAGTCGTTCAGTCGTGTCCGACTCTTCGTGACCCCATGGAACAGAGCACGCCAGGCACCCCTATCCTCCACTGCCTCCAGCAGTTTGGCCAAACTCATGCCAGTCGCTTCGAGAACACTGTCCAACCATCTCATCCTCTGTCGTCCCCTTCTCCTTGTGCCCTCCATCTTTCCCAACATCAGGGTCTTTTCTAGGGAGTCTTCTCTTCTCATGAGGTGGCCAAAGTACTGGAGCCTCAACTTGTCGGCAAGGTGATGTCTCTGCTTTTTAAGATGCTGTCTAGGTTTGTCATTGCTTTCCTCCCAAGAAGCAGGCGTCTTTTAATTTCGTGACTGCTGTCACCATCTGCAGTGATCATGGAGCCCAAGAAAGTAAAATCTCTCACTGCCTTCATTTCTTCCCCTTCTACAGTATTGTCTACAATACTGTACGCTTAATTGCATATTCCTATTCGTTTATTTTCTCAAGTATATATCCCTGATTTTAGATTCAGGTAGTTAGCCGTGTTGGTCTGACACAGTCGAAATATATATAAAAATTAAAAAAAAATGTCAGTAGCACTTTAGAGACCAACTAAGTTTGTTCTTGTTATGAGCTATCGTGTGCATGCACACTTCTTCAGATACCTCCAGATTGAGCCTCTTGTCGTTTCCTTTTTTTTTTAAAAGAATTTATTGGTTTTTACAAAACAAAGAACAATATAACACCTACATAACACAAACCCCAACACAAACCCCACAATCAAACCACAACAAAACAAAATACACCAAAAATTCTTATTCTTGTTTACACAAAAAAAAAACTTTTCTTGTTCGAATCATTACATGGTGACTTCCCCCGTTTTCTCCCCTTTGGTTCCAAATCTAATTTACTTTAGTAACTTCTCATCTCAAAATTAAATCATTCAAGAATCTAAACTGAACATATTTCTTAAAATCTTATTTTTACTCCAAAATAATCCCTCACTTCTTATTTTACATCAAATCTATTCCAAATATTACTTCATAATAATTAATAATACAACTTCATAACATCACATATTACTTCTTATATCAGATCATATCAAACATCTTCTTTCACTTAGACTGCTGCTAATAAAACAAAAATTCAAATATCTCTTCTCTAGTTCAAAAGCTTAAAATCTTAACACACCGGCTTCAGGGTACCATAATAAAGAATCCTAATTTTATCCTTAATATATTTCACCCTATCCCTTTTCTAACCATTTTCTTACGCCATCTCGGGGCTTCCCCCCAGATATTCCTCCATCTTACACCCAAACCATTTTCCAGAATGTCCTCTTTTCTTGTAAGTCCGCAGATCCAGATGTAGTCTATTACAGTCCTTGCAGGGAGCATCAGGGTACACAGATCATCATTTTCCAGCATCTCCGCTTCGAAATTCCGTTTATCTTTTGATTGTAGGCAAATAAATCTTTTCCCCATCATTCCTGAGCTCTCACCCCAGAAATTGGATATAAATTGTCTTCTGATCCTGGGACTCTCACTCCAACAGGACTTTTCATCTCTTCGGAGTTGCAAAAACATTGTACTTTGTACTTCGATAATTCCCTTTAGCTCCCTGCCAAGGGTCTCTTCCATTTTAGCCATATTTATAATGGTCTGTTTTGTGGGATATAACTGTCTTGCAACATCCTGGTTCAGCAGAGTTAGTTTCTGGTTCAGCAATTCTAATTTGAAAAAAATAATCCTTTGTTCATGAGTGAGACCAGAGTCTAAAACCAGCTTGAAAACGAAACCCAACATGGTAGAAATGGGCACAGGGTGTCAAATTTCAATATTTGCCATCTTAATCACAGTACTTTTCCATCTCTGTCACAAATCTCCGCAGCCATTTTCCCTGGAGTCAGGGCGAAAAGATTACATTCCATCAATTTTTAAGAAGAAATATTTCCACCAACTTAGATCCCCAAAAGGGGTCTAACTGGTCTTGCTTATAAAATTCGAAACATTTGTATCCACCGCTGTAACAGCAGCCACCATCGATACAGTTACTTTCACTTTCACCAAAGGAGGTCAGGACGGGCTTCCTTTCCGTCATATCTCCCGGAGCGCCAAATGTCAAGATAGATCCAATATTAACGTACTCACGGCCAACGGGCTTCTTCTGTCTTGCTTCTGCCAGGTAGAACGATATCGCTCATCACGAGCGGCGGCCGCCGCTTCGCCGGCCGGTTGGGGCATGTCTCCTCAGCCCAGCTCCGTGGTCCCTTCACCCCCACTCCCCCTTTACAGGGGGAACGAGGGAAGGGTTCGGAGCTATAACGGGCTCGCCGGAGAGCCCTAGCCGCGGGACGCTCGACCCGCGGTTTACCGGAGCCCCGCTTTGCGGTAGCGGGGCTCCAACCCCCGGGCCGGCCTGGGTCGCCTCGCTGCCGAAGCGACCCACGACCGCCCGCGATGGCGTCCTCGCCGGAAGTCGAGCCTCTTGTCGTTTCCTGCGCGGGCGAGGAGAAACGCCTGTTGGCACAGCTGCTGCCAGCCAGTGTGGACACTGCTGAACGGGGTGGAGCATTTATTAGATTCGCTTTAAGTCAGTTTCCTTTGTTCCTACTTAATGCAGTCTTTCATTCAGAACCATGAGGACTGGACTCTTAGTTTTTAGGGGAACAACTGCAGCTCAGTGGTTTGCATGTTGGGCATCTCCAGGCAGGGGTTGGGAAAGTTTTCTGCTCTATAACTCTGGTAAGTTACAGCCACCTGTCAACAATATAGAGCTAGCAGTGCCAAAGTGACTTCGCTGGGGTACCAAGCCTGGGCAGTGTGTATGGAGGGCCTGGGCTGCCCAAACGACAAGACCCCCCTCTCAGCCTCACTTATGTGATCCAAAGTAAAGCAAAGCAATACATTTGGCACCAGCTCAGCTGCAGGAGTTGTCGGAAGGAGGCATTCAAGGTACCAGCCAACCATCCTAGGGACTCTACTCCAGATTCGTGTAGGGTTTACCTTCTTAGCCTTTTATTCTTCTGAATATTCCCTGCAAGGCTGCAGAGGTTTAGGATCAGAGTATTCCTTCTCCTAGATGGGCTTCCTTCCCAGGTTGACGAGCCCCATCTGCCTCTCACTTCCCTCTGCAGCACATGCAGAAACCGCTTTCTTGACCATGGGACCCACCTTTGGCCTCGCCCGCTCAATCTGCCAATGCCTGTCTTCACATGCCAGGGAAGTCCCTAACTCACCAAGGGTTTGTGATCCATTGGCTACCATTTAGCCAGCCAGTCAAAGCTGTTCCGGGGTGTGGCCACTGTCGCATGCTGACAGCTTCTAGGAGCCACGGGTGAGAACCGAGTGCAGGGTGAGGACCAAAGGTGGACAAACTACCCCAGAAGGAACACAACTGTCTCCCACCAGATGCAGACTGCCCATCCTGACAGAAGCAGCACGGACGGGGCAGCCCCATGAGCCACCGATCGCGCGGGGCAGCCCCATAGCGGCGCCGGCGGGTGGACCCCGGATGGGCCGCGGCGGAGCGGCTTCACTCCACAGCTTGCTTGGGGCCTGCCGGCGGGGCGGGGCTGGCCCAAGTGTCACCCCCCTGGAACCCGGGGCACACCGCCCCCGGCCCCCCTCGCAACGCCCATGATGGTGCTTCTGCTTGGTGGTGGAGTAGATGCCTTACATGCAGGAGATTCTCCAGGGTCTCCAGGAAAGACTGGCAATGTCTCCTGCCTCAAACCCTGGAGAGCTGCTGCCAGTAAGTGTAGACAATACAAGATCTAGATGGACCAGTTCTCACCTGAGCAGTCTCCCAGCCTATGAACACATTGGGTTAGGATTTTGCATTGAGCACAATTTGCCAAATGCCTGACCTTGATTATGTCCATGGTGCTGTTTCACGAAGCGAGCGTGGAGGTTCGCTTCTTTGACTGGCCCCCACCCAGACCCTGTTCCATCCTTCCCAGCCATAGATGGGAATCAAGGTGCCGCTTTCCCACACAAACTTCCCCACATAAGGGCTGGCTGGATTTCACTCAGCTATTCCTGGCTCATCCTCCACGGTCGGTTTCATCAGGATGCTCCAGGCAGCTCCTTGACTTTTCGCCCTCGGCCACTTGCTCTCTGTCTGTCTCCCACCTCCCTCTCCACCTTATGCTGGAAGCACCGTGGGAGGGACTTGATTCGCTTCAACCCTTTACGTGAGGACAAACAAGGAGGACCTTGTGGCTAGGAATGGGTGGATCGGTTAATTCTGAATTCTATTTCTCATTTCTCCACTCTCGAGTCCTGTTCTCCACATTTCCACATCAGTTTGCGTGTTTCTTAAAGACAAGTCCTTGTGAAAATTTGGCAGCATTTTAGTGTGGATTTCTCCTCCCTTGCTATGGCATTTTGCCCAATATATACCTTTCTGGCAAAGCAATTTCCGCTTTTAATGCACTTTTCACTAATATGGTATATGCACTTGGATGGGCTGCAGAAATTCATTGCAAAATTCTGGGAAATGCAGATTTCAGAGGGTGCCTTATTGCAAGCCATGCTCTCTCTGTTTCTGTCTCTCTCTCTCACACACACAGTATTTCAGGAGCAGAGAGGGCAACCAGATTTACTGCACCCCCTTTCCTTGGGGTGCAATGGAGGACCCTGAGGCCAAGAACACACGTTCCTTGGCACTGCCCAGCGGACGTGGTACTGGAACTTATCCATGTAAACACAGCTGGCATCGTGAGCCCTCGGCTTCTGGTGGTGGCATCTCTTGGGCTGCCTTCTCACTCGCACCTCCCCCCCCCAAAATTTTGCTCTTTAAAAAAATGCTGGAGCAGCAGAAGCCCAGGCCAACTGACTAGCAGAGGCCTCCTTTGGTGAAAGGAGGAGGATTAGCAGCTTTGTAGAGGCCTCCGGTTAGCCTCAGTCAATGCCACTCAAATGGCAGGAGGGGAGAGCTTTGCATCATGATCCACCTCTGCAGTCTGGAGCGAAGGAGTTCAGAGGATGCACTCAGCATTAGGCATGCAGGTAGGAACATAGGAATCTACTTTATGCTGAGTCAGACCAGTCTAGCTCAGAATTATCTGCACTCATGGACTGGGAGTTTCAGGCAGCCCAACCTGGAGATGTCATTGTGGAGTGAACCCCTATTCTCTGCACAGAGCTACAATTCCCCAAGTTTCCTATGAAGACGGATTGATTGCTAAAGCACTCTGAGAATTATATCTCTCTGTGAATAGGAATAGGGGGTCTTCTCTAGCTACTTTCAGCACTCCTAACAAACTACAGTTCCCAGAATTATCTGGGGGGAAACCCAAATAGTTTTACCAGTAAGTGCTTTAAAACCTTCCCCCCTTTCTTTGGAGAGAAGGTAGAGAGCTGCTTCTGGCCCACAGGCCATGGGCTGCCCACTTGCATCTAAAAATAAGACCCCCTGAGCAAAGTGCCTCCATCTCTCGCAATCCCGAAGGCAGCAAATGGATCTTTACAGATTGCTCTGAATGCAAATGAATTCCCAGGTCTGTGTGTCACAGCCATAAATGGCTGGGGAATGGCTTTTGCCATGGTTACTGCAAGCAGGGGGTCCGAACCGTCCCCCTCCCCTGTCCCCCCCCCCCGCTCTTGGCCTTGCAAGTGTCTGCAAAACAGAGATGGGAGAAGGAGAGAGGCCAGACTGGTGAGGAGTGGGAGGTAAGCAGGTGGGGTCTGGCTTCCCCCAGCAGCTGAGCCACAAATGCCCATGAAAGGCACAAATGACAGGTGGCCTGGAATGTGTCCAAATATGGAATGTATGAAACGTCCCTTTCAACCCCTGCGGGGGAAGGAGGCAGAGGGTGAGAGAGGCCGCCAGGAGCGGAGGGGAGGGGAGGGGAGGAGTAAGGCCGGTGGGAGTTTAGGGGTATAAAGGACTGAACCCTGCGAGCCAAGCCTGACCGCTCTTTGCTTCCTTTCTCTGGGCTGCTGCAGGAACTGGTGAGTACCCCCGGAGCAGCTGACGCCGACTGTAAGCTCTTTGGGGGCAGAGACTCCGGCTGTGTACACAGCATACATTTAAAGCGTGTTCCTCCTCCCCGCCTTGCAAAGAATCCTGGGAATTGTCGTCTACCCCTTCACAGAGCTACAATTCCCAGCACCCTTAACAAACCACAGTTCCCAGGCTTATTGGGGGTGTGGAGAAGAAATATGCTTTAAATGTATGGTGTGTACACAGTGGTGGGTGAGACAGAACTGCTTGTAGGAAGATCGGAAGCGGCCTTATGTTGAGTCCATGTGTTTCGGAAGTGTCCATACTGCCTGGCAGTGGCTCTCCAGGATTTCAGACAGGGCTCTCCCCCTGCCTTACCTGGGTATGCTGTGGATTGGACATGAGACCTTCTACATGCAAGGCAGATGCTCTGTGACTGAACTAAGGGCCTTTGCTCCCCTGGAGAGCCACTGCCTGCCATAGTGAAAAGGAATAATAGGCCAGGTATGGTCACATCTACAAAGGATAATGCGGACCTGGGAAAATGGCAACTAAAAGGGCAAAAACGCCGAGCATCTTTCCCCATGATCATTTTTTAGTTAGTTTTTTTTTGGGGGGGGGTGATGCAAGTTAAGGGAGGATACGGCTGTGAGGTGTATCCGATTATGCATGGTGGGCAGAAGTTGGAGAGGGGGATGTTTTTCTGTGTTTCTTAAGACACGCTTGCAACTCGTGGGCATCCCATGACTCTGAATGTTGGCAGATTCGGGGCAGGCAAAAGGAAGGACTTATTCACACGCCGCACAGTTCAACTGTGGAATTTGCTCCCCCCAAGGGACAGTGATGGCCACCATATTGGCCGGCTTTAAAAGGGGATTATTAGACCAATGACTGGAGAAGGATGCCAGTGGCCTCTGAATGCCAACTCCTGGGAATTGCAAGCAGGGAGAGAGAGAGCTTGGGTCCTCTTTGTGAGTTCCCCAAAGGCATCTGCTTTGGCTTGCGAGAACAGAATGCTGGACTTTGTGGGTCTTTGGCCTAATCCAGCAGCCAGGCTCTTCTGTTTCTTCACATTCAATGCATGGCATCTCCCGTTGAAAGGATCCCAGCGGAAAACCTCCGCCTAAGGCCGTGGTGAGTTGCCAGCAGCAGGAATAGGCAGCATTGGTCTAGTCTAGAATTTGGAACCAACTTTCTCCCGCTGCCGCCGCTGATTACAGCAGCTACAGCTGTCTGGCGTGTACGCTTGAAATGTTTGCTTTCTGCCAAGCGGAAAGCTGAGGAAGCTTTCTATTTGGAAATGCAATCTGCTTGCATCCCAGACTGGAAAATATCCAGATCGGTTCTAGCTTTTCTGGGTTTTACCATTGTAGGGGAAACTCTATGGGCTGTCTCCAATGTTAGCCCTACTCAGAGTAGACCCACTGAAATTCATCAGCATGGCTAAGGGCTTATCTGCACTTCCTCTTGTCCTGCTGCTCCTCCCTGCCCCCCCCCCCGCAAGCTGCAATTCGGAATTCCCCCAGATTGCTATTTTCCCCCATCTATCGCTAAAGAGCAGCTTTTCCCTTGGAAAGGAGTGGGGCAAGGGGGGGGGGAACCATGCTTTCTAGGCAGGACACCAGCGGAAGTGTGGATGAGCACTAACTTAGGTCCATTGATTTTAATAGGTCTACTCAAAGTTGAATTTAGTTGGTTCACACCCTATGAGTTTATTCTACAAGAGGGAGGGAAACCAGGGCAAACAACCCCCTTCCCCTTTCCTGAATCGTAAAGTTCACGCAGGAGAAAAGGAATCAGATGGAATCTGGGAGGGATTTCCAACCAGCGATGTATTCGCTAATTTGCTAGACCTTGCAATTTAAAAAAATATTTGATGTTTCATGTGCCGTGTTTAATGGCCCGCCATTAGGTCTCAAGTTTGGGCCCTGAAATCTCAGGGTATGGTATGGGATGTGCACTAGACCTGGCAACACTTGCCCCACATAGATATGGCACAGAAGGGGGAGAAAAGAGGAACAGATGAGGTCAGTGTGGGTCACTTCCAGAATGTAACCCTCGCCACCACCCATCTCTCACCCCTTAGTGAGCCAACACCATGTGTGATGACGAGGAGACAACTGCCTTGGTGTGCGACAACGGCTCCGGTTTGGTGAAGGCCGGCTTTGCCGGGGACGATGCTCCCCGCGCTGTCTTCCCCTCCATTGTTGGGCGCCCAAGACACCAGGTAAGGCTCTGTTTGGTCCCCACTTGCACAATTCATTTAAAGCAGAACCCTACCACTTTAAAAAGTCACAACTTCCTCGCAATTATCCCGGGGAGTTCAGTTTGTGAAGGGTGCTGAGATTTGTTAGGAGAGACCCTCTTTCCCCTTGCAGAACTACAATTCTCAGAGCTCCCTGTGAGGAGGGATTGGCGCTGTTAAACCGCTCTGGGAATGGTAGCTTATTGTGGCATTCGTGGTGATTTGTGCTTATGGTGTTATCAGGGCAGTTATACATACGGTCTTGCTTTCAATCGTGTTCGTGCCTGCCAGAGTTTTGGGGGAAGCCACGCTGCTTCGTTTCCAATCAATTCACGCCCCGTAACTTCCCCCTGCAATCCTGCATCTTTTTGTATCACAAAACGTACTGCGGGGAATTGTTGTTTTCCTCTCACTTTTTTTTGTGCCTCTCCATACAGCAATAGCACGTTATCGTTGGCCAGAGTTGGTTTAACAACCAATCCTCCTTTTCCAGGGAGCTCTGGGAACTGTAGCTCCGGGAGGAGAGTAGAGGGTCTCCTAAGAACCCTAGAACTCCCAGGTTTCTTTGGGGCTCGAAGCTGTGAACGTTGAAAGTCACGGCAGAGGGCCTTCTCGGTAGTGGCGCCCGCCCTGTGGAACGCCCTCCCATCAGAGGTCAAAGAGATAATCAACTACCTGACATTTAGAAAATACCTGAAGGCAGCCCTGTTTAGGGAAGTTTTTAATCTGTGATATTTTAATATATTTTAATATTTGTTGGAAGCCGCCCAGAGTGGCTGGGGTACTACTACTACTACTACTACTACTACTAATAATAATAATAATAATAATTTGGTGCTGCCTTCTGTGCTGCTCCCTAGGGCAGGAGTGAAGTTTCCGGACAGAAAAAGAAGAAGTGGTGTTTCACACCCACAGAGGAGGCAGGGATAGCCACTGCTTTAATAGGGGACTAGGCAGATGGCAGATTCATGGAGGGTAACACAAGTAGCAGCTTCTAACCACAATGGCTGTGTTCTCCCTCCACAGTTAGGGGTCTCCTTAGCACCCTTAAGAAGCTGCAGCTCCCAAGGTTCTTTGGGGGAATCCATGACTCTTAACTGGTATCTTAGCGCCTTAAATATACGGTGTGAATGTGGCCCTTGAGGCAACATTTGCAGACCAACTAATAAAAGCCGAATGATGTGCGGGTGGTTGAGTAGAAAAACACCACCGCTAATTTTAGAGAGCTTCAGAATGCACCTGCAAACCTGCCCACCCCACACCGGTCTGGAGGGGGCCACCCTAAGGAGAGAGCAAGGGTGCGGGTGGCCTTCCCTTTGGGGTCCTCCACCTCCAGCCATGCATATGACCTTACAGGCGGCCTGTCGGAGATCACCCCCAGAACAGCAGGGGTCTCCCTGACAAATTCCAACCCAGGCAATTAAGAGATCATTTGCCTCTTGGCTTTCCAATGGGATCTGGTTTCCTCCTGGGGTGAAGTTATGCTCTTAAACAGCTGCTAGGCCAAAGCTTAGAAGGCAAAGAGCATTTGGGAGCCAGGGCACAAGGGTCAATGGCAAGGGGAGAGAGGGAGCCTCCAACATTTCTCCAATGAAAATAGGGATGTCCTATTCAATAATAATAATAATAATAATAATAATAATAATAATAATTTTATTATTTATACCCCGTCCATCTGACAGGGTTGCACTCTGGTGGCTTCCAATATATATAAAAAACATAATAAAACATTAAACTTTTTTTTTTTTTAAAAAAACCCTTCCCTATATAGGGCTGCCTTCAGATGTCTTCTAAAGGTTGTATAGTTACTTATCTCCTTGGCTCGGGGGTTGCATAACTCAATCCCCTCCAACAATTATCCAATGAAAATAGGGTCATCCTAAGGAAAAGCTGGACATTCTGGGATCAAATCAGAAACTGGGACAGCTTCTGTAAATCCAAGACTGTCCCTGGAAAACAGGGACACTTGGAGAGTCTGGTCTCTCTCTCTCTCTCTCTCTCTCTCTCTCTCTCTCTCTCTCTCTCTCTCTCTCTCTCTCTCATACACACACACACACCGCTTCAAGTTTCAGACACTATGTTTATTGAGCCTACACCCCGATTTGCTTTGTACAAAGTTCGTGGGGAGGTGTATTTTGGTAGGTGTGGTATAAATTCCAACAATAATAACAATAACTAAAAATAATAATTTCAATATTTTAGTTATCATTGAGTAACAAGGAGTTACTCGCTTGAATATGAGTGTAAGAAAATGGACAAGAAATTATCAGTTATTTAACTTTTACTGTCATCCTAATCTTAGCTGTATAATTTATTGCTATTGCAGTAGGAACATAGAGACAAAGTAAGTTGCCTTCTACAGAGCCCAACAGTTGGTCTGTTAGCAACTTTCCAGAGTTTTAGGCATGCAGTCTCTCCCGGCTCTGCCTGGAGATGCCACAGGGGAGTGAACCTGGGACCTTCTGCATGCCAAGCAGATCATCTGCCACTGAGCTACAGCCCTTATTATTGCCCTAGAGGGGACAAGGCACTACTCGGATTTGCTACCCAAATGACTTGGCCGGCCTTGAATACTCTGTACCTTTTTGGGCACCATTCCTTGCTCCCTTTAAGGGGATGATTGGGAGAACAGAATCCAAATTGGAGGGCAGTGTTTCTAACCACGCCCTCAAAAAAAAACACAAAAAACACACCCTGTGTCTTATTTTGCTTGAAATTAAGCACCAGAAAGCATGGGGGAGGACCAGCTGTGGTGGCCAGTACCCACTGGGGCTGGAGGGCAAGGAACCCAACAGTGGCTGGAGCCAGAGCCAATGGCAGACGGGGCCAATTAATTCTGGTTTTGCCCCCATCCTCCTCCCCACTGCTGCATTCTACAAGGCCCACACGGAGACTAAGGAAGCAGAGCTGCCCCCTGGACAGGACAGGTGAGGGCTGAGCCGAAGGCAGGCTGGTTTGGCAACGGTCTGGCTCTCCCTAAAGGACCACCCTCTCCTGAGTCCCTGTTCTCGCTTGCTTCTAGGGTGTCATGGTGGGCATGGGTCAGAAAGACTCCTACGTTGGAGACGAGGCCCAGAGCAAGAGAGGCATCCTGACCCTGAAATACCCCATCGAGCACGGCATCATCACCAACTGGGACGACATGGAGAAGATATGGCACCACACTTTCTACAACGAGCTGCGCGTGGCCCCCGAGGAGCACCCCACCCTGCTGACCGAGGCTCCCCTCAACCCCAAAGCCAACCGGGAGAAGATGACCCAGATTATGTTTGAAACCTTCAACGTGCCTGCCATGTATGTGGCCATTCAGGCAGTGCTGTCTCTTTATGCTTCTGGCCGTACCACTGGTAAGGGTGTGTGTGTGTGTGTTTGTGTGCGTGCATGCGTGCGTGCTGTGGGGGGGCCCCCGAAATCAGCAAAATTGTTGGTTCACCCCGCTTGGGACCAAGAGGCAGGGGTAAACATGTTTTAAATGGATTAATAAATGGAATGGACTTGCCAGCTGCTTCCAGACCAGCTGTTTATTAAGCATTGGGTAGCTCAGTTGGTTAGAGTGTGGTGCTGGTAACGACAAGGTTGCAGGTTCGATCTCCATATGGGACAGCTGTGTATTCCTGTATTGGAGAGGGCTGGACGAGATGACACTCTGTGTTCCTTCCAACTCTATGATTCTGTGACTCATTCATCCTGACTTGTTTGCAGGGACATTGTGGGTTGTTTAATGAGCAATTTACATTTGTTGCTCCTCTTGCTTTCTCCTCACATTCATTCCTTGCCCCGGCCCCTTTTTGCCTCTGGCCCCAAGAAGACCTCCAGAAAGGAACGTGGCCCTCAGACTGAAAATGGTTCCCCACCTCTATGCTAGCGCAGGGGTCACCAAACTCTTAGGACCAGCAGGTACATTTCATTTGTGCCAGTCACAAAACAGTAACTACTATGCGGGGGGTGGCGGGGTGGGGATAACACAAAATGGCTGCCATGGATAGTGTGCCATAACACAAAATTAGAGATAGGCCTACCGCCACCCCTGGCAACCATGAGAAGTCAGCTATGCCCTGCTGGTCCTGATTCTGGAGCTTCACGCAGTATTGATTTTACACACAAACACACACACACAGTGCTTCTGTTTCTTTCTAACAGGAACATGGAGCATTCCTCAGTACCGGGGGAAATATACAAGGTGACCACACCACTTGTGTTTCTTATAAAATGCTTAGAAGGCACATTTGTCCCCTTTCTTTCTAGGAGGGCAAGAAAGCTCAGAGTCTGGAGCACCATGGTACTTGTGTGGGTGCTGGGTTGGCAACCCCTTCTCTAAAGTATTGTGGCAAATGTTAACTGGCAGCTATATGGCATGCATTCACTACATAAGGTCAGCCAGGATAAAAGCCCCCACCTACCCCCAGAAGGTGGTGCTGTGGGTTAAACTACAGAGCCTAGGGCTTGCTGATCAGAAGGTCGGCGGTTCGAATCCCCGCGACGGGGTGAGCTCCCATTGCTTGGTCCCTGCTCCTGCCCACCTACCAGTTCGAAAGCACATCAAAGTGCAAGTAGATAAATAGGTACCGCTCCGGTGAGAAGGTAAACGGCGTTTCCGTGCCCTGCTCTGGTTCGCCAGAAGCGGCTTTGTCATGCTGGCCACATAACCCGGAAGCTGTACGCCGGCTCCCTTGACCAGTAAAGCAAGATGAGCGCCGCAACACCAGAGTTGTCTGCGACTGGGCCTAATGTTCAGGGGTCCCTTTACCTTTACCCCCAACCAAGAGACTGTCTTGTGGGACACCTAGCAGTTTCCTCTCTCTCTCCAGCTCTCTACCAACTCAGGTCTCCCCTTCTGTAGGAATTGTACTGGATTCTGGAGATGGCGTTACCCACAACGTCCCCATCTATGAGGGCTACGCCTTGCCCCATGCCATACAGCGCTTGGATCTGGCTGGCCGCGACCTCACCGACTACCTGATGAAGATCCTAACTGAGCGTGGCTATTCCTTCGTCACCACTGGTAAGCAAACTGCTACGTGGTATGCTTTAATTCTGCAGCCAATGTCTGCTTGAGTCTACTCCCCGCACTGGCCAAGAGCGTTGTTCATGCCATTTGAAAACAAATACTGAATGCTTTAACTCTCACCCCATGTGCACTGTACATTTAGAGCAGTATCATACCGCTTTGAACAATCATGGTTTCACCCAAAGAATCCTGGGAGGTGTAGTTTGTTAAGGATGCTGAAAGTTGTTAGGAGACCCCTATCGCCCTCACAGAGCTACAGTTCCCAGAGTGGTTTAAACAGTCAATCCCTCCTCCCAGGGAACCCTGGGAATTGTAGCTCTCCGAGAGGAACAGGAATATAATGAATTGAAAAAGATGTTTAAAATAACGTTTGTAAAAAAAACCAACCCATAACTTTTCCTTTTTTGGGAATTATAGAGACAGAACTACACAAACTGTATAGAAATTTATTCATGTATGTGACTATGGTGGGAAGAATGTTACTTGCCCAAAAATGGAAAGAAGAATTCATCCCAGCAAATGAAGAATGGATACAAAAAACTTATGTAATATGCAGAAATGGTGAAACTTACCAGAAAAAAACAAACTTTTTATAAAAGAATGGAAATGGTTTATGGAATATTTACAAACTGTAAACAGATAAGAACATTGGTAGGATTATTGTAATAAGCTGTAGTTTTGTAAGAGTATATCTTTAAAGTACACGAGTAAATGAGCAAATTAAGTTAATTTGGATATGCAGAAAATATTTAAAATAAATTTAAGGAACCGCAGGAAGAGGGGGAAGGAAGTCAAGCTTTGAAATGTTAAAATGATTGTAAAATTATTGAAATATATAAAACTGAAAATCATAAAAAAGGAATCTCCTGGCGCTTCTCAGTACCCATAACAAACTGCGGTTCCCAGGGTTCTTTTTGGTGGAGCCACGACTTTTCAAAGTGGTATGATAGTGCTTTAAATCTTGAGTGGAGATGGAGCCGACAGCTGAGCGACAGAACCAGTTCTTCCGAGCTGTGGGCTTCCTCTAACGGATCAAATCCTTCCTGCCCCCCCGCAGCTGAACGGGAGATTGTGCGCGACATCAAGGAGAAGCTGGGCTATGTGGCTTTGGACTTTGAGAACGAGATGGCCACCGCCGCTTCCTCCTCCTCCTTGGAGAAGAGCTACGAGCTGCCTGATGGGCAAGTCATCACCATTGGCAACGAGCGTTTCCGGTGCCCAGAGACCCTCTTCCAACCCTCGTTTATCGGTGAGAAAGTAAGAGCGGTGAGCACAGGAGACCTCCCTAGCGGCGACTGCTGCCCCACATCTCCTATTATGTCAAGCCATTGGCTCTGGTGGCTGTGGCTGAAGGGCGTTGGGGGGGTCTGGCAGCATTTGGAGGGCTCACAGACTGACCCGACCATGTATTAGAAGACCTTTTCCATGGGGCTTATAGGTGGGGCAGGGTAATCTGCAACTGGTGGGCTTGTTTTGGAAGAGTGAGGGGATCGGAGTACCTGAGAAGTCAGCTGCGGCCATAGGTGAGGGATGGGGAGCTTCTGCAAATGTCATCAAGTGGCCGGGACGCCAACTGAGAGATGTGTGAGGGGTTAAGGCATGTCATTGGCAAAAAGGTCAGTCTTCTCCTTTGAGACTGCTCAGAAATGTCACACTGGTTTTTACTGATGGCAAAAACCTTTACTGACACACGTCAGGAAGTGCAGGGAGCCCAGGGTGGGCGTCTCGATGATACCAGCCTTGACCAGAGAGAGGGGTATCAGGTAGACACATTCCACTTACGGATTAGGGCCGAGGCTTTGGCAGTGGGTGGAGAGGAACAGCTGATCGCGCCAGGACAGGGCTCTTCGATGCTCTTTTTTCTACCCCAAAAATAGGCAGGGAAGCGGCAAAATTCCAGGATAGTATCCTCCTTCTCCTAAATGGAGGGGGAAGCGGGACCTCCTGCTAAGCAGCTGCTGTAACTTGAGGCCATCACAAAATCCTTTGACTTTTGCGCTTCCTTGGTGAAGGATTCTTCTCTGTGGGTCTCCTCACTTTGAAAGATCTCCCAGCCATGGGTGGAGGGGCCACCTTTCTTTCTTCAAACTCCTTCTGGCATTGCAGCACCAGGTGCAGAAGAGATTGCAGGATGCACCCGGGACTAGCATGACAAAGAAGCAGTATGGGCTGTTTCACCTTATTAAAATCGAATCCGGGAGTTACTATATTCTGTCTCTAGTCCTAATTGGAGCTCACAAGGTCCATAGTAAAAAATACTTGCTTAAAACTTGGCAACTTATCAATTGCCCTAATAAAGGCACTTCCTGGAAGGGCTTTGGGTGTTGTTGTTGTTTTTTTACTAGCCTCTTGGCAATTGCTTTTTCCTGTTTGTTTTCTACCAGGCTAGCTCTCTCTGCTTCTTGTCCGCTGACAGCCTCCACAGTTTCTGTCCTGGCTGTGGAGGCCAGGCTGATCCATTTCTCCTCCACTAGCCTGTTCGCTTGCACAGAATTACTTGTCGCTTGTGGTGACCAGGCATGGGAGTTAAATACAAGGCCAAGCAAGATTGGCTCTCAGAATGAATACAAACCACGCCTGCCACGTGCAGAATTATCATTAATTGCCAGCCCTTCACCCCAAGTCCCAGGGCAGTTTACAGCAATTTAGGGATGCAGGTAGCGCTGTGGGTTAAACCACAGAGCCTAAGGCTTGCCAATCAGAAGGTCGGCGGTTTGAATCCCCGCAGTTCGAAAGCACATCAAAGTGCAAGTAGATAAAATAGGTACCGCTCTGGTGGGAAGGTAAACAGCGTTTCCGTGCACTGCTCTGGTTCGCCAGAAGCGGCTTAGTCATGCTGGCCACATGACCTGGAAGCTGTACGCCGGCTCCCTCGGCCAACAAAGCGAGATGAGCACCGCAACCCCAGAGTCATCCGCGACTGGACCTAACGGTCAGTGGTCCTTTTACCTTTACCTTTAAGACAACTTAATATCACAAATAAACAAGGTGGTTCCTGAAAATACACACCTCAGGTGTCAAAGGTCAGGGTAAAGATGTACCTCTCTGTGAGGATACATCCTTTTGTGCCAAATATAGTCAATTAGCATTAAATTAGTCATATACCCTGATCCCCAGATTTTGCAATCTTGCTTCTTCTTTTTAACCCAGGCATGGAGTCTGCAGGCATCCACGAAACCACCTACAACTCCATCATGAAGTGTGACATCGACATCCGTAAGGACCTGTATGCCAACAACGTTCTCTCTGGTGGCACCACCATGTACCCTGGCATCGCTGACCGTATGCAGAAGGAAATCACCGCCTTGGCACCCAGCACCATGAAGATCAAGGTGAGACTGGCAAACCGACGGCAGAATTATTAACATTTGGCATTCCATTCCAATAGATAGGTAAGAGGAAAGCTGTGACAAATTCAGAAGTTACTGGGGGTTGTGTGTGTGTGTGTGTGAGAGAGAGAGAGAGAGAGAGAGAGAGAGAAGGGGGAGGGGGAGAGAGGGGGAGAGGGAGAGAGAGGGAGGGAGGGAGAGGGAGAGGGAGAGAGAGAAGACACATGAAGGCTGCCCTGTTTAGGGAAGTTTTTAATGTTTGAAGTTTTATTGTTTTTAGTGTTCTGTTGGAAGCCGCCCAGTGGCTGGGGAAACCTAGCCAGATGGGTGGGGTATAAATACAGTCATACCTTGGGTTGCGCTCGCTGCAGTTTTCAGGATACGAACGGGCCAAACCCTGAAGTACCGGAACGGGTTACTTCTGGGTTTTGGTGCTTGTGCATGCGCAGAAGCTCTAAATCACACTTTGCACATGCACAGAAGCGCCGAATTGCGTCACGCACGTGCGCAGACGCAGCGGCCCGGGTTGTGAACGCGCCTCCCGTACGGATCATGTTCACAACCCAAGTGTCCACTGTAATAGAACAATAAATAATAATAATAATTTTTCACCATTGCTTCTTCCTGAAATACCTTAGTAGCTTGGATTTCCTTGGTGAGGCCTTACAGTTCATAATCCAACAAGCTGTCTGTTCTATACGCCAGCTGCATTGTTCTGAAGAGCAGCAGACTCAGGCCCCATCCGCACTATGCATTTAAAGGGGTATTGTACCACTTTTTTTTCAAAATAATTTTTATTTTTTGTTAACTATAACTACTACAAAGAATATAAAAAATAAATTCACATACATTGTTTTGTTTGGCGTATATTGCCGTGAATTCCCTCAGACCTTTCACTTTGAGCAGCCATGGCTTCCCCCAAAGAATTCTCGGAAGTGTAGTTTGCTCAGGGTGCTGAGAGTTGCTGGGAGACCCCATTTTCCCTCTCAGAGCTACAATTCCCAGAGTTCTGTGGGAAGAGGGGTTTGTCTGTTAAACCACTCTGAAAATCGTAGCTGTGAGGGGAATAGCATACTGTCCAACTTGTTCAGACCCCAAACTGGGATGTGCGTCTTCCGGGACGCATTCTCGGGTGAGTCGTGTGACCCACCCCTTGCCTTTACCCAGGAAAAAGAGCTTTTTTGGGGTGAGATCATGCCCCCCCCAACAATTTTCCAGGGCGATAGCGCAAGAGGTTGTGGCACCCAAAATGGCCACAGCGATCTTGTGCTAAAAAACCAGGATGTCCCTTTTTTCCAGGGCACTTGGCAGTTATGGAATTGGGGCGGGGGTTAACCAAATTACCAGTCCCGTAATTATTTGGGGGACGCCATGATGGCTGTTTATTGTGATATAATATGGGAACCTTTTCTGCTGCTTTTTTCTTATGTGAGGGTAACATCATTTTGCTTGCATAAGGGACCGGCACTTGGTTCATTAGTAGCATATAGAATTAGAATAATAGAACCATAGAATCTTAAGAGTTGGAAGGGACCCCAAGAGTCATCTAGTCCAACCCTCTGCAATGCAGGAATCTCAGCTAAAGCATCCATGACAGATGGCCATCCAACCTGCATTTAGAAACCTCCAAGGAAGGAGAGTCCACCACCTCTCGTGGGAGTCTGTTCCACTGCTGAACAGCTCTTTCTGTCAGAAAGTTTTTCCAAATGCTTAGTCGGAATCTCCTTTCTTGCAAATTGAAGCTATTGGTTCGAATCGACCCTCCGGTGCAGGAGAAAACAAGCATCCTCCCTCCTCCATGTGACAGCCCTTAATATAATAGAAGATAGCTATCATATCTCCTCTCAGTCTCCTTTTTCCAGGCTAAACATACCCAGCTCCTTCAAGTGCTCCTCATAAGGCTGTTTCCAGACCCTTGATCATCTTGGTTGCCCTCCTCTGCACACTTTCCAGCTTGTCAACATCCTTAAATTGTAGTGCCCAGATGATCCCCTTGTTGGTTCTCCCACCTTTTGGGAAATGAAATTGTCAGCGATGCAATGGAGGAATTTGTCAGACCTTATACACTCTTGGCAGTGTTTTGAGTCCCAAAAGCTGTCGGGGAAGTTGGAATCCCCCGTGATTACTATTTCTCTCCTTTTTGAATGTTTGGTAATCTGCTCTAGTAAGGAATCATCTACCCCTGGTTAACTTTCTCACTTGCTCCCTTTAGATCATTGCTCCTCCGGAGCGGAAGTACTCTGTGTGGATCGGCGGCTCCATTTTGGCTTCCCTCTCCACCTTCCAGCAGATGTGGATCAGCAAGCAAGAGTATGATGAAGCCGGGCCATCCATTGTCCACAGGAAGTGCTTCTAAAACGTCTCTTCATTACCCTCCCTGGCTTCTCCATTTCAGGTTCCAGCTGCTGTCCCTTCCTCCCAGATTTCATGGTGGTGCTTATGGCATTGGCTCACGCTGCAAGAGCCATTCCTCCTCCTGACTCCCCCACCTAACCCCAGCGCTCATTATACTCATGAGTATAATGGGAAAAAAAATATGTGCAGAAGGCTCTTCTGCTCCTCAGGGTGTTATTTACGTGGAATCATCCCTTCCTTCTGCAACACCACATATGGTGCTAGTGTCTCAAATTTGAGTATATTTGTCATTACTCCCTTTTTCCTCTCTCCTTCCTGAAACCTTAAAAGAATAAAGCAGTTTTACAGTAGAATACTGTGGCTCAGAGTCTTCTGGGGCATTCACAGGACTGCCCAATAGGTTTTCCTACTTGAGGTGAAGCAGCAAAGGGCCAGTCTTGTCAAGGCACATAGTACCAAAGGTTAGTCATAAAAAGGGCGCTGCTGGATCAGGCCAATGGCCTATCTATTCCAGCAATGAGCTTTATGGCTGACCAGGAATTTGAACCTTTGGCTTCCAGCTCCAACACTTCAACCGCTACACCAGGGATTCCCAAACTGGTCTGCGTGCTTCATTCAGGTGGTCTGTGGCCTTGTGGTTGAAGAGAGGAGATAGCACATCCATTGCATTCAATGTGTATACAGCACTGATCTGCAAAAGTTATTTTTATCGCTCCCCTGCTTTCTTATATTGTGTTCTAATGCGTTACATGGAATATGTATATTACATTCTATGGACTTCAAACTGCAATACACTAAAAGACAAGAAATGAAAGAAGCAATGAAACTGCAGTTTAAAATCATACAGTATGTAGCACAGCACAAGAAACTTGATGCAACAGGCAGAAAACCATTTAAGTGGTGCCTAGAACTGGACGCAGTACACCAGATGGGGTTCTGGCCAAGGCAGAATAGAGTGGTAGTATTGTTTCCCTTGATCCGGACTCTATACTTTTGTTGATGCAGCCTAGAATTACATTAGCTTTTTTTTTCCTGTGGTGTCACACTGTTGACTTGCATTCAGTTTCTGGTCTGCTAAGGCCTGCCTCGTCTCAGCTGAGATTTCCAGAGTTGGGCCCACAATACTGAATGCACAGCTTCTGAGCTGGGCATCTGAGCCACTAACAGTCTTCCCTGAATATCACAGTGATCAAGGGGGAATATAAAGGAATCAAGTGGTCTTTAACGGCCTTTCATCCTTGGGGAAAGGATGAAAACTGCTCAGATGGTTGAACTAATGAGCGCTTATTAAAAAAGTGTAGGGGGAAGGACCAGGTTGCTTCCAAACATCCCAGGATTTGCACACTTGAGACATTTGAGAAACACACACGGCTAGAGACTGAATAAAATGTTTATTTTCAAACATATGAATAAAACAAATACCAAAATTAAAAAGTCAGCTTGTTCCCTTTGATTCTGGTGAAAATATTTTGCCAAGAAATGTAATTACCATAGAAAATTATTCTAAAAACTTTTGTGGGAACAACCCCCCCCCCCCCAAACACACAGAAAATAAAGAGGACAAATGAAGAGGGCAAAAAGGACACTAGATACATAGACGTATACAGTGCAGAGTTTACAACTTAATATTACAAAGCATGCCAGATTTTTTTTGGGGGGTGGTGGTGGTGGTAAATAAAAATACAAGTGAGAGTTAGCCACATTCAACCACCTTTTTTGATACTTTGGAATACAGAAATTGATCCACGTATAAGGTAACAAAAACAAAAGGTTAATATAGCAAACTGCAATTATCAATGGATTTTTGCTATGGGGAGGTAATATCCAGATTGCTCTTAGCTTATCTACTGTTCAAGAAGTCCGAAAGAGCTAGCTTTGGAGACTGTCCCTAGCATACCAAAACAAAACAAAAATGAACACGATAGCAACTTTCCCCTTGTTAATAATTTAAAAAAAGCAACAGGGGGGCTTATCTTAGGAACATGGTTGTTTTTTAAACAAAAAAGGGGGGGATTGTTTTGTGTTAAATGGGGCCCATATGTTTCTACACCCTGCTACAGGCTATTAAGTGAGACCAGGATGACATGGTCATGCCAAGGAGTGAAGTTGACTCCACAAACTTTCAAGGGGAACAGTGCTAAGATGAGCAGAAGACCCATCCAAGAGAGTGGAGCGGAATAGCTCTCTTTGCCTTGGTCCTGCTCACAATGGAGCAAATTAAAGACAGCCGTGCAAGGCTGAGTTCTGCGTCTCTTCTTGCCCTAGGCCAGGGCGGCATGTTCCTGCACAAACAGGAGAGTGCATTAAAGAGCCTCCTACTGCCACATGGGAGAGAGACATGCCAAACCCATGCAGGGGAGCCAAGTGTTCTGGAAGCAGCAAGTGCTCAAAATTGTGTGCTACCCCCAGCAAAGCGAGCACCCCTTCAGTTAGGGTGCCCAGCCTGCCTGAGTGGTCTATCCTCCCCCATAGGCGGCATTTGGACCCCCTACCACAACTTCACTTTTTCATCACTTTGTATCTAGAAGGCACACATTTCCTGGGAGGTGAGAAGTGGCAGTGCCACATCCCAAAACCGCTGCACAGCATGACCTGAGGTCCTCCATGTGTTACTGGACTACAACTCCCATCAGCCCTGACCAGTGATCATGCACACCTGGGGCTGTTGGGAGTTGGAGTCCAGCCAAATCCAGAGGGCCACATGGTCCTCATCCCTGCCACAGCATCTGTGACACATTGCTGCCTATTCTGTAGCTTTAACTGCCCCTTGATAAATGAGAGGTTGCAGAAGGGGCACCAAGCTCATGCAGAGGCCTCTGGCTGAGTCTCCATCACTTCCAGCAAAGGGTAGAGAGATGCCTGTTAGACTGACTGAAAGCAGTGCTTGCAATGCTCTCAAGTTACCACTGGTCCATGAGCCTTTCCCCAGTGCTGACAACTGAAAGCAAAGCGAGTCTCTCAAGGGGGAAGGGGGTGCAAACTAAGAAATAGTCTGAGACTTGCAGCTTGCCCGTTTGTCTCACCATGCAGGCACTCTTGTCCCTGTCAATTCTGCAGCCAGGAGTGAGAAGAGAAGACACAGTAGTGAGTTCCACTTGCACCCTGCCTGCAGTTCAATCTTGGAAAATCTGATCCCCAGATGCTCACAAGGTTGGCCATCGCTGCTCCAGCCCTGAATGATTCTGCAGCCTGAATGATCCACACGCACACACAAAAGCCTGCATGCAACTTACTCCTTGGCTGTAGACAATACATTTCTACAAAAATCTAAGTATGAACTTGTGGGGTTCTGATCCAATCTCCAAGAGAGGAAAAACCACTGGCAATCTCTCCATTTGGTAAGATGCAATTCAAGTAGCAGGGCAATTTGTAATTCTTAAGAAAGAGGCTTGGGGTCAGGGAAAGCCAGCATGGTGTTCTCCAGATGTTGCTGAATGATCCTCCCTGATTGTATGTCATGCTGGCTGTGGCTGATGGGAGGTGGGAGTCCAGCAACATCTGGGGGAGGGGCACTCACACTGGCCACCCTGAGTTCAGGCATTTAAAGGCTCAAGAGTAGGAGCACCCATTTTGCATCCCTTCAGAGGGAACCAGAAAAAGGCAAAGAGGCACACCCTGAGACAGAAGTGAGGTCCTGAGGTTGTGCGGCTGGTGCGAGAGGCTCCATTTGGGGCAAAGGGGAGTTATGGGATGGATCACTTGCACCACCAGCATTGCTACAGCAGAGGAGGACCAACACTGGGAAATAGGACCCAGGGAGTTGTCAGTAGGGCATGGTGGAGCATGCAACAACAGAACTTGGGATGCACGAAAGCTATTGGTGGTTGCCTGGCAACCAACAGCCACTCTCCTCCCAAAACTGTTGCAGCCTAGATCGCTAAGGAAGCCTGGTGGGAAGAGCAGGGCCAGGCCAGTGATTAGTTGCAGCAGGAGGACCTGGCTGGTCAATTCTCAACACCTCAAATGAAGCTTGTACACACCAACACACCTCACTGAGGCAAGAAGGGAGTAAGATGTCATTTCTGCACAGCAAGTCATAAAGATGGGAAAACAACACTACACTGTGTTAAAAAGCTGGCAACTCAAGATAATTAACTGAAGGCAAAGGCTGTCCCTTCTGATGATGAAACATCAATGCAAAGCCAACGCACTCAAGAACATCTTTAAAGAAAAAGCCAAACCAGAACATCCTTGCTTCATAATATACAGCAGGGATGAGGAACCTAGAGTTTTGAAGATGGTGTTTGGGCTCCAGTTCCCATCCTCCCCAACCACTGCCCATGCTGGCTGGGGCTGATGGGAACTGGAAACCAATAGCAGCTGGACGGCCACAGGTTACTCACCCCGCTCCACAGGATTCAGAAATGCCAGAGTTGCCTGTTTCCCAAAGACTCAAAAGGGTGAAGGGCCCTGAACAACCAAAAATGTTAATAGCATTTGAATTTTTTTTTATCTTGCACACTTCCTTCAACTCAGCCTTTTGGACACAGGAATAGCAAGGTCAGATATCATTGCTTCAAACTCTTGCAAGTTTTCTCCAGGTGGTGTGTCTGTGCGCAGAAGGTCACCTGTGTAGGTCACTGATAGCTTGATTTGGCTTCTGAGGTCCTCTAAGGACACAGCCATATGGGACTCGCCAGCAGCTAACTGCACAAGCAGTACATCTGCATCAATATTTTCCCCAACCCCCAGCCCCAACGTATAAACAAAGGGGAAGTGCTCCAGGCATGATCAATGCTAAACATTAATCAGGGTATGATTCTAAAACCTGTACAAATCTTTTCTCCTCCCCTCCCCTCTCCCCCCACCAACCAAAAAACAACAACAGGTGGCTGCAACATACACCCAGGAGAAATCCAAGCAACAGGATGGAGTCAGGCAAGGTTTCCCCAGGTAACTCATGCGGGGGACCACATCCAATTTGATACACATTGCAGTTTTGTGGCAAAACAGCAGTCCAATGTAACGACTTAAGAAAGGAGAGGCACAGATCAATGCAGATGAGGAAAGGTCACGTTTCTAGATCTGCTACTCCAACAAGGATTCTGTAAAACTCACTTCCTGCACCTCTTCAGCTTGGAGGGAGAGAGCTATCCCCACCATTCACCTGGGGAATTAACTATTTCTCCACTGCAGCAGTGTGAGCTTAACAAGCAAGCAAGCATACCCTGCTGCCCAGATTCATGCCTTTGGATCAAGACTGTAAGTATGCAAGATCTAGCACTAGGTCTGAGACTGAGGCATGACTTTGGTTCCCAGAGCCTCCCGTATGGAGGAAGATCTTCCATCCTGGGATTCAGGATGCAATAAAGGAGTCTTGTTTTTCCTGGCTTGGGGGTGTACCAAAAAATGGAGGAAGTGGGGAGGTGGGGGGCAGGATCAGGCAATGGAAACCAAAGAGAAAGGCAGGGTTGTGTGGAGAGAGCCAGGTTCTTTCTCAGGAGTGAAGGACAACCTCAATGGCAGCAGCCTCCACAGTGACCACCCAGGTGAGCATGCTGGCTCTCGCCAAACTTTGTTCTCCGGCTGAGGATCTCATAAGAGCAGTCATCCCCGCAGCAGCCAGACATGCTGGGTGAGGTATCATCGATTTCAAACCTGCAGGGGCAGAAGTGGTGGTGGTGAAGGAGGAGGAGAGGAGATAGAGCCAAGTGTCAGGTGGCATTTGCATCAATGCTTAAAATGCAGCCACATTTGCTGCACAGCTGTGCAACTGGAGCTGGCCTGGCCCGTTGGCGTGGTCTCCACAAGCAACTGATTGCATGAAGAGTCTACTTGTAGAAACAGGGCAGCATCAAAGAAAAGAAAACATGTGAGGAAAGCACTGCTGACCAGACAAAAGGCCCAGGATCCTTGTTATACAGTAGCCAAGCAGATGTCCCAAAGGGGAGCCTGTGATCAGGATCAGAGAACAACAGCAACTCTCCCCACTTGCGGTGTCCAACAAAAGATTTTCATAGGCATACTGCCTCTGACAGTGGAGGGAAGACTGTGACTAATAGCCTTATATTCCATGAATTGCTCTTATTCCATGAATTGCTCTAGTCCCGTTTCAAATGTTTCCAAGTTGGTCCAGGCCATCACAATGGGAAGCTGTAGTTATTTGGTAGCTTGTGCTATTGTTAAACAGCACCTGCTGCCCTTGGCCTAAGAAAGGTGTGGGGAACCTTGGACCTGGCCCCATCTCCACCCAGCAATTAGACGGGGGTGAGGAGCCTTCTACTGGCACCAGTGGGAGCTTTCTTTCCATTGCTGCAGGGGGAAAGGAAGCAGGAAAAATGGATGATCTTCCTGGAGACTGTAGCTGGGAAGGGAAGGGACTAGGTGTGTGCATGTATAGGATATATATGGGCACACCCACTTTGCTTTGGCCCCACCCACCTCTGGCATGTGGTCTCCCGGAAGGTCAGCCATGAAGGAATATTGTTCTGAAAAAGGCTCTGTGCCCTTTGCTCAGAGAGGGACAGGGAACCGCTGGCCCTCTACATTTTGCTGGACTCCAACTCCCATCAACCCCAACCAGCATGCCCAGAGGTCAGGGATGATGAGTCCAGGAACATCTGAAGGACCACATGCCCCCCCCCCCATCCCTGGCTGAAGAGTCTCAAATAACCAACTAGGTGGGGAATCAGCTCTGACTCACTGAGGTGTAGGAGAGGGGCATCTCCCAAACCCATCTTCTTATGGTCTCTAATTCAGGTGAGAGAAAAAGAAGTAAATGAAGTCTTACTGTAAAGCTTCTCTGAAGAACTGGTAGGCCCCATGATTGTGTTTAAATACTGTTAACATGACTTTCTTCATCTGTGTACTAAGAGCCAGGGAGAAGACAAGGTCAGCTTGGTATGAGGTCACAAGAAAGAAAAAGCAGAACAGAGCTCCTTGCACTTTCACAGTAGCCTAATTTAAATTAGTTCCAATCCCATGTAAAAATTGAAATTATTAAATAAATACACACACGTGCTTGTATATCTGGGGATGACCATCTTCTCTAAACGGATCCTCCAGACAACTGCCAAGTTTTAGCAGAGCTAATGCAGCACTAACTAAAACAGAGAGCATAATCTAATGACAGTACCCAATGGTGGTCTACTCTGAGTAGGGCTCATTCCAAAGAATGGACTTGATCAACTTTGGTTTACTAATTTCACTGTGCCTACTCACAGTAGGACTTCACTGCATACAACCCTAGGTTTTAAAATCCAGACATTTTCAAAGAGCACAGCAAGCTAGCAAGTTTATGGCTGCACGTTCATCTGGGAGCAATTATCTTGCGCTCTCACACACCTGTTATGTGCAAATCAGATGATGTTGATGATTATATTAAAGCAAGATTGTAGCCTAGGGATGGGAAATCTGTGGTCCTGCAGATGTTGTTGAACTCTAACTCCCATAATCTCTGATGGGGCTGATGGGAGCTGGAGTCCAGCAACATTTGGAGGGCCACAGGTTTCCCTATCCCAACTCTAGTCTTTACAACGACCAAAGGAAGCTCAAAAAGCTGCCAGAAGGGATTGTTGAAGATTTAGGGAAGGGTGCTGCTCAGGAATCTCTCTCTTCATGCAAGGTCTTCAGAAGGCTCCAGTTCTGGTCCACGCTAAATTCTTTGCAGTGTTTTTTATTTTATTTTAATGCAAGCAAAATAAAAATGCCTAATTTGATACACACAACATGCAGAGAGTTGTATACAATGCTAGTTCTTCACAGAGTAGACCCACTGAAGTTAATAGACAGGAGTAATTTAGGATCATGAATTTCAGCTGGGTAGAATTTAGTTTTTAAGAGGTTAAAAACAGAACCATCTGAATTCACACTGGCCTGGTTCATACAACAGCACAGCAAGTTCAAATTGTGGCTTACCAGGAACTGTGCAGGCTCCCTAAGCGGTGCTCACAGCTGTTTTTCTTCTCCCCAGTCATTTTGAGCACAAACCCTGGCAACAGCTCAAGGTTAAGCTCCCTCATCTCGCTAAGCTTGAGTCCCAGTTCAGATAACACACTAAGCCAAACCTTGGAGTGGCAGTAAAAAAGACAAGCAAAGCAGCAGCAAGCTTATGTCTGGAAACCTGCATGCTTGCACGAACCTAGCAATCCATAGTAAGGGTAGCCATGCCATGC
Source organism: Lacerta agilis (assembly GCF_009819535.1). Taxonomy (NCBI): domain Eukaryota; kingdom Metazoa; phylum Chordata; class Lepidosauria; order Squamata; family Lacertidae; genus Lacerta; species Lacerta agilis. Next base: position 28,311,010 of record NC_046328.1, on the reverse strand, counting down.
AACCCAGGCCATTATATGCCAATCCTTGGTATCAGATATTCAGGGTTTGTTAGGATTTTTTTTAGTGGGGAGAGATTAGTGACTCCAAGTGGGCATGTTTAGGACTGCAGCCTCAGAGAGCTAGAGAGAATTGTAATTCAGAGAAGGGGGGGGGGGAAATAGTGCACTTACCTGTTTGCCACGAGCTGTAGGATCTGTATGAGAAATTTGCCGAGACCTTTCCTTCTCACTTTGCTTTCCAGCTGCACTTCGTAGCTGAGGAGTTGAGGAAAGGGCGAGCTTCAACATGCTATTAAAAAACACCCAGGCCTTGAAATCCTCCCACAAACATTGCTGCCCTGAGCTACAAAATGCTACCCCACCTTCAGTCTTTCCCCACAGCTTCAGATGATATAATGGATGCAAATGGATTTCAAACTCTCAAAGGAAAAGGAAAATAGAACTATACAGGCACTAAATGATTATTTAAGCCACAACTGATTTGTAATGTTGTGTTCGCCCCTTCCCTTCCACCAGCTTAGCAGCTGCAAGAACACAGCCCTTCAGATTTTGCACCTGGAATAAAACCAGCAGTTTACACACATAAATCAAACAACAAATCTGCTGTGTGGATTTTCATGGAAGATAAGGCTTTGAAGGCCATGCTCCATAGTTGGAGGCAATGTCTTTCTGAATACCAGTTTCTGGAAACCACAGGGTACTCTTGCACTCCAGTCCTGCTTGTGGGCTTCCCATAGGCATCCAGTTGGCCACTGTGAGAACAGGATGCTGGACAAATGAGCCACTAACTTGATTCTTTATGTGCTTCTGTTCAGAACATAGGAAGCTGTCTTATACCAGGCAAGGCTACACCAGAGTAGACCATCTAGCCCAGTACTGCCTACTCTGATTGGAAGAAGCTGTCCAAGGCAGAGAAAGGTGTCTCCTGTCACCTGCTACCTAATCCTTGAAGCTGGAAGATGCTGGGAACTGAATGCATCATATGGTCTTCCCCAACCAGGTGACCGCCAGGCATTTTTTAATACAACTCTCAATAGGCCCAACCAGTGTGATAAGTGATGTAGGGTGATGGGAGCTGTAGTCCAACAACATCTCAAGGGAAGCAGGATGGAGAAGGATGGAATATATCAAGCTTGGAGTAATCAGCATCCTCAGGGAAACCCCAGGTGTTTTTTTTTTAGGAGTCTTTAGGAGGGGAAACTTAAGAGACTAAAATGAATAAATCCCCCAACAGCTGAATGAAGATCAAGTAGCCAAGGAACATAGGAATGTTGGATGGGTGGGTGCAGAATGGAAAGGAACAACCTGAAAGAGGGCATGGCTGGCCTGCACAGTGAACAAGAGCACGCCACACTTTAACTTCTTTTGTGTGGGACATTACTGCAGTCAATCCAACAATTTGTGCTTTGCCAGATGGCAACATGAAGGGGCTGAGGCTTACGGGGCGTTCCTGTGAAATTTGTTACAGAGAACTCTGAGATTTCTTCCTTTGTGTTGCCTTTGACAGGAAGCTGTAAAACTACATACTTCCTTCCTGCTTGGGGCACACTCCTCTTTCTTCATTATGCTTCCAAGCCGGCCACACATACTTGTCTGAACTCTGCACTCTGAACTCACCATTTTTGTATTTACATTTTGTACTTTTGTAACTCAGACGGTAGTTTTGCTGATGATTTGGCTACTGTAACTGATGATTGGAAACCTAGATTATGTAACTAATTACTACATTCATTTCTTCACAAAACAATTTGTGTGTGATTGTTATTTTAAGAGGGGGCAAACAGGTAGGACTGCCTTAAAGCATTTTAGATTATTGTTTCAAGAAGTTAAATCAATCTTGTCTTAGCTTCCAAGTTTAAGCTGCAAAGGATGGTACTGTGCTGATCTCACTAATGTGAGCAAGTCGAAACAAAATAGGAAATTCTTTCCAGTAGCACCTTAGAGACCAACTGAGTTTGTTCTTGGTATGAGCTTTTGTGTGCATGCACACTTCTTCAGATACCTGAAGAAGTGTGCATGCACACGAAAGCTCATACCAAGAATAAACTCAGTTGGTCTCTAAGGTGCTACTGGAAAGAATTTCCTATTTTGTTTCGACTATGGCAGACCAGCACGGCTACCCACCTGTAATGTGAGCAAGGAAGCAGTAATAACTAAACAATACATTCCCTCCTAGTGTCTAAATCCATTCTTACATTTTGTGTGTTAGTTATCGAATGAGCAGTGATTTACACAATAAAGGAAGCTTCCTGTCCCCAATTATATAGCTGGGCTGATACATGATATCAATAAGCTTCCACTTCCCACATCCCCCTTCCTGTACCCTGCAAAATTCTGTAGCAGGTTTGACCTTATGTGCATCCTTCCACTCTCCTATGGTTCACCTGGCCCTCCCCAAATGCAGAATCCGAGGGCACTCTAAGAGTCCTGAAAATAAATATGAACGTGCCTAGCAGGAGACGTACCAATAGAGGACCTCATCCCCACACTCCACATCAAAGCGGAAGTGTGAGAAAGCCACGGGAAGGGAGCCGTCATCCAGAGCGATTAGGTACCAAGCACGGTCATCTGACATCTCATCTCGTTTCTCCCGGTCTTTCCAGCCCCACTCGCTCTGCTCATACCTGCGGAGGGGAAGAGAGCATAAAAACAAGTAGCTTCACACCCTCTCCTTAGGGGAGAGCTCAGCCACCTGGAGATAGTACTCACCATAAGAAGCAGCCTGCATTGCTGCCTAGGAGAGGGAGGGAATCTCTTGGGTACCGGAGCATGTTCGGGACCCGTTCCCCTTCTCCACCTGGGCTTTGAGTAGCACCTCTGGATGGCTACCTAGCAAACTCTGCAAAGCGGACCCAACTCTATTAACCATCAGAGGGGGCAAGAAGCTGGTTTGCAAGACAATTGCAAGATCTCTGTGACAGTTAGCAAAGCAATTGCCTGATAGGCTCTGCAATCTGATCTACTTTCTTCCTCGAATCCCTTACAGAGAAAAAGTCGTGAAAAACTGATCATCCTTACTAACAAAATAGCAGCCTCTGCTGGGAATCTCTGAAACACAGAATACTGAGTCAAGACCTTGATCCAACTACCGCAGGATTGCCTATTCTGACTTGCAGTAGCTCTCTAATATCTGGAGCACAATGCTTTTTTTAAAAAAAAGTGGAGATACGACTTTTGGGGGACGGGAAAGAAAGGGAGTCATCCTCCAAGCTCTTGCACATCCCCACAACAGCTGCAATAGCTCCCCACTGCTGCCCACTACCCCTGAGTGTCCCCCTTGGGCCTTACAAGGTCTGCATGTTTGTTTTGGTTAGTTCAAAAGCCCAGTCGAGTGTGGTCGGGTCCAAGCTGGAAACTCGTTTGCAGTCAATGGAGACGTTTAACCTGCAAAGAGAGAAAGGAAACGGAAGCCTTTAGGTTTAGATGTGCATAAACAGAAGTCCACTTTGTAGCTGAGTCCCAGGAGCAAGAAGCAGGCAATATCAGACGGAGCAGCAGCAAGCATTTCATGGCTTTCCACACACACACACACACACACACACACACACACACAGTCTCAAAGCAAGTGTTAAGGCTTTAACCAAAAAGACCTGGGTTTAAATCCCTCTAGCCTCAAAAATGAAGAGCAGAGAACTACTCACCCATTTCTGTCATATTTCTTGAACACTGGAAAGGCTTCTAAGGGGTTTCCCAACTATGGAAAGAAAGTATACCAAAGATAGCAAGAGATAGATGTCTGCAGTGCAGTCAACCAGAGATACTTTTTCAGGGGCTTTTAACATTTAAAGGGTTCACTTTGGGAAAAGTGCTCTCTCTCTCACTTTTAGCCCACCATGAATTCCAAGTGGGGAGGAGAGAAAGTGTTTGGAGTTGGGGGGTTTTTAAACCAATTCTTCCTGTTTATTTGCATGTACTGTCCAAGAAATTTTGGAACAGCAAACAGTGGCTAAGTTATAATCAGTGGTCTCTGACATTCAGCAACAACATCTTGGCAGCAGTGACAGACAGTGTTAATTGGCTGGTGCTGCACAGAAACAAGCAAACTGGGTCCAGGCCATTGAGGGAGCTTCCACAACCAAGTGGGGATTTGAACCTGGGTCTCTTTAACCCGAATCTAACCTTTGAATCCAGACCTCCCCAACCTGGTGGACTCCTAATGTTTGGAACAACTCCCATCAGCCCTGGCCAGCATTACCAATGGTCAAGCATAATGGTAGCTGCAGTCCAAACTATCTGGAGGGCACTGCTGCTCTATTGCCACTATACCAGGCTCAGTCTCCACGTAGAGGGGAAAGAGAAAACAAAGCTCACTTTATTTGCAGCTTCCACCTTGGCACAGACGGCATCCCTTGCTGCTCGCTCCTCCAGTCGTTTCTGTTTCTTCTCCTTGCCTTTACTTGATTTCCTCTGAAAGAAGGGCTGAGATGTTAGAACAAGGCACAACATGTAAATGCAGCTGAGTTGTACTCAGTATTTAGCCTTAAGCGTGGCTTCCCTCACAGGGACTACAAAAGTTCACTCCACAGCATCTCCAGGTATCTCCCAGCATCTCCTCTCCAGGGCTGGGAAAGATTCCTGCCTGAAATCCTAGAGCCATACTGTCAGTCATTGTAGAGTAGTGGTTCCCAACTGTATTGGTGGCAATAAAAATACAATTAAAAATCATACAGCATCTAGCACGGTGTATTTTTAATTGCTTCTTTTATTTCTTATATATTGTGTTTTATTGTATTCCACAGAATCCAAAGTGTAAAACAATGCAAGATATAAAAAGCTATTAAAGTACTATTACAAAGCAATGTGAATATGTAGCACAGGTGGTTTCTGTCATTGACTACAAATCCACAGACACTCCACAGACCACCTAAATGAAACTCGTGGGCCAGTTTGAGAACTCTTGGTGCAGACAAGGGTTTTTTCATTTGTTGCATTTCTCCTCTCATATCGCGATTTTTCCTATCCAGGGTGTGGGTGAGTGTAAGGAGGTTATGAGGCAGGCTTTGAGAGCAAATCCTAAAACAAGGGTAGCCAGTGGGGTGCCTTCTAGATGTTTTGAAATAGAACTTCCATCAGCCCCAGCCAGGATAGACAGAGATCAGAGATGATGGGAGTTGTAGCTAAGCAAAACCTGGAGGGCATGCAGCCTACTCTTGTGCTAAAGAGACAGGACCCAGGCTTCCTAGAGAAACAGTTTTCTATCCTGCATTCATTTTTTTCCACCTACAGTCCCAAGAGCCAGTTCAAATCTGACTTGGAAATATTGAGTTGTGTCCAGTGCTAGTCCAGCTCAGAATAGATCAACTGAAGTTAACAAACATGACTTACCTTATATTCATTAATTTTAATAGGTCTACTCTAAACAGGACTAACACTGGATACAATCATCATTATTTTTTAAAAAGGGGGAGGAAAAGAAACACTTGCCTATGAAGTGTTGTTAAGTTTTGCCAGCCTGATGAGTCAGTGAATACCAGAGGTTCTGAGCCAAAAACATGTGCCTAACCTCAATGCAACCCTTCCACCCTTGCTAAAGTTCAAGCAAGGACATCCTTCTCCCCACCCCCCATGTGAAATTGGCTGGGAAGCTAGTTCAGTCAGAGCAGGGAGAATGTGGGGGAGGAAGCCTGCCAGCAGATGGGAGCAGAATGCTGTGCCTGCATCTTCCCAGCACAAGCAAGACCTGAAACAACTTCCAAAACAATAAAAAGGATAGATTGTGAATGGGCATGCACCTGCTATATATATATATATATATATATATATATATAGCAGGTGCATGCCCATATATATATATATATATATATATATATATATATATATATATATATATATATATTCCTTGAGGAAGTTGGGGTTCTTTAGCTTGCTTGGAGGAGATAATTTTATGAACCCTTATTTGCCTGCTTCAGCCTTGCAGTGTAAGTATGTGAATATCATATTGTTGAACGTTATTTGTGGCACATCAACAGCAAGAAAGGTAAATAGGCTTCTTCCAGTTTATGGAAGTGTTTGTGTCAAGCTGTCTGAAGGCAGTTCTTGCGCACCCCTGGGAAACAGGCAACTGGTGACTGACAAGCTTAACCTACCGGTATGACACGTTTTGAGAGAAGGCGCTTGTACCTTTAAGGGGTGAACAGGCTAGGAGAATTCCAATAACTGCAGCTTCTCCCACCATGACAAGGTACACCTGCCAACACTTGGCATCTAAAAAACTGATTTAGATTTCTAAAAATCATACTGATGCTTCATGGGTTAACATATAACCCACCCTGCCCCTGAGTTCCAGACACCTAGGATCATCCAGTTATAGAAAGGGAAAGAAAAACCATTCCTATCAGCAAGGCAAACAAATGCCAAAGCTGCTTCAATCTGCTAACTTGAAGCACCTCCAATGCCATCTAGATTTTAGAACAAAAAATAAATAAATAATTCCTTCCAGTAGCACCTTAGAGACCAACTAAGTTTGTTCTTGGTATGAGCTTTCGTGTGCATGCACACTTCTTCAGTGTGCATGCACACGAAAGCTCTTACCAAGAACAAACTTAGTTGGTCTCTAAGGTGCTACTGGAAGGAATTTTTTATTTTATTTTGTTTTGACTATGGCAGACCAACACGGCTACCTACCTGTAACTAGATTTTAGAAGTATGCAAAGGTGTGAGGACTGAATTGGGTTAAAAAGGAACACATTTTTATTAGCACGGGTGGTGTCTTCAGATCTACATGGAGATTGATGTATGTTAACAAAACACAAGTCTTTAATTATTTGTTCTGCTTTAAACAGAAAAACCTCTTCAAATAAAAAGTAAATGTGATTTAAAAGAATGTGGGCATTGTCATAGGGCTGAACTGCCTGAGAACCCCCACTATTGTTCTTCCATCCCAAATATTTCTGCCCAGGACAATTGAGCCTAACCTTCCAAATATTTAACCTTTTCAGTTCTGTGATTATCCATTACTTCCCCCTGTAAATTGGACCCACCAAGGCGACATATCTCCGCCCCCCCATCCTAAACCCTACTTCAAACCAGTCTTCCCTCTCTGTTTTGGACTCTCAAGTGCTATCAGTCAAGCCAGCATGTCCGATGGGAGTTGTAGTCCAAAACAATTGGAAGGCACTAGGTTGAGAAAGTGGCCTTAAACACACCAATCCACCCCAGTCCTAACCCCATTCACACCTCCTTCCAATACAAAACTTTTTATTTCCCCTTACCGTATATCTTCCCAATTCAAAACCCCATAACCTGACCCCACGCCTTCACATCCCATCATCATTATCTTAACACCCCAGTATTGACCCCCTCTCTCCCCCTCCTCTCTCCTGAACCCTGGATTTCCCTGTTACTTTTTCATTTTCCTGCCCACTCCTCCAAATCTTGTCCTGCATAATACATGCTTCTCCAACTTGCTTTCACCTTTCCATGTCAGTCTTTCCCTCCCTGATTTACCCCCCAGCCTGTGCTAGGGTGTCATTAACTCAAAGCCCCCCCCCAATTCCTGCCCCTCCCGAATTATTTAATACCATCGATTTATCCCACTTTCCACCGTCTATTTTAATCCCCCCCCAGTCTAAACCTATCTTCTCCCTGCTTAGTTGCCTTATTACATCCCTACAGGTGTTCCCCATTTACTTTCCTTCCTCTAAACTTGGCGTCCCTCTCCCTAAGTCTCCTAATCCTACCACCACCAACCTGCCTTTACGGTCACGTTAACCCAAAGGAACCCCCACCCCACTCATTTTTCCACTTTAATATCTCAAATACCAATCCCTAAGCCTTTCCCCCACTTCTTCCAGCAGCAAACTTCCCATTAACGCCCCCAGCTCTCCCCCCGTTATTATTCCTTTGGTACCCCCACACTGACGCCCCTCCTCCGGATTTCCCCTTTATTTTTTCTCCCTACCCAACACAAAACTTTCCACCCACAGAATAGCGCCCCCCATTTCACACACACACACCCCTCCAAAAAAAATCCTGACCCCCCCTTTCCTTCCCGCTACCCCCCCCGGGAGGAATCTAGGCCTTACTCACTCCCATGGTGATGACGACAACGAGCCCCCCTACAGTCTCCTCAAGATATCCGTAAAGCCGGGGGGGGGGGCGAATGTGATAAGAGGCGCGGGGGGGGTGTTATTTCCCTACTGCGCCTGCGCAGTGCCCCAAACGGCGGGGAAGAAAGAGACAACCAAACGGCACCTGACGCACAGCGTGGAGGTGGGAAGCATCTAAAGGAGAGCGGGGAGGGGCGTGGCCGCGCACGCGTGGCTCGGAATGTGGGTAGTGAAGAGGGCGGAAGGTAGGGGTAAAGGGGCTTCCGGAGCGCGTGCGCCGAAGAGGAGTTGGTGGCCTAAGCTTCAGAAGACGGGGTGGGAAGAGAAGAATTTAAAGCGGAGGAAAGGCGGGAAAGTGTGGAAGACCTTTATTATGATGAGAGGGAGAGAATGGCGCCTGCGCGGTGTAGCTCTCGGAGTGCCCCGGTTCAATCTTCGGTCGCCGGGCTCGCGCTTACGGGGACCGTTGAGGCGAAGTTCCTTCCGCGCTGATTGGCTATTGGAAGAGACGGCTGTTTTACCTCAGTGAGAGGGGAGATGGATGACTTTTCTGGGCCTCCACAAATTTCTCCTCATAATAGCCCTTGCTTTTCAGTTCTAACTACTTTTCCTTTCCTTTAAAAAAAAAAAAACAATTAAAAATCCAAATCCGTATATTAAAAGGCCACCGCCAGTCATTGTGACTATCACAATAAAAAGCGAGACACCATTCGGAATATGATTAAAACATTAGCTAATTATTTTTTATTATTTAAATCTCCAATATGTTCTTTAAAAATAGCCTATACTTTTAAAAATAGCAAATAATGAGCTGTGGGGCTCAGTTAAGAAATTTAATAATCCAATTGATTTAAAATATACCCCACTTTTCCAGTACTGTATGTGTTCAAACCAGTTTAAACTCAGATTGAGAGGTGGAGAATAAAATTACAGTACAGTACAGTAATATACAGTACAACAAAAATAGATTTAAAAACATAGTGAAGAACATAGGTCAGCCATTAAAAATGCTATGTTAAATGTGGAAATATTTATTTAGGCATTTTTATACTGCCCAGTCAACCCATAGTGGTTCATAATTTAAAACCAATAAAAAACAAACAGTAATTGGTATGCAAAGGTAACACACACAGGAAATTAGGCAGCAGTCCTGTTTGCAACGGGGTTTTTCCTTATGAATAGACATGCCATTTTGAATCAAGATGGTGGACTGAACTTTTAAAAACCACTGATTCTAACCACCAATTTAAAAATGTTAAGTAGTGGGTGGACACAGCAGACAACACAGTGATTTCCAAGCAACTCTTGTTTATTCTCAGGCTGGAACAGAAGTGAGCTGAAGCACTCAGCAGCCTGCTTATATAGAACTCAGCTACAAAGCAACAGTAACAACTTTCTGTAGTTACCCAATCCCTGAACGTCACTTTTCAATCTCTCATTTGCATGTGCGGACCTGAGTGAAAACTGCAGCAGAGTGAACTATATACACACACCCCTAGTGGCCTAGGGTGAGAACTTCAATACATAACACAAAACTTCACTGATTTTTTGTATCTGAGCAGTGCCAGATACAAAGCTGCTAGTATCCCATAAAATAAACTTTTGTAATGCTCCCTACCGCCAACTTATCCATCTTTCAATATTTGGCATGATTAAATGCCTAAATGCCAAATTCATCTTTCAATATTTGGCATGATTAAATGCTTAAAATGACTGCTCCTGACATTTTCAACTTAATTTTTATTTACAGTATATCCTAGATGATGATACAGGCATTGCTTTTTTTCTAAAAAAATGTTTAGGGGTACAGTACTCTCATTTTCCTACTCATATTGAAATACTGCCCCTCAATGTGACCAAACTTAGATTCACAAAATGTTTAGGGGTATGTGTATCCCTGTGTCTCCCCAGAAAAAAGCACTGGATACAGGTTATTATACTACAAATGCACAAAGAAGTACTTAAACTCTTATCAATATATATATTCTACATGCAAATTGAATTTCTTACCTAAATATTACTAATGGGAAAGGACTTTATCCAATAAATACAAGGATTTCAATTGTGCAATGACACTGTCGCAGTCCCCCATCTTCCTCAAAGTCTGCTCTGTGGAGTTGGGGGACCCTCCAGAGTAGATTTGAGAGGGAAGGGTGTGGGGGAGGAAAGCAATAGGAAATCTAGTCATGCAATGCAGGATTTTCAGTTAATATTTTCAGTGTCTCATCAGATGGAATGTCTGGCAATAGATTCAGCAGAGATGAAATAAAGCACATCACAATGATTCATAATTAACATATGGAATTCACTGCCGTAATATGTGCTGCTGGTCGTTGTCTACAAATGGGAATTACAGTAGCCATGATGGCTAAATTGAATCTCTGTTCAGAGGCAATTATAGAATACCTTTAAATAAGGCGCTTGTGCTGGGAGGTAGGAATGGGAAAGGCAATGTTGCCTTCATGTCCTGGTGGTGGGCTGCCCAGAGGCATCTCATTGGACACTGCAGAAACAGATTCTGGACTGAATGGGCCTTTGGTCTGATCCAGCAAGCCTCTTATATTCTTAAATTCAGCCTGTGAATTTCCTTGCAACTTAACCCTTTGCCCTTTCCCTGCACTCTTCTGCAGAAAAATGAAGTTTGCTGTCCTTGCTCAGTTTGGGATTTATTTTTTAGAGTTTGAAACTAGATTATTTTATTAACATTTTTATTAGCATTTTTAAATTCACAGTCTAAAGTTCATGGTTGCTTCAACTCTTCTTGGAACAACCTAATAAATTCTCCCTTGTTTTTCAAATTCTAAATCACATGTCCCCATTCAGATATCAATGTGTCCCTTTAGAGCTGCTTTTTTGTAGAACCTTATGTGCAGCTGGCAATAAGATTGGACGGAATACAATTGTAGTCATATACAGCCAATAAAAATATTATTTTTAAAGAACATAAAAATCTGTGACCCATAATTTTTTTAGAAAAAGAATCATCTGTTCAGTGTGGAATTCTTTTCTGATAAATTTCAGCTTAGTTCTAGAGGTACTCACACTCTGCAGGTCTTCATGATGGTGTTAACTTATTGGTTTAATCTTCTATGCTCCAAGTTTCCTAATCACTCTACCTACACCTTCTATGACTCCTAAAATGTTTCCCTACCTCTTCTTGATCTTTCACTAAAGGAGAGATAGCCCTGTAAAATCAGACCATATAAATCTTGTTATAAACTCACACAATCTTTTATGTCACTTTGTTTGTGGCAGGGCTAAGATGAGTTCTTCTTCAGTAGGATTTAACCTGAGCCAAGGCTCACCAGAGTTTGAAACACAGGGCTCAGCTCTGACATGGCTGAGGGCTTTTGAACATGTGCAGAGTGCTTCTCCTCCTCTTGTACAACTGAAAAATCACCATCAGCACAAAAACATCTGGGATTGCAGATATGGACTTGTAGAGGAGAAGGTGTGGCTTCCTGGTTGATTTGTAAGGCTTGTTGTAGTTTTGAAGTCACAACAGGACATCGGACTCTCCTTGGGAAAAGGTAAAGTTCCAGAAACCTCTTATTTGTTGTGTGTGTCTCCTTAAAGCCAGAACATCCCAGCCCCACAGAACAGACCACATCAGGCTGCAGCACCCTAATATTCAAAAGTGTTAATTTGGCAAGTACACAAACCCATTTCTTATGTGGACTATGGGGATCAACTCCAACAGATCGATTTCTTTTGCTTTTTGTAAACTGTCCTGAGGCAGGCTGAACTTCTGTCACATCCCAGAAAAAGGCTCCTGTCAGCCTGTTTTGACCTCTACCCAACCAGTGCTGTTGAATATGTGAGAGGAATGCACGTGGGGGTGGGGGAAGAGGAAAGAGAGTAAATGTTGGGAGAAGGAACAAGAAACAAGGAGAAGGCCATTGGGGAGGCTATGGTGGGCTTTGCCATGTACGGTTTGCTCTTTCATCATCAAACAACAAATTGATCCTGGAGAGTCTAGCTGGGGATGAGAATCTTTTACTTTGAAACACAAAGACACAAAGGCTTTGGATCTTTTATCTGCGCCCCCCCTCCCCATGCAGTCCCTACAGATGCTTATTCCTATTCCTGTAGCTGGAGGGAATGGCTTCTTTGCCTGAGGCTACAACCCACATACCACACTTAATCTGGTTTAGTCTCATTGCAGTCAATGTGACTAAACATGGTTTTATTGCAAGAAGATACTTGTTTTTTATAGGTGGGTTTTGCCTCACAATAATGCTTTAATATTAATATAGCACATTTCAGATATTAAAGGATTTGACTTAACTCAGGAAATCTTACAACAGCCCTGTAATTGTAGGTTACTATTATTATCCCTATATTGCAGATTGAGAGCTGAGAGCAGGAGAACTGTAGTTTATCTAAGAAGACCACCTACTGAGTTCATGGCAGAGGTAAGCTTTGATCTAGATATCTTCAGGCTCACATCTTATATACTGCACTTGCTTTTACCAGTCATTTGTCTGGAATAGACATCCTTCGTTCACTATCCAATTTTATAGAAAACCCAGGAGGTGTCATTGGCACCTAATAACTAATAATCATAATAATCATAATAATAATAATTTATTATACCCTGCCCATCTGGCTGGGTTTCCCAGCCACTTATTATTTCATTTGAGAATATTCTATGTTTGCCTTCCAATCTCAGAACTGATCTGTGGTGATTTCTTTTTATTCAAATGTACTGCAGTCCAGTATGCAGGGATAACTGGGAAGGTTTTCTGGGGTGGTCTTCCTTTAATTAGTAGCTTCCTCTTTGTCTCTTCTTTAAAATCATGTGTTTTATTTCTCTTCCTTCAGTATCAATTTCCAGATGTGAAATTTTCACAGTTCAGTTACTGTTAAAATACAATACTAAAAAAATAATATAAAAAGTTCATGAACAATCTTGATAATACCTTGTGGAGGGAACAGGAACTGACTAAGGAACATCTCAGGAATGCTGTATACAGTAAACGGTGGTTGTGTAGTGGAGGGGAAAACAAAGGGAAGTGTAGCTCATTGACTTTTTTCAAAATCAGAACCAAAGACTCCTTGAGTGAGGGGGAGAATGAGGACTTATGAGTTTTTCTTTTGTGTCAGACCAGCACAGAAGTCAGAGAATGAGGAAAACAATAAAGTGTGGGCTGGATGCTTTTTTCCTTTTCTTTGATGGGGTTTCTATTTCACATTAGCATTTGATGCAAGATGGATTGCATTTTAGTTAAAACTAAAAGATGGATTGCAGCAGACTGAGTCAAACCTGCAGTTAGAAGTAAGCATCCCTGAGTTCAGTGAGCTTACCTCCCAGGGAACTATGCATAGGATTGCAGTCATTGCTGAGCCAATAAATTGAGTATGTTACATGTACTACGTACTACGGCTGTGTGTTTGTGTTATGTGTTGTATAATGGCTCAACACATATATAAGGGAGAACGTGGTGCTAATGTCCAAAACCAAGATGAATGTCTACCAGGCTTGTGTGTTGAGCATGCTGCTTTATGGAAGTGAGCCATGGGCAACTTACAAGTGTCAGGAGCAACTGTCACTCCAGAGAAATGACCATTGGGAGGAGTGCAGAGAGAAGACATGCCATGGTGTATCTGCAGCAGCACTACTGAACACCTTCATCTGCCCCAGCTGCAACAAAACATGTTTCTACAGCCATAGCAGGCCTTGCAAATTTCCAGCAGTTTCACATTACCCATAATGTCTTCTGAAATAGTTGGATGCCAACAAAATATTATGTGTATGTGTCTAATGACACATATACACATACATATGTGGTGTGTGTGTGTGGTGTGTGTGGTGTGTGTGTGTGTGTAAGTAAGTAAGTAAGTGTGTAATGGTTCAACATTTGGATTCTCACTGGGAGCATGATTATGGGAGGTTGTCATGATGAACTCCTACACTTTGAAAGTTACCACTGCACCATGGATGGGAAGCTCCTAATTGAAGGGGCAGTTGCAAGGAGAAATTGAAACTTTGCTGAATGGGACCTGCTTCTGAGTAAAGATATAACAGATCTTTCCCATGGGCATTGATAGATTTTTATGTGGAACACAGTACTATATTAAATGTACGAAGCCACCATTTTAATTCCATGTGTACCTGATTGTGGAAAAAATAAGGTTTAGCAATGGTAAAGGACCCAATGCAAAAAAAAATCCGAGTTTCTCCCCAGTTGATCTCCCTGAGAAGGTGAGGGTTGTTTTAGTGGATGGTCATGTAGACTAGGCCTTGAATTTTGATCCTACCTGTTTTAGACAGGGCATGTCTGATGATTCTGGGCAGGGCACATGTGAAGATTAAAACCAGATGTATTGTTAAAAAAACTATTTTGCTTATGCAACCTAAGTCAGCCACCAGAGGGCGCTTGTGCTGTAGGTTTCCTCCCTCAAAACTAGAATGAAAGGGGGAGGTTCAATTGCTCCCTCCTTTCTTGCTATGATGGGTTGGGGGGCAGGAGGTGAATTAAACTTGGAGGTGGTACTGAGTTGGGTCACTTGGGATGTTGCTGCTTGCTTTTTCACTGGGTCATATGGCCCTGGACTCAGGTTGTGTGCCAGAGACCCAGTGTCACCTTTGGAGGAAATGTCCCTGAGACTGGAAGTAGAGTCAAAGAAGAATGAGATCACAAGTTAGAGGACACCCTCCCACTCAGCACCCCCACCATCCTGTACTGCTTGCTGCTGTAGTATCTTACAACAATATGTAAGATTCTTAGCACTAACCTTTTAACATCCATGACCTTTTAACATACATTTTAACCCCTTTAACTCCACACATTTCTCTCTCATTATTAAGCTTGCATCATATTCATCTCCTCCTTTTGACAACACAAGGACCTAGTGAGATCATGTGATTTACCTAGGTCACACAGATTAAACCTGTGTTTAATTCCAGTCCTCTGCTTTGTAACTCAGCTTTCTTCCTCTGAATATTACCTGTATCCTTGTTTTGAATGTATTATATAGCACAAAGCATCCTGGTCCCCTGTTAGCCTGCTGGAACCCAAGCATCAGAGAAGCATCAGAAGCAGTTAGTGGTTCCAGAGGCCCACAGAGGGGAAGGTGATGTAAACACAAAATTTAACACCGGGGTGGGGAAACTGACCTTGCATATATTGTTGGACTCAAACTTCCATCATTTCTGACCATTGGCCATACTGTCTGAACTTGATAAGAACATGAGTCCATCAACATCTGGAGGGCCACAGGTTCCCTACTGCTGCTTTTCACAACCTTGATAATTCATTGTATGTTTTTTGCCTGAGTTCTGTAAATGCAGTAGCTTTGCTCAAATTAATAGCGTCCTTGGTTCACATTATCTCCCTATCACTTTATCTCATACATTGGAAGTATGCATTAATCTTTATAAAGATGGGAATACTACATTTTTATATATTTGCAAATAGTGTTTTCCTGAACTTGTGAATATGATCAGAGCAAAATGCTTCATTTCTGAATGATTGCTGCCAGAGTCCTTAATGCAGTTTCATGTCTTTGTCTGCCTGAACAGCCACAGCCTGCTTTTCAGTCCATAATGGTGGCCTTTTGATTCTCCTGGCCTTGGATTTTTGTGACAAAAGTTTTGAGGGTGCTCTTCAGCTCTCATTCCTTGGGTGTTATTTCACACATGGAAGCAGTTTCCCTGCAGTGAGGCACAAGTGCCTCAATCCTTCAGGCTCTTGTCTCCCTCCTTTTATGTTAAACAGCTCTTTGACCCAGCCTTCTGCCATTCTATACTCTCCACCAGTGGGCCCCAAACCACATCCCCCCCCATCTCCTTTTCCAAGAATTGACCTTCAGTCCAGCTGCTTCCCCTCATTCTGCTCTTCCAAACCTGGAACTACATATTACATTTATAGCTGCAACAGTTCTTCTCTGTTGAGAACTACAGGTCTTCTTGCACTTCTTACGGCTGTGCCAGTTGTAGATCAAGTTGTGAACTGTAATATATGAGCACAGAAAGTATGGAGTGTGAACAACAGGCTGTTTCTCTCCTCTCTGTTTGCAAACTAATATTGTTGGCTGATATTCAAAAAGCATTCTGGCCTAACTGACCCACACCACCACCAGGTTTCTTGTCCAGCATCTTTCCTTGAGTAGCATCCGCACTCATGGCTTTTATTTTGTAGAGGTGCTGGTGGTACTATTTCCATTTCCAGCCTATTGTACCTATTGCTTTGTGAATGACAAAGCAGCTCAGGAAATGCAGGTATTCCTTCTCTTACTGCTGGTGGGGGGGTGTGCGGGAGGAGGGAGAGAGCGAGCTTCCTTGCATAGCCAGCTCATGTATCCAGTCTCCAGGGGAAAGGCCAAGGTGATGGCAGGAGGAGGGGAGGCTGCATTTCACCACATTGGCTCCTTTCCCAGGCTGCTAGAGACAAGCTCCTGTGTCCTCCTTCCGGAGGGGAGGCATCATCACCCTCCTAGTTGAGAGAAAGAGAGAGAGAGAGAGAGAGAGAGAGAGAGAGAAGCTCAAGCAAGAGGGACTAGTGGTTAATCCAAGAAGAACAATATTGCTCTCTACCCTGTACCTCTTCACCAACAGTCCCCAGGGAGCAGATTGCTTCTTGCTGTCTGATTCTGCCACCCCTTCCCATCTTTCTTTTCTGTCTGGCATCATCCATGGCAGCCTCCTACTTTCCCTTCAGGCCTCTCCAGGTTTGGGGTTTCTGCCAGTCAAATTCTATATCCTCTCTTGGCCAGCATGAATGGACATGGCCAGAGGGACAGGCAGCTTGGATCATATCTCTTGTTGCCCCCCCCCTCCTGATGAGTAGGGCTGCAAGAGGATGGCTTGGCACAGCTTGACTGAAGGCGCAGCTGCCACTGCTGAAAGCTTAACCCCTCAAGCACCAGGGCATTGGGCTTCATCTCCATCTCTACCCTAAGGGAACAAAAGGGCAGACATTGTGCTTCTTGTGACAGTGGGGTGCTGTAGCTATGGGTGTCTGCAGGCGGCTAACTGACACCATGAAGTCCATTTGCCTGAGCAGGCAATTTCCCCTGCTCTTTCTTATTGCTACTGCTATAGTTCTGCCACACAAACATGCAGGTTAATAACCTAAACTGGTGTCACTGGTGCTTGAGACTAGCTGGCTCCTTCCCCCATCACATTGTGCGAACAAACATTCTTCACCCAGATAGGTTTAGGATTTGGGGTGAAAGGGAAACCTGCACTTCTCCATCCTCCCTGCCACCAAACACTAGCAACCCTTCCCCCCCCCTCACCCCTCTCTCTCCTGGCAGAGGGGGAGGGGGAAGTGTCTGTCTCTTTAAGACTGTCAGGTTGCAGGGAGCAGATGGCATCTGCTTCCAGTCCTTGTTCTTTGTGTGGCTGCACAAAAGAGGGAGCCTGTCTCTCCTGAATTTACCCCCCCCTTTGTGTTGGGGTGGAGCTGGGTGCAGGGAGAATGCAGCTGGGGGAGGTCTGAAGAAGGGAAGGAACCATATTGGGAGGGGGTGGAGCAGATTTATTGCAAAAGTAAACTTGGATTGCCAGGCCTTTGTGCACTGGAAAAGGGGGAAGCCAGGGACTTCTTTTATTGTGGATGCAGCCCCACTGCACTGCACAAATGCAACCTCAAACCTTCCCTTTCTTAGCCTCTAAACGATGGGGAGGTGCTGAAGTGGGAAGGTTTGCTGTAGCTGGAAAGCTGGGGACCATCATGAGGAAGGCAGAATCAGCAAAAGAAGAACTAAGTCATTCAGCAAACCCTAGAAGTAGTGGGCAGTAGGCTTATGTGGGTGGGAAAAGATGGGTCTGTGTATCAGTAGTGGGAATGCTATATAGATGAACAGTAAAGCAGTGGTTATGGTTTCTACTTTTCTATAGAGGTGGATCTCTCTGTCACAGAGAAGGAGCACCGGGATGCATAGGCATTGTGGATTGTTAGTGCATGTGGAATGGACATCTGAGTACAGGGTATACATGCAGAATACTAAATCTAGAGACATGAGAAGTAGTTCAGAGAAGACAAATAGGGTGTGTGTGTGTGTGTTTGTGTGTGCGCGCGATTGCTGTAAAGTATGTGGAATGCTTGTGTAGGAAACAACTGTAGGGACTGGAGAGAGCATATAAATTGGGAACAGCATAGTCTTGTGTGGTGTGTGACTCTGCATTCAAGGTGGGGAGTGACACAGTTTGTGGTTTATGAGCAGTAAGGCTATGACTCTTTGTGTAAGGATGGAGTTTATGGAGCAGCAGCTGTGGAATGAGTGTAGCTTTGTAGCAGCAGAGTGAGGGAGGAAGTATGTGATGGCAGGCAGTGGGGAAATGTGATGGTATATGCAGAGAGTGATGAAGTAGTAGCAACAGCATGTGACAATAGAGGGAGTGTGTGTGTGTGGCTCTTTGTGTGCCTAGAGAAGGAAATGCAGGATGTGGAGTGTGACTAGACTTGAGGGAGCATGGCTGTGCTTCTGGATAGAGGTGGGAGAGTAGAGTTGTGTATCTGTGTGCCGATGGGGGGGAGTGTGTGTACGTGACCCCAATCAGGCCCTTCCTCTTCCCTCTGCTCTGGGCAGTGCTACAGGCCAGGCACGCTCCCTGGAGGGCAATCAGATCCTTTAATCTTCAGCAGGATGGAAAATGGCTGGGTCTGTTCAGAGCTCTCACTCTCCCTTGCATCAGTTCCCCCCACCCCTTGTGCTTTGGCTTTGATGTTCAGCTTCTCCATGTTGAAGCAGACAGACTTGGGCATTCACATCCTTGGGTGCATCTGAGCATGCATGCGCAACGCGCACGCACACACACACACACACACACATGTATTATTGGCACATGTTCTCCCATACATGTCCTATTATTCTGTAAATGCCGCAGGGGGAGCAGCTTGTGCACTGAGAAGACTGGAGAGTTTGCAACACTAGTCAGCATCTACTCTAGGCTCCCTAGCCTGCGGGTTCCTCATCCCACAGCCCCAGTGGAGGGAGGGCTGGTGGGAGGGAGGAAGGGTAGGCGGACTCATGAACTCTGGGATCCCTGCTGACAGCAGTAGGCTTGAATGGCCTCATATGCGGTGAAGGGACCAGGCAGGCTACTCATTGGTATCTTCTAAATTTAGGATCCTGATTATAGTTTGGGGCTTGGAAAGAAGAGAGGAAAATACCCACCAAATAGAAATTCAGCTTGGGAGGAGGAGAGAGAAAAGCACATGCTTGCATGAATCTGCATCATGAGAATGCATTCATGATGTGTGAAAGGCACCTGTGCTCCTTCTTTCTCTCTCACGCTCTCAAACACATTATTTTTTCTTGTGCGCTCACAGTAACTCCATATGACAGCTGCTCCTGGGTCAGTCCCAAAAAAGAGAAATGCAACACAGACAAGGTGTTGTATTTTAATGCAGTAACGTTTATTGGTGTCAAGCTGGAGCATGCAAGCTTTTGAGCTGCACAGAGCTCTTCTATCAAAGCAGAATTAATGGGGGCCAGAGTAAAATGTTCCCCTGTAATTCCAAAGCCACTGAAGCGATCTTTCTAATCCTGCGTGTATATTCTATGTGTCTATGTGCACGCATGCATGAACACACACACACACACACACACACACACACACACAGTGCCTCTCCTTCTCACTTGAAGTCTCTGGCCTCAGTCAAACAGGGCAGCCGTGCTGGATTAACTGTTGGAACAGAAACACACAGTTTTGCTTTTCCCATAGGAGCAATTTCCCATTGATTGTGTGGTAATTCATCCCACTTGAAATCAAGAGTTAGACACTCGGGTATTTGCTTTTCTGACTATTGCAGTAGCAAGACAGTATCCCACTTTTCCTTCATGTCAGTCCAGTTCTTATGGGTGCATTGCAGCAAGGGCAGCATCTTCCTGGCTGGGAGAAAAACAGTGGCCAGATTGTGATAATGGTGGGAGTTGCCAGATCTCAGAACCCTACCAACAGTGCTACCCTGAGAGGGGAGTTGGTGTCTCTTATTTTTGAGCCAATATGGAAGCTAAACCCCAAGCAGGGCATTGAGCCAGCAGGGCTGTGCTGCTGCGGAGAGATACAAGCCACCCCACTGCTCCCATAAGCAAAGATTGTGGTCCTCTTGTTTTAGCCTTGTTGGCTTCCCCTCCAAATCTTGTGTCCTCCTGACCCCACTGCAAACAGAGTGGGTGGCAGGAACAGTGAGCTATAGCTGTATTTTTCTACTGTTCAAAAGCACAGGGGCTCGCATTAGCTTTATCCATTGTCTAATCATAACCATGGCACACAATCATTGCAAACCTCTTAATACACACAGATAGTCATCTCTAGCAAATCAACCATTTTGGGGCCTTCTCCTGACCCATTCAATTTACCCTGGTTGTATGATATGAGCAATAAAGGGGTGGTGGTAAAAAATAAAGCATTTCTTGGCTGGTTCTCTCCACAGCTTGGCAACTGTCTCCTTCCTGGGACAGTAGCCTGGGCTCCTGCTCTCAACCCCACCCCCAGCATGTCACTCAAATAAAGCAAAGGGGGTGGGAGAGGCAGAAGTCCAGCAGGGAGTCAGCAAATCTGTGTTGTGTGGGAAGTGGGCAGACTGGCCCTTTGCTTTTGTGTTTGCAGCTGCTGCTATTGCCACCCAGCCTGGCATTCAGATTCTGGTCTTCCTTGCACCTCTCCCTCTACAAAGAGAAATGAGCAGTAGTCAGAAGGAAAAAGCTCCCCTATAACTCCTTACCCCCCAACAGTCTCCCTCATGCAGCCATTTTTATAGGCCTGTTGCTGTGTGTGTGTGTGTGTGTGTGTGTGTGTGTGTGCACGCACATGTGCATGAGACACATACACACACACACAGCGCAAAGGAGCAGGTGTCTGTTTAGACAATGCAGTTGCTTTGTAGTGCTCCAGTGGGAGGGCAGGATGGGGGCGGGGTGGAGAAGAGAAAGGGAATGGGGAAGAATAAATGTAAGAGCAGGATTTCCCCTGTGTGACCGACAGTGGTAGACGGGTCTGTGTGCATGACTCCTGCATAGGCTGCTATAGTTTTTTGTGTGGAGGTGATTAGTGTGCATGTGCATGTGTGAATAGATATTTGAATGACTGACTGACAAGAGAATGTGATTTAAGAGACATCAGTACATGTGGAGTGAGAGTAGAGGTAGTGAACTTCCCTGCTGTCTTTGTTATGCATTGTGCTAACGGTGTAGCTCGGTGTAGCTCGTAGCTCTTGAAATTAATTTCGGGATGAAGGCAGAGTGAGAGAATAGAATCCTGGATTTGGTGTGGTGTTTGGGGTTGAGGGGAGAAATGGTTTGGTTAGTGACCGCTGGGAATGTTGGTTTTTCCATTTCAGTTTCTCCCTTGATCCATTTACCTGACCCAGGCCTGCTCTGTTTTTCATGCCTTTTGTGACAGCATGTCATGCCAGTTAGAGGACTGTGTTTGTCCGGTCCTTGCTGCAGGAAGCAAACTCCCTTCCATAGCTGCCTGTACTGAATGGATTTAGCCCTTGTCTGACTAAAACACTGTGTCCTCCTAGTATGGCTAAGGCCTAAATAAAATGCCTTTTCCTCTGTTATGCAGCTGCTCATGCTAGCAGATCTAAACTGCCGCAAAGGCTGAAGGGGCTTGTGGTGTTAGGTTTGCCATGCTGCTAGAGGTATCAGTTTCATCATGTGTGTATTACACTGGTCTAGGTGTGTGTACAAATGTGTGCATATGCTTTACAGTTTTACATGCTTCCATGTTCCTTATTCACATTTTTAGCCACTTGGGTTCAGATTCTAGCCCAGCCACATATATTGTACACACACACACACACACACACAGAGAGAGAGAGAGAGAGAGAGAGAGAGGACACATTTGCTTACAGTCCAGGAGCCATCTAGATTCACAAGGTACACTTAGGAAAATCTGTTTCTCGGTCTCTGATCTCCAGCTAGGAATAACCACAATGTGCCTCAGCGAGCTTTGAGATTTTGCTGCTGTAGAAAGCAGAAGTTATGTGCTTCTACATCCTCTTCACTACAGCTCCCCAACACCACAAATCCCCCTCCTTTGTGTAGGGAAGAGAGAAGCCTGTATTGCTTCCTGGATGATGGACTGCAGCTCCATACACCATAATCAATCAGGCACAAACTGCCCCCCCTCATCCACACATGGCTGTCCCCTCTTATTCTGTCCTCTCATGGACTCTATAAAATGCAAATTAAAACCAGGTTCTACAATTGAGCTGAAGATGGGATGATGGCCCATCTCAGGACACAAAACCAGAGTAACTGCTCTCCTTTGCAGAAGCAGCCTAGATAGAAAACCCTGACCCCTGCATTCCATTCCAGCTAATTGACCAGGAAACAAACAAGACTCCAGAGACAGGGTGGATGGCCTCAGCTCCCAGAGTCCTCCCTCCCTTCCTGCCAGCTCAATCCCCTCTCCCCCCACTACGCTCCTCACCACCTCCACAGTACAGGGCTGGAAGGCAGCCTAGGACCTGAGCTCCTTTGACACATCAAAGAGCTGCTACAAAGAGTCTGTGAACAAACAGAATTCCCTACTAAATTTCTCCCCTTTGCTTCCTCCAGCTTCCAAGCAGCAGGGTTGGGGAAGAAGCTATTGTTCCTCCTCTGCTCTCTCCTTCCAGCAGGGAATTTCTCTGTCATGTTGACAGTGCCATGCCTCTTTGCACCCAGGCGCAGCTTTGTCACCTTGCTTCTCCCCGCCACCCACCACAGCCCTCCTCAACCAGCCATTATTTTATGGCCCTGTTTAGCCATGCTGTTTCAGATCTCCACAAGATTTTTTAGCCCTCCTGAATCATCAGTCTGGCTGCCTTGGAGGCTGGTAGTCTATTCCCACAGTGAATCCTATTGCGAGTAAAATGACAGGAAATAAGAGAGGCTGATATTTATGAAATGGAAGAAGAGAGAATGCCTGAAACAATCAAAAAGGGAAAGCAGGGGGGCATCACCACGTGAATTTCTGTAGAAATCACTGAAAGTTCTAGCAGGCTGATGGGAAATGTAGGAAAAGGACCTAATGTTAAGCAGGCTGGGATAGACAGAGAAAGGATGAATAGAGGAAAGCATGGTAGAGTTTTTTGGGTTAGTAGCTGGTAATTGGATGGACAATTTTCCTGGAGTCCTGGGTCACCGTGTGAAGAAGGGGTAGAGTTAGGTAAACCCGGGTCTTAAAAGTTAGGCAGCGTACACCCCACACATTAAAAACACTCCCATCAAACTCCTGAGAGGGGTGCTGGGATTTGTAGTTCTGTGAGGTGTAAATTAAAGTTCCCAGCACTATGAGTCGGGAGTGCTCTAAGTGCTTGGTGTGTAAAGAGCCTAAATCTGTGGCTCCCTTTTAAGGACCCCTTTCATACCTTATGCCATTCTTCCTCAGGAACTCTTACTCACTCTGGCCATCTCACACTGAGTGCCTATTGCTAGACACAATTAAATGGACCTCCTCTCTCCTAGATACACATTGCCAAATACTTAAAGCAGTTTCTTCAAGTGGGGGATGGGAGAGGAGGTAGGGAAGAGATCATCTTGGATTGGGAACATGGACACAGGACTAGCAAGAGGTGTGGCCTAAGGAGAGTCCCAAGGGCCGCATTCAACCCATGGACCTGAGTTTCTCCGCACAATGTTAAATGCATAACCACCATTCAGTTTAATCTTGAATGTAGCCAGGAAGTGGCTTAAATCCCCCACCCCCAACACTGACATTTGCAGTGTCACTTCTGCAAGACATCCCACAGGAAGATTGGTTTGAATCCAAGTGGCTACCCGATATGTTGTATTTTCCTTGTAAATCAGTTTAGTATTACCCATCTTATAAGAGAAAAGGACTAGAATAATATTTTTAACTTGCGTGTAATGGGGTTTTAAAGAACATTTGCTTTTTGTTTCTTCACTGTGATATATATTCATAGACACAGGTGTGCAGGGCTGACCCAAGACATTTTGTCGCTGCAGGCAAAATGCCCTGCTGCTCCCTCCCCCCAGCAGATCCAGGTCAGCTCTAGCACTGCAACTGTACCCTCACCTGTGGCTGTGCCCATGCTGCCACCACGACACAGTGGCAAGGGTGCAGCTGCAAGGGCAATGGTGCTGTGTTGGTGGTGCAGGAAGCCCTGGTGGGGCTGGCAGCCACACAACAATGGGGGAGGGGAGGGTTGCATACACTACCTGAAGCAAATGGCTTCACCTCGCTTCGTGCATGGGCTGCTCCTGTGTGTAGTAAACCTTGTGTAAGTGCTACCATTTTATCCTTTTCAATGAGTGAGACCACTGAAGAGAATTTAGACAGAAGCAGCCCAACCATGAGGAAAGGTTAATTGGCTGCCTTAGGCAGCTGATTGTGGTGTGGCAGAGGAGAAAAGGGTCCGATCTGATAAGTAGGACTCACAATCATTGGTAATTCTCTTACATAGGCTCCCCTGAAATGAATGGGAGCTGTGCAGGAACATCATAGTGTATCGCTCATGTTCATTTCAATGAGCCTAGTAAAGGGCAACTTCCTTCTCAATTGATTGTGCCCCTCTGCGTGGAGGGTGGGGTGAGTTGGTTCATTTGGCTTTTCCTAGTTCAGTTCTGCAGAATTGCAGAGCTGTCCAGATTGAAGCTGTCTTCTAAAAAGCAGTGCGGTGGAGATAGTGATGCCGAGGGAATAGGTCAATCTGATATAGGGGTGTGGACTTGTTTTCTCTCACTTTGGAACTCTCCCATACACAGCAGCCAAAGCTCTACATAGTGAGCATGAAATGACAGCTAAGTGAAATTTTGAGAGTGTTAGATGACTTCACAGTTCTATGTCTTATAAAGATGCTACCGTTCTGCTGCTACCAAACAGTGCCTTTCTCCTGGATAAGGAGAAAGTGAGAGAAGCCAGATTAGAGCAGAAGCAATGGAGGGGGAAGAGAGACTTTCCCACGTGTCTCCTGCTGGGAATTGAATATCAGCATCTCACAGCACCTTCTCCTCATTCGCTACAAGGGGAACAGACTTCCTCCATCCTTCACCCCTTTGAAGAAATGGGAATTCTTTTCATTTCTCTCTCTCTCTTTTAAGACAGAGCAGCTTGTGCTTTCAGAGGACTGATGTGCTCTCTCCCCGCTCCTGACCTTTTCCTCCCCATTCTGCACATCTGGCCTCCACCCTCCCCTTTCTGTGCGCCTCTTGCCCCTGCGTGCCTCCTCTGGCCAGATGTGTAGGCAGGCGGAAGAGTCTGAGGGGAGGTGCTAAGGCAGAGAACTGGAACTACTTTCTCACAACAGCAGCAGGAGCAGCAGCAGCAGCAGGAGCAAGAGCAAAGCAGCCACAGACTCATTGTGTGAGAGGGAGGGAAAAAGAGATGGTGGCGGCAGCAGCAGTAGGAGACGGCAGCGCCTGCAAATAATCCTCCTCATGCAACTTTTCCTTTAAGTGCCTCACACGCACGAGGGAGGCTTTCCTCCTGATCCTTCTTCTCTTCCCTGGTGATAAAAACTGGGACTCTGGAGAGGATATTCCCTTTTTGTACAAGTTACTGCAGCTCTGAAGAAGAAAAGAAAAGGACTGATTTTGGGGGGGGGGCTTAGGTAGACTTTTAGGGACCAAAGGACTTCTCCCCCTTTTACGTTTCCCTAGGATTTTTAAGGTGATATTTCCTCCCTCCCCTTTCTTTTTTTTTTGCAGATTGGAGACATCTGGGATCTTAACTGGAGAAGCAGCTTATTTTAGAAGTTATCTTTTTTAGGTTGCTGCTCCCCCAAACACATATCCTACTCCAGGTGTTAAGCTCCCCACTTTCTCAGAGCATCTCCTACATAACTTCAGCAGTACCGAGTTTCCCCTCATGGTTCATACCCATTACAAGGAAGTTTACAGTAACTTTGGAATGAGAGACAAAATTTCAGAGTGGGAAAGGAAAACCTGAACTCTGATCTTTCCTCCCTTTGCTCAGAATTTACGTTTAACTCCTACCTTCACGGCAATGGATTTTTACAAGGGGCATTAATTTCCTCCTCTTAATGTTTTAAAGTTGGAAGTTGCGGCAAAGGGGGAGAAGCGACGGAGGAACTTCATTTTTTAAAAAATTTAAATAACACACAAGTATTTCAGTTTCCTGAAAGAGGTACGAAGACTGGAAGGGGAAAATATATCCTTTCCCAGCCTGGTGGTCTGCTGGGACTTGGAAGATGCCTTCCGTAATGGAAAAATCAGGGATCCTGTCCAGAAGCCGGTCCAAGTCAGCCACCAACGGCAACCACCAGAACTCAGAAGATGACAGCAGTGAAGAGGAGCACTCCCACGGTAAGCCAAGCTGAGCTACATGCTATGCTCACACAAGGAGTTATTAAAAGTGGCTGTTTCTCAAGACTTCATTGTACTCAAGGGGGTGGGAGGATTTGAACCAATGGATGCGTGGGTTGGTCTAAGATGCCCCAGTTAAAAAGAGGGCTGAGAAGAGTCCACTGTGCTGTGCTGTGGTGGAACAAAGAGTTTGGCATCAGGGACCCTTTTGGAGCTGGACTTTAGGCCACTGAGCTCATGACACCAATGGATTTAGTTTGGCTCTTTCCAGTAGAGGGGAAAGGCCTTTATTAGGCTCACCTTGCCCTCTACTGGCCACAGAGTGAGAGTGGGCGTGGGAGAGGGAGAGTGTGGGGTATGAACAAATGCGGGGTGTGTGTGCATGTGCGTGTGCAGAGAGAAATCTGGCTCCATGAGGGCTGTGGGGTGAGGTTGTGGGGGCACAGCTGATGGAAAATATATCTAAGAAAATGTTTTGGGGTGCATATGACAGCGTGTGAGAAACATGTAACTTGGAAAACTGTGGTTTGTAAAGCAACAGAGATGGTGCAGGGAGAGGGGCTAGGAGTGTGCAAAAGAAAGAGACTTACCCTGATTGCAGGAAGCAGATGATGACCTCCTTCAGTGTTGTGACATGAGGAAAAGAAGAAAGGGGGGCACACAGGTGTTAGTCTGGCTCAAGGTGTTCCAAAAGGTGAGGTGCTGTTAGTGAAGTGCATCTTTCCAAATGTCAGCCCAAGCATGTGTTATGCTACTGCCTGGGATCCTTGAATAAAACAGTGTGATAGTTGCCAGGTCACTGTGGTTGGAAGAGACACTTATTTCCCTTAATCCTTTCCAGTTGCTTCACACTTCAGTGATCACCCACCTATCTTACCTCTGACATTTGATCCTTTTTTGCTTGTGTGATCAGACCCAGAAGCCCGATGAGGGTGGGGATCCTCTGCAACTGCCCCTTTCCTTTTTTCCACCTTCACCCATTGGCCAGGTTAACAAAGGAGCCAGCTGGGGGCTAGAATTAGAAAGTTGGTTTGGGTTTGAGCTCATAGCTTTATTGTCCCCAGAGCCCTCCTGTCATCTCTCTCCCCACCCGAACTCTGTTATGATTTCCTGCACACCTCTGGCTTTGTTAGGCTTTCTCTTTCTCTTCCTCTTCCACCACCCTCCATTCTCTGTGGGATGTGGTGGTGGAGGGACACCACCCCCACCCCCACCCCGCCCAGTACTCCACACGTCCACTGGTGCACCTGCAGCTGAACATCTGCTCTAGGAGATATACAGTGCTGTTGATAGGCTGGATGGGGAGAGACTTTTGTCCATCTGCCACAGGCTATAGAGACACAACACAAGTAAAACCACCCTAGTTAGCTCTCATTCTAAAACACATTTTGGACAGAAGCTACCTCAGTGTGTCATCTGCATTCCAAGGTGTGTGTATGTGTGTGCTTACCCTGATGGCCATCCATCCATCAGCAGGTTTTGTAGCTCTCTTGAACTGTTGGATAGGACTGCTGCCTTCTCCAGTTCTCTCTCTCTCCACCTTGAATTTTGGATCATGCACTAGTGAGCCGGGTGGTGATGGTGCATGGCCCTAAGGTGGTGTCATTTGTCTTTGCCAACTGACATCCACCCCTCACCCCACCCTGCCCAACACCACCCTAGAGCTGCCAGATGCACTCTTGGGGGAGGTGCAGGTGGTGCCCCCAAGATATATCAGGAGAACCATGCCCCTTCCTGCATCTAGATTGCCAAACACATGTCCACATGAGGATCCCATCACTGCCCCCCCCCACCCAGAAACTGCTCTGTAGGGCACAGTGTGGGTGTTTCCCAGAATGGATATGGAGCCCTTTCAGCAGACACTCGGCCCCCAGCCCAGCATGTGTTTCTTGGCTCCTCTGCCAGAAAGTGAAAGCTCAGGAGCTCCTTGGCATGACATTGGCTAAATGTTTCCAGATCTTGCCTGCCGTTCAGCAGCTGCTTGGTAGCTTGGGGTTTTGTTTTGTTTTTTGGTTTTTTTTTTTTTTTTAAGGAACAGGAGTTTGCAGAGGGTGGTGGAGAAAATACCAGGCTATCCAAAGTTATACTGAAAATGGTGCATTTGCTGCCTGGGAAGGTTTCTCAGCAGTAGCCTTTCTCTTGATGTTTCCCTGGAGGGCTCCCAAGGGTCCTTGCTTCTCGTGCCAAAGTGCTTTGGGTGGTGGAGGCTATGTGCACTGAGTGCACATCCTCCTTATTCATTTGGAATGCTGCTATAGCTTGCTCAGCCATTTATACTGTTGCCCCCTTGGCCATACCGCCACCACCTTTGAGGATGGAGCAAGGCAGTGATAGAAGGAACACACAAACGCTCCACTGTAATATCTCAAGTAGAGTCAGGACTACTCCCAACCAAAACATGTAATTGTCCCTTCATATACAGTAGAAGTCTCCCCCAAATACTATGCTGGAGCACTGAACTTAAAAGCAGTGGAGCATCTCATTCTGCTTCCTGCACTCTCCACATCCCTTGGGAATGTCTTTGGGCATTTGAGGCTATTCAAGCAGGAAGCACCAGCCAAAAGTGAACTGTTCCCATTCCAAGGGATGATCCGTCTCCTCTCTTGAGGGCTTGTATCGCTGTCTGAGCTAGCCTTTGCCCTCTCTCCCTTGCAGCAGCAGGTCCTTCAAGCTTGTCTTTCTTGTTCCCTTACAGACAGCATGATCCGTGTGGGAGCAGATTACCAAGCTGTGATTCCAGAGTGCAAACCAGGTAAAGGGAGGGGGGGCACATATAAGCATTACAGATTACAGAAGAGGGTTAAGCAAGAAGGCAGTCATGTTCCTGTCTCCTTCAAATAAAGGCTCTGGCTTAACAGTCCTGGTGGATCATTGCAGTGTCCATTCCGAGTCCTCCTCCTTCCTAAGTGGAACCTGAGCATTTCTCCCTAAGGTGAACAAGGGCGACGGGTCCCACCCCCACCCTGCTGCACCAGATGGCTTCTCTCTGACCATCCCCCTCCTGCACCTGGCAGCAGCCTGAAGCTCTAATGCAGTCACACTCTCTTCCAGTGCCAAATCTTTGGCGCCTCCTGCTTACAACCACCCTGGCAACGCGTAGCTGCTAGTTTCTGGACCTGGAGGCTCCACCTGTCTTTGCTCTTGGTTCCGGGATGAGTGGGGTGAAATTACCCTCCTCCCCATATGCGGTCCAAGAGTGAAGGGAGGGGTCCACCAACGTGGTGAATAATGTGTAATACAGGTGGGGACTGAAGACATGAGCAGACTGAGCAGGCGTGATGGGGGGTGGAGGGCGATCACCTACCAGGAAAATAGGAAGCTGACTGAGCTGGGATAGCTTGCACTGTTGGCTAGGATATCGGAGAGAGGTTGTGTTTGTGTGGACACCAAGCCATCCACTGCTTGCTTCAGCACAACTGCAATCCTCTCTCACCACCTTGATTTTCAGCAGCAGCAGATGATGAACCTATCAGGAGATCCTGCCCAGAGTGCTTAAAGCTTTCTCTTCCCTCTGTCTTTGTAATTCAGAGAGCCCAGCTCGCTACAGCAACAAGGAGTTGAAAGGGATGCTCGTCTGGTCTCCAAATCATTGCGTCTCTGATGCCAAATGTGAGTTGCTCCTCCCTCTTTATTGTGTAAAAAGTGGAAAGGCCAGGTCAGATCAATGGCTGGGGCTGGGCCCTGTGCACTCCTGTGGAGCTCTCTCCCTTCAGGCCATGTTGTATGTTCCAACAGCCTTTGCTCCCTGGCCTGGATTCTGAACCAGTTCCAGAATCAACCAAGAACCAGCCTGGCTAAAATAGGGGTGGGGGTGGGGAAATGCATTCCATCTTCAGCTGGTAACAGAGCCTCTGATTGACAGCTCCCCCTTCCCCCCTCCTGGGACT
Source organism: Lacerta agilis (assembly GCF_009819535.1). NCBI lineage: Eukaryota > Metazoa > Chordata > Lepidosauria > Squamata > Lacertidae > Lacerta > Lacerta agilis. The sequence continues at coordinate 28,280,841 of NC_046328.1, read as the reverse complement.
CCTAGAAGCAATTACCGAGCGGCTGGTGCGCTGCCTCCGGCTCCTGGGTTATTAATCTGGCTGGTGCAGGCAGCTTGGGGGGGGGGGGAAGGTTGTTGCTGCCTATGCTGAAGCAGAGAGGCCCAAAGTTGGGGTTCTGCTTGCCCAGGTAATGCTGTCGCTTTTGAGGAGGGCGGCAAAAGATTGATGCATGGCCAACTGTCACCCCAATGGCTTTGTCATTAAGGGTTTGTGTGAGAATATCACATGTACATAATATATTTTACAGCCACACTTTCCACTTCTATGGGGGATGCTTCTCCCCTCCTTCCCAAACATGAATTCACATGGGACCTGCAGTCAAATCTCTTGTAACACAGATCTAGTGTGTGCTGGACCCCTGGCCACATGCCTGCTTTTATGTTCCTCTGGAGGGCACACCGCAACAGAACACTTCAATTTTCTCCCCTCTTTGCTAGCAGGAGGGGCTCCTCATCAGAAGCCCCAAAAGTGGTTGTGGATGTCATGGAAGAGGAAATGATCACTGCCATCCCCATTGGGCAGGCAGGCAGGCTAGTCAACCACCGAGGGAAAGAGATGTCAGAGGACGAAGCATCTACATCTTCTCTATTTCCCTCCCCCAGCATTGACGGTTGCCTCTTTCTCCCTCTAGTGGACAAATATATTGCCATGGCCAAGGAGAAGCACGGATACAACATAGAGCAGGTAGGAAAACCAAAACAAACAGGATTCCCTGGGTGGTGCTTCAACAAGTTTTACTTGGAGTAGACTCATTAAAATTAATGGACCTAACTTAGTGGTGGTCATTAATTTCAGTGTAAATTTTAAGTTGAATACAACCCCTTCTTTCTTGACCCTAACTCAACATCTCTGAAATCCTACAAATTCCATAGGAGCAGAGCAAATTACACAAAACTAGACATTGTTTGATCGGGTTAACCAAATTAGATTTATTGGACACTTCATTCCATTTAGCATCAACTTGTAAGCCAGTAAAAGCTTATTGGAAACAATGCTACCCAGTCTTAAGATAGGCATTTTCTCATAGCAAATAATGTGATACCACAGGACCAGGTGAGAGGTTGGCAGATACATTTAAGAGGGATCCCTCCCCCAAGAGCTGAGAAACGTGCCATTCCATGGCCTAAAGTAACCTCTAAGGTTATCTTCAGAATTGCCAGAAACTTAGGTATCGGTAGACTTTCAGGAGCCACATTTTCAGGAGTGACATTCCATTGCTGGGGCAGTCACTCTTCTCTCTTACCCATTGCCTTCATTCCCCCAACAGGCTCTGGGGATGCTGCTGTGGCACAAACACGACGTGGAGAAGTCCCTGGCTGACTTGGCCAATTTTACACCATTCCCCGATGAGTGGACGGTGGAGGACAAAGTCCTGTTTGAGCAAGCCTTCAGCTTCCATGGCAAGAGTTTTGCTCGAATCCAGCAGATGGTATGCATTCCCCTCTTGCTGGTGTAAGTGGCAGGGTGGCTGGGGTCCAAAGAACAGTCCTCTTCTCATGAGTGTCCAGTGCCAGGTTGGTCTTGTCAGGCCCCTTCCGCAGCCCCACTGCCACCTCCAGGCTGTTCTCTGGGTGAGCAGTGATGGAAGTGAAGGAGGGGAGCAGACTCTCCTCACCCTCTTGGCCCTGGTTCAGTTGGCCAAGAAGAAGAGGGCAAGGAATGGGAAACAGGGACAGCAGCAAGGTGGAGGTAAGGCTGAGGGTATCTTGCATAAGTCCCCCTCCAAAACCTGCAACCAGATATGTGCCTATATTGATAATTTACAAAACTGTTTTACGGCCTGCTTGAAATTCAGGGTTGGCTGCACCATGATTTTCCACCATTCTGTATAATAGACTCCCCTTTTCACTCTGTATGGGGAGCCAGCTTGTGCAATTATATGGGCTGATGGTTGTTTCTGGACCAGACTCCCCATTTCACTAGTCCCATTCTGGCACCTCCTGTCTCTCTCACACAATAAACGAATGACCCAATGCCACAACTCTACTCGTTAACTCTGTATTTGAGCATCACTCCATGGCCTAATTACATGCCTATTAGAATTACCTTGTGCCACACAGTAATTGAAGTTTTGGCTTCCCTCTTCTACTCACCGTTCCTCCTGCGACTCCTTGCTTAGCTTCCTGATAAGATGATTCCCAGCCTGGTGAAGTATTACTACTCCTGGAAGAAAACCCGGAGCAGGACTAGCGTGATGGATCGGCAGGCCCGCAAGCTGCTCAGCAAGAAGGAAAAGGATGACAGGTCAGAGACCAAGAGTGCACGTACGTGGGATGGATGGGCTTATCAGGCTCGTGAAGGAAAGGGTTTGTAGCAGGGGTAGCTGCGCCTGTCACAGAGCCAATAACTTTGCCTTCAACCACAAAGCAGTTTCATTAGTGGGACCCCACCAATTAATGAAACACTACAAATCAGTTTCTGAGGTAAGGAGCCTGCCCAAACCCAGTTAAGCTGAATATAATGTCAAGATTTGCCCATAAAACCAATTGCAACCTAGCAAGGACAGAACCAGGCAAAACGTTGATGGCTTGGAAGTGACTACCTTGTACTCAATACTTGGGTGGACACAGCCTGGACACCTAAAATTCCAAGACCACTGTATCACTGTAAACCTTTTTTTAAATTGTATGTGACAGAATTCCAAAATTTTCTCCTGCAATTTAAGTCTCTCCCACTGCTTGGGAAAAAGTGGGGGCACAAGCAGAGATGGCCAGAAGTTTGTTTTTTCCAGTGAAGCCGAGCCAGCATGCAACGAACAGCAGGAATTACAGTGGTGCCCCGCTAGATGAATTCCTCGCTAGACGAATGCCTCGCTAGACGAACGGCATTCGTCTAGCGGAGGCTGCCCCGCAAGACGAAAAAGTCAATGGGGCTGCTTCGCAAGATGAAATTATTATTATTTTTTTAGCACGAAAACCTCCACGCTCCATTGCCGCTTCACTAGACGAATAATTCGCTCTACGAAAAAACTCGTAGAACGAATTAATTTCGTCTAGTGGGGCACCACTGTACTGCCTCCCAGAAGAGCTCAAAGCAAAGGATGGCAGTAGCCCAGTAGGGGGAAGAGACCTATTTGGAGAAACAAACAAAAAAAGACAGCAGGAGAGGCAAGTCGTATTCTGGAGCAAGCAGAATAACTTCTAACGTCTGCTGCGTTTCCCCTACAGTAATGATGAACTGGAGGAAGGACGGCAGGCAAGTGAGGGTGAATTTGATGCCATGGATCCCAAGAAGGAGGTAAGGGGAATGGCCACTAACAGGTCTAAACTAAGGGTAGCTAAGATAAACCAGGGTCAACATGGTTCCAGTACCTTCAGCGGCAAGAAAACAGGCAAGCTTTGAAATAAACACAGTTCAAGTTCACATCATTGAAGATGTTGGAATAAGTGCTAGTACCATCATGCTGTTGGTAGTATGAAATTTAGCTTTTTCAATTTCAGTGTCCTGAATTTTAAAAATTAGCAAAAGTTTTCACTTTGCCATGAAAATGTTTTTTGGTGGGTTTTTTAAGTACAGGGCACACAAAGTCCTGAATTTATCAGGATGAAGATGTCATGTGCCAAGGAATATTAAACTGCTTAGATGAATGACAACTATATGTCAAAGGAACTGGGTGGGAGAGGACTGGCCGATACATTAACCTATGGAAGATAGGGTTGTAACCAGTGAAGTTCTACCTGGGGGGCCGACCCACTGAAATTAATGAACCTAAGTTAGTCATGTCTATTAATTTCAGTGGATCTGTACTGAGTACAACTAGCACTAGATACAACCCAAGGAGTGACCCCTGCCAAGACAGATTACAATCCAGCTCCTCAAGGAAGCAGCATTAAAGGGCATGGGAGGAAGAGCTGCAGTGGGGTAGTAAAAACCATGGTAAATTTGAAGGGAGGTGGCAGGATGGACTCCTGTTCAGTTTTCTCTCTCGTTCTTCCTCTCCAGCCTAGTTACCAGAAGCCCCTGAACAGCAAACCAGGGCCTGTGAAGAAGGAGGTGCAACTGTCACAGTATCGGCACCACCCACTACGCACTCGCCGGCGTCCTCCCAAGGGCATGTACCTGAGCCAGGAAGACATTACGGGCCTGTCTGCCAGCCCCGACATGGCTGTTGTCACCCTGCGCCACCTGGACTCCCAGCTGGTTTCCCTCAAGCGCCAGGTAGCAAAATCCTAAGTGTGTACGTGTGGTCACAACTTGCTGCCTGCCTGCTTCCCTCCCAATGAGCATGCACCACCCCTTAGGGAAAACCTGTTCTCCTTTTCATATTGCAAAGAATTTGGGCTCTTCAGACTATGGGGTGGGCAAGGGAGCTGTTGCCTCCTGACCTTCCAGTCTCTGTCCATACTAGGTACAGAGCATCAAGCAGATCAATAGCAGTATGAAGCAGGTGCTAGAAGGTGGAATAGACAAACTACGGCCACCTGAGGTGAGTGTGCATGCGCAGGCAAGCTGCCCTTTTTCTGTAATGGTAGTTTCCAGATTTCTCTGTTTGGGGGAGGCATATAAGAGGGAGGGAGGCAAAGCTCAGACACACTCCTTTTCTCTCTTGCAGACAAACATCAAGTTCAATTCACGCTGGACAACAGATGAACAGCTGCTGGCTGTACAGGGTGAGCCTTCAAGGTCAAGCAGGTGGGAACCCATGCAGCAAAGAGGTGACAGGCTGCCTCCTCCTAGCAATGCAGGGCTGAACTAGGAGAGGATGGATGGGTTATTCCCCTCCGTTGTATCAGAGAAGGATATTGGTCTTTGGGATTTGAGGGCCAGAGTGCAGGTTATGATCACCCTAAAGTGGCACCCTGTATACCAAACTTTTCCACCATGGATTGGGGCCTGGAGACACAACAGTAGGTAGCTGGCTTGCCAAATGGTGTCATTTGGTTATGTTGCGGGACGGTGCAAAAATCACCTCTTTTCTTGCTCAGCCATCCGAAAATACGGCAAAGATTTCCAGGCCATCGCAGAGGTGATTGGCAACAAGACAGTAGCCCAGGTGAAGACTTTCTTTGTCAGCTACCGGCGCCGGTTCAACTTGGAAGAGGTGCTGCAAGAATGGGAGGCTGAGCAGGAGGGTGTGGGGCCGGCTGCCCCCCAAGGTAGCTCCCCTTCCCAGGACCAAAAGAGCTCTAGCGCTTCGTTAGCAAGCAGTGAGGAAGAAGACGAGGTGAGGAGAGGGTCTGCCCCCGAGTACCAACACCGCACAGACCTCTTGAGCTTCTCCAGCACTGAAAGCTCTCCTTCTGCCCTTTTGCAGGTACAGATCACTGCGGTGTCCCGTTCCCAGCAGCAGCAGCAGCAGCAGCAGCCGCCACCACCACTGCCCCCTCCGCCGCCACTCCCAGCGTCTCCCCGGCCACCACCTGCTGCCCTCTCACAGCCACCCCCTTTGCTGAGGCCCACACTTCCAACAGCACCCACGCTGCACCGCCAACCCCCACCACTGCAGCAAGGCCGCTTCCTGCAGCCCAGACTGTCGCTCAACCAGCCGCCACCCCCGCTCATTCGGCCAGCCACCTCGCGACAAGCACCCCGCAGTGGCCAGCACCCCCCATCACTCCTTGGTGGGATAGGAGAGCCCCCTCCTCCCTCCTCCAGCTCCCTCTGAGGGGTTTCAGAGTGCTTCCTTTGACATCTGTGAGCCTGGCTCCACAACAGTCACAGCTGGGATTGGTACAGTCCTCCTCTCCCCCCACAAGGTGTGCATCGGTTGTGGTCATAAAAAGGGAACAGGGGAAGGAGGGGCTTCGGGGTCCCAACTATCATCTGACCCAGTTCAGGTAGCATCCAGAAAGCTGGCAAGGAATCCCAACCCCCATGTACATTGGGGGGGGTGGGTTTTTTTTCTTGGGAGGGGAGGGAAAAGAAAGGAAGTGATAGGACTAGTAGCTTGGGGTGGGTTTGGATTATGTTTACACTTTTGCAGGATCAGTTGCGTCAGTGCCTGTGTGAATCGGGGATTGGGGGAGGGCAAGGGAAGGTATGTATGTCAGAGTTGACACCGGTGGAAGCTTGGGGGGAGGGGAGGAAGGAGGGGAGATTTACACCTGATCAGACTGGATGCAGAGGCAAGAGTGCTCCCAAGTAAAGATGCCCGTCTCTCTGTAACAGCAATTTCCCTTCCTCTCCAGTTTCTATATGGCGATTTGGAAGGAGGTGGGGAGGGAATGAGTGGCAGCCTGATTTGCTCTGTACCTGCCTGTCCACCTTGCCAGGCAGGAGCCCCTGGCAGCAAAGATGTAGTGGTGGAGGCGGCAGCAGCCAGGCTCCCTAAAGAGTAGGATTGGGCAGTCTTCTGTGTACGATTCCCCTCCAAGGCCCCACCCATTGCTGGGAGTCTTTTGTTGTTGTTGTCGTCCATGGAGCATTTTCAATAAAGCTATTTTGTTACAATTGGCTGGTCTTTCCACCCTGTGTCTAGCTCAGGAGGCAATGGAGCATGGGGAAAGTGTGTGGCATTCACAATTGCCCAAATCAAGGCAGAAGATAAATTCTGTGCTCTAGCAAAGGGCTGTCATGTCTCAAGATGCATGTCGGAGATAAGGCTTCCCCCTCCCCTTCTGAAAAACAGGTCTGGAGCTCATGATTTTTCTTCTTTGGCTTTTAATAAGAATGGAAAGGGGAGAATCAGGCAAGCTACTTGGTCACAAGCAAGAGGAAGGAGGTCTTTGCCCCATCAGCCTCCTCCCAGGCATGGTCTTCCAAAAGGTGCTCTGATCCTGTCACAGAGACAGCTTTACCCAGGATGAGTCCTGCCAGCCACAGCAAGATGAACACAGCGAAGGCCAGAAGGAATTGCATATGTGGTGACATCAAAATTGCCACTCCCAGAGCCTTTAGCAATTCACCCTGCTGTAACAGGGACAGAGGGAGACTCTTGTGGAACACGGCATCTCCCCAGAATACAAAAACAGTTCAGGGCATCACAGCAGGCCACAGCATTTTATGATGTGGATGCCACACTGCCCCTCTTAATCAGTTCCTTCACCAACTGCTGCCTATGTCAGGGCACAGAGCAAAAAAATATGCGAAGGGGGCACAAAATTAGCATTCCACGTTCAAGGGGAAGCACTGGGCACTTGGAACAGCTGCACCTAGGCCTTGCTTCCCATCACCACAGCCCCATGGAGCCACCCCCACCCACTCTTGACAGGACGGTACCAAGGCTTGTAGCCGCTCAGGGAGTGGAAGCACATCTTCAGGCAAAGTGGTTGGGGAGGGAGGTGGGAACAGAGGAAGCCAAGGCCAGGCAGGTACTTTCTGGAAAGTTTTAATCTAGAACCTGTAAAACTACATCAAACGGCAGCGTCCCTAGAGGGGTGGGAGGGGGATGAACAAAAACGGGACATGATTTTTTCTTTTTTTAAAAAAAGGCATTTTGTGATCAGAATTAAAAAAAAAAAGTAACCACTCACAAAACCGAGGTATCAGTACAGTTATATACAAACCAGATTTGTGTGTGTGTGTGTGTGTGTGTGTGTGTGTGTGTGTGTGTGTGTGTGACGGTGGGGTTGAAGGAGCTCAGTACAGACTGCCAGGGTGGGGAGCCCAACCACCCCAAAGAGGATTGAAAATACATTCTCAAGTGGTGATATGACAATGGAAGAAACCCAGCTTGGGGTGGTGTGAAGGGGAGGGAGGAACAAGAGAGGTAATTGCAGCCAGGGTCCCATTTTTCTCTTGTGCTTTGGAAAGAGGAGGGGGAAAGCTGGCTTGTCAAACGAGAAGGGGAGTTTTTTGAAGAGGGAAGTAAGGGCAGGCTGTGCTATCCTGCTTTTATAGATGCAGGGAAGGAGGTAAATGGGAGGGGTAGCTCCCCTTATCTTTTTTTTTTTAGCTCCCCTTATCTTCCACCATACTGGTAAGATACTGGTGACCACTGCTGCAACCACTACCTGGGCAGGGAGAGTGTTAACAGAGTCCCCCTACATACCCCACCACAAAACTCTTCCCTCTTGCCCCCAAACATCAGCAAGACAAACATCAGTATGTCGTCTTCCGTAATGGAAATACTGGGGCAAAAATAGCTGTTCCCCAGCTAATGACCCCTCAGGCAACTCTTCCCCACAGGCAGATGGTGCCACTTGCTTTAGTAACAGCCAAAGCCACTCTCGGGCACAGAGGAAAAGAAGCCAAATATGAACATGTGTGCAAAGTTGGTGGCCAAGGTCTGATGTGTTCCAGAGCATCCCAGGTCAGGAAGAAACAGGCTGAAAGTTATCTTAGCCTGGAAGTGCTGGAGACGGGGGGTGGGGGCTTGGGATCGGAACCAACAAGCAAGGCACCAGCAAGACTGATGGGGCAGCAGTTCTAACCATGATGCTGTGCAAGCTGTCAAAGCCCATAAAAGAAACTGGCTCGGGCTGAACAAAGGAATGCTCTGCTCCCAGAACCCCTTGTTAGCTTTATGCTGTTGCTCCTGGAGCTTACGGGGAAGAGAACTGCCGGGGAAGGGGGGTCGTCAGAGGTGAAGAAATGGAGCACTGTGGCTTGGGACACTCCCCACCCTTTGCTCTTCCAAGGTGGGAGGCAACCATATGCATGGCTAGAATCTCCACCCCACTCTTCTTATAGGGGGTCTCAGGACCCCTGCCAGAAGAAGAGCAAATTGGAGGACAGTGCTCCTTCCAACGGTCTTGCCAAAAATAGGCCCTGATCTCTGTGAGCAGAACTGGCCGAGAGTAGGAAGGGGAGGAGAGGACAACTACAGAACCGTCCGAACCCACCACCGTCCATCACTGGCCTGACGGGGAAAACCCAGAGGGAGAACCACTGGCACTGTTATGCCTAGGAAAGCCCAACTCTCCCAGGGCATGAGTGAGCAAGCACACGCTTGGCAGCTGAAAGCCCACCACCAACATGAGGAACGGGAGAGGAGGGTGCGAGTGAAAGGCATTGTGGGAGGTGAAAGGCATTGTGGGGAAGGGCGAGCTCTGGCAGTTGGGGGGGTGTCCACTTATTTCCCCATCTTTGCTTTTTGCTGTGTTTGGTAAAAATTTAAAACCCTGTCTCATGTGCAACAAAAAAAGAAATAAAAGGAAAGTACCATGGTCGCCACGGAGACCAAAAGGGATGCCCCCCAACACAGTCACTATAGAGACCAACAGCCCTTGGTACGCTCCCACTACTGTTGCCACGGAGACGGGCTGGGTGGCTGCCAGCCACTACCCCACGCACTCTGTCTCCATGGCGATCCAGCAGCGGGGGGGGGAGTGATGGAGAGGGGGGATGTCCCCAAACATCCAGCTGCCGCCCCTTTCCCTGCCCCCCCCAATCTCCGTCCTGCACCAGGGTATCGAAAAATAAACCCTTCCAGAGTTAAAATTGCAGCTTTTTACTCCTAACCCCCACCCCATGCGCGTGCAGGCTGGGCCCCCCCGGGGGGCCTGTTAAAGCTTCAGTTCGTTGGCGATTTTTGAGGCAATGTTCTTGAAGGCCATGGAGGTGCCTGATATCCGCTTGAAGCGGACGCCGTTGAGGGAGAGGCGGGGGAGCTTGCACACCTCCATCTCCCACTGGACAAAGGCCTCGTGGCCCGGCGCTCCGTGCATGCACAGAAGCATGTACTTCTCCTGCAGCTCGCACTGGCAGTTGTTAGCGTCCAGCACTTTCCGGATCTCCTTCATCATCTCGTTGGGCTCCATGGAACTCGTCGTCTTCATGCTCCAGGTGAAGCGCAGCGAGCGCGGCTTGGCCTCCCGGTTCTCGTCCCGCTCCTTGTCGCCGCTGCTGCCCACCATGTGAGGCCTGAGAGGGGAGAGCGAGACAGTGAGCAGAGAAGGGCGCCCTCCCCACTCGGCCCCTTCGGCTGCCCCCAGAAGCCAAGCTTGGTCGGCAACCAAGAGCTAGAGAGGGGAGAGAGAAAAACATGCACACAAGCGCGGTGCGCGCACACACACACACACACACACACACACACACAAAGTAGTAGTTTGGGAGCGACAGAAGAGAGAGACAGGCACACGGAGGAGACGGAGAGGAGGTGCCAGGGAGCAGCCTGGCCCTGCTGGAGAAACAGACAGAGTGGAGCAAAGGCTTCCCCCAAAGGCTGGGGGAGGCCCCGTGACACTGGCTGCATCTCACCTGAGCGTCTCCACACGGTCTTTGCTTTCGGGCTCATGCAGGTTCCTCAAAAAACAGAGCAGGAGAACAAGGTATCAGGCACCCTCCAGTCAGCAGCTCCTAGACCTGCTCTCCTTTTCTCCCAGGGGGCAGGGGAATGAGTGTGCATCACCGGCAGGTGGGGCAGGGGGGGGGCAACTCAAGACAAGGAAGGGGCTGGTGAGGGTGTCACAAGGGCTGATGCCAAGCCCACAGGTCCCCGGCATGCAACACTGCGCAGCATGCTGGGAAGTGTGTTTTGCCAACATGGTGGTGAGGAGGAGGGCGTCTGGGCTGGCTGGTTGCAGGTGTGGGATGCACAGCAGCACCTCTCTCCCTGGTCCCTCGGCACAAGCAGAAGCCACAGCCAAGCAAGGGAAGAGAAGAGGAGCTGGAGCTGGAGTGGCAGGGGGAAGAGGCTGTGCTGTGATCACCAGCTCAAAGCACACCTCTGCCACAAACTTGCAAAATGAGCCATGATCTCTCTCGGCCTCCATCTGCAATACCACCACTAGCCTACCTTACAGGGTTGCTGCAAGGACCACGGAGAGAATGCAAACATTAACACTCGAAAATCAGTATATAGGAAGCTGCCTTATACGGAGTCATACCACTGGTCCATCTAACTCAGTACAGTCTACACTGGCAGCAGCTCTCCAGAGTTCCAGGCAGGGAGTCTCTCCCGGCCCTACCTAGGGATGCTGCTAGGGATTGAACCTGGGACTTTCTGCATGCAAGGCTGATGGCTCTACTATGGAACTACAGTCCTTCCCCTGTGGCCCTCAATGCTAAATAGTATTAATCATGCTCTAGGAATTCTAGACATTATTGCAATATAAAGTAAATGGCTTGGGAGGTGCTTCCCCTCTCATCTGAGCACCATTCCCCAAGCCTAAAAATACACTGTGCCCAACTCTGCACCCGCTTCATAGAAACTTGCATCATAATCCACCTGCCCACTGAGACCAGCAAATGAGGAGAGCGTGCTGATGGCACCACCATGCAAGAGCAAAAGAAGAGCACAACCCTTGCCAGGTGGCTTCACAGTTTGCGGAATCCACTTACGAGTCTCAAGAGATGGCAAACTAAAAACACTTTGGTTTCCATCAGGTTTTTAAGCAGCCCAATGGGCTGTTCTGGGAGAATGGTTTTGTGACATTGAGAGCCAATTTTATCAAAGCTGCCACTTCGCTGGATTCAGGCTCCGAATGTTTAGTAGCATGCACCCTTTTGATTTGGTTTTGGTTATACAAAGCACCACTTCTGGATTTATTTTATTTACCTTCCTGGCATTGATGCCAAGTGATGCTGGCCTTTTAAACAGACATTTTAAGCTCTGTCTCTGTTTTGTTTCTGGGTATTGCTGATATTTACTGCTTGCCATTCTGGATACCCCTTTCTGGGGGATGAAGAGCCATATACACCAGGGTGTGTGTGTCTAGTCTTTGGCCTTCCAGATTTTGTGGGACTACTACAAGTCCTTCCATGCCTAACCACTGGCCATGCTGGCTGGGGAAGATAGGAGCAAGCAGCTATTAACACATGGAGTGCCACAGAGCCCCCACTCCTTGCTAACCTTAAATATCCCAGCCACATACATACATTACTAAGCCATGTGACTTGCAACAGCCAATGGAGCTCCCTCATGCCAGCTCAGATGAGGGGGGGGGCAAACAAGCAACTTGCTTCCTGATCACCAGTGTGCTTCCTTCTCTGCTCATCCACCATCACCAGGCAGGAGGTGGGGTAGGGGCGGAGGATGGTGGGAATCAATGGAGAAACCTTCACCCCCCCACAAGCCTTTAACACAGCAGCTGCAGCTGCCTCTTATGGTCCCAGAGAGCTGGGAGGAGGTCATTTCTAGCACAACCCTCTGCTCAACCCCTCTGTTCTCCTCCCCATCCCTGGTAATCCATCTTATGGCAAGTAGCTCCACAATGCTAAGGTTTTAAAGCACTTGCTGTTCATGAGTAGAGGGGGAGAAAGCCCACCCCAACCCCCACTTTTAGTCAATTTTACCCAGGAGAAAACGTTCCTTCCTGACCCCCAAAGAGAGAAATCTGTTAGATGTTCAGCATAACTTGAAACAATAAGAAGGTGAAGTAGCCTGAATGAGAAAGGCCAGGGTTCTTGGAACACGCCAGAACCAAAGAGGTATGTAGGGTTCACATCCTGCCCTGTGCCCTGGGATGTCCAAAGAAACAAGCAAAAACCCAGAGTCTTTCCAAGTGGAACCTGCTGACACTTTCTGCAGATTTGTTCCCATGAGGACTAACAACCTCCCCCTTTCTAAAAAAAGAACAAGATAAAAAGGCTAAGGGGTGGGGAGAGAAAGGAAACCAACCCCCAACATACTGACTGCTAGTATCTTCCAGATTTGTGCTCAAAACCTGCCACAGGATAATAATATCTGCTCTTTGGGGCCATGCAGATTCCAAGGCAACCATCTCCCCACATGTCCACCCTGAACCTCAAGGCAGCTGCAAGCAATAGAGGCACAGCGACAGCCCAGCGCCTCCTAACCACCATCATGCAGGGAGAAAGGGGATTAGTTGGGTTGGGGGGTGGGTGGGCATGTATGTGAAAGAGAAAGGGGGCGGGAGAAGGGTTTCGGTTAAAGATCAGAGGCCCAGCCTGGGGGACCAAGGAATATGGCAGGCACCTTTAAAGAGACAGCATGCCCAAGTGGAGGAGGAGGCCCAGCACCGGGTGAACAAGCAACCTCTGCGGCTTCCCCTCCCACTTTCCTCCCCAACAAGTCCCAGGCCAGCTCATTTGCAGGCAGCTGAGAGGCAGGCCACAGCCAATGGGGGTCTTTCTCCACCCCACATCCCAGAGGCAGGGAGTTAACACCCCCCTGCTGTCCCTTTAAGCATGCTCTGTGCACGCGCACACACACACACAGACACCATTAGCAGCCAGAAGGCACAGAAGGGAGGGGGGGGGGAGAGGAGAGGAGAGGAAGAAGCCGGCAGGGAGGAGGTTAGTACTGCACAGGAGGAGGAGGAGGACAGAACAAAACCAGAGTGATGAACGCCTACCTTCTGGCAAACCTGAAAGACAGATTTCTAAAAGGAAAAAAAAGGAGGGGAAACGGTGGGTGGGTGGGTGAGTGAGTGCGTAAATGACCGAGTGACAGGAGTGCCAGCCGCGCGGGAGCAGGCCGGGGCGCCCCAACCTCCCTCCCTAAAATAGTAATTGGCGGTGGGTGTCACAGCAAGGCCCCCACAACCCCCACCGCCTCACAACCCTCCTCGACCTTAGCTCCCTCCTCCCCGCAAACTTGAGAATCTGAAGAGCCTCCTTTGCTTCAGACAGAGACAGGCCGGAGGGAGGAGGGCTGGGCTGGCGCTCCCACTGCCCCCCTCCCGTTGCTGCTGGAACCTTGCAGAGGGGGAGGGAGGGAGGCCAGGACCCCAGAGGCACTTGGCTGCCCCCCTCGTCCCCAGCCCTGCCACAGTCTAACTCTCCCCACAAAGCTGGGAACAGAAGCTGGGGGTGCGGTGGAGGGGCAGGTTAAACACATACAGCAAAGAGGGAAAGGGGTTGGGGGCAGGAGGTGCTGGGCTGTACAGAATGGCTCCCCCGTCATGCACCATAAAACACCCCCTCCCCCCAATTGAGACAAAAGGCTTTGCCAGGAAACTGTGCCCCATCTCACAGCCCATCCCCTCTCAGGGCTGTACGGGAAAGAGAAGCCATTTTGAGACATATTCACACACACACACACATACACACACCACAAAAAAGCTGCCTTGAGGGACGGGTTCGAGCAGACCCCAGCTGCAAGACCTCCCTGGCTGGATCCTCACCACAGAAGGCAGCTGGTACTGACAGGGTCCACAAGGCATCTCCTCCACCCTGTCCTGCCAAAAAAGTGTCGCTTGGAAGGGGATGGAGCAGCATCGGGGAACTTCCCTGGCGGCTCAAAGAGCCTCACAAAACCCTGGAAATGAGCTTGGTTGCCACCCTCATAATCTGGGCTGCTCTGCTAAATCCTTGTCCACCTACCCACCCTCAGCTTTGCGGCCTTCCCAGCACCCCAGGTCACTGCAGGAACCACAACAGAAGCAGTGTGGGGTGCCATCGGAGGATGTGGGAGGCAGGCTTGGCTTGCTCTGCGGCTCAGCTGAGACTCTGCTGGTCCCCTTTTCAGAGCTGCGAGCAGAAATGGGAATTCCCGGGGAGGAGCGCATAAGGCGGCATGTGCATGCTCTTGGGGAGAGCGCAAGGTGGCTCCTCCATGGCCTTGAGCTCCGCAGTTGCCGGGAGGAAGGTGACCTTCAGCCCGCTCTTCTGATCTCCATTCCCAGAATGCCTCTCTCCAATGTGGCGCCTCCCGATTGGTCTTAACACGTCAGGGAAGCACAGGAAGTTGCCAAGGAGCAAGTCAGGCTATTGATCCACCAAGCACTGTATCACCTACAACAGGTGTGAGGAGCCTTTGCCCCCCCCCATGATGCTGCTGAACTACAACTCCAGCAGCCCCGAGAAGATTGGCTAATGAGCAAAGGATGATGGGAGTTGAAGTTCACCAACACCTGAAAGGTCAAAGGCTACCCCAAACATTGTCTCTGCTGGCTGGAAGTGGCTCTTCAAGGTTTCCAACAGGGGACAGCTCCCAGACCTACTGGGAACAGGGGATCAAACCTTAGACCTTCTGCATGCAATGCAGACACTGTCTAAATGAGCCATGGTTCTCCCCAAGCATCCTTTGCGCCTGAGCCCATTTGTCCGTAGATGTCCTTGAGAAGGGCCTCTTCTCTGCCGCTTGCTGCTCCGATACCAGGAGGGAGCTGAAAGGCAGGAAAGGGGTTCTCCACCCCTACATGCACACATATAAACACGTGCAAACACACACACCCCTCTTGGTTGGATGCTACAGAAAAAAGGGCTGCCCCAAGCCTAATTAGGAGGCTAGTCCTCTCCAACCCCTTCTAAGCAGTTTGGAAAGGATCTGCCCAAGGAAGGCAGCTGACACTCCTGCCCCTGCGCTGGTTCTGTGCAGCAATACGGTGGGGGCAGGGAGGAGAGATGCAAGACAAAGAGGGGGCGGCTAGGGTCACAAGGACATCCTTGGTGTGGGGTGGGGAAGAGGGGTACTTATCAGGGTGGGCCCGGCTGTGCACAACACACATATATATACACACACAAAAGGTAGTGAGCCTTCATGCTGTGCCCTGGGGGAGCTGGGGAGGATGGCTTGCATTCACCTCTCACCCCCAAACTGAACCCCCAAAGCACGTATCTCAAGCAATCCTGGAGTTGTTGCCAATCAGCAGAGAATACCAGCTACGGATTTGGAAAGGGCTAGAAAGGGGGGACGGCTCCTCTTCCTCCCACCCCTGCCCACTTCCCTGCTTACCTGCGCACGAACTTGGAGGTGAACTTGCTGAAGATGCTCCCTGAGGCCCCCCTCCTGCCTTGGCTGTTCCCGGAGGGCGACGCGGGCGTGAGGCCGTAGGGGAGGTTCTGCTGGTCCCGGACCTGCCGGAGCTGCCCGGCATGGAAAGTGCTGCGGCTGGAGACGCCCCGCGGGAAGTTGGTGCGCTCTGGGAGGGCACTGCTGATGTTGTGGGCCGAGGGAGAGGCGACGGGGACCCTCTGGGGTGCAGTGCTGTGGGGAGGGGAGGGGGAAGAGCAGAGAAGACGACAGTCAGCGACCCCACTTGCTCGCCATCCATGAACACTCCGCTGCCTGGGCTGAACAGGAAAGTCTTTGGGGCAAGCCACTTTCAAAGGTTATGGCCTTTCTGCCCCAGAGGAGTCTGGGAGGTGGTGTTCTGCTTGTGGGGGTGGGAGGAAACACAAGGGGAGTTCTATGAAGAACCGCACAGCTGAGATTATATGAAGAGGTGCTCCTGAAATCCCAGGAGTTCTGGAAAAATGGTGAGCCTGTTAAAATGGGCTTGCAGCCTAGTTTTAAGACTGCAGATTAATTGCAGGTGGAATGTTGGCAGCGCCCCACAAGACTGTGGTTACTTAAACCCAGCATGTGCAGCAGATACCTCGTTGGAGAGCCAACACTTAAAAATAAATGAATAAACAACCCATATTTTGAACTGAGCACGGGCTGAAGGGCCTGCAATCTCAAGTAAGGGCACTAGGTGGAGGGGGGGAGGAGGATGGGGCCCCTACACCTTTAATTAAACCTCACCTGCTGAAATCCCCTCTTCTACACAATTGTGAAAGGTGCAGAAGCCCTGCCTCCTTTGCCATTTCTGGCCACTTCAAATCTCAGCTCCTTCCGCTGCTCACTCCTGCACCAGCTCGGATAAAGAGAAAAGATTTTCAAAGCCCCTAGTCCTCAGTGTGAAGACTAGCCTTTTGCTCCAGCAGGAGGGCCACAACGACAAGCTGACAGGAATGAGTCTCCAGGAGAGGACACTTGCTAACAGCCTCTGCTGTTGCTGTTGACCCTGGAGACGAGGTTAAAGAGCCCCTTGCCTGAACCCCAGCTGGTGAAGTAGAGACCAGAAGACTCCAATTGTCCTTTTTCTGCCTGGCGAGGACAGGCAATTGGAGGCACCTGATCTCGTTCTCTTGCTCATTTCAAGCCATCCAACCTGCCATTACCTGAAGTCGGAGAGGATGTCTGTCCAAAAAACAGCTGCAGGGCACCAAGTTGCCCTCCAAGGAACCACAATCCTTCCAACTCCAAAACATTTGGCTGTCCCCCTCTACTTACCTTCAGGCCCTGAGCGAGCGCAGTGGGGAATGGCAAAAAAGAGACAAGAGAGGAAGGAGAGGTCTGGCTCCAGAGTACGGAGCAGGCGGAAGACACAAAAATGGAGAGCCCTGGGGGTGGGCAGGGGATCGAGGACACAAGGCACGCAGAGCTGCCCACTTGCCTGGGTCGCTGCGCCTCACAGTTATTGTCGGAGGGGGGCAGCACGGGCTTGGAGGGGTGCACCGAGGCAGACATGGATTTCTGGTGCTGTCGCGGGCGCGCAGAGCTCACGGCGGCGGAAGCTGAAGCGGTAGAAGCCCTGGAGCCTGGAGTGGTTAGGCTGGGGTGGGGGTGAGGGGAGGAAAGAAAACACAAGCAGGGGAGAAGCAGATGTTTAAAAAAGGAGGGATGGGGTGGAGGGTGGAGGGAAAAATCAGGGAAGGTGGCTGGCTGTATCCGTAGCTGACCCAAACAGACTCCCAGTCTAGGAGGGAGGTGCCACCCTTACCCACTGCGCCCAACATCTCGTTTGCCCCGTTTCAAGGACAGTCCCTCATTCTATGAGTCTCGGGTGGATTTATTCCCAAGCCCCCAGGAATAATAAAAAAGTCATGTGATAGAGGCAAGGTACTTGGGACTGTGCACAGGGTGGGGGTGGGCGGGCTCTGAACAGACTGCCAAAGTAGCAATGTACTGATGCTGCTGCTCCGGCAGATGCCCCCTTATTCCCACCCAAAGGGCATGGAGACACAGAACTCTCACTAACTGATCTGCATTCTTTCATCAACAGCCATGTTTGTCGAATGACTGGATTTATATCCCACTTTTTGACTGGAGTCCTTAAAGCGATTTAGGACATTTGCAAAACGGAACCGATGCATGTTTATTAAAAAGAACCCTTTTTATAACAAAACAGGCCAAATCAAAAAAGCAAAATGGAAGCCCAGCCAGAGGAGGCACCAGGGGCTCTTGTCTCCCACCCCGCTGTCTCTCTGACAGTCATTTTCCTCCCGGGCAGGAGGGGCCACTCAAAGGCTTTGCAGCAAACCTTTCCTTTCCTTGCACATGTCTGTCTCCGATGCTGTTCCCTTGTTTGACCCTAATGCTTTGTGCAAGAGAGGGGAAGGGCCCCCTTATTCTCCAAAGGCCCCGACTCGCCCCGGTAGGGCCATGCTGCAACTGGGGCCTCGTTGCAGGATTGTAGGGTTGGGGGAGGAAAGGCAGTGGCTACTCCACCTTCAGCTTGGGATACTGCACGTGCTGTCAAATAATCAATCTGTCTGTTTGGCAGCTCAGACCACATCCACGTGCTTGCCCTTGCTCAATGTAACTGAGCTGCTTCTAATCATTTCAGCTGGGGAAGGAAGAAGGCCCTGGATCTCCCCCTCCCCAACCCCTCCCTTTCTCACCACGGATACAGCCGCTAGTAGGTACATGGATGTCCCGCGGAAGGGGGGGGGGAGAGAGAGCAAATATACAATATACAACCCGGTATATGTGTATATGGGTCAGGCACAACCTTGATGCAAGAGTGGGAATGGATGTGGAGGGAATCGTGCTGGGGTCGGGTGGGGGACGGGACACCATGGCAGTTAGACCCTAAAAAGAGAGAGCCAATGTTCTCAAGCAAAAAGAAAATGGGTTTTGCTTGTATGTATCTATGCATGTTTGTTATGTTATGTTATGTTATGTTAGTTATGTGCGTGTCCATAATGGATGAGAAATGAAGAGGTCAAGCAGGGCTGCTTCTTCTGAGCTGTTATCGGAAGTAGGAAAAGTGGGGAGAGCTTAAGACCAGCTGTGGATTTAGCAACTCTTTTGGTAGAGACAGGCGACCAGGATCCCGTCCAGACGAGTGAGCTGGTTGGCAGAAAAAATGGGTCCCTCCATTCCTCCCCTGCTGGTCCCTTGGGTGGGTGGGGCTTCCTCTCCTCCACGGCCAGCATGGAAACACAGGCTAGTAGCTAGTAGCCTAAGACCCGGAGGTGTGCTGATGCATGATGGTGGTGGTGGGATCAACACGCACCAGACTGGCCTTAACTGCAGAGGGCCCACAGTTCAAGATGCATCCAGCTCATTTAAAAAGGCACCTTGTAGGGAAGGTCTGATACTTGCCTAGTTCTATCTGAAGTGGCTCAAGTTGTGTTTGAGCCCCACCACTTCAGGCTGCCGGGGGGGGGGGAGAGACCTCATAGGAGGAGATGTTCCTCCAATGCTGCAGAATTCTCTGGGGAGAAGGTGGGGCAAAGAAAGGAGAACTTTGCAGGAAGCAGATTGCTTGGTTGAGGAAGGGACTCTAGAGAGGAAGGCTGGTTTCCATTTGGCAGGGCTAACTATGTTCACCTGGGGGTGAACATTGTTGCTCCAGATCCAGGACACGTGGTTCAGGCTGCTGCTGCTGAACCAGACAGAAGGAAAGAACAGAAGCGCCCCCCCCCCCACAGCAATACCCACAGCCACCTCCCCTCTCTCAGTCAATTGGCAGAACAACACTACAAATCATCTTTCAACACTCCTGAAGTATTCCAAACTGCCTCACAATCCCACCTTGCCGCAACCAGCATGCAGCTCCCTTCTTAGAGGACTGTGTTTGGGGAGCAGGGGAGGAGAGAATGGACCAGTGACAGAGAAGGCACCCGAACCCAGGCAGGTTTGGACCCACCGCCTCTGAGCCTGTGTAAATGCAATGGCTGCCCCACAAAAACCCAGGGAACCACAGCTTGGTACAGCTGGGGAGAACTCTTTGAAACGTGAGCACTGCTTCTTCCACCCCAGGAACTACTGTTAAAATCAGTTTTAAATATGCAGCGCATTCCTAATATTCTTAAAACCACACGGGATTAGAGCAGGGATGGGGAATCTGTGGCCCTCCAGGTGTTGTTGGACTCCAACTCCCATCAGCCCCAGGCAGCACAGGCAATGGTCAGAGATGGTGGGAGATGGAGTCCGGCAGTAACCGAGAGGCCATAGGATCTCCATCTGTGAGTTGGGAGGGGAAATAAGGGAACCAGAGGCAAAGGTTTCCACATGCATATGCAGGTCTGGTTGGTGGTTTTCATTCACGCAGTCCAGCCAGGCAGCAACTGTGGCTTTGCCCAGCCGAAGAGAGAATTGACAAGGCAGGTCTGACCTTTGAATTGAGGCTGCATAGTCAGCTGTTGATTTCCAGCACTGCGCTGGATGGCCTCACAATGACCTCTCCAACTTTAGGATTACCCCTATTACAGACTGCTGATGGACGCAATCACTTGCCTCCTTTGCATTACAAAGGAGCCTGCAGACAGAAAGGTTGTCATGCCAAGGAGAAGGCTTTTGGCTGACTGTTGCCTCTTGGTATGTAGGGCTTTCTGAGTGCAGGAATTCCCAACCTTGAGGATTCAAACACATGCCTCGGCCACCACCTTGCAATCTCTAATGGTACTTTCCAGCGATGGTTCTCTCTCCCCAAACCCCCCACCCGCCACACACCCCACATTAAGAAATGCATGACCCATCAGGGCTGGCCCAAGACATTTTGGCACCTGAGATGGACCTCAAAATGGTGCCCTGCTCCCCACCAGGCACCAGGGAATACCAACACCAGGATCTGCAGCCTTGGTGGGCCCTGTTGCCTGAGGTGGTCGCCTCACCTTGCCTCCTAGGTAGGCCGGCCCTGTGACCCACACACAAAACAGCCCTGTGCAGCCACCTGCATTTTGCTCCATCTGCAAAGCTGCCCCAAAACAACTGGACACCTCTCTACTACTGAAGTTTTCTCTTCCTCCCCTCTTCCTAGTGCATCTTTATGTCCGCATCTGGCAAGCAACATGACCAAGCTGGCCTGGGTTCCCAAGCCCTTACCTATCTTTGCCGTTCTGGATGGAGTTCTGGCCCAAACTGGCCCGGTCTAGCATGGGGGAGTTGCGGCTCCGGTTTGTGCTGGTTGAGAGGACGCTGTTCTGCAGAGGGGTAGAGACACTGAGTGAGCGTGAGCCCTTCACTGCCCACACTTCAGAGAAAGAGAAAGGGAGTTAAGTGGCTCCAGCCTGCTGCTTCTGCAGAGACTACTTGAGCTAGGCTACCTGAGTCAGTACCCAGGTCTCCCAGAGAGTCATAACATAGGGACAGAGGAAGCTGCCTTACACAGAGGGACGCGTAGGGGTCCATCAACCTCAGTGTTTCCCAAACTTGGGTCTCCAGCTGTTTTTGGATTACAATTCCCATCATCCTTAGCTAGCAGGACCAGTGGTCAGGGATGATGGGAATTGTAGTATAAAAGCAGCTGGAGGCTCAAGTTTGGAAAACACTAGTCTAGCTCAATATATTGTCTACCCTGTCAGCAGCTCTCAAGAGGCTGCAAGGGAGGCAGGGGATCTTTCCCAAGTCTACCTGGAGATACCAGGGATTGAACCAGGGACCTTCTGCATGCAGTGCATATGTTCTACCACTGAGCTTTGGCCCTTTCCCACAAAACAGGAGGCCGCCTTATACTGAGAATGACCTACTGAGGTCCATCTAGCTCAGTATTGTCTACAATTCTCCAGGGTTTCAGACCAGGAGTCATTCCCAGTTCTGCCCGGAGATGCTGTAATTTCCCCAAAGTTTAATTCTGCAACCCCTCTTTGTTGTGGTCTTCCAATCCTCAAACTCCTCCTCTAAACTCTCAGAAGCATGCCCTGGTTCCCTTCACCCCCACTGACAGCTGAACAGAACCTCCGTGTTCAGAGGCAGGATGCCTTTGAGTGCCAGCTGCTGGGAAGCAGCTCCTCGTGTGCCGTAATGGCACGTTCCCCCCTTGCAGCAGCAACCCTCTGACCCAGAAGCTCAGCTCCCGCGTCATAAACATGCAGAGGCCACAATACAAGAGTCCCTCCCCACCCACCCCAGAGCAAGAAAGGACTGACTGTGGAAGGTGTGGGGTGCTCTTCTTCCTCTCGAGGCTGGGCAGGGGGCTGGCAGGCACTTTGACTGTGCTGCTGGCCTTGTTGCGCCCAGCCTCCCGCTCCTCTTCGGGCCGCTTGTTCTCTGCGTTGGCTGCCTGTGTTTTCTTGGAGTACGAGGAGGATGTTGGGATGGTGGGTACTGTGGTGGGAAGAAGAGAGGGCCAGGGAGTGGGGGAAGAGAGAAGAAGAGTCAGCATGGCGAGGTCTGGTTTGGGGAAGGGATACCCAGCAAGGGGCAGTTTGTGCTTTCTGGGCAGGACTCTTGTTTCACAGGTGAGGAAGGAAGGAAGGAAGGAAGGAAGGAAGGAAGGAAGGAAGGAAGGAAGGACTCTCTCTTTTAAGGAGTCAATGAGCAAGGAGTCAAAATTCCCTGCGCCCCAATGCGGGGAGAGGGAGATTAAAAACCGTCAGGAGTTTTAAATAACCTGCATGGCTGCAGTCATGAGCTACATAAAGCAGGAGGGAAAATATAACCATGTAATTAAAACACACACACACAACCCAGTTTAGTTTTCCAGCTCTACTTGCTGGATCTCAGAATCTTAGTCCCTGCAGCGCCTGGTGAATGTTGTAAAATAGCCAGTACGGATGCACATTCCCCATCTCACATAAAATATTTTATGCCTCCTTGTTGGATAGGCGGACCCAGTCAGATGAGCAGAGTAGTAACAGTAGTAGAAGTAGTAGTAGTAGTAGTAGTAGTAGTAGTAATTATAATACAGTGGAATGTCGGGTTTTGTACATCTCCGTTGACGAACGTTTCGGAATTCGGACGCCGAAAACCCGGAAGTAACTGCTTCCGTTTTCAAACGTGCCTCAGAAGATGAACTTCCGAGGTGGCTTCTGTATTGAGATTTTCGTATTAATTTTTCCGTTTTGAGGCTTCAGTTTTAGTTTTCGAACGTTTCAGAATTCAAACGTTCTTCCGGAACAGATCACGTTCGAAAACCGAGGTTCCACTGTAATGGCAGGGAACCGTCACTGTGGTTCCCGCCGTGAGCAAGAAATGTGGTGGTGGGATGACTCACCCTGGTCGCTTAAGCGGCGTTGCTTGGGGTTGGCTGATACACTGCGCTGTACCTTGTGCGACGGGGAGGGGGCGGTGCTGTTGGCAAGTTCGGGCTGGGTCCGTGGCTTCAGGGTAATGCTATCGTTGTCAAGCTGGAAGAGAGCAGGCAGGAGCACGAGGGCGGGGGGAGAAGAAGCTCATCAGTGGGTGAAGCTCTGACCCAGGCATTCTATTCATGCAATCATTTATTTATATAAGAGATGAAGAACATGCACACATTAATATGATCTCTCCTCTCGGCTGAGGAAGAGGAGAGTGGGAGTTCTTAACACAGTTGCTGCTGGAGGGTGAAATCAGAAATTGGGGTGTGCTTGTGAACATTCTGAGATACAAAGCGCAGCCCCTCCTCGAGCCAAACTGCAGCCGCTGCCCCCCCCCCACTCAACAGCCAAAAGATGTGGCAGAACAGCTTATACCAATTCAGGGTCAGTGAAGAGATACATATTTTGGAGGCTCCTCTGTGCTTTAAAAAAGAAAAAATCCCTAGGAGAAAGATCCTAACCCAGCCTGCTCACTTTGTGATACATTTTTTTTTAAAAAAAACAAAGATCACTGCAAGTAAAAACTTAAGGGGCATTTGAAAAAAGGCATCACCCAACTGCAGACTGAAATAGTGCAGTTCGTTCCGCATCAGGTGTGGGGAACCTCCAGCCCTCCAGAGGTTGCTGAATTACAACTCCCATCAGCCCTGGCCATTGGCCATGCTCGCTGGTGCCGAGGGAAGTTGTAGTTCTGCAACCTCTGGAGGGCCACAGGTTCCCCCAATCAGGTGTGTTCATGACAATGTATCTAATTTCAGGTGGTCTCCGGTAGTGTTAAGCTTGCTCTTAAATTCTGTTCAACTGGTACCACAAACAGCGCTACAATATAGGTTTCAGATGCAAAGCCACTGAAAGTCTGCACACCTCAGCAGACGAGGGTGCCGTAAACTCCAACAACAAGCCTCCTCGTGGTGCAATGGGTCAGGGCGTCTGGCTGTCAACCAGAAGGTTGGTGGTTCAAGCCCATCCAGGGACAGCTGTGGCCAGGATTCCTGCATCACAGGGGGTTGGTTTAGATGACTCTTCACGGCCACTTCCAATGTTATGATTCTATGATTCTAAGCAATCAGCAGGGAAGGCAGGCGTCTAGTAGAGGCTGGTTTATCAGGGCGACTGGGACACCACCCACCAACCTCAGCCTGCCCACAGCCAGCCTGCTCTTGGCTGCCTTCCTACCTACAACCAGTCCCAGGTGGGGTCCCTGCCTGTTGGTTTCCTCCTTGGTCTTGATTCTGCCCTTGCGGGATCGGCAGTGAGGGAGGATGGCAACCAAAGTAGAATTTGATGGCTCCGCTGGTCACTGACTCCGCCTCCACCTCCTGTTGACCTCTCTACCTTCCGCCCTGCTGGTCCCAGGGGGTACCAACCTCTGCCGCAGACACCCAAAGGGACAGATTCGGAATTGTGCTTTTGCACTTGGGAGTTTCACGCCAGTGTGTTTCCACTGATGGTGCTTCAATGGGGAAGTGCTACCGCTGAAGACATGCGAACACCCAGATGTTTGCAGCTCGGTCCCTCAAATGGAAGCCACACACACACACACACACACACACACACAAACAGACAAGGAACTCACCTCTGAATTTTTGTATCCTAGCAGCAGATATGTAGCCATGACTTCGTTATACTTCTGGCTGACTAAGGAGTCCTGGATCTCCTCCCGGGAATATCCCATGGATATCATGAGCTCTGCAGGACAACGGAAGGGAGCACGCACACACAGGGAAAGGAGAGAGACGGTCAGAGCGCCTTGAAGGGTAGATAGATAGATAAAATAAATAAATAAATAAAACTGCGTTTAAAAGATGCATGGAGGGACGGAGGGAAATCTGTGGGTACGCCCTGCAGGGAAACGATAGCCAAGCGCTTGCCCGGAAAAGATCCTGTGCAGCAGCAGGTCACCATCGCAGGGCCACCCAATCACCCGCCCCGCCTCAGTGCCACACCTGTCCGCCGGGGATCCTTGTAGTCAGGCAGAGGCTCCACGTAAGGCTTCAGTTCATCGTCCTCGTGACCTACATTCATCCAGCGGTCTTTCATGATTTGCTATGGAGAGGGGAAGGGGAAATGTTGGCTCAGTATGGGGGGGGGGGTGGCGGTGAGGTAAAGGACAACAGTGCAGAGGAGTGCCTCCTTCCTTTTTAACGTTTCGGCGAGGATGGTCCCAGCTGCGTAGCTGGCAAAGTTTCCTATTGGAAAACTGGGACCACTCGTGCAAAACACAGGCCCTGCGCACACCTCTCTCCCCACAATGTTCACAACTGTGAGGAGATCTGGCCCACCTCTCCCTCTCTCTGCAAGTCTGGGTAATGCCACCCTAGCCCATGATTAATTCGTGAAAGACCATGGCATAATCAGCAAGCTAACCTAGCTAGTGTACATAATAAAACTGCAAATAACTAAAATCCAAAAAAACCTATTAAAACATGTAAGCATGAAATAATTAAGGTAAAATAAAAATAAAAATCAGATAGGCTTTTATGAATATAGGTAACTAAATTAGATGTCTGGTTAAAGGTAAAGGGACCCCTGACCATTAGGTCTGGTCGTGTCCGACTCTGGGGTTGCGGCACTCATCTTGCGTTACTGGCCGAGGGAGCTGGCGTACAGCTTCTGGGTCATGTGGCCAGCATGACTAAGCCACTTCTGGTGAACCAGAGCAGCACATGGAAATGCCGTTTACCTTCCTGCTGGTTAGGATTGCTAAAAAAAAAAGGTTTCAGCAGGTAACTAAATATATACAGCAAAGGTGTCTGTCTAATATCAATCTTCCTTTCTCTTCTTCACTTTATTTGATGAGCTTTATGAATTGCTTTCTTTGTGGATTTTGATATTTTTGGCTTGTTTATTATGCTGGGCTTTTTTGGTGGTTGTCTGATGTATTATGCAGATTTGGCTTTTCTTGGGCAATACCTAACTAAGTCAGACTCAAGAGTAAACCCACTGAGTTAATGAAGTTCACTGATTTCAATGGGTCTACTCAAAAGTATGACTGACAATGAATATTGCCCATTGTACATATACTCCATTATTGCAAGTCACTCGTATTTGGGGGTGGGGTGGATGAACAAATGAATAAAATAGGCTATTTTATTCTATAAACAAGGTGTAGGCAATCTTTGGCTCTCCATATGTCGCTGAACTACAACTCCCATCATCCCCAGTCACTGGCCAGGTTTGCTGGGGCTGGGTGAGAGTTGTAGTTCTGCAACATCTTGGGGGCCAGAGGTTCCCCACACCTGCTATGCAGAAACCAAACCAGGAAGGAAAACCATGCAATTTGAACCATTGACTGGAAACCCCAGCTTGCTGCTGCAGTGATCTGCCAAGACCTTCTCCTTGCCTCTGGCATGAAATCAACACAGCACCCTCCCTCTGTGTATCATGGAGAACGGAGGGGTGTGTGTGTGTGTGTGCGCGCGCACACGTCTTGCCTTGTCTCCGCCCACACCGGAGCACAAACCCAACTGCCCCCCTTAATGCAATCTTCCCTGCACTTCCCCTTCTGCATCCCTGAAGCCCACAGTTAAAATTGTTGCTTGCAGGCAGAGAGCAGCAGGGGCCATGGCATTCCAGCGGCAGACAGCAAGGAACTTCCCTCTCCTATTCAAGAGAATGGCTGGCGGGGCTTCTTAATTACTTGCCTACGCAGGAAGGCAGTTTCGGATGGCAGGGGGCACTGCAGCCCAGCCAGACAAAGGCAGGAGCCAACCGCTGGGAAATGAACCAGGCCCTCTCCATGCTAGCACTGAAGGCAAGGGAAACCGCCTTTTGGAAAATAAAACTAAAAACAAACAAAGACCGCGCACTGCTTGCAAGGACAGGGCTTTCCTACCAGCATGGACTTGGATACGCCTTCTAAAAACTGAGACAGCGCTGGCACACTTCTAAGACTTAAAAACCAAGGGCAAAACCTGGATCCAGAGTTGGTTAAGCAACTGCCCAAAATACACTTGCTTAACCAAATAGTGCCAAATGGTACACTCACACATTACGTTTTCCGTATGCACCGAAAGTGGTTTTGTTATTTTTGTTTCCAAGAGCGCAAACTGAAAAGCATTAACGGGTGAATGAAGCAGAAGTATTTGGGAAAGGATCTCATCAGAGAGACAAAGGGAGGGAATCTCTTAGAGGCATTCAAAGAAGGAAGTCTTCACATACTTCTCAGATTTATTTTTATTTTGGGGTGGGGGTGGGGGTGGGGAGGCAGGGCAGGAGGGAATGGGTTCCACAGTGAGGGGGGTCTAGCCAAAACTACTGATTTAAGGCAATGACATCACATGTTTTGCATTCAGTAAGTCCTCTCATGTCCCTGACATCCACACCCTAGTGTCGCCCTAGGAGGACTGATTTAGATAGCTCACAAATCACCCCACTTGGGGGAGGGAGCCCTCAGCAGCCCACTACTGCACCATCTTGGCTTTTCCATCACCCTCAAACTCTAGGGATGAATCCCTTGTAACATCTCTTCTCCGCAGCTGCCCAGAAGCATGTAGCCACAGAATCATGTCCCAATTCTAGATGGCTTTAACTGGGGGGGAGCCACTGGAAGGCTGTGTCAGCCTTCTAAAGTCTTGGGATTGACTCTGGCCCTTTGATGAGGCAGCATCTTCCATAGCTCAGTCAGCAGAGTCCACCAGGAGCTGCCCAGGGACCTGCCTTGCCCTGTATGAACAGACTCTGCTACCACTTCACCAGTGAGAACAAGCTAGGTCTCAGGTTTCATCCCTGGCAACTCCGGACAGAACTGGGAAAGACTCATAGTATGAAACCTTGGGAGAGGTTCTGTCAGTCTGTAGAGACAATACTGAACTTGACGGCTCAATGGTCCACTATGGAAGAAGGCACCTTCCTATGACTAGATGGCATGACAGCAGTAACTCCAAAATGATGGGTGGTGTGGTGTACGATTCCACAAGCGGATGCTGGCCTTCCTCCTGCCCAGCCCACCTGGTCCCTGGTCCTGTCTCCTCACCTCTAAAGTGCCTCTCTTGCTAGGGTTGAGGATGAGGAATTTTTTCAGCAGGTTCTCACAGTCCGTGGACATGTAGAAGGGGATCCGGTACTTCCCCCTCAAGACCCGTTCTCGCCGCTCCTGTAGAGGGAAAGGGGAGGGGATGAGCAGCAATTCTGTATGTAACTCAATTGCAGGTGCAGGGGAGCCTTTGACCCTCCAGATGTTGCAGAACAACAACTCGCACTGGCTACAGCAAGCATGGCCAGTGACCAAGAGGTATAGCTTAGCAACATCTGGAGCAAAAGGCTCCCCACATCTGTTCTAAGGGAAGATGCCCTGATCCTAAAACACACACATGCACACAAGAGAGTGGAGATACTGGAAGGCCCTGAAGCCTTTGGGTGGCTCTGGTCCATTGCCTAGGCAACTTCTTCCACAGCTCAGTCTGACTGACACACCTAGGAATCCACATAGGTTGTTCCCTCAATAGTGGGATAGCCATCCTCAAGTTGCAATTGTGCTCCAACCCCCGAAGCCATAAACCATTCTCCTCGCCCTCCACAACCCCCTTACCTTGAGGTTCTGCCCATCAAAGGGCAGGGAGCCGCTGACCAGTGTGTAAAGGATAACCCCTAGGCTCCAGACGTCCACCTCGGGGCCGTCGTACTTCTTGCCCTGGAAAAGCTCAGGGGCGGCGTACGGGGGGCTCCCGCAGAAGGTGTCAAGCTTGTTGCCAAACGTGAACTCGTTGCTGAAACCGAAGTCTGCAATTTTAATGTTCATGTCGGCATCTAAGAGCAGGTTCTCTGCCTGCAAAGGGAGGCGAAAGGCAAGTCAGGCTGGGGAAGCCAATGGGCCAACAACACCACGTTTTACCTCCAGTGGGAAATCCAGCATTTGCACAGGGTAAACACAGAGCTTTACACACTCTTGCCCCAGGAGCGTTTTCAGCATTTATACTCACCTTCAAGTCTCTATGTACAATGAATTTTTGGTGACAGTACTGCACAGCAGAAACTATCTGGAAGACAAGAGGACAGAGAGGTCGGGGGGAGGTTTGTGTTGCTTCATGACACACGCAATCCAGATGCAGTGCCCTTTAATCACAGTCCTCAGAAGTGTAGGAATCGATTTTCTGCAATGTATCCCCATATGCCTGTGGGCTGTGTGTGAATAATAGAACTGCTGGGGGGGCGGGGGGCGGAATTACATGGATCTTCACCACAGAAAGCATCAAGCCCGACTTTCATATTTGCTGGGCAGCTGCCGGGGCCCTATAAACACTGTTTGCTTCCTGCAGTTCAAGAAGGGTGCAGCACCAACCTGTCGGAATTTTGCCCGTGCTTCTTTCTCTTTCATTCTTCCATGGGCTACTAAATAGTCGAACACCTCACCTGCAGGGGGCGCAAGAGGGAAGCAAAATGTTACTTGGGAGTTCCACTGAAAGTCTGGCATTAAGGTTGTGGGGGGGGGGGGGATGTCAGAGGAAAGGACTTAGGAAAAACTGCCCTCCATCCTGTGCCTCCTCTAACCCCCCACCCCCCATTTTTGCCACGCTGAGAATAACAAAACTCAGGAGCAGATTCCACTTGGGCCTGGAGGAGCATAGGACATCAGTCCAGCTGTACTTGTCAGAAGTCTCAGCCACTTCTCTTGCCATAGCTCAATAGTGGAACACTTGCTTGACATGAACAAGACCCTGGACTCAATCCCAGTCATTGCCATTTTTTTTGAAGGATCAGATAAGTGATGGGGAAGCCTCTTCTCTGTTACAGACCCTAGTGCAGTCATCCCCAAACTCGGCCCTCCAGCTGTTTTGGGACTACAACTGCCACCATCCCTAGCTAACGGGACCAGTGGTCAGGGATGATGGGAATTGTAGTCCCAAAACAGCTGGAGGGCTAAGTTTGGGGGGGTGCCTGCCCTAGTGAAATGCTGTTCCCTAAGGAAGGGACAAGAGCTCAGTGGCAGGTTCAACCCTCATTATCTCCAATTAAATAGGATAAGGCAGCAGGTGATGGGGAAGGACCTTTCTCTGCACGAGACAATTGGAGAACCACTGCCAGTCAGAGAGCAAGATTCACCTAATGAGTTCTCCCAGTGGAAACCCTGAACAATGGTTTGCACAACGGGGCTACCCCCATCTCCTCCCCCATGCACCCCTGAAATTGGCTTGGGTGGGGGTCAGGCGAAACCCCAGACCAGCATATGGGGGGGGGGGGCTGGAAGGAGAGGGAAGGTGGTTCTGTCTGGCAAGCTGACATGATTATGCTGACAGAGTGACTGGAAAAGCGGAATGTTGAATTCCTCCCACAGTAGACTGTGCTGGATGAACAAATAGCTTGGCATGGTATTGGGCAGTTGCCCATGTTCCAAAGAAGGAAGCAGCATTCATCGGCTTGGCATGCAGTAGATCCCAGGTAAAGGGAGAGACACTTTTTCTCTGCCAGGGACCCTGCATTGGACTAGACAGCCCCACATAGACGAGGCTGGTATAAGGCGGCTTCCTATGTTACAATGAGTCTTTCCGTAAGTCACTACAGCTTCATCTTGAAAGAGAGCCATGCCCCACGGACGGCTGTCTCCAGGCACTGCCTGCCTGCTGAGTAGGATGCGTTCAGTCCATCTCCTGCAATTGTCTAGGGCCCACCAGTAATGGCAATGGCATTTCTAAAGGCCTTTGTGTTTCCCGACAGACCGTGTGACATTCGTACAAAACTGGCAAGATTGCCTCCAGAGATTCAAAGCCTGCTTAAAAAAAATGGCAACCCTTAAACTCGGCAAAGCCGCTGTCAAGAATCACCAGGGGATGGGGGAAGGAAGGTGGGAGGGAGATAAAACTTACCTACAGACAGACACTTAAAAAAAAAAAACCCTCTAGGATGTGGTATTTAGAACATTTACAGGTACACCTCGGAGATGTTGCGGGTTTGGTTCCAGGCCACCGCAATGAAGCAAATATTGCAATAAAGTGAGCCACACAATTTTGTTTGTTTGTTTCCCAGTGCATACAAAACTTATGACTACACTATACTGTAGTCTATTAAGCCAGGTCCCCCTGACTGCAGTGGCGGGACGGGAAAAACCCATTTCCAGCCCTAACCAGCTCCGACCCCTAGGCCAGGAGAGGGGCGATGGCGGCAGGGGGCTCCCTTCTCCTGGAAGCAGCCAAGCTGCCTGTAGCTGTGCCTGCAATAAGCTGCAATTAGTGCAATAAGATGAGGTATGCCTGCATGTACTTAACTGTTCAAACACTGTATGAAATGGCATACAACACTATCAGTGCACATCTTGCTGTCTATGGAGAAAAGCCCCCTGGTGAGCTGCTGCCAGTTAAGTCGATGGTCCTGAGCTAAGATGGGTCACTGACCTGACACAGTACACCTTGCATTCTATAAACAGTACGTCACAGGATACATGTCTCACCTCCCAAATTATGTGATGAGGGAGAAGGTGAAGCTAACTATGACCCCACCCTGTGACTTTTCTTCTGTCTCTGGAGCCGAAAGGGGAGAACTGGGAGAAGAATGTGACAGATCTAGGGATATATCTTATTCTTCATTTAAAGAGCTCAGGAGAACCCCTTCATTCTATCCTCCTGACAACCCTGTGAGGTAGGTCAGAGAGAGTATGTGTGTGAGAGAAATAGTCTGGTCACCCAATGAGCTTCCTGGCTGAGTGAGGATTTGAACCTTGGTCACCCCAGTCCGACAGTTGAAACCAAATACGCCATTGTTCTTAAACCTGGGCTCCCAAATGCTGTTAACCTACAACTCCCATAATCCCTGACCACTGGGTTAAACTGGATGAAGACGATGGAAGCCGCAGTCCAGCACAATCTGGGGAAAGTAAGCTACAAAATATTGAAATACACCACACAGACTCTCGGAATAAGGTTCCCCACAACGTGTCTTTCAAAGAGGCTTCAGATCAAACACTCACCCCCACTGGCATACTCCATGACGAGGTACAGTGTCTTCTCTGTCTCTATTACTTCAAATAATTTAACTGCAAGACAAGAGGACAGAAGACTTTTAAAAGGGCGGGGAAGGCGGAGGTAGACTACAAAAAATTACAAAAGGCTCAAAGAAAGTGCTCTTCCTCTCCTGTGTGATGAAAGGGCCTGGCAGTTCCTTCAGTGCAGACGAAGAGGATGCACTCCTGAACATTAGAGGTAATTAATGTGTGGAATTCACTGCCGCATGACAAAGCAGCAACAGCCACTCACTTAAAGGCTTTCAGAAGAATTGCCACAGAGGTAGGAAAGCCTCAGGGACTCTCTCTCAATTACCCTTTTGGAAATTAAGTGCCTTACAGGTCAGAATATATTGTTTAAGAACATTGAAATCCAGTGGCAAAAGGGAGGGGAAGGGAGAACGGAAGGGGGCTCACCTATATTAGGATGATTCAAAACCTTCATTATTCGCACTTCCCGGAAGAGCTGCAGAAACAGAAGAGCAGAGTAGAAACAGAAGGATCAATGCAGGTGGATTTACACAGGCACAAACAGTCCTATGCCCCTTTGCTTAAGTCTTTCCCAACCTGGCAGCTGCCTGATGCTGTGGAGTACAACTTGCATCAGCCCCAGATTGGGAAAAACCTGGCTTCAAGACATCTGGGGCAACTGGCCGGATGCTCCGACCTCGCAGGAAGGCTGGATGAGATGGCCTTTGGAGGTCGGTTCCACACTCTAAAAATCTGCCAAATATCACATTCTCCAAAGCCTCAAGCTTGGTCAGAACCTGCCTTCCTCCCACAACCTTGCCCCAATCTTTGTTCTCCTTGGATTAGGCATTTTTAAAGGATAATGTGTTACAGTAATCTGTTAATTAAAAAAAGGCAATCCGATTGCCTGCAATGAGCCTGTGTAATAAGCCGCTAATAATTGAGCCGGAGGGATAGGTGGGGGTGGCGAACACACAGCTCTCCCCCACCCCTGCCCAACATCGGTTTGAGACAGGAGATCGAAGGGGCCAGGTTCAAACTCAACACAGTTATGATACATAAGGAGTGTAACTTCCCTATAATATTTCCTTTATTTATAAAAGGATGTGGCAGGGTGGGGGGGAGAAAAGGGTTTTCTGCTCAGGATCTGGTTGGCGAACATTAGGCAGTTGGCTCTGCAGCCCTAAAGGGCGGTCTGCTGTGACACTTCATCTCCTTAGTGCAAGGAACAGATGCTTGGGCTGAGGAGGTAAGACCCCCACCCGCCCAAGCCCAAGAGCAGCTGTTCAGGAAAAATCCCTTTGCTGCTGGGGGAAAACACCACTACCAGCTCACAGCTCAGATCCTGCCTTGGTCCAGAAGCTGGAGGCAGATGGATATTCCAGCTGCAGGCTTCCACCCCCGCCCCAGTTCCTAACCTGTGTGCCTAGATGTTGAGGACTCTGACATGTGAGGGGAGGACAAGATAGTGATGGGCTCTGAAGATGAAAAACCATCCCAATCCTGGGGAGGGGTCAGCACCCTGCTCTGCCTTGACTCCCAATATAGCTCCACCTCAATCCTGCAACCTTGAGGGCTGCATTTTAGCTTCCGTGCTCTTGGATGGTGTTGCAGAGCTTATGCACGCACAGGTAAAAAAAACAACCACACAGCATAGCTGGGGGAAGGAGGAACGCTACAAGCACGCTGGCTGCATGAGTAGTTTCTGCAAGACCCTAGACACAGCCTGCCTGGCCCTGCTGGGTTTCCAGCGATTCAGTTCCCTCGGCTTTGAGTCCACAGCAATTAAGTAGCTGGTGGGATCCCCAATGACCGTTCCTGGGAAGAGCTCTATAAATTACTTCTGAAACCAAGAAGGCGAGAGGAGGCGCCTGGGAGATATGGCAAAGCTGGCAGCCCACTAGGCAGGCAGGTGTCTGCCCAGGCTGCCAGCAAGGAGGCTTCTGGGCCAGGCGCACCGGATGCCCAACCAATGTAAGCAGAAAGCACTTTGGCTCCAGAGGGGGATGCAGCTGACAGGTGTTGACAGAACACTGCACCATACGAGATATTTTCCCGATTGGTTGAAATCTGGCCACTTGGGGGGCCTGTGGCACTGAGATAGAGGTTATGAGGAGAGGAACAGATGAAGACCCCTGCTGGAGCAGGCCAAAGACCCATCTAGACCACCACTCTGTTCTTACAGCGGCCAACCACATGCAAGCAAGACCCTAGTGCAACAACGACTCTCCCCACTTATGATTCTCAGCAACCGGTTGCCTCTGAGAGTGGAGAGAGAGAACACAGCTGTTGTGGCCAGCAGCCACTGACAGAAGCCTTATCCTCCAGGATTTTGTCTAACTTGAACAGCAGTTTGCCTAAGGCCCAGCATAAGCACTAGCTCCACAATCTTCCTCCACCCACCTGGGCAGCTGCAATGATGCCTTTCAAGGCACCTCCCAGTGTGCAGAGCAGCACTGTGGGGAATGACTGGCATGTTTGCAAGATGTTGCTAACCAGTGAGAGGTTAACCACAGGAAGGCCTGAACTGTTTCAAGTGAGCCCAAACCAGTGCAAACGGAACTGCCCTCCTGGGCAGCCACTGTCTCTCAAGTACATTGAGCATGCTAGTTCCCATACATCATCCTGTGGAAGAAAGCTATAAATCGTTTCTTTGGGGGAAGGGGTTGAGGAAAAACCCATTGCAGCTGACAGAGAGAGAAGAAGGGATTTATCTTCGCAGCAACGTTCCTTCCTTCGTGGAGGAGTCCATGTGCTTGTGACACCTACGCAGTCCAGGCGGTCTGCGGTG
Organism: Lacerta agilis; assembly: GCF_009819535.1. Lineage (NCBI taxonomy): Eukaryota > Metazoa > Chordata > Lepidosauria > Squamata > Lacertidae > Lacerta > Lacerta agilis. Next base: position 28,246,327 of record NC_046328.1, on the reverse strand, counting down.
GGAACAGCAGAAGGAACATTTGGGAAGCAACATGGGGACAGCTACCTTGCTACCAAGAGAGCAGCCTAGTAGAGAGGAGGAGAGAGAGAGAGAGAGAAAGAAAGGAAAGAAAAGAAAAGAGAAAAAAAAAAGACAAGAAAGAAGAAAGAAAGAAAGAAGAAAAGAGAAAGGAAAGAAAGAAAGAGAAAGAAAAAGAAGAAGAAGAGAGAGAGGAAAAAAGAAAGAAAAAAAGAAGAAAGAAAGAAAGAAAGAAAGCTGCAATCTCCAGCCTTCAGTAATGCATCTTCTCCTATGCTGGCTGAGGGAGTGAGAGCAAACCATTCACCTGAAGCAGGGATGGGAAACCTGTGGCCCTCCAGATGTTGCTGACTGACAACTCCCATCATTTCCAGACCACAATGGCTGGGGCCGATGGGGAATGGGAGCCCAGCAATTTCTGAAGGGGGCCACAGGCCTTCCCATCATTGGCTTAAAGCAATGCCAGAGGTTTGGGCCTAGAGCCGTCATGTTACCTTGCAGATCTCGATGGATGGCAGAGTAGGCTATAAATATTTTAAAGGAACAAGTAAGAAGATATGCAACTTGATACAATTTTTCATTACTGAGTCTTATTACACAAAATTCATTTTCAGACAAAATATGGTATTGTTTATCCCATCCTAGGCTGGGTGGTGGGTGGGACAGAGATCAAGACAGAAGCAGGAAGAAATAGAGAGAGGGGGGATCTGCAATTGTTTCAGGAATATAATCTTATTGATTTTATAATGTGAACCTCAATGGTATTTTTTCTTAATTTTGGTGGTCTAGAAAGTTTTGCAAGCAATTGTTAATACAAGTGGCAACACAAGTGTCAGGATAAGGGGCAGTGAACTATACTGAGTGAACTATACTGACCCACAGCCCAGCCACTAGCTTTGGGTGCACTCTGTGAACTAGAAGGGATAAACAACCTTTTTTTTAAGAGGTAGGGAGAGAGAGGGAAAGCAAAAATCCTCAGAATAACAGCACTTCACATGGACTCTGAAGTTTACAATACAGCTGCCACTAGAAACCTAAAGCCTCAACTAATACCCCAGAGCTATTCTCAGCAGGACACTTCCAAGCACTGGGATCGGCATGCAATGCCCATAAATTTGGTCACTGGTGAAGGCTGGGAGAAAAACCTTTGACCCTCCTGGAGTTTATTCTCCCTGCAATGTTTTTGCTGCTTAAAGTTTGATCTCAACTGCAGTCACAGCATACGGGGTTGGTCACTTTGTGGACAGAATGGGTTTCTACCACCATGCAGCCTCCAAAGCACAACCAAACTGCTCAAGGGAAGCAATTCCATCCTGGTCTGCTGCCGGGGAAAGAGAGGTCAACCCCCACCTTCAGCCACCAGCAAGCTGAAAGACAGTGCTGAAAGCTTCAGCAGGTGGGAAGGCAACGCAAAGCAATCTGGGCTGGAGAGGGAAGCTTCTGCTCTGAGATCCAAGGAGCTGCTGCAGAAACAGAAACCCAGCTGGCTCACTCAGCCTTTTGTTTACAAGGCTGCATCAGCAGCTGCTGCTGCCGCTGCCAAGCAGAGTCGCAGTGGGGCTGGCTGGCTGTGTCAGGCTCGGAATCAAACAGGACCCAAAGTCCAACTGGCTCTGCGGTCATCACTTTAGCCGCTGGCTGCTGCTGCTGACAGGTGCAATGTCGGCAGGTTGTGCGCACACCACTGGGGACACGGTGAGGCTGATATCAGGTCTCAGGAAGACACAAGCCCAACTCTGATGAGAGGTGGGGGATTATATCAAAGGGCAGCCAAGTGGAGGAGCAGCAGCTAAGATGCTTCTCTGGGCTGAAAGAGGGTGCAGATGGAGAGAATTGGGGAGGGGAGGGGAGGTGGAAGAGGAGAGATCAGTCTGTGCTGAATTGCTTGCTCTCTGGCCTTACCTTTTATAAGGCTGAACAGTTTTCCCCAATGCAGGGAGAAGGAGGAAAAAAGGTAAACTGAGCCTCTGCCATCTGTACAGGGTTAAATGTTTTGATATAGGGTGGAGATGTGTAACCTCTGCCCCCAATTAAGCCCACCAGACATCCCTATATTGCCCACCAGGCTCTTTTGGCTAAGTCAGACTCACCTGCCCTAAGCATGACACCATATGTGATGCCAAGTGCAGGGCCAGCAAAGATGTGGCTGGGACAAAAGGGGGTCTGTGGACACCACCAATCAACAGCCCCTGTAACGTCCTCTACAAAACCCCTTTTCAAGTCTCAATGATCAGCTGACCACATGGGGTATCTGTGCATTACATTATGCAAAATGGGTCACCTGACATCACTATGACATCAGGTGGGCAGCCCCACTCACTTGTTGGCCCACAAGGGTGCGGGTGATAAGGATCCAGCCCAGCAGATATGGGGCAATGCTGTCAGGGGGTGCCTAGTCTTGGGTGTGGGAGCTTCACTGCCCTAGGCAAAGAATCATGAAGGAGAGTGGGAGAGGATGCAGGAAGCATGCTGAAGGCAAGAAAAAAAGAGAACGAAGTGGGTCTGGACAGCTGGGAGAAAAGAAAGAGAATCCTAGGTTGTCAGTAGATCACCAATTTCAGGACTGGACATTTCCCAGAGACAGGATGTTTATGCAGAGCTACAAGCTTTGGACATTTTCACATGTCTCTCTCATCTTTCCTCTATTTCTCCCATTCCAGCACTCCTTTCCAAAGCTGCTTGCCCTGCCCGATAGCCATGCCAGTCAGAGCCTCCAATGCTCAGCCACTCTGTGACATCATGGAAACCTCAGCCTATCACTGACAGACTTTTCATCAAATACCAAACCAGCATGAAATCTTTTTGTGCATTTACAAATAAATACAGACAAAGTCCCTACTCCCTCAGTATGTGGAACAAGGAGCAAGCACCTTCACAAGAAGCGAACCAAATGAGATAGCAAAAGCATGCCACATGATCCTACAATGCTCCTCGGTTAAGTGTATAAAAATCAAAACTACCCACACACTCCTTACCTTCTGTAAGCTGGAGGAGTTCAGCTGCGTCTTATCAATTATTTTCACAGCCACCTGGATGGAGGGACACACAGAAAGGTCATGTTAGTCTGTCTTGTTAACTGATATAAATGATGCGTAACAGGTGACCCAGGCATTTGCTAATTCTCGATGGTACAATACCATTGCCCCTGCCAGGTACGTGAGCTGTAACCGTGTATCTGAACACAGGGGCTTCTTTGAAGCATCCCTAGCTTTTTAAAAAAAGAATTTTAAGAACCCAAGTCACTCAGGAAGCTCATTTCTGGATACAGGTCAAGTGTAACAGTAATGCTATGAGAGTGGGGCTAATCATTCAGGAGGCTGGCTATTAACACTGACTGCAAATATTTTCCAAAGTTTTGGGGTCGTAGTGCAGAATGTTGGTAGCTGCTTCAGCACCAGGTCAGCACACTTCATGGCCACTTGGGCTTGGTTCAGAGATGGAATCAGTGAAGTGTTTGTTTGATTACTTATTCCTATTTATTACTTTTCTTATACCTCCTGCCCTCTCCAAGACTGAAGGTTACCTGCAAGCTTTTTTTTTTTGCGGGCAGAGATTTAAACCCAAGCCCTGGAGCTACAAGGACACAGTGCCTCTTCATATTTACACAGCATTTTCCCTGAGCGTTCAGAGTGCTTTTGCATGCAAGATTGCGTCAGCAATAGCACCAATTGTGCCCATGATGCGGAGGAGTGGGGCTGACTTAAAGCAATCTCAGGGCTTTGTGGCCAAGGCAACATTTGATCCAGGTCCTCACACCCTCAGCCATGACATCACATTGGCCATTACATGGACAGTTCTATCTAGGAGGGGGAAATCATTCTGCAATGACTGTTTCAAGCCTAAAGCAGACACACACAGAGAACGGGGGGGGGGGGGGAGAGAGAAAAGGCTCATGGTGCATTCCGCTGCACCATGTTTCCCCAGTGTTTCCCCAGACACTGTGCTAATAAGACACTCTGGGAGATGTATTGTCTTGAGTGGGTGGATGTTCAAAACACTCCCCATTACACCACTTGCTAAATGGCTGCCTGCACAGCTATTGCTCTCTAGGCAGGCTGTTACAAGGACGGGCAATTAAGACACAAGGCAGAATTTCAGTCTCCTAAACATTTTCACGGGTCACTGATCTAGAGACACTATCAAGGAACAGACTTGCATGTACAGAAAGGCAGCTCACTTTCCAGAACCTGTGACTGTCACCACTAGGAGTTTTGGGGTGTTAGAAGCTAGGTGGCAGCATGCAAGCTATATCCTTCCATCTTGACGTCTCTCAAGTCCAGGGTCCTGCCCTGGGTGTTCAAATAGATGAGCCTTGCTTCAGCCAGCAAGGGCAATTCTTATATTCACAAAAACAGAAATGCCTGCATCTCCAGGCAGACCACCCTGTCTGAACCTGCTGCCAGTCAGTGTAGTCAGTACTGAGCTACATGGGCCAACCGTCTGACTCGGTACCAGACAGCTTCCTATGGTGCTCATAGGTCAAGCTTGCCACAATCCTATGTAATTTCAATTAGTTGGGTTTGGGGATGGTGTGTGAGTGTTAAGAGAAACATAGCCAACAACCCGCAAAACAAGAGATGGAACCAGGCCAGCTGCAACTCCAGTCAATCGGAACAAGGCTGGTAATTGCAGCTCTTGTCAAGTGGCAGGGAATGATTGTAACGAGCACAGGGACTCAAAGCACTATCAGTGCTCCAGTTTCCCCTGGCAAGCTCACCCCCCTGAATTTAAAAGATTTCTGATTCCATTTCATGGAATCCCTAATCATGCACCACAAAAAAAATCAAAATTAAAAATTAAAAACCCTGAAAGTCAATTAAAATGCATGTGCAAAGCTAGCTGATTAGGGATAGTTTACTCCAAAACCCAACCTTTCAAATTTTTAAACAGAATTCTGTGCTCCTGTGACAAAACAGAGCAGTGGTGATGGGGGGGTGTAAGCAGGAAGATGCAATGTGAAAGATGCACAGGAGTAACAGACAGTCGTGCAAATTACAGAAATTTGCAACCACTGCCCTGCAGGCCTTTTAAAGTACCTCCATAAATAGAGGACTAAAAGCCTGGTTTTTTTTAGAGAGAGAGAGAGATTCTGGCAAATGCTACACCTAGAAAAAAAATTCAGGAGGAACAGCATTCCATGACGCTAGGGCAAGAGAGAGAGGCGTGACAAAGTCACTAGTTAAAAGAGCCCTGTTAGGTATGAAACTAGGCGCCCCAGTGTAACTTCAGAGCTGTATCAGACATGACCAGTCAGTTGTGGAAAGCTCTGATCAGCAACTAGAATTTCTCAAAAGCTGCTTTAAGATAGGAATGAGGAAGCGGATGCACCTACAACTCACTCCCCCTTAAAGAAGTGGTGGGTGGGTGTTTAGCATCAGGAACTGCAGGAATCTGACTGGGAAGCTCCAAAAGTCAAGTATCTGCGGTTTCACTCACCGCTAAGACTTTTAAGCCAACAGAAAGCCTTTAGGGTTATAGCCAATGGTAATTAATTGATCTAATTTCATCATGTCCATTAATCTCAATGGGTCTACTCTGAATATAACAAACACTGAATACAATCTTTAATCTGAGGCCCTGTCTACACATGCAGCAGAATATGGAGTCAGACCACTGATTCATCTGGCTCAGAATCGAGCAATGGTGTTCCAGGGTTTTGGACAGGAGTATTTGCTAGCAATGCCAGGTACTGAATCTGGGAGCTTCTGCATGAAAAGCATGTGCTCTATCACTGAGCTATGGCCCTTCCCTTAATAATCAGGAGCAGCCAAAAATCTCAGGCTTCCTCCTCTCCAAAGCTTGGGGCCTGGTGCATAGTCTAAGCTACAATTCGCCTAATGAAGCCATTTGGCTCCTTCCTTATTTCCCATCAGGCCTCCTGCAGCCTGCCCTTCCTGCCTGTTACATCACTGAGTGCCTGTCCTGGCAGGAAAGGTGCCAGTATGGCCCTTATCGCATGCTATGTGCGAAAACTCAGCCAGAAGGGGAAAGAACTGGCCATTCCTCATGCAGAGTCTTCCATATGTATGGCACCGAGTCGCCAGAGACCTCAGACAAGAATGCAGGACGTGATTTAGTAGAGGAAGAACAAACAAGGTGGGCAGGTCAGCTTCAGCCAAGCCACTCCTGCTGTCTTCAGTGGAAGCAGATATTTCCCTCAAGGATCCTCATCAGAGAATTGCCTGCAGCATGTGCATACAAGCTTCCAGGAAGCTGAGTCTTCGGCTGCTTGGAAAAATAACCAAGAGTCCAGAAAACTGTCTGCCCCACAGGGCAGCAGATTCCATCTTGATGAGCAGTGGGGAGGGGGGGGGACTGCAGATTCTCCGCACACTGGCTGAAATAGTCAGGAGGAGAAGGTAGAGAGCAACTGAAAACTTTGCAAATGGGAAAGCTGGCTTGCTTTTTTTTTTTTTTTAAGGCTGTATGTTTGTTCCTCAGAACTAGCCCTGGGTGTGTGGTATGTTCAAAGTGCTTCACTAACAGAAGGGAGTGTGGTGCAGTAGACACAGCATGCCAACATCTCAAGAGGAAAACCAGTACAAGCTATTTTTGTACAATGACTTTGGTGTGGATCAGAGTTGAGTGGGGTTCTCATTTGGACAGGCATTTCAGTGGCCGGAGATAAAGATTTTATTTCAGTAGTATGTTTTTACTGCTAAAATGTGGTTTTAGAAACAAAACAAAATCCATACGCAGTGAGAGAGAATATTTGTTTTTTTTAAAGATGCAATGTACTGGCTTTAAACCTAAGAATGACAATGAGATTTTGATTTGTGCTATTGGGCTTTCCTGTCTCCTCCTCTTACTGCTGCAGCTAAGCATGCCACCCCAACCCACTCAGCTGCTTCTGAAGGTTAGGGGACCTCTTCAGAGTTGAAAAATGGTGGAGCAGAGACAGTGATAACTGACCCCACTGACTAACTGCACCTTATGCTCGTTCAAGAGGCTCTTGGGGGCCAAGCCGCAGTGCTTATAAAGGTCATCTACCCAGAGCCTTTGTGGATAGGAAGGATTATAAATCAATTTATACATGACTCAACAAGCAAAGGGCCATTTTATATCACTATGCAGTGAGTGCTGATGTAGCACAGCAGCAAAGCATGGGAGATATATCCATTTAAATCTCATCAAACTCACTAGGTGGCCTTATGCAGGCCACCTCCTCTCAGCCTCATCCATTCCATCTTTTTTCAGTTAATAACACTGTGCTACCTTACAGGCTTGTTCTGTGGACTGAGATAATGTAAGGAAAGTTCTTTCAGCACCCAAAAAGGCACCACAAAAGTGTTAAGTATTACTGCTGGTGCAGAACTGGCTCTCCTGAGAACCTTGGCTTTTGTTGTTGCTGTTACAAGAGATGCTTATTTGTAAAGGCAAGTTACTATTCCTCAAAGTTATGGAGGTGTGACAAACACACATTTTGTGTGTGTCTCCCCATTCCCCTTCTTAACCTTTGCACTTCTTACCTGTTCACTCCAGGCATTCATCGGCCTGTCCCTCTCCTGCTTCTGTACCCAGCTGAGCCTAGAAACTCCAAGCCCAACACTAAGAACTATGATAATCAGATCTGAGTAAAATCGTGCTTTAACCTAAACCACCGAGACAGGTCACAGAAGCCAGCTTTTCTGGTTGCAGAATTTGATTTCCCCACACCTCTCTTTTTAATAGCATTGTTAGTTGGACAACTAGACTCTCATTCCCCCCACATCTTTGGAGGTTGCCTGCATAAGCAAGAGACCCCCATTGCTCTTGCTTCCCCTCTCTCACCTCTTTCCCTGTCAGGACATGCCGTGCCAGTTTGACCTTGGCGAAGTTGCCCTTCCCAATCGTCTTCAACAAGCGGTAGTTCCCAATGTGTGGCTGCTCATCAGCGGAGGTAACTGGGCCGCGGCCTCGTAGCATGTTGGACTTTGTGTTGGGCTTGGACTCCGGATGTCCCAAGGCCGGCTGAGAAGAAAAAAAAAAAAGGTTGGTTTCTGCAATGTCCAAGCAGTTCTATTCAGTGTCAAAGTTCCCCCTCTCCCACTTTCCATTCCCATTCTGGAGTGAGAGAAAGAGAGACAGAATGTTACCCAGTACCTAGTAACCAATACTTATAAACAGCAGTCCTTCAAAAAGGCCACAAAAGTTACTAGCCTACAAGCAATGTATATACTGCATTGCAAAATTTGTTAGGCACAGAATTTGTACTTTAAAAATCCATAAAGTAGACACAACCCTACCTTCTATCACCCTACAAAACCTCCCACATTAACCAAAGCTGCCCACAGTATATTTAATGAGATGACCAGCTGGGCAGCTGAAAAGTAGCATCCAGGGGTGATAACCCAACTCAAAACTCCAGCTGAGAAAAGATCCAGGATGCTATCAGTTCGAGGAAGGGAGCACAGCTGCTGTACAGGCTGATTGCTTGGACCTCTTTGTGGATCACAGCTCAAAACAGCCATTTCCACACCCTCAGGCAGATAAAGGCTGACTGAGGATCTAGGATCTTATTTGCAGGGTTTATGGAAAGCCAAAGAGCAGAGCATGCTCAGAAATTCAAGGGATGCCTCACCCAGTTGTTGTTTAAACATGCAGTCGAGGCCACATCCCCTAAGGAAATGACACTGCCCGCTTTACCTTGCTTATCACATTCACCCTGCCATAATCATCCCCAATTCACACATAGGGAAATAAAACTGAGAGCATGCAAATTTGGTTCAGATCATTCTGTGAACCAGAAGTATCTGAGCTGCAGCTCCCATTTTTTAAATATACCACAGATGTAGAAGCTGTGGCCATGCAGATGACGCTGAACTGCAACTCCCATCAGTCCCAGGCAGCATAGCCAATGGTGAGGGATGACAGGACCTGTAGTCCAGCAACACTGGGAGGGCCACAGGCTCCCTATCCCTAGGCTATTTTACTTTATTTATTTCAAGGATTTATCAGCCCATCCTTCATCAGTACAGCTACCAGGGCAGAGTTCGCATAAAATTAATAACCAGCATATGGAGAAAAACAACAGAACAACTCAGCATCGTAGGAAGCTGCCTTACAGAGTCAGACCACTGGTCCATGTACAGTCAGTGCTGTCTACACTGACTGGCAGCAGCTTTCCAGGGTTTCAGGGAGGGGACACTCCAAGACCTACTTGGAGATCCCAGTGACTGAACCTTGGACCACTTGCCAGATGCTCTACCACTGAGCTATGACCCTCCCACAAAAGTAAACTAAGATTCTAGTCTTCGTGGGTCTGAATGGAGGACTGTATTATACTGGAACATAGGAAACTGACATATCCTGAGTCAGACCACTGTTCCACCAAGCTCAGCATCGCCTATGCTGACTGGCAAGAGGATCTTCAAAGTGTTAACTTAATGTCAAAATAACTATGTTGGTGTTTGTAAGAGGATAGTATTTCACAAGCGGCACCACCACAGAGAATGCTCTGTAAAGCAAGTTTTCCTAGGAGTGGAACATGGAGAAGTGCCTCCACACATCCAATTAACAAAGCAAGAGAAGTAAAAAGAAAAGGAGAGATAGCCCTAAGGAGCTTGTAGTCAAAACAATCTTTGCTCCCATCTATTCCACCTACCAATCTCCTCCCCAATCCTATTTCCGAATCTGTCCTCAAAACTGAAACCTCCAGAGCTCCATCTCTGGATGGCCTTGCCAACCACACCTTTGGTTCCAGAGCCCCCCATCAAAGCACTTGCTTGCAACATCTCCCAAGCTAGTTTCATTTCACACGAGGGCTTTTTGGGATGGGTGGGTGGGAGTGTTCTGTAAAACTCACCACGCTAAAAGAAAAGAGTTCAAAGACAATCAACAGTGTTCAAAAATCAACAGTGCTTTATATGAGTGTATTTGATTCCTTCCACTTTTTGTCATCCTATGTGAAGCGAAGCCACTGGCACAGGGCATTTGTTTGCACTCTTCCCAGCAGAGGAAACAACACTCTGATTGCACTCCACTGACTGCTGGAAGTATTTCTGACTTGACAGTGACTACAGAGGACAGCCCTAGCTGCAGCAAGTAGCAGGGAGCACAAAGACTCACCCATACTTGACAACATGCACGTTGACTGAGGACACCATCTCACAGCACTTCATGCTTCAGGGTAGGGTTTTGTTTTGTTTTTAAGTGGTTACAGGATAATTGGACTATGACTTAAAAGTGCCTGATTGAGACCAGGCTGAACATGCCCACAACATTCCCCTTGGCCAGATTTTCAACCCGTTTAAAAATCATGACCACTGAAATGCAGCCATGCAAATCTCTGCTCCTTAAGAGCGGGTCTTGAATTTTGTGCAGTGAGCCTGCAGATGTGCAGAATGCAGACAGGCCTGGCAAAACGGAAAAAAGCTTTTTGCTCTGGCACTGCACCCCACACTTGGCTTGCTTTCCCAAGGACACTCTGGGCTGTTGCTCTCTTGGGCTCACTGCAACAGCTGAGCCACCATTCCATAAGGCATCCTGGAGGAGCAGAATCAAACGCTGCATCACTCATTTATAATTTACACTCGCGTCTGGGTACGGAAGGAGGAAAAGGAACACGAAACATCGACAACAACCAAATCTCGACTCCTGAGAGCAGGACTAGAGGCATGGGGACTTCACGTGACTGCACCTTCAAGGGAACCAATTCCGTAGATATTAAAATGTGGGCTGCCACTAAAGAGTTGAGAGTTTTGGATTTGATATCCCGCTTTATCACTATCCTAAGGAGTCTCAAAGCGGCTAACAATCTCCTTTCCCTTTCTCCCCCCACAACAAACACTCTGTGAGGTGAGTGAGGCTGAGAGACTTCAAAGAAGTGTGACTAGCCCAAGGTGACCCAGCAGCTGCATGTGGAGGAGCGGGGAAGTGAACCCAGTTCACCAGATTACAAGACTACCACTCTTAACCACTACACCAGAAGCAGCATTCAAAACTCCCATTGTTCTGGGCGCGTTTTGTGACAGGGAATTTCATAAACGTGAGCAGTTTCTGAGCTCTGGGCACAGTACTGCGCCTAAGATTTCAGATTAAAATTGCCATTGTTACTTGGAAGTAAATCCCAACCAAGTTCAATGGGGCTTCCTCCCAAGTAAAACGTGCATGGATTGGGGACCTGAAAACTTTCTTTTCTTTTCTTTTCAACCCAACATGTTTTGTTTAGGTTTCAGTTGCCTTGTTTAATGCAGTTTTAATGTATGCTGTGCTTTTAATTTGAAATATACTAGCCAGTTATAATGTTTTAAGAAGTACATGTTAAAGTGTTATCTACCTCAGAATCTCACAGTGATGCCTAAAATCAAAACAAATTTTGGAGTGGGATCAATGAAGGACCCTTAAGTCTTAGGTTTGCGAACTGTGGACACTCAAGGTGGGTGTCTCTGCCATCAGCTGTACAGGCTTTTAATAAGGGCTAATTGTGGTGCCAAAAAGCTATATTTATATGAAGGAAAGGGGGTGTAGGGAGAATCCAGGGCTTGTATGCAGAGTGGAAGGAAAGGAGGACCTTTTTCTGCCTCCCCACTTCCAGCTACTCTCTGAAGACTGGAGAAGAGACCCTCTTAATAATATTAGGGGGTGGGTGGGCAGGGGAAGCACTAGACCGTGTGAAAAAGGAACATAATATTTTAGCTGCAGTTCATTCATTTTCAGCTTTGTATTCTTGTTATAAAAAAGTGTGCCTAGACATTCCATTGTTGTGCCCATAACCTAGGTTTAAGGTGCCATTTAGCTCCTAGCTTTCATACCTAAGTTTCTAACACTGTAAACAAGTTATCCTAAAGGGAATCTGGTGGGATAGGAAGCTGCCTTATACCAAGTCGGACTTTTGGTCGATCTAGCTCAATGCTGTCTAGGCTGGCTGGCAGTGGCTCTTCGGGGTTTCAGACAGGAAGACTCTCCCAACCCTGACTGGAGACGCTACTGGGGATTACATCTGAGGCCCTACCACTGGGGTTTAGTCCATTTGCAATCTCAAGCAAAAATATGGTTCTGTGAAATGAGCGGTGCAGTGGGAGCCCCACAGGCAGAAAATGGAAACCAAAGGCCACATTAACTAAGTTAAAGCAAGGATGGGAAATCAATTTCCCGCCAGGTGATGCTGAAGATTGGCCATGCTGTCTGGGACTGATGGGATCTGTAGTCCAACATCACCTGGAGGTCACCAAGTTCCCCCATCCCTGCCAAAGGTACAGCCTGCAAGAGAGCAGCAGAGCCATGTTGTGGGGTTGATGTTTTCCGATGGTAATAAATCTGTGCGCTCGCTCTCTCTCTCTCATGCTAAAACGGACGCTTATACATTACCAAATCCAATTTAAAAGTGTTTACTTTCATGTATGACAACTTGGGATCCAGATACTTGAATGAGCCCCTCTCTCTGTATTAGCCTGCCTGTGCATTAAGATCACCAGGATATGCCTTTCATGTAGTTCTGCTGTTACAACATGACTCAGTGTGTGGTTACGCCACATGCGGCCTTCTCCATGACTGGCATTTCAGCCACAGAATTCCCTCCCTCCCAAGGTATAACAGGCATCCTCAACTGGTACCAATTCTCTTGGGCTTTTGCTGGAAACGGATGTAATGCTGAATTGAAGGCCATTTACTCTGAAGCTTCTGGGATTAATTTTTTTTTTGCATTTTAACTCTATTTTAAATGTTGTGATTTTATTTTTATAGACATTTATCAGTTTTGTAAACATCGTGATATTGGTGGGTGGGATATAAGTGCAAGTATTAAGTATGTTTATAGCACCTATTTATTACATTACTCCCATCTTTCCTCCAAGAAACTCAAAGTGGCGCTGAACATGGTTCTTCCCTCCCTTCTTGCTTGGAAAAGCACAAACAAATACAGATCAAACAAACCAAACAATCGTAATTGATAAGGTACATTGGCTCAGTTAACAGTGCCTTTTAAAGCATTAGTGAATAGTTTCCTTTGTTGCTTGCAGCTTTCCTTCCAAGTAAAAGAAGGTGGAGGGTTTGAAGCAGGTATTTCAATTTCCCTCTTCCTTTAGCAGGCTGAGGTAGTGCACTTTTTTGTTTTGAGTCCAGGTGAGTTTAATCTTTGTCCCATAATTTTAAAACAGCTACTTTTAAAAGAAAACTTTCCAAGGAAGTCTTTTCCCCCCACCTGTCCCTTTATTACTTCCATTATCCTCACAGCCCTGTCTGTGTAAAGTTCCAAACTAGTTTCAAAGGCTGCCCCAGACACAACACACTGCAGTAATCCAAAGAGAAGGTTTACAGGGCGTGGAACACTGAAGCAAGGATCTCTTTTGGTCCCGGTACAGTCATACCTGGTGCAGCAGCATCAGCTAGAACAAGGTACTCTGAGCAACAGAGGGCATTGTGACAAAGACGGAACAATGAGCACCTCAACTATGAACCGCTCCCCTTTTAGGGGAGAGTATAGCCTCCTGCTGAACAGGTTGAACACCATTCACCAGTGCAAAAGTGGACTAACAGTACCTCTGCCTTGTCTGGACTGAACATCAGCTCATTGGCCTTCATCCACCCATTACCATGCCTAGGATTTAATTTAGCATCTCCACCATCTCAGCTAATTAGATAAATAAGAGAAATAGAGTTAGGTGCCAACTGCATTCCAAATCCCTAAATGATCTAATGTAGTACAGGGTTGTGCATCAGATTTAGCCAAATCCTGGGGATAAGTGTATATGTGTGTGTGTGGGGGGGTGTTCTTGGCTTGTCAGAGGCAAAATGAAATCTGTATGAGGTGGCACAGGTTGAAGCAAGACCTCCTGTGGTGCTTTGGCGATCCAAACAATAACAAAAGGTTGCAGAGAAAGTGAAAGTAAGATCCCAAAGCTTTCCATAAGATGAGGGGGGTGATGAAGGAACAGAGAGCAAACAATAGAGAGCTCCACTGTGACTGATATGTTTAGACATCAGAGGGAATAATTTTATCTGAAAAATGAATCGCTTTTAGTTCTCCCCACCTTCAATCAACTTTAAAAAATATGGCTAGTACAAAAGCCCCTTGACCTATTTGCCTGCAATTTGGCAGCCTTTTTTCACTTTGGGCTAGATTACCTGCAAATTCCATCGACTTTGGTCAAAAACAAAGAGAATTTACAGCCTTTAAAAAACAAAAACCCAAACCCTATGAGTGAATGGGAGGTGATGGAATGAAATAGATTGATGGATCCTGAACCAAATTGGGCAGCCCACAAAGCACCACAAACTGGAGTAGACTATTTCTCAAGTACTGACTTGGGGCCCAAATGTTATGATCAGTAAACACACTTGGTGGTTTGATGTTTATGTTACCTGAAGCCTGAATGCCACGGAGTTACAGAGATACCCACAGCACCACTTTCTGTAAGCAGTTGCTACACAGATGAGTAAAACTACAGAAGAGCAGTGCAACCCACACCCAATTTAGACAAGCTCTCCAGAATGATACCATGATTGGTTGAGGGATAATGAGAATCAGTAGGGTTGCACTTCCATCTCACTTTGAGGAAATTAATGCTACAGAGTGACCCAGGCAGTTTTATTGCTAAAACCAGGCCCAAACCTCAACTGAAATGGATCTAGAAAAAGTTTCATCTAAGAGTGTCTAGAGATGGCTGGCAACTACTGCTTGAACACTATGTCTGGGAAGGGAGTGTTAGCAATTGGCCCATAGTTGTTCAGAACTTCTGGGCCCAATGAAACTTTTTAGGAATAGTAACACTATTGCCTCCTATAAAGGAGGCTGGGAATACACCCTCTGTTAACAAGGAATTTGCTACTTCCTGCACTCAGCCAGTCACCCTCTCTCTGCTTGATGCAGTTAGCTAGGATAGGCAAGGGACACATCCACAGGCCCTAAAAGGTAAAAGTTATCCAGCAAGACAATTGTGAGGTCCGAAAATTGGTGGATACAGGCAATTTTGTTCTCAAAGTCTCTTGCAAACACATCACAAAGGAACTACAGTACTGGGATTCCACCATATCTATCAAATCAGATTTCAAAAGACTCAAAACCATTTGGAAAAGCTCCACAGGATGGCTTTGCGGAAATGCAATTATGGTGTAGAAAAATGGCTACTTCACCATCACTACAGAGAAAGCTTGATAATTACCGGTAGTTCTTGTGTTTGGTCAGACTCACCATGAAATCTTATCCAGATCTGTTCATGCCATCTTTCAACCTGCTTCAATGCCCTCAGCTCAGGTGTAGGGTTCTGCTTAGCTCTACAACCACTCGAGTAATCTCTGCATTCCACAGAGTGACCAGGAATTTGAAAGAACTGCCAGTCATACCAGCCAGAAAACTCACTAGATTCCATCAGAATTCATTAACCTCTAGTGCCCACCCCCTTGTAGAGGGGAACAATTGCTGTAAGCCATAAACCTCAACAGGGAGTGATCAGACTGTGAAAAATAAGTTGATGTACAATCCTTCACTTTCAGATCACCATCCTCCTTTCCCATAGAAAGAAGCAAACTGAGCATCTGTCCTACTACATGGATTGGGACAGCCTCATGGTCCTAATGTATTAAGCAACTCACAAATACTATGGAATCAGGACTCCATGGGCCAAGTGGGTCATTCCACGTTAGTTCAACATGGTCATGTCACCCACTGTCATGGATTTTGATTAAACTTGGTGTACACCCTTCCCTTATGGTTGAAAGAAACCCCTTTAAAAAAATTCCTCTATCTCAAACGGTTTTAATTTTATAGCACTTCAAAGTTTCGTGAAATCTGTGTTTCTGTTTCTCTTGAGATCCTCGGCTTTGAGTACATTTTATTTTTCCCCTCCATAACAAATGATCAGAACTCTTTGAAATTTACACAGAGCTCAATAACATGATGAGGATTTCAGGAAAAAAATACACCAGCACTCAAAAGATTTTATAAATGCCTTAAAAAAATAAATGTAGTTTTTTGGGGGTGGAAAAACTAGGTTTAGAAAACCTAAATTTTCAGCGTGTGGACGTGATGGAATCAAAAGTTTTTGATGGTCAAAAGTATTGCAAAGAAATGCTCTTTCTTGACAAAGAATGAAATTTACAGGTTTTTTATGTCTTGTAACAATTTTTTACGTTTTTTTGGACATCGGGAGAGGGGTGGCTACTGGATACAAATTTCCTACAATCCATACCGGTAGCTGTGATAGAAAAAATTAATGAAACAAAGTTGTTCATCTCAAAATTAAAATAATATATTATAGGTTTGTTTTTATCCAAAAGTGCAAATTTTAAGAGGTTTTCTTTCAATCATAAGGGAATGGTATACACCAAGTTTCATCAAAAATCTGAGACAGTGGGTGATGAAACCCTTGTTTTTTGCATTGATTTGATGTGGAATGACCCAAGTGTGACTTAACCAAGAGCAGAGCATGGGTTGCTCAACCCTTTCTCTTCTAAATTAGCAGCAAGAGGGGTTTCATCCTAATTCTCTTAGCTTTTTTTAAGTCACAGAAAGCACAAGCAGGCTGCTCTCAAAGCAGAAAATGCATCCATGGAAACCCATGAATATCCTATTTCACTTGTTCCCAGTGTATGAGCTACCGGTAAGTCTAAGCCACAAGAGCAAGGAGAGGCAAACACGACCATTCACTCTTGTTGACAAAGGTCTGCAGAAAACATGGAGAAGAGGAACCATTTCTGCTGTTGAGACATAGCGGTTTGGTGTGGGGAAAGTGGATAGGAAGAAGTTATTCTCCCTCTTGTAACACCAGAACCTGGGGCCATTCAATGAAGCTGAATGTTGGAAGATTTAGGATAAGAAAAAAAAACATTGTATATTTAAACTATGGAATTTGCTCCCACAAGATGTAGTGATGCCTACAGACTTTAAAAGATTGGATGAATTCATGGAAGATAAGGCTAGCTAGGGAATCAATTGTGGTGAGAGCACAGTTGCACTTAGTTCTTGCTTTTGGGGCACTCTGAGAACAGGATGTTGGACATGGGCCTTGGGCCTAATCCAGCAGCAAGGTTCTTATCATCTTAAAAGTGCTTGCTCTGTGGAGAAGGCTCACCAGTGTCTCCAACCAGTGGCCTTACGCTAGCACCCCATGTTGTGCAAAGAGCTATCTGGAGCGGAGGGTGGCAATGGCAGTCTTAATCATTCTGGAAAGAAACAAGAGGTAGTGTGGTGACTTGGGCAGAAAATGCAGCAGGGAATGTTTTCAGTTGGGCTGTAAGACTTCTGGATCAGGCCCAAAGACCCATCTAGTCCAACATCCTGTTCTCAGTTACAGGTTCTCACAGTGGCTAACCAGATGCTTATGGGAAGACCACAAGCAATAGTGCAATAGCATTTGTGATTCCTAGCACCTGGCCATCTCCTAACAAGTTAGTTTTCTATGTGCAGAGATTTCCCCATTATATATAATATGGAGGAGCCATCCCATCCCATGAGTCCCCAGTCTGAAGAGAGATACTCAAGGTATAGCATTACCTAGCAAGAACTAGGCCATGATCAGGAAAGGAAGTTAAGAGCTTTATGATCATCTAACAGGCTCAGACCATGAGGAGCACAGAGGTCTAAATCAAACACACTGTTCTAATTATCTCTTCTTGAACCAGCTCATCATTCAAACTTTTTTAAAATGCTGCTCTCCCTCTCCCAACTTAAGAGATCATTCTTTGTGATATAACTTTTCAGAGGAATATCAAGCCTAGTCCGTTGCAGCAAAACCAAGAATGCCCTTTGGCACCTTAACAAGACTAATAAAATTATGGTATAAGCTCTAGTACACTTAAGCTTACGCCATAATACATTTGTTTAAGTCATTTAAGTTGCCACAAGGCTCTTTGTTGTTTAAGCTTTAATCAACAGATTAAAAACAATCTTCCTTCTAAAATAAATGACTGAGTGGCAGCTTTTGTTTATTAAATTGTACTTTACCCCTTAAACACTCCCTTTTGCTCGCTAGCTCTCAACAACATGGGTTGTGGTAACATCCAAATTAAACTATTTTATCAATTAAAAAAACAGTTCAAAATCAACAAAAATTATTTAACTGGCTCATAGCTCTTATTTAGAATTCCGTGCCTGTTGATATCATGCATGAACCTTCGCTGTACCATTTTCGGCATCTGCTCAAAACATTTTTGTTTTAAGCCTATCTGGACATGTTAATGATGGCATGTTTTAATATGAATTTACTGTTAATTGTCATTATTTTTAAATGCTTTTAATTAGTTTAAACATTTCTTGTAAACTGGAATATTTCTTGTCAAATGGCTTAGAGGTTTTACTACAATCAAGCAGTATATAAATTTTATTAAATAATAAAAATTGTTTTCAGAGTAAGATTTTTAAAAAGTCAGATGCCTGAAGTCATGCAGTTAAGTCACTTACAGTATCCTGAAATACACTGTGGTCTGAGTTTACCCATTCTGTGAAAATCTGATTTATTTATTTTATCCAAAAATGTATATCCTGTGTTTCCCATCCCAAATATATTTATCAAAACAGTTGACAGGTATTGAAAAAATAAGGACAAAAATAAAAATAAAAAGAATCCATCAATAAATCCAAGATATCAAAAAGAATCAAGGCTAAGCGAAGTATCGAAAAAATAAGGGCACAAAGCTTAAGTTAATTTGGATAGCCAGACTGGATTCTAGCAATGAAACGCCACATAATATCACTGCTAACCCTTTTTCAGGCCTAACAGATACTGCAAAATGCAAGAAAGAAAGGATATTTGCTGCCCCATAATATTTCAGGACGTATCTTGTTTTAATACTGTTAGGATTATTAGAGGAGCGCGCTGCTAATTATTATTATTTATACCCTGACCATCTGGCTGGGTTTCCCCAGCCACTTGTGCCATGGGGCCTATCCAAGCCCAGCATCCCATTTTCTACAGTGACCAACCAGGTGCTGATGGGAAGCCCATAAGCGGGACAGAAGAGCACAATGACCCCCTCCTGCTGTTGTTCTCTAGCTCACTGTCCCTGTCACTAGAGGCTAATAAAGCCATCATTTCCAAGAGGGGTACTTTCAACCTGTGCAAAGGCCTCTGTTCATGAAGGATAAGTCTACAAATGCTTATTAAGCCTTGTGGCTATGTTCTACCTGCACTGCGATAGGTAGTATGCTTCTGAATACCGGTTACTGGAAACTGCAGGGAGGGAAAGTGCTGTTGTTGCACACAGGTCCTGTTCACAGGCTTCCCATGGGCATCTAGTTGGCCACTGTGAGAACAGGATGCTGGACTGGATGGGCTGCTGGTCTGATTCAGAAGGTCTCTCCTGGGATAAAACAAAGCCAGTTCTGATCCAGCAATATCCCCCTACCCTTCCAGGATAGTACTTGGGTAGAGAGAGATCAAGAATGAGGCCTCAGCTTGAGTCTGCGTTCCCCACTTACCATGGGCCAACCTGAAAGGACCCCATGCTCAAAATCTTACCAACCTGTATTTCCTGCTTCCTAGCCCTTGGGATTGGTGAATTTTACCTTTCTGAGGTCAATGAAGGTTTTTTTTAATATGGGATCTCCCTGTTCAGTTACTCTTACAGTGAGGAGGAAGAGAGAGCATGTGATTCTGAGGCCGGATCCCAATTTATCCCAGGGTGTAAAAGCAAGGTGGGTTGGGGGTCACATTCTCTAAATAGAGCCCCTACTGGAAACTCAGTTTCCTACCTCCATCAGATCACTAGCCACAAAATACCAGTTTTTTTCTCATATAATCACCAGATCTTAATCCACCACCTCACATAAGGATCCCATTTTGGACCCCAGGAACCATACCCAGTAAAACAAGAGACTTACTACTCCCATTGTCATAGGCACAACGTATCTATGTCCACTCATTAATCGTAGTCTTCTCTGCTACCTCACGCAGTAATGCCTCTGCCAGTCAGAGGCAAGCTGTACCTCATCGATCCACCGCTGCTCCAAGAGAGGCCAAAGAAAAAATGAGAAAGAGAGGGAGAAAAGACTGGATCCAGTTGCCTGCTTTCTCGGGCGTGAAGAAACGGATAAGGCAGGTATCCCAAAATTACTGCGAACAAGTCTGAGCAAAGCAGCAGCTTGTGGAAACTCAAGAGGGAACAATCCTTTCCTAGGACGGTGCGTTTACCCCTTCATTTGTTGACCCAAAACTTTCCTGACGGAGCAAAGTACAGCAACAGAACTGAGGAAGTGTGGAGCTTCCTCATCCAGCCGGTGCCCAAGTCTCCACCTCCGATACCTGAGCGAGGCAACACCTTTCGCAATTTCCCCACTTGCTGAGCCAGAGAGCACCTGGGCTGTTTGGCAAGTCCTCCAAGCCTCTTTTAAAGTCTGAGTGATGGTGGCGAGGAAATATCTTACACACCCTCTCTCAAAAAAACAAAAAAACAAAAAACACCAAATAGTTAAATAGAAGTAACGGGTTATTCTAGAATCGAATCAAGGTTTACTCCAGGAGGAAGTCCGAATTGCTAGATCCTCCTCCCCGCCTACCCTCAAGACAGAAGGTAGGAGGAAAGAGAGAAAAGTGTGAGAGAGAATGAGTTACAGCAACATCAGGTTCTCCCCACAGGAAACCGACTGCCCCACCCATGCAATCGGCAGGCAGGGCTTTGGAGAGAACCAGGGAGGGGAAGAGAAAGCAAAGGAAAAAAGGATGACGTTACCCCTTTGACCTGCCGTCAGGTGATCTGGAGCTCTGACAGGCAACTCTGTTGACTGAGCCCTGCAGAGCCTACTAAGTTTGCAAGGCAGATTTTTTTTTTTTAAGGCAGCCAATTTGAAAGGAGTGGAAGGGAGAGAAAGCCTAGGAGAGACTGTAAGGAGGTACGGCTGAGCAAACAGCTTCTAGGCAGGGCTGGGTGTACTCTGCACTTAGAGAGACAGAGTTCTGCAGCAAGGGAAGCTGAATTCTGCAACTGATATAAATTCTACACCTCTGCAGCAAGGAAAGCTGAATTCTGCAACTGATAAATTCTACACCTCTGCATGAATTCTCAAATCCTGCCCAATTTATCCTGCCATTCTGCCCCCCACCTCCCCACAGCATAAATGTATTCACTTTCTATGGTCCTCTGATCACTGGAAAGTTTATATACTTTGGCTTCAGTGGTTTCATGAGGCATTGCCCATATCCCTGCAAGCCACTAGGACCAGATAGTTTTAAAGAACACCATGAAACCAGAACATCTGAAACCTGCATCCAAGACTATATTCAACCTTTTTGTGTGTGTACCCACAAAACTGCAGTTATAGGCTAGTTATCTACCTAGTTATAAGTCATCTCTTTCAGCTGTATGTATAGCATTATGAAACCTAAACCACTCCATACCATCCCTTCACCCACATCTGATCACCTGCAGCAATTAGCAATTGCCTCCAGGCAACCAGCCCCACCTCTGCAGTGTGCAGAACACAGATGCAGCAGCAGAAGTGAAGCATTCAGCTACATTGCAGACCCCCCCCCCAGCAAAAAGGACAGAAAAAGGCCCATTTGCAGAGGTGCCACAGCTGTTAAAATGAACCACAATACCACAAGAGGGTATTACAACTCCCTGATAAGGATAGCAGCTCCAGACATGCTGCAATCTTCAAGCTCTGTCTCCACCCCCACAACTGGGACAGACTTTCTACTCCAGGGAAAAACCTTTTTGGGTGCCAGCTTCTCAGCAGCCAGGAACACAGGTGCTGTGAGCTGCTCCAATTCACTCAACACTGTGCTTACAAAATTCAGGAGGGGTGTGCACCTTAGAATTCAGATTTTTTAAAAGCACCCATGGTTCTGTGCACGAAGCAGCCAAAGGTCTGACTCAGTGGCCACACAGCTCCAACTAGGATGTCTCTTTAACCATAGTTTATTATTTCATGTTCATCAGGAAACTATAGTTGCCAACTTCAGAACAAGCTAGGCTCTTAAACCACAGTATGAAGTTTGTTTAAGGCTTGTTTTGAAGCTGATAACCACAGTTTCCTTGTTTTAGACACAAGTACAAAATGAAGGTTAATTAATTAGAGATTTCCTGGTTTAATCACAGGTCAAGGGAAAGTGCTCATAGGTATCTCAGTTTAGTAAGCGTGATCATCCAAAGAGGGCCAATATATTTAAGTTCATAAGTGTCAGCTGTGTCTGGGAACGGCTCTCTCTCAAGTTTCAGGCAGAAAGAAGTCTTCCCAGCAATACTGTCAAAGATCCTTTGATAACTGGAGATGCTGAAAATTGAATCTGGGACGTTCTGCACACAAAGTAAGTGTGCTAATACAGAGCTCCCCAATCTGCAATCAGGCCAAAATAAATTTGCATGAGGATTACAGAGCAGGGCGGGGGTGTGGGGTTCTATGAGAGAACAATTAATTAGGAAACAGGAAGGCAACAAAGGTTCCCAGCAGCCAGGGAATACTCACTTTCATTTGTCACAGTGCAGCTTACCAAAATATCAGCATATGTACCCTATTTGAAATATTGAAGGAAGTGCAAGGTAACTTGTAGTTCAAATGAAAGCTACTTCCAGCAGCTGGATATTAGCTTCAGTGTCCTGTTGTTGTTGTCGTTGTCCCCCCATTATGGCAACAGCCAAAACAAAACACCCCCCCCACAAGTGTTAATTGTCATCTGTTAAAGTATTAGTTTATCAATACACCGGATTAGAGCTTGCAGCACTACCCCCAACCCACAAAGTGGAACACATGCATAGCCAACACCACCTCCAGGGCAGGTTCCTGTGAGTTACATTTTAGATTCTAGTATTAAATAAGTTTTAAAAACTAACGACAAAAAAGAAATACTAGTTCGCATCTTTATTGTTACTAGTTTATTTGGAAATCATGAGTGTTGAGGAGCATAATAAACATGGTGTTCTTTCTGCTTGTAGAAAGCAGACGGAAGACCAACTTAATTATGCTTCTCAACTCTCATGATTTCAAAGGCGTTATCAGTTGTGTGTTTTTAAAGGTATGCCTGAACCCTTAACATTTGAGAATGGTGCACAAGAGGAAATGTAGTCAGCAGTTCATTCAGCACCTTCCTGTCACATTCATGAAAATGAGCAGCGATTAAATGTGCAAATTAGAGGAGAGTCCCTCCCAACCCTGATGCTGCTCCAAAGCAGCTGCCTAGAGATGCCTAGAGGGGGCTGACCCTTCCTGGAGTATATGCAGGATGGAGCCTTTTGTTCAAGGCCCCTGAAGGCTGGGAATTTGCAACTGCAGCTGACTAGAGAAGCTTCCCGCAGGCATGACATGCACAGAGCCAGGGGCCAAATTGGGGCAGTGCTGCAGGGTCTAGCATTTTCTTTCTGCAGAGGCTTCCCTATATGGATAGAAAGAAGACAGCCAGATACTTCCCTCTGTAATTTAGTTTGTGTTGAATTGCAGCTGTTGCAATATAAACCCTAATCTTCAACAGGCATACATTGTAGGAACATCAAAGCTGCTGTACACCGTCCCACCACCCACCCAACTAGGTTGGTATTGCCTTCATCAGTACTGCAGACCCCCTGTTTTTCAAAAGCCAAGCCATGCACCCCTGCTTTTGAAAAAAAATTATGTCTCTATGGTGGTTTTCATTGTGTGAATGGTGCCATGGACTCCCTGGGTGGTCCACCAATTGAGGACACTGGCCTACGTGACCATCAGTGTAGACTGTAAAACCTCTGTCAAGTGTAATGTACAGCAACAGTGCAAATAATAACTCCACCCCTCCAAAAGCTTCACACATATGACCTGCATCCAGTTATGGTCACAGCAAACAAGATTCAAATTCACCACTTTCCCTTTGGTCTCGGAAGTGCTCTGCTGCATCCCATCAGGCCAACTCTGCAGTGTCACAGATAGCCAATCATGAACCTCTGCTTTGTTCAAAGTCTCTAGAATGGTTGGTAAGCACTGTCCCCATGAAAAACAACAGCAGTTGCCACATGCCATCCATTAAGATACCCTGTCACTGCTCCGTTTGCCCACTAGACTTGCAAATGGGCCTGGTAAAATTAATATGCTGCACCTTGGGCTTCCATTTTGGGAACCAGAGGTTTTCTACTTTAGAGAAACCCTAGCATGTCATTTGGCTTAACCACCCCACTACTTAGCTCATTTCCACAGGCTTCCCTATAAAACCCTGATGCAGGAGAGTGGCATTCTGTGAACACTTTCTGATTGGAGAGCAACCTCCGTTCACCTTCTCCATTTTGACAGGATTCCAAAATGCACACGCACATAGGGATGCTGCTGAGCTTCTCCTGATATTAATAGGACAACTGCGAACAATTATTTAACCTATCTGAGACTGCTCTTCTATTAAAATTAAAGATGCAAAGCAGCTTACAGAGAGGACAAACATAAGCAAAAATTGAGGCAGTAAATTATTAAGTTATTTCAAACATAAGAGTGGAGATCAATAAAGCTTACATAAAATAAAAATCATAATAGCAGCAGCGAGACAATAAAAGCTATAAAAAGCCACTAAAAACCACTAAAAGCCTCAGAAAACAGATGAAAAGTACTAACCTCTGGAAAAGTCTAAAAAGACACCCTTGTGCCAGTTCAGCCCACCCCAGTCATTTCTTGGCCTTCAGTTTCCAAAGTTCTCTTTGGGAAAACGAGGGCAAGATATCCAACTATTTGCATGGATGGATGGATGGATGGCACTGACAAGGTGCACTGCGACTTAGCCTTCATAAAACATAAGAGGAGAGGTTTAACACATCCACACCCCTATATACTATGTTATGCAATGGGGAAGGCTGGAACGGCTGTCTGGCACTTCACTCAGCACAGGAGGGCTGGGTCCTACCTTGAGGAGCAGACAATTTAAAACCTGACACAGGCAAAAAAAGAGGAAAGGTGTGTGTGGGAGAGTACCGTAACCCAAGGAAAGAATAAAGGCATCACTAAATGGCAGGTTCTCTACTTGTTCTCTAAATCTATGGGCTCATAGAACAAAGCACACACACACACACATACATGCATGTTCTGGGATTCAGATTTTATGTGCTTCAAATTTATTCCACAATGTAAGCCTGCCTGAGTGGGGAAGACACTCAGCAAGGGAATGTGCACTTGAGAAAGTCTCATCTGCTTCTGTAGGGGCCTGGATTAAGTTCCTTCTCTGGGTCATCCAAGAATCTTTTCAAATTCTTAGTCTACATCAAACCAATTTTTGTTCTGCTGAGCCAATACACAAGTTGCCTCAGAACCAAATTTTGTTTGGGTAAACAACAATCACCACAAGATATCCTAGGAGTCATTAGCCTCATTCAGCAATTAAAGGCAAACAACAGCCTGCAGACATCTGGAGGAGGAGATGGAGGGACACCCTAACACACAATTATCCCACACAGCGTAATGACCATTCCTTGCATTTTATTTGGGCTAGAATGCAACATCAATTTGACATTCTTATCTAAGATTTTGGAGTCACTTGAGGCTGAGGCTTAAAAAAAAATATTGCTGTATATTCACCATCAATTTGGTGTGCTTGTCTCAAAGCCACCAATATTTCATTACTTCAAAGGCATAAAGGTTTTAACACCTTTCATGTTTGCAAAAGCAACAAACAAAGGAATACTGTACAGTAAGTGCATTGTGAGGGGACCGTGTCCAACAATTTTTCAAAGTGTTGCATGTGTGCACACAAATGTGTGCACACAAAGATGTATTGCATTTCCTGTGGGAAGCCTGTCTAGGAAGGGTCAAGCCACATAGTCTCCAGAGGAGAGCAGGCTAGACTTCTCTTCCTCTAAAAGGGTCCCCAAGTACAATGCCTAACTTTGGCATCTATTAATTTAAGTGGGGATAACAGGTGTATTTGGGGAACACCGCCAACAAAGGTCCGTATAGTTAAAGCTATGGTTTTCCCAGTAGTAATGTACGGAAGTGAGAGCTGGACCATCAAGAAGACTGATCGCCGAAGAATTGATGCTTTTGAATTATGGTGCTGGAGGAGACTCTTGAGAGTCCCATGGACTGCAAGAAGATCAAACCTATCCATTCTCAAGGAAATCGGCCCTGAGTGCTCACTAGAAGGACAAATCCTGAAGTTGAGGCTCCAGTACTTTGGCCACCTCATGAGAAGAGAAGACTCCCTGGAAAAGACCCTGATGTTGGGAAAGATGGAGGGCACAAGGAGAAGGGGACGACAAAGGATGAGATGGTTGGACAGTATTCTCGAAGCTACTAACATGAGTTTGGCCAAACTGCGGGAGGCAGTGAATGATAGGCGTGCCTGGCGTGCTCTGGTCCATGGGGTCACGAAGAGTCGGACACGACTGAACGACTGAACAACAACAACAACAACTTGTGTGTTAACCCTGCTCCCTCCCTATTCTAAAAATAAAAATTAAAAAAATCAAGTTGCTTCTACCTGCACCATTCTGAGCTTCTTACCCAGGAACATGAAAAACCGTCTTGTGATGAGTCAGACCACTGGTTCATCTAGTTTAGGGACCGTTCACAGACACTGTCTGGTACTGACTCTCCAGATTTCAGACACGGGCTTTTCCAGCCTTAATTGCAAACAATGTGATCAACCACTGAACTATGACCCTTCCCCGAAGGCATTTCACTCTTGGTCAAGCTGGAGTGTGACAAAAGTATGGGGTTGAAGAAAAAAAATGAAATAAATAGAAGAGCTGCCATCATTATTCATGTTATCTTTGGTGGGTATCAATCAAAATGGCTGCTACTTCACCATCTGGCCAGTTTTAGTCTGGCCACCATGTCATGCACCTCACTTCTCGCCCCAAAGAAACTAGGAATGCTTGTCATTACTGATCAGTATATTGATCCATATCTACTGCTCCATAGCAATGAAACTGTACACTGGAAGAAAACTCAGCCTTTAAGCTTGGGAGCTTCAGACTATCATCTCAGTATACCGACAGAGGAAATACAGATATGATGTGTACACATATCCTCCCCGGAAAAAACCCAAGCAGATGTTCTGTGGAAAACACAGACCAGGCTTTACATAAAGTGTAGTTCAATAACATTAAAAAAGAAAAAGAGAGTTTGAACCAGGGGCGTTCATTTGGGGGGCCCTGGTTCCTGACATCATTTATTCTGTGGCAACCAGAATTTAGACAGTGGCAGAATTCTGTCTTTCTTGGTGTGTATGTTTCTATCTATCTCACACAGAGCAGACCCTGGGCATAAAAACGTATGATATTCTTCAAGGTGGGGGTGGGGATGGGGAAGAGCCTGTAACCCTCCAGATGTTGTTGAACTCTGAACTGCTGTAAGTGCCAGCCAGTACTGCCAATGATCAGGAAAGATGGGAGCAATATCTGGGGAACTACAGGCTACCCACTCCTGCTTTAAAGGACCCCTGCATGAAAATATATCAGTGCAATTCTACTTGGGAGTCCTCCCTCTGGTTCCCCTCCCCATGAAACCCGTGAGGTGGATTAGGCAGAATGGAGAGGCAACTGGGACCAAGGCTGCACAGTAATGCTTCCTGGCTCTGCAGGAATTTGAACAGCTCCCCAAAGAGAGCTCAATCTAACCTCTCAAGTTTATCTAAATCTCCTTAAATGCCAAAAGGTTCTTTGAAGGAGGAAAAAAAACACAGAAAGGTAAAAGCAAGTACGGGGTGGAATAAAGGATGCTTCCTCAGGCCACCAGCTAAAAAATACACCCACACCCTAGAAAGCTGCATGGTGGATAGGCTGTTTCACCAGCTTTGCTAACCTGTTGCCTTAGGAACTTCCTTCTCTCCCCCCCCCCACTTCATTTTGAGCTAGGCAACCGGTGGAGAAAGTTCCACCACCACCCCTTAGTTCAACCCTTCCGGTTTCCTGCCAGAACTTGTTAGTCCGGTTACCCAGCAGAACAACTCCAGTTACATTTGCATCTCCCAGCAGTATGTTTGTTCTGAATAAACACACACTGAAGAGTTAACAAAAGGAGATAGAGCTATTTACCTCTGACAGAAGGAGGTCATCTAGGAAAAGATTATACTTCATTTGAAGTCACTCCTTAAGAGTAAAAGGGGTGGGGGTTAAGAAAAACTTTAAACCATGTGTTGGGAACCTGTGGCCCTCCAGATGTTGCTGAACGATAACTTCCAGTATTGCTGGGGCTGATAGAAGTTGTGGCTCAGCAACATCTGGAGGGCCACAGGTTCCCCACACCTGGTATAAATCCACCAAGCCAAGAGCCAAAACATTTGAGGAGGAAGCCACATAGGGCAGTCAGACAGCTTACATTAATGCTCACTCCGTAATTAAATTTAAATCAATGCATATATGTCCAAAATCTCTATTGATAAAGGTAAAGGGACCCCTGACCATTAGGTCCAGTCACGGACGACTCTGGGGTTGCGGCGCTTATCTCACTTTATTGGCCAAGGGAGACGGCATACAGCTTCTGGGTCATGTAGCCAGCATGACTAAGCCGCTTCTGGCGAACCAGAGCAGCACACGGAAACGCCGTTCACCTTCCTGCCGGAGTGGTACCTATTTATCTACTTGCACTTTGACATGATTTCGAACTGCTAGGTTGGCAGGATCTATTGATACAGGCAAGTAATTTGCAATAAAATTTAACAAAAATACCTACCAGTCAAAGAAAGCCATGTTACTTTATTTCCCTTTTGATTTACAATCACAGCAATACTTTTTTGCTTGAAAAGGTCATAAGAACAGTCCTGCTGGATCAGGCCAGTGGCCTATCTTGTCCAGCTGTGGTCAAGCAGATGCCCATCCACAAGCAGGACCCATGTAGAAAGAACATAGTAATATCCTCCACAAATCTGTCTAACCCTCTTTTAAAGCCATCAAAGTTGGTGACCATCACTACATCTTGTGGGAGCAAATGCCATAGTTTAACTATGCACTGGACGAAGGAGGAGCAGGAGAACCATGTAAGCCACCCCAAACCATTTGGAAACTCTCCATTCCATCTGAATCAGGAGAGGCTGTGAAGATAGTAGACTGGTGTCTGGAAGCAATGAAAAGTTGGATGGGGCCCAACAAACTGAGGTTGAATTCTGATAAGATGGAGTTTCTGTGGATGAGTGGTTCCCATGCCCAGGAATCAGATGTAGAACCTGTTCTGGAAGGGTTGCACTACCCCTGAAGGAACAGGTTCCTAGTCTGCCAGTATGCCTGGATTCCAACTTCTCAATGAAGTCTCAACTGAATTCTTTGGCCAGGAGCGTTCATGCCCAGGTTGGGCTGAATTGCCTACTATGGTCATACTTGGAAAACCTGATCTCAACTAACAGTACCCAAAGATCAGCATGGGAGGCTCTGCTGGTGGTGCTGCCTTTGGTTGGTTTTCACTTGAGACAGAGCCTGCTCAGTGGTACTTTCCTGTTTGTGGAAAGCACCCCCCCCCCCGTGGTGTTCCTCTCCCTCAATGACTTTCAATAAAATGTACAAACATTCCTGCTTACCCAGGCATTTGATGACTGAAAAATACTGGCCATGACAACCTTGAAATAAGCAACTGTGAGGGTATGTGATCACTTTTAAATGTGTTTTGATGTTCTAAAATGTTTTGCATGGTTATTAACGTTATCTGTGCTTTTAAATTCAAAAACACAAAAGGTTTGCTGCTGTATGCTCCTTTGGGAGGAAGGGCAGGGCTGAAAACCGATAAATAAAGTAAATAAATAAAATAACACAACTGACATGGAATCAAATATGCTCAAGCACATTACTTTGATGGCACTTTTCAAAAAAAAAGCACGAGGGCAAACCAGTCCCTGCCCTGAGAACCGTCCGATCAAAAATCTACATTTCATTTTGGCCACGTTAATCCTCAAAAGCACACAATTCTCCTAATACATATCTGCCCAGAACTTGTTTTAATTGTTTAAAAAATGAAAATTCAACACTTCATTATGAAGCTAAAATAACAATATTTTTATTAAAAGGAACAAGTTCAGAGTTCTTAACAAAACAATGGTGTGCCAGGTAGAAACTCTAGACTTGCAAAGGTGGCAGTACTGAGCAGGACTTGTCAGAATACTAATCTAGCTTTGCCATCTCCCTCAAACAAGGCCCTCAAAGCTGGAACTTGGACTAGGAATTTATCACATGAACTTTCCATCATCCTTACAGACACCATATTGGTAAGTCACCTAAGTTTCCCACATGAAGAAAGGAGGCTATAAGACTAACATTGCCAAACCCACTGGGTGAAGCAGAGCTGGATTTGAGCATTGGCCAATGAACCATACTAATCTTCAAGTTTGTATCTTCTCCTTTCTGCTTAGAAGCTAGCTCCCTCTACTGCCAATAGGTGCATCAACACACCTTTGCAAGCTACTGTAAATCTGGGATAACAGCTAGCCTGTGGAAGATTAGACTGTATCTTCTTTTTAAAATATTCTCCAGTACTTATCATTCTAGGTTCTAGCTGGCACAAGGCCAGGCCACAAGAGTCTGTCACACACACACACACACACACACACACACACACACACACACACTATCACCAAGGACAACTGGCACTGTGCTTGAGCAACATGGTCACAAAGGAGCTCCAAACGAGAGTCCCAACACATTTCGATCCAAATTTCTCATTTCCTACTGTGCATGGCCATCTGAATGGCAACTAATGTCAAACAGCCAGCCCTGGAGTCACAGAGTAAGAATGGTAGAATGAACCTGCTTCCCAAATGGCAGCTTTCAAACAGGAACAGGAAGTGAGGCCTGTTTGTCACTCAAGGCTCCTTTTAGCTTTATGGCTCCAATGCCAAGCTCAAACTGAACAGGCACCTGGTGACTGCCTCCTTTTGGTCTGGAGGAGGATTCAGGAGGCTACTGGGAACATAAATTGCCTTGCTGCTGCTGCTGTGAAATGACACAAACGCTGCTTCTCAGCAAAGGCTGCCACCTATCCCATTCATAACAGGCCAACAGGGGATGGGGTAGGGAAAGGACAAGCACTTGTAGCTCAGCTACCTTTGCAGTTCCATTTTTAAAATCAGCCTAAGTTTCAGCATCAGATTAACTTAAAAGTCAACAATAAGACAAATCACTTCCTTATACAGAAAGTCCAGATGGCTGCCCTTACATGTGCCCGTTTATTAGTCTGGGCCGGAAGTGAGGAACCTTTTGCAGCCCGGGAGTCATATTCCCCTCTGGGCAACCATCCAAGGGCCACATGCCAATGTTGAGCAGGGCTAGGGGTGGAAGTGGGTGCGGCAATATGTGTGAATTTTAGCATTGTACAGTAGGCTGGTTTTCACTTTCTCACACACACACCCTGAATCCTCAATCCAGAGGATGGCCTGGAAATAGTTCCAAGGAAGCCTGGAGGGTCTCATTTGGCCCCAGGTCTAGCCTGTTGACAACGAAGTCCCGTGCACTAGAGAAGGCCATCATTAAACAAGATTAAAACTACTAATGAGATCGAGCAAGTGCACACATTTAACACAGTGCTGCTGCTAGCACCAAATTGGAACTGGGGTCTCGCAGGGGTTAGAGCACAGCACTTGCAAGAGCTGCGTTAGGATGGTGATTTCATCAAGTCACAAACCAGCACACACTCTGATTCTGGCTAGTGCTGTTCCTCTTGTCACAGGAAGTGAGCCTATGACTATTCTCAGCCTTTCCCAATTGCAAACCCTGGGGTGAAAGCCCCAGCAGAAGCTACCAGCTTTCTTGGGAGAGCCAGTTTCCCTTTACAAGATGAAGGCAATCATTTGGTGATCATCAGGGGCTGGTGGAGGAGGAAGTTAAAGAAACTGACTCGTGTAAAGCACAGCACAATTTTAAGTTGAAATGAAGTGGGCAGATTAAAAAATACTGATGTACACACCCCAACTGTGTGACTATGAAACAGAATGCATTATGTGACAAATCTCTTCCTGTATTTAAAAAAGGAGACATTTGCTTGTCATTGCCTAAATTCTGGTGAGATGTACAAAGCAACTTAACTCCAATTAAAAACTATTTCAAAATTCTTGCTGTAAGCTTAGTTGTTCAGAAATCCAATATTCCTGCTACTAGAAGCTGATGTTAATTCATTACATTTATACGCTGCCTTTCCTCCAAAGAGTTGAAGATGGCTTCTTCTTCCCCTATATGGATCCTCCCCTATTCTTAGTCTCACAATGACCATGGCTCAAAATGACCCAGTGAGCTTAATGGGATGTTACAGAACAGATCTCTGCCAAATCCACCTAGTTCCATAAATACTGAACTGGGTTTTCAGATAATGCTTCTGTTCTACCTAAAAACCTTCCTGTAAATCAAACACAAGCTAAATTCAGAAAAACCTCCCAACTGTGGCTAGAAGACGGCAAACAACCCACTGACGACCAAGTTCCCTCTTTCTCTCAAATGGCTTCCCTCTCTAATTTCTGTCTAGTGCTAAAGTCTACCTTGTTGTGACGTCCAAATCAACCATCCATGGCTAATGCTTGCCTTCCAAAGTGGAATCAGAAGCCCATTTCAAACCCTAGTTTCTGATTCAGGTTGGGGAGAGGGGCAACATTAACTGCTGATTTGGACACCAGGTTCTCATTAAACAGGAAAAAGAAAGTGAAACTACACAAGAGGGAAGGAAGGAGTAACTGAGCCCCACAGTGCTCACAATCGTTTGGAAGAGCATCTGAACTAAACCACAAACAGGCAGTAGCTACAAGTTAGATTTTTTCACTATAATTTCCCAAGGAGGATAGCAACTTGCAACATCCCCATGACTCACAGGGACTGGTACTCTTTCCTAATCCTACAATTATAAAACAAAAGGTGGCTTCAGCTGATCTGAGGCAGAAAATACCAGTGGTTCCACATAATCATGCACTAGGATCAAGCAAAAGTGGACAACAGGGCAAGCAGAGACATTAGGACATTCAGACATCACCTTCCATAAGACTCTTTGGGTTGCATTCCATGCTAGTCCTAGTCAGAGTAGCCAACTGATATTAATGGACATGACTAACTTCATTGGGTCTACTCTAGAGTAAAGCTTAGTTGGCTGCAAGTCTTTGAAACTCTTCTCCCTCTGTCCACTCATCTTTGTCCCACCACCAATTCCTTGGCTCTGAGCCTTCTTCCCTTGGGGGTCCCCAATTGATGACTCCCATCACTCCCCTGCATCCAGCCAGCCCATGACATCCTGCCTCCTTCCCAAAAGCTAGTTAGCACTTTCCCAGCTTTGGGAAGGAGGTAGAGGGCTCTAGGACCATGCAGAGCCTCACACCTCCTCTGGGTTTCATGTCAAAGTGTCTTTGCAGCCCACTTGCTATGAAAAGCTGGGCCACTCTGATGTAGAGAGTAGTCAGTAAGGGCTGGTATGGAACATGCGAGGGCAAAATTTGCAATGCCAATGATAAATCTACTCAACCTGATATTCTTGCTGGAAAGCAACCTGTGTATTATGCATGTAAATACCGGTAGTACAGGCAGTGTTGTATCCCCTGAATAATCACTCCAGAAGTAGCTAAGTGGAGTGCTCTGGTAAGTCAACATTGCCTCAAATGGCAGGAGACCAGGAGTACTGTGTGAAATCACTGTGCTCCATCTTCCAGCCCCATAAACTAGCAGAAGGGCCATAGCTCAGTGGCAGAGCCTATGCCTTGCAAGCGAATGGTGAGGGCCGCAACCCCATAGTCACCTTTGACTGGACTTAACAGTCCAGGGGTCCTTTACCTTTACCCAGGTTCAATCCCCGGCATCTCCAGGTAGGCTTGGAAAAGACTCTTGCCTGAAATCATGGAGAGTGAGACAACACTGAGCTAGATGGACCAATGTTCTGACTGTGCAAGGCAGCCTGTTGCCTATCCTATGTTCTAAAGTAGGCATAGGCAATCTCCAACCCTCCAGGGACTACAATTCCCATCATCCCTAGCTAACAGGACCAGTGGTCAGGGATGATGGGAATTATAGTCCCAAACATCTGGTGGGCTGGAGTTTGCCTATGCCTGTTCTAAAGCCTAGCTACATTGTCCTCTGAACTCTTTGACACCCTCCCCCCACCCACACTGCCTAATATGGAAAGGTTCCAAAGGGGCCTAAAACCCTCTGGGTAAAGGCTCCACGTCATCAGTTTAAGCCAACAGCAGCGTCAGTTCCCTATTCTGCTTAATAAAGGACTGTGTTTGAATCACAGGGGATTCCATACTACATCATTTGGGATTTTCCAAGGTAGAATACTTAGATTGCTGTCTGTGAGCAACTTAAATGTTAAGCAACATGAGCAGGGGATCTGAGGGGGGGGGTGGATGTCTGCAAAGAAAGAGGAGGAATCCTTAAGCCAGGCTTATACAACTATGACTTATCAAACTGAATGCAGCCACGTCCTGTCCATGTGCTTGACAGTGCTTTGTGCTTATAGAGCTTGGCAGGCAGCTAAAAGAGGTGTTATCAAGCTCCTGGTGGGCTGCATTCAGCTTGGGAGTGTTGCAAGTTACAGAGGTCAACCAAGAATACCATCCATTTTGGTATGAATCCACTCTGCAGGGAGTGGGGAAGAGACAATCAACCTGTCTCTGGGCTGTACCACTTCAAAACTGCAGGTGAGACAAGAAGCTGGCAGATTCCAGCAAGGTCTTCACCCTATAAGGTCAACAACTTGTCTACATTACAGCCACTTCCATAAAGGCTGGTTCCCCAGGCTGCTTCTCAGGAGCCCAACAAGGACTGCTTTTGAATGGTGAGAAGACCCTCTCTCTCCCAGTTGGCTATTATAAGATCCTTGTAACAATAAGAACTTGGTGCCTCAGCAATCTTGTTTTCCTCTTTCCTTCTCATCCCCCTTTTTCCTTTTGTGTGGTGTATTCTAGACTATATGCTTAAGGGCAGGAACAATGTTATTTTTATTGATATATAAACTGCTCTGGGAGCCTTCCAGGCAGAAGAGTGGGATATAAAAGTTTGGAATGAACAACAAACAAGAAACAAACAGAATAAACTGAATCTTCTGTATAAAAATAAAATAAAATAAATCCCTGCACTCAGAGAAGTAGCATGTCAAGGAAAACACCCAGCTAGGACCACCTTTCACCAGGGGAATCCCCCCACAAGAAAGTGTGAAGGAGAGAATGAAATGAGAGAAGAGAGAGAGAGTAGACTGATTTTCCCGTACAATGGTAATGATCTCTCATGGAGAAATTTTCTAAACAGAATATATTCTCATTCAGGTTTTTTATTTTATTGTATTTATGGCATTTTACAATTTTTGTAAACCATTTAGGTATTTTTGTCTATACATAGAACTCTATATATTCTAAATAATAAATAAATAAATACCATAGACTCTAAAGTCCTGTGACTCACAGTTAAGCCTCCCTAGGGTGAAACGCATGAAACCTTGGGGAGCAACTATAGTCACTGCAGGCAATACTAAGCTGAGTGGTGAGTCTGTTTAAGGTAGCTTCTTATATTCCTGTGTGGAATATTTGAAGTTACTGATTAACAGTTTTTTGTCTGATCAATGGATTGGCATCCTGAACTTCATTCTAATTGCAAAGGAAAAAATCATGCAGGAATCCCACCCCTTTGACAACATAATGATCACCAGAGAGCACTAAGAACCACTGGTACAGTTTTCTTTCACAATTCACCTTCTTTCCCAAGTGAAAACACATATGCTTGCTTATTCTATCTTTCTGACAACACTTTAAAGAAGCGGCTAGAATCTTAATTGCTCAACACTTAAAGGAGGCTGAAGCTCTACCAATTCAACAATGAGAGCTTATTTGAAATTCACATATTTACTATGAAGTACAGAGGATAAAGTGAAACTGGTTGATAATGTGACAGTAATTGATATGATTTTGTTGTTGTTACTAACAAAACAGCTAAAAGTTAAAATCAGGTCTAAAGTTATATTGCATTCATGATGGTATGACAGCAAATCAGTGATATTAGAACAGGAATAAGATGCTGTGATGCTTTGTGTACACACTTGTACTTTATCTGCTGCTTCTCAGCTGCGTGAGATTTTTTTTGGTATGTTTTTTCTTTCAAAAAAATATATATATATTTATTTTTTTTAATAAAAAAAACAGAGAGCGGGGGAGAGAAGACAAGACCTGTTCAAAGCAGTATGTCCCTCACTGGCCAAGTACGACATGAGACAATGGCTGGGTTCACGTATCACAACAAGCCAAGGATGCTGGCTGATCAACATTTGTTGTGGACAAGCAGTGCACTGATGCACAATGCTCTTCTGTTCCTGCTTCACTCCTCCCCTGGCACGAGTGGGAACACAGAAGCTGTCTTATACTGAGTCATGGTCCATCTAGCTCGGTATTGTCTACACTGGCCGGCAATGACTCTCAAGGATTTCAGACAGGAAACATTCCAAGCCCAACCAAGAGATGCCACTGCAAACTGAACCTGGGACCTTCTGTATCCAAAGCCGATGCTATACCAATGAGCCACGGCTTTTCACCAGATCAAAGCAAGAGGCCACAATTAAGCTTGGCTTCCCATGACATCTGAATCCAGGATCCTGGTTTGTTGGTGGATTGCTAGACAGCCTTAAACTGTGGTTTCTTGCTGGCTTATGAATCCTGGCTTGACTAACCAGGATCCCGGGTTCAGATGTCCCAGGAAGCCATGTGTTATACACATGCAGCCTTCATGGCCCCAGGTCCTTGGTGTGATTTTATTCAACTACTGTATGTCCCACCTTTCTGTCCTAAAACAGGATCCCTCAAGATTAGCAAATCATAATCAATTAAAAAACTGCCATCATGAAAAAAACAGCAGCAACAACCATAAACAGAAAGAACACCCAATGCAACAATGTGTCCAAATAAATTTGTTTTCATTGGTGCCTATGACCACAGAGAGCAGTGGCTAGCAGAATCTCCCACACAGCAGAGCATTCCACAGCCTGGACACCCACATTACAGTGGGCTTGTCTTACATTCTCTGTTCACATGGGCAATTTCTCTTATATGAGCCAGGGAGCAAGTATTAGCATGGCATGGGAGACGCAGGCTGGGATGGCACCAGTCTCTGCAGCCTGTGCTGCATGTGGGTAACCTGTGCCTCAGCTGAAGCATAGCACAGCCCTGAGATTTGAAAGTATATCTAAGCCTACCACCCAGATGCCAACTCTCTCAACCTAAATAAGTGAGCATGTTCTTGTGGAAGGCTATTCTAGAAAGAAGAGCGCAGTGACCACACAGAAAAGACAAAGCCACTTTAGGGTTGGAGAGACAAAGCTGAAGGCTTCCTTCTGCTCACCACCTTCAATGGGCATTACCAAAGCACTAAAATATTACCAGGAAAGGCTCCTGCATACCAGTCAACTGAAAAGATTCCTTTGTTGTCATCTACTGTAGCAGATTTGACGAGTAATGCCCCCAAGTCACACATTAGTTTCCCTAAGCTAGTTGTGATGTCTTGTATATTTGAGATGCTTTCTGGTAAGGAAAAGGAGCAACATGGCTAAAACGTGCATTATTTTGCCTGCCTTTTTGTCCATGGCCCCCAATTACTGTTTTAAATAGGAAAGCAGGCAAGCAAAAACACTCACTGTGGGAGTGGAAGGAAGCTTTATCATCAGCAAACCCCACCTTCACAGCTAAGTCAGATGGTGATGGGGAAAGATTATCAAAGTGAGCAACAAAAGGTGACCCAGGAAAAGAAAAGTTCTCCCAATCTCATGCTTAATATTGGAATATTTTCATGTCAAGAAACACTAACTCAGCCTTTCCCAACCAGGTGCCCTCCAGTTATTCTGGATAGCCCATCACCCGAAGCCCGCATAGCCCATGTTCAGGGATTGTTGTTGTTGAAAATCTGTATACCGCCCTTCATCTATATAGCTCAGGGCAGTTCACATATTTAAAAGGATGTTGGAAATCATAGTCTAAAATCATCTGAAGGGCACTGAGGTAGGGAAGGCTGTGCTCCAAAATGGAAGCAGATACATAAACTCTTGAATGACAAGAGGCACAACCTACAAGACAGGAAAAAATGATCCGATGAGAATATTTGCGGAGGTGGGGCAAAAGCACTTAACCGCCTTCACAGGGCTGTTGGGAGGGTAAAAGGAAGGCCATTTATGCCACCATTAACAGCTTGGGGAGAAAAGCAGGAAAAAAATGCAAGGAAAAACAAAATGAAATCCGACCTCCTCCCTTAAATGGCTGGAGGAAGAGAATTGAATAAACTTAATGTGGCCAAAAGCAGGTAAATCAAAGTCAAGAAAATGGAGGTCCTTCCGTACTGGAAAAATTGACGCAAACTGCCCCCATCTGCATCTGAGAAGAAAAGCTAAAAATAGGCAGCTAAGAATATGAACTTTTATTCGGCACTCATCCTAGCATTTGGCATATGTTCTCCCTCTCTATTTTCTCCACCCCCATCCCCTCCAAAACAACCTTCCACTTCTGTGGTTAGCTATAAGCTTCCTCTGGTAAGCTCCATTTCCCCTCCCACTGGGGACCCCCCCCCCGCATTAAGCACCAATTCTTTGTAGCACCCACAGAGAGCATGGAGCACTTCTTCATCCATATGGCTCACGTGAAGCCCAGAGGGAAGAGCCATACACTCCTGATGAGGAAGAGAGACAGGAGGCGGTGAGGGGTGGAGAGGGGGGAAGTCAGCACACCAGCAACACAAATGACAAGGAAGACTGATTTGGTAGGAAGCAGGAAGATTTGCTTCTGAGAGCAGTTTGATTCTATCCAGCTTTGCTGCCTTTAGAACAGGCATAGGCAAACCCGGCCCTCCAGACATTTTGAGACTACAATTCCCATCATCCCTGACCACTGGGTCCTGTTAGCTAGGGATGATGGGAGTTGTAGTCTCAAAATGTATGGAGGGCCGGATTTGCCTATGCCTGCTTTAGAAGAAAGGGAATTCCTCCCTCTCCCTCACCTCCCTGAACGTGCTGCCCTTCTTTCATTAATAGGTCCAAGCAAGAGTCAGGGACAGGGAACACAATCCAAATCACTACCTTGCACTTTTATTTTATTAATATGCCGCATTCTGCACCACTATATCCATGCCAGAAGCGGCTTACAAACTGAAACACCACCACATACAGTGGTACCTCGCAGGACGAATGCCTTGCGCAATGAAAAACTTGCTAGACGAAAGGGTTTTGCGATTTTTTAGGTGACTCGCAAAACGAAATTTTCTATGGCCCTGACTCGCAAAATGAAAACTAGGCAGGGCGCAAAGAAAACCAAACACCACAACAAGGCGTTTCGTTCCGCGAGGCATTCGTCTTGCGCGGTACCACTGTAAGAAGAAGCGCGGCTCTCGGAGGGAGTCTTTTGTGAACCTGAAACGAGGGAGCCTGAACCCCGCTGCGAGGAGAGCGGTGGCGGTGGCGGGAACCTGAAGTGGAGCGCCTCCGCCTCCTCGTCTTCACCATGGCTCTCTGAGGTACTACTGTTTATGCAAAACAGATGCTCTACCACTAAGCTGGAACTTAAGGATACCTTGTTCTGGATGTGTCCCTCTGTGTGCTCCATCCCACACCCAAGGTGTTGTTACCAAATAAAGGTCAGCAGGCACTCACCTGTGTGGGACCTTCTCGGTAGTCGCACCAACTGATCCAAGTCCTGACACTGGCCTCTCTTACAGAAGAAGTCTGGCCAAACAACCCCTTCTCATTCAAAAAGAGCATGTAGCAAGCTCTCTTTTCTTGTCAAGGATTCAATTGCTGCTGGTTGCTGTTCCTGAGACTGTAACCATGTTTTCTGGTCTCTGCTGAAAAGAAGGTTGTCCGTTCTAGTTCCATTGCTGTTGCATCACTATTGTTTATCATGTCACTACAAATTTTAAGCCACTTATGCCCAGGCTCTCATGGCAGGGCAAAGAATGCTAGCTCTTGACACTATTTCTGCTGAGGACAGAGTAAGTCAAAGCTGAACTTAAATCAGGTTACAAAGCATGAGTTCAGCAGGTAAATCAGAGACTGGAATACTTGACTAAACACAAGTTAAAACATTTCTCTAACAAGCAAATAGGAGTCTTGGCACTAGGCAATCATAGAATTGTAGAGTTGGAAGGGACCACGAGGGTCATCTAGTCCAACCCCCTGCAATGCAGGAATCAAACAAACTCTCCTTCCAGTAGGCTGGCTTTGCAAAGCTTGTTTGCAATGACACTGCCAGTCCTTGGAGATGGGGACAGAGTGAGAGCCAGCTTGGCATTAGACTCTCAGATGCGTTCCCAGAAAGGAGGATGTCCTCAATGGCTGGAGGCGGCTCCTTTGTAGGAGGCATTAGACATGGGATATCCAGCATCTTGTGGACAGAACTCTCTTCTAACAGTGTGTTCGGTCCCTCCCCAGGATCCAACTGCTCACCTTCCAGCCCACTGGAGCCTTCCCCTGGGCAGAACACTTTATGGGGTCCCAGCTTTCCTCCCCCAGTCCTCTAGGACCCTCTCCAGAGTCATCCAGCTCCAATTCCCAGATCTCCACCCATTCATTTTCTATGTCCCAACCATGGAACATATTCAAGGCCAGTAATGTGGATTAGATACCATTTAAGCACTCTGCTGTGTGGGATGTGGGTGGCGCTGTGGTCTAAACCACAGAGCCTAGGGCTTGCCGATCAGAAGGTTGGCGCCTGAGCTCCCGTTGTTCGGTCCCAGCTCCTGCCCACCTAGCAGTTCAAAAGCATGTCAAGTGCAAGTAGATAAGTACCGCTCTGGCGGGAAGGTAAATAGCGTCTCCGTGTGCTGCTCTGGTTCGCCAGAAGCGGCTTAAGTCATGCTGGCCACATGACCCGGAAGCTGTCTGCGGACAAACGCCGGCTCCCTTGGCCTATAGAGCAAGATGAGCGCCACAACCCCAGAGTCGTCCACGACTGGACCTAATGGTCAGGGGTACCTTTACCTTTTAAGCACTCTGCTGTACTAACTACCACAGCCAGATAAAGAGCTTGATCCCCCTTCAGGTAACTTGCACCTACTTTTCTGAACATGGGTTGTAGTTCGAAAACAGGCAACATTTCCCCCCCTCATTCACACACACATGCACGCACACACGTGAGGTTTTTTTTTGGAGGGGGCATATGTTTTGAAGATGGCATTCACTCTTAAGCTAGTCAGTTCCTAGAGGGGAAGGGAAGGGAACCTCTAAAATAAAAATTTAACACCTCTGAATGAAATCTGGCTGCAGGATACAGAATTCATAGGACAGGTTACCTCAGGGAGGGCAGGTTAAGCAGAGACAACTGTCTGGAATCTCTGTTGACTCACCCTCCATAATCAGTACCTCCTCGCCCAGGGCTCTGCTGCCAGAGGATAAGCAGCAAAGATATCCTCCCCACCACTCCCCACTAGTGACAACTCCCTATTTGTGCAAAGCCCTCTTCCACTCCTTTGTGCTCAATTAACCACCCCCACCCCCACAGAGAGAGAGAGAGCTTCAAGAAGGCAGTAGCATCTCCACATCAAGATGGGAAGATTCAAGCCTATAACTGAACTCAAAAGCAACATCAGGACATCCAAGCTGGGAGTTTCCTAAAACTAAAACAAATAGACACACTCTTCTCTCTCTCTCTCTCTCTCTCTCTTCTGAGAAACTGTGTTGCGCTTTAGAGCAAGGGGCAGGAAGTCCCTGTGTGAAAACCTCACTTGTCCACAGAATCATTGGCTCAATTTAGAGGTACAGTAATGCCAAACCAGTTTGGTGCTACTATGAGAACAAGCCTGGGAGGAGCCTCAGGATTGCTTAAGCAGTTTCTTCCCAGTTACAGATATGTCAGAGAATGCTGTTATAGCCAAACCAGCAAACTACAACTTGTGTTTGCCCTGAAGGTCAGGATTCAAACCCTGGTTTGCAACCAAAGCACAAACCAGAGTTTACCTGTTTGAACACAACAGCAAATTGTGGTTTGCAGAAGATTAAACAGAAATGAATGAGAGCATGCAAGGGAGAAGGGAGGGTGAGAGCCTGAGGCTCTTTTCAGGTTCATTCTCATATCCCCAAACCATGATTTGTTATTATGTTCAAAACTATGATCTCAGCCTCAGCCCTCCAACTGTATTACATATGGTATATATGCAATATATATGAGAAGCTTTCTTAAATAAAGTTAGATCACTGGTTGCTCATTCTATCCCAATATTGCCTGATCTAATTGGCAGCGGCTCTCCAGGATCTTTTGCATAAGCTGGCACCCAATCCTACTGAAAGCATGAGAACCTGCATGCCAAATGTCCCATGTTTAAAGCAGGTAACTCTACCACTGAACTAAGGCCCACCCCAAATAGTAAAACTGCTCTAGTGTTGAAAAGATCACTGAGAAACATATTAAGTGCTCTGAGCATTTGACGTGTGCTATATAACAAATGCCTGAAAGCATTCTTGTTGGAATTTTACAGATGGCCCCTGTTCCCAGGCTTTGCTGTCCTTCAGGACACTCCTGCTGCCCTTTTTTTGACCCAAAAACTGTTGGCCTTGTGACTTTATTCCCCCATCACCAGTAGCCTGGCAATATGCCCGCAAGGCTCAACCCCTTTGTTTGGGTACAGGCCTAGAGACCTCTGGTGTTTTCACACAAGGCCAAAAGGAATGAATACATCTAAGCTGGGGGGAGGGGGGAGCCCAACTAGGCACCAGTTCAAGCCATCATATTTATAGCTGTGCACACTGTTACTTCTGTGGTTAAGTGGTTCTACGTTTAAGCTGGCAAGACCCCAGTACTGTAGAAATTAACTGAGAAGAAAGAGGGGGGTGGGGGAGAG
Organism: Lacerta agilis; assembly: GCF_009819535.1. Lineage (NCBI taxonomy): Eukaryota > Metazoa > Chordata > Lepidosauria > Squamata > Lacertidae > Lacerta > Lacerta agilis. The sequence goes on along the minus strand of NC_046328.1, from coordinate 28,203,772 downwards.
ATGGACAACTTTGTATGCACCACAAGATTAACTGCACACCAGGCCGCTTGCCAGCTCTGCAGTTCTCCCCTGGATCGCAGCAAACAGAGACAGCAGCAAATCTGACTTTCTCTCTCTTTCTAGCACCTCCATGGATGCTGTGGGCTGATAAAAGTAACTAGCCTTGCAAACAGGTCTGCAAAAGTGATTAGTCCACACATTTTCAGTAAACTGCTTGCCAATACATGTGTGTCAGTCATTTGTGCCTGTAAAGTAGGGACAGGGAACCTGTGGCCTTCCAGATCTTGCTGGACTACAAGTCCCATCATCCCTGACAGTTGGCTGTCTGGGACAGATGGGAGCTGAAGTCTAGAAACATCTGAAGGGCCACAGGTTTCCCACTCCTGTCCTAAACAGAACTAGCTTGTGAATGTTTATTTATTCTGTTCCAAATTCCATCTTACAATTTCCCAAGGGCTGGGGCAAGTTACAACAGTAATAAAAGTCAGACTATACAGACCACCTCATTAAACTCAGTCCATACCTGCTTACTGCTGGCTGTTTAGTGCCAGCCCAAATAAGAAAGCTGCATAGCTGTTCTGGAAAGTATTTATAGGCAGGCTTGTAGAAGGAGAAGGTTCTACAGTCATAGCTTTGGCCCACCAACTTTGCCTCTCAATGTGCCCTTGTTGTTTGAATGTGGGACAATCAAGGAGACGCTCTTGAGCTAAAAATTAAATGTTGCAGAATGGCACAACCGAACAGCATGAAAGCAAGGCAGACACACAGTGGAATTCAAGCAGACACCCTTGCAGCCCAGAAAGGAACCCAGCAATCCAATAATCTAGGTTCCAAATGATTACCAGTGAGACAATATTGAGATCAACAATGCAAATTGTACTAATTGACCTGATGAAAATCAAATTCAGCTGGTTAGACAGAAGACAGTTCATGTGAGACTATCACTCCAAAGCTGGGTTAAGCTGTTCTAAGTGCTCAACAGTGCACTTAGAAGGAAAGAGTACTGGCAGAAGAACTGGGCCCTGAAATCAATGGGGAGCAATGACTGTCTGTGAAGGGCAACCACCCTCATGATGCCCAAAGAGAAGCTCTTTCCAGTTCCTCTCAAATGGCTGATTTCACCTTCTCTGTTGCAATGACAATGATTAACGTGCATCTTTAAAAATGGATGGTGGAATTCTCCAGGAAGAGACTTGAAGTACAAGTGCAGTTACAAAACTGTTAGGAGTCAGAGACTCTCTGTCCCTCTCTCTCTCTTGAGGCAGGCATTATCTGCCTACTAAACTCTGGGTTTTTAGCACCTTCAGCTCTTGAGAACCAGAGCAAAGGATAGAACACTAAAACAGTTGCTCTTGGAAAATCCTAGTACCTTCTGTAACACCATGACTCAGTGGCACATGACTTCTAGCATGTATGGACACAGGGTCACTCTCTAGCAACTCCAATGAAATGGGTCGGGTAGCAGGTAACGAAGAAGACCCCCACATGATATGTTGTACAGCTGCTGCCAGTCAAAGGAGACAATGCTAGACTAGATGGACCACAGTTTCATTAAGTCTGATATAACCTTGGAGCACATGCCCAGCCTTGTATCACCCAGCTGTGCCTCCTAGCAGTTTCATGATAATGTATCTTGCAGACAGGAACATATTTGGTGCACTGCAGACACCACATACCTTGGGATGCTCCAAAAGTATCTCTGCTCACCATCTCACTGTGAAGCCAAGCCAAAGAGGGTTTATGCTGCAATTCTAGGGACTCTCCACAGAGCCAAGCACAATTAGGAAGCAGGCCAAAAAAATAAAAATAAAAAATAAATCCAAGACCAAGAAAAAAGAGTCGCGCAGCAGGGTGTGCCAGAGAATAGATTCAGTGGCTTCCAGTTGTTTATAGCTCTCAGGAAAAGCAGCCTCATTATTCCCCATTAACGCTCCAAGGCATGGAACCACAACTGCCCCATCTGCCATCCGGACATGGACAAAACACACACCATGGTATCTGGGACACAAGACGAGTGCTTTTCCATGATGCACAGAACAGGAGCAACAAGGTGCTCTGCTAGAAGGTGCCTGCACAGTAATTAGTACCAACGAGACAAAAGGAAATGATATAGGCTGTGTACCACTCAGGTTTTCAACTGGTAGCACTGCTTTTTGCTAATCCTGTATTCAAATCTATCCTCTGACATAAATAGATTAGGCAGCTTGGGAAGCTGCTAGCTCTCAGTCCCACCAATGGGATGAGAAACAGGTTTCATCAGGCGTGTGATTTTTAAAAAGATATTCACACACAACCCACTACAGCAACACACATACACATATTATTAAAAGTTCTATCAAATATGCATTCACTAACTTCAGCAGATAAGGGCTCTCATCTATACTGTCCACAGCCCCCAAAACCATCTGTGCTATTCAGTCACATTTCGGCAACTATCTCCAGCCTTCCACCAGGACACCTTTAACTGGCCAAAAGATTTGCAGTATCTCAAAGTCTGACACCAGTACTCTACTTAAAGATAAGAGCCACTCATGAGCCAGAGTGAGCATGCTCTGGGGCAACTTGTTTACAAGACAAAGGGGTGCCAAAAAAATCTCACTTGGGAGGGATCTGGGTAGGTGATGTGAAATGAGCCATGACCCTTCCTTAAACTCCATCTTACATGAAATAACCATATTTTTCACCACCACGTCATGGTCATCACAGAATATGACACTGCTGCAGAGCTTTCCTGGCTAGCGTGAGCCTGTGACCTTCGAGTCCCTGCTAACAGCAGCAGCAAAAGTTGTTGAGAAGCAAAACATGTCGCTGGAGATAATGTGGTCGGGAGTAAAGAATGCTAGCCAAGCAATAGAGAAACTCAAGAGGCTTCAGAATTAACCCACTCATGATTTCTCTACTAAAAATAAAATAAAAGCTAATGCCATTCGACTCTCTTTTTAAAGAGGACATCCCTGGCACTTGTGGTTATGGAGAAAACTTCTGGAGTGCACAGGCTGAGTCTCAGAAACATCCTCAGCCCCACATGAATATTTCAAATTCTTAAGTGCCAGCAACAATTTCCTTTAGGTGCCCAGGCAACCATGAGCCTGGAAAGCTTCCAACCCTGGTCTCTGCCTTCAGTAGTCTGCACAGCTCATTGCTTCCCCTCTCTCACAGCTACCGTTTCCACTCCATCCTATGTGCCATCAACTGTCCTTTCCATCCCAAATGGTCACACACGTCCTTCCTTCTAGGCTCAGCCATATTGTCCTCTTCAACTCCATTTCAAACTACTCCCTGGAAGGCTGCCAGGAGGGGGGGGAATGCCCAGCCCTCCCCCCAAATCTTATACGGGCGATGAGCGTGGGCAGATCAAACTTCAGTTTAACTCTCACGCAAGCACACCACTCCTATGCCCTCAAGGGTATACAGATGGGCTCCTTCCTTTTCGGTCAAGCATGACAGCAAGTCACAGCAGCTGATGTGAAGTGTTCGTGAGAGAGAACAGCTCTATTCCACCAGTTTTCAAAAAATTCTTACCTTTTCTGCACCAGGCAATCTGGAAACACACACCTCTGTACAGAGCAACATGTGCATGCTCTATGGCATTCCACTCCATTCATGTGGGGCCTACTTGCACAATCCTTGACTGAACACCTAACTCACTCCTATACAACCCACGTTTGCACGCAACACTAGAGCAAGTTTTAGGGCTATGTAGATGAGACTCAGCTAACACAAGCAATGGATAGCCCCAGAGCACTCCTCATCTCCTCTCAAGTAGCTGGAAGACTTCTGCTGAATTTCCTTTAAGTTTTTAAAGAACCTCAAGCTTGGCCTTATCTTTGTACCAGGAATTTAAAACCCAAACCAGCTTCATAACCCATGTTTTGAAGTTGGCTTGTTATAGAAAAAAGCTTACTGGTGTTTGCTTTAAACCAGGGGCCAGCAACCTGGGGCCCATGGTCCAGAAGCGGCCCGCGGAGGTCGTTTGACCAGCCAATGAGCCGCCTCCAAACTCAGTTGCTCGCTCTCACGATGCACTAAACCAGCACAGCACAGTGTGGGGACTCGCTTCCGTGGTGCCAAAAACTGTGTCTTCGCATGCGCAGGCACCGAAAATCACGTCTACAGAGACGCTGAAAATTGCATCTGCGCACATGCAGACGCTGAGAATTGCAGGCGGGCGCGATCCAACCAAGGAGGGATCTCCGCGGGGCCGATCTGGCCCAGGCAAGATAAACCTTGCTGACCCTTGCTTTAAACCTTGGAACCAAACATGAAACCAATAGTCTTTACATGACACCAAAAAAAGAAAACAAAACTCAGCAGAAATCCTCCTCCTGAAGGCCCAATGTTTTGCTTGAGCTCATCCATGTGGCACCATCAAGCCATGGTTACATGAGAATGCAGCCACTGCTGCTGGACTCCTGCAATGGTGGACAAGCTGTCTTTCAAATAAGTTGACCATCTATTACTGATTTTCTCACTGAGGATGCACAGTATCATGCAGAAGGCTACTCATGGCTACTAGCCATGATGACTATGCTCTGCTTCCATGGTTGGAGGCAGTTGCTGGAAACAGCAGGAGGGGAGAATGCTTTTGTGCTTGGATCCTGCTTGCGGGTTTCCCATAGGCATCTAGTTGGCTACTGTGGGAACAGGATGCTGGACCAGATGAATACTGCCACTTTCAACCACATTTAACATGAGGATGGCAAACAGCAGTACACGGCTATAACACATCCAAGATCAATATCAAAATATGACCTGGAACATAGGAAAGTACCTTACAGAGAGATCATTGGTCCATCTAGCTCAGCACTGCCTAGTTTACACTGATTGGCACTGACTCTCCAGGGTTCAAGGCACGAACCATTTCCCAGTCTTACCAAAGATGCTGGAGATTGGACCTGGGATCTTTTGCATGTGACAAACATGCAGTGTTCGAAATTCCCATTGTTCTAGGTGCATTTTGTGACAGGGAATTTCATTAGCGCAAGCAGTTTTTGAGCTCTGGGCACAGTACTGTGCCTAAGATTTCAGATTAAAACTGCAGAGTGGAAGAAAAAAAGTGTTCCTAGACATTCCATTGTAATGCCCATAACCTAGGTCTAAGGTGCCATTAAGCTCCTAGCTTTCATATCTGTTTCTAACACTGCAAACATGTTCCATCACTGAGCCAATGAGATATGTTGTTCCCTATAGCAAATGATGAAGGAACATAAATGAGTACCTGAGAAGTATTTCTAAACTTTCTGGGCAGATAGTATGCAACTTCTGGGGCTTTGTGACACTTCGAAGCGTTTTTTTAAATGAAGAAAATCATACACCAGACAGGAAGTCATGAAGAGTTCCTGAATCAAAGGCTTAAACACTGAAACGAAAGCAACAACCAGGTAGCCAGACATAAAAAGATAATTTGCTTATGATACACAGGCCAATGAGTCGTGCTGTATTTCAGGCACTCACCACTCACCTACAAGGTAAGACAGGGATCCCACTAATATTTAAGAGCATCTGAATGTAAAATTCAGATTTCTAACATAAGCAAATTGTTCAAGCCCTCTGAACAAATTCTCTTCTCTAAAATGTGGAAGAATTTGAGCTCTTAAATAATTATTTTTTAAACACCTTGTCATAGAATCAGAAATCCCAAGTGCCAAAACATCCACAAACAAGAGAGTGTGGTGCAACCAATGAGTTGGACCAAGAAAGCTGCCTTATACAGAGTCAGGCCACTGGTCTTTCTAGCTCAGTATTGCCTACACTAACTGACAGCAGCTCTCCAGGTTTTCAGACAGGGAGTGTTCCCCAGCTGTATCTAGAGACTGCTCCTGGGGACCTTCTGTGTGGAAACATACGCTCAAGTCACATACTCTCGGCCTCAGTTCCCATCTCTAAACAGGGAATTCTGGCATAGTACTCAGTAATGTTGAAGACAAACAACACCGGTTTTGTAAATTAAAAAGTGCTCCTTTTAAAAATGTAGCAATTTGGGCTTCCTTTGCATTTGGTGAGGACTAGGAACACACTTTTAAAAAGAAATCAAGCAAGCTGGGAGCTTTCTAACAAGACCTCCTGCTAGCTAACGGAGCCATTTCAGGAATCACCAGTGGTCCAGAGATACCTCAGAACATTATTTTTTTAAAAAAAAATATTAAACAAAAGTACTTCTGCTTCCCCCACTCACCAAGGTTTTCTACCATGCCAAGGAGGAAATGGGCGATGAAATGTTTGAAGATTATTCAATGACACCAAAATAAACCCCAGGCACCTCTGTTTTGCTGGCTGGGCTGTAGTGCACATGCCATCAATAAAAATAGCTGAGGTATAAAAGGAACCATTAATAGCAGGACTGCCCAGACACACACATTAGACGGCTCCAGCTTCTTGATCTGTGTACAAGATTCCAGGGTTCATTCAAGTTTTTCACCCAACAAGTCTGTACAGTATTCTACAATTCTGCCCAGGAGTACTGACTCCTGAGACCCCCAGTTTCAACTGATTGTCAATTTTAATGCTTTTGCAAACAAACAAAAGCAGCAAGTTTGTAGTCCTCAACGTTGGAGATACCTGAAAACAAAGTGTGTCAACCCCAGCCCCCAAACCCCTGCAATGTTCAGAAGCAGAGTTTCTGTGCCCATTGCTACCTGTCCCCACCATTTATGACATGCAGCTGTGCCCCCCACCCCTCCAAACACCACTATGGTCTCTGTCCACTTGTTTACCCCCTATTTTGCCACGGGAATATTCACTAGTGTTTCAAAACTTGCAAGTCACACTCCAAATTTCAGGTTCTGAATAAAGCACTGTAAAATTGGCATGTTTTCCTGAACGGGAAAAGAAAGAAAACAAAGCCAAGTTGGATACATGTTCACTACTCCGCACAGGGCTGCATAACTGGCCTTAAACAAATGACTTTCCCAGCAGAAAACCTGCGTCCAAGTGCAAATAGCCCTGCCTAATAGCATGGTTTAGCTACAGATCCCAAAAAACAAATGCAAGAGAGGGAGAAAATACGAGTCTGTTTTTACTGGGCTTTCAAGTAAAAGCTTCAAATATCACTTATGGGATGGTAAGGAGTTCCAAGTGAACAACAGGAGTTAACATGATTTAAACAACAATTTAAAGAGAGAGAGGAAGAGAAACAGATTCACAAAGACCGTCTCTCCATCAAGCCTGGGTAATCATCACCATCATCAACTGGGCTCTCCCCGCCCCCAATGAATAGAGGCTGGAAGCTCCCAAGGCACCTCCCCGCTTTCCCCCAAAGGCTCTCAAGAGTAGTTATGAGAGTGACAAGCGCAGCTTAAGATGCCACACATACACATACACAAACACACCCACCCAGAACACCGGGATTGTGGTTGGCTGCTCAGCTCCCTCCCCCTCCTGCCCGGTACTCACTAGCCCATTAATTCTCTTCCATATCGCAGCCGTCATGGGGAGCTGTTAGACAGGCTAGCTGCCACTTCTCATGGGCCAGCAATTCCTGTTTGTCCTACTCCTTGCAAGGGAACCGAAAGGTTACTTCCCTGTGTATGGCACTAGCCCCGCCTCTTCCTCCCCCTAGACTAGCGGGAGGGAGGAGGGAGGGAGGTGCAGGGTGGACAGGGAGGGGAGAGATTTGTTGGCATTTTAGAGAAAGCTTCCTGCTGTTTGGCAGCACACATCTAACTCAGATGTGCCAGTGAGATATCTGGGGAACATACAGAAAGCTACACACAGGAAAATCTGAAACCCCATAACAGTTATCTGCCCTCTGCACTCCAACCCCGCCCCACCCCCAACACACGGGAGGGGGGGGGAGGGGAAACTGGCTTGCTTCCAGAAACTTAACATACCTTGACACAAATAATTCAGCGAGACGAAGACGCAGCTGGGAAATATCATGAGAAGGAGAGTTGATATTGCAGCGGTAAAACAGGATGCAGGAGAAGTTTAGCAGGGCCGGGAGTGCCACAGAAAAACAATCGTGCGAAAGAGGGGGAGTAGGAGCAGAGTATTGTTTCAAAGGGGAGAAAAACAAGCAGGTGGGAGGGGGGAACCAAAGGCTGTGGAAAGGTTCACTGGGACAATATCCATTGCACTGATGGATTATTTATGGAGAGAACAGGGAAAGTGCAAACTGGTTGTTCTTACATGATCTCCAAGCAGGTTTGGCTGTCATTGACCATGTTATCCTTCTGAGTCGACTTAGTGGGATGGTTACTGGACTGTTCTATAGTGCTTCCGATTCTATATCCAGGGTTGATTTCAGGTAATACCACTGAGTGATTGCCACCACCACCCCCGCAGTTGTGCTGTAGGGTGCCACAGGGTGGCATCTTGTCCCTAATCTATGAAGCCTTTGGAGTGGTCATCAGGAAATCTGGGGCAAGGTGTGAAACCTGGCTGATAATACTCAGCTCTGCGCAACATCTGGATCAGTAGAGGCCATGCAAGATCTGAATCAGAAATGAGGGCCACTTTTCAGGGGTGTTGCAAGAATTACAACATTACTGTATATATGTGGAGCAATAAAAAAAATTAAAAAGCACATTGTAAACAAACTAAGGTATTCTCCTCATCTTCTCCGCATTGTGAATAGCCCACCATGAATATATGTTGCTTCCCATATTGTCCTTGACTGCAACAATCAACCCCACTTTGAGGTGGGTAGCCAGATAGCAGGAGCAGGGTTATTACAACAGCCAAATGTGGCTCAAGTTAAAACCAAATTTAAAAACCAAATGTGGCTCAAGTTAAAAAGATGCAATTAAAATAAGAGGGGGGAAATAGCTCATAAAGGTCTTCTCAAGTGAGGGCAGCCTACCTCCCTTGCTAATTGCATTCCAGCAAGCTGAAAGAAACACACTTGTTTCAGTGCTGCATAAACTAGCATTGTTTCTATTTTGAACTGCAATTCTAATTATTGTTTTAGGTTTTATTTGTAGCCCAAATGAGGGGGGTGAGGGAGGAGGTGCCAAGACTGAAATCTAGATAGAAATGTAGATAAAGCCACTCACCTGTGGTAAGTAAAATTGCCCCCAGGTGAGCAAGGAGGAAAGTTTAAAACAGGTGAGAATCGATTTCCCCCACTTTTCCTGCATAGCTTACCTACCCATGCATACCCATTATTTCTTTTCCTATTATGAATTTATTGAAAAGACTGTACTTCTTATGCACTGAAACTGGGGTGTCCCCCTGGTCTGTTTTACTAAGCCATCTTTGTCTTCTCATAGAATCGTAGAGTTCTAGGGATCCAGAGGGTCATCTAGCTCACCCTCTTGCAATGTAGGAATCTTTCTGCCCAACATAGAGCTCGAACCCACGACCCTGAGATTTTGAGTCTCATGCTCTACCAACTCAGCTAAAATCTATCTTTCATTATAGGAAAGCATATAAAAAGACATGATAAAATAAATAAAAATGGCCAGTGTCGTTTATATCCTCTCCTCAAGATTCAAAATAAATTTAAAGCAAATGACAATGTCTACAATTCCTAAGAAGTTAGAAAATATTCTGGCCGCCTTCTCTAGCATTCCCATAAAGTTAAAATGGAGTCCAGTACAAAAGGCTCTCAGTTTCCTAAAGGATTCTTTTTCTGTTTTTAATCTGTCCCATAATCTTTTGTAGTAAGTCATCTGTATACTGTATTAATACCCACAGCCGTGGGGCACCTCCATTACAGGTAGCTTACACCCGCTTCCTAGCCTCTTTATATGGAGCACCATAATGTGAATTATAATTAAGGGAGGGATACCGGTAGAGAAAAAGGAACAACTGCCATAGGGCAACAGACTCTGCCAGATCTCCCCCTGCCCCTGCTCAGCCATGCTACTTTTGCTGGGTTGGAGAGAGCTGGTTAAAGAGCTGTATAATCCAAGCCTAGAAGCCAGAGAAAAGAGCATTCTTTACAGATCAGCTTAAACAGCTGGCAGCAGGGGGGAGGTTGGGACCAAAAGAAAAGATTGCAGGGGAGCGGGGTGGGTTCGCATGGCTCCAATTTAATTCCACTAAAGTTCCGGATGGTAGGAAAGAGCTCTCTGCATCCACAGAGGCTGTGTCAGTGACTTGCTACAGACACAAATCAAACTTATTTATTCATCTGATATTTTTATACACTGCCCCTTTCAGCAAAATCTTCCAGGGTGGCATGCAAAAGCAAGTCAAAAATACTAAATGAAAATTTATAATAAATTGTAGTGTGTCTAAATAACAACCTAAAAAGTCTGTGAGAGTTACCTTTTTAAATCCGTGCCTGGTACCAAAAGACAATAATGCTGGTGCCAGGAATGCCTTTTCAGGGAGGGAATTCCATAAGCAAGGTCCCGTTTATTTTATTTTAACAACAACAAAAACAAAAACTATCATTATTCATTTCCATACCACTTTATATTTTTAGGAAAAAATCTGAAAGTGGTTTACAACACATTAAAACATAAATAAAACAATCCAGAATAAAACATTACTGAAGAAAGTCAAACATAAGCAATACATTCAAAGCAACATAATCAACAGGAAACAAACATTTCAAAAAAACATTATAGAGAAGTCAACATAGCAAAGTTAACAAAAAAAACCCTAAACATTTCAAAAGGAAACATTACTAAAGGAAGACAAATATAAAACGAACACTTGAAACAGCAAAATTAACAAGAGAATAAAATATTAGTATAAACATAGAACACAGACTTTATTCCGCTTTTCACCACATCAGGTTCTTCTTCTGGGCCCCCATCCCTGAGAAGCCAACCTTGCCCACAGTTTGCAGGCAGAACAGGAGGACCACCTCTGGTTAGGAGGTGGGAGGCGTGGGTGTGTTCATAAACCCCAATATCTGCACACTTTCAAAGGAAACAGAGGCTGGGCAACCAAGTCTCCTGGTCTGTAATGCAGCAACTGGAAGAAGATGAAGCAAGACAGTTTGACACTGCTTCCTTGGCCCAGACACACTGAACAAAATGTGAGGAAAGGCTGGGAAAGTATTTTTCCAACCTATCAAAATCAAGTCACTTTAGGATCTTGTGCATCCGAGCATCCAGTGTGGGGTCTCCGCTCCTACACATGCAGCTGCTGGGTGACCTTGGGCTAGTCACACTTCTTTGAAGTCTCTCAGCCCCACTCACCTCACAGAGTTGTTTTGGGGGAGGAAGGTAAAGGAGAATGTTAGCCGCTTTGAGACTCCTTCAGGTAGTGATAAAGCAGGATATCAAATCCAAACTCTTCTTCTTCCAGGATGGTTATTGGCAGGAAGCATGAGGGACGTGTCCTGCCTCTGCTTGTACATTTTGTTTTGGAGGGTATTGTGTTTTGACGCACCTCCTTAGACCTAAGTTTCTGCAGGTATTCCATGGGGTCCCCCTCTCCCTCCAGCTGGCAACTATCCCTTAACCATGTCTGTTTCAATACAGGGCCTTTAAGAACACCTGGAAGTGGAGGATAAAGTGGATCCAAATATGGAAGCCTTTGGCAAAGGTCCTGGTGGGTGGGTGCAGACACTTAGGTCTGTTGCTCGCCAGTCTTCAAAGCCTGTACCATGTAATGTGACACTGAACTCTGTGCCCTCTGCCTGTCATCTTGTTTTGTATAAAGGGCTCAGCTGCACTTCCAACTCCATTTCTGTCCTTCCCCTACCCCAACCAAGGAGAGAAAAGGGTCTCCAAATCAAGCAGGGAGAACATGCTGCTATGGTTCTCTTCCAAACAACAAAAATAAAACTCAAAACTATTTAGAAGCACTGGTCACATTGCCCCTCCTTCTGGAACCCTGAGTGAAAAGTTTAGACTCCCAGCTAGACAGCTGCTAACTAGAAAAAAAATCACTACTTTTGAAGAAAGAGAGGTGTGGGTGGGTGGCGGTGCAGAAAGAGACCAAATAAGTAACTGGTGAAGGGGAAATTTCAAGCTGCCCATCCAAGCAAGCAAGCAAAGTGTAGGCTAAGGAAATACGGTACCTTCAAAACTGAGCCATGTCGTGTTAATCTCTGCTGATGGATCTAGGTGGCTCAGGGCAAACAGGTAGCACAAATAACAAGGATTTTAAAAAATCAAGACAAAAGCAAGACGAAAGTACCCAATGGCTGGACTGACAGACAAGTTTTGAGATGTGTTCTCTCTTTATCAAGGGAAATTCTGCCACTGCTTCTAACATTTCCTCAAGAGCTAACTCTATTCAAGGTGCAAGCAGCAGACAGAGCACTAAATTTGGGTTCAGATCCATAGTCAGCCATAAAGCTCACTGGATGACTTTGGGCCAGTCACTATCTCTCAACCCAGCCTACCTCAGAGGGCAAGCGCAGCTGCAGTATGCCACCCAGAGATCCTTCAAAAGAAAGTCAAAACAAAAACGTTAATATATAATAAATGGAAGTAGTGCTCAGCTTCAAAGGAGTTGAAGCTTCTGAGAAGCCCTACCATCTGCCCAGGGATTTTTTTAAAAAATGAAGGTGTTTGCACAGTTCTCTGGAAGCAGCAGCTGCAACTGGCAGCCCTGGTTTTGTACAAATTCACGTTGCAGGATGCAAGAAGGGGGGGGGTTTGGAAGTCTGGTTACATCTACATTCTGTCCCCATTTTTAAGAGCACAGAGGGTTGGTTATTACTAGGGCTATCAGTCAATTAAGTTTCTTTGCATTTTAAATTGGGAGAGAGCCCTGGCAATTAATTAATTGGTAATTAGTCAACCAACCAACTGATACTAATATGAGCAATCCTTTAAAATCTGCATTTGAGGAAAAAGCAGTTCCGAGGGAAACTGTATGCCTTCTTGAGGCAGCCAACTCCAACCTGGTATCCTACATATGTTTAGGACAAATTCCACCATCCGCAACCACTGGCCAAACTACATGTAAATGATCAGTGGAGTGGAGGTACCAGGTTGAAGCAGGCTGTTTCAAGTTGATCCACTCATACGTCCTAACCCACATTACTTTAGAGAAGGCAACAGAGAATAGAAAATGAAGAATCCTTCTAAGATGGTCTGTGCTATTTGCAGGTTTTCAAAGTACAGATATTTAAAAATCTGCAAACCAGTTAACTAGGGCTCCTTTTTAGTCAGCCATAAAAGATAATAATAGGGAAACAACTTGTATGACATGTGAGATGGTTTCCATCTAAACCAGTATTACCTGCCCTGACTGGCAGTGGCTCTCCAGGGTCTCAGGCAGAGAAGGGTCTTTCCCATCGCCTACTACCTGAAATTATTTTAACTGCAGGTGCTAGATTCCCCACTGAGAAAGGGGGCCTAATTTTATCTGCGGGAACCTCCAGAAGAATTTACCGGTAGTTAACATGGGAAAGTGTAGTAGCACAGGCCTACGCGGGTTTGGAGCAGAGCGCATGTGTGCATTAATTGGTTGTTGCCTGTACTACCTACGCTATCTAGTAGGGGCTCTCCAGAGTTCCAGTCCTATCTGGAGATGGCAGGTTGAAACTAGGGCTATCTGCATACAAAGGAGATAATTGTACAGACAACCCCCTATTTACGCTGGAATTACATTTACCAGCACCACAGGTTTTGCGTATATTTGGAACGCCATTGAAAAAGCCTGCAAACACCCCCATTTCACCCTGTCCCGTTTTGCGACATGTTGAGCATGCATAAAGGGGAGTTTGCCTGTACTACCAAGTCAGAGGTGGGCAACCTTTCAGTCCCAGTATGTAGAGTGTGCCTGAACACCAACTCTGCATAGGCCTTGCCAGGACCAAGTACATGGGACAAGACCCCCCACCAGTCTTACTAGCGCCGGCTAGCACCTGTCAGAAAAGCATCAAGCAACAGGACAACCTGTTCCCCCCCCCTCTTGAGGGCCACAATTCACTGCACACAAAATTTCCCAGGGGCTGCATGCTGCCTAAGCCAAAAATGAGCAAACCCCCCCCCCACACACACTTTTCTCTTTTTTCTGCCACCCCCTTTCTCTCCCTCTTCCTCCCTGTCCACTGTGGTGCTAGGAAAGGAACAGATTGCTCTTGCCAGAGGTCTGGCCTGATCACTTGTATAGGATTTTTATCAGCCATCCAAGACTGTAGAGGGCATGATTTGGAAATGTAGCTCAATAAAGGAATTTCTTAGGGAAGTGATGAGAGTTTGATCAGATAACTAGTCTCTAAAATGGGATATACTGCTGGCACCTGTGATTGTCCAGACTAACCACCAAATATGTTGGAGAAACATTTAACCCAATTAGAGGCAGGAATTGAGTCTTCCTGTGATGATCTCATTTCATTTAAACCCCTGGCCACCAGTTCCCAGAATTTTGTCTTCCCTCTGTTTCATTACTGCTAGTCCCAATGCCTGTCACTTGTTATTTGTATATTCAGCTTCCCTGTTTTTGAGTAGACTCTTGTATTCACAGGACTTCTGTGAAGAACACATAAATTCCAACATAAATTATGTTGGAATACGAACCAACAATTTCAGGTCCTTATTTATTGTCTAAAGAACAATGTGAGGTTAGGAATATATTTTCCAAGTCTAAGCCTAAAGAGCAGCAAGAGACGTTCTGCAATTGCTCCAATTCCCTACAAAAGGTATAAATGCTGTATAAATTTATGAATGATCTGCTCCAGTAAAGATGCTAGAGCTAATCAAAACTTGGTGGTCAGTGACAAACTATTAGTAGATGGAAGGTAGATTATACAGAAAAAAAGATTCCTAGTTCAGTTTTAATTTCTACTGACAAACAATAATTATTTTGAATCCCAAAATCTGTTATCAAAACTTCCTCTGCCAAATCAAGTGATATAAATAAAAGTAGCCAAGCCCTACTTCCTCAACCCTTTTAAAATTTCTTAAGAGCTGGCTGGTTAAAAGAGTTATAACCCTGTAAATGGGTGGGGGGTATGTTTATGTGACCAAGCCCCTTGCAAACATATTATATCATGTTGCTGGAGCATATGAATAAAATCCTTATCCGCCTTCTTATCATTCCAACCCCACAGGTTCCAGGAAAGAATGTTAAGACCTTTCTGGTTTGTTTTCTTGTCAGTTATGGTATCTTTAGAGGAGAGCTGAAGGTATCATAATTTGCTTTTCTATAATTACCATTAGGCCTGGGCTTCTCTTGGATTGCTAGCAGGACAGGAGTTGGGGGCTTCGAACCATGGCATATTTCTTCCAACACGTGCATAGAGGCCAATATAACAAATCTTCCTTTCTTGTCTACTGGAGCTTATCTTGATATTATTAGGATAGGTGACAAAGGCAGGGGTCTTATGGCTTGAGAACTTCTTGCTCCTTCTTCTCAAATTGCCTTTTCCAGACTGCAATTCCCTTTCTCTAGTAAAAAAAGGGAATGGATATCTAACTTGCCATTGGGTGGGAGTATTTGGACAACCTTTTACAAAATTCTCTGTCAGCAAACATATGAATTAAGGACCAAAATTTATCCCATTCATCAGAATCCTGAAAGGATAGTTTGATACTGCCTCTTTACGCAGGTATTTACAACATAAACCATTTCCTAAATCCAGGGAAGCCCCTATAATGGCTTGAATTCCTGCTTGCAGTTCAGATTCTGTTTTCATTATTCCACTGGATTTCTTCATTGGCCAGTTATGAATAACCACCTGCAGAACATCTGGGGACCTCTTTTTAGAAGAATCATCACTGAAATTTGAACTTTCTCCCCCATTCACTACCTTTTGAAGTGGGTTTATTAACCCATTGTTTGCTGCCTTTTCCTCTCGTCTGCCCAGTAGAGCAGGAAACTTGCGAGTGCTGACCTAAAGCATCTGGAGTTCCATCGAAAGATGCCAGATTGGGGCTTGAACAAATTAGGTTAGATGATGGGCTGAGATCATTTCCTTGGATGGTAGCAAGTGGGTTATCAGCATACTAATCCACTACCAGGAGGTTTGAAACTGAAAGGGTTGTGAATGGAAAACAACTCCCACAAATCCATTTCTTGAGCATTCATTTTGGTGTAAAAGCAGGTTTCTAAGTTCCAATCTTGACAGATGTAATTTAACTGTTTGGTTACTGAATCTGATAGGGTCTTAGCAAATGCAGACCTATTCCCATCTTGATGTACCTTCAAACCACCACTAACTTCAGTTTCTTTGCTGTTAGGTCTTATCTGCAGGGCTACAGTCAGAATTCCTGTCTTCACTACACAGCCAGTGCACCAATTATGGCATTCAAACCCAATGTGTCGATTCTGCTAGAGATTCCCTCTGCTGTTTGTTTAGACAGGAGACATTGGTCGCGTAAAAGGTCCCACAGTGAAGGAGTTTCAGTCTCTGTTGTAACAGAGTCTGTTATGCCAAGATTGTTATTACGCTCAGTTGAGCTTTCATTATATGGAGGAAGCTGAGGTTACCTTATCAGCTCCTAGCGAGTCCAGATCAGTGGACCAGTTAGCTAAGCTTTCATTAGAGGAGTATGTAGCAAAACCTCTTACCTGGGATAAGGCTTCTCCAGTCCCATACATGCACACTCACAATGGGCTCCAGGGCTCTCCATGTGAGATATATCAATTTAATCTTCCTGCAAGCGCTTTAAAGTTACATCTGCATCCCTTGCTGAGTCACAATACTGTAGCATAGATTCCTGGACTAAATTTGGCAATGGACACGTCTGGAGTTCTGAAGCACTACAGGTCTGTACACGTGTAATAACCATGTTGAAACTGTTAAAACTACAGAGTATCTCTTGGTAGAGATGGTATTTTAAGCGTTTATCAGTTTAAAACTCTGAGCCAAAAGAGCTGATCTCCCACCTCCTATCCTCCAATTAAAATAAATAGCTTTTAAGTCCACATAGAAGTAAAACAGATATGCTCCTTGCCTGTATGTGGCAACCAACATCAACTGCTAGGCCCACTGACTTTAACACTTTGAAATTATTCAAGATAAAGCAAATTAAAATTAGAACAGACCATGGAACTCAAGGACAAAGCAGCCTCAATCGTCACCATCTTCACCTGGAAGTCCGGAAAGTATTTCAAATAGGAGTGCCACTTTTGCTTCCAACAGCAGCAGCAGCTCCCTTCCTTAAGTTGCTCTTCTCAGGTCCCATCCCACTCTAGTGGGGGGGGGGATAGGAAATGTGCGCACCCATGAGAAAAAATTCACATGCTGCCCCATCTGAGGCTGCCTGCAAGAACACCAATATGCATTATTTGGGGGAGTGGTTGGTTAGTCTAGCATGAAATTAGTCACCCACAGAAGGAAAGTTCCCCCCCCCCCAACCCTTTTTGGACCAGTTAAATAGTAAACCTCCTAAAAAAAATCTTTTGTAAATATCCGCTCAACTCCCTCTGAACCTACAGTTCTTTTGAGCATCTGTCTCCCCGCTGCCCCCCTTTCCGTTGTTGCTTAATCAGTTCCACTACAATGTCCCACTGTCCAGCACACAATGGAGTCAGCCCAAACAGTAGCTAAAGAGTTGCTGCTCTATTTGACGCAAGCTCTGGTTTCCAGTGGACTGTGAAGCTACTTTTTGGGGGGCAGGGGGCGGGGGGGATGGGGGACAAAGCCACAGCAATGTAAGCTTCCAAAATGCTGAACAGGAAAAGCAGAAGAGCAAAGAGGGGAACTCTGCATGCTCAAGTTAATAGGAGTTTACTGAACGTGTAATGGTCAATGGGTGAGGGTGGGGGAGACAGCCAGCTTATTTAAAATATTCTCTCTCATCTTTCCAGGAGGAACAGGACTGCTCATAGTCAACCTCAGCACAATCCATCATGGTAAAATTACACTTTCAGGGGTAGCCAATGTGGTTCCCTTCAAATGTTGCTACACTACAACTTCCATGATCCCCAACTAGCCGTGCTGGCTGGGACTGATGGGAGTTGGAGCGCAATTACACCTGGAGGAAACCACTTTGGCTACCCTTGTACTTATAATAATATAAGAAGGCTCTTTATATGAAGTCAGTCCAGAGGTCCTTTAGTCAAGCAGTGCTTCTTCTAATTGACAGTGGCTTTCCAGTGTTTCAGGAACATAAAGGCCTTTCCCAGCCTTACCATCTTTTAACTGGCCTGTGATACAGGTTGGAAATCCCCACCCCAATAAAATGTTCCATTTCATAGTTCAGTAGTAGCAATGAATGGGTGTCAACTGCGAATACAGCACAGAGGTACCTCGGGTTAAGAACTTAATTCGTTCCAGAGGTCCGTTCTTAACCTGAAACTGTTCTTAACCTGAAGCACAACTTTAGCTTATGGGGCCTCCCGCTGCTGCTGCACCGCCAGAGCACAATTTCTGTTCTTATCCTGAAGCATTATTTCTGGGTTAGAGGAGTTCTTAACCTGAAGCGTATGTAACCTGAGGTACCACTGTATTAGGAAAGTCTGGCAGTTTCAAAACTGCAATTGTTTTTCAATGGTTAACCCTCGGAAGTATGCAAGTCAGCATATCATGCATTATTTGGGTTGATAAAACGTATTTAGCACCTCTGTCTTTTTTGTAAATTTAAATGTTAATGTTACAGAAATTCATGTCATTGTCTTTATAGTATTAAAAGTATCCCAATAAAAATGATCACGTAGCATTACACATCAACTTCATTAAGAGTGCTTTTATTTCCACCCCTCCAATATTTCAGGTCAAATGTGGTATACTGGAATAAAAAACTGTCACATATACTATATGATGTTCCTTGCAGATGCACTCTCGTGCTGCCAGGCTGAGGCTGGTGGGAGCTGGAGGGCTGAGTCTCTAATCTCTCTACTGAAAACAGTTTCAGAACTAGAAAACAAGAACTGGTTTCCTGATTCAGTAGAAGGCAGTGTCATATGCTCATATCCAAAAGACAGAATGGCACCTCCCCTCTGGGTCTTCACACCATTTCAAACAACACTGTATTTTAAGTCCCTCCTGATCATTAAAGCCAAAGACACTACTGTGGCAACAAGGCAGAGGCGTAGCTTGTCAGATGGTTTAAAGCTACCAAGGAACAAGCTTCAAAAGCAATTGCTTCTGCAGTTAAAGAAAGAAACTTGACAGGGAACAGGTTATTAGGACAGTCATAAACTGAAGCAACAGACCACAAGAGGTTTCCTTTCCTCAGCTTATTTGCTAAGGGAGGGCCAGCCCAGAGCCTAATCAATTAGTATCCATCTCTCCATCTGACATGATCAGAGTAATTAAGGTAAAGATTCCCCCCTCCTGCCGGCACCTCCTGGGGAATTCATATTGCACTGAAGTACTGCTAAGCAGAGCCTGTTAAAGGAAGCGTTCATAATCAACATCTAATGGGCCATCTCATAGGAACATAGGGAGCTGCTTTACACTGTGTCAGAGCCCTAGCCCATCTAAGCTCAGTATTGTCTACGCACTGACTAGTGGTGGTTCGCTAGGAATTCAGGCAGGGACTTCTCCTAGTCTCACATGAAGATGCCATCAGACATTAATCAGGGGCTTTGTGCATGGAAAAAGGATGCTCTACCAGTAAGCTGCAGCCCTTCCTTAAATGGAAGTTGGAACCAGAAAAAATTGCCAAGCTAACTGGATGAAGCTCAGGTGCTTGGTTTTTTTTTTAACCCTTTGCTGCTACTTGTAGAGGCAAGATTTCTTCTTTTTTTAAAAAATTACATTGCCAGTAGCAGATAGTCATAGGTAGCCCTTCCAAACTTGCCATGTAACATACCATGAATTGTCTCTAGAGCCAACAGACACCTCCGGATTGATGTAGAAGTACTTTTCAAAGCAACAGAGCTGCCCCTGGTTTGCACAGCCCTTCAGAATATTGCCAGCAAGCTAGCAGAAAGCATGTGGTAGTTCTGGGAGTTGAAAGCAGCAGTTGGAGGAGGCTGAAGGCACAGAAGCTGTACTGGCTCCATTCCCAAAACCAGCTGACCTTCCTCCTTCCAGGTGCCCAAGTCTTAGGGTAGGAACAAAAGCATTAACACAGGCAGAAAGCATAGCTAGAAGTGAGAGGCAAAACTGAAGAGAAGGAGCTAAAGGCAGGCAAGACCCAGAGACCAGATGTGAACCAGGATGCAGAATATAAAAGCACATGGAAGTGCAAGGAGGCTGGAAGTGGATTCAGAAGGGAGAAAGGCAAAGGTTTTAAGAAAGAAGCCCTGTGGCTGTCTGTTGACAACGTCTTGGTTCGATTCTGCTGGATGCATTTGAGTTTAGTATCTCAGTGTGTTTTCTACTAAGGTGCTCCCATCAAGTCAGAAAGAACAACTTATGGCTTCAACTAGCATAGTATGCTGCTGCCAACCCTCTATTTAAAAAAATGCCAGGAGGCAGAAACAACTTCAGCCAAGATGTTGGCAACTGACCTAACTATACCTTCCAGGTTTAGTTCAAGGTACCATTTCTTACCTTCAAAGCCTTCTCTTGAGAGGCCATTTTACAGCCTTGATGAAAAAGTCCTACTTCAGATGGTTTGGCAGCTGGGGAGAACCATAGAGTTGGACTTCTGTTGCTGATCTGAGTGCACAACAGGTTCACAAGGAAGTAGACCACAACAGCCTTAAGGACTATTGTTGCTGATGTTGTCATTTTCAATTGTGTTTTACAGATAGTGTGGCCAAAAGCCACTCTGAGCTTAAAAGAAAATACAGTTGTACCTTGGAACCTGAATGCCCTGAAACTCAGATATTCTGGCTCCCAAACACCACAAACCCAGAAGTGATTGTTCCGGTTTGCAAACATTATTTTGGAACCCAAACATCCGACGGGGCTTCCGTGGCTTCTGATTGGCTCTAGGAACTTTCTGCAGCCAATCAGAAGCCACAATCTTGTTTTCGAATGTTTTGGAAGTCAAATGGACTTCTGGAACAGATTCCGTTCAGCTTCCAAGGTATGACTGTGTAAGATAGCATACTAATTAATTTAAAAGTTCTGAGTGCTGACAAAGTATCTTTTTCAATGCCTGGGTGTATCAAATGGGTGGGGCAGCTGGCTCAGGAAGCCACATAACCTCACTTTGGGTCGACATGAAGAGTATCCTTGTAGCAATAAAGGAAACTGCATGTTGAAAGAGGATGTTGCTTAGCTTTTGCTAAAGCTCTTGTACCAATGCTATATTTGTATTTCTTCACACCTCTAGGATCTCTCAAATTTGAAGCTGTTTTTTTTGTACCAAGTTGGCATTTCTCTTAAACACTTATATACAACCATAGAGACGAATGGGGCCTTGTAGGCCATTAAATCTAACATTGTTTCACGCAGGAAATCCAGGAGACAACAGAAGGTCATTCATCTTTAGCTGAGCCCACCCACCCCTGTAGGGAATCATTGTCAAACTGCTTTTACCATGAATAATGTTCTCTTAATGTTCAATCAAATATAACCTCCTGCAACTTAAGCCTATTACATCTAGCCCTGTTTTCTGGAGCAGCAAGAACAAATCTTTTGCCCTCTTATACATGACAGCCCTTCAGCTATTTGAATAATACAATCATTTCCCAACCCACTCAGTTAGACTCTGGGGGGAATGTATAGATCTCAAAAGTTATTAAGATGCCATTCTATGTAATCCATAAACCCTACTAGGTAAGGGTATTTCAGTGAACCCGTAGGTCATTTTACCACCAGTGGTCACCAGTCTATGCCTGCTTAAAAGTCAAGTCTTTGCCACTTGTCAAAAGGAAGCAGTGAAGAAGCTTAGCAGGCTTCTCCAGCCTGGCTACTGCACAAAGGCGAACATGTACATCCAGTGAACCAACCACTTTTGCTTCTGGCTCTACCTCGCCACTGCCATATGGAGCCCACAAGTTGTCCAGAAGGGAATGCAGCCTTTAGACTGGAAAAAGGTTCTCCATCCTAAACCACCTAAACAATGGGAAATTACTTCCTGTAGTGAACAGTACAGGAATAGTCAGCTTTAGTCTCATGTTACATAGAGATAGTACAGCTTGGCTTATGTAAGAGGCAGAAAGGCACCGTGGGCACATTTCATGTCAGAAGATGTGCAGGTGAAAGAATCCCTGCTTGGCATCTGCTGTGATGTTGGTTTATGAATTGATGTCACTTCACAAGAAAGATGTGTGAGTGAAACACACTCTGCTGGTCTTTTTATAAGGGCTGCTCTTCTGTCAGTATCTCAACATTTATAGTCAGGCCAGGAAGAGCCAACCAGATACAGACAGAGCCATGAAGAAGTCCTTACACTATTCATTCATTCAATTTATACCCCATCCTTCCTCCCCAAAGGAGTCCAGGGTGGCATCTTCTCCCATCCCCTTTGAAGCCTCAAGAGGCTCACCAGCATACAGACTCAGTTTAAGTTGCTGCTGATCCTGGCACAACTTTTGCCTGCCCTCTGTTCACTGTACAGGATTCTACAGTCATCTCAGTTTGGGCAGAGTCTATGGCTCAGTGGTAGAGTATCTGCTTTGCGTTCAGAAGGCTCCAAGTTCAATCCCCAGAATCTTCAGCTAAAAGAATCAGGTAGCTGGTGTTGAGAAAGAACTTTCTCTGTCTGAGACGTTAGAGAGTTACAACCAGTCAGTATGGACCAGGGACATCCAACCTAGTGCCCCTTCCAGATGTTATTGGACTGCCAACTTCCACCAGCCCCAGTCACTATGGCCAATGGGTATGGGCTGATGGGATAGTCCAGCAATGTCTGGAGAGCAACAAGTCAGCAACCCTTGTGGCTAATCTCTGGCATGCCAGATGTTGCTGATCTACAGACAATCATTGACCTGGTCTATGATAGCTTCCTGTCTCCTATGCACAACTACTGGAGACGCTACTGGAAAGATGTGGTTCACCAGCCAAAAATAAATTTCTGTTAACATGCCAGTTCTGGCGAAAAGCCCTTCAAGTCTAACAACAACAACAACATTCAGTCATCCAAGGACTGCAAGATGACCAGAAAGAAAAATCGGAAAGAGTTAAGAGAAAGTGAGTCATCTCACTCTGAGTTTGCCAAGCAGAGGTTAAGTGCGAGAAAGTGGTGGGGGGGTGAATTGCTGCTCCCCACTTAAATGCTTAATTTTTTGCAGCTTTAAACAAGTTGAGTACTGTAAAGTCACTGAATAAACTGTCCATCCAGAGCCAGAGCAGGTGAACCATTGGATCTGTGAAGGGAATTTGCCGAAAGAAGTACTCAAGACCCAGGCGGCTGTTCACCTAAGTATGTATTAGCAGGCATTTGACATGCTTTTAAAGCCTCCACCATCAAACCAAGACAGACATACCCCAAGCAGACCCTCTGCTAACCCCCTTCCACCTTAAGACACTGACACCTCCCCTCAACAGAACTACATGACACATGCAGAGAGGAGGAGTCTGTTCAACTCACGGAATAGTTTAGTAAAATGAGCCGAAAGGCTCAACCAATGAGTGTGACCACATCCTAAACATACAGCACTGGGAGTGCATGAAGGTGAACAGTGACAGCTCTTCAGATATTTGAAGTCCTTTTTGTGTCTCCCCTTTATCTCTTCTCCAGGTTAAAAAAATCCCAGCTCCCCACTCCCCACAACTGTTCCTCACAGGACTTTGTTTCCAGGTGCTTCACCATTCTAGCTGCCCTCCTCTAGCTCCTGTTTGTGCAATCTCTCCTTTTTAGGTAAGTTTTTAATGTTTGATATTTTTGTATTTGATTTCTGTTGGAAGCCGCCCAGAGTGGCTGGGGAAATCCAGCCAGATGGGCGGGGTACAAATAATAAATATTATTATTATTATTATTATTTGACACTGGCAAACATTTAGAATTACCGGTACATTCTGAAGAGAGCTGGTGTGGCATAGTGGCTTAGAGAACGAGCCATAAACAGAGCAGGTCACCAGCTCAAATGTCGTATCTGCCAAGGACTTACCATGTGGTCTTAGGCAAGCCACCCCTCACCTGCCCCAAAAATAAACATGGAGAATAATATTAACCTATCTTAAATAGTTATGATAAGGAATAAACAAAATAGCAGGTAAAGTGCTTTTGAACACTTAATAAGTTATACACATGCTCCGTATTACCTTGCACAAAATCCTGACATGAGAAGCAAAAGGGTTAGCTGTTTTAGGCTGGGGGGGGGTGTCACAAAAATGCGGCAAACTGGAAAACTGTGAAACGGAGTACCACATTTTTGTTACTTCTTTAGTAGTTCCAACAGTGGACTATGGAATCCTGACACGGAAGCTGACTTTAGGATTAAAGTGGATTATTCCTCAATACAGTTATATTTTGTAGAAGAAACGAATTAGAACAACAACAAAAATCAAACCAATGTAACAGACAGTAATTACTTTTACATAAATACAACAAACCAAGTGTCTGACAGATACAGTATGATCGCAATTTACATGCGTTTAACTTGTGCATTTGGAGGCCAGCTGGTTGAAACTGCACAAATTAAATGCACGCAAGGTAGAGACATTAAAAGCTCTTTTTGCATCAGGTTTTCCTTGCACAGATAGAGCTTTTAAGCTCTCTGGCTTTCCTACTGGGCAAGGCCTGCTCAGTGCATGTGCTCCAGAAATATAAGGATGCATACACAGGGGTGGTTCAAGTATATGCACCAGAATGTAACACCCATGCAAGATGTGTAAATGTTCAACCCTCTCTGTATATAGATGAGGGCACTGGGGCTCAATGTAAATTGAAAAAAGGTTTAAAAAACAAACAAACTGCACAAGCCACTGTTCCAATCTGGAATAAGATTCTTTACTACAAAAATGCTGACTCAAATGACCAACAATCACAACAGTGAACCAAAGAGCACCCAGTCTGAATTTATTTTCTGCCAAGGGTGACCTTAGGCAGATTACTATCTCAACTTCCCATTTGAAACACCTGACCTACCTTACTTACAAGGCTGTTGCAAGTGGCTGTGGCCACAATTTTAAATATCCCACAGTGCACCACAGCACCCAAAGTTGTATTGCTCTGGGGAACTGAAGGAAATTGGTGGCTGCTCAGTTCCAAAACAGGTGTCAGCACCTGTGAGCCCTAGGAACTGCCCAAGGCCAATACCAGCAATATTCAAAAAGATGCCATATAAATGATAATTATTATTCACTACAACCCAACCCAATGGCAATTCAACAAACACCATTCACCATTTTCCTTTCTTATTCTCAGTATGAGAGAACACCTGGTGGCTTAAACGTAAATCAAACTTGAAGAGTAACAGCCCTCAAACCATTCACCATACCGTCCACATGTCAAAGTGGACCACTAGGGGTGGGGAAACCTGCTGGATCAAATTCCCAATGCCTTGTTTAACTTAAATGGATGTTGCTCTTGTTTTTCAAATACATAAGAAACTGCCTTGTGCTAAAGCTAGACCATTAGTCTACCCAGCTCAGTACTGTCTACACTGACTGGCAGCAACTCTCCAAGGTTTCAGGCAGGAATTAATTCCCAGCCTTACTTGGAGATGCCAGGGAATGAATAATTCTACTACACATATATTTTTAAATTGTTTTAAATTGGAGGCTGCCATGTAGGATCAAATGGGTTAAAAAGCAAACAGCAATAATTTCTACAATCTTCTTGCACAGCAGCAAGCCTAATTATCCCAGGTTTACTGCAATTTTGGCTACTGCATGAACACACAGACACTATGGCGCAGGCCCCATCCCCAGCCACCTTACTTCTTAGGTGGGCAGTTAGTAGTATTAAAGCAGAACCTATAACCTGGAGGCTTATCTCCAGGCAATAACTAATTTCCACATTGCAAAGAAAATGAGCTTTAATATTCAGAAAATTGAAGTAGTCTTAAGACAGCAACAGAGCCTGCTGCAATCCATTGTACCTGAAGGCACGTGAATCCAAACACATGCCCTGGAAAAAAGTCAGCAGC
Organism: Lacerta agilis; assembly: GCF_009819535.1. NCBI lineage: Eukaryota > Metazoa > Chordata > Lepidosauria > Squamata > Lacertidae > Lacerta > Lacerta agilis. Next base: position 28,178,089 of record NC_046328.1, on the reverse strand, counting down.
TAGGGAAAACGAGTTTGCTGAACTGAAACTGTAACAGAACATTGTGTGCTCTGAGTAAACCTTATGACGGATAATGTACAGAGGAGATTTCAGGATGGAAAGCCAGAGAAAGAGAGAGAGAACAATCAAGTCTCCCATTCAGGTAGTTTTAATTAAAAGTAGATTTATGCACAGAGGGAACTTTGACACCGCTCTGCTCTCCTAACCCAGGTCCTGGATTGTTTAATGAGCTTTTTTCCCCCCCTCTGTGCATTTTACACATTTGATTTTTTTAAAGGCACTGTCGGAAGGGTATCATTCATTCTTTTAATACATCTCTATCTGCAAGTAGATCATTCACTGATCATTCCAGGTCACAGGGAACACCCTCCCCCCCCCCAAAAAAATCCACATTTCCTACAAACTGCCTCCTGATTTGCAATGCTAGCTACAGAGCTTATAATGGCCCATAAGCAGGTATCAGCAAACTTTTTCAGCAGGGAGCTGGTCCACTGTCCCTCAGACCTTGTGGGGGGCTGGACTATATTTGGGGGGGGGGAATGAACGAATTCCTATGCCCCACAAATAACCCAGAGATGCATTTTAAATAAAAGCACACATTCTACTCATGTAGAAACACGCTGATTCTCAGACCGTCCGCAAGCCGGATTTAGAAGGCGATAGGGCCTGATCCGGCCCCCAGGCCTTAGTTTGCCTACCCGTGCCCATAAGCATAGCCATACTGCTTTGCCTGTGTGGTGAACTGGGGGGGGGGGGGAGTACTCACCAGCTTACTACATCACTGGGGCTCTCCTCCACCTCCTGAGCGCACCAGCTGGGAAGCCAATGAGATCAGAAGTCAGGAACATAATGAATCAGACCACTGCTCCTTATAGCTTAGTATTGTCTGCACTTACTGACAGCTGCTCTTCTGGATTTCAGGCAGTGATCTGTCTCTCAGCAGTGCACCACCTGGAGATACGAGGACTGAACCTGGGACCTTCTGCGTGGAATGCAGCTGCTCTACCATGGGGCTACAGTCCTTCCTCTTGACTGAATTGCTGAACCTTACTTCAGTACTAGAGATGGGACAGTGTTGGGGGTAGCAGGCTAGCTTATAGAATGTGGGTCAGGCCAGAGGGCATGCACAGCTCTGCCCTTTAACATCTGAATAGCAACTTCAGCATCTTCCAAGCCTGAGTCAGCTGCCTCACTCTGCCAGTGGTAGGGCTGGCCCTGTAGAATGGTATCAGATCCCTTCTTTGCAAGTGTTTACCCCCTCCTTCCCCAAATTAAATTACCTGAACACCTCTGCTGATAGAAACATTGGTAGTGGAATACTGAAAGATCCAGTTGTACTTCTTTCCAAAACACACTGAGTAGTTCCAATACTACTGCAGACTACATGGCATTGAGACAGACAGCTCAACCAAAGCTGAAAAACTGGTCCCAAGTGGCACATTAGTTATGGCAGAGGGAGGCTCCTGTTCAGATCTTTGCCATTTAGACATTGTCCAGGAAATGCATAGATCATGGAGAAGCTGCTATTTCAGAATTTGCCAGAAGGCCCAGGCAGCTATAGTACAAGAGTCAGCATTAAAGATGACAGAGATTTCCCAAAAGATCCATGTAGTTCAGCATCCTGATTCCTACAGTGGCTGACCAGATGTTTCCATTATTATACCTGTATGAAGTTAAAAAACTTGCTTAATATATATTTGCACTTGGCATCCATTTGTTGTTACGAATGAACTTACGAAACAGAAAATTTCACATAGAAAAATTATGCACTGGGGGGGGGGGAATCTGGAAACGCTTCCACCCCATATCACTGCCAATGTCCCTTGAATCTGTGGCTGAGGTGAGATTTGAACCTCATTTGTGACTTAAGCTCCTATGCCACACCAACAAAGCACATTTGGTTTGTAACCCTACATTAAAAAAAAAGTTACACCAGCAGGGGAAGATACTAGGAATTTACAGCAACAAATAAATCTGATAAAAATGCAGCAAACTATTACACACCACGGATGCAAGAGAGGAGATTCCTTCACCTGTGAATGGAGTTTTAAGACTATGTGTGCTCTAGTCTAAGCAACTAAATTTGCAAAGCTGCATAGCATGTGCCTTGGATACTGGGTAATAAAGGATAACAAAACGTACTGTTACAGCCCAAGCTTTCCACTGGGTATTAACTACAGTCTCTGCTTGTTACAGAAAGTTCACCATCTATCAAGTGTAGCTTGCAAGACAGGCATATAGTACGTGTGTTTTTTAAAATCTCAATCTCTCCCGGAGCACTACAGAAAAAGAAAGAGAACACCAATCATTATCAGAACCGGCTTGACCAGTTTGGCAAGCAAGAAAACTTTGCCCTCCTCCTCGTTCTCCACCCTCCCAATGGAAAGCAAAAGGTGGGTTAAGAACCCTCTTCTTACACAGGCTGAATAAATGTGCTGCCAGGACACACATGATATCCAGTCACTGCATCTCACCCACCGCAGTTGCACAAGGGTCCTAAAGAAGCAGGAATAAAAAGAAAAAGGTGGGAGGAAGGGACACAAAAACAGCTGGCTGCGAAGTGATGCATAAGTCACCCCCTATTGGTATTGGCCTCCACAGATTTCCAATATGGATTGTCGGAGCAATTGGGGGGGGGACGGACAGAAAGAACAAACAGAAGGACAGAGAGATCCAACCCCGAATGCCGAAACGCAAAAGCTGAGATGCTTCAAGAGAAATATCCTGCTGTGGTTATGTATATGGGAGCCTGTGCTCCTAGACAGCAAGTGCAAACTGTCTCCATGTAAATCCTCACTTTGCTGCCACTGAGTTCATGACCCCTTTCTCCCTTTTTGGCCTTGTCAGTCATTCAGACATTCAGTTTCTAGGCTGGGAACTTGGATTAGGCCTCTTCAACCAGCACAACCCTTAGCTAGGAAACCTGGATCCAAACAAAAGCATTCCCTTTTCAACTGTTTTCTACATTCGCTTTGACCCCCATCAAAAAAGATGGGAGTCAAGAATGGTGAGGGTTCACTTCTTCAGCAACAAAGGGCTGTGTCACCCCACACACACTGCCTCTTCCGTAAGTTACACCTTCCCCATGTCCCTCATGCCACATTGACAAGCTCTCACCAAGGAAGGGATGGGGCCCAGACCGGCAGCACAGTGGAACGAACGGAACAACTGTGAGGGTCCAGCTGGAAAGGGGAGCAGAAGCTCTCCAGCCATACTGCTAGGTTTCACCAGCCAGGAGATGGAGCCAGCCACACAAGGTAGCACACAGACCTGTTTATCGGAAATGTTTCGGACACATCAAAAGCAGCAGGATAATTGAGTGGACCAGCTCTCCCCTGGGGACAGGATTTCCAATAAAAAGGGAGTTTTGTACGATTAGATTATATAATAACAGGGTTTAAGTTGTGTGTATACAAGCATTCAATCAAGGCAAGGCCAAGGGGTGGGTGGGGAAATCTCCACTCACTTTACTTTTAAAAGGGATACTTGAATACTTATGATTTACCAAAGAAGGGTCTGCAAAAAGCAACAGAAATGTATTATAATGTTGAAACGAGGGTGGAAAGGGGGACAAAACATTTCATCAGGGAAGGGGGACAGGGGGGAAAGAGCAGTACACTTCTCAGGAAACAAAAAAATAAATCAAAACTTCAGTTACTCAGCTAAGAAGGTGCAGCTGCCACAGGTAACCTGAGTCATATGGGTTCTCCCCCCTCCGCTTCAACTAGTTTAAGCTGAAACTGCAGAGGAAAGAATAGCGTGAAGGGAGGAGGGGAGAGAACTACTTTGATTCAGTCATGCTTAAATGTTGGCTGAATTTAGTTATTTATTTAGTTATTTATTTAGTTATTTTGATAAATAGATGTTCTTGCTTTATAAACCAAGGTGGAGGGTGTGCTTTCCTTTCTCTGGACCCACATTTGTTGTTGTTTTTTTAAAAAACACCACACTGATGAGACCAAAACTAGAAGGGTTCAAAACAGAAAAAAAATACCAGGCACCAGATTCAAACCTTCTTTTTCTTTTCTTTCTTTCTTTCTTTCTCCCCCCCCCCTTCCTCTGCCACCCCTAAGATAAAGGATGCTGGAGATATATTTAGTCCACTGTTATACTTGTCTCATTTCCATGCTAGCTGTCCTTTTCAGGCCCTGTTGCTAAGACACATGCATGTGCTTGCAGAGAAAGCAAGAAAGAGGAGAGCCCCAAAGACTCCAGTTAGAGGCTTCCCACCCCCTCCCCTCTGTAACACATAGGGAGGGTGACCACTCTCCCCTGGGAAAATAAGAAAAAGCACAATCAAGTGGAAGGCAGCTGTGGGAGCCAAAACTGAGGAGGTGGCACTACTGCCGACCCGCAGGGCCTGAGGAGACTCACCGGAGGAGGAGGAGAGGACAGCAAAGCCAGTGGGTGAAGGCTCATTGAGAAGGAATTCAAGGCCTGCCAGGCCTCTCTCCTGCAGCTGGTGTTTTCAAGTAACCACCCCTACATACCCTTGCTACCTTTCCCCTGTAATCTGTTAAGCACGTCACAAGGTGCGCTCACAGTCTTTGCAGAACCGGAACAGTTGCTGCACCCTGTCTTGCCCCACCCTGCAACTACCTTCTGGAAAAGCACAACTCCCCCCCTTTTTAAAACACACACACACACACACACAAAAAAAAAACAGTGGAGAGTAAGTAACGCTCAATACACCAATGAGTTGCCCTCATTGCTATTTAACCTGCTTGGATTAGAGAGTTGCAAGAATCTTCCCAAGGATGATCCAAAACGGATTTTTATTCTATTAATCAATTGTTGTTATCAATACATTATGCATACGCCACCTTTCTAAGTAACTTTCCAAGACAGAATACAAATCAAAATCATACTAATAAAATCAACATTTTAACAAGGGCCATGTAAAACTGCATGATGAAGAAGCCAGAAGAAATCATGAATAATTATTATTACTGAAAGGCCTTATATTAAGGGTGGCTAACCTTTGGCCCTCCAGACATTGCTGGACTGAAGTTCCCATTATCCATGGCCAATAACTGTGCTGGCAAAAGCTAACAGGGCCTGGAACCACTCCCAGCAGATAACTGACTCTAAGGACATCTCTTAAAAGGTGTAGCTATGCTTTTGTTTTTAAATATTTATTGTCCTATTGAACTATATTGCAGCTTTGTTTAATATTGCATTGAATTCTTATTTACACTACACTTGAGCTTAGCCAAAAGGCCGAGAAGCGATAATTCTTATTTATTATTACTTATTGGCTTCCTACCTTACCCTCCCCCCAAAGGAGCCCATATTGTAGATGCACTGTACTTTCTCAGTTTCACTGCTACATATACTGTATTTATTATTATGTATTACTTAGACTGCCTTAAGAGGCACGTAAGTATGGTAAACAAACAACATCCAGAGGGCTGGATGAGAGGGCAGGCGTGTCACAGGTTTCCCCAACCTATAGCACTGTGATTAGGAAAGTGCAGTTGAACCAAAGGCTTTGTGGAGGGTGATTCTGAGAAGGGTTCTGAAATGGTGGAAACAGAAAATATGGGGAAGAGAGGTAGCACCACACAGGTGATCCAGCAGGGTACACTAGTTATTATGAGCAGCAGGTGCCAACTCTGTCCCATGTCTACCCTAGCAACACTATCACAGGACCTAATGTCATCCACAACATCAAGTGTTCATATTCCAGTGTGATATATGGCATCATTTGTCAGGAATGCCTTCTACATTCTATGTAGGACAAACAGACCAGTCTCTATCCAAAAGAGTGATGGACACAAACGTGACATCAGAAAAGTCTATATTAAAAAGCTAGCAGGGGGAACATTTTACCCACCCAAAATATTCTCTGTAGATGACCTTAAAGTAGCCATTCTGGAACAAAGGAACATCACAAGTGAAATAGCAACACGGAAGTGCTGGATTTCAACACAGCAAGAGTTTTAATACCATCACCTGTGAATTAGCTCAAGACAAAGGATTTCAATTGTGTGTGTGTTAACTGGGTTCTCAATGCCAGGGTGCCTTTATTATCAATAACTGTTTTGTGAATTACCATAGTTAATTATCTAATTATCACTCTCTGCATTTCATTTCCCTCTGACAAGGGAGGTTTACAGCCAGCCAGCCACCAGACCATGTGAATATACTGTATACACCTGTGTAACTCAGGATAACAATTCATGTATCATCAGATGCGTCCAAAAAAGCTTATGCTGCAATAAATGTGCTAAGTCTTTAAGTTGCCGTAAGACTCTTAGTTATTTTTGCTGTGCCAGACTAACATGGCCCCACCTCTGGGAAGATCAGGAAGTGTCACCTTAGCAAAGTTACTTTCTAAGGAGAAGGAATAAATTTACTAGGGTAGGAGTTTCAAAAGCAGAGCGCCCCGTGTGCTAGCAAAGGAAACAGCATCTCTTGGACATTGGATGTTGCCTTGTACAGACTCCATCTAGCTCACTGTCTACCCTGGTGGCTCTCCAGGGTTTCTAGCGGGGAACATTTCCAGCCCTATGCAAAGGTGCCAGGGATCAAACCTGGAAACCTCTGCATGCAAAGTTGCAATACCATTGAACAATGGCCTTTCCTCAAAGAGGCGGCAGCAGTTATTTCCCAACCTTCTCATAAGGCCAAAAATATGTCAGAAAGCTGAAAGAGCAAATAACAGCATCACATAATAGGACAGGGGATTAAATGTGTCTCTAAATGGAAAGATGCAGAATAAGGCAGGGGATCAGGATTACCCATCACCCTGGCAAAGACGGGATTATTATTATTATTATTATTATTATCATTATCATTAATACTACTACTACTACTACCACCACCACCACCATTAATTACCCACCCTTCACCCTAAAGTCATAGTGTTCAACTGCCAAAATGAGGTGCAGCCACTGCAAGCTGAAATGGGGAAATTTAAATCGCTGGAAATGAGTCAGTCCACACACTGGACAACCCCAAACAGCACACTCTCATTGGAATACAGGAATCTGCCTTTACAAAGTCAGACCATTGGGTCCGTCAAGCTCAGTACTGTCTACACTGGCATGCAGCAGCTATCCAGGGTTTCCAACATGGGGTTTTCTCATTCTGGAGATTATGGGGATTGAACCAGGAGCCTTCTGCATGCAAAGCAGGTTCTCTACTGCCCTTTCCCCACTCCACTACCATCCACAACTCAATAACTTGGAGCACAATCCATCAGGAAATTCTCACAGACTCAAAGAATTGTAGAGATGGAAGGTACACCCAAGGGTCATCTAGCCCAACCCCTGTAATTAAGGAATCACAGCTAAAGACAAGGTGGCACTGTTGAAAAAAATGAACACTTGCATTCTCATTCACTTTAATGAGGAATGTGCGGGAGAAATTCTCAGTGGCTTGTGCCACCTAAATCTATCTCTGTCTGCCACTGAGTCACCCCATTAATGCCTCCTCATAGGGCTGAACTACCAAAGGGCAAGCCCACATCCGTACTAGACAGTTAAAGTGGTATAATAGTACTTTAGAGCCATGCTTCCCGCAACCTATCATGGGAACTGCAGCTTGTTAAAGGTACTGACGGTTGTTAGGAGTCCCCTATTCCCCTCACAGAGCTACAATTCCACTGGGAAGAGGGTTCACCTAACAACTCTCAGCATACCTAACAAACTATACTTCCTGGGAATCCTTGGGAGAAGTCATGATTGTTAATGTGGTTTCAAATGTATGGTGTGGATGTGGCCCAAGATACATGTATTTTATAACTACAGAGGAAATTTTTAACCATCAGCTACAGCTCACCTAATCCTTGATGCATTCCTCCACCCACCTGCCGCAGCCCAACCAAAGAAAGAATTGTCCCACCAACGCAATTAAGAGATTGCGGAAGCTGCAAAGAGCAGCCCACAAGAGCAAAAAGCTGTTGGAGAGAAAGAGACACATAAGAGAGATGAATGAGACAAAAAGGGTGGGGAAGCGGGTTTTTATCCTCTTCTCGGCTCTGAGGGAGTGCTGGTTCTGGGGGCAGTCAAGTGACGTAAGGAGACAGGAGAGAGTACATATGATCACTCCTCATGTACAGTAGCAAAAATAAGCTATGGCAGGCAAGGAAAGATTGTTGGAAGATTCAGGACAGATAAAAGAGGACAGATATTATTATATATTATTAAAAATGCATCTCTGGGTTATTTACGGGGCATAGGAATTCGTTCATTATTTTTTTCCAAAATATACTCCAGCCCCCCACAAGGTCTGAGGGACAGTGGACCAGCCCCCTGCTGAAAAAGTTTGCTCACCCCTGGTTTAAGGTATCATTTGGGCAACATCAAACCTCAAACTCAGTTGAGGTAGTTGACCTATCTGCATGTCAGAAAATGTGCTATCCTCTACCTGCTTCACTGACTAGCTTCCTCAATCCAAAATAATAATCCAAAGAGAAGCATGAAGTCAAGAGTGGTCCTCTCCCACTCCACACAATGTACTTAAGTGGGATGGGAAGAGTGATGTTTCCACATGGTACTCTTTCAACCTCCTGCAGCCTCTCTAGATTGGGTTGGCTCCCCAATGCATCCCACAACAGCACTCCCTGCCACAAAAGAACAAAAAGGGGAAGACTACTCAATGACTCAATCTCCCAGAATAAAATGCAAGATTACACACACACATGCAATTCCTGACAATTCAACCTCATCCTCTTATCCATTGCTCAATTGCCTTTTTCAGTCCAGCAAGCAAACCAATACAGCTCCTCTCAGTACCAGCACTGTTCACTGTTAAGTACCGTTCCCAAGTGTTCTTTCTGGATAAAAAGAGAAAAGATGTAAGAAATATCTTCTCTAACCACCTTTAGCTGCACATTCCTGTGATTCAGTTGTTATCTTAATTCGTCCCAGTGGTGGCTGCTTGTTACCCAAACCATTCACCAAAGCAATACCTTTCACAATGTCCCAAACAAGTAACAGGTAGTAGTAACTCCACCCAAATAGCCGCTTCTTCCCCAGCTCCTGGTGTTTTTATCTACCCTCCTGGATGTTACCCTGCATGTTATTCACTTCTGCCACCACTCAATTACCCCACACATCCACCTTTACAAAAAAAGAAGGTAAACCTGAAGGTTTCCTTTCCCAGCCTCCTCCTAGCGCTCAAGCCTTGTCCAAAGTTTACAGGGCAGGGTTCCCATTCATTCAGTTGCTTTGTTAACCCTGCTCATGAAATCTAGAAAGGTAAGCTTCCTTCCCCCTGCACCCCCACATAAGAGATGAATCAGTGGTGGTGAGAGTTATGCCTGTTGAATTTCTCCACAACCTACTGTTGAAAAGCAACACAGGAGCAGAGTCACTTTAAAAAAGAAAAAAATAAGTAAATATCCCTTCATGGGAAGCTGCTCCACCAAGAATGCTCCCCTTTAAACATTACAGTACATGGAATGGAAAATTAAGTCAGATGTCGCTCCTCCCCCACCCCCAAATCTTTGGAGCACGGAGACCAGGGTTGTCCCTTCTTTTTCTGTACCTTTTCAATCTTTCCCTGCACCTGCCAATCATAGAGGAAATAAAAACAAGAGAAGCACCTCCCTGGAATGGCACAAACAGCTGAACAATGCTTCACCTGCTATATTTCTGCAGGCCTAAAAATGCTTTTATAGGTTTTTTTAAAGGCACAGGAGCACAGGCAGTTAAAAAGGAAAGTGGCAGCCTTAAGCTTTTCCTCTCATAGTGCTGCAGAGACTTAAGACTGAGGAGGGGGAATGGGTGGGAGGTGAAGAACATCTCATCTGGCTAGATTCTCCCTACCACGCAACTCTTAAAGGGACAGCACTTATCCAGCTTCCCATGCAGGATTGACACCCGTGTGGTGCTATGTTTTTAAAAATATCTGTCTGCTTTCTGACAACAGCCTGGTTGGGGGGGGGGTACGTGGGAGGCTTCACATACCCACACAAACAGATGTACCACTACATTTCTGTGACATGGGAAAAGAAGATTCCCTCTGCTAAATTTCCCACATGTGCTGGGCTAGCCGAACCAGGATCACTTTTCCATTTTCATTTCAAAGAAGAACCTAGACATGCCTCCCCATCCACATTAACCCCAACAAAAGGAATATAGTGGGATCAAGGAACCCCCAGGTTTCCCTATAGGAACCCACCCCTCCCCAAATGCACATCCAGCCCTTTTACCTGTTCCGTGTCTCTCTCATTGAGGGTAGGCAGGGGACTCCGACCACTGTTCGACATGGCTCCCTTGGGCAGGGCCTGAGGGGAGAGTCCCCCCACTGCTGCTCAGCTGCTTCCCCTTCTCCTTCGCCCTGACCCAGCTGGAAGGGGTCGGGGTCTTCCTCCTCTCCGGCTCTTCCTCCTACTCCTCCTCCTCCTCACGGCGAGGGGGGCGGCCAAGCCACCAGCATGGGGGAAATGGGGCTCAATGGGTGGTCGGAAGGCACCAGCACCGCCTATACATAGGTGGGTCCCGCGCCCCCACGGTTTTGAATGAGGGGTGCCCGGCTTGACAGTTCACGCGAGGCCGAGGATGAGGCGCGGGGACAAGGCCGCACCGGTCGAAAAAACCCGAAGCGGGGAAACGCCGGGACCCGAAGCGAGCCTTTGTCTGGTCTGAGCTTCCGAGCCCCGGAGCGCCTCCAGAACCGGGCCCGGACACCGTTTCCCCGTCACTGCCGGTGCCCGAGCTCCACTCGCCGCCCCTCAGCTTCACACAGCGGAGGCTCCCAACATGGCCGCCTCCGCCGGGCTTCGGGAAGTTCCGCCTGTTTTCCGGAAACACTCGAAAGCGGCCTCGACAACAACGGCGGCTTCGCACGCCTAGGTCTCGTCATCCGCTACCCTCCAGCGGTCTGGCGGAAAGTTCCGAACGCCAAGCCGATTCTACTTCCCACGGTGCACGGAAAAACACGAAGGCGCCGGCGGAGAGTTGATTTGTTGAGCAAGGAAAGAAAGGCGGGGCTTCTTTGCGAAAAGAGAGAAGAGAGAGGGGGCGTGGCTAAAGCTTTCTATTGCGTTGGGGTTGGAGAGAAAGTCAGTGGGAGAGGGAGGGGGGAAGGTAGCGGCAACATCCGGAAACCTGTGGAGAGAGAGAGAGAGAAGTTCGGAAATGGACGTAAACAGCCGAATAGGTTCTGGTTGGCAATGTCCGGAAATAACCGAATTGTCTCCTGTTCGGGCTCCACGGAAATATCCGAATTAATTTCTCCTCCATCCTCTGGGCTACAAGTGACGAAGCCCGATGGGCAGAAAAATAAATATATTGTATGTGTCTGTGTCTCTCTATTTATTTCATAAAATTTATACACCAGTTGACTGTAAAAAACAACAACCCAACAACCTCAAAGCGGTTTACAATAATTTGAAAACGAGAAAACAGGAGAAAAATCAACAACCCTGCTTTAAAAAATACAGCAGTTAAAACACTAAAACAGATCAAAATCCATACCCTCTCAACATTTCTCCGATGAAAATAGGGACGTCCTAAGGAAAAGTGGTACATTTCCGGGATCCAATAAGAAACCGGGACGGCTTCTGTAAATCCCAGACTGTACCTGGAAAATAGGGACACTTGGAGGGTCTGAAAATTATCTCAGATTTCTAGGCATCTGGGGAGGCTTCTCTAAACAGGAATGTTTTTAGCAGGTGCCGCAAAGAGTACTGTACAGCGAAGTCGCCTGCTTGATCTCAATAGGCAAGGAGTTCCAAAGGGTAGGCTCTGTCGCACTAAACAACCGAGTTTTTACAAACACAGAATAGGTTAAGTGGCACCTGTAAGTAGCACCAAATATTTTAACTAATTAAGCAGACATCTCAAGCTGCTGCCTGCATGAAACCCTAAACCCTTGTCAAGTTGACAAATGCCAGAAGGGCCGCCCCGTTAGCCTCTTGGATAATGATGGCAAAATTTATTTGGGACTAAACCAAGACGGTGGATCACTTTCCTGCTGCAAGTGCTAAACTGATGTTACAAAGCTAAAGGCTTGGGCTCAGTCACTACCCCTTAGCCTAACCTACCTCACAAGGTTGTTGTGTTGATTAAATGAGAAGAAGAAGAAGAGTTTGGATTTGATATCCCGCTTTATCACTACCCGAAGGAGTCTCAAAGCGGCTAACATTCTCCTTTTCCTTCCTCCCCCACAACAAACACTCTGTGAGGTGAGTGGGGCTGAGAGACTTCAGAGAAGTGTGACTAGCCCAAGGTCACCCCGCAGCTGCATGTGGAGGAGCGGAGACGCGAATCCGGTTCCCCAGATTACGAGTCTGCCGCTCTTAACCACTACACCACGCTGGCTCTGAGCTCCCTAGGGGTGGGGAAGGCAGGATATAAAATAAATAAATAAAGGGATAGAAGCAAACTCAGGCACTATTTATTAGTTAACAAATATGTTTCCTCTTCCCCTTGCCCTGTTTTTTTTTAAATAATGAGAGGTGTTTAAAAGCTTCCCCAGCTGTTCACCCACCCACTCCCACCTCCACTTATCCTTTCCCTTCCTGAAGAAGGATTTCTCACATAAGAACTGCTAACAAGGTGGGTGGGAAATTATGCAGCGAAAATCTTGCATGTGGCTGTGCACCAGCTATGATGCTGCTGTTGAAAAGATGAAGACTGTGCACACTTCTCTGTGGAGGCAGAGTGGAATGGAACATGCACCAGTTGTTAGCATTTGTGTGTGTGTGTGTTTAAAACCACACCTGCCCTGCAGTGGTATGGTTTGGTTAATTTTAGGGCCCTTCCAGACAGTTGCTATTTTCAGGTGGGATTCAATCTCAAATTTAATTGGTGCAATTAGAGTTCATTTGAGGCTCTCGCACAACAAACCAGCTCCCTCACTGCCCCATTGGATGTCTGTGCAGTAAACAAAAATGACAAGGAAACACGCTGGAATAACACCTGTATGACACACTGTCGTCTAACCTCCCTGTGAGCAAATCGAAATGAATGCTCAATGGATAGCTGGCATTGTCTGAATATACGAATACAGGAAAATGCCTTCTGCTGAGTCTTTCTGGATTTCTGGTGGTACTTTCTGATGCGAAGAGCTGTTTGACAGTGAAATGGACTCACCTTAATTGGAGGTTTTTAAACAGAAGTTGGATGGCCATCCGCCAGCGATTCCTTAGCTGATTTCTGCATTGGGGGTGGAGTAGATGACTGCTGGGAATCCCTTCTAACTCTAAAATTCTATGATCTGTGAGTCAGGCCATTCGCTACACTGACTGGCAGTGGCTCTCTGCAAATTCAGACAGGGAGTTTCTTCCAGGCCTACCTGGAGATGCCGGGGATTGAACCAGGGACCTTCTGCATGCAAAGCAGATGCCCCATCCACTGAGCTACAGCCCTTCCACTAACTTCCTTGCAAACAAGCCAGGATGAATGCTCAACAAACAAGACGGTCAGGAACAGATATACATATTCCTTCACTTTAAAATGTGTTGAGCCAGCCGGGAGCTCTTATTGAGGACCCTCCAGCTCACTCAGCTCAGTGGGATCCCATAATTCTGACCCCTAAGCCTGCTTCCAACACTCATCCTAAACTGGCTGCACTGGTGCTCAAACCTTGAATGGAAAAAATATGCAGTTGTGCTCTGCCCCCTGGTGGTATTTAGTGAGGCACTGCAGCTAATTTAGCGCCGTTAGCCCCAGCGCATTCCTAGGCATATTTCATAGAATTCTAGAGTTGGAAGGGACCGCGAGGGTCATCTAGTCCAACCCCCAGCAATGCAGGAATCTTTTGCCTAATGCGGGACTTGAACTCATGACCCTAAGATTAAGAGTCTCATGCTCTACCAACTGAGCTATCCCAGCTAACTTCTGCTGTGTTGAACAGTTCTTGCTCCCAAATGGATCTCACCCTGTAGGATGGCATCCTCCAAGTTGGCCCACTACGCAGCTAAAGAAATCTTAGCTGATTGATTTAATAATTTGTGTATGAACAAAACCATGGTTCTGTAGCAACACAGGAATCTGGTGTATACCAGACTATGGCTACGTACACATTGCTGGTTTAAAACACAGAGCAGTCATTTCCCACATCCCCCACGTTTCAAATTGCTTTTAATGTTGCTGTATACACCATGGACTTTGAGGGGTTGTCTTCACCCAATGCACATTACTGTACTTGATTTATTTTCCCGGGGCTGATATCTGATCTGGTGATGCTGTCATCTGAGCATGTGCAGAACATGTACACACCTTGGCTTAACGGCGGCTTCTGCTTTCAAGTCAGATGGGAGCTGTTTTGATGGAAAGTGCATCAAACGGGAGCATTTCTCGAGAAACTATGGGATGCCTAAGGACTGGGCTAAAGTCATGTACACTCAGCTTCAGACGCCTGCAGTGGGAAGACAGAGAAGACAGTAATGTGTGCACAGCTTAGAGGACATAACCATCAAATAGTTGCTTAAGCCGTGACAGCTTAAATGCCTGACAGTGTGGCTGGTGTCTCTTGGGGCTGCTGGGGTGGAAGGCAGGGAGGTGGAGCCGGAACCAACGACAGGGAGAGCCCACAAGCTGTAGTTTTGCTCTCCATCCTTCTCTCCACCCTGCTGAATTTTCATAGAATCGTCAGAAGGGACCCTGAGGGTCATCTAGCAATGCAGAAACCTCAACTAGACCATACATGGCAATATTGAGACTAAGGAGGAGGAGGAACCTGGCAGGCAGAGAGCCACCCCCTTGGCAAGATGCTAGTAAGAAGCGGGGCAGGGAGGGAAGCAATGATTCTTCAACATCAACTTCATTGGACTGGTCATGTTGTGCGGATGCCTGATTATCGTCTTCCAAATCAACTACTCTATTCCAAACTTACAAATGGAAAACGTAATGCTGGTGGTCAACAAAAGAGGTTTAAAGACTGTCTCAAGGCAAATTTTAAAAAATGTAGTACAAACACCGACAACTGGGAAGCACTGGCTTGCAAGTGCTCCAGTTGGAGAACAGCCTTTACCAAAGGTGTCATGGGCTTTGAAGACACTCGAACTCAGGACGCAAGGGAGAAACGTGCTAAGAGAAAGGCACACTTGGCAAATCCACACCGTGATCAACTCCCACCCGGAAACCAATGTCCTCACTGTGGAAGGACGTGTGGACTCACTTATGGACTCATTGTTAAAACTGTGTTTATGGAAGACAATTTTACTCAGCTACGAGTGATTGCCGAGGAAGAAGAAGGAGAAGGAGAAGGAGGAGAAGAAGAGAAGTGGGGAAGGAGAGACCGGATGAGGGCAGGCTGAGGCTGGTAGGGCAGTGCCACAAGAGCTCCAATACACCAGCCTCCCCGGAGGCACAAAAGCCGTCAGGGCTGCTAGTCCTTTGGAGGGTAGGCAAGGCAGAGCGGGGAGAGACAATCCCCCAATACGATCCCCCAATATCATCACCATCAGGAAACAGGGCAGTCAAATGTCGAAAAGAGGAAGGCTTTCCTGGGTCGTTAATAGTTTAAGTAGGAATGGGCATTTCAGCAGGTATGCATAGGAACATAAGATGAGGCAGCTGGATCAGGCCAATGGCTCTTCTAGTTCAGCATCCTGTTCTCGCAGTGGCCACCCAAATGCTTCTGGGAAACCGACAAGCAGGACCTCTGAGCACAAGAACCGTCTCCCCTCCTGCGGTTTCCAGAAACTGGTATTCAGGAGCATTGCTGTGGGGGGCAAAGCACAGCCATTGCGGCCGGTAGCCATTGATAGCCTTTTCCACCACTAATTTGCCCAGTCACTGCCATCACTGCCTCCTATGGGAACAGATTCCATAGTTTAGCTATGTGCTCCTGAAATCCTCTCTTATTTGGCAGCTATGCAAGGGCCGGAGCCCTGTTCACTTTCAGCGCCTTTTCTTAGCAGCGGTGGGGAAATCTGCAGCCGTCCGCACACCCACCTTGGCCATGCTTGCTGTGGCTGATGAGATTTGTCGCCCAGCAACACCTGGAGAGCCCACACCTGCCGTTAGGAAAAGGATCCCTCTCCCAACATGGCGAAGGTTAAGTACAAATCCGCATCATCACCTGTCTCTAGCTTTGGCAGGTGGCTGTATGACGAGCAGACACAGATGGAAACTAGGACGCACTCTACAAAATCAGAACTATGGCACACGTGTGTACCTCCTGCACATTGTAAACAGTGCCTTGCCTTGGCACCGATCTGATTTGCAAATCGAAGACTTGGGCAGAAGCTGAACTGGGAGTTCACGTTCTTCATTCAACAGCGAGGGCCAAGGCAGCCCTTGCATGCCGTCCAACGTTTCTCCAATGAAAATAGGGATGTCCTATTCCACAATGATAATTTTGCTATTTATACCCCACACATCTTACTGGGCTGTCCCAGCCACTCTGGGCAGCTTCGCTTCCCCGCTCCTCCCCATGCAGCTGCTGGGTCCACTTCTTTCAAGTCTCTCAGCCCCGCTTACCTCACAGAGTGTTTGTTGTAGGGGAGGAAGGGAAAGGAGAATGTTAGCCACTTTGAGACTCCTTTGGGTAGTGATAAAGCGGGATATCAAATCCAAACTACTCCTCCTCCTCCTCCTCCTCCTCCTCCTCCTCCTCTTCTTCTTCTTCTTCTTCTTCTTCTTCTCTTAACATAAAAAAATACTTCCCTATACAGGATTGCCTTCAGACAGCTTGGAGCCAGATAACTCCATACCCTCCAACATTTCTCCAATGGAAATAGGGACATCCTAAGCGGGACATTCCGAGATCAAACCAGAAACCGGGACAGCTTCTCTAAATCAGGGACGTCCCTGAAAATTAGGGACACTTTGAGGGTCTGCCCTTGAGTCTTTTAAATCAAAGTTGGGGGACCTTTGGGGCCCTCCAAGTGTAGGTGGACGCCAAATCTCATCAGACCCAGCCAGGATGTCCCATAGTCAGAGAGGATGGAAGTTACAGTCTAGCAAGAGCTAGAGACAGGGCCGGCCGATCCCATGAGGTAGACTGAGGAAGCTGCCTCAGGTGGCAGAATCCAAGGGGCCCGTGCTCTTCCTGCCACCACAGAAGTGAGGAAAGGCGGCTGTGGCAACTTCTGGGTTCTGGAGATTTCTGTCTCCAATTTACCCTTGTTTGGGATCCTGGCCATATTGCACAACCATTGCCGAGAGAATCCCAGAATCTGTCTCTTGTTGCATAACTTTTTGCATCTATAATTCAACAGGGAGAAAGCCACTTTTCAAGTTTAAAGGAAGGACCAGAAGCTAAAATTTAAAGAGGACCAAGGACTGTTGTGATGGGTGAGGAAACTTTCCTTTTGTCTGGGCTTGCAGTCCTAATCCGTAATCTTCCTATGTGTGTTGTTGTTGGTATTTGATGATGTGAGGGTTTTTTTTGGGTGCTTATATATATTTTTTTTCCTTTTAATAAATTGTTTTGTATTATTATGTTGCTCATACAAACTGGCTAATACAGTAATAGTAACAAAAATTAAAGTGTGCAATGCCACATGCTTACCACCAGGTGGCAGCGGTTTTTCTGAAAAGGTCATCCGTTTCCAAAAAATAAACGAAAAATATTGCAGTGTTTTCACGTGTTCCAGGAAAGATGTGCGTGTACACACACAAACACACATCTTTATTGGAACACGTGAAAACATTGCAACATTAAAAAACCTACCGGAGTCCCTAGATCTCTCAAAAGATGGCTTGCTCCTGTAATTCTCCTTACATTGTTCAGCTCCAAAGGAGTCCTTTGAAGAGTGTGTGTGTGTGTGTGTGTGTGTTTCAGCCCATGCAGGGCCTGCAGGTCTGAGCACAGTGGCAGCCCATGTGCCCCTAGGCCAAGGGATGTGGAATCTGTGGCCCTCCAGCTCTTGATGGACTCCAACTCCCATCAGCCCCAGCTGGTATGGCGAGCCAGTGCAGTGTAGTGCTTAGGGTGTCAGAGTAGGGCCTGTGAGACAAGGGTTCAAATTCTCCCTTGGCCATTAAGCTCACTGGGTGACCTTGGGTCAGTCACTGCCTCTCAGCACACCAAACCCCACCCGCAGGGTGGTTGTGAGCATAAAATGAGGAGGTGAATTTGTACACCGCCTTGAGCTTGCTGAAGCAAAGGTGGGATATAAAGGCAAATGGAATGAATGAATGAATGAATGAATGAATATGCCTGGGGAACCAGGGGAGATGGGAGCTGCAGTCCAGCTAACATCTGAAGAGCCCCACTGTAAGAATAATAGAATTTTAGAGTTGGAAGGGACCCCAAGGGTCATCAGGTCCTACCCTGTGCCATGCAGGAATCTTTTGCCCAACATGGGGCTCAAACCCATGACTCTTGAGATTAAGAGTCTCATGCTCTATTGACTGAGCTATCCAAGGACTCCCCCCACACCCCCAAATGCTTCGCAGTAGACTGGCTTTGCGCAGGAGAGGCAGGAGATGAGTTTCCTAAAGAGAAATCGCTGAGAAGCTGCTGTCTTACTTGGGGGTGGCGGCGGCAGCGTAACAGAAATGCTAAAAGAGACAGAACTGAAACGCAACAGCAGTGCAAAGCTCATACCAAGGAATCCAATTTGGGTTTCAGGCAGGGGATGCCAGGGGGAGGAGCCTTCTGAGTGCCCAAGCTCCCCCTCACCCACACACATTTTTGAGGGGTAGCAATGGAGGATATTCCAGATCACTAGACACCATTTGTACAAATGTGCTAAGACCTTTGTGGCTGAGCAGAGGTTTGATTCTGGGTCCCCTAGCCTGCAGCTCTAACCGCTACGCCACACTGCCTCCCAAGGAAACGCAGATCAACTGAAAGTGCCAGGTAGCTGCCCAGGCTTGCCTGCTTTGCGTCCCTCTCTCTCTCTCTCTCTCTCTCTCCTCTCTCTCTCTCTCTTCTCCCTCTCTCTCCTCAAACCAGCTTGCTTTAGCTAATGGACTGAGCAGGCAAGCAGCCTGAAAGGCCCCCTGGGGGAAGGTCAGGTGTCCGCTCTCTGGCCTCCTGCTCCCTCGCCTTGTCGATACCCATTAGAGGATAGAGGGTGGCAGCAGCGGGGGGCAGCTGGGCACACGGCTTCTCCAGAGCAGTCCACGTTGGGCACCTGAAGCAAAGTCAGCCTGTGTGTGTTCAAAGGAGGCAGGACACTGGCTGCAGAAACGCAGAGAGGCTCCCCAGACACTTTGGCCGGCTGGATTGGTGATTGGGACTTCTCTGCTGGGCTCCTGCACCCATTTTCCCCCTTCACTTTCATGTGCCTCAGACGGAAGAATGCAAGGTAGGCACCATTCAGCCTTTCCTATAGAAATATATATAAAATTAAAAAAAATTGTCTAGTAGCACCTTAGAGGCCAACTAAGTTTGTTCTTGGTATGAGCTTTCGTGTGCATGCACACTTTTTTCAGATTGTTGGATATATTGCATGCAGTGCAATCTAGAATCCTGTTCAAAAATGTCTCTCGTTTTCTTTGTTAAAGGCAATAAAATATTTCCAGCATCATTGTAAAAAGAATGAAAGAATAAAGTGTAGCAATGGAGGTGGAAGTCCAACATGATGTTGTATTCATCAAACATATACTCATCATAATAGGAGACATTATAGGATTTCAAGCAGACAGATACAGTGATTGGCACTCGAAAAGCAATACTGTGCTGGATCGTATCTGAAGAAATGTGCATGCACACAAAAGCTCATACCAAGAACAAACTTAGTTGGTCACTAAGGTGCTGCTAGACAATTTTTTAATATATAGTTCTACTGCATCAGACCAACACCTACCTGAATCTAGAGCCTTTGCTATGATGCTGGTAAAGGGGGGAGGAGGTGTCTGTTTGTGTGTGTGTGTCTAAAGTCGAGAAGCAAAGTCAGGAGCCAGGATGGTGCGCCGAGTCGCCTAGGCTTCGTTTGCGACTGCTAGCACTCAGCGTTGCTCTCTGCAAAAGTGCTTTTCTGCCTTTGTCGCCTTTATTGCGCAACAGTCCTGGAAGGGAGGTTGTTTTTACCAACAGGTGACATTGGGACTTGTAGGGCGGAAGGCGGGGAGCCCAACAGTAGGTGGCGCCAGAGAAAGATCTACCGGTATCTATCTTAGGGTTGCCATCTTTCAAAAAGTGAAATTCCGGACAGAAAAGTTGCTGAGCTTTTCTTCTCGACGGTGTTGTTGTGGAAAGCCTTCCCATCAGATGTCAAGGAGATAAATATCTATCTCTTCAGAAGACACCTGAAGTTTTTAATGCTTGATATTTTATTATGTTTTCCTATATGCTGGAAGCTGCCCAGAGTGGCTGAGGCAACCCAGTCGGATGGGTCAAATTATTGTTATGATCTATAAGGGCAGGTTGTTGGGGGTAGGGAGAGCGCTGCTAAAGTTACAGCATCACAGTTGCAGCTTTAAAAGGTACCGTTCTGTGGGTCGTATCTGATGACAGTCCTACTCAGAAAAGACCCATCGAAATCAGTGGACTTAAGTTGGATGATTTCTGCGCCCTCCATTATCCGAGCTTTTCTTTTCTTCCTTTACGCAGTCTGCCATTTCATAAACACTTCTGTTTGGCCTAGAAAGCTGGAATTGGTGCACATATATACGCCAATCAGTGGAGATAACAGGGGAGGGGGGAAGAAAATAGGACATGTCTACATTTCCGGCTCAGGTCTCAGGATAGAACGCCTACATCATAAAAGCAATCAAAGCATTCAAAGAGAGAAAGAGAGAGAGATCAAACCAAATCTGCCACAGAAGGCAAGGAGTCTTCAACTCAGCAACTTCATCCAGCTTCAGGTGGGCGGGTGGAAATTGCAGGAGCACCCAGAGAGAGCCAATTTTATTTCAAGCATTTCTAAGGTGCTTTTACAAAACAGGTATGGGATCACACACAAAAAAAGATGTGGGGAACCTTTTTCAGCTGGAGGGCCGCATTTCCTTCCTGGCAACATTCCGAGGGCCACATATCAGCGATGAGAAGGGCCAGAGGTGAAATTTTTACCTTTGCACACTTGGCTGGTTTCTTTCCTCTCTCTCTCTCTCTCCCCCCCCCTTTTCTTACTGTCTTGTTTTTATTAAATTTCCAGAATTTCACAAATTAACTTCAAATCAATAATTACATAACAGCTTTGACTTCCCGGCCACACTTCCACAGTGTTTCGGTTTGAATCCTTTTCTATTGTGTTGTACATCAGACTCTCATCTGTTACAAAAGTCCCCCCAATGCAATTATTTTTATCATTTTTCTTCCGCTGCTCATATCTCGAATCCTGCCGGCAATTTCATTTGACTCTGCTCTTCTTCTATAAAAAGTTTATCCTTTGGGTCTCCTGGTTTTGTTGTCAGCTTTGCCATTTCCACATAGTCTGTTGCTTTTGAAAGCCGTTCCTCCTTCATTCGAACCTTCTCTTCTTTCCATTTCTGTGCAGTCGGCTGGTTTCTTCACTCACTCAGACACTCCTTCCATTCAAGCCAGCAAGTGGCATGATACGAGGTTTAAGGATGCATTTCAGCCAGGCAGAAACATTCCAGGAAGGTGCAGATTATGTATAATATCCCATGCATGCAAGTCTCCAGCACTTAACTGGCTCTGTAAATCTGCTTGGAGAAGAGAGCAAGCTGTGGCGTAGTGGTTTGCAGGCTGAACTAGGACATGGGCAACCAGGGTTCAAATCTCCACTCAGCCCTCAAGCTCTGTGAGTGACTCTTTCTCTTTGCGAGGAGGGGGAGAAGCACACACGCTTCCTGGGATATGAACGCAAATGTAAAAATAAATTGGGGGGTCACAAAAGGGATGCGTTCAGAACTGAAGTTACGTTGGCAGGCGTAAAACATCAGAGCAATGTCAGAATATAATTATTGTTGTGTTGTTGTTGTAGTCGTTTAGTCGTGTCCGACTCTTCGTGACCCCATGGACCAGAGAACGCCAGGCATTCCTGTCTTCCGCTGCCTCCTGCAGTTTGGTCAGACTCGTGTTGGTTGCTTCGAGAACACTGTCCAACCATCTCATCCTCTGTCGTCCCCTTCTCCTTGTGCCCTCCATCTTTCCCAACATCAGGGTCTTTTCCAGGGAGTCTTCTCTTCTCATGAGGTGGCCAAAGTATTGGAGCCTCAGCTTCAGGATCTGTCCTTCCAGTGAGCACTCAGGGCTGATTTCTTTAAGGATGGATAGGTTTGATCTTCTTGCAGTCCATGGGACTCTCAAGAGTCTCCTCCAGCACCATAATTCAAAAGCATCAATTCTTCGGCGATCAACCTTCTTTATGGTCCAGCTCTCACTTCCATACATCACTATTGGGAAAACCACAGCTTAAACTAAAGGACCTTTGTTGGCAAGGTGATGTCTCTGCTTTTTAAGATGCTGTCTAGGTTTGTCATTGCTTTTCTCCCAAGAAGCAGGCGTTTTTAATTTCATGACGGCTGTCACCATCTGCAGTGATCCATGAAGGAGCAGAATATAATAGCGAGTGTTAATATATAAAAACAAACCTTCTCCATTATCCCTTATGGGTATCCAAGAGCCCATATAGAGTCCTTATGTAGGTTCTCTGTAGGAGAAAATAACAGAGGCCAACCAGAGAATAGTGAGAAGCAAAGCAGTTAGTAAGCATGATCTTTATTAAACTGTTGCAACAGGGTCCCCCACTCCCCCTACGCAGGGAGGGAGGAGAGGAACCCGGAACAATTCTTTGCAAGCTCTTTGTATCTGAAGAAGTGTGCATGCACACGAAAGCTTATACCCAGAACAAACTTAGTTGGCCTCTAAGGTGCTACTGGACAATTTTTAAAAACTTTTTATTTAGACTGCGTCAGACCGACACGGCTACCTACCTGAATCTTAGCTCTTATATAGACATTTGAAAATTGCCTCCCCTGTAGCTCAAGACCACCCCCCAAAACATCATACATACATCACTGAAGGGGCGGTCGACTACAGCAGAAAACCTGTCTGCCAGGATACCTGATAATGGTCACGGA
The DNA here is from genome assembly GCF_009819535.1 of Lacerta agilis. NCBI lineage: Eukaryota > Metazoa > Chordata > Lepidosauria > Squamata > Lacertidae > Lacerta > Lacerta agilis. The sequence goes on along the minus strand of NC_046328.1, from coordinate 28,155,242 downwards.
TTGCTTTTACCCGGTATCCTGGCCATTCTTTTGTGATGGTAAATACTCAGTTCCCGAATCCAGGTAACAGGCTCACCCTATTCATACACAAGATACGCCCTTAAGACAGGATTTGTGAGCAAAGAGACACAATGGGGAGGTGTTTCCCATTTCCTTCCTCCTTGCAGAGAAACATTTGAGGTCAATTTGGGAGAGTCAAAATGGTTTCAGGATTGCTCTCCTGTACTATTTCAGACACGTAGTTTATATACTTATGTATGTAAATTTGCCTTGTAAATTTATGAACATATGATTGATATATATAAGAGAGACCTTAGAATTCCTAAACAAGCGTGAGCAAAAGGTTGGTGGTGCCATAACTATAACCAGCCTCAACTTGGCTGAACAACCCAGGGCACAGTATAGATTTTCCTCTTAGGCCTAGTCAGCTGCAGGGCGATCGGTGGCGTCAGACATCGACCCAGCCTATTGAGCTCTTGCCTGATACAACAAACCTTCCGATTCCCCTCCCCTGCAGTGGCCTGAGACACGGTAAATGTTATAGAGAGAAAGACGACCATGTCAGCATATTGCATACCCTCCAATATTTATCCAATGGGAATAGGGACATTATATTATTATTATTATTATTATTATTATTATTATTATTATTATGATGTGTGTTATGTATTGAAATTCTCACCCTAGGCCACTAGGGGTGTGTGTATATAGTTCATGCTGCTGCAGTTCTCACTCAGGTCCGCACATGCAAATGAGGGATTGAAAGTGACGTTCAGGGATTGGGTAACTACAGAAAGTTGTTACTGTTGCTTGTAGCTGAGTTCTATATAATCAGGCTGCTGAGCCCTTCAGCTCACTTCTGTTCCAGCCTGAGAATAAACAGAGCTGCTTGAAGAATCACTGTGTCGTCTGCTATGTCCACCCACTATTTAATAATGTGCCCCAGCCATCAGACTGGGTTGCCCCAGCCACTCTGGGTGGCTTCCAACATAACATATACAAAAGCATAATAAAACATTAAACATTTAAGAAACTTCCCTGCCTTCAGATGTCTTCTAAAGGTTGTATCGTTACTTATCTCCTTGGTTCGGGGGGGGGGGTGTCATATATTCCATACCCTCCAACACTTCTCTGATGAAAATAGGGTCGTCCTAAGGAAAAGTGGGACACTCCGGGATCAAATCAGAAACCAGGACGGCTTCTGTAAATCTGGGACTGTCCCTGGGAAATAGGGACACTTGGAGAGCCTGATAGTGTGTGTGTGTCTGTGTGTCTGTGTGTCTTTCTTTTCACTTCCCACCCCGTTTTGCTCATAATTCAAATCCTGCTTGCGAGTTCATCATATTGTGTTAACTTTGCCATTTCAGCATAGTCCATCACCTTACTTATCCATCCTTCTTTAAGTGGGAACATTTTCTTCCTTCCATTTTTGTGCATAAAGAATCCTAACTGCTGCTGCTGCTGCTGCTGCTGTTACATACATAGACAGCATGTGTATCTCTGTATATATCAGGACTTAGCAGTACAGACAACCACAATTTGAATTTTACTCTTCCGCCTTGGTGTGAGGAAGTGGCAACATGGTTTTGTTTCTAGGTTGATGTTTCTTTAAAGCATGGGCCTCAGCTACACAGCTGCAAATAAAGTGTTTTAAATGTGTTGTAAAGTGCAATATACAAATGTGGCACTAGGTGGCAACAGTTAGCTATGCAAAATTCAGTGTATTTTTCAAAACTTTTTAAAAAGCATTTTCACAGCGTTTTTTTATGTGTAGATCCCACCATGGATTCCTCCACAACCTGAGCTGCACAAATGGAGGTGTTAAAAACGTCAGAGTCAGCTTTCATTGCAGCTTTCAACCTGAGGACTAGAATATTACTTTATTTTAAATGAAGGACTGTAGCTCAGTAGCAAAGCACCTGTTCAGTGGCATCTACAGGTGGGGCCAGGAAAGAACCCCCTGCCTGCCTGAAACTCTGGAGAGCTGATGCTGGTACATGTGCCCATTTCTGAGCTGGATAGACTGACTCAGTATAAGGCAGCTTCCAATGTTCCTAAAACCAAAAAAATGAGTTGTGTACCTGCCTTGTTCAAGCCCCTTCCAGCTGCCTCCTTCCTACTGAGTTGGGTCATGTATCTTACTTTACAGAAGACAGTCCTCCTCTATCTAAAAAAGTCATCTGCTTGAAAAGCTGGCAAGATGGCTGGTGATGGAGAGCTCAATCAATGAAGCCTGAGACTCTGTCTTAGGGTTATGGGTTCAAGCCCCATGTTGGGGAAAAGATTCCTGCATTGCAGGGCTTTGGGCTAGATGGCCCTGGGGGGTCCCTTCCAACTCTACAATTTTATGATTGTATGATTTATGTTTAAAAGGGGTGTTGGTGCTGAAATCATCCATCAGCAGTGAGTTTTTATTTCTAAACCTGCAGCTCCATATGTTGAATTAGTAAATGCAGATTTTGTGCTGCTCTCTATCTAATCTTCCTAGCTATTTATTTATCTCTCGCCTCCCCAAGCACCGCTGAAATCTTAAGCTGACTGCCAGGGTTCGTTTTTTTTTTGCCAGCTTCCTGTTGTGCTTCACTTACTTCTGTACCGATTGCCTGTTTTGTTCATGCCCGTCAACATTACTCAGATGAAAAACTGGGTCGCTTCCCGGCTCGAGTGTTTTAATACACACACACACACCCCTCTTGCAGGAAGCATTGTTGCCTTACCACCCTCCTACCTCTTATCTTCAGACTGACATATGGCAGGGAAAGAGTTGGGGGGAGGCTGGTCCAGTAGGACAAATGGGTGTGCTGCCCCACCAACCTCAGTCTACCCTGAGCCAGGCCCCTCTTTCCCACCTTCTTACTCAACAACTGGTCCAAGAGTGGCACAGGCTGCCATCTTCCTGCCCCTTAGACTCAGTGTTGCACTGAGAACCCATTAAAATCAGTTGAGAGCCAGTGTGGTGTAGTAATTAAGAGCAGTGGACTCGTAATCTGGTGAACCGGGTTCGCGTCTCCGCTCCTCCACATGCAGCTGCTGGGTGACCTTGGGCTAGTCACACTTCTCTGAAGTCTCTCAGCCCCACTCACCCCACAGAGTGTTTGTTGTGGGGGAGGAAGGGAAAGGAGAATGTTAGCTGCTTTGAGACTCCTTCGGGTAGTGATAAAGCAGGATATCAAATCCAAACTCCTCCTCCTCCTCCTCCTCCTCCTCCTCCTCCTCCTCCCCTCCTCCTCCTCCTCCTCCTCCTCCTTCTTCTTCTTCTTCTTCTCTTCTTCTTCTTCTTCTTCTTCTTCTTCTTCTTCTTCTTCTATAGATTTCAATGGGTCTTCTTTGAGTAGGACTTGTTTTATGCAAGCTCAGAGCCTCCAAGGGTCCCTCTTTTCCAGGGACAGTCCCAGACTTACAGAAGCCACCTCGGTTTCTTATTTGATCCCAGAATGTCACGCTTTTCCTTAGGACGTCCCTATTTCCATCAAAGAAATATTGGAAGGTATGGAGTTACGTGATCACCGAACCAAGGAGATATGCAGTGCTTTTTTCTGGGGGGATGTATACCCCTAAACATTTTGTGAATCTGTGTACTTTTGTCCATTTACTTTATTTATTTTTCCCGATTTGAACTACAAAATTGTGATTTTCTTGAGTCAAAACAAGAGTTCCCCTAAACATTTTTTTAAAAGAAAAAAAGCACTGGAGATAAGTAACTATACAACCTTTAGAAGACATGTGAAGTTTAGGGAAGTTTTTTAACATTTAATGTTTTATGTTTTTATATATGTTGGAAGCCACTGAGAGTGGCTGGGGCAACCCAGTCAAATGAGCAGGGTATAAATAAAAAATTACTCTGATGATGGGGATGTTGCTGCTGCTGCTGGAATTTCATCGGAAGGGACACGGGTGGTGCTGTGGGTTAAACCACTGAGCTTGCTGATCAGAAGGTCGGCGGTTCGAATCCCCACGACAGGGTGAGCTCCCATTGCTCGGTCCCTGCTCCTGCCAACCTAGCAGTTCAAAAGCACGTCAAAATACAAGTAGATAAATAGGTACCACTCCAGCGGGAAGGTAAACGGCGTTTCCGTGCGCTGCTCTGATTCACCAGAAGAGGTTTTGTCATGCTGGCCACATGACCCGGAAGCTGTGTGCCTGCTCCCTCGGCCAGTAACGCGAGATGAGCACCGCAGCCCCAGAGTAATCCGCGACTGGACCTAATGGTCAGGGTCCCTTTACCTTTACCTATTTCATCGGAGAAATTTTATAGGGTATGCAAGCTAAAGGAATCGAATAAGGATGGGACCACACATGCCTTCCTTAGCAGGAAATAAATCAGAATTTCAGGTGTTTTGGACAATGAGAAAGGAGGCAATGGGGTGATTTGACTCCCCGTAGTACCCTAACTTGTAGTAACTCAGAGCAGGGCTTTTTGTGTGTCTGCCTCTGTTCTGTGGGAGACGTCTATGACACGTGGCCTATTGCCTGCGCTTTCCAGAAACACCTGAAGACATTTGGGTTAAGACAGGCTTTCCCAGCTGAGTGAATGGGTCTCTGCCGTGGATGTATATTCTGCATTGTTGTGTCGTGTTTCTTTTAAAAGAATATCTGGTTGGGGTGTGTGTGTTTAGCTGCTTCTTGCTGTTTTTACATCGCCTTGAGATGCGTAAGGCGACTGAGGAAGCTTTAAAAAAATCACAATAAAATAAATGAAACAAAACAGCTCTATAATAGCACCCCACCAACCAATTACCACCCACTTTTCAAAAGTAGAATGTAATTAATCATCATCATCCTAATAGTCATAATAATGATGATGATTTCTAAGGATTCCCCAGCACCATTAAAAATAAATAAATCTATAATCTATCTGCCGCTCCATTGTGGTTAACAATGAAACAAGCGTAGAGCTCTTATTTGCTACACACACACACACACACCCCCTTTTACCCTTCTGCCCAATTAAAATAAATAAATAGGAAGATTTACGATCTGGGGTAAGCGGGATGCGTTCTGATTGGCCAGCAGTGACATCATGCCTTGAGTCCCTAGGGAAAATAGGTGGGGCAGCAGAGGGGGTGTGGGTGTGCTCTTTATTGTATATGGGCACAAGCTGCCAGCTGGGGTTGGAAGTCTCAAGGGAATAAAAACACACAAACACACCATGGCTGCTTCTAAAACCCTGCCCCCCCTCCCCGGAAAAGGCTTTGTCATCAGACTTTGAGAGTGCCAGAATATGGGTTATACAAAATGCACGTGCGACTTTCGCCAGCAAGGCAGAATTTTATTATGCGTGGGTAGAATGAAATCTCACATTGCTTTGACTTCTTGCTTCATTTACCAAAAAAAAAGAAGCATATTGTATGTTGATTAAATAAACGTGACGATGACGAAGATGACGATTCTATCTGCATGATGGTGATCTACTCAATTGCCCACTTAAAGAGAATGGTTTTTGCAAGGTGTAGTAGTTTGTTGTGTATATGGAAGAACTTACACAGTTAGTTAAATTTAGAGGCGGAAGACAGTGGGGAGGGGGGGGGGAAGAGAAGCAATTTGAAAACACACGGGTCCCCCACTGTCAGTAACGGGAAGCAAATGTTTACATTGGAACTATTTGGCACAAGTTTTCGTTGCTGAGATAATCGATTATTAATATAAATGATATTTATATAGATTTTATCAAAGCGTTTGAGTAGGAACATAATTATAGTTTTGAATATGAATGGTCAAAACCAAAATTATACACATACTTGGATGAGGTCCCTTTCAGATGACCTGCTGAAAGAGCGTTCAGCTTAGTTTGTTTGCAGAAAGATTAGATGACCTTAGGTATTTAGTGAGCATTTGGCCTGACTGGCTTGCGAGGAGATGTATCAAGCAAGTGCCATCACACACTCTCTAGCACATCTTCCCATCAATTTCCTTACTGCAAAAAGTCTGACATTTTCGGGAAAGCGGGTTCGTAGCGCAAGAGCTCCAAATCAGCTGTAATTGTGCAGCCTAAATGTGCTGGGATGTGTCTGAGCCTCACTTGCAAAATGGTGACAGTCTGGAAGTGATGTTGGTGTACAAGTAACACACACACACACACACACCATTTGCCACCTACTCTCATCCTGACCAACGAAAATTTGCACATTCTCTGCAACCTGCACACCCAACAGCAAACTTGTCTGCCTCATTTCCATCTTTAAGCCCGGCTTTTCTTTAGTGTAGTGGTTAAAGAGGTCATTCCCAAATAAAATCTCACCTGTGCCACAACTGCAGTCAATGGACTAGGTGCCCTAGTCACTACAAGCCCTTCAGCTTAATGAACTGGTTCAGCCATGGTTAGCTTAGCTTAGCCAAAGCATGGCTTGCTTGAACGTGTGAACCCAGTGCAGCAGTCTAACCATGGTCTGTTTTCCACCCCCAAACTAGAATGGAAAGCCATGGTTTGTTGTTGGCTTATAAACCATGGCTTGCTTAACCATGGTTTGTTATATCGTTTTGTTTTATTTGATTGAGTAATAAAACAGACAATACAAGCGACTTTACAGACACTAACAATAAAAATTATAGTATAAGTTAAAGTTCCAGTTCAAAGAAATTCAGCTTTAGTCTTCTCAGAATAATAATAATGTTATTATTTATATGCCACCCATCTGACTGGGTGACCCCCCTGGGTGTCTCCCAACAAAAAATATTAAAAACACAATAAAACCTCAACCGTTAAAAACTTCCCTGTACAGGGCTGCCTTCATAGATCTTCTAAAAGGCATGTGGTTATTTATCTGTTTGACACCTACTGGGAGCCAGTGTATATCCTTTAAGACCAGTGTTATATGGTCTCAGCGGCCGCTCCCAGTCACCATTCTGGCTGCTGCATTCTGCATTAGTTCTCATTTCCGAGTCACCTTCAAGGGTAGCCCCCCAGAAGCGCACTACAGTAGTCCAAGCGGGAGATAAGCAGAGCAAGCATCGTCCTAGTGAGACAATGCGCAGGCAGGGTCTTAGCCGTCATACAGATGCCCTGGACGCAGAATTAACCTGGGCTTCCACGGCTCGGCAGTGACTTTGCTCCTGCCAGGACACAGTAAACTAGGCCTCCTTGTGAGGACTTTGGAGCAGGTGTTTGCTGTAATTGCACCGGAGTCTGTGTGCTGGGTGAGTCATCACCAGCTAACGCCCTTGTGTTTGGTTCAACCGGCTCACCTGGAACGAGGGAAAATTAAGGCTCAAAATCAATTGCTCCCATTTCCTTCGCCTTGAAGTGTGTGTGTGTGTGTGTGTGAGAGAGAGAGAGAGAGAGAGAGACAGAACTGTGTTCACCTATCATAGTAACCCAGCTGTAGGGAACCCCAGGTCTACAAGCCAATTGTGGTTCTCCAGACTTCGCTAAATGGCCATCATAGCTCTCCCCACCACCCACACCCCTCACTGGCCCTACTTTGTGTGCTTCTGGCTGGCTGGGATGAGTCCCTGAACTCCGAATAATGGCTCTCCTTTGCCGGGATGGAAGATAAGGGAGGAGCAGGGCTGGCCCAAGACATTTTGGCGCATGAGGAAGACCCCAAAATGGGGCACACACACACACCCCACCAGGGAAGAAGGGGTGAGGGAAGATCTGCATCAGGGACAAGGGGTGTGGGGGAGAAAGATCAACATTGGGGTCTGTTGCCACGGTGAATCCTGCCACCTGAGGCATTCTCCTCACCTTGCCTCATGGAGCAAACAGGAACAGCAAACCATGGCTTGGTGTTCCGTCTAAACCAGAAACGGGGGTTTGTTTCACTCAAAACAGGTAATTCTATGATAAAGGTCATGGGTTGGCTTGAGTGAAACAGTCCACGAACCCTGGTTCAGTTTCTAGCACTTATCTAGAGAAGCAGAAGCTATTAAATATGGTTTGCTGCAGGGGGTGGGCTGAATGTGGCCCTCAGTCTGGCCCTCAGAACTCTTCCAAGGCGACACCCTTGCTTCACACCCTGGCTGGAATATGGAATACCGAGGGCCTTCTCGGTAGTGGCATCTGCCCTGTGGAACGCCCTCCCATCAAATGTCAAGAAAATAAACAACTATCTGACTTTTAGAAGACATCTGAAGGCAGCCCAGTTTAGGGAAGTTTTTAATGTTTGATGTTTCGTTGTGTTTTTAATATTCTGTTGGGAGCCACCCAGAGTGGCTGGGGGAACTCAGCCAGATGGGCAGGGTATTATAATAATAATATATATAATTATTATATCCCTCCATCTGGCTGGGTTTCCCCGCACTCTGAGTGGCTTACAGGCAAATATTAAAATACAATAATAATACATTTATCTATTCTTATGTCCTTGAACTCTGAAAATGCCTTCTGACTGTTTTGATGGTTGATAGAGGGTTTGGGTGGGTTTGGGTGTGTAGAATCCACTCTACCTAAGGCAATTTTTTATTTTATTTACCTTATTATTGGTAGCAGTGGTAGTATTTACCCTCCTTCACTCTACGGTCCCAGAGCAGGTTACACCCATTAAAACAGTGATTGACATGTTGCTCTGCCTACCAGTGGCCTGCGGCCCTCAGAAGGTTGCCCAGGAGGGGGAACAGATTTACTCGTTCACGATGACGTGCAAACTAGGGCAGATAGATGTGGACAGAGCCCTGAAATCTGGGACTATCATAGTGCCAACGCAGCCTTTGCTGACTTGGTGCCCTTTTGAACTACAACTCCCATGAGCTCCAGCCGGCACCTGGGAACTGTGGTCCAAAACACTAGGAGGGCGCTGGGTTGGTGAAGGCTGCCCCTGCATATCTGACTCATGCTGACGCTGGGCTGGGATTTGCGGGTGGCTTGTCAGCGTGGAAATGGGATCCAGCTGGATTTTCCCTTCGCCCACACAAGGAAGGTTGATGATAATCCGGCAGCTGGGACAGCGGCAGCACAGCGATGCAGCAGTGAGCAAGAGGGGATTTTGCATGTGTCAAACAAAAGAAAACACACCCTAGGTGACAGCGGGGAGAGTATGAGTAAGGAAGGGGGAAGAGAGCGTTGCAAAGGCAAATTTCCACACAAGAGATTAGGAAAGAGATCGAAGAGAAAGGCTGAAGACATCGCCGTGCTCTCAAATCTGAGCTGCATCCCGGCTGAAATGCTCCTGCAGTTCTGGTCCTTGCATCTCACAAGAGATAAAACAGGAAAGGGGCAGAGGAGGGCAAGTAAAATGACCAAAGGGCTGGAGCCAGTCTCCTCCGAAGGTGGAAGAAAGGTGCTTACAGTTCACTTGGGCTTTTAGTCAGGGAGGGAGACACTGTCATTGCCTTTTTTACAGGTAGAATCGTAGTTGGAAGGTACGCCAAGGTCATCTAGCCCAACCCACTGAAATGCAGGAATCACTCCCCCTCCCCCAAAAACCTCTGTTTAAAAGCCTCCAGTGAAGGAGAGCCCACCTGCTTCTGAGGTGCTTTGTTCCTGTTGAAGCGCTCTGAGCACAGAAACTGCTTCCTGATGTTTAGTCAGAATCTCCTTCCTTGTTGTCATTTGAATCCGTTGAACCCAAACGGATGATGATGATTAATCGATCGCTGCTACATTTATATCCAGCCCAGAAACTCGGAAGTGCTGTATGCGGTTCCGCACGGGCCAATTTCGTCAGGTGGGTGGAGCCACCCAACCTGTCAATCGCCTCACATCGCAATGACACCCAGTGAGCACATTCAGCCGACCCTTGGGGGCCTACACAGCTCCATGTACAGGGGATGCGCGCAGGAATTTGCAGGGAGCGGCAATCTGCTTATTGGGGGTGGCTGCAAACCCTCTTTCGCTCAGCCATATACAGTATTTACCTGCCCCACATCTGATGCCATCTGCCATGTCAGGCATAGGAACCAACTCCTAGGGGCCGAGCTCCCTTTGGCTCCTGCCAATAAAATATTTGAGGGGCTGGGACCCCCCCAAAAAGTTGATGGGCATTGCCTGGGACCCCTGATGTCAAGTGGTGGCAGGATGGGAAAGGTTTGATCAAAGCGGCCTTCCAGCCTCCTTCCCCATGGGAGGAGGAAGAGGAGAAGGAGCCACAGCCATTGAGCTCAGCTACATGCCTGGCCTCCTTTTGGGGGGGGGGGAAGGACTGAGGCCTTAGGAAATGGTACCCCTGCTTGCAGGCCATGCTAGAAAACATTCCGGGCCTGGACTGTCCCTCAGCCCTGACTTTTATTTAGTCTTGACTACAGACTATTTGCTGTATGCTGCTCTGATATTATATGAAGGATAGGAATAGGAATAGGAATAGGAATAATTTATTATTGGCCAAGTACATTTTCCAACATACTTGGAATTTGTTCGGCTCATTGCAATGTAACATACAGACACTGTTCCTCTCACAATACAAAGAAGGAAAGATACAATACAAATAATATTATTATTATTATTATTATTATTATTATTATTAGTATTATTATTATTATTAACCTTGATATTTAAATGTATTTTAATATCTGTTGGAGGCCACCAGAGTGGTTAGGGGGAGCCAGTCAGATGGAGGGGTACAATAAATTATTATTATATTATTATTATATTTATATTATTATTAGTATTATTATTATTATTATTATTATTATATTACATTAATTGATTACATTTTTAGCCCCCTTTTCCTTCAAGGAGCTCAGAGCAGCATATGTCCCCGCCCCCGCATTTTATGCACCAAGAACCCTGTGAGGTAGATTAGGCTCAGCCTCATGACTTTGAACCCTGGTCTCCCAGGCCCCAGTCCAACTCTCTAACCATTACAGCACCGCGCTGTCTCATGCGCATGGCGTGTGGAGAGGTCAGGGAGAGGGGATTTCCTTCCTCTTCTATATACTAGGCCTCAAGTTCACAAACAGACTGGCAGTAAGTTCAGGACAGACCAGAGGACAACTTCTTGACACAACACATAATTAACTTATTTACCAACAGGATGAGGTGATGAGAGCTACAACTGACCTCATATGTGGATTTAGACAGGGAAGGGCAGAGGGAAGTCAATGGCCACTAGCCATAGTGGTTATGTGGAGCAGCCACATCTAGAGGCAGTCTACCTTCAAATGCCAGTCACTGGGGGAGCAATAGCAGGTGGGGGCTGTTGTTTCATGACATGCTGGTGGGCTTCCCAGAGGTATCTAGATGGCCAGATGATACTTATGTTGATGGACCACTGACCTGAACTAGCAGGGGGAATTTAGAAGAAAGGGAGCTGACAGCACAGAAATTTTTATTTCCTACCCTGGGATCCTCAGCATGGATGTTGTGGGCACCACAGCACCCTCAGATGCCCCACTGCGCTTCACATTAGTTAAAAGTTGTTTTTTTAAAGGCTTCTATTGGGGGCTTCCTGCTTTTTTTGCAGCCCTACTTAAAGACACTGAGAATTGAACCAGGGGCCTTCTGCACGAAAAGCAGATACTCTCTCACTGACCTACCGTCCTGAGTGGTGGGGCCCTGGACATCTGCCCCAAAGTCCTATCATGGCATCATTGCCCAAGACCTTTTTCTGCTCAGGAGCCCCACTGGAGACACACCTTGTGCAATAAAAATCAACGATGCAGAGAATACACACGCCTAACAATGGACAAAACACCTCCACCTGGCAGGGAGAGAGCCAGCAGTAAATCACACTGAGCAAGTCAGAGTTAACTCTTTATTAGCAAAAACAGGACCTGCACAGGAGTGTCAAGCCTAATGAGCACAGCAGCTCATCTCTGGCAGGTCTTGCCCCCATGAAGCAGTTGCAGATAATGAAGGTTCCTGCCTCCCACAGATGCCTAAGCCTCCTCCTCTCCAGGGTTTTCCCCCTAAGCAATCAGAGACTGTGTGTGGCCAATCTCTACTCTGTCCTTTTCATGCCTCTTTTGGTTCTGGAAGACCAGGGGGGAAGCGCGACTCCCTGGCTTCTGCACCACCCAGATGCATCCCTTGCCTCTTGGCCTCCCCGTTCCATGCTTCAGCTTCCGCCTCTGATTCTGAACTGCTCTCTGCCACAGACTCCCCCTGCTCACTAAACCCTGTTACTCCTTCAGCTTCCAACACCCCCTTTTCCCAGTCTTCTCCCTCTCTGACTACTCATCATTGTCCCACCACCAACCCCCGGGCTCTGAGCCTTCTTCCTTTGGGGGTTTCCCCAGCTGGTCCCTTCCACCATTCCTCTGTGCCCAACCAGTCCTGTGACAACACCCTTAAAAAACTACAGGTCTTAGGATTCGGGGGGGGGGGGGGACCAGCTTGCCTTAAATGCATAGTGCGGGTATGACTTCCCTAAATGAAACAAATAAAATAAAAATTCCTCCAGTAGCACCTTAGAGACCAACTAAGTTTGTTTTTGGGTATGAGCTTTCGTGTGAAGAAGTGTGCATGCACACAAAAGCTCATACCAAGAACAAATTTAGTTGGTCTCTAAGGTGCTACTGAAGGATTTTTATTTTATTTATTTTGTTTTGACTATGGCAGAACAACACGGTTACCTACCTGTCCCTAAATTAAGTTAGTGCATTTTACCCATGAAAGGCAGGGGGGTGGGGAGGGCAGGATAAGACCATTACATCCATGAGCTCAAATGCTTAACAAGGTATCAGTTAGGGATCAGCTAGACACTCTCTGGAGTGAGTACACAGGCACCAGAACAAAGGGCAGCTTGACAACTGAATGACACACGCCTTAGATGACACACACAATCCCAATGACCAACACACATACTCATCCCTGATTGCGGGCAGCTGCAGAAGAGCCTGTTCCTTGACTCAGCCCTCAAGTGACGACTGTTGCATCACCAGGCAAGAGGCACCCCGAACGACTGACAAAGGAAGTGTTCAGGAAAGGAGCAAAAAGCACTGTGGTTCTTCCAACCTTTCCACCCCACTCACGGTTTTCAACTCTGAAAAGCGTATATTTTGATTTCTTTGGGGAAGAAGCCAGTTCGGTCTCACCATTTTGCACGTGAGGGCATTTCTTCACATGATGGCATAGCTGAACTATGGAATTTGCTCCCACAAATGTAACCGGAGCTATCCAGCTTAAGAGGGCTTTAAAAGAGAATTAAAACAAATTCAGGCTAGTTGTCTTGGACCATCCTGGGAGGTCGGGGTTCAGATCCCACCCCCCCCCAGCTCTGAAGATCATATGGGGGACCTTGCACCACCAGTTACCATCTCTTAGCCTAACTACCTCACAGGGTTGTTGTTGAGGATAAAGTGGCGAGCAGGAGAAGCATGTCACCAGCTGGAGCTCCTTGGAGGAAACGTGGGCAATTAATGTAATATAAAAGAATCTGAATATGTGTAATAGCTCTGTCTGGATTGGTACCATTTCAGACTGCAGGGGAGCAGGATGAACCATGCAACACTGCCCTGTGAAAAATGCCTATTGCCTCTAGAAAACAGCATTCCAAAGAGGCTAGGTTGTACCCAGGGGTCAGCAACCTTTTTCAGCTGGGGCCGGTCCACTGTCCCTCAGACATGTGGTGGGCCGGACTATATTTTTTGGGGGGGGGGGAATGAATGAATTCCTATGCCCCACAAATAACCCAGAGAAAGCATTTTAAACAAAAGGACACATTCTACTCGTGTAAAAACACACCGATTCCTGGACCCTCTGCTGGCCGGATTTAGTAGGCGATTGGGCCGCATCCGGCCCATGGGCCTTAGGTTGCCTACCACTGTTGTACCCTTTCTCCCTGACTTGCTAGCATTCTACATACAAGGACATTTTCCCGCATGGACCACATGCATTCGACATGCAAAACTCCCCCTGACGGGGCACAGTTCAGGTTGTAGACACTGCACAATATACTGTATATTACTTCACTTACTTCAGAATGTGCTGGGCCCATCATGCAGCTACCCTGCTGAAAAAGCAGGTAAAATGCATATTGCTTTGCTATTTTTTTCATGGGAGGCTGTCTGAAAAAGGGTGGGGGGAGAGATGCTTCGGTGCTACTAGAAAGAATTTTTCGATTTTGTTTTGATTATGGCAGACCAACACGCTACCCACCTGTATATGAATGTAAGGAGAGCTCTGCAGGATGGACAATGAGGGTCCACCTAATCCAGGATCCCATTTCCCACTGTGGCCAATCAGATGCCTTCTGGAAGCTCACCAGGAGGGCACAAAAAGCCCTCCCTCCATGGGAAATAATAAAGATACACTAGCTCTGCACCTGGAGGTTCAACCAAAGCTGCTGAGGGGTGGCATGACTCTCTCTCTCTCTTCAATGTTTCTGCCTCATTCTCCAAAAAGATGGCATTTCCTCAAGCTGTTGGGTGGTTTTCAACTGAGTCGCTGCAATCACAAGCTCTCATTTATTGAATCGCAATTGAACTCCAAACAGGCCTTATAAGATCTGCTTGGCTTCCTCTCTCCCTGACTTCTCTCACCTTGGGTGAACTGTCCCTCGTCACAAGGCTGGTTTTCCTGGTATGGAAACAGAAGGCAAAGCTAGTCAGCTTGCTTAAAATCTGGTGGGAAGGTGCTTGGTTGTTTTAGCAGCAGTAAACAATGTAATGATCTATTTCTCTCTCTCCATATTAACAACAACGATGGGCAAGTGAGGAAAATTAATTGCTTACATCCCACCCCTCCCCCACTTGCAAAACAGGCACATTTAATTCTGATTGCTATTAAATGATAATAATACGTTCGGACATATGACATTTGCACTGTTTATATTAATGTTTAAGTTTAAAACAAGATGGGCGAAGTAGTCTTATTGCCAGCTGGCAAGGGATTTCTGTGGTTTTTAGTCATTCTTATTAGCATTATTTCATTTCCCTCATTTTTCCTGTGACCATTGCAAATAAATCAATACTGATGGTGATAACAATAATAATTAATAATAATGCCAGGTGACGTTAAAATGCATAGGAAGGCCCACAGCCAAGCTTCCCTCCCCCCCACCAACCAGCCTGTCCCTCCCCCCTCCCCTTTTTAAACCCCTCCCCCCCCCAACCCCCTTTCTTCGGGCCGGAGTCGCTGATGCTGATCAAGCCCGTTTCACAATGAATAAGCGCTTCCCTGAATCACGTGCTGCCTTCCTGCGTCACCTTCGCCGGGAGAGCCGGGCCGGCGTCTCATTGGCTGCCGATGATGTCACCCTACAACCCTTCCTCAGCTCTCTTTCTCCCCCCCCCTCCCATCCCGCTTCCCTCTCCTGCTCCCATCAAAAGCGTCCCCAGCACCAGAGCCAAGAAGGGGGGAAAACATAACAACAGGAAGAAAAGCAAGACAAAGCGGGCTGAGGGGGAAAGAGGGCTGGATGCGGGTGACCAGCAGCAAGACAGACCTAGGATAACCCGGGCGGTGCAAAGGTGTCGGAAGTCAAGGACCAAAAAATCCAGATTCCTGCTGGGTTTCAAGCGTCGCCTTCTCTCCCCTGTCCCAGCCTCACCAAAAAGGCATCTCCGCCCTCCCCCTCTTTTCACGACCTCCAAAAACATCCTCATGGGTTTCAGGCTTAGACTGTAATGCAGGTGAGTGGATCTGCTTCTGAAACAGAAGGTTTTGTTTTTATTTTGTTTTTATTTTATTTTTTGCAACAGAGGACTTGCTGGGTGCCTTGCGAAAGGTTAAACACCTGGAAATCTCGATTTGCGTTTAGTTAATGGAGGGAGGGGGGATTGCTGTGTTGGGGGGGGGGTTGAGAACAGAGGGAGAAACAAACCTTCCTTTCCCGTCCTTGAATGTGCTGTTTGCAGGGGGTGTGCACGCACCTTTGCAACAAAAGAGGGGCAGCGTTTGCTGAAGGGATCGGGCGCCCCAGATTTCGACAACATGAAAGGGGGGGGGGGAGAGAGAGAGAGAGAGAGAGAGAGAGAGAGAATGTGTTGTCTATTTCTTGATTGAGGGTGGGGGAGAGATCAAAAAGCGGGGAAAGAGATGAGAAAGAGAGGGTGATGAGTTCTTGTTTCCTCCGCCGCCCCCCTCAAGGTAGCAATAAAAACGAGTGGGCGTTTGTTTGTGGTGGCTGTCGCCTCGGTTTGTTGTGACAGATCATCCTTTTGGGGGGGGGGTGCGTAGGAGGTGGGGAGAGGCTGGCAGGCTGATTCCAAGAGGGTGGAGGTGGCACCCGGAGCTGGAAAGTGTGTTTGCTGTGCAGGGCGGGGGGGGGGGGGAGGTGGATGCCAAGGAGAGAAGACCAATGTTTTTTTTCCTTGCAAGCATCAACACAAGAGGTTAAAAGAGGATCTGGTGTGTGTGTGTGTGTGTGTGCACAGTTCTCCCCTTACAGGTACCCTTAACGTCCCCTGACTGCTAGGATGACATTCGGGGATATTTTAAGCCAGTGATGCCATGGTGGTTATGGGGACACCGGCGAGCTTTATATAGAGAAGGGTGAAAACTGCGGGTGGAAATGAGGCACACGCCGACACGTGTGCCCGGGCTCACATGCAGAGGCATACACGCAGACACAGTGCTTTCCTTTGTCGAAACACAAGGCGGTTGGAGCACCTGCTTTGCCTGCAGAAAATCCCAGGTTCAATTACCGGCGGCATTTCCAGGTCTGAAACCTGTCTCAAACCCTGGAGACCTGCTGCCTGCCGGTACAAAACAACGTTGAGCTAGACGGACTTTCTGTGCTCCTATTTAATGAGGTCTTTTCCTCAGAAACATGAGGACTAGAATCCTGCTTGGCTTTTAAGGAAGGGCCGCAGCTCAGTGGCGGAGCATTTGCTTTGCATGCAGAAAGTCCCCAGTTCATTCCTTGATGGCATTTCCAAGCGTGGCTGGGAGAGACTCCCTGCCTGAAACCTTGGAGTGCCTGCTGTAGACAGTATTGAGCTAGATGGAGCAATGATTTTGTACAAGTCAGTTTCCCGTGTTCCCAAGTACGTAGAAAGAGATGCACCAATGGGAAGGCCGATGAGCCCAGAGACACGCGGGATGTGTGCAAAGGTTTATTAAACACCCAATTCATATAGTATAAATTGCATACGCAGAACTGAGGTGCATATCACATAGTGCTTAGGATCCACTGTGTGCCACCTGTGCAGGTGCTGCTTCTTAGAGCAACACACCAACACCAGGTGAACAAACAGTATCGCACAGGAGATGCCCGTTTTCCATAGAATCGTAGAATTGGAAGGGACCACAAGGTTCATGTATGTAGTCCAACCCCTTGCAATGCAGGAATCTTCTGCCCGACGTGGGGCTCAAACCCACGGCCCTGAGATTAAGAATCTCATGCTGTACCAACTGAGCTATACCAGCCCTCCCCCCCCTTCAACTAAAATGTATGTCCTGTTTGAAAAAGAAATCTGAGCAGGCAAAGGGTCATGGCTAAGTCCTCAGGCCGCCTTTGCCATGAGACAACAAGCCCTTCTCTCTCAGACTCAGTCCTCCTGCCTGCAATATGGGGGTGATAATAATACTGACCTGCCTCACAAGGTTTTTGCAAAGGTTAGAATGGAATGCATGCAAATACTCAAAAACGACATAGAAATTTGCTCATTGTCATTATCTAATAACAAGCGGAAAACTAGAAAAATACTACCTGCATAACAATTCCATATTAACTCCCTTCTTGGCAACATGAATATGTACTTTGTGTTCAAAATTACCTCCTAGGAGGGGTAGATTTAGGGCACTGGAACCACGGGGCACTTCGTAGGACAAGGGGGAGGGTTAGAGCCTTGCATGCAGAAGGTCTCAATCCCAAATGGCATCTTCTTCGAAACTCCAGAGGAGCCACTGCAGGCCCATTTAGATATAGAGCAGGAGAACTCTAACTGGGCCACATAAACTCCCACCAGCCCCACCAGCATAGCCAGTGGTCTGGCTGGGATCATGGGAATTTTAGTCCGGCAACACCTGGAGGGCACCAAGTTGGCTACCGCCGGTGTTAAGGCAGTGCCCAGCCCCACAGCCCTTGCATCCAAACTGTTGTAAAGAATCTCAACTTTCTTGGATATGCATAGCCAAAATCTAGGTCACGGGCTGCCAAATCTGCAGTTGCGGCTGCGAAGAAGGTTTTCTCGTCGCCCGCAGATTAGGTTTCGCTGTTACTTCTAGTGAGTTGACGCCGAAGGCCAGTTCACACATGCTGGAGGAGGACAAGTGTCTGAGGACGCCTCTGCATGAGTGAATGAGCCACTAACAGAAGAAACTTGAGCATTGTGCTCTGTTGGACAGAATGCCAGTTTAAGTGTTTTGCTGACAGTCTCCAACTCTCGGGAAGATTTGAGTGCTGTGATTGCATGCTGTCAACCAATACTGAAAGGTGTGCGGATAACCCTCACCTTGGGTGAGTGGGGCTGCCATTCTTAATGGGGTGCACGTGAAGGACTTTGCTCCCTTCAGGAAGTAAACCTAGGAATACCGAGGCTGGATCCCAGTCTTAGCTGCATTTGGATTTTTGGATACAAGGCTGATGAAATGAAGCCAGAGGCAGGAGGTGTGAAGACAAATATCTATTAATGTGTTCCAGAAATTATGATGCAAGGAAAAAAGAGTTGTGTGCAGTTGGGGAGAGCTACTTGTTACTTTTTTTGGGGGGGGGGAGTGAGCCGTGGAAGCAATCTCAGTGCCCTCTGCATATTTGCTGGACTACAACTCCCATGAGTCTTCATCATGGACTGTGGTGGTGCTGACGAGAGTTGCTTTGCACGGCAGAGAGTTCAATCCCTGACTGCTCCACATCAAAAGAAGGCAAGGGAAAATATCTTTCTCTGCCTTAGATCCTGGAGAGATGCTGCCAGTCAGAGTGGGCTGCACTGGGATAAATGGGCAAATAGTCTGATACAGGATATAAGGCGGATTTCCATGTTCTGTGGGAAAGTTTGCCCGTAGCTGTACATACAGAGGCTGTTGAAAACAACAGCAACCGCCGTCACATCGATTGCAGCACAGCCTTGTAAGGTAGACCAGGATTATTGTGCCCTTGCTGCAGATGGGAGGACTGTAAGAACTAGGGGGAAGTTCCCCAATGTGCCAAAATTGGAATCAAAGGTGATTCATACGAATTAATCCCGGCCAGCCTTGCATCCTTTCCTGTTGTTACCAGATGAGACATTGCAAATGCAGATTGGAACTCTGCGTTCCGCCCATCAGCATGTTTTGGGAAGCGGCAGGGAGCACCCGGAGGCCCAGGGACATGTGGAATCCCTTCGAGGCCTCTCCCCTTCTCCCCCCCACCCCTGCACACACACCCTGCCCCCGACACAGCATATCTAGGGCCAAGTGGTGAGCTCATGGTGTGGGGTGAAACCCGAGGAGACAGATGCCCTCATTGGGCACTGCCAGGCTATGAGCTCAGAAGGGTATTTTTAGAGGCAGCACACAACTTCATTTGGTGGAGGAGAGAGCTGAACAGCAGCCCAAAAGGAAGTGAACAGCGCTGCAGGGGGACCACCATCCACGCCAGGGTGAGTGTTTGCAGAGGGGGGGGGAACCTCGTCTTTCTTCCTTTCTTTCAAGTGCATTTGGAGAGTGTACACCGACCCAAGCTGGAAAGGGAGATGCGCGCACTGCTGCACGTGCAGATGTGTGTGCACACACATCTGTGCACACAGCCGTTTTGTGCGTCCACAAAGTGGCGGGCGCCCGCCTGCGTGTACAAATCCGTTTCAGGCGGGAGGGAAGGAAGCGATGTGTCAGAGGGCTTTGGAATTCCCTGAACACAAAGCAAGTTGAGCTTCAGGGCTGAGCAGAGGGATGGAAATCCCCGCTGGTGTGTAGTGAGCATGGGTGTTGGTTGTATAGAAAGCAATGCCAGGGGGAGCCGGTGTGCACAGCCCAGACCAGAGAGGGCGCATGCTTGAATGGCTAGATTGTGCAATGGAGGGCCTGCGTGCAGCTAAATTGTCTGGTGTATGTGTGCGCACAAACTGCTTTGAGCACACGGTGTTTGCAGGAAATGTGGCATGTTCATAAACTGACCATGACTCCGTGTGTGTGCATGTGTGAAGGTCCCAGTGTTAGAGCATCTGCCTTTCATGTCAAAGGTCCCTAGCTTAATTCCTGGCACTTCCAGGTTCGGCTGAAACCCTGGGCAGCTGCTGCCAGTCAGTGTAGATGATACTGAGCTGGATGGGCCAATGTTCTGACTCTTTGTGAAGCAGCTTCCTCTGTGTATATGTGGGTGAGAGAGAGAGAGAGTGAGTAAGTGAGTGAGTGTGCAAGTGTACTGTATATGTGCCACGGAGCACGGAGGCACGTGCAGAACACAGTACTTCGCACGAGGGAGTTTTCGCTCGCGAGGAGCATTCTTTGGGGGATGCTTGCACATTACTTATTCTTATAATGATTAATTACTGTAGCCCCATCAATGTCAAACACACTTTACACAGTTTCCCAGGGAAGAGAGAGGCAGAGGTCCCTGCCCTCGAGGAGACCACAGTACAAATGCTGTCGGTGGGGGAAATCAGAATTCAGGCAATTTCTTAATGGGAGCAATACGTTATTGGGGTGGGCGAGCTATTTGTGGAGCAGAATTCCTCGCTGCTTTGGTAGGGGGAGGCTGAGTCAGGGAGAGCTCGTTCCTAAGGCCCTCCCCGCTGCAAGATCTCATGGGAGATGTTGGGGGTCTAGAATGGCAGGCAGCTCCAGGCTGGAATGGGGAAGCAGTGAGAGAAAAAAGCAGCGAGTTTTAAAAAGATGAGGCAGCAGCTGATGGGAAAGGCTTCTGCTTGTAGTCCTGCCTGTCAGATCAGGTGTGGAGGCTTGTGTATGTCGCTAAACTACAACTCCCATCATCCCTTGCCATCAGCAATGCTGGCAGGGGCTGATGGGAGTTGTGGTTCAGCAACATCTGGAAGGCCAAAGGTTCCCCACACTTGAGCTACATGGATAAACAGTCTGGCTGGTTATAAGGCAGGCTTCGCCAACCTGGTGCCCCTTCCAGATGTTTTGAGCTGTGTTCCCCATCATCCCCGACTACTGGCTACGCTGGCTGGGGCTGACGGGTGTTGGATTCCAACAACAACACCTGGAGGGTGCCAGATCGGTGGAGATTGTCTTAGAGATATCTGCCGGATATAATCGGGGTGTAAGGAGAAGCAAGAACAAAGTATTGGAACAGGGCAGGGCTAACCCTTAGCCAGGAAATTTTGCAGGAAGGAGGCGTTGCGATAATCCTTGCAAACCAGCCAGAGCATAAATGCAGATTGTCCTACTCCGGCCGAAAAAGTCATTTCATTGTGTTGCTTCCTATGGACTAGAATCCTGCCTGCCCTCTTCTGCTTATTATCTCTGCAACAGCTAGATAGAGACGGAACGTTTAGCTTTTTGTAACAGCAGCTGAGCAAAAGAGCCAGGGTGCTGTAAGGGTTAAGAGTGTCTGATCCGCACTCCAACATGATGCTCACTGAGTGGCTGCGGGTCATTCCCTGGCTATGCGCCCACCGTGCATTTAAAGGACCTGTTTTCCCCTAAAAGAATCCTGGGAACTGTAGTTTACCCCTCTCAGAGCTACTATTCCCAGCATCATTAAGAAACTACAGTTCCCAGGATCCTTTGCATGGAAGGCAGGTGCTTTAAATGTACTCTGTGTATGCAGTCACTGTCTCTCACCCTAACCCGCCTCGCAGGGTTGTTGTGAGAATAAAACTGGGGAGGGGGAGAACCGTTCCTCTGAAGAAAGGTGGGGTTGAAATGCAATGAATAAATAAGTCAGGGAGAGGGGCTTAGAATATCCAGTTGGTGGACAGTCCCGTCTCCCCCCTCCCTCCAAAATCATCCAAGGCAGTGTGGTGATGCAATTCCTTTTTCTGCAACCGAGGGCGGAGCTTTCTCCCCCTCTGCATCCCCAAGTGCTGCACTCTGCTGTCGCGCGCAATTGCCCCTCACTTGCCGGGTGCACGGTTGATGGAAATAACAGCGCTGTCGCCCCAGATTAGTGTCGCTGGGCTGTGCGGCTGTTCTGCAAAAGAACCTCCGGGAGAAGGAGACTTTTGTGCTGGCTGAGTGTGTGGGCGGGGACGCAGGCAAGCAAGCCAAGATTATAATTCCTAGTTTTAAAAAAAAATTATTTTAAAGGGGTGGCAGAAGATAGGAGCAGAACCGCGGGGCTTTGGCTGCAGATGGCTATATATGGGTCACTAGGAAATAGGGGACTTTGGGATTGCGGGATGTGGAAGAGGGAGAGGGGAGGAGCAGGCAGAGGAAATACGGGGTGTTTGCAGAGGGGGGAATTTTGTTTTCTGCATGCACGTGTTACACGAATCAAACACATGCACACACAATTTAGCTGTGAGTCCTGTACTGCAGGGGGTTGGACTATATGACCTTTGGGGATCCCTTTCAGGTGGTGGATGAAGGAGGGGATAGAGATTTGGAGAGGGAGGGACCCATAGATCTGGGGCGGAGCTCGCTGCTTTCCACATAGAAGTGTGCAGGTTCAACGTCTGCACCTACAGCTAAAACAGAGGCGGGAAAATTCATTCAGCCCTAAGGCCAGGAAGGCTCCTGAGGGCTGCATGCCAGTAGTGGGAGGGGCCAGAGGCAAAAGTGGGGGGGGGCAAGAAAATACACATATAACTTTTGTACAGTAGGCAAATTTCTACACTCAGTCACACATCCTCCACCCAGGCAATCAAAAGGCATGATCAGAGTTCAAGGACCAATCCCAGCCAGGCAGAAACACTCCAGCAGGGTGTGGAGCAGGCATAGGCAAACTCAGCCCTCCAGATGTTTTGGGACTACAACTCCCATCATCCCTAGCTAACAGGACCAGTGGTCAGGGATGATAGGAACTGTAGTCCCAAAACATCTGGAGGGCCGAGTTTGCCTATGCCTGGTGTGGAGGGAGGGCCATTGAGGGGTGTGGCCTGGGGAGAGGGGGTGTGGCTTCAAGAAGGTGGGTGACCTGGCAAAATCATCCATTAGCATATAAGCTACGTGACTTTACAGTGTCAACCGCACAGTGTTTCTCAAACTTGGGTCACCGGCTGTTGTTGGACTACAACTCCCATCATCCCTGACCATTGGTCCTGCTAGCCAAGGATAAGCTAAGCCTGGCATGAGAGCTTATTCTATGGTCTTAACCCTTTCATGCATTAATTAAACTTAAGCATGTTGGTTATATGAGGTTGGTTATCCCACAGTTTGGGGGTTGAGGGAGAGCGGCACAGATATCAGGGTAGAGACAGCCTTCCCTAAGCTGGTACCCTCCAGATGCCATTGGACTACAACTCCCAACAGCCCTGCCTGCAATGCCAGAGGCCGGGAATGATGGGAGTCGTGATCCGACAACATCTGGAGGGCTAAAGGTTGGGGAAGGCTGCTGTGCAGCATCCACACACAAGCCCAGACACGAGAGCGAGAGAGTTCGTAATTTTTGTTTGTTTCCGTTTTAGTTTCTTCCTCTGCAGTCCCAGGCGCCTTGTTCCCCAGGCGGCATGCAGCGAAAGGGTTTCTTAGCAAGCCTGGCAAATATCACAAGGCTGCTGTGGTCCTTGGTGTCTCGATCAAACGCTCACACACACAAGCCACACACACAGAGCCCTTGAGCGGCTTCTGCCCTTCAGAACAGAGACTGCCTCCCTCCATCCCAGAAGTGTGAAAAACGCTTGCAGAGGAGGGTGTTGCTGGACATGTGGCTCACACCCTCAATTCCCCCAACCCCAAAAAAGCAGAGTGCTTTTCTTATATTGTGTGTGTGTGTGTGTTGGAAGATGCGATTTTGGAAGAGGATGGCTAATCTCTCCTTGGCACGGAACCCAGCGCCTTTGAATCCTTTTCCAAGTCCCTGCAGGGAAATGTGGCAGGGAGCTGTATTTTTCTTGATAACACGGCTTTAATGGGGATTGTGGGGGTGGGGTGGGGAGATGCATCAAGGAAGCTGAAATGGGGAGGGGGGGAGAAAGAGAAAGGAGGCCGATCCAGGATCTCCTCCTCCTGTTCCAGCAGCACATGAAGTGCTGGAAAGATCTGAGGGTGGGGGAGCTAACATGTTTGTCTCCCATCAGAAAGCGCTTTTGCTAAACCTGACCCAATTTATATCTAGAGAGAGAGGATGTTTTTAAAAGGAAGAGGGGGAATAAGGAATTTAGTTAAGCGTTCCTTGGCTCTTAGTAGCCTCTCCCCCCTGCCCCCCAGTTTTAAACCACAAATGAAATTAGATGCTGCTCGATTGTAAAATCATCATCAACATCAAATTGTAGAATTGTTAGAAGGGGTCCCAGGGTCATCCAGCCCAACCCCCTGCCGTTCATTATTATTATTATCATAAATGATAATGTAATTCATGGCATCAAAAGCAGGGTGGACATATCAAGTGAAAGGATTTAAACATAAACAGAGGGAGAAGAAGGTCATTAATTGATCGAAACCCACTTTCCACCACTTAATGAATACCTCTCAGTTTTCCCATGTGTAAAATTGGAATGAAATAGTGGGCAAGCTTCACTGCTTTGTGAGGGCAGATGCAGCAAGGATTTCGTCAGCACATACAGCGTGGGTGTACCCCACGGTAAAAAGAAAAGATGAAAGGAAGGAAGGAATATTAAGATATACCAGGGATGATGGCCAGAGCTGGCCAAGCAAGTAGCATGTAGAGCTAAGTCATAAGCCCACAATTCCAGACAAGTGCACAACACACATACACACACAGACGCAGAATTTAGCAATATAAGAATTATCCGTTTTCGAGGGTTTCTTTTTTCTTAAAACTCTAGTCCTTAAGGCTGCGATAGCCAGTCATGAAGAATTTATTCGTTTATTGCATTTATATCCCACAATTCCCCCAATAAGTTCAAGGCTCTGTACATGGTTCTCCCATCCCCACAACACCCTTGCGAGGTAGGCTGAAATCCGGTGACTGGCCCGGGGTCCCCCAGTGGGCTTCATGGCCAAGTGGGCATCTGAATCCTGGTCTCTCTCAAGTCCTAATCCGACACCCTAACCACTACACCACACTCCCTCTCAGTGTGAATAATGTCTGTTTTAAACTAGAGGGGCACTCATTACGATTGCTAGCAATTCAGGAAACAGAGGTCTGTTCCCTTCCCCACGATAAGCCAGCACTAGATAAGAATATGGTGAAAATAAATCAGTAAGTCTGACAGAAAAGATTCACTAGAATCCCATTCCCCGCCCCCCCCAGGCAGAATTTGTCAATTATGATTTAAGTGCCAAATGTATGCATGCAGCAAGCTATCACAACACTAAAATAAATGACCAGAAAAGGCAACAGACCATACCATAGAATTGGCTACCTGTCTGGGGAGGGTGAGCGAAGCAGCGAAATGCCACAGGTAAGGGAAGCAGTTGTGAAGATTTCTGGCACAAAGCCTCTGCCACAGGTGTGGGGAGCCCTTGGCCCTCCAGATGTTGTCGGACCACATGCTTGCTAGGACTGATGGGAGTTGTAGTTCATCAACATCACTCTAGATCATTAGCCAATCAGGAAACCTGAAGTACAGCCAATCAGAGCCTGAGGAAAAACTCCCAGGCCCGGTGGCCAGACTCTGGCTTCTTAGGGTGCTTCTGGTGATGCATTAATGTAATTTGAGCCTGTGGCTCTGCAGACCACCAGCTATGGCGACTGGGAGTTGTTGTAACATCTGGAGGGCCACAGGCTCCTCATCCATGGGCTTCGTCAGGTTTTGAATGTAAAGAAAAGCGTTCCCCTGAGCATGTGCAGAGAGCTTTACTTCTTCGTGCTGAGTAACCCAAAGCCAGTTGCCTCACCCCTTATCTGGAGAAAGACGGGGCGAGAAATACACAGAGAACTTCCAGTCACCAGAGCGCGAGACTCTTAATCTCAGGGCCATGGGTTCAAGCCCCTCGTTGGGCAAAAGATTCCTGCATTGCAGGGGGGTTGGGCTAGATGACCCTCATGGTCCCTTCCAACCCCACAATTCTATGATTGTATCTCAGAGGCTTGGAAGCCTTTGCCTGCTGTGGGGAAGACCAGTCAGGTTGGCGTTCCTGGCGAGTCCCCCTGGGGAGGGCATTCCACGACTGGCGTGCCAACTCCTAGAAGGCATTCTCTGGAAGACATCCGCTTAGCTACCCATGGCAGCCTTCCCTGTTTAATGCAGGGATGGAGAACTTGCAGCCCTCTCTATGTTGCTGGGATACCAGCCAGCAGGGCCAATGGCGGGAGTTTTCACCCAGTGTCAGATCTGGAGGGCCGCAGATTCCCCTGCCTCTCTCAAAGGCTACATGCACACTGGGACCTGCATTCAGTGGAGGACCTACATTTTTGGGGCCCTAAAGAATGAACTGCTATGGGGTCCCGTTCGCAACTGACAACAAGGTCCGGATAATCTTAGTTAACGTGGTTCACCAGTTACCAGTTACAACAGTTCACCACTTTTTTTTTAAAAAAACCAACAACAATAAAAAAATAGCCACTACATTTCACATTTTGATTAAAATTGCTCTACTAGACTATTTCACATGTCAAAGTCACTTGTGTGAATTCAAGTTATTTGCAGGGTGCGTGCGTGCGAAAATTAGGGAAATGTTATTTACATTCATGATGCGTCATAAAATGATTGTGAGTTGTGCGATTCAAATTGGCCAAACTGCGAGAGGCAGTGAAGGATAGGCGTGCCTGGCGTGCTCTGGTCCATGGGGTCACGAAGAGTCGGACACGACTGAACGACTGAACAACAACAACAGACCCAATTTTTTAAAAAAGCAATGCAGACTAAAGTCATTTCGGGGGGGGGGGGCTGGGATTACAGGCCCTGAAATTTAAGCTTCATTAGTTTCATAGTAGATCTGCCCCTGGCTGCAGTTTGTTAGAAGCGCTGGGAATTGTAGCTGGCTGAGGTGTAAACTAGAGTGCCCAGGATTGTTTGGGGGAAATAATGCGTTTGAGTGTGCGATTCCCACACTGTAATATCTGGATTGTGTGGGGTGGCGGAGCTCAAGGAAACCTTAGACACCCCTGACAAAAGAAAGAAAACATGGACGCCATCTTGCTTCAGGCTCTTCTGATTTCTCCCTCTCCCCCCCCCTCTCTTCCCCTGCAGTTCACCTTTCCCAATGCCTCCCTCGCCTCTGGAAGAACGGATCGGCGTGCTGCAGCGACCCAAAACCTTGGCATTGCGCCTCAACCACAGCTTTGCCAACGGGGGCACCCCAGGCGGTGGCGAGAAGCAGCCCCCGGCGGCCTCCAGAGCGCCTGGCCAGGCCGCCCCGGCTCCCTCGAAGGCACCCTGCGACGAGGCCGTGCGCCGGGGGGCGCCGGGCGTCCTGCAGCCCAACCACTCTCACACCATCGACATCAAGCTGACGGTCGGAGGCGTGCAGAGCCTGTCACCCGAGAGGAACGTCTCCCTGCAGCTGGACCTCAAGCAGGCCGAGACTAAGCCGAAAGGCCTCTCTGGGCCCCAGCTGAAAGTCTTCTTGCCCCAGGCGAAGCTCAAGAAGCGCTGCTTCAAGGAGAACTCCAAACCGGCGGTGCTGGACACATCCACCAGCTCCTCCTGCCTCTCCAGCCCCGCCATGCACCCCCTCAAATGCGGTTGCCGTGGCTGTTGGCGCCTGATGCGCTGCGAGGACGCCGGCCCCAAGGGTGGCTTGCTCTCCCTGGGCTGCTTCTCCTGCCGCTCCAGCCTGCGCTCCCTCAGCTGCTCCAGCTGCAGCCCGCCGTCCGTCAAGAAGCTGGGGTGCTTGCCGTGTGCCCCCTCCTCGGCCCTGCGCTCGCTGGCCTGCCTGGCTTGCAACCCCTCGGTCAAGTCCGGCAGCTCCTCCTGCAGCTTCTGCAGCAGCGACCCCATCGTGGCCTATGACCCCCGGGCGGGCTCGTCCCCGGCCCCCAGCTGCGGGGACGACGACGACTACAGCGTCCGCACCATTTGGCCCGACGAGCTGGCCAAGAAAATGACACGGTCCCGGGCGCAACAGCAGCAGCAGCAGCAGCAGCAGCAGCAGCAGCAGCAGCACATCTCCCCCCTCATCCTGGACTGCCGCAACCTGATGGAATACACCAAGAGCCAGCTTCAGGGCGCCATGCGTTTCGGGGCGGCCGACGCAGCGGGGCGTAGGCGGCTCCAGCAGGGGAAGATGGCCATGCTGGATTTCATCTCCTCGCGGGGAGGCTGCGACACAAGGGACTCCTCGCTGCAGCGCCTCTGGGCGAAGGAGCCTGGCGGCCGCGCCAGTCCAGAGCCTCTCCCCGCCAGCCCCCCCAAGCCCCGCAAAACGCAGCCCTCCCAGAATCTCCACCTGGTGCTGGATCTGCTCAACAAAGACGGCGGGCAGGAAGGGGTCGGCCGGAGAGGTGAGCTGGGGGTTCTAGGTGCCGACAGAAATTGCGTTCGTGTGTCATAAGTTCTTTCTCCTTGGGCCGCCACCTCCCCAGTTGCGCTGAGCCTTCTGCCGGTCCGAGGGGGATGCGTTTCTGGGCTAACACAGTGTCTCCCTCTGCTCAGCCCATTTCCCTGCTTTAAAGAACCCCTGCCTCCAGACAAGGGGTTGATTATTTCTGCAAGGCAGCCCCTTATCCATCAGCCTTGAGTTTTCCAGGGGTCCTTCTGAGGCTTCCTGAGGTTATATTTTTCCTTATTACATTTTGTTCCACATTGAACTACCTGCCTATATTGGCTATATTATTATTATTATTATTATTATTTTTTAATTTATTTATAGGCCACCCATCTGGCTGGGTTTCCCCAGCTACTCTGGGCGGCTCCCAACAGAATTAATGATAATAATAATAATATTAAAAAGCAATAAAACACCAGACATTAAATACTTCCCTGAGCAGGTCTGCCTTCAGATGTCTTCTAAAAGTCAGATAGTCGTTTATTTCCTTGACATCTGGTGGGAGGGCGTTCCACAGGGCGGGCGCCACTGCCGAGAAGGCCCTCTGCCTGGTTCCTTGTAACCTCGCAGGGAGGGAACCTCCAGGAGGCCCTCGGCGCTAGTCCTCAGTGTCCGGGCAGAATGATGGGGGTGGAGACACTTCCTTCAGGTGTACTGGGCCGAGACCGTTTAGGGCTTTAAAGGTCAGCACCAACACTTTGAATTGTGCTCGGAAACGTACTGGGAGCCAATGCAGGATGTAGACTCCCCTTGAAAGCGACAGGGTGAAAGGAAGTTTGGAGGAGAACCATAGATGCTCCCTAGAGTTCACTGGGGGAGATATGGGAGATTAAACCACAAAACATTGTGTTGATAGAATGAATACAGCAGGAAGACACCACAGGGCAGTTCTTTCCAAGCGTGTTTTCCCTTTGCCAATTGGGTTAGTTTTCAGATTTGCACCACTCCACCATCTCTCGGGTGACCTCATCCCAGCTGCATGAGCAGATGGCAAGATGCGAAGGGGGGGGGGGCTTCACACACACACACCCCAGTTCACCCCCACCTCACTTTTAGCACCTGTTCAAAACCCCATTGAACCCGAATGAACTCTACCCAGCTGGTAACATGACATCATTTCTTTGACCTTCTTTCACACTTGCCCCCCCCCCTTCTCCCCAGCCCCTGCCAGCCCCCACCATGGAGGGCGGGGTGTCATTTTACATAGCAGATGTTTTAGGTCAGGAAGAAGAACAAGTCCCCTCCCTTTTCGCCCCCACCTCCCCCCCCCACAGAAAACTGCAAAGGGGAAAGGGGGGGGAAGCCTCTCCAAGTGATTTGGTTAGCACCAATTTGGAGCATATGAAGTTCCCTTATACGGAATTGGACCGCTGACCTATCTAGCTCAGTGCTGCCTGCTCTGACTGGCAGCAGCTCTTGGGGTTTCAGGCAGGGAGCTTTCCCCATCCCTATCTAGAGATGTCGCTGGGGGGGTTGTACCTGCATATAAGCAGAGGCTCTCGCACGACCTTCTTCAGGGGGTTGTTTCTGTGAGGTGGGCACAGAAGAGATTCAGAAACTCGACAACTTAGAATATTACTCTGCCACCAAAGTGACCAGCTTTGGGTGTCACGCAGAGCTCTTTTCCTGTGTTGTGCCTTTAGGTAATTTTATACCTTGGACT
This sequence comes from Lacerta agilis, assembly GCF_009819535.1. Classification (NCBI taxonomy): domain Eukaryota; kingdom Metazoa; phylum Chordata; class Lepidosauria; order Squamata; family Lacertidae; genus Lacerta; species Lacerta agilis. The sequence continues at coordinate 28,125,384 of NC_046328.1, read as the reverse complement.
TCATCATCTGGCTGGGATGGGGGTGGCTGGAGTAGCTCTTTGGTGCCCCACCAGTGGTGGCTAGTCGTCAGGGTTGATGGGAATTATAGTGCAAAACATCTAGAGCAGGTGCAGCAAGCCTTTGACTCTCCAGATGTTGATGAACTACACATCCCATCAGTGCCAGCAAGCATAGGGTACAACCAGGGAAGATGCGAGTTGTAGTTCAACCACATCTGGAAGGCTAAAGGACCCCCACACCTGATCCAGAGCCCTCCCCCCCATTCACTTGCTTCAAAATTAGGGAGCACCAGCCCTGCTGTGTTTCCAGCTCCCTGTCCCCAACACACTTTTTTCTGAGTGGGGCACTGTGCCTACATCCAAAACTCCCGCCTTGGCATCTGCTTTGCAGGGGGAAAGTCCCTGGTTTCATCCACAGCATCTCCAGGTAGGGTTAGGAAGACCACACCGCCCAAAAATCCTGGAATGGTGCTGCCTGTCAGTGCAGACAATACTGAGATAGGCAATTGTCTGTCGCTGCAATCTAGTGCCAGACTCCTTGAGGATCATTTGATGCAAAACGCTCCAAATAAATAAGGAAATGAGGGCAAAATGTTTTGCCCGCACTCACACCCCCGGTTTCTAACTGCTCAGCCAAACCTACTGATCGATTAAAACTTCGCAGCCCTAATTAAAATTGAATTATTTTAATTCATTTCTTTACTCACTTACGCAAAGCTTTTTTATCCTGCCAGAAAAGGCTCCCAGATCAGCTTACAAATGTCAGTGGTAAAATAGTCCCTGCCCTCAGGCTCAACTTAAAGAAAGAGAGAACAAGTGTGTGTGTGTGTGTGAGAGAGAGGTGCACACACAAAAGGAAAACAGACTGGGAGGGAGGAGGAAAAAATAAAACTCAAGCATTTTTTCTGCACAGTGCTTCTCCTCCAGGGACTCAACCCCTTTGCTTTGTGTTTTGACCACAGGCAGTCTGATTGGGCCAGATGTTGCGGATGGCCCAGATGACTTGGGCCCCCCACTCACGCCTGACCTGGAGAACGCCGAGCTGAGCCCCATTCTGCCCTTCCTGTTCCTGGGCAACGAACGAGACGCGCAGGACCTTGAACGGATGCTGAGCCTCAACGTGGGGCACGTTCTCAACGTCACCACCCACCTGCCCCTGTACCACGCTGACAGTGGGCGCCTTCGCTACAAGCGACTCCCTGCCACCGACAACAACCGCCAGGACCTGCGCCAATACTTTGAGGAAGCTTTTGAGTTCATTGGTGAGGTCTAGTCCTGTGGCGAAATAAAGGGGAGGGTGTAGCTCAGTGGCAGAGCGTCTGTCTTGCATGCAGCAGGTCCCAGGTTCAATCCCTGGCATCTCCATCTGGAATGGTTTCTTATTTGAAACCCTGGTGATTCAAAGCCAGCCAGGATAGACAAGAGCTAGATGGATCAAGGGGTCTGACTTCCTATGTCAGGGGCAGCTTCCTATGTTCCTCATTTCTATTTTCCTCCCAATCTGTTTCCCTTTCTAAAAAAAACTTTGCTGCCTATTCGCCTGGGGCCTATTCTTAACTCGCCATAGGCGAACAGGCAGGGAGCTGTGTATGAAATGGAATTTACTCTCCAAGTCCAGGAAACTTCTATAAATTTCTTCTTCCGTAATTGGCCTTTCTAATTGTATTATTTCTTTCTTGTGGAATATCCTTTAACTTATGTTCATTTAGGTAACTTTTTATCATGTCCTTGTCTTCTTTGGGTGCTTTATATAACTCTTTATAAAATATATAGAATATCTTCCTTATTTCTTTAGGTCTGTCTATTGTTTCGTTGTTGTCAATTTATGATGTTCTGGCTTTGTTTTTTTCTTTAATTGCCATTTCCCAGTCTTATTGGCAGATTCAAAAAAATTTTTTTTGTCTTAATAGCTTAATTTTTCATTCCACTTCTTGACTTATGATCGTGGCAATTTGTGTTTGTAGGAATTTAAGGAATTGTCTTAAATTTTGGATCTTCTGGTTTCCGAGTCATCTGCGTTTCGATTTCTTTTATTTTATTTAGGATTTCCTCTTTATTTCCCCCCCTTTTCCTCTTAAGAAGTGCAGCCCCTTTCTCAGGTTAGCGTTGACGCTGTTTCTCTCTCTCTCTCCCCCCCCCCTTACTCCAGAGGAGGCACACCAGAGCGGCAAAGGAGTCCTCATCCACTGCCAGGCCGGTGTCTCCCGCTCGGCCACCATCGTCATCGCCTACCTGATGAAGCACACGCTCATGACCATGGGCGACGCCTACAAGTACGTGAAAGGACGGAGGCCCATCATCTCCCCCAACCTCAACTTCATGGGGCAACTGCTGGAGTTCGAAGTGGACCTCAATGCCGGCGTCACACCCCGGATCCTCACCCCCAAGCTGGCCGGAGTGGAGACCGAGGTGTGAACAAGATGGGGAAGCAGGATGAGCTCCATCAATCTCAGGGCTGGGAAGAAGAGGAATTGGGGCGGGGGGGGGGGCGGGAGTGCAATAAGGGGACTGATGGACGGCATTTGAGGGCGGAAGCAGTGAGCAGGAATTCGGGGGCGGCGGCTTCTCAGCCACTTTATTACACCCCCCCCCACACACACTTGAGGGAACTTTGTTTGGATACCTTTCTAAGTCCACCAACCTGAAAACGCTCAGCGTACAAGATGGCAGACAACGCCAAAGACTGCCGGCGCTCCGTTCTGTAGGTACCGCTGCTGCTGCTGCCGCCGTTGCCGCCATCGGAATTTCGGGGAACACTTATTTCTACAATGACTTATAAAAAAAAACTTTCTTACCTTCGTGGGGTGGGGAATGGGTGGTGTGTGTGTTTGTGTTTGTGTGTGTGATCATGCTGGGTTTTAATTTATTGGGGTGGGGAGTGTGTGTGTGTGTGTGTGTATAATTTTTTTTGGGGGGGGGAGTTCCCTTTGTCTTCCCCCGTTGTTTTTTAATCCAGATGCTGATATTGCCTTGCTTTCCACCACGACGGACTAATTTGGGGCTGGGGTATCCTAAGCAATTTACACACTTTTGTGTGTGTGCGTGCGTGTGTGGTAATGGAAGAGGGGGTGTCCATGGGGAACATTGTGGGTGTGAAACTCCTCTCCCCCCCACCCCATTCCCACCAGATTTTAATGCTCAGGATCACAGAATCTATTCTGGATAAGACTGTGGGTGGAAAGGAGGAGGGGGAGGGCAATTCACAACTAATCTCCGCCCCCCCTCCTTTGCTTGGGGTGTATGAGTGTTTGTGGGGGGGGGGAGATAAGAGCCCTCTATTCTGCCCTCGCATCTAGTTATTTATTTGAACTGTAATTGCTGCTTACTCTCTTTTGACCACCAACCTGTTATGTGGCTCTTAACAAGGGTTAATACTGTGGAACTGATGATATTATGGGATGGGGGTGGGGATTGGACCCTCCTTTTCCTCCTGCCTCTTCCCCTCAAAACATATTGTTAAGCACTTCTCCTCCCTTTCCCCTCCCCTTCTCAGGGTAATATGATGTAACTGGAACTTGTCTTCCATTAATTAAGGGGTTCGGGTTTTTTGACAATGGGGAAGGGATGCTGAAACTTGTGGGGGGGGGGGTTTGAAGGAATGGGGAACGATTCCCCTAGGACTCTCTATCTCCCCAAAATTTTATTTTAGGCTTCTTGGGGCTGGTATGGAGTGGGTGTCGTTCCCCCCTCCAGCTAATTTATCTTACGATGCAATATATACATAAAAATATTGGTTGTTAATGTTAGGTGCTTTAACGTTTCCCCGCCCCCCCCAACCTCGGCTCCTCTTCCCACACCGCACAAAGAGGAGACAGGGTGTGACATGCGCCCCCTCATGTCCGTGGTCTTTCAGGCATTCCCAGTCTTTTCGCAAACGGAATTTGAACCCATCACGAGCAAGTGGGGGGGGGGATAAACGTTATGGAGGCCAAGGGCCCCTTCTCTCCACCAGTGAACTCGCCAGTTATACAAAATACAAAAGCCCAACATCCCAGTCCGTAAAGCTGTGGCACAATGTTCAGGGATGGGGTAATTTCCCTTGTAATCATAATCATGCCACCATTTCTGCAGATGCAAAAAGACATCGTGGGAGATGTTGCTCTCATCCCCAGGTTCTCGCCAACGTAGCATTCTCTGGAAGTTGCTAGACTCCAGCTCCCATCATTCCTGACCATTGGGGCTGATGGGAGTTGGAGTCCAGCAACATCCGGAGTCTCATCCCACCCATCCTCAAATACTCCCAGAATCCTAACTGGGAAGGCACGGCACCCACTTGGAACTCATAATTTTCTGGGTGGCTGGAAAAACACCCAATACCCAAGAGGCCAGGAGATGCAATAAGGTAGCCTGTTCAACCCCCAGCTTGACGATCAGAAATTACTGGTTCAAGGAACTATCACAAGACGCCATAGATGTGCCCCCACCCCCACCCCCGATTAAGAAGGTGCCACATCTGACCAGACCAGCGCTACAAACTGCCATTGAAATGTTTTTTAAAAAAATCAGTGCCCCCGGCCCCACAAAAAGAAAAAGATGCTTTAAAATCCTCCAGCCCCCAAATTTCACTTCAGCTATTGAGGTTGGTTTGGTGGTGGTGAAAGCACCTAAACATGAAAGTGGGATCCGTGTCAGAATGATTGATGTTTGTGGCTGAGCTGCAGGCACATCTTCGCTCTCTCCTCTTCTGGAATGCAGAGATGCAGGAAGGCTTCTGTCCTGTCTGGCTAAGTGACGTTTGCCCAGCCGCGGAAGGGAGCAGTGCAGCTCAGTGGTTAGAGCCTTGAATGCAGGAGGTCCCAGGTTCAATCACTGGCATCTCCAGGCAGGGCTGGGACTGTCCCTTTCCTGAAACCCTGGAGGGCTGCTGCCAGCTGGTGTAGACAGTACTGAGCTGGATGGACCAGTGGGTCCAGTGCAGCATAAGGCTTGATGTTCCTAAGGAACAGCAAAGCACCCTCTGCTCCCTTCTCCCCACCTGCGGTGCAGATCCAGAGTGGCTGGTGAATGCAATAGTTCCTCCCCCCTTTTTCCCATTTGAAGAGTTTTGTAGTGAAAATAAAATGCCCCACCCCATCCACCCGCTGGACAGGAAACTGATGTGGTCAAGACTATAAGGTTCTCCCCTCCCTTCCCTGCTGTGTCTTTTTGGATCTCGTCTTTGTTATTTATTGGGCCCAAGTGCGAGGCCCTAGCGTCATAATTTATTAAATGTGGTCTTTCTCTTTTTTTTTGTAACAAGACTCTGTCTCTCTTGGGGGTGGGAGAGGTGGGGAGATCAAGCCAACGTCTACCCAAAGGTTGAACTGAGCCCTGGTGTCCCTTGTCAAAGCAGAAAGAAAACCCACCGAGTTTTGAGCCCTTGGAAGTCAACAGTGGCGGAGTAACACATACTTCTCTTGTGTCACCCATTCATAATCTAAAAAGGGAAGAAGTGCCTCATTCCCCCCCCCATCAGTCTTCCCCGTGTGGTTGGCTGTTGCAGAACCAACTCGCCCCAGGCGAGTAGCTGTTTGCAAGCTGCCACTGAACGTCCGCCGTGCACAAAGTGGGTCCAGCAGGAATTTGGCAGATTGATCCCCAGCGCTGGGTACATTTTGCAGGATTTATCTCAGGGTTAACTGAGCTGGTCACTGTCATTCCTACTTCACTGGAACGAAGGGCAGGGTGGTAGACTCTGCGCTAGTCACATCTACCCACAGCAGGCTGAGGCTCCTGAAACTTAGAACATTGTTTTGAGTCCGTCTGAGATCCAGCCGCCTCTCCTGCAGTGAAGGCTGCCTCCTAATGGCAGCTAGCAAGAACTGCGTCAATATGCAAGCACCTGCAAAAGTGATATGCATTGTGCCCAAAGAATCCTAATTTCACATACATGCTGATCGCATTCTGAACCGGCAAGCGATTGACCAGGAAAAGGGATATTGGGGTTGTGGCGGACAGCCCAGCACTTGCAGATGCTATGAAAGCTCCATGTTGGGAATTGCTAGGAAATGAACTGAACGGAAATCTGCCTCTGACCAATCTGCTGGTGTTAAAAGACTGAGGAACTGTCTCCTACAGGAGCCAATTTAGATAGCTTTGAGAGAGGATTAGCCAAGGCTATCTATAGCTGGTGGCCACAATGGCTCTGCCTGGAGACAATGCTCATTGTGGAACCTAGAGCCGGCTGATATTACTCAGCTTATCTTAACCTCGCAGGGTTGTTGGGAAGGTAAAATGTGGGGGAAAGGGGGGGGGAGAGAGAAGACTGTGTGCTTGGGACAGATGGGGAGATTTTTCAGCCCAAGGGTCACATGCCCTTGTGAGGGACTGTCTAAGAACCGTGTGCCAGTGGTGGGAGTGGACAGGAGAAAAATACCGTAGGTGGAGCAACACTGACATATATATAGCAAGATACATCTTGGTCACACAAAAGCCTGAGGTTTCTACAGCTACCCTTCCACTTCCTTCCAGGCAAGCAGGGGGCACGACCCGGTTTTGCAGGCAAACAAAAACCCCTAAGGGGCAGACCCCATGACAAACATGGCCTAGGGATAAGAGGAGCCCTGACTCAGTGGTAGAAACACATTGCAAGGTGATGGACTAGATGGTCCATTGGATCTCTTCCAGCTCTACAGTTCTAGGATTCTGTGTTTAGCATGGAAGAGGCCCCTGGATTGGC